>NC_056075.1:42395112-45138862 GCF_016772045.2 Ovis aries | reverse complement strand
CTTTCAGGGAGCTCACAGCCTCCTATTGTCTTTCGTAGGGGTGAGGGGAGAGACAAGGATGCAGCTTTGGGGGTTTCATTTCTATTGAATCAGGCTGGGAAACAAGAAATGTGCTGACTCACCCCACTTTCCCCCCAAGTCAGCACACAGTGAGTTTCACTAAATTTAAAATGATATATAAAATAAGAACCACTTTTTGGCTAGCATCTTTCTTTCTTAAGTTTAATCTCTCAACAATCAGTATAAGCTGGTTGACAGGCAAGCTAGTGGCTGATTTAATTTTGGAATTGGTCCCTTGTCTTTTCTCTCTCTGTGGCTCAAACCTTTGCTGGCCACATCTAAGGAAAGATTGGGTCCTACACTATCTCTTTTAATAAAGCCTATGGGAGAAAATGCACATGACATTTATGCTGTTTACACCCCAGAAGTCAGCCCTGGGGAAGGCCAGAATGGGCCTCCAGAAAGTCTCCTACATGTTGTCAGCACTTTGGTCCAAACACATCCTTCTGTTCTGTGCGTGTTAACAAAACACCTTCCCAGTGCCAGGCCCCATGACTGCCACAGAGAATAAAAACAGACAAGAGAACCCACACGGGGCTAGAGGGTGGAGACTGACATAATTCTAAGAATCACAGGCTGAATCAATAAAATCTGTGCTGAGTGCACCGAAGGACAGGCTAAGGGGCTTAATCTAGTCTAAGGAATCATGGAAGGCTTCATGGAAGAAGGGCCATGTCAACCAAGATCCGAAGGTTGAGGAAGCATGACCCAGGGGATGGGGAAGGGAAGGACATTCCTGGCTGATGCCAAGTTTTACCTGGAGGTGGGGAATTGCCTGTAATTTGACAGGGGCCACCATAGGTAGGACTTCAAGGCCAAGGGACAGTCTGGTTGTCAATAGAGGAAGATGGGGAAGCTATTAAAAGGTGTCAACCCAGGGGTTGTCATAACTAGGGATAGGCTTTGGAAGACACCACTGGCTGCAGTGTGAAGGTCATCAGAAGGGCAGGAGCAGAGATTCGGCAAGGTCAGGCAGCTGACCCAGGCAGGATGAGCCCAGAGCTGGGGTAGGAGGTGATGGCTGCTGAGGCCAGGGGCATGGAGATGGGGAGAAGGAAAAAGATCTGAGCTTCTGCACCTGAGCAATACCCAGAAGGGCTCCATTTGTTCTATACATTTCTTATGGGAAAAATCTATGAAACCACTTGCTATACAAGGCGTCCAAAAGGAACCATCAGCGTTAACTGAGGCTGAACCATTAGAAAGGCACAAAATCCCGTGTTTTGATCCAAAGTATTGTTTGAGTGCCATCCATTCACTTCCATGGCAAATGTTTCCCATCAAAAGGAGTAGAATCTTCCACCATTGGCTTGGAAGTGGGTATTAGGGAGTCAGCCACTTTTCATCTCAGCTAGAGAGCATCTGAAGAGGGTGAAAGATGATTCTGGGGGTAGGAGGAAAGACAGACCATTTCCATCTCATAAGGAAATGAGCTAGGCTTGTTATAAAATTCTTTAAAAAAAATTGATTTAAAATGGAATCCGTTTCCCTACCGTGTGTATACTCTCCGCACATCTAATTCATCAGCTCTCCCAGGCTTGCCTGTGTCTCCAAGGCTGCTCTGTCCTCTCGCTGACTGAGGCACCAGACACCCCCTCCTCCCCTCAGGTCCTCACCATGTCCCAGAGTGATTTCCACCTTCACAGCCGTCTTATCCCCCCTGCCTGACCCACTGACACTGCAGCAGCTGCAGCCCAGCTCCTCACTTCTCAGCTGGAAGATGTTCTGGCCACCTGAAATTTCTCCTTGCTTTTCATCTCTCCTATGTGTATTCCAGCCACCACTGCTGCCTACATGATCCTTCTAGAACATCCTTCCATTTATCCCGTTTCACTCGTATTTTGATCCTCCCAGATCATCAGTAGCTTCCTCGACCCCTCCCCAGTCCTCACGTCCAAAGTTCTGAGACCAATCTTCCCATGGGAATCCCATGATGGTGACAAGCCCTACCTTTTCACACATGAATTCGCTCATCCATTCACACACCACTCACTCAACAACAAGTGTTCTTGAGTGCCCATGGTGACATGGCAACACTATGCCAGGCATTGTGCCAAGGGCTTTATGTGTCCTTGGTTGTTTGACACTCCCAATATGTTATTTTTATGCCCAGCTGAATAATCTGAGATACAGAGGGCTTCAGTAGGCAGACCAAGCCCCCAGCTAGTAAGGATTCAAATTCACACAGCCTGAGTCTAGGATCTGAGCTCCTAACCACTATGATGCAAACACAGGGGTCTGTTGTATCTCCCTGGCCGTGGTACTTCTGTCATGGAATTCAGTCTAAAAGACTGTAGCGAGGCAGCTTCAGGAATGGGCTGGTGTTTGCTGTGAAGAGAAAGACCTGGCACATTCATCTGAGGGAGGGAAGAGGATGCTCTGCTCGCCTGCTGTCCTGGGATATGGGGAGGGGCCAGGAGCCCTCTGGGAATTTGCTGAGCACCTTGCTCTGAAGCCCACGGGAACTGAGGAAGGCCCAGCGCCCCACAGCGCTGTGCAGGACGGAGGGGACACAGTCCCCATCCTCGAGGAACATGCCATCTGACCACAGGTGACACAATGAATCCGTGACAAAGATGCTTTAGGATCTAGGCAATGGCAGAGCCAAATCCATGTGGAAAGTGCACTGCGTCCCCACCAGCACCCCAGGTGTGTGACTCTCTTTCTCCAAAGGTATCAGGAAAGAGGGGGCTAGAACAGCCTCCGGTCTGGAAGCAGTGGATGTAGAGGTTGGGATTGCAGGCAGGGAGGCAGGCTGCCGGGCTGAAATCTCAGCCCGAACCTTGAACCAGCTGGGAACGTGAGCATGAACCAGACACACAGTCAGGCTTCTAGAGGAGCGAGCCCGTGGTAGCCACTGCTCCGCTTTGATGACGGGTTCACAACCTCTCTTAACCCCCCTGGACCATCTATTCTTTTGAGGTCCTTCAGGTATCAGGATGATGGAAGGAGAAAGGGGGCTGTGGGCAATAAAGGGGTCCATTAGCTCTGCCCGGAGCTGGGCTCTGCAGGTGTGTGTCTCCACGAGGGGGCACTGGCCTCAGCTCCTCCACACCACCTCCTGCCACGCCCCTTTGACTCCTATTCATCCATCCACACAAAGTTCTGCACGACTGCCAAGAAGGCTGGGAGCTGGGAGTTAGGAGCTAGTGCAGGAATGTGAGAAAATCACGCCCTCTGCTTTCTCAGGGGTCAGCTTCTCCTGCACGTGCTCAGTCATTCATTGAGCAAAATGATGCTGATCCCCTAAGGTCCAGCATGGGGGGAACTAGACAGGCAGAACCCAGTGCTTAAAGCATAATGGGTTTAAGTACATGTCGTCATGTCCCAGATGGGTGACGGTGCCGCACATTTCACAGACTGATTTGATCCCTAAGACCCTGGGCAGCAAGTGTCAATCCCATTTCACAAGTTAGAAATGGAAGTGGTGTCTCAAACCATAAGACTTCCGACTCTGGGTCGATTCAGCATTCTCACTATTGCAGACTCACTGTTTCCAGGCTGAGTTTGCAGGATGGTCTCAAAGATTGTGAGCACAATTTTGTAAGCTGCATCCTCTAATGCTGAACTCCAGCACCAAACAGTAATGTGATGGCCCCTGAGGTTGGTCCTTCCTAGTCTTTTAAATGGACATGGTACTTGCTAGAGTTGGGGGCAGAGATGGTTTAGAGCTGGGAGCAGCGATTATTATATCTCAGGGGAGAGACGGTTAAAGATGGGGCAGACATGGGCCAGAAAGCATGGGTGTGCTGACTTCTCAACCATCTGTCCAGTACACTCTCAGGGGAAAGCATGCATGCTAAGTCACTTCAGTCGTGTCTGACTTGTTGGGACACCATGGACTGTAGCCCACAAGGGATTCTCCAGGCAAGAACACTGGAGCAAGTTGCTGTGCCCTCCTCCAGGGACTTCCCCACCCAAGGATCAAACCTGCATGTCTTATGTCTCCTGCATCGGCAGGCGGGTTCTTTACCACTAGCGCCACCTGGGAATCTCCAAGGGAAGCTTCCAGGAAAAAGCACAATATCGCCACATCAGAAGCACACGGGGCTGTGAGGTCACTTTTTCTTTGCTCAAATGCACTCTCACCTTGTTTTAGTCTCAAGCAAACACTTGGTTTGTGGAGGCCTCAAGGTCTGTGCAAGGGAGGAAAGACTGGACCACAGTGGAGCAACCTGTGCACACACAGACACGCCCGTGTGCGTACACACTCACTCACTGTCACAGCCCTCCCATCTGCAGATCTTTCTGAGTTTGGAAATGACTTGACTTTCCTCGGATTCCCTGAGTGATGTGGGGATGAGGCCCTGCTGTGCTTGAGAAAGCATTCCATCCAGGTGTGGATTTTAGGGGGTCATTTCTCTTCACGAGGGCACATGTTCAGAGCAGCAAGACATGGAGGGAAGCTGTCTGGCCTGGGGTTGAGAGGCTTGGTTTTTCATCCCTCTTCTGCCACAAACCAGCTCTGTGACATGAGACAGTTATTTAACCGGTCAGGGCCTCGGTTTCTGCATCTGTTGAAGGAAGGCTGACCTTTAAGAGCTGGAAGTTCACTCCCAGGTGGAACAGGGTGTGACCCAAACACTAAATCGAGACAGTTTGTCACATTGCATGTGGCGGGGGAGGCCCTACCCAGTTCCCAAGGGAAAGAACGTTGCAAATAATTTTTGCTCAGCTCACTCCTTAGTGGAATTTGTTTGCTCACTGCTGCTGCTGCTGCTAAGTCACTTCAGTCGTGTCCGACTCTGTGCGACCCCATAGACGGCAGCCCACCAGGCTCCCCCAGCCCTGGGATTCTCCAGGCAAGAACACTGGAGCGGGTTGCCATTTCCTTCTCCAATGCATGAAAGTGAAAAGTGAAAGTGAAGCCGCTCAGTCGTGTCTGACCCTCAGCGACCCCGTGGACCGCAGCCTTCCAGGCTACAGGACCTTTTTAATCACGTCAGCCCACTTTTGTTAGCAATTTAGCAGATAAAATTCCTTTCTTTCTAGTCCACTGAGAGTTGGGTAACAGAATTTTTATTTTACTTCCCATACTACATAGAGTTGAGGGCTACTATTTTCAAGCTCAGTGTTTCTTATTCCATATTCCTTCTCCCTGCTATTATATTTGATTGATAGTATTAAACAGAAGGAGAATTTATTTTACTGGAGGGGGAGAAATGCATTAGGTTAAGTAATAAGTATATAAAATACATGGTTAGAGGTTTTGTAGAGGAAAAGATGTAATTTTGTGGTTATGCATGTTTGGGACTATTTTCTGTGTTATGTTTTGTTGGTAGAAAGAGAATGTATTGGATCAGCAGAACTGGGCCAAGACGACTATGCAAACAGGATGATGTCTTGTTCTTTAGAGACACGAGTGTGATAGAAAGAAGGAGACGCGCAGCTTGACTCTCTGGAGGCAACTGAATGGCAGGTTTGCAGGGGTAATTGCTGTGATCGACTGAACCAGCAGGCCCGGGGGCACCTACAAGACATGATGGATGCCTGTGTCCCTCACAGGTGTGTCTACATCTGGGTCTAACAGGCCATGTGTTTGCAAATCACGAGGCCTGGCTGGTTCCTTTCTCCTGGCATCAGTCCAAGGGAGGCAGCCTGGCTCTCAGATATGGAAACACACGCTCACCCGGAGACCTTGCTGAGTGGGCGCTGCTGGCCCCCGGGTGATGCTGCCTGCACTTTTCCCTCCACGTGGGCCACTGCCAAAGGGCATCAGTTCAGTTCAGTTCAGTTCTGTCGCTCAGTCGTGTCTGACTCTTTGTGACCCCATGAACCGCAGCACGCCAGGCCTCCCTGTCCATGCCAAGGGGCATAAAGCCCCCAAATCTCCACTCCACGGAGCCAAATTCCCCAACCAGTTTTGTGTCACCTAGTGTGATGTATCTGTCTCTCTGGTTTGGCAGTTTATCTGTATGCTGACTTGTTGTTTAGCTGTTAAGCCATGTCTGACTCTTTGTGAACCCATGGACCATAGCCCACAAGGCTCCTCTGTCCATGGGATTTCCCAGGCAAGAATACTGAAGAGGCTCTTTCCTTCTCCAGGGGAATCTTCCCGACCCAGGGATTGAACCCAGCCAGGTCTCCTGCATTGACAGGCGGGTTCTTTACCACTGTTCCGCCAGGGAAGCCCTGTAGGATGACTTACTACCTTATAAATATGTAATCACGTTTCTTTAAACATTTAGTTAATCATGTTTTTAAAAAAGAAATTCTTGAGATTGTAATTGCCATGGACGATCTGGAATTTGGAGTTCTAGTAAAAGTCAAGAGTGAGAGATGGACGTGCTAGTCAACTGTCTGAAGGTGAACAGAAAGCCGTGTTAGAGCTGGAGATGAGGTGTTGACTCTGGCACTGACTGCGAGTTGGAGTCGTTTAAGGGCCAGTGTACAAGAGCTGGGATGTGCTCGCTTTGATAAGCAATGCTTCATCCTCGTTGTTGAACTGGAAATTAATTTTATACTAATTTGTTCTCAGCTCATGCTTTAATGAGCTTATATTTCTGGGTATTTAATTTGAAAGTACATTCGATAAGTAATCTATTAAAAAGTAAATTGAGACTGAGAATAAATGAGTTTGAAATTTCAAAGGTCAGTCATTATAGACTATTGTCACCAATTGGGTTTTAACTTTTTAACCAGTACTTGATTTCTGATAGCAGTATTTCACAGTTCTGTAAAAGGGAGCAAATGATTTCAGGCATAGGACCCTCAAAAAGAGTAGGTGAAAGCTGAGTGATGCTGGTTCCCTAGCTGGGTCGCTTCACCTTCTGAGTCGTCTCAGCTCCCACATGGCTGCTGGGTGCCCAGGACTGAACCCCACCCCAACCCTGTGCAGAGGGGACCACACCCCTTTGATGCCCTTGGGCATTGCATTCCAGTTGCACAATCTCCCCATGTTTCTAGAATTGTTTTAACTTCCAAATCTACCCAAAGCTAGAGTTACCTGGGGCAGGGGGCGGCAGCCGGGGGTGGGGGGCAGGAGAGGGGGGGGGGCGTCCATGGAGCCTTTTAAAAGTTACTTGCCATGGAAACTGAAGAGGCAGACTGGCCGAAAGGGTCCTCCGTGGGTGCCTGGATGACTGTGGCCTGGCTGGATGCAGGGTCCCCCATCGCTGCCCTTCACGCACCCCTTCCTGAGCCACGTGCTGTTTGAAGAGGATGTTCTTGCCAGGGGGAGGAGAAGGGCAGTGAGTCTACGTCTGTGCCTGAATCCTCCAGCCAAGCAGATGCGCCCCCTCCCTCAGCCGCCCTCCTCTCCCATCACCCATCTCTGTACATATGCTTCCCCTCTATGGGTGGTTCCCCCTCCCACCTCTGTCCCTGGACACTAGGCACCCCACTCCTCTACACTGTATAGGGGTCAAAAAGGAGCCCCCCAAAGCTTTCATTGTTTGTGGTAGGTTTAATCAACCATATAAAAATCCAAGATACGCCACAAACTATTAAGCTGATTAGATGGCCCAACAGCAATGTCTGCTACAAGATCAACTTTAAAAAATAAAAAAGCTTTCCTTTACACTAAAAATAACCACGCATAAGATGAAATAGAAAAAATGTTCCTATTCGAGATATCAACAAATCTATACAATACCTAGACATAAACCTAATGAAAACTTTCCAAAGCCATCCAAAAAAAATCTAAAACTATACCAAAGGGTACAAAAATGGCTTTATTGTATGAAGAGAAATACCATGTATGTGAAATAGAAAAGCTCATTATTTGAAAACTACAAATCCTGACTCACCGACCTATACATTCTAAGTAGTCAAGCTGAAAACTCAAAGGATTATTGCAGAGCTTAAAATTTGATTCTAAAATTCACCTGAGAGAGAAAATAGTGTAGAAACTTTTGAAGAAAAATAGGATCAAAAGAAAACTCACTCTCAGCAAGGTTGCCAAGACAAATTAGGGAAGTAATAGATTTCTAACAAATGGTTCAGGGCATCTGGATATTCACATGCAGAAGAATGAAAATGGACCCCTATTTAAGCACTTATGAAAATTAATTCAAGTGAATCAAAGATCTAAATGTAAGAGCTAAACTTGCAGAACTTTTAAAAATAAGTCTTCATCGCCTTAGGTTGGGTAAGGGTCTCTCAGATATGGGACCTAAAGCATAAGCAAATTAAAAAATAGAGAGTTTGGACCTCATCAAAGTGATCCACTCTTGTGCTTCAAAATACATCAAGAAGGTGAGAAAACAACACACAAAGTGGGAGAAAGTATTTTCAAATCATATAAGGTCTAGTATCCAGGTTATACGGAGAAGGCAATGGCACCCCACTCCAGTACTCATGCCTGGAGAATCCCAGAGAGTGAGCGACTTCACTTTCACTTTTCACTTTCATGCATTGGAGAAGGAAATGGCACCCCACTCCAGTGTTCTTGCCTGGAGAATCCCAGGGCCGGGGGAGCCTGGTGGGCTGCCGTCTATGGGGTCGCACAGAGTCGGACACGACTGAAGCGACTTAGCAGCAGCAGCAGTAGCAGCAGCAGCATGCAGGTTATATAAAGAACTCTTTCAGTTCAACAATGAAAAGACAGAAACCCAGTTTAAAAGCAGGGAAAGGATTTGAGTAGACATTTCTCCAGAGAAGATAGAACAATGGCCAATAAGCATATGAGAGGATGTTCAGGGACCTCCCTGGTGGTCCAGGGGTTAGGACGCCGAGCTCCCAGGACAGGGGGTGCGGGTGCTATCCCTGGTTGGGGAACCAGGATCCCGCATGCCATGCAGCACAGCCAAAAAGGGATGTTCAACATCTTAAGTCATTATGAAAATCAAAACCACAGAGAGACACTACTTCACATACACTAGGAGGGTGTAATCAACAGCGTAGACAATAACATTGTGGGCAAGGATGTGACGTTTGCACATTCCTCCCACACTCTGCAAATGTAGCATGGTTCAGCTGCTTGGAAGAAAGGTCAGCAGTGCTTCACAGTGTTGACAGAGTCTCCATAGAATCTAGCAATCCCACCTGCCCATTTGTAAGCATATACCTACCCCAGTATGTACCCAAGAGAACCAAAAACACATCCACACTAAAACCTGCAGGCACGTGTTCATGGCAGCACTATTCAAAACAGCCGGAAAGTGGAAACAGCCCAGAGTCCTATCAAGTGTTGAATGGGAAAACAAAGTTTGGTATATCCCTACAACGTCATTTTGGGCTTCCCTGGTGGCTTAGTGGAAAAAAAATAAATCTGCCTCCCAATGCTGGAGACTTGAGTTCAATCCCTGGGTCAGGAAGATTACCTGGAGGAGGAAATGTCAACCCACCCTAGTATTCCTGCCTGGGAAATCCCACGGACAGAGACGCCTGGCAGGCTACGGTGCATGGGGTCACAAAGAGTCGGACACACCTGTGTACCAATGTCAATTTATTTAGCGATAAAGAGGAATGAAGTCCCAATACTCACTTCAATGCTACAGCATGAATGGACCTGGATAACATTATGCTAAGTGAAGGAAGTCAAACACAAAAGGCCACATTATGTACAATTCCACTACATGAAATGAACAGAAGAGGCAAATTCATAGAGACAGGAAGTAGCTTAGTGGTTGCTGGGCGTGGGGCATCATGGAAAGTGACTGCTAATGGGTGTGAGGTTTCTGTGGATGATGAAAATGTTTTGGAATTAGATGTGATGGTGGTACAACATTGTGAAGGTCCTAATGCCCGTAATAGCATGCTTTTAAAAGGGTGATTTTATGGTACGTGAAAGGAATCACAATCGAAAGAGAGAACTTGCTCTGATATCAAAATGTTCCTATAGAAAAATAGGAATTAAAACTGTGGAGTCCAGCAGATGAATGGATAAGAAAGCTGTGGTACATATACACAGTGGAGTATTACTCAGCCGTTAAAAAGAATACATTTGAATCAGTTCTGATGAGATGGATGAAACTGGAGCCGATTATACAGAGTGAAGTAAGCCAGAAAGAAAAACACCAATACAGTATACTAACACATATATATGGAATTTAGAAAGATGGCAATGACGACCCTGTATGCAAGACAGCAAAAAAGACACAGATGTGTATAACGGACTTTTGGACTCAGAGGGAGAGGGAGAGGGTGGGATGATTTGGGAGAATGGCATCCTAACATGTATACTATCATGTAAGAATCGAATCGCCAGTCTATGTCCAACGCAGGATACAGCATGCTTGGGGCTGGTGCACGGTGACGACCCAGAGAGATGTTATGGGGAGGGAGGTGGGAGGGGGGTTCATGTTTGGGAACGCATGTACACCCGTGGTGGATTCATGTCAATGTATGGCAAAACCAATACAGTATTGTAAAGTAAAATAAAGTAAAAATAAAAATTAAAAAAATAAAAATAAAAAAAAATAAAAACTGTGGAGTCGGCTCAGGAATGGACTGAGAGAAGTCTGCCTTAGTGGACTAGCACAGAGAACAGAGGCAGACCCAGATACATGCGTGGTTATTCAATACACGACAAGGGGACTAAGAAAAGGAACAAGGTGGTGAAGGACAACTGGCTCTTGGTTCATGGGGCAAGTCAGATTGCAACCTCACACCTACACAAGAAAAAAGTCTAATTTAAAGAGCTAATCCTCGGACTAGAGAAATAGAAAACAAGAGAGGATATCTGAGTAACCTTGAAGAAAGCCGTCTAAAGTAATACCCAAGCTGTATCAATTTGACTTTAGGAGAACTGGAAAGTCTGTACAACAAAAGATACCGTAAGTCAGGTAAAAAGACATTTCTCACATAGTAACAGGCAAAGTGTTAATATCCTGAATATGTAAAGGACTTCCAGAATCAACAAGAGAAAGTCCAAAGAACAAATGCCCTGCAGCACTCCCAACTCCCTCCTCCAGCTGCCTTTCAGATGATCCCAAAAGTTTGTCCTCGGTTCATTGACAAAGAGATCATCGTGGCCCCTTTCTCACGGTATCATCGGATTTCCCTGGCCACCCAGTCTCCTCCAGTCCCCTTTCTTAGCACAGTCAAGGTGGTCTTTGGAACATTGTCTCTATCAGGCAGGACAACAGGACACCCAGCCCTGCCCTGGAAAAGTGAGTCCTGACCGAAGGAGCTTTGTGCTGAGGCTGAAACTCCAGCGCCCACTTCCCCTGCCCCTTGGAAGACGCAGCCCACTGCTGGGGACCACACGCCGGTGGCCTTTGGATGCTTTCAATGAGGAGCGCTGAGTGCACTTAGCCAGCCAGCCACTTAATTGGGGCTGCAACGTAACCTTTATTCAACGATAAAATTAACCTTGATTCCAGACAGGTATCTGTCTTCACTAAGGAGGCGTCCATGCTGTGATTTCTTTTTGCAAGTGACATGATTAAAGAAATGGAATCTTGCAGGCACGCCACCCAGGGATTTTTGCCTTCGAAGACCTTCTTATTTTTCTCTCCTGCTAAGAGAGCCTTTCTGCTCTCAGTTGGGCAATTCGTCCAGGAACCTTCTCTCTGTGGTCACCCCTCCTTCCTCCCATCTCCTTTTCTGTTTTCCTAAGTCATAGATTTAGGCCTCACTTTATAGCATTTCACAGTGTGCTTAAATACCCCATACGGTGCCTCGTCTCATTACAAAAGACAATTTACATGCGTGGGACATGGCAATGGCCATGTGATTTGTTCAGCTGCTGGACTGTGTCAAACCTTCCGCATCAGGGCTTTCCTGAAGGGTTTCAGAGAGACGAAAATGAAACCGGGATGCGATTAAAGACCCTACTGATAATCTCGTAAGCAAATCGGATATTCCTGCCATGGATCCTGGCTGGGTCACGTGGGGCTGGCATGAAACATTAAGACCGCTGGTTCAATATCTTATGCCGAAGGGAATTCCTTTGCTGAAAGCAAAGTGATTGGAGACGGTGGTTTTATTGTGAGTGGGCAGGAAGGCATCGTGACTGAACGGCTGTCTTGTCTTTTCAGGGTCACTGTTACTACCATGGGCACGTGCAAGGCTTTTCCGGATCGACCGTCAGTCTCAGCACTTGTTCTGGTCTCAGGTAAGTGACCTTGATGGTGACAACTCTGCTCTTAAGCACAGCTACCGTGGACCACCCCCCTTCTCCAGTTGCTCTAAAAGAGTAATGCAGTGGGCGGGCCTCGCCTCCGCAGGACCCAGGAGTCTTCTCGTGACAACTTGAGAGCCCCGTGCCCTCCACCTCCTCAGGACCACCCCTCTCTGTCCCCACTGCCCCCACCCTGGCAGCGTGCCTTCCTTGGCTGCCCCTCTTTCAAGATCATCCTCAGGCCTGTACATTGGCTGCTTTTCAGCATCCGAGGATTTGGGGACTATCTTTTGTCCATGTGGCTCCATGCTAAACAATTTCCGGTGTTAAAAAAAAAAATAGGACATTAGGTATCTGCATTTCAACTGCTTGCTTCATAAAAATGAAAAGGGCCTCTTCTCGCTAGGAGACAAAGCAAGCGACGGACTGAGCAGAGATGCAGGTGAGCTGAGTACAGGGGTGGCCAAACCCGTGATATTAACTAACTGGCTTTAAATCGTGAAGATGAAGGACTGGGTGGACAGAGCATCCTGAGTGATATTTAAACAGGACAGGTCCACCCCCTGTGCTTGGCCTTGCTGCTGCCTCTCTACTCCTCATACTTCATCCCGGGCCCACCTCCCCGAAAAGTGCAGGTAACTGTCAGGGCTCCACACAGAGGGGTCCCTCTCTCCGACCAGCTTACCCAGAGGGGCTGAGTCTCGGCAGCCCACCTCCTGTCTCCGGCACCTGGAGATCGTTCCCTCCTGGGCACCAGGCACAGACCACAGTTTGGCAGAGGGATCCTGTGAAATACTTGTGGCCGGGGTTTCGGGGAAAGTCGGGGGAACAAGTGTTACGGCGTCTGGGGTCGACCACCAAGGCCGGGTGGGAAGCCTGACGGAGCTCACTGCATGGGGGTGGCGCTCTGGAGAATGTCAGCTTCCCAGATCTTTGTGCTGTTGCTGCAGAAGCAGCAGATGGTGCGTCAACAGAGAAATTCCGGAGTTAATACAGTCAACTCTGTGATCTTGCGAGGGGAGAATCAGACCGGGGACAAAGCTGTATTCGATCAACTGCTCCCTGGCGGAAGAATCAGTTGGAAGGGGGAATACAGACGCAACTGGAGCAGCACCAGCCTGGCAGAGTTTGAGAAAGAAAATAGGGATTAAAAATCAAGTGAAATGTGGTGTGACCCCAGAATACATTCAGAGCTAGGAATGTGGAGGAAAAGTCGAGCGTCCTGGGGGACGCATTAATTAGAGCCCAGCAGATTACAGTCCTGCAGAGAAAAAGCAGAGAAGGAACATCCTGCTTTGCTTCAAAAAGGGCTGATCAAAGATGGGCAGGCAGGGAGAGCTCCATCCTGGAAGAGAGAAGAGAGGGAGGAAGCAAACAAGTCATCCTTCTTCATTTCAGTCTCAAAGGGGGACAGATAAGGAGAGAGAAAGGCCTGGAGATCCCAATAGACAGGGGGATTAAAGCGGAAACAGCTCTTTAATGGAGGGAATGAAGTGCAACGTGGAAAATAGGTCATAACAACTAGCTCAGCCATGGAGCTTATCCTTCCTTTGAAAGGACCCCAAGTGAAACGGGAAGTTCAGGCCGTAAGTTAGTTTTGCACCGTATCATACGTCTCCCCGAGATGCCCTGCCCTCCCTAGCACGGTTTCAGCGCGGCACTCCTGGCTCTCCTGATCTCTCTCTTGTTCGCTCTCGCTGCCGCCTGCTTCATCCCCTGCTCCTGAGTCCCTAGCCCAGGAGTACCACTGTGACCGGCGGCTGCTCCACAGCACTGGCAGGGACGGGTACGAAACTGTTGCAATGATGGGGAGAGAACGCTGCCCTCACGCCCGAGAGCAGCTCAGCGGCTGTGTTTTGTGATGGTACAAATGTCCAGCCCTGGCTCACTCCCACTGGAGCATCCACACAGCCATGTCCCCGTGTCCTGATTTGATTCACAAACACCACCCTGGCCAGAGAGAGCGTGAGATCCTGGAGGGAAGCAACTGTCTCTCGCCAGGTCTCCTTGTTCTCTCGCTCCCCGCCTCTCAGTTCCTACTCAGAAATCTGGTACAAGGAGTCTCGGGGGCTCACATTTTTTGATTAAGCCAAGAGTCTTCCCATCCCCTGCAGCCATGATGGTTAAAATTAGGCTTCATTTCTTAAGGAACCACCTTTTTGCTTGAACAGACGTAAGGAAAAGCATTCAGAAGATGGATGAGGAAGCTGGTAGAGCTGTAAACTAGGCATTCATTGTAATGACAGTTGGATTTTTAAGTGGGGTTTACAATACCTGAGCATAGCACACGCTCACAAAATGATTACTTTCATTATAATGGTTATTTCTGATTCCACGGACCACAGCACTAGTCAACTCTATCTTTTGAAAAATAAGTTGGTTGACTATTTTTCAATAGTGTTGGGAGGCAAGAAGTATTCCTGCATTTTGTATTATAGTCAATTTCATTGTATAAAATTTAGTGCAGTAAACTTTATATTACATAATTAAAATACATACAAAACATTAAAGGAACACGGCAATGTGTGTACTTATTCAATTAGCAAATAAGCTCACATCTGAGTATTTTTGTTTAATTGAATTTTTGAAACTATCTCACGCTGCCTCCCACATCTAAGACGTGCTGAGAGCCTGTTAAATAGTCAAAGCTATGCTTTTCCCAGGAGTCGTGTATGGATGTGAGAGTTGGACCATAAAGAAGGCTGAGTGCCAAAAAATTGATGCTTTTGAACTGTGGTGCTGGAGAAGACTCTTGAGAGTCCCTTGGACAGCGAGGAGATCAAACCAGTTAGTGCTAAAGGAAATCAGTCCTGAATATTCATTGGAAGGACTGACACTGAAGCTAAAGCTCCAATACTTTGACCACCTGTTGTGAAGAGCCGACTCATTAAAAAGACCCTGATGCTGGGGAAGATTGAAGGCAGGAGGAGAAGGGGACGACAGAGGATGAGATGGTTGGATGGCATCACCGACTTGATGGACATGAGTTTGAGTAAACTCCAGGAGATGGTAATGGACAGGGAAGCCTGGTGTGCTGCAGCCCATGGGGTTGCAAAGAGTCGGACACAACTGAGCGACTGAACAACCGCTAAATTGAATTGATCCCTTTGAAGAAGTTGACCAGAAATCTCAGTTGAGAAAGTGAACAAAGGATCTTAGGAGGAAAGCAAGATGGAGGGAGCAAGACTAGAGCTGGGAAATGGGGCTCAGCCCTCCTGTAGGACCAGGGGTGAAGGGTCGCTGTGGGGTGAAGATGTTGCTGGGTGGCTGGCCTCCCTGATACCTCGCAGCTGGACTTGAATGCTTGCCAATACAGGTGGATGTGGGTTCTCCAGGTCTCACAGCTCAACCCAAATGACCCAGGGCATAGTGGTCTAAGGGGCTGAAAAGTCAGGCACCTGGAGATGGCCTTGCCTGTGCTGTCCTGTCTGCTAGAAAGGCAGGGCCCTTGGCCCACCCTGGACTCTGCCTAGAACCTGGCACATTATAAATGCTCAATATATGCTGGTGGAATCAATGCACTGTCCCCAGGCCATCAGGTGGGCAGTGAAATTTAATTCTAGCCAGTCCAAAGTTTATTAAAATAAAAAATTCTTTGAAGCGTAGTAGATCATATTAAGAAAGAAATCAGATTAGAGTGGAAGTGAAGTGAATTTGGCCTTGACCTCTGTTCTGTGGCCTTCTGCTCCTGTAGCTTCTATTCGTCTGGGCTACACTGGCCTCCCTTCACCCCGCAGGCCACACCATCTCTGCCCAGGGCTCTTCTGCTCCCTTCCCCTTCTTCCCATGGAGAGACTCATTCCTGCGTAAACATCTGTGGGGGCCGCAGCTGGGCTCGGAACCTGTACACACCATCTCCGAGGCTGCTCTGGTCCCCACCCTGCAGGACCCCAAGGTCAAGTCTCAATTCTCCCAGGCCCCACTCTCATTCAAAGCGTGGAAGGTCCAAATCCCAACTCCTCCATCCCCAGACGGGCTCCCCTCCTGAAGTCTTTTCCATTACAGGTCCAGCCCATCCCAGGCTCCTAAGTGGGGCACCTGGGGGTCTCTGAATACCTCCCGCAGGGCCCCAGCCCCTGTCTGCCTCCCCCACCCCCTGCTTACAGCATCCCCCTTTCCCCATTTCCCCACTGCCACCCCCGAGCAGCCCTCCCGCCCAGGTTTTTAAACTGCCTCCCACCCACACTTCCTGCCTCCACCCTTCCCTTCTCGACCATCTTGCACATTCCAGAAGGTCGTGTTTCAAAAACACTGCTTGATCATCTAAGTCCCGCCACCCTCTGCACTCCAAACCACACAGCTCCATAAGCTGTACACATCAGAGCCTCTTTTTCACTCCCAGGCTTGTTCAACAGTGTTTCCACGGGCATTTATCCATCACCTCCTCACATGCCATCCCTGCCCAGCCAGGCATCATTTTAATGTAACAAAGCCAGGGCCACGAAGTAGGTCACACAGAACCATGCAAGAAACTCAGCAGAGGGGCCCAGGGAACCATGCAGGAAGGGATGGTGGGCATGGACCTCACAGGTTATGGGTCAGCCTAGAAGCCTCTGTCTGAGGGCTGCCCAGGATGGTGGAAGCCTCTGGCGGGAGATGTAGCCCTAAGGCAGCTGGCATCCTGCGGGCCAGAGGGTGGGGGTCACCAGCGGTTACAAGAGAAGGAGCCAGTGGATTTGGTCGAGGCCGGGATGGAGGTGGGGAAGGCAGAGGAAGAGGAGCCAGCAGGAACCAGGTCCAGGGGGCTGGGAGTTGGAGGTGCCTAGAAGAGTCGGCATCATTATCTGCACGAAGCGTGTGTAGCACAGGAAGTGATGTGGCCACAGGGACAGCCCACGGGCTACAGCCAAGTTCAGCGCCTTGCCCATGGCTGACCACTGTCCAGGCCCCATGCCTGCCCCCTGCAGGCCCTGCTGTCCATCCACATGTGTCTCTCTTTCAGTGAACGCATCTGAGCACGCTCACCTTTGTTTCCCTGCTGTCCTGCTCCTTCAACCCCTCACCTGGTTCCCGAGCTGCCCCACATCTCCAGGTCCCCCTTGTGCTCCCTTCAAGGCCCCCCATTTCCCACAAGCCGTTTATCAACCATGCTGGGCTGCCTGCCGGCCTGTGGGCAGCTCTGAGTTGCTCTGGAATTTTGCACTTGGAAGTCAGTGGTGCCCACCCTGGCGCAAGCCCTCGGTGACACAGGAGAGGGGCTGACCATCCAGAGTGGCCAAGGACAGGGGAGCAGGCTGGGGAGCCAGGTCCAGCCATGGGCTGTGTTCATTTCCTAGCCCTGACTTAACACAGGACCACACACTAGAGGGCTTAAAGCACCAGCAGGGTCTCCTGTCGTGGGGCCGGAAGCCAGAAGTCTGAACCAAGGTGCTGGCAGGGTTAGCTCCTTCTGCAGGCTCTGCGGGAGAATCCATCCATGCCTGGCTCCTGGCTGGCCTCAGCGTTCCTGGGCTTGTGGCCGCATCTCTGCCCGTTTCAGCCTCCGTCCACGTGACCTTCATCCCTGGGCCCCTGTGTTTCTCCTTTTTCCATCTCTTACGAGGACACACATCACCGAATTTAGGTTCTACCCTAAGTCCAGAATAATCTCATCTTGAGATCCTGAAATTAATCACATTTGCAAAATTCAAGAGCCTGATGCATGGGGCGGGGGGCGGCAGCTGAGCAATGACTACTAATGGAACAGGGTTTGCTTCGAGGGTGATGAGAGTGTTCAGGGGTAGAGGGGGATGCTGTTTGTACAACTCAGTGAATATACTAAAATCCATGGAATTGCACGCTTTAGAAGAGGACACTTAATGGTTGGTGAATTAGTTCTCAGTATAGCTGTTATTTTTAAAAGGAGCCTGGGGCGGGGTAGCCATCAATCATAGCTGCTATTTTTATTATTGATGTGCCAGCAAGAGGTATTCTTAAAATCTTTTTATGACAGCTTGTTTTCCCTCTTTGGTCATGTCTCCCAAACCTGGTTATAAATTACATTTGAAACAGGAACCGCAGGTGAGACGTCTTTATGGGTACCACAGGAGACGGCCCGGCATTTTGCACATAGTAGGGGATAATGAGTGTTTGTTTTGATTACACATGAGTATTTCACATGGAAATTACTTATTGAAGTTAAGCCCAGGGACTTCCCTGGGAGTCCAGTGGTTAAGACTCTGTATTTCCCTTGCAGGTGGCACGGTTCGATCCCTGGTAGGGGAATGAAGATTCCCACATGCCATGTGGCACAGCCAAAAAATTAAAAAAAAAAAAAAAAAACGCCTGATGATACTAATGGGTTCACTAGTATCACTGCTGCTACCCCTGTGTTTCAAACACAGATAGGGTGGGATATTGTTTTTGCCCATGAGCTCCTCCCATAAAGGAACTGAAATTGAATTTCATTCCGACTCATGATTGACAGCACCTTATGTGTGCACACAAGTGCGTGGTTAGTTGTGTCTGACTCTTTGCTACCCCATGCACTGTAGCCCACCAGGCTCCTCTGTAACAAGAATACTGGAGTGGCTTTCCATTTCCTACTCCAGAGGACTTCCCGATCTAGGGATCGAACCTGCGTCCCTTGTGTCTCCTACATCTGCAGCTGAATTCTTTACCACTGAGACTGCTGGGAAGTCCTGTCAGCACAGTGTTGAGCCTAAAAGTCTTTTTCCAAGAAAATTCAGTTAGCAGCTGAACATGGAAGTAGCCAGATCAATTCATATTTTTGAATCATCGTCCTATTACAGGTCATCAAAATCCACGTGCCCCTACCCTGTTTGCCTGGGAGTGGTATGAAAAATCATACTAAGAACAGCACCATTAAGCTGTGTTACTGCCTCATGCACCATTGCTTTGAGAATTAAAAACTGAATTTTAAGAAGAACAAAACTTATCTTGAGGAAGTACAGGTCCCCTGAGTTATCACTTAGAAAGCTAACAGAATCAACTTAAAATTTTAATAGATTTATCTTTGTTTCCACTGAAAGAGAAACAGTAGGATTCTAACATTTAAAATAAGGCTGGCTATTTTCAGAGCAGTAACTCCACTTCTCTGGCCCTTTTCCTTTTGACCTCTGCCCTCTATCAAGGTCAGCCCTGTTCTGGCCTCCACATCCCTCTTGAAATAGCACCAGAAGGAGGCAGGCAGGAGAGTGTGGGAGTTGACCACCTCAAGCTTCAGATCCATGGGTCAAGACTGGGTCCCACCTGTGTCTCCAGCTACCTGTGTGGTCTTGACAGTGGGGAAAATGACCAGGTGTATCCTAGGCAGGGTGCCGTGAGGGGTGGCCATCCTTACCCACAACCACCCCCTCTCCTCTGCTCCCCCCCCCGCCATTCACCACCTCTGACTGCCCTGGAAGGTGGCCTTACCCTCCCCATAAGGGCTGGTCCAGTGTTCCCCTCTGCCTCCTAATCCCCCCAGGGAGAAGATACCCAAACTCTTCATCTCTCCCAGACACTGGAAACGGACTTTGAAGCTTTCCCCCTCCTCTACTGGTGGGAAAAGAGCCCCACTTTCGAAGTCTGCTGGATTTAAATCCCTCACTCTGAGATACTTCCAACTCCCAAGTTTACAACGAACTACCTATGACATGCAACTTACATCACATCTGCTTATCTAGCTTGGGGCCAGAAAGGGCTGTGAGAACATCAAATTTTAAATCTCAGAAACCCTGAATCCTTGAATTTTGTGTCCACTGTGGTTTCCAGCAATCTCTAGAGCTAAGTGATTAATTATACACAAGACAGGCCAAAGCAATTATTTAATTAAGACGTATTCTAGGCTGCCAATGGTTTGCAGCAGAGGGAAAGACTTCACCCCAGTTTCTCAACATCTGGCCCTTGGATGACTTAAAAGATAAAAGGAGATACCAGAACAATTTTATGACTGAATAACAATTTCTAGAAATTTTCCATTAAGTAGAAAAACTTCTTCAGTCATATGCTTCTCATGAGTAGAACTTGGTGACATGTTTTACTGTAAGTTTTCAGCTTATTGAAATCTAATGCAAAATAGAAAATGTTGCAATACAAGATGAGACGTTGGTGTCATTTTCTTTTTGGGGCTGGAAAGTCAGTTTTCTAGCCAATCTCTCTTTTCCCTCCAAGTGTATTATTCATTTTCCACTTTGTCCTGGCCTCTGTTTTAAAAGACCTTTTTCTTAATTGAGGCTTTTACAAAATCAACCTTAATAAACAGAAATTTCCTACTACCCATTCTTAACTTAGGAATCTAAGTTTGAGTTCATAACGAACTTTTCAAAGAAAAAAAAAAAAAATGCAAGCCTCCCAAGAGTTAATGGCCAGAGCCATGCCTGTATGCTCTGAGATTCCTGAAGACACTAGTTGGAGGGGATGGGGGAGTATAAGAGAACAGCTCTGTGCAAGGGCTTTCTGTCGATCTGTGGGATTCAAAATAAGCCGAAACATCCTCAGTGACTCCAGAGCACTGGTTCCCCATCTCTGAGCAGCTATGCCGCCAGTGTTGGTAACACACAGCTTCACTCCCCAATGGTTCCCAAGTGCTTCGTGTGCCCCAGTGCCACCGTTTCAGCTAGGCTGGGATCATCCTGAACATGACTGTGCTGTCCCTTCCACTGCTTTTGAGACTTCACAAAACCAGGACCCGTGGAGTAAGCCAGTTGAATAATAATGAACTGATCAGTGTGTGTGGGTTTACCAGTTGTGTTCAAAATAAATATTTGCCTTATTCATTCCTTCTCCTTTCATGCCATTTGAGTAGGAATACAGTCATTCCATTAAAATATAAGAATGATTAAATGGTCACTTGTAAGTAGGTTATCACTAAGTGCAGGATGAGTGAATGGCTGAACAACTGAAGGAGAAATCATGGAAGATATTTTCCAATCTCTTTCCTTTGGGAACAGGCTCAGATTATCTGAAAGAAACTCATGGAGCACCTGACTTTTTCAGCTGTTACTTAAAGACTAAGCTATTTCTCAAATCCTTGGGTTGAGGCTACATAAATCATCTGTGAGAACTGACTCCCGAAACCTGGAGTCCATGGATCTCATCCATGGTTTTGAATCTCCTTAAATTTTCTGCAAAATATTATGTATCTATGTATGTGTGAATTCTCCTGGGGAGCGTATAAGGAGATTCATGTCTCAAAAAAGGTTAAGAGTCAGTGTGTTTTAAGTGTCTATTTACAATCAGATGAATTTTGCATGAAAATTGTGTTCCTTTATGATTGTGGTCAACTTGATTGGTAACAGAAGTTGCTAGATGTGTGGGAACTCTTGGAGCTGCCAGTTTACTGTTACCCAAATTTCCATTTCTCCAAAGAAAAACTAATTTCAACATCAGGAAGAGCCTGTTTAAAGAATTTCCTGTTCCACATTGGAAAAGAGAAAGATAAAAACCAACCTGTAGGCTGATGCTTCCCCATCACTTGAAGGAAACTGACATGGCTCATTTCCAGGAAGTAAGGCAATGGCACCCCACTCCAGTACTCTTGCCTGGAAAATCCCATGGGTGGAGGAGCCTGGTGGGCTGCAGTCCATGGGGTCGCTAAGAGTCGGACATGACTGAGCGACTTCACTTTCACTTTTCACTTTCATGCATTGGAGAAGGAAATGGCAACCCACTCCAGTGTTCTTGCCTCGAGAATCCCAGGAATGGTGGAGCCTGATGGCCTGCCATCTATGGGGTCGCACAGAGTTGGACATGACTGAAGCGACTTAGCAGCAGTAGCAGCAGCAGGACACAGCCTTAGTGACAGCTTTTCTTTTCTTGGGCTCCAAGATCACTGCAGAAGATAACTGCAGCCATGAAATTAGAAGATGTTTGCTCCTTGGAAGAAAAGCTATGACAAACCTAGACCATGTATTAAAAAGCATAGATATCACTTTGCCAAAAAGGTCCCCATAGTCCAGTAGTCATGTACAGATATGAAAGTTGGACCATAGAGAAGGCTGAGCACTGAAGAGCTGATACTTCCAAACTGTGGTGCTGGTGAAGACTCTTGAGAGCCCCTTGGACAACAAGGAAATCAAACCAGTCAATCCTAAAGGAAAGCAACCTTAAATATTCACTAGAAGGACCGACACTGAAGCTGAAGCTCCAATAATTTGTCCACTTGATGTGAACAGCTGACTCATTGGAAAAGACCCTAATGCTGGGAAAGATTAAAGATTGAAAGTAAGAGGAGAAGAGGGTGGCAGAGGATGAGGTGGTTGGATGGCATCACCAATTCAATGGACATGAACTTGAGCAAACTCTAGGAGATAGTGAGGGACAGGGAGGCCTGGCATGCTGCAGTCCTTGGGGTCACAAAGACATGACTTAGTGACTGAACAACAGCAAGGACACGGCCTTAGCTCTGTCCTTCTCCAGAAGGTCAGACATGCCTTGGGGTCCATGAGCTTCTGTCTCTGCAAGTTAAAATATTTAGCATATGTGTCTATTTTTTAAAAGAATTTATGCTTTTAGAGGCCTCCTTGGTGGTCCAGTAGTTAAGACTCTGTGCTGTCACTGCAGGGGGCTCAGATTCAATCCCTGGTCAGAGAACTAAGATACTGCACAGCCCAAATAAATAAATAAAGTAAAATAATTTTAAAAAAAGAATTTTTATTCCCAAATGTAAATGTTAGCACAAAGGGTTCTTTCTTCATTATTGTCACTCCAAAAGAAGCATAGTTATCTTATTAGTGCTATGTTCCGTACCACAGAGCAATAGATGTCCAGGATGGGGAGAGACACGTGAGCAAAGCACAGGACCTTCCTGAAATGGTCAGCCTTTGAATGGGTACATTAACAGAAGCTTCATCCTTGGCGCTGCCCTTGTCAGTAACAAAGAGCTGCGGCCGTGCAAGCCCTGCCACGCAGCCGCGAAGTGGCAGAGCTGGAGCTCAAGCCAGATCAGTGGATTCTAAGGCCTCCTCCTTAGCCTCGGTGCTGAGACACTCTTCAGGCCTCTAGAGAGCTGTATACCTTTAGCCCAAACAGACCCAGATGCAGACCTCAGCTCTTCAGGGAATGGTTCTGTTGCTTTGTGCACTTATGTTAAAATTGGTTCCTTTATTCACACATTGCCCACAAATTAAATAAGCAAAATACCCAAGAAAGCATCCTTTTAAAATTCTTTTTTTCGCTGAAGTATAGTTGGCTTACAATGCTGCATTTGTTCCTTGTGTCCAGCAAAGTGATTCCATTTTATGTGTATAACAGACTCTTTTCCATTAGAGGCTATTGCGAGATAATGAATATAGTTCCCTCTGTTATACAGTAGGACCTAGTTGTTATCGATACTATATATAGTAGTTTGTATCTGTTCATCTCAAACTGCTAATTTATTCCTCTCCCTCCTTTGGTAACCATGTGTGTTAGTTACTCAGTCATGTCCAACTCTACAATCCCATGAACTGCAGCCCACCAGGCTCCTCTGTCTATGAAATTCTCCAAGCAAGAATACTAGATGGAAATCTGCAAGCCATAAATGCTGGAGAGGGTGTGGAGAAAAGGGAACCCTCCTACACTGTTGGTGGGAGTGCAAACTAGTACAACCACTGTGGAAAACAGTGTGGAGATTCCTTAAAAAATTGCAAATAGAACTGCCTTATGACCCAGCAATCCCACTGCTGGGCATACACACTGAGGAAACCAGAATTGAAAGAGACACATGTACCCCAATGTTCATTGCAGCACTGTTTATAATAGCCAGGACATGGAAACAACCTAGATGTCCATCAGCAGATGAATGGATAAGAAAGCTGTGGTACATATACACAATGGAGTATTACTCAGCCGTTAAAAAGAATACATTTGAATCAGTTCTGATGAAATGGATGAAACTGGAGCCAATTATACAGAGTGAAGTAAGCCAGAAAGAAAAACACCAATACAGTATACTAACACATATATATGGAATTTAGAAGGATGGCAATGATGACCCTGTATGCAAGACAGCAAAAAAGACACAGATGTGTATAGCGAACTTTTGGACTCAGAGGGAGAGGGTGGGATGATTTGGGAGAATGGCATTGAAACATGTATACTATCATGTAAGAATCGAGTCACCAGTCTATGTCCGATGCAGGATACAGCATGCTTGGGGCTGGTGCACAGGGATGACCCAGAGGGAGGTTGTGGGGAGGGAAGTGGGAGGAGGGTTCATGTTTGGGAACACATGTACACCCGTGGTGGATTCATGTCAATGTATGGCAAAACCAATACAGTATTGTAAAGTACAATAAAGTAAAAATAAAAATTTTTAAAATAAAAAAAGAATACTAGAGTGGGCAGCCATTCCCTTCTCCAAGGGATCTTCCCAACCAAGGAACTGAATCCAGGTCTCCTACATTACAGACAAATTCCTTACTATCTGAGCTACCAGGAAAGCCCAACAATAAGTTAAAAAAAAAAAAGCATAAGTTTATATTCAACCTTATATCAGAATCCTTTCAACTACTTAGGAAATTTTGTTGGTCAGATTGAATAATTCAGATGTAGGAATTTTCCTTAAAAAAATAAATAAATAAAGATTTCCCTTCTGAATCATGTCTGCTAATTTAGATCTAATTACTCGCTAAGCAGATGAAACATCTTTTGTCTCAACTCTTCTTCTCAGCAATGTATCCTCGAGAAGTAAAAAACAAATGAAAGGCATAATGACTAAACACAGTCTATTCTTTACCATAAAATATTTGAAATGAAAAACTTCTCAGACTTGTCTTTCAAAATATTTGCAAAAATAAGTCAAAGCAAGCATATGGCACAGAAATGCCCTTTCCAATTCAGACCCAGGAATATAAATAAATTGGTATTTCTTTTTTTATTCTCTCTGTCATTAAGAACTGGGTTTTAACCATAAACAAGAAGCTGCCCTTAAAATTATGTAATTTTTCTTCTTTTTCAACAGGGGACTCATTACATTTGAAAATAACACCTATATTTTGGAGCCAATGAAAAATGCAACCAACAGATACAAATTCTTCCCAGTGGAAAACTTGCTGGGCACCTGGGGATCATGTGGATCAAATACGTCTGGCCTCACTCTGCATGACAGGCTCCCACTGGCCTCCCAGACCCCGACAAGAAGGGTAGGAGGAAACCCTACATTACATCTCTGGAGATGGGGGCGGGAGGCGTGGGGGCTCCAACTAGGGACACCCACTGCTAGGCCATCTGGAGAAATTCAACCATTTGTGTCTGAGGGTTGGAGTCACCCACTTTATCTAGAGGTGGTTGATATGAGGTAGGCAGAATATAATCAGATACTGAAAACTCCAGCATTGTATTGCAAACGTCAGGGTCAGACTCACTGACCTGTGCTGGGTAGAGCTGGGCTCAGAGGACTCAAAATCACCATTCACTGTCTCCAGTGATAACCTTCTGGGCTTGGCCCAGAAGTCTGCCCCGCCATTATCCCCCTCCGTGGTACACAGGACTGGACCAGATCCTCCGCACCCTCGGGCAGCCCTCCTTCTACGGGAGGAGAAAGACAATATGGAGGTTTCTCCATGGCCAGTCTGTTTAATATTAGGGTCTTCTTTAGAACTGGGGAAGAATTTCCTGCCATTGCCCACTCGCCTGCCCTGGGTGAGCTAGGTCTTGGCCCAGCAGTGTGGTTGAAAATGTGTGATGTTTACTCCTAGTCCAGACACCATGGGGCGTCTGGGCGTCCTACTTCTCCCCCTAGATGTCTGCTCTCTGGCCACCCAGCCCTGGGTCTGCTCATCGCAGGTCTTCCCTTCTGCGGCAGGACTGGAGACAGAGGTTGCCCAATGGAATTAAGAGCGCAATCTGCCTCCGGGCTAAGAGGTCACCACTGGTGCAGCACCAGGGAACCTCCACCCTGAATGGCTGCCTGACCCTTATACATCAGTGATACAGGGGCTCCACAGACCACAGCCGAACTCACGAAAAGGAGTAAGGGTAGCCCCGTCTGGCTAGAGGCCCCGAATTCCAAGGAGCACAACCTGATAGGAAGTTATCCGTGATTTACTGATTTCTCATCTCTGTCTTTCCCCTTCCTCTGTTGACAAGAAATCCGGAATCCTTTCATGTGATGTCACTTGTGCTTACATTTGATAAGCACAACTTATCACTTAACAATTAACACTCTCTCTCCCCTGACTTTGACAAGGTTTCAGAGTTCCACATAACACTCTTCATCTTACCTGACTTTGAGGGTTATACTGCTTACCACTCAAAGCTTTATGAAAATTGTGCCTCTTTGTATTCCTAATCATTTTTCTCCAAACAGTAAATGTTATCCTAAACAATTTCTCCCTCTTAAAAATTTCCTGTTAGCTGTGGCTAGATGGTGTTCCCCTAACCTGCTCTTAACTGAACCACTTCAGGACTTTTCATTTTAATTTTGCATTCTTTCTTTCCGTTCTGATTCTGCTCATGTGACCCTAACTTCCTCTCTTTGTTAATATATTCCCAAGGGTTTCTACAGCCGGTGCTTGCAGCCTCGTTTTTCCTTTTTCTTCCCCTTCACCCTGTGTCAGGCGCTATGGCTGACCTTGACATTGACACTCAGCGGGGGAGTGAAGATCTCAACCTCCAGGAACAGGGTTTGACAAGTACCCGCATCACCAGCAGCAGCAGCTCCAGAGAATCTTCCTTCTCCTCCCCCCACCCCTTTTAGAGGGACAGAGTTAAGAGATGGAGTCATAGAGACCAGCCTCTGTGCTCCCAGAGCATGTCTGCTTTACCTTTCAAAGGCTCTCGCCTTTGATTCCAGACCTCAGATAAGATGGGATGGGACCGTAGCCTTCACAGTCATAAAAAAAGAATATTTGCATTTTGTTTCTGAGGCGCCTTGCTTTGAGTACCTCACTGAACACACGTTATCCACCTTGTGAGATTTATAACTTGACGGTTTAAACGGCACTCGGATATGTTTGCCATTTCATTTAGAAGTGCATGCCTGGTTGGTCCTGGCCAGCCATATTTTAATTCTTTAACTAAGTTTACAGCTCCCTAGGCCTGTGATTGGCACAGTAATTTCCAGTCATTTTAACTTGTAGAGAGATGGAGAAAACCTAAATAACCATGGTGGTTTGTTAATAACGCATATGGAAGCATAAATGAACCTTTAAATCAAAAGGCGGGGCTATCATATGCACTTAGACGCCACTCACAGTGTTTCTGTCTGGAAAACGCTGTGCTTGTTTTTACGGAAGGGAACATGTCTTTGACAGAAAGCACATCTGTATCATGAAAACAATACCAAAAATAATTTTCAAATAAGTGGAATATGTGAGGATTGGAATTGTATACGAGACCATTTGGTAAACATGAAAGGAAAGTACTCGAGTTCCGTGCCGCTTGCCTGCCAGACTTAACACTTCCTTTATCTTATACTCAAAAATCGATGTAACTTTGGCTAACTCCTCTGGTTTATGCACTGCAGCAAATGCATTTGCGTTTTCCTAGCACTTTTCTACCCCTACTAAATGTTAACTATTGCAAAGACTGGCTTGCAGGCTGAGATTTTTCTGCAGATGTGTGCGTTTTTCTTCAAGGAGCAGCGGGAATAAATCTGCACTTGGGGTATGCACCGGCTGTAATATCAGCTTGAGCTATTGTCTGTCATTTTTACGAGGCTTTCTGTTAGATTTTAATGAGAACCCAAGTTGCTTCCGGAAGGGTGCCTACAGTCAGGGGCCTTCCTTGCCAGTTCCATCCTCTGCAGGTTTTTAACGCCCAACCCGCAGAGCCCCGGCCACTCAGCCCTCCTGGGACTTCGCCCTCCCCCTCCGCCAGCTGGTCATTCAAAAATGCAAACGAATTTTAACACAAGCCTCAGCAGTCTCTAAGGAAGGTGAAGGCTGTAAATCTGCTACTGGAACAAATCACAGAATACATCCCGAAGGCAGATGTAAATTATTGTTGAATTATCCTCCCTGGGGATTATCTGTGCTATTGTTCCCCTCCACTAGTATGGATAATTGTGAGTCACGTGTAGAAGTCATTGCCTTCTCTAGAAGAAGCAATGTGCATTTGGTCTATTGAGTACAAATAGCACAGCCTGTCAGGGAGACCCTGTGGGGTTTCCTCAAACGCCGCCAATCTGAAATGGACCAGGGCTGTTGCTCTGGGTCTTCTAGACAGGCTGCCATCCTGGTTTAATGGAAGCCATGGTAGTGGTGGTCCTGGGGGTGGTATTAACAGTACAGTGGATCATCTGTAGAGTCTAGTAATAGTTGAATATCAGGAACTAACCAGAATTGTTGGAACACTTGTTAATTAGAGCAAGCATGTTTAATTTCTTTCTACTGTAACCACGTCCCTGACAGCTCAGCTGGTAAAGAATCCACCTGGAATGTAGGAGACCCCGGTTCAATCCCTGGTTTGGGAGGATCCCCTGGAGAAGGGATAGGCTATCCACTCCAGTATTCTTGGGCTTCCTTGTGGCTCAGCTGGTAAAGAATCCGCCTGCAGTGTGGGAGACCTGGGCTCAATCCCTGGGTTGGGAAGGTCCCCTGGAGAAGGGAAAGGCTGCCCACTCAAGTATTCTGGCCTGGAAAATTCCATTTACTGAATAGTCCATGGGGTCTCAAAGAGCTGGACACGACTGAGCAACTTTCACTTTCACTTTCTTTTCATTATAACCACTCCCACCTCAATACCTCCTCTAAGAGGCCATACCAAGTGCCCTTACTGCCTTAGTGATTGTTAAATTTTGGTGGATAACACAGCCAGCCCTGTTATTGCTTCCTTAGCCCTGAGCTCTGAGCATCTCTCAGTGAGAACCAAGGTTCCAAAATCTCCAGATGTGGATTCCTATTGAGTCTTGAATCAATTAAAGCTCTAGAAAAATAAATACTAGCTCTCACTTCTGCCACGGGCTCAATTTGGACTCAATTTCAATACTTTGCGTTTGTGCCCATTAACATTCAGTACGTCAGACTCAGTCCATTCTTCCAGCGTTTGTCTCATTTGCTCGTTGGTTCTGCAGCCTGTATATTAGCCAGCCCTCCGAGGCTGTATTCCATGCAGATATGGTCCGGGTGCTTCATCCCCATGCAAATCGTTCGTAAGGATGGTAGAGATGACCTTTCACAGCCAAGACCAGGGCTCAGCTCATAAATACTCATTACGTGGCCTTAGAGCCAAGGCATGGAGTCTGGCTTGAGTCAACAATGAGCTTTCTGTACTAAGAAGGAGATAAATCAAACTCTTGAGTCACTGAATTTGCTAAACTTGCCGTCTTTGCAGACGGTCCAGATCCATTGTTATTTTATTGTTGTTTGGTTAAAACATACAACTTGAATCCGTTTGCCTGGCTCTATCTTTTTACTGCCTCAAACTGTCACAAGTGGTCATCTTCTCCCCCACTTCCGCCATTGTCCCCCTATAATCCATTCTCCTCCCATCAGCCAGGGTGATACGTAAAGAACCTCACCTGCAAGGGAGCCCCACTGCTCTCAGACAGTTAGCTTACCAGTCAGCCTCCTCGATCTGGGCCCTGTCCTCTGTGCCCATCCTTGGCCGAATCCCATCCACACCCTGCCCTCGCTCACTAGGCAACAGCCATCCTGCCTGCTGCTGCAACCCAAGCTCTCCCAGCCTCAGGACTTGTGCTCTTATTATCCCTTCTCCCAGATAGGTTATTTCAGGGGTCTGGCCCGTAGGAAGAGAGAGTTGCATTGAGAATTTATTGCCCCCCTAATCTCAGCATGTTTTTTCGGACTCAAGTTGAGTTCCCAGAGCCAGAGCTCCTATTGTGAAAATATGTGGGGGCCATTCTTCCCGAGAACTTGACTGTGACAACTTTGAGAGGCCAGGGAACCGCTTCCCAGTTGAGCAAGACTCAAAGAATACATCCAACCTTGGAGCAGAAATGGTTGATGTTCTCACCTGTTTGGGGAAGGGTGTTTATTTCCTCAATCTCCCCCCACCTCAAATGAAAATTGCAGCAAGCAACCAGTTTCAAATGTTGCTCTGCATAGCAAACATTTTGAATATGATTTTTTAACTGGATAGCCCAGATAGGTGGGAATCATGTGGAGGTAATTTAAGCCTCTCTGTGTGTGCAGCTGGTGGAAAAGGAACCTCTGCGGCCATGAGCCGGCCACTCCCCTGTGGCTTTTTATTATTATGTGGTTAGGCGTCTCTCTGAGCTTGCAATTCTCTGCATTCATGAGAAAATGTGGACTTCTCTGAAAACTGCAGAGACAGGAAAATTGGGCTCATGTGTTTGTTTTCATTATCTGGAATTGTGTATTTTCTAAATGATGATCCAAGGCCATTTGGAACTGTCCCCTGGCCGTTCATTTCACCCCCTTGCAGTCTGAAAGGTGTAAACATCTAAGCAACCAGGGCTCTCTCCATGAGTTTTTCGATGGGAGGTTAATTTATTTTTCCTTTAATAGAGCTGTATTTTCTTCTGTAAGATGAGTCTATGAATGGTAAATCAGGGAATTATGGGCGGAAGAGGCTTCTGCTTTCCACCCCTCGGGAAGGAGGGACCACTTTAAGACGGTGTCTTATTTTGTGCAGACCAGTGGGCACCACTGGGGCTAGTCATTTTCCCTTTGTGAGTAAGTTGGTCACCATGAAACATGCCTACAACATGTAGTTACTAAACTGAACTTTTCTCCTGGTAATGTTAAAATATGAGAAATTTTACCTTTCCTGGTGCTTTGCTTTTCCGCCCTCCATAAGGTTTCCAGATTTCTTTGAAGTGAAAGTAAAAGTGTCAGTTGCTCAGTCGTGTCCAACTCTTTGTGACCCCATGGACTGTAACCCTCCAGGCACCTCTGTCCATGGGATTCTCCAGGCCAGAATACTGGAGTGGGCTGCCATGCCCTCCTCCAGGGGATCTACCGGACCCAGGGATCAAACCTGGGTCTCCTGTGTTGGCAGGCAGATTCTTTACCATCTGAGCCACCAGGGAAGCCCTGAGATTTCTTTAGAGATATCAAAATTCATGAATCAGCATAGCTGGGCAGCAAGGAGGAACACTGCTATGATACAAACACATTTTTCTTGTAAAAATCTGTTTGGAAGATCCTGCACTGATGGGGATTTGTTTTATAAAAGATGTTTCCCTCAGGATTATGCGACTGGAAAGCTGATTCAGAGCAGGCCTTGGTCATTTTTGCTTTTGTCTGAAAGCCTGGTTGTAACATGCAAGTTTTCAAGGTTAAGCAGAATGTAGTTAACTCATAAAGCAGCGATATCAGTTATGGGGAGCCAGACCTGTTCAACCCCCATTTCCTCTGACTCCATTTTATTGCAAAAACAGAAGGCTTTATTTTTTGCTTTTAAAGTTGGCTTTTTGAGACCACCCTCCATGAATTGCTCTTTTTTTTTCCCTCCGAAAAATGCCTTTGGGATTCTCCCAGTAATTCATGGAAGAGTGTGAGTGTTTTTTGAGGAAACGTGATTAAAATGTCACCCACTTCAGAGGCTGCTTTTAATGGGGAGGGAGTTCGTGCTTGGGCCGTCTGCCTCTTCTTCAGCCCTATCCCTTGATAAACAAGGTCTTTGTTCTTCTCAGCTATTGCACTCTTACCAAATCACTTTTCTCTAGTGGCATATTTCAGCCTTTATTTTCTTTCTGTTCTGTTTCTTTTATTCCTTTCTGGTTTTCCTCCTAAGACCTCCTTCTTGCCTGGCTCACTTGTTCCCCATTCTTCCTTTGCATCTAACCAGATTTTTCAACGATCAGCCACAAGAAGTCAGCCTTCTGGCCTAGACTTCTCAGTTTTCCCCCAGAAGGGCAGTTCCAGCTTAAAATACATTCTCCTCCGATTTTGTGACATGAGCAAAGCGTTTCTCCTCTGCTTTTCTCATGTCACAAAACCGGACCACAAAGGCAAAGGGGACACTCGTGAAACCCTGAATCCCATCGATTTCTACAGTGGTCTTGATGGCCTTGGGCTTCTGCCCCAGAGTTATTTGTTTATGTGTGTGTTTGTTCAATGGTGATTTCAACTCTGATCCTAAAATCAGTGATCCAGGGCAAAGGTTAGATTCCTTTATAGGGACTTCCCAGATGGGAATGGAAACTGATGGCTCATGTTGAGATGGTTTTACAGAAGTCATTGGGGTCAGAGGTGAACTCCTAGGTGGAACAGAGGTGTGGGAGCCAATGTTGTTGGTAGGGGTGGGGTGTCCTTGTAGTTCCGATGCTTCCGTCGAGAGATAGTGACAGTGTTCTGAAAGCCCCAGAGAGACCATCAGGGAAATTAAATCCATGTTTACTTTTGGCAGCAGAAAAGAGAGACCCTCAAGATGACCAAGTACGTGGAGCTCGTTATCGTCGCCGATAACCGAGAGGTAAGAACTTTTTGAAATTTCTTGGTTGATTTAAAAAAAAAAAAAAACAGCCACCTCAGGGAAAAGAAAACACTTAACAAATTATTACATGCTTTAGTTAACCTCTCTATGAGGCCTTAAGAGCATTGTGAACAACCCATGGGAAAACGTGGCTCCCTGATCTTATAAGGTATAAAACATTAAAAATGTATCTGCTATTACAAAATATTAGCAAGGACTGCAGAAAAGAATATTAGCAACGACTACAGAGCTGCCATGGTAGCTAAGCTCTCCAAACAGGGAGAATTATTTGTGGGAAATAGCAGATGGTTTTAGAATGTATTCTAAAACACTTTGGGGAAAAGTTTAGTTTAAAAAATTTCCAGTATGTTCTAAACCAAAATTAATGAATGAATGAAGGCTATAGAAACACAGCAGAAAAAATCCTACCTTCTGAAGTAAGGCTTTATCCCGTGCTGGTTTTTTTCTTTAAATTAATTTTTAATTTTTAATTAGCTCTTTTTATTTTTTAGATTATCTCCTCTGTGTTCATTTCTTGCCACTACTACTTATCATGAATTAGGTGACATTTTCTCCCAAGCTGGCTCAACACATATGAATGAAACAGATTTGACAATTTCTCAGGAAACTGTTCCCAGTCTGGAAGGTCAGATTAGAGAGGAGAAGGGGGAATTTATTAACTTTTATCCATTCTCTGTATTGTTTGACTTGCTGCCATGAGCTTCTATTACTTTCACTCTTTAATTTTTAAAAACAAATATAAAAGAAATTTCGGAGGAAGTTCAAATCAAGTCGATGATATGAAGAATGGCTTTGGGCTGCTTTCTGGTTGTCTGTTTTCTCTTTGCCAAAACATGTCACTGCCTCCATCATTTATGAGGCTGGAAAAAATCACAAAAGTTACTGTCTTATGAGCACTTGGCTTGGGTGAATTTCAGGGAGTTTCAGAAAGTCCCTGGACAGGGAAATTACTCGGCAGAATGGGAGCTCACTTCACCATAAACCAGGGAGGGCCCTAGGGGGTTGCAAAGCCCAAGACTTCACATTTCCAGGAGCTGAGAAGATGAGATTTGATTGATGGTATTACCGTTATTAATGCTGACATTTAAAATTATTAAGTTTCAGAGGCAAGGAAAAGACCTGGAAAAAGTCAAGCAGCGATTAATAGAGATCGCTAATCACGTTGACAAGGTAAGTTCTTTGGGGGTAATTAAATCACTCACGTCGTGTAAACGTTTGGGAATGAGGTGGAGGGAATGAAACACACCCCATCTGACTTCGGAAGGCTGGCTTCTGCCTCTGGTACCTGACTTTCCCTTCCTCTGAAGACCCCCAGGGCTTGGAATAGCTGTAGGAGATGCCCCCATGCTGTCTGGACCGTGGTGGCCTTGGGACCCATCTCCTCCCACCCTGGTCTCCCCAGCTGGATCCTGAACCAGATGGCACATGTGACCCTTTTGAAAGCGCCCAGCGGGCCTATCCCCAGGTCTCCCTGGGCAGGTCCCACAGCCACCTGAGGGCCGGCTCTCATCGATACGGAACCTACGGGCTTCACAGTCCTGGGATGTGGCAGTTGGCTTTCGGCCCAACCTGCTGCAGGAAAATTCTTCACCGTGAACTCGGGAGGGAGCTCACCTTTGCCAAGGTGACTTTAGAGTTGGACGAGATCCTGAAAGTCTGGTCTGGCCTAGGTGTATTTGCTCACCAACACTCCTTCCATGAGCTGTTCACAAGGTGAAACCACGTGTGCCAGCTGCCTTTAGCAACACACTCTGAGAGAGAGTGTCGGCTCATTGGTGCTAAGGGCTTTCAGCCCAGAGCCGCTGGAGTTGCCCAGAAGCTTTCAAAGGCCTTGCTTTCAAAGGAGGGGTGGGGCTGGACATCAGGCTTCGTAGGCTCCCAGGTGGCTCTCATGTGCTACGTGGCTGGCAGCCCCTGTCTGAACACGACCATTATTCTCAGCAGCAAGTCTGTCTCCCGCCTCTGAGCACAGTGGGTACCAGAAAGCGGCCCCGGCTCATTGCTGAAGCTCTCCTGGCAGGGATTCTCTGAAATGCTCACAGTTTATGCGTAGCAGTTTGAAGATGCTTCACAGTAGCTATGTTTCCAAGCAATCTTATTATATTCAAATTGACTTTTCAGAGTTTTCTGCAAAGATGAAAGCAAAAGCCCTTCTAGAAAGCCAACTCTGTTCTACAAGGCCTTATGGGCAGAACCAAGCACCATGCGTCAGAAATCCAGAATGCATCAGATGGGGTCCATCTGCTCAGGGAGGTCACAGCTTTGTAGGGAAGCAGACCCATAAGCCACTTGGTGTGGTTGGGTGTGATGGGAACTGGGTGGATGCTGTCAATCAAGTGCTGTGGGGGTGCAGAAGAGAACTGCTTACATCTTCCTGGAGGTCAGGGAGGCTTCTCAGCAAAGCGATTTTGGAAAAGTGAGTACTGTTTCACCAGGAGCACTCAGCTGGCTTGCTCCCCATGCACCTGGACACGGGAGTAACTCCGTCTACCTAAGCGGTAGGGGGTGTGTGTGTGCACAAGCCCATGCGTGAGTGTGTGTGTGCGTGCATGTGACAGATGGATGTATGTGCATGACAGTTAGGGCAGGAGGAGATGGAGCTGCGGGGGACTCACTGGTCAGCCCTGGGTGCTCTGCGAAGCCATCTCGACTCTACCGGGATTTTATTCTGCTGTCAGTGGAAAGCCAGGAGAATGTTTTTAAGCAGAGCAGATGCGCAGGGTCACACACAGCGGTGCCTGCAGTTAGAGTGGAGGATGGAGTCCCCAGACTCAAAGAAGGCTGGTGGGCTTCTGTTGTATAGAAATCGTGAAGAGCTGACCTGTGTCTGGGAAAGTGGGGATTCACAGACACTTGAAGGAAGGGTGCCTGATAAGTGTACTGAGAAATTTCTACATGCCAGGGTCATAGTGCTTTGCAGACACCTCCAGGTAGACACCAGTATTCCCATTTTTATAGCAGAGGAAGCTGAGGTTTGCAGAGGCTGGTTAAGTAATCAGCACATGTTCAAGCAGCATGAAAAAGCAGGACCAGCGGTGAGCCCTGGTCTCTGTGACCCCCCTCTGCAGGAGTTTTTGGCCTTGTCTCTACCCACTTTCTGTGGATACCAGCCTGCCCTGACCAGGCAGAAGCAGAGGCTGAGAAGAGCTGGGGTCCAAATGAGCACAAGTTTAGGAAGAGAGGTGGGCGAGGCTTCATGCCCCAAGAAGCAAGAACAGGGATCTCCTGGGGTACTCTGAGCAGTCGAAGATAAGGGCTTGGTGCTCAGAGAGTGGCTAAGGCTGGCAGGAACTTTCCAAAACCAGGAAGAACACAGATGGCTGTTGGCATCCTGGGATCATAGGATAATACCATCTGCATCCACAAGAACTTTTAGGCAGGTCAGACTCCCAGGCAGCCCATGCTTGCGGATGTATTTTGAATAACTCATTTTTGAAAATTTACTTGATCCCCAAGTAAAGTGGATGTAGGAGAATTTTTGTAGGTGGCCAGTCCTTCTGGCAGGGAGGGAAGGATGGATCCCAGAGGTTAGGCCAGAGACCAGAGGAGTCAGAACTCTCCACCATGACCCATCCATCTTGGGTGGCCCTGCACAACGTGACTCACAGCTTCACACTTTGGCCACCTGATGTGAAGAGCTGACTCATTGGAGAAGACCCTGCTGCTGGGAATGATTGAGGGCAAGAGGAGAAGAGGGTGGCAGAAGATGAGATGGTTGGATAGCATCACTGACTCAGTGGATGTGAGTTTGAGCAAACTCCAGGAGATAGTGAAGGACAGGGAAGCCTGGTGTGCTCTGCAGTCCATGGGGTCGCAAAGAGTCGGCCACAACTTAGAGAATGAACAACAATAGGAGTCAGACCTGGTTCTGGCCCGGCCTGCACGTTAGAGTCTCCTCTCAAGGTTTGTTTATGTGAATGTGTGTCTGTATCTTTGCTTTTAAAATGCTGATTCCAAGTCTCAGTCCAGGGACTCTGGTTTGACTGGCCTGGGTGGGGCCTCGGGTGAATACATTCCAGATGCTTCCAATGAGGCAGGACCAAGAAACAAAGACTTCAAGAACTTCTTAAGCCTTGGAAGTAAACAGAAACCATGAACAATATTAAACTTGAGCCGGTAATTGCTGAAATCCTGTTTTAAAGTGATATGCTTGGTCTTCCATATTTGTATTTCTTTACATATTATTCTGTATTATTTCTTCCTTCAGTTTGCAGAAGCAGGAATGAGCAACTGGGGGGTTGTTAATAACCTGCCCTGGTATTTAGAAAACCACATGTCTGAGAAAAGTCCTGACAAACTCAGGGGCGTTAACCAGCACGCCTGTTCTTGTGTTTCCAGCAAGCAGAGAACTGAATCACTGCGCACACAAATGTATCTGTCCCCAGCAGACCCTGAAGACCCCCGGGGTAACCCAGGCTCCATCGGATGCTCTGTGCACCCAAGCCTGCTAACTGATGGGCTCTGGGCTGTAGCGAGTGTTCCAAATGTAGTTTTGCAACTACAAGTGGGAGCATCTTGGCTTAAAAAAACAATGACTGTTCCAGTGGCAACTTCCTCATTTGCAGAAATCTTGGCTCTTCTTAGCTATTCTTAAGTAATAACTACTTGGCTGGCTGTGTTGGCTCAAAGGGAATAGGGGAAGGACATCCCAGACCGAGAGTCCGAGAAGTGATTTAGGGACAGAGGTGACATTCAGAACAACTCAGGCAGTTCCCCTGAGTTGGAACGTGGAAAACGTGTCTGGTCCTCGAACTGGCAGGCACACCTCTTACCTGGGAAGGAAGACGTTCCCCAGGCCCCAGTTACACCGCAGGGCGGGACCAGTGGGCTGTGTGGCTGCCAGATGATGTCATCGCCCCCTTCGCCTCTCCCTCCTGTCTGTCCTACTTCTTTCTCATGATGACGTTAGCACCAACTGCCTGTCTGTGCCGGCTGCACCTCTATGCCCTGCTTCTGAAGGACCAGCTCATCTTGCATGAATTTAATTTCAGGTATTTTCCCCTACTGTGAGTCCTCATCCCCACCCCTCCCAGGCTGGTTGCCCGCAGGATGCACGTCCCTGTGGTGGAGCCCGGTGCACCACCCTGTAATCCTACCCGTGTGTTCTCAGATCCACTTCTCGAAAGCCTTCTTGGAGCCGTCAAGTCCAGCATCCCCTGAACTTCCCGTCTGCACCCTTCTGGGCAGTTCGGTGGATTCGATTTTCCTGTAATAATGGCTAGGAGTCCCCTGCCTTGAGCGTCCGGCTGTCCCCTGAGCATTTGAGAATCAAGGTCAAGGGTATCCTAAAGCTTGTCCCTGGTGCTAGTGCCAAGTTGAGCATTCAGCCAGAGCCAAGCAGGTGCTTGTCACTGCTGTGTTAATGGGTGAATCGATTTAGCTGGTCTTGGACTGTGGCCACGTGCATCCTGGGATTCACAGGCCAGGCAGGCAACTGCTACACTCTGCATGTGCTTCTTGCTGGGCCTGGGGTCACAGTGGGTCATCCTGGAAGGGAGTCTGAGCACTCCCCTTTACCTGGCTAGGTTACTGAGCGGTTTGTAAAACCTGGGCACCAGCCTGCCTGTGTTTAAACTCCCAGCTATGCCAGTCATGGCTGGAGTAGCTCAGCTCCTCCGTGTCTCAACTTCCTTGACAGTAACATGGAAACAATAGTTATTAACTCACAGAGTGCTGTGAGGTCTAAGAGAGCACATGGAAAGTTTTTGGCACCATGCCTAGGGCATAGGGAATGCTCATAAGTGTTAGCTCTGACCATTATTATTAGGAAGAACCAATGGGAAGCCACCCGCAGTCTGGGAAGTGCATCCCAACAGGCAGCTAAGGGATTCTGTGTGAAGACACGATGTTAAGTTCCGCATGTGTGACAGTTCACCAGTAGCACCAGTTTTAGAGAGGAGGGGCTCTATTATATGCTTCTAGATACGGAATTTGTTCAAAGGACGTAATCTGAGGGGACTAATAGCTGGAACATTTTTTGGCATTGCCCTTCTTTGGGATTAGAATGAAAACAGACCTTTTCTAGTCCTGTGGCCACTGCTGAGCTTTCCAAATTTGCTGACATATTGAGTTCAGCACTTTAACAGCATCATCTTTTTAGAATTTAAATTGATGCTTTTGAATTGTTGATGCTGGAGAAGACTCTTGAGAGTCCCTTGGACAGCAAGATCAAACCAGTCAATCCTAAAGGAAATCAGTCCTGAATATTCATTGGAAGGACTGATGCTGAAGCTGAAGCTCCAATGCTTTGGCCACCTGATTTGAAGAGCCGACTTACTGGAAAAGACCCTGATTCTGGGAAAGATTGAAAGCAAAAGGAGAAGGGGGCGGCAGAGAATGAGGTGGTCAGACAGCATCACTGACTCAGTGGACATGAATTTGAGCAAACTCTGGGAAACAGTGGTGGATAGGGAGGCCTGGCATGCTGCAGCCCATGGGGTCACGAAAAGTGAGACAAGTGACTGGACAGCAACAACAACAGATGAAACCTGCAACCCATCACTACTACGAAAAGATCCCGATTAGACAGCCCCAAAGCTAACTCTGAGAAACAGTGATAGCTGGACCTTGACAGACCTTAGCGACCACTTCCGTACGACACTCTCCAGAGGCAAGCAAAGTGTCCCCTGCACGGATGACAGCCCTACAGCCCACACGGGCACGTGACCCTGAGGATGTCTCATGGCAGGCTGGTGTGGACATGGGTGACTGGATGTCCTGTGTTTCTGCCTTCTGATCTCCATTTCATTTGCCTGTAATGCAGCTGAAAGCGTAAGCTCTTCAGCAAAGTGCAGCAGAGTTCCCAAGGAGGCCAGGAACTTAATTTTTCCTGGGAAGCCTGGGCTGGGAGCTTGCAAGTGGATACCACAGGCCAAGCAACTCTTGATTAAAAACAAGCTGTTGGGCAGCATTTGGGTTGTATAATTGTCTCATTAACTTATTAATGTAATGCCCATAATTGTTATCTGCTTGAAACCAAGTTGGACCGCTGCGATCCGTTTATACTCTATGATGTAGTTTGTGCTTCAGCCACATTCTTCTCCTAACCTAATGCTCACCAGATGACTGGTGGGGAGCGGGGGATGAAGATCAGCAAGGGAAAAGATGAGCCTGCCTCTCATGGGTCAGAACCTGGGGTCAGTGCTCAGCCTCGTGGAGTTTATGGCCCTTGAGCTCAGCACGTTGGAATGGGGCTTAACTATCAGATGCGGTGCTTCTGTGATTTTTGTTCCTTATTGGCTCAGAGGCTTCCAGCAACTAAGAATAGGACCTGCTCCTTTCTGGAGCTTAACTTCGATTGCCATCACCAGCCACCTCTTTCTCCTTGGCTACCTGGAGTACAGCCAGCCGAGTGATTCCCATGTCCTGACCCCCTGGACCGCCGAGCGCAGAGCCACCTCTGTGTCTGTGTGATGCTCAGAGGAGTAACAAGGCAGCTGTGGACCATGGGACCTTATTACCTCTCCCGTGACTGCTGTGTGTGCCGACTCCTTGAGACCCCAGGGACGATAGCCCGCCAGGCTCCTCTGTCCATGGAATTCTCCAGGCCAGAATGCTGGAGTGGGTTGCCTTTCCCTTCTCCAGGGGACCTTCCCAACCCAGGGATTGAACTCAGGTCTCCCGCATTGCAGGCAGATTCTTTACCAGCTGAGCCACAAGGGAAGTGGGTAGCCTAAGGGAGTGGGTAGCCTAACCTTGGGTAGCCTAAGGAAGTCGGTAGCCACAAGGGAGTGGGTAGCCTAACCTTTCTCCAGCAGATCTTCCCGACCCAGGAGTAGAACCAGGATCTCCTGCATTGCAGGTGGATTCTTTACCAACTGATCTATTAGGGAAGCCCACTTTCTACAAGGTCATTCCTAAAAGCAAGTTCATCTTGGTGAAGTTTGACACCCAGTCCCCCTAGGGTGAGAGGCAGGATGAGTTCAAGCGTCTGGCTGAAAACTCAGCTTCCGGTGATGATCTCCTGGTGGCAGAGGTGGGGATCTCAGATTATGGTGCAAAGGGCTGAATATGGAGCTAAGTGAGCAATACTGGACAAAGGGAACTATCCAGTCTCCTACCTCTTACCTCTTCTAGGATAGGGACATTGAAAACCGAATCCTGAATAGTGGGGCAGTTAAGGTTGGAGCCATCCAGTGCTGGCTGAAGGGACATGGGCTCTACCTAGGAATGCCTGGTTGTCTGCCTGCATATGACACCTTTGCTGGGGGGTTCATCGGAGCCTTCCAGTCCCTCTTGAAGCAGGGGCAGGACAACCGGTCAGTGTGAAGGAGACTGACAGGAAGTGGCCCGAGCGGTACCTTAAAATCATGGGAAAGATCGTGGACCAAGGAGAGGATGTCCCAGCATCAGAGATGACCCAGATCACCAAGCTGGTTGAGAAGAACAAGACAAGCGATGGGAAGAAGGAAAAACCCCAGAAGAGCTTCAACATTTTGACTGCCTTCCAGAAGAAGGCAGGAGAAGAAGGAGCTTGAGAAGGCACTCCAGGCTTTTCCAGGGTATGGTGGGGTGGGGAGGGGTAAGTTACCTTCCGGCTGTGAAACCTCCTGGGATGTAAGCGAGTGGTAGGAAAAGTGGCAGGAAACCAGAAATCTGAGCGTGTGCGGATATGGATGCTGGTGTGACCGTGCTTGGAACGTCTCTGTTCCAAGCCAGTCAGGGATAGCTGGAACACTTAGATGGCTTGGAAAATACCCCCTCAGAAGGAACTGCTGCTATAAAGAAGAGTGTACTGCCCAGGTTCTTGACAGGTATGATTCTGATCCAATTAAAGTTTCAGTGTTTTCATTAAAAAAAAAAAAAAAGAATACTGGAGTGGGTTGACATTTCCTCCTCCAGGAGATCTTCCTGGCCCAGGGATTGAACCTGCATCTCTTGTGTCTCCTGAATTGGCAGGTGGATTCTTTGCCCCTGCGCCACCTGGGAAGGCCCCACTCTGACCCCTCATCCTGCACCAATAAGCTCATCTGGCTCAAAACTCTCCCTTAGCCATTCGAACAGTTGTCCTGCCTGCTTCTGACCCACGATGACCTGTTTGTGGAGAACGGGCTGTAGGTTGAAGTCAGGACACAGAAAGATGGGGGACAGAAAAGCAAGACGATGTGATTTGTGTGCCAGAAGGAATGAGGAATTTCCTTTACCCGATCTTTCCCATGAGAGCGTGTTGGTGAACTAAAGTCTGACCTGTGGGAAAAAAATGGTCCTCAAAGTTCCTGAAGAAGAATTCTGTGTCTGCCTTTATCATCCTGAAAGATATTGATCTGTTCATTTAATTAAAACCTACTAGGTCATTTACAGGTGACAGAATATGATAGCGTCGGCCAAGTCTGAGTCTTTGCTGAGAACAATACATTTTCCGTAACTCACAGGTAGAACATTTTGCTTAAAGGGAACACATTACTGCGCTTGGCAGAGTGTCTCAAGGATCCTAACTCACTGTTTTTCTTGCAGTAGATATGAGCTGGCTATCTTTAGCTATAATGTAACTACATTACATTAGCGATAACACATTGTGTGCCCATTTCTAATCATCAGTGAATCGGTTGAAATGTACACTTCCCTGCATAAGGTGTACATGTTCAGTTGTGTCCAATTCTTTGCGACCCCATGGACTGTAGCCCACAAGACTCCTCTGTCCATGGGATTTCCCAGGCAAGAATACTGGAGTGGGGTGCCACGCCCTCCTCCAGGGCATCTTCCCGACCCAGGGAGCAAAATCAAGTCTCTTGTGTCTCCTGCAGTGGCAGGCAGGTTCTTTACTACTGTGCCACCTCAGAGATATAAAGAAGGCTGGTTAACATCTAATTAGTCCACCCCACTTGAGAACCCAGTTAGCACGTCACTTTGCATCAGTCACTGAAAATATTGCTTCAACCCTAATGCCGTGGGAACGAGGGACACACAGAGAGAGTTTTCACATCACATCAACGAGGTTCAGAAATCGCACATCTGTTCTACGTGGCCTTGCACGTTCTCGTTAAGGTGACCCCCAGGGATACCTGTCTTCTGTCGCCCTCAGTTTTACCGACCACTGAACATTCGAATCGTGCTGGTGGGCGTGGAGGTGTGGAATGACATTGACAAATGCTCCATAAGTCAGGACCCGTTCACGAGCCTGCATGAGTTTCTGGACTGGAGAAAGATGAAGCTTCTGCCTCGCAAATCCCATGACAACGCGCAGCTCATCAGGTAAGGTGTCTGCTGTCTCTCCTTCACCTAAGATCAAAGAGCACCCCAGCACACCTGCCCTCCTCTTAGCCTCCCCTGACGGGCAGTGAAGCTGCACCTGTTCTTCAGAACACCCTCGCTGGACCAGGCCCAAAGGGGGCTTCTCAGCCCCCACTGACTGGAGGGAGGCCATCTCAGTTGAAACTGGGGGCTGCTGAAAAAGTCTTTCTTTGCATACCCTGGGAAACGTATCCCTTAAGCAGATGTCTTATTTCCTTCTAATACCTGGTCATTTACTCTATGCAACTTTTTCTAGGCTTTGTCTTTTTTGTGGGAAGGCGGGGGAATGTGCACCGCAGGGCCTATGGCATTTTAGTTCCCCGACTAGAGATCGAACCTGCTCCCTCTGCAGTGGAAGTATGCAGAGTCTTAACCACTGGACCACCAAGAAAGTCACAAATATATATATATATATATATAACTATATATGTAACTATATATATAACTATATATATAAAACTGGGGGCTTCCTTCACAGCTCAGTTGGTAAAGAATCTGCCTGCAGTGCAGAAGACCCGGATTTGAACCCTGGGTTGGGAAGATCCCCTGAAGAAGGAAAAGGTAACCCACTCCAGTATTCTTGCCTGGAGAATCCCATGGACAGAGGAGCCTGGAAGGCTACAGTCTATGGAGTCAGAAGAGTGGGACACCACTTAGCTACTAAACCACCACCAACATTTTGATACTCATAAATACTTTTCTTTTTCAATGTTTTTCTCTCATATTTTCACTTACTTCATCACTGATCTTTTCATTTCTTTGCTTTTTTATTTTTTATTTTATATTGGAGTATAGTTGATTAACAATGTTGTATTAGTTTCAACTATACAGCAAAGTAATTCAGTTATAGATAAGAGAAAGAGAAAGAAAGAGAAGTCGCTCAGTCGTGTCCGACTCGTTGCGACCCTATGGACTATAGCCCACCAGGCTCCTCCATCCATGGGATTTTCCAGGCAAGAGTGACAGATATACATGTATCTATTCCATTGCAAATTCTTTTCCCATTTAGGTTATTACAGAGTATAGAGCAGAGTCCTTGCTGGTTATCTATTTTATAATAAATCCAGTGGTGTGTATATGTCAACCTCAAACTCCCAATTTCTCTCTCCCTCTAGGCTTAGTCTTGATATAAAGTTGTCCTGAGTAGTATGTTTTTAAAAAGCTCATTTTCTGCCATTATTAGTGAAAAATATTTATGCACTCTCTGAAGACAGTGCAGTGCTCCTGTCGGCTGCCTGAAGAAAGGAAACTTTTATTGCTCCTCCCGTTTGGTTGTTTCTCTTGGTTTTCTAGATCAGAGGATACCAGCAGTGTCGAAGATAAACCTTGCGTTCTATTATTTAACCAGTATGTATTGAGCACAAATTAGGAACAAAACGTCTTTTCGGGGCTTCAAACGTAACAGTGATGTACACAGTAAACCTCCCTGCTCTTGGGACTCTCCAGTCGACAGGGAAAAGTGAAAGTGCCAGCCACTCAGCAGTGTCCAGCTCTCTGTGACACCCTGGGCTGTAGCCCACTGGGCTCCTCTGTCCAAGCAATTCTCCGGGCAAGAATCCTATAGTGGATTTCCATTCCCTTCTCCAGGGGATCTTCCTGACCCAGGGATCGGACCCAGGTCTTCTGCATTGCAGGCGGATTCTTTATCATCTGAGCCACCAGGGAAGCCCCTCCTGGGAGGAAATGATAATAAACAAGGATATTTCAGAGCGTGATAAGTACCATGAAGAGGAGAAAATAAGGCAAAGCATGCCTATAGCGTAGTACATTGGTAACATATTACAGACTCCTTTATATCAAGCAAAAAGCATCATAATCTCAGATTGTGTGGAGTAGGTTTTTTTCCTAAACTGAAGAACTTTTTATTAAAATTGTTAAACAACTGATACCATTCTTTTCTGAGCGTGTATATTTGTCTGCTGGTGCCCGGTCTTAGGCGTGCAGGACCTAGTTCCCTAACCAGGGACCGAACCTGAGCCCCCTGCCTTGGGACCATGGGGTCTTAGCCGCTGGACCACCAGGGAGGTCCCAGTTTATAGGACTCTGGTCTCATGTAGCTCACATCACTGAATTGAAAGCTTTGGGGCCAGAGACACTTTCCTGTCGCACACATTGGGTCTAGTGTACTGAACATTCATAGGGAGTTGAAAAGCAGCTCTACCCCATGCTCACTTTAGAAAAGGCCTTCGTCTGAACTGAGGTTGTTGGCATTCCCCGATAATTGACTTTGGCCATTTCTCAGGGTTGTTTTCCCGCCCCCCACCCCTGGATATTTGCGGTGGCCGCATATTTTATGCATTGATTAATCCTGAACTACTAAACGTAGAGTCAGAGTGTTTTGTTTTGATTTCTTCCCCCAAATGGAGCCTGTCCAATTTGAACATCTGGAAATAAATTAGCCTCTTATATAACTTTGCTATTTATGTATATGTTTAATTGTATCTGTTAAAATGGTCTATACAGATGTAAACATAAAGCTGCGGTCCCTACGGCTGTACACAGGAGTGTAACAGGATGGCTGGCTGGATGGATGGAGAGATGAATGACTGGATACATACATACAGAGATGAAGTTTTATTTTGCCAATTGAGCACTGCCAAAATGTATAACTTTTCAAATAATGTGTATAGTATCTGTATGTGTACATGGCCAAGAAAACGTGGCCATTTATTTGTTTCGTTTAAAAGAGATTCAGCAAATACAATGTTTAATTTTTTTTTTTCCTGGAATGGGGCAGAATGGAGCAGAAAATGGGGCGGGAGATAGAAAGAAGGTATGGAGGATTGTGGTGGGGCGTATCTTTATTAAACAGGCAACACTGTTATTTTAGGGTTCCTGGATAAAATACAGGATATTCTATTGAATTTGAATTTCAGGTAAACAAGGAATAATTTTATTTTTTACCTTTTTATTTTGTATTGGGGGATAGCCAGTTAACAACGGTGTGAACAGCAAAGGGACTCAGCCATACGTATACAGGTATCCATTCTCCCCCAAACTCTGCTCCCATCCAGGCTGCCACATAACGCTGGACAGAGTTCCATGTGCTATACAGAAATTCCTTGTTGGTGACCCATTTTAAATATAGCAGTGGGTACATATCCATCCCAAAATTCCTAACTATCCCGAGACCCCTTCCTTCCCTTCTGGACCATAAGGTTTTTCTCTAAGTCTGTGGGTCTCTTTCTGGTTTGTAAGCAAATTCATTTGTGTCATTTGTTATCAGACTTCACAGATAAGGGATGTCATACTATATTTCTCCTCTGACTTACTTCGCTCAGTATGACAGTCTCTAGGCCCATCATGTTGCTGCAGATGGCCTCATTTCATTCTTTTTAGTGGCTGAGTAATATTCCCCTGTATCCATGTACCGCATCTTTATCCATTCCTCTGTCAATGGATGCTGAGGTTGCTTCCAAACCTCAATTATTCAATTTTTAATTTTTAATGTACTAGGTTAGAATGAATAGCATTGCACCAAACAGGCCTTGATGTCATTGCTTATTGACTAAGATTCCATGTGGGGAAAGCCTTCTCCAAAGCCATGAAGTCTCCTTCCAGAAGCTTCCTCCTAGGTGCTAAGGCTTTGTGGGTGCTTCTGCGCGCACTTCCGAGGGTCAGTCATTTTTCTGCTGTTTTTATTTTTGCAAGCCATATTAGCAGGACATTTTGGAAGAGTTTGGGTTTCTGGCCTAATTGTAACCCAGTAGTGTTACCCAGGAAAGCAATAGCAGCTGAGAATCACGGTAAGCATCTAATGCCTTCCATTTGTTAATAGTGATTCTCTCTCTCTCTCTCTCCATGACTCTCTTCAGCCCTAGCATCAGCAGATACTGTTTAAAAGGAGCACCCTGCCCCCAGTTCACTAGGAGACAGACAGATTACAAATTATAAATATACAAGTCATGACTGGTTGTTGCCCCGAGTCTTGAAAACAGAAGTCTTAAAGGATTATGGGACGATGATGCAACTGGAACACACACTTTTAGAAAAACCAATGATAAAAAGCACCTACAAACGTACTCTCATGCAGCTATTTCCGTCTTTTTTAAATTGGAATATAGTTGATTTCAAACGTTGTGTTAGTTTGAATCTTTATATGCGATTTTGCAGTTTTTCTGCTTTTGGAATGCAGGAATGTCCAGCAGAATTTCCAGTGTTAGAAAGCTTCTCTATATTGATTTAAGAGAGTCCTTTCTTTTATTCCTAGTGGAGTTTATTTCCAAGGGACCACCATCGGCATGGCACCCATCATGAGCATGTGCACAGCAGAACAGTCCGGGGGAATCGTCATGGTAAGCCAGGGGCATGGAGAAGTCGACAGCAATGTCTAGACCTAATTCTCCTGATGAGTTTTCAGGAAATTTATCAGACTTTGTAAAATTAGATCCTTTTCCTTTAATGCTCCTCGGATATCATTGCTGTTCAGTCACTAAGTCATGTCTGATTCTTCGTGACCCGTGGACTACAGCATGCCAGGCTTCCCTGTCCTTCACTGTCTCCTGGAGTTTGCTCAAGTTCCTGTCCGTTGAGTCGATGATGCCATCTAACCATCTCATCCTCTGCTGCCCTCTTCTCCTTTGGCTTCATTCTTTCACAGCATCAGGATCTTTTCTAAGGAGTTGGCTTAGATATATTTCCACCCTGTTTCTGCTTGTGATCTTCCCTACCCAACAGTATTCTAGGGACTGTTTAAAAAAACACACCAAGATGCACATAGGAAAGGTGTGTCAAAGTAGTTGAGTAGAAGCCAGTCTACACCTTTTATGGAGGAAAAGTTCAAGTGGGATTTTGGTCCAACTGCCTCCAGCCAAGAAATCCTCCCAGTGCTGGGATGAGCCAGGGCACTGGGGTTGCCCTCATCACTTAGCTTCTGGGATGGACTGTGGTCTCACCAGATATTACCGTTAGAATGGTTTTCTGATGGTTCTGCTTCCAGACCCAATAGCCAAAAGTCTGAGGTTTTTAACTGTTTACCGCTGCAAATGCTTGACATACCTCCTCGCCAGGGTCTAATTTGTCTTTATACTAACCTTATTCTTGGAAGGCAGAGACCTAGGTTTATTGCTTTACAAGGATCACTTTGTCATATAAGAGCTATATATGTTTGTAAAAGGAAATAAAATGGGTAGACTATTTGGGACTTGTTCCTTCCAAATGTAACAGAGATAACTTTGATGGGCTCCCCTTTGTCAGGTAACTAAAGGGAAGACTCTCATCCCATGTGGTTTCAGTCCCTGATGGAACAATGCGGTGTCCCCTTCGCACCAGCCCTCAGACAGGGAGTGTCCTCCAAGACCATCCCACCCGCTCTGTTAAACAAACAGAGCCTTGTCCTTTCAAGAAACCATGAATTCCTCCACATTTTTCAAACAGAACATGTGTGAATATTTGATTGTATTAAAGGGCTGAAGGAGGAATATTCTGCTGACTTCTATTTGCTCTTCACGTTCTGCCCACCCTAATCTTCTTAGTGAATAGCTGCATGGAACATTTTCCTCTTCTCTGGGTGGTGTGGGTAATTAACATAAACACGCGCCGAACGTGTAGGCTGGGGAGGCTCTACGGAGGGGTTGCCCCTCCCAGTGGACTTCTGGCTTAAACGGTCCGCCCTCTGGTTTTCTTTGAACCTGGAGGTCCCTGGAAAGTTTGTTTTTTGTTGGTGCCAGGTTCATTTCAAGTCAGATCCCAACTGTATTTTTAACAGAGTAGCCTGTAAAGTTTTAAGAGGGAATCATTTTCTCTTTCATGGTTCCATGGCCAGTGGCTACTGACTTTGCCACTTAAAATTTGGCATAAATATTTTTTAGGGCTGAAACTGAATTCCTTATAAGCATGGCAGCTCTGCAGCTGTGGCGTGTTTAAACGTTCTTATGACCGATCTGATCGCATAAAGAGGCTTTTTAAAGTTCACATCCTTTATTCCGTTTTACACGCAAGCATTTGATCAAGATTCCTTCTTTGAAAGCAGGCAGGGAAGACTATTTAAAACAGATGAAAATAAATGTGGGAAACAGAAGCAGATAAATATACTGCATCAGAAATCAAGTCAAGGCCAAAATTGATTAACAAGAAGTGGGTTTGACAAGCCGGCCAGCAGTGAAGTCCATCCTTGGCACATTCCTTATTTGCTTCAAGTGAGGAGAAGCACCGTGTCGGCTGGAAGTCTACAGCTCCTTTGGTTTCTATGAAATTCTTGAGGTCAACAAAATCAACATCTTGACCAGATCTAAACCCTCCAGACTTTCTCCCACTGTGTCTCTGAAGTTAAATTCATGAGTGTTACTTGCAACCGTGCCTCTTTCAAGGACCCACAAATCTAAGAGGAAGGAAATCCTGTCACAAGGAAGCAAGAATCCTGATTGCATTGAAGACCTGAGTTCTGTACTGGTTCTCCATTTTTCTGAGATTGAGCAAATCTTTCACTTCAGTTACCTCAATCCATGCCTTTGTATCTAACTGGACCAAAATAGTCTTGGTTTGGAGATAATGCCAGTAATAAAGAAATAGGTTTTTGTCTTATTAGAAATGTAAACCATTTATCAGGGTCTCTTAAGAGACATTCTTTTTATAATCACATATATGTGGAAGAATGCAAAACAATTAGGCAGTTCAAAACAAAACCACGATATTCAGCAATACAAAAGAATTTGATGAAGAGGCTTTTTGTTTTTAAAGATGAATTCCTACAATTTTGTACCAAAGCATGCTAAATTCAGCATTTTCAGATTGAATCAAATTGATTTCCTGAAACATTTGTGAAGCTTCCTGCAACAGGAAACTGTAAAATCTAAACAAAGTAATTTATTAGGAATTTCATCTATTCTAAGAATAACTTGGTTTCTTAGACTGAGGGCTACTGAGAAAGGCAGCTACAGCTGTAACTGCCAACAAACCTATAAAGTCTTATATGCTGCTGCTGCTGTTAAGTCGCTGCAGTCGTGTCCGACTCTGTGCGACCCCATAGACAGCAGCCCACCAGGCTCTGCCGTCCCTGGGATTCTCCAGGCAAGAACACTGGAGTGGGTTGCCATTTCCTTCTCCAATGCATGAAAGTGAAAGTGAAGTCGCTCAGTCGTGCCTGACTCAGCAACCCCATGGACTGCAGCCTACCAGGCTTCTTCGTCCATGGGATTTTCCAGGCAACAGTACTGGAGTGGGGTGCCATTGCCTACAAAGATTTTTTGTATCAGGAATAGCATGTTCCCTAAAGCAGGGGTCTCCAACCTCTGGGATCTAATGCCTGATGATCTGAGGTGAAGCTGATATAATATTAATAGAGATAAACAAGACTATGGTTTTTCCAGTGGTCATGTATGGATGTGAGAGTTGGACTGTGAAGAAAGCTGAGCACCGAAGAATTGATGCTTTTGAAGTGTGGTGTTGGAGAAGACTCTTGAGAGTCCCTTGGACTGCAAGGAGATCCAACCAGTCCATCCTAAAGAAGATCAGTCCTGGGTGTTCATTGGAAGGACTGATGCTGAAGTTGAAACTCCAATACTTTGGCCACCTCATGTGAAGAGTTGACTCATTGGAAAAGACCCTGATGCTGGGAGGGATTGGAGGCAGGAGGAGAAGGGGACGACAGAGGATGAGATGGCTGGATGGCATCACCAATTCAATAGACATGAGTTTGGGTAAACTTTGGGAGTTGGTGATGGACAGGGAGGCCTGGCATGCTGCGATTCATGGGGTCGCAATGAGTCAGACACGACTGAGCGACTGAACTGAACTGAACTGAACACAATAAATGCAATACACTTGAATCATCTCAAAACCATCCCCACCCTCACTCCCATTTGTGGAAAAATTGTCTTCCACAGAACTGGTTCCTGGTGCCAAAAGGTTGAGAACCTCTACTCTAAAGCAGAGTATCACTGTTTCCTGGAAACCTCCCACGTTACCTCTTGCAGCGCAAAGCGGGATTCAGAAAGTTGCCTTCGACACTCGGTGACATGCAGGTGTTTGCAGAAACACCAGTCATGGGCACCGTTTCTGCAGATCATAGTCACTGGTAAAAAGTTGAGTAGTGATATTTTAAAAATTAATTTCTAATATCTCTTTAGCCAAGCCATGCATATAATCCACTAAGTTTGGGGTGGCCAAGCAGCTCTTGCTGGATGGAAAACCCACCTTCCAAAACTAAGCAAAAGGTTGAGTGAACTCCCAGCAGCAAGAGTCAGAGGATCAGGATGCCTCCTGACAAAACAACAACAGGCAAGTTGCAATCTTAATTCAGTGAGTCTTCAGAGACTTTATTCAATGTAGTTTGCTTTTATGGTGAACTCTCATAAAATTTCCAAGTATCCTTCTCTACCAAGTAGACAGCAAGAGGCGTGCCCAGTAAGAATTGCTCAGACCCTGGAGAACTGGGGCCAAGGGGCACCTTCCGGGACTAACAGTCCTGCCAGTGCCCCCATCCCCGCAGTGAGCCACTGCCGACCCACGCCTCCCAGGAGAGCACCCAACACGAGCAGCCCTGCCGGTTCCCAACTGTTCCTCTGCTCACATCTTTTGATGGCCAGCAAGATAATGCATCTGCTAACAGGATGAAGACTCCTTCGGTATCATGGCTGCTGACTCAAATGAGAGGGCAAACAAGTTGATGAGAGACATTAAGCAAGAAAGATGTGTACTGAGAACAAGCTCTGTATAATGCATAAAACAATATTAGCAAGCATGGTTCAACTGTCAAAAAAAAAAGGGGGGGATTGCTCAGATCTTATTTAGACTGTACTAAGTATGCTTCCTCTCCTGACTTTCTATCAGCATCTTCTCAATCAAGGGTAAAATGGTACTTATATTACCTATGAAGAAATGAGCTGCCTCTTCCTATTGTTGTAAAGTCGCTAAGTCATGTCCGACACTTGCAACCCCATGGACTGTAGCCCACCAGATTCTCTTTCCATGAAACTTCTTGTCATTTCCTCCTCCTGGAGATCTTGCTGACCCAGGGATCAAAGCTGTATCTCCTGCATCTCCTGCATCAGCAGGCGGATTCTTTACCACTTAAACCACCTGGGAAGGACCTCCTCTTCCTGTGAAGCAGGACAACTTTTTGCCTCATTCAGTAGAATTGTGTCTTGTGAGAGCTTATAGGATGCTGGAGGGAAATGATGGTCTTGATTATTTCATGTAAAGACACGAGGAATCCTACATGTATTCATGAGGAATGCATTCTTCAGCAGAGGGGGCCCCAAACTGGTTTAATAAAATAGGTCAAATCTTTAAGTCTAAACTAAATAATGGGGCTCTATCCTTGGACTTCCCAGGTGGCACTAGTGGTAAAGAACCCGCCTGCCAGTGCAGGAGACCCAAGAGATGTGTTTGATCCCTGGGTCAGGAAGATCCCCTGGAGGAGGGCCTGGCAACCCACTCCAGTGTTCTTGCCTGGAGAATCCCATGGACAGGGGAGCCTAGCGGGCCACAGTCCACAGAGTCGCAAAGAGTCAGGACACGTCTGAGCACAGCACAGCACAGCACATCTTGATTCCTTATAGGAGATTGGATTCCATCAAGTGTTCATGAAAAATAAATGTCTGGGGGGGCAGAGCTGGGAGGGAAGGGGGTGCTGGGAAAGAGGTATACAGGCTGTGCCCTATACATTGTGCCCTTGTGTTTTCTTTGAGGACCATTCAGACAGCCCCCTGGGCGCGGCCGTGACCCTGGCACACGAGCTGGGCCACAATTTTGGGATGAACCATGACACCCTGGAGAGAGGCTGCAGCTGCAAGACGGCCGCCGACAAGGGAGGATGCATCATGAACCCTTCAACCGGGCAAGTACCCTTGCTGCAGCTGCTCCCAGAGCCAGGCTGTGGCCGGGGATGCACATCAGGAAACAGCTGGGCAAAGAGCTCCCTGATTTTCTGGCCAGAGCACTCGTGGAAGCTTCCAGAAAGTCCATGAACCAAACTCCTCGGAGAGAAGCACCCAGATTGCAGAGCATAGGGCATGTGGCCTGAGCTCTTCGCTGAGAAGTGGTGGGCCCGGATATGGCTTTTGTTTAGAGATGGCAAATAACCCTAGAATCCCCTGCACGTGGTTTTGATTTGTGCCTACAGCTCCTTCTGGGCCTGGTAAAGCCACTGGGCAAAGGGGGTGCAATCAGATGGGTGCCAGGTTGGGAGATGCATCTTCTCTCTGGGTTGGCCCTGGGGCAGAGGATCTAAGTGTCAGTAGCTTGGGGACTTGTAGGGTCCCTACTGCTGATACCACAGCCCCTTCTCAAATCTTAAGTGACTTTCCCTCCTCGGTAAGTTATGTCATTCTTCCTTGCTTCATGGTTTTCTGAAGTTCTATATTTGATTCACCCAGAAAAAAAAAAAAAAAGACAGTTAAATTATTGGAGCATTCAGAGGAGGTAGAAATAGATGGCAGCTTGGAATGATTCCAGATTCCAATGCATTCCTACGCCTCTAAGGGTCCCTCCCAAACTAGATGTTGTGCTAAAGTAGGCAGATTTTCATCAGTGAAGGAAACGTACCCTTGTGATGACGCCAGCTTCTTTTTCACACCCTGAGACCTTCCCAGTGCTTATCTTCATGGCACTTCCTAGGTCAAGCCTGCTCCCTGGGTTTGCCAAAAGAAGCACTGGTGGCAAGAAGCAGGTGCCGAAGGGCATCCTAAGGGCTGGCCTTCATGAGGTCTTGATGTGCAGGGGGCACCTGCTTAAAGAGGATTAGAAGTCCAAGCAGAGAGATGGACTGTTACAGAATGTGGTAACGCTTTTGCAACCGATAGCCTCATGGGCCTCCTCTTGAATGGCTTGTGAGGCTGGACTGCAGGCTCGCATGGTGGGCATTGTCCTTTCACCAGAGCTGGTCCCTGAGCCATCTCATCCCAGCAAGGCCCTGCATCTCCTGTCCATCGTCCATCACCACTTTCAGCACAGATAAGCATCGTTTTTGCTTGAGGTTCTGTCTTAAGGGACTCACCAAGACCTCATAGAAGAACTCGCTCTCTTGCATCTGAGATGGCAGAAGCCAAGAACCTGAGCCGGAAGTGAAAGTACTGGGTTGGCCAAAAAATTCATCTGGATTTTTCCATAACATCTTACAGAAAAACCCAAATGAAATTTTTGGCCAACCCAATATCTTAGGTCCAATACCAACAGGATGTGAAATGCTGCAAAACTCTAGATTTCAACCAAGAAATAATGTGCCCCATGTCATTTAAACTCCCTGGGCAGGGGCAGAATAACTGTTTGTTGGGTATTTGGGGCAAAGAGTCTCTTCTTGGGGGTGAGGCTGGGCCAGGGCCTGTGGCACTCCCCTGTCTCCAGTATTCCACCAGCCCAGAGAGGATCCAGCGTCACGAGCAGCTCACTGTGTGAATCTCTGAGCAGAAAGCTGATGTGAAATTGAGTGGTTTTCATGCTTTCTCATTCTTGATGAGCTCAAAGTGGCCACAGGAAATTCACTCTGTGCTTAATATCCCTGATTATCAAGTAGGCACAAATACACCAGCCTATATTACCTCCAAAAGTGGCTCTCACGACTAAGATTGTGTTGTTAATATTGTTAATAATTCAGAATTCTTGATTTTAAAAGGCCAGTAGAAGATGAGAGAGTCTAGACTGGGAACACTAGACTGGGATTTTAAGAGACCTGAGAGCCTCAATTCTGACACCAGCTGTTTTTGGCAAAACAGACTAATTAGTAACTGCACTGGCTCTTACGTTTTTATCAGTAAAATGAGTGAGCTAGTCTTTATCCTTCTTCCATTCCTTCCTCCATCAATCTATTCATTGTTTGTTCCATCTGCCTATATATCCATCTGGTCATCCATCCATCCATCCATCCATCTGTTCATCTTGCACATCATTCCATCCATCCATCCGCCCATTCTTTCGCTTGCTTGTTCACACATTAAACAAATACTCTGACCCACGTTTGTTGTTCTGGGGAACGCACAGATGAGCAAGACCCTCCAGCTCTGAAATTCACACAGTTCTGGAGGTATAATAGCAAGGCACTGCTTTCTGGTACCCTCTGTAATTTGGTGTAAAACCCTTCAACTTGGAACGTCTTCATGACAGTATTTAAGGATTCCAGCCAAATTACCCTGGAGATATTTGAAAATCATAGGTAGAAATGGTATTGTTAAGAGCTTAGCAAATCACTTTAAAAGCTTTTTTTTTTTTCTTACCAGGGGTTTGCTAATAGCCTTTCCTTGATTTATACCTTATTAGCGATTTCTAAGTTTCCTCTTTTGCTGAGCTTGTGCTTTTGTGTAAATCTTTTCTATTTGGTTCTCATTTGTGATCCCACATTCCTGTCCAGAGAGTGGTGTTTTTAATTTTCTCAGATGGAGAGAAACTTCCTAAGCAAGTGGGTGAATTAATCACAAAAGCCCACAGTAACGGGGAGGTCGAGCATTCTGGCCACCTCAGTCATCCATCACCCATTGTAGAATTTCCAGGCTGCTTTTAATCTCCAGCATTATCTCAACGTGGTCATTCTCTTACCTCATAGGGTCCCCATGAGAGTGAGAGAGTGGATTAAATGAGATCATATGTCTTTGTAAATTACAAATCACTCCACAAATAGACAGTGTTATTATTATTGTTGTTCAGCTCACAGGAACCTTGGAACCACTGAAGAGTTAAAGGCTCTTTTTTCCCCCAGGATTCCTGCTCATAGTTGCTGGAAAGCATTTCTAGTGCCGTGTGAGCGCCCATGGTTTCTGTGTGAATGGCTCATTTTCAGCTGGCGCATGTCCAAACCTTTCTCCCAACTTCCTCCCCACTGCTGATTCAGACATGAGTAGCAAATGTTAAAAATGTGATTTAAGTCTCAGCCCCAAAGGTGACTTGCAAAGAGATGAATCAGGGACGGCTTTCATGATATGAAACTCTCCCAGAATCAAAAAGAAACAAGTGTTGCAGATGGTTTAAAGGAAAAAAAATGCATTCCTTAATACCCCTTGTTTATTCCTTATCAAAACATCCCAGAATTCTAACTCTGAAATTTCACCAACTGCCATCACTGACGAATGGGACCCAAAGGCCTGGAAATGGAGGGTGGAGGAGAGCTCTTTCAAACGTGGGTGTCAGGATTTCAGTTGCATGTTAGAGAAATAGTTGGAGGGGGTATCCTTACGGGGTCATATCATTAATTACTACAGGTCTTTGAGTGTGTGTGAGAGTGTGTGTTTTATGTCTTTGGATAGTTAACATTAAGACCTGTCTTGGAAATCACTCTTTGGCAAAAGCAAAATCTGGGGATTGGAGTGGGAGTTTGAACTCAGTTGAGTCCATCCATTAACGAGCTTCTTGGAGCGTTTGGCCTTAAGGGGTTGAGGGCTAAGTATGCCACATTTATGGGAGTAAGAAAAATAATTTGAATAATGTGAGCACTTTGGGGAAAGAATATTTAGTATAATAGTAAATGTCACTTCCGAGAGTAGGGAAAAAGGCAGGGTTAGTATTCAGAAATTACTGTCAGAACCTCCTCTTATTTTTTGTGGAAAATTTCCTGTTAAGATGAGAGTTGGAGTCATAGAGCCTTCTCGTGACGGGATACAGCTGGACTGAAACACTCAGTGACTCAGTTCCTGTAGCGGGTTATGCGCTTGGATACATGGTGGAGTTATTTCAGCCATGAACAGGACAGATCCTTTTCTTGTCCTCATGGAACTTGAATTCTTGTGAGGAAGACAGCCTTGGAAAGCAGTAAATTACAAAAGGCAGGTTGAGAGGAGATCTGTGACTAAAGCAAAGGAAGAGGGTGAAAAGCAGACGTGTTGGCTGGGGGACCGGACGTTAATTAGTGGTTTGGGGAAGAACTCTGTGGGGTTGACGTTTAAGCCAAGACCGGAAGACGTCCCAGGTGGCTCAGCAGTAAAGCATCTGCCTGGCAATGCAGGAGACGCAAGAGATGCAGGTTTGATCCCTGGGTGGGGAAGAGCCCTGGAGGAGGGCATGGCAACCCACTCCAGTATTCTTACGTGGACTGTCTTTCTTGTTTGGAATATCACTTTGCTGTTTCTCCAGTAAGATTCTTTAAGGGCTCTCCATCCAAGAACCACAAAAGAGCACACCTGTGTGTCTCTGGAAGGAATTACTGCCGTAGTTTTCATGCTGACCCTTAAATCTGGAGTTTGGGGCTGTTGGGTTTTGTTTAATCCAGGCTGACAAACAATTCTCAAGCAAAGAATGTGCGGCCCGGTTGCCAACAGGCAGTGGAGGGCAGTGCGTTCAGCACCCAGTATAATGTGGGCTGAAAAAATAAACGAGTGAGGGCCACCGCTTGCTCACCAGGGGTGTTGATCATTTACATTCTGCTGAGGTTGGGCGTTCACGAATACCGTCTACAACTAGATCAAATAAGCGCATTTAAGGTGGAAGCATCGCCAGTCCACTTCCGCAGAAGTGTGGATAACTGGCTCACTTGATTCCATATAATTCAATTCAGGAAACATTCACGGCATGCTTCCTTGCTGCACAGCTGTCCAGACGTGGAGCACAGCTGGATGGCTCCACCCAAGTTCACCCTTCTCTCCTGAAAACCGAGAGGACGTGGGCTCCGCTCTCAAGCCCAGACAAGCCAGCTACAGGAAGCAGGGCTGGGCGACCAATTTCAGCAAAAGCTCTCACTGACTCAACTAGTATTTTGGGGAACCTGGGTGTCTGGTCCCAAGGAGCAGGGTGGGCCAGTGGACCCAAATGGCAGGAGCCTTGACTTCTAGGCCCTTCTATTGTGACAAGGAAGATAGACAGGCAAACTGGTGATCGCAGACCCAAAGCTCAGGGCTCTCCTCCAGGACATTTTGGGTGTCATGGGGCTTGCAGTCAGGGCACCTAATCTATTTATACAATACTGGGTATCATAACTTCATCTATAAATATATGTTATGCCTCTAAAAGATAAGGAGAAATTTTTAAATATTACCATAATAGCATTTAACACCTTTAAAAAAAATTACCAATAATTTATTGCAAACAAGGAGCGAGGTTGAAAGCGGTGTTTGTTGGGGATATTCCAGAGTGAAGTCCAGTCTTAACCAATCCCAGAAGAATTGCATAGGGTTAAGCTGACTCTTCTCAAGAATTCCTAGCTCATGTTACAGGAAAATTGAATTTATATTTGAGGCAGCTTCTATCCCTGATGACTCAGATGGTAGAGAATCTGCCTGCAACACAGGAGACTCGAGTATAATCCCTGGGTCAGGAAGATCCCCTAGCGAAGGGAGCGGCTACCCACTCCAGTATTCTTGCCTGGAGAATTCAATGGACAAAGGAGCCTGGCAGGCTACAATCTATGGGTTCACAAAGAGTCAGACACAACTGAGCAATTAACGCTTTCACTTTTCTCTCTGAAAATGTGATTCAAGAAACTAAAATTGACTGTACTTTTCAGTGAAAACTTCCCAAGTTTCAGATGTGGTAGGAGTTGACAGAAATCCGATGTATCTGGAAAGTCTATACCTTTCAAAAAACTTGCTTTCTTAAAGAATCAGTGAAAAATATACATAATTAAAGCTCACCCCCTTTTGAAATTTGAGGATCTATCTGAGGTCTTGAAATACGCTTATTATAAAGGGATTTGATGAAACTGGGATTGGAGAAAATTATTTCCCCATATCAGCTCTTCATTTGAAGGTGAGTTTTTTTTTTCCTCAATGAAAAGTTTAAGAAAGTCTTCACTTCCTCCAAGTACAGCGGAAGGGATGGAAATCTTTACCCAAGGAGTTAAAAAGAAAAACAAACAGCAAGAAAATGAGGAACTCTAGTAACGTTAAAACACTATAGGTTAGAATCAATTTAATTATCCAACCAGAGTAATTGAGTTGGCTACTTCCTGATGTAACCATAAAGGGGAAATGAACTGGCAGGAGAGCCCCTCAGTACAGACTGTATACTTATTTCCTCTCCACAGGATTAGATTTTGCTCACTGAAAAAAATGAAAGGATTTTTCTGTAATCAGTGTAGACTTGGGATAGTAATAGTCACAGCAGCAAGGGCATGTAAAATGTCTGTTCCTCTTAAGCTAGATGCAAACCAGAGGTCAAGCTGGGAAGATCATTCCACGTGGCCTCTCCTCCTTGAATAACCAGTTTGGAAGAAATGAACAGAGGCAAAGTTGACTTGGGCCCTAGATGGCCCTGGGGTGTCTTCTATCATCGGTCAAAGGTATGAGGTGGGTGTAGTTATAGCCATTTTAAAGATGAGGTGATGCAGCTCAGAAAGTTAAATGAATTGCTTATGTTTTCAAAACTGCCCAAGTGGAAGCCCCAGGATGTAAGGCTGAGTCCCCAGAAGCCAAGCCCCTGACTCTCCACCTTGCTGTCTTATCTCCAGTGAACCTCAGGAAGAGGAGAAGGGCATCTGCTTGGGGGTTCTAGTCAGAGGAAGATGCTCTTGCTTCCCACCTCAGGCTCCCAGGGAGCTCTGTGGTCCACACTAGATGGAGACTAGGGCGGCCATGCCACCCTGCCTCCTGGGATCCTCGCCACCACCTGCATCCTTTCTGTTTTGCTGCGTTCAGGCTTCATGTGGGGACTGAAGCCTCCCCAGTCCAGAGCCTTGTCCCCATGTGACTTCTCGAAGCAGGAGGGCTGGCCCATTTTTAAGCATTGAGTTCTACAAATCTCCTTCAACTTATGTTACAACAGCAGAGAATTATTTCCTGTCATTGCTCGTTAATCCAGCATTTTATTTGTGGTAGAACATGTGTGAAAACATTGCCGCTGAAATTCAGCCAATACCTCCCCCCTTAAACACACACACACACACACAACAGCTTCCTCATTCCCCCAGGACATTGCTGCTGAAATTTTGCCAATACTTCCCCCCCTTACACACAAACAACACACATACACACACATATACACACACACAGAGCTTCTTCCTTTCCCCAGGACACGTGACACAGAGGCTGCAGTGTAACGTCAAGGGTAAATTCCGGGCCTCTCTGTGACCAACAGTATTCAGAGGGACCCACTCTAAGCTCTAGTGGGTCATGAATTTTGTCTGTCTTATTCACCGCTAAGTCCCCAGCACCTAGAATATAGTAGTGCCTGGTATATAGTAAATTTCAATAAATACTTCTGGACTGAAAGGATGGATGGATGGAAGGATGGATATATGGATGGAAGGATGGATGGGAGCGTGAGTGGTTGAATGGATGGGTGATGGATGGGTACATAGGCTGATGTTTGAATAGGCTGAGAGTAGATGGATAGTTGGATGGTGATTCCAGCACAATCAGATGTGTGCAGAGTTAATAGCTAAACTTTTTTTTTTTTTCCATGAAACATAAATGCCTTGCATGTAGTGTAAATGCCTTGCATGTAATGCCCTGCGTGTAATGGCTAAACTTCCAGGGAGAAGATTCTGAGGCTGTCGTCTTTTATACTATAGTATCGGCTGCAGCGTCACCATTTTCTTTTATTGTATATTCCACATCAGCTACAATGGACTTATGATAACTGACAAGAACAGAAACCATACAATAAAAACAAAAATAAAAAAGAATAAGGACTGAGAAACCCCAGGTAGACAGAAGGTTGAGCCCACTCTTTCCTGTTTTAAACTCCATGGAGACCAGGGAGCAATTTGCTTTTAAAAGGCAGAGTCCTTCCAGAAGTGGCTTCTCCTAAAAGCCTGTGTTTAATTTTAGCAAAGTAGGAGGCTGCAAATAGAAAAACTAAAAGTAGTTGTAAGAATAAGGCCCTGGAGATCTCATAGATTACTCCCCAGCTTACAAAGACGTTTCTCAGTTAATCGTCACAGCTCTACAAGGAAAGGGCAGAAACAGTCACCTCCGTTATACAGATGAGAAAACCGAGGTTCAGAAAGGCCAGAAGCCTCACAGTAGATCAGGATCAGACTCAAGACATCAGCCCGCAGCCTCTGGCTCCTGCCTCTCATCTATTCCCCAGCCCCTCACCAGGGGTACTTGAGCAAAGGAACCTTCCGTTTCCATCCCTGGGGCAGTGGAAGGGGAGGGAGACCTACAGAGTCATCCTCACCACTCTCGAGTTGTAGGCTGCCCTGCATGCTACCCTAGCGTCGGGAGCTCAGTGATGTTAGAACAAGGCTGAGTAGACATCAGCCTTTGTTGGAGAGCTTGGAAGTATCTCCCATGACCACCACTGCGATCACGTTTGGTTAAAAGTGTCCTCCCTGTTAGAAATTTGCAGAGTGAGCAGATGTGACCACCAGCAGGTCCTACACAGGTCTGTCTCCTGGGAGGGAGGCAAGGACGCAGTTACCTCGACCTGTAAACCACCCTCTGTGAAGCCCCGGATCTGTTTAGGTCTGTCAAAGCCCCGGCCCTGACGAGCCCCACGCAGGAACAGTGGCCTCTTCTTGTAACGAAGCCGAGACACCGCCTCTGGGGGGCTGGGCTCCTTTCATGCGACACTGGTCCCCTGGCCGGAGTCCCCTGCCTTGCGGGACTGGATTCAGGAAAGAGCCATCAGAGCGTAGAAGTAAAAGGGCTACTTGCTAGGAACGCCCAGTGGCCGCCTGCGCACCTCTCAAGTGACCAGAGCTCAGCTGGTCTCCTTCTTTATTAAAAATTCTGGCCAATTATATTTACACTTTAATTAATTTCCGGGGAGGAGGGGGAGAGGAGGCGTAGGGGTCAAAGGTCACATGTTAAAACCATGAATTATAACGTGCCGGCAGATGGCTCCATTCTGGGCCCCAGGTGTTTGCTATTAACAATGGACATGTCCTACTAAGGACGTTTTTGATCATTCGCTCCCGGCCCAGTGGTTTTCTTCACCGTCTGCGGCCCATCTGGCGGCCCGCGGGGTTAAGCATTTGGTCCTCGTGCGGTCACTTCCCATTCCTGGACTTGGCATGAGGTTGAAGCCGCTGGGGTTCTGTTCTGCCATGTAAGCCCGTGTGTTCAGGGTCACACCGGATACCCCTGGCCCAGCAGAGTGGGGCTTGGATCCACACACCCCTCACTAGCCCCCGGAAACCCCCAGCAGAGTCCCGTACGTTCCAGTGGACAGCGCTGTCCTCTGCTGGCAGCTTGTTGGGACCCACGGGCTCACAACCACGCTCACGTGTGTGCGAGAGCGCGGGTGTGCTCCGTGAATCCCGACATCCAGCCCCAAGGAGGTTCAGGGAGACGCTCAGAGGTGCACTTGGAGCCGCAGGCAGGGCGGTGGCCCTCACTGTTACCTGCGCCCCTCCACCTCCTCCTAGATGCCCTCAGGGCTCCCCACCATTTATGCCGGGTCACATCCGAGGCTGCCCCGAGGCCCCTGCCCTGGGGGTGACGCCTGGAAGCGGCTTCCAGAGGTCTCCTGTCTGCTCTGGAGGCAGCGTGGTCGCAGAGAAGAAGCACGGGCCTTCAGGTCAGCAAGTTGGGGTTCCAGTCTTGGCGGTGGAACCAGAGGACTATGGCAAGGTGCCTAACCTCTCTGTACCTCAGTTTGCTCACCTGTAAAATAGGAATGATATAGTCTGACTCACCAGGCAGTCCGTGAGCCAGGATGCCCACCAAGCTCCTGGTCCACAGCAGGGCCTGGCTCAAGAGTGGTAACTGCTTTTCATGCTTATTAACACAGACGTGTGGAGTGAGATGAAGTCAGTAGTGCCTGAAACTGGGTGACCTTGCATGGCACCCCAGTCCTGCCAGGCTGCTGCTAACAAAGGCCAGTCACCCCGGGTGCAGACACCACCACCCACCCCAACAGGACATGCCTCTTGGTCACTCCTGAGTTCTTTGCGTGGTGATTGCAAGATTTTATTCCAGGGCATAATTGTGAAAAATCTGAAGATTTTTCTCAAGACGGCCTCAGAACTTTGGGGTTGAAACTTGGCTGAGCAAACTCGTCCCAACCAAGATCTCTTGCACCCACTGCTGTAAGTAAGCCCTGCATCCCCCCACCCCAGGAAGAGAAGACAGCAACAGCGTGAGGCTGGTGCTCCGGGAGGACCTAGGAATGCATTGAACTGGCCCTGAACTGTGAGTTACTGTTTGTTTTTGGAAAAGCTCTCCAAGCTGGTTTCAGATTTAGTGACAAAGAGTCAGGAGGTCCGTGTTGTCAGAGAACAGGTCGTGTGGAGGGTCAGGTCAATCTGTCTGTGGTCACATTCCCCTCCCAGCTCCCTCCTAGGCCTTGGCTATGGAGGAAAAGATTGCAGGAATTTGGGGAAATACAGTTTGGAAAAAGTTCCAGGAACTGAGAACCACGGCAACCACACAGCAGGTAACAGTCATCTAAACAGTGGCTTTGTGAGTGTTGGTGGCTCAGCTGGTTGTTTATGCTCCTAAGCCCATGTTCAGGTTCAGCTCACGACAGCCCCGCCCTTTGGGAATGAGCAGCGTCTTTGACGCCACATGTGTGTTAAATTGAGGGTCCTGTTTAACTGCTTGATATGCCTCTGCCTCCTGAATCATCTTTCTCTCGCGTTGACTTGTTCTTGCGGTTTTGCAGTTTAAAGAGGACTACGTTGGGGCTACAATTGTCAAGAAGTCTGCACCCTGTTGGAAAATGTTTCTAAGCACAGGCACTGGCGATCTGTAACTTGAAATAGCCAAAGCGGCGCCTCTAAATAAGGAAGAGAAGTACGCATCCTTTCAGGCAAATACTGGCAACTAGCATCGTTGAAATTAACCAAAGACATTCCTATTTTTGTGTGAGTCTCACCTGTCCTCTCCCTCAACACCCGAAGTAGTTGTTGTCATTCCCAGTATAGATGTGAAGACTGAGACTTGGGTGTAAGACTGAGCTTTAGTTTCAACAGATGAGTGCTCAGACTTCAGTCTTCCCGTTTCGATTCTCCTCCATCTCCTCTGTGCCTTGGAAAGAAGAGCCTCCCAGGCCTGTTGCATCCATCACTTTCACCGTCAGGAGAAAATAAAACTCCATTCCAGTTGCAGGAAGCAATCAGTGGGAAGCAGAAAGTCAGCAACGTACTTCCCCAAACCAGTATCCCTTTACCGTCTAATCATTTCTCAGCTGTAAAAGACGTGAGGTCTTCTTTCTTCGTTTCCAATCGATTTAAACAAATCTGGATGAGTTCCCATCCCTGGTTTCCTGCGATGCTGGCTTCTCCTGTCACACGGTTGTGTCAGCTTCAAGCTGTTCTCAGCAGCTGCCCACGTTCTGCCATCCTTCTTGCTGCGGTCACCTGCCTTTCTTTCCTGCAGTCAGTATGCGGGCTGTTGTCACCCCCAGAGCTTGGAGCTGGGGAACCCTGGGTTCTTTGGGACCCAGCACGCACTGATTAATGGGCAAGGAAGTCGAAGAAGACGGAGAGCAGTGACCTGCAGCCCCAGTGAATCCGGCCTGATTGCTGCTGCTTGCCCGGGCTGCCTAATTGCCAACAAGAGAAGATAATTCCCAGAGAGCTTTTGCAAGGCAGATAACGCCCGACTTCCACTGTCAGGCTTGATAAATGGTCTTAGTATGATTCACCCCCAGGAATACAGCCGTGAGACACACAATAGGCTCCTACAAGAAAAGAGCTTTCTGACTGCACATTTGTCAAAGTAAAAGGAACCCCTAATAATGTTTTACTTGGCAGCTTGGTGACGGCTGAAATATTAAGCTGTGACTGCATTTATGGTGGGAAGCCGTAGTGGCATTCCTCTTTTGGAAAGCAGGTTCTGTGTATGTGTTTTCTCCAGAATCAATGCAGCTGTTTCATCAGCTTTTTATTTCTAATCTTGCGTTCAGCATGGTAAATTTACCCCCAAGAGTCCTTGGTAGTTAAATATTAGGGAAAAGGCAGACGTGTCTTAACTAAGAAGGTCACATCTAAGCAGGAGCTGGTCACGCTGGCAAGGTGTCTGCAAGAAATTCTGTGTGAGCTGAAAGCAGCACTTTTTCCTGGGTCCTTAGGTGTAATCATTTTAAAGCATTCTTGTGCCAAGGGAAAATATCATGCAAAAGGGCCTCTTTTCTGAATAATTCTCCAGCTTTATTGCTTTGCATCAGCCTGTCACTGCTATATGTCAATTCAATTAGCTGCTGTCCTGATGTATTTGGGGTGATTTATGAAAAGTATTAAAAAGCCCATTATGATGAGTTTGCCAAAAGCTCTAGAAGAAACTGAGGTTTGTCTTTTTTAAACTACCCACGATGGGCTGCAAGGGATCCTCAATGTCATGAACAACTACATGGCCTAATTCAATGTTCTTTTCATTAATAGTCCAAGGAGTAAGGCTATAAAATAAGGGAACAAAATGAGCTAAACGAAGGCAGAACTCTCCTACTTTGGAGTTTGAAGTGAGTGGGAGGAATTTGCTTCAAAACAGAAACATCTTTCTGTTCAGTCAGAATCTTCTGGCACCTTAAAGTACAACGATTAACCAGTGAAACTGCTCTAATATTTAACGATATTTGAAAATTCATTTGTGATTTGAATTTGACTTTAAGATTCTCATGAAATTTCTAGCACATGCCTGCGGTCACGTAAGGTTTCAAAATGCTGTATATCGAGCTTTTTTTAGAAAAATGGAACCACAGGGGAAAACAACTATTTCTAATTTAAATGCAAGAAAAGTGACCTGCAAGGCACCTGGTTTGTATTTCTTAGACTTTACACCATATAAAGTGTGGATTTGCCCATGTATTATCTTTATAGCATTTGAATTTTAAACCTAGGTCATTGCTCCCAATCTTTAATTTTGATCGTTTGGTAAATCACCAGCACCATCAACTAATGAATAGACACACAAATTGTGATGTAATCTTACTTCCAATGGAATACTATTCAGTTATTGAAATAAATGAAGTACTAGGAGTGCTACAGGATGGATGACCCTTGAAAACATGTTGAAAGAAGCCAGACATGAGAGGTCACACGTTGGAAGGTTCCATTTACATGAAATGTCCAGACCAGGCAAATCCAGAGAGAGAAAGCAGAGCGGTGGTCGACAGGAACTGGAGGAGTGGGGTGAGGAGTGTCTGCTTCATGGGCTGGCTTTTTTTCGGGTTGGGGTAGGGGGCGCTCAGGAAAACGTTCTGGAATAAGTGGTGAGGTTTGTGTAGCACCATAAATGTATAAAAGCTGGGGGCTGTGTATTTCTAAGGGGTGATTTTTGTCATGTAAATTTTACTTCGGTTTAAAATGAAGTCGCCTGGAGAGCTTGTTGAAACAAAGTCACGGGGCCCCCACCCCTGAGATCTTCCAGGGCAGCAGGTCCAGGTGGGGTCTGAGCATCTCCATTTCTGCTGGATTGCCAGGTGATACTGATGCTGGGACCGCTTGAGGGGCTCTGATTCAGGCAGGTGTTGAGTTGAGAGAATGGTTCCTCCCCCGTATGTAAGTCCAAGCATCAAGGCCGTACTGATCACTGTCCATGTCTCAGCAGTTTACTGTGGAAAATCCAGGGCTGAACTGATATCCTCAGTGAGGAAAATGAGTTTTTCAAATAACTACACTTGGGATCAGATCTAGTTTCTGCCATCTCCCAACTTTGCTCTGCCTTTTTATTTTGCTTGTATGTTCAGTCATGTACAACTCTTTGCAACCCTATGGACTGTAGCCTACCAGGCTTCTCTGTCCATGGGATTACCCCAGCAAGAACACTGGAGTGAGAACTCTTAAATGCCTTCACCTCATTTGCAAAGTAGGGATAACAAACCTATCTCATGAGGTTGTTTTAAAGTGTAAATTTAAAACAGCATAAAGAAGAACATATTACTATGAGAAAGTACCCACCATATCATCTAGCTTAAAGCAGGTTCTCAATAGTTATTCCAAATATATACACATATCAATTCAATGTAATGAATATGCTTATATATTTATATAATTTATACATTAGGATAAATGTGAATAATGTGGCTGCATTTCTAGCATTTTAGTTCTATGGGTGGAGAGGCAGCATGGGGAGTGGGCGTGTCCAAGTAGTTCCCTTGACAGAGGCCCATCAGGGAAAGATGGGGAAGCCTGGAGCCACATTTTAATCATCACAGGATCCTCCTCAGAGCTTTAACACAGCTGCTTCTCCTGTGAGTGAGCAGATGAATGAAGGAGTCGCGAACACGCCCCACAAAAGGTTTCATTTTGGTGTCATCAGAAGTTCAGAAGCAGGGTTGGTACTTGGGAAGCAGGGTGATGAGCTTGGCCATTCCAAGCATTTTCCTGGAGTCATTCTTTCATGAGGCTATGTGTGTAAATCAGGATTCTATTATAGTTAGAGAGATCTAATATTTGGTATCATCAAATTCCCTTATCTCTTGGCCTGAAATCATTTTACTTTTTACTGAAGCATAGTTGATTAATAATGTGTCAATTTCTGCTGTACAGCAAAATGAATCAGCTATACATTCTTATCCTTTTCTGTTACTGGTTTATTACAAGATGTTGAATATAGTTCTCTATGCTATACAGTAGGGCCTTGTTGTTTATCCATTCCTTCTATATACTAGTTTACATTTGTTAACCCCAAACTCCCTGTCTACCCCCTCCCTCACCTCCCACCTTGGCAACCACAAGTCCATTCTGTGTCTGCGAGCTTGTTTTGTAGATAAGTCCCTTAGTGTCACATTTTAGATTCCACAGGTAAGTGCATCATACGGCATTTGTCTTTCTTTCTGATTGACTTCACTTAGTATGATAATCTCTGGTTGCTGCAAATGGCATTCTTCTGTTCTTTTTTATGGCTGAGTAATACACCATGACCTGCCTCTTGAGAAACCTATATGCAAGACAGGAAGCAACAGTTAGAACCAGGCATGGAACAACAGACTGGTTCCAAATAGGAAAAGGAGTACGTCAAGGCTGTATGTTGTCACCCTACATCATGAGAAATGCTGGGCTGGAAGAAGCACAAGCTGGAATCAAGATTGCCAGGAGAACTATCAATAACCTCAGATATGCGGATGACATCACCCTTATGGCAGAAAGTGAAGAGGAACTAAAAAGCCTCTTGATGAAAGTGAAAGAGGAGAGTGAAAAAGTTGGCTTAAAGCTCAACATTCAGAAAGCGAAGATCATGGCATCCGGTCCCATCACTTCATGGAAAATAGATGGGGAAACAATGGAAAGAGTGTCACACTTTATTTTTGAGGGCTCCAAAATCATTGCGGATGGTGATTGCAGCCATGAAATTAAAAGATGCTTACTCATTGGAAGGAACGTTATGACCAACCTAGACAGCATATTCAAAAGCAGAGATATTACTTTGCCAACAAAGGTCCATCTAGTCAAGGCTATGGTTTTTCCAGTGGTCACGTGTGGATGTGAGAGTTGGACTGTGAAGAAAGCTGAGTGCCAAAGAATTGATGCTTTTGAACTACAAGGAGATCCAACCAGTCCATCCTAAAGGAGATCAGTCTTGGGTGTTCACTGGAAGGACTGATACTGAAGCTGAAACTCCAATACTTTGGCCACCTCATGCGAAGAGTTGACTCCTTGAAAAAGACCCTGATGCTGGGAGGGATTGGGGGCAGGAGAAGGGGATGACAGAGGATGAGATGGCTGAATGGCATCACCAACTCGATGAACGTGAGTTTGGGTGAACTCCAGGAGTTGGTGATGGACAGGGAGGCCTGGCATGCTGCTATTCATGGGGTCGCAAAGAGTCAGACACGACTGAGCGACTGAACTGAAGTGAATACACCATGGACGTACCATGTCTTCTTTATCTGTTCCTCTGCCGATGGATATTTAGGTTGCTTCCAAGTCTTGGCTATTGTGAATAGTGATGCTATGATCATAGGAGTGATTGTATCTTTTTTAATCCAGTTTTGTTTGGATGTATGCCCAGGAGTGGGATTTCTTGATCATACGGTAACTCTAGTTTTTTGAGAAACCTCCATACTGTTCTCCGTAGGGGCTACACCAGTTTATATTCCTACCAACAGTGTAGGAGGGTTCCCTTTTCTCCACACCTTGTCCAGTATTTGTTAGTTGTAGATTTTGTAATGGTGGCTGTTCTGACCGGTGAGAGGTGGTACTTCATTGTAGTTTTGATTTGCATGAAATCATTTTAGATGACCGAATTCTGTCTCTTTTGGGAGCACATTGGGTTAGATATAGTTTTTAGGTACTCTCCTCTTCCTTCCCACACACTGGTCAACCAAGAGGATTCCAGCTTAAGAAGGGAGTTGATGGGCAGACCCTTGTCAATCAAAACTGGTTTTCTTTAAAAAAAAAAAAAAAAAAAAAAAGGTGGGGGAGGGAATACTACCTTAAGCAGTTATCAGTGCCTGGTCCATGCAGGGCAATGCTCCTCCCCCCCTTTAATGATGTCCCATGGTCGTCTTTTGCCATCCAATTGACCTCAGAGGGCCTAGGAGTCTTCTCTGGGGAGGCGGTCGCTCCTCTGGGTATGTGTCACTGAAAGAAGAACCTGCTGCTGTCTGCTGAACAAAGTCCTCTAGGACCGTCACACCTGCCCATACCCCTTTGCACCGGCTCCTCCCTCTGCCTAGAACATTTTTCCTCCAGGTGCGCCCAGCTTCTTCCCTCACATCCCAAATGCCTGCCTTCCTGTGTGGTCTTCCCTGATCATCTTCCCCTAAGAGGTCAAGACCTCCTATATCCTTCCCCCCAACCTGTCTTATTTTTCTCCTTCATGTTCCTTCCTTTCTAACCCATAATTTACTCCCTTATCTTCTGTGTTATCTGTCTGCCACACCAGATGCAAGCTCCACCATGGCCAAGATTTGGGTGTGTGTTTTGTTCACTCCTGTCTCTCCAGGACCTGGTACAATGCTTAGCACTCAGGTGTTGAATGAATACGTGCAGAATAATTGAATGATGAGTGGCAGGGTACTCTGCTCTTATTCCTCCAAAGCCTGACTTTCTTGAAATGCCCCCCAATAGGGCTCAGGAATATTCTATCAGAAATAGTCACCTGTTCCCCATGATGAGAAATCACGAAAGGATGAAGGCAGGTACAGAACGCTCCCTGGCCACATTGCCATTTGTCATCAAATGAGAGGTCTTGGAGGATGCAAGTGCCTTTTTTCCACTCTCCCTTAGAGGGGAAATGTTGACCAGTCCCCACGGAGAGGACAGGAAAGTAGGGGGAAGGGATGCAGCCTTCCTAAGGGGCCACCCTGGGGTCCCTCGGAGAGAGTCAGGAAGGTCCAGATCGGAGGGAAAGATGCCCCACTCACATGTGCTCGGGGCAGGAGCCGTGAGCCGGCAGCTGGTGGAGGTTTTCCTTGTACTGACTTTGAAGTCAGGTGTCGCGCTAGTGAAACCGGGCCGCGTGGTGTAAGACCCGGCTCTGCGATGGAACAAAGGACCGGTGTCTGTGACCTCCCCCACACCTCCCACAGTGCTACTCTGCTGTTAAAACAGGGACCTCTCTGTGACAACCTGGAGGCGTGGGATGGGGTGGGCGGAGGGGGTTCAAGGGCGAGCGGATGTCTGGGTACCCACGGCTGATTCATGCTGATGTATGGCAGAAACCAACGCAACGTTGTAAAGCAATCATCCTCCAGTTAAAAGCAAAGTTAAAAGACAAGCAGACAGAGGCACCTCAAGGAATTAGTGCCCGGACGCTCTTCCTCAGAGCAAGGTTGGGAAGCTGTGAATTGCATGGATGTTATCCATGACACTAAACAAGAAAAAACTTTTAAGAGCATCTGGGCTTTGTCCTTCAACAGAATAGGGGCAAGAAAAAAAAACTGTCACACAGATTACTCGACTCTTATCTGACCATACCCAGCACAGACACGGAAAGTCGTTTTTTGCGACTAGTGATCTGTTCTCCTCTCCCAGATGCTCTGAATTTAAATGCTGAACTTACACTGATCTCATTCATCTTGTTTCTGTTCCTTTTTGAATGTCAACCCCCGCTAAAAGAAAAAAAAAATCAAAATGTATTTGTTTTGAAAGACAGTGAGATGGGAGGGCTTGTCGGAGCTCTGCCTGGAGCTGGTCTCAGCCCTGCACACGTCTTGCTGCCTTGGGAACTGGGTGGCTGATAACCCCTCCTTCACTGGGCTTCTCTCAGCTGCTGTGAATCTTGGTGTAAACCCTTCCCAAGGTTCACAGTCGATCCAAGTGTCTCTCCTAACTCCCTGTTACCATTTTCTAGAAATCAGTTTCCTCCCAGAATGCACTGGTGAGCTCTCATCACAACACCTGGTTGGGCATTGTTGGCATGAGAGTGAAATTTAGCCTCCGGGATCAGGCCTGAGATGGGGCATTCTGGGAAAAGCTCACACAGGAGAAGGTTCAATCTCTTCTACTGCAAAGGACTGTTTTCTATCCTCTGTGCAATACATCGTATTTTCCACACAAAGCCCTTCTCAGTGGACAGAATTACACTCTTTCTTATGGTTCATCATCTGAAGCTATTCAGCATCACTTTGATACCAGGAATAATCAGTCTGTCTGCCCAGGAAAGTTACAAAGAGTTCAAAAGGAACTTTGTTATAGCACTCCAGATAAGTCTCGGTTTATTGCTGGTGTATCCGAGAGCAAGACTTTACATGTATTAATTTGCCTGCAGATTAGAATTATGCTTCAGAGTTAACAACCTGAGATAGATAGAAAACATTTGGGGAGGTAGCAGGGTTACCCGTTTGGCCCTGGAACTCATCACGGGCTTGAAATATTTCCAGATTCAGTCATTGAATGGTGGCCAGTCTGTCATCCTCAGGGAGATGGAACAGCACGCATTGGTTTGGCCAGTTGACTGGGATCTAATTATAGTGTCATCCTCTAAACGTCAGCATGGGAGAGGATGCTTGGGCTTGCTGGTGGGCAGGCTCTGCTGCCTCATTAAGTAATAAAACTTGGGTTTCTGGGGGGCTTAGCCCTTATAATTGCTGCCTAAGACATGGGAAAATGCATTTGTAAAAGAGTCAGATGTGCTGTAAATGGTAGGGAACGCTAGGAGGTGTAGAAAGAACCCCCAGTTTCCAGTGGCTTACCGTCCTAGGCAGGGGTTCCCTTCCATGTGCGGCCGTGGGGCTCTGTGCTGTGCGGTGAGTTGGGACCAGGTGATGTTCTGCCTCATCCCCTGCTAGGATGCTAGAATGCTCTGAGCTCAGGGAAGAGGAAGGAATAGCCGCTTAATTGCACGCCGTTTCACCCCTGCTAATTCCGTCACCAAGAATTGTCACACAGCCCGTCCAGGTGTGAGGGGGCTGGCACACCCCTCGCGGCCAGGGAAGGGGGAGATCGAGCTTTGCGGGGAAATTGACCAACCTTGGCTACATCCCTTTGCAGGCCTGGCTTGTACAGACAAGAGCAGAACCCACGCTTCTGACCTCTGTTCTTTTAAGGCTGTGCCTGAGGAGACGGCAGTTTGCCCTTCATGGGTCCAAACCAGCATCAGCTGTGCTCTGACCATCATCCCCTATGGAGATTATGTCTGTGAAGCCAGGGAGCTGATAAGCTCAGTCATTTGTACCTTCCCCCTGCCTCAGGGTAGCAACTGCCTTTATTACTTTTTAACTGAAGTATAGCTGATTTACAATGTTGCGTTAGTACAAAGTAATTCAGTTATATATGCTTTTTGATTCTTTTCATTATAGGTTATTAAAAGATACTGTGTTAATATGTCATTCCCTGTGTTATATACTAGGTCTTGTTGGTTTTGTTGTTCAGTTGCATCCAACTGTTTGCAACCCCATGGGCTACAGCACACAAGGCTTCCCTATCCATCACCAGCTCGCAGAGCTTGCTCAAACTCATGTCCATCGAGCCGGTGATGCCATCTAGCCATCTCATGCCCTGTCATCCCCTTCTTCTTCTGCCTTCAATCTCTCCCAGCATCAGGGTCTTTTTCCAATGAATCGGATCTTTACATCAAGTGGCCAAAGTATTGGAGCTTTCGCATCAGTTCATCCAATGGATATTCAGGGTTGATTTCCTTTAGGTTTGATGGTTTGATCTCCTTGCAGCCCAAGGGACTCTCAAGAATCTTCTCCTTGTTGGTTATCTGTTTTATATATAGTAGTTTGTTATCTGCTAACCCCAACCCCCTAATTTATCCCTCTCTCCCTTCTGCTTTGGCAACCATCGATTTGTTTTCTATGTCTGAGAGTCTACTTCTGTAAATAAGTTTATTTTTATCATTTTTTATATTCCACATATAAGTGATATCAGATGATTGGTCTTTCTCTGACTTCTCTTGGTATGGTCATCTCTACGTCCGTCCATGTTGGTGCAGATGGCGTTGTTCATCCTTTTATGGCTGAGTAATATTCCCTTGTACACCTATGCCCCATACCTTCTTTATCCATTCATCTGTTGATAAACACTTAGGTTATTTCCACATGTTGGCTATTGTAAATAGTGCCACTATAAACATAGGGTGCATGTGTCTTTTTAAAATTAGTCTTCATCTTTTCTGGATATATGTCCAGGAGTGGGATTGCAGAATCATATGGTGACTCTGTTTTTAGTGTTTTTAAGGGCCCTCCATGCTGTTCTCCCTAGTAGCTGCACCAATTTACATTCCCAACAACAGTGTAGGAGGGCTCCCTCTCCTCCACACCCTCTCCAGCCTTTGTTATGTGTAGACTTTCTGATGATGGCCATTCTGAGCAATGAAGTTAGAAAACTTCCTCACATAAGGAAGTTATATTACAAGCTGCAGGTCCTAAGTCTTCACTCTCCATTGTATCATTTCACACAGAACTATTAATGATGTCTGCAATGAGACACTGTCTAGAGTTGTCGATTTGAAAACCATCCAAAGGTCATTTCTTTGGGAATAAAGCACTTGTGGCTTAGATGGTAAAGAATCTGCCTGCAATGCAGGAGACCCAGGTTCCCTCTCTGAGTCAGGAAGATCCCCTGGAGAAGGGAATGGCAAACCACTCCAGTATTCTCGCCTGGAGAATTCCATGGACGGAGAGGAGCCTGGCAGGCTATAGTTCATGGGAACACAAAGAGTCAAATATGACCGAGCCGGTAATACTTCCTCATTCAGTGGTGCTGGAACGGTGCAGGATTGGACTGCAGGGTTTAGCTGAAGGTGCCTCACTTTAGAGCATTCAAGCTTTTGTTCACTGAGAGAGTGACCACCCGCCCAGATGATGTCCGTGGTACCACGGGCATCACACACACTGGCACAAGAAGTGATGCACAGGCTATTCTGTTCCCTGACGACTGACATCCTGCCTCCTTCCTGCAGGTTCCCCTTCCCCATGATGTTCAGCAGCTGCAGCAGGAAGGACCTGGAGGCCAGCCTGCAGAAGGGCATGGGCATGTGTCTGTTCAACCTGCCGGAAGTGAAGCAGTCCTTCGGGGGCCAGAAGTGCGGGAATGGATATGTTGAAGAAGGAGAGGAGTGTGACTGCGGGGAACCGGAGGTAAGAGAAACGTTTACAGAGAACACTTGTCTCACGTTTACGGCTGGCCCAACCAGCAAGAATTTGAAGGAATTGTGCCGCAGAACGAATAGTGCTGGAGAATCAGGGTGGGAAAGTCCTAGGGCCACCTTGAGCAAGCTTCATAAGCCAGGATGGCCTTCTTGAATGCTAAGTATTGCGTAGAATTAAGTTGTATCACTGGTTTAAAGAGATAAAGAATCTTTTCTGTTGAAGGACACGGCAGCCTCGGGAAGATGAGGACAAGAACAATGAAAAAGCATTTAGCTTTGAATTTGACAGAGAAGAAAGCCTTGGAATGCTGGCTTCAAATGGCTCTTAAGCCCCAAGTCTTTCTCTATGCAAGGTGTGCAGCCCGAGGGGAATTTGAATAAGCAGCGTTCTTGTTTAACCAAGAGCTGCCTCCCGAGTTGAAATTCTACCCTTGTCTCCTCAGCCTCCTCTGTGTATGTGACCCGAGGCTCCCAGTCTCCTGCCTCTCAGCTTGTCAGCTTTCAGAAGCAATAAGTGAGAGCAGAGAACATTTTTAATCCAGGAAAAGGCTTAGTTCACCCTGTTTTCCAGCCACCATCAGGACATTTTTGTGCTTCCATAGGGCCCAGTGTAAAGTTAATCAACATCAAAATTGTATCAGCCATTTTTTTTTAAATCTCTGAATAATCTTGGGAAGGAGAGAGAAAGGGCACAGGGAGACAGCCTGGTAGAACAAGAGCCGCCTCAAAGTTTGGAGGAGGTTGTGTTTAGAATAAATCAAAGTTACCTGTTTGCATAGCAGGCTGTCTATACATGGGAGTCCCTCTCTGGGAGATTATGCAAGCTGTAGTGGTAGATAAGTTCAGAGTGGGTATTAGCTAAATTCACAAATGGGCCTGGTGAGGGCTTAGGAAGAGCACATCTTGGAGGGCTGCTCTGAAAAGGGGATTCTAGGATGGAAGGAGACTTGTGCTGAGATTCTGAGACTTCCCTTGCATCGCTGTGTTCATCAGACAAACAGCTGGTTGTGGACTCCTCACCGTATCCCACCCTCTCTAAGCCTCTGAGCTTTTCCATGGCAGCAGGAATAACCTTAGACTCTATCTGACCATTCCTGTAAGAATATTGAGAGTGAATATAAGTGCTCGGGGACGGGGGTTGACAAGGCAGCTTGATCAAGTGTTTCTGTGCCCTTGCCAAATTCAGGATTCGCCCAGGGTCACAGCGCTGTCCATGAGGGTGTTTAATTTTGCTCACAGCACACAAAGCTTGGTTACTATGCAGGAACAAAATCCTAATTATGGCCTTACAGAAACTCTTTTTGATGAGTGGAGAAAAACTTGAAACCATCTTGGGATGGGTTATACGAAGGGGAAATTGTTCAGAGATTTTTTTTTTTTTCCTAATTGCTTAAAGGAAAAAAAAAAAAACCAGTTTAAATTACTCCTGTTTCTCAGGAGAGGTCAGGTTGACTTGAAATGGTTTATCTTTTGTTTGAGCTCCTTGTAATTGTTTATTAATTTAAATAAATTTGGCAGCTCTCCCTGAAGCCATGAACTCTCAGGTTTGGGATGACTCTATTAGCAGCGTCATTTATTCCATAGACCAGCATGGCCACCGGCATCCCTGCCTCCCTCCGTATCAGCAGGGTTAACGTCGCCACGGTTACCATTTCCACCACATCACTGTTGTCATTTCCACCACCGCGGCATCTTCACCTCCACTACCGTCACCAGCATAGCATCAGCAAATCCTTGAGTGCCTGAGATTTGCCGTTGATATTGTGACCTTCTCTTTTACCCCCATCAAGGAGTCCCTCAGCTTTGACAGGGGGGTTACTGTCTCTCCAGGCAACTTATTGCCTTGCAGGACAGCTTTTGATGAACTCACACTCCTTGCTTAGGCAGAGCTATACTCTGCCTGCACGCCATTCTGTGTGTAGGGCCCTCGTTTAATAAGTCCTTGATATCTGAAGAGAACTCTCATTCTCTTCATCCAGAGTTCTTTCTCCCAAGAAATCTTTGAAAGTCACAGGCAAGCTTTTTGCCTCAATTTTTAGTTTGCTAATTCTTATTTTGTTTAATTTGTTTACTTTTTAAGATCACACTGTGCTCTGATGGTATGAAAGCCCATTTCCAGTTTCCAGACCAATACTGTGGTGATCCTGGGTTCTTTATTCCCCTACTTGGCACTCAAGCACTGTAGATAACCATCATGGCTTTGTTTCCTATCAGCCCATGCATCCCCTGGACCATAACGCACTCTGGTGTCACCACCGCAGTGAGTTAATGGGTCAGAACCACTGCCCCAGCTCACAACAGGACCCAGCTTCTGCTCCCAGAAATAATGGCCGCCCTTTTCAAGAAGATGCATTATTGTCTCAGCCCAGTTCATGGTCCCTGAGAACCTCTGTCTACTACCTACAACCCAAGAATGACAATTAGGGCATTTGCTGAAAATCCTCGCACGGCTTCATTCCTCTTCCGTCGATGGAGGCTGAGCGTTCGTCGACTCTGTTGAACTTCTCTGTTGAACACTAAAATAATAGCTGCATCAACGGATGAAGCATTTGTCTCTTCTGATAAACAGAGTTCTGCAGAAGAAATAGATTCTGGGTAGTTAAAAGGCAAGTGAGTGCTGAAGCCTTGAGTCCAGGACATTAGATTTATATCCACCATAAGGGTATCCTGACAACTCGCTCATTCTTCCAAGCTAATAGGGTTGAAAAAGCAGCCTTATCTCCTTGTTTAAAGTCAATTGCATGCCAGTAGCTTGCAAATATCTTTTAAACTTAGTTATCTTGCTCACATTATCAATCCCTTTTGAAGTCAAAACCATGCTACTTGGCTTCATTTCCATTTGAACTTCTGTGTATATTATTTAGCAGTTTCCTCGGGAGTGGGGGGGGGGGGGGGGGACGGGCGGAGATAGGGACCTGGTTCTTAAAGAGTCTTACAAACCAGTTTTAGGATGGCTGATTTACCTTAGAAGTGCAAGGGAGTGTATAATCTGTCACTGGCCCATGTGTCATTAGAAGAGCCATTTAGACCATACGCCCAGGACAGCATCGTTATGCCTGTGGTGACAGTGATCAGCAGTACCACCGATGGACTCCGTTTATAAAAACACAACAAGTTCCTGAATGTTTTAGGCTTGTAAATCCATGAGTTGGAATTCCTTACTGTCCTGAAAGTTACAGTGTTGGCTTCTGGTTGGCAGTTTTCTTCTACTGTATATATTACACACTCTGGATGTTTATGAAGTCCTTGAGCAAATTTAAAATTGAATAACCTGGGGTGTATGTGAAATAGAAGTGAGCAGTCACTGGGAACATCATTCATAGAGTTTTACATGGGATACAGTTGAGATATCCTGGTTGAGCCATAAATCTGGATTATCAACGTTTTATTCATTGCATTTATGATACTGATGATAAATTCATTCATGGGAGATGGTTTGAGGAGTAAACTGTTACACTATGAAAATAGTATGTGATGGGCCTGTAGCCAATAATATATAAATTCTTTAGCACAAACTATATATAAGAGAAAATAAAAGGACATTGATCAACTCAATTCTGAAGACTCTGTTGAGCTCCCCTTTCTAATGGCAATTCAATTTCTTCTAAAATGTGTCAACTCCAAGTTACCAGAATGTCCTAAAGCACACAATGTCATAAATACGTTGAATAGATGTGTGCAGGCCTTCTGTTGAGAGCTAAGGAAAACTATAGCCTCTTGTTTCTTTATGCGACAAAAAATTGGGTACCTGTGGAATGCAGCATAACACAGGAGTTCACTTCCTCTCTCACATTTATCTCAGAGAGGACCATCCATCTACTATTTGACCTGTTTAAATCCCTTGCAAACCTGTGGGCACAGCCCACAGACCTCCTTCCAGTCTCCTGCTCATTCTGAGGTGCTTTTCTGACCTGAGGAGTGTCTCGGGGGGCAAGACACCCTCCCTGTGCTGACCAAGGGTCCGGCTGCAGATTCAGGTTGGACTGCTGTGGTTCAAACACAACTATTTTGACTTCATTTCCTGCCACTGTGCTCTCCATTAAACTTTGGATCAGCCTTTGAAGAGTTAAGTTTGTATGCATCTATGGAGACTTTTAAACATGTTCAAAGGGCTCCAGTGATCCTGATACAGGTCACTGCATTGAGGCCTGCAGTCCTCACAGACATACACACGGCCCTACCCGCTGCCTATGCCAATGGCCTCCGGAGCCAGCCAGCCTTCTGTCCCAGTCCCTCACCCCATCGTGAAAGATGCTTGAGTGCTACTGACTTTTCCCAGGGACACACACTCCCAGGCAGTTCATAAACACTTACCAGAAGCTCTGCTTTCTTCCAAAGGAAGATAATCCTCGGTCAGGCTGGTTTTCAGCTCAAGAGCCAGGCCCTCGGGTTCTTTCTTCCCTTTCCAGTCACTGAAGGTGCAACCTTTGCTTTTGGTGAGTAGTGGCCCCCCAGTAACCCTGTCAAACCTCTTCCCATCTCCAGGAATGTCAGAATCTCTGCTGCAATGCCACCACCTGTACCCTGAAGCCAGACGCTGTCTGCGCGCACGGACTGTGCTGTGAAAACTGCCAAGTGAGTCCTCCTGCTCCCAAGGTCACCCACGGGTTCTGCAGGTTCAACACCGATGTGGGGCGAGCTACGGGGCAGGGTGATTTCCCGGCACTCGCTGCTGGGGAAACTGTGGTCCTTATCATGCAAGCTGATAGTCTCTACCTCCTATTTTTATTATCTTCTAATCTTTGTGTGAAATGCACATTTTAATGCTAAGTCATCTGTAGTAAATAATTAATGAGCCGGAAAAGAATTGGACCAAAAACTCAGGCTCCCCATTAACTGTTCTGGCCGTGCTGTTGGAGAAAGTCTTTGAGAACCAGTCCCCCCTCTCGCAGGGAGGATTCACGTCAGGTCCCTCTGCTCCATCCCAAGAATGTCTGCCTGCTGGCTGAGGCAGTGGGTGGGTTGTTCTCCACAACCTCAGCATCTTGCTCTTGATGACCCCTGACAGAAGGTGTTGGCTGATGCAGCCCAGCTAAGTTGGCAGTTTTAGACTCTGCCATTTTCTGCCACCCCGACTGCATCCGTGTTGGCAGTTCCATCGTTTGTCTCACTGTTCACAGCTGAGATCTGGCAGAGTCGAAGTCTGAGCTTTTGATTCAGATGTTCCAAGGGTAGAGTTTTATTTCCTTTTAATTAAGCAATTGATCTTGACCTTCTGCTTGCAGGAAACTCCCTCTTAGCCACCCAGGCAGAGTGCACTGTTCCCAAAGTGCATTGTGACATTTTACATTCAGCTTAAAGTATTCTTCACCCCTTTCCTGTGATTAGCTTATGGGGATGTTAAAGAAGCTGGCACCCCCGGCTTGCAGCTGCTGGTGGTGGAAGTCCCTGGAGAGGGGGCTTTGAGGCGGGGCTGGTCACTGGCTCTATAACTTCAGACAAGCCACCCTGAGCCATACGCTCCCCAACATCAAAAAGCTGAGGCACTGTTTGGATGGTTCCTTAACATCCTGTGTGGCCCCTTTGGTTTACTACTTCTTTCCCTGCCCCTGTAAAGTCCTACAGACAGGTTTCCAGCTCTGTGATTTGATAGCAAAGTAAATTTACTGTTGCAAGTATGCCCTTGGGATGATTTTTGTCATCTTGCCCACAAAAGTGAATGCTTTCAGTGTAGATGCATCTTAGGGATCTTGTTCTTAAGATTCGATGGGTCCCTCAGGCAGCACCCCACTCCCCGCCTCCTCCAAGGCCCAGGGGCTAGCGACCAGCTTGTCTGCTCACCAGGAAACCTTGATGTTGCAGGAAATTAAAAAGAGCTGCATCTTAGTTGCCCCCACCATCCCACAGTGGAAAGGTGAATCTCACAGCGAAACTCTACTTAATGAGCTCTCCCTTCAGTAAAGGGAACTTCCTTTGAAGTCCGCACCAGTCTACATGAGGCTACACGGGGTAGCCCTGCTCCCATCTGCCCGGAGTGTTACTGGGACCGTGCTTCCCCGTTTCCTGCAGTTATGTGCTTATAACCCGCCCTCTCCTTGCAGCTGAAGCCAGCGGGAACCGCATGTAGGGACCCCAGCAACGCCTGCGACCTCCCAGAGTTCTGCACGGGGGCCAGTCCTCACTGCCCAGCCAACGTGTACCTGCACGACGGGCACCCGTGCCAGGGGGTGGATGGCTACTGCTACAACGGCATCTGCCAGACCCACGAGCAGCAATGCGTCACCCTCTGGGGGCCAGGTACGTGGCCCCCACTAACCTGGGGGCTGAGGCTGCGAAACCTGCCCTCTGTTTCAGTAGCATCCCTCCCTGAGCGCACTGTCGAGAACCTTCCTTCTGTTGGGCTGAAGCGACAGGCTTTGTGGTGGGACCGGGGCCTGTGGGCACAGGGCACACAAAAGTGGGCACTGTCTGGAGCCCGCCCTGAGGCACAACAGAATGGTCTGGCCAGAGACATGTGAGTACCTTCCGTGTGCCCATGGGGAGACAGGGCCGAATCAGCCAGGACCGCTGCCCTCAGACGGCTTAACAGGGAGCCGGGCAGACAGGCAGCAGAACATCCCCGCCTGCAGCCCTAATTGTGTGCAAATCCTTATTGGTGCTCGAGTGACAGCCCCAGCTGCTGGCAGAGGGAGCCAGAGAGGACGTTGGTGCAGCTGGTGGGTGGGGGGCAGGGTGCCTGCCTCGGGAAGGCCAGAGCCGAGCTGATGTGTGAATCTGTAATGGGGAATGATGTTCAGATGGAAGGCCCAGCGTGGGAGGCCTGGACGCCAGAGGAAAAGCTCAGAGACAGGTGTTCAAGGGCCTTGAATGCCTTTTTGTTCTGAAAGCAGAGTGACAGAGGCATGTGTCCCAGAAAAAAAACACCCAGGAAGTGGCCTCTGTGTGGTTGGGTCCCTAAGAGATGGTTCATCACTTCCTGCCCGTGGGCCGCTGGACCTGGGCTTAGCCTGGTTTGCCTAACCTTCCCAGGACAGGACGCCTGAGGTGGAGAAAATGACCACAGCTTTACGGAAGGCAGAAGCTCAGACTCAGAGGCCAGAGGTCATTTCCCAAGGTCACGAGGCTGGGATTGTGACCAAGTCCAGCCGGAGTTCCCACACTAGGCCATCACCCCAAAGAGCCAGGCCTCAAACCCAAGTTCCACAGAAGATCTAGCATCAAACAGATGCTCAGAAGTGAAAGGAGGAAGGCCCCGTGCCCTGTGAGTCTCTGTCCTCTGCTGCCCCGTCTTCCGGGGCCAAAGACCCAGTCCTAGGCAGGGCGGCCCAGAGCAGGGGCTCGTCACCCCGGGGTTGGCCCCTTGTTCTTGCATCCAGGATCTAACAGTGAATCCCACAGTGGGTATTTTCCAAGACCGTGTCCCAACGATCTTGTCTTTCTTCTGCCCCTTCCCATTGGCTGCCGGGTAGCCTTGGTTCTGGCTAGAGGCCCCAGCTATGGCAAGGCCAGTGTGGTCAGCCAGGCCCAGGCAGGGGGCCAGGCCAGCTCGGGCTCTGTAGGGGAGAGAGAGCCAATGCAGGCCTCTGTCCGACTTTGATGGTAGAGTTTGGGGTTTAGGAGTGATGAGGGCAAGTGACAGTGACTGAACCTCAGAGGTTGGGCTTGAAGTGTGATGTGGAAGCAATGGCCCAAGTATGGAGGACAGAGCGGACATTGCTTAGGACTGGGGGCTCTCATGGAGCCCACTACCACCACCCTGCAACCAAGCCAGGGCTCCTGTGTGCGGGGGACTTTCTGAGGGAGAAGAGAGCGCAGCCCGGGTGCAGCAACAAGGGGTTCACCGTGCCTCCGTTTATCTCGTTCTCTGGAGAGTTCTCCCAAGGCCTCGGGCTTCCTGTTCAGTCACTAAGTCATGTCCGACTCTTTGCGACCCCATGGACTATAGCCCGCCAGGCTTCCCTGTCCTTCTCGATCTCGTCGAGTTTGCTCAAACTCATGTCCATCGAGTCGGTGATGCCATCCAACCATCTCATCCTTCTCCTCCTGCTCTCAGTCTTCCCCAGCATCAGGGGCTTTTCCAGTGAGTCAGCTGATGAACTCGGGCAGGTAGAAAGAGGAAGTGGTGGTACCTGGAGTCTTAGTGCTTGGGCTTTGGAACCTGACCAGCCCCCAGACCTCCTCCCCAGCTAGACAGGAGGGCCTCCAGGCAAGGTAGGAGTCACAGCTTCAAACGCTTCCCCATGGCAAGCGCAGAGGAGACACTCTGAATGGCTGAGTGACCGGACACCTTTTAGCTGAGTGGGGTCACTTTGGGTCAGCGCTGCTTCCCCAAGCCAAACCTTTGTGGCCCGAAGTGTCCCTAGTGGCCGTCCCTGCCCAGCCTCTCCCCAGACTCCGTAATCTCCCCGTCTTGAGTTACAGGGGACTTAGTTGCAACGTTCCCTTCCAAGGAGCACTCCGTGGCCAGAGCACACAGCACTCAGAGATGTTGGAGTGAAGCGTGGCCTTCGGTGCCCTGCTGACTTAGAGCGTCTGGCCCCGGCTCCAGGGTGAGCTCAGACGGAGCCCCACAGCTCTCTCAGCCCTGCCACTGAGTGACTCAGCTGGCTGCAGGCCTGTGATTCATGGTGACCGAGGCTGGTGTTCATTATCTCATCTGATTAGTCCTTCTTGAGCTGCCTGACCAGGGAGAGAGAGGCAGACAGGCAGACAGACTTGCAGGCGTGATTCACAGGCTGAGCTTCTCCAGAGCAGAAGCGGTAGGGAGTTACCTGCTTGGACCTGCCACGTCCTTGCGAGCAACAGTGGGGCCTGCCGCCCCAGGGTCCGGGCTGGCCCCTTCTCTCCCCTCCCACTCACCCTGGTGATGGAGGGGGCCCTTGCCCAGCAACGGCGGGCTTCCTCTGAGGGGCGTGGCACACAGACTACACATCTCTGACATCAGAAGCGCCCAGTTCCTGAAAACGACCAGCATGGGGACTAGGTTGGGGGAGTCCCCCAGGCGGGTGGCTTCTTGGGACCCATCTCTCTTGACCTTCTTAGTACTTGCAGTCATCACACTGACATCCTCAGGAGCATAGAGAACTTAGTGCCGGAAGCAGCAGTGGCTCCCTGTTGGTTCTTAAAAGGGCCTTCAACCACCTGCTTTGCTAATGAAGGGTGTTCCTTTCCTTATATCAGTGTGATGGCCTAGCTCTCCAGTTCACGGACACTGGGTACGCTTCCTGTGTCTGCTCTCACAGCGGTTTATGACACCACACATTTATCATCTTCTAGTTCCTGGGGTCAGAAGTCCTAATATGAAGATGTTGGCAGGGCAGTGTTACCTTTGGAGACTCTGGGGGAGCATCTGTTTGCTGGCCTTTTCCAACTTTGAGGGGCTGCCGGCGATTCTTGGCTCGTGGCTCCTTCACCCGCCTTCAAAGCCAGCAGAACAGAATCTCCAAATCTCTGTCTCTGTGACTTCCGCTTCTGTGGCCAGATCTCTGTCTCTGACTTAGATCCTCTGCATCCCTCTTACAAGGACCCTTGGGATTATATTCGGCCATCCAGGTTGCGCAGCATCATTTCCCATCTCGATTTCTTAATCACATCCTCAAAGTCTGTTCTGCCAAGTTAGGTCGCATAGTCACAGGGTTCAAGGATTAGGACATAGGCCCTCTTGGGGGTCCAGAGGCATTGAATGGACCACTTTCTAAAAGGGTGACCTTCAGCAAGTTGCTCAGCCTTCTCGTGCCTTGTGTGAAAATGGGGAGCGTAATACGCCTACTGCGTGGGTACTTGGCTGTCCTCTGCTGTAGCTTGTCTATTTCATGTCTATGAATATATCACATGTATATAGTACCGTGCAGTCCCTGGGGCTGTGGGGAGGGCCGTGATCTGGTGGGAAAAGAGGAGGGACTCGGGCTCAGCCTGGGGCAGGGTTGGAGGGGGTTGTGGTTAGAGCAGGAAGGAGCCTAAACAAGGTTGCCCTGGAGCAGTCATTGCCAGGGTAGGAGAGGAAGGGATTTCCTGTGTCCGGAACAGCAGGGGCCAAGGTGCATAGGAACAGGGGCCCATCCCAGGGGAACCGCAGGCTCTTCTGCTTGCCCAGAGCTTGGACTGTGACTTGGAGAACAGAGAGCCGTGTCTACCACTGCATACACTCATCTGATAGCTATTCAACCATGTCCTGCTCTTGTGAGTTACCGACCAAGAGCCCTGGTTCTGCCAGAGGGACACACTTCCACAGCCCCAGTGCACTCTCGCCTGGGACCTGCAGTAGAGTCAGGATGTGACCGTCACAGTTCCCAGGGGCAGAGGTCACTTCCTCAGCCAGGTCCCAGCCAGCTAGATGCAGCAGGCAGAGAGCAGTATATTGCTGTGTTACTGCGGTCGGTATGCATTAACTTTTCATGATTCAGAAGAGGAAAACTTATTGTCAAGGATGCAATGAGTTCAGGATATAGTCTTTCATTTCCCAGCCTGTAGCAAATGCTCTGGGATTGGGACCATGTGTGCTTTGGGGTCACTTTCAACCCCTAGGAAGCCTAGTGACTCAGAAATCTAGGGTACTTGCTCTGCAGCCCCTGCCGCTGGCATCCAAGTAACCTGGCCAGCATCATCTGTTACATTCAGGAAGTCATCAGTTACTCCCCAGATCTGGCTACCCAAACACTGGCCAGCGGAAGCCCTTCCTCCCAACTAACTAATTCCCTTTTGAGAGGGACGTTTCTCAATCCAGCCTTATATTTCAATAAAATAATCCTGCTTCCAAATCTTTCTACAAACAAAATGATAGAAAATTCAAAACATATGCCTGCAACTCCTAACTAGCAAAGTAATAGAGTTTTAGAATACTTTTTGTGAGGGTTGTTCATCTGCTTGCTTTCCTGATGATTATTGTTGACGGTACCCTTGTCGGTTTGGAATTGACATTCTTACCCCCACTGATGCTTCTCCCACAGATCTTGAATCTCAGGACTTTATCAGTTAATGTCAAACACGTAAATGTTACCTGCAGCTCAAATCAGACCTCGTATTTGGCCCTCTGTCCGCTTCAGGCTTAATAGCCACAAAGACTTTCTGTCAATGCGACGTGACCTTAAACATTTCCTTCTGAAATACAGCTGGATATGTTTCTTCAGGCAGAAAATTTACTTTTGCCAATGTTGTTTATCTGAACCACTAGCATGATAACTGAAAACGTTACTTGGAAATTAATCTTGCAGATAACTGTGTGTCTAGAGCCGCAAACAATCTGCATCAAGGAAATCCTGAAATTATCTGAGTTTTATCTATTTTATCACTCACCAGAAAATAGCGTCACCTGATTGATGTGGTGTGAGCTGGTCAGACAATTTTTACGGGCCGGTGCCTTTGCAGTGTTTATCTGCAAGGCTGGTTTATTTTTACTTTTTAAATTTATTTTATTTTTGGCTGTGCTGGATCTTCGTTGTTGTGCAGGCTCTTCCCTAGTTGCTGCGAGCGGGGCGGCTGTGTGGTTGCTGTGCTCGGGTTTCTCATTGTGGGGGCTTCTCTTGTAGCAGAGCGTGGGCTCCAGGGCACACGGGCTTCAGTATTGTGGCCAGTGTGTCCAGGAACTGTGGTCCCCGGGCTCTAGAGCACAAGCTCAGTGGTTGTGATGCACAGGCTTAGTTGTTCCGTGGCTTGCAGGATCTTCCCAGACCAGGAATGGAACCTGTGTCTCCCGCACTGGCAGGTAAATTCTTTACCATGGCACCACCAGGGAAGCCCAGCAAGGCTTGTTTAAATGAGTTTCTTTATGACAACATACCTAGGATAGTACGTTTACAAACATCCACAGCATCAGGCTACAGATGGGAAGAAGAGTGATCTTTGCCAAGAGTCATAGTGTTTAGGAGGCAGGAAAGTCTCTTTTGTGTTCCGTTGTGCAAGAAGGAAATGACAGAATGTATTTGCTGGGGCTCTGTTTCTCCACAGACATAAAGGTCAGTGTGGAGAAGAGAAGCAGGGAGGCCTGGGAGAAGGACAAGCAGACTGCGGTCACTTGTGAAGATGCCTTTGTGGACGTTAGCAACAGGGGCAGGGATGTTAGTGACGGAGGAGGACCCAACGCAACTGAATTGGGGACCTGTATTTTCATAACAGAGTCATTTTAAGGAGATGTTGCTGTTTAGTAGCTAAGTCATATCCGACTCTTTTGCGACCCTATGGACCATGGTCCACCACCAGGCTCCTCTGTCCAAGGGATTTCCCAGGCAAGAATACTGGAGTGGGTTGCCATTTCCTTCTCCAGGGGATCTTCCCAACCCAGGGATCAAACCCACATTGGCAGGCAGATTCTTTACCCCTGAGCCGCAAGGGAAAACCCTAAAGAAAGATTAGATCACATAAATTGTGGGCTCAATACAAGATGCCATCATCTCTCTTTCAAAAGACATAATGACATTGGAAACTTGCAAATCACAAGTTATATCACTCTGAAGATAAAGCTGGTAATTAAACTCCATCACTTCTTCTAAAATGATAAAATACAGGATGGTGTCAAAAATCCCTCTGAAAGGCTAAATTTCATCTTTTGATAATAGCAGAACATCTAAGTGTTCCATTATTAAAAATTCAAAGGCTGTAAATTGATGCAATATAGTAGTGATAAGAAAACCTGCCACTTTTTTTCATGAGACAGATATGAACTCTCCTGTCTTCATGAAGACAGACATCTTTACGTGCAGCAACTTTGGAGTCAGATCTGTACCTTTATAACATCTTTCTAGCAGATAGAAGTCATTTACACGTGGTAAATTATTGACCCTTCTGTCTCTAAGATAAGCGCCAGCTGGCTGGTTCCACACTCTTGACTGTCCTTCCTGGTGTCTGTAGGTCCTGATGGTCAGGGTGCTCAGGAAGCTATTCTTGGTCTGCACCTTCCAGTCTGTTTCCTTTAATGCTGCTTTTCTCAATTGTAGGAGCTGTGTCTGCTCCCAAGATCAGCGTGGAGCCCCCTTTCTGGTTTTCTTGCTTATAGAATTTTTTTTTTTTAATATGTCTAAATGTTGAGGAAATGACAGTTTTCCTTTCCAGGAAGTAAAAATGTCTTTTTGTGACTTTATATCTTCTTTCCTCTTAAGTGAAAAGGATGAAAGTGGAAATCACTCAGTCGTGTCTGACTCTGTGACCCTGTGGACTATACAGTCCATGTGTTTCTCCAGGCCAGAATACTGGAGTTGGGAAGCCTTTCCCTTCTCCAGGGGATTTTCCCAGCCCAGGTATCGAATCCAGGTCTCCTGCATTGCAGGCAGATTCTTTACCAACTGAGCTATGAGGAAAGCCAGAATGGTAATACTTCATTCGATGTAAATGAATAAGTGAAGACCCAGACAAGGCAGACCAGAAAACTGTGTTTATTTACCCAAGATGCTTTGTTTTGTGGGAACCACAACTGACTTCCTACAGGCAGGTAGGTAGAGACAGGATGTGCTTTCCCTGAATTGCATTCCCTCTGGTTTTCACTCATTCATTCTTGGGACACACCTGCTCTGTGCGGGCCCGAGGAACCTTTTCAGTCCACAGCGGGGTTTACGGTGAGACCAGTGCCTCCAAACATTACAAGAGGCAAATGTGATGGATGGAAGGTGAGGACAGCCTTCCAGGGTGAATGAGAGCAGGGGGTCCCCAGGCTCAAGGGAGAGTGGTAATGGGGGAGACCCTGAAGGACACAGCCAACGGTCCAGGAGCAAAGCAGCCCAGACCCCTCGTCCAGCCAGCTCCAGCAGTCAGGTTCCAAGGAAGATGCAGATGTACTGGCTTTGGTCCTGTATCCATCCCTGACCTACACTTATTACTGGTGACATGGAGCAGTCTCAGGGGCCAGACTTGAATCTCATGCCCATCCTTTTGGCATTGATTGGGAAAGTTAGCCCCACTTGAACCATAAAAAGTGGATTTTCCATAAGAAAAGGGGTTTGCGTTCCTACAAAAAGGGATATGAGAGAGGTATTAGACCAAACAAACAATTGCAGAAGTCTCGTTTTCTGTAAGTCGTTTTCACAGATCTCCATGGTTGCTCCAAACCAGTGGAGGAAACCGCTCCCCACCACACAAGAGGTGGGACTGAGCAGTTCCCACCTCTAGCTGGGGGCATGCTGGCCTCAGGAGGTGGCCCCAAACTTTGTGTGACACTGTCCTACAGCCTGAGATGGGAGGTGAAACCGCAATAGAGTATGCTGTGATCTGGATCAAGTCTCAGCTGCTTAGATACTTTTTCATTTAAGTTTCATTTATTAAACTCTTTCATCTTTATTTTCTTTTTGAGCTTTTTATTTTGTGTTGGGGTGCATCCGACTAACAATGTTGTGATCACTTCATGTGAACAGCTAGGGGGTTCAGACACACATACACAGGGGTCCATTTCCCCCAGACCCCCCCCCCCGCTCCCGGGCTGCCTCGTAACACTGAGTTAGAGCTTCTGTCCTATACAGTAGGTCCTTGTTGGTTATCCGTTTTAAATACAGCAGTGTGTACACGCCCACCCCAAACTCCCTAGCTGTCCTTGCCCTTGGCAACCATCATCTTGTTCTCCTGAGCTTGTGAATCTCTTTCTGGTTTGCCAGTAAGTTCATTTGTATCATTTCTTTTTAGATTCCACATGGAAGGGATGTCACATGATATTTCTCCTTCTTTGTAAACCCCCTTGTCTTTAAGCATCCATGTTTCTCAGGCAAGGCTTCTCATCCCAACGTGGAGACTTCAGGGTAAGAAGTGTTAGTCACCTGGATGGAACCAGCGTGGTAAATAGTGTTCTGCCCCACCCTCCTCTGACCTCTGTCACTCCCCTCCCCCCATCCCCCGCTCCATTGAAACAGCAGCAGTTTCAGAGTATTGATGAGATAAAAGTTGAATATTTTCAATCCCTAAATGCTTGAGGATGCTGATGCAAAAGTTCTTGTCCATCGAGTTTGACCACGAATTACCCATCAGAGTGTCCTTGCCCTTAATCCTCCAGATGAAAAACTTGGAGGATATGACCAAGGATCAGGTGTGCATTCTAGTCTCTGACTTCACAGAGAGATCGCTCTATCCCCAGGTGTCTGTAGCCAATGAAATCATGACCGGCTACGCATCCAGACTGAGCTTCCTTTGGCACGGTGTGGCCGACAGCGTCAGTGCTGGGCCCACTGTTGGCTCGCCCACCGATGCGTCAGCAGCGAGGCGTCTCGTCTCCTGCTCCCTTGAGTTCTGGAGAAGAGCTGAGATGAGAAAACCTCCTGGAAATGGACAGCGACTGGATTCTTGCAAGAGCCAAAAAATTAACCTTTGGAAGTCTGCGTTGTTGGAGCCACTGGGCAAGTTCATCCCAGAGCGGAATAGACTTTACAGGTCAAACCCCATCCGCCTTTGTTTCTTTGGTTTTGGCCATGCTGGGTCTTCGTTTTTGTGCAGGCTTTTCTGGAGTTGCTGTGCTCGGGCTTCTCATTGTGGTGGCTTCTCTCATAGCCGAGCGTGGGCTCCAGGGCACACGGGCTTCAGTATGCCGGCAAGTGCGCTCGGGAATTGTGGGCCCCAGGCTCTAGAGCACAAGCTCAGGGGTTGTGATGCACGGACTTAGTTGTTCCATGGCACACGGGATCTTCCCAGACCAGGAATGGCTTCTACTGCCTGCCATGTCCAGCACAATACCTGACAGTGGGGTGTCCAACAAATGGCATGTTGGGGATCCAAAGTGTCCCCATTCATTTAAACTGTGTCTGTTGGTTTAATGGCAAGGAAAGGAATTCCCAGGGAAGATGCTCTGTGTTCCCAGGGTTCAATGGAATGAAAGGAAATCAAACTCAAGTGTCTTTGCTTGAGGCAGCAACCTGTGTGCTGATGTGAGCTTCTGGAGGAGCAGCCCAGGCTGGCTGGGGCAGCGCCCAGAAAGAGCACAGGACTCGGGGCAGCGGGAACCCCACTCACCGAAACAAGAGAAGAGGAGTTGGGTGGAGGGAAGCTGAGATCCCTGTGCTGTGCTCAGTCATGTCTGACTCTTTGCAGCCCCATGGACTGTAGCCCGCCAGGCTCCTCTGTCCATAGGATTCTCCAGGCAAGAGTACTGGAGTGAGTTGCCATTTCCTCCTCCAGGGATCTTCCCGGCCCAGGGGTCCAGTCTGCATCTCCTGCACCCCTTGCTTTGCAGGCCGATTCTTGACCACCGAGCCATCCTGGTATCGACTTTAAAAATGCTCCCAACCTAGAAGTTGAGAACTATGCTTTATTCACTGGGAATTTTTAGGACTTTCAAGCCTGGGAGGCAGCATCTCAAGTAACCCTGAGAAAACTGCTCTGAGGAGGTGAGGAGGGGCATCCGGGTTATACAGAAGATTTTCAACCAAGGGCAGGTAGTCTGAGCATCACAAGATCATTGCTACTTGAAGGAAAGCCAGAATCTCGAGTGGAGGGATTTCGTGCTCTTCTATGTACGGGAACATGAAAGAGGACGGACTCGCTGAAATCATTCCTTGGATATGCACCTCAGCTATCTGGGGAGGATGAGATGGTTGGATGGCATCACTGACTCAGTGGACATGAGTTTGAGTAAGCTCCGGGAGTTGGTAATGGACAGGGAAGCCTGGCGTGCTGTAGTCCACGAGGTCACAAAGAGTCAGACACGAATGAGCGACTGACCTCAACTACCTGGGGCCAGCATCCTGTATTTTTACATCCTGAGTGTCCTTAGGGCTCAGCAGCTCACCATCAGCAGCAGGTGCAGTTACTGGTGACTGGGACATCCTTTGTTTACTGACATGGTAAGAAATGTCCCATTTCTCACTGAGCTATGACTGTACTTTTATTTAACATGCAAAGTATGTACAAAACCTCCCAAAATTTCCATCAAGGAGATTCTCTTTCTTCCCTCTCGTTTCCGAAGATGGGGCCAGGAGTTACTCACCCAATCATTCAATGGTCTCCACTGGCTTCCTGTGATGTGCTAGACCCTGGGGATGACCCTCTAGGAAGGAAACAGGCGTGAAGCCCCTACCAACACCATTCTGAACTGTTTTTTGCAACATTACAAATGTAGGGAGGGTTGCAAACGAGGTCAGCTCCAAGGACCTCGCCTCCCTTCACGTGCTCTGCCGTCCTTAATGTCCGGTGTCAAGCCATCTTCTTCGCCATGACTGGTGGCTGTCCTCAGTACAAACAGGCTTACTGAGAGCCTGGGGGTCTCACTGAACCTTCAGGGCAGGTGATGTCCCTGTCCTCATTGAACAAAGGGAACAGCGTCTCAGGAGTTCCCCGTGACATGACCGGGGTCTCCCGGTTTGTAGGGTTGACACCCATTTTCCAGCTCTGCAGCACAACCACTGACTGCAGAGATCAGACATGAAGAGGCCTTCCCGAAGAAATCAAGACTTGTTGTTTTCTTAGATCTCGTGAATGCACGAATATAAAACACAGTTTTCCCCAAAGATCAGTCATCAGAAAGGATGGTTTACTTACTGAACTCTTTTTAAAAATATTTATCGTATTGAAGTATAGTTGATTCACGGTCTCGTGTTAATCTCTGCTGTGCAGCGAAGCGATTGTACGTCTATCGACATTCTTTTCATCTTCTTTTGCATCATGATTTATGACAAGATATCAAATACAGTTCCCCGTGCTATACAGTAGGACCTGTTTTTTAATCCATTCTATCTGTAATCGTTGGCATAGGCTAATCCCAGACTCCCAATCCATCCCTCCCCCGCCACACTCCTCCCCGCCGGGTGATCACAAGTCTGTTCTCTCTGCCTGTGAGTCTGTTCCTCTTTCAAAGGGAAGTTCATTTGTGGCATATTTTAGACGTCACACGTAAGTGGCGTCACATGGTATTTGCCTTTCTCTTTCTGACTTCATTTAGAATGATCATCTCTGGGGCCCACCCACGTTGTTGCAAGTGGCATGACTTCATTCTTTCCTCTGGCTGAGTACTCCTGACCTCTTAATCTCTCAGTCATATCTTGAATCTCACAGTCCAGCTGGGCATCTACGTTGGGTATGGGTGTCATGAATCATTGCTGGTTTAGGAGGTTCATTGAGGTCAACTGACAACACAGGTTTAAGAAAAGACAAGCCCACATTTATCACGTGTTTAATTACTATTCCCAAGATGTGACTTCCTGCTTCTACTTTTTTTATTCTGGTAAAGGAACTTTAAAAAGCAACAGAATGGATAATTAGGTGGTGGAGAGCCTAAATACACACCCACTGAGCAAACGGAAAAAGTAAAATCGGAAGACTCACTGTTGGGTGAGTGGTCACTTGTGCCTAAAAATAAGATTTCCCGTGACAGAAACACAACAGAATAGAACGGATCAGCATCAAAATAAACTGCAAATGAAAGGGATGTGCTGTGGGAAACAGAAAGACTTTTTAAACCATTTTATGGAGCTTTGATTGACATACAAAAAGCTGTGCGTATTTAGTGTGTACACCTCGATGGGTTTGGAGAGAAGCATACACTTTTGAAATCACGCCCACAATCCATGCCGTAAACATATCCATCACCTCTAAACTATTCCTCCCACCTTCTAAATTTACTTTTATGTGTATATGTGTATGTGATGGGAACACTGAACAGATAAGATTTACCCTCTTAGAAAAATGTTAAATAAACAATACAGTATTGGTAACTAGAGTTACTATGCTGCACAGTCAGCCTCTAGAATGAATTCATTTTGTGTAACTGAAACTTTGTACGCTTGGACTAATAATACCCACCTCTTGCCTGCTCCCTGCAGCCCCTGGCAATGACCTTTTTACCCTCTATGTCTACGGTTTCAACTTTGTTAGATTCTGTGATCAAGTAGTATTTGTCTTCCTGTATCTGGCTTATTTCCCTCAGCATAATGTCCTCCAGGTTCATCCATATTGTCACAAATGGCAGAGTTTCCTTCTTTTCAAAGCCTGAGTAGTATTCACTTATTATATATATATATTCGGGGTTTCCCCAGTGGCTCAGTGGTAAAGAATCTGACTGCAATGCAGGAGCCACAGGAGACACAGGTTCAATCCCTGGGTGAGGAAGATCCCCTGGAGAATGGAATGACTACCCACTCCATCCAGTATTCTTGCCTGGAAAATTCCATGGAGAGAGGAGTCTGGTGGGCTACAGTCCATGGGGTCGCAAAGAGTCAGACATGACTGAGTGACTAATTTGTGTCCAGTTTAGGTAAATGCCTTTGGGAGGCCTCTCTCTAATTTCCTCCCCCCACCCAGAAAACGGAGAATGGGAAAATGAGAGGTCCGGGATGGGGTGGCTCAGTGCAGAGATCACCTGCTGAACCCATGACTGGTCTCAGCTGCTACACGGGCTTTGTTTCATTTGTCTGCCTGTTTGTTTGTTGTTTGTTTTAATGGGATGCTGAATATGTCTGATGAGGAATTAGGTTGAAGAAAGATGGACTTTTTAGTAATAAGAACAGCATCTGATCCCTGGGAGAAGGGGAGCATTGCCCATCACGACATGGTCATCTTGGAAGGTGATGGAGCCTCCCCAGAGCAGGATAGAGAGAAGGGCAAGAGGCAAAACTGGGCTCTGGGAAGTTTGCATCCTGGCAGACGTGAGAGGAAGTGCCCAGATAGGACACCCATATGGAAAGGAAGGCAGGCCCAGGACACAGCACAGGGCTCACTCTGAAGGACAGGGAACGTTTGTCTGAATTTCTCACGTAGTCCTCAGCAGATGCCACCATGCAGAGCGTTCTAGAGCCCTACGGAGCTCCAGCAACGCAAACCCCAGGTACATGTTCTCGTTTTCCTTGGCCGGAAGATGTGCTAAAAAGGACCATTTCCTGAGCTCTCTGGCTCCCACATCCCCCTCCGCTGGGCACTGTCCTGCTGTGTGAAAGGACTGGGAGGCTTTACGTCTCATGCCCTCTGAGGGCAGTCTCTGCCTGACCAACATAGGCATTCATCGAAGCCGGTGCTTGCTCTGACAGGGAGCTTTGTGAGGCTGCAAATGGGGCATGCGATCCCTGCCTTGCACATTCTCTCTCTTACTGTCTGCCTCTCTCATTGCTTCTTCTCATTAGTCATCATTATTCTGTGGAGTCTGCTTTAGCTTGCGTTTTTTGGCCGAGTTGTGTGGGAGTTGTTCAAGAAATCAAGCCTCCCTGCTTGACCGCAGCCAGCCAGTCAGCATCTTGGTGTGGGGTCGGGTCTGGTCCCAGAGCCGGACCTCACCTCCTGAGAGGTTGCACATGTCATGGGCCTGCAGAGCAGCCCTCCAGAAGAAGGAGTTATGGAACGCAAGCTCTGCTGTGAGCTAAGCGGGCTCAGGCATCAGCCAAGATGCCAGGTGAGACTTCTCAGGACACTGGAGCCCATTTCCCTTTATAAAGTCAGGCGGTGGTTTCGTTTACCAAGTCGTGTGCGACCCTTGCGACCCCATGGACTGTAACCTGCCAGGCTCCTCTGGCCATGGGATTTCCCAGGCAAGAATACTGGAGTGGGTTGCCATTTCCTCCTTCAGGGGGATCTTCCTAACCCAGGGATCAAACCCAAGCCTCCTGGTCTGCAGGCAGATTCTTTACCGACTGAGCCACCAGTGCTGTTCAGAGAAGACTATCCCAAAAACTTGCAGGAGGTGAGAGTGCTGCTTTGCTTCTGTTTCAGGTGCTAAACCTGCCCCCGGGATCTGCTTTGAGAGAGTCAACTCCGCAGGTGACCCTTACGGCAACTGCGGCAAAGATTCCAAGAGCTCCTTTGCCAAGTGCGCGATGAGGTACAAGGGAAGGGTCTGTGTCCTGACTACACCATGCCTTTGAACTTCCCAGATCACTTAGGGCTGCTTCCACACTTTCCCTCTTTGAGGACTGTCTGTTCTTGCCTTTCCAGAGACGCTAAGTGTGGAAAAATCCAGTGTCAAGGAGGTGCCAGCCGACCAGTCATTGGTACCAATGCTGTTTCCATAGAAACGAATATCCCGCTGCAGGAAGGAGGCCGGATTCTGTGCCGTGGGACCCACGTGTACTTGGGTGATGACTTGCCGGACCCGGGGCTCGTGCTTGCCGGCACAAAGTGCGCAGACGGAAAAGTAAGCCCCAAGTGCTCCCTTGCGTCACAAACGTGAGTCTGGAAGGACCCACTGGGAAATGTCCTATTTGAGACCTGAGGTACAGGGATGGTTTGTTTTTCAAAAGCCACTTCTCAGAATGCTGCCTCTGAAATCCAGTTCTTTGCACCTACAAGGAAAAGAATAAATAAGCAAATCCTAGCTCCTCGGCTGACCGTTGAGATGCAGATTTGGGGAAATCAAGCTTGTTTTCTCAGCCTTTCAGTGTTAAGAAGTCTTTTCTACACTCTGGGTGTTATGCGAGTTTCTAGCCAGGAAATTACTCTGGAAGGAAACACAGCAGCGTATTATATTGTTCTTGGAAATGTGGTTTGGGTTTTTGGCACAGTAGGGACTTGTTCTCACCTGGACAGAATGGGAAGTCATATGTAGTTTCAGAGACCCCCACAGAGGGACAGGAGAGGGGAGGAGATGGGATAAGCTTAAAGCCAAAGGGGGTTTTTTGGAGACAAGGGGGAAAGGTAGACTGAGATATTTGGGGAAGGAGGTTAGGAATGAAGTCCACAATGATTAAAAAAAAAAATTGAGATTTTCACATTCTGCAACATTGATTTTTTTTTTTCCCACTAAACTTTCTCATCAGACTGAATGATCTCAAGTTAATAATTAACATTTTAGGAAGGAAGATGCTTTGATTAGGGCCCCATTTTCAAAATGAATATGAAACCATTACTAACCAGAGGTCACAGAGCAGAAAGGAAAGGTGCTTAGCCAGCTCCTGCAGCTGGGTCCCCAGGGCAGGAGTCCCCTCCTCCCCACCCCACCCCCTTCCTTCACATGCCGTCAATGCTTTATCCTTAAGGAAACAGGATGATATGCGAAACACATTATACATTCTGGATATCTCCTTAATCACACACATTCATTTATATTCAAGTCTTGACATTAGAATGACACCATTTAAACGGTGATTTGAACAGCCAAGGCCAGGTGCATCTGAACACTGAAATTCCAAGGACTCAATTTATCAGTGAGCTTTTCACTTCATGTGCAAAATTAAATGTGCTTTGATCTCCTTCCTGCAGAGCCCCGGTTCTTTGAAAGCCATCTTTGCGCCTGGCCCGTGGGTTGGGGGGAGGGCAGCACCCATCCGCTGTGATTCTGACTGGGGTCCTGTTGTGCTCATTGCAACCCCAAACAGTTTCTTTCATCAGCAGGAATGTGCCAGTCCCCTTGGCCAAGACCCCACCAGCCCTGACAGCCGCTTCGACCAGTACTTCTTTTGCAGGGCATTCATCTTGTCTTAGATAAGCTGCTGGGGTCAGATGGTCAATGTCTCATAGGAAGGTCCTGCTGCTGCTGCTAAGTCACTTCAGTCGTGTCCGACTCTATGCGACCCCATAGACGGTAGCCCACCAGGCTCCCCCGTCCCTGGGATTCTCCAGGCAAGAACACTGGAATGGGTTGCCATTTCCTTCTCCAATGCATGAAAGTGAAAAGTGAAAGTGAAGTTGCTCAGTCGTGTCCGACTCTTTGCGACCCCATGGACTGCAGCCTACCAGGCTCCTCCGCCCATGGGATTTCCCAGGCAAGAGTACTGGAGTGGGGTGCCATTGCCTTCTCCGAAGGAAGGTCCTACTTGATTAAAAATGCTTCTGTAATCTAAAAATTCAACTGTTCTTCCTTTGACTCCACCAATTTGTAACATTCTATAGGAGATAAAGAGCCTGATCCCATGAGTCTGGAGTATATTATGCACCTTTGAAATGAGACTAAATTCTTTCAACCAACCCAGTATCATTTAGCAAATTACTGCCTCTGCAGAGGCTTGATAAATACAAGGCAAGCATCTGTTCTCCGCTGTTGAGCATTTCTGTTGATGGTTTATGTCATCAATGATAATGCTTGTCAGTCAGCATTTGGGGAAAGTTCCCATATTTTACTATTTCCCTTGTGAGATTCTCGGATCCTGGGTTCCTGGAGTCTTTGAGTCTCTGTTGGCACAGGTGAAGGACTAGGCTGTTTTGTTCTCTCCTGTATCTTTTAATAGTAGAGAAAAAAATGGGGGCAAAAATGCTGAAATATGTAGATGTTATTGCAAGCTCCACACAAAAGTCATGAGGAAATCAGTTACCATAATTTCAGAGTTGCCCAAAACCATATAACATGCCATGAAGATACAAGACTCCCATAGTGTCCACACTGATGTGAGACTTGGAATGGGCTGAATTTGGAGGTGGACGTCAGAACCTATGTCCAAAGCAGAGAGCACCATTATGCCATGTGCGTTCACTGAAAGATGGTCTTCCTGGAGTTTTTCTTTGCCTTTTCTTTTTCTTTTTTTTTTTAACTTTTTATTTTTACTTTATTGTACTTTATAGTACTGTATTGGTTTTGCCTTTTCTTGTTTTTTCATTTTTCTTGGAGTGTAGTTGAGTTACAATGTTGGGTTAGTTTCGGATGTATAGCAAAGTGAATCAGTTACACATATACGTATATCCACCCTTTTTTTAGATTCTTTTCCCATATAGGTCATGACAGAGTATTGAGTAGAGTTCCCTGTGCTAGATACACATAGTAGGTCCTTATTGTTATTTCGTTTATATATAGCAGTGTATGATGTCAGACCCAGTCTCCCAGCTATCACTCCCCCCTCAACCCTTACCTGCTGGTAACCAGAAGTTTGTTTTCTACATCTGTGACCCTTATTTCTGTTTGGTAGGTAAATTCATCTGTACCTTTTTTTTTTTTAGTTTCCACATATAAGTGATACCGCATGATATTTGTCTTTCCCTGGCTGATTCACTCAGTGTGACAATTTCTGGGTCCATCCTTGCTGCTGCAGATGGCATTGTCTCATTCTTTCTCGTGGCTGAGTAGCGCTCCATTGTGCATATGCAGCACATTTTCTTTTCCCGTTCCTCTATTCTTTAATTCACAGACGCGTGTGCGTGTGCGTGTTTGTAGATGGACATAGATATTTACTGTGCCTCCCTCCTTCTCCAGATCTGCCTGAATCGTCGGTGTCAGAATGTCAGTGTCTTTGGTGTGCACGAGTGTGCGGTGCAGTGCCACGGCAGGGGGGTAAGTAGGTGAACTGCCTTCATGTAGCTAGCCCATAATTAAGTTCAGCACTGAATCATTCCTTTGTAAAGGATTTTTGCCATCCATCACTTTGTAAAAATATAGCTGTGTCTCCTCAGTATTTTCTTCTGAAGACATTCATTTTCTTTGACCTTTACATGGCATAAGAAATGGGATTTTTATTTAACAAAGAAAATCAGATTGCATGGTAATTATCTTTTAAATTGACATTCTGGATTTTTTTTTTTGAAAGGACTTTGTCATCTTCAAAGTAATTTTAACACTAACCTTCCTTTATGAAGAGTTTTTCATTAGCGTTGCAAACGGAGCTGTCTCTCTCACAACCAACATTCAGAATATGTGTCTGAACTGAAATATTTCCAAAAGCAATTAAAACAAAGAAGACAGCACATACTGACCACATGTTCTTGAAATCACATACAGTGGGTTTCAACTAAAGAGGGCTGTTGTTTCAGTTCAGAGGATTTGGGGGAGGAGAGGATTCTAATTGTTCAAAACCTAATTTATTTTTCCTGATGGGCTTAATTATTTCCAATGGAATCATATTAATCTTGATTAGCTATGCCAGTGGTTCATTTGTTTTTCTGAAGCCTTTTCTGCAGAAATGGTGCTCCAAATTCTATTTTTAAAGCTTGCAGACACTTGCTGATGATTCTAACACAGAATTATGGAGGTTTGCATAAGATTACTTTTGTGCTGTAACCATGAGGGACTGCAGCGTCGCCTCAGATGGGTCTGTTGGTGGTGAGCGTAGCTGACTGTCAGTATAAAATGCAGGCTTTTCATGTCTTCATTGGATCGTGGACTTCTTCCTAATGGCTGGAAGGAATGATCTAGTGCAGCCTCATTATCTGACTGATGATGAGTCCAGACCCACGTGGGGGTAGTGACACGTCCAAGGTTGGGTGGTCAGTTAGTAGCAATGCTGGATCAGGGACCCTGGACTCCTGACCCTCCAACATCCCTGGCGTCCCATCCACACATTGGAGAGGAAAGGCCCACATTGCTTGGGGGCTGAGCAGCTGCCGTGACTTGGGAACAAGTAACAGCTAGACCCCTACCCTTTCCTTAGCAAGGCCAGGCTCACCAGCAGCCCCTCTGGGGTGGGGGGTGGCAGTTGTCAGGGCTATAATCTCTCTGCCACAAGCCGTCCAGAGGGCCCCTGACTGTGGTTCACAGCAGGAGATAGTGCCTGAATCCCAGGGGGTGGTGCCCCAGCCACAGGATCTCTGGGGAAACAGCAGGACATTCAGATTTCAGGCAGCCTGGGCGGTGCTGCCGCTGCTGCTGCTGAGTCACTTCAGTCGTGTCCGACTCTGTGTGACCCCATAGATGACAGCCCACCAGGCTCCCCCATCCCTGGGATTCTCCAGACAAGCTAGTGACAGTTAATTCTGCTTCATGTGAGCTTCATAGAAATGTACTTTCTCACTTATCAGGGTTTCCTGACTGCTGGAAGTATCTGGGTTTGTTCATGTTGACTATGGTTGATTCATCACAACCTGGGAAACATCACAAATGAGATATACACCCCAAACATTTAATGTGCCTTAAAAACATAAAAGCATGTATTTGGCCCCGTCCAGCAGTATTTTGACGTGGAGCTGAAGCCTGCAGGATGGGAGCTCAACCCTGACTTCCTTATACAGAACCACCCAAAGCGCGCCATCCACGATGTGTCGTTTGCTTCTCTAAGTGCAAGGGAAACTGAGACACTCACGAGCAACCTGAATGAGGAACCCTTTCTTCTGCAGCTTTTCCTGATCATTTTTCAGTTGTTCTTCCCATTCCAAATTTGTCCAAAGTTCTTTTTAGGGCCTTACCCGTCATCCAGCATTTCCAAAGCATTCAGTCTCATTGTCTTTCTAGAAAGGATTCCCTCTTGTTTTCATAATCATTTTCCACTGGTTCCAGTAATAGTTCAATCAGATCCGTGTACAATAATACATACGAGTAGCAAGCAGAATGTCATCACAGGTGGCAACAGCCACCATCAGCCATCCTGGATCACAGGGTGAGCAAGTGTTGGCCCCTCTGTGGAGCCTCAGGGCCCATCAAGAGCAAAGCCGCCCCTCCCACCTTCTTGGGCAGCCCTTTCCTGTGGGATCAGAGCCATCATCCTCTTATTTCACCAGGACACAGCTCACTGCTGGCTGTGTCCACCACTCAGGGGTAGGAGCTGGGACCAGCCTTCCAGAGTGTCTGCTGAAGGAATCAGAGCAGACTTTGGGGAGGCGGTACCTTGTGGGCATCAGGGGGAGCAGGAGGCCTGGCCGTCAGACTGCTGTGGGACCCTGAGTCACCCAGCCTCCCTGAGCACCCTGTCTGAAGTTGCCCGGGGTTGTCAGACCCTTGATGCCCAAGGGCATGGATTTCATGTCCCAGCAGCAGGGTCCCTTCCTCACTACTGAGAGGTCTTCTCATCTCAGCCAGATTGGGAGGGTTTCCTGGATCTAAAAGGAGGCACCTGGAAATTGAGACAGAAAAGAGGTGCGAGGGAGCCAGTGAGCCCTGATGGTCTCCATCTTTCTCTCAACAGCTGCTGATGTAACAGCTGCACATTCTGTTATATCTGCAGCCACTGGCTGGTGTGGGGCTGGGCGCAGGTGCATCCTCGCAGTGGTGCGTCCAGAGTCTGGCTGCCTCCGTGCGCTGGGGGCACTGCCGCAGGGCCTTTGCTTCGCTATGGGGCTCAGTTAGGGCTCAGAGACTTGGCGCTGCCCCAGGTGGAGGCATGTCCTAACCCTGCCGCCCTCTTGGTGTCTTTGTCCCCCGCTGCCCGAAAGGTGTGCAACAACAGGAAGAACTGCCATTGCGAGCCCCACTGGGCGCCTCCCTTCTGTGACAGGTTCGGCTTCGGAGGGAGCACGGACAGCGGCCCCGTCCGGCAAGCAGGTGAGTGGTGACAGCGTGTCCCGGGGAGTGGGCCGAGCTCCCGAGGGGCACGGAAAGCTGGGCCCTTAGGGGACCATTGCAGGCAGGACAGAAGACCCGCCAGCCCTCGGGTGGGCACACAGCTGGAAGCCCAGTGGGGACCCCACAGGCCCAGGTGACCTGACGCAGGCTGAGGCCCCTGTTTCCAGACCCTCTCATCCTTCCCTGATCTTTGCAGAGACTCCCTGCTCTGCTTTGCTCAGAGGCTGAGGTTTCCAGGCTTCCCAGCTGGCACTAGTGATAAAGAATCCGCCTGCCAATGCAGGAGATGCAGGTTTAATCCCTGGGTCAGGAAGATCCCCTGGAGAAGGAAATGGCAACCACTCCAGTATTCTCGCCTGGAGAATCCCATGGACAGATGAGCCTGGCGGGCTGCAGTCCATGGGGTCACAGAGATTCGGACATGTCTGAGCGATTGAGCACACACTCAGCCTGTGGCATTTTCTCAGTTAAGGTCATCCTACCACAAACTGCCAAGCGGATGTGCACCTTGTGGCCGGAGGATCAGATTGCTTGATCAAGGCCAGCCTTGTTTACTGAGGCCAAGAGTTGTGAAGTCAAGTGCCTTTTAAAGCTCTTACTAGAAAGATGCCATCCTTTTCATAAAGGGACTGGGCCCAGCCCAGCAGTCACCTTTGCTGAGCTGTTGTTCCCTATGGGCACCAGGCTTCACATTTTGCAGGCATTAATTGAATCCTTATGAAAGTGGGCATTCTTCTTCTTCTTTCTTTATGTACAAAGGACCTGAGACTCAGAGAAGTTAAATAACTTTCACAGTCACACAGCTAAGATTGAGACATAGGTCTACCCGTGTAGAGTCCTCCAAGGGCAGCTGTGCTGGGACCATCAGTTCTTGTCTCCCCAGAGATGATAAGTGGTCTCCTAGTGCAGGGCCATCTTCTCTGAGAGATTGGCAGCCAGTGAAGGGGCAAGTCAGGGTGACGCCCCCTTTGAAGTGTAAGCAGCAAGTCCAGTGGTGCAGGGAGCCCACCATGAGCCCTGCTGGGGAGTCAGGGGCGAGGTGGGCAGGAACTGCCCAAACATACTTGTGTTGCCACCTTGGCACCCACCTGAGCCCCCGGGGCAGTCAGTCAGTGGCTGACGGAGGAAGTCATACGTCCTGCAGTGATGGGCAGGGTTGAAGCTGTGGCTTGGCCAGCGTTTCCATGACAACAGACACAACACTGCTCTGCAGGGCCAGGTAGGAGAGCCCCTCCAAGCAGGCACATCTAGAGAAGGCGGTGTCGTGTCGTGAGGAAGGGAAGGGAACTTCCGGTCATCCCTGGACTGAAAGGTGAACGAGTCTCAGTGCTGTTTCCAAGGGTGCCCAGGGTCCTGCCCTCTCAGCCTGGCCCCGCAGCAGGTGGTCAAAGGGCCTCCAGGTCTCATCTCTTAGCGCACGTCCATCCCAGGGGATAATAAGCTGGGTCTGGCCCAGCCTCCCTGTTCCTCACTGCCGTCCACGCCTTGATGGCTGGCCTCTCAGCTGCAACTTAATTTTTGAATCGGCCACAAAGAGTTCAAAAACAGCAGGGTTTTCATTTTTAATGCATCAGAAACCCTGCCGCATCAGAATGTGAATGTTCCATCCACATTCAAGTGAGCCAGATGTTCAAGGATTTGGAGAGGATGGTGGGAGACAGGCCACGTGCCCTGAGTGTCTTTTTGCTGTGGACACCAGGGGGTCTCAGGGTTGGGAGTTGCTAAAACACGGTGAACCCACTGAATCACTAACTCTTCATTGTACGAAGTAAGAATATTTTTTAAATGAAAATAACTGAAGAGCCAAACTCATCCACTGTTGCCATCATTTCATAAAAGAAAATAGGTTTAATCTCTTCCCCTCAAAACACCTACAAAAGAGGGGCCTTGAGAAGCTGGCCAAGGGTTACACAGGGAAGGCCACACCATGGGTCTTACTATTAAATGCAGCCAGCCACGTGACCTGGGCTCAGAAGTTCATGAAGCTAGCATCTCTCCAGCATCTACCAGGTGCCAGCTGCTCCTGTCAGTGTTTAATAACTGATCAGTTGAAGACATAGGTGTTTGATTTGAAGAAACTCCAAAATCACTGCAGATGGTGATTGCAGCCATGAAGTTAAAAGACGCTTACTCCTTGGAAGGAAAGTTATGACCAACCTAGATAGCATATTAAAAAGCAGAGACATTACTTTGCCAACAAAGGTCTGTCTAGTCAAGGCTATGGTTTTCCAGTGGTCATGTGTCGATGTGAGAGTTGGACTGTGAAGAAAGCTGAGTGCCAAAGAATTGATGCTTTTGAACTGTGGTGTTGGAGAAGACTCTTGAGAGTCCCTTGGACTGCAAGGAGATCCAACCAGTCCATTCTAAAGGAGATCAGTCCTGGGTGTTCTTTGGAAGGAATGATGCTAAAGCTGAAACTCCAGTACTTTGGCCACCTCATGTGAAGAGTTGACTCATTGGAAAAAGCTCTGATTGGGGGCAGGAGGAGAAGGGGACGACAGAGGATGAGATGGCTAGATGGCATCACTGACTTGATGGATATGAGTTTGAGTGAACTCCAGGAGTTGGTGATGGACAGGAAGGTCTGGTGTGCTGCGATTCATGGGGTCTCAAAGAGTCAGACACGACTGAGCGACTGAACTGAACGGAGAAACTATACTCCAATACTTTGGCCACCTGATGCGAAGAGCTTACTCATTGGAAAAGACCCTGATGCTGGGAAAGATTGAAGGCAGGAGGAGAAGAGGAAGACAGAGGATGAGATGGTTGGAGGGCATCACCAACTCGATGGACATGAGTTTGAGCAAGCTCCGGGAGATGGTGAAGGACAGGGAAACCTTTTAATGAGCTGTGTTAAGACACAATAGGACCTTAACCAGAGGCCCCTAGACTGCCGGCTCAGCCTCAAAAGAGGTGCATGTTAGCCAGGAAACCAGAGCAAGACTTTTCCAGTTACACTGAACAAGTGAATCCAGACAGTCTTATGTTGATTGTCTTCCTTAGACACATCCTTGGTAGGACTTGTCAGTTGAGGACAAAGTCCAGAAACAGGGTCTAAAGTCTTTCTACCCCAGGGTGGGAGTGGCTTCTCTGGTTCCCAACCAGCCAAACATCCCGGTCGGAGGTAGGAGAGCCTAGGTACAGAAGCTGCAGCCACGGCCATCAGCAGCAGCCCAGAAGGACTGCGGGACACCTACCAAGTGGCACAGACCCTGGCAGCTGGTGGGAGAACAGACCAGTGAACTGAGATCTGCGCTCCCAAGGAACCCACAGCCCTGGTGAACCCCCAACTCCTGGCACCCAGAGCCCTCCACAGACAGCCCTTGGCCACAGCTGCTGTCAAACCAACCCAATGGCTTGATTTCCCCTTCCTGTCTGCATCCTTGAGGAATCTTAGAGTCTCTATACTAAACAAAATGGAATCAAGTCACAGAAAAGGGGATCTTTCCTTCAAGAATGTAAATAGCATCCTCCCAGAAATGGGGGTTTGCCCCCCACAGGCTGTGTTTTAAGTCCCTAACACAACAAAACGAAATCCAAGGGTGTTTCATTTAAACAGCATGTTCTTTTTCACCTTCCAATTTGATGATAACCAGAAGTAAGATCTTGGTCTAAAAAAATTAAAAAAACAAAAGTAAAACAGATTCCAACCCCCAAGAATGAGAGAAGGAAAGAGATTGAAGGAGTGTCATTGGGGCTGGGAAGACTTCGATTTGGGGACCACTGGTGGCTCTAATGGTTAAAAAAAAAAATCCGCCTGCAATGCAGGAGACCCTGATTCGATCCCTAGGTTGGGAACATCCCCCAGTATTCTTGCCTGGAGAATTCCATGGACAGAGGAGCCTGCTGGGCTACAGTCCCATGGGGTTGCAAGAGTCAGACACAGCTGAGCAACTGACACTTTGACTTCACTTCACTTTGGTTCTGATGGGGTTCTAGTGACAGCTCCCTGTTGCTTTCTCTGACCACCATTCCCCTGCTGTTGGCATGCTTGGGGGGGCCCATGTGGCCAGAGCTGTGGTCCCACCTGCCAGATTATATTCCCCTTTAGCAAATTCCAGACTTGTCAGCAATGAATGATGGCGAGGCAGATTGCACCTCAAGCACGACCTTTGAAGTAAGGCTAATTTATCCGTACACCATTCAAGGATTTACTCACTGCATTTCTGGTCTTTCCTTCCAAGTTCGTTTTGCCATAAATGTCACGATTTCATACTCCCCATATTTCACTATAACTGCCTCGTTCTCTGAGTCGAATGTGCTTTGTTTCAGATAACCAGGGTTTAACGATAGGAATTCTGGTCACCATCCTCTGTCTTCTTGCTGCTGGATGTGTGGTTTACCTCAAAAGGAAGACGTTGATACGACTGCTGTTTACAGATAAAAAGAACACCATCGAAAAGCTAAGGTACCCTGGGTTGGGGTCATCTTTTCAAGAAATGGCGTTTGGAAAAAGTCGACCAACTGCTTATCATTGCGTTTCTTAGCAAAGAAGGGGTCAGATTTTCTGTTCGTTTGGTGTTTTAACGTTTCTGCCAGACCAGCTGCCCCTTTCACTTTCCCCTCAAACTATTCACTGCTTATTACATAAATAAGCAGGGTGCTGATGAATTCCACTGGTGTGTTTTCCCCACCCTAACCTTAGTAATTTTTATAAGACATGGGATATTAAAACATTTTTATCGGCTGGGGTAGCTTTTCATCCAAATATATTCCAAGATGTTGCTAAAATGCCAGCTTTCTGCAAAGTCTCCCAGGTGTCGCAAAGTTGTGTTTCTATGCATTGCAAGAACTTTAGTTTAACAGAATAATGGCTCTGGGGGAAAGAACTCAGTATTTATATTTTAGTCCTGTGAGAGAGTAAATCTTTTCTCTTGCATGGTTACCACACTGAGTTAAAAGAAGTGAGTTGTGTTTTGAGCGTTACTGTGAAAAACACAGGGAAAGTCGAGTCAGGCAGAGATGGTGGTGCCCCCCCGTGAGCGTGTCTGGGGTTGCCTTGCAGGTGCGTGCGCGCCTCCCGGCCCCCCAGGGGCTCCCAGCCCAGCCAGGCCCACCTCACCCACCTCAGCAAAGGCCCGATGAGGAAGCCGCCACCTTCCAGCACACCTAAGGTGAGTTTCCAACAAGCAAGAGGTGAGTGAGCGAGCACGTGAGGACGCGGGTGTTTCAACAGGAGATTGAGCAGGACTCGACCCTGAGACTCTTCCTGAAAAGCACTGGGTCAGCCCCCTCAGGATGACAGAGGCTCCCTGAGGCGATGGTTGGGCTGGGAGAGGCTCAGGGTGCCGGATTCCACGGAGCCCACATCCCCAGAAGGAACGTGGTCTTGGTCATTTCCCCGCCTTCACCCAGGCGGCCCGACTCCATGGGGAAGGGGAGGGGACTGGGCCTGCCCTCTGCCGGTCCTGATGCTGGACCCCTGCTGTGGTGCGAGGGTGCTGTGGACTGGGTAGGGGGGCTTCTGTGGCTCCCTGCTACTCCCAGGGTGCGTCTAAGGGGCACACTGAGGGCGCATCTAAGGGTCACACTAAGGGTGTGTCTATGGCTCACACTGAGGGTGTTTCCAAGAGTCACAATGAGGGTATTTCTAAGAGCTACTCCCAAGGTATTTCGAAACATTACCCTGAGCCCTTGGTTGGGCCCATTTTGCTCCAACCACAAACTGTGGAAGCTCTGTCCAACCCACAGCTTCAAAGAGCTGGATCCTTAAAGGGCCTCCCGCTCCCTGCTGTCTCTTAACTTTCCTACTGCCCTGGTGAATGTTGACTAGCATTCACTCTGATATTTAGTTTCCCCCACCAAGTGTTTCTGATATATCTATAAGAATTCCTGAATATTGAACTCATTCAGCAAGAGTCCAGATTGTAGCAGGAAACTATTTGTGTCAATAAATGACAAATGATTTTTTGAATCATTATCAGGTGTTCAGTAAGCAAAAAAAAAAAAAAAAAAAAAAACCAGAAAAGAAAATCTATTTTATCTCCCTCAGTCCAAAAAGTGTAGAGAGTTGGGTTCCAAAGAGAAGCCATTCCTAATAAGCATTGCCACTTTCCACCCCCAACCATGGACATGAGGGGAAAACAGCTTTATTTGTGAGAGTCAAAGATGCAGCTTTATTTTTGAAGGATCAAAAACCAGAAATGACCCAAATACCAATCAGGTAGAAGGGTAAACACATTTTGTTATATTTGCACAGTGGGATGCTGTTCAGAATAAGACAAAATGAACTATTGATACACACAATATCTTGGATACATCTCAAAATAATCATGCCGAGTGAAAGAAGCCAGACCAAAAACAATGATTCCATTTTTATAAAATTCTAGAAAATGCAAACCAATTTATAATGACCGAAAATACATCAATTGTTGCTGGGAAAAAGAGAGGGAAGGACTTCACAAGTCAAAGGGCTAGTGGAAATGAGACATAGCTGATGACGGCGATGGGTATGTTCATTGTTTTGCTTGTGATGGTTTCATGGGTGTGAACCTCTATCAAAATTTACCAAATGTACATTTTAAATATTGACTGCAACTAACAGTCAATTAAACCTCAGTAAAGCTGTTTTTAGAGGGAAAGGAATAAAAGAGGGAGGCAGGGAGGGACAGGGTATGTGAGGCTCATACCGCGTCCAATCTCATCTGTCACTAAACACAAGGCCACCATGTGGGCAGTGTTCCTCTGGACCCAGACCCAACCTCCACCCTTGGCTTCCAGAATCCCCGATGCTCCTCCTTCCTTGGTTCTCACTGAGCCTTGTGTACATTGAACTGCATCTCATTTTCACAAGTCCTTTGGAATTTCCTGAATTTCTGGTCTGTGTCTTAACACGTGTTGACACTTCCTGAGGTGCCTTGCACCTACCTGCTAATTAATTAATCCAATTTTTAAAAATTCAAATAGAAATTGATCCCAGAGCTAAACGGGAAGGAAATTTTTTAAAAAGGCGGCGGGGGGAGGTATACGTATAGCTGGTTCACCTTGCTGTAGAAGCTAACACAACACTGAAAAGCAACTACACTCAAGAAAGAAATTAAAACAAGAAAAAAGTCCGTCCCCATGGGTTCAGATTTGGAGGTGAGAAGGGTGCTTCTGTTAGAATTCTGACGTTTACGTAAATAATGATAGATTCCCTTTCCTGTAACTCCTTGATTTCTCACCCTTCCTCCAGCCCCTTCCCCCTGCAGCTTTAGCAGAGGCGTTAGCACTGCGTGTCCTCCAGGGGATTCCCAGTAATGGTCACACTGTGGCTCTTTGCTCTGACCCCGCAGGACAACACCCGGAGAGTGCCGCCGTGTCAGCACGTGGACATCAGCAGACCCCTCAAGGCCCTCGACGCCCCTCGGCCGAGTTCCCCACAGCGAGGGCTCCCACCCCTGCACCAGGCTCCTCGCGTGCCCTCCGTCCCTGCCAGACCCCTGCCGGCCAACCCTGCACTCAGGCAGGCCCAGGTATGCCCTCAGCTCTTAGCCTGATGGAGGTGCTTGGAATCCGGACTCTGCTACTTACCAGCGTCTGAACTTGGACAAGTTGCTCAAGTTCTCAGCGCCTGTATAAAACAGAGTTAATTCAGCCCCTGAGATGGGTAAATGAGACCGTCCACGGAAAGCATGTAGTACCGTGTTGGGGGCATAGTTGTGGTGCAGTATAGTTTAGCTCTTCTGAGGGATATTTTTTGTTTGCTTCTGGTTGTACGGGGTCTTCGGCGCTACACGTGGGCTCTCTCTGGCTGCAGTGTGCAGGCTTCTCGCTGTGACAGCTTCTTATGGCAGAGCATGGGCGCTAGGGCGTGGGCTTAGTGGTTGTAACACACAGGCTTGGTTGCTCTGAGGCATGCGGAATCTTCTTGGACCAGGAATCACACCTTTGTCCCCTGCGTCGGCAGGCAGTTTCTTAACCACTGGACTGCTGGGGATGTCCTCTTAGGACTATTTTTATCTCTTCTATTCAGAATAGTGAGGGTGCCCATTCAACTTGTCATCTATACCAATAGCCTCCAACCTTTTTGGCACCAGAGTCTGGTTCCATGGAAGACAGCTTTTCTGTGGCTGAGGGGTGGGGAGGACGGTTTCCAAGTGACTCAGGGGCATTTCATTTATTGTGCGCTGTATTTCTGTTTTTATCATATCACCTTCACCCCAGATCATCAGGCATTAGATCCCAGAGGCTGGGGACCCTTGACCTATATACTACGACATTTTGGAGAGTGACAGGTGGCCCTGTGAATAATTCGGCTTGGCCGATAAAACAGGTATTTACAGTAAATACAATAAGATACCTGATATTTTGGCCACCTGATGCACAGAGCCGACTCATTGGGAGATGGGAATGGGAATGGGCATACTTTCTTACCATTTTTCACCTTCAAAAAGCATTTACAAAAATCTTTACCACTGATTTACTTTCTGCGCACCAGTTGCAAGAGTATATAACACACTTCATGTGTACAATCTCACTTTTATGCTGTTGGCGGTAACAGATTCTGTTTGTATGACAGGAAACTTGAGGTGGGGACAAAATTAAACACAGAATACAAAGGACAAAGATATAATCACTGGTGAGAAAATGGTGTAACCATTTTAAGCCTCTGAATATATATAAATATTTTTCAAGACTGACATGCACTTATGTTCCCATACTAGTACAGAGCATCTGTCTCACCATGACTTTGCTGGTATTAAGTATTAATATTTCAAAGCGTTGCCCATTTGATACATAAAATAGCTTTTTCCATCTAGTAGTTCTATAGATTACTGAAAGGGATGTTGAAGTTTCCAGCTATAAATGTGTCTCTTTTCAGCCATCAGTTTTTACTTCATGTGTTTTGAAGCTCTGATGTTTGTGGTACAAACCAATCTGGACTGCTGTGTCTTCTTGGTGAACTGACCCTTTTATCAGCATGTAACATCCTTCATTTGGGGCTTCCCTGGTAGTTCAGCGGTAAAGAACCCACCTGCCAGTGCAGGAGATGCAGGAGACCTGGGTTCAGTCCCTGGATTAGGAAGATCCCCTGGAGAAGGAACTGGCAACCCACTCCGGTATTCTTGCCTGGAGAATCCCCTGGACAGAGGAGCCTGGCTAGCTAAAGTCCATGGGGTCGCGAAAGAATTGGACATGACCTAGCAACTAAACAACAGCAACAAATGTCCTTCTTTGGTTCTGGTGCCTTTGTTCTAAAATCTGTTTTATTTTACATTAATATATTTGCTCAGGTTTTTTTTGTTGGTTTTTTTTTTTTTGGATTGGCGCTTGCAAGGAATGTGTCTTTCCATCTTTTTACTTGAAATGAGTTTCTGAGAAACAGCATAGAGTTGAGGCATGTATTTTTCATCCGTTCTGTCAGTCACGGGCTTTTAATTGGTGTGTACAGACCATTTACTTTTAATATAATTATTGATAGAATTGAAGGCTACCGTTTTAAAGTTTTTATCATGCCCCTCTTTCCTGACTTCCTGTGGGCTTGCTGAACATTTTTCCCTATTCCATTATTGATTCATCTGTAGTGTTTATGACATCTGTCTGTCTGTACATTTTTGTCTGGCTGCCTTAGGGCAGAGTTTCTCAGCCTCAGCATTGTTGACATTTTGGACTGGATGATACTTTGTTGTATCAGACTGTCCTGTGTATCACAGAATGTTTAGCAGCATCTTGGTTTCTACCAACTGTAGATGGCAGTAGCATCTGTAATCATCCCTCTAAACATGGCCAGATGTCTCCTAGGAGACACAATCACCCCTAATTGAAAACTGCTGCCCTAAAGATTACATTGTATGTACATAATGTATCACAGTCTACTAGTATCAATATTTTATCACTTCAAGTGGAAGGTAAAGCTTCACCATCTTCCCCGTCCCTTTATTCTTCTCCCTCTGTGATACGGATGCCTTCAGTGTCCGTATCATTCCTTTCTGTAATGAGACCATTTCAGATGTTGTCATTTTTGCTTTTAACCACCAAGCATCGTTTTTTAAGCTTAAGGAGGATGGTTTACAGGACCTACTCATGCCGTCCCTCCTCCTGTTCCTCCTTCACTTCTGACGCCCCAGGTTTCTTGCTGTTATCATTTCGTTTACATCTGAAAAGACTTCTTTTGTTCCGTTAAAGCAGATCTGCTGGTGAAAAATCCTCTTCGTTTTCCTTCCCCTGAAAATGTCTGTTTCGCTTTCATTACTGGAAAATATTTTCCACGTATATAGAATTCTGGGTTGCCTGTTTTCTTCTTTCAAGATGTGAAGTGTTGCCCTGTTTCCTTCTGGTCTTTGTGGTGATAAGAAATCCACTAGGAAGTTCCATCCACAGGCTTTGTTCCGGGGAAGAGATGAGGCCTGTTGCTATAGGGAGGGATGGGTAACAGGCCTGGGCCATGTCCAGGATGTGGTACCCAGTGGGGACAGCAGGGCGTGGCTTTTTTCTAGTCTCACCTGGAGGCAGAATTAGGTCAGGTGTGGCCACAATGTATCTCTTACTGGCTCATGCTTCTGTTCTTTTAGCTAAAGACAGGCTCTCCTCAGGCCTTTTTTCTTTTCTTTTCTTTTTTTCAGTCTGATACTATTGCATTTTCAGATTGGGGGTGGGGACATCTCCCCCAGCGCCCAGGCCAAGATATAAAGAAGGAGGAAACAGAAAAAACCTAGGACTCACTACTGGGCAGTTCCTTGAGTTCTGAGGTCCCTGTTGTTGTTTAGTCACTAAGTCATGTCTGACTGTTACCCCATGGACTGTAGCCCGCCAGGCTCCTCTGTCCATGGGATTCTCCAGGCAAGAGTACTGGAGTGGGTTGCCATGCCGTCCTCGAGGAGATCTTCCAGACCCAGGGATCAAACCTGCGTCTCCTGTGTCTCCTGCATTGGCAGGCAGGTTCTTTATCACTGAGCCACCTGGGAAGCCCTCTGAGATCCCTAGCCAGTCCATTTACTTTTCTCCATCTTTCAGAGTGTCTGTCGGTTGCTTTATGGACTTTCTGCAGACTTTTATGTTGTGATTTGCAGGGGGAATAGGGTGAAGTGTGCTTATTTCATCTCATCCAGACCTCATTTCTCTCTGAATTTCTTTGACTGCTGGTACACTTGAACTGCTTTTTGTATATCTATTAACAGATTGTGCTGGTAAATTGACTGTCCAAAAAAAAGCCTTGATTTGTAGGTGATTTGTATATCTATTAACAGAGTGTGCTGGTAAATTGACTATCCAAAAAAAAGCCTTGATTTGTAGGTGATTTCTCTGCTGTAAAAACTCCACCGTGATTAATTTCAGGTTATTGAGGTGATGTCTCTGAATCAAGAGCAGAGAATCAGCCAGTATATGCTGGTAGCAGCCAGCTCCAGCACACAGCTGCTATTAACTGTATTTGTTCTGTGAGTTGTCTATTCCCACGCTTTGCCTGTTTTTCTCTGTTTGAGAGTTTTTCTTATTTGTTCGAGTTCATTTTCTTAATAGGTTAAGAATCCTTACCCATTTCTAGTAATTTACTGTAAACATCTCCCTAGTTTGCCTTTCAGTTTTATTTATGCTGGGTGGGTTTTTTTTTGTTTTTGTTTTTTTTTTTTTTTGTAAAAATTCCAGTTTTGGGTATTTATTAGTCCTTGGTGAATCCTCCTATTCCTTTTGTGCTTACAAAGTCTTCTCCCATTTCAATCAAGACCCACCTGTAACTTATTTTGTTGCCCATTGATGGTACTTTTACATTCATTTTGGGAACTTGTCTTGGATTTGCATTAGTGGAAGGGATGAGTACTTTCTAAACTTCTCTGGGCATATGGATTTTTTCGAGAATCTGATGAAAACTATGAACCCTTGAGAATGCACCCACATGCAATACTTCGTACACAAATTTCAGTAATTCACAGAACCCGTCAGCCTCTTCTCCAAGGATTCTCTTGTCCTGGGGCTTTTCCTGCCTCCCTGTAAGTAGCTCACCTGTGTACCATGTGACACTGGGACTCCCACTAATAAGAAAGGATATTTTTACTTGCTGGTGTCTTTTTTTCCTACCAGCAGTGAGTGCCTACAGAAGTGATGACGCCTTCAAGATTTCCTTTAAAGCAGGCCTCAAAAAAGGGCTTCATTCTGTTTTATGAAACTAAGGAAATGTTACCCTTTAAACATTAGTAACTGAAAAATCCACATTTCTCACTCCAGGCGGGGGTCTGTCTGGAGCTTTTCCGAGACATATGATCTGGATTAGGCTTGCACTTTCTCATCACGCCGAGGGGACCGGCATTAATCCCATGCAGGTGCGGCGCCTCTGGGAGGTGGTTCTTGTTTGGCGGCACAGATCGAACCCACTGGCCCTTGGTACCTCAGCATTACCTGTGCCCTGTCCCCCAGGATGCGACAGACACACGCTCGGTGGCTAGCCCTGCCTCATCCATCCAGGCTCACCATCTACACTTTCCGGAAGGAAAACACTTTCATAAACACCATGTTAGTGGTTGACCTCACGTCCGAAGGGTAAGTTAGTTCTTTACAGAAAATGCTCCATCTTGCCATCAAGTGTTCTGTGTGATCTTTAAAAATCAAGGACAGTTGAATCAACTCTCTTTTGTCCACAGATGGGCCTTTCTGGGCTACCATTTCCTTCTCAGGGAAATGAGCCTTGCAACTCAAGCTTCTCAAACTAACTCCTTGGCCTTGATCGAGGAAGCGAACTTTCATTTCCCTTTCATCCTGTCAGCTCTTTGAGATGGAAAGCATTCAGTATATTCATCTGGCTTTTAGCTGACTGCTCCTGAGTTCTCCTGAAACATAGCCTGAGCATGAAAGGCACAGTGTGGGCTTGAGAAAAGGCTAGAAAAATGATGGGAAAAAAAAAAAAAAAAGAAGTCACACACAGGGGTGTGTGGTCACATGCAACTGCACACAGGCAGGGAGCCTGGTGGAATACCGTTGTTTCGCCTGGCACAGTCCTGGCCCCGCTCTGCCTGGCATGTTATGCTCACAAGTCACCAAGAACAGGCACGTCAGTGAGGAGGTCAGACAAACCAGCCCACTGCCAGCTCACGGACCACTGCAGAGCGCCCAGGGACAGCACTGCATAGAGAGTTCGTCTCAGACTCTGGAAGAGAAAAAGGAGGAAAGAAAAACAGGGCAGGTTCCAGGAGTGGCGACCGGAGGACTCCAGAGGGTTTGGGACAGCTTTCTGATGATGTTGTAGCCACGCGTTCCGGGAAACAAACTCACTCAGAAGGACGATGCCGATAGTGCAGTGCATTTTATTACTCCAGCAGGCCCAAGGCAGAGTCTCCTCTTAGCCAAGGACCCCAACCAGTTTTTGTGAAAGCCTTATATACCCTAAGTGTTCGTGCCCAAACCCACCTCCCCAAATTCCCTGAAACTAGTCTGAACAAAGGAAAAGAAAGATACAATCAAAATTAACCTGTGATTCCCATGCCTTAAGCCTAGGTAGTTAACTGTGGACAATTATCAATAGGGCTGTGGTCATACCTGTGGTCATACCCCAATAAGCATAATAGATTTTATGATTCTATTGCGTTACATAAATAATACGGTATTCTTTTAGGGACAGAGAGTCTAGGTATGAGCCCTGGGGCTCTTCCATCTGGGATCTGGTTTTCCAGTTGGTATGTTATTTCCATAGATACTGGGCATATAGCTCAAAGTGCACAGTCCGGCCCAAGATGGAGTCCTGCTTTCAAACAGAGCCTCTTCGGTTTCCTCCTTCAGTGATGCGATGGTTAATCTTAAGATATTTTAGGTGGTTTTTTCCTCTGGATTACAAAAGTGTTCAAAAACATACAAGCTTGCACCCGTACAATCATGTTAAAGTAATATATGTTAAAGAGGAGCATGCGTCCGAGCATGTGTCCCGAGCAGAATTCTGGAAGTGCGTCTTCGGGCAGCAAGCTTGAGCTCTGATACCCAGGCAGAGAATGAGACTGCTTCTGGGAGCTCACGAGCTGCGCTTTGTAGCATGAAATGATTCTTTGCCCTGACCCCAGACATCATCCGTAAAGTCAACTGACTTGACTTCCACGAGGGAAGGGGGCTCTGAGAGGCCCTGGGTGAGCCAGAGACTCCAGGAGAAGTAACATCTGACATGGAGTTTTATGTTTTCCTTTTCTGCCTGCCAATTCCCTTCCATCCTGAAACCTCAGCGCAGGGCGCAGACCACTGCAGCCTGGTGTGGGTCTCAGGTTGGTTGGCAGATGAGGGAGAGGCCGCGGTTACACCAGGGGCACATGTACGGGGGAGAGGACGGCTCCCTGCAGGCTCAATCCTGAGCTGCCAGGAGAGGATCCAGCCTGGAGGAGCCCAGGGTGGGAGGCAGTGGGCACAGCCCCCTGACACAGACGGCACCCAGGGAACCTGAGAGAGCTCTGGGCATGGGTGGAGTGTCGTACCATCACCCAAGAGAGGGTCTCAAGTCACTAAAGATGAATTTTAAAAAACCGGTGTGGTTCGAGAGACTAGGAGGTGTGACAACACGGGTGATTGTCTTACCTGCCAAACCCCCCGTGCGCCCAAATGCATTCCCCGCTGAGACAAGGAGCAGGCTTGGGGGGCAAACTCTGGAGTTTCGTTAGATTTCTAGGATGTAGCAAACTGAAATCCTTTATGCACTTTATTATGACTAATAGGCTTAATTCACTCATCTAGAGTTTAAATAAGAGCACATTCAATGTCACATCTAAGAAATAGATTTCTCCACGCACCGAATTATATCTAGAGAAGTCTGTGCTAAGAAGTAGATCGAAATGCAATTTTCTGCTGTCAGACTGCAGTGTGCCATGATTCTAATGGGAGTATAAGTGGCACCTTCAATCCACAGATGGGCCATCCTTGAAACGAGTAAAAACCTCATGAAAGCATCACTTAGCACTTATCTGTAATTTTTTTAAGGTTTTTTTGCTCCATAAAATAGCATTTGAACTGTACATGCTGATGTGTGACCCTACTTGGATTGTTTTATTTTTTTAAGCCCTACATTTCCTGGGAAAAGTTAGGAAGTGGTTTTCCTCCGTAGAATCTTATCAGTGGGTAATGCTACTGACCTGACTGGCTAAAGCTGTTTTTCCAGTTAGATTGGCTTCTTTACTAGAACAATAGGAAAAAAGAAGAAAAGCAACTGAACCTATCTCTTAGACTGATTTTTGCTGAATTCAGGTCCTTTCTTGAGACAGCAGATGGGCTTATGAGAATATCTGCCAACCCTGTTTCTGGCACGTTTCTGTGCTGCAGAAATTCCAGCAAAGGCAGGATTAATTCCTATTCTTAGTCTTATAACCGAATGGTCTATAGTTGTATGTGTGTGTATGCCTGTTTGAGTTATTACCCTAAGTGTTCTAGGATAAGGAGCGTCTCGGTTGTGTTTTGAGTTGTTAAGAAACAGCAAGCATGTGTTGAGCACCAGTTATGTGGCTAGTGGCCCCAGGCTAAGTGCTTTGCAGGCATTTCTAACCACCTGGAGGGGTCTAGGAGGCAGACACCACCAATACCCCATTTCACAGAGGAGGGAACACGGCAAAGTGAAAGTGAAGTCGCTCAGTTGTGTCCGACTCTTCACGGCCCCATGGACTGTAGCCTACCAGGCTCACCTGTCCATGGGATTTTCCAGGCAAGAGTACTGGAATGGGTTGCCATGTCCTTCTCCAGGGAGGATCTTCCTGACCCAGGGATCGAACCCGGGGCTCCTGCATTGCAGACAGATGTTTTACCCTCTGAGCCATCAGGGAAGTTCACGGCAACATGAGGCCAAATAGCAAGACCCCCAGAGGTGGACATCAGGGCTGCAGACTTAACGTGGCTGCACAGACGGGTGGATACAGAGGGGGCAGAAGGAAGAAACAGCAGGAAGACAGTGATGGCGAGCAAGTCTTAGATCACTGGCTGCCTCGGCAATCTTTAATCCATTTTCCCCATTTTTGTGATGGGGTAGGATGGGGGAACCTCGCATCCTGCAAAGCCTCATACAGTAACAGGAGAGGCTTGCATTTCTCTCCACTTTTGCTTATGACAGTATCATGCTCCAGCCATTTGTCTTGACTGGTCTTAGAACCAGCCCTTGGTCAGAAACATAGCAGCGGTTGTGTTGCATTCCAGATACTCATGGCATCTTTTTTTTAATGTATTTTTAATTGAAGGATAATTGCTTTACAACATTGGTTTCATTTCTGCCATACAGCAACGTGAATCAGCCAGAGGTGTACATACGTCCCCTCCCTCTTGAACCTCGCTCCCGCCTCCCACCCTTTCCCACCCTTCTAGGTGGTCGCAGAGCCCCGGGTTGAGTTCGCTGAGTCATGTGGCAGATTCCCACTGGCCATCTACTTGACATATGGCAGTGTAGATGCTTCCGTGCTACCCTCTCCATTCGCCTCACTCTCTCTTTCCTCCCCCCGACCGCCCGTTTCCATAAACCTGTTCTCTCTGTCTGCCCTCCATTCCTGCCCTGCAGATAGGTTCACCAGTACCGTCTTTCTAGATTCCATGTGAAGAATCCTCCATGCATTGTTTGTAGAGGTGAGATTTTCAGTTCAGTGTTTCTGACATTTCTCCTCCACCCCTTATCTGTGTCTGTAGAACATACAACGCACTGTATTTTGTAAAACAAAGCTGCCCGATATTGTGCATCTCTTCTAAGATGGTAGAGCAGTCAGACTCGATGTAAGTAGTGTCAGAGGGAAATGGGGACAGCTATTCCAAAGAGCCCTCCCTCCCCCAACCCACACAAAGAGTGATGAACAATTAACATGGGCTGTTACTTATAAGCAATAACTATTCATTCATAAAGGATACAAATAGGAGCAAAGCTAATTTAGACCATGATTTCAGAGCCATGAGGTCCTGGCCAGTCCCTCTGAGGTTGAGCCGAAACTTACAGAGTTGTCTGCCACAGAACAAATTCACATCTGAATTTATTTGAATGAGGACTTGCACCATTCTGATCTGTGTGGGCATCTGATACTTAAACCAGCCCTCACAGAGGTTGCAAGCCTGATGATCTAGACCCTTGCTTGTCAGAAATGCCAGTACATACTGAGAAAAGGAAATCTATGCGTCAGGATATACTCCCAAGGAAGGGAGGTGAAATACAAGAAAACTGATCATTATAAAAACCTGTATTATGCAAGCCTAAAGCTGGGGAGGGTCCTCTGTGTCTTCTCTCTGCTTCTCAGATTTCATCCTTTTACCCAGATGTCCACCCAAGACCCCCCTCCTCCCGAGCCTTCCTGCAGTCCTTCCAGGGGTCTCCTCACTCACCCGCCGCCTCAGTCAGGAGTTACCTGGGCACCTGGCCTGCTCCATTTCAGAAGGCTGCTGCTGCTGCTGCTAAGTCGTTTCAGTCGGGTCCGACTCCGTGCGACCCCATAGCCGGCAGCAGGAGACTGTTATTCCTTTCCAGGCACACCTGAGCCCTTGCGCACACTGTGAACGCAGTAGACGTGTAGGAAGCACACTGAACTAGGTGAATTCTCAGTAGTAAATAGTAAGCCTTGTCACGGGATCACACACTCCCTCGGGGCCCACCCGACCAGTGAGCTATAGGTGAGAAAAGATCCTAGGCACTTCATCCGGTGAATCCGAAGTAGAGCTACTGCCCAGCTAGAGCATAAGACTCTTAAATCGTAGCTACCAAGGTTTGGGACTCCTGCTTGCTTCTGCCTACCCAGTAACTTCCAGGAATTTCAGCTAAAATATTTGGGGTTTCATATCATCTACTGAGGCTTCCCAGGTGGCACTAGTGGAAAAGAATCGCCGATCAGGGCAGGAGATGCAAGAGACATGGGTTTGAGCCCTGGGGCGGAAAAGTCCCCTGGAGGAGGAAATGGCAACCCGCTCCAGTGTTCTTGCCTGGAGAATCCCGTGGACAGAGGAGCCTGGCGGGCTGCAGTCCGTGGGGCTGCAAAGAGTCAGGCATGACTGAGTGACTCAGCACAGCACATCACGCACTACTACTCACAAGATAAACACATCTGATGTGGAAGCACCTTCATCTCCCTGGAGAGAAATGACTTCAGAGGGAAGCCATTCAAGTGATTACAGTATTCAAAGGAATATTTGTTTTCCACTCACTTCTATTACTGTAAACACCCAAATTGTACATGAAAAAAAAACGGATGCCTGACACTTTACCTTTATATTGTAATGGCAACGGATGCCTGTAGCTAAAAATTCCAACAGTTGTAAAGGGTTATTTGGAAAGTAATCCCCCTCCCACCTCTATCACCAGGCTCACTTCCCAAAAGCAGTCATTAACACTAGGTTTTTGTAAAATGTAATTTAGAATATAGTGAAAAGTCTCTTTTCACCTGTCTCTCTCTGCAGAGTGAGAGGTTATGGAAAAGTCGGAAATTTTCAAACACTCGAAATTAAAAGGTACAGTGAAGCCTCTCTACCCATCCCCCATCTTCAGCAACCATCACCTTGCTATCGCTCTTATTTCAAACCTTGGATCCTAATCTTGAAATGAAATGGCAGCACACCTGGTACTTCTTCCCACTTTGGTTATTCCAGATTGACCGAATCCTTTTCACTGGCTGTGTAGTATTTCATGGTAGGACCACACTGTAAGTTTTTAACCTGTCCTTTACTGATGGCCACATGGGTGGTTTCATCATTTGATACTTTGAACAGGCATATTCTTGCCCAGGCACCTTGAGCCCATGTTTGACAATGGATGTGGGACAAATTTCGGGGAGCACAATTGCAGATCAAAGGCCACATGCATTAGAAACTTGATAGATAATTGCTGATCAAAGGCCTTATGCATTTAGAAACTTGATAGACAAGGCAGAAATGCCTCTAAGCGATGCGTCCCTATTTCTGCTCCCCAAGTCTTCATCAATGCAGTGTGTGGAGAGATGTTTCTTATCTTTGCCAATATGATAGGTTGAAACGAAAACTACATGTCTTTCTTCCTATGTATGAGATGGGGGACCCTTTCACAGGTTTAAAATCCATTCATTTTTTCCCTTTTTCGTAAACTGCTTTATCACCTTTTTTGCCACTTTTTGTTGTTAAAAAGGTTTATCTACCCAAAGATTAACAAATGTGTTTTTCTATTTCAAGTAGCTTCGTGATCTTTTTTCACATTTAAGTATTTGATCCATCTGCTAGTGTATAAAATGAAGTAGGAATCCAGCTTTATTTTTCTAGATAACCTCCTGACTAATCCTTAGCACTGTTCATTGTGTTTGTATATTTATCTGTCCTTTATTGGCTTATCTTTTCTATGCTAGATTTATCGGGCTCCTCCTCCATTCTTTGTTGTTTAGTCTCAAAATCTTGTCCGACTCTTTGCGACCCCATGGACTGCAGCAAACCAGGCTTTCCTGTCCTTCACCGTCTCCCAGAGTTTGCTCAAACCCATGTCCATTGAGTTGGTCATGCCATCCAACCATCTCATCCTCTGCCACCCCCTTCTCCTCCTGCCTTCAATATTTCCCAGCATCAGGTTCTTTTGCAGTAAGTCAGGTCTTCACATCAGGTAGCCAAAGTATTAGAGCTTCAGCATCGGTTCTTCCAAGGAACATTCAGGGTTGATTTCCTTTAGGATTAACTGCTTTGATCTCCCTGCTGTCAGGGGGACTCTCAAGAGTCTCCTCCAGCACAACAAGTTGAAAGCATCAATTCTTTGGCGCTCAACCTTCTTTACGGTCCAGCTCTCACATCCACCTCCACTCCACCACTCTCAGAGAACCAGCCCTAGATTTTATATATAATTTTCCTTTTACTGCCATTAGACCACAGAAACATTACTTTCATCTCCCCTCTACAAATTTGAGATAATATCTCTCTCATTGGACTTAGTGATAATTAAATGAAAACATAACTTTATTAGGATATCTGTAATGTCTTTGCTCAATGATAGTAACTTTTATTCTACTTTTTATTCTGCTTTTATCTTTATCACTTCCATTTTTCTTTTGTACTTAGCTTTTCTCTAACTTCTTAGATCGTTATTTCACTTATATTCATATTTGATTACATAGCATGTAAATCTAGAAGTTTCCCAAACACTGCTTTATCTGTGCCTGTTCTCATTTTTGTGTTTACCATGTTTATAATTTTAAAAGAGTCTATGTTTTCTCTTTTGTTTTCTCCTTTGGCCCAAATATTAAAATTTATTCTGCTGTTGCTAATATTTTAAATAGATTTCCCTACTGCCTAAAAGCAGAGTGTTTCTGTGAAACCTTTCATAAGCCAAAATGGCATAAAGAAACGATTACCTTAGGACACAGCTTGTTAAGGGATGCAAATCAGATAAAGCACAGATGCTCACCAACAGGGTTCAGAGCTCTGGCAGGCATGCTGAGTGTCATTCCTGGGGCAGGAGCTTGGTGGTGCCACCCCCTCTGCTCAATGGCTGTTGCCCCCACAATGCTGAAAGCTATTTGCCTTCTTGTGCGTGAAAGCAAAGATCCTCTTCAGATTTCTGTCGGTTACTGAAAACAGGTACTAATGTAGGTCTTTCATAAAAGTGAGGGTCAAGCAAATATATAAATGTAAAAATGATCCAAAATTCACCCATATTTATACTACATAGAAATAACCATTGTTACCTGTTTCTCTAGGTATACAACTATTTAACTTTCAGATATATCCATATATTTCTTTATTAGAAAAGGAAAAATTAAATAGTATAGACTGCTTCATCCCACTCCAGATACAAGCTCTGGCCTGAGTTTGGTGTTGATTTTCTATGGGTATGTGCATGCTAAGTCACTCCAGTCATGTCTGACTCTTTGGGACTCCATGGACTGCAGCCCACCAGGCCCTTCTGTCCATGGGATTCACCAGACAAGAATAACTGGAGTGGGTTGCCATGCCCTCCTCCAGTACTTTTCATATATTTTTATGTAAGTAGGTATCCATGAATAATATATATGAGTAGTATTTGTTTTTCAGTTTATATAAATGGTATCAAACTAAGCGTAACAAAATATGTACTTATCTGTGTTTTTCTTTTTGTTTCTGGATATTCTCTTTGGTTCTTACTCAGCTATGAGGCTTGTCTTTTATTTTTCATAATAAGAATGTTTGCTCCAATAATTTCAAAATCTAAAATCTTTGGGTGTGTTACTGCTGAGGTTTTATCCTTCCCTCCCTCTCTCTCTTTCTCATGATTCCCTGCTTCCTGGTCATTTCCTGTGAGCTTACTTCACTGGAAAGTTCTCTGGGAGCTCTTGCAGGTCTAGGACGAAGGCTGTTCCCCTCAGAGAGGGTGAATTTGTGTCCGTCACTTGGCCAGGGCAGCACCCGCTTGAGGCCCAGTGAAATGACTCAGGACTTACTGAGCCACCCAGGTGATGCATGATGTGACGTCAGCTTCTGGTCCAAAAGGGCAGTTTGTGGTTACAGGTCGGTCTGCCGAGCACCAAGGGAACTCTCCCTGCAGTCTAGCTAGGGATAAGGGAACTGTCCCTGCAGTCTGCTAGGGATGGACGGTGATAAGTGTTGATTTCTGGAAGATTCTTACCCTGAGGTATAGTCTTCTGCAGAGCCCAGCTTAATCAAGGCGAGATCAGAAAGAGAACTGGGACGGGTGCCGACCTTTAACCCCTGCATCCCTCACCTTAAAAGGGGATCAGAACCAAACCCCAGGTTTCCCTAACTGGGCAAATACCTACAGCTCCAGCGTACTACTTGGCCCTTTGGGCGTCTCCTTTCACTTAGATGCTGGCCTGATAACATCTGACTATCTTGTAGCTCTTGATACTTTCAAGGAAAAAAAATTAAATATATTCTATCCAACAATTTTAGAGAGAAGATAGGTCAAAATAACCCAGCCCATCGTGCATCTAGAAACGGATGCTCCACCTCATAACTTCGGTTAGTTCTGTAATGCCTATCTTACAGAACTGTCTGTATCACAGCGTGTGACATCTACTTTCTGTCCTGTAGGCATAATTCCCACAGCTTTGTTAACCTGAGGTCTACACTGAAGTGACTTAGCACTCAATCTTTTTGCCACTGAGCCATCCTTTTCCTGTCTGGCTGAAGTCCGTTCTGTTGGACTTTCAGAATTTCTTCTAGAAGAACTCAGGACACATTTTCTCTGAATTTTTGCACGTTCGGTGTTGCTTTACTTCTTCAATGATGCTTTAGGCATAAAATCAATGCATCACGCTTTCCTTCCTTGAAAGTCTTCTATGCATGCTTTCTCTATCTGCTCTGAAGAAATCGGAAGCTGGCTTATCTTTTTTCCCTCGTAAGGGACATGACTCTGTATCCTTGAAAGTCCAGTAGCTTTAAAGAGTTGTGTCTTATTTCTGATGTTGTTGTTATCGTTCAGTTGCTCAGTCATGCCTGACTCTTTGTTACCCCATGGACTGCAGCACGCCAGGCTTCCTTGTCCTTTACTATCTCCTGGAGTTTGTTCAAACTCATGTCCACTGAGTCAGTGATGCCATCCAACCATCTCACCCTCTATCGCCCTCTTCTCCTCCGGCCCTCAAGCTTTCCCAGCATCAGCCTTTTCCAACGAGTCAGCTCTTCGCATCAGGTGGCCACAGTATTGGAGCTTCAGCTTCAGCACCAGTCCTTCCAATGAATATTCAGGGTTGATCTCCTTTAGGATGGACTGGTTTGGTCTCCTTGCTGTCCGAGGGTCTCTCAAGGGTCTTCTCTAACACTACAGTTCAAAAGCATCAATTCTTCAGCACTCAGACTTCTTGATGGTCCAATTCTCACATACATGACTACTGGAAAAACCATAGCTTTGACTATATGGACATTTGTTGGCAAAGTAATGTCTCTACTTTTTAATATGCTGTCTAGGTCCATCATAGCTTTTCTTCCAAGGAACTTTTCTTTTAATTTCATGGCTGAAGTCACCATCTGCAGTGATTTTGGAGCCCAGCCGAATAAAGTCTGTCACTGTGATGAGTCTCAGGCACTTCCCCAGGGAAACAGTGTACACTTTCCAGGACTTGACTCTTTCAGAAAAGTTTTTGTGCGTTAATGGTGAGTATCTTTTCTCTCTGTACTATTTGCTCAGATCACTTTGCCGCCATTCTTTGTCCTTTACCCTTAACCTTTTCCTCCTTTGCCTCGGCTGGAGCCCGGTAGCCTTGACTGTGTTTAGTGCATCCAGGTCCTTGGTTTGCGTTGTTGCTTTAGTTTCCCTTCCCTGTTTCTCCTAACTTTTGCCAGCTCCTTTTTTTGTTTCTTTACATACATACACATTTTTGCCAGCGGGTTCTTAGCTGGCCCTTTGTTTATTGTGGTTCCTTCCTTCCTCCTTTCAGTAGTTTTGATTGGTGTGTCTGAATTCCTCTTTAAAGGAAGGGAGGGCTTCCTGGGAGGAAGGACCAGTTGCAGGCCAGTTGGGGAAGGGCCAGGTTAGAGCTCAGGACCAGCTCTTACGTTGCCCACCTCCTAGGGCACCGCGCGTACTGCAGGCTTTGAGGGATGGTGGTGGTTTGGCCTCCTCTGCTCCAGCAGAGCCCCGCCAGGACCCTCCCCTGCTTTGCGCGTGCACAGATGGCTGACCTTGTCTGCTGTGCCTTCAGCCCTGACCCCCGTGTCAACTGCTCACTCCCGTGTCTCATCCTTGGCAGGCAGGGTGGGTGCTCTTCCAGGTTCTCCCTTTCATGGGCTCTTCCCGGCCCAGCCTGCGGCACACTTTGCATCCTTTTCTCAAATATTCAGCTTTCCCAGAAGTGGAAAAAAGAAAGTGCATTTTCTTTACTGTCTTCAGGTGGTTTTAGAAGGAAAGAAGTAAGGACCTCTTCCGGCTAGGTGCAAACATGTTCTTACAAGGACGCCTGCCCCTTCTGAATAAAGAGTAAAAAGAAGTCAAGGCATTTCCCTGGGAACCAGTTATCCCTGTTGTTATCAGGAAGCATCCATTCCTGCAGGGCCAGGGATGGGCCAGATGGTGAGCAGGATCCATGCTGCTCTAGCCCCAGCTCAGCCCTGCACAAGCTCACTGGGACCTCTGTGGCATCTCTGGCATTTTCCTGCGATAACATCCGGTCTTCCTGGGGGGATCCCCTCTGGAGAAGCAGGATGCACTTCCTCTTGCTGATCATGCAGACGGAGATAACAGTTGAGAATTCTCTATGATGGTCAAGGCAAAGGGCTATATTTGGATCTAAAAATTTATTCTCATCCCTCTAAAAATTATTTGAAATATGTGACTGTTGCTAAGATATGAGCAGAAAATGGAGAAATGAGAACACTATTTTTTTGGTAATTTTGTTTATTTATTTTGGGTTGCACTGGGCCTTTGCTGCTGTGTGGGCTTTGCTCTAGTTGCAGCGAGCGAGGGGGCTCCTCTCTAGCTGTGGGGTGTGGGCTTCTCATCGTCGTGACCTCTCCCGTTGTGAAACACGGGCTCCAGGGTGAGTGGGCTTCAGCAGCTGTGCACTAGGGCACAGTAGTTGCAGCTCCCGGACTCTAGAGCACAGACTCAGTAGTTTTTGGTGCGCAGACCCAGCTGCTCCGTGGCACGCGGGATCTTCCCAGACCAGGGATCGAACCCAAGTCTCCTGCATTGGCGGGTGGATTCTTTACCACTGAGCCACCAGGGAAGCCCGAGACCACCCTATTTAATAACAGATCATTGTTTTTCTCCGGTACCTAGGGGTTGAAGAGAAAGGGGCATCTGAACTTGTTTCCTTTTTAAAAATGAAAGTCAGTCTAAAGAAATGTCTATTGAGTGTGGAGTTTATGTTCACTGAGGCCTGGAGTCATTCCTCTGCTCCGTCCTGACGGCCCTTTGTGGCCAAGTTGGATTGGACTTCTTCGGGAAAGCCCAGGTCCAGGTTTTGCAAAGGCAGCCTGAAAAATGATGCCTCAGAGGGAGTGCGGAAGCTGTGCCCCTCTCTCCAAGGTCAGAGCAAGGGCGGCAGGGGCTTCTGCCCAGATGATTTGGGCTCTAGGTCTGATCCGTGAGAAGTGAGGACCCCTCATCCTTGACTAACTACTGTTCCATGAAGCCAGTTTGTCCCAGTTGGGCCCGGTGGGAATCTGGCATCTTACCTAGGTGGCTACCTGCTTCATGTTTCCATAGAAACCTGTCCTGGGTGTGGCAGGAGGGAAGCAGATTGGTATTTCTGCTGAGCCCAGGTTTGAATCAGAACTTTCAATCAACATTTCAACTCTTTGGGCTTTTATCACAACAGTGACTGTATAATTTGTCCTCAAAACCAGGAAACAATGGAAACAGTGTCAGACTTTATATTTGGGGGCTCCAAAATCACTGCAGATGGTGACTGCAGCCATGAAATTAAAAGACGCTTACTCCTTGGAAAGTTATGACTAACCTAGATAGCATATTAGAAAGCAGAGACATTACTTTGCCAACAAGGTCCGTCTAGTCAAGGCTATGGTTTTTCCAGTGGTCATGTATGGATGTGAGAGTAGGACTGTGAAGAAAGCTGAGCGCCGAAGAATTGATGCTTTTGAACTGTGGTGTTGGAGAAGACTCTTGAGAGTCCCTTGGACTGCAAGGAGATCCAACCAGTCCATCCTAAAGGAGACAAGTCCTGGGTGTTCTTTGGAAGGACTGATGCTAAGGCTGAAACTCCAATACTTTGGCCACCTCATGCAAAGAGGTGACTCATTGGAAAAGACCCTGATGCTGGGAGGGATTGGGGGCAGGAGGAGAAGGGGACAACAGAGGATGAGATGGCTGGATGGCATCACCGACTCGATAGACATGAGTTTGAGTGAACTCCAGGAGTCGGTGATGGGCAGGGAGGCCTGGCGTGCTGTGATACATGGGGTCACAAGGAGTCGGACACGAACTGAACTGAGTGACTGAACTGAACTGAAACCAGGACACATTAGAGAGACTGTGATTAATAAATTCAACAGTACCATAAATTGGGCATGTCCCAGGCAAACCAGAATGAATGGCCCACCTAATTACCTCCTAGGCTTCCATGATAAATCCAAATATACTGTGATACATTGTAACATACATCTCACATTCTCTCCAGCCTTGCAGTAAAAACCTGACCTTATCTTTACTAGCAAGACTAGATACTTATTCATACTTAGTGGCAAAACTAGTCATCATGTGGTCATGAATTATTTAATCTTCAAAGTCTTTCAAGTTTATGGGTGCATGTGTTCCATTTTTACGGTGCCCACTAATATCTCGCTCATAGTTTTCTGCCATCTTACAGGAAACGGAACTTGATTTAGGGCCATGGTTTATCACCCAGAGTGAGTCTGTTGGGAGGCTTATGACGCTTTTATTATTTTTTTTTTATTGGAGTATAGTCGCTTTGCAATGCTGTGTCAGTTTTTGCTGTACAGCAAAGGGAATCAGCTGTACATATACGTATATCCAGTCTTTTTTCAATTTCCTTTCCATTTCGATCTCCACAGAGCTCTGAGTCCCCTGTGCTCTACAGTAGTTTATCTGTTATTTATTTCATATATAGTTGTGTGTGTGTGTGGCAATCCCAGTACGATTAGGGTGCTTTTAAGTGGTTCCGTTCACTCCTTCAATAATAGTAGCTTATTGGTCACTGTGTGCCAGGCTCTGTGCTAAGAGGTTAATAGATCGTCTCTCACTTAACCCTTGCATCACCTTCTCTCTACAACGTGGAGAAGTGGCGTAACTCAAGTGTCTTCTCAGAGTGCATCGGCGCGGAGCCTGGTCAGATACGCAGACAGCCTGACCTCAGCGCTTGTGCTCGTTGTGGGTCCGTTTCCCAGGTGAAGGGTGTGTTCTCTCTTACATTCTGCAGGCTGTTAGTGTTTCCTTAACTGAGCACTCACGTGGAAATGTCCCATGTCAGTCTGTCCCTGTTCAGTGACTCCCTCCTCTCCCATTTTGTCCCTTGTCTCAACTTGGCATATTTTCCATGCAGCTGTGGTTGACAAACTTCTGTGATATTATAGCTTCCTTTGCTTTACAAAGTGAAAGTGAAACCCGCTCAGTCGTGTCCAGCTCTTTGTGACCCCATGGACTATACAGTCCATGGAATTCTCCAGGCCAGGATACTGGAGTGGGTTGCCATGCCCTTCTCCAGGGGATCTTCCCAACCCAGGGATTGAACCCAGGTCTCCCGCCTTGCAAGCAGATTCTTTACCAGCTGAGCCAGAAGGGGATAACATTAAATGGGGGAGGAGGACTATATTGTCACATTCTTTGAGCTCTGACTGCCATGGAGATGTAATCAGTGGGGTGAGTACCATGAGAAAGTCAACTCAGATGTTCTTCAATCATCTTGGGTGGTCCTGGGTGTATGGAGTACTGAGTGCTATCACGGGGTGAGGCCATCTGTTTATTAGTATGTCCTGTCTTCCTTGAGTTCCTGGCACCCTTTCCTGCACACTTTCTGGGCACGAGCAAGTGTTTCTAGGCCCCAAGGCCCAGAGCAGGTGCTGTCTTGATGCCTGGGTTCACCCTGGGCTCAAAACAGTGCTATCAATGCTCCCTGACTTCCCACCATGGCTCCAATGAACCCTCCCATCACAGTAACCAAGAAAGGAACCCCAGGAGCACAGGTGCCTTTTAATCATTGTTATCCACATTCTGGGAGTTTCCAATGCATGATGTAGTCCTCATAACAATGCTATGAGATGGGTCTTTGTTTTCTCCCACTTTACACCTGGAGAAACTGAGGTTCAGAGAAGTCCAGAGACTTGCACAAGTCCCAGAATGTTGGTCTTTGCATAAAACCCAGAGCAAAAACTCCAAGTTCATGCTCTGCCCACCCTCTACTGCCGGCTCCCTCACTGGCCTCTGGTGGACGTGGATTTTCCTCCTGGGTGTCATTTTCCAGGCGTGTTGGTGACTCTGAACAAATCCTTAGCAAGTATTTCAGTAGAAGGACGGAAGTGCATTTTATGGGGCGCAGCGTGACTGACGCCATGTTGGTGGGAGAGGGTGGTCCCGTCCCTGTCTGGTTCACCCGCAACTGAACCGGTTCTGTTAGAGGGTTCTGGCAAATCTGAAGAAACGAGTGTGTTCCTTGAAAAGATTTTCACCAGCTTCTCCTGTTGGGCCTTTCTAAAGTGAAAAGAAGCCTGAAAAGCACAGGGGAAAGCTGACATCCTCTGGGTAACAGTGGACCAGAGACGCCAGCAACTCTACATCCAAGGTCGGTCAGCAATGTGGCATCTAAAGACTCGTCTTTGAGTGTCTGTAACTAAATGATGGTGGTTTGGTGGTTTAGTCGCTAAGTCATGTCCGACTCTTGTGACCCCATGGACTGTAGCCTACCAGGCTCCTCTGTCCATGGGATTTTTTAGGCAAGAATACTGGAGTGGGTTGCCATTTCCTTCTCCAAGGGATCTTCCCGACCCAGAAATCGAACGTGGGTCTCTTGCATTGCAGGCAGATTCTTTACTGGCTGAGCCATGATGCTGTGGGTAAATCTTTAACACAGCACGCACATACACGCACGCACACACACACACCACCACACCTGTACGGTGAGGGACTGTAGTCAGAAAGTTTAAAGGAAGTGAAAGTCATGCTGTGTAGCAATGTAACCCTCCCAATGTAGGGAGCCCTCCTCTCCCTAGCCCACTCTCCAGGGGACTCTGATGACTTCTGAAGTCAGTGTCTTGTCCGAGTACACGGAGATGGTGATCATGCCTCACCTTCTGGTTTATTGCAGGGAACTCGTAAGCCAAGCCCCCCTCAGAAGCCACTGCCTGCAGACCCTTTGAGCAAGACGGCTCGCCTGGCCAGTGCCTCAGCCAGGTCCCCAGGACGGCAGGAGTCCGCGCTCCGCCTGGCGCCCATCAGGTTGGTGATGCACCCGCTTCCCTCTCTTCCTCCCCGAAACCATGTGCACCAGCTGCACGGGCCACACTTCTCAAGCCACTGGAGGACACGGGAGTGTGGTGCCGGCTGTGTGCCCCGCACTCCCCACCCCCCACCCCTGGGAGCAGCGTAAGACAGAGGCAAGGGCAGATCTTGAAGCAGCTGGGAGCTATAGAATTGGTCGCTCTTAGCAGTGATCTCAGCCTATCCGTGAGATCAGCTCAAGATCGAGTAGAACAGATCCTTCAGAGCAGTGGCTGATGCTCTGGGCCAGGCCACAGCCAGCCGCCAAGCAGCTGCGATATTGGAACAGCGGGACACCTGTCTCCAAAAATATGACTGGGACTGTGACGGCTTCTCCTCAGTCCCTGGGATCCCGAGAAACGAGGTGAGGTTGGAGGGCCAGGGATGAAAGGAGGGGAGTGGAACAAGTTAGGCTGAAGAAACTGCTGGGCAAGGTTAAGCGGGAGCTTCCCACTCAACCGGCGAAAGGAATCACCTTTGCGGACTGAGTGGCTGCTGGGGGTCATCCACTCTGCCCTCTCCCAGGGGACTAGGTCCAATCCTGACTTGGGCAGGGAGGTTTAACCCAGCGGTGTGCTGGAGCCAGCTCCCGTTGGTTTGCAAGAACTATTAAATTTCCAGGAATTTAGCCAGCTAGGTGTTAAGCCTGGGCTTTCTTTTAAATTACGTAAACTGGAAATGATGCCAGTTATATTAAAAATAAAAGTAATAAATGCTCAGAGCCCCAAACTTCCTTTTTTTTTAAAACTACATTTCACTGCCACCCACTCTCTTGAGGTCACCTACATCGGTCGTTTCTGTGTGATGGTAACACCACACCCTGGCCACGACACAGCTCTTCCGTGCTCAGCCACGTCCTGTTGGGAGCGTGAGTTATTTATACCATGGAAATCGACAAGCACCACAGATCCGGGGCCTCTGACTTCCCCCGCCATGGCGGGTAGTTAAACATTTACCAGCTCACAGATGGGTTAAACCCTCAGCCAAAACACATGCGCCCCCTTGGCAGAGAGCTCACTTTGTGAGCAAGGTAGGGGTGCTGGCCAGGCCCTGGGTTCAATAATTCAGCATCTCCAAGGGGAAGGCATGCGTTCGTGAGTTTATTCCAGCTCTCGGGGAAAAATGTTTGGCCTGTGAAAGATCTGTGTAATAAATCTCAGAGATAAAGCTGGTCAGGGGGTCGGGACAGTGGTTTGAATCCCAGTTCTACAAATACAGAAACACTGCAGAGCATCCTAATTATTTCACTGTGGTTTGTACACTGATCTTGAAGTTATTTTTCTAGTTTTCAAAGGAAAAAAAAACATGGGCAGGAAGGTGGGGAAGGCCCTCTTTCATCTTCCTGAAGTTTAGTTGGTTTTCAGTGCTGTGTTCTTTTCTACCGTACCGCAAAGTGATTCAGTTTTCCTGTACATTCTTTTTCTTACTCTTTCCCATTAGCGTTTATCACAGGATAGTGGACACAGCTCCCTGCGCTGTACGGGAGGACCTCTCCGTTTATCCAGTCTATACTTGGTAGTTGGCACCTGCTGACCCCAAACTCCCACTCTGTCCCTTCCCCTCCTCCCTCCCCTTTGGAAACCACAAGTCTGTTGTCTACGTCGCTGCCTCTGTTCTGTAGATAAGCTCATTCGTGTCATATCTCGGATGCCACACAGAAGGGATAGATGTCATATGATATTCGCCTTTCTCTGTCTGACTTCCTTCACTTAATGTGATAGTCTCTGGGTCCATCCATGTGGCTGCAAAGAATATTTCATTCTTTTTTTATAGCTGAGAAATATTCCATTATATATAAATTATACATACCACATAGAAAGGCCTTTTTTTTTTTTTTTGCTCTTCTCCTGAGGCAGTGGGTTTTTGTTTTTTTTTTTAAATTTTATTAGAGTATCAGTTCGGTTCAGTCACTCAGTCATATCAGACTCCTTGTGACCCCATGAACTGCAGCATGCCAGGCCTTCCTGTCCATCACCAACTCCCAGAGTTTACCCAAACTCATGTCTATTGAGTCAGTGATGCCATCCAACCATCCTCTGTCTTCCCCTTCTCCTCCTGCCCTCAATCTTTCCCAGCATCAAGGTCTTTTCAAGTGAGTCAGTTCTTAGCATCAGGTGGCCAAAGTATTGGAGTTTCAGCTTCCAATGAACACCCAGGACTGATCTCCTGTAGGATGGACTGGTTAGATCTCCTTGCAGTCCAAGAGAATCTCAAGAGTCTTCTCCAACACCACAGTTTAAAAGCATCAATTCTTCAGCACTCAGCCTTCTTTATAGTCCAACTCTCACATCCATACATGACTACTGGAAAAACCATAGCCTTGACTAGATGGACCTTTGTTGACAAAGTAATGTCTCTGCTTTTTAATATGCTGTTCTAGGTTGATCATAACTTTCCTTCCAAGGAGTAAGCGTCTTTTAATTTCATGGCTGCAGTCACCATCTGCAGTGATTTTGGAGCTCAGAAAAATAAAGTCAGCCACTGTTTCCCCATCTACTTGCCATGAAGTGATGGGACCGGATGCCATGATCTTCGTTTTCTGAATGTTGAGCTTTAAGCCAACTCTAGCTCTCCTCTTTCACTTTCATCAAGAGGCTTTTAGTTCCTCTTCACATTCTGCCATAAGGGTGGTGTCATCTGCATATCTGAGGTTATTGATATTTCTCCCGGCAATCTTAATTCCAGCGTTTCTCATGATGTACTCTTCATATAAGTTAAATAAACAGCCTTCACATACTCCTTTTCCTATTTGGAGCCAGTCTGTTGTTCCATGCCCGGTTCTAACTGCTGTTTCCTGACCCGCATACAGGTCTCTCTTATTAGAGTATACTTGGTGTACAGTGTGGTGTTAATTTCAGGTACACAGCATGGTGATTCAGTTATACGTATATATATTCATTCTTTTTTGGATTCTTTTCCCGTATAGGTTATTACAGAATATTCAGGCAGGTTCCCTGTGCTATATACAGTAGGTCCTTGCTACAGTAGGTTGTCTGTTTTATATATAGTGATGTTAATACCAAGCTCCTAATTTATCCCCCCCACACACACACATCCCTTGAGTAAAACCTAAGTTCGTTTTCAAAATCTGAGTCTGCTTCTGTTCTGTAAATAAGTCCATTTATATCATTTTTTTAAGTTAGATTCCACATATGAGTGATATTTTTCTTTGTCTTACTTTACGTCTGAGCACTATTCCACTGTATATATTTACCATATCTTTATCCGTTCCTATGTCGATGGACATTTAGGTTGCTTCTTGGCTATTGTAAATAGCGCCGCAGTGAACACTGGGGTGCATGTATCTTTCTGAATTACTGTTATCTCCAGATGTGGGATTTCTGGGTCACATGGTAATCCTACCTTCAGTTTTCTGAGGGACTGTCATACTGGGTTCTAGAGGGGCTGCCCTAGTTCACATTCCCACTCACAGTGTAGGAGCGTTCCCTCTTCTCCACACCTTCTCCAGCATTTACTGTTTACAGACTTACTGGTTTTTAATTGGAGGATAACCGCTTTACAGTGCTGTGTCCGTTTCTGCCATACCTCAGCACGAATCAGCCCTGATGGGTATACATGTATCCCATTCCTCTTAACCCTCTCTCACCTCCCACTCCATCCTACCTCCCCCGCTTCTAGATGGTTTAGACTTTTTGATGACAGCCATTCTGACAGGTGTGAGGTGGGCTACCTCATGGTCCTTTTGATTTGCATTTCTCTGATAATTAGTGACGTTGAGCATCTTTCGTGGGCTTTTTGGCCATCTGTGTGTCTTCTGTGAGCTTCCCTGGTGGCTCAGAAGGTGAAGCATCTGCCTGCAATGCAGGAGGCCCGGGTTCAATCCCTGGGTCGGGAAGATCCCCTGGAGAAGGAAATGGCAACCCACTCCAGTACTCTTGCCTGGAAAATCCCATGGACGGAGGAGCCTGGTGGGCTACAGTCCATGGGGTCGCAAAGAGTTGGACACGACTGAGCGACTTCTTTGCAGAAATATGTATTTAGATCCTCTAGGGAAGGCCCTCTCTTAAGTGATCTCAGGCAGCTGCCTGTCTTACCTCTGCCAGTTGATGATACCAATGCGAGCTGGTTCTGTCTCCACCTAGAAGGATAACACTCTGTTCATCTCAGGGATCCCACATGCCCAGCTTCACTCCCCATCCTCTGCAGCCACCTCAGGACAGTCGCTGCTGGGCACGCGCGGCTGGTGGAAGACAGGATACACGGGCAGTGCAGATAGACCCTGGGTTATGCAGTCAGTACCCCCAACATGTCCACTATCTCAGTCATTCTCTATGTTGACTTACTGAAATATTGCTTCTCTGGACATGGTGGGTTAAATGAAATATGACTAAAATTATTTAGTCTTTTTTTTTTTTTCATACAAGTGCTAGAAAATTTAAAGTCGCGTGTGAGATTCACCTTTGCGGCTTACACTGTTCTGCTTCATGGCATTCTTCTCGAATCACCTTGTGGATGGACAGGAGGGGCAGCTTTGAAAAGGGTCATAAACGGCTGAAGACGCTGCAGCCCTCAGCAAGGTCCTTTCTGAATCTGCCACCCCTGCTGCTGGCAAGAGCCATTGGTCTCCAGCACCTGAGCTGGGGTGGGCTGGGCTGGGCTGGGCTGGGCTGGGGGTGCAGAGGTGAGATCTGACCCTGGAAGCCCATCACAGCACAGGAAACGGTATCTCCAACCCGGGCATCGAGGGTTGGCAGAAATCACTGGCAGGGCCTCTGACCAGAGTTTTGTTTTCTCCTCTCTCTTCCTGCAGACCTGCTCCGAAACAGCCCCATCCAGTGCCCAGACCTGCCCCCATCGCCTACGCTAAGTGAGAAGCAAGCCGACACCTTTGTTCAACAGTGAAGACACAAGTTTGCACTATCTCTCAACTCCAGCTGGAGGTTTTGGTTTTTTTTTTGTGCCAACGTTTAGAATTTTTTAATTTTTCAAACACCATGATTTGAAAGAACTTTGAGCTACTGCCGTCGGTGCTGTGCTGTGCTATGGTGCTCTGTATACTTACTTGCTCAGGTACTTGTAAATTATTAATTTATGCAGAATGCCTTTTACAGTGCAGTGCGCTGTAGTGGGCTTTTTTTAAAAAAAAAGAAAAACCCATCACTGAGTTTTCCATGGAAGGAAGGCTTGTTGTGCTTTTAATAGTTTGGTGAACTTGAAATACCGTGCTCTTTGGGACTCTGGACAGGATGTTATTTCTGATGGAGGCTTCATGAAGAGGGCATTTGCCCAGCTTACCCATGGCAGTGGTTCTGGTACCAGACACCAAACGAGAGACCCCAGGTAGAAGGCCTGCTCTGAGGCCAGAGCCTGGCTTCAGGTCCAGGCTGGGCTGGGCCTCCAGGGATATTCTGGACATTGTCACAGATGACGGGCTGGCCACCAGGGTTATCCCTGGAAGCTCCAGGGATCGCAGGGAAGGACCTGGCTTCTAGCCAGGGGGCTCCGGAGAGAGCCTGGATCCTGGAGAGGAATTTTAAGGTGTGGCCACTGTAGGAGACAGACTTGGAACATGAGGCCAGGCAGACACTTGACCTTGAGCTCACCAGCCATGAGCACATTTGGAGAGCAGGCTGAGAAGTTTGCTTTATAGAAACACCAAGAACTTCTTTTCCTGGCTGCCCTTTATGGAGTGCTGGCATCAGCGCCTTATTTAGATTGGGAAAGCTGGTGTTTCTACAAGACAGCTACTGCCTGAGCCCTGCAAACCTCCGTCTTCCTGTGCTGTTTGGAGCTGAACAAATTACCACCTTGTGTTCTTGACTGTAACACAATGATACTGTGTTCCGACAGACAGATGAGGCTTTCCACGGGAGCATAACTATTTTCAGATGTGAACCCGTAACCAGATCTAGTGAATCAATTCTGGAGATAAAAATCTCCTTTTATTGCAAGGTTCAGCTTATTAAAAATTAGGCAGAATCCATGTGCTTGCAAAAACTGCAGCCAAATGGAAAGCTGTGTTCACTGGGACAGGTTGCGGTCTGCTGTCTTTGTTAGGATAAGTTGGACAAAGAACCCTAAGTTACTAGTAAGTTCTCTGTGGGGCATCTTGTTTTCCCACCTTGGCTACAGGAATCTTTCAGAGATGTTTTTAGCATAAAGTCTGGATCTGCTTCTTGAGCTTTTACAATTTACCTGTTGAGCGTCAAAGTCCTCACATTCACGCTCAATATTCATGAAATGCAGTCTTGAGCAGCAGACTCTTCGGATGTCAGACTGGGGAGCCATTTTCACAAGAAGATCTTGAAGATGCCTGTACCTAATGGCATGAAAATTACAAAATTACTCAGACAAGGTCAAATGCCATTATGCCTGTCTTCTAGTGGGGTCCTATGTGGCTAGTTTTCACATTAGAAGGCAATTGACAACGGTTCCATAATCCACTCTGTTTTGTGATAAAGCTTCATCTGGGGTCATTTCCATGGTTTTTCTATGCCTTGAAGCAGAAAGACAAAACGTACCAAGAATCTTGGTTTGCCTTCAGGAAAACAAGAGTGCATTTAACTCTGAGTTCCCACCGTATCTAGGCAACATAGCATTCAGGATCATGGATAAACTCAATAAATCCATGTCACACACACACAAAGGGAACATGACTCTAATACATTCCAACTCTTATAGCATGCAATTTGTTCATTATGCAATTATTAGTTTCTTAAAACTATAAAGCCATGTTAGAAAATATTACTGCTGATGAGTATTTACAGAATTACTGTACCTAGCATTATATCTGGTAATTGTATTAAGGCCAAAAACATATTCTATGGGAAAGTTTACAGCATTTTTATGGTGCATTAGGTGGGTACTATTTTTATAGACACCCAAATCCTTGGATCTGGCATTGTAGCCCCTTCTGCTAGTGCAGGGAAGAGGGTGTGAACTTTTTTCGTCTGTCCTTAACTAGAATTCCTGTGCTTCTATTTCAGAGAACCAGGAATAGTTTGGTATTAAAAGAGGTTAACGCTGTGATCCTACATGTCATCATCAGTAGCCACTCGGCCACAGCTGATGACACTTTTTTCTCTCTACATTCGAAGTGCATTTATAGAGCCGTGCAGTTCATTTCTGGAAAAGAACATATTTAAACCTGACACCCCCGTACAGTACACAGGGAATGTTATTCAAGGAACAGTACTTCCAAATGCAGTATTTAGCAAATGAAGCATATTCAGCAATAACTTTCATCTTAATATAACTTAGGAACCAAGAGCCAGTTTGCTTGGGGGAGGGGAAGAGGTATTTCTCCCCCTTTTTATATCCTCCTAGATGATAGAAATGAAAATGAATACTTATATTTCAATGACCATCTATTTTTAATATTTTTTTAAGATTGTATGGGCATGAATACTAGAGTTGATGTGGGTTTAGGTGGCCTAGGCTGAGAGTCCGCACGCCTCGACGCAGAGTCGGCCCCTAAGGGTAGTCACTCTCCTTCCGTCTTACTAGAGTTGCAGGTCACACGGCCCCACTTGACTGGGAAGTACATGGCTAACCCTCCAGGCATTCTACAGAAAAGCTGATTTCCTGAAATTTTGTGTAACCGTGTACTTTTCCTGACACATGGACTCAGATGTGTAGCAACCGAGAGAAACAGCGCGTAATATTTTCCATTGTCAAACTGTGCATCCAGAGACTGCCCTTCCTCATGTGAACTCTCCAGCTTACAATGTGGGATGACATCACAGAGATCACAAGAGCAGCAAATTAAACTACACGAGGATAAGTACTCCCAACTAGTCTCAAAGGGGACCCTTTTTATGCCTTCTTAACTGTATTAGGAATTCTCAGGCTGAAACCAGAGGCCATCGTTCCCTGGCAAATCAGTACAACATATCCATATCTCCTCTGAAAGAAAAACAGCTCAGACCCTGCTCTGTGGCAGACTCTTCCTAAGAGACTGTGATCTCCTGTGGTGCTAAACAGAGCCTGGTACTGGGCCAACTCGAATGCTCAAGCGTCTTCCTGCCATCTCTCAACTGCTGTTTACAAGCATTCTGAGCCACTGAGAACCCCAACAACCAGGAGGGCGCCATACCTGGGCAACAGCCTGACCCCCCTGCCAGGCTCTCGGTGTGAAACTTATTTAAGACTCTTGCCCTGGAGGGCTCCCTGGGGGTGTTTGGGGAGCAGAAAGCCCTAGGGCGGGCAGACTCAACCTGGAGATCCTTCTTCACTGTTAGGACCCCAAGCAAACACAAGTCACCCCGGTAAACGTCACACCCAGAAGTCTCTGCAGGGCCAGTGCTGGCCCCCAGGGGGGACCCAGGCTGTGGAGCCGCCCCACACAATGGCTGGCTGGCGGGAGCCTGAGGTGTGCCACCTCATCTCCCCAGGACTCGCGAGAGAGGGCCGTGAACACATCTGGACATAGGCGGCCTCGGCTAGCACCTATCATCAGACCCAAGTTCCTTCCCCAGCCCTAACCCAGTCTCTGACACATCTCTGCAGTTTGGTGGCTGCCCCGCAAGTCCACCCAAAGCCCAGCCTTCTCCAGGGCCACAGCTGGGAGCAACCCTGCCCACTGCCCACTCCCTCAACCCGCCACCCCAGCAGGGAATCCAAAAGCATCCTCCCCTACCAGGCACCTCCCACCTAAAGACTTACTCTAATTAAAAGGGAGAGTTGGCCATAGGAACTCAGTTTGCCTGTTATGACCGAAAGTCTCTCGACTCACTCTCCATCCCTTTCTTTTAAACCTGTTTGAAAACTCTGATGGTCATATGAGTAACAACAAGCTAAAGCCTGAGAACCATTTCTGTGCAGCGATGCTTCCAAATCCACTGACCTGCACAGGAATGGACCGTCTGTCTGCATTTCATAAAGCAAACCCCCTCTTTTCTTTGGGGACACCAGTGGCAGAGCCCAGCCAGTAAGAGCCTGATCCATATGAGACACCAGGAGGAGAAACCCTGCGTATAAAACTGTCATAATAGCCAACAATCGATCGTGATAGCTGGACGAGTTAATACACAAAGGAATGTTTGGTACTCTGTAACCAACCCTGATTTTTCCACCTCCTCTTCAGAAGTCATTACCTGTGATACTCCTTCCATGAGATAATTTTTTTTAGCCCTCAATTTAGCACATTTTAAGTCCAGACAAAAGGAAAAAAAATCTCATGTGATCATTTTAGTTTTGCAAAGAAGTGGACTGTTACCTATGGTTATGGCCTATAAGCAAGTACTTAAGTGGGAAGGACAGTGATAGAGGAAAAAAAAAAAATACATCGAACTAGAAAGAGAAAATCCCTTAAGAGTGCATGGAGGGTGAGCAACGTCAGAGTTCGCTGCTCTTGTGTACCCTCTGTCAGGTCAAGTGGGGAGGTTTGAAGGAAACTGCACTGTTTGAACGTGTGTGCTTCAGAACTCTCTCAAACCTGGCTACAGGCTATGCAGCACAGTACAAAGTCACAGCTACTAAACCAGCGCGTTCATTTTTATAGTGCTTCGTCCATGTATCATGCTTTGGTTGCTAATCTTTTTTTCTCACTTACCTTTTTATGTTACAGTCTGTTACCTTTGTACACGTTTCTCATATCGGGGGGTCTACAGGTAACACAACTTGCTATTTCCATAGAAAAAAAAAGTCATTGTTACGAATATTATATCCAATAAATGGTATACAGGTCAATATAAAGAGGCGTCCCATTCATTACTGAGATTTTCACCAAAGTAGGGGCGGGGGGGGGGGCTCTCAAGTTGGAGAATGTATCTGTATTCTCATCCATGTATAGATGCACGAGATGTGGAAGAATCTAACAGGGGCGTCCCTGGTGGCTCAGCAGTAAAGAATCTGCCTGTCAGCTCAGGAGTCCCCGGGTTCAATCCCAGGGTCGGGAAGACCCCTTGGAAAAGGCTATGGCAACCCACTCCAGTATTCTTGCCTGGGAAATCCCACAGACAGAGGAGCCTGGCTGATTACAGTCCGTGGAATCAAAAACAAGTCAGACACGACTTAGCAACTAAACAGCAAGAACCTTAAGAAGGGTGGTGAGCTGGAGGGTCAGGAGATGAGTGCTGCAATCCACATGAGCACATCAGGGGTGGGATGAGGAGGGAAGATGTCTGTACGCCTTTTCACACACACACTAGGGGTGTGCTGTGCTGTGGTCACTCAGGTGTGTCTGACTCTTTGCGACCCCATGGACTATAGCCCACCAGGCTCCCCTGTCCACGGGGATTCTCCAGGCCAGAATACTGGAGTGAGTTGCCATGCCCTATCTCCAGGAGATCTTCCCAGCCCAGGGATCGAACCCAGGCCTCCTACATTGCAGGTGGATTCTTTACCATCTGAGCCACCAGGGAAGCCCAAGAATACTGGAGTAGGTAGCCTATCCCTTCTCCCGTTACCAGCTGAACTACCAGGGAAGCCCATACTAGAGGTGGGGGGGGACCTAATAGTTTTTCTAAACAATGTGATATATAACTTATCAAAATGAAGTTTTAAAACTCACCTTATTTATAGAAGAGATAAATTCAGAAAGCAAGCAAGCAGGACTAGAAATATTTACACAGAAGAGTAAAAAATCTAAGTGCAAAGGGAATCTATTACAATTTTTTAAAATAGCCTCCGATTTCATAAAGAACTTCATTAAGAAAACAGATTTACAGGATGATGACAAAGGTCCTCATTTTTCCCACCTTATACCCATGACAAAGCAAGTAACAAGGCATGTACATAGAAGGTCTCAGACATAGCTTATAATGTAGATCAATTTATATATATATATATATATATGTGTGTCAAATAGGGTACTTCAGACACACAGAATATGCATGCACCTTTCCAAATGCCTCTGGAAAAATTATATAATTTTGTATATTAATGCATGAAGTAAAACTCAGATCTAAAAGGTTCAAATTCTGAAGATTATAATGCACCGAAGGTAGAAAACCTATGTCCTAGAAATGCACTGATTCGTGAGTCAAAGGTGAATAGCAGGTTATGTAGCACACAGCTAATGGAACCAACTGCGACAGCACGCTCTGCAGCCGTGTTGCTCAGACTCCCTGGACTACAGGCACCCGCCTGCGATGCTTTTGATGATCCACTGCTCATGGCCGTTCCTGGGACAGTCAGTCCAGAGGGAACTCCAGTTCAGAAATGAAAAGTATAAATTAATTGGGGAAAAGAAAACTAATAACCGCATGGGTTCTTCCTCGGGAATACTCAAAACACAAGATAAACCTCCATCTAGTCTCACTAAGGAAAAAGATTGAAAAGCACACACACACAGCACATGAGCACATAGAACCCGGAAGCCCACTGTACCCGATGAGATCATCTCAGGAGTATAAGGATGGTTCAGTATTTTAAAATCTAGTGATCCAAGTCAGCAAATTGAGAGCGTGTTGGGAAATATGATTAGCAGAGATGCTAAAAAATATTTGATAAAATTCAACACCCATTCCTGAATTTAAAGGAAAGGTAAGACAAGGAGAGAAGGAAAGGAAGGAAGGAAGTGTGAATCAAGTAAGATTGGAAACCGCAGGACTTGAGAGGTGCTTCAGTGGAAATGTGATTCACAGATCAATGCTAGGACCTTCCCAGCAGTCATTCTGGGCTAGGTTACACTTCAGTGACAAGCCACTCTTCAATTTCAGTGACTCGCAACATGAAAGGACTATTTCTCACTCTCATCATTTCCGTTCTGGGTGAGCTTGGGCTCTGGTGTCGGGACCCTGGACTGTGGAGCGGCGGCTGTCAGAGTCATGGCTGGTCTTGTGACAGAAGGAAGAGGGACCAGGGGGTTCCTAAAACTCCTGCCTAGATGGGCAGGAGCTATTTCCATGCACATTTCATTGACCAAAGCCAGCCTCATCATGTGGCCAAGCTTGAGGCCCACAAGGGGTACGCCCCCTTTCCAGAGCTCATTAATATCGTCTACAACAGGTGGAGAAATGAAGCTGAGGCGAATGTCAACATTGATTAAGACGGGGGAAAGGAGCCTTGGAGAGCTGTGATAATGCTCTGATTTCTAGAGGGATTTTTGTAATCTAGCGAATCTAGAGGAGTAAGCATTTGTACGAAAGGTAGAACGCTAGTGAAACAGCTAAGAAGAGGACTGCATGAGACCCACGGTCCATGGGGTTCTCCAGGAAAGGATACTGGAGTGGGCTGCCATGCCCTCCTCCAGGGGATCTTCCCAACCCAGGGATTAAGCCCATGCCTCCTACACTGCGAGCAGGTTCTATACCACTGAGCCACCAGGGAAGCCCATTTATAGATAGTATGGAATGAAGCCGAAAATTGCCAACATCAATAAAATTGTGTGTTTTTGCCCCATGTGCTTCCCCCAAAGTTTTGGCACTTTTATTACCTGTAAGTTGGTCTTTCTCTGCAGAGAAGATTGCTGTCCTGGGCAGACCTCTGTAGCCCGTCTTCTCTCGGGGCCAAGTTAACCAGCTCGTCTCTCTGGAGACACGAAATGCATGTGGTCAGCTAGCTCCCTTCTTTGCCGATTTTAAGTGTGTCCGCTGAGTTCAAGCGCCAACACGTTTGTGTCTGAGCCCCCAAGCAGCACCTGTCCATTCCTGCTTGTGTCCGATCTGAGCGATCACCATCAGAACACTTTCTGCTCTGAGGACTCAGAGACATGAAACTCCTCCTTGGCAAAGCTGTCAACAGGCCAGCAGGGCAGGTCTTTCATCGCCCAGGCCTGAGTCTATGCAAACACATCCTCAGACCGGGCTGTTCTAAAAAGACTCCTCTAACACCAGAAGCAGAGTCTTGAACTATGTATCTCGCACTTTGATGTGAGGCCAACAGCTCAGCAGAAAACTCTGCTCGTGGCCTCCTGGGCTTTCTGGAGGAGCACCCCTCCAGGAGGGAGCACCACCTGGCGATGCGGCTGCAAGGCCTTAGGCTGGGAGGGAAGGACAGAACTGCGAACACATGGAGGGGGGCGGGGTGGGAATTTGCACCGGCTCCCAGGGTGGCTCGGACGGCAGACAGCTGGGAGGATGGGAGCGGGAAGAGGGAGACCAGTGTGTGGCTATGCATCTCCATCTCCGGGACCTAAATATTCTGTTTCACGTTTAACTCCAAGTTCAGGAAAACATCCTCATCCTGCAGACGCCCAGAGACAACACCACCGCCATGCATGTTTAGGTAAAAAGGTGTATTTCAAAGTGGGAACAGTTGTATGTTACAAAAGTCACTGTGAATCTTCAACTAAATAAGTAATCAAATGTATAGCCCTCAGAGAAACAGAATTCCTTCTCTCCAGTTCAAATCCCGCTTTGCTTTGTTTCACTGGGCTTTGAGAGGGAAGTAAGAGGTTCCCTGGTCAGCGAATAGATGACTTCTTCAGCATTTGCTTTCTTTTCCTTTCTTCTAATAGGGAGAGGACATTCTAGATAAACAAAAACAGGTGCATGTAATCCAAGAGTTGAGGTTTAAATTTTTTTTTTTTAATGCTACAAAATTAGCCTCAACGGGCAGCAACAACATCCCAACCTGTCTGTCGAAAACTCTGGCCATTTCGAGGACACCTTTGCCGAACTGAAAGACAAAGCAAAAGAAAAATTCTTTCATGCCTCTGTTCCCTCCTCCCCTCCAGAGAAATCTTGAGATGGAGATGGAGTCACATACCTCATTTTTCACACTTGCGTCTGCCCCTCTGTCAAGAAGTAACTGGACTAATTCTTTGTGGTTATTCAGCACGGCCACCTAGAAAACAGGCCAACAGTGGGGTGTGAGCAGGAAGGGGATCTCGGCACAGGCAGGTGCAGGACATCCACCAGCAACCCCCTCCAGAGGCAGAGCCGACAGGGGCCACCAGGGCCTTGCAGGATGGGCGTGTGGACCCCACTGCACAGCGCCAGCAAACACAGGGGAAATGGAAAGGAAATCTGCTTTCCTCCATGTGAGACAACACGTCCGAGGCCAAACCTGGACAGAGAACAGCACTCCTTTGTTCCGATCCCAAAATGGCCCCAGAGACTGGAGTTGGCAATGCTTCAAGAAATAGTTGTAGAAAGACTACAAAGATACTAGACTGGGCTCCCCCCAAAAGAATGCCATGATGACATCACCATGTCTTAATTCACAGGCCAGTGGGGAATACATACGCCACCCAAACCTGATGCTTTTATGCAGCTGAGCTCAAAAGAAGGGCTCTTATGGGGCAGCTGTGACCTTAATCCCACACGTCAAGCCAGGCTGCTACGTGGAGCAAGTCGTACCATGAGAGGGGTCTTCCCGTCTTTGTCCTTCACATTCACGTCTGCACCTGCATCAATCAGCAGAGAGGCAACTTCCTGGTTCCCCGAGACTGCAGAGACTCTCATGAGTGGGGTCCACCTGGAACCAGCATCGACAACGTCCACCTGCAGAACCACAGGGCAAATGGCTCTCAGCCCACTTTCTTGCCCTGCACATCACTCATGGGAAGCTTATAGAGCAATGTCTACTTGCCCAAATTCCCCCAATTTAGATAGCCGTCTTTCTAGACCTAGTGATTATCAGCTGGACTGTGCTGACTTTGTTCACATTTACGCAGCAAGCATCTGTGTTTGGGCCACTTTAAAGGGTGCAAACAGGCCCCAAGATGCTTCTCACCACCCATGAGCATCTTCATTTACACTGCCTTCAAAGGGAAAGAAGATGGGATAGAAAAATGAACATAATCCCCTTCTCCTTGGCCCCATGTGAGCTGCCTTATTTTCTCCTGCCTAACTTTCCCCTCCTGTTTTTATAGTTTCTGCTTCTTTTTTAAAGTATCTTTATAAGCAACTGTAAGTGCCTTCTGGAACAAGAGAGGAATATAAACACCCACCCTGATATTTACCAATAGGTATTAATTTTAAGCAGAAGAATTACAAGTAAATACAAAGCAACCAGATCTCTGACATGAAGTCCAGCCTGAAAAATCAGCCAACCTAATGCCTTGTCCAAAACAAGAGTCTGCCAGCTAACAAGATGGGCCATTTCCCAATAACCTACACCAACATCTCACAATTTTGTGCTTTAAAAGACATTTTAAAATAAGGGAATGTAAATGTTGTCTCCTCCAATTCCGTGAAGACCTCATCAATCCATGAGGCATGATACTGAAGGAGATGTACGCATGTGCACACAGATGGATCCCTGGATGCACACAGACACACACACACACACCTGATTCTGTTACAGAAGAATTACTCAAAGAAATCTATAGCTTCAGTAAAACATCAGACCAGAATAACAAACAAGGACCTGCCAGAAGAGCTTTAAGACCTTGCAGATGATTTGTATGTTTGAGATTACCTTCTGCAACACCGTTAAGATGTGCAGCTCTTCCCCCTGCAAATAACAAATAACCTTTCTAGGCAGCAAGCTCTGTTATGGTTAAGTAATAATAAAATAATTGCCTGAAATTACAGGGTGCTGTATGCATTTTCAGTGCACTCTTATGCGCATTTTCTCTTTGGGTCCTGAAGGTGAAACAGGGGTAGCTATTTTTATTCCTGGTTTACACGTGTTTAAACCAAACCTCAGAAAAGTCAAATGGCCTTCCTGAGGTCACATGGCTCATTAAATGTAGAAATGGTTCCCCATGGAAATAAGTCACACTCAGTACAGATCATTCGATTCAAGAAGAGGTGGTGATGGATTTCCTCCCAGGCCCATCCCTCCATCGTGCTGAGATCATCTACCTGCCACTTGCCAGCCACACAGAAATCTTCAGTGGACACATTTATGGAGCTGCAGTTCTACAGGAAAAGATGGTATTCACCCCAAGTGAGTATGTCCATAACTGAAGCACAGAGAGCCTACACTTCCAAAATTCCAGTATTTAAATGTCAGTGGCAGAGACCTGCCCTTCTTTCAGCAAAGGTCAACCATCGTTTTCAACTACAGATTCTTACCGGGTCCAAAGCACGAGCAAAACTCGCCATAAACCAAACAAGAGGAATGTGCCTGTCACTAGCACCCAAGGCAGGTGTGGGCCAGCCCTAACCACCAAGGCACGCAGGCTGATCCTTTTGACCTTTTGTGCATGTTTCTAAAACAAAGAAAACAAGAAATGTAATAAAAGGGATTTATCTTAATGACTGAGGTATTTTTCCTTCAAGGGGCCGTCGCACTCTATAACCAGTGAGATCCCACAGCTTAAGCCTTGCTTGCCCTCAGCCACACTTGAGAGAGAAACTGAGCAAATCTACAGACATCTTCCAGGAGACCGAACTCTACTTCCAAGTTTATTTTCCAGGTCATCAGTTTACCGTCTCAAAACCCTGCCCCATCTGGCGCTCAGCATTAGGACAGCATTTTGTCCATCTTTCCTTATTTCCATGCCCTAATATTTTTATTTAACTTCTTTGAAGTCTTGAACAGAACTTTTGAAAGTTTTCAGCAGTTACCGTAATTGAGCTAATTCTATTTGCCCAACTTCAAAATGTCTATAGATGTCCAAACAACTCTTCTACTTGCCAAGTAGGACTTGTACTTCCTGATGACTTGGAACCAGAAGCACCACCTGCTTCAAAGCAAAGACACAAGAGCTGGAATGCTCTCTTTTTGATATAGTGTTTGCTCTTTGGAAATTTTTTGTAATGATTCATCTTTAAAGCAAAGAATAAAAAATGATCTAATTCTAAAAGCAATAAGCTGCACTGTGACTGTAAGAGTTCTGAACGTCTTGGTGTGTCCAGCACCTGTGACAGTATCTGGTGTGTGGTCAAGATACAATCAAGCTCTGTTGGCAGATGGAAAGAAGAGATAAATGAGGAAAAGAACAAACGAAGCAGAAGCAACATCAGGTCCAGCTCTGGACTCATTCAGCACAGTTTCCTTCCCCCCCCCCCCACACACAAATTGAACCTCCATGACAACCTGAAGCCTCACTATCGTAAAAATCCTATCAGGATCTTTTTGGTCCCAAGGCTTCAGGAACCTTCTTGCTCATCAGTCAGAGAACTTCCTCCAGCATTGCTCAGTTCAACTAATCAAAGGCATCCACATAAGGTCCTGCTTCCCCTGAACCCTGTGGAATAGCATCTGGGTTCCTAACTCCACGTGTGCAGTTGACGAGGAGGGTCCCATACCTCACAGCCGTCCCCTATCATCCACTCGATCACATTGCAGTGGCCTCCGTCTGCAGCCCAGTGCAGAGCTGTACAGCCTCCCAGGTCTCTAGTGTCCCAAGAAGCACCATGTCTTCGGAGATATTTCACAACATCCAGGTGTCCCGCGTAGCATGCGAGCATCAGGCTGCAACACACAGCAGAAGAAACATTTGGCTATTCAGTGCAGCTGCCGTGCTCAGGTTCATATTTAGCCTCCCTGGTTTAAACCTCAGAGAGGAATCCTAATTTGGGTGGAAGAGTCAAGAAAATTATACACATAACGTGTCTATCAACTAATAAATCGACTGTGGTATATCCATTCAATAGAATTCAGCCATAAAAAGGAAATGAAGTACTGAAACAGGCTACAATGTAGGTGCACCCTAAAACATTATGCGAAATAAAACCAGCCAGACACAAAAGGCCGTATGTGTATTAATTCACTCATATTAAACGTCCAGAATAGATAAGTCCATAGAGACAGATTAGTGGTTTTCAGGGCTGGAGGGAGAGGAAATGGAGCATGACTGCTAATGAATTCAGAGCTTCCTTCTGGACTGATGGAAATCCTCTAGAATTATAGAATAATGGTGGTTGCACAACTTTGTTAATATATTTTTAAAGGCTGAATTGTACATTTTAGCAAAATTAATTTTATGGCATGTGAATTAAACCTCCAAAAAATGAATAATCACTGTAAATGAGTAGAATGTCAGATTTGAAAAATACCTACCAGTCCATGATGGTATTCAAAAGAGGAAAAGAAAAGAAAAAAAAAATCTCACTGGGCACTATTAGAGATAACCATTAAATGAAATCCTTACTCTAAATATTGGTACTTAAAAGAAAATAAACATTTTATTGTGCTTAAAATAAACATTTGTGTTGTGTTTATAGTATAAAATGAGTCCATCCTCAGTTGGTGAGGGAAAGCTCTGGTTAAAAGAAGACTACCAGCAAAATAAATATAGGACGAATGATGGAATTAGAAAATCACTTTTCGGCAAGTCCCAATTAAACACTGATTTAGGCAAGGATCGTGGTGGATGCTAAAATTTTTGTATGAAAGGTTAATGGAGAATAGGATATTCACATGGTACTGAATTCCTAGAACATAGATTATTTCCTAATTGCGATCGGAAACTATTATCTTTACAAAAGAAGGGTTTAGCTGTTATACCCTAACCAAAGGATCAGAACTAGAATATCCAGCTGTGGGACAACCTGCATCACAGCCCGGAAAACTGAAGTCACAACATTGGCCCTGAGGTGCTCTTGCTAAAGATGTTAACCTGAATCAAATCAATTTGTTAAACCTAATTTTAACTTTATTAGGAACAACAAACAAGTTAAATGCCTCCTTCACACCTAGGAGACAGTTGAGCAGATCACAAAGATAGGACATCCTCTAAGATAGTTGATCCCATCTCCTCAAAAAGTCATTGCTAAAAAAAAAAAAAAAAAAAAAATTAGGACAAAAAGAGAGGATTAGTTCTCATGGACACACAGGTTTCGCCTTTAGTCTACTTATGAGAAGTATTATATTATGAAATTTCCTAATCAAGACACCTTTACCCTCCGACATGAGCCCTGTAGTTGGGATGGAAAAGACACATAAATGTCTTCACATAAAGACATGCAAATTGCTTTCTTTCTACCACATTTTAGCAATAAGGCTATCCTCTGTAGCTGTCCAATTTCTCTCTGCTCTGGAAAAGTTCGAGGTTACTATCAGTACCTAGAAAATCTGAACAACCTCATTAGTAGAGCAGACAAACCACAGAACCTATTTTGGAGGTAATCTTTTTAATAAATTTTCCAGTTTATTATATAGATATGGGTTATTTCAGATGTTCTGCTTACTGCGTTGATTTTAATGGTTTAAATTTTCTCTAAAAAAGATTAAGTACCCATTTCAATGATTCAATCAAATCTACTTTAGACACAAACGTACCAATTTTTTCATGTTTAAATTTTCTCTGTTATGAGTCATTTCAGATTTCTAATTTTTTCCTCTGAGATTTATGAGAAATTGGTCCATTTTATTTCTCAACAATTTTTATTTTCTAATTAATTTATATTAAAAAAATTTTTTTTTGGTACCTCTCAGCTTTTTCTTTTCTTTTTCCTTTTTATGGCACTATTATTTTTCTTCACATTCCAGGATGTCTGATTCTAGGTGAGTGACCACACGCCGCTGTGGTTTAGTTCCAAAATTACCTAAAAATTACTTGAAACACTACTGTTTAAATGTGTAAGTGATTGTTTCAGTGTTACTAAAATCTGTTGCTGCACTATGTCCAGAGGGCACAGCAGGCAGGCTTTCTGATTTGGGAAACTGATGTTCTCTTCATGGCCGACCAGGCCTGATCAGGGTCCTCTAGCTGCTCTTTACAGACCAGTTTGCAGCGCAGACCCCTTCACTCTGCATCTGCCATACAACCACAAGCTCCTTGAGCAAAGGCTTTGCATTTTGTTCACTGTTTTACCCAAGGGCCAAGCATGGTGAAGCCTGGCACATGGTAGTCATTCAATAACTATTGGCAGACTTGAAATAATTAACTAAACAACCACTAGCTTGATGATTAAGTCTTTCTAAAACATTCTCACATCGCTATACGAACAAGCGTGTGAGTATCATGTTCTTTTCATAAACTTCTCCTGTGATGCACTCGGTCCTTCCACCTCAGGGAGGTTCTTCTCCAGCTGTATTGCCATGATTGTTCCTCACTCTAGAGGCACCTAAGACTTTCCGTTAACAGAGCTGGGCAAAATGCAGTGAGAGCCCTTAGGGAGGGGCCAAGTGTCACAGGCCCTTACAGCCAAATGCCCAGCACACAGCTGGAGATAACCATTTCAACATCCATCATTTACTGAGCGCAGAGAGTGTGCTGGGCTCTGAGCTAAGGAGGGAAGACGCATTGTAATAGATATCCCCAGAATTACCCCGTTGAATGTAACAATAAGTAACAAATGAACAAGCCAGCTTTTGAGTCACCATCATTCCTTTGGCAACCTATCACGCCTCAGTAATGTCAAAAGAAACAAGAAAATATTGGGGCTAAGTCAAAAGCCCTCTGGGAGTAAGCTGAATAACACAAGCATGGCGACCACTTAGGGCAGGTTCCACACCTACCTGTCCTTGCCACTTCCATTCTGCAAATTCACATCTGTGCCGTGAGAAATGAGGATTTTCACAAGCCTAAACAAAACAAATTTCAGTATTGCTGGATAAGCAGTTTTGATCAGTAAGAACCCATGATAACTCAGGAAAAATGAACTATTTAAGACTTATCAAGGCAACACACCACCTCTCCACACCAGCCCCTCCCGAAAAAAAACACAAGTTTTTGCCCTTTATGTGAATTATTTGAAAACAGAAAACTTCACCATATGAAACAAACCAGACTATCAAACTAACTCATTGTCACTTTAACAGCCATTTGAAATGTTTTCAAGTGTTAGCATTTAATGGAAATCCATGTTCTATTTCTTTCAAAATGGCATTTTAGTACTTAAAATATAAATATGATGGGAAAATATTAGTATTTATGCTTATCTCTGTGTAGAGAAAATGGAGTGTGTCAGTGGAAATTTTATCTGAGCAACCTATCAGAGAAGTTTGTTTTCCAGAATGAATAGCCCTCCCCTTTCCTTTATGAGGAAATTAACATTCTGATAACCAATTTCCCCAGAACATATAAAATACCTTGCAAAATGTCATTGAAATGGCTATCTCTCTTCCTTACCATGAGATTATACATTAGGTCCTCCCCTGCGTGTTGTCTGGTGTTATGATAAGAGCCACTGAGTTGGTGTTCAGCCCGCATGAGGCACAGTTTCGGAAAGAGAACCCCCACAGCCTTTCCCCTCCCAAGCAAGGGGCTCCACCCTTCACTAAGGGATGAGGAGGGAAGGGCCATACCTGGTGTATCCTCTCTGGGCAGCAACCATCAGGGCGGTGAAGCCAAATTTATTGGGAACATCAACCTTCACGTTGCTTGGGGAAAAACACAGAGGAGAAAGAGATTAACGTGCCTGCACCACTTCCTGTGGATTCACAGCTGACACCTCTTGCAGAGCACAGGTGGTTAGAATGGTTCATTTTCCCAAAAATTCCAATTCCGCCTGGGCCATTAAGTTGTTGTTGTCTTAGACTGCCCTGTCTAATATGTTAAAGGATCCAAATTCACAAGGAAAGAGGAGGAAATTGCTGTAATTTCACTTGAAATAGGCATTTTCTCCAATGCAGAACCATTATGCAATTCGATAAAATCCTCCACCAAGAGCAGACCCCCCTAAACTATGGAGAGGACACAGTGTCTGCGCTGCAGGCTCTCAGCTCCACCCGCCACACGAGCCTGGAATGAGGGCGAGCCACAGTTCTCCCTTGATCCCGTCTCACCTACTGGGAGTGAAGCTCTGCTGCTCAGAGAAAAAAGCCAAGCTCTTAAATAGCAGCTTGGAAGCTGTGGCTTTTTGCAGGAACCTTCTCTTCTCCAGCTTACAGAGCCTCAATTCAGAGATGACCTTTCTTCTAAGTGAAAGTTGCTCAGTCATGTCCAACTCTTTGTGACCCCATGGACTGTACAGTCCATGGAATTCTCCAGGCCAGAATACTGGAGTGGGTAGCGGCTCCCTTCTCCAGGGGACCTTCCCAACCAGGATCAAACCCAGGTCTCCCACATTGCAGGCAGATTCTTTACCAGCTGAGCCACAAGGGAAGCCCCATCTTCTAAGATGCTCAAAACTATCAATTCAAAAAGGGTCTGGGTAAGCTCGCCCCCTTTTCATTTGGGAAGCAGCTGCAGATAGCCCATCTGTGGCATTCACGGCCACCATTTCCCCTCTAGGGTTTTATCAGTCATTTGAATTAGAAACAGCTGATTGAGTGATTCCTTAATTTCATCAGGAATTAGACATGGGCAGTTAGGGGTGAAATTTGCCCAAATGCTATGGCATATAAGCAAGAATCAGAAGCTATTTCTGGGAAGAAAATGCGACACCCAGACTTGGCATTTCTGCCTTCAGTGTTCACTAAATAATAGCATTTATGTGGGGCTTTCTATGGTCGTCCTTACGAACCAGGCTGAACTCACACCAGTCATCTGAGATCGATTTTGGAGCCAGCTTTTAAGCACTGCTGTGAATTAAAACAGATCTAAGTTTGTAAAAGGCAGAGTTCTCTCACCCTCCTTGCAGGATGCGCACCAACAGATCTTCATCGTTCACGTTGACAGCTCTGTGCAAGTGTTCGCTACTTATGGGTTCTCCTGAAGAAAGCAGATGGAAGGTGGTCATCCAAAATAGAAAGAAAGGAGATACATTCCAGCTCTATTGCTCCTGCAGCCTCGAGTGGAAGTTCATGTTCACCTCTAAGAAGGCACTTGGCAACTTCGCTGAGTGTCTCTTACATGACATACTCCACTCCTCCTTTTACTGAAAAAAGATCTTGTTTTCACATATTAAGAGGAGAACATTTAGACTGTCCTAAAGGCTTGGGACATTTTCAAGTTATAAAAGCACTGCTGTGTGGATGTTATTCTGATATTTGAAAAATAAACCTTTCAGATTTCTTAAGACTTCATAAACGTCTCTTACGAGCAAGAAAAACCTCCACCATCGTCACGACGGACTGGTTTTGTTTGCCAGGGAGTCACTAAGCCATGTGAACAACAAACAAGAAAAGACAGATGGTTTTAACATTGGGAACCCACCCTGCTAGTCCTTCCCTGGGAACATAACATCCACTTCGGGCTTGAGGGGGCAGAAGGGCTCATACCCAGAGAGGTGGGACATGGTGAGAAAGCCTCACAGTGGGGGCAAGCCTGCGAGTGGGGGAGAGCGGGGGGAGGGTCCTGAGAAACAGTAGAGGAGCAACGGGAGAAGAGAGGCCCTTTGTGTAGTGACTCCTCGTGGAAGAGAACGAGGCAGAGAACCACGTGAGACTGCAGAACCACGTGAAAGAAGCCGTCCAGCAGGACGTTTATTTCACGGCTTCACGTGTTTCAGCTTCCATGACTTTCTGCCTTTGTCGATGATTAAGTTTACGTGAAATAATACAAAGCACTAGAACAGCACCTGCACATTATTTAAGTGTCTTTAGCAGTAAGGAAAAAAAAAGTCCACATGCAGTACAGGGGACGTGGGTTCAGTCCCTGGCTGAGAAGGTCCCCTGGAGAAGGGAATGGCAACCCACTCCTGTATTCTTGCCGGGAGAATTCCATGGGCAGAGAAGGCTGGCGGGCTACAGTCCACAGACTTGCAGAGTCAGACATGACCAAGCACACATACTCTCGTGCAGGTAACAGTAACGGAGTGGCAGGTGCCCTGGCCCCAAGCAGAGTGCCTTTCCTTTTAGCCTGGTGTCCAACCTCCCACACGCAAGTAGCATCCTACCTGCCCCCACAGGCATCGAGCTGATAATCCCTGGCTTCAGTCATCTCAAGGGGCTCATTCATCTAACATGTCTAAGGGACTTAGTCATGTATGGATGGGAGAGTTGGACCATAAAGAAAGCTGAGTGCTGAAAATTGATGCTTCTGAACTGTGGTGCTGGAGAAGACTCTTGAGAGTCCCTTGGACTGCAAGGAGATCCTACCAGTCCATCCTAAAGGAAATCAGTCCTAAATATTCATTGGAAGGACTGATGCTGAAGCTGAAATTCCAATACTTTGGCCACCTGATGTGAAGAACTGACTCCTTAGAAAAGACCCTGATGCTGGGAAAGAGTGAAGGGGGGAAGAGAAGGGGACGACAGAGGATGAGATGGTTGGATGGCATCACCGACTCTATGGACATGAGTTTGAGCAAGCTCGTGGAGTTGGTGATGGACAGGGAGGCCTGGCAGGCTGCAGCCCATGGGGTGGCAAAGAGTTGGAGATGGCTGAGCGACTGAACTGAACTAAGTAACGTCCATCCCCGGTCTTCACTCTAGGGGGCACCAGAGAGAAAGAGACACACACAGGCTCCTCCCCTGTTCTTCATGCTGTGGGGCTTTCAGCTGTTATATTCTCAACTCTGAAAGAAAACATCCCCCGCAGCCGTCTTCTCACATCGCACATCAGGCTGCCTCCTGGGGCTCACCCCACAGCTTACCCTCCCTCTTACGTCCAGCCTGCAGAGGTCCCTGGTCCCCTGTGCTGGTGGAGAAGTGGTCCGGGGCAGCTCCCAGCACTGGAGCCCCTTTCCTGCCAGTTTGCCTGGACAAGTCTCCCTGAACAGAGTACAAGCCAGGAAACAGAAGGGCAGAGGAATGAGTGGATCCCTATCAGAGTGACCTTCAGCTGATACCCTTTCTTCTGTTCCGGTAAAATAAATTTAAGCCGAGTGAAAATCGTTCTTGAAACAACCATGTTGTCTGCTTGAGATTGCCAGCCTCCTTAAGATGTCTCAGCTACGTTATACTTCCTTGTCATCATCCCACATATAGTTTTAGACCCAGAGCCTTAAACAAAAGCAGCACGATAAGCCATCAGAAGGCAAGGCCCACAGCCGGCCCTGGCCTTTAGAGAGGGGTCATCTCTAGCCCCTTGGTTTCGGGAGGTGCGATGGGAGGGCTCCCCAGGGGACTTTTGGTGAAGTCTGGTGATATTGTGATTGGTTGTCACAACTTAAGGGTTGGTACTACTGGCATCTAGGGGCTGGAGGCAGGGATGCCTCTAAACACTCTGCAGACCAGGGTAACTCCACAGCCTGAATTATCCAGCCCCAGATTCCAACAGTGCAGTGGCTGAGTTGGACACTAGAGTTGGACGGACTTAAAATGATCTATCCTTTAGTGAGCAAACAAAACCCAAAGTTCCCTTTCCCTCTCCCTTCCTGGAAAGGAGAAGGAAGGTGTCGTAGGTAAGTCCGTTACTGCACCAAAGACCCCACCCCTGTGAATCGCAAACTTCAATTGCCACTAAAAACACAAAAATACATGATTTGAATGGAATAGTTTAGAGGAACATAGGAATTGTGATAGTCACTCAGTTGTGGCCCAACTCTTTGCGACCCCATGGACTGTAGCCCGCCAAGGCTCCTCTGTCCATGGAATTCTCCAGGCAAGAGCGCTGGGGCGGGTTGCCATTGCCTTCTCCAAAATTATCTAGAACATAGGAAGCTCATCCTATTTCTACTGAATTTTAAAGTACGGTATCCTAACTCGATCCTATTAACTGAATCTAGGACTTTACATGATGCATTTAGATTCTCCTTCAGACCACAGACCAGGACAAGAAAGGCTGAGGGAGTCATCCAAGGAAGGAGTGTGGGGCTTGACTAGATGCTGACGTAGCTGACCAGTCCACTGTAGGCTTCCACTCTTACTAAACATTGGGTACAAGCAGACACCTTAAATACACATCTATGAACCCCAACTCCTGCCAAGTGTGAAGTGAAAGGGGAGGCCTAAAGCTTAGAAGCCTTTAGAAACGTGTTGATTTCTTGGAATGTGAAGGGAAGTCCGAAAAGCACACACAGCGCCCAGCACAGTGCCCCCTGACCACTTCTAGCCCACGCCGCCCCTCTTCTCTGCCCCAGCACACCTCTCCTCGTGCGGGCCCTCCCCTTCCCAGCCAAGGAGCTCTGCAGCAGGCAAATATCAGAAAATGAAGGAAGTTCATTTCACGCTTAGAAGCTTGAGGACCACGCATAGCAGATACCAGGGTATCATGATATTAGGATGTAATTTAAATAAATGTCCCTGAAGGCTCAGACGGTAAAGAATCTGCCTGCAATGCAGGAGACCCAGGTTTGATCCCTGGGTCGGAAAGATCCCCTGGAGAAGGAAATGGCAATCCACTCCAGTATTCTTGCCTGGAGAATCCCACGGGTAGAGCAGCCTGGTGGGCTACAGTCCGTGGGGTCGCAAAGAGTCGGACACAACTCAGCAGCTAACACAACACATTGCCTGTCCTGGCTTCTGTAACGGGTCATCAGCGCCCTCTGAACTCATTCTGAGAACAAAGGGACACCTCATGGAAGAGAAGGAAAACAACAGAATTGCTCACCACACCCTGCTCGCTGAGCTCCAGCAAAAGGAAGCAGTAACTGTCATCAGGGATGGAAGTTCTGTCTCAGCATTAACTCACTGACCCTCTCAGAGCCCTGCTGGGAAGGCAAAGAGGTACCGAGTGTGACCACCAGCCCTGACAGGGACCACCAAGGCTTGAAAGGTAGCTCTGGTTACAGGAATTGACTGAGAAACAGGAAAGAAATGCAAAGACTCTTGTTTGCAGGGCAGAGCAGCTCCTCCCATCTTACTCTAGGCAGGAGTCGTGAAGAACAGAGGAAATTCCAGGGTGAGCAGAATGTTTCAGGCCCCCGCCCCCAAGCCCTTTAAGACACCCTGGGTCTGGCCCAAGGGACCTGCTGTCAGTACGTGCGACGGAACACGACAAAGGCAGGCTTTGCATCTGTGGGTCTGTTTCTCTGATGTTGACCCGGGTGTCGCAATTCCAAATAGTGAACTGATGCTGCCGGTGGTGAAGACACTTGTGTTAGAGCACCCACGTGTGTTAGATGGGTGGCACTGGTCAGGTGGGACCTCGGGAGGGGACACCTGGCCAAGAGGAGGAGGGGACAGAGAAGTGTTTGGGAAGCCTCAGCTCACGTTCTCTAGGAGGGTCATTAAGCTGCAGATCCCCCAGCAGATATTGAAGCGGCGTGATAACACCTTTCTTGGTGGAATTTAAGTCTCTATTAAAAACAGTGAATAAATGATGAGCTCATTGGGGAAAATATTTGCCAATTAAGAAGCAGCAGCTGTTTTTCTTTCTTTTTAAGGGCCCAACTGATTAAAATTGCATGCCTCATTTAAGCAAGAATCTCCGGTACTTTACCTGGGGAAGGAAAAAAAAAAGGCTGAGCATCCTTTATTCAAACAAAGTACATGCTTTTGTGATTCATTAAAACACTTTCAAACCGAATGCAAATTATCAACCCACAGAAGCATTTTCGCTTGTTTTATATAATGTGCACATTTTTAATTCTTTGGTTAGCATGATCTGCCTCCTTAGGAGAATTTGCTTTGTATATTATAGTAACAGCCTAAGCAAGCAGCAGCCAGCCAGAAGGAAGAGGTACACAGATCCTTCCCACCCAGGAGAGGGCCCTGAGGTCTGGCACGCGTCCTGGAGGCAGGTACATCCACTGTGACCCAGCACCTGGCTCCCAGGGCGTCACCAGGAGCCTCTTCTCCAGCCCACCCTCATCCCTGCAGGAGGCCTTGTCTCTTGACCCGCGGAAGCCGTGGACTGCAGTGACAAAGGCTTTGGACCACCAGACCAGTTATCCACGGCTGCCTCTCCAAAGTCCACTCGGCAAGGAGAAGGCACACCGGGCTTGCAGGCGCCACCACTGTCAGCTGACATACCAAGAGCTATGGTGGGTGGGGGGTCTTCTGTCTTTCTAGAACTCCAGGTGGTACCCTGACTCCCCGTAACCTCTGGCCACAAGGTCCAGGAGCCCCTGCCCTGGCTTCGGTGGGATACTAAGGATGCCAGTGGCCACCAGAGGCCTCTCTGCGCCCGGTTCCACTCACCTGGCAGGTTCAGGGGCATCTCCCCAACCAGTGGGAACCAGACCCACCTCCTGAGACGCAGGAAAGAAAGCTGAGCCAGTCAGAGCATCTCTTCCTCCTCCCGGGTCCATCTCGGGGCATTTTGTTCACTATCTGCCCACGCGCGTCTTAAGTCTTCTATAATTAGGCGTGACTAACCCATCACCCTCGCCCTTCAGCACACAGTAGGTGGAGGCCAGGAAAGACGAATGACTATGTAAAATAAGAGGCAACGGAGTGTTGCTAGAGGCGGGGAGACCCTGAGACACGGCTCTGTGCTGGGGGAGGACCTGAGTGCCCGGCAGGCCAGGGGCAGCCCCACAAGGACCCACCTGGAGCAGAGCTCTGCCCCTGGAGGGGACGCGGTAGGCCCAGGAGTGGAGGGGAGGGCACCCCAGGACGCAGAAGTGGAGTCCCCAGAGGGCTGCAGGGAGCTGAGCGTTGGCCTGGGGGAGCCGCCTGCCCCAAAGCGGGCCTCCGGAGCCTCTCTTTACCCGGTGGGCTCCCTTCGCCCATGTTTCTCCTCTCTGCTCTCCTCCCTTCTCTATGCCTTCCCCAAGCGCACAAACAGCTGCCTTTTCTTTCCCCTGTTGACTCCAGGAGTCAACAGCTTCCACAGAAAGGCAAGTGCGTTCATCCTCTCCAGCTTCAGGGCCAAGCCATCTTTTCTGACCAGCATCTTCGGAATTGACCATTTCACGTCAGAAGCCTTCTCTGAAACTGTATTTCTTCACAATCAGCTGAGCACCATTTAGGGGGTGTACACGATGTCGCCACTCTCAGCTTTAACTAAATTCTCAGCTTGCTAAACTGAGATTCAACCCCCTAATGGCCCCCATGCAATGGAAGCTGTTATGAACCAACTCAAAATCTGAATGATCTTTCCTGCACATGAAAACTTCCATGAGTAAAGGCCTTACAGACACAACTGAAACTCTCTAAAAACATATACACCCGTATTCAAGCCAAATGCTACACCGAATGAAACTTGAAAATAACATTTAACTCACAAGAGGTGGATTCCCTTTATGCAACCGAGAAAAAGGTTTGTCTGTGGGTGGGCCGGGAAGAACACTTCTGACCGTTTTAATCTTCACAGCATTCTGGTTCAAAGATGTCACTGCGTTACACACACACGTTCAGGATGCTTTAAAATACCGATCACAGGGTTTCCCTGGTGGCTCTGTAGTGAAGGATCAGCCTGCTAGTGCAGGGGAAAGTGAAAGTCGCTCAGTCGTGTCCAACTCTTCGCGACCCAAAGAGTCTATGCAGTCTATGGAATTCTCTGGGCCAGAACACTGGAGTAGTTAGCCTTTCCCTTCTTCAGGGGATCTTCCCAACCCAGGGATCGAACCCAGGTCCCCCACATTGCAGGCGGATTCTTTACCAGATGAGCCACCAGGGAAGCCCAGCCAGGGGGCACAGGTTCGATCCTGGGTCTGGGAAGATCCCACGGGGCAACAAGGCCCATGAACCACAGCTACTGAGCCTGTGCTCTAGAACCCGGGAGCCGCAACTACAGAAGTCTGTGCGCTCTAGAACCTGTGTATGCTTTGCAGCAAGAGAAGCCACCGCAATGAGAAGCCCGTTACGGCAATGAAGAGTCACCCCGCTCAGTGCACCTAGAGAAAGCCCATGCAAATCAATGAGGACCCAGCACAGCCGAAAATAAACAAACCTTTAAAAGAGAAAGTATGATCACAGAAAATATTTGCACTCCTAAATCGGCCTCTCGCCCCTCCCCCACTGTGTCTCCACCCACGGCATCCCCAGGAACCAGGTTTATGCATCCAGTCATGACGATACACTGACATTGTCTCAAAGGGACAAAATGCCAAGCGGATTTCTCCCCTGAGGTCACCCAGGCGGGCAGCCTGCTTCTCGCCCTGGGAACCCTTGGGGCAGCCCACACGCCCCATGGCTCGTTTCCTAAGAAAGGTGACTCCATCCTTTTTTTTCCTGAATGTGCGCTCCCAGGGTAGTGCCAGCCGACACAAAAACAGGGCTCACTTTTGTCTGAGCATAACGCGACTTCCCTTGTGGGATGGCCAGGCCTGGACAGCGAACAATGTTATCACAGCGTTCAAAAACGGAGCGGTTTCTGCGACCAGTCAGGCCGAGCAGAAAGCAGAGAGTCTTCCCCTTCATGCTGGCCGGGCACCATTAGACAAATGGGCTCCGAGTTCTGAATACTCACGGGTTGTGGATACCGAGACCACCGGGCTGTACGCATACTCTCCGGAGGGGCTGGTGACCTTCAGCCGAAATCGGTACAGGGTCCGCGGTTCCAGGCCTTCCACCACATGCTTGGTCGCGTAGCCCCTAGACGGGAGGGAGACCGGCGGTGAAGACAGCAGGTCATGGAGGCTGTGTCCTCCAGAGCTACCAGAAGGGCGGCTGGAAGGGTTTCTGAGCACTGACTACCCCCAGGACGGAGCTCACCTGGAAGGCCAGCCGTCTCTCACCTTGGGCTGAACTCTTGGGTACAAAGGACAAACCAGGCGTCCGCTCCTGCCCCCCAGGTGTCCTCCACCCCAGTCTCCTTCCTGCAGGCAGACACACAGCTGGCACGTGACTGTGCAGAGAAAGTCCCCTACACGAGAACCTTCAAGCTGTGAACTTGCAAAGATGTGAACGTGTGCTAATGTGTCCCATCATGCCAGCTGTTAGTTCACGTGTCTGGCGTACATTGTCACATGTGTGCACGCTCGACAAGAGGCTGTGCTTTTGTGTGCTCTTGTTTGCGGAGTTGTGTATCATTTACGTGGCAAGCGTGAATACGGTACTAGAGAGCCAGTTGTGCTGGTTGAGCACCAAGGCTAACTTTGCTGGACTCACAAAGTGGACTGACCGACTCCCTGCCCCTGCAGGGAGAGGACATGAGGAAGAAGAGAGTGTGAGGAAGGAGGGGACGACGTGAGGAGGGAGCAGCTGGGGAGATGGGCGTCCAGGAACAGTGTGCTCATCACGCCCCGCGATCCGTCTCAGCTGGGAAACGTTTGCGGGAAGTGGGTGCTGAGCGCTTGGAGGACAGAAAGCTGGCCAGAGGCTGCGACGGAAACCTGAAGGCCTCCGGAGGCAAGGGTGGGGATCAGAGCATTTGGAGCCGCAAAACGAGTCCTGGAAAAGGCAGGCGGGCCATGCTGCCAGCTCAGGACTCAGAGAAGGTGCTGGGAGGCAGGGCCAGGGGCCTGTGTGTCTGACTCGCCACGCTTTCTAGGACGCCAGGTCTCCAAAAGCCCACAGACTTGTATGTCATCCCAGCGGTGCTCCCGACCTCGAGCTGTCCACGGATGCCCCCTGCTATCCTCCTCCTCTCACATCCCGCACCTGGTCCACCAGCAAAAGTTTTCAAAATGGTCTTTAAAAAACCTGAATTCACCACTCTGTCGTCTCCCACCTAAATTATTACAGACGCTCCCCAGTTAGTCCTCCCTACTGTTGCCGCCTCGGCTCCTCCCTCAGCAGCCAGACTGGCCCTCCCGGGGAGAGACCACCATGCCCTCCATGGTTTATGGGGGCCCAGAGGCTTCTCCCCTGGCAGAGGGGCAGCCCCCAGGACACCGGGGGTCTCCTCCCTGGCCCAACCCCTGTCACCCCTCTCATTCACTCCACTGCTCAGCATTTCTGGAACTCCAGGCATTTTCACCAGCTGTGTCTTCTGCCCAGGACGTTCTTCCAGACACTCACAGATACCCCTCCCTTGCTCCTTCATACGGATGTCACCTGCGCAGCGAAGCCTTCACCTCCATGCCAAGCCCCTGGCTTCTCCTCCTCAGTACTCACCACCATCCGACACACTCTGTGTTTTCACTTCTGCCCCTTCCTTACCATTCATCTTCCTCATCACAAGGGAGGAATTAGGATCTGTTTGTCCAGTGCGGTATCCCCAGCAACCAGAACAATGTCTGGCACATAGTAGGTGCTGATTGAATGAATGAATGAAATGCATGATAGGGGAAACGACTATTAGAGGAATTTAGAGGGGTAGATAATAGGAGAGCAAAAGGAACATCTCAGTCAAGACAGAACCTGGCTTGGGTGGAGCGAAGGATGGAGCAGGGTGGGAGGGAAGATTGTTCTGAACAGGGAAAACAGCTGAACACACGTGCAAGAAAATTCAAGGCGTCATCCAAGGACGTGAAGCAGCTTTCACTGGACAGTTCATACTCAGAAATAAGAGACAGGAAGAAAGACAGGCGGTGGGCAAACTGAAGAGCATCCAATGTTAGTCTGTGGGAGTCTGACCTTCATCCTGCAAGCAATGGAAACACATTGCAGGCAACATGACAAGAGGAAGGTTAAAAAAGAAAATGTGGGATTTGGACAATTACACAGCAACTAAAAGGGATGTGGACAATTACATCAGCCGCTGTGGACAGCCGTAGGACCTGGGAACTCAGCAGTGACAACTCAGAAAACAGATCCTCCTTGCAGCCTCGCAAGGGACATGCTGGAGTTGAACAAATGAGAGCACAGAAAGGATGTGCAGAGGGAGAACTCACAAAAGCTAGATCACGGGCTGTGAGAAGGAGCGCCAGCATCGACCCTAGACTGGCTAGTGGGGCAGAACAGAAAGCGACGGGTCGAAACGAAGTTCTTAAATCCACAAGCCCAAGGTCAGGTAGTCTAGATCGCCGCTTTCTTAAAGAAAGGCATTTCCTAGTTTTAACGACGATATACCCAGGGGGAAAGGGATGGAACCAAGAAAAGGTCAAGATTAACGTGGTCGCACTCTGCCACCTAGCGTCAAGGCTTGTGCTAATCCTCTGCGATAGCTTGAGCGTCTCACAATGGTGGCTCAGGGTTGGGGGTCTGAAGGCCTCCGGGACAGGTCCTGAAACACCAGGCAACCAACCAGCTGAGCTTCCAGGCCAGGCAGCACTCAGATCTCTGAGAAACCCAGGCTGGAGGCCAGTGGACCTGACTGCTCACCCAGCACAGGAGAAATGGAGGCGGGAAGTAAAGGAGCCCCTAGGAGAGTCCCACCTGACGTCTCCAAGCTCGGCTCACGGTACCAAGATAGACAGCAGGAAAGAAATTGAATCTTTTTCTCTATATATAGGGATACTTATTATATCATCATTCATGCTTTGGGGTGGATTTGCTTTCTTCAGGTACGTGCATGCATTTTTTTTTTTCTAGGTACAAAGAATCATTCATCAAATCGCAAGGATACCGTGGTTAGGTTTTGTACCCTCACCACAATGCCACCTTGAGTGAAGTCCAGCCAAGCACTGGAACTGTTCTGCATCACGACCTCAACATCCCCAGGATGGTGACTCTGCCCTGCAGCTTTCCCTGACGTCCCCACTGGGGAAAGTGTGAGAGGTTCGCAGGATTGCTCTGTACGATTTCTCACAGCCAGACGTGAAGCTGCCATTATGTCAAAATTAAAAGTTACATATAAAACCAACTGGTACCTCATTTTCAGTCTTATTCCTAAAACACAAGTCATTTTACAAGTAGTAGAGCTGGCAAAGGAAGAAATAAGGATTGAAGTAAAAGCTAAGGCGGTGGCGGGGGGGGACAAATGACTTCTTGATACAAGTATTTTGAGGGCCTCCTGTGTGCTGACACTGTCTGGAGCTGGGGAGAACGCCTGAAGCAAAGCAGGAATCTTACCTGCCTCTCATGGAGTTTAGATGCTGGGGTGCGGGGAGACAGAAAATGAAGAGACCAATGGCAAAGTGACTCCAGCAGAGCCAGACGTCACGAGAAAATGAAACCTGGTCACAGCAGAGAGGAGAGCTGGCTGGAGGGACGGCTACCTCGGGGGGCCTCTTGAGGAGGGGCCAGTATTTGATATGACACGTGCGTGGTGTGGAGGAACCAGCTGTGTTAAAAACAGAAGGAGCACTTCTCCGGTGGCGGAGTGGATAAGAGCTCGCCTGCCAAAGCAGAGGACATGGGTTCGATCCCTGGTCCCAGAAGATTCCACATGCTGCTGAGCAACTAAGCCTGTGTGCCGCAAGTACTGGACCTAAGCGCCACAACTACTGAGCCTGCACCCCTAGCGCCTATGCTCTGCCACTAGAAAAGTCATCTCAATGAGAAAAAGTCATTTCATCTCCAGCGGACTGCAAAGAAGAGTAGCCCCCCACTTGCCGCAACGAGTGAAAGCCCGTGCAAAGCCATGAAGGTCCAGTGCAGCCACAAAAGATAAAATAAATAATTAAAAACAGAAGGAAATGCATTCAAGAGGAAGGCGAAAAGCCAGGCCCTGATGGAGGAGAGATGGAGGTGGCAGGTGGGTTGGAAGAGTCAGCGAGGGACCAGTGATGCAACGTGAGTGTCAGGGAGTTGTCACACCTGTGCCCAGGGCACCCTGATGGGAACCTCAAGTGATTTCATCCAACTCTCCTCTGATTCTGTCTCCACATTTCGGATTTGAAATATATACCATTAGAATATTTCAGAAGCCTACAGAGCTCTCAGAGGTCTAGGAGGTTTAATTTCAAAGCGACTGCTCACCCTTCTTTTCCGAAACTCATCCTTCATAGAAAGAATGGATCCAATGATGCTCTCTCATCCTTTTAATTTCGAAAAACAAGTCTTCTTAGAGACAACAGAAACCAATCCAGCTAATCAAGAAACCAAAGCAAAATATTAAGCAATTCAACATTGCACCTACGTATAAATGATACCATAAGTGTGCAGTTTGGGGTCCTCTTCTTCGATAGAAAACCTGAACCATTGTTCCTGGGGGCCCTGCCGCTTTGCTTTCTTCTCCAGATCCCAGTATAGTTCAATGCTGTGATGAGTCACTTTGCCCACAACAGGCGGATGAGGCTTTGAGGATGATGTGATTTCTAGAAAAGAAAAATGATACAGTATTTCAGGGCTGTTTTCCCATAACGACAAGAGAGACTGGCTGAGTGTGTTATAGCTGCTCAAAGACCAGCTGTGTTTTCCTCTACATCAGCCATACTGTAGGTATGTCTCCCTATGGTTTGAAGAACCTTGGAAAAGCATTGAGTGATAGAAAATTCAGCTGATGCAGTGAGCTGCCACGTTCATCAATGAGGTGACTGCATCTTACCCATCGACCTCACACTTCATCCATGGACCTTTCCAAAAGGTTGGTTAACTTATGGAACAAATTAGGATGTTCTCTGAGCTGATGAAACTCAGTTTGCCGTTATCATCCTTCAGTGAATTGGCTGGTAAGCAAAGTCGTAGACAAATGAAATCACTGGTCCAAATATTTGTAACACAGATGACAAAGGGTTGATACCGATTCTATATAAACAGCTCTTACAAACTAACCAAGGGGAAAACCGAAAGGGTAATCATAACAACCAGGCAAAAATGAGCAGTAGACAAAACGGTAAAAATAAACAATTTCCAAAAAGACACTTATATTGCCTAGCAGCCATGGAAATGGATAACAATGTCAGACACTTAAAAAGAGCTTCATAACTATCAGAAGTGATCATGTGGGGAAAGGACAGTTATACACTGGTTGGTGGGGGGCAGGGTGTGGAGTATGAATTCTAGCCTTTTTAGAAAGCAGTAAGATGGCATCTATTAAAATTAGAGATACATACACCCTCCTCTGCAACCATCCCAGTCTTGGTAGACTCTCCTGCAGAAGTCTGAGCCCATCGGGACATATATATAGTGGACATTAACTGCTACAGCTTTTAGCCAATTACAGCAACAAAAGGAGAAAACCCATTAATAACAGAATAGTCAAATAAATGATGGTATGTCCATAGCATGGAATATTACATGGCCTTTAGAGATAAATTTGTTCTGCACTAGATGCCTTGAAAGTAGTTCCAGAAGGCATTGTTGAGGCAGAAGTCAAGATGTCGAGAAAAAGAGGGTATTTCATTTCTGTAAAAGATGACAAGGGGCACAGCACACAGCAAGCTGTTCCATACCTAGTTTTTCTGTTTCATGTTACTTTCGTCTCCCTTGCTGGATTTTTAGGTCCTTAGGGCTGGGCCCTTGACTCACACCGCCTTTAAAACCTTTCCCCCTCCCTCAGAGTCTTTCAGGCCTCAAAAACTACCATTGTTATCAAGAGAAAACTCTAACTTGAAAAGATACCCCACTGTTCACAGCCACATTATTCACAACAGCCAAGACATGAAGGGAGTCTAAGTGTTCATCAGCAACGGAGTGGATAAAGAAGACAGGGTACACAGACACGATGGAGCATTACCAAGTCATAAAAAAGAATGAAACCGTGCCATTTACAGCAAAATGGAGGGACCTAGACGTTATCACATTAGGCAAAGTAAATCAGACAAAGACAAATATATATGATATCACTTCCAAGTGGAATCTAGTATATGATACAAGTAAACTTGTTTACAATACAGAAATAGACCCACAGAAATAGGAAACAAACCTATAGTTACCCAAGGTGGTAGGGAGAGAAGAGATGAATTGGGACTTTTGGAATTAACATCTACACACTCTTACGATTATACAATGGAAGTGACAAATAGATTCAAGGGATTAGATCTGATAGACGGAGTGCCTAAAGAAATATGGATGGTGGTTCACAACATTGTATAGGAGGTGGTTATCAAAACCATCCCCAAGAAAAAGAAATGCAAAAAGGCAAAATGGTTGTCTGAGGAGGCCTTACAAATAGCTGAGAAAAGAAGCAAAAGGCAAAGGAGAAAAGGAAAGATATACCCATCTGAATACAGAGTTTCAGAGAAAGGCAAGGAGAGGCAAGAAAGCCTTCCTAAGTGTGTGTGTTAGTCACTTAGTCGTGTCCGATTCTTTGCGACCCCATGGACTATAGCCCGCCAGGCTCCTCTGTCCGTGGGATTCTCCAGGCAAGAATACTGGAGTGGATTGCCATTTCCTCTCCAAGGGATCTTCCCAACCCAGGGACTGAACCCAGGTCTCCTGCACTACAGGCAGATTCTTTATCATCTGTGCTATAGGGAAGTCCCTTCTTCAGTGAAGAATGCAAAGAAACAGGAAAACAATAGAATGGAAAAGACTAGAGATCTTTTCAAGAAAATTAGAGATAGCAAGGGAATATTTCATGCAAAGATGGGCACAATAAAGAACAGAAACAGTATGGATCTAACAGAAGCAGAAGATATTAAGAAGAATACACAGAAGAATCATGCAAAAAACATCTTCATGACCCAGATAACCATGATGGTGTGATCACTCACCTAGAGCCAGACATCGTGGAGTGTGAAGTCAAGCGGGCCTTAGGAAGCCATCACTATGAACAAAGCTAGTAGAGGTGATTGAATTCCAGCTAAGCTATTTCAAATCCTAAAAGATGATGCTGTTAAAGCACTGCACTCAATATGCCAGCAAATTTGGAAAACTCAGCAGTGGCTGGGAAAAACAGGACTGGAAAAACTCAGCTTTCATTCCAGTCCCAAAGAAGGGCAATGCAAAAGAATGTAAAAACTACCACACAATTACACTCATCTCACACGCTAACTGAGTAATGCTCAAAATCCTTCAAGCTACGCTTCAACAGCATGTGAACTGAGAACTTCCAGATATACAAGCCGGATTTAGAAAAAGCAGAGGAACCAGAAATCAAATTGCCAACATCCACTGGATCATAGAAAAAGCAAGAGAATTTCAGAAAAACATATACTACTGCTTCACTGACTGTGCGAAAGCCTTTGACTGTGTAGATCACAACCAACTGTGGAAAATTCTTCAAGAGATGGGAATACCAGATAACCTTACCTGCCTCCTATGAAACCCGTATGCAGGTCAAGAAACAACAGTTAGAACTGGACATGGAACAACAGACTGGTTCCAAATCAGAAAAGGAATACGTCAAGACTATATATCATCACCCTGCTTATTTAACTTATATGCAGAGTACATCATGAGAAATGCTGGGCTGGTTGAATCACAAGCTGGAATCAAGATTGCCAGAAGAAATATCAATGACCTCAGATATGCAGATAACACCAGCCTTATGGCAGAAAGCAAAGAGGAATTAAACAGCCTCTTGATGAAAGTGAAAGAAGAGAGTGAAAAAGCTGGCCTAAAACTCAACATTCAAAACACTAAGATCATGGCATCCGGTCCCATCACTTCATGGCAAATAGATGGGGGAACAATGGAAACAGTGATAGACTTTTATTTTCTTGGGCTCCAAAATCACTGTGGATGGTGACTGCACCATGAAACTAAAAGATACTTGCCCCTGGGAAGAAAAGCAATGACAAACCTAGACAGCATATTAAAAAGCAGAGACATTAATTTGCCAGCAAAGGTCTGTATAGTCAAAGCTATGATTTTTTCCAGTAGTCATGTACAGATGTGAGAGTTAGACAATAAAAAATGCTGAGTGCCAAAGAATTGATGCTTTTGAACTGTGGTGTTGGAGAAGACTCTTGAGAGTCCCTTGGACTGCAAGGAGATCCAACCAGTCCATTCTAAAGGAAATCAACCCCGAATATTCATTGGAAGGACTGATGCTGATGCTAAAGCTCCACTAATTCGGCCACCTGATGTGAAGAGCCAACTCATTGGAAAAGACCCTGATGCTGGGAAAGACTTCAGGCAGGAGGAGAAGGGTGCAACAGAGGATGAGATGGTGGGATAGCATCACAGACTCAATGGACATGAGTTTGGGGAAACTCTAGGAGATGGTGAAGGACAGGGAAGCCTGGCATGCTGCGTCCATGGCGTCTCAAAGACTTGGACACGACTGAACGACTGAACAACAAATGTGTAACTGAATCACTTTGCTGTACGTTTGCAACTAAGGCAACATTATAAATTAACTACACTCTAATTTTTTTAATGTCATTGATTCCCCAATATTTATTATCCATAAAGAGAGGGTCTTTTGCTTCCCCCATCAGCCAATATCTCAGGTAGCTGACCCACTACCTCTGGGACCCCAGGGCCTCCTGCAGTATAGCCCCATACCAACCCCCTTCTCCCAGCAAGACAAGGCTGCCCTAATCCTGCTTTGCCAGGAGGATGGACAGCCAATTTCCTTTATATTTAGATCCCAGAGATATAGCAGGCAGTCTGCAAGCTCATTCTTTAAAATTTTATCTTCCTAGTATTTATTGAATGCATTGCTTGATGGAATTAGAGAAAGCTGGGTTTGAATACTGGCTCTGAATTAGAGATGAAAGCAGTGCTTGGTGACAAATAATATCTATGAAGCATCTAAATAAACTATGGGATATTTCAGACCAATGGTACCCTAAGTCGCGTCCAACTCTTGTGACCCCATGGACTGTAGCCTGCCGGGCTCCTCTGTCCATGGGATTCTCCATGCAAGAATACTGGGGTGGGTTGCCATTTCCTTCTCCGGGGGAATCTTCCCAACCCAGGGATCGAATCTGGGTCTCCTGCATCGCAGGCAGACTCTACCCACTGAGCTACAAGGGAAGCCCACACAGCAGCTAAAAGGAAGTAGTTTTCCAGGCAACTCAAATCTCAAGTGAGTGTGTAAAAACACAGGTTCAAAGGATACACTGCATTGTATGTGTGTATCTTTTTAAAACGTACAGCACACTGTATACAGACTGTACAACTATAAATATAGTTTATAAATATAGAGACATAGTGAAAGTTGGACAACACTGACGAATGTACATCGCCAGGAGAGAGTGCTCTTAAAAAGAGCCAGGGAGTGGATGAGGTAAGCTGGGGCAGGAGGGTGACTCACCACTGCATTTATAAGGTTTCATGTCATTAAGAATTTAAGGCATATACGGCAAAACATTAACCTTTGAAACCTAGGCGGTCCACTGGGGCATATTATGATTTTCAATACTTTTGGTGTATTTGAAATATCTATTTTTTAAGAAATAACTATACAAATAAATGATATACATTACTTTTGTGGAGCTGTTGGTTTTCTTAGCAAAACGTATTTCAGTGTTTTAAATACTAATTCAAGCACACGGGGAGAGGAATTAATGATCACATACCACTTGTCGGACACAGGTCTTTCGACATGAGTCATTTCATTCAATTTCTGCAACTCTGACTGCGGAACAGCGTGGTGACTTCCATTATGACATTGTTAACTGAACAACTCTTTTCTTTGTCAGAGCCTCCTAAAAACTATTCAGAGCCTCCTTAAACCTGTCAGAGACCAGGATGGGCAGACTGTTATGAATTACCCTCACGATAAGTAGAAGCTAAGTAAAATTTCAGTTCCAGAGACATCCAGCTTAAAAAATTGGGATTAACATATACATGCTACTATATATAAAATAGGAAACCAATAAGGACCTACTGTATGCCACAGGATACTCAGCTCCATATTCTGTAATAACTGTTAAGGGAAGACAATCTGTAGAATATATATGCATGTGTGTGTGTGTGTGTGTGTGTGTGTGTGTGTGTGTGTGTGTGTATAACAATCATGGTGCTTTATACCTGAAATGAACACAATATTGTAAATCAACTAATTTTAATTTTTTTTTAAAGACAAAAAATAATGATCCCATTGGAAATCAAGAAAGATAAGAAATTCTTGGGACTTCTCTGATGGTCTGATGGTTAAGAATCCGCCTTCCCAAGCAGGGTGTGCAGGTTCTGCCCCTGGGCAGGGAACTAAGATCCCACACGCCGTGGGCAACTCAGTCCCTGCAGAACAACTGGAGAAGCTTGCACGCTGCAACAAAGACTGAGTGCAGACAAGATTTAAAAAAAACAACTTTAATTTTAAAAAAAGGTAAGAAAATCTAAATGAATGCCCAGTTTCAAAAGGAACAAATCAAATGGTTCACAAATTTATATGAGAAACAAGAAGACAACATCCCCAGCTTTGCATGTGTTTCTCACGCCTTGCTCATCACTGACACGGGCAAATAGCCAGAGACCTCTGTCCATCACCTTGGCCTGACCATGGATGCGCCACTGCCCCCCGACCCAGCAGTGTGCCCACTGCCAGCTGCAGGGACAAGACAGAGTCAGAACCCTCCCTGTTCACCATCACCCCCTCCAGCTCCGCTACCCTGGAAAAGGTGTGGTGTGTAGATGGTTGATTAAGTGGTTAAGATGGTTAAAGAAGTGATTCAAGTTTCTCAACTCCACAACCCCTCCCAGGTTCAGCACTCATGAATGAAGACTGCCTGGAGGCATAACCATTATAGCAGCCCGCCTGACCGAGCCCAAGACAAGACCTGACACGCCCAGAACCCCAAAGGTTGGCGCGCTAACCCGCAGTGATGCTCTCCATCTTCTTTACTTTGAAGCACGACTTAAAAGATCCAAATCTCCAGCCACACAAGAGCTGCTTTTGGCAGAAAACTGTTAATGCCAGACAGGACCCAGATGGCCTTCCCAGGGGCTCAGTGGTAAAGAATCTGCCTGCCAATGCAGGAGACTCAGGTTTGATCCCTGGTCAGGGACACGATTAAGAGACTAAACGACAACAATAAAAAAAACTCAGACGCAGAGAGGGTTAACTTGTCCAAGGTCACAAAGTGCTAACTGGCAGAATCATGATGAAAATACAGGTCACCTGGCTTTTCAAATTTGTATTTAATTGTCTCTTAGGAACAGAGAGGCTTCCCTGATAGCTCACTTGGGAAAGAATCCGCATGCAATGCAGGAGACCCCGGTTCAATTTCTGGGTCGGGAAGATCCACTGGAGAAAGGATAGGCTCCCCACTCCCAGTACTCTTGGGGCTTCTCCTGTGGCTCAGCTGGTAAAGAACCACCTGCAATGCGGGAGACCTGGGTTCAATCCCTGGGTTGGGAAGATCCCCTGGATGAAGGGAAAGGCTACCCACTCCAGAATTCTGGCCTGGAGAATTCCATGTACTATATAGTCTATGGGGTCGCTAAAAGTCAGGTACAACTGAGCAACTTTCACTTTTTAACTTTAGGATCAGAGATGTTATATGCAGACCCTGGAGTAAAAAAAAAAATGTACTGTTGGTTAGATCTCCAGGTTTCCTCCAGCCACTCATTTTAAATCAGGGTTAAATTGGGAACTTATTTGAACTCCAAGGACACTTTTAAACGAGCAAGAGAAAATAACAAGAGAAAGGGAGATAATGAACCAGTGGTTCAAATAATGAACCACTCATTATTTGAATGAGTGAAGGATGGGAATGTGACGCCGGAGAAGGAAGGGAGGGAGGCTCCCTCCCAGCCCTGGGTCAGGAAGGCTGCTCATTGGCAGGAACTTGGTCCATAAAGAAGAGGATGAGATGGTCCAGGAGGGCCACAGGCAGAGAGGTTTGGTGATGTTCACCTTGACCCTGCAAAGTAGGCAGGAGACCAGCCAGGCGCCTCTTTATGTTTAGCATGGAACGCAGAGGAAAGGCTCTCAAATGTGGGTAAAATAATCAGTGAGACAACTTATAAATATCTGAGAAGGTTTTTTTGTACCAGAGCAAGGAATAGGCACCCTGCCAGGAAAGTATGCTAAACTGAGTTTACTCCCAATACATGAACAAATCCCTTTATTTTTACATTTATTCTTCATCCTCAGGATCGACAGTGAAGCTGGAATTGCAAGGGGAAGTAAGTACATCTAGGTCAACAGCTCTGACTTGCTGTACCCTGAGATGAACCTACCAGCTGTCATAAGTAATAATATATCTTTCCCAAACTGACTACAATCAACATCTTGGAAAACTCAAAAGCCCATCTTTTAGCTATTTATTTATTTAGCCAAGATGTTTATGTCCACATTTGCACTGACATTTATCTAAGTAGAAACACTATTTGGGGAATTGTTTTCATAATTTTATAAAATACACACACAACACACATACAAACACATAGGCATAGATTCAATTTAGATGCTTTTTATACAGGAGTTTTAGAACTCTATTTTTCCTCATTATAACTATCAGATCTTTTAAAAGGTACTTTTGTTTATTTAAGTCTGAAAACCAGTATCCAAATTTAGCCAATCATATAGTCTTATGTCATAAACTCGTGCTTAAAGTTTAGCTTTTCTAAAGATTACTAACAAAAAGAAAAGAAAAAAAAGCACCTTTCAATTTTGCATCTTTCCTTTAAAACAACTGGTAATTTCTTTCCCTCATGGCAAATTTTTCTTACCTTAAAAGTTTTCCAACAAAGAACAGACTGGTGCTTGCAAGAGGCCAGGTGGGGTGGGATGGGGGGAATGAAAAACGGATTAAGGGGGTCAAAAGTTACAAACGTCCATCTACAAAATAATTAAGTCATGGGGATGTAACATATAGCATGGTGACTATAGTTAATATTGCATATTTGAAAGCTGGAGAGCCAACAAGTCCATCCTAAAGGAAATCAGTGCTGAATATTCACTGGAAGGACTGATGCTGAAGCTGAAGCTCCAATACTTTGGCCACCTGATGCGAAGAGCTGACTCATTTGAAAAGACCCTGACGCTGGGAAAGATTGAGGGCAGGAGGAGAAGGGGACGACAGAGGATGAGATGGTTAGATGGCATCACCGACTCAATGGACGTGAGTTTGAGTAGACTCCGGGAGTTGGTGATGGACAGGGAGGCCTGGCGTGCTGCAGTCCATGGGGTCGCAAAGAGTCAGACTCGCCTGAGCGACTGAACTGAGCTGAAGAATAGAGGTGGCACCAGTGGTCAGGAACCCGCCTGGCAATGCAGGAGATGCAGCAGCCCTGGGTTAGATCCCTGGGTCGGGAAGATTCCCTGGAGGAGGAGATAGCAACCCACTCCAGTATTCTTGCTTAGAGAATCCCATAGACAGAGGAGCCTGGCATGCTATGTCCACAGGGTCTGACCACAAAAAGTCAGACAGGACTGAGCAACTAACACTTTCACTTTCAAGAGTAGATCTTAAAAATCACAAGAAAAAAGGGCGGGGGGGGGGGAATGCTTATAACTCTATATAATGATTCACGTTAACTAGACTTAACCTGGTGATCATTTTGCTATGAATACAAATGTCAGATCATTATGTCATACACCCAAAACATAACATTAGATGTCAATTACACTTTAACAATATAAAAATACAGATATACACCCAAAATTTTTTCCAAGAGAAAAAGAGAAAGGAAAAACAGCAAAAAACTATAAGGCCAATCTCAAAAGGATGATTATGTAAGAATTTATGTATGTTGTGTACTATAAAAGCTTTTTGTAAGAAACTTCTTATGCAAATCTGACAAATAAGACAATTTATGCCCCTCCTGCCATTTGTCAAGTAATAAATAACATGAAATTGAAATAGAGGGCTTCATACACTGTCACTGTTCGGTCCCCATGGTTACAAAGATGGAATAAAATGTGGCTCTCTAGTATACGCCAGAAATCCATTTTAAAAAACTATCATTTACAAATCATACATTTAAATACAGAAAAATATAAAGTTTAAATAAACCACTGTATACTATTAGGCCTTGACATTCTAAAAAGTTTAAATACATGGGTTGTAATAATGTGACAGAAATGTGCCAGCCGCCACAGGAGGAGTCTCAAAAGATGAGTGAATAAAAACATTACTCAGTATCTTAATGATAAGCAACTGACCATATTTTAAAACACTATGGAGAGAATTTGTGATCATGATCTGTATTGGTTTTACCAATTCTCATCAGCGCCATGAAAAGCAGGGACTGAAAGAGAGAAAAAGCAAATCTGGGTACGTTCATTACACATATGGAATCCCATAAAAACAGGGTGGCAGTTTCTCTGTCCTTCCAGAGACATCTGCAAATTTACTGAGAAGGGACATCTGCAGCCTGGCCTCTGGTGGCCGGTGGCCCACAACAAAGGTGACAGCATGCAGAGGGGTTGCTATTAAAGAACAGTGGTAGCTGCCACCTCGGAGCAATCCATCACGGCTTGACCGTGCGTTTACAGCAAGCATAAATCAGGAACATATTCCAAATCAGTAAGACACAGAGATCATAACCATTCTTACACCTCGGGTTGTGACAGTGTCAAAAAGCATGTTTGCCGTGAATACATATGAAAGAAGGGATTCTTCAAATATCACGATACCAGATAGTGATGGCAGTTCCTCCGTTCCATGGGGAGGGAGGTGGGAGGGGGTTCAGGATGGGGGACACATGTCCACCCATGGCTGATTCATGTCAATGTATGGCAAACACCACCACAATATTGTAAAGTAATTAGCCTCCAATTAAATAAATAATTTTTAAGTGAAATATGATAGTTTCAGTGAGTTTAACACCAAACCATTATATATGGCTTTCATACAATGAATCCTATCAAATCCTCACAGATAAAAGGACCAAGGACAGAGGCAGATAATTTTTTTGCAAATGATAACCAGTAGTAACCACAATTAAGAAAATGCTCGAGCTTCCTTGGGGGCTCACTGGTAAAGAATTCGCCTTCCAATACAGGAGACACAGGTTTGATCCCTGGTCCAGGATGATCCCACATGCTGTGAGACAAGTAGGCCCATGTGCCACAACTACTGTGCCCACAACTACTGTGCCAGGATTACTGAAGCCCATGCATCCTGGAGCCCGTAATCCAGAAGAACAGAAGCTCCTGCAATGAGAAGCCTGAGCCCGCAACCACAGCAGCCCCCACTCGCCAGCTAGAGAAAGCCTGCACACAGTAATGAAGACCCAGTGCAGCCAAAACTAAATACAATTTAAAACAAAATGTTTGCACTTTCTGCTTAACTTTAAAAGGGGGGGGGGGAATAACTGTGAGATGCCATTTTATTGATAAAATTGGGTGACAAGCACGTAATGATAAGACCTTATTTATGCTGTTTGAGATTGTGATACAATCGGCTTACTTGTGGATAGCACCATACAATCTTTTCCTAAAGCAATTCAGCCATATTCAAAACAACGATCATAAAAATATCCCACCTGGTGACCCCACTCCTAGAAACATATCTGAAGAAAATAACTAAAAGCAAAAAAAAAAAATTTTTAAGTGGAAAAAAAAATGTTTGTATTACGTGTACTTTCACTTTCTAGTATTAAAACATTTCAAGCGCATAAAAGAATTGAAAGAATATTATAGTGAACCCCTTGTACCTGACACCCAGCTTCAATTATCAGCATGATTATGGTCAATCATATTTCATCTAGGTTTCCACCTATTAATATCTCCATCCTTCCCCCTAAGATCTGGATTATTTAATAGCTAATTTTTTTATTGGCATATACTTTATTTACAATGCTGCACTGGTTTCAGGCACACAGCAAAGTGATACAGTTATTATATATATCCCAGGTGGCACCAGTGGTAAAAAATCCACCTGCCAGTGCAGGAGACATAAGAGATGTGGGTTCAATCCCTAGATCAGGAATATCCCCTGGAGGAGGGCCATGACAACCCACTTCAGTATTCCTGCCTAGAGATTCCCATGAGCAGAGAAGCTTGGCAGGCTAGGGTCCATAGGGTCAAAAAGAATCAGACATGACTGAAGCAACTGAGCATGTATGCACACATACATATATGCACACAGTTATCTATGTATTCTTCCCCAGATTCTTTTCCATTATAGATGATAAGATCCTGAGTATACTTGCCCAAACTATACAGTAGGACCTTGCTGTTTATTTTTATATATAGTAGTGTGTATCAGTTGTTTCCAAATTAAATGAATAAGAAATGTCAGTTTTCACTACAGTCCCAAAGAAAGGCAATGCCAAAGAATGTTCAAACTACCGCATAATTGCACTCATTTCCTATGATAGCAAGGTGATGCTCAAATCCTTCAAGCTAGGCTTCCACACCATGTGAACTGAGAACTTCCAGATGTACAAGCTGGATTTAGAAAAAGCAGAGGAACCAGAGATCAAACTGCCAACATCCATTGTATCATAGAAAAAACAAGAGAATTCCAGAAAAACATCTACTTCTGCTTCATTGACTACGCTAAAGCCTTTGACTGTGTGGCTCACAACAAACTGTGGAAAATTCTTTAAGAAATGGGAATACCACACCACCTACCTGCCTCCTGCAAAACCTGTATGCAGTGCCGGGGTCCAGCCCCGGTGGATTCAGGGAATTCGAAGGTGAGGACTACGTCGGCGTCTTTGGAAAAATACATATTTAACCACAGATATAGAGAGAGATTAGAAACGGATAGTGTAGTAGGAAGATTAGTGGAGAAAAAGAGGCTGAATAACTTGGTCTACGTGGAACAGCATCCATGCTCCAGATGGGAATTCAGCCAGAAAAATGGGAGCAAGAAAGAAGCGACATGGGGGAATCAGTCTTTCCGGAAACTGATCCGATTTCTTTATTTGGGGGTTTCTGTTACACATAGGGATGAATACAGAGTCACGTGGGGGGTCAGCAGTCCTGACCTTTATCAAAATCAGGTGCTTCACATAAAAAGTTCTTAGGGATTTTATGATCCTTTCTTTCTGAGAACCAAAAACTTATTTTTTCCAAGGGTGTTTTTTCTTAAACCAGGCACCACCCTCCAAATAAAGTTACATTCCTATAGGGTGAGGGTCTAGTGAGTTACAATCAAGAAAGGAATTTATTTAACCCAAGATTAACATGATTAATCTTAAAGGTTAATACTTATTTCTCCTATATGCTTAAAGGTTAATACTTATTTCTCCTATATGTTAGTTATATTCATTATAAGGGCAGGGAATATGGACATTTAGCAGCAAACATCAACCCAACAAATGAAAATCCTTTCACCAATGCTCCCCTTAAGATCTATTTAGTCTTAAGATAGTGATAAAGTTACATTTTTAGGTAGCAAGGACACAGTGATTTATAACAAAGTACAGTGATCTATTACAAAAGAGAAAATCCATTAACTCAAAAAGTCTAGTATTGCTAACCTTAAAAACTACTATATTTCCTTTTCTATAGTCCAAATACATTGATTAATATATTCCCAGGTGCCTACGGATATGGAGGCCTGGCGGCAATCATTGACTCAACAAGAAGAAAAAGCCCTATGCTAATTAAGACTCTCAAAATACTCCAAAACTCTCTGTGCTGTTTATGGTTGAGAGGTAGTAAACAATCATGTGCCTAGTGGCAGCAGTATGGATAATCCTGTCACACAAGCTAGTCTGTCAGCAGAGAGGTTTGACCTGAGACATCCTTGTCCCACCCAGAGCAGGGAATTAGCAGCAATTATTGACACAACAAATGAAAAACCCTTCACCAATATAATTCCTAACCAACCCACTATGCTAATAATTTCCAACTCCCCAAAAGAATTTGCCTTTAGTAAGTCTAAAACATCTCATGCCTCTCAGATTGGGAGGCTGTAAACAATCACATGTGGCCGGAGGAACCTATACAGGTGGGCTAGATAACCTTCAGAGGAGTCCGTAAGCTGAAACACTCTTGTCACGCCCAGGAATTTTTATTGCCTTGGAGCTGCACATTTATTCCTTCTCCAAGAAAAACGGTTATGGAGGAGAGCATAAAACAGACTCTGGTTTGGGGGTTAGATGCTCGGGAACAGGGGGTTTCCTGAGGCTAGATCACGCCTTTGCGTATGCCAAGCCTCCTTCCTCATGACCTTTGCCATGGGCGGAGTTCCTCACGCTGGCTCCCGGCAATGCAGGTCAAGAAGCAACAGTTAGAATCGGACATGGAACAATGAACTGATTCCAAATTGGGAAAGGAGTACATCAAAGCTATATATTGTCACCCTGCTTATTTAACTTATATGCAGAGTACATCATGAGAAACACTGGGCTGGAAGAAGCACAAGCTGGAATCAAGATCACCAGGAGAAATATCAATAACTTCAGATATGCAGATGACACCACCTTAATGGCAGAAAGTGAAGAGGAACCAAAGAGCCTGATGGAGGTGAAAGAGGAGAGTGAAAAAGCTGGCTTAAAACTCAACATTGAAAAAACTAAGGTAATGGCATCTGGTCTCATCACTTTATGGCAAATAGATGGGGAAACAATGGAAACCGTGACAGACTATTTTTTGGGCTCCAAAGTCACTGCACACAGTGACTGCAGCCATGAAATTAAAAGACACTTGCTCCTTGGAAAAAAAGTTATGACAAACGTAAACAGCATATTAAAAAGCAGTGACATTACTTTGCCAACAAAGGTCTGTATAGTCAAAGCTATGGTTTTCCCAGTAGTCATGTACAGATATGAGAGTCATGTAAAGAGGGCTGAGTGCTGAAGAACTGATGCTTTCCAACTGTGGTGCTGGAAAAGACTCTTGAGAGTCCCTTGGACAGTAAGGGAATCAAACCAGTCAATCCTAAAGGAAACCAACCCTGAATATTCACTGGAAGGACTGAGGCTGAAGCTAACGCTTCAGTACTTTGGCCACCTGGTGCAAAGAGCCAACTCATTAGAAAAGACCCTGATGCTGGGAAGGATTGCAGGCAGGAGGAAAAGGGGACAACAGAGGATGAGATGGTTGGATGGCATCACTGACTCAATGGACTTGAGTTTGAGCAAGCTCTGGGAGATGGTGAAGGATGGGGAGGCCTGGCGTGCTGCAGTCCATGGGGGTCACAAAGAGTCATACAGGACTGAGCGACTGAACAACAGCAACAAAATAGTCTAATTCATCCCTCCTTCCTTTTCCATTTGGTTACTGTAAGTTTGTTTCATAAATAAGTTCATTTGCACCATTCGTTTAGATTATACGTTTAAGTGATACCATACAGTATTTGTCCTTCTCTTTCTGACTCACTTGGTGTGATAATCTCTAGGTCCACCCATGTTGCTGCGAATGGCATTATTTCATTCTTTTTCCTGGCTGAGTAACATTCCACTGTGTGTATGCACCACACCTTACTCATCCATTCCTCTGTTGATGGACATGTAGGCTGCTTTCATGCCTTGGCTATTGTGACTATTGCTGCTTAATCGCTAAATTTTAATGAGCCTTCACTTTGTATCAGACTGTTCTAAGCAACTTACCTGTATTTTATCATTTAATCTTCATAGCAACCTTAGGAGCTACTTGAATTTCCCCACTTTAGAGATGCACCATAGACACACAATGGTCATATAATTTTCCAGGGAGGGCACACTGTACGCAACAGGACAAGAATTTGAACCTGGGAAACGTGACTCCAGAACCAGGCCCTCAAACCCTCTGTATGCAATCTACTACCTGCCTATGTTTAAATAGAGAGATGCATAAGTTACATAAAAACCAAGAGAATCACTTCAGCATCACTGATAACAAAAATTGAATACAAATGTCCAAGAGTATAGAATTTGTTACATACACTGTAGCACATCATTAAATGCAAGAGTATCTAGCCACTAAAAAGACACATGGAAAAATACATACTAATGTAAGTGTGTTTGATATGCTGGGAGAGGAAGACAAATCTGCATAGACTGATTATAATCACAAAATCTACAGATTCACATGAACAGAAGAGCTGAAAAAGAAATTTAGAAAAATGAAAGGCAATTAGAGTGGTAGAAGTATGACTGGTGTTTTGGGTAGATTTTCATGTCATAATAGCATTGAATAAGAAAAATGGAATAGCACACTTTCACTTATCTCTATGAAAACAAAATCCAGCTAAGATAAAACTACCAGTCTTAATTCTTCCTCCCTGAGCTTGTTTGTCTATAATAGAAACAAGTCTGTAAAAATGAACCAAGAATAAGTCAGTGTGGGTGCTTCATAGCGCAAGACAGAGCAATTACTCTCTGGTTCAATTTATTGACCATTTTGGTGTCAAGCAGATATTCCACACCACATTTATTTCCAAGGAATAAGGTTACATCTGTTCATTCGGCACATTGGTGGGACATCGACCCACTGACCCTGTGTCCCAAGGACACAAGCACCATAGCGGGGGGGTTGGGGGTGGTAGCAAGGGACCAGCAGGACATTGGGATGGGACAGTGGTGAACGGACAGTCTTCACAGTGCATCTGCTTAGCTTATATTTTTAAATGAAATACAGTTGATTTACAATGTTGTGTTAGTTTCTGGTGTACAAAGCGATTCCATTTCATATATATATATATAATTTTCTTCTTCACATTCTCTTCCATTATAGTTTATTACAAGTTATCAAATAATTGTGGCCTGTGATGATGCTGGGAAACATTGAAGGCAAGAGGAGAAAGGGACGGCAGAGGATGGGATAGTTAGATAGCATCACTGTCTCCATGGACATGAATCTGAGCAAGCTCCAGGAGGTAGTGGAGGACAGAGGAGTCTGACATGCTGCAGCCCATGGGGTCTAAAGGAGGTGGACACAACTTGGCAGCTGAACAAGTGCTATACAATAGGACCTTAATGTTATCTACTTTATATATAGTAGTTTGTATCTGCTAATCTCATGCTACTATTGTAGCTCTGCCACAACACTTGCCATCCCCTTTGGTAACCAAAGTTTGTTTTCTATATGTGTCTCCATTTCCTAAATAAGTTCACTTGCATCATATTTTAGATTCAACATATAAGTAATATCATACAATATTTGTCCTTCTCATTCTGGCTTACTTCACTTAGTATGACAATTTCTAGGTCCATCCATGTTGCTGCAAATGGCATTATTTCTTTCTTTTGATGACTGAGTAATATTCCATTGTGTACGTATACCACATCTTCTTTATCCATTCATCTGTTAATGGATATATAGATTGCTTCTATGTCTTAGCAAGTGTAAATTATGCTGCTATGAACGTAAGTGGTCATGTATCTTTCCAAATTCGTTTTCTCCAGATACATGCATAGGAGTGGGATTGCTGGAGCATATGGTAGCTATTTTTAGCTTAGGGAATGTCCATACTGTTTTCCACAGTGGCTGCACCAATTTACACTTCCACCAGTAGAGCAGAAGTGTTCCCCTTTCTCCACACCCTCTCCAGCAATTATTACTTGTAGACTTTTTGATGATGGGTGTTCTGACTGGTGTGAGATGATACCTCATTGTAATTTTGACTTGCATTTCTAACAATTAACTGTGTGGAACATCTTTTCATGTATCTCTTGGCCAACTGTACATCTTCTATTTAGGTTCTCTGTCCATTTTTTTAAATTTGGGTTGTTTATTTTTGCAGATTATCTACATTCTTAAGAAAACACCACCATGAACAGATCTGACCAAGCCACTCAGCCCAAGCGGAATCCCAGTGCAACACACCATCTCAATGATGAGAAATTTGAAATTCAAACAGGCTGCACAATCAAACTCACAAAAACTGAAATCTGCCAGTGGCAGAAAAGAGAAACAAAGGCAACACTTGTAAACTGCCAGTGGAAGCACAAGCTGAGACATCTATTCAGAGAAAAACTTGGCGAAGTGGGAAATGGGGGCGACCCCATTTTCCTTGGGCGATCCAGGAAATGGGATCTTCACTCCCAGCCACAGCCCCTGATGTGCAACAATGTCCACAGCACTGGGAAAGATTGAAAACCACCTAAATGGCTGGCAGAAGAGGGTTGGACGAATTATGAACAATCATGAATTGGCGTACTGTACAGCAGTTAAGACTGAATGCGTGCGTGCGTGCTCGGTCACTCAATCATGCCTGACTTTTCATGACCCACGGACTGTAGCCCTCCAGGCTCCTCTGTCCATGAGATTCTCCAGGCAAGAGTACTGGAGTGGGCTGCCATTTCTCTTTCCAGAGGATCTTCTTGACCCAGGGATCCAATCCACATCTCCTGCACTGGCCGGCAGATTCTTTACCACTACAATAAGCATGTCTGCACTAATAAATCAGAGTGGAGAGGGGCTGAATCACAAAAGCAAACTGTAAAATGGTATGTACAGAATGATAGAGTTTACTTAAAGTTTGAGAAGATAAAACTGTATCAAAAGGAGGAAGAAAAAGTAATGGAATGGCAGAAAAATAATTTTATTGGTAACAGTGTTTCTTAAGCTGAGTGGTGACATGTGATTGTTTTAGATATGTTAGGTCTGAATTATTTAATAAAAGAATAACAGAACAAGGTGCTGCATGCATGCATGTACCATGCATGGGTTGCATTGGGTTGGCCAAAAATGTTTGTCTTGGGCCTGTATATATCTTTGTCTCAATATTTGTATCCTTATTGTCTTATTCATCTCCCAAGTAACTGGGTATCCAGGTAATCTACACTTTAGAACTACATTAAAATGTAATATAACTCCCAAGGTCCAGTTTCAAATTCAGAAATCCTTGGGAGTTATATGTCTTTGATATTTTCTACATTCCAATGACAACTTCAATCCAATTACAGACTAAGCTCCTTGAGGTGATAAACTGAGGTTCTCTTCATTCTCCACCCCCAACACTATTCAATTAATGTTTGATTCAAGCTAATCTGACATTATTCAAATATTCAAGGGATTTTATATCGATCCTTAATATGTTGAGAATAATTTTAACCATTAAAGATAATGCCTTAACTCACAATATACAACTTACCGTATTTTATGCTACAGCTGTCAATGCTTATCCGTACTTCGAATGTACATTATTTACCAGTAAGTGTGAAAAATAGATAGAAACTTCCAATAGGAAAGAGAAGCCTCCAGTGCGTCTGTTTAGTGAGGTCAAGTCATTACGTTACCCATCTTCTAGTTCATGTGAGTCTTCCCATAGGATGGGACACCTGGCTCTTGACTGTCAGTTGCCTTCCATGCAGCCCTATAAAAACTAACTCAGTCCAGCTCCTAACACAAATCAACTATATCATTATGAGCCCCTTATTCACACAAATAAAATGGAATAGAGCATATTGACATGAAAATCTTTGAAATCCTATGGCTTTGTAGTGTATTGTGCAGTTTGAAAAGTGATGACATCAGGGGCTATGGTCTTAAATTCCCCTCAACCACCACTTTCCGTCTCTGTTTCGTCTCCTGCCAATCTCCCTTTTTCTAACCACTCTCTGTTCTTTGGTTGTGTCTTCAGTTGAATGTTACGGTGAGGTCGTCACTCTGCACAGTATTATGAGTATGGGGGCACAAGACAGGTGGATCCAGTTCTCAGGTGGATCTCTGCTGAGTCTGGTCCTACAGCAGATTCAAACGTATGACAAGAGGCCCCAACACAATTCCTATGACTGTGATCCTTGCTCTAAAGGAAAAGGACCAAGGTACCAAGAGACATTTGAGCTCATGCCTCAGTGATGCAGCCAGAAAGGGCAATGAAGGAGATTACAGCAAGAAAAGGGGTTTATCATCCCACCTCTGTTGACAGCAACCTTCTTGGAAAGCCACTGCAAACCTAAAAATGAATGAGATAATTTTAAAAAGAACAGAGTGGCCCAACTGATATGAAGGCCTTCAGGGAAAAATTCAACCCTCGTTATCAACATAGCTGATAAATAGGAATCTTTAGGAGTTGTGATTTATTAATGAAATCACTGCAATTTTCATTTATACATCAATACATAATATTTGCCACATACTGTGCTCTTCCAAATGAGGCTCTTTTATAAATATAACTATGTCACTGGTTCTCCAACAGCAATGGTTTGCAATAACAAGGATAAACAGAAATGTTGGATGAGCTTAACTTAAAAAAATTCTTTTTTTTTTTTACCAGAAATGTCTTCAGATTGACTCATTCTAAATAGGTTACCAGGGTGCACACAGAAAAATAAATTGTACTTTTGCAGCCAGTATAGAAAGAAACAGGGTCATAAATCAAGCACTAATTATAAATAATGGTCACTGTTCTTTGCATTTATCAGAATAATGTCCTGAATAAGAAATCCCCTGCTTCTGCTATAGGATTGCTTTCATATTCATTTGTTTCCTGCCTCTAACCATGTCTTAACAGCCAAGATTCATTGTCAGGTCCTTTGTTGTAAATAATCAGTAAATCTGTTCAGCGAATAAAATTCAGAGGCAGCTAGTATGTTATAGTTCTCCTTCCAAAAAGTCTCTCCTCCAATATCTAAGAAACAGTTTGAAAATACATTTACTTCCCCTCTCTGCACTAATTACAAATGTACAGCTTTGATCTCAGCTTGAACACAAATAAGTCTTCTTAATCTTCCCATCAGGTATTGCTTTACTCTTCAACCTTTTCCAACTTCCTCCCTCAATCTCTTCCCACTCTTCTCACACCTACCTACTGGCCCCTACCTTTCATCTCCTTTCCTAAACTTCCTAAAAATGTTTAGGAGATTTCTACTTGAAATTATCTTTAAACTATAAACTTTTGTAAGTAACATCATAAAAACCTGAATGAAAATTTTGGCCACCCCAATACATAAAGGTATCCCTAAAATCAGGAACAAGACAAGGGTGCCCACTCTCACCACTACTATTTAACATAGTTTTGGAAGTTTTGGCCACACAATCAGAGCAGAAAAAGAAATAAAAGGAATCCAAGTTGGAAAAGAAGAAGTAAAACTCTCACTGTTTGCAGATGACATGATCCTCTACACAGAAAACCTTAAAGACTCCACCAGAAAATTACTAGAGCTAATTAATGAATATAGTAAAGTTGCAGGATATAAAATCAACACACAGAAACCCCTTGCATTCCTATACACTAATAATGAGAAAATAGAAAGAGAAATTGAGGAAACAATTCCATTCACCATTGTAACGAAAAGAATAAAATACTTAGGAATATATCTACCTAAAGAAACTAAAGAGCTATATATAGAAAACTAGAAAACACTGGTGAAAGAAATCAAAGAGGAAACTAATAGATGGAGAAATATACCATGTTCATGGATCGGAAGAATCAATATAGTGAAAATAAGGATACTACCCAAAGCAATCTACATATTCAATGCAATCCCTATCAAGCGACCAATGGTATTTTTCACAGAGCTAGAACAAATAATTTCACAATTTGTATGGAAATACAAAAAACCTCGAATAGCCAAAGCAATCTTGAGAAAGAAGAATGGAACTGGAGGAATCAATCTGCCTGACTTCAGGCTCTACTACAAAGCCACAGTCATCAAGACAGTATGGTACTGGCACAAAGACAGAAATATAGATCAATGGAATAAAATAGAAAGCCCAGAGATAAATCCATGCACCTATGGACACCTTATCTTTGACAAAGGAGGCAAGAATATACAATGGATTAAAGACAATCTCCTTAACAAGTGGTGCTGGGAAAACTGGTCAACCACTTGTAAAAGAATGAAACTAGAACACTTTCTAACACCATACACAAAAATAAACTCAAAATGGATTAAAGATCTAAATGTAAGGCCAGAAACTATAAAACTCCTAGAGGAGAACATAGGCAAAACACTCTCTGACATAAGTCACAGCAGGATCCTCTATGACCCACCTCCCAGAATATTGGAAATAAAAGCAAAAATAAACAAATGGGATCTAATTAAACTTAAAAGCTTCTGTACAATAAAGGAAACTATAAGCAAGGTGAAAAGACAGCCTTCAGGATGGGAGAAAATAATAGCAAATGAAGCAACTGACAAACAACTAATCTCAAAAATATACAAGCAACTCCTGCAGCTCAATTCCAGAAAAATAAATGACCCAATCCAAAAATGAGCCAAAGAACTAAACAGACATTTCTCCAAAGAAGACATACAGATGACTAACAAACACATGAAAATATGCTCAACATCACTCATTATCAGAGAAATGCAAATCAAAACCACAATGAGGTACCATTTCATGCCAGTCAGAATGGCTGTGATCCAAAAGTCTACAAGCAATAAATGCTGGAGAGGGTGTGGAGAAAAGGGAACCCTCTTACACTGTTGGTGGGAATGCAAACTAGTACAGCCACTATGGAGAACAGTGTGGAGATTCCTTAAAAAACTGGAAATAGAACTGTCATATGACCCAGCAATCCCACTGCTGGGCATACACACCGAGGAAACCAGAATAGAAAGAGACACATGTGCCCCAGTGTTCATCGCAGCACTGTTTATAATAGCCAGGACATGGAAACAACCTAGATGTCCATCAGCAGATGAATGGATAAGAAAGCTGTGGTACATATACAAAATGGAGTATTACTCAGCCATTAAAAAGAACACATTTGAATCAGTTCTAATGAGGTGGATGAAACTGGAGCCAATTATACAGAGTGAAGTAAGCCAGAAAGAAAAACACCAATACAGTATACTAATGCAAATATCTGGAATTTAGAAAGATGGTAACGATAATCCTGTATGCGAGACAGCAGAAGAGACACAGATGTATAGAACAGTCTTTTGGACTCTGTGGGAGAGGGAGAGGGAGAGGGTGGGATGATTTGGGAGAATGGCATTGAAACGTGTATAATATCATATATGAAATGGATCGCCAGTCCAGGTTAGATGCAAGATACAGGATGCTTGGGGCTGGTGCACTGAGACAACCCAGAGGGATAGTACGGGGAGGGAGGAGGGAGGGCGGTTCAGGATGGGGAACACATGTATACCTGTGGTGGATTCATGTCAATGTATGGCAAAACCAATACAATATTGTAAAGTAATTAACCTCCAATTAAAATAAATAAAGTCATAATAACAATAATAATAAATGACTCAGGAGCAAACATAAATAAACTCTCACTCAGAGAGGAAAAATAAATAAATAAATAAAGGTATACCTGTTTCTAAACCAAAATTACAAGATAACTCAACAAATGAAAATTAGACCACAGAAGTCATTCAAGTATTAACTTCAACAATAAAGGTGATAAACACCATCCCATAGGATGAGTTCTAAAAGGCATGCTACACCATCTCAAATAAGAAACAAAGAGTTATTCATGCTTTGTGCTGTGCTTCGTCGCTCAGTCGTGTCCAACTCTTTGCAGCCCCATGTACTGTAACCCACCAGGCTCTTCTGTCCATGGGGTTTCTCCAGGCAAGAATACTGGAGTGGGTTGCCATGCCCTCCTCCAGGGGATCTTCCAAACCCAGGGATCAAACTCAGGTCTCCCACATTGCAGGCAGATTCTTTACTGTCTGAGCCACCAGGGAAGCCCATTCATTGGAAACTTTGAAAAAAAAATTCTCTCAATGAAGCACATTTTTCCTAAAATAGTGATAGCATTATTTTTTTCTATGAATAATATAAAATACCTAGTCATCATTTTTCCTTAAAAAATAAAAGTCAAGCAGTACAAAAATACTGAGACAGGAAATAAAATTCTCTCATAATCTCCTCCCCAGAGATGATCACCAGCAATAATTTGATGAAAAGTCAATGATTTCTTTAACAAACATGCAAAATTTTACAAAGTGGCATTATACTCAAGGTACTGTTTTGAAGTTTGCCTTTTTCATTTAACAGATTGAGATTCCGTATTAACACATTAGTGCATATTAATACATGTAACTAATGCGATTTTTAAAGACAAACTTCTGTTTGTATTCTATCATTTATTACAGATGATACTTCAATTTAAAAAATTTGTGCATTTAACTTTGCATATTGACGCAAGTATTTTTACAAGACAAATTGCTGGAAGTAAAACTGTTGAGTCTTTAGATGTATATATGTTTAATTTTGGTACATATTGCAAAATTGCCTTTAAGAAGAGCCTATTTCAATGTACTAACGCTGGAATGTGAAGTCAAGTGGGCTTTAGAAAGCATCACTATGAACAAAGCTAGTGGATGTGATGGAATTCCAGTGGAGCTATTTCAAATCCTGGAAGATGATGCTGTGAAAGTCCTTCACTCAATTGCCAGCAAATTTGGAAAACTCAGCAGTGGCCACAGGACTGGAAAAGGTCAGTTTTCATTCCAATCCCAAAGAAAGTCAAAGAATGCTCAAACTACCACACAACTGCACTCATCTCACACATTAGCAAAGTAATGCTCAAAATTCTCCAAGCCAGACTTCAGCAATATGTGAACTGTGAACTTCCAGATGTTCAAGCTGGTTTTAGAAAAGGCAGAGAAACCAGAGATCAAATTGCCAACATCCCTTGGATCATCGAAAAAGCAAGAGAGTTCCAGAAAAACATCGATTTCTGCTTTATTGACTATGCCAAAACCTTTGACTGTTGGATCACAATAAACTGTGGAAAATTCTGAAAGAGATGGGAATACCAGACCACCTGACCTGCCTCTTGAGAAACCTGTATGCAAGTCAGGAAGCAACAGTTAGAACTGGACATGGACCAACAGACTGGTTCCAAATAGGAAAAGGAGTACGTCAAAGCTGTATATTGTCACCCTGCTTATCTAACTTATAAGCAGAGTATACATCATGAGAAACGTTGGGCTGGAAGAAGCACAAGCTGGAATCAAGACTGCCGGGAGAAATATCAATAACCTCAGATATGCAGATGACACCACCTTTATGGCAGAAAGTGAAGAGGAACTAAAAAGCCTCTTGATGAAAGTGAAAGAGAAGAGTGGAAAAGTTGGCTTAAAGCTCAACATTCAGAAAACTAAGATCATGGCATCTGGTCCCATCACTTCCTGGGAAATAGATGGGAAACAGAGGAAACAGTGTCACACTTTATTTTGGGGGGCTCCAAAATCACTGCAGATGGTGATTGCAGCCATGAAATTAAAAGACGCTTACTCCTTGGAAGGAAAGTTATGACCAACCTAGATAGTATATTCAAAAACAGAGACATTACTTTGCCAACAAAGGTCCATCTAGTCAAGGCTATGGTTTTTCCAGTGGTCATGTATGGATGTGAAAGTTGGACTGTGAAGAAAGCTGAGCACCAAATAATTGATGCTTTTGAACTGTGGTGTTGGAGAAGACTCTTGAGAGTCCCTTGGACTGCAAGAAGATCCAACCAGTCCATTCTAAAGGAGATCAGTCCTGGGTGTTCATTGGAAGGAATGATGCTAAAGCTGAAACTCCAATACTTTGGCCACCTCATGGGAAGAGTTGACTCATTGGAAAAGACCCTGATGCTGGGAGGGATTGGGGGCAAGAGGAGAAGGGGATGACAGAGGATGAGATGGCTGGATGGCATCACCAACTCGATGGACATGAGTTTGGGTGAACTCTGGGAGTTGGTGATGGACAGGGAGGCCCAGTGTGCTGCAATTCATGGGGTTGCAAAGAGTCAGACACGACTGAGTGACTGAACTGAACTGAATGCTATGGGGGAGACTGATTTTCTCACATCAGGCGAAAAAGATTATCAATCCCTCAAAACAGGTGTCATATGAAACATATTCACACACTGGTAAAATCACTTTCACATTATTAATAACATATTAATGAAAACTTGGAAATAGGCATCTCAACAAGAGAGCAAATAAATTGACTGAGCTTCATTTATATGATAGAATATTATATATAAAAATAAATATCTTCTATTTATACCTGGAACCACTGTGCTTCTAACTTTAGCTCATATTGACTATATTACCTTATAAAATATGCAAAATAATCTAATGTGTTATTTATATGCATATGTGTAAGAAAATTCTAAAAACATTCATTCATCCAGTAAAATTCAATGCTGTAAAGAACAGTATTGCATTGGAACCTGGAATGTTAGGTCAATGAATCAAGGTAAATTGGAAGTGGTCAAACAGGAGATGGCAAGAGTGAACATCAACATTTTAGGGATCAATAAATTAAAATGGACTGGAATGGGCAAATTTAATTTAGATGACCATTATATGTACTACTGTGGGCAAGAATCCCTTACATAATTGGAGTAGCCACCATAGTCAACAAAAGAGTTCAAAAGGCAGTACTTGGATACAATCTCAAAAACAACAGAATGATCTCTGTTCATTCCCAAGGTTAACCATTCAATATCACAGTAATCCAAATCTATGCCCAAACCATTAATTCCAAAGAAGCTGAAGTTGAACAGTCTATGAAGGCCTACAAGATCTTCTAGAACACCAAAAAAAAAAAAAAGATGTCCTTTTCATCATAGGGGACTGGAATGCAAAAGTAGGAAGTCAAGAAACACCTGGAGTAACAGGCAAATTTGGCCCTGGAGTACAAAATGAAGCAGGGCAAAGGCTAACACAGCTTTGCCAAGAGAACACACTGGTCATAGCAAACCCCCTCTTCTAACAACACAAGTGATGACTCTACACATGGACATCACCAGATGGTCAATACCGAAATCAGATTGATTATATTCTTTGCAGCCAAAGATGAAGAAGCTCTATACAGTCAGCAAAAGTAAGACCAGGAGTTGACTGTGGATCAGATCATGAGCTCCTTATTGCCAAATTCAGACTTAAATTGAAGAAAGTAGGGAAAACCACTAGACCATTCAGGTATGACCTAACTCAAATCCCTTAAGAATATACAGTAGAAGCGACAATTAGATTTAAGGGATTAGATCTGATAGACAGAGTGCCTGAAGAACTATGGATGGAAGTTTGTGGCACTATACAGGAGGCAGGGATCAAGACCATCCCAAAGAAAAAGAAATGCAAAAAGGCAAAATGGTTGCTAGAGGAGGCCTTACAAATAGTTGAGAAAAGAAAAGAAGCAAAAGGCAAAGGAGAAAAGAAAAGATATACTCATCTGAATGCAGAGTTCCAAATAATAGCAAGAACAGATAAGAATGCCTTCCTAAGTGAACAATGCAAAGAAACAGAGGAAAACAATAGAATGGGAAAGACTAGAGATTGCTTCAAGAAAATTAGAGATATCAACGGAACATTTCATGCAAAGATGGGCACAATAAAGGATAGAAATGGTATGGACCTAACAGAAGCAGAAGATATTAAGAAGAGGTGGCAAGAATACACAGAAGAACTATACAAAAAAGATCTTCATGACCCAGATAACCACGATGGTGTGATCACTCACCTAGAGCGAGACATCTGGGGTAAGAAGTCAAGTGGGCCTTAGGAAGCATCACTACGAACAAAGCTAGTGGAGGTGATGGAATTCCAGTTGAGCTATTTCAAATCCTAAAAGATGATTCTGTGAAAGTGCTGCATTCAATATGCCAGCAAATTTGGAAAACTCAGCAGTGGCTGGAAAAGGTCAGTTTTCATTCCAATCCCAAAGGGCAATGCCACAGAATGTTCAAACTACCACACAATTGCACTCATTTCACACGCTAGCAAAATAATGCTCAAAATTCTCCATGATAGGCTTCAAAAGTATGTGAACCAAGGACTTCCAGATGTTCAAGCTGGTTTTAGAAAAGGCAGAGGAACCAGAGATCAAATTGCCAACATCCACTGGATTGTAGAAAAAGCAAGAAAATTCCAGAAAAAAACATCTACTTCTGTTTTATTGACTACACTAAAGCCTTTGACTGTGTGGATCACACAAACTGTGGAAAATTTTTCAAGAGATGGGAATACCAGATAACCTTACCTGCCTCCTGAAAAACCTGTATGCAGGTCAGGAAGCAACTGTTAGAACTGGACATGGAACAACAGACTGGGTCTAATCTGGGAAAGGAATATGTCAAGGCTGTATATTGTCACCCTGCTTATTTAACTTATATGCAGAGTATATCATGAGAAATGCTAAACTGGATGAGGTGCAAGCTGGAATCATGATTGCCAGGAGAAATATCAATAAGCTCAGATATGCAGATGACACCTTTCTGCCTTATGGCAGAAAGCAAAGAGGAACTAAAGAGCCTCTTGATGGCGGTGAAAGAGGAGAGTGAAAAAGCCAGCTTAAAACTCAACATTCAAAAAACGAAGATCATGGCATCTGGTCCTATCACTTCATGGGAAATAGATGGGGAACAATGGAAGCAGTGACAGACTTTATTTTCTTGGGCTCCAAAATCACTGCAGATGGTGACTGCAGCCATGAAATTAAAGGATATCTGCCCCTTGGAAGAAAAGCTATGACAGACCTAGACAGCATACTAAAAAGCAGAGACATTACTTTGCCAACAAAAGTCCGTCTTGTCAAAGCTATGGTTTCTCCAGTAGGCACATAGGGATGTGAGAGTTGGACCATAAAGAAAGCTGAACACTGAAGAATTGATGCTTTTGAACTGTGGTGTTGGAGAAGACTCTTGAGAGTCCTTTGGATGGCAAGGAGATCCAACCAGTCCATCCTAAAGGAGATCAGTCCTGGGTGTTCATTGGAAGGACTGATACTGGAGCTGAAGCTCCAATATTTTGGCCACCTGATGCAAAGAACTGACTCATTTGAAAAGACCCTGATGCTGGGAAAGATTGAAGGCAGGAGGACAAGGGAACGACAGAGGATGAGATGGTTGGATGGCATCAACGATTCAATGGACATGAGTTTGAGCAGGCTCCGGGAGATGCTGAAGGACAGGGAAGCCAAGCGTGCTGCAGTCCATGGGGTCACAAAGAGTCAGATGCAACTGAGAGTCTGATCAACAACAAATACTTACTGAGAGCCTACTATGGATGACGAACTGATGCAACATTGGGGATTGAACGATAAACAGATTCAAAAAAAAAAAAAATTCTCCACCTCAAGGAGCTTGTGTTTTAATGGGTGGAGGGAAAAGATACACAAAGTACATTGAGCGTTAGGAGAAAATCTTTATCACCATAGATTACACAAAAAATTTCTTAAATGAGATACAAAAAAACATTAACCATAAAAGAAAGCAATTTATAAGCTTAGTTTCAATAAAATGAAAAGTTCTACTCTTTGTAAAATTACCACTAGTAAAATTAAAAGGTAATACATACAGTGGGAGGAAATATTAGCAATTCATATATCTAAAAAGACTTGTGTCTAGACAAAAATTATTAATATGTCAATATATTACAACTCGATAATAAGAAGACACACAATTTAAAAACAAGAAAACATGAAATAATAGTTCACAAAAGAAGATTTACAAATGGCTAGAAAGAACATGAAAAGATATTCAATATTACTAGTCATCAGGAAATGGAAATTAAAATGAGGAGATGATACCTAGAACACTTGAAATGAGAGAGACTAAGGACACCCAGTGTCAAAAGAATGCGGAACAACTATAACCTGCACAGTCCTGGTGGAAATCCAAAACAGTGCCATCCCTTTCAGTAACTGTTTGGCAGCTTCTCAAAAAGTTAAATATAGACTTGCACAATGAGCAAGCAATGCCACCCCTAGGTATTTACCCAAAGCGAATGAAACATATGGCCACACATGAATATTCAGAGAAGCTTTATTCATAATCAATAAAACCTGGAAAATCCCAAATGCCAATCAGCATGTAAGTGAACAGACTATAGAATATCCACACAAGGAGATGCCACTCAGCAATAAAAAAAAAGACTGATCAGCTAATTCATAACAACCAGTGACTAGTTACTACTGTTGATATGTACTGGAATCTAGCGTGTGAAGTCGCTCAGTCGGGTCCGACTCTTTGCGACCCCATGGACTGTAGCCTGCCAGGCTCCTCTGTCCATGGAATTTTCAGGCAAGAGTACTGGAGTGGGTTGCCATTTCCTTCTCCAGGGGATCTTCCCAACCCAGGGACCGAACCTGGGTCTCCCACATTGCAGGCAGACGCTTTACCATCTGAGCCACCAGGGAACCTCCAGTGTAACACAGATGGAGCTCAAAAACGTGATGCTGCATAAAATAAGCCAGACAACCAAGTTCATGCAGACTGACTCCATTTACACGACGTTCTAGAAACGGCAAGCATTGACACTGACAGTCATCAGATCCTCAAGCTGTAACTGAAAGTAGCACAGGGACCTACAGGGAGTTTCTGGTGATAGACATGCCCTCTCTAGACCTCAGCATTGGTTACACCAATGAATCCATTTGGCAAAAGTCATCTAACTGCATACTTACACAGGGTTACATTTCATTAATATCATATGTAAATCGTATCCCGATAAAGTTGATTTTTTTACAAGAGAAAATATATAGTACGTAGGATGACACTAAGTGCTAAGAAAGAAAATAATAAAGCAGAACGGGACAAGGGAGCGTGGGGTCAGTTGCAGTTTTCCGCTGGGGTGGCAGAGGAAGGTCCCTCTGAGGATGTGGCATTTGTGAGTAAGCAGCTGATAGAACAGCGCACAAGGCATGCCAAAGTCTGGAGGAAGGCACTGCACGCAGCTGGCACGGCCAGCGCAAAGGCTGTGCAGCACGAGCAAGCCCAGCACGGTCCCTGCACTGCACGGAGCCCAGGCAGGCACCGGACCACGAGCATTCCCAGGAGGGGGTGAGTGAGAAAAGTCATGAGAAGAGGCGGGGAGTGTGTTATCTGGGGCCTTTGGATCTCTGTAAAAATGTTTGACTTCCCTGGTGGCTCAGACAGTAAAGTGTCTGCCTACAGTGAGGGAGACCGGGTTCCATCCATGGGTTGGGAAGATCCTCTGGAGAAGGAAATGGCAGCCCACTCCAGTATTCTTGCCTGGAAAATCCCATGGACAGAGAATCCTGGTAGGCTACAGTCCATGGGGTCGCAGAGTCGGATATGACTAAGCAACTTCACTTTCTTCTATGTGAGATAGGAAGCAATTCAAAGGTTGTGGGGACAACAGTGGTCTGATTTAGGTTTTAACAGGATCCCTCCAGCTACCATATTGGAAACAGACCAAAGCAGGTAAGGATGGGAGCAAGAAGACCAGCCAGGAGGCCACTGCGGCAACTCAGGTGGAAAGGTCGGGGTGGTGAGTTAGGGCCAGGGAGGCAGTGAGATCGGTCATCGAATGGGATCAGCTTCAGACATCAGACTGTCTTCTAAAGGGCCCTCCACGCCACAACAACTAGACCTGGGATGGGACGTGTCCTTTGAGACACCGTTGGTCTCATCAAAGGTAGAATGACGTAGAGACAGCCCACTTCTCCACTGCCTCCCCATTCCATGGAGTTTTAAAATATGAGCAGGGTTTAGATCAATCAGGAACCGGAGGGAAGAGAAATCAGGGCCTCAGTGTACCGAAGGCAGGATAGGCACACCCCCTTCACCTTTCTTCTGCACTTGGCTTCATTATAAATTCTGGGCTCCCCAGGTGGCATCAGTGGTGAAGAACCCGCCTACCAATGCAGGAGAGGTAAGAGATGCAGGTTTGATCCCTGGGCTGGAAAGATCCCCTAGAGGAAGACACTGCAGCCCACTCCAGTACTCTTGCCTGGAGAATCCCATGGACAGAGGAGCCTGGCGGTCTACAGTTCATATGCTGTTTCATAGATTTTGTTTTAAGAAAAATTGTGAAGGTCTGTGGCAAGCCCACATCGCGCAAGTCTAACACTGCTGCTCTTTCAGTGGCATTTGTTCATTCATGTCTCTGTGTCACGTTTTGGTCATTTTCTTGTATTCCAAACATGTTTATTACTACTAATATATTTGTTACGGTGATCTGTGATCTTTGCTGTTACAATTCACTGAAGGCTCGGATGACAGCATTTTTAGCAATAAAGTATTTTTTATTTAAGGGATGCACATTGTTTTTTCAGACTAAGTCTACTGCATACTTAATAGACAATGGTATAGTCTAAACATAACTTTTATATGCACAGCGAATCCAAAACATTTGAGTAACGCACTTTTTTGTGAGATCCACCTTACCACGGCAGTTTGGAACTGAACCCACAATACCTTCAAAACAGGAACAGAGGAACCTACAGAGGCAGAGAACCAGGACCAGAGAAGCAGGGAGCCAGAGGGGTGGAGATTCAGAGCAGGCCTGACCTGTAAACAGCAGGGCATAGAGTTATCACGAGGCCAGGGCAACACAGCAATGATGCTACCGGGATATTGAACTTGGAGGGCAGCAGCTGAGCCAGGGCCCCTGCTCTGAGCGTCTCCAGGGACTCCAAAGTGGTCACCATTCCCATGAGCCCCTCAGCTACCCCCGGGGCAGAAGCAAATGCTCTCTGAAGGAAAGAGTCCCCAATTCAGCCATAACTTAAGATCAAAGATCGCCAAACACAAAGGAAGACAAGCAAGCTCACAGGGTCAGACAATTTGCCTTCCAGTGCACCTTCCATATGAACAAAATTACCGGGCCAGAGTCCACACTACCCCCACCTCTTCTCATGACAGACTCCAGGCCAGCACCTCCAGCCCTCATCACTCCAAGATGGTACCAACCAACCAGGGACAGGGCATCCACCCCAGAGCCTGTGGAAATTACTCAAACTAGCCAACCTGAAGCCTTCTGCCTGCTTACTCTGCCTTGTAAGCCTTTTGCATGGAAACCACAGCAGCAAGGCTCTTTCTCATCTGCAGTTCGCCTTGCTCATGCTGCCTCCTGGCGCCTCCCTGGGCAGCCCCCACATGGCATTTCCCTGCCCCTTGGGAACTGTAACAAGTCACCTTCTCCACTGCGGCAGTCATCTCCTGCTCTGTCAGCCTCACTACACCTAAATCATAATAAAACCCACACTTCAAACACCCTCCAAGAATGGAAGAAGTTGAAATTGTCAGATTCAGACTATCCAAGAGCCAGGTACAGAAGTTTTAAAGAAATAAAACAATTCTTTCCAAAGCTGAGTACATAACAACAACAATTGTTAGAAATGATCAAAAACATCTGAGGAGAAAAGCAACTGAACATTCTAGAAGTCAAAATAAACATAAAACTAAGTAGGTGGGTGGAATGGTAAAGTAAGCAAAAAATGAAAAGATAATTACATATTTGCAGAATTTACCCAGCTTTCCCAGAATAAAGGATAGAATGGACATATAAAACAGAGACTAAGAAAACAGAAAGAGAAGATCTAACATATTCATTCAAGGGAAGAATGAAGAAAATAGAGGAGAGGCAACATTTAAAGGATAATCACTGAAAATGTGACATAACTAACTAAAAATATGAAGTCACAACTTCAAGGAAGCAAAACACTTTCCAAATAGGATCAGTAGGAAAAATGTACCTAGACACAAAAATGGAACAAGAGGACAAAGGCAATGATGAGACCCCAAAAGCAACCAGAGAGAAAATGCACGTCCCCTTACAAAGGAACATTAGGGTCACTGCAGAATTCTCGACAACAACAAGAGAAGCCAAAAAACAATACAGGAGTATATTCAGAGGGGAGAGGAAAGGGAGTCATCAGTCCAGAGCGGCACACTCAGTAAAAAAAATTCCCTTCAGGAGCAAGAATGAAACAAACATATTTACCAACAAAAAAAGATGAAAACATTTCGCAAATATTTGTATAAACATACGCTGGATAAAGAACTTGTATCCAAAATATAAAAAAGAATTCTTAAAACTCAACAATAAGAAAACAACTCAATTAAGAAATTGGCAAAAGGGCTGAACAGATACCTCACCAAAGAAGACACACAGATGGTAAATAACATGTGAAAAGATGCTCAAGATCATACATCATTAGGAAATTGCGAATTAAAACAACGTGATACCACTTACATGGTATGTTGGAATGGCTGAAATCCAGAAGCCTGACAATACCAAATGCTAGCAAAGATGCAGCGCGGTAGGAACTCATTCGCTGCTGGTAAAAATGTAAAATGGTGTGGCCACTTTGGAAGACAGTTTGGCAGGGTTTTTTTGGGTTTTTTGGGTTTTTCCCCACAAATTTAAACATAGTCTTATGTTCCACAAAGCTAACCATATGATTCAGCAATCATGCTCCCAGTTACCCAGTTGCCTTGAAAACTTATGTTTACCCAAAAAGCTTGCTTGATAATGTTTACAAAAGCTTTATTCATAACCACCAAAAAAAGCAGAAACAATAGGTCCTTTGATGGATAAAGAAACTGTGGCACCTCCCTACCACAGAATGATATTCAGCAATGAAAAGAAATGAGCTATCAAGCTATAAAAAAATGTTAGACTCTTAAATGCATATTGCTAAATGAAAGAAACCAGTGTGAAAGAGACACATCTGTATGATTCTACTTGTAATGTTCTCAAAAAGGCAAAACTATGGAGACAGGAGAAAGAGAGCAGCCAGAGGTCTCAAGAGAGGGAAGGCGGGATGAAGAGGTGAAACGTCAGGGCATTTTTCAGGGCAGTGAAACAACCATGATATGGTAAACGCGGACATGTGACACAGCATTTGTCAAAAACCATAGAGGCTTACGAAGAGCCGACTCAATGGAAAAGGCCCTGATGCCAGGAAAGACTGAGGGCAGGAGGAGAAGGGGGCGACAGAGGGTGAGATGGTGGGATGGCATCACCAACTCAATGGGCATGAGTTTGAGAAAACTCTGGGAGATGGTGAAGGACAGGGAAGCCTGACATGCTGCAGCTCATGGGATTGCAAAGAGTTAGACACAACTGACTGAGCAACATAGAACCTTACAACACAAAGAATGAAGCTTAATACGTGCACATTTTAAAAATCATTTAGGTGGTTGCAGAATCTCAAGGCAGAATGCAGAGGGTGGCAAAACCATTGAACTCTATTACGGATGTGTGAGTCTGCCTCTTTGAGGCAGGGGAAAGGGCTCTTTCAGCCCTAAGTCACTTTGGAAATAAGCAGAATCTCTAAAACTGAGGGCTAAAGAAACTGTACCCAAGCACTATACACTAGCTGATCACCTCATTTCCCCCAGGGTACAGGTTAAGCATTCTGATATTAACATGCATGTATACAAAGTTTAGCCAGTTAACTAAATGGATGGCAGATAATGGGAGTCAGATATCTCTGCTGGAGTGGGTGTTTACGGATGAGCAGGGAGAGGAGGTTAGAATGATCCACACTCTAGTGAACCGCAGTTGGAGACAGCATGACTGCATATCTCACTTCACTTACACTCGCAGGTACATGTATGTGTGCTTCCCAGGTGGTGCTAGTGGTAAAGAACCCACATGCCAACGCAGGAGATGCAAGAGACATGGGTTCAATCCCTGAGTCAGGAAGATCCCCAGGATGAGGGCACTCCAGTAATCTTGCCTGGAGAATCCCACGGACTGAGGAGCCTGACAGGCTACCGTCCCTAGTGTCGCAGAGAGTCAGACACAACAGAGGCAACTTAGCATGCATGCATGCATATATGCTCATATGTCCTTGTTCTGTCAGAGGAGAAGGTCTAAAAGCAGATTATGCCAATAGCAATAAGCTCATCTAGCATGGAGATCTTGGTTCCTAATGCTTCAATGAAAGAAAGAAGAACTCCTTGGATAAAGGGCTGATTCTAGAAATGCGGCAGGAAACACGGAAGATGAATGAGCCTGAAGCATCTTAGTGTGCCGGAAAGTAAGTTAATGCTAAAAGAAAACAAAAGCCCACCACAGTGGGGATGTCAAAAAAAGAGCCAGCCAGAAAAAAAAACTCCCAATGGCAAAAACTGGCACATTTGAGTAGCAAAATAAATTGAGCATCGGACTGTAACTCCAAGTATAAAATATATATCCTTGACTTCACACTAATATAAATAAAGGAGTGAACAAAACAAATGTGGGAGAAGAGGCAAATCTCCCATGCAGGAGAACTCCAAGTAATTGATGGAGACACTCTGCCCTCAAGGAAATGGAACATAACTCGTTTCTCCGTCAGTGTGGGCTACACAGAGCCTTCAGTAGGGAAAGGAGCGGGGGAAAGGAGGGTAACTTTACCAAGGAACCTGACAAGCAGGACGTCAGCCAGGAGATTAAAATTATGCATGAATAGTGTTAAGTCATGTTGACAGGGTGTATCCTTAGTTCAACGTAATCAAAATGGCATTTTCATCTCTGGTTTTCTGCCCCCAAAACCCATAAACTCAATCTAATCACAACAAAAACTGCAGATAAATCCCAATTGAAAGATGTTCTACAAAACACCTGACCAGCACTCCTCAAGACTGCCAAAGTCACCAAACACAAAAAGAGTCTGAGAGACTGTCACAGCCAAGAAGAGCTTAAAGGAGACATGAAGACAAAATGTAATGTGGTATTCAGGATGGGATCGGGGAACAGAAGAGCATTCGGTAAAAACTAAAGAAATCTGAATCAGTCAATAATGATTTATCAACATTGGTTCATTACTGTAACAAAGGTGCCATATTCATGTAAGAGGCTAATAGGGGAAAGTGACTGTGGATTATGTGAGAACCCGTACTATTTCATTTTTATAATTGTTTTATAACTCTAAGCTGTGATTAAAAAAAAAAAAACTTTAGGAACAACATCACCAATATGCAAAAGGCAGAAAATACAACCTGTAGTGAAAACGATTGATAAGAATGAGCCCAGAAGTAATAGAGGAGACAGAATTTATAAACAAGGACATGACCTAATGTAACTATGCTCTGTGTGTTTAAGAAGATAAACAAAAAGGCCAGAAGACATAAAAATACCAAATTGGAACTTCTTGAAATGAAAGATACAGTCTGAAATGAACAATGGAATGGAATCAAAAGTAGATTATACATGGCAGAAAATACACCAATAAACCAGAAGACACAGCAGTACAAAATTGGTAAAATGAACCGCAGTGAGAGAAGAGATGAGAACACAGCCACTGACTCAAAAGAACATCAAGCAGTTCAACATACGTGTAACTGTAGTTCAAAGAAGGAGAAAAAGGAGACAGAAAATTAGAGGAATAATAGCAATACATCTGAGAACTACTCAGAGACCTGAGGGTCAGTACTGGTTCAAATGTTTAACCTTGCTTGTGGATCTTCATGGCCATACCATGCTGTGCAGTAGCCGCACACTGATTTAAACTGATGTATTCAACATAATGTTCTAAAACAAAACATATTCCTCTAATCTTTTATTTCTCCTTTTCCCAAGTGAGATAATCATAACAATTTTATCACTCTTATCTCACTTATCACTTTTATCTCACTATTGGTAATGCTTATTATTATTAAATCCAGAGAAATGCAATAGAAATATGTATACAGAGGAAGACTATCATTACCATAGCAGCTGGTGAAAAGAAAGAATATATGGAAACATTTCCTAGATTTCAGAAAGTAAGCTGGAAATACAATGTAAAGGGCTAAAAACTGACCATCATATGCCACTTACTTTTGCTCATGGATTTTACTTTTTCCATTTTTCTTACAGAAAACTAAACTCAGGACTCTTTCACTTACATCTTCACTTCTTTGCCTATTATGAGTTGAATTCACACTCGAAAAATGTATGTAGAAGTCCTCAGTCCCCAGCACCTGGAAATGTGATCTTCTTTGCACATAGGATAACTGCATATGTAATTAGTTAGGATGAGGTCTTACTGGAGTAAAGGGGGATGAAAGTCCAATATGACTCATGTCCTAATAAGAAGAAAAGAGACCTAGACAGGCACAAGGACAATGCTATGTCTATCCTCTGTCCAACAGGGGCAGAGATCGAAGTGATCTATCTCCAAGCCAAGGAACATCAAGGATTGCCAGGAGAACACCAGAAATTGGAAAAGACAAGGAGGAATCCTCCCCTATAGGCTTCAGGGGGAGCCCAGCCTCAAGAAATGTAAGACAATAAACTGATGTTGTTTTAAGCAAAAAAAAGAAAAAAAAAAAAAGCCAAAATTTCCCAAATTTGATGAGAAGTGACTGAGCGACTTCACTTTCACTTTTTACTTGCATGCATTGGAGAAGGAAATGGCAACCCACTCCAGTGTTCTTGCCTGGAGAATCCCAGGGATGGGGGAGCCTGGTAGGCTGCCATCTGTGGGGTCGCACAGAGTCAGACACGACTGAAGCGATGCAGCAGCAGCAGCAGCAGCATAAACCCACAGACCTAGAACTTTAAGAACCTCAAGCAGAATAAACTTAAGAAAACCATGCCAAATATTGATAGCATTGGTTTTAATCTAATTGTTGAAATTCAGCAAATAATCTTAAAAGCAGCCATAGGTTGAAAAAATTAATCACAGAAGAACAAAGATAAGACTGGCAGCAGACATCTCCTCAGAAACATGCAAGCCCATCACAGCGCAGTGAAGTCGCTCAGTCGGGTCCGGCTCTCTGCGACCCCCTGGACTGGAGCCCTCCAGGCTCCTCCGTCCATGGAATTTTCCAGTCAAGAATACTGGAGTGGGTTGCCATTTCCTTCTCCAGGGGATCTTCCCAACCCAGGGATCGAACGCTGGTCTTCTGCATTGCAGGCAGGCACTTTTACCATCTGAACCACCAGGGAATCTATCACAGTGCAGAGATGTCTTTCAAGTTCAGAGTGCTGGATTTCTTTACCCAGGGACGATCTCTTTAAGCAATAAAATGAAAATAAAGGCTTTTTTTTTAATTTAAGGGGGAAAAAAGCCGAGAGAATTCATCACCAGCAATGCTGAATTATAAAAAATATTAAAGAAAGTTTCTCAGGCAGAAGAGAAATCATACAAGATGAAAATCTGCATTTACACAAAGGAATAATGGACACAAAAAACAGCAAATGTATGGGGAAGTATAAAATACATCATCTTCCTAAGGTAAAAATTATAGAAATGCATTGGGAGGTTAATGGGATATATAGAAGAAAACTACAATAAAATGAAGGATGTGGAGGACAGAAATAGGCTATTGTAAGATTCTTATGCATAACGTAAAATTGTATGGCACTATTTAGAGAAAGATCATGACAGGTTCTACACTACCCAGGACTCACCCTTACAAGTTCACAATGAGTTCACATTTCTCCTTCTGAATTGTTTACTAAAATTATCTTCCCTTTGGTTTGTCAGAGACTTTCTTAAGGGGCCTAAGTGAGTCCCTTCCTGGTCACTGAAGTTGCTAAATGAATATACCTGCAGATTGCCACGCAACTACTTAACTCTTAGAAGTTAATTGCTAAATTCTGACTTTAAATTTATTTAAAATTCCTAACCATAACTTTCAAATTACTACTTCAATTATGTTACATCCCATCACAAACGTGCACAATAAATATATGACGTTTCGTGTACCTCTGCTATACTCTCTGCAAACCCAACAAGAGCCTTTGGTCAAAAGTGAAAAATTCCAACTTGATCTGAAGTGGGAAAGCAATAAAAATAAAAATTATTCATGCTCATACGTAACAGTAAATCTGACTGCTCCTTTCCATTTTCTATGCTAGTATAAAACTTGCATTATATATGAAGGCTTGATATTAAAGCATGGAAGCAAGGGATATCTCCAATAAATCATATTTTCTCTACAATCTTCTAGAAAGCCCATATATATATATATATATATATATATATATATATATATATATATATATATACATATAATTTTTTTGCTTTTTTTACAGTGGAATCCCCAATAAATATCACTTTGAATCCTCCTTCAGATGTATTCATCCCCACCTTGGCTGTTGTTCCTTTCCAGGGTAGGAGTACCGGTTTAACTACAGAACAGACTTGTGGTTGCCAAGGCGGAGTGTGGGTGGGGCAGGGTGGATTGGGAGTCTGGGATTAGCACAGGCAACTGCTACTGCTGCTGCTAAGTCGCTTCAGTCTTGTCCGACTCTGTGCGACCCCAGAGATGGCAGCCCACCAGGCTCCCCCATCCCTGGGATTCTCCAGCCAAGAACACTGGAGTGGGTTGCCAATGCAAACCATGATAAATAGACCAGATAAACAACAAGGCCCTACTGTATAGCACAGGGAACAATATTCAATGTCTTGTGATAAACCATAATGAAAATTATTTTTAAAAAGCATACATATTGTATAACTGAATCACTTTGCCGTACAGCAGAAACGCAATACTGCAAATCAACTACATTTCAATTTTAAACAAAGTACTGGTTTAAGCTTTAAGAGCTATCATGCATTCTCTATAAAATGTTCAAGTTCTTGGTAAGAATACATACTTTGTAGCCAAACTGCTATACAGCCAAGTTATTCAATATGTATATCAATCTCCATTTTTCTCCTGGTTCTAAGTTTAAAATGTGAATAAATGGGACTTCCCTGCTGTGGTCCAGTGGTTAAGACTTCTCCTTCCAGTGCAGGGGGTGTGGGTTTAATCCCTGGTTGGGAAGCTAAGATCCCACATGCCTCATGGCAAAAAAGAAAAAAAAAAAAAAAACAGAAGAAGCAGTGTTGTAACAAATTCAATAACAACTTTAAAATAAAATTATAAAATAAGCCATTATTTTAAAATGTGAATAAATGTGGCTTTAGATGGCATTCTGCCATATCTGGGATGAGTGATCACAGTTCATTCAAATAGAAAACTTCTGAAACCTAAAATTCTTTGAATTTTCCTTGAGTATGATATATTTCCCCTGCTCCACCTTTGCCTCCTTGACATTCCACTTCTCTAGAAAGCATATTTTTTCTTACTTATAACAAACTTGATTTTGTTTGAGAGCTAAGAAAATCACTTGATATGAAGCATGTAACTGGGGTTTTATAAAAATGTCATTAAAAATGAGATAGGTGCCTCAAATACAAGTATTACAAGTGTTTCACAGAAATTCTTCAACAAGCAAAGCAACTGACCAAAAAAAAAAAAAATTTCCAGTCACTTCGGCAAAGCTATCATTTTAGGCAATTGTTCTTTTTAAACTATAGTTCATTCTGAGTTATATAAGGGCGTTATTAATCATTGTTCCTCTCCATATCTTTTTAAAATAAAATTCCATTTTGCCCAGAACAGGGGGAAAAAAAGAATCCATTAATTATTAAAATTCTTTTGGAATATCAAATTTATATCAATTTCATTTAAAAATTTTTTGATTCTATTAGGATAATTTTATGCTTTTCATCACAGAAACAAAACTGTTGTGATAATACTAGCATTTATATAAGCATTCACATTGGGCCAGATGCTATGCTAAGTGCTTTGAAGCCACTGTATTAGCTCAGGCACCTGGAGCAAGGCTGATCCCACATTTCAGGCTGGGACTCAGAGCCTTCCCTAGTCTGTCCAATTCCAGACACTGCCAAGCTCTGCTGGGTCTGGGGTCGTGGCTTCCCATGAAATGGAAAAATGACAAGTTAGCAACCAAGAGGCACTGCGGGCCCTGCTGGCTCCCTGGGGCCCGGATCTCAGAGAACTTTCACAGGCTTCCCATTCTCTAGAGCCCAGAACCCAGGTTGTTGCAGTCATTTGTTTCCCCTACAATGGGAATCATCCTGCAGATAAATTCACCTTTAAAGATTCCAATACAGGCATACCTCAAGAAACAAGAAAAAAGTCAAATAAATAACCTAACTCTACACCTAAAGCAACTAGAAAAGGAAGAAATGGAGAACCTCAGAGTTAGTAGAAGGAAAGAAATCTTAAAAAGTAGGGCAGAAATAAATGCAAAGGAAAAAAAAAAAAACGAGACCATAGCAAAACTCAATAAAGCCAAAAGCTGCTTCTTTGAAAGGATAAATAAAATTGACAAACCATTAGGCAGACTCATCAAGAAACAAAGAGAGAAAAATCAAATCAATAAAATTAGAAATGAAAATGGAGAGATCACAACAGACAATACAGATATACAAAGGATCATAGGAGACTACTATCAGCAATTATATGCCAATAAAATGGACAACTTGGAAGAAATGGACAAATTCTTAGAAAAGTACAACTTTCCAAAACTAAACCAGGAAGAAATAGAAAATCTTAACAGACCCATCACAAGCATGGAAATTGAAACTGTAATCAGAAATCTTTCAGCAAACAAAAGCCCAGGACCAGATGGCTTCACAGCTGAATTCTACCAAAAATTTCGAGAAAAGCTAACACCTATCCTACTCAAACTCTTCCAGAAAATTGCAGAGGAAGGTAAACTTCCAAACTCACTCTATGAGGCCACCATCACCCTAATACCAAAACCTGACAAAGATGCCACAAAAAAAGAAAACTACAGGTCAATATCACTGATGAACATAGATGCAAAAATCCTCACCAAAATTCTAGCAATCAGAATCCAACAACACATTAAAAAGATCATACACCATGACCAAGTGGGCTTTATCCCGGGGATGCAAGGATTCTTCAATATCCGCAAATCAATCAATGTAATTCATCACATTAACAAATTGAAAAATAAAAGCCATACGATTATCTCAATAGATGCAGAGAAGGCCTTTGACAAAATTCAGCATCCATTTATGATACAAACTCTCCAGAAAGCAGGAGTAGAAGGAACATACCTCAACAAAATAAAAGCTATATATGACAAACCCACAGCAAACATTATCCTCAATGGTGAAAAATTGAAAGCATTTCCCCTAAAGTCAGGAACAAGACAAGGGTACCCACTCTCACCACTACTATTCAACATAGTTCTGGAAGTTTTGGCCACAGCAATCAGAGCAGAAAAAGAAATAAAAGGAATCCAAATTGGAAAAGAAGAAGTAAAACTCTCACTGTTTGCAGATGACATGATCCTCTACATAAAAAACCCTAAAGAAAATTACTAGAGCTAATCAATGAATATAGTAAAGTTGCAGGATATAAAATCAACACACAAAAATCCCTTGCATTCCTATACACTAACAATGAGAAAACAGAAATACAAATTAAGGAAACAATTCCATTCACCATTGCAATGAAAAGAATAAAATACTTAGGAATATATCTACCTAAAGAAACTAAAGACCTATATATAGAAAACTAGAAAACACTGATGAAAGAAATCAAAGAGGAAACTAATAGATGGAGAAATATACCATGTTCATGGATTGGAAGAATCAATATAGTGAAAATAAGTACACTACCCAAAGCAATCTACAGATTCAATGCAATCCCTATCAAGCTACCAATGGTATTTTTCACAGAGCTAGAACAAATAATTTCAAATTTGTATGGAAATACAAAAAGCCTCGAATAGCCAAAGCAATCTTGAGAAAGAAGAATGGAACTGGAGGAATCAACTTGCCTGACTTCAGGCTCTACTACAAAGCCACAGTCATCAAGACAGTATGGTACTGGCACAAAGACAGAAATATAGATCAATGAACCAAATAGAAAGCCCAGAGATAAATCCACACACATATGGACACCTTATCTTTGACAAAGGAGGCAAGAATACACAATGGATTAAAGACAACCTCCTTAACAAGTGGTGCTGGGAAAACTGGTCAACCACTTGTAAAAGAATGAAACTTTCTAACACCACACACAAAAATAAACTCAAAATGGATTAAAGATCTAAACGTAAGATCAGAAACTATAAAACTCCTAGAGGAGAACATAGGCAAAACACTCTCTGACATAAATCACAGCAGGATCCTCTATGATCCACCTCCCAGAATATTGGAAATAAAAGCAAAAATAAACAAATGGGACCTAATTAAAATTAAAAGCTTCTGCACAACAAAGGAAACTATAAGCAAGGTGAAAAGACAGCCTTCAGAATGGGAGAAAACAATAGCAAATGAAGCAACTGACAAACAACTAATCTCAAAAATATACAAGCAACTTATGCAGCTCAATTCCAGCAAAATAAATGACCCAATCTAAAAATGGGCCAAAGAACTAAATAGACATTTCTCCAAAGAAGACATACAAATGGCTAACAAACACATGAAAAGATGCTCAACACCACTCATTATTAGAGAAATGCAAATCAAGACCACAATGAGGTACCACTTCACACCAGTCAGAATGGCTCTGATCCAAAAGTCTACAAGCAATAAATGCTGGAGAGGGTGTGGAGAAAGGGAACCCTCTTACACTGTTGATGGGAATGCAAACTAGCACAGCCACTATGGAGAACAGTGTGGAGATTCCTTAAAAAATTGCAAATAGAACTACCTTATGACCCAGCAATCCCACTGCTGGGCATACACACTGAGGAAACCAGAATTGAAAGAGACACGTGTACCCCAATGTTCACCACAGCACTGTTTATAATAGCCAAGAAACGGAAACAACCTAGATGTCCATCAGCAGATGAATGGATAAGAAAGCTGTGGTACATATACACAATGGAGTATTACTCAGCCATGAAAAAGAATACATTTGAATCAGTTCTAATGAGATGGGTGAAACTGGAGCCGATTATACAGAGTGAAGTAAGCCAGAAAGAAAAACACCAATACAGTATACTAACACATACAGATGCATAGAGCGGACGTTTGGACTCTGAGGGAGAGGGACAGGGTGGGATGATTTGGGAGAATGGCATTGAAACATGTATACTATCATGTAAGAAACTAATCGCCAGTCTATGTTCGATGCAGGATACAGGATGCTTGGGGCTGGTGCACAGGAATGATCCAGAGAGATGATATGGGGTGGGAAGTGGGAGGGGGGTTCATGTTTGGGAACTCATGTACACTCGTGGTGGATTCATGTCAATGTATGGCAAAACCAATACAGTATTGTAAAGTAAAATAAAGTTAAAAAAATAAAGAAATAAATAAAGATTCCAAGACACGAGACATAGAACCAGAACTGATGGAGTGGAGAAGAAGGCAGTCGGGGCATCTGAAGACACCCCTCTTCCCACTCAGAGGTCACCCTGAGGCAGCTCCTCTCTACCTCAGGGGTGTAGAGAGGAGCTTCGAGATCACCAGGCACCCCGCAGGGCAGGCCAGGGGTGCGGCCTCTCTCAGAGACTGCCTCAGCCAGAGAGGCGGATGTAAGCCAGGAGGGGCCCGGCCCAGCAGCCCTCCCAGAACAGGGGGCCCTGGCCGCCACAGGCCGAGGGCTTCTCCAAGCATGGTTCCTGGCTCCTCACCAGAATGAGTCATAGAGGGGCTCCTCCTGTTACAGACAGAAGAGCTGCTCTGCTCCCCAGGTCCCACGACTGGGCTACCACACTCTGTCCACAGACATTTAAAAGCAGACCGGGGCTAAATCCTGCCAGTAGAGGCCACGTGACAGAAAGCACTACCCGGCAGAGGGGAGCACACAGGCATCTGGACATGGTGTGGGTCCGGGGGAGGAATACTGCCCAGCGGAACCCATATTTACTAAGGATTTTGATGGGCCAAGGGGGTCCCTAAGCCATGAAATAATCAGAGCCAGAGAGAGATTTAGTATAAAGCTAGTAAAGTCTGAATCTGTGTGTGTGTGTGTGTGTGTGTGTGTGTGTGTGTGTGTGGTGGGGGGGTGTGTCTTTCATTTGCATGAGCCTGTTGCAAGACTCAATGAGGAATCCTAGCAGTGTGTTCACGTGATAAAACATTTTCTTGTAAATCATGCAATATTTGAACTCCCAGGTCGTTAGCAGAGTGCCCCCTCCCCACCCCAACATCCCCTCCGGCCACCTCCCCATGTCCGGTGTATAGCAGGAACTGGTACTCTTGAGATAGCACTAAAGCAGGGGTCCCCAACCTCTGGTACCTACTGCCTGATGATCTGAGATAGAGCTAATGTACACCCGTGGTGGATTCATGTCAATGTATGGCAAAACCAATACAGTATTGTAAAGTAAAATAAAGTAAAAATAAAATTTTAAGATAATAATAATAATAATAGGGAAAAACTACACAATAAATGTAACGTGCTTGAATCATCCTGAAACCACCTCCCGCTCCCGGGTCTGTGGGAAAATTTTCTACTGGACTAAAGGGATGTGGAGCTGGAAATGCATTTGGTTCGATTTGACAAAGTACAGCTGCGCAGTTTGCAGTCACTCCTGTTATAACTGAGGTCCTATCCCCCCATCCCCTGTAGCAGTCACTTCCAGGGATACTCCCACCATGCCCTGGGCTCACACCCCCTCACACAGGTTTGAGGTGAAAGGTCCTCCTGCCCTATGAACAGTAGAGGAGACTGAAGTCTACTAGCACTAGTCTCTAGAAAATTCTTTCAAACAAATATTTAAAGTCTCAAGCAGAGGATTTGGATCTCATTAATATACAATTAAAACACAATTTTTCACCTGTCAGAAGCACACACAATGAGCAGTGTATGCCATCATAAACACACCACACTTTCTTTTTAGCAGCAAATCACAGGAAATAAAATTTGTCATAAGTCTTGGTTTGTAGGACACAAAGCATTATGGCAAACAGCGAGTATAACTAAAGACGGGGCAGCATGATTTATGCATTCTTTATGCACACCTTAACTTATCTGATGTATCTTGCCCTCACAAAGTCTGACAGTGCCAGATAAAACAGCATGTGAAATCACCACCAATACAGCAGAGTAGCCTGAAGAAACAAATGTTCCAGTGAAAAACTCCAACACATACCCCATCAATAATTCAATATTTGTAGTATAAGAATAATTTGATTATACAATTATCGGGTTCAGTTGAACACAGTGGCAAATTTTAAGTGCATTTGAATTACTCTCTTGTCTGCCTTAATTTGAGATAAATTGTCCACTGTTTTCTACAATTACAGATCATTCCCAAATTTAAATGCAATGGAAAGTAAGGATTCTAGCAGAATTTAAAGGAGGAAACTGGCGGGGGTAGAGAATGAAGACTGGCAGAACCTTTGAAAAGTTAAAAATTCACCCATATAATAGTAAAAATTTAAAACCTAAGGGCTGAAATGGGATGCAGAATTATTTCAAAAAGAATCATCAGAGGGAAGTCCTAAGATGGCAGAGGAATAGGACGGGGAGATCACTTTCTCCCCCACAAATTCATCGAAAGAACATTTGAACGCTGAGAAAATTCCACAAAACCACTTCTGAATGCTGGCAGGGGACATCAGGCACCCAAAAAGGCAGCCCACTGTCTTCGAACGGAGGTAGGGAAAAAAATATAAAAGATAAAAAGAGAGACAAAAGAGGGAAGGACGGAGATCCATCCTGGGAAGGGAGTCTTAAAAGAGAGAGAAGCTTCCAAACACCAGGAAACACTCTCACCGGCAAATCTGTGGTGAGCCTTGGAGGGCTCATAATCGGGAGGGAAAATAAATAAATAATTAAACCCCACAGATTACGTGCCTAAGGCAACTCCCAGCAAAGAAGCAACACAGACGCTTGCATCCGCCACTAGCAAGTGGGGGCTAGGCAGGGAGGCAAGGGCTGCATTGCTTAGAGTAAGGACCAGGCCTGAATGCCCCGAGGGCAATCTGAGGGAACTAACTTGACATAGCAAACCAGACTGTGGGATAGCTATCCCGCAAAAAAGGAAAGGGAAGTCGCTCAGTCATTTCCGACTCTTTGCGACCCCATGGACTGTAGCCCACCAGGCTCCTCTGTCCATGGGATTCTCCAGGCAAGAATACTGGAGTGGGTTGCCATTTCCTTCTCCAGGGGATCTTCCTGACCCAAGAATCGAACCCGAGTTTCCTGCATTGCAAGCAGACGCTTTAACCTCTGAGCCAACTGGAAAACACCATCCCACAAAAAGCCCTAACCTAAAACACTGCCAGGCCCACTCTCAGAACAAAGGACTGAGCAGAGCTAGCCAGCCGCGGACCCGCCGATTCTCCACCAGAGACAGGCAGGCGAGGGCAGCCAGAGCCGGAAGGGGGCAATTGCGGCCCCAGAGAGGCGTCATCTACCAAACTGCAAGCAGGCTTCATTGCTAACCAAGACTTCTTGGGATTCTGGATGGTCGACATCTGCCAGGAGGGTCGCAGCCAGAGATCCCCTCCTCCCAGAGGAGACACACGGTACGCCTGAGAAGGCACTCCCGTTGGACACCCAGAAGACTGAGCGGCTGGGACAGGGGAGGCAGTAAGTCACAGCTCACCAAGCACCTGGCCACCTGAGCTCCTTGGACAGGGGAAGGGCACAAAACGCAGGCTCAGTCAAGTCTGCGCCTTTATGGAGCACCTGAGAACCTGAACCTGAGCGGCTTTGACCTGGAAAGTGCACTCAACCCAGAACCTGCCTCAGACAGTGCCTGGCAGAGCAACCTAGAGCCTGAGCAGTGTAGATTGAGAAAGCACACATGCCCATGAGTGGGGCAAACCCAGGGTGGCTGAGACACTGGCAGCACTCCCCACAGACACCAGTGATATTTGTTTGCAGTGTTCCTCCCTTCCCACAGCACGACAGAACAAGTGAGCCTAAAAAAAGTGACCACCACCACCCCCTTGTGTCAGGGTGGAAATTAGACACTGAAGAGGCCAGCAAACAGAAGCTAATATAAACAGAGGGAACCGCTTTGGAAGTGACAGTTGCAATAGATTAAAACCCTGCAGTTAGCACCGACTACATAGGAAAGGGCCTATAGTTCTTCAGGAGCGTAAGCCAGATCAAGGAACTATCTGAAAATGAACTGACCCCACACTGTCCACAACACCACCAGAGAAAGTCCTAGATATATTTTTACTATTATCATTTTTTTAATTTTTAAAATATTTTTAAAATTTTTAAGTCCTCTATTACTCCTTTAATTTTCATTTTTATAACCTACTATTACTTTGGAGGGGGGGAAAGACCCTATTTTTAGAGCAAACTTCATATATATATATATTTTATAATTTTTGTGACTTTGTTCTTTTCTTTAATATTGTATTTTTGAGAATCTAAACTCTACTCTAGATTTTTGATCTTTGCTTTTTTGTATTTGTTATCAATTTTGTACCTTTAAGAACCCAATCTTCAGTACCCATTTTTACTTGGGAGTGAGATTACTGGCTGGATTGCTCTCCCCCACTTTGGACTCCCCTTTTTCTCCACCAGGTCACCTCTATCTTCCCCCTCCCCCTTTTCTTCTCTACCCAACTCTGTGAACCTCTTTGTGTGTTCTGGGCTATTGAGAACACTTAGGGAACTGATTACTGGCTGGATCTGTCTCTTTTGATTCCCCCTTTTGTCCTCCTAGCCACCTCTGTCTCCTTCCTCCCTGTTCTCTTCTCTGTGTAACTCAGTGAACATCTCTGAGGGGTCCAGACTGTGGAGAGCACATAGGGAAGTGATTACTGGCTAGCTTGCTCTCTCCTCTTTTGATCCCCTCTTTTCTCCTCCTGGTCACCTCTATCTCCCTCCTCCCTCTTCTCTTCTTCATGTAACTCTGTGAACCTCTCCAGGTATCCCTCACTGTGGAGAAACTTTACATCATTAACCTAGATGTTTTATCATTAGTGCTGTATAGATGGAGAAGTCTTGAGGCTACTGTAAGAATACGACTGAAAACCAGAGGCAGGAGGCTTAAGTCCAAATTCAGAGATCACCAGAGAACTCCTGACTGCAGGGAACATTAATCGATAGGAGCTCATCAAATGCCTCCATACCTACACTGAAATCAAGCACCACCCAAGGGCCAACAAATTTCAGAGCAAGACATACCATGCAAATTCTCCAGCAACACAGGAACATAGCCCTGAGCTTCAATATACAGGCTGCCCAAAGTCACACCAAATCCACTGACATCTCAAAACTCATTACTGGACACTTCATTGCACTCCAGAGAGAAGAAATCCAGCTCCACCCACCAGAACACTGACACAAGCTTCCCTAACCAGGAAACCTTGACAAGCCACCCGTCCATCCCCACCCACAGCGAGGAAACTCCACAATAAAGGGGAACCACAAACGGCCAGAATATGGAAAGGCCACCCCAAACACAGCAATATAAACAGGATGAAAAGGCAAAGAAATACCCAGCAGGTAAAGGAACAGGATAAATGCCCACCAAACCAAACAAAAGAGGGAGAGATAGGGAATCTACCTGATAAAGAATTCCAAATAATGATAGTGAAAATGATCCAAAATCTTGAAAACAAAATGGAGTTACAGATAAAAAGCCTAGAGGCAAAGATCGAGAAGATGCAAGAAATGTTTAACAAGGACCTAGAAGAAATAAAAAAGAATCAATATATAATGAATAATGCAATAAATGAGATCAGAAACACTCTGGAGGAAACCAACAGTAGAATAACAGATGCAGAAGATAGGATTAGTGAGGTAGACGATAGAATAGTAGAAATAAATGAAACAGAGAGGAAAAAAGACAAAAGAATTAAAAGAACTGAGGACAACCTCAGAGACCTCTGGAACAATGTTAAATGCCCCAACATTCGAATCATAGGGGTCCCAAAAGAAGAAGACAAAAAGAAAGGCCATGAGAAAATCCTTGAGGAGATAATGGTTGAAAACTCCCCCCAAATGGAGAAGGAAATAGTCACCCAAGTCCAAGAAATCCAGAGAGTCCCAAACAGAATAAACCCAAGGTGAAACACCCCAAGACACATATTAATCAAATTAACAAAGATCAAACACAAAGAACAAATATTAAAAGCAGCAAGGGAAAAACAACAAATAACACACAAGGGGATTCCCATAAAGATAACAGCTGATCTTTCAATAGAAACTCTTCAGGCCAGAAGGGAATGGCAAGACATACTTAAAATGATGAAAGCAAATAACCTACAGCCCAGATTACTGTACCCAGAAAGGATCTCATTCAAATATGAAGGAGAAATCAAAAGCTTTACAGACAAGCAAAAGCTGAGAGAATTCAGCACCACCAAACCAGCTCTCCAACAAATGCTAAAGGATCTTCTCTAGACAGGAAACACAGAAAGGGTGCATAAACTTGAACCCAAAACAATAAAGTAAATGGCATCGGCATTACTTTGCATTAGCAAAGTAATTATTATCAATAATTACCTTAAATGTAAATGGGTTGAATGCCCCAACCAAAAGACAAAGACTGGCTGAATGGATACAAATACAAGACCCCTATATATGTTGTCTACAAGAGACCCACCTCAAAACAAGGGGCACATACAGACTGAAAGTGAAGGGCTGGAAAAAGATATTCCAAAAGAAAGCAGAAGTAGCAATACTCATATCAGATAAAATAGACTTTGAAATAAAGGCTGTGAACAGAGACAAAGAAGGACACTACATGATGATCAAAGGATCAATCCAAGAAGATATAACAATTATAAATATATATGCACCCAACATAGGAGCACCACAATACATAAGACAAATGGTAACAAGTATGAAAGGGGAAATTAATAATAACACAATAATAGTGGGAGACTTTAATACCCCACTCACACCTATGGATAGATCAACTAAACAGAAAATTAACAAGGAAACACAAACTTTAAATGATACAATAGACCAGTTAGACCTGATTGATATCTATAGGACATTTCACCCCAAAACAATGAATTTCACCTTTTTCTCAAGTGCACATGGAACCTTCTCCAGGATAGATCACATCCTGGGCCATAAATCTAGCCTTGGTAAATTAAAAAAAAAATAAAAAACTGAAATCATTCCAAGCATCTTTTCTGACCACAATGCAGCAAGATTAGATGTCAATTACAGGAGAAAAACTATTAAAAATTCCAACATATGGAGGCTGAACAACACACTGCTGAATAACCAACAAACCACAGAAGAAATCAAAAAAGAAATCAAAATATGCATAGAAATGAATGAAAATGAAAACACAACAACCCAAAACCTATGGGACACTGTAAAAGCAGTGCTAAGGAGAAGGTTCATAGCACTACAGGCTTACCTCAAGAAACAATAAAAAAGTCAAATAAATAACCTAACTCTACACCTAAAGCAACTAGAAAATGAAGAAATGAAGAACCCCAGGGTTAGTAAAAGGAAAGAAATCTTAAAAATTAGGGCAGAAATAAATGCAAAAGAAACAAAAGAGACCATAGAAAAATCAACAAAGCCAAAAGCTGGTTTTTTGAGAAGTTAAACAAAATTGACAAACCATTAGCTAGACTCATCAAGAAACAAAGGGAGAAAAATCAACAAAATTAGAAATGAAAATGGAGAGATCACAATAGACAACACAGATATACAAAGGATCATAAGAGACTACTATCAGCAATTATATGCCAATAAAATGGACAACTTGGAAGAAATGGACAAATTCTTAGAAAAGTACAACTTTCCAAAACTGAACCAGGAAGAAATAGAAAATCTTAACAGACCCATCACAAGCATGGAAATTGAAACGGTAATCAGAAATCTTCCAGCAAACAAAAGCCCAGGACCAGATGACTTCACAGCTGAATTCTACCAAAAATTTCGAGAAAAGCTAACACCTATCCTGCTCAAACTCTTCCAGAAAATTGCAGAGGAAGGTAAACTTCCAAACTCACTCTATGAGGCCACCATCACCCTAATACCAAAACCTGACAAAGGTGCCTCAAAAAAAGAAAACTACAGGCCAATATCACTGATGAACATAGATGCAAAAATCCTCAATAAAATTCTAGCAATCAGAATCCAACAACACATTAAAAAGATCATACACCATGACCAAGTGGGCTTTATCCCGGGGATGCAAGGATTCTTCAATATCCACAAATCAATCAATGTAATTCACCACATTAACAAATTGAAAAATAAAAGCCATATGATTATCTCAATAGATGCAGAGAAAGCCTTTGACAAAATTCAACATCCATTTATGATAAAACCCTCCAGAAAGCAGGAATAGAAGGAACATACCTCAACATAATAAAAGCTATATATGACAAACCCACAGCAAACATTGTCCTCAATGGTGAAAAATTGAAAGCATTTCCCCTAAAGTCAGGAACAAGACAAGGGTACCCACCCTCACCACTACTATTTAACATAGTTTTGGAAGTTTTGGCCACAGCAATCAGAGCAGAAAAAGAAATAAAAGGAATCCAAATTGGAAAAGAAGAAGTAAAACTCTCCCTGTTTGCAGATGACATGATCCTCTACATAGAAAACCCTAAAGACTCCACCAGAAAATTACTAGAGCTAATCAATGAATATAGTAAAGTTGCAGGATATAAAATCAACACACAGAAATCCCTTGCATTCCTATACACTAACAATGAGAAAACAGAAATACAAATTAAGGAAACAATTCCATTCATCATTGCAATGAAAAGAATAAAATACTTAGGAATATATCCACCTAAAGAAACTAAAGATAAAACACTGATGAAAGAAATCAAAGAGGAAACTAATAGATGGAGAAGTATACCATGTTCATGGATTGGAAGAATCAATATAGTGAAAATGAGTATACTACCCAAAGCAATCTACATATTCAATGCAATACTTATCAAGCTACCAATGGTATTTTTCACAGAGCTAGAACAAATAATTTCACAATTTGTATGGAAATACAAAAAACCTCAAAAGCCAAAGCAATCTTGAGAAAGAAGAATGGAACTGGAGGAATCAATTTGCCTGACTTCAGGCTCTACTACAAAGCCACAGTCATCAAGACAGTATGGTACTGGCACAAAGACAGAAATATAGATCAATGGAACAAAATAGAAAGCCCAGAGATAAATCCACACACATATGGACACCTTATCTTTGACAAAGGAGGCAAGAATATACAATGGATTAAAGACAATCTCCTTAATAAGTGGTGCTGGGAAAACTGGTCAACCACTTGTAAAAGAATGAAACTAGAACACTTTCTAAACCATACACAAAAATAAACTCAAAATGGATTAAAGATCTAAACATAAGACCAGAAACTATAAAACTCCTAGAGGAAGACATAGGCAAAACACTCTCCAACATAAATCATAGCAGGATCCTCTATGACCCACCTCCCAGAATATTGGAAATAAAAGCAAAAATAAACAAATGGGATCTAATTAAAATTAAAAGCTTTTGCACAACAAAGGAAACTATAAGCAAGGTGAAAAGACAGCCTTCAGAATGGGAGAAAACAATAGCAAATGAAGCAACTGACAAACAACTAATCTCAAAAATATACAAGCTACTCCTGCAGCTCAATTCCAGAAAAATAAACGACCCAATCAAAAAATAAGCCAAAGAACTAAACAGACACTTCTCCAAAGAAGACATACAAATGGCTAACAAACACATGAAAAGATGCTCAACATCACTCATTATCAGAGAAATGCAAATCAAAGCCACAATGAGGTACCATTTCATGCCAGTCAGAATGGCTGCAATCCAAAAGTCTACAAGCAATAAATGCTGGAAAAGGTGTGGAGAAAAGGGAACCCTCTTACACTGTTGGTGGGAATGCAAACTAGTACAGCCACTATGGAGAATAGTGTGGAGATTCCTTAAAAAAACTGGAAATAGAACTGCCTTATGACCCAGCAATTCCACTGCTGGGCATACACATCGAGGAAACCAGAATTGAAAGAGAAATGTGTACTCCAATGTTCATCACAGCACTGTTTATAATAGCCAGGACATGGAAACAACCTAGATGTCCATCAGCAGACGAATGGATAAGAAAGCTGTGGTACATATCCACAATGGAATATTACTCAGCCATTAAAAAGAACACATTTGAATCAGTTCTAATGAGGTGGATGAAACTGAAGCCTATGATACAGAGTGAAGTAAGCCAGAAAGAAAAACACCAATACAGTATACTAATGCATATATATGGAATTTAGAAAGATGGTAACAATAACCCTGTATGCGAGATAACAAAAGAGACACAGATGTATAGAACAGTCTTTTGGACTCTGTGGGAGAGGGCGAGGGTGGAATGGTTTGGGAGAATGGCATTGAAACATGTATAATATAAGATGTTAAACGAATTGCCAGTCCTGGTTCAATGCATAATACAGGGTGCTTGGGGCTGGTGCACTGGGATGACCCAGAGGGATGGGATCGGCAGGGAGGTGGGAGGTGGGGTCAGGATGGGGAACACATGTACACCTGTGGTGGATTCATGTCAATGTATGACAAAACCACCACAATATTGTAAAGTAATTAGCTTCCAATAAATAAATAAATTTTTAATAAAAAGGAATCACCCTAGCCACGAAAGTACTGGTCACAAAAATGATGACAGAAATGATAAGATCACAAGAAGTGCAGTATTCCTAAACATGAAACAGAATTTCCAAACAGAAAACTATTTCTGCTGTCTGAACAGCCTCATTGTAATGAATTTGTTGACTTCCACAAGTACCCTGAATTTTCATCCTGGACTGTCACACACTGTGAATGCAAGTTTTTTCCCTCCAAAGTTGTGATCCCAATTTACAGAGAATCAAATGGAACATAGAAAGAATTTATTAAAATGCTTCTTCAACAGGTACTGTAAAACAAATGCACAGATGAATAGATTGTTACCAGATTTTCTTTAGTCTACTCCTCAACTGATGAATGTATATATTGGGTTTTCTGATGAATGTACATATCAGGGGGTTTTGTTGATATTGTTAAGTATTTTTACAAGATACACACTACTTACACAGATATGCTTTCAGACGGAATTAAATGTAATGAGAACTCTCAAAAATCAGAGGTCACAGATCATGAGGAAACTGCGTTTACTTGGATTACACGTAAATCAAATTAAAGTGTGCTTTACCATCACTTTGAAGAACAGACAGGAAGGAACATTCAGCATTATTGTCAAGTACTACAAAGAGTAGTTGAGGGTATTAAACAGTTAAGTCAAGAAGGTTTACTCGTCAGATAGCACAGTGAAAACTGATGCTTTCAAACAACAGAAATTTCAGAGAATCAGACTAACTGCTGGGTTTGATCAAGTTTTACATGCGTGTTTGGCAAATTGTCAAAATGAAAGGACTGATGTGACTTATTTATCCAAAACAGCTCATAAAGAATTCATCAGAATAGGAGAAAACTTGAACTAAATGAAGTGAGAAATCAAATAAACAAACCAGACATCAAATAATACTCGACTGCTGCAGATTCTACGATAGTGAACTGCTTTGGCTATGTCACTATGTGTGCAGCTTTAAGTCAGGAAACCGATTTGCTGTGCAGAAACTCATTCTTAAGTGTTTGGTCAAACTCATCTGAAATTAAGGCACATACAAGAGTCATTCAGATGTAGCTTTGGCTTTTCGACAGGATGAATGCAGTCCTGGACTACTGGTACCCACGTTCCACACCTGTGACTCTAGAGCTAAGCACTCTGAAAATCTAGGTATTTAAAATATATTTCAGATGCTGCTCATCCCCAAATCACATCAGGAAATCTGCCTCCCAATATTGGAAACAATGACTACTTCAGGGTCTTATAACAGCTATGCTCTTTTTCTTGGATTTTTCTCTTATATTAGATGGAGTATTTTAAATATTCATTCCAAACTGGATTTTTCTTTTAAAGAGTCTAAAGGGTAGTTTGAAAAAGTTGGCTTAAAGCTCAACATTCAGAAAACTAAGATCATGGCTTCCAGTCCCACCACTTAATGGCAAATAGATGGGGAAACAGTGGAAGCAGTGACAGACTTCATTTTGGAGGGCTCCAAAATCACTGCAGATGGAGAGTGCAGCCATGAAATTAAAAGATGCTTACTCCTTGGAAGGAAAGTTATGATCAACCTAGACAGCATATTAGAAAGCAGAAACATTACTCAGCCAACAAAGGTCCGTCTAGTCAAGGCTATGGTTTTTCCAGTAGTCATGTATGGATGTGAGAGTTGGACTATAAAGAAAGCTGAGCACCGAAGAATTGATGCTTTTGAACTGTGGTGTTGGAGAAGACTCTTGAGAGTCCCTTGGATTGCAAGGAGATCCAACCAGTCCATTCTAAAGGAGATCAGTCCTGGGTGTTCATTGGAAGGACTGATACTGGAGCTGAAACTCCACTACTTTGGCCACCTGATGCAAAGAACTGACTCATTTGAAAAGACCCTGATGCTGGGAAAGATTGAAGGTGGGAGGAGAAGGGGACGACAGAGATTGAGATGGTTGGATGGCATCACCGACTCAATGGACATGAGTTTGAGTGAGTTCCAGGAGTTGGTGATGGACAGGGAGGCCTGGCGTGCTGCAGTCCATAGGGTCACAAAGAGTCGGACGAGACTGAGTGACTGAACTGAACTGAACCGAGAAGGGTAGTTAGATCACCTGCCCATTCTAAATTAATGAAATCTTGAGGCACAACAACACTGTGAAATACAATGACATTTTAATGACTCTAAAACATTTTCTGTCAGTGAAAAGGAAAATTTGAATGTAAACTAGGCACAAAAATGTTTATTCAAAAAGTCAGTGAAAAAAAAGGGAAAAAATAGTTAATGATAGTGGCACAAAGGGCCACATACCATGGAATTCTGTTTATACAAAGAGTTCAGACTAGGTAAATCCATAGACAGAAGTGAATGAATGGGTGCCGGGAGCAGGGAGGGCAGGGGAGAGTGAAACGAGCACTAATGGGTATGGGATCTCCTCTGGGGCTCATGAAATGAATTTAGATCGCAGTGATAGCCACACGTCTTTGTGAACATACTAAAAAATCCACTAGATTGTACACTTGTAAAAGGTGTGTATCTCATATACAAAATTTTTTTAAGATTTTAAAAACTAACAAAGGTTGATTGCCATTTTAACTTCAATTTTGAGACACTATTTTAGATGAGGGCAGTAAAAATATCTTAAATTTCAAATTTGGATATATGAAGGGTTTCAATTTATTTGTTAAGCACAGAAGAAAATGCAAAAAATTGTTGAAATGTGAAATGAAGTTGATTAAAAATGAACAATAAGGTAAAAATCATTCTGACATCCAGAAGTAAGTTGTCAGAGAAAATTTTTTAGTTCTGAATAAAAGCAGTAATTAAAGGGAAGGGATAAAATTTCAAGCACAATGAACAGGCCCCTGGAATCTTCTGTTTTGTTTGTTTTGAGAATCCAGTTAAGAGATAAGTGAATCAGATAAAATAATGGGGAAAATAGTGAAAATTTTTGCAGAATTTTCCTTAGAAAAGCAAATGAAAGATAACATGTAACTCAAAATTGCCACTATTATGAAGATAGGTCATGTCTGACCTCTCTGTGACCCCATGAACTGCAGCACACCAGGCTTCCCTGTCCTTCACTATCTCCCAGAGTTTGCTCAAACTCATGTCCATTGAGTCAGTGGTGCTATCTGACCATCTCATCCTCTGCTGCCCCCTTCTCCTTCTGCCCTCAATCTTTACAACTTAAAAACTGTTTAAGAACAAGTATTCTCAATTTACTGAATATGTGTGATAACCCTGGTCTGAGGAAATGTGAAATGGTCACACAGGAAAAAAAAAAAGCAAAACCTGATAGAAGTTTCAGCAAATTTGTCAGTAGAATCCTAAAAATGTACATGGAATTACCAATAAAAAGATGCAAAGCTGAAACTCTTCTAAAACATTAAGAAAAGACTGAATTATCCTTTTTCTTTTGATACCTAGGAAGTATGCCATTATATGAATGCAGTATATTTAGCCTATTTCCTTTTATAGGGCTTTGAGAATGTTTCCAACCTTTTCCTACCATAAACAATGTATGTGCTTACCTTTCCATTCATGTAGGAAAGTGTCTAGAGGATAAAATCAGAGAACATACATGTTTAAAATGGATTAATATGACTTCCCTCTCTGTGCATGCATGCTAAGTCACTTCGGTCGTGTCAACTCTTTGTGACTCCGTGAACTGCAGCCCACCATGCTCCTCTGTGCTTGGGATTTCCTAGGCAAGAATACTGGAGTGGGTTGCCATGCCTTCCTCCAGGGGATCTTCCCTACCGCAGGCATCAAACTAGCATCTCCTGAGCTGGCAGGTGAGCTCTTTACCACCAGCGCCACCTGGGGAACACACGCACGCACACGAGCGCGCGCGCGCACACACACACACACACACCAGCACAATTCTACACCTACTTCCATACCCTCAGGAATACAGCATGCTATCAGATTTTCAGATCACTTTTAAACGGAATCTCCTGGACATTATTTTAATATGCTTTTTTAAAGAGCTATTTTAGGTTCACTGCAAAATTGAGCAATGCAGAGAACTGCCATGGGCCCTCTGCTTTGTCAGATTGGCTGCAAACACAGAATTTCTGCAGGACTGATTTGTTTCCTTGCTCTATGGTCTTGCTATGAAAAAGGTTATTGCCCATCCCAAAAATAGAAATGCATTTTCCTATATATCCTTCCAAAAGTTTTAAATTTTACCTTTCATATTTAGCTCTTGACTCATTTGGTACTGATTTTATATATAAAGGGAGATAGCGATCTAATTTCATAGGTTTCCCTCATTTGTTAGCCGTCCCAGCACAATTTTGATTAGAAATAACTTTACAATTCTCAGTCTACCTACCTGTGAAACTTATCATTGAGTCTTTTGTACTATTTTTCAGCAAAGGTGCATAAATTTCTTCATTACAGGATTCACATCTATCAAAATGGGTATTCCTACGTTCCCTTAATTTGGCATAATGATATTTTAAACTGTGCTAACAATTTTAACCAGTATCATAGAAATGTACCAATTGATGTTTGTCTGTTGATCTGCTGGTCACCTTCTGAAACTCTGGGATAATCATTTGCCTTTCATTTATATTGTATATGATATAAACTCTACCATTTTGGTAGATATAACCTCAGAAAAAATAAAAGAACTATTTGGTGGTTTCACCCTTTCCAGTCTTTAGCCTTTGTTCTCCTTGTCCAGCAAAGCTCAAACATTATATTTGTTTGATCCTGATTTTAAAGGGAACACAATATTAAAAAAAAAAAATCTGTGCAAACCATTTATCAGGTTAAGAACACTCCTACTCCCAATTGCTTATTTGCTAAGCATTTCCAGCCATACTTGAGGGCTGACTTTCAAATGACTTTTCTGCTTTTATTAAAATGATCAGATAATATTTTCTCATGTGTTAATGTAGCTTCCATTGGCTTGCCGACATTGCCACCTACTGCCTAAGCTAGGTTCCCGCGGGACCAGGTTCCTCCCAGGCCTTACCGAGCACTGTCAGATGCTGCCGACTCGCCTGGCTGACCTGCATGCCTGACCTGGCCCACTGTTCACCTGTTTAGCATGTAACCCGCCCAGCACCCTTAGGAGTGTCCAGTCATCAAGCACAATCTGATTCTGTTTCCTGTCTCCTCCCTCCAGACCAGGTTGCCGGATGTCACCTTGGGCCTGAGTTCTAACTTACTGTGGAAAAGGACCAAAGAGAGTCATGCTGATTTAAAAGCACGTGTTAAATGAGAGCCATACAGAGTTCTAAGTGGGAGGCTGAGAAGCCAAGCTCTAGGCTCTATTTCAGGCAAGCTGACTGCTACAAGACCTCGCAGGTCATTTTTTCTTTTTTTTTTTTTAAATTTCACCACCACGTACAAGACCCCATTCCGAGGTTAAGCTTGCCACAAACTCTACCTCCAAAAGTTGAATTCTTACTACATCTCTTAAATTTCTGACATCCAATACCTACACAGGTATTTAACAAACACTTCAAATAGCCTGGCAGGCTACAGTCCATGAGGTTGCAGAGAATCGGACACGACAGAGTGACTGGGCAGCAACAATATATGCAAGCAGGCACTGTGCTGGACAATACCACCGGCTGCGGCCTTTTGCTTTTTCCCCTGGGCTCTGCGCAGTCAGTCTGTCTGTCTGCCTCCTTCTCATGCCACTCCCATAGCTCTAACTTACTGTCTCCAGCCGGCCAAGATCCCACCCCTGGCACCTTTGCTTAGCTTTGTGGTGACCATTTTAGCCTCATGCACTGGCCCCAGTAACCTCAGATTTCCTAGGTTCATTGACCCTCCCTTTCTGTCCACCTCAAATTGCCTCCAGCTGGCTCTTTGCTGTCATGAATAGGTCATCATGCTTCCACTGTCCAACACCTGAACTCTTACAATCTCTCCCAAACTAACTGAACTTCTCTCCCACATCCACAGTCCCAGGTCTTGTTGATTCTCTCTTCCTTTCTGCAGACAGATGGCCGAGCACCTTGAGCGCATCATAAAATCCGCTCTAGGTTAGCACTGTGGCCTCATGCATTCACTTTGGATGGAGGTTTTCCCCATGCACCCTCTCCCCTTCTATCCCCACCCTCCTGCTCCGGCTCAATGTCTTGCCTTTAGCTCCTGCCATCCTCTGACATCCACCCTCCAAGCATCACTCTCTCTGAAACTGAGGCTCCACCTGCTCAACAGAGAGCGCAGTTTTTGCACATCCATTCCTCAATTCAAAATGCAAGTACACTTATACCACCCTTTACCTCCCCAGCTGCCAGGGAAGAAGACCAGACAACAAGGGGTTACTTAATCTTATAACCAAAGAAACTACAGGTTTGTTGACATTCAATCATGTGCATCCTTAACAGGCAACCATGGCAGAAGAATAGCAGACCTAAGCTCCCTTCCACCTTTCTCACAATCCTGCCTCGTGCACTCTGCCGTCTCAGCCTACGGTAACTTTCCTAAGGAGCACCTTCACCTGGCCAGACAGTGGCTTCAGTCAAAAGGAAGCACTGACAGGTTCCCCCGCCTCCCTGCCCATTCCCTGGGCCAGAAAAAGGCACTGAGAGTGAAAGTGAGGTCACTCGGTCATGTCCGACTCTCTGTGACCCCATGGACTGTAGCCTACCAGGCTTCTCTGTCCATGGGATTCTCCAGGCGATAGGACGGGAGTGGATTGCCATTTCCTTCTCCAGGGGATCTTCCCGACCCAGGGATCAAACCTGGGTCTCCCGCATTGTAGACAGGCGCTTTATCATCTGAGCCACCAGGAAAGTCCATGAAAAAGGCACTACTTGGCTAAATGAGACAGTGTTATCCAAGTATGTCTTCCTCACGCTACCTCAAATCTCTACCCTGTCCATAGATGCACAAAGCATCTACCATCTGCAAAACTGTCCACTTCAGTGTTCTTAAGTTAACTTGAAATTTTATGCCGTAAGCAAATGAACAACCTGGCATCTTTTTAAATCAACTTCAGAAAGCAGCTATAAAAATAAATATAAAACGAACAACATGTTAAACTGTTAATGCCTAAAGTCACGTTTCGTACCATATTTTAGGAACTACTGATTTAATGGAAGCAGTTGGCACAAAGGTTTCCCCACTGCCTGAAAAAATTCCATCATTAAAATGTAATTAGTCCTAAAAAGCTTACTGAACCCAAACCACAACTGTACAGAATACACGTGGTTTGATGCCATTTGATATTAAAGCCAAACAGGCAAAACTGAACAATGTATGTTTAGGGATATATTTGTACATGGTGAACTATAAAGAAAATCTAGGAAATGAAATGCAAAATTTCTTTCAGTTATGAGAATCTTACTACTGCACTATAGTTTCTGTACTAAAGTGAATCTTCACAGTTTAATCCTAAACTTAGATGAAAGCACAATTTTAACACTTTTTCCTTCTACAACCCATCACATTGAAATTCGCAGTTTACTTAACTAATTCCTACTTTCAGCTGTAAGCACTTTAAGAGCAGAGACTGTTTTATTAGGCTTCTCATTCCCAGAACAAAACAAAATTAACCAATGAATGAGGTTACAGACCAGAAAAGAGTCATGTGTGTGTATATATATATAAATATATAGTGCTTAATTCCTAATAAAATGTACACTGAAGAATGGTGAAGGAAAAATGGTCATTTTAATAAATGATGCTTTATCGACAGCACAGCCATATTTTTAAAAAATATACACAATAAATAAAAATCAATTCCAGACAGATGATAAATAAAAATGTAAAAAGGCTTCTAAAAGATATTGTCTTTTAGAATACTGTCAAGAACTGTGAATAGACAAAAAAGAAATTCTGTGAAAAACATCAAAAGCATTATCCATAAAGGAAAATATTGATTGATTATATTAAAATTATTTCTACTCATCAAAAGAAATCATGAAGAGAATGGAAAAGCAAGCTACTAAGTGGGAGAAAATGTAACCAGGGTACTTTGATCTAGAATACAGTTAAGAATTCCTACAAATCAATAATAGAAGTGACAAGCAACTCAATAGAAAGTTAGGCAAGAGACTCTAGCAGCCTCTCCCCCAAAGAGAGTTCAAGTGGCCAAAACTAACACACATGAAAAGATGCTCAATCTATTTAGGCATCAAGGAAAATCAAATTACAAACACAGTGAGATACTACACGCCCCTTAAAATTACTAAATCAAAATCTAAAAAATTTTAAAGCTGACACAATAGTAAGTATTGGGAAGAATGGGGAAAAAAAAAAAAAAAACTGGGACATTCAAACACAGGCAGTGAGAATATAAATTGCCATGGCCAGTGTGGAGAATTTTTAGCAGTGATCTCCTAAAGCTGAACACACATATACTCTATAAATAAACACCACTACCACTCTTGATACATATCCAGCAGACATGCACACATGTTCACCAGAAGATGCAACTTTGCTATAACAGACCCAACTGAAAACAACTGCCAGTAGGAGGGATGAAGACCTTGGGGAGAGTGTTGTTGTTGTTCAGTTGCTAAGCTGCGCCCAACTCTCTGTGACCCCATGAACGGCAGCACTCCAGGCTTCCCTGTCCTTCACTATCTCCCAGAGTTTGCTCAAACTCATGTCCATTGAGTCAGTGATGCCATCCAACCACCTCATCCTCTGTCACCGCCTTCTCCTCCTGTCCTCAATCTTTCCCAGCATCAGGGTCTTTTCCAGTGAGATGGCTCTTCCCATCAAGTGGCCAAAGAATTGGGGCTTCAGCTTCAATCCTTCCACTGAATGATTATTCAGGGTTAATTTCCATTAGATTTGACTGGTGTGATATCCTTGCTGTCTAACTGACTCTCAGGAGTCTTCTCCAGCACCACTGTTCAAAAGCATCAATTCTTTGGCACTCAGCCTTCTTTATAGTCCAACTCTCTCATCCGTACATGACTATGAAATGCATACAACAACGAACGTGAACTCACTACTCAAGGGCATCACCACGGATGTATCTCAGAAGGCCAACACTGAGGAAAAGAAGGCAGACACAGGAAAAATAAGTTTCTATTTACAAAATGAAGAGTGGACAAAGCTATAGTGTAAAAAGTCAGAGACAGAGATCTCTTTGGAGAGATGGTAAGAGTAGCCACTGGAAGGAAATCCAAGAGAGAAGTTCTGGCAGTGCTGGTAATATTCCAAGTCTTATATGTTAACTATGTAAAAATCCATTGAGTTATACATGTATAATCTTACCTGTATATTTCTTATACCTGTGTGTACTTATCCATAGATGCCTTATACATCTATAAAATTGTTTCGTTGACAAAATTACAGAGACGAAGGGACTAGAGGTTTCCACGGGAGACAGGGAGAGAGCAGAGTCTGTGGCTAAAATAAAAAACAGCCCAAGGGATCCTTCTGCTGGACTGTTCTGTGCGTGGACCACAGTAGTGGTCACTGACATTATAAACATACATAAAACTAAATGCCCACAGATGAGTTCATGTGAAGCTGCTTAAATCTGTGGAAGATCAGAAGACTGTGTTATCATCAATTTCCTGGTTGTGATACATCACTTTGCTGACAAAGGTCTGTACAGTCAAAACTACAGTCTTTCTAGTAGTCATGTACAGGTGTGAGAGTAAGACTATAAAGAAGGCTGGGTGCTGAAGAACTGATGCCTTTGAACAGTGGTGCTGCAGAAGGCTCTTAAGAGTCCCCTGGACAGCAAGGAGATCAAACCAGTCAAACCTAAAGGAAATCGATCCAGAATAGTCATTGGAAGGACTGATACTGAAGCTCCAACACTTTGGCCACTTGCTGTGAAAAGCCCACTCATTGGGAAAGACCCTGATGCTGGGAAAGAATGAACGCAAGGAAGAGAAGGGGAAGGCAGAGGATGAGATGGTTGGATGGCATCACTGACTCAATGCATGTGAGTTTGAACAAGCTCCGGGAGACAGTGAAGGACAGGGAAGCCTAGCATACTGTAGTCCATGGGGTCTCAGAGAGCCGGACACAACCCAGCAACTGAACAACCAACCAACATTGAGAGGAACTGAGTGAGGGGTATGCAGGATCTCCACTTCTGACAATCACAAGTAGTTCTGCAATTATTTCATTACTAAGCTGAAAATAAAAGTAAATATAATTGTGTAACTCAAGTAGAGTTAAGGCAATTAAAGTACTCTAAAGCTCTTGTATCATTCAGAAGGATAAGTCGAATTTAGACACTTACAACTTACATATACATGCTTAGATGAACATGACAACCACTGAAAAACATACAAAAACTCCCAAATGACTAAAAGTATCACAGTAATCCAACAAAAGGCAAACAAGTGAGGGTGAGAGAACATCAAAGTAGGACCAACAGATGGCATAAAATAAAATAATACAAACATATATATATATACATACATATATATATATATATCAGATACTCAACCATAAGAGGGTACATAATATATGCAAACTGACTAAATGACCTAGTTAAAAATGGTTAAACAGCTAAATCCAATTTTATGCTATTTACAAAACTATATCTAAAATACAGAGATACAAAATGGTTGAAAGTAGAGAAAAATAAATAAATATATATGCAAAACCCATGCACACAGCACAGTTTAACCAAAGTTACTGAAGCTGTATCAGTCATAAGGCTTAGCACATATGTATATAGATGATAAAAATGATAAATGTTCAAATTACCAAGATATACGTATTTTGGGAATTCTCTAGCAGTCGATTTTACTCTGTGCTTTCACTGCCAAAGGTGCAAGTTTGATCGAGCCCATTCAGGGAACTAAGATCTCACAAGCGACATGGTAGAAAAAAACAACAACAAAAACACCACACACACACACACACACACACACACACACACACACACACACAAATATATACTTCAATCATATATATCCAAATATAGCCTCACATATTAGCAAAAGCTGACAGAGTATAAAAAGAGCCAAAGCCATAATCATGAGAGATATTTAATGTATCTCTCAGCAAACAGAAAAAATATAAAAATTACGATGTCAAAGATTTTAACAGATTATGAAAAAAATATACTCAATGAACATATTAGAACACAGATCTAACAATTCCGAAAATATACTTCGAGTAAATGTGAAACAATTTCAAAACATTAATGATATACTTGTATGGTAAAGCAAATAAACTTCAAATTAGTGGAATAATACAGATCAAAATCTCTTGACAATAACATAATTAAGTTAACAATGGGAAACAAAAGGCTAACTAGAAAATCCAACTTTTAGACATTGAGACACATACTTCTAAATAACCCATAGGTCAAAGATAAAATTACAAAAAAAAATGATATTTTATGAATTTCAAAAACTATAGGATACAGTTGAATCCATTCTTAAACAGAAACGTATACATTTAAACATGAGCATTAGAATATGAACTTTGCAAAAAAATCTATAAACTACACATTGGTCAATAAATTAGAAACAGAACAAGAAACTCAAACAGGGAAGACATAATAGAAATGAATAAAATGCAAAGACAACTTCCCACCCACACACACACCCCTACACAGTAAAATCAACCAAGCTAAAACTTGACTCTTTCAAAAGCATAATAAAATGGACAAATCTTTAATAAGAGTTACTAAGGAAAAAAGCAGTAGAAAAATAAACAATATACAACTTTTAAGAAGGCCTGAACTATAGATTTGAAGACTTTGAAAGATAAGTTGAAATTAAATAACTTTTTAAAAATTTTATTTATTTTTAATTGAAGGATAATCACTTTACAATATTGGTTTGATTTCTGTCATATATCAACATGAATTAGCCATAGATGTATATATGACCCTTCCCTCTTAAACCTCCTTCCCTATGAATAACTTTAAGCCAGATTTTAAAGTACATGTGAAAAATAAATATCCAGTAAAAAGCAACATCAGTAAAAGCAAAATGGACTCAAAGTAGAATGAGCAGTCTTATATTAAATATATTGATTCAGTAGTCAAAAAATCTTCCTTTAAAGAAATTTCCAGGCTTAGGTGGCTTCACTAAAATTTCCTACAAAACATAGAAGTTAAAAAAAGAAATCTAACACAAACTATTTCCAAGAATAGAAAAAGAAACACTCTGCAATTTGTTTTATGAGGTTAAAATAAAAATACCCTTTAAATCAAAAGCTAAGGCAAGTGCAAGAAAAGAGATTTACAGGCCAGTGTTGTTCAGTGTGAATCAAAAAAAATTTTAATGTACTGACAATTTGTGGTCTACCCTCCATGTAGGATGGGTGTGATAGCTTGTCATTCCCACTGGTTCAAAGAAAACCATGGGACAAAATATAACCAATGACCTGAGGATTCTGAAAGGCAAATAATAGGCAGATTGAGAAAAGAAGTTCAGAACTTCAAGAATGGTCAGTATGGCAGGGTACAATAGGCTATATTCTGGGTCATAAATCAAATTCTTATAAAGTTAGAGAATAGAAATCAAATAAAGTATGTTCTCATTTCTAGAACACCTCCAAATATGTGGAAATTAAATAGTATACTTTCAATGATCCATGGGCAAAAGAGGAAGTCTCAAGGAAAATGAAGAAATATTTAACTGAATAAACAACTTGTCTAAATTCCTCCTTAGAGGAAAATTTATAGCAGTAAATTATTACATCGGAAAAGAAAAATATTAGGTCAATTATCTAAGCATCTACATTAAGAAAATAGATGAAGAAAGGCAGAATAAATCTAAATCGAGCAGTAGGAAGGTTAAAGAGACTAAACCAAGAAACCTTAAAGCAGAAAAATCAATGGAAGCCAAAGCTTACTCTTTGGGGGGGTGGGGGATTTTTTTTTCTTTTTAAATGATAAACTTGTAGTCAGACTACAAGAAAAAAGGGACAAATAATCAACACCAGGAATGAAAAAGGGAGCATCATTACAGACCCTACAGGCATTAGAAAGTTAATAAGGGATACTAAAAAAAATCAAAAACAAGAAACCACATAAAACAGTACACATGTACATTTTACAGATCAGATTACATTGGCAAAATACCAAATCCAAATGTCTGATTTAAACATTATTAAATTTTTGATGTCACTTTCTGACAAAAACTATTTTCGAGCTGAAGGGAACTGAGCAGCAGCACACACAGGAAAAGCTCTCCATCCTCTTCCATTTCTTCCTAAAGACAGAATAACTTATTTGGGTTTTTTTGTTGTTGCTTTTCTTACTAGAGACTCATCAGCCCACAGACAGCACAAGGACAAACCTGACTCCGTCAAAGTTTTCCTTTCATGTATTTACCTTACCATAGTTTGCTGCCTTAAAAGACGAAAACTGCATTCCTTTCCCCCTGTTATTTCTCTGCAAAGGTACTGCTCTTTGTTGAAGATGCCACAGAAGCCAGAACGCAAAGCCACCACTTAAGAGTTCCTTCTCACTGATGTTTCCCCTGTGAGGTGCACGCTGTGCAAGTGAATACAGTGTTTTTCTTTTGCTAACCTGTCTGCTGAAGAGCCCCAGCTGAAATCTGAAGAGGGGTCAGATGAAGTGTTACCAAACGCAAGAATAAGTTGCGTGAATACACCTGTATCGTTAAAGAAACTGAAATGGTACGGCGGCTTCCAGGAACGATTCAGCAGCACCTTACAGAGTCAAACGTGTACTGACAATGTGATCCAGAAACCCTCCTCCTAGGTGCTTACCCAAGTGGAACGAAAACTTACATTCACACAGAGCAACTTCACAGAACTACACATCAGAAAAGATAACACTTAGTGTACGTAAATTTGAAAACAAAGTTTAAGGATGTCTCTGTAAACTAAAGCCAACAATATATAAAGAGGATAATGTAGGAAGTGTAATCCAAATTTGTTTACACTAGAATGCTTGATTGATTTTAACATGGAAAAACAATTAAGACAATCAACACATCCGGCGATTAAAGAAAAAGGAATATAATCATCTCAGGTGCATAAAAAGTACTTGATAAAATTCAAAACCCATTCCACGATTTTAAGAAATAGTAAGCAAGTTAGGAATAGAAAGGAACTTCCTTATTCTGATAAAAGAGATCTATTACAACAATAGATATCTTTCTTGATGTGAAACACAAAGTATTCTCTGAAATTGGGAAGACAAAGATAACCACTGTCAGCACTGCTGGTCAACATTTTACTGTGGGTCCTAGCCAATGCGAAAATGAAAATAAAAACCAAAAGAACTGCCGATGAAGGAAAACAATCCATTTATACATAAGGTGATTATGTACATTGATAATCCAAAAAAAAAAAAATCTATAGGTAAATACAGCAAGTTAGCTAGTCAGACACCTAACAATTTGGAATTAAATTTTAATTATTTACAAAGCACCAAAAATGCAATGAACTTAACAATTAATCTACAAGATATATTGCCCTTCAAAGAAAAGAATTACATTATTTTAGAATGGAAAGACATAATAAATGGTGCAATAAATTCATGGATTGAAAAATTCAGTACTATAAAGTTATCACCAGAATAACCTATTGATTTAATCCCAGTGGAAATCCCAAGTCTCATTAAAATTTCTATGTAAGTGCAAGAGGCAAGAGCAGCCAAGTTCAAGGGAGAGGAAGTCAGTTCAGTTCAGTTCAGTCGCTCAGTCGTGTCTGACTCTTTGCAACCCCATGAACTGCAGCACGCCAGCCCTCCCTGTCCATCACCAACACCCAGAGTTCACCCAAACTCATGTCCATCGAGTCGGTGATGTCATCCAGCCATCTCATCCTCCGTCGTCCCCTTCTCCTCCTGCCCCCAATCCCTCCCAGCATCAGAGTCTTTTCCAATGAGTCAACTCTTCGCATGAGGTGGCCAAAAGTAGACACAAATGTTTTCAGATTAATGAAGGAAATAATTAGGTGGCCAGCAAAGTCAGCATGTGTCTCCACAAAAGAATAGTAGGTGTAAGTATTCCCCCAAATTTGTTTTATAAACATATATAAACCCACACTAAGCCTCTTTTTCAAAAAAGAGACCCTAACCAAGGAGCCTCACCTAACATAAAGTATTGGTCTACTGACAGATTTGAGTTCTGGCAAGCAAGCTGCAAAACCATTGCTATAAATTCTGTGCCCCACTGCTGGTGTGTAAGTTTCCCTGTGCTTGCTCTGGGTCAACAGCAACCACAGCGGCTGAGCTCAAACTCTGACACAGTCTCTATTTATGATCATTGCTCTAATGATGTTTGTCACCCCCTCCCATAAACCACATAAAGCAACAGTAACATTTCCATGGCCTTCTGCCAAAACAACGATCATTCCAGTGTTTGCACTTACCACCAGGACTACTCCGAGACAGAAAATCTTTTTATTAGAAAAATGTTTTAAAGAAAGTCTTCAGAAAAAAAAGAAAAAAGTTCCTTAAGTGTTCTGCTTAATAAATCAATGAATTGCGATCAACAGTATCGATTCATTTGGACACCTTATAAAGATGGCTGTAAGGAAATAGTGTCACATCTAAAACTGAGCTAAACGAGCCATCCCAGTACTGAAAGACTCAAACCAGAGATTAAGGTTTGGTCTTTATCTTAAATCCAGAAAAATAAAAAGAAAAACATACAGGCCAAATGATTGCTGATTTATTCTGTATTCTGTATCATGTTTCTTCACTTTAGTCTGAAATTCCATTTTATGTTTGGCAATGCTCTCAAGCAATGAGAAAAAAAAAAATGAGGTCAAACATGATAAAATGTTAAAAAGCCCAGTCACAGACAGTGCAAGGGGCAGTAGTTACCTCCTAAGTCCATATTCTTGCCCTGTGTTATTTGGCATGGCCTCAGTGTCATCTGAACTGAAAAGAATGAAGACTGATTGTGCTGTGCTTGGTCGCTCAGGCGTGTCTGACTCTTTGCAGCCCTTTGGATTGCAGCCCACCAGGCTATTCTGTCCATGGGATTTTTCTAGCAGGAGTGTTGGAGTGGGTTGCCATCTTCCTCCTCCAGGGGAATCTTCCCTACCCAGGGATCCAACTCACATCCCCTGGGTCTCCTCTATTGCAGGCAGATTCTTTACCCAGGGAGCCATCAGGAAAGCTCGAGTCAGCAAAGTCTATATTTCTTCTCATTGTGAAAAGTCACAATACTTACAAAAATCCCCAAAGTAGTACAGGCAGAAAAAAACAAAGTCACACACTTACTGGGTGGGGAAGTGAAGAATCAAGAAAGAGAGGCCCCAAGAGAAATCATAAAATTTCAAAAGCAAAATCACACAGCTTTGGGGTTGGTTAAAAAGTCAGGTCAGAAAGAAGAGATTGGAATATAATCAAATTCAGTGAGAGAGCTCACTTGGAGGTTTATGGCCAACCTCCGAGAATTTCACCACCCATGGAGACTAAGGAGCCTTCAGAGGCAATGGGAAGAAGGTGGACCCAGGGTTACAGGAGGAGAAAAAAGGGCCCACCAGAACCCCAGCCAGAAAAACTGAACCTCCAACAGCTAAGGTCAGCGAGAGTCAGCTGAGTTTGCATACCTTTGACCAGCTTCAAATCCCTTGTATCTCACAGAGAATTGACTTCTCTAGATATCATGGTTCACAAGTCCACAGCTTAAGGGGCTAGCTCATCTTAACTGGTTCATGTGAATCACAAGGCAAGGCCTGATTCCCCGCCTCATTCCTCAAGGTCTCCCAGGTCAGTCCCAGGAGAAATGAAGGCGCAATCTTACCTCCAGGGTTTTAGAGCATTTCTTTCTATTTGATACTAAGCAATTCCCTAGGTCAAGAAGTTAGCTTTCCAATTTCCTAGGTCAAGAAGTTAGCTTTTGAACTGTGGTACTTGGACTGCAAGGAGATCAAACCAGTCCATCCTAAAGGAAATCAACCTGAATATTCATTGGAAACTCCAATACTTTGGTCACCTGACTCGAAGAGCTGACTCATTGGAAAAGACCCTGATGCTGGGAAGGACTGAAGGCGGGAAGAGAAGGGGATGACAGAGGGTGGGATGGCTGGATGGCATCACCAAAGCAATGGACATGAGTTTGAGCAAGCTGTGGCAGCTGGTGATATACAGGGAAGCCTGGTGTGCCACAGTCCATGGGTCATGACGTTTGAAGGTAGGGAGAGAAGGGGACGACAAAGGAAAGATGAGATGGTTGGATGGCATCACCGACTCGATGGACATGAATTTGAGCAAGCTCTGGGAGTTGGTGAAGGACAGGGAAGCCTGGCGTGCTGCAGTCCACGGGACTGCAAAGATTCTGACACGACTGAGTGACTGAACTGAACTGCACCGTCTTTCTAGATTCCATATTTATGTGTTAATATATGACATTTGCTTTTCTCTTTCTGACTTACTTCACTCTGTATGACAATCTGTAAGTCCATCCATGCCTACAAATGATGCAATTTCATTCCTTTCTATGATTAATATTCCATTGGCCATATGTATCACATCTTTATCCACTCCTCTGCTGATGGATAATTATGTTGTGTCCATGTCCTGGCTATAATAAATGCAATGAACATCGGGCTGCATGTGTCGTTTTGAACTATAGTTTTCTCTGGGTATATGCCCAGGAGTGCGACTGTTAGGTCACATAGTAGGTGTTTAAATGGCAAGGGTTTCAAAATCTTTTTATTCTGGTAGGACAAAAAACCACATGTGACAAAGTTTACCACTTAAACCATTTTTTCTGTGGACAGCTGAGTGGTACTAAGGACATTCACACTGCGGTACAAGCATGAGCACTGCCCATCTCCAGAACTTGGTCATCGTAAACTAAAACCCTGCACGCATCTGTCAAACTGCCCGTTACCCCTGCCCGAGCCATGGGCCCCGCTACTCTATCTTGTCACTGTGAACTAGACCACTCCAGGTGAGAGGTGAGGACACGAATTTCTAGGCCCTACACGCAGCCAGTCCTGCCAGGGTTCCACATCAGCAAAACAAACTTCCCTGTTCCTATAAAATGCTCCACTTCCTCAGAAACAGTGTATCCAGCCAGCCAATCCAGCTCTGGGATCTGCACCTGATTTCTCCACTCCTTGATGTTTCTGCATAAGGTCCGATATGTACCCCTAGCCAACATCTCCGTTACTGCTTCCAACCCTGAAAGCCTCACTCTTGCCCAGACACCCTGGGGTCGAGGGCTCCCCCTGCACGGTGCCCTCCAGTGCATGGGTCGCTTTCTCTTAAATACAGGACAGACCCGCTCCCCAGCGGTCTTATCTTTTGTCTTTAGACACTGGAATCCTACGGTACTTGTCCTTTGGGACTGGCTTACTTCACTTATATTGTTGCCAAGTTGTAATGTGCGTCTGGATGAACAACAAGGTCCCACTGCACAGTACAGGGAATATCAACATCCTGTGATAAACCACAATGGAAAACAACATAAAAAGAAGGCATGTCCGTGTACAACTGAGTCACTTCACTGTACGGCAGAGAGTAACATGACATTGTAGATCAACTAGTCAATAAAAATATTTTTAAAAATATAAAAAGTTGTAGCACATGTCAGTATTCCTTGCCTTTAAAAGGCTAAACAGCATTTTATCTGCTCATCTGTCAACAGACACTTAGGTTGCTTCCATCTTTTAGCTCTTATGAATAATGCAAATGGCAAGTGTTTTAACCACAGATTTTCTTTTTATATACCAAAAATCTAGATTGAGCCATCAGAACAGTTTGTCCCCGGCTCACAAAGGTCCTCTTTTAACACAATCTTCTTCTTAAGCCTATCTTCAGGGAAAGCTGATAGCTCCCACTTCCTCTTGATGGAAATCCTATTTAAGGGCTCTCTCTACTTTTTCACATTACCCAGAGGAGCAAAATAATTAAGTTATGAGGAAAAAGAAGAAAAGAAATTGCTAATCACAAACAGTTGAATACAAGCTGTCAGGTTGATACATAGAGCAGTCCAAATTTTGAAAATGCCACTCAAATACAAATTATAGGGGGGGAAATCTGTGCTTCAATGGAAAAACTACACATTGTTCCAATCACTCCACCCTTTCAGGTTTTCCAATTTGGCGCTGCATTCAGCTCAGTTCAGTTCAGTCGCTCAGTTGTGTCCGACTCTTTGCTTGCATGGCCCTTCACCTATTTTACGGGCTAAGTTGAAAAGAAGTGATGACTGTGCAAATTATTCTGGTCTCCAGATATGCAGATGACTTCTTCCATGGAAGAACAGCCCTCCCTCCACAGGACAAAGCCACTTTGGCCTCATTTATTTCAGTATTCGTGATCTACACGAGTCTGTCCTTTGGATCCGCCTTGGAACTGGTGGGAACCTTGCACGGTCGGGCCCATTATCTCCCTGAGCCACGGGAAATGGGAAACATCCCAGAGCTAGTGAACAATAACCCAGGCTTGACTGACTCCCGTGCCCATCCATGCTACCTTGCCTTACTGGGCTGCTGGCACGACCACAATTTTTTTCATCTAAAATTAACTCATGGACAAAGGAGCCTGGCAGGCTACAGTCCACGCAGTCACAAAAGAGTCGGACGTGACCGAGTGACTACACAACAGCAAAATAAACTCAGAAGCAAAACCACCTGGAAGCAGTGATGGCAATGACTCATAAGAAAGCCTCAGTAGACACAGGTGTGGCAAACTGGCCTGACTCTCGCTGAGTTATCTGTCATCAGGTTACAGTTGGAAGCACCTGGAAAGCCAGGCCTCTGGTCCACGTCTGCTTACTAGCATGCCTTCCTGCTGCTGCTGCTGCTGCTAAGTCGCTTCAGTCGTGTCCAACTCTGTGACCCCATAGACAGCAGCCCACCAGGCTCCACCGTCCCTGGGATTCTCCAGGCAAGACACTGGAGTGGGGTGCCATTGCCTTCTCCGTGCCTTCCTTCTGGTAGACACTAAAGGACTCAAGTTTAGGGGCCATGCAGAGGGAGTACCAACAAATTTGTGCACACATAATCAGAAATAAAATGGAGAATCACCCCTCTACCTTTAAAATCATTTGTTGGGTATTTTTGTCATTACCCATTCAGAATACAAAGAGGCAGAAGGTATATGTTTCTCTTAAACGGCTTCACTATTTTGTATCCTTTTTCCTCTTCAAGAAACAGCAGGGGAAAAAAATTGGTAATTGGGCTCCTTTGTACATCCATGATTTATTACATTTGTTTCATTAAGTTTTGTTGTTCCTTGGAAGTTTTGAAAATCCTAAACCCATAGTCTAACGTTGGTTCACACTGAAGCTAAACACTACACATTAAACAGATTTTTTAAAAAGTCAGCTGAGTTCAAGTTATTAACCAGGAGATTTCTCAAAATTTTGAGACTTTTTAAAATATCAAACCAACTGGTCTACATTATAAACAAAAGCAACAAACTTCACCTTCCAGTGTTTTTAAGAGGGTCATAGCTTTTCCTTTCCCTGAAGTTTCAAGATCTCAAAAAAAGTAAATAAGGAAGCTGGAAACTTGGAAAAGAAATGTTTTTTAAAAGATGTCAGCCATACAAATGAAGAAGAAAACGTGAGGAATGGGGGTGTAGCTTGACCCCAAGATAAGCAGAGAGGAGGAAGGTGGTGGAAGTTTCCATTTGTTTCCTTCACAGGAAAACTGCAACTTGAGTTACAGTTCCTGATGCAGCTGCTAGTCCTTGAACTGGGCACAACAAGCAGGTTTTATTTCATGAGCAAACAGTATCCGAGAATTGGCGAGGATTGGCTAGGAGCCTGGATTGTGTTGACCTCCAAGGGAAAGTCTGGGGTTAGAGGTGGCGCTGTACACTAGCTGTGTTTGCTGATCCTGCCCACATCCACCCAACAGCAAGAATGATCCCACGTTGCCAGGCAAATGTTTCTTAACTCTTCACTCGTCAATGACTGCGATTAGGATATTTAAGTCCAAAACAGACATTTTTATGTTATAAAAGGAACTTGAGGGATAGAGAGATGGATAGAATGGACTCTGTGTCACATTTCTTATCCCTGCCTCTGGGCATTTCCTTGTCTCATTTCTCCGGGGAGAGCCCATTTTATGTCAGGTAGTGGGAGGGGCACAAAGGCAAACGGTGGAAGATAAGGCAGAAATAAACACCGAATCCTAGCCTGGAAGGTCACACCCTAAACATGCAGTGCAGATGAGGACAAGTTAATAATCAGGTCGTTCTGGGGAAACGAAGCAGGACCCTATGGCCCTTCCCCCAGGTCCTCTGCCTGCCTTTGCTCTGTGGCAAAACTTTATCCAAAGAACAAGTCTAATCAGAGAAGTGAGAACATGCAGAAACAAAGGAGAACAGTCAAAGGAGACCAAATAATGATAACAATGTAGTCATGAAGCAAAACCAAGAACCTTTAGCTCTTCCTCAAAGGCTGTAGTTTATATTCTGAGCCATATTCCACGAGCTGTCTTGTAGACACTGGGACCCCCACCAGGTGGAGAGGTTAACTACACGATGACCACTCTAGCCACGACATAGGCTGCCACGATTCCAAGAACTGGCCTCAAGAAATGGAAACAAACCGACCCTGGAACTGAAGACTAACTGTACCTAAAACAAACCAAATCACTGCGGATGGTGATTGCAACCATGAAATTAAAAGACGGTTGCTCCTTGAAAGGAAAGTTATGATCAACCTAGACAGCATATTGAAAAGCAGAGACATTACTTTGCCAACGTCTAGTCAAGGCTATGGTTTTTCCAGTGGTCATGTATGGATGTGAGAGTTGGACTGTAAAGAAAGCTGAGTGCCGAAGAATTGATGCTTTTAAACTGTGGTGTTGGAGAAGACTCTTGAGAGTCCTTTGGACTCCAAGGAGATCCAACCAGTCCATCCTAAAGGAAATCAGTCCTGGGTGTTCATTGGAGGGACTGATGTTGAAGCTGAAACTTCAATACTTTGGCTACCTGATGTGAAGAACTGACTCGTTTGAAAAGACCCTGATGCTGGGAAAGATTGAGGGCAGGAGAAGGGGACGACAGAGGATGAGATGGCTAGATGGCATTACCGACTCAATGGACATGGGTTTGGGTGAACCCTAAAAGTTGGTGATGGACAGGGAGGCCTGGCGTGCTGTGGTTCATGGGGTCGCAAAGAGTCGGACGCCACTGAGCGACTGAACTGAAGCGAACTGAAAACAAGATGACGCTGCTCAGACCACGACGCCCAGTTTCAAGATGACAGAGCTGACTGTGCTGTGTTTGCATGTAGCCCCTCCGTCTGTCTATAAAAGCTCTTGCCCCTGACTGTCAGGGGTTGGGGGTTGGGGCAGTCAGCCCTTGGACAGGTGTCTGCCCCTGCTCCACCCCCATTGCCGGCATCCAAAATAAAGCAAACTTTCCACCAATAAACTTGGCCTCAGTATTGGCTTTTGAGTGGTGAGCAGCCAGCCCCTACTTTCAGTCACACTAGGAAATTAGGATTTATCACTTGCAGAATGGTAAAAATCCAGAAGCCTGAAAATGCACATGCGGGGGAGGTTGTGGAGAGAGAGAGATGTATATTGCTGTTGGACAGGAAATTAGTGTAAGCCCTGTGGAGGATGTTATCGATTATCAAACTCTCACTGCCTTTGACTCTAGGCAGTCCCACACCTAGACATTTATTCTACAAATATAGGAGCACAAATGCAAAGTGTCAGGCACAGGACATGTTATTTAGTGCAACTTTGTCTAGGGTGGTGGTAAGAATAGCTGTACAGATTTCCTCCTGCCGCTGAAACCAATTTGAGCCTTGAGCTTTAAGCCACAAACAAAGTAGCTTAAAACAAGACACATGTATTCTTTTACAGCTCTGGAGGATGGAAGTCCAGGGTGAGTCTTATCCAGCAAAACTGACTTATCCAGCAAAACTGAAACTGAAGGCCTGTTCTTTCGGAGGCTCTGGGGGAAGAGTTCATTCCCAAGACTTCTCCAGCTTCTAGAAGTTTCCCACACTCCACGGTGCCTGACCTCGCATTGCTCCAGCCTCCCCTTCCACCCTCACATCCGCTTCCGGCGTTTGACTCGCCCCCTTCCCTCTTATGAAGATGCTTGTGGTTAATTACTTTGGGCCCACCTGAATAATACAACCACTCTCCCCATTTTGCCATCCTTAACTCAATACACCAGCAAAGTCCCTTTTGCCATGGGAGGTAACATAGTCACAGGTTTGGGGGATTAGGAAATAGACATATTTTGTTCAGCCTATCATGGTAGCAAAGACCGGAACCAAACTGAATGATCAGCGGCAGTAGACTGGTTAAACAAATTAGACAAATTCATTCTGTAGATACTGCACAGTTGTTTAAAAAAAAAAAAATGAAAAAGCTCATGATGGACTAAACAGAAAGCTCTCCAAAACAGAGGACAAAAAAAAAAAGTATAGAATAGAGAAAAAGAATGTAGCTTATATAATTTACCTGTATTGACATATATATACAATGTTTAAACTATCTCTGGAATGATACATCAAAAACTAAGAAGGTGGTTGCCTGCAGGCTGGGAACTGGGGGACAGTGTCACAGCAAGAGGTGACCTTTCACTATGTACTCTTTGGTACCTTTGGAGTTTTGAAACTTGTAACTATGTGACTTGGGCTTTCCTGGTGGCTCAGTGGTAAAGAACCTGCCTGCCAGTGCAGGAGACACGGGTTCGATCCCTGGGTCCGGAAGATCTCCTGGAGAAGGGAATGGCAACCCACTCCAGAATTTTTGTCTAGGCAATCCCATGGACAGAGGAGCCTGGGGTTGCAAAGAGCTGGACACAACTTACCGACTAAACAATAGCAACAGACTATAGTACTCATCCCAAAAGTAAAAGAAGCAGCTCTGGAAAGAGTGAAAAGGAGGCAAAGGGCAAAAGTAGTTCTGGCTGGACGAGATCAGTGCTGCCTGGAGTCAGGAAGGCCAGGGTGTCTGGCACAAGATGGTATCTGATATTCCAAGGCTGCCTAACTAACAACCCCCCAAACTTCGTGGCTTAAAACAACAAGAACCTATTATCTCATGGTTTCGGAGGGTCAGGAGTCTGGGGATGGCTTGGCTGGGTAGACAGAGCTCAGAGCCTCCCTTTGAGGTGGCCGTCAAGTTGCCAGCCGAGGTCGCCTCAGCTGAGCCTGGAGAATCTGGCTACGAGCGAGCTCCCTGAGTTGTTGGCAGGAGTCAGTCCTCACTGGCTCCCGGTCAGAGGGACACTTGAGTGGGTTCAGGTCTTGGCAACGTCGGGAAAAGAGAGAAAGAAAGAGAGGGTGAGAGAGGCTGAAGATCGGCCCGAGGCAGACCTTCCGGTCGTCTACAACCTAATGGAGGGAGGGACGGCAGCACTGTGCCCCATGCCACCAGCCGCGCAAGCCAACTTGGCACAATGGGGCAGGGGACCAGGGAGAGGATGCTGGGGGCAGAAGGGGGCCTGGGGGCATCGTAGGGGCCGCCCACCAGTGCAGAGTGGACAGCAGAGAAGGGCAGGGCGCTGGGCGAAGGAATAAAGGCATGAATGGCTGAGGTGCGTGTTTGTGAAAGTCGCTCAGTCATGTCCAACTTTTGGCGACTCCAAGGACTATATAGTCCAAGAAATTCTCCAGGCCAGAATACTAGAGTGGGTCGCCTTTCCCTTCTCCAGGGGTGGTGCATGTGGAAGGCTGCAAAGATACAGGTCTAATTAGAGTCATAAGTGGATACTTGGAAGCAGTAAAAATAAAGATACGGAGAGCAGAGTTTGGCCCAATTACAAGCCACTGATTCACTCATTCTTGGCCATGCCCAAATCTGGGCCCTGGCCCTAAGCTGAGATACACTGTCTATTCCACTGGAAAATTATTTCACGTATGTCAGGCTCTCCTCTGCTCGGAGCAGATTTCTTAAAAAGAAGGGCACACCTTTCCTTCCCAGGCTGCCTGCCACACTGCCGCCCCACACCTAGAATGGTAGGAAGCACCAAGCGGTGGCTTAGCACTGCGAATTGACCGGCTCTTGTAGCACAGTCTCGACAGCCCAGAAAAACTAGTTTTTCTCTTCTCAACAGAGATTCTTCAACTCGAATTTCCCTTGCGTTCCAGAAAATTAATCTCTTCCTTTTCCGCTGCAGCCGCGACATTGTATCAAAATAGGATACAGCGCTGGAATCCGCAGCCTCAGTGTAAGGTTACATCCGTTGTGAAAATACCTCACTGAACACATCTTCAGGCAACAATCAGACAAATCTAGCCTGGGACATTCCATAAAGACAGCTGGCCACTTCAAAACTGTGTCATGAAAGAAAAAAATATATATATGAGAGACTTTTCTAGATTAAAGAAGACTAAAAGACTCTGACAGTTAAACACAGTGTACGATCCTGGATCAGATCCTGGTCACTTGGAAAGAAATAAAGACAGCCATAAAGGACATTATGAAGGCAATTGAGAAAGTATGAATCGGGAGTGCACATGAGCTGTTATTACCACATCACGGCTGAGTTTGGAGGCCGCTATTAACTGTACTGTGACTCTAGGAGAATGTCCTACATGTATTGCTGTATTCAGGATTGAAGTACCATGCCGTGTGCAACCACTTTCAGGTGGTTCAGCAAACGGGTGTGTGTGTGTGTGTGTGTGTGTGTGTGTGTGTGTGTCCAAGAAGTGACAGAGGGGAGGGGGAGGGAGAGAGATGGGAAGAGAGGTCCAGTGTGGCAAAATGTAAACAATCGTATCTCCATGAAAGGAGCAAAAGTGTTCGTTCTAAGACTTTGAACTATGCTCTGACTCTGAAAACTTCCAAAGTAAGAAGTACATATGTATGTGCGTGACATGAAATACACATCTGTGATAACATGAAGCATAAATTAAGACGAGCTGCATATTGACCAGCTGAATATAGCTCAGGGAGCTCTGCTCAATCTTATGTGGAAGCCTGGATGGGAGGGGAGTTTGGGGGAGAACGGATACATTTATCTGTATGGCTGAATCCCTTTGCTGTCCACCTGGAACTATCACAGCATTGTTAATTGGCTATACTCCAATACAAAATAAAAAGTTAAAAAAAAAGACAGGCTCCATATTCATGCAGATATAGCACAGATGGGATAATGCCGGGCTTGAATAGCAATTGTTATTCCTTTTAAAGATCTGAAACGTCTACCATGTAATCCATAGCATTACTAAACCCAAGACATACTTTCACTACAAGGGCCTGAGCCACAGAAGGCAGGACATTGATCTAAAAGTCCGAAGCTCTTTTGAGTCACACAGGTACTAAACCAGGGAGTCTGGTCCTGACCTGTGTCATTTTTTAGGGCTTCCCTCTTAGCTCAGTTAGTAAAGAATCCGCCTACAGTGCAACAGACCCAGATTTGATCACTGGGTCAGGAAGATCCCCCGGAGAAGGAAATGGCAACCCACTCCAGTATCTTTGCCTGGAAAATCCCATGGACAGAGGAGCCTGATGGGCTGCAGTCCATGGGGGCCACAAAGAGTCGGGCACGACTGAGTGACTAACACTTCTGTCATACTTGGTCTTCAACGGTGAAACAGACAAAGCTGGCTTTCAGAACGCTGTGTCAGGGGTGCCTGCTCAGAGCCACAGGCTATGACACTACAGCTCTGACTCCTAGACCAGCCTCATTCTTAGGATTAAATAGTAAATTGGAATACAAGTTATTTTCACTTTATACATCAAGAAGTGAGAATACTGTGGCTACTCTGTGTCTTAGATTTCACTGGGCCTAAACTCATCATGTTAAGTCTATAGAAAAGATTCTTTAAAGTTCAGTTTGACTCTCTCACTTTGGAAGACAAGAAAGCAGGTATAAGTACAGAGAACTTTCTAAACAGAAACGTCATGAGGATTTCCATCCTGAGAAATGGGGAGAAAGGAAACTTGTTGAGAAATTTGGTTTGGATATTGAATACCTTAACGATCGAAATGCTGTGAATAAAATAGTAAGAGGTAAAATTTTATACTGGTCAGAGAGACTTGGCTGCAATAACGCTTTGGTTTCCAGCACCACTCATGTTTGTCACCTTAGGCAAGGTGAAACAGTTGAGTCATTAAAAAAAAAAAAAAGTCCCCGCTTCTTTGAATGGATCTTAGAAGTAACTCAGTGAAGAGTGTTTCTGCTTCCATGCTAACAGTTTTGGAGGAGATGATCAGGGAGGAACAGGCATCCCTGCAGCAAGTCAAAGACCCACTGAACACAGTATTGAACCACAATGGTTTTGCACAGTCACCTTGGCTGACGATGCCGTGACATTCGCCCAGATCCTTACAGCTTCCCTGGCTTATGAGCCGTCATGGACATCCCTCCCCTCCATCCTTCATGATGAGGTGGGCATCTGATACAGCTGGTCTAACAAGGATCCTGCTCTTATAATTCAAGTTAAGAAAGAAAATTCTGTCTCTCCTTGGGCACTTGAAACTTTTAACATATAGTGGGGTGCCACAGGTGTCCTTATCCCAAAATATGCACAGAATAGAGAGGAAGCCAGTCAACAGAGAGAGAAAAGACCACCATCATCTAAGTAGATTCAAGAAGGCTTAAGTAACACCTTTAACCAACTCCAGGAATTACCTGAGCACATTTTCAACCAAATTAGCAGATAAGATGGTAATAGATAGCAGATACTGCTTTCCCCTGGAGAAACTATTCCATTAGTTATCTTTGGCCTCAGCTTATTTTCGGTATATATAATTTTTTAACCATCAAAAGTGCTTTCTCTGCAATGGACATAAAATAGTCATAAAAGTTTCTTTTAATCTTCAAGGACTTAGCCCCAAAATATCATCTACTGAAGTTTAAAGTTATCTTTATTAACTAGGATTTATACAATTTGATCACAAACTAGAAGACATGGATATCATGTATAAATTGCGAACCACGTATTGAATGATTAAAAGGCAGGAAATACTGCCGGGTGTAATAAATTAAATTTTACATATGCTTTCAGATCTTTTTAAGAAATAGAAGGCTATGAAAAATTTATTGAAAGCCCTGATTAAGTCTTTTGAATTAAATGTCTTTGAGGATCTTCTGTTAAGTTTTTAATTATCAATTTAGTCTTCTAGCAGGTATCACAGTAATACTTCCACAAAGAACAAAAACTGGATAGTATATTTAAAAACAGCTATACGAAGGCCATAAAGTCCAAGAACGTAGACAAGATCAGGGCCCAAGCTCCCCAAGAGAAGAAAAGAACATTGAAACTGGCCCTACATTCCCCCTACAGTCCCTGTGGTTGATTCACAGCTGGGGCAAGACAAATAGAAAGTAACACTTGCAACAGTCACACAGAAACACTGGAGTTGAAGACTGCCAAAACAACCAAGGCTTAATGGGCTTAATGAGTGAAAAAGGGACATGGAGAAATGAGCCCAGCAACTCCTCCCTGGGGAAGTTGCTGACCATGAATAAGCAGAGATTTTGGCAATATCATGGTGCTAGGGATCAAGAAATGCAGTATAAGACCTGCTGAAAAGGAAGGACATTCGTGAAAACTCCAGATTTTCAGCTAATGTCCCTGAAATGGAGGGCTACATCCTAGAAATAAGGGCAAACTGAAAACAGAGTATCCTCAACTGAGGCAAGGTAATTTATTTGTAACCTAAACGCCAACCAAAAGTAAATAAAGTTCTCTATGCTGCTACTGCTAAGTCACTTCAGTCGTGTCCAACTCTGTGCGACCCCATAGATGGCAGCCCACCAGGCTCCCCTGTCCCTGGGATTCTCCAGGCAAGAACACTGGAGTGGGTTGCCATTTCCTTCTCCAGTGCATGAAAGTGAAAAGTGAAAGTGAAGTCGCTCAGTCATGTCCGACTCTTAGCAACCCCATGGACTGCAGCCCACCAGGCTCCTCCATCCATGGGATTCTCTAGGCAAGAGTACTGGAGTGGGGTGCCATTGCCTTCTCCGAAAGTTCTCTATAGATAATGCCTACCCAAACCTCTATGATTTTTCACAAAGAATGTCAAGGATTCAATCAAAAATTACCAGGAATCCCAGGATACATGACCAAATGGCTGAATATTAAGCAACAAGAGAAAAAAGAAACAATCCTACAAGTGATTCAGGTGTTGAAATGATCAGATATGATCTTTGAAATAGACGGCAATACTACGAGACTCAGACTTAAACAACTAGTGGTAGTCCCTTTCCTGATCTGGGTGCTCGTAACAGAGTGTGTTTACTTTGTGATAATTCATCAACCTGCAGGTTTAACGCTGTCTGCTTTCTTATATGTACGTATATTACAAAACAATTTTACAAAAAAAAAAATTGGGCTCAGAGGGAAATTCATAGCCTTAAATGCATTTATTTTAAAAAGAAGGCTGAAAGCACCGATGCAAGAATCTATCACAAAAAAAAAACTTTTAAAAAAGAACAGTACATTGAAATAATGGAAGTAAAGATATAAGCAGAAAGATGAAAGAGAAAACGAATGCATAATGGAGAAAATGTAGAAGCCACTCAGTCGTGTCCAACTCTTGCGACCCCGTGCACTATACAGTCCCTGGAACACTGGAGAACACTGGAGTGGATAGCCTTTCCCTTCTCCAGGAGATCTTTCCAACCCAGGGATTGAAACCAGGTCTCCCACCTTGCAGGCAGATTCTTTACCAGCTGAGCCACAAGGGAAGCCCAAGAATACTGGAGTGGGTAGCCTATCCCTTCTCCAGAGGATCTTCCTGACCCAGGAATTGAACCAGGGTCTCCTGCATTCCAGGTGTGGATTCTTTACCAACTGAGCTATCAGGGAAGCCAGAGAAAATACAAATATAAAAATAAATATAAACTATAAAAAGCCTTTAAATAGAGTAATACAACTGATACAATTTCTGTGATATCCAGCCTCCAAGACAGCCAATGATTCTCATCCTCCGCTATTCAGGCACTTGTGCAGCCCCCTCTCATAATGAATAGGGCTGACCTGTGTTATTAAGAGGATAATCACAGTGGACCGGGGTTCCTTTTCTCCACATCCTTGCCTACACTTAAACCTCTATCTTTTTGATAACAGCCGTTCTGACAGGTGTAAGGTGGCATCTCCTTGTGGTTCTGATTCACATTTCCCTGACGATCAGTGATGTTGAACACTTCTTCACGTATCTGTTGACCTTTCGCATATCTCTTCTTTGGAAAAAATGTCTCTTTGGGTCTCCTATCCATTTTTAAAATGGATTGTTTTCCTGCTATTGAGTTGTATGAGTTCCTAATGTGTTTGAGATGATCAGTCCCTCACCGAGAGATGGTTTGCAAACATCCTCTCCCGTTCTGTAGGCTGCCTTTCCGTTTTGCTGACTGTCTCCTCTGCTGCATAGAAGACTATTCCTTTGATGTTGTCCCACGTGTCGATTTTTTGCTTTTGCTGCTTGTGCTTTTAGTGTCATATCCAAAAAACCATTGCCAAGATCGACGCTGAGGAGCTCTTTCCCTATGTTTTCTGGTAGGAGCTTTACAATTCAGGTCTTACATTTAAGCCCTTAATCCATTTCAAGTTAACTTTCTTTTGTTGTCTGTGCTAGGTCTTCCCTGGGGCACTTCTCTAGCTGCAATGTGAGGGCTTAGTTGCCTCAAGGCATTTGGGATCTTAGTTTCCTGACCAAGGATTGAACCCACATCTCCTGCACTGAAAGGCAGATCCTTAACCACTGGGCCACCAGGGAAGTCCCCACTTCAAGGTAACTTCTAATGGGAGAGCTGAACATACAAATATATATCACTCACGACACGTTAGAATAATAAAGTAGTAATAAAGTGCAGACAGTACCTATGAGGGAGAAATTAACTCTAATTTGGGTTGGAGGAGGGTAAACAGAGAGGCAATGTGTTTTAAGAGATGGTAACGTTGGTGAGATGCTTTTAAGGACAGACACACGGATGGGGCAGTGAGTGGGCTCCAGGCAGAAACAAGGAGGCAGGAGAGCATGAGAATGAGAGCTCTCCCAAGAAGGTGAGGCCAGGAAGGCGTCTCTGACAGCCTGGAAGGGGGCAAGTTACTGCTCAGTTCAGTTCAGTTCCGTCGCTCAGTCATGTCCAACTCTTTGCGACCCCATGGACTGCAGCACGCCAGGCCTCCCTATCTATCACCAACTCCCGGAGTCCACCCAAATCCATGTCCATTGAGTTGGTGATGCCATCCAACCATCTTATCCTCTGTCGTCCCCTTCTCCTGCCCTCAATCTTTCCCAGCATCAGGGTCTTTTCAAATGAGTCAGTTCTTCACATCAGGTGGCCAAAGTATTGGAGTTTTCAGCTAAAGGAATTTAAAAGCAAGGGATGTCTCCTTTCTTTCTGCTGCTCAGGTCAGAAATGTCCCGAGACATGGGCAGGGTCCCAGGATAAGCATCTCCAGTTTTGCCCCAGCCCAGTGAGCAGGGAAATGCACAGAACACTGGTGTGAATTGTTTATTTGTGAACAAGTTTGCCCCACCTTCTGTACTTAATGACTCATCCAGGCCACTCTTGGGTGATGCTCAGGCACAAGCCCCTCCAGTAAACTGGTCGGTTTAGTTTAGTTTCTTGGGCGTGTTTGGGCAGATTCCCCAGACCAAGCAAGTGGTAACAGCGCTTTCTTTCCCCAGCAAGCAGAGGTGGAATCCAAGGTATCGGGTACAGACTTGGTTGGAGGATAGTGCTGAGCTTCTGCTGACACACAGCTGCGCCCATCCAGTCGGTCTGCCCCTCCCTGAGACGGGCTGAGCACCCTGAGGTCAGGGTGGCAATGAACGTCAGCATTTTGACGGGGATTTTATAGCTACTTAAAACCTGTTGCTTTGAATCTCTTTAAGTTTTAAACTTGATTTAAATAAGCCTTTATTTCTCAATGGTAACTTTTGAATTGCAATCTAACTGATAGAATTAATATTCTTTTTTTAAAAAATTAATTGCAGGCTAATTACTTTACAATACTGTACTGGTTTTTGCCATACATTGACATGAATCAGCCATAGGTGTACATGTGTCCCCCATCCTGAACCCCTCTCCCACCTTCATCCCCATCCCATCCCTCAGGGTCATCCCAGTGCATGGGTCCTGAGCGCCCTGTCTCATACATCGGACCTGGACTGGTAGTCTATTTCACATATGGTAATATACATGCTTCAGTGCTATTCTCTCAAATCATCCCACCCTCGCCTTTCCCAGAGTCCAAAAGACTGTTCTATACATCTGTGTCTCTTTTGCTATCTTGCATATAGGGTCATCGTTACCATCTTTCTAAATTCCATGTATACACATTAATATACTGTATTAGTGTTTTTCTTTCTGACTTGTTTCACTCTGTAAGAGACTAAGACTACTTGACAAAAAATTGTTACACAGACTTTTAAAAAACACTCCTAATTTATTGCTCTTAAATACTCTGCAGTCTCTCAGATAATTAATGAATAAGTTCTCCTTGGCAGTGCAAAGATTTTGTTGAACCTATGAACTGGCAGTCTTTCAGTCCCCTCAAATAAGATTGCCTTCTTATTTCCTTAATTTTACTGGATAGAATGATATACTTAAAAGACCCCCTTTTAAACTAGTGAAGAAAAAGAAATGCCATACTTGTAATTCACCTGACATTTACAAGCGCCTGATTTAAATGAACTTTACCCAAAGCATATAACACAAGAGGCAATTCAAATCTCACTGGTGCACAGCCCTTTCTGTTACAGAGTAAAATGGCTTCCCTTTGAAGCACATCGTAACACTCTTAAGGAAATAAAATTAAATAAGGCACCCAGGTGTTACAGCAGTGCCATCCACTCAATAAATGCTTGTTCGGGGCCTATTCCATGTTAAGTGTTGGAAGCAGAATGGTAGACTGGGCCCTCTTCAGCCACCCTACAGCCCGGTGGAGAACACAGATTGCGAAAATTAACCAGAGAATTACAGGTTCTGATCATTGCAGAGACAGGAGTAACATAGGGAGGTGGCCTGACCCTCTTTGCAGAATCAGAGAAAAGCACTCAAGGAGTGACATGGGGCATCCCTGACCGCTCAGCGGTGAAGAATTCGCCTACAATGCAGGAGACACAGGAGTCAGGGGTTCGATCCCTGGGTCGGGAAGATCCCCTGAAGAGGGAAATGGCCACCCACTCCAGTATTCTTGCCTGGGAAATCCCGTGGACAAAGGAGCCTGGCTACAGTCCATGTGGTCGCAGAGTCGGACACGACTGAACACCTGAACACAAAGCACGGACTGACATTTCAGCTGAGAGCAGAAGACACTGAGTGGGGTCAAGCAGGAGGGAGAGCGCCCCCACCCTGGGAAGAGCCTGTGCAAAGGCCCGCAGTCCCAAAGGAGCCTGGGACGCTGAAGGGACGAACAGGCCGCTGGGCTGAAGCACAGTGTGCCCAAGATCCCATACGCGGTGGGTTGCAGAGGCAGTTGGATAAGAACTCTTGGGGGAGGCTTTTGGCAGGGAAGTGGCATGACCTGTGCATTTTGAAAAGCTTACTCTGGCCCCCAGGTGAGCACAGGTAGGGAGAGGAAATGCAGAAATCAGCAGAGACTCCCATCACAGGTTAGGCAAGATGGTGGCTTGGAATATGGGTGATGACTGCAGAGAAAGCCACAGTTAGGGTGTGTGTAAGGTGGAATAGACAGGCACGCTGGTGGGTGGGGTGAGTGGGAGGGGTGCTGAGTAAAAGGGAGGAGCTCAGGATGACACTCAGACTTCCAGCTGGAGTAGTTGGCAAGATGGTGAGATCCTACCCATAGATGGGGCAGACCAGTGGGAAAACAGGTTTGGAGAAATAGGTCTTCACCCCTTTAAGGCTACGTCTCAGGCTCTTAGTCATTGGAGTAACCTAGAATCCCATTTAGGATTCCTTTGAAAAGGGAGGTGTCTCTCAAGAAACTGCTGCCTGGCCTGAACTAGGCCCAGCATTTTTTATTTAGGGAGAGTTCAGAGGGCAGGTGGCAATATGGTTGTAAGCGGGAGCTAAGGGTGTATCTTGATGCTGCACTTGATAAATATACACATTTTAAAATTCAGAGTATGTGCTTATTTAGGGTGATTTAGTGGGCTAGGGAAGATCATGAAAGGAAAGTTTAAAGACCTGCAAAGCTACTCCTTGGCATTGCCACTTACTAAAATATTAGGGAAGAGATAGCACTGTTGAACATAAATCTTCTCTTAAAAAGAAAAAGAAAAAAAGGAATTGGGGACTTCCCTGCTGGTGAGCTCAGTTAGTAAAGAATCTGCCTGCAATGCAGGAGACCCCAGTTCGATTCCTGGGTTGGGAAGATCCACTGGAGAAGGATAGGCTCCCCACTCCAGTATTCCTGGGCTTCCCTTGTGGCTCAGCTGGTAGAATGCGCCTGAAAGGCAAGACACCTGGGTTCAATCCCTGGGTTGAAAAGATGCCCTGGAGAAGGGAAAGGCTACTCACTCCAGCATTCTGGCCTGGAGAATTCCATGGACTGTATAGTCCATGGGGTCGCAAAGAGTCGGACACAACTGAGCAGCTTTCACTTTCACTGGTGGCACAGTGGGTAAGAATCCAGCTCCCAATGCAGGGGGCACAGGTTCAAGCCCTGGCCGGGGCAGATTCCACACGCTGCAGGGTATCTAAGCCCATGCAGCACAACTACTGAGCTGGCGCACCCAGAGCCTGTGCTCCACAACAAGAGAAACCACCACGATGAGAAGAACTTGGACTGGAGAGTGGCCCACACTAGCTGCCACTGGCGAAAGCCGGTGCATAGCAGTGAAGACCCAGCACACCCAAAAAGAAACCAATACAGTATTGTAAAGCAAAATAAAGTAAAAATAAAATTTAAAAAAAATAGGAATTTGATGTGCATTTTTCATGTTATTTCATACATGGGTTATCTTTCCAACAGTGTTGTTAGTTTAGGAAGAAAATAATTAAAGATGTAAATATGTAAGCCAAGAGCCAAAACCATTCTGAACAGCCCAGGGTTGTAAGCTGATTTAATTTGCCCCTTTCCCCTAGGAGTCATTTCTTGGATCATTGACTTACTATCATTCTGCAAAACAGTGGTAGCCCCAGTCACCCTGTGCTTATTGCCAGAGTGTGATCCAGCTGTGGGATTTGAAGTGCTTATGTTTATGGGATTTTAACGACTCAGTCAATAAAGGTCACTCCTAAAAGTAATAGAAACTTAAGTGTGTGGAAACAGAATGGGTAAGACTGACTTGGGGGTTATTTCTAGTAGTTCTTTGGTGTTGTCCTTAGGTACATGTTTAATCCTTAAAGGCAATGAAGAAGGTGCCTCCTTTTAAATCAATTTACTGGTGCTATATTCAACGACACCAGTAAAATGCTACTTGAAACCCCCCAATAACAAATGGTATCATGTACACACCAGGCTTAAAATATGCCAGATAATATTGGCATAACAACATACTATATTGTTAATATAATACTGATAACAGTATAATTGTAGTATTTGTTAATATCATAGCCATAGTATTTTCCAGTATCTTTGAGAGAATAAAATAGTAATTTGAGTCTCAGGTGGAATCTGGTAGGGTACATTTCTTGAAGTTAAAAAGGACCTAAAGACCATCTAATCTTGTCCTTTAAAATATGTATTAACAGCAAATAAATTAACGTTCACCCAAAATGATGCTTATTAGGCTGCTAAAGAATTCTCTAAGGTAAATGGTCATTGTTTGAATTATCTAAAATTAAACTGGTGACAGCATTTGAGAGTATGTAAAGAAATTTACAGTTGTGTCCCAGGCATAAAAGATTATTTAACAAATATTCTCCACCTTAAGACCCAATGTGATCAGATATATCTGTGATCAGATATAAAGCGGATGTGTCATTCATAGAGGTAATAAATTTCTCACCATTTTACAAAGTCTCCAGGATCCAGTTCCTACTCACTTTTCCAGCCTTGTCGCTTTTCTTCCTTCTCCCCTCCACCCCTTAGTCTTCTCAGTTACAGCTCTACTGATCTTTGACCTCTGAACCTTACACCCACACTGCTCTCTCTGGTCTCAGGGACCTGTCTGGAACCCCTTTCCCACACTCTTTGTTGGATTATTCTGCCGGAAGCCTTCTGTGCATTCCCTTTCCCCTAATCTCAGACCCCAGGGAGGTTTTCAGAAGTTCTTGGGCAAGTATCTGCTCAGTTTCCCAGGGATAACCAAAGCTAACAGGGTTTTATTCACTGTTCAATCCTCCACCCCAGGAGAGTATTTAGAACACAGAGAATACCATGGAAATTGGTATTGGAATTTGAAATTGATATTGGTATTGAAATTGGAAATACCAAATTCAATACCATACTTGAAATTTTTAGTTTACACGGTTAAACAGTAACATAAATTTGAAGAAATAAAGTTGGCATTTTTAAGAGAGATATTTCACTTCACTTTATAATGGCACCCCACTCTAGCACTCTCGTCTGGAAAATCCCATAGATGGAGGAGCCTGGAGGGCTGCAGTCCATGGGGTCGCTGAGGGTCGGACACAACTGAGCGACTTCATTTTCACTTTTCACTTTCGTGCACTGGAAAAGGAAATGGCAACCCACTCCAGTGTTCTTGCCTGGAGAATCCCAGGGACGGGGGAGCCTGGTGGGCTGCCGTCTATGGGGTCGCACAGAGTCGGACACGACTGAAGTGACTTAGCAGCAGCAAAGAGAGAACATACACACCCTAGCATTTTTGAAATGATACAAAAATTCTAACATTGTTGTAAGTTAAATTTCTTTCAACAGGTTAGATAACACACAAAATCCAGAGAGTTACAAGTGTGAGTGATAGAATAGTGGATAAAATCCACTCAAACTATAATTCTCAACTTATAAGTTTTCTGCTCAGCAAGGGAGTTAAAAGAAAGGAGAAACTCTTTAGAAACCTCCTTGGAAACTAACGACCTTTAACAACATCAGCATATACCCCAGAGAATGGACATGGTCTGAGTACTTTCATTTCTGAAATTGTGCAAGAAAAGACAACTTGGTTTTCAGAGTTAAACTGCATCCTCCTATAAAAGTTCTAGGTCTTTCTAGTCTCCATATGAAACTCTTCTTATTTTAAGAACAAAAGGAGCAATAAAACAGCTTGGGAAAGAAGGATGGAGCTCTGTGTCCCTAGAGAGGTTTGGATAGTAGTAGTAGTAGCAGTAGTAATAATATAACAACAACAATCAATGGGCTTCCCTGGTGGCTCAGATGGTGAAGAATCCGCCTGCAGTGTGGGAGCCCTGGGTTGTATTCCTGGGTTGGAAAGATACCCTGGAGGAGGGCATGGCAACCCACTCCAGCATTCTTGCCTGGAGAATCCCATGGACAGAGGAGCCTGGTAGGTTACAGTCCATGGGGTTGCAAGAGTTGGACACGACTGAACGACTAAGCACAGAACACTGAACAACAATCAAAAACACAGTAAGTTAAAGCTTGTGTTAGATCGGATAATTGCAGACTGCTCACCGTTTGTCAAACAAAGTGGGAAACAGAAAGAGAAATCGTAACTTTTTTTTTCCTTTTTGTGTGTCCAAGCCTACCTCGGAGAACCTCTAGCAACGAATTAAACACTCCTGCACAAAGCTCAAAATTTTTCTCTCCTTCAAATCTCCGACTACTGCGAAGAGGATGCCGTATCTTCTAATAAGTACAAGAGCTAGCCTCCTTGCAGGTTCAACTGCTGACAATTTAGGAGCAGAACGGCTACTTATGGTCAATGAATCAAAGTACCAAACAAAACAGTGAGGACTGTACCATGCCAAGCCGCTTCAGTCGTGTCTGACTCTGCGACCCTGTGGACTGTATTCCCGCCAGGCTCCTCTGTCCATGAAATTCTCCAGGCAAGAATAACGGAGTGGGTTGCCATGCCCTCCTCCAGGGGATCTTCCCAACCCAGGAATCGAACCTCTGTCTCCCGCATTGCAGGAGGATTCTTTACCATCTGAGCCATTAGGGAAGCTCCAATAATAATGACAGCAATAGTAACAAGAAATGGATTTGCTTGTGGGGGCGGTCATTTTAGGAAGCAATACCCTGGGGGCGCTGCCTCCGCCAGCCCACATTCCCGAGCTCACGCAGCCCTCCGGCTCCCGACGATCACACTCCGCGGGATTTAGCCCCTTTCTCGACTCTCGAAAGGGAGACCGTATATCCAAGTCAAAAGCGTTTTAAAAAAGCCTGCGGAGCCTCGCGCAGGGCGCCCACACCCGTTCCGGGGGAGGCCCGCCCTGGCCCCGGCCCCGGCCCCCTTACTCTGGAGCTCCATAGAGGAAGCTGCTCCCGGGCTCCTACCGGCCGAGCCCCCGGCGCCGCAAGCCCCTTCTAACGCCTCTCCTCCGGGGGGCCGGCGTCGCTTCGGTTGCCCTGACAACCCGGAGGGCGGGGTGGGGGAGGAGGAGGAGCAGGAAGGACGGCGAGAGGGAGGGACCAAAAGACGCCAGGAAACGCGAACGAGCGCGAGGGCCCTCTCGTCTCCAGGGGGCCAGAGAGCGCGGCGGGCGGAGGGCGCCCGCGGGCGGAAGGCGCGCTGCCCCGGGGCGGCTTGGTCGGGCGGTCGCGCCCTCCCCGCGGCGGCCCTCGCGTCCCAGGCGGGGCCTTCGGGTGGGGCCCCGTGGGCCCTCCGTCGCCGATCCGAGGCGTCCGTTCGTCAGTCCGCGCGTCCAGCGAGCTCGGCGGGGAAGGGCGGCCGCGCCCGGGCCTCCGTCCGCAGACCGCAGGTAAAGGCCGGGCCGCGGCGGCGGGAGGCCGGGGTGGGGGCGGCCCGGGCGCACCTGTTGCGGGCCCGCCGGGTCGGCCCTGGACCACCCCGCCCCGACTGGTGAAACGCCCGGGAGGAGACGCCCCCCCACCCCGAGCCGCCCCCCAGCCTCGCGGAGCCGCGGCCGGGCGCGCGGAGCGGACCCGCCCTCCCTGCGGGCCCCCGGGCCGCGAGGCTGGGGGCCGGCCACGGGTGGGGAGGGTGCGCCCGGCCGGCCCGGGGCCGGACTTCGGCCACTCGTGTCACTTCGGCGGGCAGCGCTTCTTAGCAGATGGGAGCAAGTGGTCGGCAGTGGGCCGAGCGCGTCGCCCGGGTCCCGAAAAGCGGGGAGAAGGCGCCTCCGCTGCGCACATTGCAGTCATCCCGAGTGTCACCTTTCAGGCCGTGGGCCCCAGTCGGATCTTTCCGGGTTTTAGTATTGTGTATGTGTGTGTGTGTGTGTGTGTTTCAGGGCTCCTGGTTTTCGCTCCAAGTTGTAGCACCGTGTGCGTGTGTGTGTGTGTGTGTGTGTGTGTGTGTGTGTGTGTGTGTGTGTGTGTGTGTGTGTGTGTGTGTGTGTGTCAGGGCTCCTGGTTTTCGCTCCAAGTTGTAGCACCGTGTGCGTGTGTGTTTCAGGGCTCCTGGTTCGCTCCAAGTTGTATCACCGTGTGTGTGTGTGTGTGTGTGTGTGTGTGTGTGTGTCAGGGCTCCTGGTTTTCGCTCCAAGTTGTATCACCAAGTGTGTGTGTGTGTGTGTGTGTATTTGTTTCAGAGCTCCTGGTTTTCGCTCCAAGTTGTGGGCACCAAGCTCACACGTTCTGTACCAAAGCTTGGTAGGGCAGTGAAACACACCGTAACCTTTTTTGTAGCAAGATTCCACACCATAGTCTTTTTTTTTCTCCTAAGAGTGGTTTTGAAAACATCGATGCAGGTAGTGCTTTCAGGAAGCGTTGGGGATCACCGGGCGTTTTATCTGGTAGGCTGTAAAAATTCAGACCACGGGGAGGGTGCTGTAGAGATCAAGAAGAGCAACCCTGAGGAGAGGAGAGAAGGAAAAGAAGGGGAATGCACGTGCAGGTGGGAGGGAAGGCATGATCCCTGCAGTGCTCCGGTCTGAAGATTTTGGCCCCTCCATCAGTTCCTCCTGCTGCCCTAGACAGGACTTGAGGGGAATGAAAAGAAGAGAGTGTTTTGGGGTCACGTTAGTGACTGCTCATTCTTTCCTACCCTGCAGATGACAAGGACATCAAGGAGAATTACTTTCGGAGGTTAATTGAACCTGAGAAGCAGGTATTCTGTGATGGAAAGGGACATTTATTATATTCCACCAAATTGGGCTCTCCCCTCTCAGACTGTTTGGGGACTTTTTCAGATTCATTGTCAAAGCCACAAGGTTTATGTTTATGTGGATATTGACAAGCGGTGTGATATATACAGAACCTGTAATTCAACAGCTACAATATTAAAGTAATAAATTCAAGTTGGAAGGTAAACACTTCATGGTACCTTGACTACCTGTTCTTATTACTTAGAGATGTGGAATGGGTTTTTAGATAGAAAGGCTCTAAGATCAACAGTTCTTCTGTAGTACAGTCTTTTCAAATTCTAGTTTTCACATCATTATCCAAGTTATGAATTGGTCTTTTCACTGGAGAAACAAACATAATGATGTTCATTGATAATGTCATAGTCAAAGTAAGAAGATAACGATTAAAGCTTGGCTTTTATTAATAGAAAAGAGGAGGTAGGGTTAAATTTTCCCGTATAGTAAAGGATTAGGCACTTGTATTTAAAAAGAAGAACCAAAATTGTAGATCTCGATGTAACAAGGGCGCGAGAATTTAATAGTTATATGCAGACTTTTTTCTTTTTTTACCAGAGGATAACTGTGTTATAAAAGAGAGATATATATTGGTAAATATTTTGTAGTATAGATGAATGATTTTATCGATAACTATGAGCTTGACATTGAGGCAATCTTGCATTGACATATTTTAGGTAATAGGTGACATGAGCAACTGAAAAACAGCATTTGTTTTAGGGGATTGTGTACCTGTGGAACAAATGACTAAAGAAGGGGGTGAAAATGAGGAAGGGATACATACAAAAATGTCCAAGGCAGGGGTTGGTATTCAGTTTCTTTTTCTCCAGTAACAATGTACTTGTTAAATGTCTGTTGAATGATTGAGACGAGCTTTAAAGAAATTGCTCTAGATAAAGGGACCGTGCTTTATTACTGGAGGGGATGACCTGAGGTCGGTTGCTAGCGGCTGGAGGTTGAAATGAATGGTAAAGGTATTGGTTGTCCCTTTGGGTATTTTGTACTACTTTTTCTATTTGTTTTCACTGTCATGTTCGGAAAAGTTTCCCAGCTCTTCACTGGAGGGAATAATTACATTATTGTTTACTTTGCTGATGCTCAACTACACGTAGCAAGCCAAAGCACTGTCCCAGGAAATAACAAGGTAGCAATTAAGAGACAGAAGTGGCCTTTCTTCTTCTTGTTTAAATCTCTTGTCCGCATCAGAATTCAAAGTAAAAGTAATTCCTTTAGGAAGTTAACATGGTTTAATTCAAGTAGGATGATTTCAAAAGGAAAGAAAGAAAATAAAGTAGATGAATGTACTTCTGTTTCATAAACTTACTCTCATAAGTCAGAGGACGTTTTCATTTTTGTTTCTGGATTTCTGTTTTTCCATAGTGAGGGAACTCTTCCCTCTGTTACTTTCTAAAACTCAGAAGGAATTTGGTCAAAGGCAGAAAACAATTATATTTCCATTTTTGCTGTTTCCTTTCTGTCCTCCAGACCTGTCATGGTCTGCACTCAAATTGTTGGACTTAAGAAATGCCTCTCTGTTAGCCCTTTTAATCATTCATGGTGTAATGGCTACAGAGCCATGCTGCCCACTCCCCCATCTGCTATCTGGAGAGCCTTCCCAGGGTGGGTGCGCGTGTGTTCATGCTGTCGCTCAGTCGTGTCCAAGGCTTCAACCCCCTGGACTGCAGCCCGCCAGGCTCCCCTGTCTATGGGATTTTCCAGGCAAGAATACTGGAGCGGCTTGCCATTCCTTTCTCCAGGGGAACTTCCCAACCTAGGAGTCAAACCCGCGTCTTCTGCGTCTGCTGTATCGGCAGAGGGATGTTTTACCCCCTGAGGCCCAGGAAGCCCCCAGGATAGGTGAGTGCCCACTGAGTGCACTTCTGTTCCCCCCGGGGTCACTGTGCACTTTGGCACTTAGCCCTATGCTACAGTATACTTTCTTTTTTCTTCTTAGAATTTTATTTTTTTTGAGGTATAATTTATGATATCATGTTAGTTTCAGGTATATAGTACAGTGATTTAGCCATATATATTATATATATATGTTCCTTTTCAGATTCTTTTACCTTAAAGATTCTTTCCAGTATTTATAAGATATTGAATATAGTTCTCTGTGTATATGGTAGGTCCCTATTGGTTGTCTATTTTATATATATACTATACTATCTTGTAGAATTCTCTCATTTTTTGTGTGTATGGGTCTTGTGCCTCTGATGAGATTAAACATTTTAGAGCTAAGTCCATGACCTAGGCTGCTTCCGTATTCCTTTCAGCTCATAGTGGGTTTTCAGTGTGTACCTGATAATTAAGTAGGATAATAATAGAATACAAGCCTTTAGTCAGGGATGATTGCATTAATTCCTGCTCTTCCATCTTGGGAAAGTCAGGGGCCATTATTTCCTCATTGATAACTCGAGATGATAAAACCTGCAGTGGTTGTCAAATGTGATTATAGATGTGAATGAAAATTCCTTGTATATTGCAAAGAATTTATTAAATGTAAAGGGTTGTCATTAACTCCAGCGTACACACAGCAAATATTTGGTGAGCACCTGTAATGTGTTAGGTACTTCCTGGGACCTGGATTTCTTCTCCAGGAGGGACTAGGAAATGACTTGATGGATTGTCTGTGAGGGCAGGGGGACCACCCAGGCAGAGGAAGAGACTGGGCAGAGGTACAGGGGATAGGATTGTGGCTGGAGCAGAGAGAACATACTGGAAGGCTGGAGGGGCAAATACAGACTAAGTCAGAAAGAACCTGGGAGTGAGGCTTTTGTCTTGAAGGTAATAAAAGGCACTTGAGTCAGTGACGTGACCAGTTTTGCATTTGACAGAGGTCTCTGGCAGCTTGTGAATGATGTCACGTTGATGGAGAGCCGCAGATAGAGGCAGAAAAGCAAAACTGGAGATTTTGCAGCAATTCTGTGAAGAAATAAGATAACTAAGGCTCTGGTGGTGATGGTGTTGGGAATCAGGAGGAGGGGCTGCTGAGCGAGGTGAAATCAGCAGCCTTGGAGATGCTGGAGGTGGAGGTGGGGAAGAAGCCAGGGATGACTTCCTGCTGACGACACTGTCTGTCAGTTGCTGAATCTGGAACGTGAAAGAAGCCTTTTGTTTCTCAGAGGTGTGAGAAGTGGGGTAGATGACAAGTTCAGTTTTGAACGTTCACCCTGAAATGGCCTGTTAGCTAAGTTGGGACGTCCCGTACGTGTTACTTGGACGTGTGGGTCTGGAACTGTAGAAAGATGTCTGAGATGAAGATAGAAACTCGGGCGAAGCACTCAGTGATTGAAGTTAAAATGTGAGTGAGATTCTCCGGGGAGGTTATGTGCGGTGAGAAGACAGCTGGGGATAAAACTCTGGGGCAGAGGCTGGAGAGGAGGGGCCAGAAAATCTGGAGAGACGGACAGACCAGAAGCCCTGCTCTCCCAGGCCCGTGTGTTGGCGCTCCCTGGAATGATGCTATTTTCCTCCACCTGCCTTAGAGTGCGCAGCCTAGTGTATCCATTGATTCTTGTTTTAATAAAGTTGGTGCAGAATGGCTACCCATGACTCTGTTAGCACGGAGGAGGAAATGGCAGCCCACTCCAGCATTCTTGCCTGGAGAATCCCACGGACAGAGGAGCCTGGCGGGCTACAGTCCATGGGGTCGTGGAGAGTCAGACACGATTGACTGAACACACACACACACACACACACACACACACACACACACACACACACACTTTGTGAAAAAGTTTCCTCATATTTCTTGTTTTTCACAATCTCCATTTAGAGCAACGATTCAAGTAAAATATAACTTCAGGAGGTATGATAATGCCCCAAGCAATACTGTCTTTGATAAAGAAGTATGAAAGTTCATTTTGTGTATGTTGTAGGTAAAATAAATACGGTGAATTCCTTAGGGAGACTGGCAATAGCCTATTTTTAGTTTTCAACTTTGATTGGCTCATGCATTTGTTCAGATATCTAACTAGACTGCATAAATAAGTCAAATTAATATTTTAGCATACTTTATTAACTTTGCTTTTACTCACGTGTTAGTTTTTAGAATATTATCCAGTAAAAATAATCATCAAAATAGTGTTAAAAAGCACTGAGTGGCCCAGCCATTTGAAATTCTAACAAAACCCTTGATTTATAGACTTACATGTAGGGAGTAATATGTTATTATGCTACACAAACATTGACTGAGCTTGGGAAGTCTTTATGTGCAAATTGCCAGTAGAATGTAGAATTCTTGAAAAAAAATTGTGCAGGATTGATAATTCAACCTGTGTTTGGTATATTATTGTTATTATTGAGATATCGCTTGGTTGTGTCTGACTCTTTTCAACCCCATGGACTGTAGCCCGCCAGGCTTCCCTGTCCGTCACCAACTCCCAGAGCTTGCTCAAACTCATGTCCATTGAGTCAGTGATGCCATCCAACCATCTCATCCTCTGTCGTCCCATTCTCCTCCCGCCTTCAATCTTTCTCAGCATCAGGGTCTTTTCTGATGAGTCAGCTCTTCAAATCAGGTGGCCCAAGTATTGGAGCTTTAACTTCAGCATCAGTCCTTCCAGTGAATATTCAGGGTTGATTTCCTTTAAGACTTACAGGTTTGATCTCCTTGCTGTCCAAGGGACTCTCAGGAATCTTCTCCAATATCACAGTTCAAAAGCATCAGTTCTTTGGTGCTCAGCCTTTTTTATTGTTCAGCTCTCACATCTCTACATGACTGCTGGTAAAACCATAGCTTTGACTATACAGACCTTTGTCAGCAAAGTAATGTCTCTGCTTTTTAATACGCTGTCTAGGTCTGTCATAGCTTTTCTTCCAAGGAGTAAGCGTCTTTTTTCATTTCATGGCTGCAGTCACCATCCACAGTGATTTTGGAGCCCAAGAAAATAAAAGTCTGTCACTGTTTCCATTGTTACCCCGTCTGTTTCCCATGAAGTGATTGGACCTGATGCCATGTTCTTCGTTTTTTCAATGTTGAGTTTTAAGACAGCTGTTTCACTCTCCTCTTTCACCTTCATCAAGAGGCTCTTGAATTCTTCTTCACTTTCTGCCCTAAGGCTGGTGTCACCTACATATCTGAGGTTATTGGTGTTTCTCCCAGCAGTCTTGATTCCAGCTTATGCTTCATCCAGCCTGGCATTTCACATGCTGTACTCTGACACTCCATGGGGTCGCAAAGAGTTGGACACAAGTGAGCGACTTCACTTTCACTCTGCGTATAAGTTAAATAAGCAGGATGACGGTATACAATAGGATGTGCTTTTGGGGAGCTCTGAGCCAATTAAAACAAAGGAAAGCAAAGGAGTAATCTTCTTAAAAGCCCAGTTATGTTAAGTCCATTGCTTTTGATTAAAATAGAGTACACCTGGAAAATAAAGCTTTCACATTAGATATTTGATGGCAGCTCTCAGCATGGGTGATTACAGCTATGTTTTCCTTTCCATGAAAGAACCGTCATCATACAGTATGTTTTCCCGGCCACCCTGCCTGATACCTCCTGTAACATCAAGTGGTTCTCTACCCCACAGTGTTGCTGCGGGAGCCTGCTGTAGTTCTTTAACGCAGTCAGGGAGCAGCGTGGTGCGACACGGTTGAGCACACACTGGACCCGTACCTGGGACACATACCTGGGGCGAAGCTGAGAGCAGACTGCAGGACTTCAGCACCTGCTCTACCCCAGCTGAGCAGCTCGAAGCTGAGTGAATTAACTAAGCTTCTGAAGGCTTAAATTTCCTCATTAAAAAAAAAAAAAAAAAAAACAGAAATAATAAAGTAAACCCTCATGGGGTCCTTAAGAGTTTAAATGAAATAATCCATATAAAGTGCTTAAGTACTTGTAGCATCTGGCGCCCAGTAAGCACTCCATAAAGGCTAATTGGTAGAATCATCCTCATTATCATTATTGCTGTCCATAGTACTAGTCCAGCTTTGGTGGTTGGATAGGACCTTTGTTTTCAAAAGTCTGCAGTGTGCAGACCAGTGTCAGTCCACAGACTCTTACTGGTTTGCAGTGAGATTAGGAGCTGGTGCCAGAATGTAAATAGACTGTGGCCCTAATCATACTGTTTAGTTCAGGGTAATAGCAAGACTTCTTCAGGGGAGGAAGCAGCCAGTTAATTTACGCTGCAATGCAAGCTCCTTATCTTGTCACAATCAAGCACTTTGAATAGAGTTGGTGTGGAATAGGGAACTAATGATCCTGTTCTCCAAAGAAATAACAGCCCTCTATCCTGAGGACCGTCATTACTCACTTGCAGGGCCTCATTAACCTTCCTTTGTTCTAAACCTTGTCATCATGGTTCACGAGTGTATTGTTTATTATTTCAGCTAATATGTGTTGGTCACATAATCTTTGCAAAGGCCTATGTTACGGTGTAGACTCTGCAGAGATGACTCAGGAGTGGATCTTGACCTTAGGAAGTCTATCATAAACCTGGAGCTGGAGGACGCCACGTGAAAACCTGAGTGAATGTGTAGAGCACATGTGCTGAGATTGCGTTAGTATTCCAGCGTTGTTCCAAAGATTCCACGTAGACAGATGTTTCCTTTTACTAAGTTGCTCCCCTTGTTGGGCGTTCATTTGCCAAGTTGTGTCTGACTCTTTGCAACCCCATGGACTGCAGCACACCAGGCTTCCCTGTCCTTCCCTGTCTCCTGGAGTTTGCTCGGACTCACATCCGTTAGAAAGACTTCTTTATTTATGTTGGCTGTGCTGGGTCTTTGTGGCTGTGTGTGTGGGGGCTTTTCTCTAGCTGCAGGGTCTGCTCTCTGTTGGGCACAGGCTTCTCCTTGTGGTGGCTTCTCTTGTTGCAGAACTCGGGCTCTGGGCACTCGGCCTTCACTAGCGGCTCAAGAGCCCCAGAGCACAGGCTCAGTGATTGTGGTACTTGGACTTAGTTGCTCTGCAACATGTGGGATCTTCCAGAACCAGGGATCGAACCCGTGTCCCCTGCATTGCAAGGTGTACTCTTAACCACTGAACCACCAGGGACATCCTCTAGGATTTCTAACAAATTCCTGACTCTCCATATGATCCTATTTGCAAACATTTGAATAATAAATAATTTCTTCTTCTGCAGAATATGAAGAGACTTTAAATAGTTATTAAATTATTTTTGAAACTTCCAATGAAAATTAGCACAAATTCTTCAAGAAAAATGCATTGGTCACATAAATAGTGTCAAAACAAATTTGGAAGTTACATTAAAATAATTTTTTAAAAGGCAAGGTGTTTGTGTAAGTGTGTTTTTCCCAGAACACTTTTCCTAAGCAGTGGAGAGGAAAAAGGATAGGCTGTGAATTAGATCGTAGAAAAGACCTGTTTTCACAGACCTTTGTGAAAATAATTTTAAATAGTCAAGAAGTGGTGTTTAGTTTTTAATATTTCTGATAATTTTTCACTTGAATGGGATTTGCTGGTTTCTCTTACTTCCCTTGGACTGCAAGGAGATCCAGCCAGTCCATTCTGAAGATCAGCCCTGGGATTTCTTTGGAAGGAATGATGCTAAAGCTGAAACTCCAGTACTTTGGCCACCTCATGTGAAGAGTTGACTCATTGGAAAAGACTCTGATGCTGGGAGGGATTGGGGGCAGGAGGAGAAGGGGACGACAGAGGATGAGATGGCTGGATGGTATCACCGACTCGATGGATGTTGAGTTTGAGTGAACTCTGGGAGTTGGTGATGGACAGGGAGGCCTGGCGTGCTGCGATTCATGGGGTTGCAAAGAGTCGGACATGACTGAGCGACTGAACCGAACTGAACTTACTGCCCTGTTTGGTAAGCTTGCTCATAATTCCAATATCCATTCCATTCTGCCATTTACATTCAGTTGGCACCAGCTCTCCTAGAACTTGTCATGCAGTAGTAATAAAGAAAATTGAAGGTAGATATTAGAAAAATCATAGGTAATATTTAGAAAATTGAGTAGCACGTTAGATTTAACAAAATTGTAAAGAAAAGCAAAATGTTTAAAAGATAAAAATTTTAATCAAGAAATGACTGAGTTAGACCCATGACATTTAAAATAAAACTTAATAGTTTTAGTAATAGCTTATCCAGCCTTTCCTGATGAGGCTCTTGTCTCATCTGTGAATGCACCTGTCTCTGGATCTCTTCTTTTTCCTGTCGCATACCTGTCAGTCTTCCTTCTTTTACTTACTGGAAAGAAGGTGAAAGTGTTAGTCACTTAGTCGTGTCCGACTTTTTGCCACCCCATGGACTGTGGCCCACCAGGCTTCTCTGTCGATGGGATTCTCCAGGCAAGAACACTGGAGTGGGTACCCATTCTCTTCTCCAGAGGATCTTCCCGACCCAGAGACTGAACCCGGGTCTCCCGCACTGCAGGCAGATTCTTTACCGTCTGAGCTACCAGGGAGGTCTTCCTTATTTAACTACAAGATTAAGAGTCTTTGTTTGACCCCCCACCTTGGTTTTCAGCTAGACTGTAAGCCCCATGAGGTCAGGACCTAGCCCTGCCTGTTCACATGTTACTCATGTTCACAGGCCAGATACTTAGTAGACACTCAAATATTGGTTGAATAAGAAAATGGAAGACATGAAAATGCAAGCATTGAAGATGAGAAGGCTTAAGAATAGAGAAAACCTATTAGATTGAGAATAACACCTGTAATAAAACACAATCTGATGTCAGTCTTAAAAAGCATAGAATCCCCAAGGGACAGAGGTTGAATCACCCTGATTGCTAATCGAGTACCCACTGTATCTGGGTTCAGGCTGTGGAAACTGCCAAAGAGGATATAGCTCAATAGTGGTTCGAGTAGAGAGACGGAAAGGAAAGATAGTGTGTAGTACAGATGGTTCAGTAGTTCTCTAATCCTTAGGGATGTGGCCTCCTCATATTGGTTGTTTACAAGTGACCCGAAAGATCGGGGGGTCTGCTGGCCGTGCTTGAGGCGCGCTGTTGTGTGGATCTCAGTGCACCTCTGTGATTTTCTACACAACCACTCAAGTCATCAAGAAAAAAGCAGCTCTAAGAAATGTTGAAAAAGGAGCTAATTTGTGATTTCTGTGCGTGGTTCATGCGAAAAGCTCGCAGATATTTCAGTTGATGGATGTGCTAATTCACCAGACTCTCACGCCGTAACCTTTAAAAACAGCAAGGGTCTATTCTGTGCCATATTTGGGGGGCAAAAAAGTCACTGAAATCCAGAAACATAGTGAGTTCCCAACAGAAGTGTTTCAGCTCTGTTGATGCAGTGGTAGCCAGCTAACTGGAGCTGTAAGTGGAATAATATAATGCAAGTGCAGATCTGTGCACGAGAGGCTGCAGTGGAGAGCCTGGGGAGAAAGGCAGGTGGCCACGGGTGTCTGGGATCAGAGGCGAGATGGAAGGGACAGAATGCGGTGAAGTTTCGAAGAGCTTGGTCACTGACTGAACAGAGCGCAACCCGGATGGTTGAACAGCAGTACCCTGATGTGCTAGCAACATCATTCATTCATTCAGCAAGTATCTGTTGAATGCTTTCCATGTGCCAACTCTGCCGTAAAGGTGGGGAGAAAAAGACACCTCCCCAACTCTGCGGAGGGCTCCAACAATAAACAGATGTAAAGAGGAAACAGGGCAGGCTAAGGAGCTGGGGGAGTGGGTTTGGGGCACAGGAGCGTGGCTGAACGTTCAGACAGGGCAGACCTGTGGCAGGGAAGCCCCCCGTGGCAGAGTTGACATTCTATGAAGGTCTTTAGGGAATAAGGGAGCTGGCCATTTGGGTTTCGGAGGAAAGGAGCGTTTCGGGTGGAGAGCAGAGCAGGCCCTGAGGCAGGCGTGTGCTGTGTGTTTGAGGACCAGTGAGGGGGCCGCCTGAGCAGAGAAGTGTGAGTGAGAGAGCAAGCCAGGGAAACTGGGGCAGGGAGGTGATGCCTCTGGATCCCACAGGCCTTGCAGGTCCTGTTAAGGATTGTGGTTTTTCCTTGGAGTAAGGTGAAGTTTCTAAATCACGAGAAATTTTTTGAGCAGAGGAGACCTAGGTAGACTTTACCAGGATCACTTTGACTGCAAGAGACTAAGGGTGGAACCAAGACCAGTCACAAGGATGTCGCAGTAATCCAGATGAGAGGTTAGTGGCTCAGACCAGCTGTTCATGGTGGACGTTATGGGGGTTTTGATATATTTTGAAGGTAGAACGGGCATTTCCAGATGTATTAGTTAACTGTTGCTCCTGTAACAAATTACCGCAAATTTAGTGGTAATTTATTTATTATCATAATTTGCTTTGGTTAGAAGTTAGTTCATCATGGTTTGGGATTTCCCTGGTGGTCCAGTGGCTAAGACTCTGTACTTACAATGCAGGGGGCTTGGTTTGGAGCCCTGACCAGGGAACTGGATCCCACAGGCCCCAACTAAGAGTTGATGCTACAAGTCTCAACTAGAGATCCACGTACTGCGACTGAGACCCAGCACAGCCAAATATAGAGATAAAAATTAAAATACATGTTTTTAAATGCTCATCACTGGTTTAAAATCAGGCAGGGCTGTGGTGCTTTCTAGGCACTCTAGGAGAGAATTCCTTTCCTTGGTTTCCCAGCTTCTAGAGGTCACTGCATTATGGCTCACAAGCCCGCCCTCCATCCTCAGAGCCAACAGCATCGCATCTCCCCAACCCTTCGTCCTTGGTCGTGTTCCCTCTAACTAAACCTGAGAAGGGGTCTCTGATTTTCAGACCCTGTGATTAGCTCGGACCCACCAGCACGATCTCCCTTGGCCAAGGTCCTCAACTTGATCACATCTGCAGCCCTCTTGTCAAGCAGAGTACATATTGAAGATCCCAGGCCTTTGGACACGCACATCTTTGGATGCTGCTGTTCTCTCCAGCAAGTCCATTGACGGATCAGAGATGGGATTTGAGATTTTTAAAAAAATGAAGAATACGTTCAGATTTGGGGGTCTGAGCAGTTGAAAGGAAGATGAGCGGACCAGGTGTATGGCTTTGGGGCAGATGTCAGCGCTTAGCTTTGGGTACATAAAGTGTGAAACGCCTGCTAAATATCCACATTGGAGATGACTAGTAGGTAGTTGAATGCATGAGACTGGAGTTCAGGGAGAGAGGCTTGACGGGACATACAAACAGGGAGACCGCCACATACCGTGGCATTAGAGCCGTGAAACAGGATGAGACCTTACCAGGCCTTTTACAGAGAGAAGAGGTCCAGAGAGTAAGTGTTGGGGGATCGCCAGACCTGTGCATTGCTGAAATTGTACAGGTGAGGGTTTGGTAGGTGTGAAGAACCCATTGATATTCAGTTGAACATGGGGGAAAAGTGCAGATGAGGAGCATCAAACAGTGAAACAGTTATTCAGGACAAATTTCACCACGTTATTTGACTTAGTCCCTTGAAAGCTTTATCCTTGTCTATGGACTCCATTTACATTTCTAGAATTACTGGCCCAGAGCCAAAATATAAATGGCTAATATGTAGCTCATTAGCCACGTGTTAACTTCTGATTCTTGGTAAGGTGGTTTCGTGTTATGCTGGATAATGTATTATTTTCATAAATGCTCATTTAAGAGTTGTAATAGATGCACTTTAGAGAGCAGTCTTTGACAAATTATGTGATCTACAGTCTCACGTAGGATAGCTTTGAAAAATGGGCAAATGCCAGTTTGCTTTCAGATTTAAAATTCTTGTCATAGAATGTAGTTTATAGTGATAACAGGACAGATTTTACTTTTGAGTGACGTATAGCCTGTATTACTCATTTTCCCTTATTTAGGTTGCTACTATTAAATCGCCCAAGGCCAGGACACGAATCCCTTGTGTGTATTTAAGCACGTCTGGGGGAAAGGGGGGCTTCCTTGGTGGCTCGGTAGTAAAGAGCCCACCTGCCAATGCTGGAGGTGCGGGTTCAGTCCCTGTGTCAGGAAGATACCCCGGAGAAGGGAAATCCCAAGGACAGAGGAGCCTGGTGGGCCACAGTCCATGGGGTGGTGAAGAGTCGGACACAGCTGAGCGATTAAACCATAGTGACAAGGAGAAAGTGATCGGCACGGGTCCCGCCAGTGGCTGAATCGGTGAGGAGAGCTGTGTGTGTCTGTCTTTTGAGCTGGTGGAGTCAAAACTCAGCCACTCATCCCTCCAAACCAGGAACTCAGTCTGTAAGACAGTAAAAGGGTCTTGTGGACACAGCAGGGGAAGGAGAGAGTGGGACAAACCGGAAGAGCAGCCGTAACACTTATCCACCACCTGTGTAAATAGCCAGTGGGAAGCTGCTGCACAGCGCAGGGAGCCCAGCCTGATGCTCTGTGACGACTGAGAGGGAAGGGATGAGGCGGTGGGGGGGCCTCGAGAGAGAAGGGACATACGTATGCTCACAGCTGACTCGTGTTGTTGTACGGCAGAAGCACAACATTGTAAAGCCCGTTACCCTCCAGTTAAATAAAGTAAAAGTCGGTCAGTCATGTTCAACTCGTTGCGACCCCATGGACTATGCATTCCATGGGATTCTCCAGGCCAGAGCACTGGAGTGGGTAGCCTTTCCCTTCTCCAGGGGATCTTCCCAACCCAGGGATTGAACCCAGGTCTCCTGCATTGCAGGTGGATTCTTATCCAGCTGAGCCACAGGGAAGCCCAAGAATACAGGAGTGGGTAACCTTTCCCTTCTCCAGAGAATCTTCCTGACCCAGGAATCAAACTGGGGTCTCCTGCATTGCAGGTGGATTCTTTACCAACTGAGCTATCAGGGAAGCCCAAATAAATAAAGATAGACCAAAAGAAAGAAAAACAGGTCCCGAGAGAGCTGCAAATAGGTGTCGCGGGCTTCATCGCTTTACCCTTCAGACTTGCTGGGGTCAGCGTAGAGCCCTTTGTGGACTCAGCCTTCACAGGCATTTCTGTGCAACAAGGCTGTCTGGTTCTAAGCACCGTGTAGGAGAGTAGTTAGAGAAGCAGATGGGAGTGACCTTGTGACGTGGGGGCCACATCCCCGGGGAAGGAGGGCTCTGTGGCCGCGTCTGGCCTCTGGCCCCCGTCACTTCAGGGAAATCTGGAAACCTCATTCTCTTACAGGAACCAGTGCGTTGGTGCCCTTGTTCAGTTCAGTTCAGTTCAGTCGCTCAGTTGTGTCTGACTCTTCGTGACCCCATAGACCACAGCATGCCAGGCCTCCCTGTCCATCACCAACTCCCGGAGTTTACTCAGACTCATGTCCATTGAGTCCGTGATGCCATCCAACCATGTTATCCTCTGTCATCCCCTTCTCCTCCTGCCTCCAATCTTTCCCAGCATCAGGGTCTTTTCCAGTGAGTCAGCTCTTCGAGTCAGGTGACCAAAGTATTGGAGTTTCAGCTTCAGTATCAGTCCTTCCATTGAACACCCAGGACTGATCTCCTTTAGGATGGACTGGTTTGATTTCCCTGCAGTCCAAGGGACTCTCGAGTCTTCTCCAACGGACCTTGAGTCATGAAGAAACAGATAAATCCCGAGTGTGCTCCGTTTAGCCGGCAGAAGTCTGGTTTTCTGCTGCTGGAACTTGGTGGCCCGTCCCGTGGTTCTCCGGGCGACTGGGCCCCCGTGGCCGCTCCTTGTGCAGACGTCCCGTCGGCCGGGCCTGTGGTCATCTGGAGGCCGTGCCGGGGTGGGGCGCCTTCCACCACGCACCCGCGTGGTTGGCGGGCCGTGCCTTTTGTCAGCAGACGCCTAGCCTCGCTCTCCTCCTAGTGGCTTCTCCACCTCACAGAGCGACAGCTGGCTCCAAGGGAGAGTGTTTTCAAGCAATTGAACGCCCAGGAAGTAGTCCAGCATCACTTCACTGCATTCTTGTGGTCACAGCGAGTCACGGGGCCAGCTCAGATTCACAGGGAGAGGAAGTGGAGTCCACCGCTCTGTGGGTCATCTCTGAGCCACCAGAACAGATAAGCAGGTGATGTGTATCTGTACACATGGTTTGTGTGAAAAGAGGCTAGGTCAGCCTTAGCTTTCTTCTAGAAAGATGCCTATTCAGAAACCGTGACTGTTCCCGAGGATTCAATGTGGTCAGTACTTTCTAAGTAAGACTTTAATTACAAGATGATTACACTTTTAGGGAGCACTGTAAGAGAAACATTTCAAAGACACGTGTTTGGTAATAGTAATAGTGCTGCTTTTTTTTTTTTTTTTTTTTAAGATAAAACAGTCTGCGACCATGGGGTGGCAGAGTCAGACATGACTGAGCGACTGAACTGAAAACAATTCGGAAATAGTGCCTAAGGCAGTCTTCAGTCATAGTAACAGTAATTTAATTTACATGTAAGATGAGATCCCTTGGAAGGGATTCTAATCAGAACGAAACAAAAGCTGAACATAAAACTAAGCACTGACTTCTCTTAAGCAGTTGAGGTTTCTGATTCTTGGGCGCCGTCGCAGAGTCAGCTTGTCCCGTGACCTCAGACTGCCATGTTTTTGGAGTTTTCCTGTGGCTCTGGTCTCGGTGCGGAATTGTGGAGTTAATGCGTATTACATTTGTATTATCACACCTTGACAGTTCCATTGTAATTTTTAAACAGTGGCTTTCAGAACGAGTTTTGAAGAACTCTACCCTCATAGAGCCAGCACGTTCTTTCCCCACCATGGAGATCAGTTTCTCCCTCTTGTGATCTGTGACTTTTTAAAAGTTCTGTACCTACCCCCAGAGTATCCTTATGTGTGTGACCAGTGCCTTGTTTATTAGTTTAAGCCCTGGAAGGCACTCTCAAGATTGTTTCCTGAGTGACTGGCTGTTTCCCTGGAGCCTGACTTGACCAGTAGAGAAGTGTTTTGTTTTCATTACTTATGGTTAGAAGCTAGTCGTTAGAGACTACTAACTCTGACAATCTCAAGCAATAATTCTGATAAATGAGGTGCCATAAAAAGAGTGATCTGAGTGACAAGATACCATGAAAGATATTTTATTCTGCATTCTTTTTTACTTGAGTTTTTCTTTCCTTTTAGTTTCCCCTTGGTTAATGTGAAAAGGTGCTTATTTCCAGCACTACTGATTGAATTTTTTAAAAACCACCAGTGATTGGAAAAGGAAGGATCCCTTCCCTGACACATACAAACTATTCCTAGTGTAAATTTTACCCTTTCTTAGGCAGTTTTTCTCTTCTTCATTTAAATTAAGTGTTGTAATTTGTTGCCTCTTAAATCTAACATGTTGGGCTTAAGACCCAGGGATCTCAAGAAATATGCTTGAGATTTCTGATGTAGTTAAACAAATAAAAGACCTCATTAACCAAAGCTAGCATAGCCTCAGATGGGAAAATATAATAAATTCACTCACTTGGCTTTGTAAATTAGCACAGGCAAATGTAAAATGAAAAAGAAAATTTAATACTCTTTTAAACTAAATAAATAAATAGTGGAGTTTCTGAAGCCAGTGTGGGGGAACACTCGCCAGGCCCTCAACAGTTAGAGGGTCTGCCGTCTCCTTTGTGGTGGGATTAGTGACCACGTGATGGAGCCTCACACTCACAATGTCCGCCTGTTGCTCCCGATTCCGCTGTCAATCAAGATGCCGGGACCTGGGACAGGGGTCAGCAGGGAGAATCAGGTCCCGGGTAGGCTCGTGCTCAAACTGGCCAGGGAGAAACGGCAACCAACCAGACCTGAAGAGCGAGTCTGCATTATTACTGGCCTTTTAAACAGGCAGCAGAAATGCCAGACAGTAACCCGTTAACAGAAAAAAATCAGGCTTTTGTTTTGGAATGCCTATTGCTTTTTCTTCTGAGCACCTCGTATGTCTGTGTACCTGACTTTCCTTCTTGTTTAGTTTGCGTCTAGCTTTATCGACCATCCCTGAATGCGCAGAGGAGTGCTGGAGCACAGCAGCCAACGCCGCAGAGAGCAGATGCAGACCGGAGGAATTCAGCTGGCTAGGGCCTTGACCTGCAGTCCCGCAGGTTGGGACGTCTGAGTTTGTGTACGGAGACGGCTCTGTTTGCAGTGGGGTGTTGCAGGAGAATGCCGGCGGCTTAAGCTCCCTTGGACAAGATGGAAGCAGCAACCCTGGAATGTCCTAACTCCTCCTCTGAAAAACGCTATTTCCCCGAGTCCCTGGATTCCAGTGACGGGGATGAGGAGGGAGTTCTGGCGTGTGAGGATTTGGAACTTAACCCTTTCGATGGCTTGCCGTATTCATCACGTTACTATAAACTTCTGAAAGAAAGAGAAGACCTTCCAATATGGAAGGAAAAATACTCCTTTATGGAGAAGCTGCTTCAGAGCCAAGTTGTGATCGTTTCGGGGGACGCTAAGTGTGGCAAGAGCTCTCAGGTGAGTAGCCCGTGCAAAAAACCAGTTAGCTCTGTACATTGTACTTTTTTAGTGCTGAAATAATTATAGCATCACAGCCTAGTGTCCTGTCATAAGAATGATATTGTCCAAACTGAAAGACGAAACAGAAAGGAATCTTAGCAATTCAGGTTCCTCAGATAAGTTACATAACCTGATTTCCTTTATGAAAGCCGGCTGAATAAAAGTTAATACTTATGAGGATATTAATCATGTTTATTGTACCACTGAACTTTCTTTAGTAGAAGAATCTATTCAAATTATTTTGTTGTAAAAAAAAGTATTCTGTCATGCATATTGTATTTTAAAAGATGTTACTGGCCCACAGTAAGTTTTGGAATTAACTGCCGTGTTTACATGTCTAGCAGTCTGATACTCAGAATGCACGGATACGCTTGTTGGTGACATTGGTCAAGCTACGGAAAGTTAAAAACACAAGGCAATCTTTGTTTTCCAAACTCTGAGAAATCACAGAGGGCTTCCCTGGTGGCTCAGTGGTAAAGAATCCCCCTGCCTAGGCAGGAGACACAGGTTCAATCCCTGAGCCAGGAAGATCCTCCAGAGGAGGAAAAGGTAACCCGCTCCAGTATTCTTGCCTGGGATGAAGGAAAGAGGAGGAAACAATTGGCACAGAAAGCTAGTGACAACTTGTTGGCCAGTTTGTTGTTGTTATATTTGAACTCGAGGTTTGAGTGAGATCTATATTTTGTAAAGCAAGCAATAAATATTTTTATTATGAAAGGAATTTACAGATTTTCATGATGTACAAATTAGAGTAGAAATAATCTGATAGAGCCCCTTCATTTTCCAGATGATGAAACTCTGGCCCAGAGGGATGTGATCATTTGTCTAATGAATGTCACATGACTGTCTTGGCATTCTAAGAACTCTTTACACTGTGCTGTTTCAAGGTTTTACTACCTCTGAGCCTGCCGTGTCCTAAATGGAGCTTGAAGAGAGGTGAAATGAATCACAGGTGGTTTTTTTCCCCTTTAATTGAGTTTGTAACCGCCAATATCAAAGGTGTATTATAATTTTCCCTTTATTATGATGAGTTGTTGCTGCAATGAATGATTTCAGTTTGTCTTAGGAAGCTAATGATTAACACAGAAGGAGTGTAACTTTCCTGGTTTCTGTGAACAAGTGGCAATTAAAAAAATGATTTAGAGTTTTAATTTTGCAATAATTTTAGACTTATGCAAAGTTGCAAAATAGTCCAAAGATTTTTCCACATACAGTTTACTCAGATTCCACCACAGTTGACATTTTACCAGATTTGCTTCATCGTCCTGTCTCTACACACACACACATGATTTTATTCTGAGCCTTTTTTAAGAGTAAGTTGACAATATCATATCCTTTACTTCCAAATGCTTCAGCAGTACCTACTAAAAACAGGGCTAGCCACAATATAATTACCAAAATCTAACTTGTAATATTCAGATTTCATCAGTTTTTCCACTAAGTTCCTTTGTAATTTAAAAAAAAATTCTAGTTCAGAATCCAACCCTCGGTTACACTGCATCTCCTTGTCCTTTCTGCTTCATCACCTTTGATCTGAAGCAGCTGCTCAGTCCTTCCTTGTCCTTTGCAACCACGGCATTTTTGCCAAGTACAAGGTAATAGGTGTTTTGCACAACATCCCTCAGTTTGGATCTGTCTGGTGTTGCCTTTGGGTTAGACTCCAGTTCTGCATTTGTGGCGGGAAGAGCACAGAAGAGCTGTGTGTCTTCCTCAGGACCTCACAGCAGGGGACAGAAGAGTTTTCCCATGGGACAGGGGAGCCTGGCGGGCTGCCGTCTGTGGGGTCGCACAGAGTCGGACACGACTGAAGCGACTTAGCAGCAGCAGTAGCAATGACGTTAAATCTGGTAACTTGACAAGGTGGTGACTGTCTTGATATCTTTTGTAAGGTTATGATTTTCCCCCTATCATTTAAAATATTTGGGGAGATGCTAGGAGACCGTGTCCAGTCTGCTTCTCATCACACATCCACCTGCCAGCTTCAGCATCCTGGCGTGATTCTTACCTTCGACATCCTTACACGGTAGTAACCAAACGGTGATTGTTCTAATTCCAAGATTCCTCCTACCTTTAACGTTTGGAATTCTTCTGTAAAACTGAGCTCTTTAGCCTTCATTATTGATTCATTTATTTATGTCAGGGTGGACTCATGAGTTCTTATTCTGTGGGTTCATTACAAAGCCCATTTACTTTGTTGCTCAGGTTGTTCCTAATGTGGAACACGGGCCACATTTGAGATGACTTCTGTGTCCTTTTGACATCCTTCTCTGAGCATGTCTCTGCTTTGCAGCCCAAGAAGGTGTTACAGGCTCATCTAGTATGTTCCTTGTTCCAGTCCTACAAAAAGCCATTTTCCTCTAAGAGCCCTGGTGGTTCCTTTTAGTGGAGAATTAGATTTAAAAACGTAGTGAAGTGAGGTGAAAGTCACTCAGTCGTATCTCTCTGCAATCCCATGGGCTATACAGCCCATGGAATTTCTCCAGCCAGAATGCTGGTGTGGGTAGCCTTTCCCTTCTCCAGGGGATCTTTTGAGCCCACATCTCCCGCATTGCAGGCAGATTCTTTACCAGCTGAACCGGAAGGGAAGCCCAAGATGTGTCGGCAGTGGGATGCTGTTGGCTTATCATTGCTCTCAGGCCCGCTCCGTGAGCAGGGTGAGGAAACTAACATGTGAGATGTGTGTGCTCACACCTCTGTCTTTCTAGCTCCGAAGCTGTTTCTCTTTCTCTCTAGCTCTTTCGACTTCTCTCTTTCTGTTTCTCTTTACTTCTCTGTATTTCTTTCCCTTTCCATACTTCCGTTTTATCTGTATTTCTGTCTCTCTCTTCTTAAAAACCCTGGGTTCTACTGGTGGTTCTGATTCCAGTTCAGCTGTCCTGCACTCGTCCGAGCCTTTCCCGTTTCCATGCTTGTAACTTGCTTCTCTGACTGTGAGAAACTGAGCGCTGCTTATTCACGATTGCTCGTTCAGTCTTATAACACCCGAAATTTAGTTTCAGAACTGCTAACCTACCCGGTCGTTTAAAGGAAAATTTAATACATACTTGAGTTTTCTTTTAGAATGTGTGTTTTTAAAGGGCAAGAATTGTTATCCTGTGATGCGTTACTGCCTACCAGTGGTTTCTCTTGCCATCTTTAACTTCTTGATCGTTGTAATAAGTCGTGCTGGTTTCTGTTAAGTGTGAAGGCAGTATGTATCTTCAGAGTGGGAGAAATCAAAAGTAGTACTCAAATGAGACTGTGGGCCTCTTCTAAACCAATTTAGATAATGAAAGCATTGGTTGTCTTCTTAATTATGGAAACAACTTGGTTATTTTTTTTTTTTTAAAGAGTTTCCAAGACTATTTTCTTTTTCCTTAGCATTTTAAACCTTTCAAAGAAAAGTCTGACTTTAGCCTCAAGCCTTTCAAAGAGGACCATGGGTGTTCTGCTGGATCTTAAAAATTCCATCTCTCTTCGGTGCAGGTGGGATGGAAGGCTATTTAGTGACTGCTCTCTGGAAAAGAGGACAATGTTTCATGCATTTAGAGAGCTTTTCTTATTACCTTTTTTTGGGAGCAAGTTTATGAAAAAGCCTGAAAGAGAGTTAAATATTTTTGGAGCTGTCTTATTTTACTTGTCCTGAAATTTCCCATGACATGGATGAGTTAATGAGCTGAATAAGCAGGACATACCTGAGATTTAGCCTAAATTAAGATGCTGGATACTATAGAATGTGTTCACTTGTAACAACTTCACCTTTTAACACCTGTAACTTACCCCCATTTTCTGCTGGCAGAGTCTAGCTGTGTTCACGCAAGATGTACAGATCATGGTATCCAGGGATGTGTGACACTTATTCCAGAAGGGGACCCTCTCTCAGGAGTGTGTTCTGACCTCCTGGTTCGTGTGTGCAGGTTAGGCAGCTTGCAGGAATGTTGTTGTAGCGATTCATGCCTTGGGGTGAACTGCTGGTCCTTAAAATTCCTTTCAGGCTCCCCCAGAGGCTCAGTGGTGCCTGCAATGCAGGAGACACGGGTTTGATCCCTGGGTTGGGAAGATCCTCCTGGAGGAGGAAATGGCAACTTCGGCAGTATTCTTGCCTGGAGAATTCCATCATCAGTCAGTTCAGTTCAGTCGCTCAGTCGTGTCCAACTCTTTGCGACCCCATGAATCGCAGCATGCCAGGCCTCCCTGTCCATCACCATCTCCTGGAGTTCACTCAGACTCACGTCCATCGAGTCCGTGATGCCATCCAGCCATCTCATCCTCGGTCATCCCCTTCTCCTCCTGCCCCCAATCCCTCCCAGCATCAGAGTCTTTTCCAATGAGTCAGCTCTTCGCATGAGGTGGCCAAAGTACCAGAGCTTCAGCTTTAGCATCATTCCTTCCAAAGAAATCCCAGGGTTGATCTCCTTCAGAATGGACTGGTTGGATCTCCTTGCAGTCCAAGGGACTCTCAAGAGTCTTCTCCAACACCACAGTTCAAAAGCATCAATTCTTTGGCGCTCAGCCTTCTTCACAGTCCAACTCTCAATCCATACATGACCACAGGAAAAACCATAGCCTTGACTAGACGGACCTTAGTCGGCAAAGTAATGTCTCTGCTTTTGAATATACTACAGAGGTATCTGGCGGGCTACAGTCCACAGGGTCACAAAGAGTCGTGAGACAACTTAGCAACTGAACAACGATAACACGGTTCCTTTTGACTTTGGGTTCCGTGACTCTGGTGCTTAAATGAAAGTGAGTGACTGGGACCTCAGCACAGCTGTACCCTGGGTGGCCCAGAAGAGGACCTAGCCACCCGGGGCAGACCAGAGGTACTCAAGGAGGGCTTGGGGCCTTGGGACTAGAATGCGTTTAATTGTCGTGGTGCTGGGCCTCCTGGATCCCTTTTGTCTCATGTCCTTTACTCATGTATCCACCAGAAGAGGGGCACAGTCTCTCGTCGTGGCTGGAGGGGCAGGAGGTACCACACCAGCGTGACTCAGGCGGCTGTCCTCCTGGTTCGGATCCGGATGAGCCCAGCTAGAAGGCCGGCCGCCGCTTCCCGGAGCCCAGCAGCCAGCCTCGTGCCTGTCACCCGGGGTGGGGGATGGAGAGTCTTGGCTGCTTCATTTTCCAAATTGGTGCAACTTGGAGAACTCCAGTTGCGGAGCCCAGACGGTGAAGCCATGATCTAGGTTAGACTCTGGGTTCTTGGAGGACTCCCTTACCTGCTCTTGTAGCGGCAGACTGGCTAGGGTCCTGCGACCTGCTTGCAGGGAGGGGATACGAGCCAAGGGCCCGCTCCACTCCAGCCTTGATTGTGTACCCAGAGCAGGTCGAGGCAGGCTTCACCACGTGGGCCCATCACACAGCCTAGAAAATGCCTTTAAAGCTAGGTTGAGGGGGCTTCCCTGGCCGTCCAGTGGTTAAGACTTCACGCCTCCTCTGCAGGGGGCACCGGTTTAATCCCTGGCCGGGAGAGGAAGATCCCGCATGCCACTCCAAAGGTTAAAAAAAATTAACTGGATCGAGAGAATGTGAAAAAATCGTTAGGTGAGTTCAGAATGAAAATATTTGAAGTCCTGGTATTTTTCTAGGAGGGAAAAATTCTAGACCACACACATAAATGTGAGTGATGTCTATTGCCAGAACTCCCAGGTAAATTTGTGAATAGGTTGGTTTTGGTTGTTGGGGTTTTTTTTTTTTTTCAGTTATAAAAGAACAGTTTCCTACCTTGTTTGTTACCAAGATGGTTGTAAAGTTGTGCAACTTTCACTAAGAACTAAAGTATATTCGCGATGCCAGAGGGGAGGGGAGGGGAAGGACATCTTCCAAAGAGAAACTGGAGAGCAACACGGAATCTCCGAGAGGCACACATGCTACCCGTGAGGAGGGGAGGGACTGTCGGGGCGGAGAAGCCGTCACTCCTGGAGGAGATTCAGAATCGGGGCACCGCCTGGTATGCTATTTGTTATGAGCGCCAAGAATGCAAGAGTGCCTGTGAAGCCGAAATCCCAGTGCCTGAAATCCCTGAGGTTAGGAAATGCTCACACTTCCAGCACTTGCCAAACCGTCATTTCTTTCAGCTGAGACTCAGGAGTCTGCCACGGCCCCAGACTTCCCAGGGCACCTTTGCTTGCTTAGAGTGATTCGGAAGGTCTGCCAAAGCTCGGAAGTCATAATAATCGGGAGAGGCGATCTCACGTGTCTCTCCTCTTTGTTGAGAGACGAGCCTTTCAGTTTGTGTTTGCATCACTGCTGTCATCCGTGTGTGATCGTTGCCGAAAGCGGCGGTACATGGTCTGCAGTCAGAGCTGCCCGGAGAGGAGCTTTGCAGTTGTAATTTGGGCCCAAACTCTCAGCTTGGCTGCGTCAGCAGAGTAGTCCCCACAGTAAGCCCAACACGTGTGTCTCCAGCCTTTCTGCTGGCTATTTTAACTGATGGTTAGAAGAGCTGTCCCATTTCTGAATGATATTCTTTGCCTCGTAGATGAAATAATTTGCTCTACTGTGGGGGAGGCATAAAGGACAGTAAGGACCGTTGGTTGGTTTATATTTATTGCACGGCCAGGCCTGTATGATGTTTACGGCATGGCAAGCATCCTGTCATAGTCTAGTCTTGCAGAATTTGTGTATAGGAGTAAATGGAAATCTCCAGCACCAGTGGAGAAAATGGCACAGGAGCTCAGACGTTGAGGGGTGACTCTCAACCATTTACCTCGTTTTACAGGAAAGGGAGTGGAAGCTTGTAAAATCTATATTTACAAATCAGAAGCTAGTGGCAGGTCAAGTCTAGAACTCCTGATTTGAGTCCACTTGAGTGCCTTGTCCATTCCTGTGGTGTGCCTTGATTCCAGCTCTGCTGAAGGTAGTGTGTTAAATGTCTCATCTTTCGTGGAACAAGTGCTTCCCTTGTAGCTCAGTTGGTTAAAAATCCACCTGCAATGCAGAAGACCCCAGTTCGATTCCTGGGTCGGGAAGATCCGCTGGAGAAGGGATAGGCTACCCACTCCAGTATTCTTGGGCTTTCCTGGTGGCCCAGCTGATAAAGTATCCACCTGCAATGTGGCAGACCTGGGTGTGATCCCTGGGTTGGGAAGATCCCCTGGAGAAGGGAAAGGCTACCCACTCCAGTATTCTGCCCTGGAGAATGCCATGGACTATACAGTCACAAAGAGTTGGACAAAGCTGGTATTGAGTAAATGATTGCTGATTAGTTTTCAGCCTGTTGACAAGGCTGACACCTGTCTTAAAATAGAGGAACTGCATTTACACTTTCAGTCATCAGGAATCTGCAGGTTACTTGATTCATTTTGCAGTTACTTGATTTCCGGTAAGTCATGTTTATTTTTCAAGTTATAGTGAGTAGTAAAATCTAGGAATCTCACAGTGGGTCTAGTAAATAGCAAGTGAAGTTGCTCAGTCATGTCCGACTCTTTGCGACCCTATGGACTGTAGCCTACCAGGCTTTTCTGTCCATGGGATTTTCCAGGCAAGAGTACTGGAGTGGGTTGCCTTTTCCTTCTCCAGGGGATCTTCCCGACCCAGGGATCAAACGCAGGTATTGAACCCAGGTCTCCCGCATTGTAGCCAGACGCTTTACCCTCTGAGCCACCAGGGAAGCCCCAGTAAATAGCAAATCTGAAGATAATTTAAAATGTCAAAACTCTTAAATACCTTGAATCTGTTAAAAAGCACTCAGAATGATTTATTTTAAAAATACATGTAACAAAGTATAACTTACTGACAGTGCCCAAGACGGCTGCACACACATACATGTGTGTGAGATATAGGTTCATATATACGTATACTGTTCTAAATTTGTAATACGTAGAAGAAAATTTTTAGAAAGATTGCGCATGCAAATGAATTAGTGCTTTCTACTATAATAATTCTTACAGAGATAAACTCGATAGAATTAATTGAACTATTATACATTTTCGTACAAGGATTTGAAAAGAAATAACTTGGCAATCTTATAACTGACTCTTTCTAAATCTGAAAAGATTGGTTGGTTATCTCACTGAGCTCATTTTTCATCATATTTAGTTGATAAATGCCAGTGTATTTTAGGTTTTATTGCCAGGGAAAGTTAAAGTAGGCTTATCTGGTTATTTTGTTATGATCATTTAGATTTAAATGTAAATGTTATAATTTTGAACGACTATTTTTCTTCTAAATGATATTTAATATTTACATTGCTTAAAGCATTAGAGTTGGTACCAAAAGCCGTATCTTTGATGGTGCTTTCTTTTAACCAGAAAGAAAGTAATAATCTTAAATATATTAGTCTTTTCGTAACAGCTGAGGTTAACAAAAATTTTTTTTACTTTGCCTTTTATCTTTTTTAATTTTCCTTTTTTCATCTGAGGGTCTAACTTTCACAGTCCGTGCTAACTGCTGTTTATTCCTAACTTTATTTTCTAGTAATAACTCGATGTGCAAATACAGGTTGGAAGGAAAAATCCCGTATGAGACAAACCCTTGTGTTTTGTTGTTGTGCTCCTGGGGCTGACCCTATCTCATTTGTCCCGTTGAAGGTTCCACAGTGGTGTGCTGAGTACTGCCTTTCCATCCACTACCAGCACGGGGGCGTGGTGTGCACACAGGTCCACAAGCCCACGGCGGTCCAGCTCGCCCTCCGCGTGGCAGACGAGATGGATGTTAACATTGGTCATGAAGTCGGCTACGTGATTCCTTTTGAGAACTGCTGTACCAGTGAAACCATCCTGAGGTTAGTGTGGGGGGCTTCCTCGTGCTGTGCCTGGGGCGGCTCCTGGCTCGTCTTCTGCAGTCCCAGAAGAGCGTGTTCTTTGCGTTCTCTGCTTTAAGCCCCTGTAACTTGTATAACAGTAACTCGTCTCTCTGTCACCAGCCTGACACCATCAGAGATCCCCTGTCTGTAAACTTCTTCCGTATGTCCCCACAGTCCTCAGCAAAAAGCTCTGACTTGTCTTGGCTGGCCGCAGAGAACTTCTGGAGCTCCAGCTCTGGTGGGTCTGTAGGAGCTGCCCAGTGCCAGCCACAGTGACACGTGGTTCTCCGAGTCCACGGGCCTCGATACCGTCTTCCGTCCACCTGGAGTGTCCGTGCCTCTTCCAGGCCGGGCTGATTTCATGAACGGCCCTGTGCAGAGGTCACCCGCTCTGTGAAGACTTCCTCAATCCTCCCTTAATGTAAATTAGAAAGCTCTCTGCTGGAGTCTGTAAAATGCCATATCAGCCCTTCATGGTGGCAGTGTGGGTCAATGTTTTCAAAACTCTACTTTTCAGGTGCTTCCGGATTCCAGGGACCCTTGTCAGTAGCTCCCACAAGTTGTGAGGGGGAGAAAAAATCCTTTTATCTGTCTTTAGCTTCACTGTGAGATTTCCTTTACACAGCAGGTTCCAAGAGTTTAGAGGGAAAAAGAAAAGTGGAAAAAAAACCCTGCTCTGGGCCAGTTTCTCAGGCAGTTTCCATTGCAGCCCTCGTGGAAAGATGAGGCGTCCCAAGGGCCTCAGCTGCCCCAGGCACTGCCCGCCCGCACGGGGGCTGAGACACGGGTCTTGGGAGCAGTGTGTCTGCCCGTCTCTCACTCTGTTGTGGGCACAGCAGCGCGCCAGGGCACACCCCTGGGAACGCCCTCTGCTGGCCTGGCAGGGATGCTGCGATGCTGCGGCATCCCCTGGCATTGCACAGCCTGGCAGAGGACCGTGGGCAGGGCTGGTCTCTGCTCACTTGTACCCCCAGCGCCTGACGTACTGGTCCCGTGGAGGGTATGCAGCACCCTTGATGATGGGAAGGAAGACTAGCGCTGGTCCCCGCCAGCTGCTGTGGACCCTGGTAGAGTGCTTCTCACTCCCAGAATGCCTGTAGAACTCACTTGGTTTGCAGTAAGCTGCTTTCCCGCAAACGTTTACCTTCAAAAGTAGAAGACATCAATCCTCAGGCCGGTGTTAAACCATAGGGGACCTTTCCATCAAGAGCCCTGGGACTTGCACTTCTCGAAGATACATAACCTTCTCTTACTAGCGCCATGATGTCCCCAAGTCATTGTGTTAGTGTGTGTTTATAAACTGTTTATTATACAATTGGTAAACGTACAAACCTCCCTGCTTTGGGGAACTCACAGACAAGTTGAGGAGTTGGGCAGGACATGCACCCTTCAAAGGGTGAAGGATCCCACACTCAGCAGATTCATTTTTCATCGTTTATATTTTAAAGTGGCCTTTCAAGTGGTCATACTTTTAATTAAAGGACAGTTCTGACTAGTTTACATTTAATAGATACGTTTTTATCTTTAATGCCGTCTCAGCTTTAGAGGAGAAGGCAATGGCAACCCACTCCAGTACTCTTGCCTGGCAAATCCCAGGGACGAGGGAGCCTGGTGGGCCACCATCTCAGGGGTCGCACAGAGTCGGACACAACTAAAGCGACTTAGCAGCAGCAGCAGCAGCAGCAGCAACTTTGGAAACCTTATGAAAAGGACTCTTGGATGTGGTCCCTTTTAACATGAAATATTTTGGTGTTTTTATCTTACTAATATAGATCAAGAGTACGTATTTATATATATATTAGAAAGGCATAGAGATAAACCGGAGAAGGCAATGGCAGCCCACTCCAGTACTCTTGCCTGGAAAATCCCATGGATGAAGGAGCCTGGTAGGCTGCAGTCCATGGGGTCACTATGAGTTGGACGCAACTGAGCGACTTCACTTTCATGCATTGGAGGAGGAAATGGCAACCCACTCCATTGTTCTTGCCTAGAGAATCCCAGGGACGGCAGAGCCTGGTGGGCTGCCATCTATAGGGTCGCACAGAGCCAGACACGACTGAAGTGACTTAGCAGCAGCAGCAGCAGCAGAGGTGAAACACTTATGGAGTAACCCAGTAATGTTGTCAGGGCAGGTCAGAGCCACACCTCATCTTTTAAACATCTGTTATGGGTAGGGACTTGGCTTTCATGCTTTACGGGGAAAATCCTGTAGGACTGAGGCATTCAATCCTTACAGCCAAAGGCAGGACTACAGTTTCTGTTGACAGTTTTTTTAGCTCTTTCTGCATGTAGCTTTCCTTTCTTAATGCAGAGAATAGCCTTCAGAAGTTGTGGAGGAGCTGACCCGCAGCACACCTTAGAAGGCAGAGGGGAACTAGTGACCGCGGCAGGTTCTGGTGGCTTCCGCATCTGCCGGGCTGCTCAGCCGTCTCGTCTTTCCTCTTCACTTCCCGGGCACGCTTGTTGCTGGGACGCTGTGCTTTCCATCCTGACATGCCCCAGCCAGTGCAGAGTCAGCAGATACTCTGATTTGTTGCTCACAGAGTTTGAGCTGCAAGCAAAGGGGCCAGAGCTAGTGGAAAGCCCTGTGTTGATAAAAGAAAGTCATCCTTTCTTTTCTTCCTGTTGCTCTGTGCTCCGAAGAGCAGGTGACGTGGCTGTGAAATGAGCGTCTCTGCTGATTTCAGAGACGCGCACCTGTTGCCTTGCCCCACCTCTCTGCTTCCGCTTCCTCATCCCTGAGCCACGGTAGTTGCCACATGTGCTCAGGGGTTGTTGTGAGAACTCAGGGAGCTGCTGTGCATGCCTGGTGCGTGGGAGCATGGTGCCCGTGTTAGTGATCTGGGTGACTAAAGAGGTAAACTCCAGCCACGTTCATTGCCTGGAAGACGCATGCTCACCATAGTTATTGATAAGTTCAGACTGAGAAGCTATTTAAATAAGAGGCTCTAAGGGTGACTGAACTGAACTGAGCTGAAGGGTGACTGTTGACCATGGATGGGAGTATTCTGTATTAGACATTGTCTTTTCCATTTTCTTTGTACTTCCTTGGCATCTAATCTGTTGGGCACATAATAGGCAGTTAGTAAATATAATCTTTATGCCACTGCCATTTTTCTGGATTCTATATAGAACAGTGTAGTTTTTCTTTAAGCTTTTTTCCTGGCTTTTTTCAAACCAGTGGATACCTGAATATCATATGCCTAAAATAGTCTTTGAACTATTAATAGATATCACAATATCTTGTGGAAGTGATACATAAATTTCAAATAAGAACCCTCTAGAACACAGATTTTTTTTAAATTATTCACATTTGTAAGGTCAAATTCAATAAATATAATTTAAAAATTAAACTTTCCTAAATTATGCTCTTAGCTTTCGGAAATTTAGTCTTAAGAATTTAAGGTATAAATGACATTTCCAAGATGTATCCATCTTTTTACATGGTCATCAGGGACAGCATTTTCTTAAGTACTGTACACATGATCTTATTAATATAAGGTAAGAAATAGGTCTCTGTTTTATATAGAAAGCTGGAGGTTTGTGTGGGAAGTTTTAGGATTGATCCTTAGTATTCCCTTCAGTTCAGTTCAGTCACTCAGTCATGTCCGACTCTTTACGACCCCATGAACCACAGCACGCCAGGCCTCCCTGTCCATCACCAACTCCCGGAGTTTAGCCAAACTCATGTCCATTGAGTTGGTGGTGCCATCCAACCATCTCATCCTCTGTCGTCCCCTTCTCCTCCTGCCTTCAATCTTTCCCAACATCAGGGTCTTTTCAAATGAGTCAGCTCTTCGCATCGTGTGGCCAAAATATTGGAGTTTCAGCTTCAACATCAGTCCTTCCAGTGAACACCCAGGACTGATCTGCTTTAGGATGGACTGGTCGGATCTCCTTGCAGTCATCCGAAAGGCCAGGTCTAGCTTGCTGAGTCTCGTAGTTTAGGTAAATCACAACTTCTCCCTTTTTGATTAAGCCTGGACATTTTTCTATCACATACATACCTTTGTCTGGCAGAGAAGGAGCATTTCTTCCTGTCAGATCAGTGCTTAGATGAGTTTTGCTGAGAAGGGGATAGGGATTTCATTTCTGATGTTAAGGAAGTAGCATAGACTAAAATAGCTTGTGTTAAACAAGAACCAGTAGCACTTATATCACTGTATCAGACTAATTAATCTCAGCGCAACACCTGACAGCTAGATTTTGGATGCAACCCTGTTTTTATTTTGCATGAAGTATAGTACTGTAGTATTTAATATGTTTTATTTCTTAAGTTTGAGAAAAGGAATAATCAGCAACTTATCACTGCTTGTTTGGTAAGACAGACACAGAATGAGAACAAGTACAGGAGAAGGGCAGAAAGCACACGTCCGATTCCATAGAGGTGCAGAAAGGGGGAACGTGGGCTTTATACGAATCCATGGTGGCCACGGGCGTGATCTTTATAATTCGATGATGGCGTGAGATGTAATATTCAGGCTTAAGTTGACCCTCTCCCTTACGTTATGACCATGTGCAGGATACTGAACCTGTCTGAACCTCAGGTCCTCTTTTACAAATAATGGGATAGTAGTGTCTCTCTTGAAGGTTTACTCTAAAGGTTAAATGAGAACTATCGTACCAGCAAAATGCCTGGCACACACTAGAAACTTAATGTTTTCTCCTTTTTCTTTCTTCCCTGAAGTGGATTAATTGAGGACTGTGTCAGAGTCTCCAAGGCCACCCCTACATCTGATGGTTTGCTAGGAAGACTCATGGGATCCCGTATGTAGTTGATCCACAGCTCAGATTTACTGCAGTGTAAGGATACAACCTCGACAGCATTTTAAAAAGCAGAGACATTACTTTGCCAACAAAGGTCCGTCTAGTCAAAGCTATGGTTTTTCCAGTAGTCATGTAACGATATGAGAGTTGGACTATAAAGAAAGCTGAGTGCCAAAGAATTGATGCTTTTGTGTTGGAGAAGACCCTTGAGAGTCCCTTGGACTGCAGGGAGATCCAACCAGTCCATCCTAAAGGAAATCAGTCTTCAATATTCATTGGAAGAACTGATGTTGAAGCTGAAACTCCAATACTTTGGCCACCTGATACAGAGAACTGACTCCTTGTAAAAGACCCTGATGCTGGGAAAGATTGAAGCTGGGAGGAGAAGGGGGCGACAGAGGATGAGATGGCTGGATGGCATCACTGACTCAATGGACATGAGTTTGAGTAAACTCCAGGAGTTGGTGATGGACAGGGAGGCCTGGCATGTTGCAGTCCATGGGGTCACAAAGAGTCGGACACGACTGAGCGACTGAACTGAACTGAACTGAAGGATAGAGTCAGCAGAGGGAAGTGGTGCCAGGGGCGCAGCCTGCAGGAACCAGGCTGGGCGTCCAGGAGCCCCTCCTCACGGACTCCTTAGCACATGCTTCGTCCCTCCAGCTGCGAGCTGTGACGACGAGTGTGAAATGCTGTCCTGTCGGGAACTCATCAGGGACTCTGTGCCAGGGGCCTGTGCTGGGCGCTGGTCACATAGGCACTCTGCCTCCTGCTGTATTCTAAAATTCCGGACTGCCAGAAGGAAAGCAGGTTGGACCATATTACAGACAGTAAGCCTCAGTTCTGGGAATGTGAGAACACTCCCCAAGTCTAAGTTCCCAAATGCCAGCCAGGGAGCACCCTTGCAAGCAGGCCTTTCTCAGAATAGCCGTTTCAGACTTGCAATAGACAGGGACAAATAAAATAAATACCTTAAATTGGTATAAAGCTTATGGATTGGCTTCCTCAAGGAATAATACAGGTAGATATGTGAACACTGTCAGAAAGATGATGTTTGTATGGTTCTGGATGATGAATAGGTATTTGTGATTATTTTTTAAAACCCTCCCAAGAACTGGAAAGTTCCATTAAAATCACTACTGACCCCTTCCTCCTCTAGGAAAACTCCCCAGTTTGCATGCTGCCCTCAAATAGGTGATTACTTTTTAGGTGCTTTTGTGTGAGTATTATTTGGGTGACATTTCAAACATGGTGATGCTCACACCTTGGTGATGTCATCTCCCAAAAAGTGCCACCAACAGAGTCCTTCTCCTGAACCCACCGGGCCGAGAACCTGAGCCAGGACGGTCATCCGTGTACATGTGTGTGCTCCGCTGAACAGTATGTGCTCCCACTCGACGTCCTTCCGTTGATGGAAGAGGGGAAAACTCTTACCCGACAGGAGTATTTTGCTAGGTTACTTTTTTGTTTAAAAAGCTCAGGGCAAATGTTCAATGTAGCTCTTGCTAGTATCTGTAATAAACATTTAAGGCAGAGGTCTCTAACCTAAGGTTCAGTGATGGTCTTTAGAGGGTCAGTGAACATATGCAAACTACGCTTAAAATTTTTGTTTATATGTATTTTTCAGTTTTGAAGGTCTGTAGATTTTATCAGCTTAAAGGAATCTTGGCCCCGATAAAGATTTTAAGCTCTCGATTTAGACAGAAGGATACTAGACAGGCATCTTTGTGGCTTATGTCAGGAGTTTCTTGTATGATCTTTTTAATGAGAGCATTCTAACGTTAATATTTCCTTTTTGTAGGTATTGTACTGATGATATGTTGCAAAGAGAAATGATGTCCAATCCTTTTTTGGGTAGCTATGGGGTCATCATCTTAGATGATATTCATGAAAGAAGCATCGCAACTGACGTGTTACTTGGACTTCTTAAAGATGTGTTACTAGCAAGACCGGAACTGAAGCTCATAATTAACTCCTCACCTCACCTGATCAACAAGCTCAGTTCTTACTATGGAAACGTGCCTCTCATCCAAGTGAAAAACAAGCACCCCGTGGAGGTTGTGTACCTTAGTGGGGCTCAGAAGGAGTCTTTTGAGTCTATTTTACGCCTTATCTTTGAAATTCACCACTCGGGTGAGAAGGGTGACATCGTTGTCTTTCTGGCCTGTGAACAAGTAAGTAAGTAATACTCTAACCTACCAGAGCAATAAGGTTACTTATTGGGAGCCTTTGAACCTTGCTGCGAAGATCTGAATAACCTACAGATTTCACATTGCTAATTAGCTGTTTAAATATTTGGTTCCACCATACCTCATTACTCTATACTTCGGAAGAAGGTTCGATAAAGAGTAAATAAAGCCTGTGCTTTAAAGGTGAACAGGGAAATGCTTCTAAAAGCAGGAAGCACAGAGTGAGGAGAGGGAGGGGGGAGTCTGAGGAGCTTGTGGGGTGATCTCCAGAGCTGACTTCCTGCCCCCCGGGCGGGCGGAATTCTGGGCTGCCCCAGAGGCTCACCGTGAACCCTCTCAGCAGAGGGGACACTCTGGTGCGGCTGCCCGCCTTATGGCAGGAACAGATGCTGGAGATGCAGAACACATCCTGAGCGCTTGGCAGAGAATCAGGAAGCAAAAAAGTGTTCCTAAACAGTCAGCGGAGAATTAGGCAGAACACTAGAGTTCACGGCACACCCAGAGGGCTGTCTCCCTATACTTTTCTTAAAAAGATGAATGAGCAAACACTTCACTTGAAGCTGCCTTTCCAAAAGCACAACTGGAAATGGACACCTGCGCGTCTGTCACTGCTTTCAGACAGTCAGGGTCCACTTGGGGTTGCATTTGTCTGAACGCAGTTAACCCTGACCCTGCTTCTCTCTCTCCCACTGCCGTGAGAGCCAGATCTAAAAACCTCCGGACTCTTTTAAGAGTTAGACTTTCTTCTTAGAGACTGACTGCCAGGCCTTTTCCTCCCTGCCCGTCATTTCACTCCCAGTTAAAAGCCATACCTTTTAGACTATGACGATTCCAGTGATTAAACAAAAACCAAAAGGAAGCTGCTTGCTACTGGCCGAGCCACCAGCTGAACAAAGACAAGCACCTTGTCTCTGCGTCAGAGCCTTAAGTGTGCACACGCTTTCTGAAACGCCTTCAGGAGTGTTGATTCTGCTTCATAGTCACAGCACGAAGGATGACTGAGCTTTGAGACCTTTAGACAGTTTTCTCACAATGTAAATTTCATCTGTTTCTGTAAAGAAAGTAATTCAGAATCTCCAGTACATGATAAACCACAGCATACTTATGTTCTTCCTGTGTAGATTATACAGTTTCTTGAGTAGGAAATCTGCCTGCTACAGTGATGTATTCTATCATCACTCCCTAATCCTGCGTGATGCGAGATACTCGAGAAAGTCCTGAGGGAAGAAATACAACGATTAAGGAGACGGAAAGGGTTTCTGAGAACAGGCGTTTTCAGTGTAACTGGGTAAAGCCTCAGGAAGGGAGGAAGGGCGGAATTAAAGAGTCTAAGACATTTGAAAGTTAGAGTCACCAGGTAAAGAGAAGGCATATGTCTCAATGCTGGGGACGGGGGCAGTATAATTAAGACTGATAGGGTGAGTAGTCATCTTCAGAGTAACCAAAAATTCTCACATGGATTTTTGACTAACGCTCATAACAGAGCTGGGGGTAGTATTTGATTCTTTAATAGAAGCTATAAGTAATGTCATAATGACTTTTTAATTGTCAGACTTCAGAAGATGCATTTTTACGTAGGATAGTAGTAGAAGCTGAAAAATCCACAGGGCTTAGAAGGGTATAGAATCTTCCTGGAAGTCAGACCGGAAAGACGTCTCCTTAAGAAACTATGCTTCCTGCAGTCTTAAAGTCACGCACGTGGCAGTGCAGGGAAGGCTCGGGGCAGAGTTTGCAATTCTGAGCCTCTGAGCGTGAGGACTCATTCGTCCTGGCAGCGGCTGCTGCTGTGGCCGAGTGGAGCACCGGGGTCTCTGGGGGGTCTCCTCGTCCAGCGGGCGGCCGGTGGGCGGCAGGACAGCTGTCCTAGAGCATGCCTTCTCTGGGAGCCAGCGATCTTCCTCGCAGCCCAGCCCCAAATCCCACAGCTGTTACCTGGTTTTCTTTTCTCCATCTATTCCCTAACAAGCTGAACACAGCTCAGTATCCTGATGGACTTTTCTTTTTTCTTTTTAACTCCTTATGTCAGGATTAACTGGCATAAGATACTCTGCTTATAGTCTCAGAATTTGTCTTTTGGAAAATTTTGTCTTGCCCTGAAATCCGTGTTAATAGCTATTGACCATCTTTCCCTTTGCTGTTTGAATCTTTCTTGATTTCAGTATACAACTTTAGAATCTGCCACAGCAAACCAAATGTCATATGAAATCAAAGCCAAGCAGTCTAACAGAAGTGTACTACTTGTTGGCTTTTTTTCCTCTTAAGAAATCCATTCTAAAGTGCAGAGACACCCTCAGACGTTTTGGTTCAGAAACGTCAGATGCCTCCCGTCTTCCCTCGCATGCTGTGAGTTAACACCCGAGAGCCAGGCACTCCCCGTGTCTTGGGCTCAGTCAAGACACGGAGACCTGCATGTTTCCAGGGTGTTGCTCCTAACCACTCTACCATCTTTTAATTTGAAGAAAAAATGAAGTAGATTAACTGGAAAACAAAAATAAAGACAAATGAGACCGTCTAGCCAGATGGTTGTGCAACTTGAAGCTGTCACAGGAAGGTGCTCTTAGGTGGAAGGTTTTCCTGGAAAATATCCCATCTGGTCAAGGCCCTTTCCTCTGGGGCCGGATGTCTTCCTTCAGCTCAGGGGCTGCGTCTTCCACAGTTGTTGCAGGTGTCATGGGAAAGCCCTGCGGATGTAAATGCTCTGCACACCTTGAGCAAGAAGGAAATGAGTAAACAGTTTGATGCACCGGATGAGTGTCTTAGGCACTTTTTAAAAATTCTGAAGATAGGACCTCCAAGCTTTCTGTCATCTGAGCCTGAGGAATCTAAAGTAGATACAGTAATGTTTCTATTTTGCTCTGCTTTTGATTTCTTTTTGAAGATCTTTTAAAATTCTTTTTCTTCCCCATTTGGGACAAAATTCAACATTAGAATCCTGTTATAACTGAAGTTTTCGCAGCTGGAAGCAAATGAAAAATGACAGGCCTCGATTCTCAGAGAGTGCGAGAACTATTGCAGTGCAGTTGGAAGGTTTATTTTGGTTGGACACTTGTGAGTGGGCTGCTGGAATGGAGCCTCCTCTTCCAGCTCAGGTCGCTGTGTGTGCCAAGGGTGCCACCTCCCCACCAAGAGGAACGTACCCAGGTCCCTGTGAGGCCTGGGCAGCAGCCGCGTGCAGGGAGCTGCAGATCGAGGACTCACTCTCCTCTCTGCAAGTCTCTAAGCTTGCTTCGCTGAAAATGTGACATGATTAGAATGATAAAAAAAAAGTTGGAATAAATAGCTTTATTCTGATTATTCCAGCTGGCAAGCTTTCATTCTTTACAGTCAGTAGTCCTGCTCTTTGCTTGGTTAAAAAAAAAAAAAAAAAACGTGCCCCAAGTAGACCCACTCCATAGGAAAGGGAAGTGTGAGCAGGAGGAGGTGCCCAGGTGACGGCGGTGTGGGCCCTGCCTCTGCCCTGCTTCCCCGGGGTCTCTGGGGTAATAGGTCACCCCAGGTCTTGCTACTTTCCAGGCAGATATGTCCACCTGCGAAGCCCTTGAGTTAGTTAAGTCCCATCCGACAGGTGGTGTGGAGGGAAGGAAAGATGAGCTGGAGCGCTGGGCAGGGGCCTCAAATCTTTATAAAAGTCACAGAAGGCATTGTTAGGCTTTTGGTGAAATCTAATCTAATAAAATGAAATGGGGCTTCCTGTTGAAGCTAAAACTCTAATACTTTGGTCACCTGATGCAAAGAACTGACTCATTTGAAAAGACCCTGATGCTGGGAAAGATTGAAGGCAGGAGGAGAAGGGGATGAGAGAGGATGAGATGGTGGGATGGCATCACTAACTCAACGGACATGAGTTTGAGTAAACTCCGGGAGTTGGTTATAGACAGGGAGGCCTGGCATGCTGCAGTTCATGGGTTCGCAAAGAGTCAGAGGATTGAACTGACTGCCTTCCTCCATCTGGTAGTTAGACCCTTAAAAAAAAAAAAACAAATTTTGGAAACAAATTTAAAAGGTGTAAGAATTACATTGTGGCATCTTTCCTATGTGAGGTTGTAGAAATCCGGTTGTGGTTTGAGAAGAGTTCACTAGAAAAGTACTGTGTAAAGTGTCTTGCTTTTTGAGCATTTTGCAGTAATATACTTATTTATAGTTTTAGGGCACATAATTTACTCTTTTTCAATGTATTTGATAATGAAATGTTTTTAAAGAGTATTTCTAAATTCCTGAATCTTGCAAACGTATAAATAACAGTGATTATTTCCTGCCTGCTTCATTGCATTTCTGCTGTTTTTAAAATGTTAAATGCTAATGGGTAATGATTTTCAGAATGACCCAGATTAAGGTCCTGATTATGGGACGTGTATGTATATTTGCTTCTATTGGAAACCTAGAGGTTGCTTTACAGCTCTTAGTCCTGCCACCATCAGAGCACAGTGGTGCATTCTCACCAATCTGAAAATAACTTTTGTTTCCCTGTCATTGTTAACAGAGGTGAGAAACTGCCTTAAGCTAGAGAAATGCATGAAGGCAAAGACAGTACTTTTCACAAAAGGAAAGCCATTTTGGACTAAAAGCAATGAGATCATTTATAAATTATATTTAACTTCCCCAAAGAAATGTTCTTACACAGTTATATCTTCCTTTCTTATTTGACGATACCTATAGACAAGTATTTCTTTCCATGAATACATTATGCAGCTTTTGCCAAATTTTTAAAAATATTTTTTTTATTTTTTTAACTTTTATTTTGTATTGGAGTATAGCCGATTAACAAAATTGTGATAGTTTCAGGTGGACAGAAAAGGGACTTAGCCATACAAATCCATGTATCCATTCTCCCCTGAACTCGCCTCCCATCCAGGCTGCCACATGACATTGAGCAGAGTTCCCTGTGCTACTCAGTAGGTCCTTGGTTTTGCCTATAGTTCTATGTAATGTGGACAAAGTTGTTTATAATGTACCTTATTCTCATGGATGATGTTCTTGTTTTACTTTAGGATATTGAAAAAGCCTATGAAATTGTCTGCCAAGAAGGATCTAACTTAAATCCAGATCTTGGAGAGCTGGTAGTTGTTCCTTTGTATCCCAAAGAGAAATGTGCACTGTTCAAGCCAAACGATGAAACAGAAAAAAGATGCCCAGTTTATCAGAGACGAGTGGTGTTGACGGCTAGCTCCGGAGAATCTTTGATCTGTAGCAACACAGTCAAGTTTGTTATTGATGTGGGTGTGGAGAGAAGAAAGGTAATTATTATTGAGCAAGTAAATTGCCTAAACTGAGCAGGGCAGTTATCAGACTGCTGACCATTGTCTTGGGTTCCTGTCATTTTGCGATCTGGGGACTTCTCTGTTTGGCCATGTGTGCAGAGAAGCGCTGCTGTGTGCAGTAACCAGAGTCTTGAGCATAGGCAACTGCCTTTCATTAGCAGGCTGGAAGTCTGGAAAATTAAACTGATTGAGGTGCTAACGGAAAAAGTTTTAAGGAAACACAACTACTAAAGCAAATTACTTGACTCCCGAACTAATCTTTGCTTCCATACATGTCTTAGGTGTTTTTGGTGGCCTCTTTATCAAAGTAATTAGCATCTTCTCCCAGGTAATTTACTAGAGATTAGGTTCAAGTACACTGACTTTTATTTTTGAAAATTTTGGCTTTATCATTGACATGGTAAAATTCCATCCTAAATTTAAAAATGTATGCTTTTAATCACTGTCCTTAAAAATTAGGAAAAACGGAAATAGGATGGCTCAAGCTCTCAGACTGTGGGGTTTCGGAAGTCCTAGCCTGTAAACTGAAAAGATCTGAAAAGAACCTACCCTGAGTGTTGCTCTGTTTACTGTTAGGAGGTGCTGTGTCACTTTTATCCCCCCAGGAGACTACGGGTCTCCTAAGTATCCGTGATTACTATGACAGAGCCATTCCAGCCATTGGAAGGTTTCCTCGGAACCCGTTTGGCTTGACCTTACAGCATTTATCCACCATTCAGAGAACCCAGGCTTACCACTTACCTTTAAACTTAGCCCTGAGAAGAATCACTGTCAGTGCCGTCTGTAGCTTTATATTAGCCTATTGGACCGGGAAGGCCCAGCGTGCGTTATAGAGGTGAGACCCTTGGGGCGGTCACAGTCCATTTGACTAGAAGCTTGAGGAAACGCAGCATTGTTGGAGGATCATCCTTTTGTCCATGGGGCACGTGAGTATCTGTCCCCATTGGGCAGCGTGGCGCTTTGAGAAGCGGCATCCGTGTTTCAGCAGACGATGCAGAGCCCTCATATTCACAGAAGCCACACTGAAAGCAGACAGCCCTTCAATCCATTTATCAAAGCCCTTGCAGTTTCCATCTCAAGGCAAGTGAAGCAATAGCAAATGTCGTACAAAAGGAACCGCGACAGTAGCAGAGCAGTTCACGAAGTCAGGTGCTGCAAACAGCAGTCACTTCCGGGTGACCGGCCCGTGGGGTCTTGAGTGAGCTGATGCTCAAGCCGCTGTCCTTCCGTTCAAAGGTGTACAACCCCAGGATCAGAGCAGACTCGCTCGTCACGCAGCCCATCAGCCAGAGCCAGGCCGAGACCCGCAAGCAGCTCCTCGGCGCCTCTCCCTCAGGTAGCCCCGTGGGCCCCGGAGCCACACACGGCGGTTCCCGTCTGCTGGCACCCCAGATGCCTTAGCCCCGCCTTTGCCCGGTCTCTTCCAGGAAAACTCTTCTGTCTGTACTCCGAAGAATTTGCCTCCAGGGACATGCGGCCCCTGAAGCCAGCAGAGATGCAGGAAGCCAACCTCACGAGCATGGTGCTCTTCATGAAGAGAGTGGACATCGCGGGCCTGGGCCACTGTGACTTCATGAACAGACCCGGTAGGCACGGGCGCGGGCCAGCAGGGCGCCCGGCTGCAGCCCTGCCCGCTTAGCTCCTGCCCACCCCCGTCCTAAGAGCGGGTGGCCCCCTGGCAGAGCAAGCAGCCCGGGGCTTTGATTTGTCCTAAAGCTTTGTCTCCACTAGAGGTAAACATTCTCCGAAGTCATCTGAAAATTTTGTTTAAAAAAAAAAAAAAAAAGGCACCCTTTGGGAAATACCCGTCCTGACACTGGAATGTTGTCTGCCATTGGACACAGGGAGACAGGTGGCCAGGCCAGTGGAAGCCGGGGTGGCGCTGAGACCTACCCTAGAACCGTAGGGGGTTTAATGTTGAAACTCTGCCAGTAAAGACTTGGAAGACCAGTTACTTTGGGCACCCTTGGAATCTAAGGTTTTCAACAGACTTCTCCCTAGAGGAGCAGTGATCTCCAGGAGGAGAGGGACCAGGTGAGCGCCTTGTCTCGTTCAAGACAGACCTCCCTCCTTCTCTGTAGCCATCTCCTCCCTGGGAGCCGTCTGTTCTTGCAGGGAAAGGGTCGCTGTTCTCCAGCAGAAGCTCAGGCATGCAGGAGAGAGAGGCCTACATTGAACGCATGTAAAGGAAGCCGTGGCATTCAGGTTCTTGGGAAAATGAGCACATTACCAGGATAACAGCCATGCGGTCCCAAGCCTGAGGCTTGACCCTGAGGGTATCAGCCAGCTTGGTTTGACACAGAGCTTCCCCATCTGAGAAGAGGTTCATTAGGCCTGGGCCCTTCCTTACTAGCTGAAGTGATAGATACATTAGTGATAAACATACCTTGAGATGGTAGCTCGGAGGAAAGAAGCAGTCACAGGAAGGTTGTAAAACGTATGTAAGCAAATGTAAGCGAGTAAACTCAGAATGCGTTTTTCTTCTATAGCAGCGGTTGGAGGGGACAGGCTGGGGCCCTGGGGGATGAGTGATGAGGTCCAGAAAGGCTGGGAAACCAGGATTCCTTTAGCCATGAGCCCTTACCTCGAAAATGGTGAAGCCCCCCTGCCCTTGGGTCTCGCTCTGGTCCCTGAGGGAAAGGGAGTCTGGAAGGCAGGGGTGGGTCACTCACATCCATCTCTCCAGTCTCTCCCTGGAGACTCCAGGGCATCTGTTGCCAGCCAGCCAGTCATCACTCCAGACACCACCCCCTGAAGAAACAGGTTTTATTTTTGAAAACTGCTTATGCTGGGCTTCCCTGGTGGCTCAGACGGTAAAGCGTCTGCCTGCAGTGCAGGGGAGACCCAGGTTCAATCCCTGGGTCGGGAAGATCCCCTGGAGGAGGAAATGGCAACCCACTCCAGTACTCTTGCCTGGAAAATTCCATGGACTGAGGAGACTGGTGGGCTGTAGTCCATGGGGTCGCAAAGAGCCGGACACGACTGAGTGGCTTCACTTTTTCTTTCATGTTGATTGCCGGGGCATCTTGTTTTCGTGCTAGTAGTTACTTGGTGGACCAGCATGACGAGAGAAGAGCAGGCCTTGTAACGTCCAAGATTTTAAAAAGCAAATGGCACAGCACAGCCAGAGTGCAGAGGAACTGCTGTGTTTCTCAGTGGTCACCCTCTGCCGCTCACTCTGTGCCTGGGGCTTAGAGCCGAGAGCGGGGAACAAAAGGGCGAGGGAAGCGATTTATTCTTGTCTCCTGGCAGTATGCACATAACTGTTTTTGCTTTGCTTTGGGGAAATACAACCGTGGATTAACTCTGACTCATCGTTTTGAAAAGGAGAAAAAAAAGATGACGGTTGCAGCTGCTGCCTTTAACGCCGCTCGTAAATGAAACGCGCAGATGCAGCATAGCCGCCTCTGCAGGACTCGCGGCCACGTGAGGCAGATTTGGCGTCACTAGGCTCTTCGTCCAGTTCCCTTGGCCTGTGTGTGCGTGTGTGCTTAGTCGCTCAGTCGTGTCTGACTCTGCGACCCCATGGACTACAGCCCGCCAGGCTCCTCGGTCCATGGGGATTCTCCAGGCAAGAACACTGGAGTGGGTTGCCATGCCCTCCCCCAGGGTCCCTTGGCACAGCTCTCTTAAAAAAAAAAATTCCTCATTTTCTAAGCTGGTGCTGAGGACTGACCTCCATGGTGAGTGGAGGACGCAGTCCCTGTTGATCAGGGTCAGGGAGTCCAGGGCCAGCCGACCACTTGAGGTGGTCCTAGGCCTCTTCCCTCTGGGAGGGCAGGGGAGCGCTGTCAGCACGGGCGGGGACAAGCTCGCTGAGCCCAGGCCCACGCTGGACGTCACCTTGGTATCTGGCCTCAGAGCTCGTTTTGCTGGCGGCCAGACGACTGGCATTGGAACCATCTGTGAAGAGTGGACCCAAATGCAGACTTGCCGGACGTGGCATTTGGGACGAGACAGGGCCGTCTCAGAGACGGGGGGAGGAGGAAAGGGCAGGATCGGGTCAGGGCCCCGAAGATGCGTCCAGACCCTTGGCCTGTGGGGCTGAGGCTGGGACTTCTCAGCCTCTGAATCAGGGAGTCAAGACGCTCCGCAGTTTTCTCTTCGAGGAGCCTGCTTGGTGAGTGCGCCCGAGAAGTGGTGGGTCATCACGGGAAACGCAAGATTCTGCTCTGGAGTTTACAAAGGGGCTAAAACATAACGGTCTGTGTGAAGAGGAGATCGGAGGGGAAATGGGCCGCGGGAGGGAGCCTGGCATGAATCCCTCCATCCCCGGCAGGGAGCGTGCTGCCGGTTGCCCCCAGATAGCCAGGATTCGACCCCAGCGCTGGCAGGAGGCCCCACCTCAGTTTCTGAATGCACAGAGGCCACACATCATCTGCCTGAGGCCACACAGAGCCGACTGCTGTTCCTAGACGGCGGGGAGGAGGGTGGAGAAGAGGCACGAAGGTGCTGAAACCCATGAGAGCCAGTGTCGTGAGGCTCTCGGGAGCGAGAGGAGGTCATTTTTCAGAATGAAAAGAAAATCTGAGGGAGAGCTTAGAAGACACAGAAGGGAAGCACCTTCAGCCCTCGGAACCCGTTCAGCTCTTTGTGGGCCCAGCGACTCTGTTATTTGGGCCCAGCTGGTGGAGGCTGAACGGGAATGCCAGCCTTCCTCGAGCTTGGGGAGGGAGGGAAACAGGGCTGTCCTCGGCACACTGGGCCAGAGGCGGCCGGGATTGCAGGCACCCCAGCGCCCTGGCCCTCGTTACCAGTTGCGTGACATTCGGCCACTCAGACTAGCATCAGCCCAAGCGGGTTGGGATAAGGATGTGTCCTGTGACCCCAAGCCATGCCTCTGGGACCCTCGAGGGCAGAGGCTGAATGGCACAGGCACGCAGCTTCCTGTCTCCATCTCTGCATACTTCTCTCCCCTGCTGAGCACCTGAGTGGAGGTCCCCACGACAGGGAAGGGAACACTCTGCTATTTGACATCGAAAATCTTGGCAGACTTTCCAAGGCCATAGGAAAGATGTCACATGAGGCTGTTGGTTCTGGAAATGACACAGCAGAGCCCTGGACCCATCGGACCTGCGCTCTTGCTTCGGATCAGTGCTGAGCCCTCCATCTGGCTGTGGGCTCAACCCTTATTCTAGACAAACAGCCTTTCTGTGAGCAGCCTTTCTGCAAGTGCTGTGGCATGAAAACGCAGATTCCATGTTGGAGCCTGGCCTTTGGGCTTCCGTGGGAAGAGGGTGCAGGAAAGTGTGTCAGTAGCCCTCCAGGTGACTCTGAGTGATGGCTGTGGGGCAGGCGTGTGACCTTGCAGTGAGCTATCCCGCAGGGAGTACAGTGGCGATGTTTTGTTCATATTGAAATTGCCTTTGGAGTAGAGCAGCGTGATTTTGCAGTGTTGTAAAGAAGAGGCCTGGCACTAAAACATCTACATTCCATTTGTTAGCATTATTTACTGTGGATTACACTTAAACAGCACTGCCATAAAGAATCCTCATCTAAACCCTTTTGCTTTTACCTACAATTTTATGGGCCGTACCGGGGAGCTGGCTTAAAACGTAGAATGTAATATTAGCAAACCTTATGCAGTTGTTTTTATGAGTGCTCCTTCACCTGTATCATCTGCATTCATTAACTTGCTCTTTCTAGCATAATGGAACCCCCAAGAACTTCCTCTCTTCCGCTGCTGTTAGGACCGGGAGCAGAGTCATGATGTTATTTCCACCAGTCACCCTGTGTGCAGCCGACTCAACTCCAGGGTATAAAAACGAGGAGCAGTGCCCTCCGGGGACAGAGGCTGGCTGTCCAGCCAGATCCTCACAGGGACAGTCCCCAGAGATCCTGTAACTTACGATGAAGCAGCTTTGCTGACTTATGGAAACTGGTTTCTAAACAGCTCTCAGTAATTAAGTTTGCACTCCCAGCCCCTCCTGCCCTGTTTAATCCAGGATGCTTATTTCTGCTGCTGCTGCCTCTTGAACCTTCTCAGGCAGGTCAGGTGTTACTTTTGATTTCAGGGCTTGCTGATGGCACCTTGGACTAAATACTTTTTCTAAGGAGCCCATCTGTTTACTTCCCTGGGACTGTGACTTCTCAAGGCCTCACCCTTGCCTCAGGGTCTCTAACTGCACAAATGGCAAATAGCTCTTTCAGTTTCCTTGTCTGCTGTTGCTGTCATCTGTGTGAGCTCTGGGTCAGCTTCGATCGGTGCGTTCTTCTCTTTATTGTGGGATTATATTTTCCTACCACGTGGTTTTTATTGGATGCCAGACACAGTCCGTCTCACTGCATTGGATATTGGACATTTCGTATTCCTATAAGTATTCTCGAGCTTGCCCTGGGCTGCAGGACAATCCTTTCAGGGGTTGGTCTCAGGATTATGTAGGTGGCACTAGAACCGCGCTTACGGGGTGGGGGGGCGGCGGGGAGCGTAGTTATTATTTCCTCCCCAGAGCCCCATGAACCGTGAAGCTTTGCAGCCTGGCTGGTGGGAACAGGCCTGTCGGAGACTGCATGGGTGCACCAGGCACAGATGCTGTCCCTCCTAGCCTGGAGTGGTTTCTCCTATGGGCCCTGCTGACTGAGCGAGGGGCCCTCGTCCATCTGAGTCCTCCTGCAGAGCGCTCTCCTCTCAGGAAGCTGACCTGCAAGCTCTGACCACCCCCGCCCCCGAGTCTCCAGGGACCCTCAGCACCACCTCCATGATGCGGGGAACCTGGCAGCTCCCCCAGCTCCCCTCCTCCCACCACAGCCAGGAAACTCAGGGCAGTGAAGCTCCCTGAGTGATGGCCCCTCTCAGGAATCACTGCCGTTCACTGCCTGGTGGTCTCTGCCTCGCAGACTGTTGATTCCCGTGTTTTGCTTATTGTTTGTTCTGTGTGGGAGGGCAAATCCAGTACCTGTTGCCCCATCTTGGTGGTATGAGACTTTCTAATTGTCAATTTTGTCTTCCCCAGCACCAGAGAGTCTGATGCAGGCTTTGGAAGACTTAGATTACCTGGCAGCACTGGACAACGATGGAAATCTATCTGAGTTCGGAATCATCATGTCAGAGTTCCCTCTTGATCCACAACTCTCCAAGTCCATCTTAGCGTCCTGTGAATTTGACTGTGTCGATGAGATGCTCACCATCGCCGCCATGGTGACAGGTATTCCTTCAGGACAGCCCTTTTGTACTGCAGCCGGTATAGACTTGAATGAGACCCACTGACATGGGAACGGAATAGTCCAGTTCAGACAGATTGAGAAGGCAGAAAAGGGTGAGAATTATCTTAAGATGAAAAATACCTAAGTAAAAACCCAGAGGGTTTCTTAGATCAGACAGGTGACAGCACACCAAGCTTGCTTTTGCTGCAGTAAGCGGTACCGACCAAGAGGCACTCGTCACTGGAAGTGTTCTTACCCCTGCCAATCTCGCGCGTTTCCTGTCTTCTCCCACCTCATTCGCCTTGGTTTATAGGTCTGAATAGATTCCTTTACTGGCAGAGCAAATCAGAGGCTCTGCTGCATCAGAACCTGGGTTCCAGTCCTGTCCCTGGGCCTCTGAGGCACCAGGTCCCCCGGCTCCGGCTGTAATACAGGCAGGGTGTCCGCTGTGCCAAGCAGCCCTGAGTAAAGCTAACAGGAACACGCGCATGATGACAGCTCACCCTGAGCGTCTCTGATTTCTAAGTAAACAAGGAAAACACGTTATTCCCAGAAGACGGGCAGGGCTGCACGCGGCAGTGAGCCCCCTCTGCCTGCTGTGCTGAGGGGAATGTTCATTATCGCCAACCGTCTGACTTTTCATGTCTTAAAGCTCCTAATTGCTTTTTGCACCTGTCCCGCGGAGCTGAGGAGGCCGCCCTGTCTTCCTGGAAGACGTTCTTACATCCCGATGGAGATCACTTCACCCTCATCAACATCTACAAGGCCTACCAGGACACGACTCTGAACGCCGCCAGTGAGCGTAAGTGAAGGCTCAGTGTTCTCAGAAATCACCTCCTAGTCATCCTCTCCTTCCCAGAACAAAGCCGCGTTATGATTCAGCAAACATCCTCTCTCCCCCGAGCCCCTGGGTCACCTGAGCAGCACGGCGCTCCAGGCCCCCCTTGTGCACCCACAGGTTTAACCGTAAAGACACCCTCCTGCTCCTGCAGACGGGGCCCTGTGTCCACACACCCTGGCACCCAGCCCACAGCCTCCAGAGTGAGCCTGCTGGGGCCACAGGGACGGGAGACCTGGACTTGCCCGGCACGGCCCTGCCCTCTTGGGCCTGGGGAGAAGGAAAGAACTGCCATCTCCAGGTGGCCAGCAGCCAGAGCTGTGTCTCGTGCTGCTTCTGACATGGCAGGTTCACTGCTAAATGGAGAGAGAATGTGATCACTCAAAACAAAACACACATACACACACACCACCCCTAGCTCCAGGTATTAGTAACGAAGAGGCGGGTGAGCTGAGGGAGACTGAGCTTGGCTGAGGAGGGGATGAGAGAGGAGGGGTGTTCAGGGAATAGAGTAGCTCATGGAAAACCTGCAGCAGAGGACAGGTTGTGTCTGAACCACAGTGGGTTATGTTCCAACTTACAGGGGTAACGGAGAGGCAAACTCCTCCATGGGAGACTCTGTTCCAGCCTTAAAGACAGGAAGGGGATCTCAGAGGCCAAGAGGGCGGAGCACTGATGCAGAGGCAGCCAGAGAACTGGCTACAAGGAGGGTTACCAGGCCCACCTTTGTCCTCCATGATGCTTCTCTTGCCTCCTCTGCTCCAACAGAGAGTGTGAAAAAGTACTTGAAGTAAAGTGAAAAACGTGACAGCAGTCAGAACGGCAGAACGGTACGGAGCAGGGAGTTAGTTTTTAACGCTAAGAAGAAAAAGTTGTCAGCGAGGTACCCAGGGAATTTGGCAGCATCTTTGGAGAGCAGGCCGGATGACTTGGTCATCACGTGACCAAGTGCGTGCTTTCACGGCTCCAGGTAGGCCGGATGACTTGGACAGGACAGCGCCGAAGGTCTGCAGTCCCCGTGCCAGGCCACGTGTGCTCCCAGGTCAAGGCACAACCGGGTCCAGCTTCCGTCATCCCAAATGGCCAGAAAGAGGACTTCACACTGCTGCAGGGGACTGACTTTTAATGTGTCAATAAAACTTGCAGGCGAGCTTAACTGCAACATTGATTCCCAAGTCAGCCTAGTAGTGATCCTTTCCTTACAACTAAGACATGAGATATTTTCATGGAGCAGAGATGTGCACTGTAAGCTTTTGCCTCCTAGCCTGATTAAATGTTGTGGCCACGTACATCCTGGCCATGCACACGCTGGACAAAATGTTGATCTTTAAGACAGTCTCTCCTGCCCCTTGTGATCCAGATTAAGGGTCAGTGCTAGGACCCTGCACTTCACACAGCTGGCAGGATCTTGGAGTCCCTGCAGCTGCTCCAGGTCCTGCACCCTCTCTGCGCCTGGCAGAGCCACCAGAGGCCTCTGTCCTCGCCGCCTCCCGCCACTGGCTCACGGGACAAGAGGGCGCAGAGATAAGAGCGTGTCCAGCCCGGGCTCTCGGCTGTGACAGGTCACGTCTCAGCAGCCTTTTGTTGGTTCCTTCCTAGACTGTGTGGAAAAGTGGTGTCACGATTACTTCCTCAACTGCTCAGCACTCAGGACGGCAGAGGTCATCCGAGCTGAACTCTTAGAAATCATCAAGCGGATCGAGCTTCCCTACACAGAACCTGCCTTCGGCTCAAAGGAGAACACTCTGAACATAAAGAAAGCTCTTCTGTCTGGTTACTTTATGCAGGTAAGAATGGACAAGGCCACCTGCGGTGCGGTCTACAAAAATCTCACACATTCAGGACATCCTGTCAGAAGTCTCACTTAGGGTGATTATTTTATTGGTGTGAAAACCCTTATACGTTACTGAATGTTCAGTATTTAAATACGTCCCCTCAAGGGAGTGAAGAACTAAGCTAGACGGTTCCCTTTGTTTGAAAGGACATTAGATCTTACAACACCCTGGCTGAATGTCAGTTGCAGTTCCTCACGGCACCTGGCTGTTCCCACTTGACTGGTGATGTGGCGCCCGACAGGTAGACAGCATCCCGTCGGTTTCTTTCCTGGAGCAAAGGCTGCCTAAGGCAGCTGCTCTGAACGGTTAATAAAGCCTGTTACAGAAACGCACGCATCCTTCACATCACAGTGAGCAGCACTGTGGCATTTGAGCATGGATTTCCTCATCTGTATGGAAACAGATGTCACAGGGTTATGGTGAGGAATTAACTGAGCCAAAACGTTAGGTGTAAAGCATTGGATGCCTGTGTGCAGTCCACGACATGGCAGGGAACAGCTTTATTTCTTGACCAGAACCTTCACCTTTGCACCCATGCTGTTTTGGCACGCTGCCCTGAAACTGATGAAATTAGTCCACATCCTTATCGCTGGCTCTTAAGTTTTGGGCAAAACATGTATATGTCTTACTTTCTGTATCTGAAAATGGAAGACGTGTAGCGAATCAGTAGTTTATTCTCTATGGAGTAGTTTGGAATTTTAAACACGGTATTTTTGCCGTATGCATCTCTGCATTCACACGCCGCCTTTCCTCCTCCGTTCCGCTGCCTCTCAGATCGCTCGGGACGTGGACGGGGCGGGCAACTACCTGATGCTCACGCACAAGCAGGTCGCACAGCTGCACCCGCGCTCCTGCTACTCCGTCGCTGGGAGGATGCCCGAGTGGGTCCTCTTCCACAAATTCAGCATCGCCAGCAACAACTACATCAGGACCGCCTCCGAGATCGCGCCCGAGCTGTGAGTGCAGTGGAGCAAAAGGGCTCTCTCTTAGATTCCTACTTGATGCGCACGTGGCAGACGGGTTTCCTTACATTCAGTATAAGTAGCTTATACGACTGCTAATCTAAGTTTGTGTGGAGCATAGCTAGTAAAGGCAGGTCTCTGTGGATGACTAAGAAAGGCCCGTGCCTCAGGTTACAGCAGAGAGAAAGAATGCAGTCTAGAAACACAGGGCCAAGCGTGGCACGCTGAGGAGGCAGAGCCCACAGGTGCAGACCTTGCAGTGAGCCTGGCCACCTCTCACGACAGTGAGCGCTGAGACTGGAGCAAGCGCGAAAGGGCAGGACGGAGGCGAGGCTGGGAGCAGGTGGGTACGAGAGGCAGAGGGCTTACGGACCACAGAGAGGGTTTGGAGTTGATCCTAAGTGTGGTATAAGGCAGTCAGAGGGTTTTAAGCCAGAGTAACGTCTTCCGTCGGGAAGGTCGCTGGCTGCACAGTGAACGGCCTGCAGGGAGAGCGGTGTGGATGGACTGTCTCACAGCCGCCGCAGGTGCGGGCCCACTGGGAAGACACCACTCCCACTCGGGCAGCTGATCTTTCCAGCCAGGAGCCAGGAGCAACTACAGGTGTGTCCAGCTTCAGCAGCTGGAAAGTGTGCTGTTAGTAAGAGATGCAAACACTCCCTCCATCACACACCGAGTTCTCCCGAGCACCTGATCTGACCTGCTGCAGAACTGTGAAGGCCTTGGGGGAAAAACCAGTCTCCCCAGTGGTTAGTGACAGAGAGAACCCAGCTTCTCCTAGAAATGCAGCTGGATTGGTCCTACGAGAACCACAAAGTACTCATCCTACAAAGGCAGACTGAGTCGCTGAGAAGTTCAGACTAATCGAGATTCTGGAGGCACACCCTCCAGGCCTGGGAAGGGTCCAGTCATGTTTGCTTGGTAATCTCTCACCACTAATAATTTTTTGTTTTTTAACAGATTTATGCAACTGGCACCACAATACTATTTCAGTAATCTGCCTCCCAGTGAAAGTAAGGATATTCTACAGCAAGTCATGGATCACCTATCTCCTATTTCAGCAACGAAAAAGGAGCAGATGTGTGACAAGTGCCCGGAAACTACTGAACAGAGGTGCAGTGTGCAGTGACGCTGCGGAGCGTCCACGAAGCCCCATGTGCAATACCTGCCCCAGAGGTGGCGCGGCAGCTGGCCCACGGGGGCAGCACCGACGAGGCGCCACAGCCCACACGGAGCCCTGAAAGGAAGAACGCTCTGTGTGTTATTTAAACTAAAAATAGAAGTTTTTATTGAGTTCCTTGAATTACTACCCCGTGGTTTTTCTTATTGGAAAAGTTCTTAACTGTTCTTAATTTGACCAAAATTTTAAAAAAGCAAAGATATTTTGTAAATGTGTCGCAGACACGGCTGACAGAACCCAACTTTTTGTAGGACCTTCATCTGAATAAAGTCGTGAGTTTTTCAGGAAGCCTCCACCAAGTCTTCCGGTAACTGTGCAGAAGCCAGCCCGCCACGGTCCATGGGAGATGGGTTAGACAGAGAGATGTTCTTTCAGTTTTTCCATGATTTCATTCATTTTGTCGCCTGGAATTAACATCACAGTTCGCAGGGGCTTCATTGGTACATCATCAAAGGACCATCGGCCTCCCAGACACGTGTCGCTCTCCTCCTGCACTGAGTAGTTGAACTTCAGGATTGCCTTCTAAACCAAAGGACCATAAATTTAAAATTCACACAAGCTGAAGGCAAAACTCATTTAATCAATAACAAGAAATACAATAGTGCGGTAAATGTAATAAGGCTGACAATTGAAAGGAAGCTCAAATGGGACAGTCAGGTAGAAGTTACAAAGCACTCCCCAAGGAGATTTCTAACCTGCATGAAGAGAGTGGGTAGACGCGTCCTTCTAGGAGGTGAACAAGCAGCTGAGTGATAATGCCCTGGCTTCCCTCGTGGCTCAGAGGGTAAACAATCTGCCTGCAGTGTAGGAGACTTGGGTTTGATTCTTGGGTTGGGAAGATCCCCTGGAGAAGGGAATGGCAACCCACCTCAGAATTCTTGCCTGGAAAACCCCATGGACAAAGGAGCCTGGAGGGCTACACCATGGGGTCGCATAGAGTTGGACACGACTGAGCGACTCAATTTCACCTTCTTTCACCTTTATAATTCTGAAGTCACTCATATTCACAAGCCCATTTGATTCTCAAAATAATCTTGGGATACACAAGTGAAATTAAGACATAGCATTTGACAGTTAATGAGAAGAACCGTGAGACTAGTCTTAGCACTGTCCCGGCTGCTTCCTTGGCATAAAGCTTCACGTGAGGACAGTAAGTCTGCGTGACCAACCCATCTTAGAACACCCGCACATTCGCCCCTGCCTTGGCCCACCTCAAGCGCTGAGGCACACATTTTAAACAATTTCCACCTACGTACTTCCTGAAAAACAAGGACAGAGCTCAATCTATAGAGCTTTTGTCTTCAGTGGACGCCTTTTAAAATAAGTGATATCATCCAATCCAGGAAAATATGTCCTCCTCAGAGACTTAGCATTTTTGAGAGGCAGGCAGCATGAGGAAGTATATGCTGTGGCATCTGTCCATCATGGGCACAAGCTTACAGGGAGAGTCCTGCCAGGGGCATGACCTCTAGGTCCCAGGGCACGGGGCGGCATGGGAGCCAGCAGCAGGGGCACAGGGCCCACCCCACCTTCCATACCACCAGGCAGTGGCTCCACGGCCCCACCTGTGCACCAGGCTAACGCCCACCTTCCAGAGCGGTGGGAGAATGAAGACCTCATACTAAGCACACTGTAAATGGCCAACCATCAGCGTGATCGGCTTGATAATCATCTCCTCCCCACTCTGTTATTAGCTCCAAGGTGCTGTAGATACGGAGGTTTAAAAACAGAATGGCCACATATAAACTTCAGCGTAAAGTGAGAGAGCAAGAAATCCTGATTATTATTAAGAAAATCCTTATTTACATTTAAACAAAGAGATGGAACAGGACAGTCTTACCTCGTAGAAAAATTCTTCTTCCGCATTTGCAAACATTAACGCTTCTTTCTTTTGGTTGCTCCGTTTCTTCTTGGAATTGCTTTTTCCTGCTTCCACAAACGTCTTGCTAATCAGAAGGTAGAAGTGACACTTCCCACATGGCTTGTTAGTTCTGCGTGCCTCTGCTAATTCTTTCCTGCGAGGCACAAACACAGACACAAGGTTTGCCTGCTGGGCCGGACAAGATCCGTGGACAAACCAGCGCACAGAGAAAACCACTGAGACCTCTTCACGGAGTTCTGTGGTGACATAGGCTTAACCGACAGATGTTAGATCTGGATGCTTCTAAAGCAGCCGGATGCACTTCAGTTGACTATGGCAGCGTCTTTTATAATAAATCGTATGGTGACTCGCAGATTAGCACTCTTGAGTTGTAGATACACAGCAACTTAACAGATGAGCCTCAAGTTCACACAACATCACTGCTCTGTTAAAAATACCTAATAATCTGGACTTTCTAAAACATTTAACTGAAACACACAAGGGCACACAGCCATGACCGATGCCATCGTGGTGACCTCAACAGCAGGTGACCTCTACAGTCTCCATTCACTGGCACCTGGGACTTATTTCCGGCCTGCCAGAAATGGCCAGACAGATGCCCTGAACTACCACATCAATGAGACAGCAATGAAACCTTAACTCTTTCCTTCCTTCCTTTAAATCATACATAACCCCGTATGTGGAGAAGGCAATGGCACCCCACTCCAGTACTCTTGCCTGGAAAATCCCATGGACGGAGGAGCCTGGTAGGCTGCAGTCCATGGGGTCGCTAAGAGTCAGACATAACTGAGCGACTTCACTTTCTCTTTTCACCTTCATGCATGGAGAAGGAAATGGCAACCCACTCCAGTGGTCTTGCCTGGAGAATCCCAGGGACGGGGGAGCCTGGTGGGCTGCCGTCTATGGGGTCGCACAGAGTCGGACACGACTGAAGCGACTTAGCAGCAGCAGCAACCCCGTATGTCTGGCTAAACAAAAATGTAAAGAAACTCAAAACAACCCACATCAGCTTTCTTTCACAGGATCAGGAGAAAGCTGATCCTCCTATGAAATCAAACAAACGTGAGCTCCAGCTGATCAGAAAAAAGACAAGTCAAACAGGCAGGCACCACAAGTGCAGTATGAGGAGCAGCTAAGGGGAGGGGGCAAGGGAGAGAGAACAAAGCTAAAAAGCAACTGTATAAAGGAAAAATGGAAAACCAAAAGGTTTCAAACCATAGTCACATTTGCACCAACTATTTCCAGCGAAATCACAAAGATGTACCCTGACCTCTGAGAAATAATACTCTGTAAAGCCTGGGTGTCCACCTATAATTTCATCCTCCTCTATGTCAAAGCACAGGCAATATCAATTCCTATCTCTCCGTACAGTTAAAATAGTCTTGTAAACTTAAAGCTGCTGCATTAAAGCAAAACAGTAACAAACCCTGAGTAGCTCGAGAGGCAGTATCAGGCCATGGCTGCATTCGCCACAGAATATCCCAATGGAATTTAGGAATTTTACGGTTTTGTTATTGTAATTATTTACATTTCATTCGTGAAACAGAAATCCTATCTCTGAAGCAGATGAAAAACTCGTCAAATAGGCGTTAAAGTGTATATGAAACTCTAATTTTTATACCATTTAAATCTTTACGATTATTAAGACTATTGTCACAACAGTCCTAAGGAATTAAAACTATTAAAAAGCCTATTATTAGTAACACATACATCTCTCAGGCACTCCCCCAACACATGCATAAACCAACATATTCCATTGGAGTCACATTTCTGAATCTACTTGGGGGAAAGCCTCCTGCTGAAAGGCGTTTTCCAGGCTCTTACTGAAGCTGCTGGTGCATGGGCAGTGCGATCTGTGGAGGAACGTTAATGAATCGCTCACTCAGCAGAAAGCCCACAGGCCTGGCGGTGTCGTTGAAAAGCCTGTCCAACTCCTCAACCGTGCTCTTCTCACAGTTCTTCTCACAGAGGCGCAGAATCAACTCCTTAATTTGCTCAGCACAAGGGGTACCCTAGAAAGCAAAGAGAAGGCTCGCTCTATCACAGGCTATCAACCACAGGAGAAAACATAAACGTGAGAGCTATCACTTTTTAGTATCTTATAGATAAGTGTGGTTTCCTGCCAAAGCCTTTAAAAAAAAACCTTACAAGTCTTCGGGTTTCCCTGATCGTTCAGTAGGTAAACAATCTGCCTGCAATGCAGGAGACCCTGATTCAATTCCTGGGTCAGGAAGATCCAGTGGAGAAGGGATAGGCTACCCACTCCAGTATTCTTGGGCTTCCCTTGTGGTTCAGCTGGTAAAGAATCTGCCCACAATGCGGGAGACCTGGGTTTGATCCCTGGGTTGGGAAGCTCCCCTGGAGAAGGGAAAGGCTTCCCACTCCAGCATTCTGGCCTGGAGAATTCCACGGACTGTGTAGTCCATAGGGCTGCAAAGAGTCGGACACGACTGAGCGACTTTCACTTTACAAGTCTGATTGTGTTGATTATTTTTCAAAAGTAACTACACCTGGTTATTTACTAGCCCATACTCAGTGGTCAGAGAAGGTTATACTAACTCAGACATACTGGGATAGAAACTAGTCCGTCCCATAAGACGAAAGTATCTGAAAAGTTCACTTAAAAATTAAAGTGTAGCCTGCATCTTATTCTAAGGAGGGTAAACCCCCTGGGTTCTTTTTTTTTAACTAGAACCCATCAATGAGTCAATATATGAATGAAAATACAAATACATGTGAGTGTCCTCAATTTCAGGAAGCAATGAAGACTCAGAATCAAAGAAAACAGCTGTAGAGACAGCAAAAACAGCTGTGTCCACACCAACATCAGAAAACCCATTCTTTAAAACTCAGAGGACAATTCTCTATACCACAGGCAGTAAATGACTTTAACTGGGTACAGATTATTCAGAGAAACAAAAATATCTTTATATTGAAAAAAGGATTACAGTTAAGATTTCATAAGAGCACATGTCCTTATATTTAGTATCTTTATCTGATATAAAACACACTTTCGTCAAGGATTAAATAGAATTAACTTTTTAGGTTCTGCCCTAACGAATAACCACTCTAATGGCCACCCAATGAAACCAACCTTTCTTTCAGTTAAATTTAAAAGACTTATGAAACCAAAAATCTCGTCTTCATCCACATCGTCATCGCTGTCTTCTGAAGCATCCGTTTGCTGTTTCAAAAAAAAGAAAACACTCATTTTACCTTTGGTTGAGAAGAAGTACAGTAAGAAGTCCTGGAATCTAGGTGGCATTTATCTTTTCACATTTCAAATGAAAACTCTGTTTTACTGTCATGCCTTAGCAAAGCCTCATGGACTAAACCTGTGCAGCCCTGTTCCCATCACGTCACCTCCCTGACTCTGTCCTCTTCTCACAGGCTGGGTGATCTCCTTCTGCTCTCAGTATCTTTCTTGACTCTTAAGACGTTCTGCTCAGTGTATTTTAAGTCCAGAACAGATAAGCCCTCATTAAGGCAACCATTTTAGTCTCTTTCCTAAGAGATGCTGGAGGCCGCCCAGGCTTGTTTGTGCGTCCACAACACTGTCTCACCCAAAACCCATGGTTCAGAGCACCGGCCAGTGATGACCACAGCTGAAGATGAACAATGCCTCAGCGCACGGGCAGGAGAGGAGAGGGTGAGACGGGAAACGAGAAACTGCAAAAGCGGCACCGAGAGTGGGGTACGTGACTCCTGAGCCACCCTACCCTTTCGTGTTTTGACCTCCTGCTTCGGTTCTACTCAACGCATCGGCCACACTTTGCTTCACCTGCTGCCTGTCCGCTCGTCCAAGCTGTAAACTCCTCTCTCGGCTTCCCCAGTCCCCAGCACAGAGTTTGGCACAGACTAAGTCCTCGGGGAAGATGTGCTGAATGAATTAAACGAGGCTGCTGCTCTTCCCCCGAAGGACGGCAGGGACCCAGGCTTGCCCCGAGTGTCCCTGAACTTGTTCTGCGGGAAGGGGTCCCAGCACCGCCGCTCAGCCAGGCACAGGAGCAGTCGGCGGTGCCAGGGCGCCTCCTGCGGCCAGGGCCTCAGCAGGAACAGAGAGCAGGGTAGAACTGCCTGCGGGGCCCGAGTCAAAGCAGACTGAGCTGCAGGGGGGCCTGGCTCCTGGATCTGAGCGGACCATGCCACTGAGGGGACCTCAGGCGAGGGGCCGACCAGGCTCTACGACAAAACACACCTACTGAACACGGAAGGGTAGGGTGGCTCAGGCAAGGCCGCTAAGGCCCAGGTCACCCAAACACGTGATGTGCCAAAGCGAGGGGAGCCTGAGGCTCAACAAAACAAGAGGGTGCAAAGGAGAAGATGAGAGGGCGGCTCAGGAGAGACCACCAGTCCCAGTGAGAGGCCCAAGGGTATGCCTTCTCTCGGAGGAGAGGGGAAAGCAGCAGAGGGAAACGTGCTGTGTCGACCGCCTGGGCCCCCTGAAAGCAACAGCAGACGGTGGACCCCCAGCCACTGTGACGAAGCCTGTTGGTACCCACAGGCCCACGGCAGGGAGTGTGAAAAAGGCTCCCTCAAGGCGAAGCCTGCCAAATGCTTCCTCAAGAAGCAACAAGCACTCTGGAACATGCTCAGCCCTCTTCCTCGACAGGCCATCGGGCATCCAGGCAGCAGCACGGGGTCTGCTGGTCACCACAGCCCAGCCTCGTCCATCACCACCCGCCTCCCCCGCAGGAGCCGCCCTGCCTGACCTGAGTCCGGCCTCCTCCCAGCCCACCCCCTACCTCTCCCGAGCCTCTTGGGCCCCGAGTCTCCAGCTGAGCAAGCACGTGCGGTACGCACAGCCCACCTCTTCCCTCCACAACCCTCGAAAATGCCTTCTCTCGAACAGTCCAAATTCCCCCACTTCCACAGGGTCCAGAAAGTTCTGGCAGTCCCTGTCCTCAGAAGGAGAAGTCTGGTCCCTGGGACACCTCAGGTGTCTCTGTGGGAGCCAAGGGATCCCTGACTGTACTTTGGATTTGTTTGTGTAATTATTCAATTAAAGGATGAATCCCCCAACCAGAGAATAAACTTTTCAAAAATAAAGTGACCGCTTCTCATTGGTGTCCCTCAGGTCTCAGGACACTCGTCAGCGAGAGCTCACATCTACCTGCTGAAAGAGCAGGCGGCCTGCTCCTCCCCACTGAGCCCATGAGAGGAAGCCTCCGGGGTGTCACTCGTTTCGTGCTCCTGACTCTGCATGCCAGAGGTTCTGCATGCTGGCCGCAGGTCTGAAAAGTGTCTGCTGTGCAAAGATACTAGCGACCCCATCAGTTTCAGGACGTCAGGAGAGTCGGGGGTAAAAGCCAGATTGAGGTGTTTGGTGTTCAGGAGGAGAGGAGGCGGAAATTGAACGTAGAATCTTTCTCAAGAATTTTGGCTTTGAAAACAAAGTGAGAAGGCCAACAGTGATTATGTTAGAGTGGAACCTTAGACTGAGGTGGGTGCGGGGGACATAAAAAAAGACTTCATGCAGACGGCTACACGTACAGAGCCCGAGCCAGTACCAGACCCGGCTGTACACACCTCACCCTGCGCACCCACCGCTCTGAAGGAACCAGCACCACCCGCACGGACAGAGCGCCACGTGGGCGTATGTGAGGTCACTGGGCAGACTGCCGTCCACAGGTGGTCCCCATCCCTTCTCCGATCCCACATTCTCGTCTGACACTGACCTAGACACTCCTCCCAGCAAGGGGGGTCTGTGCACCCTCCCCTTGAACCTGCACGGACCTTCACATCTGCTCCTGAGGCAGATGCTGCAAATGACTTGGTACCATGGTGCTCTCCACTTCCGCCTGGCTCTCCTGGGTAGGGAGGCCCACGGTCCCCGCTGGGCTCCCAGTGGAGTCAAGGCAGTGAGCCACCTGGCAAGAAAATCCTCCAGCCCCGCTGAAGCCCCTCCAGCTACTGTGACTGAAGTGACAGGAGCCACCCGCACAGAGCTCTGTTCCAAGTGCGGCTCCATGAGCCAAGCAGGACTGCTTTGTCCTCAGACACCAAGCTGCGGGGCAGCCCGTCAGGCCGCAGAGCTGACAGAGCCAGCGGAGAGTGCACAGAGGCCCGGCCTGCCCCTCCTCCAAACGCCACCCCCTGCTTTGCATGACACCACTCAAAGCTTCCCCCTTCCCGCTCCTGCCACTCCCAAGCCTCCTTGCAGGCTCTGCCACTCAGTTCACTCACTCAGCTACCACCGGTGCGGCCAGAGTCCATCCCTGCCCTCCCTGAGCAATCTCAACCCCTCTCATGACGCCAGTGACTGTTTATCTGCTAAAAACACCCCAGACTCCAGCAGCTGCCCCACTGCTCACTTGCATGTGTCACACGCAATCAAATGCAAGACGTACAAACCCACAGTCATGTTCCCTTCCCGACCTGATTCTCCTCCACACTTGGACTGTGGTTCTCCAGACAGACCCTGCGGAATCCTCTTCGACTCCTTTCCCCTCTCTCAGACCCGGTCATTCACTAAGCCCGGTCGCATTTCACCTCCCCAGTCTCTTCTGAATCAGCCTACTTCTCTCCCTACCACCCACTGCCACTGCCTGGATCACTGCATTTAATAACCCTGGACTGCTGAGATGGCCTGCTAGCCAGTAATACTTTCCAATCTGAGTTTCTGGCCTGTGTGCTGTAAATCAGAAGGAACTTAGGATACGGAGCTAATTTAATCAGAATAAACACCAATGTCCTGCTCACCTTAATCACACTCCCGATATGGTTCTGTTGAATCAAGAGATCTGTGAGTTCTGCGGTGTTCACAGGGGCTTTTAGAAAAAGCTAAGAGAGAAAAAATTATTTTAAATTAAAACTGAAGAATAGCTTCTAATAAAACTCCTCATTTCCATATGCAAATAAAAATAGTGAAATTTCAAATGAGTTGACCAGGAAGATGACCCATAAAAGCAACCCAAAAGGAAAGAAAAAGCCGAAGTGAATCAAAGAAGTCAAGGCACAGAGATGTGAGAAGAGGCAGTCGGTGGTAATTCAGGATGTGCTGGGGAGGGTCAAGGATAGGGAGGGGGTGGCGGGAGGGGACATCAGGCCACAGACCCTGGAGGCTCTGACAGGTAGAGAACCGAGCCCTCTGCTGCTTGTGACACCAGGTGGCAGAGCAGTGAAACAGGGATTACCTGAGAATTCCTCCAACCCCACAAAGTTGAGAAATGAATTAGAGAAAAACTGAGTAACAGCACAAGTAATGAAAAGATGACAGGGAGGGCATTTCAGAACACAGAATACTTAAGTGTGTTCACCAAGGGAAGAGGTCTGGGGACAGAGGCTCAAACAGGGGAGGAAGCCCTGGGAAAGGAAAAAAGCATTCTTCCCTCCAGGCAAGGGAGGCAGGCAGGAATGGGAATTCTAGAAGAGTAAAACTGAAATCTGACAGAACTTATATTGAATGGCCTGGAATTTCTTAGAAGAGCAGACTCCTGTGCAGGGAATAAGGACCATACCTGCTGTAGTAACTTCTTAATTCCATCATAATCGTTATCTGAGATAGAATAAGCTTCAAATTCAATATTCACTTCCTGTAAATGACACACAAAGTCAGTCATCATACATAACTCACTAAGACAATTCAGGCATTATTTTCCATTTGCCCATTGTTTTTTTCCCTCCACCTACCTTCCCCCCTCCCCCATTCTTTTTGGCTCTCTCTCCATCTACAGAACATGCCAGCGAAAGGAGGAAAAGAAGAAAATGTTACCAAAAGAATTACAACTGTCTAGGCTTCAAAATAAAAAGCAAACATCGCCAAGACTGCCATCTGCACAGGCAACAAAGCACCTTTACACCATCTCATCTGAAACCAAAGCCTGAGAACAACAGAGTGCTCAGAGTGACCTGGTTTTAATGCAAAGAAAGTCTGTTCTGAGTAAAGCAAAAGAGAAACTCTTACCTGACTGCAGTAAGTGTGAACAAAGAAAAAACACTCCAAAAGTCCCTGGCATTGCCTGGAGCTTGATTCAGCCCATGGATACAAGGCCAGGCTTCATTCACTGGGCAAATGTTTACTGAGTTCCACTCTGCACCAAGCACTGTGACAGGCACTCAAGATGAAAAGCAGACATCACACCCTCGTGGAGCTTACAGTTTAGGCGGCAACACAGACATTAAGGAAATGTGCTTCCTTGGTGGCTCAGATGGTAAAGCGTCTCCCTGCAGTGCGGGAGACCCGGGTTTGATCCCTGGGCTGGGAAGATACCCTGGAGGAGGAAATGGCAGCCCACTCCAGTACCCTTGCCTGGAAAATCCCATGGACGGAGGAACCTGGTAGGCTACAGTCCACGGGGCCACAAAGAGTCGGACATGACTGAGTGACTTCATTAAGGAAAGAGTCATGGAAATAAACAGATCACACCTTTGGAGGCTACAGATAGGTGAATGGGGCTATAGGAGCTTAAGTAATAGGAGCCAGAAATTCAGGAAAGGCTTCCCTTAGAGAAGAGACACTGGAGGTGGGAACTAAGGACGAGGAAAGAGAGCTCCAGGCACAGGGAACAGCACGTACTAAGGCCCTGAGGCAGGAGGAAACGTGCTGAGTACAAGCAACCAAAAGGTCTGTGGAGCTGGGCAAACGCATCTCTCGCCGTGACATGAAACAGACTCTAGGAAGCAACGCCACTGAAACATTCCATAAATAAACAAAAGGACTACTTCACTCCGAAAACAAAACTTTAAAGGCTTTTAAGTGCTAAATAAAATCAGCCTTTGAGGATCCTAAATAGAGGTTAAATTACAAGCAGTATCACTGAATCAGAGGATTTACATATTTTAAGCTTTGATTTTGTCAAACTGCACCCCCCCCCCCAAAAGGCTGCATCAGTTTATCATCACACCAACACTACATCCAAGTGCCTAGTTTCTTACACTACCGTCAGTGATGGTTACTACACAAATTTTCAATCACTGGTAGTCTGATTATCCATGTTAACACAAGTACTGATTTCTACAACACAAAGTTAGCTAAACAGCCAGTTAAAAGTGCTAAATAAAAAATGATGAGACCACGTTCAAGGAAGGGGCCAAAGTAAAGAGCTGTTTTGTAGGGGAAAGCTCTGCTCCATGGAGCTTTTCACATTATTGGCCAGAGACGTATTAATTCATCTTTTGTTACCTAAACATTATTGACTGAAGACGTTTCAATATTCACTTATATAAACTGCCAGCCACTGGTGTTACTTTCTGCAAAAACCCTCCAGTCAGTAGAGCTACTATTATATACCAGCCCCCACCAGTCAGTAGAGTTACTATTATAGACCAGCCCCCACCAGTCAGTAGAGTTACTATTATATACCAGCCCCCACCATTCAGTAGAGCTACTATTATAGACCAGCCCCCATAACCACAGTCCTCACTTTACACCCACACTTCCCCCTCATGCTCATTTCCCATCACGCTCTTCCTTATTCTGATCCTGCCATACCAGCTGCCTCTCAGTCCAATAACCATTAGAACTTTGGATTTTCTTACAAATGAAACGGGAACCCACCGGAGCAGTCAAAGCAAGGAAGGGAGAACAGAGCTACATTTTTTTTTTCTAGCCATGCCACGCAGCATGGAGACCTTAGTTCTGCAACCAGGGATCAAACTCATGTCCCATGCAGTGGAAGGGTGGAGTCTCAACCGAGACAGTGAGGAAAGTCCCCAGACCTATATTTTTAAAAGATCTCTCTCTGTGGATGGAGGAGAGACTGGAGGTTACAAGAATGTAGCCAGCTAAAACGTACTACAGAAGTCCAAGCAAGAAATAGTGAAAGAGTGGCCTGTGACCGGCACAGAATCACTGATGAGAAATGTCTGGCTACTGATGATAAAGCCAACAAGATTTTGAGGATAAGGGAGGAACTGAATCTAACTTTCAGGTTTTGAACTTGAGCAACTTCTGAATTTGGGGACCATTTATAAAAGCAGACAAGTTAGGGCGTGCCAGGTGATAAAGAACCACAAATGGCTTTCTTGACATAAAATAAGCCATTCTGGCCTCATCCATTTTGTATTCTAAGCCTGATCACAGTGCTTGCCCTCAAACAGGTCTCAGTAATTAATTATCTGAAGGACACAGAGGAACGGAGAAAAGGTAATTAAACAACAGTGCAGTGACAGAAGTCCCAGTTCCTCCTCAAAAGATAAACATAATAATACCTGAGATCTGCAGGAACTAAAGTCCCCACAAGGTGGAGGATGGAATAAAGATGGTGACCCTTCCGACTTCAATTAACTAAAGCTGGGACTTGACCAACCTTTGCCTCAATTTTATGCTTAATTCTCCTCTGCTTAAGCCCATTCATGAATATACATGTACCCTTAACTTAAAAAATGTTCTTTTCATCATAGGGGATTGAAATGCAAAAGTAGGAAGTCAAGAGATAATAACTAGCAGGTTTGGCCTTGGAGTACAAAATGAAGTAGAGTAAAGGCTAACAGAGTTTTGTCATGAGAACATGTTGGTCACAGCAAACTCCCTCTTCCAATAACACGAGACGACTCCACACATGGACATCACCAGATGGTCAATACCTAGATCAGACTGATTATATTATTTGCAGCCAAAGATGGAGAAGCTCTATATAGCCAGCAAAAACAAAACTTGGAACTGACTGTGGCTCAGATGATGGGCTCTTTAGTGCAAAATTCAGGCTTAAATTGAAGAAAGTGGGGAAAAGCACTAGGCCATTCAGCTATGACTTAAATCAAATCCCTTTATGATTATACAGTGGAGGTGACAAATAGATTCAAGGGATTAGAGCTGGTAGACAGAATGCCTGAAGAACTATGGATGGAGGTTCATAATACTGTACAGGAAGCAGTGACCAAAACCAACCCAAAGAAAAAGAAATGCAAGCAGGCAAAGCGGTTGTCCGAGGAGGCTTTATAAATAGCTGAGAAAAGAAGTGAAAGGAATTGGAGAAAAGGAGATATCCCAACTGAATGCAGAGTTCCAGAGACTAGCAAGGACACATAAGAAAGCCTTCTTAAGTGAACAACACCAAGAAACAGAGGAAAACAATAGAATGGGAAAGACTAGAGAGCTCATCAAGAAAACTGGAGATATCGAGGGAACATTTCATGCAAGGACAGGCATGAGAAAGGACAGAAAAGGTATGGACCTAACAGAAGCAGAAGAGACTTCTAAGAAGAGGTGGCAAGAATACACAGAACTACACAAAAAAGGTCTTCATGACCCAGATAACCACAATGGTGTGCTCACTCACCTAGAGACAGACATCCTAGAATGAGAAGTCAAGTGGGCCTTAGGAAAGGTCACTACAAACAAAGCTAGTAAAGGTGATGGAATTCCAGTTAAGCTATTTCAAACCCTGAAAGACGATGGTGTGAAAGTGCTGCACTCAATATGCCAGCAAATTTGGAAAACTCTGTAGTGGCCACAGGACTGGAAAAGGTCAGTGTTCATTCCAATCAAAATGTCAAAGAACGTCCGAATTAGCATACAATTGCACTCATTTCACATGCTAAAAAGACTATGCTCAAAATCCTTCAAGCTAGGCTTCAGCAGTATGTGAACTGAGAACTTCCAGATGTACAGGCTGGGTTTAGAAACAGAGGAACTAGAGATCAAATTGCCAACATTCAATGGCATAGAGAAAGCAAGGGAATTCTCAAAAAAACATCTACTTCTGCTTCACTGACTATGCTAAAGCCTTTGACTGTATGGATCACAACAAACTGTAGAAAATTTTTAAAGAGATAGAAATACCAGACCACCTTACCTGTCTTCTGAGAAACCTGTATGCTGGTCAAGAGGCAACAGTTAGAACCAGACATGGAACAACAGGCTGGTTTAAAATTTGGGAAAGGGTTTGTCAAGGCTGTATTCTGTCACCTTACTTATTAAACTTCTATGAAGAGTACAGCATGCGAAATGCCAGGTTGAATGACTCATAAGCTGGAATCAAGACTGTCAGATTATCAACAACCTCAGATATGCAGAAATGGCAGAAAATGAAAAGAAACTGAAGAGCCTCTTGATGAGGGTGAAAGAGAAGAGTGAAAAAACCGGCTTAAACTCAACATTAAAAAACCTAAGATCATGACATCCAGTCCAATCACTTCATGGCAAATAGAGAGGGGAAAAGTGTTAACAGGGACAGATTTTTATTTTCTTGGGCTCCCAAAACACTGCAGACAGTAACTGCAGCCACGAAATTGAAAGATGCTTGCTCCTTAGAAGGAAACCTATGACAAACCTAGATAGCATATTAAAAAGCAGAGACATCACTATGCTGTCAAAGGTCTGTATAGTCAAAGCTATCTATAGTTTTTCCACCAGTTATGTACGGATGTGAGAGTTGAACCATAAAGAAGGCTGGGCACGGAAGAACTGATGCTTTTGAATTGTGGTACTGGAGAAGACTCTTGAGAGTCCCCTGGGCTGCAGACTGCTGCTGCTGCTAAGTCACTTCAGTCGTGTCCAACTCTGTGCAACCCCATAGACAGCAGCCCACCAGGCTCCGCTGTCCCTGAGATTCTCCAGAAAAGAACACTGGAGTGGGTTGCCATTTCTTTCTCCAATGCACGAAAGTAAAAAGTGAAAGTGAAGTCGGCTCAGTCGTGTCCGACTCTTAGCGACCCCATGGACTGCAGCCTACCAGACTCCTCAATCCATGGGATTTCCCAAGCAAGAGTACTGGAGTGGGGTGCCATTGCCTTCTCCTGGGCTGCAGGCAGATCAAACCATTCAATCCTGAAGGAAATCAACTCTGAATATTTACTGAATAACTGATGATGAAGTTAAAGCTCCAATATTTTGGCCACCTGATGTGAAGAGCCAACTCACTGGAAAGACCCTGATGCAGGGGAAAGACAGAGGGCAAGAGGAGAAAGGGGAGACTGAAATTGTTAGGTAGGAAGGATGAGGATGAAATTGTTAGGTAGAAGTTAGGCATGAGCAGCGAAGGGTGGCCCAGCCAAAAAGGATCCAGGTTGATCTCTAAACCCCATCGCAGAAGTGCCTAGAGGAGCTCACAGATATGATACAAAATAACCACAGAGACTTTTCCAACTTCTAATGTACCCTAGACACACTGTGGATACAAACCAACCACAGGGGCTTCCTCGAATAACCTTAGGCAGCTAAGAGCCCATTAAGGGTTCATAAAATATTCTATACATATATACATCTGATTACAACAGACTGGATTATGGGAAGAGATGCACAATAGAGCCTGTTGTCATGCAACTGTCAACTGGTCTTGAGTGTACACCCACTTACATCCCATTTCTTGACTGGTATTGGGTACAAGCCCTATTCTGCCCACTGCACAACAAGAGGAGGAGATGGGAAGTCAAAAAAAAGAGAGAAACCGAAAGGGATCATTACAGTAACTCCACTGGGGTAGGCCTGCTCCCGTGTCTTGGGAGTGTCTATTTAATAAAAGATCTATCTGCTTGAACTGTAACTTGTCTTTTGTTTTAAACCCTTTAGTCTATCATTACAAATTTTTGTTGGCGATGAGACAAAAACTGAGGGAGAAAAATAAACCAACCTGACAGGATGCTGCTGCAGTCCATGGGGTCGCAGAGAGCTGGACATGACTTAGTGACTGAACAATGACAACTTAAAACCACCCCAGTTTTGCTGTTTGGAGAGACACGGCTTTGGGAAAGATCCTCGGTGTTCTCCTTATTTGCTGCCAAGAATAAATTGCTCCTTCTTCCGATCTTGGGCTTGGCTGTGTCTGCAGGCTTGACACCCACCAAGAAGGGACCCCAGTTTTTGGAAAACATTTACAGACATGGCAAAGTCTAGGAGCCGAAGTTACCACTTTGGCTTTGGACGTGTTACATTTGGCTACCTATTAGGCATTCTAGCGTCTTAAGGACCATTCAGTCTTACTCACTCATTCAACATTCAGTTCGGTTCAGTCCCTCAGTCGTGTCTGACTCTTTGTGACCCCATGGACTGTAGCATGCTGGGCCTCCATGTTCATCACCAACTCCCAAAGCTCACTCAAACTCAGGTCCATTGAGTCAGTGATGCCATCCAACCATCTCATCCTCTGTCGTCCCCTTCTCCCGCCTTCAATCTTTCCCAGCATCAGGGTCTTTTCAAATGAGTCTGTTCTTCGCATCAGGTGGCCAACTTACTGGAGCTTCAGCATCAGTCCTTCCAATGAACACCCAGGACTGATCTCCTTTAGGATGGACTGGTTGTATCTCCTTGAAGTCTGAGGGACTCTCAAGAGTCTTCTCCAGCATCACAGTTCAAAAGTATGAATTCTTCCATGCTCAGGTTTCTTTATGGTCCAACTCTCACATCCGTACGTGACTATTGAAAAACCATAGCTTTGACTAGACGAATCGTTGTTGGCAAAGTAATGTCTCTGAAAGAAAGTGTTAGTTGTTCAGTCACGCCCGACTCTTTGCCATCCCATGGACTGCAGCCCACCAGGCTCCTCTGTCCATGGAATTCCCCAAGCAAGAATACTAGAGTGGGTTGCCATTTCCTTCTCCAGGGGATCTTCCCGACCCAGGGATTGAACCCAGGTCGCCTGCACTGCAGGCAGATTCTTTACCAACTTAGCTTTGTTGGCCAAGTAACCTCTCTGCTTTTTAACGAACAACAAACATTAAGTATCCCTAGAGCCAGGCTTGGTGGCTCAGACGGTAAAGCGTCTGGTCTACAATGTGGGAGACCCGGGTTCAATCCCTGGGTTGGGAAGATACCTAGAGAAGGAAACGGCAATCCACTCCAGTACTATTGCCTGGAAAAGCCCATGGACAGGGGAGCCTGGCAGGCTACAGTCCATAGGGTCGCAAAGAATCGGACACGACTGAGCGACTTCACTTTCACCAGAACCAGGCTCTATGGTAGGACCCAGTTCTATGAGAACGTGTCACCAGAACCTGGTTTGAAAGGAAGATACGTCGACTTAGCTGAGACTTGAACAACGGAGGGAAATCACAGCAGGAATAATACAGGCGGCGCGAAGAGCTGAGGAGGAGGCGGGCCTCCGGGAAACGCGGCTGGGCCGCCGTGAGGGAGGCGGGTACCGGGACCCCCGGCGCGGAGGCCACGGGGAGAGCAGTGGACGGACTCGGGGCCTTGACGACCCAGGAGGATTTGTGGCTTCAGCCTGAGAACCAAACACAGTCACCGAGGAGGGTGGTGCGGCGATAGGAGGGCTCAGGGCCCTCCGCCGCCCCGGCCTGCGTAGGCCTTCTGAAAATACCTTTGTGGCTGCGGTGTGTCAAAGACCGACGTGGTGCCTGTGTGAGGGCCTTTCCTCATCTCCAGGATCTGTTTCAAGACCCTCAGGTAGGGGGAAGCCGCCACTTCAGGCAGCTCACCCATTCACACGGCTTTGGTTATCAAAAAGTTTGCTTTTTTCCTAGACAGAAGGTAAACCGGGGTCGCACGGGCGTCTCACCTCATTGACGGCCTCGTCCTCTTCCTCTTCTTCTTCGTCACTGTCGTCTTCGTCCTCCTCCTCCACTTCATCCTCCTCTTCCTCGTCGCCCAGAGCCGGGGGCACAGGGCTCACAACACGCCGCTTCGGCCGGGACGCCATGTTGCCGGCGCCTCTGCGCCTGCGCAATCCCCGCGCGCCCGCCCTTCTGGATCCACCCATTCAAGCCGAGGTGGGGCGGGTAGGAGGGCACGAAGACCCTCGGCGCGGAGTCGGCGTCAACCCCACAGCCGTGAAGTCCGAAAGTCAAGTCCAATTTGGGGGGTCCTATCTTGGCCTTTTCTAACTGCTTCCATTGAGCGACTCGTCTTTCCAAGGTTCTCCTCACCCCCCCCCTCGCTTTGCGCAGTGGTTTGACCCATCTCATTAGGTCGCCGGGCCTGGGTGTCAGTGCGCATGCGCGAGCTTCGGCGTGTGCTCCTGGATCTCCCACCGCGGGCGCAGGTGACCAGTAACAGGGGGCGGGGCTTGGACTGTCGTCCTGGCAACGCCGGCCAAGAGGTGAGGGGACCGCCCTCCCGGCTCTGCGCTGCGCGCCGCAGCCCGGCGGCCTGCAGGCGGAAACCCTGAGAGTCCGTCCTGGAGTGGGCGCCTGCCCAGCGCCTCGTCAGCCCGGTTAGGTAGGTGTCGCTTGTGCACGGTACCGGCCAAGACAGGAGTTCCGCGGACTCACGGGGACCCGTCTGCGGCACTGCCTGTGCGTGTCGATTTGGCAGCGGAACCCCTTAGGTCGCTGCTGGCCTGGGTGGGCGCTGGGCCGTGCTGCGCGGTCACCGAAGGGAAAGAAGGTTCCGGGACCAGAGCAGATGCCCCAACCCGGCAGGCGTCGCCCAGCACAGTCGGTGGCACAGCCTTGTTCATAATCAGTGAATGCGATCCTGATACCTACCCTTAGCCCACTATTCTTAAGCGCATTTCTCGGTCTGAAGGTTTCTTTAAAATTCACGCATCAGCTTCGTCTGCTTTAGAGCAAGTTGTTGTTGGTTCAGTCGCTAAGTTGTCTCCAACTCGGGGACCCCCATGGACTGCAGCAAGCCAGACTTGAATGCAGGAGATTCGGTTTGGATCCCTGGGTAGGGAAGGTCCCCCTGAAGAAGGAAAGGAGTATCCATTTCAGTGTTCTTGCCTGGAGAATTCTATGGACAGAGGATCCTGGCCCATGGGGTCTCAAAGAGTCAGACAGGACTGAGAGACTGGCGCTTTCACTTAGGGCTTTCCTGGGGGCTCAGACAGTAAAGCGTCTACCCACAATAAGGGATACCCGGGTTCGATCCCCAGGTCGGGAAGATACCCCTGGAGAAGGAAATGGCAACCCACTCCAGTACTCTTGCCTAGAAAATTCCATGGATGGAAGGAGCCTGGTGGGCTACAGTCCATGGGTTCACAAAGAGTCGGACACGACTGAGTGACTTGACTTTCACCTTCAGACAGTTGAAGGATCTCCCTTCTACCTGGATTTGATCCCTGGGGTCACCAAGATCCCCTGGAGTGGGAAATAGCAATCCACTCCAGTATTCTTGGCTGCAAAATCCCACGAACAGAGGAGTCTAAAAAAGCCAGACATGACTGAGCAATTAACACTTTCAGGGCCTGTGGGGATATCTAAAGGACAGACCTGAGCCCATTTTGAGAAAACACAGTGGAGAGGACTGTGGTAAACTAGAGAGCGTGCACCCAGCGGCTCTGCAAGTTGTGGCCAAGTGGAAAAGTGTTCTCAGTTCTCACTTTGCAAGAAAACCTGGAGTGCTGGACTTTTACCAAAAAACATGATTTGTAAAATTGTGCCAAATAAAAGTCATCTACCAGTCAGATTTATCCCACAGACTGCCAGTTTGCAGCCTGTTAATGTTATTTGGGGGAAAAAAGTCACCAGAGAAGACATCAGCTTTCTGAGAGCGAGGTCTATAGCTTTCCTTTTTCTCTCTGTAAAACGAGCAGAGTAGGTGGGAAGTGTGATTGCAAAAAAGGAATGAGCTGTCCCTGAGTCTTGCCCCCTTCTCCTCTTGCCCTCGATCTTTCCTGGCAACAGGGTCTTTTCCAGTGAGTTGGCTCTTTGCATCAGGTGGCCAAAGTAATAGAGCTTCAGCTTCAGCATCAGTTCTACCAGTGAATATTCAGGGTTGATTTCATTTAGGATTTACTGGTGTGATCTTGTAGTCCGAGAACTCTTCAAGAGTCTTCTCCACCACAGTTTGATCATAGGAATTCTATTTTTAATGTTTTGAGGAACATACTGTTTTGTAGTTTGCACATTATCCTCAATAAGTATCTAGTTCTTTAATAAGAGGGGAAAAGCCTTTCTTTGTGCCTTGGGATTAGTCCCCAGTGTTCAGCTCATGGTCAGAGTGTGAGTTAGAGCAGTGAATATAAATAAATGGACTACCCATGGTTTTTGTCCTTCAAGAAAGTCCAGTACTGGCCCCAGGGAACTTCACTCAGTCAGAGACTAGATTGCCAACCCACTGGCTCCCCTTAGCTTAACTCAGAATTTATCTTTTTTTTTTTTTTTTACTGGAATATACTTGCTTTACAATATTGTGTTAGTGTCTGCTGTACAACAGCATGAGTCAGCTATATGCATACAGATATCCCCTCCCTTCGGAGCCTCCCTCGCAACCGCCCCCGCCCCCACTGCCCCACCCCTCTGGGTCATCACAGAGCACCGAGCAGAGCTCCCTGGGCTGTACAGCAGCCTCCCACTAGCTACGTGTTTTGCACATGGTAATGTATGGTTGTGAATCGCAGTCTCCCAGTTCATCCCACCCTCCCTTCCCCGCTGTGTCCACATGCCTGCTTTCTACATCTATGCCTCTCTTCCCGCCTTGGAAATAGGTTTGCCTGCACCATTTTTCTAGATTCCACATACATGCGTTAATATTTGGTATTTGTTTTCCTCTTTCTGACTTATCAATGCTCCACTCTGTATAACGGAGTCTGGAGTTTATCTTAAAGGAGCAGAGAGCTGGTAGCATATGCTTGCGAGACCGGGCCTGGGCTCCAGACTGGGTTACATTGTATTATGACCTCTGCCAACTGCTGTGTTGTGCAGCCTGAGCACATTACTCAAACCTGCAGAACTTTAGTTTCCTTTTCTGTAAAAAAGGGATAATACGCCCTTCCTTGCTGGTTTAAATGAGGATTAAGATCTTGCATGTAAAATGCTTATCCCCGTAAATTACACATGTAAGTGCCACATGAAAGGGCAGCTGCTTTTATTGCTGCTACTCAAAGCAGCAGGACATGGGTTAAAAGTATGGATTTGAGACGTGGCTCTCTTACCAGCAAAGAGGCCTTAATCAAGTCAGTTCCCTGTCTGTTTAAGGAAAAGTGGCCATTCCCCACACTCCAAAAATTGCTGAGTAAATCTAAAACGTTGTTTTCCCACAATGCGAACAAATATTTGCTGAGCATCTACTATGGGGAAGAAAGTGGCCCAGGGAAACCATTGGTTCAAACCTATTTCACAGATTCAAGAACAGATACCAAGAGAAGGACAGCATAGACCAGAACCCAGGTTTCAGCCCCTCTGGCACAAGATTCTTCCACACCACCAGGCCTCTTGCCAAAGTCCAAAGTGACGCACATACAAACCTCCTTGCATAAAAGCCTGAGAATATACCCCATTCTCCCCTTTCCTGTTCCAGGCTTCCTCCTGTTGCTGTGATGCAGGTGTGTGAAGTTGCTCAGTCATGTGCGACTCTGCAACCCCATGGACTGTAGCCCACCAGGCTCCTCTGTCCATGGGATTCTCCAGGCAAGGATACTGGAGTGGGTTGCCGTTTCCTTCTCCAGGGGATCTACTCAACCCAGGGATCGAACCCAGGTCTCCTACATTGCAGGCAGACGCTTTATCCTCTGAGCCACCAGGGAAGCCAGGTGTCAACTGAAAAAAACGTTTTTTGTTTTAAACTTGATTGATTGATGGCTGCTCTGGATCGTCATTGCTGCGCACAGGCTTCCTCTAGCTGCGGTGCACGGGCTTCTCGTTGATTCTTAACCACTGGCCCAGCAGGGACGTCCCACCCCCTCCCTTGTTGAGAAGGGGTCTGTGGACCTTTCTCTGAGCCCTTGGATTCAGCCCTGGGCTGGATTTACCCAGTAGTTCAGTGACTGGTACCTGTCAGTTGTGAGAGGGTAGATGTGAAGGAGAATCAATTCTCTGCACAGTCTCAGCTTTAAACCTTCAGTTACTAAGAAACGTACCAGTGTGTTGGCATGACTGAGTGCACGTGTCCATTGATCTGTTTCTCAGTGAACTTGGAGATACTGGTTCTGGCGTGGCCGGGAAGCTTCAGCGGTGGCTCCTCTTAGTTCTACCTTAGAGATGCTTAGAGCAATGGCAGAGAAGGGCCAAGGGCAGTATTTGATTTTTATTTTTCCAGTCCTGCAGCCCATCTCATGGAATTTCTAAGCAGTCATTATCCAGAAGGTGTCGGTTTTATTATCCGAGAGAACCACAGAGTAGAACCCAGAAGAAATATTTTCCTTATTTGCAGTGAGTAGATTTGGTTTGCTCTCACATGTTTTTATTATCCAACTAAGGCTTCCAATCCCGAAGAAAGGCGATGCCAAAGGATGCTCAAACTACCGCACAATTGCACTCATCTCACATGCTAGTAAAGTAATGCTCAAAATTCTCCAAGCCAGGCTTCAGCAACTGTGAACTCCCTGATGTTCAAGCTGGTTTTAGAAAAGACAGAGGAACCAGAGATCAAATTGCCAACATCCACTGGATCATGGAAAAAGCAAGAGAGTTCCAGAAAAACATCTATTTCTGCTTTATTGACTATGCCAAAGCCTTTGACTGTGTGGATCACAATAAATTGTGGAAAATTCTGAGAGAGATGGGAATATCAGACCACCTGACCTGCCTCTTGAGAAATCTGTATGCAGGTCAGGAAGCAACAGTTAGAACTGGACATGGAACAACAGACTGGTTCGAAATAGGAAAAGGAGTACATCAAGGCTGTATATTGTCACCCTGTTTATTTAACTTCTATGCAGAGTACATCATGAGAAATGCTGGACTGGAAGAAACACAAGCTGGAATCAAGATTGCCGGGAGAAATATCAATAACCTCAGATATGCAGATGACATCACCCTTATGGCAGAAAGTGAAGAGGAACTAAAAAGCCTCTAGATGAAAGTGAAAGAGGAGAGTGGAAAAGTTGGCTTAAAGCTCAACATTCAGAAAACGAAGATCATGGCATCCGGTCCCATCACTTCATGGGAAATAGATGGGAAACAGTGGAAACAATGTCAGACTTTATTTTTGGGGGCTCCAAAATCACTGTAGATGGTGACTGCAGCCGTGAAATTAAAAGACGCTTACTCTTTGGAAGAAAAGTTATGACCAACCTAGATAGCATATTCAAAAGCAGAGACATTACTTTGCTGACTAAGGTCCACCTAGTCAAGGCTATGGTTTTTCCAGTAGTCATGTATGGATGTGAGAGTTGGACTGTGAAGAAGGCTGAGCACCGAAGAATTGATGCTTTTGAACTGTGGTGTTGGAGAAGACTCTTGAGAGTCCCTTGGACTGCAAGGAGATCCAACCAGTCCATCCTAAAGGAGATCAGTTCTGGGATTTCTCTGGAAGGAATGATGCTAAAGCTGAAACTCCAGTACTTTGGCCACCTCATGCGAAGAGCTGACTCATTGGAAAAGACTTTGATGCTGGGAGGGGTTGGGGGCAGGAGGAGAAGGGGACGACCGAGGATGAGATGGCTGGATGGCATCACTGACTCAATGGACGTGAGTCTAAGTGAACTCCGGGAGTTGGTGATGGACAGGGAGGCCTGGCATGCTGCGATTCATGGGGTCGCAAAGAGTCGGACACAACTGAGCGACTGAACTGAACTGAAGACTTCCCAGGAGGCCCAGTGATACAGAATCCACATGCTAATGTAGGAGACTCAGGTTCGATCCCTGGGTCAGGAAGATCCCCTGAAGAAGGAAATGACAGCCCACTCCAGTATTCTTACTTGGGGAATGCCATGGACAGAGGAGCCTGGCAGGCTACAGTCCATGGGGTCACAGAAGAGTCAAGCCTGATTTAATGACTACATAACAACTGGGTAGCTGTCATTCATTGTCTCCTGTGAGTCGCTCCGTGCCTTGGGAAGGCAGAGGGTATTCCCATTTAATAGGGGAGAAAACGAGATCACGTCGTGGCCAGTCAAGCTGGGACCAGAACCCGCCTCCCTTGGCCCTTAGTCCTGTGCCTGTTCGGTGACCCTGCACTTCCCTCCTTATGTTGCCCCAGAGAGAAAAAGGAAGAGAAAGAGCAAGCAGAACAGTACATCCATCAACAAGACATCTCCATTGCTACTAAGTCCAGACTCCCTAACAGGGCCAGACGAGGCCATCTCCCCACTCTCCCCTGCACGCTCCAGCCGCCCCAGCCCTCTCCCCACCCCTCAGGCTTGAACCTATGCAGCCTCCAGTCTGAACATGATCCTCCAGGAACATCGGGTCCTCCAGGAAGCATTCTGGGCTCTGCATGGGTGAGGATGTGGGTCCCACTGCTCTAACAGAACCGATAACATTGGTTGAAACAGAACGTTTCTTTCCTCTGATGTAAACACTCTGGCTGACTGGTGGCTCTGCCATGCAAAGAGGTCCTGCTCCTTGCATCACCCCCAGGGCAAGACCCTGCTCTTACTGGCCAACCCCATCCATCCTCCACCCGGCAGGGAGGCAGGAACAGCACTTCCTTCCAGGCGGGACCGGAAGTGTGTGCGTCACTTCCACTTCCATCCTCTGGACCAGCACCTCCTCACCTGACCACATCCATCTACACATATTTGTCCCGGGCATCCACGTGCCCGACGTTATGAAGGGCTCCTGTCTGTGAGCGGGGAGGGAGGAATGGATATTTGGGGATCCGGTAGATCCCCATTTCTCGGTGAACCAGAGTCTCCCTGGTCCTCGCACTTGAGTCACGCCTGCCCTTCTCCCCTGGGGAAGCCCCAGGCCCCTTTCTGTTGTTCAGTCACTAAGTCATGTGCGACTCTGTAGCACCCCAGGTTTCCCTGTGCTTCAGTCTCCCAGAGTTTGCTCAAACTCGTATCCATCGAGTCGGTGATGCCATCCAACCATCTCATCTTCTGTCACTCACTTCTGCCACTTAGTGACGTACATCCCTGAACCCCCAGATTGGGAGGTGTGTCAGCCAGGGTTCAGCAGAGAGAACAGTAGGGGATATAATCAGGAGACTTGGTGCAAGGAATCGCTTTGTGCAGCTGTGGGGGCTGGCGAGGGAAGCCTGGAATCCACGGTGCAAGCCGACGGGAAGGGCAGGCCGGGCTCGGGCACTACCTGCAGCTGCGGCCGCAGTGGGATTCTTTCTTCCTCGAGGAAGCCTCAGTTCTGCTCTTTAGGCCTTCCTGTTGACTGAAGCAGGCCCTCCCCGATGCCCTAGGGTCATCTCTTTTACTAAAGCCAACGAATGGCGAGTGGATCACCGCCCAGCAACACCTAGGTTGGCACTGCTGAATAAATGGAGAAAACGAGCCCGGCCAAGTTGGCACCTAAGAGTGAGCATCCTGGAAAGGGGGATTTCTGGTTTCTATGTTAGACGCATGGTGAGTAACTTCAGGAAATGATAGACACGGTGCTGCTGCCTCTTTCCCCAAGCCCCCCCTCAACCACCACCCCCCCCCCCCAGCTCTCCAGCTAACTGCTGGAAAGCAGCAGTAATTGAACTTGGCTTCATAATTATTATTAGTTCACCCAGGATTGGTTGCTTAGATACAAAGCAATTCATTTGGAGCCAGAGTTTCTAAGATGTCCCATAGATGTTATAAGTTTCCAGAAATACGTTCAGTGATTATTTATTAGTAATGGCTCCCAGTGTTAACACATTTCTGCTCCAAACAATATATTCTCTTTGACAATTATCAACCGCTGTATATTAATTAAGTAATTGCTAGTCTAATGCTACTTGTGGGATGTAATCTGCGTTTCCAGCAGAGTTTGTTCTGCAGGTCTTTGGCGGCTTTTGTTTCGAGAGCTTTGGATGGTTATAATGTGCTTTTTCCTCCTTTGATACAAGAGGAATTTAATGTTTATTGTAAAAATAAAATTGGATGATACAGAAAGAGATAGAGGAGAAAATAATCACCCTAACCTAGCAGCAAAGAATATTCTTTCATGTATATGTGTATATAAAATCTGTAAGATCAGACATGTTATGCAATTCTGTATCCTGCCTTTTTAAACTTTAACATTATTTTGTGATTAAACAACCCATGTAATTTAAGTTTTTTATGGATATTTTAGTGATTTTTTGTAGACTTGTACCATGATTCATTTAGCCATTCTCTCCCTGTTGGACATTTACATCGTTTCTAACTATTTGCAATTATAAAGCATACCAGGATACAAACTTGCAGCTGAGTTTTGAGGATCTAATGAATATCGTGGTGGTTATAATCAACAATATTGTGTTATCAACTTCAAAGCTGCCAAGAGACTAGATCTTAATTGCTCTTACCACAGAAGAGAAATGATAATTTTATGAAGTGATAGAGATGTTAGCTAATGTTACAGAGGTAATTGTGTCACAACATATAAATGTATTAAATCACACTTGTACACCTTAAATTTGCCCTATGTTATATGTCAATTAAAAAAAAAATACCAGGACGAACACCTTTATATTAATCTTTGCACACATTTATGAGTAACACCTTAGAATTTATTCTAAAAGTGAAACTATAGGAAGAAAGGGTATGAAGTATGTACGCCTTTTGATATATATCAACAGGCTTTTTTCCAGGTTTCTCAAAAATTTTTGGAAGATTATCTCATGGTACTTGACCACATTGTAAAACATATGAGAAGAATCAATATAATCATTTCCTAAAGAGCTTATAAGCAACTGAGTAGATTTATCAAGAAATGGAAGTAATTATTCCTTTCCTTAAAAGGTACTCATTTCTCTTATTTATTAATTGATTCAACCCAAAATTTGCATCGCTTCTCTTCTGTGAGTCTCCAGTGTTCCGCTAGGACACTACCTTTCCCTAGTGGCTTTAATCCGCCTTTTCAAGTGATATCAAGTGCCAGCCTGCTGTCCGCAGGCCTTATCGGTGACAGGGTCTTCAGAAGGAACAAGCCCATAAACGCCAATTCATTGTGGGGGAGGGAGAGGCCAGCCAAGCTGCTGCTGATTACCTGCGCCCCATGTCCGCCCAGCCCGCTGACCCTGCTCAGGAAGAGCTTTGGTGATCAAGTTAACATCCCCTTTCCCTGCCCTGTAGCACCCTGTAAGGACTGCCAGGCCATAATGAAGGTTCTTTTGCTGAAAGACCCCAAGGAGGACGACTGTGGCCAGGACCCCTACGTCAGGGTAAGTGCTTGGCACACCCAGTCCCAGAACGCCTGGCCCTGGCTTGTGTTGAAGTCAGTCAAGGGTGGGGCGATCTGCTAACAGCTGAGGAGTGAGCACAGTGTAAATTGTGAAACAGGCACCTTTTCCTTATTTTCCAAAAAACACCCTGCCAGCTCAAAGCTGTATCCTTTTATTTGCAGGAGCTGGGATTATATGGGCTCGAAGCCACTTTGATCCCTGTTTTATCGTTTGAGTTTCTGTGTCTCCCCGGTCTGTCGGAGAAGGTAAGGTTCGCCAGCCTCTGAGCACCATCGTTTTCCAATGAGACACCTTTGGTTTCCATGGCATCCTTCCCAACCCGAATGGGAAGGACCCGTTGATGAACACTTGGTTTAAGAGCACTCGTCTCAGTCTGGCGACGTGAACTCACCTGCCCCAGGTCTCAGCCTCTGTCGGATCCTCAGCCCGAGCCTCTAGCAGCCCCTCCAGAAAGCCGCCTGAGCCAGAGGCGGCCCGCGGCGAGGCCCCGCCTGCGGGCTGTCAGAGGCGCGGACCCTTCCCCTTCCTCCTCTCCTGCAGGCCGCGCCCCCCGACCTCAGCAAAGAGGCCAACAGCTGTTGTTTCTCCCCAGGCCCGCACCTTGGCCGGGTTCCGCAGCAGATTAGAGGGAGGGTTGGGACTACTGCCCCCGGGTTGGGGTGATAGATTACAGCCGGGGACGGCCCCAGGGAAGCCCCATCGGAGCAGTTCCAGCTAAAGATTCGGTGCCCAGCAGCCTCCACCACTGTGCACCTACCACCAGATAACCTTCCCAGGGGCTCCATTCTGGACACGTGGGCCGAGAGTCGGGGGCTTCACGGGGTGGGTGTGCCCACCCCTGCCCACTGGGCTCCCAGGCCACTATGAGCCCCAGGCTCCCCCCTCCGCAACCCCCCCCCCACACCACCACCTCCATGCTCTGCATATTGGAGTCTGCCCGTCACGGAGCACCTCTCTGCTTTCTCCCTTCCGTTTGAGCTGAATGTTGAATTATTCGTTCAATAGTTGGCATCTGCCCTGACTATGTGCTGTGAGGACTACGTAAGGGACCCCCATAAGCAGCTTTAACGGAAGCAGAGCTCATCATCCGAGCTCGTTGCTAGGACCCCGATGGTCTGAAAAATGCTAGAAACAGGAGCCTGTCTCCCCCAGGTAGTTTGTTTCCTGAGGGGGTGTCTGAGCTCCAGCTGAAGCTCTGGTGGTGCGGTGAGTCAGTGCTCAGGCTTGGGCACCGTGGAGACACGTGCTCAGATCACAGCTGCACCCCTCACCTCGGCTGCTTCCTCATCCTCGCCAAGCCTCTGTGTCAAACCTCTGTGTCTTAATCCGATCAATTCGAGACTTTCCACCCGTCACAGGGTATTGTCACACATTCAGTGCAGCAATGTGTGTAAGACAGCCCACTGCCGGGCTCAGAATACGTGGTCAGTAGATTTTGTCCCCATTTTTATCCTCAGAAACCGGGGCTTCAGCATTGATATCACTTCTTGAATATTCCAGTGTATTACGGATGCAGGTCCAGTCTGCGGTCCTCCCTACACCCCAGCCATGCCCAGGCTGAGTTACATCCCCTCTGCTCCCTTATGCCTGCCACCCCGCATCACACTGACCCGTCCCTCCCCAAGACTGTGAGCTATTTGAGGGAAATGCTATGAATTTACCTGTGTGCCCTTAAAGACCTAGAGTAGTTCCAGGCACATAGTGAGCTCTCATGTCTTGAGTGGATGGATGGATGGATGCATGTAGTTTGCCTACTACTTTTGTGAAGATGTGGAATCTTGGGCAACGTTGAACTTGGCCATCGTATAAAATTCCTCTGCCGTTGTTTGGTGTGCAGCTGTCTCATCCCGAAGGTTACGGGGGACTCATTTTCACCAGCCCCAGAGCGGTGGAAGCCGTGGAGCGGTGTTTGCAGAAAGACACTAAAGCTGAAGGTGAGGGCGGGGTCTGCTGTGAATCCCTCTGGATGTCACTCTGGTTTCTCCCGTCGGTGATGCTCAGTGTGGAAAGAGCTGGACCTCACGTTTGAAACAGCGCAGTGACTTTTAGTTCAAAAAGTATTTAGGTACTGAGTTCCTTTCTGTCTGTGTTACCTTTGGAGGGAAGAAGAGTTGAGATTCCTTCCTCTAGGCTGTTTCTTGGTGTCCCACCCAGAACAGCGTCACCTGGGAGCCTTCTGATGGGAGCAAGCACTTCGAGGTGCCAAGTCCCCAGGAAACAGGACTGTGCTGCCTACTAAACGCCCAGACGGGTGTCAGATCTTAGGAAGGAAAAACTAGTGTTTCCTTGGATCTCCTAAAAGGGTGTTGAATGCCAAGTGGCCTTGTGATACTTTTTTTTTTCCTTCAGTATTTCTTTAACCCATATTTGTCATAAAATGATAACGTCCTCTATAAAACTGTGTTTGTTTCTGAACCTGAAATGTATTATCTCTACTTTGACCTAATGGATAAATGAGCCTTCCTATCTGAGATGACAGTTTGTTGACTGCTTTGGTTTATGTCCCAAATAAAATCACTTGTATCAGATGGCAGAGGATGGGGTGGTTAGATAGCATCATCAACTCAGTGGACATGAATTTGAGCAAATTCCAAGAGATAGTGAAGGACAGAGGACTGCATGGTGCAGTCCACGGGGTCGCAAAGTGTCGGACAGCAAGTAAACAGCAGTTGCTTTATTAGAGATTTAAATTGCCTCTTTTTCACAAGCAGTAACTTTTTTATATAAAAGTCTAGATTTTGGGGGGAATTCCCTGGTGGTCCAGTGCTTAGGGCTCAGTGCTTTCACTGCCGTGGCTGTGGGTTCAATCCCTGGTCTGGGAGCCAAGATCCCACAAGTCTCATGGCGTGGCCAAAGGAAAAAGGGTAGAGTTTTATATTTTAATATCACCAAGCAAATTAATTCTTCATTATGTTTGTTTACTAGTATTCATTAAAAATGCTTCTAGTGCCAGCTGTGGAAATGACTTACTATTTCAAGCAAGGCATACTGACACATTTGGCCAAAGTGATTTTTAAAAACTTGCCTGCAGACTATGAATAGAATATAAAAATGGATTTTAGTTTGAGATGCTGTTCTTTATATCTGGTCATTAATAGTTTGCCTTGCTCACAAGTGTTTTAGGAGGAACAAACAGCTGCAGGCAGCCACTGTGGTATCTGCAACTCACATCGAATTTCATGTTTTACAGTCTGGAAGAGGTCTCTGAAAGAAAAATGGAATGCTAAGTCGGTGTATGTGGTGGGACATGCTACTGCTTCTCTAGGTAAGCAGTCAAGGCCCAAATAAAACACCAAAGAATGACTGTGATATTGTGGTTATAATAAAAAAATGTATATTTGGTCTTTATCCCTATTCCTGGCCCAGGCCTCCTAAAACCCTTGGAATTTCCTAAGTGATAAGAAAAAAAAAAAGGTGTCTTTTGTTATTCATAACATCTCTTTCAACTCCATCTGAGTTGACTTCACTGAGGGGACTTTGGGGAAGCCCCTAGATTGGGGGCTAGTTGCCTTGGGAACCAGTCCCGTGATTCCAGTGGGAACTTTCAGATCCTGCCCTCCCTGCCCCCTACCTCCAGGGAGAAGAATGGTGGGGTGCCCGGAGGTTGAATTAATGACCAGTGACCAGTGATTTAGTCAGTTGTGCCCATGCAACGAAGCCGCCAAAAAATCCAAAGAGCAGTTTCACGGAGGAGCCGGGAGGCCCAGACCCCGAACCATCCCTGCCCAATGTAGCTCCTCCATCTGGCTGTTCATTGACACCCTTTGAAATACCCTTCGTAAGAAGCCAGCAACAGTAAATTACACCTTTTCCCTGAATTCTGTGAGCTGTTCTAGCAAGTGACCCAACTCAAGGAGTGGGCCGGGAGACCCTCCAACTCAGAGCCGGTCTGTCAGAAGCACAAGCGACGACCTAGGTCTGAAGTGGGGGTGGCGTGATCCGGGGAACTGAGCCCCGGATCCTTGGGATCTGACGCTGCCTCCTTGGAGAGAGCGTCAGACGTGAGTTAGGTTGTCGGACACCCAGCTGAGAGCCGGAGAACTGCTGGGTGTGGAAACCTGCGCCCCCTGAGCAGCCAGCGTGCAGAGGGGTGAGTGTGGTGGAGAGCAGAGGAGAGAGGGGAGCAGGAGGTGTCCTCCCCACTGACCTGACTTAGTTCATGGAGCCCCGTGGTTCAGTTTAAAAGATTCTTTTCCTTACTCAGTTTATAACAAGTAATTAGTCCACTACATAACGATGCCGATAAGACTGCAGTGAAATAAATATATTCAGATATGGCTAAATGGCATTGAAAATCAGTTCCCATGTTTTGAGAAATACTTGGTCAGCATGTATTCAAAGGCTTTACCAAATTATCTGTACCCTTTGGCCACTAATCCCTTCTCTGGTAATCTATCCAAAGGTAATAATCCCAAATAGGAGAAATGTTTTTATCAGTTCAGTCGCTCAGTCGTGCCCGACTCTTTGCGACCCCATGGACTGCAGCACGCCAGGATTCCCTATCCATCACCAGCTCCTGGAGCTTGCTCAAACTCATGTCCACTGAGTCGGTGATGCCATCCAAGCATCTCATCCTCTCTCGTCCCCTTCTCCTCCTGCCTTGAATCTTTCCCAGCATCAGGGTCTTTTCAGATGAGTCAGTTTTTCGCATCAGGTGGCCAAAGTATTAGAGTTTTAGCTTCAGCATCAGTCCTTCCAATGAATATTCAGGACTGATTTCCTTTAGAATGGACTGGTTGGATCTCTTTGCTCTCAAAGGGACTCTCAAGAGTCTTTGCGGGGAGAGGGTTGGGATACACAATTATATCGTAGTGTTACTTATAATGTAAAAAAAATGAAAAACTCCAAGTGTCCACTAACAGGGGAAGAGTTCAATTTAAATTATGATAGATCTGTGTGATGGTTATGTAGTTTTTTCTTTTATATATACATCTTTATTTTGAAGGGAACTTACAGGAAAAGTATAAATACAAGGCAAAGAACTGAATTTTTCCTGAACCTTTTGAGAGTAAGTTGCTAATTTGACCCCGTATCACCCAGAGCCACAGGTCTGGGGGCCGCGGGGAAGGGGGGCCGCAGGCTGGGACCCAGCTCCCTCTCGGGTGCACAGTGCCTCTTCCCACCTCCCACGCCAGCTTCCAAGGGGAGACACTCCGTGTCTTTGCGAAGCATGTGCCTTCGTCTCTGCATCTTTAAAACACTGCCCTGGAACAGAAGGACTTTAACAACCGTGTAAATACATAGATGTTGTTGTTGTTTTCCAGTGAACAGAATTGGCCTGCATACAGAAGGAGAAACCTGTGGAAATGCAGAGAAGCTTGCAGAATACATTTGCTCCAGTAAGTAGAGTAGGGCCCCAGTCGAGCCCGGTGCTGCTGTGGGGGGCCTCCCAGCCAGCGCCTCGGGGCAGGCCGTCTCCTGGGTGCTGTCTTGGTAATGCCACAGCTGATATGAGTGCGTGCACCCCTCTGGGCTCTTGTAGCTGCTGCTGTCTTGTATCAGGTGCCTTGTATCTGCTCCCATCTGTGCTTATCAGGTTCAGCCCACTGCCCTCCACCCGCTCCACCCAAGGACTGGAGACAACTCGAACTTGACACAGAATGAAAGGACTGGAGACAAAACCAGGAACAGGACTTTCTGGGGATTGTAAGGGGCAGGTGAAGGCAGCAGGAGCTACTGGGCACCGTCTGTCTGTCTGTCTGCCTGCCTGCCAGCTCTCCCGCCTGCCCTTCCTTGTAGGAGCCACTTCCTTCTCTGAATTTCCTCCCCCACAAAGCCCACTCCTCCATGAAAGAGCACCCCCTACCCCATCATAAGCTCATCATCGGGCAGCACATGGGCTGAGACTTAAAATGGCACAGGTTCTAGGGAGGTTTATATTTCAGCAGGAATTAGGCTTTGCACTAGTTATGAAATTCTCAGCTTCTGGCATGAGCCAAGCTTTCTGGAGCAGAACTCTGGAAGAGAGAGAGCAGAGGCTCAGTGTGTCTGTAGGGGAGCCCCCACTCAAGCTGTGTGTCCCAGCCCCCACCCCCCGGCTGTGCCTGCTCCAGCTGCACACAGATGCTCACACGCTCGTGTGTCCTTATCACGTTGGCCCCTCCCTGACACATGCGTGTCATCAGACACCCCCATGAACCAGCTCACCTTCTGTTGCTGAGGAGATCGGGGCCATGCCCCTTGAGATCGATGGCCCCTCTGTTGAGGACCGGGTGCAGGCAGCTCTGCAGGCCTGTCCTCTGCCCGTCGTAACAGGAGAGCGGCCATAGACCATGTGCTGGGCTCTGACCCGGGGCCGCGGTGTACAGGCCCTCTCTAGAGCTTCTCTGAGCTTGGCGACAGGGCCAGTTGCTTGCTGACACCCAAGGTGTTGCTGTGAGTTTGTCTGGGAGAGGGTTTTGTCTTCTCTGTCCCTGGTGTTGGCATCGGTGTGGGCAGGGAGGGCAATACCTTAACCGGGAACTTGTACTTCTTCTGGGGCCATTTTGTGTGGGGCGTGGTGTGTTGGAACATTTGTTCTCAAGGTGGCGCTGGCCTGTCTCGGTCTTTCTGAAGTCTTAGGGGGCCCTCCTGTCAGGAGCCAGTGCCGTTGGTGAAGGGGCTCGGGCTTGTGTGTTCCTGTTGACCGCTGGGAGCCCCCCCTGCAAGAGTCCTGGGCCTCCCCTTCCCCGTGGGCCAGGCCTCCCGGCGCTCAGGCAGCGGACAGTGGACGTTGCGGGTCCCACTCACTCTCCTCTTCCCACTTTTCTCTTATGGATGACCTTATTTCCTCTTTCCTGGGTCACTGTCACTGTTGGTATCGAGGGCTGGGCATTACTGGGTGGTCAGCTTGGCCCTGGCACCTCTCCACCACCATCCACTATGGTCCACTGTGGGAGCCACATGTGCCTGTTTAAATTTAAATTAATCAAAATGAAAAAACAAAAAACGTGTTAGCCCTGTCACACGGAGCACAGGCCACAGCTCAGCCACCCCTCTTGACTTGGGGCACCGCAGGGGTGGCCTGGGGGTGCCCCAGGGTTGCCCAGCACGCTGTTTGGCAGGCTTGTGGAAGCTCCGGGGGGCTCGTGACCATCCAGGGTCCCAGAGCTCCAAGGGGACAAGCGGGAGGACGGACTCTGCACGGCTCGACCAGTGTGCGCCTGTGGGTCCTAATGAACCTTCAGTTCCCAACTAGAATCACATCTAAATGAGAATCCATCCTGACCAATAAGGACTTGCCCCTGGTTTCTCCTAGATGTTTAGGATTTTCTTGCAAGTCACCTCTGAAGCCTGATCCAGTGCATTCTTGGAGTAGAAAGGCCAGTTCGTAGTTACTGCTTATTTGTTTGACTGAAATACTTCTTTGCTCCGTGACGGGCACTGTTAAAGTGCTTAAAGCCATCACCTCAGTGAATCTGGTAGTTTCTTGTTCTGATGGACAGGTCTTCCCTCCCAGGGTGACCCTGCTGGCGGAAAAGAAAGGACGAGTGAAGTGGTCAGAGGCAGAAGATGACTCTTAACAGCGTCTTCTGAGAGAAAGAGGAGGGGAGGACGTCAGAGGCAGGCTTATTTATTGATTTTTAATCTCCCTGGATTATAGTTGATTGGTTACTCAGGTTATTTGAACTGTCCCCCTGGACTTGCAGCTGAGCTGACCGACAACTGGTTCCTGCCAACCTGCCCACTTCCTGGGCTCTCCTTCACGCACCCGCCCCCACCATCAGCCTCATCATCCTGATTATCCGCCGTAAAGTGCCCACTGCTAGCAGGCCTGAGAGGGCACAGACCTGGAGGTCGTTAGAGTTTCACAGACACACGTGTCTCCTCCAGGAAAATGACATTTACACACTCCCTCTCATCACGCGCGTCGCCTGCAGAGACTGAAGCCCCTGCCCCGGCCACGTAGCGCGCTTTCAGGACTTTCCGCGCAGCTGCCGTCTTCTGCCCAGCAGGCCAGGCCCTCTTCCTGTTAAAGGAGTGCAGAGCATCCGAGCCCCGAGGTTCACCATCCTATGTGGGGTTAGACTGTTGCCAGGCCCTTTGTGCTCCCTGTCATCTCAGGGAGACCTCACTGCTCACCTCTGCAGAACACTCAACCAGCTTTCACACTGCCCTGTTTAGCTGAGCTCATCCAGAAAAGGAATTTTTAAAATTCATTCATTCATTCGTTTTCCATAAATGATCTTACGACGAAGATGATGAGTGGTGTGGTCAAGCAGTGCCCTGGTGGGAGATGCCGTCAGTTTCCATGGTGATGAGATGGGCCGTGGGTGTCCTTCCCCCAGAGGCTGTTTGCCGTCAAGCCTCCACTCTTGGGGAGGATTCTGACACCTGACGGCCCATCAGTTTTGTTGGGAGCTGCTGTCTCCATGGTGTCTCCACAATTCTGCAATTAGAGGCCTCCACCTGATTCTCCCAGAGCAGAGATGTATGCGGGGGCAGGAGGCAGGGCCATTCTGAGCAGGCTGGGCCTCCCCACCGCCGGCATCCCTCAGCCCCTGGGGCACCTGGCCTGGTGGCCGCCATCCCCACCATAACAGAAGTGGCCCTGCAGCTGGTCTCTGTTGGGGCGGCTGCACATCCACCATCCACGCCCGGCTCCCATTTGCTGCCTGCCCGTGGAGCCCAGGTTCCAGCTACTTCCCTCCCAGCCGGTCCACCCTGGAGGCAGAGACTGTTTACTCTGGGGCCAGTACTGGGCCTGACCTATGACCCAGCTCTTCATGCTCACCACTGCCCGGGGCCACCAGGGTGGGAGGGCCTCCTGAAGCTAGGGGGATTGCAGCCCGAGGCACGCATGAGCGTTAGTGTTCCACATGCTGCCCCCAACCCCGCCATGACCCCGAGAGCTTCCTCCACTCTGTCCTGGAACCAACGTGACCCAGGGCGGTGCCTGGGGCTGAGCCTCCCACACCCCTGCCACGTTACCTTCGGCCTTTCTACAACGCCTGCCTATTTATTCGCAGGGGAGTCATCGGCACTGCCTCTTCTGTTTCCCTGCGGAACCCTCAAGAGAGAGATCCTGCCAAAAATGCTCAAGGACAAAGGTGACTGAATGCACTGGTCCTCGGGGCCACGCCTGCCCCGGCCTCTCCGGGTCCCGAGAGCCTGCCCGCGCAGTGACAAAGCGTCACCCCAGAGCCCTCGAGGGAGGGCAAGGCTGGGCTGGGCCAGTGGGCCGGGAGGTGGGCGCCCCTCGTGTTAGGTTTGGGGTGCAGTTGCCTTCCTGCTTCAGATCCGCTCCCCACAACCCACTCAGCTCAGCTGGGGGCTGGCGGGGAACCCGGAGCCCTCACTAGGACCTCGGTGGTGGCGGGGTGGCCGGGACCCCTGGGTGGGCACATGGGGAAGCCGGTCTTCAGGGAGAGCCGATCTCTTCAAGCACGGGGTGGCCTGCAGCTCAGCTGACCTAGACCTGCTCCTGCTCCAACCCTGGGCTCCATCCCAGGCTGTCTGGGGCCCTGAAAGCTCGTGGCCGCTGACCCCCCAGGCTTACAGACCCCCGTGCGGTCTGCCTCCAGCCCTGGCCCGCAGGGTGGGAGTCCACATGGACAGCAGCCACGGCGGAAGTGGCCAGGGCCAGGCCGGTGGACAGTTCACACAGACGCAGGGACGAAAGGAATCATGGTCCCGAGGGGGGCTGAGGCTTCGGGACCCCATCCTTCCTTGTCATCTGCGCCTCCTGCACCGTGTGACCCCTCTGCAGCATCCGGTGGGGTGTGGAGGGCCGGCCCAGCCCCCGCCCCTCGGTGCCCGGCCGCTTGCTCCGGGAAGGTCATGCGGCCCTGGGGGGCCTCCACTAACGGAGCCCCATGGTCCGTTCCCGGTGCAGTAAAGTCTGTCTCGGTCTCCGTTGTGCCCAGGGATCCCCTTGGAGAGCGTGACCGTCTACCAGACTATTCCACACCCAGGGATCCAGGGGAACCTCACCAGCTACTACACCCAGCAGGTGTGTGCCGCTTCTCAGGAGCTCGGGCCGGGGGCCCCCGGGTGGCACAGGCAGGGTTGAGGGGCGCCAGCCTCCTGACACTGGTTCCACTGTCCATCGCAGCTTGCGACTCACGGGGGGTGGGGGTGGGGGGCGGGGAGTGTCCCTCCTTTTGGTTCCATCTCTATATCTGGGAAGTAGGAACAGACCCAATCTGGTAAGGTTTTTCAAGGGTTAAAGGAGATAATTTACGCAAAGCCCTCTGTGTAGCATTCAAGAGTGAGAAAGCCCGGGGTCGCAGTGGACTTGACACTTGGGTCGGTGGTGGAGCTGCAGGGCAGAGGTTGGAGAGGGGTGAGGTGCACACCAGGCGGGCCCACGGGGCGGGGCGTGGTCTGGGTCGAACTGGGGAGGCAGCGGGAACCTTTGGAGGCTTCAGGCAGAAGAATGCTCGGCTCTTGTGGGGTTGATGGGAGCTTTCCACATCTGCACCCAATAAGACGCCTCCCCTTCCTCTCCCAGGACAGGCTTCGGAATGCCTTGCCGACCTGGGAGGCCCTGTTAGCACCAACTAGAGCAGAGAGGCCCAGTGGGCCCGTCTGTCTGCTCCATCTCCAGAAGCCACGGAGAGGGCCAGGGAGCAGGCTCCCTGCTGTCTGACTTGATCGGTGTGCTTTGGCCACAGGAGCTGGAGGCGCTGTCCACCCCTGGGTGCTGGGTCCCAGATGCCTGTGTCCTCTGGCCGGGCAGACGCAGACGCGAGGGCGGCAGAGCGCCCAGGGAACAGCGCCCAACCTCCCCCACCCCGCCTCTAAACAGCTCTCGACCTGGGCTGCATCTCTAGGGAGCCTGGGACCCAAACCAGTGGGGCCCCTCCTGCTGCGAATGCCCCTGGGCTGCCCCGGGGTGCACCCTGGGCTCCAGGGGTGATGGTGACCAGCCGAGGAGCATCTTTCTCCTCAGCCCCTGGCAAGGGACTGACTCCATTCTCCCCTCTCCAGGGTGTTCCCGCCAGCATCACATTTTTCAGCCCCTCTGGCCTGACACACAGTCTCAAGCATATTCAAGAGTTATCTGGTGACAGCATTGGCCAAATTAAGGTACGATATTCAGTGGGCTCTTGATCTTTTTGTTTCAGATCCTTTTGTTTGTTTTAGCTTTTACTAATTATCCTAGAATTTCCATGCGAAGTCAAAGCACTCCTGAGCTCGCAGAGTCCCTGATGGCAGCTCTGGAGAAAAGGCAGGGCTGGACTTGCCTGCGGTCCAGGGGTCAGGCCTCTGCACTTCCACCGCGGGGAGTTCCAGCCCTGGTCCAGGAAGTCCTCGTGCTGTGCAGTGCGGGCGTCGGGACTCCCAGGCCCCTGTGCACAGCCCACAGCGCCGCTTCCTGGCTGGTGCTCTTGGACAAGTTACTTAACCTCTGTGAGCCTGTGCAGCGTGAGGACAGTTATCCCTCTGTGGTCTTCGGAGACATGTGCGTGGTCTTCCCTGATAGGTTCGTTGAAAGAGTTCAAGTCAAGCCGTTAGCTCAGGTCCTGGCTTGGCTATTAGCATGCTTCCCCTTGTTTCCCATCTGCCTTGAAATTATCTATTCTAAAATCCTTTCTCCTCTTTGGGGTTTTTAACTCAAAGGATTTCCATTTGTACTCTTTAGGAGTTGGCAAGTAATCACAGCCCTGTAATGGGGATGCTCTTACAGGGCCCGAGGGGGACTGGGGAAGGGCTGCTGGTGGCCCAGCACACCGGGGGGGTCGGGACTGTCCCTGCCTTATAGACTGGTTCCCCACTCCCACCTCAGCCCCAGGCAGGGGCTCAGAGATGGAACAGAGATGTGCTGTTGGGGGCCTGGTGGGGAGTGGGCTGCCCTGCTCCAAGGGCCCCGTCCACAGCCTGGGTCCAGCCCCGTGGGCTCTGTGGGTCCAGACAGGCCCCTGGTGGTAAATCTGACAACAGAGCTCTCTAGATGCGCCCCCTCCTGTGACCCGTCCGTTTCAGGGAAAACAAAAGGCTCACGTGGAAACGTCATCTTGTGACCAGATTGCTTCTGCTGAAATTATGCTTGCTATTTGTTGGTTCCCAACTTCCGGGAGTTTCTTTCCTTCTTTTTTAATGTGTTTTTTTTTTTTTTTTTAAAGAAAAAAACAGCTTTATTGAGAGATAATTCACACACCATGAAATTCACTTTTTATGACTTAAATATCTGCCTTTTAAAGTGTACAATTCAGTGGGTTTTAGTAAATTCACGGAGTTGTGCCGCCATCATCCTCTCATTCTGGAACATTTTAATACCGTGAAAGAAACCGCGTGGCCGTGAGAGTCGCGCCCCAGCCCCCCAGCCACCACCGGCCTTCTCCCTGTCTCTGCGGACCTCCCTGTGTTCTGGACTTCCCATACAAACGGAGTCGCACCACACACGGTCTGCGGTGACTGGCTCGTTTCACTTCGCCCGATCGTTTCAGGGCTCACCCGTGTCGTCATGTACCGGCTCTTCATTTCTCTGCGTTACCAGACAACAGTCCATTCTGTGAATACACCACCTTTTATTTATCCACTCATCAGCTGGTGGACATTTGGATTGTGTCCTCTTTTGAGCCATCATGAGTAATAGCTGAACATTTAAATACAGGTTTTTGTGTGTGTGAACACGTGTTTTCATTTCTCTTGAGTGTATACCTATGAGTAGAGTTGCTAGCTCATACGGTGACGTTATGTTTAACATTCTGAACGGTTGCCAAACTGTGTTCCAAAGTGGATGTACCATTTTGCAGTCCCACCAGCAATATATGAGGATTCTAATTTCTCCATATTCTTGCCAACACATGTTATTTTTTTTTTTTTTTGTCTATATGATTATAGCCATTCTAGTGGGTATGAAGTAGTTTCTTTGTGGTTTGGGTTAGGATTTCCCTAATGACTAAAGACGCTGAGCATCTTTTCATAGGCACGATGACCGTTTTGATACCTTCTTTTAAAAAAATTTTTTTGTATTTATCTTTGCTTTACAACATTTGTGTGATTTCTGTCGTACATCAACATGAATTCACCTTAGGTGTACATCTGTCCCTTCCCTCTTTAATCTCCCTCCCACCTCCCGCCCCTCCCCACCCCTCTAGGTTATCACAGAGCACCAACTTGAGTTCCCTGAGTCTTACTATTTTGATATCTTCTTAAGAGAAACATCTGTTCACATCCTTGCCACTTTTTAACTAGGTTATTTGTCTTTTTGGTGTTGAATTGTAAGAGTTCTTTTTGTTTTTTTGGATGCAAGTCCCTTATTAGATACATGATTTGCACAAACTTCTTCCCATTCCGTGACTTGTCTGTTGACTGTGTTGATGTTGTCCTTTGAGGCGCAGAAGTTTTTTTTAACCAGTGTTCTATTTTGTTGCTTGTGGTTTTCATCGTGTCTAGGAAACCATTGCCTCATCCACGGTCATGAAGATTCACTACTATTTGTTTTCTGTTGTAGTTTTAGCTCTGACATTGAGGTCTCTGATCCGTTTTGAGTTAATGTTTGTGCATGGTGTGAGGTAGGGGTCCAGCTTCATTTTTTTGCCTTAGGGAGGTCTCTTAAGGGGTAGCTGCTTTGTGGAAGGGGTGGGAGTGTGGGGGCTCCAGGAGCCCCAGCTTCTGTGTAAGCAGCCTCCTTCCTTGCCCCCACACGCCCCTGGGGAGGAGCATCTGGCCACCACTTCCTAAGACTTTGTGAAGGAGATATCTCATCCTCTCTCTTGCCAGCCTGCCTGGGGAGGGGCGGATGGGCATGTCGGGCAGGGGCTGCCATCTTCAGGGGGCTCACCGTCACAGACCACTCCCCGGCAGGTCCCTGTCCATGGTGTGAGCACAGAGGGGGATGGGATGAGCACCTCTCTGCCTGAAGCTGTCAATCTTCCCATTTCACCCGCCTCGCCCTGCCCCGAGCTAGCACTGAGAGGCAGGGTGATTGAGCCCCTTTCACAAATGAGAAAACTGAGGATCGGAAAGGCTAAGTGACTTGCAATGACAGCTGGCAGGGGCCAGAGTCACAGCAAAACGTGGCCCAGGCCACTGAAGCTTCTAACCTAGGATAATGACGGTCCTGTGACCACCGACGGGCACCAGGCATGGGTCTGTGCCAGGCACAGGCCAAGTGGTTACACGTGTTGCTCATCTAATCCTTGGAGCAGCCAGATGAGCAAAGCTGTTAACTTTTCTGCTTCATGGAGGTGGGGACAGAGGCCCACAGAGGGTGGTCACCCTGAGGCCACTGTGCTGTGGAGCTGCCGTTTGAACCTGACCCCCTGGCTCCGGGCCCCGGTCTGGACTGCTCTGCCTCCATGGGGGGCCCGGCTGCCGCCCCTGCCTCACAGAGAGCTGCTTTCCAGGCTTTGTTCTGTGCTCCCACCACGGAGGTCCTGACCGATTCCAGACATCATCCTAACAGGATGTCCAACGGGCCCTGCACCCGGTGCCCCCTGCATCCCCCACCTCCCCTCCAAAGGCCTGTGGCTCTGCTGAGACCCCTCTGTCTTCTTCCTGCAGTTTGTGGCCATTGGCCCCACCACAGCCCACGCCCTGGCCGCGCAGGGCCTGCCTGTGAGCTGCACCGCAGAGAGCCCCACGCCACACGCCCTGGCTGCCGGCATCAGGACGGTGCTCCAGCCCCACGCGTGCTGAGTGCAAGGCCCTGGCGCCCTCCCCGGGCTGGGTTGCTGCCTCCGAGTAGAGCCAGGCATCGGCAGGGGCTCCCGGGAGGCCGCTGCCCTCATGCTCCTGCCCCTGCCCAAGGAGAACACCCCCTGCTCCCCGCCCAGCACCAGGGACTGGACAGGCCGTGGGGCCGGCATCAGGCCTGCAGGCACCTGGCGTCCCCCCAGGGTGGCCAGCGTGGACCCTCGCCCAGCGCCCACAGCTCTTCCGCGGCAGGAAGGAAGCCAAATAAAGCTCACTGGCCACTCGGGCTGACCATGTGTTCTTGTCACTTGCTGTGTTTGGGGAAGAAGCAGATATGCCCGCGTGCTGAGAACTGACAAAGCTGGCGTGAAGAATAAAGCTCGCTGTGTGTGAAGGAGTTTTATTCATCTTGTGAAAAAGAGCCTCTGGGCTTCCCAGGTGGCGCTAGTGGTGAAGAATCCTGCCCATGCAGGAAATGCAGGAGACGGTTACATCGCTGGGTTGGGAAGATCCCCTGGAGTAGGAATGGCAACCCAGACCAGTATCCTTGCCTGGAGAATCCCATGGACAGAGGAGCCTGGCGGGCTGCAATCCATGGGGGCGAGGCTTCAGTCCATGGGGTCGCAAGGATCAGACACGACTTAGCAACTCAACCACCACCCCCAAGGGCTGGTCAAGACATTCAGGCAAGGCTTTACTGGGGCTCCAGTGGCTACAGGAGGGAGCAAACGCAACAGCTTCACTGGCTCACTCCCCGAGGTGGGGACGAGCTGGTTGCTTACGTGGGATGAGGGTAGAGGTGCGTGCAGGGGTCAGGCTGGAGGGGGGCTTAGGTGTGCTGCCTGCCCCTGTGGGGGCGTCCAGGGCAGGGGTCATGTGCAGTACCCTGTTCTTGCTCCTGACGCCTTTGTAGCTCGTCGGTAATTTGCCCCAGCTGTGCCTGCCTGCAGTCATTTCCAGTGCCTTCCGGTTTCTTTGTATCTTGTTGCTCCAGGAGACGTTCGTCCAGGTACAAGCGCTGCAGGAAAGAGTCCCGCGTCCCGGGCCCCAGGCTCACTGCCACAGAAGACGGTCCTGTGGGCTCAGCAGTACCTGGACTGGGTCAGCCGGTCCTCTGATCACATGCTTGGGGAGCAGAGCAAGGTCCAGTTGCTATAGCAGTCTCTTAATGATTCTGTACTTTTAGCTAAGGCAGGGTTGCAAGTACAAGCCCTTAGGTTTATAAGCAGAATTGAAAATTATACCTAAAACTCCCTTTTAATATTGCTGAACCACAGGAGTCTGCTTTAGTACCTTACTAAGTGCGATGAACAGAGTTTTCCTTCCCTTAATTTTTTCTTCTCTTTGTATATTCTCAAGGATTGAAGCCACTGCCGCCACCCTCAGAATCTCTCTGAGACCAGAGATGTAAACAGTGGAGGAGGCAGAAGGGAGTCTGTTGTGACCTGGGCGGAACCCTGTACATACCTCACTTCTAAGTGAATTTGTGCAGGACAGTGAGCTTGGAGGGGAGGAGTTACTGGGGGGTGGTAGCTGCCTTTTCATAGAATCCAGGATAGACAAAACTGCTACCAACAACCACTTCAGGGTTCTAGAAACTGACCTGAGTCAGGCAACAAATTGAGAAGCATTTATTCCTTGTTTAAGTTTTTTAAAAACTATTTATTTTCTCATTTTTATTTTGGCTGCGCTGGGTCTTCACTGCTCTGCAGCATGCAGGGTTCTACTGTGCCAACCGGGGTCAAGCCTGCATCCCTCGCATTGGAAGACGGGTTCTTACCCACTGGACCACCAGGAAGTCCCAAGAAGCAATTTATGCTTGAAGACCTGCTCCTGGGTCAGACCAGCAGGAGTGGCCTCAGGCAGTGGCCTGGAGATGCATCTTGCCCCTGTGCACCCCTGCGGGGATCAGCAGCTTTGCCACCCTCGGTTCGGGTGGCAGGCAGAAATCCAGGGCTTTTTCAGCTGAAGGCAGTGAACCCGGTAGGCAGTGAATGGGGAAGCCTGCGGTTTTGCTGGTCTGAGCTCGAGGTCCCAGTTGAGATGAGCAGCAGACCCCTCAGAATGTAATGGGGGCCTCATGGGGACCAGAGCACCCCAGGAGGGCTGGCTTAACTGACTGGGGTCAGGGGCATGCCCGTGTGCACTTGATGCAGACCCGGGGAACCCAGGGTGCGGGCCGGGGGGACTCGCAGGGTGACGGGCACGTCTTAGGATCCTGGCGTTGGCTGCACAGACCAAACACTTGTCCCTGAGGACTGGGTAAAATAGAGAACACTGCCTTATACACACGTTTTTCTCTGTAACATCAAAGTGAAATAGATTAGACCGTGAATCGGGAACCATGGCTGCACGTCAGAACCACTCAGGGTGCTTCTGAAAAGGGAGCTGCTCCCCGCCCCCCCGCCCCGCCCTGCCCGCTTCTACTTAATTGTTTCCTAGGGGAAGGCCTAAGTCACAGGCGGTTTAGAAGCCCTTCAGGTGAGTCCCACCTGCAAGCATGTCCTAAAACCATCGCACCTGGTCAGGGTGCGGTCCCTGGCAGACCCTAGAAGCTGGGGGAGTCTGAGACGGGCGCTGAGCGACGGAGGAGGAGAGGAGACGGGCTTCTGAAGGCAGCCGGGGAGAGAAAGGCAAGAAAGTGCCCATGGGTGGGTGGGGGGGCTGCTGAAGAGGGGCCGCCGCTGAGCGGGGAGGGTCGGGGAGGGTGAGCGTAGTGGGGGAAGGGGACAAGGACTCGCTAAATGTCCTCTGTCACATGGCAGCCCGATGTGACCTTTTGGAGAGGAGGTGACCAGGGTTTAAGGTGAGGCAGGACAGGTTGGGTTAAAGATGGAGATGGGTTCAGGGTTAGGAAGGGTTGCAGCTGACCTCGTCCATCAGACACATGGGAGCCAGGCAGCGAGGGTGCGGGTTCCCGGCTCGGACTGTGAGTGGGGAACCCACGCGTTGGCAGCTGGGCTGGGGTGGGTCTCCTGTTCAGCTTAGAAGGTGAGGGCTGAGTAGGCAAACGTGAATTTGTAAAGTGACAGGGGGAAGGGACCCAGGTTCCGCAGTTAATGGGGGCGGCAAAAGTAGAAACCCAATAACTTTCAACTCAGGACAGTGAAACCCAGAGACACCCAGTGACACGCAGTCCCACTCCCCCTTGCCCGGGGGGTGACTGCTCCTCTTAAGGGTGACCGCACCCACGCCCCAGAGTTAAGCTGGGTCATCGTCTGTGGTCTGGCGGCTGGGAGAGAGGAAATGGCAGCCTTAGGACAGGAGCTCGCCAGGCACAGGTGTCATCTGGGAAGGGTCAGCGTTGAGACTGGGGATGTGCAGGACGCCTCCCAGGCCCAAAGTGGCAGCCAGGAACCGGCATGAGGCCTGCGTCCCACACAACCCTGATAGAGTTCCCGCCTCTTAAGCTCCCCATGTCCTTCTTAAGGATCAGAAGGGACAGAACATGGGGTGGGAGAGGAGAGAGCAGGAAGGAGGCGTTCAACATGGGGAGGGTTGGCTGAATTGTGTCCCCCACCCCCCCCCGGCCATGGGCTCTCGTGTGCCCACCCCAGCCAGCTCCCGGAGTGCTGGTGAAGGAAGACCTTTGAGGAGAGAGTGCAGCATTGGGCAGGAATCCATGTGCTGAACTAGGGCTGGGCCTCCGGCCCTGGTGGTCAGCAGTGAATTGAAGATGTTTCCTTTGGACCTCTTAGCCCAGCTCCTAATTGCAGGATGTGTTCTCAGGCACCATTCCACATTTTAGGGCCTTTAACTCATTCGTTACATATAATAACTCACTTAATGAGTTAAAATAATAGCCCCATGCCAGCTATTATGTTAAATGCTGATGCAATTATGTTAAATATGAATGGGTGGTAAAATAAAGACATTGTGATATATATGGGTTTTCAGAAAATAAACTAGCAGGAAATTATTTTACTAAACATTCTAATGTGGAACATACTCTTACCAGTAAGCAAAATTAATGCTATTCATGATTTCCTGCTGTGTCTGAGAGGTTTATCTGGTGCAAAGGCAACGGGGTTATTACCCCTGACACCTAAGGAGTCTGGGCTGTGCACAGGGACCCCCAGGGTGAGAGGCAGCTCTTACCCTTGAGGGACCGCGGACACTGAAGGGACAGAGTCGGGAGGCAGCCCGGCTGACTGTGCTTCCCGAGGCAGCACTGTGGCCGGGAGATGCCGGGGCTCCACCTGTCTGGATTGAGGGTCCCCAGGGCATCTCTCTCCGAGACTGTCACCGGGGCTTTGACGCTGGAGTTGGCGGAACCTCAGGTTGACCTGCCTCCAAAGCGGGTTTCTTAGCTTTTGCGTCAGCGTCATTGCTCGTTACGTTTTCCTTCAGAGATTTTGTAAGAAACATTCGATTACTTAAAAAATCCATTTCTTGCACTCCTCAGAGGTCCTCAGCTAGGCAGTGGCGACGTGTGACCCCAGCCCTCCATCGTACCTCTCTGCCCCTCTCCCGAATCCTTACCCAGCCCTGTCCTCCTCCAGCGTTTTAGCCGTGAGAAGGGACGTGGCACCAATCTGACGGGTCTGGCTTGACAGTGTCTGCATGGGCTCGAGGCAGGCGTGATGCACAGGGACCGCCACTCAGACACCCAGCCTGGGCTCCGGGGTCCCCTCCTCCTCACAGGGGCAACTTCCCCAAACGAGACGTTCCCTTTACCTGCTGCAAAACTGCTCCTCGACTCCACATAAAGTAAAAACTGTTTTGCAAAGAGCTGCAGGCTAATGACCTGCAGCCCACTATCAGATCAGCCGGGATCTCTGCAGAGCTCAACACCCTCAGAGTCCTGTAGGCCCATCTCACCATCCCCAGGGCCACGGACACCCCCAGGCCTCGCCGACTCAGGCAGGGCGAGATCAACTCAGCCCATCCTCCAAATGAGCAGAGGCAGAGAACTCATCACAGCCACCCCAACAGCCCCCAGTCTGCAGGGCCCAGACAGACGATGTGGGGGGCGGCCAGCCAGTGTGGAATCAACCCGCTGAGGGTTAACCCGGTGAGGCTAAGTGACAGCAAAGCAGCACAGCCCCAGCGGCTGAGGGCATTCCACTTGTGAGCTCACAGCCCCAGACCAGAAGGGGTAGAAAAACAGATTATACTCTCCCGCTGTTCCTGACCTCACCCAGGGTGCAGCCACAGGGCCAGGGATGACCCCGCTCAAGCACGGAGCCCCAGGATCCCATCTGAGGGGTGGGGGGAGTGGGGGGGGCAGTGTTAGCCACTCTTACCGTCTTCTCTCCCTTCACTGACTTTGTCAGTTTGTAGCTAAGACAGATGATAAAGCACATCAGCAGGCTTGCAGCCATCAGGAGGCCGCCCGCAACAGTGATCATAATCTTGAAGTCAAGCCTCTCAAGTATCATCTTGTGGCCAAGCGCACACCTGGGCAGAAAAGTGCCGGGAAGCACGTGAAATGTCCCCCCGCCCCGGGAAGCACATGAATGTCCCCCCACCCCGGGAAGCAGTGAATGTCCCCCCACCCCGGGAAGCAGTGAATGTCCCCCCACCCCGGGAAGCACGTGAATGTCCCCCCACCCCGGGAAGCACGTCAGTGTCCCCCCACCCCGGGAAGCACGTGAATGTCCCCCCACCCCCGGAAGCACGTGAATGTCCCCAGACCCCGCCTCCCCCCACCCCCAGCCGCTTAGCAATCAACCTCCATGGGCTTCCTTCAGTGGAGGGAGAGTTATCCCAAGCCACAGAGCCTTCTGCATGTAAAACGTGGGTAGATCTCCCTAAGCTGGTCCAGGGTGGGTGGAAGGTTTACTCCAGAGAGAAGGAAGGACCCACGTGGGAAGAATCTCTTTCACGGGCAGTAACGCAGCTGCACAGACGAACAGGCCTGTACTTGGGCCCATGGCTTGGCTCCCAAGCCCTGTGTGCATCCTAAGTCACTTCAGCTGTGTCCAGCCCTCTGTGACCCTACGGACTGTAGGCTCCTCTGTCCATGGGATTCTCCAGGCATGAATACTGGAGTGGTTTGCCATTCCCTTCTCCGGGGGATCTTTTCAGCCAAGGGATTAAACTGAGTCTCTCAAGTCTCCTGCATTGGCAGGCGGGTTCTTTACCTAGGAAGCCCTGAAAATACACTGAATTTTCAGAATCAAGTTTACAAATCTCCTGTGGGAATAACTAAGGGAATGTCTTCCCCCCCCCCAAAAAAAAGTTATGTGTACACTGCTGAGAATACGCGAACCCATCTAGTAAATGATACGTATTTTAGGGGGGAAAAGTGTCAATTTTTCCCACTGACAAATGGGTCATGCCACCTCAGTATTTAAGGAGATTCTAGAAACTCCCTTCCACACCCTTCTGCAGGCTCAGAGGTGGAGTGTCCTGCACAGAGGAGCCAGCCTCTCCAGGAACCAGGAGCTCCCATCCCTTGTTCTGTCTTTATTGTCGACCACACGCCTTGCTTGGCTATCTTTCCTCTGAAATCCAACCGAGTTCCTCAAAATCCAGTTTACCTGGAACGAGCAATTTAATCAAACACTCTGAGCCTTGAGAAGTGGGTCCCTTTAAAGGCTTGGTAATCCCTGGAGAGAAGAGAAGTGACTCCCGGAGAAAAGCCAACAATTCGAATGGTAGCAACACCTCCCTGAGTCCAGGCGTCCTGAGCTGCATGAAGCCAAATAAAAGCAAAATGAATCGTGGGGAACACAACGCTTCAGTAATGAATCCCCCCAGCCCCACTTCTGTGATTCTTGGAGGGACCTCACTGTCACCACGAGGAATACCTGACTTCCAGATGCGCCGTCTTGTGCCAGAGCTCAAGGGAGGGACGGGTATGTTCTGGGGCTTTGAGACCCGTTGGGCTGTGTGACATCAGCCCTCAGAACACCAGCTTCTGGTCACAAAGTTCTCAGTTCTGTCCCAGGTTTAGGTTTATTTTCACCGCCCAGGAAATGCAGAATGTCTGGGTAACAATTTTCGTCCTTTTGATCCAAGTCCAGAAGCTTTGCACATTCTTGTTTCCCCTAGAGAAAACGTTTAGGGTTTGTCTTCTGATGGACATAGTTTGAGATTTCAATAAAAAGCTGGAAGAAAACCTACCACGTACGGAGGTGAACAGTGTCCTCAGACCCGAAGAGTTCTGGCCACACAGTGGACACATGGTGTAGCCACTCAGATCTGTGTTCACTGACGTATTTTGATCTAGTTAAATCAGTTGATAAATGTAACAGACATAGATACTTGACATATGTAACTATATATATAGTTTTATAAATGGCTATACACGACTGAGCAACTTCACTTTCACTTTTCACTTTCATGCATTGGAGAAGGAAATGGCAACCCACTCCAGTGTCCTTGCCTGGAGAATCCCAGGGATGGGGGAGCCTGGTGGGCTGCCGTCTATGAGGTCGCACAGAGTCGGACACGACTGAAGCGACTTAGCAGCAGCAGCATATATAAATAAAACGTAATTGACACACATCAGAGTTTTATGTATGGTTATGTATGTTGTACAGAGAGCATGCAACAGACAGTATAGTTAAGAACTGTGTACTGACATTAACAAAGTGCTGTGCGATGAGAAGACACTAGAGTTTGGTTCTGGTCCTGATCGCATTTCTCTGATCACAAGGTACGGAGAGACTGCCAAGCCAGTCCCGCTAGAAGAGAGGGTTCATTTAGCTACAGGAGGCATCTTGCAGAAGCCCCAGGGACAGGAAGGGAGTGGGGTGGGCCTCCCAGGCACAGCTCCAAGGCCGTCTCCCTGGGCGTCTGTCTGTGTGAACGTCGCTTGTCACAGTCACATGGGAAGTATGTGAATACAAGATGCCTGCATGCACGACACTTTATGTAGCTTCACTCCACCTTTCATCTTCATGCTTTTTGTTTTACAGAAAGTTTTTAGCTTCCAGGCAAAAGCTAATTTCAAATTTAATAAAGAACGAGGCCACAGTTGAACATGTAAATGTTGTCTGGGTAAATGTGAGGATGATGAAGGGTTTGAATTATGGTGCTGGGGAAGACTCTTGACAGTCCCTTGGACTGCAAGGAGATCCAACCAGTCAATCCTAAAAGAAATCAACCCTGAGTATTCATTGGAAGGACTGATGCTGAAGCTCCCATACTTTGGCCACCTGATGCGAAAAACCGACTCACAGGAGAAGTCTCTGATGCTGGGAAAGATTGAGGGCAAGAGGAGGAGGGGCGACAGAGGATGAGATGGTTGGATGGCATCACTGACTCAATGGACATGAGTCTGAGGAAGCTCTGGGAGATGGTGAGGGACAGGGAAGTCCGGCGTGCTGCAGTCCATAGTGTTGCAAAGAGTCGGAGATGACTTAGCAACCGAGCGGCTGCCATAGTTATCGCTAAGTTTCAAGGCGCAGCAATAGTAGTCAGATGCTTTTCTTTTTCTTCAGTTGCTCTGTGAAGGGAGGTGGCGAGGGGGTTGGCTGAGGTTGCAGACTCAGGAATCAGAAGGAAGGCCTCAGGGTTGGGTGGGCACGCGGCCTGGCTGCCAGACCGCCGAGCCCTGGGGAGGGACCCTAAGGCCCTCACCCCGGGTGAGGCGGGTTGGAAATGCAGGTCAGCTGGGGCCTGTGGAACTCCAGGGTCGGGGGTGGGGGGGTGGTGGGCTTCATGGAGCAGGATCTGCTGCAGCTGCCAAGCAGGGAGGAGCAGTGTTTTTTTGTGGGGAGGCAGAAGGGAAGGAGGTGGGGACCTGCAATGACGTAGAGAAGGCAGCAGAGGCAGGCTCCCTGTGCAAACCAAGTCCCCAAAGGCTAATTGCCACCACGATTTTGTGGGCACCGCTTTTCCTCCCCTGGACACCCAGAAATAAGTCGTAGGCCCATTCTTGTTCCGAAGCCTAGTAATAGAACCACACTACTTTATTTTGAAGTCACTTTATTTACTTGTCGGGTGTGCTGGGTCTTTGTTGCTGTGTGGACTTCCCTCCAGCTGCAGCAAGCAGGGCCTACTGTCTAGACGTGGCCTGAAGGCTTCTCACTGCGGGGCTTCTCCCGTTGTGGAGCACCGGCTCTAGGGCACTGGGGCTCAGGAGTTGAGGCTCCTGAACTTGAGCACGGGCTCAGTAGTTGTGGCCCACAGGCTGAGCTGATCCATGGCACGTGGGATCTTCTCAGATCAGGAATCAAACTCACGTCTCCTGCATTGGCAGATGGATTCTTTACCATTGAGCCACCAGGGAAGCCCCAATATATATTTAATATATTTATATTTATATAAATAATATTTATTTATATTAATATAAATAATATTTAATATTTATATGAATATAACTAATACTTAGTATATTAATATATAATTATAATAATTAATAAAATATATAATTAATTATAATCACTTAATGTTATATCACATAATATATAATAATGTAATATATATGATATATTTTATATATTTAATTATATTTAATATATTTATATAATATATATTATATAATATAATTTAAATTAAATACATTTATATATAAATTTATATATATTAAATTTAAATATATATGTTCATATTTATATAATTATATATTATATGATATATTATTTATTATATAATATTTAACATTATACTATTATAATTATATAACTGACAATATATTGTATACCATCATATTAACATTAATATTTGATATCTACTGTAACGTTTATTTGCCCACTCCATCAGGTCCCAGCTGTGGCTCCAGGGGCTTCTGGCACACAGGCTCTCTAGTTCTCATGTGTGAGCTTAGTTTCTCCCCGGCATGTGGGATCTTAGGTCCCTGACCAGGAATCCAAACCTCAACCCCTGCATTGCAAGGTGAATTCCTAACCCCTGGACCACCAGGGAAGTCCCAGAATGATGTTGCTTTAAAGTGCTCAGAAGAGTTGAGAGGCAGGAGCCAAAACTGAAAGAACTTTGCACGTAACTGCTGGCCCAAAGAGCCGTATGTATAAATCTGGTCTTCCTTTTCCTTCACAACACACAAAGGAAGAAATACTTTAGTTCAGGGACATAAAAAAATGGTCTCAGGGTGGACTTTTATGGTTTGGATCTTTCGAAGTTGAGAGCAAATCTTTGGGCGCCTTAAGAAGTCCAGAATTTATATTGGCAACACTCAAAGAACCTCAAATATAGAGTTAGGCCATCATGGGGGATTTCTATAGTACAGCTGAATTCTACTCTTAGAGCTTTGGAAACATCTTAAATTTAACTTGTTGTGTATAGTCTAAATTCAAAAGTCATCCCAGTTGGAGTGAATTACACCTTTAGCCAGACGCGTGTCACGCTCTTCTCAGTGGTAAACTGTTCCAAATATATTGCATATTTTGTTGCTGAGGGATGTAACTGCTTTTGATGTTTTGTGAGTTGTGAACTCAAAAGTGTTAGTCTCTCAGTCGTGTTTGACCCTGTGACCCCATGGATTGTAGCTTGCTAGGCTCCTCTGTCCAAGGGATTCTCCAGGCAAGAAAACTGGAGTGGGTAGCCATTCCCTTCTCAGGGGATCTTCCCGATCCAAGAAATGAACTCAGGTCTCCCACATTGCAGGCAGATTCTTTATCATCTGAGCCACTAGGAAAGCCCCCAAACTCAAGTGGATTTATTCTATTGATGCTGACATTATACCAAATATTCAGGATAAGGAACTAATAAGGACAGCTTAAAACAATCCTGTGCTGTTTCAGAGCATGAAATTAGCATTTGGATCTTGAAATGAAATGAAGCAAAATTACAAAATATTAATTCATAGGACCGTAAGTTCAGTTCAGTTCAGTCGCTTAGTCGTATTCGACTCTTCGCAACCCCATGAATTGCAGCATGCCAGGCCTCCCTGTCCATCACCAACTCCCAGAGTTCACTCAGACTCACATCCATCAAGTCCGTGATGCCATCCAGCCATCTCATCCTCTGTGGTCCCCTTTTCCTCCTGCCCCCAATCCCTCCCAGGATCAGTCTTTTCCAGTGAGTCACTTGGGTAGAATTCCAGAGTCACAGTCAACCTAGGCTGTCTGAATTGGGATGAATTGCTTCAACTCTATTCTAGTTTCCTCATTTGTAAAAATGGGGCTAGTGGTGGATCTAGATGATTCTAAAACTCTGGATTAAAGAAGAATCCAATAATAAGCATCATGCTTTTTCTTTTTTCTTTAAAAAGAGAGGTTATATTGATCAGGATAGGAAAATGATTCGTGACAACCCATGGGCTCCTAACATATAAAAGAAAAATCTTTAGACTACAAAGGAAGGAGAAGAAAAATAAGATGTTTATGTGAAAAAGACTGCATGCTTTTTGTTGTTTTTGCTTTTGATGAGTCCTCATGGGCTTGGAGCCAATCACACTCTAACTGCAGCGAGGACATATGATAGAATCGATTCCTGGGGTCAAGTCTAGAGGTGATTCAAGACGTGTGGGACCATTCATGTGAGCAGAGGCTTCACTCAGCCAGGTGCTGCCAGTCCTGCTTTCTCTTGGAATCATGGCAGAGCATCATGGTTGGCTGGGAGCCCTGCTGAAAGCTGTCTCTGTTGTTTCCTGTCACTTAACAGTAATAAACCACTTTAAAACCTGTCTGGCCCTCAGAAAACCAACACTGGAGATACGACAATGATAAGGATCAGGCCCACTCAGAAGATGAACGAGGGAGAAGCTACTCCATATTGATTTCAGAAGGATCCCCTCACATCCCAAATCCCTGGACGTTGCCTTTTATGACCGAAGAAAGCTGTTCATTTACCTCTTCAAAGGGTTCTTCGTAATAGAAGACTTTCCAGTCTGGTGTTTCCTGTTGTCCTTAACTGGAATTTGTCAGATGCCCAAACTCTTAGACGCTGTCCTCAGTTACCGCTGGTCTATATAATGGCCAGCTTCCCAGGTGTGCAGCAGTAAAGAGTCTGCCTGCCATGAAGGAGACATTAGAGACACAGGTTTGATCCCTGGGTCAGGAAGATTCCCTGCAGAAGGAAATGGCACCCCACTCCAGTGTTCTTGCCTGGGAAATCCCATGGACAGAGGAGCCTGGCGGGCTGCAGTCCATGGGGTCGGTAAGAGTCGGACACAACTGACTCACTTCACTTTCACTTTTCACTTTCATGCATTGGAGAAGGCAATGGCACCCCACTCCAGTGTTCTTGCCTGGGAAATCCCATGGACAGAGGAGCCTGGTGGGCTCCGGTCCATGGGGTCAGAAAGAGTCAGACACGACTTGGTGACTGAGCACAGTTATATATACGGCTGTGGCAGATGATCCCATGATATGGAAAACTGTTAACTCCAAGCCCCCAAATTTGGTGCAACCACAGGTTTGCTTACCTCGTTGCTATAATCTAAAAACCGATGACTTCAAGAAAAGCCAGGCTTAACTTTCTTTGCAGGTGTTTGCGTTGATGTGAATAGAAATCCTGTCCTTGATCTTTATCCAGTGAAGATTCCCGAGGCTTTCCCCAGGAATAGAGCCACAAAACCATGCTATTCATCTAGATTCAGCGGACTACTCCTGCAAGACTCACCAGTCAGTCTTGTTCCTCAAAAGCAACACTTACTGAAAAGTTGAGGACAAACAGCAGATTCCTGACTCCCTTCAAATGGCTTATTTCTGTCTCAGAGCAGTGGCTTGATGTGTGTGACGTCGACCCCTCCAACCTGAACTCGTAAGGAGAAAGATGGGCAAATGGAGAGACCGAGGGTTTCTAGGAGAATAAGTCTGATTTATTTTACAAAAAAAACACAAAACAAAACAGATGCTTACTAACTGAAACAAATATGGCTCCTTAAAACTCAATGGGAAAAGCATTACGTGCGCTGTTAAATTACTTGATTGGAAAAGCCAATTTCTCAGGTAGAAAACATAATTCAGCAAGTAATTTCACCAAAGGGTAAAGAAAAGCATCCCGAGGAATCCGTCTGCCTTCCACTTTATCTAGGGCTCTGTAGCCACGTTCCCAACACTCACCATCTTGTCCCTCCACCCACACTGGCCCTGATTTCATGGGGAGACAGAAGGCAGCCATAGCCATGGGTCCAATCATGGGAGATGCCACTCACCCCCTGAAACCCAAGGACATGGAAATGATTCTGTGTGCGTGGGTATACTTGTCACTCGGTGTGTCCGACTCTTTGCAACCCCCAGCCTTCCTCTGTCCATGGGATTTCCCAGGCAAGAATACTGGAGTGGGTAGCCATTCTCTTCTCCAGGGGATCTTCTTGACCCAAGGATTGAACCTAAGTCTCTGGCACTGCAGGTATACTCTTTACCACTGTGCCACCTGGGAACTCATTAACCCCCAAATTAGGTATAATCAATGGATGTATCCAGGTTTTTTTTTTTATTTTTTATTTTTACTTTATTTTACTTTACAATACTGTATTGGTTTTGCCATACATTGACATGACTCCACCACGGGTGTACATGCATTCCCAAACTTGAACCCCCCTCCCACCTCCCTCCCCATAACATCTCTCTGGGTCATCACCGTGCACCAGCCCCAAGCATGCTGTATCCTGCATTGGACATAGACTGGCGATTCGATTCTTACATGATAGTATACCTGTTATAATGCCATTCTCCCAAATCATCCCACCCTCTCCCTCTCCGTCTGAGTCCAAAAGTCCGTTATATACATCTGTGTCTTTTTTGCTGTCTTGCATACAGGGTCGTCATTGCCATCTTTCTAAATTCCATATATATGTGTTAGTATACTGTATTGATGTTTTTCTTTCTGGCTTACTTCACTCTGTATAATCGGCTCCAGTTTCATCCATCTCATCAGAACTGATTCAAATGAATTCTTTTTAATGGCTGAGTAATACTCCATTGTGTATATGTACCACAGCTTTCTTATCCATTCATCTGCTGATGGACATCTAGGTTGTTTCCATGTCCTGGCTATTATAAACAGTGCTGCGATGAACATTGGGGTACATGTGTCTCTTTCAATTCTGGTTTCCTTGGTGTGTATGCCCAGCAGTGGGATTGCTGGGTCATAAGGTAGTTCTATTTGCAATTTTTTAAGGAATCTCCACACTCTTCTCCATAGTGGCTGTACTAGTTTGCATTCCCACCAACAGTGTAGGAGGGTTCCCTTTTCTCCACACCCTCTCCAGCATTTATTGCTTGCAGATTTTTGGATCGCAGCCATTCTAACTGGTGTGAAGTGGTACCTTATTGTGGTTTTGATTTGCATTTCTCTAATAATGAGTGATATTGAGCATCTTTTCATGTGTTTGTTAGCCATCCATACATCTTCTTTGGAGAAATGTCTATTTAGTTCTTTGGCCCATTTTTTGATTGGGTCATTTATTTTTCTGGAATTGAGCTGCATAAGTTGCTTGTATATTTTTGAGATTAGTTGTTTGTCAGTTGCTTCATTTGCTATTATTTTCTCCCATTTAGAAGGCTGTCTTTTCGCCTTGCTTATAGTTTCCTTTGTTGTGCAGAAGCTTTTAATTTTAATTAGGTCCCATTTGTTTATTTTTGCTTTTATTTCCAGAATTCTGGGAGGTGGATCATAGAGGATCCTGCTGTGATTTATGTCGGAGAGTGTTTTGCCTACGTTCTCCTCTAGGAGTTTTATAGTTTCTGGTCTTACATTTAGATCTTTAATCCATTTTGAGTTTATTTTGTGTGTGGTGTTAGAAAGTGTTCTAGTTTCATTCTTTTGCAAGTAGTTGACCAGTTTTCCCAGCACCACTTGTTAAAGAGATTGTCTTTACTCCATTGTCTTGCCTCCTTTGTCAAAGATAAGGTGTCCATATGTGTGTGGATTTATCTCTGGGCTTTCTATTTTGTTCCATTGATCTATATTTCTGTCTTTGTGCTAGTACCATACTGTCTTGATGACTGTGGCTTTGTAGTAGAGCCTGAAGTCAGGCAAGTTGATTCCTCCAGTTCCATTCTTCTTTCTCAAGATTGCTTTGGCTATTCGAGGTTTTTTGTATTTCCATACAAATCTTGAAATTATTTGTTCTAGTTCTGTGAAAAATATGGCTGGTAGCTTGATAGGGATTGCATTGAATTTGTAAATTATGTTGGGTAGTATACTCATTTTCACTATATTGATTCTTCCGATCCATGAACATGGTATATTTCTCCATCTATTAGTGTCCTCTTTGATTTCTTTCATCAGTGTTTTAGAGTTTTCTATATATAGGTCTTTAGTTTCTTTAGGTAGATATATTCCTAAGTATTTTATTCTTTTCGTTGCAATGGTGAATGGAATTGTTTCCTTAATTTCTTTTTCTACTTTCTCATTATTAGTGTATAGGAATGCAAGGGATTTCTGTGTGTTGATTTTATATCCTGCAACTTTACTATATTCATTGATTAGCTCTAGTAATTTTCTGGTGGAGTCTTTAGGGTTTTCTGTGTAGAGGATCATGTCATCTGCAAACAGTGAGAGTTTTACTTCTTCTTTTCCAATTTGGATTCCTTTTATTTCTTTTTCTGCTCTGATTGCTGTGGCCAAAACTTCCAGAACTATGTTGAATAGTAGCGGTGAAAGTGGGCACCCTTGTCTTGTTCCTGACTTTAGGGGAAATGCTTTCAATTTTTCACCATTGAGGATAATGTTTGCTGTGGGTTTGTCATATATAGCTTTTATTATGTTGAGGTATGTTCCTTCTATTCCTGCTTTCTGGAGAGTTTTTATCATAAATGGATGTTGAATTTTGTCAAAGGCCTTCTCTGCATCTATTGAGATAATCATATGGCGTTTATTTTTCAGTTTGTTAATGTGGTGAATTACATTGATTGATTTGCAGATATTGAAGAATACTTGCATCCCTGGGATAAAGCCCACTTGGTCATGGTGTATGATCTTTTTAATGTGTTGTTGGATTCTGATTGCTAGAATTTTGTTGAGGATTTTTGCATCTATGTTCATCAGTGAAATTGGCCTGTAGTTTTCTTTTTTTGTGGCATCTTTGTCCGGTTTTGGTATTAGGGTGATGGTGGCCTCATAGAGTGAGTTTGGAAGTTTGCCTTCCTCTGCAATTTTCTGGAAGAGTTTGAGTAGGATGGGTGTTAGCTCTTCTTGAAATTTTTGGTAGAATTCAGCTGTGAAGCCGTCTGGACCTGGGCTTTTGTTTGCTGGAAGATTTCTGATTACAGTTTCAATTTCTGTGCTTGTGATGGGTCTGTTAAGATTTTCTATTTCTTCCTGGTTCAGTTTTGGAAAATTGTACTTTTCTAAGAATTTGTCCATTTCTTCCACGTTGTCCATTTTATTGGCATATAATTGCTGATAGTAGTCTCTTATGTTCCTTTGTATTTCTGTGTTGTCTGTTGTGATCTCTCCATTTTCATTTCTAATTTTATTGATTTGATTTTTCTCTCTTTGCTTCTTGATGAGTCTGGCTAATGGTTTGTCAATTTTATTTATCCTTTCAAAGAACCAGCTTTTGGCTTTGTTGATTTTTGCTATGGTCTCTTTTGTTTCTTTTGCATTTATTTCTGCCCTAATTTTTAAGATTTCTTTCCTTCTACTAACTCTGGGGTTCTCCAATTCTTCCTTTTCTAGTTGCTTTAGTTGCAGAGTTAGGTTATTTATTTGACTTCTTTCTTGTTTCTTGAGGTATGCCTGTATTGCTATGAACTTTCCTCTTAGCACTGCTTTTATAGTGTCCCACAGGTTTTGGGTTATTGTGTTTTCATTTTCATTAGTTTCTATGCATATTTTGATTTCTTTTTTGATTTCTTCTGTGATTTGTTGGTTATTCAGAAGTGTGTTGTTCAACCTCCATATGTTGGGATTTTTAATAGTTTTTCTCCTGTAATTGAGATCTAATCTTACTGCATTGTGGTCAGAAAAGATGCTTGGAATGATTTTGATTTTTTTGAATTTATCAAGTTTAGATTTATGGCCCAGGATGTGATCTATCCTGGAGAAGTTTCCATGAGCACTTGAAAAAAAGGTGAAATTCATTGTTTTGGGGTGAAATGTCCTATAGATATCAATTAGGTCTAACTGATTTAATGTATCATTTAAAGTTTGCGTTTCTTTGTTAATTTTCTGTTTAGTTGATCTGTCCATAGGTGTGAGTGGGGTATTAAAGTCTCCCACTATTATTGTGTTATTGTTGATTTCCCCTTTCATACTTGTTAGCATTTGTCTTACATATTGCGGTGCTCCTATATTGGGTGCATATATATTTATAATTGTTATATCTTCTTCTTGGATTGATCCTTTGATCATTATGTAGTGGCCTTCTTTGTCTCTTTTCACAGCCTTTGTTTTAAAGTCTATTTTATTGGATATGAGTATTGCCACTCCTGCTTTCTTTTGGTCTCTATTTGCGTGGTATATCTTTTCCAGCCCTTCACTTTCAGTCTGTATGTGTCCCTTGTTTTGAGGTGGGTCTCTTGTAAGCAGCATATAGAGGGGTCTTGTTTTTGTATCCATTCGGCCAGTCTTTGCCTTTTGGTTGGGGCATTCAACCCATTTACGTTTATGGTAATTATTGATAAGTATGATCCCGTTACCATTTACTTTATTGTTTTGGGTTCAGGTTTATACACCCTTTTTGTGTTTCCTGTCTAGAGAATATCCTTTAGAATTTGTTGGAGAGCTGGTTTGGTGGTGCTGAATTCTCTCAGCTTTTGCTTGTCTGTAAAGCTTTTGATTTCTCCTTCATATTTGAATGAGATCCTTGCTGGGTACTGTAATCTGGGCTGTAGGTTATTTGCTTTCATCACTGTAAGTATGTCTTGCCATTCCCTCCTGGCCTGAAGAGTTTCTATTGAAAGATCAGCTGTTATCCTTATGGGAATCCCCTTGTGTGTTATTTGTTGTTTTTCCCTTGCTGCTTTTAATATTTGTTCTTTGTGTTTGATCTTTGTTAATTTGATTAATATGTGTCTTGGGGTGTTTTGCCTTGGGTTTATCCTATTTGGAACTCTCTGTGTTTCTTAGACTTGGGTGATTATTTCCTTCCCCATTTTAGGGAAGTTTTCAACTATTATCTCCTCAAGGATTTTCTCATGGTCTTTCTTTTTGTCTTCTTCTGGGACTCCTATAATTCGAATGTTGGAGCGTTTCATATTGTCCTGGAGGTCTCTGAGAATGTCCTCATTTCTTTTAATTCGTTTTTCTTGTTTCCTCTCTGATTCATTTATTTCTACCATTCTATCTTCTATTTCACTAATCCTATCTTCTGCCTCCGCTATTCTACTATTTGTTGCCTCCAGAGTGTTTCTGATCTCATTTATTGCGTTATTCATTATATATTGATTCTTATTTCTTCTAGGTCCTTGTTAAACCTTTCTTGCATCTTCTCAATCCTTGTCTCTAGGCTGTTAATCTGTGATTCCATTTTGATTTCAAGATTTTGGATCATTTTCACTATCAATATTCGGAATTCTTTCTCAGGTAGATTCCCTACCTCTTCCTCTTTTGTTTGGTTTGGTGGGCAACTCTCCTGTTCCTTTACCTGCTGAGTATTCCTCTGTCTCTTCATCTTGGTTATATTGCTGTGTTTGGAGTGGCCTTTTTATATTCTGGTAATTTGTGGAGTTCTCTTTATTATGGAGCTTCCTCACTGTGGGTGGGGTTCTATCAGTAGCTTGTCAAGGTTTCCTGGTTAGGAAGGCTTGTGTTGGAGTTCTGGTGGGTGGAGCGGGGTTACTTCTCTCTAGAGTGCAGTGGAGTGACCAGTAATGGGTTATGAGACATCAAAGGTTTTGGAATAACTTTGAGCTGCCTGTATTTTGAAGCTCAGGGGAGTGTTCCTGTGTTGCTGGAGAATTTGCGTGGTATGTCTTGTTCTGGAACTTGTTGGCCCTTGGGTGGAGCTTGGTTTCAGTGTAGGTATGGAGGCATTTGATGAGCTCCTATTGCTTAATGTTCCCTGAATTCAAGAGTTCTCTAATGTTTTCAGGCTTTGGACTTAAGCCTCCTGCTTCTGGTTTTCAGTTTTTACAGTAGCCTCTAGACTTCTCCATCTATACAGCACCGATGATAAAACATCTAGGTTAAAGATGAAAAGTTTCTCCACATTGAGGGACATTCAGAGAGGTTCACTGTTTTTGAAGACAATGGTCTGCTTTTCTGGTTGCCTGATGTCCTCTGCCAGCCTACAGAAGTTGTTTTGTGGAGTTTGCTCAGCGTTGAAATGTTCTTTTGAGGAATTTGTGAGGGAGAAAGTGGTCTTCCCGTCCTATTCCTCCGCCATCTTTTTTTCTTCTCTGGAAAATTCTTAAAGAGATGGGAATACCAGACCACCTACCTGCCTGCTGAGAAAACTTTAGTCACAGGTGGGTAGCTTGTATTTCGTCAGAAAGAATCCTCAGCCAGGGAGCATCAGGTACCACATCTACGTGTGTCATGGTTCTGCTGACAGGCCTTTTAAGGTAATCTTCAGCACTGATACTTTCCACGTTGTTCCATTTCATTCTATTCTACTCCTTTCTTTCTTTTTAGTATTGATCAGTGCATAACAAACTGACTTCAGAATTCACTAATGATTTTGATTTAGCAGTTGAAACATTGCTCTAGATGTGTCTCTACTTCATTTAGAGAGGGTGTGGCCACATTCTTTCCCCTGGAGCACGTGTGTCCGTATCCAGGTTTAATTAACAGTCTTATTCCGTGTGTGTGCTTATCACCAGGGGAGATAAGAGCGACAGCTGTCCTGATTGAGACGCTGTAGATTTTGTACAACTGCTTTACAATTTAGGCCAAACTGTCAATACTTCAATAATTCATTTTTGAAAAACTGATGTGTAAACCTGTCCCAAGGACAATGCAAACTAAATAACTACAAGGGAGCTTCCCTGGTAACCCAGGGGCTAAGAATCTGCCTGCCCACAGCAGGGAGACATGGATTCAATCCCTGCTGGGAATTTTCCACATGCCTCAGGGCAACTAAGCCCCTAGAGCTATTAAGCCTGTGCCCTAGAACCCAGGAGCCCTAGAGGCTGTGCTCTGCAACAAGAGAAGCCACCACGAGAAGCCGGAGTACAGAAACTAGAGAAAACGCAGTGCAGCAACGAAGGCCCAGCACGGCCAAAAAGAAATACAATTGTAGTAATTACAAGGAAGTGGAAAAACAGCAAGTGGTAATTCTACCGAGTTATGACAGATGTCAACTCACCAGTGAAAACACCTGGAAATCTCAGTGTATGAAAAAGCAGTCTATAAAAATTCAGCTTGAAAGTCACTCAGTTGTTTCTGACTTTGCGACCCCATGGCCTATACAGTCCATGGGATTCTCCAGGCCAGAATACTGGAGTGGGCAGCCTTTCCCTTCTCCAGGGGATCTTTCCAACCCAGGGATCAAACCCAGGTCTCCCGCACTGCAGGCGAATTCTTTCACCATCTGAGCCAACAGGGGAAGCCCAAGATGACCAGAGTGGGTAGCCTATCCCTTCTCCAGCTGATCTTCCTGACCCAGGAATCAATCCGGGGTCTCCTGCACTGCAGGCGGATTCTTTACCAACTGAGCTATTGGGGAAGCCCAAAACACAAGTTTATTCCAGACAATTTTCTAGCCCAGTCCGGATTTCTTCAGAGGGGTGTGGCTGGTGAGTGGAGGGACTGCATGGTGAGACTCACATGCAGATGCTGCACAGGGCGGTGGGGGAGGGGTTGTCAGCAGCAGCACCTCCTCCCGCCCTCAGGCCAGGCCAGGCCAGCAGCGACGGCTGGGCAAGCTCTCATCTACAGCGGCATCACACACATATATGCAGACCGTCAGCCCCACGGGAAGGAGCACATGCCTGACTTCTGTATCGCGTCCTCTCTCTCGAAGCTGAGATCAGTTAACTATGACAAGGACAGCCTTGCATGCTCCAGGCAGTGGAAAAAACACAGTGTGTTGTAAGCAACTAGACAAGAGCCACATAGCAGCAAGTAATGAGTATAATCTAGTGAGAATTCAGGAGGTGGCATAAATTTTACTTCTTATTAATGTTTTAATCGTCACTTTGTAAAATGTATTAAACCAGTTCATATCAAAACTCAGTGTGAAGAATGTGAAATGGAAAACTACAAAGACATTTTAAATAAATAATTTATTTATTCAAAATAGTTTTCTTAACCTTATTCACAGTTTCAAGTTTAAAATGAAAAAAAAAAATAAGGGGGTGGGGGAAGGGGAGAGGTACCTATCCTTGATCAACTGTCATACAAAGTCAAAGAAAAGCAGATCTGTTCAGAACATGCACTACAGACAGACTTGCACAATGGCTGGTCTTGGAAAAATCCCGTACTGAAGTTTGAAAAGGGTAGGCTTTTTCTGTGCGACTGAGAAGGAAACACTGTGGATGCACCAGAAGTTTCTCTAACCCACCTGAACCACTGCAATCATCTGGATAGAAATGCCCTTGACCAAAGCAACATTTCTCCAAGATAAGTATCTCTTAAACCCACATAGCTTAACATACTTCAAAAATATTTAAAAGTGTTAACTGCCCTACAGCAAGTCTATGAATACTGAGGTACCACGTCCTTCTCAAAGAAACGAACGTGGGAGCTCTAAGTCTGACTGTGATGCTGGCGCCTCCGACGAAGAAGCCAGAGAACTCTGCCACGGTTGTCTGTCGTGGGCAATGAGAACTCTGTGTTTCCATCGCTGTGCCTGTTTTAAGTGGGTATTTCCCTCATATTTAATGACACGGAGCACCGAATGGAAACGCTAGTACCCGAGTGCAGAAGGCACTGACAGCATCTGTGGACGCAGCCCCAGGCGGGAGTCACTGGACAGCGGTGCTGCCGCCTCCGCCGCGAGCCAGCTGGTCCAGCAAATGGATGAGGAGGTCGACTCTTTCCAAGAGAGAGGCGTTTTTGTTCGCAGTGGCTCTCAGGAGCTGGGAGTAAACCTGCTTGTTGGTTTTGAGGAGTACGTCTTCATCAAGGATACTACTGGGTAAAAAAAAAAAAAAAAAAAAAAAAGCAAGAGATGAAGAGAATAGTGGTGCCCACCAAGAACAGTAAGAGACCCAAAACTAAACACTGATGGCCCTGTCATCACTTTTCATGGAAGCAGGGGTCCTATTAATGCCGACTTCATACTTACTTTCCTAAACCGACTGTTCACAGGCCTGTTTTTAAACACTTATTTTAAAACATCAATTAAAGCCAATACTTATTCTTTTCATAAATAGTCGAGTGTCTACCATGTACCAGGAACTGCTCCTGGTCATGAACGAAACAGACCTGGATTCCCAGCCTTCATGGAAGCCACATTCTCCTGAGGGCAAGCTGGGCGGGTATACGAGGATCTGGGTAAGGTGCGGGGAAAGAAACTCCCCCAAGCCATTTACTGTATACCTTGTTTTCTTCTTAGTTGAAGACAGCAGCTTGATGGACTGAAGGAGAAGGAATGCCAAGCGAGATTCAAATATACTGAGCAGTTTTGTCACTTCTTCTCGATTAAGACTAGGAGGAGAATCAGCAGCTGGAGGGCTCTCTTCACTCTTAGGCTAAAAACAACAAAAAGAGATTTCAGCTCAGTCACCCCACAGTTACTGCTTCATACTAAAGTGTTGGAGCCACAGTTTGAATAATCTAGCAAACGTTTTAACCAAAACAAAGAGCAAATCGAGAGGATTTTTGTCCAGGGACAGCCCTGTTGGCGGCCTTGTCTCAGCCTTCTCTGCCTCTGGGAGAACATTCTGATAGACCAAACCATGTGAAAAAACTGTCTCAAACCTAAATGGCACTTATGTAGAAGAAACTTAAGCTTGAACGAAACCCTCCTGACTTTCCAACACCACATGCTCAAGGAACAGATGGAAACTGGTCCCATGTGGTTTGAGAACCAGAACCGGAAGTTCGCAGGATGGAGGCACCACGGGAACTCAGGGAAGCTTTCAGCCACAGAGAAGGCAGCATGAATACACGGATGCTGGGGAAACTGAAAGGCCTTCCCAGGGAGCCGGCGTAAGCCCACTCACCGTTCAGCTGTAGGCAGTTTAGTGGAAACTGATACAGACCTTTTTTTTTTGTCTTTATTCCCAGGGCCTTATTATTAACCAAGGTCTATGTGGTTATTTAAAGAAACAATTTTAAAATATAAAAGATACACTTGCAAGTTAAAGAACTGTTTAATAATTCCACCAAAAAAAATAAAATAAATCAGTTAATGTGTTTTTATGCAGTGTTAGTCGCTCAGTTGTGTCCAACTCTTTGACCCCATGGACTGTATCCTGCCAGGCTCCTCTGTCCATGGAATTCCCCAGGCACAAATACTGGAGTGGGTTGCCATTCCCTTTTCCAGGAGATCTTCCCAACCCAGAGATCAAACCCGGGTCTCCTGCATTGCAGGTGGATTCTCTGCCATCTGAGCCACCAGGGCAGGCCCATGCAAAGCATAGATATTTCTGTATTTGTATCCACGCATGCATGCATATGCCCACTGTACATACTCACCATGTAGCACTGACTTTAAGACATAAAAAACTGATAAATCTGTTTTTCCATTTACCTGTTCAAATTCCTCCACAAGCTCTTTTCTGATAAGCTGGAATGCATGCTTAGTTCTCACCATTATATCAAGGGCCCCAGATAGCGTTTTTAATTTCCCAACATTGCTATTCTGACCTAGAGTGGCAAACACAAAATGATCATTCCTTTAAATACAGAGAAACTCATCCAATGTATTAATGAAAATTCTGATTTTCAAACATTATGAAGGCAGCTCATGAAAATCCCAAGAAATCTAAATCCAACTTCTGCTCAGTAGTTATCCCTAGAGAAAAACAGAACTAGAGAAACAATAAACAATCATTGTTTTCTTGCCTCACTACCTGGTTTCATACTCAAGAGTAGTAAACACTGTTTAAAAAGGAATTAACCATATTGATCATCATAGCAAATCTGTTCCTAGTATCTACTTAAAAAAAAAAAAAATGAATCCTGCTCATTCTAAGGAATTCAAACATGGAAAATTCAAAGATGCAAACTAGAAAAGACCTCCCCAGACCACCCCCAGAAAGAGCTACTTGACGTTCAGTTCTGCACATGCTGCCAGAATTTTAAGAAGATGATTTTAGTAAAAGGTATTTCTTCCTTTTTTTTTTTTTAAAGATCTTTTTGATGTGGACCATTTTTAAAGTCTTTATTGAATTTGTTACAATATGGCTTCTGTTTTACGTTTTGCTTTCTTTGGCTGTAAGGCATGTGGAATCTTAGCTCCCCAACCAGGGACTGAATCTGCACCTCTGCACTGGCATTGGAAGGCGAAGTCTTATCCACTGGACTGCCCGGGAAGTCCCCCTAGTAAAAGGTGTTCCTAAAAACTGTTTTGGGTAGGTAATACGTTCTCAAAACGTGTAACGTTCAAGTGGGCATACGCTGAAAGCTGCCCTGCCGGCCTCCCCAGAAGAGACAGTGCCATCAGTTTCGTGTCCATCCTTCCAGAGACACTGTATAAACATGTACACATTAAACTCATTTTAATTTTATAGAAGAAAATAACTGAAATGAAACCAGTAGGATTGCTGTACTTCAAATAAATGTTTGTTTCTTTACCAGACAAGAGATACTTCTCGCAAGATGCTTCTGCAGAAAGGGAACAGCTGAACAAGGTAGAGGAGTGAGTTTAGAAAAACACACCCGGTGGTGGAGAGCCAGCCCACTCCAAGCTGAGGCGAATGGCAGAATACCACGTCTCCCTTTACCCCTCCCTGCCCTCCCACCTCATCTGCACCTTGTCAGGCTCTGTGGTTACCGTGCAGAGGGACTCAGTGGGGCCGCCACGCTGCCACCACCGCTTCTCCGCCCCCACCTTGTTCATGATGACTCAAATCTTTGTCTAAAGTAACTTGTCAGAATTTTTTTTTTTTTTTTCAAATAAGAAATCCTGGGCTGTATTCCAGTATTTCTAGTCATTAAACATAATCTAACACATTTATGTTTTAAACAGCATTTCAAAAAAACATCCCTATCCAAAGACATTAACTATAGACAAATTTAAAAGAAGACAGCATTACTTACATCCAAGAGTGATCCATAGGTCTGCCTCACTCTAAGACAATCCAACACTAAGCCAATGCATACAAATCTGAGAAATAAAGAAGACTTACTGGCCATCTGGAACTCTGCAAAGGCTACTCTTTCTAACTGTACTCTAAGGAGTTCACACGGAGCGTCTTTCAGAAGCTGAAAAAGCTTCCCAGCCTTGCTGTAATGAAGGTCTGCCAGCACCCGGTGCTGCTTCCTAAGCTGCTCATCACCAACCTAGAACCAAAAATAAGATAAATCCTAAGGCTTGGGCTTCACAGCAACGACTTCACCAGACCTCTGGATCACTAAATGCTTTTCAGCATTTTGTTGAGTCCCAGAGTTTTAGCTCTTGCATCTGGGTCTGTGTTTCACTGGTTTTGGGTGTTGCATGCGGAAGGCAGGCCAGCTCCATCCTTCTGTGTGCAGGAGTCCAGCTGTCCCGGCGCCAGGGAGCTGCCTCAGAACCCTCTCATGCTGGCATGTGCCATGAGGATATTAGGCCATCTGGACAAATATAAGTTTAGGTTGGGGCCCCCCTGAGGCAAGTGAAAGAGTCTAGGGTCAGCTCAGAGGAGAGAGAAAAACCCTCTCCAGGTTAAGCTGGGCCTCAAAGGACAATATTCCTGGGATAAAGGCAACCCAGAAGCAAACCCACACCCAAGGGACTGCAAGGTAAGCTGCCTTGGTGCTAAGGAAGGGAAAACAACAAAACCATTAAAAAAAAAATCCCTGAGAAACTATATAGGCACAAGACTCCTGGCAGAAGCAGGTCACCCTCTCTGAAGGAAGGCACCTCGACCTCAGGCCTCAGATTATTCTCAGAAACACATGGATTTGAGCACCAGGGTTCACGTACAAGACTGTTCATAGTACTGTTTCTAATTAGCCCCCTGGTAGCTCAGAGGTTAAAGTGTCTGCCTGCAATGCGGGAGACCTGGGTTTGATCCCTGGGTCAGGAAGATTCCCCTGGAGAAGGAAATGGCAACCCACTCCAGTATTCTTGCCTGGAGAATCCCATGGACAGAGGAGCCTGGTGGGCTACGGTCCACGGGGTCGCAAAGAGTCAGACACGACTGAGCGACTTCACTTTCACTTTCCAGCCTCAAATGAGAACCACCCCAAAGTTCAGCTATCACAGAATGGATAAATAAACTGATATACTCATTTAATGAATCCTACAAAGCTAAGTAAATGAACAGTTATGCATCCACCTGGAAGAATCTCCAAAATGTGATGTTAACTAAAGAGCAGTAAGTCAAAGAAGAATATATACAGTATGGTTTGTTCTATAAAGGTCAAAACCAGATAAAATATAAACATACTGCTTAAGTGATAAAACACAGAAAAAGTATGGACATAATAGAAAGCCCCGGACAGGAGTTAATCTGGGCGGGTACTGAGAGAGACTCAGCAGGGGAAGGGGCACACAGGGCGCACCTGATGGACCCTTCCACTCCTTAACCTCGAGGCGAGGTACACAGGGCTTTCCTTTGTTATTCTTTAAACTGTACAAATGCTTCACATGTATCCCCTGTGTCCTTTGATATGCATGCTCCATTTCACAGTAAAATTTTTTTAAACTGAGTGATGGATACTTTAAATTGGCATAGAACCATTTTCTATAAAGAGTAACTACATTAAAAAAAAAAAAAAGACTAAATAATACACTCCGGCAAATGTCTAATTTTGCAAACTAAGGCCTAATCAACTGTAATGGAAAAAAATATGCAACATGGGGGAAGGGGAAACACTTACCCTTCAAGCTTTTCTGAAATGGCTACAAGAACAGATGGCATTTAAAATCTATACAGAAATGCAAGACAAACAACACTTCTAAGTGGACTGAATCGGAATGGCAGTACCTGGTTCCGCAGGCAGCTATGGTACATGGACGCCAGCCTGTGATGGATGGTTGCAGCCCGGTACTGACAAAGGGGCTGTCGGGCAGACACCGAGTCCACGTCGCAGTATTTCAGCGACTTCATCATCGCCTCGCTGACTTCTTTTTCAATCTGTGTATTTTTTTTTTAAGGGAAAGGGAAAAATGACCATCTCATAATCTTGTGTAAGAATTTTAAAAACAAATACTGCTTGTCAAGGAAAAGACTGTAACAGATGCTATGTATCTGTTAAAGGAATATATAAGGTTAATACTTCTACATAATCAAGCAAATATTATTACCTGCTCTTGAGCTTTTCTAGATAATGGAGCATAATCTTGCTGTAGAGTTGCCATCGTAAAATAAGTAGTGGACAGTTCCCAATTCACCGAGTCCCAGACGGCTGGGTGTATGTCCCGTGTTCCCAAGGACCTTAGAGCTTTCAGGTAGTAATCGACAGCCTGTGAGGGAGCAGAGGGCCACTGTGACTCAGCTTAAGTACACACCTTAAACTAAAACATGCCTCATAGTCACCCCAACAGCAACTTTCCTTGAGAGAATTTATAGGACAGTGTCATGAAGAAAGGGAAAAAAGTAAATCAATGACACTCTTCAATGACGGAAGTGATTTCAAGTGGACTGCATTTCGCCCGCCTTTCCTCTTAAGTGTCATCAGGCAAGCTGTTTTACGACTCATGTGAACCCATGAGGATTCATTTCTTCCTTCATTTTTGTCCCCTCCTTTCTAAATAAAAATTATAGCTTATATAACTAGCAAACTAGATAAAATATTTTTTGACGAGTCTACAGATGGAACAATTTGCTGGGTTTGACTGTATTTAAAGAAGCAACCCTTCCCACCTCTATCATAATGCTGAAATGCATGGTCATTGTATTCAGCCAAACAAAATCTCACTGAATTCCATCACCCACCAATAATTTCTACATTTCTGGTGTGTACTTATCCACTTTTTCTATGAATATGTAAACTTAAGAAAAATAAGATCACTTTGTTTTAAAGCTCAATATGCAACAAACATTACTCACTAAATATAAACAGATTCAAAGTTCTTGACTAAATGTGTGTTCTTGAGTTCTTATACCTTCTCCAATACTAGATATCACCATTTGCCAAAAAATTTTACAATTTGATAAAAGAAACTCAGTTTAAAAGTTTCATAAAACTTTGAAATTGTTCTTACATATGAACCAGTTTTTTTGTTCAAGGTTAGTTGTTCTGCTACTGGGGCAGCTTATTTTCAAGGATTCTTAGTTTTCTTTTTATCTTAAGGGTTTATTAACCTCTGAGCTGTCACGTGCGCTTTGTTTTCCCTAGATTTGGACTACTCTGCAACTGTGCTTTCTGTTGTGCATTTAAAACACAACTTTTATGCATCTGAACATCCATCTTTTACTTTGTGATTTTTGTTCATTGTGTTATGAAGGGAAAATCCCATCTCATCAGATTAACTATCTACTTATGTTTTCCTTTGAGATTTCTACAGCTTCACTTCTCCAGGTCGATCTTTCATCCATTTGACATTTACTCTGGTGGTAGTTGTTGTTCAGTTGCTAAGTCGTGTCCAACTCTTTGCACCCCCATGGACTGTAGTCAACCAGGTTCCTCTGTCCATGGGAGTCTCCAGGCAAGGATACTGGAGTGGGTTGCCTTTTCCTTCTCCAGGGGATCTTCCCAACCCAGGGATCAGACCCATGATCTCCTGTGTCTCTTCACTGGCAGGCAGATTCTTTACCACGGCACCACACAGACTGGGGTGGCTTTAATCTGGTTCAGTTCAGTTCAGTCGCTCAGTCGTGTCCGACTCTTTGGGACCCCATGAATCGCAGCATGCCAGGCCTCCCTGTCCATCACCAACTCCCAGAGTTCACTCAGATTCACGTCCATCGAGTCAGTGATGCCATCCAGCCATCTCATCCTCGGTCGTCCCCTTCTCCTCCTGCCCCCAATCCCTCCCAGCATCAGAGTCTTTTCCAATGAGTCAACTCTTTGCATGAGGTGGCCAAAGTACTGGAGCTTCAGCTTTAGCATCATTCCTTCTAAAGAAATCCCAGGGCTGATCTTCAGAATGGACTGCTTGGATCTCTTTGCAGTCCAAGGGACTCTCAAGAGTCTTCTCCAACACCACAGTTCAAAAGCATCAATTCTTCAGCGCTCAGCCTTCTTCATGGTCCAACTCTCACATCCACACATGACTACTGGAAAACCATAGCCTTGACTAGCTAACCATAAAACCAATAAACCATAGCATTATTGACTATGCCAAAGCCTTTGACTGTGTGGATCACAATAAACTGTGGAAAATTCTGAAAGAGATGGGAATACAGACCACCTGACCTGCCTCTTGAGAAATCTGTATGCAGGTCAGGAAGCAATAGTTAGAACTGGACATGGAACAACAGACTGGTTCCAAATAGGAAAAGGAGTATGTCAAGGCTGTATATTGTCACCCTGCTTATTTAACTTATATGCAGAGTACATCATGAGAAATGCTGGACTGGAAGAAACACAAGCTGGAATTAAGATTGCCAGGAGAAATATCAATAACCTCAGATATGCAGATGACACCACCCTTATAACAGAAAGTGAAGAGGAGCTAAAAAGCCTCTTGATGAAAGTGAAAGAGGAGAGTGAAAAAGTTGGCTTACAGCTCAACATTCAGAAAACGAAGATCATGGCATCCAGTCCCATCACTTCATGGGAAATAGATGGGGAAACAGTGGAAACAGTGTCAGACTTTCTTTCTTTGGGCTCCAGAATCACTGCAGATGGTGACTGCAGCCATGAAATTAAAAGACGCTTACTCCTTGGAAGAAAAGTGTTGACCAACCTAGATAGCATATTCAAAGGCAGAGACATTACTTTGCCGACTAAGGTCCGTCTAGTCAAGGCTATGGTTTTTCCTGTAGTCATGTATGGATGTGAGAGTTGGACTGTGAAGAAGGCTGAGCGTTGAAGAATGACGCTTTTGAACTGTGCTGTTGGAGAAGACTCTTGAAAGTCCTTTGGACTGCAAGGAGATCCAACCAGTCCATTCTGAAGGAGATCAACCCTGGGATTTCTTTGGAAGGAATGATGCTAAAGCTGAAACTCCAGTACTTTGGCCACCTCATGCAAAGAGTTGACTCATTGGAAAAAACTGATGCTGGGAGGGATTGGGGGGCAGGAGGAGAAGGGGATGACCGAGGATGAGATGGCTGGATGGCATCACTGACTCGATGGACATGAGTCTGAGTGAACTCCAGGAGATGGTGATGAACAGGCAGGCCTGGCATGCTGCGATTCATGGGGTTGCAAACAGTCGGACACGACTGAGCGACTGAACTGAACTGAACTGACTAGACGGACCTTAGTCGGCAAAGTAAAGTCTCTGCTTTTTAATCTGGTTACACCAATGCAATTTACTGAACGATTGTGTTTTCCCTATCAATTCAACCTGTCGTCTTCACTACTGAATCCCTAGTACTCTTAGGCTAGATGCTGATGTCTCTTCCTATGCCATCACCAAGTTAACTATTTCAGTTTTATCACCTTTTAGTGGTGCTATAGCAAAGTGGAAACAACAATCAAGTGTGAACAGATGAAGCCCCATATGCAAGTGTTACCTTATTGTAATACAAGCCTTCTTCTGGTGAGAATTCACGTTTAAATTCATCACCTGCGCCACAGTGCGCCTGTGCGCAAATCCGCATGAGTCGTCCCGTGTTACATAATAAAAGGGCCGCATTTGTGGCATCGTCGATTGACTCAAAGTTGTGAATTCCCTTTTCAAAACAAGAAAAGCTTTTTTTCCACAACTGTTGCTCTGCAGTGGACACAGTTTTGCTCACTTTGCCAGAAAAGAAAGAAAACAATTGCGTAAGCAGGTATCAGTGTAAGCCCACCAGTGTGTCTTGATGAGAGGAGCGTGGCAGTGACAGGGTGCCCAGGGCAGCAGCAGCCACCTGGACCAACTGCAGCGCGCTATTCTCATCACACCTGTTATACTCTCTTCACGCCTCTGTTCCCCACCCCCCAAACCTATGCTGAGGTCCTACACACAACTGCGATTCACTTAAGGTCATCTGTGGCTGTTGTTCAGTTTCTAAGTTGTGTCCTCCTCTTTGCGACCCCCTGGACTGTAGACCGCCAGGCTGCTCTGTCCGTGGGATTTCTCAGGCAAGAATACTAGAGTGGATTGCCATTTCATACTCCAGGGAATCTTCCCATCCCAGGGATTGAACTCGTGTCTCCTGCATTGGCAGGTGGGTTCTTCAGCACCGAGCCACCTGGGAGGTCATAAAGTGGGACTCTGATCCAAAATGACTGTCCTCATAAAAGAGATGCCAGCAATGTGCACAGAGAGAAGGCCAGGGGAGAAGACAGCAAGAAGGGGGCCACCTGAAGGGGGCCACCTGCAAGCCAACGGGAGAAGTCTCAGAGAAATCCAGCCTTGGACTTTTAGCTCCAGACTGTGAGACATCAACTTCTGTTGTAAAACCATCTAGTCCGTTGTATTTTTTTTTAACTCTTTATTTTGTATTGGAATACAGCCGATTAACAATGCTGTGACAGTTTCAGGTGGACAGCAAAGGGACTCAGCCACACACACACATGTATCCATTCTCCCGTAAACTCCCCTCCCAACCAGGCTGCTACATAACACTGAGCAGAGCTCCCTACTACATCCCTATGCTATACAGTAGGTTAGTCTGTGCTATTTTGTTATGGCAGCCAAGCAGGCTAAAACAATATTCTGAATCCTCTTCTCTATTAATCAGCTGGTATTAAAGCAAGCAAATAAGAACATCTGAGCAAAGCACCATTTTATAAAGATTCTAGAGACATGGTCCCATGAATTTTAAGAGGCACAATCTGCGTCTTCTCGAATTCTCCTTTCTGACTACCACTTTTCATATGCCTTTACTGACTTCCTCCTCCAGAAGCACCTTAAAAGCACATGTTCTTGTATCTCAACTTAAAAAAACAGACTATATATGTATAAATAACAAAGCTCAGGTCCTCCCACCAGCAATGACCTCTTGTACCTTGGTGCCAAGCACCACTCACAGGGCACAGGCATACGGTAACTCACTTATTCAGCTTATGCACTGTCCCCCGCTTTCTCCCTCAGCCCGTTTTGTTTCTCATGCTGTGTGTACAGCCTCTACAATTTCACCCATTCTCATGGGTTCAACTATCACCCTGATGTGAATGGTTCCCAGTCTAAGTTTCGCTAACCCAAAGAGCTCTTGCTGACCCACACATTTCTGACTACTAAACCAGACCATTCACTCACATGTCCACTGGCCTCTCACACTCAACATGGGTCCAGAGGAATCCAACACCCTCTGCCTGAATCACTGAAGACCACTCGTTGCTACTCCCAACGCCCTCTGACATGGTATCTCTGGCTCTTTCCTTCTGCCTACTCTGGTCAGGACATCCCACCTTTCCCACGTCTGCCTGCTGACGCCCTACATGTCATGTGCCATCTGCCCAAACTACATCTTCTTCCCACAAGCCTTCCAAACACATGCAACTCGAAGAAACGTCTCCTTTCCCCACTCCTCTACTGAACTGCACTGGTGCTTACAGCATCTTTCAGAGACCTGTATTCATATCCAGCTTCCCAACTTGGAGAACTACGTGTTAGCTGACTTTATATCCAGCACAAAGCCTACCACGTGGCTGACTGTCCAACTCACTTCTGAACTGATCAGGTGGAGGACAGAGGACACCGAAATAACTCCCAAGGGAAAATAATGTCTCTTCCTATTTTTATTTCCTCAGGATTTAATAATAAAAGATAAAAAGTGTATCCCTTTATGAAATTACACCAAATGCCACAGTTCCTGGCTTGAACCATGTAAAAAATCAGCATGATTTACTAAGAGGATAGGTGATAGAGAGGGGACCCCAGAAAGATACTCACCTAGCCTCTCGCTCTGTAACGCAGCAGCCTGATTCATGTAAAAGACACCGATCTCGTTTCTAATGTTACCCATTCTCTTCAATACTTGTACATAGTGCTCTGGGTTTTGGCTTTTTAAGTCACTAAACTGCAGGATTTCATTAGCAGCCTCATAACATTTACAACTAACTGAAAGTTGACTTTCTAAGTCTGTAGACAAATCAGTGGCCCATGCAAATCCTTAAAAGAAAAAGAGGAAACATTACCGTGAATCATATGAACCCTTCTTCCTTAGCATCTAAGTAATCTAATACTTTTAAGACAAAAGAACAAATAGATGCAATATAGCATAAACATATTAAAATTCAATTAATACCACTAAACTTTTAAATTTCAGAAGGTCTCTGAATTTATTTAAACAACTGTGTTTTGTTGAAACATTAACATCTGATTAAGAGAAGTATTTTCCTGCCTAAAAATACCAAACAATTCCCAAGACCCAGATTTTACCAGATGCGCTGCTTATTGGTACAGACCTAAAGTTGTCCACTGATACGAAGTAAACCATTTTTTCCTTTTTAACTACTGAAAACCGTTCTTGAAATAAATTTCTGACTGCTACCAGAAGCTAGTTATGTACATTTCCTTCTCCAGAGGATCTTCCCGCCCCAGGGATCGAACCTGGGCCTCCTGCATTGCAAGCAGATTCTTTACCGATTTAGCTACAAGGGAAGCCCCATTATATGAATAGTTAAGTTTAAGTCGCAGAAGAAGCTAACTGATAAGCTCTAAAGACTTAAACCTGCCATCTAGTGGAGACTGGAGTAAACTCAGGGGCTGGGCCCAAAAACTCAAGGGAAAAAAGGGCAGTACCCCTGCTGCTAACTTTCAGGGAGCACATCACTCTTACAAAGAGGTACCTTAAGTGAAACCAGCATGATGGGAGCTGCAAAAACAAACTATGGATTTTCTCACCACATCTATTAAAATAAAATGGTCATCTGAGAAATTCAGACAGGGAGGAAGGGAAGAAAGAGGGCCAGAAACCCCCAAGGAAATTATACATTTCCTCCCTCTGTGTACTCTCTAGATGTTAACAGTCCAAAACTTTTTGGGATGTGGGTATCAAGTGATATAAACAACTCAAGAGCATAATAAACAATTTCATGATACATTACAAAAGCACCTTACATCTCATTTACTGCCCAAACTGCGGGTGCTTATATCTACTGGACAGAGCTAAGAGGAGGAATACTGCTGCTGTGGACTAAATTCTCCCATCTCCCAGGCTTAAAATCTGACGACTCCAAAAAGACAGCCGTGAACCACGTTCAAAAAATAATGACCTCTGTATCTTAGCCCCTAGGAACCATTCAGAAGGTAACACATTCCCTTTTATGCACTGCTAATTCCTTTTCAAAAGAAAATCATGGGTTGGTCAGTTGACGAAAGGGTTATTACAGAAAGACAAGTGTAAAATGGTCAGTATGATCGCCCCCCAGAGATTATTTTTAGTTAGTTCCAGTTGTATAATTAGTAATTACAAAATATTCCAAAACCATTTTAGACACAAATACACAGGATTGTGTTCAACGTTAACATTAAGAAATGATGACACCCTGACGTTTCTGGCGCTTCTCTGAGCCACAGAGCAGGCCCCTCCCTGCGTACCCTGGCAGCTGGACTCCCTGTGGAGGCTGTGCAGGATCTCCTGGTCCTCCTTCGTTTGGTAGTTGAACTCCTCAAGGTGTGCCGCCCTGTTGCTTGCGTTCTGGGCCAGCATTAGCTGGATATCACCGCAGAGCGTCAAATACTGAGAAAGAAACAGCAGCACTTCAGAAAGCATATTGGTGCAGAGGCAGCAGTAAGTATCTATGTGGAAAGAGCAGGAGGGAGAGAAAACATAGCACATTAAAAATGAAGGGACACAGTAAAACTTAGGAAGATCGTTCATGTATTTCAAAATGAAGGGCTATTAAACCAGAGTGGAAAGTACTAGGAAACATACAAGGTTAGAAAAAAATTTTTACATGAACATTTCACTGAGCAAAATTTCACTGTGATTCAGATGCCTTCTCTGATCTCTTCTCCCAAAGCTACTGAACATATTCATCTGCAGTGACTTACCATGGCTCTGCAAAGCTAATTTAATGTATCGTAATGCTCTTCCGTACTTCTGAAGACTCATGGCAGCATCAGACAAGACGTAATAGGCCTTCGATGACTTGAGAATCAGCTGGAGCTTCATTTTATGTTGCCAAGAACCAGGGATCATTCCAGATTGACTGGAATAATTGCCCTTCTGAAGGGAGCCCACTACAACATGAGGGGGAGAAGACGTACATTTTATTTGAATATAAGTCTCACTGTACCAAAAAAAATTGTTTCTTGATATAAACACACCAGGCTTTGGTACAATTAACAGTACAACAAAACTGGTAAATGCTATGCTACTTAAACGCGGCGAAGTATTACTAGAACAGCAGTGTTTCAATCCCCTTGAGATCTCCAAAGCCCTCCTTCCACACAGCTGTCAACTCTGTCACTCCCTCTGGGGCTCACTGACATCCCTGGGTTCGTGACTGGCATCTACTTCCTTTCTCTAGCCTATGGGTCAACCTGCCCCAAAGTGCACCTTCCTGAAGCACAGCTTTAATCACAGAACTCCTGTTCTAAACATTAAAATGGTTCCTCACCACTTATTATGTCATGCTCAGCATCTCCCAGGTTCAAGATTTCTCCTTTTTTGATCAGCTCTAATGTTTGAGTCTTTCAAAATACAAATGAAAAGTATTTAAGGCTCTTTTATGGTTTTATTCATGCCTGTATTTCTTTTTCCTCTGCTACTGTAAGCATTTTCGATGTGTGAGGCATCTTCAGAGAACCAAAGATGAGGTTTTGCTCACAAGCGTATTTGTGTTTGTGTATAAAACCATTAAGCACAGCTGAGGATGACTAAGGCAGGCTTCAGGAAGTGCTTACAGGACAAAGTGGTGAGGGAACCAAGGAATTGTGACTCAGACAGAGGTGGTGAACACAGAGGCCTTGAACAAGAGCAGGATATTCAACAGTTGAGAGGGGGAGGAAGGAATAGACAGAAAAGGCGTTTCAGAAAAGACAACAGCGTGAGAAAAGCAGAGACAGGAGTCTCCATGCTGGTGTGTAGAAGCTCAGGCCAGCACACAGGAGGCACAACGTAAATGCTGGGGAAGCGAGTCCTGCCACGCCCCACTTATGCTCATGAAGAGAAAACCTTTCAGAAAGCTCTTGGTACGATTTTAAACATACGGGCTTTCAAAATACTTTTAAAATTAGCTGGAAACTGGTTTCAAAAAAGGGAGGGGAGATAGGGTTGGGAAAAGAAATACAACTTAGGTTAAAATGAGAAACTCAGCACTTTTACTTTGAAGCCCACAAGTTCCTCGTGACATGGCGTCCTTGACCAGATTGACGCTTTTAAGCACACGTGCAGCTTACTCCAGCACTGGGAGGGGAACAGGCTGCCACTGCTCTGGTCATCACGTGCCCCGCTCTGAGCTCATTTACCTGCACCGACTCACTTAATCCACACAGCACCCCTTTAAAGGAGGCCCTGCTTTTGTCTCTACTTTGGGAGAGAAAACATGGCTCAGCAAAGTCAAACGACCTGCCCCAGTGAAGCTGGGACCTGAAGCTGTGCGGTTTGGCTCCTAAGTACTTGTGTTTAAGCCCTTGACTGCTCCTACTGAAGCAGGGCCTTCTCAGGAGAAGCCTAAGGGCTGAGGGCATTAGTTCTTCACAGCGGGTGACAGGAGGAGGCAGGTTCCTCACACTCTCATTAGAAATATCTACCAAGGATCGAAATCACCCAGCTTTATTTTACACTTTGAATGAAACGATATCTTCCCCTACTTTCCATTCATATGTAGCCTTTATTTGAATTCCTTTCAATGAAGGCCTTAATTGACCCAAATCTGCTGCTGATAAAGGCCCAGTACATTATTCCATTGAAATGGCCTTATTTGCACTTCAATTCAACTTACTTTTGTCCAAAAACAAGGCCATCTGCTTCTCTAGACCCTCAGGACCCCCTCTTGTGGATTCATCCTCATATTTTAATGGGATTGGGGTATTGGGGTCAGCGGCAGGGAGGTCACTTTCTTTTTTGATGCTGCTGTCCACAGACTTTAAACCCTTTAAAAAAAGGAGAAATGTTTACTATACATGTCACTGAACATCAACTGGAAATGAAATATAACACAGTATCTGGACAACCAGATACACCTAAGAGAATTTATATTTTGAAAACAGACTTTAGAAACTACATTTGGCCTGAAAGTTAGGAAAAACTAATTTTCAATTCATGCTTTAAGGGGGAAAAAAAATCACAGTAGAATATCACTCAGAATAGCATTTAGCTGATTCACTTTGCTGTACAGCAGAAACTAGCATAACGCTGTAACAGCAACTATACTCCCAATAAAACTTTATTTAAATGAAAGATTAACATGTAGACACCAATAAACAACTGAGAAGGCAATGGCACCCCACTCCAGTACTCTTGCCTGGAAAATCCCACGGACGGAGGAGCCCGGTAGGCTGCAGTCCATGAGGTCGCTAAGAGTCGGACACGACTGAGCGACTTCACTTTCACTTTTCACTTTCATGCACTGGAAAAGGAAATGGCAACCCACTCCAGTGTTCTTGCCTGGAGAATCCCAGGGACGGCGGAGCCTGGTGGGCTGCCGTCTATGGGGTCACACAGAGTCGGACACGACTGCAGCGACTCAGCAGCAGCAAACAAGTGCCATCTGCATATCAAGTACAAGCTTTACTGAAAGAGTGATGTCTAAACGGAAACTTACCTCCAGAACATAGCTCAGCACAAGCCTACAGCGCTCTTCTGTGTCATGACAAACCGGAAACGCACAACTGGGCTTCAGAAACAAACATTAAAAATTATTAACGTGCTGCCAATACAACAAATTCCATCTCCCAGGAATTACTAAAATTCTGCAAATCAATAAATTTTGAACTTTTCTGTGTATTCAGCTTAGTGAGGTATCTGTTTCAAGGTTAATGAATTGTTTCAATTACACACTAATCTTGTTTTAATTGCAGAGTAAATGGATATAAGCATCAATAAAAATTTTGTTTAAAAAGATCTTCCAGTATATGTTGCTTTAAGTACTTAAAATTGAAAAAAATAATTCTATTACAACAAAAAAGGCAAGCAAGAGATGTTTTAAATAAATCTACACCTAATCCGAAGGGTCAGCTCACCCCCGACGAGCACGAGTGCTTGCTAACACACAGTTTACAATATCAGCAGTTTAGCAATGTTAACCAGCACTGCCCACGGTCTCATGTATAATGCATACACTTAATTAGGAGCAGAGCCAGTTAATAACCTCTGCCTAGTAGGTGATATGATGTGTAAGCAGTTCTGTGAGGCATTCCACTTGGTGAATCTTACAGGCTGGAATTACCACTCTCATTATACAGAGAAGTAAACACAGATGTTAGGTGCTGTGTTCAAGCTTGCAGTGGGCGAGTGCTGAGACCGGGGCCCTGGAGCCATACTGTCTGTACTCCAGAAAGTACTGAGATACGGTAGATCTAACACAAAAGACATGTTTATATGAATGCTATTTCTGAGTGCTTTCAATATTGATAGAAAGTTCTCTGCTAAAAAAAAAAAAAAAATCTGTAAACACACCACTCACCAAATGTAACTGCATTCTGTTGACGAAGCAGTTTCCCAAACAAGGTACTTTTTACAACCAATGATTTTGTTTACAGTAAGAAACATTTTTTTTTTTTTTTTACTGTACTGGGAGTTGCTCAAGCTGCCAAGTGCACTAAAATTCAGATGGATAGTTAATGACTTTTTCCTGTGGTCATTTAGTCAAATATTCACTGAACACCAATTATGTGTTGTGGGCTTCCTAGGTGGTGCAATGGTGGTGAATCCGCCTGCCAGTGCAGGAGATGCACGTTTGATCCCTAGTCGGGAAGATCCTCTGGAGGAGGAAATGGCAACCCACTCCAATATTCTTGCCTGAAAAATCCCATGGACAGAGGGGTTGCAGTCCACAGGGCTGCAAAGAGTCAGATATGACTGAGCGACTGAGCACACAGGAGCATTATGGGTTGTAGCCATGGAGACACAGGAGAGCCTGTATTTCCAGGGAGCCCGTACCTCCAGGGAGCCTACAGTTCAGACACACGGGAATTTCAGGTACAGATTACCAGCCCCATGGAGGAGAAAAAAACAGTGCATGTTTTATCTAGAGCAGTCAGGGAAGGTCTCCTAGAGGTGACATCTCAAGCAACTTAGAAAAAGCCAGCCACAGAAAGGTCTGGGGAAAGGGTAAGTTCCGAGCACAAGCGACAGCAGATGCACAGGCCCGCAGATGGGCGTGACTCTGCATATGAGAGAGAGAAAAAGGCAGTGGGGCTAAGGTAAACGACAGGGGAAATGAAGAGGTCAGAAGGACAGGCAATGTTTTGGAATGACAGAGAGATCCTCTAAAAACCTATTTGAATATAAAACTTCCATCTGAAAGTTAACATCAGAGCTTAAAGTAAGAGATTATCTATAAATACAACTGGAAAGTAGTAATAATTTGGAAAAATAAAACAGTCTAGAAAAAATGGATGGTACGACAGTCAACGCGATCAACACCAACAGAAACCTAATGGGCAGGAAGCTGTCAGGGTCCACTGGGCTGTGACCAGTCAGGACATGTCCAATCCAGCTGACATGCCTGCAGTCACTGAAAGGTGCTGTCCTATAGCACAGGGACAAGGTGCCAGGTCTTTCCACATTCGGATCAACAAGCTGCCCATGCGCTCTGATTCTATGTTCACCAAGCAACATATACTGTCTCCCAGCAACACAGCAACCGGGAAGGGGCACCCTGATGAGGAGAGGGGGCTGCACATTGGTCACTGGGAAGAAAAATCTCCCACGTGGAAATTAACATGCTGATGTGTCATTTACACATCTGCCCACCGTCGGTTTACATGTGGGTCAGTGACCCTGGGACAATCATACAACTGAGTTTCAGATTTCATAGAGCTAATGATTATTAGACCCCATATCGTGAAGGATTAGTTGAAGTAACGCCATCTTTTGAGAGGCTAACGGTACTCAATTAATTGCATTGATGAAATTTTAATACAAATGTCAACATGCTCACCCTGATCTGATGAATGGATTTGTATTTTTCTGGAACGGACAGCTCTCCAACAGACTTAATTATAGCCACTGCTTTGCTGTCATCTGATGGGTCAGAGCTAGTGCTGTAGGGCCCGTTCTCATCGCTGTCTGGCATCTCCTCCTCCTCTTCACTGTAACTTTCATCAGAATTCTCATTTAATGGAGAGTCTGAACTTTCTTCTTTTTTAGGTTCATCCAATTGAAAAAGTTCTGAAAGCATGTAATTGGCTGAAGCAATAATCTTACAAAAAGAAAAAAATATATTAGTGACTCACCAAAATTGAGCATTCTAAAACGAAATGAACTTTACTATCGTACTAACAAATTTGAGGAGATCTGCAGACAGGCATACGTACAGAAATGTTCCTGATTCCAAGTACCAATGCTCTGAATGTACTGTAAAATCCTCATGGGTTGACATGTTTATTTCCTGAAACTATCCATTCCCAGCCTTCTCGCTTAAGAAAAAACTGCAACTGTATTTCACTAGAGACAAGTTTTCACATGTAAAGTGTCACAACTAAAATATTAGCAAGCTATCACTCCGTATCAACTAAGAAACTGGAATTTACTATACAATTTACAGTTCTGGGGGGAAAACCTCCATGAGCTTAATGAGCAAAAAGTCCAGAAATTTCTGGTTTCCCTTAAAATTAGCATTTACATATCAGCATTATTCTACTCTTATTATTTAAGTAATTCTTTATCACAGACATTCAATAGCCTTAACATTATTTTCTAACTTACTAAACACCACCTTAATCTGCAATTGGATATTTAAGCCAAAAACTGTTCTGCCACTTTTCTTTGAAACCAGTTTCTCTTGGTTTGGTCTCCATGAAAATCTTTATCTCCAAACTGAATATGGCTACAATTAAAATTAACTTGAATCTTTAAAAAAAAAAAAATCATACTACATATCTTTTCTGATTTAAACAGGATTCAACAACTAGCCTTACACTGAGGCATACAATTTTCAAATTCAGACCACTGAGGTTTGTAATAAGGGTGATGTAAAACCATCGGGTGCAAGACTGAGGTTTTTTTAAGAGATGCTTTTATATACTGAGGTACAGAATGTGGACCTTATTTATACTGACATTCATTTAAATGGGTCTTTCAAGACAGACTATAAAATAGTTTTCCACTTTCTAACAATGAAAATACAAAGGAAAAATGGCACTACTTTGTTAAAATTATGTGAGTTCTAAATTTATAGAACAAAATCTGGCAAAATCAATTTTAATATATTTGATTCAATAAACACAAAATATTTCAATATGTAACGTGTACACGTGCACACACACAGACTCTTGAAAATTCAGTGTGTGTTTTCCATTTAAAGCACATCTCAGTTCAGATTAGGCACAACATGTGGTATAACTGGTTAGCAAACCAGATCAGGCAGTTGCAGACTCTGCATTAGGTAGCTTTAATGTCTGGGCAACCATTCTCTATCAGAATGCCAGAATTCTTTTAGAGGGCGTGTATTAATCTTACTTGAGGATGTCTGCTTTTGTCCAGCAATTTAACACAATTCAGAAGCAGGGTTCGAACTGTCCCGTAGTGTTTCTTATTTTGATTCTTCTTCATCATCATGTTGCAAGCAACCCTAAAAGGAGTTTACATCAACTTTACTGCCCATTCATCATTTTCTCAAGACTCAAGCCTAGGCATGCTCTTCTTTCCTTCCAGCAGAATAAGGACATAAGAAACAACAAAACATTGCGTTTTACACCCCTGCTCTTTGCCCTTTCCCTATTTATTTTGCGACAGTATATAGATGTATATACATACACATTTTTTAAACTATGAAAATCTAAAAGGTATTTAAAACCTTGGCATAGATAGTGAGGCCATACACCTAAAACTTTTAAATAAGGCTGCTACTTCATCTTAACTTCTTAAAGCACTCACTTATATAAAAGAATAGCCACTGGCATTGTGAATGGATTTTGGTATTTGTCTTCAGTTTCTTCACAAAGAGTAGTGAGATCATAGAGTTTCACTATATCACTGCCACTTGCTGGGAAGAAAACAAAACAAAAAAACAAATAAACCTCATTTTACAGTTGCCACTCAAATCAATGATTACTCATTCAACATTAGCTTACCTTTAAATAGCCAATAGGTATGTCCTTCCTTGGTACAATTAGATTTCAAAAATGATAAAATATTTTGTGCAATGTCTTTTATGACTTTAGTAGAAAAATTAGAGTTTTCCAAATTGGGAATTTCTTCTGTCTTTATCATTTCATACTTCTATAAAACAAAGAAAAGACAGTTTGAGAAAACCTGCACAGCAACACTTCTCTTATAAAAAGAGACCACATATACAAACCCTGCAATTAGAGACCTACACAGCATGAGAGTTTAAGGCACTGGTTTTCGGTCTTTTCTCTGCTCTGATACTCTGAAGGAATCTGACCCATCCTTGCCAGCAATGTGGTGGTTTACCACAGGAATAATTCTTAAGGGAGAGTCATCACCATACTTTGAACCACAGACTTAGGCACATCTCATTTCTGTTCCAACCACAGAATAAGTTACACCGTACACTTTCTTCCTTTCTGCCCTCATGGTTTTCAACTGGGAAGGTGATAAATCAAGGCAGACTTCACCCAGTAAGCTTTCTCAAAATACGTTATTTTTGGCTTTTTGTTTTCCCAGACACCAGAGTCACCTGGGCAGGATTTCCAGCGTACACTGCTTTTCCTTTGAGCTCTGGACTATTCCTTTAAAGAAATGGATCACGGGGGTGGGGAGGGGTGGGGTGTGTGTGGAGGAAGCAGGAAAGAGGAAAGGCTGCAAAGCTATTACCATTACAATCTCTAAAGCGCCTCCTCATTTTTTTTCTTGCTAGTCTTCTGCTCACACTTCCCTAAACGCCTCTAAGCGTATTTTCTGAAGTACTCTAAGGCTAGAAACTGCAATTCGACCAGAAAACAGACCAGGTCGAAACAGAAGCGACCACACCCTTCTCTGGTCACCCAGGCTTCCATGTGCATGCTTCTAACCCTTCACCCACCCTTCCCTATTTGCTCTTTGCATGTTCTTATTTCCCATTAGACTGAATCGTTCTGAGTAGTGACCAATCTTATTGCTTTCCAAACTCCAACATTTCTGATGGGGACAAAGTCCCTCATAAATAGAAAACGCTCTATAACAATTTGCTATACAAGCTATCTACTTTATGCAATTGCTGCTGGTGCCTTTCCTCAACATGCTGCATTAAGTATTCATATCTGTATACTGAATAACAGTATACGATACTGAATAAACACCTTCACTGTTCAGATACTTTGAAGTAATTACTATGGGTGCTTGCCTTAAAATTATAGTTCTCCGGCTAAAAAAGGAGATTTTAGTATATTTATGACCTGCTCACAAATTACCTATAAATTAAACTCCTGTAACATCCAGAATTGACAGCACCAACTCAAATGTACTAGCAGTCTAATTTCAGTTTAGCCATCATTATCTTCCTTCCCAAAATACACCTTACTCAAGGGTGTTAAAACACTTTAGTGAGATACTTTCTGCCCCAATCTGTAGGTGAGAGGTTAGTTCAAAAGTCACATTGTATCAGGCTTACCTGTACAATCCCATTTACATGAAAACACATGACAAGCTCTGGCACGTTGCATATCAAGTTGTCCAACCAATAGTCAATCCCAGTTAGCACATTGATTGGTTTGTTGTTATCCCTAAAAACACATTTCTGGTGTTATTTGATTAATGAAGATGTTCCATTGCAAATCCTCTGAGGCTTACTGCCCTCATTAGAATGTTTTAATCTGTTCTCCCTAGCTGGAGAATGCCATTTATGCTTCTCTTCTGATGAGACACGCATACGCAGCTCATGGGGTATGTCATCTTCCCATAAGCTTTGCCAGGACTCCTAATGGGTGTCCTAAGAGCTTTCAGGAGCAAAAGGAGGATCTATGACATAGACGGCTGGGAGCCTACTGCACACTCCTCATACAACCTGAGGTGAAGACTTACCAGCGTACATCACAGTGCCCAAGGCAGGATTCACACAGGATGGACGACGTGAACACTTACAACTGGAACATTACAAAATGCTCACATGTAGTTAGCAGGAAGCCAGTAAACCACCTTCTTAACTAGTTAAATAAACTGCACTCTATCCTCACAAGTCGTAGATTCAGACCTAAGACTCAGTCAGTACCGCAGGTCTCTAACTCCACTACCGAAGACTAGAATGAAAAGCCAGCCACAGGGTTTTCAGCACTTGCTCAAACACTCCTGTACTGTGGCCATTTCAACTGGTGGAGGAAGGAGGGAAGTGAAAGAAAAAAACACTAGAAAGAAGAAAGGATGCCAAAATACGCAGGTGAAAGCAAACTGGAACACGATTCTAAAGGAACATAAGTCTAATTACCTGAGACGTAAGCTGACTGCTGGATATCGGCCACCTCCAAAGATAGGCATGTTGGAGCCAACTAACATGTGTATGTCTTCAAACGTCCATAAAATATTCCGAACAAAATCATTTTTAAGACCCTTTGATTTGAAATAAAATAGAAAGATTATATAATAAACAGGGGATCTGTAATCTCCCCCCATGATCCACAAAAAGACTAGAAGAAGGAAAAGACAAAGGAGAAAAGATAAATGAAGCTGCAGAGCCAGAAGATCACAGAGATGTTTAGGAAGACATTTTTAGGGCCAAGTGGATTCTTTCCCTATGAATTCCAATTTAAGACTAGCTCTTAGATGACGAAGTAGACTGGGGATGTGGTGTCTCGATTTGGACCCCACAGAGAGCATACCTGACTGTTCTCCCCGTCATTGAATAAAGGAGTCAGGTTTTGTTCTTTAGGCGCTGAGGCCACATGCCCCACTATGTATGAGGGTTCAAGAGGCTCAGTTCCCTGTGAAAAGTGCAAGGACAGGAGTGATTCTGCTGTCATAACTTCTTACAGATGGCCTACTGTTAAAGAGTATCACCCACACATCAAGGCATACAGCTCAAACCTGCTCTTGTAAATTACAGCTGATATGAATCATTACCTCTCCTCACGGGGTGCAGACTTCAGTTCCTAACTGTCAGTCACTATAATAAGCTAAACACATTCAGATCTTGCTCAAATCAAGACTGAAGATTTATTTTAAGCTTTCCAACCTTTTTTCTTCTTTTTTGAGGTGAACTGGAACAGCACTGCTCTTTCAAAGCCTATTCCATCCCTACTGGATTAAAAATTTCCCAAGAAATCTCAGCCATATTTTTGTGACACTGGTCATCAGAACAGTCCTCAGTTTCACACATTCTAACGTGTTTTTCACAGAAGTCTAGTCTCTGGGGTACTTGGTGAAAAATTCCCAGAGTCAGATCTGCAAAACACTGTTTACAAGGATTTGCTTTTGGAGAATAACAATGCTTATTACCATAAAAGGCTCCTGAGAGGTCCTGCACTGGGAAAGCCTACATGACCTCTACATAATCCATTACTCTCCAATTTATTTGATCTTGTGACACTTTTTATTCTTATTACAGATTATTCTTATAATTATTCGTATTATTATCTGTGGAATATATTTTGGAAAACACATAGGAAGAGGAACCTTTGACATAGTAAGCACAGTCCACTGATTTTCCAACCATCAGGGCAGCTGCCATTAAAAACCATTAAGAAACATTAAGCCAAGACGAGCAAGCATGTGTGTGTGCGTGTGAGCACGTATGCGTGTTGCTTATTCCTATCTGTGTGCTAATAAGCTTAGCACCCGTTTTCTGAGGTAAGCAGTGGGAGATCTCCAGTGCTTTTGCATGTCTTCTTCACAGAGGTCCTTAAAGAATTTCAAACATGTACTGTATTGTTTATTTATACAGACAAGTTATCAACCTATGGATCCGTTCCCAAAATTATATTTGCCATGTATTGCTTTAGTGGGATTTATAGGTTCTAGGTTATAATGTTCTTAATAAAAGTTTGGCTCCAAGGCCAGACCCGAGAACTATTTAAACTCTATTATTGCTTAACATGGGCCTCAAACTTGCCGATTTAGTCTTGGGAGCAAGAATTCATGAAGTTTAGAGATTTATATATGTCACAGAAAGCATTCTGTAAAAGATTATTTGTAGGCAGGGTAGCTCTGCTTAGGGATATGCCATTGCCCAGACAACCTGACTGCTCATAGGGCCCTTCTAAATGTGTGGAATATACAGACACAGTGGAGTACTGCTGCGAGGACAGGCCTCTGATCAGTAAGACCAGAGTTTAAACCCTAGCTTGAACTTCACCAGCTGTGTGCCCACAGACAAACATCTACTTTTTATGAGCTTTATTTACTTATTTGTAAAATGATACCATCAACATAATACATATGGAGCTAAAGGGATGAAAAATACACACACCATACATGGCATAAAGTACGTGGCATCAGAAGCATTAAATAGAGTCCAGGCCATTTCTTTCACAGGCAAGTCTATAGATTCTCAAAAGCCTCCAAAGTTTTTCAAAGTGACCTTTGAAGGACAGGATGGTACGGGGAGACGGGCAGCAGGAGACTGGAATTTTCATTATGTGGCCTTTTTATAATGTGTGTGTTTTGCAGTCAAGGAATACTAAATAATTTTTTAAAAACTCCTTCAGTAAAGTATAATCACATATTTTGCTGTTGGCCAACTGTTGGTTAAGTCATGTCTAACTCTTTGCGAGCCCATGGACTATAGCTCACCAGACTCCTCAGTCCTCCACTATCTCCTGGAGTTTGCTTAAATTCATGTCTACTAAGTCAGTGATGCTGTCTAACCATATAATCAAATACAGAAAAGCACATCAATTATACAGAATACAGTATAATGACTAATTATAAAACAAATTATCCATGTAACCACCACCCAAGTCATGACATAGAACCCTGCCAGCACCCAGCACCCATGTCCCTTCTCATTTCTATGTTAATAACTTCCCTACCTCCTGGGTTATCACTATGTGGACTTGGATGCTAATTACTCCCTTACTCTTCCTTACAGTTTTCCCAACTCTGGAAAAAAATTAAGTTCACTACACAGTTCAGTGAGGCATCTCTATCTGGAAACCTACCAAACTAAAACAGGTTAAAGGTATTTTGTCTCCTATGACCTTATAGTTTGCAAGGATAGAAATAATCTAATAATGAACGTTCAGTGTGAGAGCACACAGTCAGAGGAGAAATGCAATTTACCAAGTTACCTCAAGCTTGTCAATTTTCTTAAAAAATAAACATGCACCATTTACATCCATGGAGTTAGTTGACAGACACAATAAGGACAAAAACAAATGAACAATAAGAAGAAACCAAGAATATAAGAGATCACAGTCCATTCTCTCTTCTTTCTAAAAGCTTTATGACATTAATGTAGGTTAAGTCTTAGCAACTCCACTGAGAAAATGTGCAGAGCTATTTCAGGACTAACAAATCCGACTGAAAGTTAAGGTAGAAGGCTAGTATTTAAATTACAAACAGGCCTGTGAGTCTCAATATCTGAAAGGCACTCAATATTTTCAGTTTAAATACACCATATCTCCTTATGACTATGAGATAAATCAGTATTAATAAACATATTAATAAGCTATTTTAAATGTGGTAAAACTTTTAAAAATATCTTTGAATTATTTCTCGAAAAAAAAAAAAAACTGACCTAGCCATCCATAAAAACCCCTGTAAATTCCATACTGAAAACCTAAAAAAGGACTTTTTGTACCTGTGAAGACATAAATTGATAGAATATTTTTTATTCCTATTTGTCTATTTTTTATTGATAGGATAATTGGCTTTGTCTCCTTAAATGATTTTGCTGAATTAGCATCTAAGCAATGTCTAACCTGACTGGAAGCACTGGGGTCTTCAGAGACTGAGGAAGGCATTTCAAAGGGGGCAGGCCATGAAGCCCCATCTGAATCATTGGTCTGATCAGAGCTGGAGGACTCCTGCTGTTCTGCGGCAGACGGGACAGGCTGAGCAGCTCCATCGCCATTGATACTGGCCAAATCAGAAGCAAAAAAACACCACATTGTTACTTAACTTTATGTAACAGCCCACCAGTTTTAAAAAACTAGATTCTATAACCAAGCATAAATCTCATTAAAAAAAGGAATACACGACAAATGTCAACAATAACGGTAGCCAAACTTAAATTACCTTTACTGGCTTCAAATTAAGTTTTATATCAGAATTTCATTTCTTCTCTTCAAATAAAAATAAACAAATAGCTAAGTACCTGTAATACAAAAACTTCGAAAGAATAGCCTTCTGATACCAGTGTTCTTTGCTTTTTTTCTTCCTCTGCCATTTCTGATCAATAAGTCTTTGATAAAACTCTTTTAACCATGTCCAATCACCAGTCTGATAACACAAGAAACTGATAATTAGTGCCTGGGATAAGTCCCACTATGCACAAAGCATTAAAATTATCTGTGTGTTTATAAGCTACAAGGGAGCAGGGCTGTGATTCTCAAGACCTTGCCCAGTGGCTAACACATACGGATTGAACTGAACTGTGATCTTTACAAATAGAAAAACATTTACTATAAATGTCAGTTTAAATCACTTCTTTTCCTTTATCAGAGCATTGCAAGGCTAGTCTTTTAAGAGTAGCCTATGGGAGTGAGTGGCAAGACCACGAACTATTTGCAATCAACAACTATTTGTAACAACAAGGTAAATACAGAAATGTAGAGTCAGCTTTCAGAAGCTGCATTATTACATTTTACAAAATAATGGTGACTTCCCTTGTAGTTCAGTTAGTAAAGAATCCACCTGCAATGCAGGAGACCCAGGTTCGATTCCTAGGTGCTGAAGCTCCCCTGGAGAAGGAAACGGCAGCCCACTCCAGTATCCTTGCCTGGAGAATCCTCATGGACAGAGGACCTGGCGGGCTACAGTCCATGGGGTCACAAGGGTCGGACACGACTTAGCCACTAAACCACCACCACAAAAAAATGGTGCAGGACAACAGTCATTTACCACACATGGTTTGAGAAGCTCTGCTTAAAGAGAACCAATTAATTCTGACATAACTATATATTCAGAGGAATAATTTTTTAAACATTTTTCACATTTCCTGGCAGCAATGTTTCATGACAATCTCTTTAATACAGACATGCATGAAAGGATTTTTCAAAAATTTAACCAGTCCCTTAAACTTCATATTTTTCATAACTTTCTTCACTTCACCCTTTTACTTATAAGAATTCTGGCTACTGGTATCAATAAAATAAGTTTCTCAACTGTTCTCTTTTCTACCTTTTTCTTTATTAAAGCTTTTTAATCTTCAGTTAAACTTTCCATTTCTTGGTGGAAGCACTCAACCACGTTTTCACTTTGTCCTTTCTTTGAAACAAAATCACATTTCTAGTGCCCATAAGTTGTTAAAACAGTGCTTTTTTGTTATTTCTCAAGAATTACCTGAGATGATCTCATAAAGAGTTCCTGGATATCTAACTCGTCTAACAAGAGAGTCCTTCCTATGCGGTGCACGGCCATGCTCACATGTGATTTGCTGTAGGGAATCTTCAGAAGCTTTTTTATGTTCTTAAAAAATACAAAAGGAAAAACAGTTTAGAAACACCTTTGCGGTATGATCTGGAATCTTTCAAATTTAACTTCACTCAGTTTTAAAGCATAATAAACCTTATTTCCTTTAAGTTCATACAAACTGTACCTTAAGGAGCTACCTACAAACACATGGAAGCCAGAGCTTAAAACCAGAATCACCTACACTAACCAGTCTCCCTGTGTTCATGTAAATGACAAAGATTTACTTTTACACGATGGAATTTCATAAAGTATATATAGGTCACACTGTTGTATTGACCCAAGCTTTTAGCATCTCAGAAAAAACCGGCCAACTAAGCATCAACAGATTTTACTACAAGTATCATATCTAATTCTCAACCAGCAACATTACATAACCCAATACTGTAACTGCTATCATCAAAATACAGCCATCAATACCAATGCCAGTATTTTGCGAGTTGTTCCCTCCTCTTTGAGGAATGATGCAGTAAACAGTGTTACTTTAATTAAAAACGTGTTCAATAATCAGACAGTTGTAGCTTATTTCATCAATAATTTTTCCAGGCTGAAGAAAAGAACAGGCTATAAATCCCCAGCACAAACATCCCAATTATAGTCACAAAGAGGACACTTACTTCAGAGTCAGAGACAACATCCACATCGTTTCCCACTGAATCAATAAAGTCGTATGCCATCCCAAAACTAACGGAGAAAACAAAGGCCACAAAAATCACGTTCATGGTGGGGCAGGAGTTGTTATAACAGAATACTATATTTCAGCACTTCTTAGATACACATTTTCCACACTCTAACATCTCTGAAAACAGCATGCCTATCACCATTACAGTTGGCTAGTTTTTCTTTCTTAGTGGTACATAAAATAATGGGATCACTTAACAGATACAGAAAATAAGACTTGTGGTTGCCATGAAGGAGTGCAGTTGGGGAGGGAGATTGGAGTTTAGGATTAACAGATACAAACTATTATATACAGGATGGATAAACAAGGTCCTACTGTATAGCACAAGGGACTATATTCAATACTCTATGATAAACCATAATGGAAAAGAATATGAAAAAGAATATACATATATGTATATATACATATAACTGAATCACTACTGTATACCAGAAAACAACACATTATAAGCCAACCAGACTTTTAAAAATTTTGTTAAAACAAATAAAAATAATGGGACAACTTAAAATCAATGGCATCTTAAGTTTGATACAAGACAATAATAAAACAGTAATAGAAGCAATAATAGAAAATATTTAGAATAAAAACAATTACAATCATTTTTATTTTTGTAGTCATGAAATCTAAAAAAAAAAAATGCAATAGAAAACAGTCAGTCTGAGTTATTCTTTTTAGATGGGGAGATAAGACAGACAACAACAGAAATATTTATAAGGATTTTAGTCTCTGGGATCATGTTCCCAATGATATATACACTAGTACCGTTTTTAAAAATGTATGAGAAAAAAATGCACACAACACCAATTCAACCAGAAGGAGAAAAAATAGCTCACTGAACACCAAACTTGTGCCAGGTACCACATGAGGCACATCTATAATCTGCAAGCATGGAAAGCAGCTGCCGTCACCATTTTTTAGTGAGGAGGTGGCAGAGTCAGAACACTTATTTAGGACTACCTCACTTCAAAGTATGCTGATGATTTACCACATGGGCTAGGCAAGCCCTTAACCTTTCCAAGTCTCACTTTTCTGCAGGAAAGTTAACAGCACCAAATTCAAAAGGCTGTTGACAGAATGAAACGAGATAAGCACAAAAAGTACTCAGCAGTGTCTGTACACTGTCAATATAATTATCAGCCAAATCACTTTATAACATTTAATTCTGCTTTATTAAGCCATTTTTCTAAAAGAAGACATGCGAATTATTTGCCATTTTTCTGCTAGTATAAAGAATGCTACATACAAGCAACATTTTGCAAACATAACTTTTACCTCTTGAGGCATCAGGATAACTTCCAAATCACTGGCACATAAGGTATTAATATATTTATGGCTCCTTCTGTATTTATGTGGAAATACTTTAGGCTCAATCACTGAGAGGGAAAAAGGGAACCCCCCACATTAAAAGGTCAATAAAAATATGGACATCAGTACATTCTTCTCTATAAGACCCAGGTCTCTTTCTCAACCTTAAATACCACCAGCAGAATTTCCAGCAAGTGTCAAAATCAAGGGTATATATCTAAACATGCTGTGTTTTTACATCACTGTTGTTTCAGACCAGACAATCCACCACCATTTAATGGAAAATTTCACAGGACAGGTTAGGCAGTTTTAAGGGTTTCCCCCCTGAGACTCCATATTCACATAATCAAAAGGTATGAAAACTGGCTAAAATGAAACTAGCTAATTGAATTTTAGTGGTCAAAATTCATCTTTGTTAATAACATGATGCAGACTTGAAAGAAGCATATGCAATTGATATCTTCATATTTTAACAGAATCCTATTATTGTGAAAAAGCACAATGAAAGTCAAATATAATCTTTTTCTAAAGCGAAGTCTTGGCATGTCGATGAGCATTATAAATTACGCTGAAAAGCAAGTCTTAAGAGTTTTACGGTGGAGGGTTGAGGAACAGGTAAAAATGCCATTAATTAATATTTACCTGGAAAATGGCTTGCTTTTCCTACTGTTGCCAAGAATGGTAGTTCCTGCCGGTCCTAGCTTGGCACTCTCTCGTAACCAGTTGGCAGGTGGGAGTTTCAAGTCTGTTTTTTCTTCGAGGCGTGCAAATGCCGTCCGAGGAGGGGCAGAAGAGTATTTCACCACAGCTCGGCTCTTCACTTCATTGCCTCCGAGAAATAAAGCTGATCCCTGATTAACATGTTAAATGAAACTTTAATTTACATTACTAGGAATTTAAAAAAATCCCATCTTAATAATAATAATAAAAACCCTACCACATCAGGCTTACAAGAATATGCTACATGTAACTAGCAGCAGTTGATAAATGGGGGCATAAATTTGTACAATTTACTTAGCTCTTTTTCACATAATTTCAAAGAAAAAAGATGAGTCAAGGAGTATCATGGTTATGGTTATTAGCTAGGAAATAGGACAATCAAACTGTCTTTTAAAACATCCATAAGGGCAGAAGCAGAAACCAGGGAGTAAACAGTACCCCAGTAACTAAACGCAAAACGTAATAAAACCTCAGTTCAATATTAAATGTATTTTAATTTCAATAGCATGCATCATTTAGGAAGTGGTTTGTGGTAATATTTGGCCCTTCTTCGTTTTTAAGTGTTTAGTAATTCACTGGTCAGTCTGTTACACAAATACTCTGAATGTCTAAATTCACAGCAAGGCAAGTTACCGGGGGATCTGCACAGATTTCACCCACATACCTCCAAGAAGGCTCAGGGTCTGAGTTAACTCTTCCAACCTTGTCTCACACAGTCCCTTTTCAGCCAGGCAAACAGTTTGCGCCCTTCAAATACTAGCTCAGTCCCATCTCAGTGAACGCACTCTCTGTCCCCCTCCAGCTCTGCAAGGCTGGGTCAGTTCTGGAGCCACTTGTGGTGTTGGAGAAGACTATCAAGAGTCCCTTGGGACTGCAAGGAGATCGAACCAGTCCATCCCAAAGGAAATCAGTTCTGAATACTCACTGGAAGGACTGATCCTGAAGCTGAAACTCCAATACTCTGGCCACCTGATGAGAAGAACTGACTCATTGGAAAAGACCCTGATGCTGGGAAAGATTGAAGGTGGGAGGAGAAGGGGATGACTGAGGATGAGATGGTTGGATGGCATCACCAACTCCATGGACATGAGTTTTGAGTAAACTCCGGGTGGTGGTGATGGATAGGGAGGCCTGGCGTGTTGCAGTCCATGGGATCGCAGAGTCGGACACGACTGAGCGACTGAACTTAACTGATTCCTACCTGCGCTCCTCCTCGAGAGAAGGGATCGTGTCAATCTCACCTGTGGGCTAGCATGGACTGGGAGGCCAGGGTCGCTTTTGACATACATGACTTGCCTGGTAAATACGTGAGTACCTGTCCACAGGCACACGGACTTTCTTCCCTCAGGGGCCCCGTCGGGGAAGCGTGGAGAAGGCTCCACCAGCCGCCGGGCACCATGACATCCCTCCCGGGCCGAGCCGACCCGCAGCCCCCCGCCGGAGCCCTGCAGGTCCCGCCCCCACGGAGGACTCACCTGTGCAGAAGGCTCCTCAGACTCCCCTTGGGACAGGAGGCTGAGCCCTCCCCGAGCAGCGGCCCCGGCCGGCGGAGCCTCGGCCCCGGCCTCCTTAGAGTCCGCCATCACCTCGTTCCAGGGGAGGCCAGGCGAAGCTCGACCCGAGGAGCCGAGACGGATACCAGGGGCCCAGCGGCGCCGCCGCAGACAGCGGAGCGAGCGCTAGCGAGGCCCCGCACTTCCGGCCTCTGACAGGAAGAACGAGCGCGGACGCGTTCAAATCTCGCGAGCTTCGTGCCAGAGGCCCGGCCCCGCCTCCCCCGGTGGCGGCCACCTTCGCGGAGGCGGTAGGGGTGGGGGCGGGAACTGTAGTGCGCCTGCGCCTGTCAAAGGCTCTTCGGAAACTACGTCTCGCGGTAATCCGACTCCCAGGCTCCGCCCCTTGCACGCCGGTCCTCTTTGTTGGCAAACAGTCCTTGGGACTTGGGCTCGGGATAGAGTCGGGGTTTTCCCCGTCCCTCTCTGCGTTTGGGCGGAGGAAAGCTGCCGTAGGTGTAACCAGCGGCTCCTGTTACGTAAAGCAGTGTAGCGGTAGCCCTCTTCCCTCCCCAGCTTCCAGTGCGCCCCACCCCTCGGCTTCCCGGCGGGCTCGCAGGCCCAGGAAGGGAAAGACGTGCTCAGGTGAGGGGCCGTCCACAGAGTCAGGCCCTCCTGGACTCGGCGTCCTGCCGGCGCATCACAATGTGTGCATGGGCCTCGCGGGCCCGAGTGCAGGGAGAGGGGCGTAGAAGAGGCCCTCCGCCTTTGCTGAGGGGAGGAGATCGATTCAGAGGAGGTGGCACCCCCCCACCCCTACCCCTGCCAAAGGTGCAGTTTGCTGCTTAGTGACTTAGTGGAGCATTTACGGAGAGCCCCCTTATTTATCGCCCCCCAGGGATCTCAGTTAGGTTCAGTGGCTCAGTCGTGTCCGACTCTTTGCCACCCCGTGGACTGCAGCACGCCAGGCCTCCCTGTCCATCACCAACACCCGGAGCCTACTCAAACTCATGTCCATCCAATGGGTGATGCCATCCAACCATCTCATCCTCTGTCGTCCCCCTCTCCTCCCACCTTCAATCTTTCCCACCATCAAGGTCTTTTCCATTGAGTCAGTTCTTCGCATCAGGTGGCCAAAGTATTGGGAGTTTCAGCCATCAGTCCTTCCAATGAGTATTCAGGACTGATTTCCTTTAGGATCTAGGGATTTAGCAAAGGCTATTGTGGTTCAGGGCCTTCTCCAGCCTGAAAAGGCCCAGGAGACACCTGGGGTTTTAGTTGGCATGCAGATCCTGATTCAGTTGGTCTGGAAGGAGCCTGAGATTTGGAATCTCTACCAGACCCCAGGAGATAATGCCAGTCCCTTGAGCTGCAAAAAGGTGGAGAAACAGCAAAACCAAGTTAGCCTCTGAGCCAGCACTCAATATGGTGACGGTTTAGTCACTTTAGTCGTGTCTGACTCTGCGACCCCATGGACTGTAGCCTGCCAGGCTCTTGTGTCCATGGGATTCTCCAGGCGAGAACACTGGAGTGGGTTGCCGTTTCCTCCTCCAGGGAATCTTCCCAACCCAGAAATTGAACCCAGGTCTCCTAAATATTCTTGCCTGGAAAATCCCATGGGCGGAGGAGTCTGGTAGGGTGCAGTCCATGGGGTCGGGAAGAGTCCTACACGACTGAGCGACTTCAGTTTTCACTTTCATGCATTGGAGAAGGAAATGGCAACCCATTCCAGTGTTCTTGCCTGGAGAATCCCAGGGATGGGGGAGCCTGGTGGGCTGCCATCTGTGGGGTCACACAGAAGTGTGAAGTGACTTAGCAGCAGCTCCTAAATTGTGGGCAGATTCTTTACCAACTTGAGCTTTGAGGGAATACTCAATATCTAACCTATCAAATGTAGTTAAATGGAGCTGCAGCCTTCCTTAAAATGTCTGTTGTATTTTGCAGTAAAATGTTGGGAGTGGTTTTAAAAAATTAGTTTTGCCTTTGCAATTATTTGTCTCAATTTGTAATTTACATCAGGTGCTGATAAGGCACTAATTGCAGATTTAGAAGTCCTTGTGTCTGTTAGCAAACAATTTACAAATTGTTTCAATTATAACAATATTTTTATGAATTAAATATAACTGTATTGTATAGTACATTGTGTAGACCCTTAAGTCAACATGTATTGGTTTTGATATTTATAATTTTCTGTTTGGATTTTGCAGTCACTGCTTTGTGTTTTTGCCCATAATACATTGTTATTTTACATTGTAGTAAGTTGAATACAAATGTTTAACATTAGGAGAATGGTGAAGTCTACTTTTGGTACATAATATCATTAACTTGTGCAACAGTTCACTTATTTTTCAAGAACATGTAAACTCCATAGGCTCTGTTAAAGGTGCCTGTACTATAAAATTGTGCATGATGTTAAGTGAGAAAAAGAATCTAAAGCACGCCTGTGATAAGACCTTGATTTTACAAACATATCTATTTCTGTGTCAATGTCAATAAAAAATGTATCTCTGAGGGGTAAAATGAAGTGATTTAATATTCTTAAAGCTTCATTTTCCTATTTTTATTTCCTATTATGCATTATTTTATAGTAAAACATCATTAAGCTTTTATACATACATAATTTATCATCTAATGATCCTTAAATTCTGTTGTTTTATTATATAGTTCTGTGTTTGTAAGAAGGGATTTCCTGAGGTAACTGTAATTCTTTTTTTAAGACTCATATATATTGCATGCCTCTTGAGAATACCCTGGAGAAGGGAAAGGCTACCCACTCCAGTATTCTTGCCTGGAGAATCCCCATGGACAGAGGAGCTTGGCGGACTTCAGTCTATGGGGTTGCAAAGAGTCGGACACGCCTGAGCGACTAAATACTGGAGAGCTAAGTGCTTGAACCCATGTTGATGATGCCTAGGGAGAAAATGTGCTGGAAACAGCCTGTGAAAAGGCAAAGAATCAAACAGAGAGAGAACCAGGAACTCAGCACACAGAGAGTCAGCAGCAGAGGGGACCATGAGAGTCCCCAGAGGGGACTTCGGGCCGGGGGAACTGAGGATGCCCAGGAATGGTTTGTGGAGGGAAGCCTGAGGAGGGGCCGGGTTTCTGGGGTCTCTTAACAGGGCAGGACTAGAGAGGTTTAGGTACTAAGGGAGGAGGATCCCTGATGGCTGGTTTTAAGTGCTTATTATTTTCTTTTCCCGCTTCGAAAATGTTTATGTGCTTTGGGTTTAAGTTATTATCGTTTTTAATGTGTGTGATTGAAATGTAATGTGGGAAGACCTGGACCATAACTTCCAGAACTTGACATTTTGAGACATGTATGTTCATTGTTACGTTTTCCCAGTGTCTGCCTTCCCCTCCTTCCCTGCCCCCAGCGGCCAGCCCCTCAAGTACACTTCACCCTCTGTGGCCGCCTCTGCCCTGCAGGAGCCGCATCCTGGACCTTGTAACCAGTCAGCGCTCTCACCTGTTTACCTGCCTCCCCAGTGCCTGATGCCATCACCAGTTAAGCGACGTTGCTGCTTCAGCACGTTGTCCCATAAATCTGTGTCTGCTGGTGATTTTCCTTTGCCTGGAATACCTTTCCCTTCCTCACCTGGCTGATTTATTCGTGAACACTCTCGGTCGCATGTGTCATCCCTAATAAGTCTCTCGTGACACCTCGCTCCCTCTCCTTATCTCATGGGGTTTGTTCCTGAAACTTGTATGCAGCTTTATCTGGCACTTGCCCCTTAACAGAAAAATTGTTATTTTTGTCGTTTCTTTAGTCACTAGATCATGTCCAACTCTTTGCGACCCCATGGACTGTAGCCCACCAGGCTCCTCTGTCCATGGAATTCTCCAGGCAAGAATACTGGAGTGGGTTGCCATTTTCTTCTCCAGGCAAGTATACTGGAGTAGGTTGCCATTTTCTCCTCCAGGGGATCTTCCCAACCCAGGGCAGACAGATTCTATACCACTGAACCACGAGGGAAGCCTATAGAAAAATTACTTATTTGTGTCTGCCTCCCTTGCTGAACAAGCTCCTCAATAATGTCCTGTCTGATCATCTCTGTTTTACCGGTACCAGAGCAGCATCAGCCCACGAGTGTTTTAGCCCTTAAGCTAATGCAGATCAAATGACTGTGCCAACAGGCTTTTAAAATGCTTATCGAAATGTTTCAGACATGAAAACCTTGTTGGCTCCAAGATATATATAATCTCGCAGAAAAAAGCTAAAAATGTTAATGAAAGTGTGTCTCCAGTATATCGCACTGTCAATGTCCTTAATTACTAAAGTTAGTATTCACACAGTTTGTTCCATTCTAGAATAATTGGTACATTCGATTTTCTCTGCTTACAAAAATCCTCCCGGCCCGTATGATGATTTCAGAGACATGTCAGTCAATCATAAGCTCATTTAGTTACTTGTGGAACACAGTATTTACCAAAGCAAAATTAGAAGTCTTTCACCAGGTTTTTACAGTTATATGTAAGGCAGGTATGCCTATGGCCCTAGGAATTCCCGAATTTGCAGCTGTGCCTACACAAAATTCCAAGGAGCACTGAGACGGGCTTGGGCCCTTCTGTTTGCCAAGGGCCCCTCCGTGACCTAGTGTCTTATACCTCCACAGCCTCACGGTGTCCTTTGCCTGCTGGACCTTGGAAGGCCCTGATTTTCTGACTTCCACTCCTGGACTTTGAGCTGGAAGAGAGATTTGAGGTGTCTGAGTCAGTCTCATTCCTCTTTAGATGAGAGCAATGCCATCCAGAAAGGAGAATAGAATTGACCCATTGAACATCGTACAAAGCTCGTGTAAATAGCAAAGACAGGACCAGTACCCAGGTCTCTGAGTACTAGTTAGTACTGTTAGCCTTTAAAAAAGTTAAATTGCAAACACCAGCCAGTGGAATGTTAATTTGCTTTAGAATCACCCAAGGAACTTGTTAAGTGAGCAGATCCTCAACCATCTCCAGATTCTAAGATGGTATCACTGGGGCAGTACTGAGCAATCTGTGTTTTTAGTGAGTTACTAGCATCTGACCACCTTGCGCTACAGACCACACCTTAGAACAGCGATCTCCTAAAATAATTCCCTGGGGTGCAGGGAAAACTATGGCTGCTGGTGTGTGTGTGTGTGTGTGTGTGTGTGTGTGTGTTTTAATTTGAAAAGTAGGGGCAAACAATTCCGAGGACAGATGAGCCTGGCAGGCTACAGTCCATGGGGTCACAAAGAGTCAGACGTGACAGCAACTATCACTTACTCATAAACCTTACTCTTATGGGCTTCCCTGGTGGCTCAGTGGTAAAGAATCCACTTGCCAATGCAGGAGATGAAGGTTTGATCCCTGGGTGGGGAAGATCTCCTGGAGAAGGAAATGGCACCCACTCCAGTATTCTTGCCTGGGAAATCCCATGGACAAAGGAGCCTGGCGGGCTAGGGTCCACGGAGTCACAAAAGAGTCGAACACGACTTAGCAACTGGATAACAACAACAAAGCCTTACTGTTAATATATTTAATATACAAGTTGACACAGTTGGCCTTCCTTGGGCTGTGGTCAGCTGCTGTATCAGTTCAGTAAAATTGGGTTTGCAGCCAAACCAAACAATCCCCAAACATCAGTGACTTACAACCCAGGATGCCAGATAAAACAAATTTCAGGTAAACAGTGAAAAAACATTGGGGTGAGAATGCCCAAATATTTAGTAGAGGCGTCCCATGTGACGTTTGGGACATGCTTTCTCTAGTCCAGGTAGTTTTTGCTCGAGGACCCAGGCTGATGAAGCAACCTGGACCTGGAGCTCTGCCAGTGGGGGTGGTAGAGAAACAGAGAGATTGGTGAGCCACCAACTGGCTCCTGAAGCACCTGCTCAGAAGTCACAAACATCAGCGCCACTCACTTTTTTTGGTCAAAATGATACATTTTGGCAAGCTTAGCATCTGGGTGGAGGTACAGACTAGTGGTCCACTAAGGAGGGTCATTGGGTGTCCGTGGACCATTTTGCAGTCTACCATGGCATATGGTGGCTTGGGCGGGCCACTTGATGCCATCCACATGGTAAAATTTGGTGACAAAACAAGGCCTTTAGGAGAGTCTTTCAGAGTGTTGTGATAAGGTGAGGGGTGACCTTGAAAATCTCATGTACCACACAGAGATCACAGAATTTATTGTGGCAAAATACTTAAAAATCAAGTTTGACAGTAGTTTTTTGGAAAAAAATATTTCACATTTCCTCGTCTTTTCCGTGATGACTGGTAGCTGTCATGAAGGTGCTGTAGGAGAGTTTCACAAAAATAAACAGACTTAACCTGTTCCTTCAAGATAACAGTGATCTTTTAACAATGAGTGAGAAAGTCATTGGTTTCCAAAAGAACTGAATCTCATGGAGAGAGCATTTTTGAAAATAGAGGTTTGCAAATCTTTCCAATGTTTGTGATTTTGTTGCTGAAAATGACATGTATCGCTTATTAAAAAAGAAAAACAACTAATACCTGCACAAAACTTACAAACTGAAATTTCTCACGTCTTTTAAAAAATCTCCCAGATGAAGAGTTTTTGAATCCATATTTTAATTTTGGCCTACTCACAACACGCAGACTGATCTCCTTGTCAGTCTCCAACTGATCTGTTTACCCCAAAATGTGCCTGTAAGATTCACTATTGCTAGCTGCCAGCAGGGTTTTCCCTCTCTCCTCTCTTTTATACATCCTGTTTTTAATTGTGTTCCATGACAACAGTCAATTGACCTTTCTTCTTATACACAAGTAAGTGAAGTGCTCGTGAAACAACTAGCTAAGTATATCTGAATTATTCCTTGACATTATATAATTGGTTTTTAAAAGGAAGATTGATAGACTTCAGAGAAGCTGGAAATTTAGCCAGATTTCAGTTAAAACCTTTGTATAACTTGTGGATACATCTGAAATGAGCAGTGTGACTTGCTAAGACATGTGATTCTTCCTAGCTGGCTTACTTATCTCCTGAGATATTTTAAGGGATGACAGCCATTAAAGCCAAGTTTCAAAATGAACTGAACCTCAGGACCCTTCAAACTATTATGTCACAGAGTTTCCAGCCAAGAGTCACAAACATAAACCTATCTGACCGCTTCACTCTCTTTAAAAAAATGTTGGGAGAACAGAACTATTAAATAGTTTGCAGCCACTAAATAAAATTATTATTTTTTTTAGACTTTGAACATTTTCTACTTTTGTTTTATGCTAATGTATTACTGCTAGTATATTATTTGCAAATAAATTTATATGCATATATGGGGGCTACATGTTCAGAATTTTTTCAACTAATTAAGTGTATGATAAGAAAATTTAGAGCCTTCCCTGATGGTCTAGTGCTTAGGACTCCAGACTTGCACTACAGAGGGCCCAGGTTCAACCCCTGGTCAGGGAACTAAGATCTCACATACTGCCTGGCTTGGCAAAAAAAAAAAAAAAAAAAAGTGAGAAAGAAATCTACATTTAAAAAAGCTTATAGACCACTGCTTTTAGAACCAGAAGTTGCATACTAGCTACTCTTTAGTTCAAGAACAGTTATCAATCAAGCAAGGATCTGTATTTTCCTTTACACTTTAATTTGACCAGAGTAGAAAATTTTTAGAGTATAAGATAATGCAAACCTTGTTGTGTGATTGATCAGTGTAATAGCAAGGCTAACTCTTGGTTACAACTACAGGATACCTTATGTCATTATTCTTGATAATTATTTAATGGTTGTTCTGTAGACTAATAACGTTCTTGAAACTATTTGGAAATCATTTCAACTGCATTTGGAGGAGTTCCTTTTCCAGATACTCAGTGCACTCAGATTCATTCCCGAGCTATTAGCTTCGACTTCCAGAATCCAGTGCAAGTGATCAGAGGGCCAGTTTGTCTCTGCTAGGTGTTACTTTCCCAGCAGAAATGTCCTCAGAGTCTTGGTGAGTTTCATCGTCTGAAGATGATTATTACCTGAAATGAATCCTAGGAACAGTTCCAAAGTTACTAACAGGCCCCTCGTTGGTGGCCGGAGCACTGGTAGTGACTCACGCCGTGTGTGCACCTTGTGCGTGCTAAGTCACTTCAATTGTGTCCGACTCTGCGACCCTGTGGACTGTAGCCCGCCAGGCTCCTCTGTCCATGGGATTCTCTGGGCAAGAACACTGGAGTGGGTTGCCATGCCCTCCTCCAGGAGATCTTCCTGATTCAGGGACTCAAACCTGCACCTCATATGTCTCCTGCATTGGCAGGCAGGTTCTTTACCACTAGCACCACCTGGGAAGCACCTTAAATAGAGGGTAAGAAGAGAATTCTTAAATGAACCTTCAAATCAATCCCTCAGGCAGGCCCCTGCCTTTCCAGTTAAGGGGTTGGCCTTTGCAGACCCTATTGAATCCTTTAGCCATTGCGCATTTCCAAGCAAGCGTCCATTGGAGAGAACGGAAGGAAGGTATTGCTTAGTGCAGAAGTGTTCTGGGTCAAACCCACTGATTAGACGTTTTTACTAAACATTTCTCTATTGGCCTGCCTGTGGGTATTGAAGAAATCTATTTTACCTTCTCAGTATAATACAGTCACAAGGCTGTACCCAGGAATGGAATCCATTGCAGGAGAATGTTGGGCAGAATGTAAACTACTGGATGGACCATGGGTGTTATCTACATATGACAACTTTTTGCATACTCATTTATATTTCCTATCTGGGAAATGAAGCCAGAATCCACAGATGTCCTTATCCATCTGCACACTTTTGTTTACTACCCAGAAGGTGAGAATATTGCATTTTAAAAGTATCTGGACTTTCGTTCTTTCTTATCACAAATGACTTGAGAAGCTCTGACCATTCATGGTTACCCTGAGTGGAAGTGCCAGTCAAGCCTTGCGTCCTAGAGTGCTCTGAGATTTGGGTACAAAAGGCATTTTGTAAGCACAGAGTGGAAAAGTATCATTTATATTCACTTGCTGCTGTGGCATTTCTCTCTGGAATCTTCCTCTTGTCTGTCAACTTTGTGCAAAAGGACTGGCCTCATCTACATGACAGATATCTCTAATGGTCTGGAAGTAGCAGAGGGACTGCATAAGAGTGAGCTCTCCCATTGGAGGGTCTCAGGCTGGTTTCTCCCCATTAATGGTTGGACGTAATTGCTGTGGATATCGTGAATTATTTTGGAAAGACCTCAGTATGAGATCAACACAGTGATTTGTGCATATTGGCTGCAATGAATGTATCTTATCTGATTGCAGTGACTCATATAAGCATCACAGACACAGGGAAGACCTTCTGAGGGGTCATTTAGAGCGGAGCTGTTGTGAGCAGAGGGTGGTCAGTTCTCCACTGGCTTCTGGAGTGGAGAAATTTCCACCAACAAGATGGCCCTTGTGACCCATGGCAGGTCCTTTCTTTAGGGGCTCTGCTGTGATTTAAGAAACATCAAGGGCTTCCCTGGTGGCTCAGATGGTTAAGAATTGCCTGCAATGCGGGAGACCTGTGTTAGATCCCTGACCGGGAAGATGCCTTGGAGGAGGAAATGGCAACCCACTCCAGTATTCTTGCCTGGAGAATCCCATGGACAGAGGAGCCTGGCGGGCTACAGTTCAGGGATTGCAGAGTCAGACAAGACTGAGCAACTAACACACACATGAAACATCAAGAACTTTCTGCCCCGGATCTCAATATGTGACATCACACACAGCATGAGCGTTTGCCAACTGTAGCAGTTGCGAAGTAGAGCCTGGCTCTGAGGGGCTCCCATGCCTACCTGGGGATGTTCTAGAACAAGGAGCATTAGCCAAGAGACTGAGCCTGGGTTGGTGTTTCTTGAGTCGAAGGTCTGTGTATGAGGGTGTGTAAATGAGTAGTGGGGGCCGTGTATGGATACAAGCAGAGAGGTGCTTGGAGGGAAAGAATGCTGCCACCAGGGGGGATGGTTCTGAAAGAGACAGAGACCCATATCCCAGACCCTTATACCCCACCCAGGGTCCCCTCTGAGTCTGCAAACCAGCTGCCGCTTCTCCTCCTCCTTTGCCGCCTTCTTCATATCTTTTCATCCCAAGCATTTCAAATCCATACCTAAGCAGTGCATGCGTGCATGCTAAGTCGCTTCAGTCATGTCCGACCCTCTGCAAGCCTATGAGCTATAGCTCGCTAGGCTCCTCTGTCCATGGGATTCCCTAGGCAAAGATACTGAAGTGGGTTGCCATTTCCTCCTTGAGGGGATCTTCCTGACCCAGGGATCAAACCTGTGTCTCCTATGTTTCCTGCATTGGCAGGTGGGTTCTTACCACTAGCACCACCTGAGAAGCCCATCCCTAAGCAGAAAGTGAAAGTCACTCAGTCATGTCCAACTCTTTGTGACCTATGGACTATACAGTCCATGGAATTCTCCAAGCCAGAATACTGCAGTGGGTAGCCTTTGCCTTCTCCAGGGGATCTTCCCAACCCAGAGATCAAACCCAGGTCTCCCACATTTCAGGTGGATTCTTCACCAGCTGAGTCACAAGGGAAGCCCTCCCTAAGCAGAGAGAACAGCAAAACAAACCTCCATGTGCCCATTGCCACTGTGCTTTTTGAAAAAGTATCAACACCATTCTGTCTCCTTCCAGAGACCCTACTCTTCCTCAGATGATTACTGAAATTAGCTTATGCTTTTGAACTGTGGTGTTGGAGAAAACTCTTGAGAGTCCCTTGGACTGCAAGGAGATCAGCCCTGGGATTTCTTTGGAAGGAATGATGCTAAAGCTGAAACTCCAGTACTCTGGCCACCTCATGCGAAGAGTTGATTCACTAGAAAAGACTCTGATGCCGGGAGGGATTGGGGGCAGGAGGAGAAGGGGACGACCGAGGATGAGATGGCTGGATGGCATCACTGACTCGATGGACGTGAATCTGAGTGAACTCCGGGAGTTGGTGATGGACGGGGAGGCCTGGCGTGCTGTGATTCATGGGGTTGCCAAGAGTCGGACACGACTGAGCGACCGAACTGAACTGAACTGAACCATTTTTAATTTAATGCTCCCTGTTGCATTTTTCTGGGCATTTTCTTCTGTCAACCGCTCTTAAGTCAGTCTGCTGGGTTGGCTATGGCTCCAGGGAGTCCTAAGCTGTTCTGGGAGAAATGTTGAGATTGACCAAAAGACGTAGGCTTAATTCAATTCCATCCAACAGACTCATGTGTGGCCCTATGCTCCACAGTGGGTTAAGGATCTCAGCAGGACAGGTTTCTTCATCTCAAGGGCCTTTGATCCAGTTCTAGGCAGAGAACAAGGGCTGTAGCAAGAACTCAGTATAGGAGGTGACCTACAGTGTGTGACCAATGGTGTGACCACAGAGGAAGGGGACATTCCAGGTTGAGATGAACACCCTGAGCTGGAAGGGCTAAGGGTTGCAGGAGGTCAGGAAGGGCCGTGGAGCCTGAGGTGTTGAGGAGGGACTTGGAGGGTTGGGTGGGGGTTGGGACAGTGAAGGAATAACACTTGTCAAAACGTGGGGGGTGGGAATCTCTGAAGGGGACGTGGGGACAAGAGTGTCCTCCGGCTGGGTGGAACCCAAGTTGCAAGGGGCTTGGTGGGAGAGATTTAGGAATGAAGGGTGGGTGGGGGAGGAGAGCAGTTGGGTCTTCCCAGGTTAGTACTCTTGCCTGGAAAATCCCATGGACGGAGGAGCCTGTAGGCTGCAGTCCATGGGGTCGCTGAGAGTCAGACACGGCTGAGTGACTTCACTTTCACTTTTCACTTTCATGCATTGGAGAGGGCAATGGCAACCCACTCCAGTGTTCTTGCCTGGAGAATCCCAGGGACAGGGAGCCTGGGGGGCTGCCATCTATGGGGTCGCACAGAGTCGGACACGACTGAAGCGACTTAGCAGCAGCAACAGCGGCAGCAGCAGGTTAATAACGGTTGTTGTTTAGTGGCGAAGTCATCTCTGTCTTTCATGCAACCCCATGGAGCCCGCCAGGCTCCTCTGTCTATGGGATTTCCCAGGCAAGGATACTGGAGTGGGTTGCCATTTCCTTCTCAGGGCATCTTCTCTACCCAGGGATCTAACCTACATCCCCTGCGTTGGCAGGCGGATTCTTTACCACTGAGCCACCTGGGAACTAGATAATACTCACTTCTAAGTAAGGGAAACCAATACTGGATTTTTGAAATTACTTTATTTTGGCCACACTACACAGCATGTGAAATCTTAGTTCCCTGAGCAGGAGTTGAACCCGCTGCCCCAGCATTGACAGCACAGAGTCTTAACCACTGAACCACCAGAGAAGTTCCCAAACTGGATGTTTAGAGCGAGGCTAGGAAAGCAAACTCCAGACCACTCAGGAAATTGAAGGGAGTCAAGGTGGGCTTCATGGAGATTAGGCAGTAGCAGTGGTATGAGAAAACTCTGGGAGCTGCATGAAATAAAGCAGAGCCTGCTTCCAGTAACCAGGCAGTGCATTTTTAAAACTTATAAGTGAGGCTTATAGTGATTCCCCACTACATAAATTGTAAGTCTTTTTCTGCTGAGTTCTGAGAAAACTTTTTTTTTTTTTTTGTCTCCACCAGTGAAATAAATACATGGACAGAAAATTCCAAGCATTGCTTCCATGGAAGGGATTGCAAAGGAGATGGTGAGTTTTGGCAAAATATTCATGTTTTGTAAATGAAACAGAATAGAAACTTGATTTTTTGAAAGAATAAAATTTTCATTACAAACATAGGATCATTTATGTTGGAAAATTCAAACAATAGCAAAGTGCACAAAGGCAAGAAAATGTATTGTCCCCCTACCCAAAGAACACAATTTTTAATATTTTGGCGTCATGATTCTGGAACATGTTTTCAATCCTGAATGCCGAGAATCATTCACCCCTGCCCCCTCCCCCCCATTCATTGTGCTCTCAGGTTTTGGGTTTAGTATTTCTATCTCTGTTGACTTTCAAAGTCAGTTCATCTCTGAACTCTGACTGCAGATGAGAAAGGAGATCATCTTGATATTAAATGAGAGGAAAGTTTATTCTCAGATATGCATGAAACCAGCCCTAGGCTTGCTTCTTGATTTTTTTTTTTTTTGCAGGGCCTGGGGAAGACTGTAAATGGAGGCCTACATAGGATATGGCTAAATATCTAAGGCATATTCGTGCTAAGTCACTTCAGTCGTGTCCGACTCTTAGCGACCCCATGGACTGTAGCCCAGCAGGCTCCTCCATCCATTGGAGTCTCCAGGCAAGAATACATGAGTGGTTTGCCATGCCCTCCTCCAGGGGGTCTTCCTGACCCAGGGATTGAACTGCATCTCTCTCTTACGTCTCTTATATTAGCAAGCGGATTCTTTACCACTAGGACCACCTGGGAAGCCCATCTAAGGTATATATTGAGCCAACAAACTATTAAATGAAATCCATTCTGTCTTCCTTCCTTGACTGACTCACATTCTCAACAGCCACTTTTTGTTGATGTTCACTCAGTCGTGTCTGACTCTTTGCGACCCCTCAGACTGCAGCACGCCAGGCTTCCCTGTCCTTCACCATCTCCTGGAGGTTGCTCAAACTCATGTCCATAGAGTTGGCGATGCCATCCAACCATCTCATCCTCTGTCGTCCCCTTTCCTCCTGTCTTCAATCTTTCCCAACATCAGGGTCTTTTCTAACGTCAGCTCTTGGCACATAGCCAAAGTATCGGAGCTTCAGCTTCAGCATCAGTCCTTCCAATGAATATTCAGCACTGATTTCCTTTAGGATTGATTGGTTTGATCTTGCAGTCCAGGGACTCTCAAGCGTCTTCTCCAACACCACAGTTCAAAAGAATCAATTCTTCGGCGCTCAACCTTCTTTATGGTCCAGCTCTTACATCCAGACATGACTACTGAAAAAGCCATAGCTTTGATGGTATGGACCTTTGTTGGCAAAGTAATGTCTCTGCTTTTTAATATGCTGTCTAGGTTTGTCACAGCTTTTCTTCCAAGGAGGAAGCATCTGTTAGTTTCATGGCAGCAGTCACTATTTGCAGTGATTTTAGAGCCCAAGAAAATAGTCTCACTGTTTCCATTGTTTCCCCATCTATTTGCCCCAAAGTGATGGGACTGGATACCATGATCTTAGTTTTTTGAATGTTGAATTTTAAGCCAGCCTTTTCACTCTCCTCTTTCATCTTCATCAAGAGGATCTTTGCTTTCTGCCATAAGGGTGGTATCATCTGCATACCTGAGGTTATTGATATTTCTCCCAGCAATCTTGATTCCAACTTGTACTTCATCCAGCCCAGCATTTCTCATGATATACTCTGCATGAAAGTTAAATAAACAGGGCGACAATATACAGGCTTGATGTATTCCTTTCCCAATTTTGAACCAGTCCATTGTTCCATGTCTGGTTCTATCTGTTGCTTCTTAAGCTGCATACAGGTTTCTCAGGAGACAGGTAAGCTGCTCTGATATTCCCATCTCTTGAAGAATTTTCCACAGTTTGTTGTGATCCTGACATAGTCAAAGGCTTTAGCATAGTCAGTGAAGTAGAAGTAGATGTTTGTTCTGAAACAGCCACCCCTTGGAATCTATTAAAACGTGCTATCATCTGACCCTTGCACAGAGGCCCTCTGGCCACCCCTTGGGCACAGGGGTGAAAACACCAGGTCCTCTGGGAGCCAGGTCTGGGAAGCAGCCTGTGTGGGCCCTGAAGCAGGCTTGAAACCATTAGAGCAGGCTCCCTGGAGCTCCAGATGGACCTGTCTCCCTGCCAGAGGGAAGCCAGAGTGGGCACTCCTCGGGCCCAGAGTTGAGTGAATCATTCCATGGTTTTATGTACAGGTGGCATGCTGGGAACACAGAGGTGAGCAAAGACAGTTTACTGGGGGCATGCAGAAGCATTCAAATATGTTCCTCCCTAAAAGTGAATTTGCAACTATGAATTGACCCAGTTGGGAAAGTCAGAGAGAAGGTAACCTGGCAACAAGGGGAGAGAAGAGAATTCTAGGCAACAGGAAAAGGCCAGGCAAAGGTATCAGTGGAGAGAGGCCCAGAACAGTGGTGGGGAGACTGGGACAGAGCCCCAGGAGCTCAAGATGAGAGATGGGGCCGGGGAGGCAGGTGAGCACTGGCCAGGGGAGGGCGCTGTGACCTTGTTAAGAAATTTCTCAGTATCCTCAGTGAAGAGCTTTGGTGAGGGTAAATGAAGATACACCACCTTGAATTGGTCCAGGCTGGAAATGATGGTCCTTTGGACCAGTGGGGTGGTGATGGAGATGGAGAAAGGCAGACAGGCTCCAGGGAGATTTAGAAAGTACAATGGCCAGGACTTTGAGGGGATTGGATCAGTGGCAAGTAGGAAATAGGTATCAGGGTCATCTGTTGGATAAATGGGAGGGATGAGCTGGAATAACTGAGAAAAGATAAGGCTGGATAGGAGGTCATGAGTTGTCTCTGTATGTGTGTGTATATATATATATACATATATGTATATGTATAGGTTTGAGCTACCTTTGGGATATCCAGGATGGCCCTCAGCAGGCTTCAAGGTACACCACTCTAGCTGTAAAAAGGGATCAGGGCTACAGACTTCAGTGTGGGAGTCATCTCTCCATGGAGGTGATGAGCCAACCTTAACCTTAGGGTCAGGGTCCATGAATGTGATGTCTGGGGACACACTGCTCACCTGGTAGGAATTAAGCAACCCAAGCTTTCCAAAGCAGATGAGAACCTTAAGAAAGAAATCACCCCAGCAGTGAACTATAATGAGAAAGAAAAACCTTCCAGCCACCTTGCTCATGACATTTGTTACTGTAAACAGGCTTGTCGTGCACAAATCAACTGCAACACAAAGAGGATTATGGATGACTGGGTCATCGTCGCATAGAGTCTTTCTGTGCTTATGACTTTAAATCAGATTCCTGTTACTTGCACATCATTTTGCCGTGTGTATTTGTAAATATATCTTGCTGGCATATTTTATGCTCCAGTTAATTTAGCTGACATCTAATTTAGTTGACATATAAAAATAAAATCAATTTTCAGACAAAATACCCATAAAATAAGTGAAATGCGATAATAGGTTTCAAGAAATTAAAACGTAATATATTTAGGCTTCTAGTCTAAGCCAATCTCATCTAGAAGAGTAGATATTGTATATGTGATTTTTCCCGAATCTCTGTCAATTACACAATAATAAATGTTGCCACTCTATATTCAGAAATTTATTGCTTGGAGTAGTTTGCCATGAAAAATGAAAAATGTTTGTTGATGTTTCCTTTAAAATGTCAAAAAAACCCCACCCCTAAATACAAATACTTTGTATGTTGATGTTCAGCTGTAATTAAGCCATGACAATGATTATTACTTTGGATGTAAACACTATCAAATTTTCATTGGGTGAATTTTTTTAAATTAATGTTGTGTTATGTTCTGTTTATTATCCTTTTTGCTTATGTTTCCTGCCATTTTCCATTTGTCTGCTTGAATTTTCTTTTTAAATGGTGAGTTAGCAACTGATAATGTGTATTGATTTCAGCTTTGCTTCTAATTTACATTTTTATCTCTTTGGTAGATGTATTTGGCTTAATCATTTTATTTTTATAAGCAGTTGTACAATTTTTTAATTTAGCTAGATGATTAAATTTGGCTTTTAAAGAAAGTTTGTTTTAGAAACTGGTCCCCAAAGCAAATTAGCATTTGGCATCTCCAGCATGTCAAAGGGGCTGGTCTCTTGAAGATAACTAGACATGTTAACGCTAAAATTTTAAAAGCGGTTCATCATTTTGAAACCTCTGACTATAGAGAGCTGTATATTCCAGTAGGTGGTGCAAATCGACTCCATTTCGAATGGAAATGTAATTTAAAATTGTGATGTAACTGTTTTCACTGTAAAAGTAATAGTTCAACATTCTTTCTAACTGTAAACTCATTTTCCTCTATTTCTAAAGGAAGCTTGATGTACTCTTTCAGTGTTCATTTTTCTTGTGCTTTATTCCACAGGTACTGTTACGGTGATACTGGGACAGGGGAGCTGAGAGGGAAAACTGGGGAGGGGCTGCAAAAACCAGGGAGACCTGGTAAAAATTAAAACACAAAGACAAGTTGTTTGCTTCAGTACTTCAGTTCTGTAATGAAATGAGCATAATGTCAGTGTTATTTGAGTAGCTTTCATGCTCGCACGATGGACTGAATGCCATGTTTCATCTTTCATAGAAATTGGGGGTGTTTCACTCCCAGGAGTCTGATACTCTCACACCTGAGATGTGTATATAAGCATATTTTAAAATTAATTTTCACTTGTGTCACAGTAATACACGTGCACGAAAGGCAGCAAAGTCCAACGATTCAGAGCAGTGATTCTGGAGCCAGCCTGCCTGGGCTGGATGCCCCCTCCCCGCCCCTCTGGATCTGTTTCCTATTCTCTGAAATGTGGAACAGACTCCCAGCGCACAGCGATACAAGGATTAAATGCGCACATACAGAAAGTATGTAAAGGGGCCTGGAGCACAGTCAGCACTGCAGGAAGGTTAACACTAGACTTTTTACAGTAAAACAGTGCAAGAAGGACTGTGATGCAAAGGAACAGTCTCTTGCCACGTCCCTCCCGTCCCCTCATATCCCTTCCCTGTGGCGAGCGGCTATCTCTCCTGCTGGTTACCGACAGAACTTCAAATAGGGTTCTTTAAAACATCAGATTTGTTTATTTGGCTGCGCCAAGTCTTACCTGTGGCACATGGGATCTTTAGTTCCGCATGTGAACTCTTAGTTGAGGTGTGTGGGATCTAGTTCACTGACCAGGGATCAAACCTGGGCCCCCTGCATTGGAAGCATGAAGTCTTACCCACTGGACTGCCAGGGAAGTCCCCCAATATTATTCTTATCCAGGTATTTCTCTTTATCCTTTTCATCTATTTTTAAGTGTGCAATTCAGTGGCATTAAGCACACCGTCGGTGTTGTGGGACCATCACCACCATCCAGCTCCAGAATTTTTTATCTTCTCAAACGGAAGGTAAAAAGCACAGAGGGAAGCCCTGTGCTCTTGAAGCAACAGCTCTCCACTCTCCTGCCCCAGCCCCTTGTAATCTCTCTTTTCTGTCTCTATGAATTTGCCTGTTCTAGGTATCTCATATAGGTAGAATTGTATTTGTCCTTTTGTAGTCAGCATGTCACTGAGCATAAACTCTTCAAAACTCATCTGTGTTACAGCATGTGTCAGAACGGTCTTCCTGTTTAAGGCTGAATAATATTCCATTGTGTGTCCATGCCAAATTTCATTTATCCATTTATCTTCTTGTGGACATTGGGTTGTTTTCTGCCTTTGGGCAACTGCAAATGCGCCATGAACACGGGTATCCAAATACCCATCAGAGCCTCTGCTCTCAATTCTTGGGGGCAGCTGTTTCTTGATTTATCTGTTTTTTACAGTATCTTTTAATTTCCAGATATGTTAAATCAGACAGGTGGGGACTTAATTATAACCAACTCCCTCTCTTTCTACATACTCCCTATCCCTATCCCACACAGTTTTGGTTAAATAAAAAACCAGTGCTTTCTCTATTGTAACTTTACAGATGTTGTCAGCTGCTGAACCAGATATGCTCTAGTCCTTTGCTTACTTTCTGGAATACTCACTTTTATTTTTTCTGGAGTTAACAGTGACATCAGCTTTGCATTAGCTCAGTTTTCTATGTACTGTCATCACTAAATTATCTTTAATGCTCTGCTACACGTTTACCAATAACAAGCTCCACTGGGGCAGACACAGTTCTTTTTGTTTGGTTTTTCTTCTTTCTGCTGAAGCCTAGTATCCTCCTGCTCCAGTCTAGAGTGGGCGTTATCTGCACCTCGGCATCCTGTGGCTGTCTTTCTTTCTTCTTCTGCTTCCCTCACCCCATCTGTGTTGTCTGAAGCTCATTTTTCAGTGGTTTCCTGAGAAAAGGCACATGAGCTATAACACTGTTGAGTTCTTGCTTGTGTTAAAAATAATCAGCAAACAAATGGATAAGAAAGCTGTGGTACATATACACAATAGAATATTACTCAGCCATCAAAAAGAACACATTTGAATCAGTTCTAATGAGGCGGATGAAACTGCAGCCTATGATACAGAGTGAAGTAAGCCAGAAAGAAAAGCACCAATACAGTATGCTGCTGCTGCTGCTGCTAAGTCACTTCAGTCGTGTCCGACTCTGTGCGACCCCACAGACCGCAGCCTACCAGGCTCCCCCATTGCTTGGATTCTCCAGGCAAGAACACTGGAGTGGGGTGCCATTTCCTTCTCCACCAATACAGTATACTAATGCATATATATGGAATTTAGAAAGATGGTAACGATAACCCTGTATGCAAGACAGCAAAAGAGACACAGATGTATAGAACAGTCTTTTGGACTCTGTGGAAGAAGGCGAGGGTGGGATGATCTGAGAGAATAGCATTGAAACATGTATATTATCATATGTGAAGCAGATCACCAGTCCAGGTTCGATGCATGAGACAGGATGCTCAGGGCTGGTGCACTGGGATGACCCAGAGGGATGGGATGGGAGGGAGGTGGAAGGGGGGTACAGGATGGGGGACACATGTACACCCATGGCTGACTCATGTCAATGGATGGCAAAACCCACTACAATATTGTAAAGTAATTAGCCTCCAATTAAAATAAATAAATTTTAAAAATATATATTTGTTTTACCCTCCCTATTTGGGTAGACAGTTTGGCTGGGAATAGAAAGCTGGATTGAAAAATTGCCCAGTATCATATAGGGCACCCTTGTTATTGGTTTTTGCTTCAGTGCCGCTGCTGGTAAATATTTATGCTACTTGGATTCTTGTTTCATCTTGAAAAATTTCAAGACCACTGTAGAAAAACCCTGAAGAACAGAACAAAGCACCTGAGCACTCCTCACCTAGCCTCATTACTGTTAACAATTTGCCACATCAACTTCCTCTGAATTCGTCTTTCTTTCTCCTGGTCAGTCAGTCCATCCCTCCATCTAAATTTCTATCTATCTTTCTGTGTGTATATTCACATATATAGCTGTATGAGTTTAATTTCTTTGTTGGATATTTGAAAGGTATAGGTATCACAATGCTGCCATCCTAAATACTTCAGCACAGTTCTTCTAAGAACAAGGACATTCATCTGTACTTGCATAGAGTTCCCTGGTGACTCAGTAGGTAAAGAATCTGCCTGCAAAGCTGGAGACCTGGGTTCAGTTCCTGGGTTGGGAAGATCTCCTGGAGAAGGAAATGGCAACCCACTCCAGTATTGTTGCCTGGTAAGTCCCATGGACAGAGGAGCCTGGATGGCTACAGTCCATGGGATTGCAAGAGTAGGAAATGACTTAGTGGCTAAACCACTACTGTCACAGCAAGATATTCAACTCTGATAAAATAAAATCCAATAGAGAGTCTGCATTTGAATTCCCCAGTGGTTTCAAATCATCACTTATAGGTGCCTTGCTTCTTTTGCTGACCCAGTCACATCACAAGTGTCCACTGTAATAGACTCTGTCGGGGCCCTGCCCGTGCCTTGAGATCATTCAGCGAGCTCTGGCCAACTTGCAACTGCCAGAAACTGCACCCCTGTGCAGGATCCCTGCATCCCTAATCTCTCTGGATTAACTATGAATTATCAGCCTCCAGCTGCACTGCATTGTTAGTCCTGTGCTTCTTCACCTTCATGTCTCATGTCAGGGATGAGCCTCTGCTTGCCTGCTGGTGATGTCAGAATGAAGACGGGAGTAGTTGCTTGGCTAAACAGGGTGGGAACGGGGCAAGGGTTTAATCCTTCCATCTATATATTTTCAAGCAATTCTCTGCTTTCAGCCCCTGTTTTTCCCTGCCCCCACTTTCCAGAGTTTTTGTGTCTCCAGGTCTTGGGGTTCCTGGTTCTGTGGGTGTCGCCTAGTTCGACTTCTACTGGCACCTGTGATGTAGCTGCTGCTCCTCATTGCCTCGGCTACTGCTTCCCCATCTGCTTTGTATGTTCCAAAAAATATGCTGAACTTTTCTTTCCTTATTGTCTCTCCTTTAGTTCTCTTTGTCCTGTGGGCCTGCACCTTTGAAAAGTTTCTTTATTGGTGGGATTCCAGAAGGAGAAGAAATAGAAGCGTGTGGTAAATTGGCCATGTTGACCCAGAAATTTCTCTGTAGCATATTTTAAAGTAAGAAAACCTACTGTTTCTTTAAGACTATTGAGCACCTGCCACGCACCTGTATGTGGGGGTCAGAGCAAGACGAGAGATGATTCCTGGGTTTATGGAGTTGATAGTCTAGAGGAGACATGTTGACCCATGACCCATTAACAGCTGTAACAGGAGCTTTGAAGGAAGGTTCAGGTTTCTACACTTCCCTGGGCCAACTGACTTGGTCTAGAGAACGTGATGTTTAAGATCTGAAGATGAATAGGAGTCAGGGAGATGAAGGGGCAAGGTGGATGGGGGGAAGGGCAGTTGCACAAAGGCCGGTGAGAACAGAGAGTAAGGCTTGTGGATGGAATGCAGAAAGGGAGGGAAAGAGGGTGAGAGATGCCGCCAGAGGCAAGGGCAGGGGCCACAGGAGGCTTTGGGCCCAGTACGGGCCGTCTTTGTTCTCAGCATAATGGAGGCCTCTGAGGGATTTTAAGAGTTGGCATGGTCTGACTCAGGTTTTCAAAGCCCACAGGATGCAGGATGGCTTGGTGGGAAGGGCAGGGTATATGCTGGGATTCCTGGAAGGAGGAAGTCACTCAGTTGTGAAATAGCGTCGGTTACATCAGGTTGGTGGAAGCACACATTGAGAGAGGTGGACGAATTAGAGAGATATGCCAGGACTCAGGGATGGCTTGGATCTGGGGAGCAGAGAAGAGAATGGAACAAGTCTCCTGTGTGTGGAAATGAATGGATGGTAGTCCTTTCACAGGGACCAGAAACTCTGCAAAATAACTAGATGTTAGAACTATCAGAAACTGAATTGTCCATCAGCAGAACAAGCAAATGGATTGTCAGAGAGGCAGAGTTGGAGCACCTGTGACTTCAACCAACAGGAAAGCCAGAAAGTCAAGCAGACTAAGGAGAAAGAACATGGGTCGTGATTTTAGAAAACAGGATCAGGGTCATGGTCAAGGAATGGGTGATCAACCAAACGTCCTTGATACAATCCTGATCTCAGTTTTAAGAGGACAAGATTAGACAAGGGGGCTCAGGAGAAGGAAAATTCAAGGATGTTGGGTAAGTTGCCTCTTTTAAATGTGATTACTCCATTTCCAAGGGAAGTTGGTTGTGCTAGATGACCACAAGGAAGACATGGGTTGGCCTCCAACACAGGATTGTCCAGGTGGATTGTACCTGATGCCACTGGTCTGGAGGCAGGCTAGGCAGAGCCAAGTGGCTTCTACTCAGAAAGGAGCAGTGGGCTTCCATCAGATCTAATGAGGAGCTGTGCTCTGAGTGGGTACTGAGCTGCCTCTCTGTTTAAACCGCCCCCCAGGACCCCAGCTCCAGCTCCAACTTCAGCCCCATCCTGTTCCACCCTCTATCTGCCAGGCTTCAATGGGAAGCAGAGCTTGCTCAAGACAATTTAGCAGTAATGCTTTATGATAAGACCACTCATGGAGGTGTGGGCAGGCTGAGAGCCCATGTGGGAGGATAAGGCTTCATCACCACCAGCGGGGGACTGAAGGTCCATGGGATGGAGTGGTGTCCTGGAGCACCGTGAAAATCAGAAGCTGGGTGGAGGTAGAGGGGAGTAGAGGTTGCCTGAGAAATTGTGCCCGAGCAGGAAGGAAGCGGGGAAGAGACATCCTGGGTTTTCTCTCCTTTCTCTTCTCCAGAGTCCTCTTGCTCAAACCTGCCAGGAAGCCAGAGGGCAAAAGAGCTCGGGTGATACCGTTGGCGGGGTCGGTCTTCTGGACAGGTCAGACAGGAATGGAGAACGGACCAGGGAAGAGGAGCAGGTGCAGAACCCCGTCTGAAGGGCCCGCATCGTCGCCTGTGCTCTACATTGCTGCTGCTGGGAGATGCCGTCCCCGAGTGCAGCCTCATCCTGGGACGCACCCAGACCCCACGTGCATCCCAGGTCTGGCAGAGAGCCTCACATACACCCACACTCAGCCTGAGCATGGAAAGTTCTCCCGAGGCCAAATGGAAATGGCTTTCGGATTACCCACCATTTGGCTGGATTATCTGCACCATTGCCTCTGTCCATTACTGGGGAGAGCCAGGAGGGGTCCGGACCGTCCTTGGAGTTCCAGGATGACATTGTGGAGAGCTGATTACAGTCTGTGTGTGGAAAAAGAAAATGTTTGACTGTCACTTTTTCCCCTCACTCTGGTTCAGTGAAGCTTGATCTCTGGCCTGTGGCTGGATCCTGTATTGAAGAGCCTGTCATCACTGGTGATTTTTCTTGAAGACCTCAATTCAGACTGAAGTGAGGCTTTCCATTAGCAAAGCTGTACAGAGTCTGTACTTGCCTTTGAGGCTTCCAGGCTCCTGGAGAGGTGCTCGGTGTCCCTCCGCTCGGTACTCCTCAGCCCCCTCACAGGCCCACCACCTCCAAGTCACGAGAAGAACAGATGCCAACACAGCCGCCGATCTGATGTCTGAGCCGAGGAAGAGACGAAGGCAGAATCCAAGGTCAGGGCCTGGAGGAGTCCCAGAGAAGCCTGGGAATTAGGATATCTTCCTGGTGGGCTTTTCAGGTTGGCCTGGAGAACACCTGCCTCTGCCACAGTCTCCTTTACATTCAAAGCCCCTACTGTCTGGACAGACTTCCAGAGCCTCAGAGCCAGTCCTTAGCCTTGGTCCTGCTAAGCTTAGCTCTGGTCCCTCTGACTTCCTAGGCCCCTCCTCCTTCAGCCCTCATCACCACTGAGGTCCCAGGGGCCTCTTGACAAAATTCACGCACTTTAGGGGACTGGTAAGATACAGTCACAAAAGAGCTAACGTTTATTTACACCTAACTACATGGCAGGCAGGCTTCCCTGGTGGCTCAGTGGTAAGGAATCCACCCTCCAGTGCAGGAGATGTGGGTTTGATCCCTGGGTCAGGAAGATCCCCTGGAGAAGGAAATGGCCACCCACTCCAGTATCCTTGCCTGCGAAATCCCAAGGACAGAGAAGCCTGGTGGGCTACAGTCCATGGAGTCGCAGAGTCAGACGTGATCTAGTGACTGAACAACAGTATATTTCTAAGTGTTGGGATTTTTGTCCTGCAGAGAAATATTGAGAGTATTGAGAAATACAGGGAAATATTGAGGTGTTAGCATTCAAGTGGCTTTCGCTTTAAAGTTTGACTTAGAGACCAGACAACTGGTAACTCTAGATACACTTCTTTTTAAAGATATTTTAAAATGTGGACTATTTTTTTTAAAGTGTCTTTATTGAATTTGTTACAACATTGCTTCTGTCTCATAGTTTGTTTTTTTGGCCATATATGTGGAAACGTTAGCTTCCTTCCAGGGATCAAACCAGCACCCCCTACACTGGAATCGAAGTCTTAACCCCTGGACCACGATGGAAGTGGTGCACTTCCAGACACACTTCAAATTTTTTAAAAACTCTGTTTTACTCCAACTGGATTGGGTTAGAATAGAAGTTGGCAATTTTTTTCAGACTAAAGAGTCCGACCATACTAAAATCCAGAAAACATGGTCAACAAAGATACAAAATGAAATTGCCTGTTTTTTAACAGAAAAATATGTAATTTTATGTTAATTATATTGATAGGGTGATTAATAAAGGAATAAACTAAGTATGGAATTTATCAACTCTGCTCCTGAGAACTGAGACTCGATCTTACTCACTTGGCCAGTGCCCTTGGGGCCTGCCTTGAGCCCCTTGTCAGGCGGAAGTCTGCCAGGTGGTCTATTTACTACAAAAATTAACTCTGGCTATCAAAGACATCATGGCAAAAACTTTTCAATAGTGGAGAGAAGGGCTACCCCACATCGACCTCATCTACATTTTCAGGGTCTGATTCCTGAGGTTGGAAGCATTGAAAATTTCAGATTGTATTCGGAAGATATTGAAGACATTCTAGCATATCCTAGCCTTCCTGCTTAAAGATCTCAGCAGGGCTAGGGCTGGAACTTCATTATTCCTCCTTGTTTGATTTCAAGATCTGACTCTTAAAAGTCTGAGTTAAGGCCAGATGTCATGCCTCTGCAGATTTTAAGCTTTATATGACTGTATGTTCCACAATGCAAAGCTTATTAGAGTGGATTCCATGGGAGCTGATGGGGGCGGGGGACTTTGCCTGCCACCAGGGTGGAATGCAATGCTTCTTTGGCAATGTGGAAATATTCCTCCTTCAGGCCATGGGCCCTCTAGAGTATGAACCACTGATAACTGACTGTGGTACCATCAGCATCTAGTACAATGTGGTGGATAGCCTATAAAACACTTTCTTGGAACACATGTAAATTCATGATTTGAACACAGTTCATCTAGCACTCTCCACGCTCAGCAGACATTGCTGATTCCGTATGTTTTATAGCTTCATTTACATGCCCTTCTTCTTGTCTGGGTCTTGAACTCTTGCAAGACATTGATTTACGCATGACTTGTCTTGCTATACCTCCTTTTTCAAAATTCTTGGGCTTCCCTGGTGGCTCAGTGGTAAAGAATCTGCCTGTCAATGCAGGGGACACAGGTTCAATCTCTGATCCGGGGAGATCCCATATGCTGCGGAGCAACTAAGCGCATGCGCCACAATTACTGAGCCTATGCTCTGGAGCCCAGGAGTCACAACTACGGAAGCCCGCGAGCCCTGGAACCTGTGCTCTGTAGTGGGAAAGCACGGCAGTGAGAAGCCTGCACCCCGCATCTAGAGGGTAGCCCCCACTCGTGGCTCCTAGAGAAAAAACCCATGCAGCAACGAAGATCCAGCAGAGCCGATCTTCTTCAAACAAATAATAAATGAATAATTCTTTCAATTTTGTTTCTGACCGCAATAGCAATACATGCTCCTGATGGTAGCTCAGTCAGTAAAGAACTCAGCTGCCAACGCAGGAGACACGACTTCAACCCCTGGGTTGGGAAGAGCCCCTGGAGAAGTAAATGGCAACCCACTCCAGTATTCTGCCCTGGAAAGTTCCATGAACAGAGGAGCCTGGAGGGCTACAGTCCAGGGGTCGCAAGAGTCGGACACAACTTAATGACTAAAACGACCACTCTGGAAATTTGGAAAAGGCCAGTGAAGAAAATAGGAAATTCAATTAATCCTAAAATGTTGGTGTAACCTTCCACTTTCCATGAGTATGTATATATGATTCTACAAAAGAAGATCATCCTATAGAAGTGTTTACCTCTCCTTTTGACTGTACAATGCAGTGTAAATGTTTTTCTGCATCATTCTTCTATGTCTTTCATGACTGCATTGGGTTCAACTTTATGTTTCAATTTTTTTTTCTCTAGCAAATCCTGAAATGAGCATACTTAGGGACACATCTTTGTGCAAATGTGTGGGTGTTTTCTTGGGGTAAATTCTCAGAAGTAAAATTACTAGATCATAAGTATGGATATTTTTAAGGCTTTGGGGGAGCTATTGCAACCAAATTACTCTTTGCTGCCAATAGTAATTTCTTAATTCTTGGTCCTGATGCCAATACTGGCAGCGTCGTTGGACAGTGTCTAAAATGCTCCTGGCTGCCCAGCGGGGCATGTGTTGCCAAGAGCTGACCTTTGTAGATGAGACTTTCTGCTCCAGTGGTTCTTTGTTCCTTGCAGATGAAATGGTCTTTAAGGGTTCGATGCTTCCTATGACTTTCTTTTAAACTCGATGGTGAAGGCAACCTCCAAGTGGAGAGCACAGCGCTGTGCTGTCTGCCGCTCAAGCAGTCAGCTTTCGTTCTTGTGGATTTCCCGCCGAACCAGTCTCATTGATTTCGCCTCAAGGAGGGCCTGTAGCTAACGGCTCCCTTCCTGAGAGTGAGACCTCCTCTCTAGAGGACAACTCTGGGAGGGTTGTGACACTGAGAGCTATTTATTCCACCCGCTGGAATTATTCTACCTTAGACAACACCCTGCTCTCCAGAGATGACCGTGGGGATCTTCCTGGGAATTGAGCCGAGGGGTTTCAGCAAGGCAGTTTTTTAAAACTAGGGGCTGACTGTTCCTGGTGGCCTTTTTGGATGCCAGCAACAACTGGCCAGAGTAGGAGATGCTGGCTGGACCGACCCCAGGCTGTCCGTGCACAAGTTGCAGCTGCTCTGGCCAATGGGAAAAGAGAGCTAATTTGCTCCAAGGGCCCTAATTGGCTGATGGTGCAATTCCGTGCCTACTATTTTAAGGCTGTGTTTCTGGCCCCAGCTTGGCAGGCTTGCTTGAGACATCTGGCAACAATGATCAGAAAGCCTCTTTTTTTCAAGGAGGCTCACCATCAATTCATCTGTGGACTCACAAGGAGAGGCTCATTTAGTAGAGCCAACATGTTTCAAAGAAAAGTATATTTTCATTAACTCGCCTCAAAGCAGTAATTAGATGTTCAGAGAACGCAGTAAAAATTTATTTCTAAATATTTGGCAGTGAAAGGTTGAAGGCAACGTGTGAGTACGTGTGAGTGCATGTGTATGTGTGTGCACGTGTCCAACATGTTGCATGTGTTTTAAATAAACCCATCATCTTCCCTCTAAAAGGGAGCAGGAAATACAATTGTAGACTTTGAAATTGAATTTTTAGCAACAGGATGTGTTTCTAAATATTTCTAATATATCAAAAGGAAAATGTATGCTTAAAGGCTTTAAAATTGTTATCAAAGCAATTGTGAAGCAAATGAGGTGCCTTTTATTTCATTATTTTTTTTTTAAAGATGGTGGTGTTTGAACACTGGAAACCAAATATCAACCGAGGATCAAAAGCAGCGGTGATGTCTTTGCATGAGATGCAGCTGAACTTCGATGCTCCCACGATCCGTTTCACAGTTTATAATCACAGTTATCACAGAACCATTAAAAGCCTGTTAAGTTGAATTCCCACAATTCCTTGAGGGCAAGGGCAAAGAGAGAGCAAAATAACTTTGAATGTAAATGTAACCCAGCGTTCGAACGCAGAGAATCTCTTTTAATTATGCCAGCGGAGGAAGATGTCGTATGGATGCGTCTCCCCTAGCAGATGGCTGATGGAAGAATACAACATGATGTCTTAGGAGGCTTGGGATGTTATGAAAATGATTTCTCTGAGCAGAGACTGGAAACGTGTCCGCCCATTGCAGTCGTCTTTCTGGGAGGAGGAGGAAGAGATGACTTGTTAAAATGTGTTAACCGCAGGGTGGGTTCGCTGGACAAACACTATGCGGTGTCTGATCGAATCAGCCTGAAAAGAATCTAAGGTCCCATTCGGTGGGAGCAAAATCCCAACAAATATCCAAGCCATTGTCATGTGAGAAATTTGATTTCATGTTCTTCCACCCTTCAGTGCCTTCGCTGACATTTCCCCTAACAATGCTATTATGTGCTGTATAGCCAGACAGTGCAGTCAACAAGCTGTCCTGAGACATCAGATAAAACCGAGTTCTCATCTCACTGCAAAACAATTAGAGGGCTCCTGCAGCTGTGAGCTGCGTGCATAGCAATGACGGTCTGTCCCCAAATCTCTGAGCCCCCCCCGCCACAGGTACACACCTGCGCGTCAGGATGCTGGTTCTAGACAGTCCACGCTCGTGTGCCCCTGGCGAGCTGGACGTGGTCCTTGCCTCACCTTTGTGAAGGAATATTGGAATCACCCGAGGAAAAACAGCACTTTCTCTCCACCTTCTCCAGCACCGAGCCTGAAATAACTAATTCCAATCAATCTGCCCTCACCTAAAATGAGCTCTTCCTGCATGAATTACCCACATTCACTGCCCAGTTATCTCGTTCCCACAATGCAGAAAGCAAATGGCTGGGTCCAGAGGGAGTGGGTTATTGACTAAGTGTTTAATTAGGCGCACAGTCCTGATGTGGTCATTGTCCCACCGTCGCAACGGCTGGACCGTGGCAAGGCAGAACCGTGAATTTGGCTTACTCTCATTTTCCTGAGCCACCGTTGAATCAATGGGGCAGGAATCGAAATGAAACATAAAGACAACCACTCTGCACCCTGTTTATGTAACTGTGCAAAGAAACAGCGTGTGTCTCAGGGTCCTGGGTGGGGGGAACCTCCCACTTCCCTGCTTTCAATCAGAAGGAACACTGAGGTTGCAGTGGTACCACTAGAAAGGTTTTAAGCACCTGAGAAAACACCTCATGGATGAATAAGATATAATCCCTTTTTATTTCCTTGGCTTCTTTATCTTTATTTTCTTGGTGACATTTCACATTTCATTTGCAATGAAGGAATATTCCATAAAAAATTTTATTAAAAATATTTACAAACCCCAAGCTGTGTATACTTTTTTGCACAGATTTTTAAATTTTTTAATTTGGAGGATAATTGCTTTACAAGTGTTGTGTTAATTCCTGCTCTATAACAACGTGAATCAGCGTTAAGTATACATGTATCCCCTCTCTCTCAAGCCTCCCTCGGCCTCCCCACCCCATCTCACCCCTCTAGGTCATCACAGAGCACCAAGCTGAGCTTGGGTAGAAACCCTTTAACCTCCTACTTCAGTTTCCAAATCTTTAAAAGTCTGAAAGCGCAGTGATCCTTGTCCAAGGATTAGGCTGAAGTGCATATCTGTAGGTACAAGGTCAAAAGGGCCCACGGGTGCTCTGAATCCAGTCCTTTCACAGAGGGACTGAGAAAGTCTGAAACCTTGACAAGGGCCTCGTGATGTTCTAGGGTGGTGCTTCTGAAACTTTAGGTGAACACAGATCACCCAAAGTCTTATTAAAGATACAGATTCTGATTCGGTAGGTCTGGGCAGGGGCCCGAGACTCTGCATTTCTTTATTAAAAAATTTTTTTGGCCGTCCTGGGTCTTCATTGCTGCGTGGACTTTTCTCCAGCTGCAGCAAGCAGGGGGCTACTCTTGGCTGCGGTGTGTGGGCTTCTCGTTGCGGTGGTTCCTCTTGCTGCGGAGTGCGAGTTCTAGGGGCGCACGGGCTTCAGCTGTTACGGCACATGGGCTCTAGAGCTCCGGCTTAGTACTTGCAGTGCATGGTCTTAGTTGCTCTGTGGCATGTGGAAACTTCCGAGACCAGGGATGAAACCTGTGTCCTCTGCCTAGCAGATGGATTCTTATCCATTGCACCACCAGAGACACTGCATTTCTAGTTAACTTCAAGTGATGCTCAGGCTGCTCGTCCAAGGACCACACCTGGAGCAGTGAGGCCTTGGTGGTGTTGAGGAGGTTCCTTACCTCACAGCCAACTTTGAAGGAAGTAGAGGGGGAAAAGAGACCATGTGTAGAAAGCAATATTGCAAGACCTGATGCTGTGTAGGTTTCCTACTTGCCTTTTCAAGGGACTCCCTGTGAACAGAAATACTCTGGAACGTGAAGAAAGAGCAGAGAAAGAAAGACAAATTGGTGGTCATCCACACGATTAACTGAATTGATGACCCTTGGATTCATGTTGAGCTGGAGAAAGTGGTGCCTAACACCAGCACTATATGTAGGTCAGGAAGCAACAGTTAGAACTGGACATGGAACAAAAGACTGGCTCCAAATAGGAAAAGGAGTACGTCAAGGCTGTATATTGTCACCCTGCTTATTTAACTTATACGCAGAGTACATCATGAGAAACGCTGGACTGGAAGAAACACAAGCTGGAATCAAGATTGCTGGGAGAAAATCAATAACCTCAGATATGCAGATGACACCACCCTTATGGCAGAAAGTGAAGAGGAACTAAAAAGCCTCTTGATGAAAGTGAAAGAGGAGAGTGAAAAAGTTGGCTTAAAGCTCAACATTCAGAAAACTAAGATCATGGCATCCGGTCCCATCACTTCATGGGAAATAGATGGGGAAATAGTGTCAGACTTTATTTTGGGGGGGCTCCAAAATCACTGCAGATGTTGATTGCAGCCATGAAATTAAATGACGCTTACTCCTTGGAAGAAAAGTTATGACCAACCTAGATAGTATATTCAAAAGCAGAGCCATTACTTTGCCAACAAAGGTCCATCTAGTCAAGGCTATGGTTTTTCCAGTTGCCATGTATGGATGTGAGAGTTGGACTATGAAGAAAGCTGAGCACCGAAGAAGATGCTTTTGAACTGTGGTGTTGGGAAAGACTCTTGAGAGTCCCTTGGCCTGCAAGGAGATCCAACCAGTCCATCCTAAAGGAGATCAGTCCTGGGTGTTCTTTGGAAGGGATGATGCTAAAGCTGAAACTCCAGTACTTTGGCCACCTCATGTAAAGAACTGACTCATTGGAAAAGACCCTGATGCTGGGAGGGGTTGGGGGCAGGAGGAGAAGGGGACGACAGAGGATAAGATGGCTGGATGGCATCACCGACTCGATGGACATGAATCTGAGTGAACTCCGGAAGTTGGTGATGGACAGGGAGGCCTGGCGTGCTGCAATTCATGGGGTCGCCAAGAGTCGGACACGACTGAGCGACTCAACTGACTGAACACCAGCACTCAGCCCAGGTCTGTCATTTATGACTTTGTCTTCTTATTATCTTTGTAACAAGGCTCTTTTATTAGCTTGCAACTTGCTGCTAAGTTGATGAAATCTCCATTATGTTTTATGGTGCGCAATAAGAGGAGAGAGGAGATTCTTCCTTGGGGGACCCGTCTCCCCTCTTCTCTCCCAGTATTGGATAGAGGTGAACGTTCCATCACCTTCCAAGACACTGTTCATTTTCTCTTCAGTTGAAAAATATATATTTATCTGGCTGTTTGGCGTTAAGATGGTGGAGGCTGGCAGTTTCCATTCCAGCATTCTCTGTGTTGAACCGCACTTCTAGTTACTGCTGTCTTTTATTCTGTGTCTTCGGAGGACTGTCCCATTCATACTGCGAGAGGACAAAAGCAGCTGACTTTCCAGGGGTTGAAAAAAATAGCATCACATCTTCACGTAAACCTCAACAAACACAGAACACAGAGAAAATAGGAGTAACCAACCCAACCCGGGGAGAGATGGGAATCACACTAAGTATTTCTGCCTGTCTTTTTCAGAATTTGGAGACAGCATAAACTCGGCACACCTACTGAATCTTAATGGCGAGTCTTACTTCTAAGGTTGGAGAAGGCAATGGCACCCCACTCCAGTACTCTTGCCTGGAAAATCCCATGGATGGAGGGGCCTGGTGGGTCACTAGGAGTTGGACACGACTGAAGCGACTTAGTACTTCTAAGGTGCTTTTTCTAAAAAACCCAAAGCTCTCAACTGGTATGTTGCCGACACCTGTTCCTTGAGTTTCTGCCCACTGCTGACATTGGCCAGCTGATCAAGGTCACAGAGGGCAAAGTGCCTGTCCACCAGCTCTCAGAAGGCCTGGAGGCCCTGAGTGGCCTGCTTCCTGCTTTTTCCAACATCGTCTCCAACCTGCACAATCCTCTGGCCTCCTTTCTGGTCCCTGAGAGAGTCAAGCTCTGCCTGCTATCAGGACCTCTACCAGGCTCTCCACCTGGCACGTGCTTCTTTCTCCCTTTGGTTCGCTGAAGTCATTCTTCGCTTCATTTCTTCATTACCTGCCTGGTCACCCTTCAGATTCATGCAGGTCCCTCTTTCACATGGTCTTGAGCACCCTGGAACCTCTCCCAATTATAGCCAGTTATCTGTGTGTGATGTCTGTCTCCCCAGCAGAGAGTCAGGTTCATGAGGACGGTGACAATTTTTCCATGACCTTCACTGTGTCCAGTACAATTTGCTAGATTGCAGCAATTTTTTGAGTGACCAATTCTCCAAGTTATCAATCAAGCAAAAGCTTTCTCTAGACGTGATTTGAAAAGTTGATCGCAGTTCATGTTTCAGCAAGGTTATCAGAAATTGTCGTTACCTGGGCAATGTCTCACATCCTCACTGACTCATGCGTATCGGTAGAGTGAAGGGTTTTTATAAATGTTACTATTTCCACCTCTCAACTGAACAAACTTCCAAGGTGGTCAAGTTCTTCTTGTCTTTTAATCCGTCTTACTTGTCTTGATCCAGGAATTGTTGAGTGGAAGGGAGAGAGATGCAGTTAATTTTCCAGATGGTTTGCAAGATAGGGTAAAACAAGGGAAAAAAAGTGCTTCACATTACCAATGCCTGAGTACTTTCCAAGGTGGTGTGCAAATAGGCTGTGCATGCTTTGTAATCTCCATTAGTTCTGTGTGAATCGTGAACTAATAAAAAAATGCAATGGAGTCACCTCAATTCAGTCGCTGTTTGCAGAAAGAGTCCAGATAGCTTACCTTGCAGAGTGAAACGAAAATGTGTTTTATAACTCAGATGCTGGAGAATTTCTTGGAGCTCAGCATTTTATGAATGTGAAGATGGCTCAGATTTCCCTCCACATGCTAGTTGAATTGTCTGGGATGTGTAGATATGAATGAGGAGGCAAAATCTTCCCTTTGGTGGCGTGATGAGTTTCAGTGTGCCTGTGTGTGCAGGTCTGAGAGTTTCTGGGGGCAGCACATATGGGCACGTGGCAGAGGCATGTGTGAAAACATACTCGTGGTTCCACCTCTTTCTCTCCTGCAAAAGACGGCAAGTCCTTATTAAATCAAGGAATGGCACACTGCACTGAAGACACATGGAAGAGACAGACACAGCTGTCTTTCATAAGGTCTTTAACACTTTGGATATAAAGATCTAAAAGTCAAAGTATGTAAGCAGCTGCTGTGTTAAAAAATACATTGGATGGAACAATTAAGCATCAATGCGGCAGGTGGCTCACTGAAAATAATTTTTGGTTAATCAATAATTTGGGGTCCTGGTCATCTGATGTATTGGGAAATCCACGAGTTGTTGTTGTTCAGTGACTCAGTCGTGTCCGACTCTTTTGTGACCCTCAAGGACTGTAGGCTGCCAGACTCCTCTGTCCATGAGATTCTCCAGGCAAGAACACTAGAGTGGGTTGCCATTTTCTCCTCCAGGAGATTCTCCCAACCCAGGGATCAAATCCGCATCTCCTGAATTGGCAGGCTGATTCTTTACCTCTGAGCCACCAGGGAGGCCCCACTTCTGACTTACAATTGACCTAAAAGTAGTGGATACTAACATATATTCCTGACATTTTAAAAAACCGTCCGTGATTTACCGCTTATAAAAAAACTGGTTTCGGTGATCATCTTGGTGCTGTTGGAACGCAGAGCTGGCACATAGTGGGTGTTCAATCTGTGCTTGTTGAGCGAGTGAACACAGCCACGTGCTCGTCATTGCCTCCACAGCCGCCTTAACAGGTTGTTTTGCATCACTGCATTCTGAGCAGAGCTGTGCACGTGCAAAGACCCAAGGCAGGACAGGGCTCAACTCTCTGGTATTCTCAGCCCCAGGGATCTGAGAGCCCTGTGTGTTTACAGGACTTGCTTCCAGCATGGTGGGTCTCCAAGTTCAGCCCAGTAATTCAAACCTCTGAAAAGAATAACGTCAACAACGAACCACCCCACCCGAATCTGCCGTTCGGAAATCCTAGCTGAAGAAAAACCGTATTTCATTTTTCCTGGCTGGGTTTTCTTTATTCACTTTTGATTTTTCTTGGACACATTTTTGAGAATTTTAAACCATCATTCAAAGGAGGGAAATTGGAAAACACCTTAACCAGCGATCATATACCTTGCTTAATAGAGCAGAAGACTAAATTACAGAGGAGAAGAGAATATATTTAGAGATGAGACTTCAGATCTAGAGGATTTTCTGCTCTGCTGGTGGAGACAAAGGGAATGCCCGTAGAACACTTTGTTGGAAATGGCGCTGGCTTTAGATATTTTTGTCTCTGGCTCCCTCCTTCCTCATTGCTTTACTCTCAGTCTTGGGAAGTGGAGGAAGCCACGTTCGGCCCTCCTTGCTCCTCCCCATCTGTGCTGGGCTCCATGGCAGGGCGTCCACTGGGGAGGGGGGCAGAAGAGGAGCATACAACAGGGCTCATTGACCCCCCGGCCTGCCAGGCTCACCGTGGGGAGGGATCGTGGCTGACAGGCAGGTGTGTAGTCAGGCCCGCTTTCATGCAGATGGAAAAAGTGGCATGAAAAGCAATCCTAGTAAATTCACTGCCCACTAATTCAAACAGGGTCAGGGAAGAGTGGTGAAATGAATCCTGTTTGATGCTGGTGTTGAATTTGGCCGCGCCACATCTGGGTTCTCACGTGGACTTTTCTACAGACAAGCAGTGTGATGAGGCTGAGTCCCTTCGCCTCTCTGAGAGTCGCTTTCCCCCGTCTGTACGTGGAGCTGGTTACTAATACCTGCCTGGTCTTGGTCCGCGCTCCACCGCAGGCATCTCCCCCAGGAGCCACCAGGCCCTGGGCCCTCAGTGCTGGCCAGAGGAGTGGTCCCGTGTGCCTGACATGCAGCTCTTGTGAGGACACCCTGGCCGTGATTAGGAGAAGAGAGGGATGAGGACACAACTTCCTACCAAGAGAGCCGGGCAGAGTCTCCTGTAGATGCGTACTCAACCTTACGTGGAGTAGCTAAGAGAATGGTCAAGACAGAGCATTAAAAAAGGAGAATGGAAGGGAGTGGAAGAAATGGAGAAAGAAATGGAGAAAGAAGGAAGGAAGGGAGAATGGAAAAGAAAGAGAGAAAGGGAAGAAGGAAGGGAAGCGGAAGTCACCTCACTGAGAAGCAAGGCTGCTCTTGCATGTCCGGGCCCTGGAGGAAGGCTAGCCCTCAGGAGCTGCCGCCACAGCCTGGGGGAGACCAGTTGGCCCTGGGAAAGGCTCACGAGCCCTGGAGATGTTCTGTGACCTGGTGCCCCCTCCACTGGGTACGAGGCCCTGTTTCCTCATTTGTAGACACCAACGGTTCATGAAACACGGGAAAAGTGCTCAGCACAGCACCTGGCCCTGAATAACGACTCATGATTGCCTCTTCCTCAAGGTCTCAGTTGCATGCAGCATAGTGAACGCACAGTGAGCGAGCCCCAACTGGGCAGGGAAGCAGCCGTGAAAGGAGCCCGTGGGGAGACCTGGGTCCTGACCTGGCGTCATGCCGCGGCTGTAGACAAGGCAGAACCAGTTCACTTCTCTGAAAACCAAGAGGCTGGGGCAGATGGTGGCCGTGAAGACAGTCAACGCAGAAGTCGTCCGCGGGAGCATTTGGAGGGTGTGGCGTGGGCCACTGTCTCAGGACTGGCTGGTGCCGCCTGTTTGGCCTGTGTGCGGGGTTCCTCACCTGGGACCCGGGGGATCACACTCTGCGGAGCAGCAGGAGCCCTCGGGCGGCTGGAGGACATGCGCTCCTGCCCCATTGTGATGGGTGGGCTCTGATGCTATGACAACAAGGACCACTCCCAGACCTCCCTTCCGGGTAGAGCCTGCAAATTAGAGGCCAGGAACAAGGAAGAGTGGCTTCCCAGGCGCACAGCTCATGAGGCCATGGAGGGATAAGAGCCAGTCTCAGCCCCCTTCAGTTTCCTGCACAAAATGGTCAAAGGGAGACGCTTCAACCCACCCTTAGACAAGGACGGAAGATGGGTAAGAAGGGTGATGCCCTCTCTCGGCTTTCTCAGGCCACAGGGGTGTGGTCAGGCACGGAGCTGAGCTCAGATCCTACTGCCTCTACTTACCATAGTATGACGGCCGACAGATCCCTTCATCCCATGTCAGTTCTTTGACCTGTGAAATGGGAATCTCATATCTGATTCTCGGAGGATCAAATGAAATTAGTCTGTGCATAAACCACTCAGCAGACTGGTATCTTGTGAATGTCCATGAGGTAGTAATTGCTGTGTTTCTCTGCTTTTTCCATTTTTCAAAACGTCTATCCTCTGACATGGGCTTCCCAGGTGGCGCTAGTGGAACCCACCTGCTGATACAGGAGACATAAGAGACATAGGTTCGATCCCTGGGTCGGGAAGATCCCCTGCAGGAGGGCATGGCAACCCACTCCTGTATTCTTGCCAGGAAAATCCCATGGACAGAGGAGCCTGGAGAACTGCAGTCCACAGGGTCACACACAGAGCTGTTCCGACTTAAGTGACTTAGCAGGCATGCGTGCATCTTCTGATATACTATGTAATTTATTATATGTGTGACTTTTCTCTTCCTCTTAGAATATAAATCCCATGGACCCGGTATCTTTGTCTTTTTCCCCACTGGTTGTATCACAGAAAACAGTGTTACTAACCTCTTTTAGGGCAGTAATACACAGAAAAATTTTTTAAAGATTTGTTTAAAAGGAAAAAAATGGAAAATATCTTGGAAAATTGGAGCCTGAAGGCTTAAACTCAGTCTCTTTATCTGTTAAATGGAAGCGTAATATACCGAGGTTGGAGGCCATGGTGAGGATTAATGAGACAATGGATACAAAGGTGCTTAGTATAATGCATGGAAGCACCGTTGCTAACCATTATATACATAATATATATGCATATATGTGATATAAGTCCGTGTGTCCACCATGCAGAACCCATGGATACAAAGGGGAACTAACCAACTTGAGCATCTCTGGGTTTTGGTACCCACAAGGTGGGATGAGGAGAACCAATCCCCTGCAGCTCCCAAAGGATATATATTTATACTGATATGCTTTCCTGTTGTATACCCTACTCCATTCCACAAAGGTTTAAAGTAATGAATGGAAAATATTCAAAATAAAGTATAAGGTATATAAAAATAAAACCTCAGAACCAGTTTAAATGTACTTTAAGAGGCTGAGACTGGGAAAATATATAACATAGAAACATAGAAAATGGGAAATATATGAAATATGTAACATAGATAGGCAGGCCATATGGCTTAAACAATTTGGAGTCAAACAAATTTGACTCTGAGTTTCCTGGCAGCTAAAGTGAGTTGGGAAACAGAGTGAACTATATACACTGGCTGGTCAGGAAGAAACAAGTGTAAGCTTCTCAGACTAAAGAGCTTGGCCTCTTTTTATCACCTACAGTATCGGGATTATGTTTGACTGAATATTATTATAAAAAGCTGACTACAGAGCCTTCACCAGAAAAGGGTTTGTGTTCCTCGAGTAACAGTGATGCCGAAAACTCAGCTGCTCTGTGCACTGGTGCTGAATTGAATCTCAGAAACAGGATTTTGGGTGAAGTTACAAAAGGATATCTTTATAACTTTGCCAGGAAAAGGGGGGCACAGTGGACTCCTGCCTTGAAAACGTATGTTCCAGCTTGGAGAGGATAGTGAGAAATTTTATAGTAATGGAACAAACAGGGTGTGATCAGCTTGTGGACATTCTTCTGATGGGTCGGTGGTGAGCTAAGTGTGAGTCAGCATCACCAACCTTCAGGTCCAACTGGTCTGAGGTCGATGCCCGGGTGGGCTGCATACCATCCTTAACCACTGACTTCTCCCTCCTGAGGGGTTTCAGTATTTGCAAACGAGCTCAAAGCTGCTGTGGTGTGCATCCCTCAGTGGGGAACCAGGACCTTGCCCCAAGGCTACACAATCGCTTCTCCGGACTTGTTTCTCCCTCTCTCACATCCCTTCCCTTCCCTAATTAACAACTGCTTGAGTCTGCCCATTAGAACTCAGGGAAGTCTTGGAGGCTGAAGGAAACCTATTTCCTGTCATCAAAGAAATGGGGGGACACAGAATGGCTTTGGGCCTGGAGGCCCCCAGGGCCCTGCTTGGAATCAACAACCAGTGCAGAAGGAGGCAGTTCAGGGCTGGTGCAGATGGCCCTGGGATGTCTTTGGAGGCCCAGGTTCTTCTCAGCCTCTCCTGTCACCCTCAGTGTGGTGTCAGCTCAGGCAGATAAATGAGGAGGAAGTCCAATTGCAAAACGATGGAAGGCGCCTGTCAGTTGCATCCGCACCTTTTCCGGCAGAAAACAATCGCTTTCCCAGTAGCCCCACCCACAGACTTAGGCTTTCATTTCAAGGGTTCCGCGTCCGATTTAGCGGCAAGGGAGTTGGAGGAGGGTTTTTATTCTTTGACTAAGCCTCGATCTTAGTGAGATCTTAGTTCCCTGACCAGGGATTGAACCCACGTCCCCTGCAGTGGAAGCACTGAAAGTGTGAAGTCTTAACTGCTGGACCACCAGGGAAGTCCTCGGGAAGTGTTTCTTAAACCAGCCATGTTGCTACTCCAAAGTCGGTATTGTATAATAAGGGAGACATCAAGAAAGAGCATGGCGCCGCCTGCTGGGGATCCTAGGAATGTACCAGGAACCGGTTTAAGAAGGAAGACTTTATCTCCCCAAAGTTTAACCAGAGCCTACGGTGTGGGTCTCCTTTCTGCTGCCAGCACCTAAGAGAATAAAAAGGACAGAGGTGACATGAAGTTTCCCTAAGTAACTTGTAGACGAGTTGGGAAAATTAAAGAAATTGTTGGTTTTGCGTCAGCAGCAGCCCATTTGGGAGACAGTAATTGCCACATTGGAGGTGACAGTCATTTCACAGCTGACCTTGCTGGCGGTGATCTGGCTGTTGCCGCGTAGAAAAGGTACTCTGCACACACGTTCACCTTCCTGTTTAATATTTCAGTCATTGAGTGATTGAATGCAGCAAAAATTTCACCGCCAACCAGTTAAAAAGCTATATTTCACGGTTACAATATCTAACAGAAGGGTTTATTTCACAGCTATCATGTTATAGCCATTAAATATATATTTTAAAAGAGTGAAATTAAAATGCTAGAGCCATTTTTTTTTACAGTGATTTAGTCCATAGTGTTGCAGAATACAAATGAACTCAAGTCATTCAGCTGGTGAGAAGAACCCTTCTGGATGTAGAAAAACTCCCTACCCATGGCCTGGTTCTCCATAACTTGGAAAAGCAGATTGGAGGTAGAGGAAAGGGAAAGGCTCTGAGTTTGGAGGCCCTTTGTATTACTTATACTTACTTAAAAATTGCTTTAAAACCATTAAAAATGTATATATAATACAGAATAAATTAGAAATGGGTAAGTTGACTTTGAAAAATTTCTATGGTATATTGTTAAGTGATGAATTTAAGCAAACTCCAGGAGATAGTGAAGGAAGGGAAGCCTGGTGTGCTGCAATCCATGGGGTTGCAAAGAGTTGGACACGACTGAGCGACTGAACTACAAGAACGACAATGTTAAGCAAGAAAAGCAAGTTATGCTGTAGAGCACGGGGGTGGGGGGGGGGTTGCTCAGCTTGGTGCTCTGTGATGACCTAGAGGGGTGGGATGGGGAAGTGGGAGGGAGGCTCAAAAGGGAGGGGATATATGTGTGCTTATGGCACCCCACTCCAGTACTCTTGCCTGGAAAATCCCATGGGCGGAGGAGCCTGGTGGGCGGCAGTCCATGGGGTCGCTAAGAGTCGGACACGAGTGAGCGTCTTCACTTTCACTTTTCACTTTCCTGCATTGGAGAAGGAAATCCCAGGGACAGGGGAGCCTGGTGGGCTGCCGTCTATGGGGTCGCACAGAATCGGACATGACTGAAGTGACTTAGCAGCAGCAGCATAGCTGATTCACTTTCTTGTACAGCAGAAACTAACAGAATATTATAAGACAATTATACTCCAATAAAAATGGAAAAAAGGAAAGCGAGGTACAAAATAGTATGTTATACGGTCCAATTTTTGTATAACAGTGTAAGTCCCCTTTGTAGGTACAGGTGTTTGTGAAGGAATATATGGGAGCTATTGTTGTTATTATTATTTTTTTTTATCTGGGATGACAAGAAGAGAATGGAGAGGGTAACCAAAAGTTACTGGGTTTGTGTTTGTTTTTGTTTTTTTAACCACTGGCTGTCAGGGAATTCCCAAAAGTTAACTGTTAAATTTTTTAAGGTATTTGTAATTTTTTGAAATCACATTTATAGCACAATCCTGTGTGCGTGCTAAATTGCTTCAGTCGTGTCTGACTCTTTGCGGCCCCATGGACAGTAGCGCACCAGGCTCCTCGGGCCATGGGATTCTCCAGGCAAGAATACTGGAGTGGGTTGCCATGGCCTCCTCCAGGGGATCTTCCTGCATTGGCAGGTGGGTCCTTTACCACTAGCACCGCCTGGGAAGCCCGATACAATCTGCATGGGATTCCTTCCTTGTGTTTTTCTGTATTGTCTGAACTTTTAACACCATGAGCAAGTATTCTAACTCTAATCAAAAACAAAGACGATTATTTTTGTTGTGGAAAATGAGACAATGGAATAGAGGCACTCAATTAAGAAACGTTTAAACGATGGCAAGGAAGCCTTCCTTTTCCCTGGTGCCCTCCTCCAAAGTGACCCTGTCATTCATCCATAGCAGGGCCGGTCCACGTGATGTTGGTTGGTTCCTGCGGTCACTTCCTTGCCCTTGATCCCTGTTCCTGCTCTGCTCACCCCATGGGCAGCTACTCACACATGTTTAATGGCAACTCTGTTGTGCTCTTGTAAATTATGTAGTGTTGTTTTGTGTGCATGGATTATTTATTTCTGTAAATGGTGCTGGGTTACAGATCTCATTCTGTTTCTTCTTTTCCGCATTGCTATGTGTTGTATAAACCATTGCTTTTTCTCTGACAACAATGCCCCACTGAGTATACCATACAGACGACATAATCTCTCCACCTTTTGACATAAATAGTAGCATACTAAATGCGCTCTTGTGTGGAGATTAAACAAAAGCCATAGTTATATGTACAGTTATATCATGACTTGAGAAGGAATGGGAGAAAACAACAGTGTTAGCCAATGTCGTTGTAATCCCGAAGACAAGGAAGGACTGGCCTTTGGTGCGACAGTGGGCTTGGGGATAAGGGAGGGGACAGCTGTGAGCAAGAATAGAACCTGTCGACAGCTAGTGAACACTCTCTGGGTGCAGCATTTTTCTCTTTTAATCACATCTGCTCAGTCAGGTGGAGCTTCCCCAGAAGCTCAATGGTGAGCAATCCACCTGCAATGCAGGAGCCACAGGAGACGTAGGTTCAGCCCCTGGGTCCGGAGGATCTCGTGGAGGAGGGCGTGACAACCCACTCCAGTATTCTTGCCTGGAGGATCCCATGGACGGGGAGCCTGGTGGGCTACAGTCCATGGGGTCGGGAAGAGTTGGACACGACTGAAGCAACTTAGCACGCATGCACTGTATGGAGTAGGTTATTATTATTCCCATTTTACAGATAAAGAAACTGGAAAAATAAGTCTCTTGCGGAAGGCTGACCTTCTAGGAGAGAGAGCTGGGATTGGACCCAGGGACATTGAGTCTATTGTCTGTGACCCACCACCACATTATGTTACCTCCCTTTGCAAGAATTTTCGCTAAGAGTTGGGGGTCTTGCCTTCTGTTTGTATCTTATTTGTATTCAGTTTGTATCTTAGTTTCTCTCCTAGAGATCGACACTTCAAAGGCCACTTTGTAGGAGTGGCCTTTAAGAGGTGATGTTTATGTAAAATTGGGGTGAGCTACAGTGGCTATCAAGCAGAACCCACATCCCTCTTTGGGAATGGACTCCTGGCCTAGCTGCTGAGAGTGTGGCTTGGTGGGCAGAGGGGTCCAACCCTAGATACTCCTTGGCTGAAAAGAGCTGCTTCCTCAAGGTCAGTTGCTTCCTGGGTCCTCCACCTTCCTCTCCTACCCAGTGACTGATGGGCAAGAGCACACAAGGGGCCAGTCCTCTCACTCCATCAGGCCGACTCAGAGAAGCCACTGCGTGTCTGGAGCTCCCTATGGGGTTAGTCTAGACCTTCTTTGGGACCACCTCCCTCGACCCAGTCCTGTTTCCTTCCCGCCTGTTCACAGGGAGATCCCAAAGCCCACTCCCAGCTCACCCCTGGCATCCAAATAATCTTCCCACCCTCTGCCATTTTGCATTTTCTGTAGAGACTCAACGCGACCCTTCTCACCTTCCTGGGTCTTAAGATGCACCCCCTACCTGCAGGAGGTTGGCTCACCCCTGGGAACACAGGCTGAATGCTTGGCCCCGAGTATGGGGCACTCCCTGACCACCAGGAAGGTCTCAGATAACACATTCTGTCTCCTTGGAGCTCATTGGCTCCCTCTCGTGGGACCGCACCCGCCTCACCAGGCCGTGGAACTGTTTCCAGGCTCCAAGCAGCAGGGTGGCCCCTGTAACTTGAAACGGCCGGCAGTGGTGGCCTTGGGCCATGACAATATTTTTTGTCTTGGAAAGGATACTTGAAAATTATGAAAATTATGCCATTTCCATCGCATGCCAGAAGCACCCAAATTGCATTTTAATCCTTTTACAGAGGAAGCCCTGATACTTGGCTTTGAGATTCAGATGTGTCTGGTTTTAATCAAGGCGTGTGTGCTGTTTTTCCAGTTCCCTCACATTGGACTAACACAAAAGATGCCAGAATCCATCACAAGTACGATGCTGAAAGAGTCCCACAGTCCACGTTTATCTCGGCAAGTGGAGGAGAAGCTTCCGCCAATCTACAAATTGCGGGAGAAGGTGGGTCCAGGGCGCTTGCCACGCGCCCCCGTGGCTCTCCAAGGGGGTGGTACTGCTTGGAGGGAACTGCTCACTAGATCTCCCTGGATCCCGACATTCTGGCAGCATCCTCACTTCATAACTGGTCACCACGGCTCCTCAAATACTCTCTAGAAGGAACTACCTCCTGGTCCAGACGATGAAGTTACTCTTCTGTGAACACGCATGTGGAACACGCATGTTCCACCTCCCTGGCCAGTTCATGAGCTGCTTAAGGGGCTGCGAATGGCCGGTGGTAGAAGCAGGGTTGACTTCACACTTAGCAGCCCTGGACCAGAGAGCTCTGGTCTACTAGGATCCTTATTGGCCAGATGAAGAAGATGGCTTCAGAATTCCTTTCCAGCCTTCAATTCCATGCCTACTGACTTTCCTTTCCTTGCCTCTCAATAAGGTATTTTAAAGAAAACTTGTTATAATTTTAAGAAAGCTGGCAATGAAGTGGAGTTTCAAAGCCTTGAGCTGATGTGCACACCTAACCCCTCCAGTGTTTACTGTTTGCTCCATCACTGTGGATGCATTTAGTTCTCACTTAGCAGTCAACCTGCCTCCTCCGTCTTCCTTCCAGGCCACTGTAGGCAGGTTCTGGAAGCCTGCTGTGGTTCCGATGTGTGCCTTTTTATCTCTCCTCTCGCTCTTTTCCAGCAAGCAGTAAATAACAACTTCCCCTTCTCTGCTCATGACAATCGTCACAGCTTTCAAGACTCTGGGTTCTACCTTGACTCTGTGAGTATTTCTCCCCACATTGCTAAAAAGATGAACAGCAACATCAGGGCTCTTGATTTTCTGAGACCTGGTGAAGATTGAGGACTGGCCTCAAAATTGGAGTAAAATTAAAGCCTCCTAACAGGTTACCAGGGGGGGGAAAAAGCGTAAATTCTCGAATTCCCACTTGGCTTTCAAAATCCACACCAGCCTCCCTTCTGCCTAGGTTTTTTTGTGTGTGAATTCCATGCTTATCGAAGTGCTTTCCCATAAACCGTCTAATTTGTGAGCTTTTTTTTTGTGAAGATCTGTCATGAGAAGGAAGGATTGCCTATGTGTGTCTCTGGACTGCAGAGCCAGGACCCACAAGGAGGCGTCAAAGGAATGGATGGGGAGTTTTCATGATATGAAGGAGTCTCTACTAACTGCAGTTAGCTTCTTCCTGGAGATGGTGTTTCCCCATCACTGAAAAAAACAAAGTCTGATAGCGCTGGCTAGTGGTGGTTAACACAGACATGGAAATAGATATGTGAGCTGCATATGTAATTTGTAAATTTCCTAATGGCCACATTAGTAAGATTTGAGGAGGAAGCCTGTGGGTAGAGACCCACATGCTGCTTCCTTCACTGGGAATCCTCTGGGATGGGAGAGAATCCTCGGATCTCTCAGAGTAAGAGCCCTCCCACGGAGTGCTGGGGATGCAGCCTGGGGTGGATACAGCCGCCTGGGTGTAGAGAACCTACTCAGACTTCCTGGCTGTCCAGGCTGGGGTCTCTCTGGTTCAGTCCTCCGTGTCCTAGAAGCCCAGCCCCTTGCGTGGGAGTGGAATGCTGTGAAGATCATGAGGTTATGTCAGTTCACAGCCTCCCAAAAGTTGATAAAGGATGCCTCCTATAAGAGTGATCATTTAAACACAAGATGTCGTGGAGGTGGTTTTATTAAAGACCTCCAAACTGTGTGGCCTTGAATATCCTCCTCCTAATCTGCTTGTGATCCTTCTCCAGGGCTTGGGACGTAAGAAGATCTCCCCAGAAAAAAGGCAACACGTTTCAAGAAATTTCAATCTTTGGGCATGTGACTATGTTCCATCTTGTCTCGATGGCTTTTCAAATAACCAAATATCATACGTTTATAAGGAAGCTGTGGTGGTCCCAATTTTCAGACGCTTTCCAAGACATCATCATGAGATATGGAACACTTTTAAATTTATGCCCCAGCAAAGCTATACAGAGTTTCGGAAAAAGAATCCAAAAGTAAGGTTCCTGATTAACAAAAAGACCAGTTCTCCACTAACCCTTCCAAAAGATCCTTGATGTTTTGCAATATTGGTATTTCGTTGGACATTCTACAAGTATGTGTTTTCTGATGCAGCACTGATGTTCGATATCAGATTTGTTTAGAATTATTTAGAGAATGTAGACTGCATGTGCCTTAATGCTGAGATGATGTTTTCTTGCAGTGATAACATAGAGATTAAAGTCCTTATATAGAGAAACCAGCATGGCAACAGATAACCTTACCACTCCCCCAAATATTCTAATGGTTTTAATACTGAAAATATTGTAATGGTTTGAAAATATTCTAACGGTTTTAATAAGGTTGAAAAATATTCAGGCCCTTATAAAATAAAGATATTTGATGATATACACATTTTAAATGAATATGTTTGAAAGGAAAATTCTATTCTAATGGTTTTAATATTGAACATATTGAAAATATTGTAATGGTTTGAAAATATTCTAATGGTTTTAATAAGGTTGAAAAATATTCAGGCCCTTATAAAATAAAGATATTTGATGATATACACATTTTAAATGAATATGTTTGAAAGGAAAATGTGCTTAAATTTAAAAATTGCCACATTAACTTCAGGGAGAGTTTTACAACTACATGATTAATATAGGCTTACGTTTTCATCTTGAAATTTCAAGCAAAATAGAGGAAGCTGGAGTCCCCTCTGATTTTACTGCATCTCTAATCCTTGTCCCCAGAAAAAAGCTCACCGTTTGTTTCTGTTCTGTACATTTACAGTCATATGTATGTGCAGAGCTATGTACAGATTTTGAACATAAACTGTTACATAGAACATGCGTTCTTGCAGTACATAAGTGATCTTGAAGTTCATGCAACGTCAATAGGAATAGGTTGGTTTGCTTTTTAAACTACTGCACTATATCCCCTAAGTTGGATGTTTAAAAAAAAAAAACTGTCTTCCTAATGAGCACTTGAATTGTTTCTAGTTTGGAACTGGAAAGGCTTGGTGCTACATGACATGCTTGATCGGGCGCCATGGGTGGGTGTTTACATGTACTCTGGAGTCAGCTCCGAAAGTTGCCTTGTTACTGCTGGATTGGACCCTATGCATGGTTCTTGTTTATTTGTGTAACATTTTGCACTGTGCAGCATGTGGGATCTTAGTTCCCTGACCAGGAATTGAACTTGCAACCCCTCCACTGGAAGGATGGAGTCTTAACCTCTGGACCACCAGGGAATTACTCGCACAAGGTTTTAATGTGCCAAATCACCTTTAAAAAAAGACTGGACCAATTAAACTTCCACCAACAGTATCTGTGAGTTTTTGTTTCTCTCCCCCTCCAAAATTATCTTTTAGATATTGAAGGATATCTAAGGACAAAAAATATCTTGTTATCTTATTTTGCATTTTTCTATTAGTGAAGCGGACCATCTTTCCCCACTCAGGGGCCATTTCTATCGCCCTTTGAATGGAACACTGTCGCCCTCATTCTGTATCAAAATTAACTTGTTTCTATTTACATATGTTTTCTAGGTGAATTTTAGAATAAGCTTTCAAGTAAATCCACTGGCGATTTGATAGGAATTTCCCTGAATTGAGATATTAATTTATAAAAGAATTGACATCTTTATACCATGGTATATCTCCCCATTTGTTCAAATATTATTTTATATTCTTTAATAAAGTTGTATAATTTTTTCACAAAAGTACGAGATGTTTCTTTTCTATGTTTATTCCTGTGTACTTTGAAATGTGGCTATTTTGAATGTATGTGTGCGTGTGCGTGTGTGTGTTTAAGTTACACTTTTTGGTTAGTTTTATCTGATGCATGCATAAAAAAGGCTATTGATTTCTATATGTGAATCTTGTATTTAACTACCTGGATAAACTTCTTAGAATAAATTAAAAAAATATTCTAATAAAATAAAAATAAAATTTTATTTTCAGTTGATTCTTTTGGATTTTCTATGTGGATAACTATATCATTTGTGAATATGATAATTTATATAATTTCTAGAATTTATAGGCCCCCCCATCTTTTTGCATCAGGTACAATTTGAATATTAGCACAGATAGTGTATACGCTTTCTTATGTCTGAATTTATTGGGGCTGATTCTAATGGGTCACTCTGACATCTGACTATTGTGAGTTTGAGATAGGCAACTTTTACCTAGGTAAGAATATTCCTTTGTATTCTTACTTTCCTGGGTTTTTCCCCCTAAGATATATATCTTTAAGAATATGTACATGGGGAGAGTTTCAAATTAAATAAAAATAAATGGTAAAAAGTATTTTCTTTCACATTCCTGACTCCCAGTCTCCATTTTCTCTCCCAGCGCCAGCTCTGTGGCCTTTTTAAAAAGTTATTACTGTTTAAAAATTGAAGTATAGTTTATTACAGTGTCCTGTTAGTTTCTGGTATATAACAAAGTGATTCAGGTATATATATATAATATGTATGTATATTCTTTTTCATATTCTTTCCATTATAGTTTATTATTATATGAGATATTGAATATAGTTCCCTGTGCTGTACAGTAGGACCTTGTTCTTTGTCTTTTTATATATAGTAATTTGCAGCCTCTAATCCCTAAACTTCTAATGTGTCCCTTCCGCACTTTCTCATTCGATAATGGTAATTTTTCTCTGTGTCTGTGAGTATGTCTCTTTTTGTAAATAAGGTCATTTGTCACATTTTTTTAGATTCCACTTATTAGTGATATTGTATAATATTTGTCTTTGACGCACTCCACTTAGTATGCTAATCTCTACGTCCATCCATGTTGCTTCAGATGGCATTATTTTATTCTTTTTTATGGCTGAGTAGTACTACATCGTCTTTATTCATCTGCCTGTTGACTTTCTTTTAACATGCAGCCTTCTCTTGGTAAGCTATGGCATGGATTTTCCCTCTCTGTCTCTCAAACACACCTACCCTTAACAAACACCAATGGTCCCACCTGCCACTGCTGCTTTCTGCCACACCGCCACCAACCACTCTTATGAATACAGCATTCTCTCTCGGTACTTACAAATCTACTTCTCTTTTGCAAACATGGCTGGTTGGTATTTCATTACACGGGTATGTCATAGTCCCTTAATCTTTTGATAATCATTTAGGTAGTTTACAGTCTTTTCCTACTATAAACAATTAGAAATAAACTCATTAATAGATAAACATTTGCATTCAGCTGTGATATTTCTATATGTTAAACTCATTGAAATACGCTTGTTCAATTAAAGAGTATGTGGATTTTAAATTTTAGTTCAAACTTCTCAAAGAGGCCGTGCTTCAACTTACCACTTCACTAGCAGATTATGAGATAGACAGACAGAACCCATGTTGCAAGTGTTTTCTATAGCTGGTTGTTTTTTGTTCCTCTTTGTTGATATAGAAACTTAGACACATTTATTTTTATGTTAATAGACTTCATTTCTCAGAACAGGTTTACAAAGATCAAATGAAAGCATATACCCTCTCTCCCCCATATTCCCACTCCTGAGACTTTCCTCTGTTATTAACATCTTGCGCTAGTGTGGTGTATACCATATTTTAGACCTGCATGTATATTAATGTAGTAAAATGTAAGAATCTCTTGTTTAATGGCTTCTGGAACCATTGGCTTTTGTTAAGGGTGTGTGTTGAGACAGAGAGAGCAAAACAACGCCTTGCTCAGGACTCCTTTTGTTTGAGATTATTGAATGATTTAAACAGTTTTGTTGCAGTTCTTACTGTGTATGAGGTGACATTATAGCAAATGAAACTTTGGTATTTATTGAGATGATCATGTAAATTTTCTGTATTAATCTGTTAATAATGTAGATTCATGGATTTTCTAACATGGAGCCATTTTAGCATTCCGAGGACAAACTCAAGCTGGTTATGATGTATTATTCTTTTGCTAAATCCAGGATTTGATATGCAAATATTTTATTTAGGATCTTAAAACCTATTTTTATTGTGCTCTGACACTGCTTATATAAATTGCAAATGTCTATAGAATTTGCCATGCAATCTCTTGGACCTGTTGTAGTTTACAGGTGTGTATCTTTGAATGTCTTTTCAAAATATTTTATGGAGATCGGTCTGTATGGTGCTTCTATTTCTTTTTTTTCCTAGTTTTGGACAGTTTTATTTTTGAGGAAGTCATCTGTTTCACATGGATTTTAAAATTTGTGGTGCTTTAGTATATTCTCTTTCATGCTTTAAAGTTATGTCCCGTCTTTGACATGCTGAATGTTGCTCACATATCTTTGCTGTTTCACCAAATCTACGTGTTTGTTGTTGTTGATTGCTTTTGATCTTGATAATTTGTGCTTTCATGTTTACTAATTTTGTTCTTGAGCTTATTTTGATTTTTTTCCTAGCTTCTCAAAGTGAAAGCATAGCTCAGTTCTTTGCAGCCTTTCTTGTTTTTTGTAAATGCAGGTAAGGTTGTTTCTTTCAAATACCACTGTGTAGCTACATCACGGTTTTCACATTATTAGCTCCTGGAAGTTACCGCTTTCCTTGCTGCATTGTCTCCCCAACTCCAAAACCGGGGAAGGAGTTCAAATCCTTTTCACGTTTGTAACCTCTCTCACCAGGAAGAGTCCTGTGCCCTTTCAAGGGACCACATGACTAGATCTAACCCACCCAGGATAATCTCTGTATCTTTTTTGTTTGCTTGCTTATTATTAATAAACATTGCTTTCTCACAATTTTGGAGGTTGGGAAGCCCAAGATCATGGTGGGGCAGGTTCTGTGTTTGATGAAGGCTTGTGCTCTCTGTAATTTATTGTGGCAAAAATGCAAATTTCGCGACTCAAGATCAATGAACTTGGGGCCTCAAATACATGTGGAAAATCCCCTTTTCTCTATAACTTAAGTATGGGAATGACATTGCTTTATATTCACAGGTTCTGCCCATACTCAAGACCATGAGATTACATAAAAATGAGGGTCAATAGGGTCCCCTTAGAATGCTACCTGCCACAAATATCATAACCAGGTGATTTATGCTGGTACGAGCCACAGACCTTATTCAGATTTTACCAGCTTTACCTGTGTGAGTGTGTGTGCGTGTGTGCGCATGAGTGTGCACGTGTGTGTGTGAGTGAGTGTGTGTGCGTGTGTGTGTGTGTATTTTATGTGTATAGCCTCTTCTGCTGGCTACAAAACTATATATAGCTTATACTTACCTTGTTAATTGGCTAATCAAGTCTAACATTTACATGATATGCATACTTGTAAATTCAGTGGGCTATTTCAATTTGAGAATCCTTGGGTTTTTATTTTAAATTTTATAATTTTAAGATTTTTTTTTGCTAACATCTTTTTTTTAAGGTGTTTTTTCCTTCTGAAGAAGGAAATGGCAACCTCTTGATGAAAGTGAAAGAGGAGAGCGAAAAAGTTGGTTTAAAGCTCAACATTCAGAAAACGAAGATCATGGCATCCGGTCCCATCACTTCATGGGAAATAGATGGGGAAACAGTGGAAACAGTGTCAGACTTTATTTTGGGGGGGCTCCAAAATCGCTGCAGATGGTGACTGCAGCCATGAAATTAAAAGATGCTTACTCCTTGGAAGAAAAGTGTTGACCAACCTAGATAGCATATTCAAAAGCAGAGACATTACTTTGCCGACTAAGGTCCGTCTAGTTAAGGCTATGGTTTTTCTTGTGGTCATGTATGGATGTGAGAGTTGGACTGTGAAGAAGGCTGAGCACCGAAGAATTGATACTTTTGAACTGTGGTGTTGGAGAAGACTCTTGAGAGTCCCTTGGCCCGCAAGGAGATCCAACCAGTCCACTCTGAAGGAGATCAACCCTGGGATTTCTTTGGAAGGAATGATGCTAAAGCTGAAACTCCAGTACTTTGGCCACCTCATGCGAACAGTTGACTCGTTGGAAAAGCCTGTGATGCTGGAAGGGATTGGGGGCAGGAGGAGAAGGGGACGACTGAGGATGAGATGGCTGGATGGCATCACGAACTCGATGGACGTGAGTCTGAGTGAACTCCGGGAGATGGTGATGAACAAGGAGGCCTGGTGTACTGCGATTCATGGGGTCGCAAAGAGTTGGACATGACTGAGCGTCTGAACTGAGCTGAACTCCAGTATTCTTGCCTGGAGAATCTCATGGATGGAGGAACTTGGTGGCTACAGTCCACAGGTCGCAAAGAGTCGGACATGACTGAGTGACGTGACTTCACTTTTTTTGCTATAGAAAATTTTCTTCAATTATTTTCCCTCTTCCATTTCCCCCCTTTTCTTCTAGAATGCTTCTTAGATGGATATCGAAACTTCTGGACCTATCTCCTTTGACTCTCCAGTATTCCTTTATGTTTTCTTTTGTCTTCTATGTTGCAAATTGTCTCTTTCGTGACCTATTCTGCTTAATTTAGCCATTGTACTAAGATTGTCCTATGACCAAACAACATTTTAATTTTTAGGGTCTCTGTTTGGCTTTTATTTATCAATGAAATGTTTAATTCTGTCTGATAATAATTTTATTCATTCTAATATGTTATTTTTCTGAATTTTGCTTCCTTGGGTACTGCAATGTCTGTTTGCCTTTCTAGCGTGGTGCAAACATTGAGTGCTTTTGAGTTTTATGTGAGCAGTGCATATGTTCTTTTCACACTGTTGGTGTGAGGGTGGCTGAGAGACAGGATGTATTGCCTGGGGTGTAGCCACCAGCTCTGCTTTTGGGAAAGCGTTCTTAGCTCCTCTCTTGCCATTTCCCTGGGGCAGTGCCCTGCCCCCTCAGCCCAAGAAACCATGTACTCTCAATACTTTTGCTTTGGTGCAGACTCAGATCTGACTCACTGTTTGGTACAAAGAATGTCATGTGGACCGACTCTGGCAGATAATCCCTGTAAACAACCCCATCAAGTGTCCCGGGTGCTGTGCTGCGCTTAGTCACTCAGTCACGTCCAGCTCTTTGGGACACCACGGACTGTAGCCCGCCAGGCTCCTCTGTCCAGGGGATTCTCCAGGCAAGAATATTGGAATGGGTTTCCATGCCCTCCTCCAGGGAGTCTTCCCAACCCAGGGATCGCACCCAGGTCTCCCACATTGAAGGAAGATTCTTTACCATCTGAACCACCAGGGAAGCCAAGAATACTGGAGTGGGTAGTCTAGCCCTTCTCCAGGGGATCTTCCTGACCCAGGAATGGAACAGGGATCTCCTGAATTGCAGGTGGATTCTTTACCAGCTGAGTTACCAGGGGAGCCTGTCCTGGGTGCTGCTTCTTCCAAAACCCACTGCCTTCATGCTAGCACCCCTGGAATAGTTACCATGTTTGGAGCACATCCCTGACATGCACACCTTACTCCTCCCTTTCATCTCCTAGAAAATCAAGATCACTTGTCATCAATAGAAAGTAACTAAAAGTAAATGCAATGGGGGGGGGAGGGTGAAAAACTAACCCAGAGTAATTAAATTCCACCCGAACACCTCAAGGGTGCTTCCTCAAGACTTCTTGTCTGAGGGTTCTCCACAGATTTTTGAAAAGGGATGTTAGTATTAGAGATTTAGACACACTATCCTCAAACCCAAGCCTTTCTCCCCAATTCAAACAGAAAGTTTAGAACGGAATAGAAAAAGAAAGAACTTTTAAAAATATGTAACCCAATATATTATTGAATGCTGCCGCAGTCAACCACCTAAAGTATCTCCTATGCTTCAGGAGAGCACTGGAAACCAGTGTCCTCAAAGCTGTCTTCTGACCTGAAAGACTAGGTTTCTGTCCATATCAGTCACATCACCCCCCCGAGGGTGTGTCTGCTTCGTCACATCCACATTCGTGTGGCCTGTGGGGGACACAGGCAGGGCAGGCTCAGAGGATGCTGGCCACAATTTGCAAGGAGTAAATTTTTAAACCCTTAAACATTGGCTTTCATTCTGTAATATATGATTCCATGTCTGGGCAATCGAGTGAATAATAATTTTTTGCTCTGAAAACAACATAACGTTTGACAAATCAAATATTCCAGACTCTTTGTATTGACTTTGAAGTTGCGGTAGTGACGCCCCATCCAAGAGGGAGGGTTTGAGCTCACCTCGGCCCTACCTCTGGTAGAATTCACTGATAGGGCCTCCCCGGTGGCTCAGTGGTAAAGAACCGGTCTGCAATGCAGGAGCTGTGGCAGGAGCCGCAGGTTCAATATCTGGGTTGAAAAGATTCCTGGCGTCAGGAAGATCTCCTGGAGTAGGAAATAGTAACCCACTCCAGTTCTCGTGCCTGGAAAATCCTGTGGACAGCCAAGTCAGACACAACTCAGTGGCCGAATGTGCTGTCGCTTCAGGCGTGTCCGACTCTGTGCGACCCCATGGTCTGCAGCCCGCCAGGCTCCTCTGTCCATGGGGTTCTCAGGCCAGAATACTGCAGTGGGTTGCCATTTCCTTCTCCAGGGGATCTTGCCGAGCCAGGGATCGAACCCAAATCTCTCACGTGTCCTGCATTGACGGGTGGGTTCTTTACCACTCGTGCCACCTGGGAAGCCCAGTGGCCAAACAGAAAAAAAAATTAAAAATTTGAAACGACACACTGAAATAGAGAGACTATCCAGGAACATTTTATATATCTTGAACTAGTGATCATGGGTATTCCCACTTACTGTTCCTGTTTTGAGGGAAACTGTAGGTGATCTCTCTTGTCCCCAGTTTCGAAGAGATGCCTTGTTTTTGTTTGGTTGAACGCCAGATGCTATTTACAGGCGGATTTTATGACACCTGAGCGGCTTCTGGTGTCCAGTCCTATTTCTTGGGTCCCGGACGCAGATAATCAAAATAAGCGAGTGCCTGCGAGCCTCTCGGAGATTGCACTGTCCCGGACTCTCAAGTTCAGGGCAGAGGAGGAATTGAGAGAATAACATTGACACATATACACTACCATGTGTGAAACCCAGCTAGCGGGGAGCTGCTGCATAACACAGGGAGCCCAGCCTGGCGCCCTGTGACGACCAGAGGGGCGGGAGGCTCAAGAGGGAGGGGACGCGTGGACGCATATCCCCTGCTGTACAACAGAAACTAACACGACATTGTAAAGCAATTATATTCCACTTAAAAATTGAGAAAAAGAAAAGCAACCCCCACCCCACCACATTCAATGTACTGGTGATGAAATTTAAAAATTATCAGCAATTCTGTGAAGCAGGGACATGAGAATGGGGGAAGATCAGCCTCTACTCTTTGGGAGTGAAGAGTGTATTTACCATCTCCAGAAACACAAATTAGATAATTTGCCCTTAAAACCCGTCTTTTTTCACTCAGTTGATTTCTGTGTAAAAAGCAACGCTGTCCAAGGCCCTCACAATTCTCAGTCCAATGAACAAGATCAAAAGAGTACAGCGCTTACACAGAGGGTAGGTTTTAGGGGCTCTGAAGCTGACATCCCAAGTAAAACAACCCACTTTACAAAAATAAGTCTAATAATTTGGCAAAATGTCAATGGCGTGCCATTGTTGGTTCTTTGCTTTAGTGTGTTGTTTTGAACAGAGGAATAAACAACCAGTTAAAGAAACCCCAACTTACTAATCAATTACATGCAGGTGTTTATAGATTTCTTCTGTTTTAATGAATTAGACTTGGACTTGTGCCATCCTAGAAATGACTTAGACACTAAAAGAACAGCTGACGGCTTAGAATTCAATCATGTTTGGAGTGATGCTGCCTTGCATCCATTCGAGACCCAAACCAGGAAGCTTCAGTTACTTACTGTGCGTGTTGAGGGCCACATGCTTAACGATCTGACATCCTAATTGATGCTTGTAAAAATCTGATCTACAGACCCTTAGACTCGATGGTTTAAAAGAGCAGTGTGATGATTTCCTGTATGAGATCAACTTATAAACACTGTCTGTTTTTCAGCAGAGAAGCACATTCTCGTGTGGTCTGTTTTGACATTTATACCAATTGTAAGGATTGCTCTGTGTCCTCTCTTGGTGTTGCATATTTTCTGGCCATTTTTGGCCACAGTCATGTCTGTTCTGGTGGCTCCACCCTTGAGTCCGATGTGGTGGCTGTTTCCCCTTCCGTGTGTAATGCAACAACCCCTGTGAGAACAATTTTGTCTTTGCAGGTTAGTGCTCAATTGTAACTCCAGTCAAAGCTCAGGACACATCACTGCTCGCCCATGAGTCTGGAAGAGCGACCACTTCACTCAATTCAACATTTTTTATTTTACCTACAGAATTGGTACCATATTGAGGCCTCCTGGAGGGGAAGAAGGGTGTGGGGGAGGAAGGGTTTGAAATGATAAGCTAAGTATAGGTTTCCCATATGTTCTGCTGAGTTCAGGGAGGAATTCATGCTGTTATGGTAACACCCTAAGAACCATAAAACAAGCAAGAAGAAAAAATTTCCTCTTCTGAGCTCTTTGCTGCCACCCACTATCTTTGGTCCCAGTGACTGGGGAAGACCCCTTCAGCTCAGCTCTGGGCTCTGGGGCTTGACAGCACTGCACAGACCTTGCTCTTCTCGGGGTGAAACAAGGCTGGTGCGTCCCAAACAGGGGAGGTTTTGCAGGAATCCGGGTGCCGCGCTGTGAACTCGGAAGGGCTGTGTAAGTGTGAAATGCGGTACGTTGCCTTTATAAGTACCTATCAAAACAAATGAAAACATCTCATTTAACACACAGTATTTGAGTAAACACGTTGCGGCTATACCAAAATAATCCCCCCAAATATTAAACAACAAATCAACCCCCTGTCAGAGCCTGACTCACTGGATGAATGGGGGAATGAAGAAAACCGAAACTCACTCGCCTGACGACGGCTCTATAAAATCGATGAGTTTGTGAGGTGGAGTGTATGATTTCTGCACACAGCAACCAAGAGAATTTCAAATGCATTCTCTCTCTCCATCAAAATCGAACAGATCCCCGAGTTCCCGAATTGGAGGATATAGGCTCAGGAGTGTCTCCCACCTCCCACCAAATAGGAGCAGAACGTTAGGACACAAGGACTATCGTTTCTACTCTGCCTGGGCCCCAGGCAGGCTGTATCATCAGTAGCAGACAGCCCTAGTTCCCAGAAGAAAGAACAACTCAGTCATTACCCAGGTGCCACATAGCTGTTCACAGGGTTACCCGAGATCATAGCAGAACAGTCTCTTCTGCCCAAGAACACATTGCTATCTCTTCCTTAAGGCTGCAAGAGAAAACCGAAGCTGTCTTAAACATTCTCTTGCTGTTACAACCTTCCGCTAAGCTTCCGTGACTGTTACCAGCCATGAGTGGTGTGTCCAATCCTTCTCCAACAAATGTCATCACACACGGTTCCAAAAGAGGATGGGGAAGTCTCAACATAAGCCCGCCAGAGAAATCGCATTGTTCCTCCAAAGCATATTTTGTATCAAAACCCCAATGCCTAATATCTGTGACATTCTGGAACTCTAAAGGAAGGATTTGGCTCTGCTGACATACCGCCATCAGACTTCAGCCTCTTCCATCAGGACCTGTTGTTTTTGTTGAGTCGCTCAGTCGTGTCTGACTCTCTGCGACCCCGTGGACAGTGGCACACCAGGCCTCCCTGTCCATCACCATCTCCTGCAGTTTGCTCAGGCTCATGTCCACTGAGTTGGTGATGGTTCAGGCGGATATGTCGGCCAACAGAATCAGGGCTGATTTCCAGCTCATTTCTAATGTGACTCTGTCCCCACCCCTCTCAATTGCCCCCTTCTCTGTGGGCCACATTCTCATGGATACCAATGTGAACACACATAAGACATCCCCAAACGTCCTATGTGTTTATCCATCATTCAGTGACTATTTTTCAAGTCCCTTCTTTGGGCATTGGACTACAAGGGTGAGCAGAAACAGACCCATACTTGCTCAAAATGCACCTCATCTAGGTTATCAGAGGACAAAAACATCCTGCAGTCCCTGCATGGAGGCCAGGATTTCAAGCTAATAATGCCGATTAAGTGTGGATCAGGCGAAAATGCTTTGAAAGGGCATAATTATAACTGTATTATCTGTGATCAGGGAGATAAGATAAATGTCATAGAAATGTGTTTAATATTGTATACATTTTACATTACAGAACAATTATGAATTTGTATATGCTGTGTACATTAAAAGTTGGATATGTGTAAGGGCAAAAGATGAGTCTAATTTTTTATCTGAGGGATGAGGAATTGACTTTAATTCTTTCTCAGCTAATTAAAGGAAAATTAGAAAAACAAACTGCTAAAGCACTAAATACATTTTGATTAGTTATGGATATAAGCAGTTATTTTGGTTTTATTCATTGACTTACTGAAAGCATAATGATAGGTGAAATTAAGAATTAATAGAGTAATCGTGAGGGTTTATTCAGCAGACGGAATTAGGTCTGCTGTTTTCCCACCTTATAATTGGGAGTTTGAAGTTACAGAGTTTGCTCTTGGGTAAAGTTAGGCAGCATTGAGCCCTTGTTCACATAAATCGAGCTATTCAAGATAGAACAAAGGCTCTGGGTTGGGGGAGAAGGTAACGAGTGTGGTTGCAGCTGGGTTCTGTTCTAGGTGCCTGGGGGAGGCAGGAGAAGCCGTCCGGCAGACAGCTGGGTGGAGAGGGTCAACTCAAGGTGAGGCTGGGTGTGCAGGGAAGAGATGGAATGATAGCTTGATGGAGGAAAGGTCAGCAGGAGGATGTCTATAAATATATGTATATATATATATTTTACTTAAAACAATGCAGATTTATTATCTTCACAGTTTTGGAGGTCAGAGTCCAAAATGGCTCTCAGTGGACAAAACTCAAGGTATGGGCAGGGCTGTCCTACCTTCTGGAAGCCCCAGGGGAAAAATCTGTCTCCTCTCCCTTTCCAGTTTCCGGAAGCTTAGCGTGTGGCCCCTTCCTCCTTCCTCAAGGCCAGTGATGCTGATCTGAGTCCTTCCCACATAGCCACCTCTCTGGTTCTGTCTTCAGAGTCCCCCGCCAGCCCCTGTCCCCTCCCCACTGTTTTCTTTGTCAGGATTTGTATTAGCATAGGAAAAGGCGGGGCTTGCAGACCAAGGCAAAGGAGAGAGTGGACATGGATGGACTAGGATGCCCGAAGATGGAGGAGGGGCAGGCGAGGCTGGCACTCGGCTGGTGGAGGGTGCGCCTGGAAGGGGGTCGCGTCTCTGGGTGAGGGGTATGTGGCGTGAGGGGGCGGGAGGAGATGAGAGAAATCTTCAGGTGGAGAGGGAGGACTTGAGTCCCCCTGGAGTGACCACTTCCTCACAGGGAGGTGGACGGTGTGTCTTCCTCTAGCAGACGACTGATGTCGGACCTTGGGGAAGGTGGGCAGGGCCCCAGCTGGAGGATGGTCTGGATTTAGAGAACCCATGATCCTACATTGGGGTTTCCTAACAGGTTCAACAGGTCAGCCGTGAGACAGGAGAAAACGGTGACGGTGAAGTTGTTCCTGCAGGCAGGAGTGAGGAGACAGAGTCACGAGGAGGCCAGCCAAGGCTCCTGAGGCTGGTTGTCCGTCTCATCTCCTGGGGAGCCTTCAGCAGTGCCAGAGCCTGGGTCCCACCCAGATCAGTACATTCACCCAGCCCTGGCTGATTCCAGGGCTGAGATCTGCTGGCGAGACCCAGTGAAACGCACTGTCAGCACACCAGAGCTTTTGGAGAAGTGATAGGTGGACTGAGGATGCTGCAGAAGAGGTGAGGAAAGGAGAGGAACTCACCCAAGCATGCACAGGAGCAGCTGCGGGGTGTGTGTGTGTGTGTGTGTGTGCGCGCGCACGTGCGCACTCGAGTGTGCATGCACAGTAGTACAATGGTGGTTCAACGCATGGAGCAGGTTTATAGAATCGGAGCACAGGACTGAGGAAAGTGTATTTGTGAACATATTTGGATCCTTTACAAAGGTATCAACACTGGATCTAATTTGGCTATTCATTTAACAAATCACCTTTATAAAATAGTTGAGCCAACATGAGGAGTAAATATTTGAGTGTCCTAGAAATTAATTGCCAAGGAAAGTGGTTGAAAGAGCCCTGGAAACTGGGGCCAGTCTGAGATGCAATGGAACTCCAGCTCCGAAGCTCATTAGTCCCTCAAAGAAGGAGCGCTGGCTGGTGGGCAAGAAAAACAGGAGAAAATGTGAGAAAGCAGGCAGAGTGCTGGGGCAGAAGATGGCACTAGGACATGGCCAGGTTCTCAGGCCTGGATGCTGGCAGTGTTTGGAAGACTGTGCCCTTCCACCTCTCTGCTGTACCCCCAGGCCCAAGATACACCTGCCCAGCATACAGCTTTACTGGAAGGGACTTTCAAAAGAGTGTCCAGAATGCCTTTGCAGTGGGCAGTTATGAAGCGTGGTCTTAGCTTACTGGGTGAGCAGTTTCGGTACCCAGCTCAGTTATTTATTACCTTTGTAGAACTGGGCAAGTTACTCCTAAGTATGGTTTCCACATTCTTTTGTTGGAACTACTTATAGAACTCACCTCCTAGGATTAAGGATCATATGAGAAGATGCTTTCTTGTTCAGTCGCTAAGTCATGTCCAACTCTTTGTGACCCCATGGACTGCAGCATGCCAGGCTCCTCTGTCTTCCACTGTCTCCCGAAATTTGCTCAAATTCGTGTCCATTAAGTTGGTGATGCTATCTAACCATCTTATTCATGAGAGGATACATGCAAAATGCTTTCCATAGTGTCAGGAGCAGGGTGAGTACTTCACATGGGCACTCTAGCTGGCCAGCTGGAAGGCTCCAATGGCCAGTCAATGAGGCTGGCAGGGTGACCCCTTCTAGGTCTTTTCTCCTAGATACATGGAGCTGTGGGTTGTGCCCACTACTTATCAAGACTCTTTGCCATTGTATCTTCACAAATTCAGGTTCCAACTTGTAATTCTCTTGCACCAACAGTGGATTGCATTAATTCTTAGAGAACTGAAGAACACTGGGTGGGTCCTGGATCTGACGTGGCCTTGACCCCTCATCCAGCCTTGCTAAGGGAAGACCATGCCATTCCACCCTGACCCCAAGCTGAGGGTAACACTTCTGTTTTCTCCTCTGAGCCTTGAGCCCACTGCTCTGTTGAGTATCTGCTTCATCTTCCTCCCAGGCTGCAAGGCCTTGGGGACAGGCTCACATCCATTCCATTCACCTTGACCTTGTCACAACGCTTAATTCTCTATCTGTCCTTCTCCAATACTGTATTGCGCTGACGAACAAGGGAGGGCTTCAAGACACCAACCACTAAAACCAGTGTTTGCAGATCTGGGCATTTTTAACCTTCTGAATTTTAATAAAATGGACAGTTTCCATCCTAGAAGAGGCAATGACCGTTTTGCTTTACAAAGCTGCAGCAGGTAAGTAAAGATGGGTCTACAAAGATGACAATGTTTTAATGAGGTCACACTGGTGGAAAAGAACTCCCCAATTTTTATCCTCTGAAGATAGATTCCCTTTAGTTATTTATTTAATAGCTGTGATCACAGGTAGAGAAGATAACAATTTTTGCTCTGGACTAAATATATACGAAGAGATACATTTCACGAGGAAAAGTGCCCAAGGCAAAAACCGCTTTCCCCCTAGGACTCTGGTTAAGACGAACAACTCCAGTGGGCTCTCAGAGGAGCGTGTCATAACCACATAGTCTCTGGGGATGTCACGAAAATGTGTGGAGGTCAGACCACCATCCCCGCTCAGCATGAAAGAGACACTCCAGAAAGCTGGGGACGGCTTTATAGAATGAATCACTCCATCTATACTGCAAGTCCCCAAGCACTCAAGTGTACACAAGATTAATTAGATTCAGAACACAGCTTTTTTTTTTTTTTTTCATCGTTCAGTTTCCTTTAATGACCTCCATTCTCCTTGAAGGGCAGGTACAGCAGCTAACGGCAAGAGATGTTCACTTGAAGGCCTTGCCTTGATTGAAGGCTTTGCCCACGTGCTGAAAGGCCCCTTCCCAGGAAAAGTATTCTCCAACCACCATCTGGGTCTCCTCATTACTGATATCCAGTCTCCACCATACACGTGACTTGTGGTCCACAGGCCGATCTGGGCTCCACAGAAAGGCAAGTGCCAGCCTTGGAAGACCCAGATTCCAGAAATGGAGCTGCTGTGGTTGGTTCCGTAGAGAAAGACACTGGCAAAGGCGTTCCTCCTCAGTTTGTCCAATGGCTTGGAACAGTCCAGTGACAAGGCTGCAGCTCAGGGAGGCCTGGGAAGCTGTATTCGGAGTACCACAGCGACCAGCCACCCTTATCAGGTGAAGTGAAGTCGCTCAGTCCTGTCTGACTCTGCGACCCCATGGACTGTAGCCCACCAGGCTCCTCCATCCATGGAATTTTCTAGGCAAGAGTGCTGGAGTGGGTTGCCATTTCCTCCTCCAGGGGATCTTCCCAACCTGGGGATCGAACCCGGGTCTCCCGCATTGCGGGCAGACGCTTTACTGTCTGAGCCACCAGGGAATCCCACCCTGATCAAAGTGCTCCCCGATGCGGCAGCACCACAGACAGCATGTCCTCATGGGAGTACTCGCGCTTAAATCCATCCAACAAGAAGGTACACTCTTGGGCAGATGAGCAGAGGGATCCTTGGCCTTCAGCTCAGCAGCCAGCACCTGCTCACATTCACCCAGCTCCTCCCTCAAGAGCAGGGCAGCCGCCTTCTTCTCTTTCTGCTTCGCCTGGGGCCTCTGCCTGGCTTCTTAAGAACCTTTCTCTTTCCAGTTGGTGTGCTTTTTAGGCTGGCTCTCCGCAAACCGTTTAGGATCCAACCGGGCCATTTTCTCACAGAGCTTCAACTCCCTCAAGATAGCCCGGAACTGGGGCTGGTTCATGTGGGTGAGGAACCAGCAGTTGGTATTAGGGAAGGCCTGGCATAAAGAAGGCTCCAGAACCTGTGAATAAAGCCCAACAGGCTGCTGACAATGGTGATGTCAGCCGGTGTGACACATTCACCCACCAGAAGAGTCCGGGTCGTCCAGGCAGCGTCCAGCAGCCCCAGAATCCACCTCACCCCCTCCTTCTCTGTGGCCTCCTTGTCGTGATGCATGATGCCCCAGTAGGGGGACTGCCGGGTCCCGGCCGGGGACACTGTGTCGCCGCCATCAGCCAAGCCCGCCCACCGCCCCAGCTGTACTGCGGCCACGGGAGGATATCCTCTGGGCTCACATAGGAGGCAGCGACAACGCCCTCCAACATACAGAATCCACCTCAAAGGCTGGAACCTTGCCGGCGGGAAATTTATGGAGCAATTTGGGGGTGCAGCTGGTTTGGCCGAAATGGAAGCTGGGTGGTGCCCGGAACACAGGGACCTGAGCCCCGCTTTACTGAGCAGTAGTGAGGGTCTTCAGGCCCCCCAGCTGTCAGGACACGTGCACGGGGTCCCACCCGTCATGGCGATTTCATAGAGAGAGGGGCCAGAACATGGCTTAAAAAAAAAACAAAAAAACACAAGGGCTTTCCTGGTGGCTCAGTGGTAAATAATCTGCCGGCCAATGCAAGAGACACAGGTTCGATCCCTGGTCCGGGAAGATTCGACATGCCTCCGATCAACTAAGCCGGTGTACCACAGCTATTGAGCCAGCACTCTGGAGCCTGGGAACCGCAAATATTGAGCCCACCACCCACAGCCCCTGAAGCCTGCATGCCCCAGAGTCCGTGCTCCAGCTGCAACAAGAGAAGGCCCTACAGTGAGAAGCACTGCAACTAGAGAAAGCTGAGCAGCAACAGAGACTCAGCACAGTAAAAAAAAAAAAAAAAAAAATCACGTATGTAACAAGCACCGTTTATCCTTTCCTTTAAAGGACTGCAGAGATCAGTTCATGTCTTTGAATATTTGGACAAAAACAACAGCAACAAAAAACACGCAGGCCATTTTTTTTTTAAAACCGAAGAAACTAAAGGTACCTAACACCCAAGTTGCAGACTGGAACCTTGAAAGCAGCTGGGCAAGTACTAATGGGCCCATAAAGCACTGCCCGGTCTCTGCCTGCTGCCTAATTACTCATCGGCGTGGCCTTTGTTCAGCCAGTGCCTGCTTTTACAGCGCAGTCAAACAAGGTAGACCTGTGTCCATTTATGGGAAAGTCAAAGACCAATAAATAAAAAGTTTAATTTCCTGATTCTCTGAAGTCGATGGGGCTTAGAAAATACTCACCAATCCTTGCAATGATGGTCTTTCAAAAAAAAAAAAAACTGTGTGAGCAGCACCTCGTATCAAATTTCATTGCTCATAAAAGAGAATCAGATTATGTTAAGTGAAAAAAAGCAGGGCACAATGTCCTCAGTGTTTACAACTACAAAACTATCTGCTGAGGGCAGAGGACTGGAAACGTGCAATTGCGATCAGACATTTGTGATGGGGGCAGGGTCCGGGGAGATTTTTTTTTTTTTCCATTTTCTACATTTTCTGCTGCTACTTTGGTTTTATGACAACAGCAAAAAATTAGATATCGATCAGTAAAACAATTAGTTAATTGTCTAGCAGCTCCCAGTCCCCAGAACAAAGAACATCACAGGAGGCTTCCCTCGTTAAGCAAATCCATTAAAAACCAAGAAATTCAACTAAGTGTCAGAGGACCGAGGGTCTCACTTTCATCTGGAGGACTGTTGATTTTTACAGCTGTCCCTAGGAGCTCCATTAGTAAAAATTAATCCCTCATCAGGTCTCTCCACTTGGTGAAATCTTTCAGGTCATTAATAATACTTAGGAAACTTTTTCTCCATCAGTATGATATGAAAGGTGTGGCAAGGAACCGAGTGTATGAGTCCTCTCTCTGGTCATTTCCCATTGTTTTGAAAACAGCTCGGGCAATACGAGCTGGACTGCGCACGGGGGCTGTTTACAGAGAGCAGACTGCACAAGGGGACAGAACCAGTCCTGACTTGTTGCAGCCCACACGGTCTGGGTGAGCAGGCCAGTGCTGGCTTTCCATCCAGGGACTGCGTCCAAGGGACTCATTGCTGCTGCTGCCGCTCTGTCTGCTGACTTGGAAGAACTGGGGTCGATGCATTTGGTGACTGGATCTCTTGCCTCCTCTCTTTTGCTCCTTGCCAGTACCTTCCCTGGCTTCCCTTTTTTTCCAACCAATTTCTCCACTGGTGGTCCTCAGTGCCTGCTCTTCACCCTCTACCGCCCCCTCCCTCCTCCTTGCATGCATTTTGTTGCTCAATTACCTAGACAACCACTGTGCACCAAAACTGACTCTGCCCTCTCCCGGGGCACAGGAGATTCGAGATAAAGGAGAGTGGCTTCCCTCTCAGTTCAGTCGCTCAGTGGTGTCCTGTTCTTTGTGACCCCACGGACAGCAGCACGCCAGGCCTCCCTGTCCATCGCCAACTCCTGGAGTCCACCCAAACTCATGTGCATAGAATCTGTGATGCCGTCCAGCCATCTCATCCTCTGTCATCCCCTTCTCCTCTTGCCTTCAATCTTTCCCTCTGGGAGGTTACATTCCTGTGGGGAGGAGACATGCAGACAGGGAAACGTGATTTAACTTTAATGAGATGAATATTCCCCAAGGCAGGCCTGCGTTTGGGCGGTATCCTTATATGTCCCATAAACATGGAAACTCAGGAAGTCCAAATGTGAGCTCAAGCACTCCTCCCCCTTTGTAGCCCACATTTTGGTTAAAGACATTGCTGTTTATATAGTCAGCAAAGCTTGAAGCTAGATGCCTTTCGCCCTCCCTCTCACCCCCAGCATCCTGCCGTTCCACCTTAGGCTCATCTCTTTAATAATTCCCTTCTTTCCGTTCTCACCACAACTGCCCAGTTAATCCTTCCCATGTAGTCCTCTATTGTCCTATGTGCTTGCTCCTCCACGGCCACCATGCTCGGAGTGATGACCCTAAAACACACCCAACTGCATGGTGCCCTCGCTTAAAAAACATTGGAGGCTCCCATCAGTGAATCAAGTTCACCTCCCGCCATGGACTTTAGCATCAACCTCCACGTGCAGCTTCAACCACCCACTCCCTTGGGCGTTAAGCGCTCATCACTTCCCAAGCTTATGGTGCTCATCAACACCACGTTGGGTCACGCTGCTCTCTCTATCTCGAATGCTTTCCCACACCCTATCAGAAAGAGGAATCCTGGGAAAAGTCCTTTTCATCTGTTCGTGGCCCAAGTCCAGTGGCATCTTCTCAGAATCCCCACACTCCCCAGACTTGCCCCTGGGGTGTCTCCTTTCTGAAAAATAAAAAAAAAGAGTGTGAGATCAGGAGTGAAATCTCCATCTCACAGTTGTGGCGTGTTCAGTCGCTCAGCTGTGTCTGATTTTTTGTGGTCCCAGGCTCCTCTGTCCATGGAATTTTCTAGGCAAGTATACTGGAGCGGGTTGCCATTTCCTCCTTCAGGGGATCTTCCCGACCCAGGGGTTGGATCCAGGGATCGAACCCTGGTCTCTTGCATATCCTACATTGGCAGATGGATTCTTTACCACTAGCGCCACCTGGGAGGCCCTGGTATTTCTGAATACAGACAATTTTTTTTTAAGACCAAAAGATACTCATATTCTTAAAAATTGAAAAAAAAATCTGAATTAAGACTTGAGATATACTCAGATAATTATAAACAACAGTAAAATTTCAGATGAAATGAGGTCGCACCCATTGAGAAAGCATGCTGACCACACCTTTCCTGTCTGAAAAAGTCCTTCTGGGGTATCTGATTGTTGCTCCAATGTCTGTTTCTGGGGTTACTAATGAAATTGAGTTGTGTGTGTTTTCATCTGTATTAGTCATTTGCATTGATGAAATCCTTGACGAAATCCTCTTAAAGTGCAGGTGGAGGTGAGGGTAGGGAGTTGGGACGGGGGCTAGAGCCACTCCCCTGCCCTCCCTTTTTTCCTTCTAGAACTAAATTCTCCACGATTTCACTTCTTCCCTGGGATGACTGACTCTGACTGGGACTTCCCCCTCGGTCCTTCTCCTGGAGGAACAGGGGTCTTCAATCCTAAATGCTGACCCACAGCTGGCTGGAGACCACGTTAGGACTATGGGCAGCAGATGAAGGCAGTCATATCCCACATACAGATAAAATACAATGCTGGTTCATTATTGAAATGTATACAGTCAGTCTTCAAGACGGTCCCCAAAGATCCGTGCATCACTGTTTTCATGCCCATTCAGGGGACAGTACGCTGTCCCTTCTCATATTGAGTCAGGGCTGGCTCCTGGTGACAGATAGAATGAGTGGACGTGACCCTATCTGACCTCTGAGGCCAGGGCATAAGAATGAGCTTCTGCTGACATTCTCTCTCTGCCTCTGATGCTCTGCGCTTGCTGTTGCTCACTCGCTCAGTCGTGTCTGACTCCGTGACCCCGTGAACCGCAGTACGCCAGGCCTCCCTGTCCATCACCAACTCCTGGAGTTGACTCAGACTCACGTCTATTGTGTCAGTGATGCCATCCAACTGTCTCCTCCTCTGTCGTCCCCTTCTCCTTCCACCTTCAATCTTTCCTAACATCAAGGTCTTTTCTAATGAGTCAGCTCTTCTCATCAGGTGGCCAAAGTACTGGAGCTCCAGCTTCAGCATCAGTCCCTGCAAGGAATGTTCAGGGTTGATTTCTATGCTCTGAAGAAGCCCAAACTGGCCCTCGTGAAGAGCCCAGTGTGGAAGAACCAGAGACCCCAGCCTGCAGCCAGTCTCCACCCCCAGATCCGAGTGGAGACACCTTCAGATGTTCCCAGCTCTAGGTCTTTGTCTCCACATGAGGCCCTAGAGAAACCATCCCCTTTCTGAGTTCCTGACTCACTGAATGGTTGTTTATATTTTGGGGTAAATTTTTAAGCAGCCTTAGCAGCTGGACCAAGGAGCAAAATGCCAATTAATTAGAATTTTTCCCGAGTATTATGTTCACCAAATGTGAGCATGCCCTGCAGTCTCTAAGGTCGAGCAGACAAATGCCTGTGGGAAAGAATAACTAATCCAGGATGAGGCTCTGTAGTTAGGTGTGGCGGCAGACAGCTACGTAGGATATTGGTTAAAATAATCCAAGTCTTAAAAATGCATGGTAGGCGACCATACAGATGAATGCCACAAGAGGGCAGGTGTACATATGGAAATAGGGCTTTCATGGACTTAACCTTAGTCTATTGACTTTTTTTTCTTTCATTTCACTGATGATTTTGTTAGATATTGATCACTGCCTACAGATGGCTTCATTTTGAAGACAGGAATCTACATTTCAAAACACGACCATCTAGGAAAGACTTCAGTAGGAAAGGTCCCCTAACAGTTCATTTAATAAAGCCATATTTGTATTTCTTATAAAACATTTTTGTAATGAAAACACCTACAGTTTCATTACTGAGAAAAATGGAGCCGATACTTTCAAGTGTCCGTGGGACAAACATTTCCTGACTTTCTGTCACTGCATGAATGCAGATGCGTTGTTTACTCGATCTCATTTATTTCATAATGGGATTAAATAATGCTTCATTATTTCATAATGAACAAAGTAATATGTGATTTTGCAAAAAAAGAAGCAATTACACTTACTTTTCTTTCACCTCAGAATCCCCCTCCCCCTAATACATTCTGACATTAAAATGAACTAATTTGTTGGGTAATTTAAAGTCACCTCAATCTCTCCAAGAAAGATGAAGAAATAGGCTTCTCAGACCCTGGGGTTTTACTGATTGCAAATTGTTTTACTCAAAATGTTTCTTGCAAAATTCAGGCAGTCTTGTTCCTGGAGAGCTTCTTACACACCACACATTTGGTACTTTTCAGTGGCTGGTCAGTGCACACGATTTAATTGCACTTATGGGTGTGACATGTCCGGGAGATGGTGATGGACAGGGAAGCCTGGCGTGCTGCAGTCCATGGGGTCACAAAGAGTCGGACATGGCTGAGCGACTGAGCAACATCAGTGGGTCTGACAGCACTGGAACTTCCAAGGCTTTAAGGGGTCGCTCCCTTGCAGTTTTTGAGCTTCCCCGGTGGCACAGTGGTAAAGAATCCAAGTGCCAAGGCAGGAGATGCAGGAGACAGGGTTCGATCCCTGGGTGGGGAAGATCCCGTGGAGAAGGAAATGCCAAGCGACTCCAGTATTCTTGCCTAGGAAATCCCATGGATAGAGGAGCCTGACAGACTACAGTCCATGGGGTTGCACAGGAGTCAGAAATGACAGAGCGACTGAGCACACACTTGGAGTTTGCCCCGTACCAGCTAGGACTTCCCAGGTGGCGCTAGTGGTAAAGAACCTGCCTGCCCATGCAGGAGATCCCAGAGAGGCAGGTTCTTCCCTGGGTCGGGAAGATACCTTAGAGCAGGAAGTGGCAATCCACTCCAAGATTCTTGCCTGGAAAATTCCACGGACAGAGGAACCTGACGGGCTACAGTCCAAGGGGTCGCAAAGAGTTGGACACGACTGAGCCGCTGAGCACGTGACATTGCCCAGAGCTGCCAAGCAGAGGCTGTGGAACTCAGCAGTAGAGAACTGGCCTGTAGAAGTCATCCTGAACAACTCAGGAGCCTCTCTGAACCTCAGCTTTCACATCTGTAAAATGGAGCTTATATTTGTGTTTTTCTCAAAAGGATGTTGTGAGGATCGGCTGGAATAATAGATGAAAAGCACTTGACCTTGCGCCTGGCATATAGCCGTCTGTTCTACCCCGCTCCCCGCAGCCACGCCTCTCCTGTGACCAAACGTGTAGGTTGGCTACTACATTACCTGGGACACAGGAGCACTCGGCAGACATCAGCTAGGATTACTGCCCTGCCTTTAGTCCTACAAACATCTTAAAAAATGGTTTTAAAAACAAAGTTGCTAAATAAGAATTGCATCTCCATTACCAACTGTGTACACAGGCAAGCTCTCTACGTTCTCCTAGAAGACACTTCCAGAATGGGTGTTCCTTTCCACACTTCCATGCTGCATCTAAAGATCCGACATTACCACTGGAAAAAACTCCAGATCACTGAAGGCTTGCATCTCATTTTCCTGCTCAGCAGTGGTGAGGACGGACACACTGATCTATTACAAATGGCAGTGATTTCCAAAGCCACCCGTCTGCTGTTTTTCCCTCTGAAGATTTGCTGCAATGGAATTCTAGGAAGATTTCACACAACTGCCCCAAACCCACATCAGAGGCCACAATAACAAATTAGCTGGAGAGAGACGCTGGCTGTGTTTCCACGTCCAAGGTGCCGAGGTGGAAATCATTTACGACAAAACATGCACTCTTTGCATTAAGCAGACCCAGTTTATGCGTGACTCCAAATGGACTTCTTTGAAACTTCACTTCCTCCAAGCCCAGTTCACAGAGTCAGATGTTTTTATAGGGGAGAATTCTACAACAGCTGCATTTTTTCCCCCTTCAACATGCCAAATGTTTCTTATCATTACATGGTCTCAAATATATTTTACTATGAAGTTTTTTTTTAAAGCACCAATAACTCGCATAACCTTTAACCCGCGAGTGTAAACACGCTACATTTGGACAGGCAGTAAATTGTGACTCTACTTTTAAAGCTCCTTGGGTTAGCCTGGATAAATCCTTTAACTTCTCAGCTGGAGAGTCTGTAGAGAGACTTTCGTGGCTTTAATATTCCTGGAGTCCCTCTTGGCACTTCCCAGATCCCACGTTGGGCGGGGTTGGTGCCCTCTCTGGGGTCCAGAGTGCCCTGGGCTCATTTCTTTCCGGTCCTGCTCCTCGGTACCCTGAGGCTCCCCTCCCCAGATGGTCTCACACTTCACTGCGTGTTCCTTGAGTACAGGGACTGTGTCTTATCACCGTGGCATCCACTGAGTTCAGGAAGCTATAACAAGTGTCCTAGACTGGTGTGTTTTAAACAGCAAACACTTATTTCTCAGAGTTTTGGAGGCTGGGACATCAGCACGGTTGGGTTCTAGGGAAAGCTCTCCTCCAGGTTTGCAGACAGCTGTCTTCTTGCTCACATAGCACAGAGAGAGGGAGAGAGAGAGCCTTAGTATAAGGGCACTAACCCCATCAAGTGAGGTTTAGACATGGGTTTCCCTGGTGGCTCAGATGGTAAAGAATCTGCTTACAATGTATGAGACCCAGGTTCGATCCCTGGGTCAGGAAGATCCCCTGGAGAAGTAACTGGCTATGCACTTCAGTATCCTTGCCTGGAGAATCACATGGACAGAGAAGCCTGGTGGGCTAGAGTCCATGGGGTCGAAAATAGTCAGACACAACTGAGCTACTAACAGACACAACCCCATCAGGTGGGTTCCATCTCATGACCTCCAAGGGCCTCACCTCCAAATACCATCACAGTGGGAGTTAAGGTTTCACACATGAATTTTGGGGTCACAAACATCCACAACAGTATCCCAAGAGCCTCGCATGGTCCTGGACCATTTCCCGAGATCAACAGGTGAATGGTGCCCCCTGGAGTTGTACAGTGTGGTGGTCCATAGTGTGTGTGTGTGTGTGTATGCTCTATTAGCACTTACTTATGGAATAAAACATTTAATAAATTATAACATGGTTCTGATTAAAAAAACTAATATCTTTATTTAAATTAAGTTTGGTGTTGTTTTATAATAATGTAAAATGCAATGCTTAAATAGAAAATGACACTGTAAATTAAAGACATCCCTTCAAAGAACTTAAGTTAATAGATTTTTTTTTTCTGAATGACTCTAAGCATGCCTTAAATATTCTAACAGGCCAATGGTTTATTGATCAGAAAACTTAAGTATTAAATTACTGGCTGAATACTGCCCTAGGAATCCCATTTGTCTTTAGATTATAAGGTGATTAATTTGATAAATAGCCAAGATGTATTTTCATCTTTGCAACATCTAAAAGCATAATCTGACATTCATCGTCCTTCTCTACAGAGATGTTTTAAAGAAGTATCAGAGCCCCCAATCAAGCCACTGAAAATTTTCCCAAGAGTCAATATGCCCCAAATTCAGATAAGGGAAAACATCTCACTTATGCACACTTAAAAAATCTTGTTCCCTCAAGATTGTTCCCCTACTGGAGATTCAACAAATCCTGTTGACTCTGGAAAGTAGCAAAGACGAATTTAAGTGAATCCAGTGCTTGAAGTGGGACCCGGGGCAGCTTGCCAAGATCATGTTATTCTTTTGCTTGGAATCCTACACCCCACGCCGCCCCTCACCACTGCCCGGGAGCTCCCTCCTTCCTTCTCTGCCTCTCTCCTTTCTTCCCATCCAGCTGCCCGGGGCCCCAACCAGCTGTGCCGAGCGGGGAGAAGGAGACCCCTGGGAGGCTGCACGTGGGTGGAAGGGAGAGGCCTCTGGGCTCACGGACTCGGCCATCCTGGGTGAAGCCTGAGAGACCGCAGGGTGGCCCGTTCTGCGACTGACCGCCCACCCTGGCTGTGCCTCTTGGTGTTGGGTTTGGTCTCGGGGATGCTGCCCTGCAGCTGGTGGCTCAGCCCTGCGGCTCCTCCCCCGGGAAATCCCAGCTGTCTGATCGCTGCCCTTCTCCCCTCACCACGGCCTCTCCTAGCATCCCTTCAGAGCGGGGGAGCTCTTGGTTCGGGGATCAGCCTTCTGCTCTAGGTTGTGCTCTCTTGGCATGAGGGAAGGGCCGTTTTCTTCTTCACATCTTGACTCCTGGTGCCAGAGCCGGCACTGCCCTGGCTGGAGACGCGAAGGAATGAATGAGCAGCGGTCAAACGAGACAGTGTGCGTGGAAGCGCTTTGTAAACAGCGCTGTGGGACGCACATGCGCATCGGTGATTATGGTCTCTACACCTGCCGGGCTGGGGCCTTGCCCAGGACAGAGCAGGAACTCGGCCGCACCTTTGGAAACAGGCTGGAAGGCAGAAGGGAGCCCGCGGTGGCGGCCTGGGCCCCCAGGAAGCACAGGCTCAGGTGGCATTCGTGTGAGGTGCTCACTAGGGAGGGCCCTTGCGAACAGACCCCGGGGAAGGCGGGGCAGGAAGTGGGACCAGCTCGGAAGGACAGGGGACGTGATGCTGGTGGCCCTGTGACAGCCTTGGCTGTCCCCCAGGGAGCCCTGAGCTAGGATGCCCCTTTGGCATTGTCCTGACTGGGGCCAGGATGGCCTGACTTTTATCCCCTGCACTGATCAGACGCTGGATGTGGATCACTGAGGAAGGGACGCGAGCTTGGGCCAGGCAGACCTTCAGTCTCTAAAGCTGTGTGCTGGGCACGGGGGGGTGGGGGTGGGGTGGGGGGGTGCCCGGCAGCCCACCAGAGTCCACCACAGCAGCTTCTCACAGAACCCAGCACCCAGGAGCACCCTCGGAGCTGAAGAAGCTGGGCTTGGGGAACCCTCCAGCCCAGGGGAGGCAGCCTGTGGAGAAACACGGCCCTGTGTGTACATGGGGCGCGGTGCGGTCTTTGCTGCCACAGTGGCTCTGTACTTGGCCAGGTGCCAAGATCCTCCAAAGTCCAGGCAGGGCCTCTGCAGGGCTGGAACATTCCGTCTCTTGCTCTGAGTGTGGGGTCACATGGAGCCGTGAACTTATGACATTATCGACTTTCCTATGTGCATCATGCAACCTACATCGCAGCGATGCTCCTCAAATTATTTAAAAAGTCTATCGTGTTCAATCTTCCAGTCTGCCTCCTGTTTCTCCTTTTAAAACAGAAAAACATCACTGGGGTTTTACGATGCACAATCCTGCCAACCCCTAGATAGAAACAAACACTTTAAACTATGAATTGAGCCAGGACATCAAACTAATCTTTGGATCAAACCTGAATTTCACTTTGTCTTTGGACACCTCTCCATTCTCTACTCAGACCCTTTAATGGCCTCCCATTTCCCTCAAAAGAAACTTTAAAAACTTTTTTTTTTTTTAATTTTGGAGAGGGGTGGGATTGCAACTATTTTAATTTTTTTCCTCCCAAACTTTCACTGTAACTCTACTCTGTGCCAGCCACTGCTCTGTCTTTGGGCTTGGAGAGAGCAGAGAATGAGGCCTGGCCCCATGAGGGCACACAGTCTGATGGGAATGTCCCCGCACATGGGCCAGCTACGTGGTGGCAGAGCTGGGTGTGTGGAGCTAGAGTTGGGGGCAGGGGGACAAGACTCCACATAGACTTTCTGGAATAAGTCCTCTCTTGCCAGTTTGGAGAGATTGCGATCTAAATGGTCTGGCTTGTCTCCTGGAAACCTCATCTTGCTATGTTTGTTCTCCAAACTCCAGGTCACCCTGGCCTCCCCACGGTGATGGCTCCTATGTAGCCTTTGTGCGTCTGTACTCTTGCCTTTGAATGCCCGCCCTTCCTTATCTTTCTGTGCAAAAAGGTGGCTTGCTCTCAGATCCCCATCCTTGCTGTTGGAGGGTCAGTGTCTTCCCTTGCACTCAAGCCTCCTCTCACAAAACCCTCTCTGCAGTGTCCCCAGGTTCCCTGGTGACCGTTCCATTACATTCATAAGGAGTCAGCTACTGCTCTCTGGCCTCTTTTTTTAAATATATATATAAAACTGCAGAATTGTACCTCTCACCTTGCAGAACGTTCCTTCTGCATCTCACTCCTCTTAAACTTCTACTTCAGATTAGTCCACAAGGGATTTCTCTGGTGGGCCTGTGGCTAAGACTCCATGTTCCCAATGCAGAGGGCCCGGGTTCAATCCCTGGTCAGGGAACTAGATCCCATGTGCTGCAAGTGAAGATCACGTGTACTGAGACTAAGACCCAGAAAAGTCAAAACAAAAACAAACAAAACATAAATATTAAAAACAGATTAGCCCACAATACCAAGGTGGGAAGCGGAGCCTGGGGACCTCAGGGCCTGGGGGGCACCCCCAGACTGAGCCCGACCAGCAGAGACCCGCCAACCCCTTCCTGCAGGGTTGTACTCAGTCAAGTCTCTTTGCGACTCTATGGACTGTAGACCGCCAGGCTCTTCTGTCCATGGAATTATCCTGGCAAGAATACTGGAGTGGGTAGCCATTCCTTCCTTCAGGAGATCATCCCAACCCAGGGATCGAACCCAAGTCTCCTGTGCCTCCTACATTGGCAGGCGGATTCTTTGCCAGCCACTGATGCTTTTTCTCAGGACAGTTTTAAGAACCAGATCTTTTGGTTGGGTTCAGACCACAAGCAACCTCCAGACCGCAGGAAACACACACTCGGCAAGCTGCTTTAAGGCTGCTTAAAGCTGCTTTGTTGTCTGGTCGCTGCCAGCTCCTGACTTGCCCCCAGCACTGCCCCCAGCTCCAGGGGAGGGAGCATCCTGCCAGTAGTCTCTGGGGGCATCAGGCATTGTCCCGTATCCTTTCCTTATGATCTGGGAAGTTCTTAGAGTCACACAGGGCCTCTTGCGAGATGAGGGGATTTAACAGCCAGAGTGTTTTGTTTCCACAAACCCTGGAATTAATTGGCTCTTCTTGAGCCTGCCACAGTTCACAGCTGGGAGACGAGATGCAGGACTACGGCGTCTGTCCACCTGAGAAGAAAAAAGTCACTGCAGAAAATTCTGAAAGCTGAGACTTGAGGATTGATGACACCAAGAGGGAAAATCATCATTGCTTTAGAAAGCCTTCCAGGCTGTCCACGCAGGTTCCCCTCAGCCGATTCTCACGTGTGTCCACTCTGAGGCGAGGATGAGACATTTGGTGTTAATGTGTCTCTGCACCCCATCTCCAGAGCCAAAGCAAGGAGGGACTGATTATTTGTAAATTCAAACTGTGTGGACTGCCATTCAAAGTAATTGACCTCCAATCTTCTCTTTAATATGTCATTAAATCTCTGGGTACATATTTGCTGATGTAACATTCATCATGGGTCTGTGAAGAGCTGGAATGTACTTAAAGTGCTTTTCTCACACCTACAGAGTCACTTCAAACCTACGTATCAGCTCTCCTCAGAGCCTCACACCTTAAGGTTTCAGAGCCTGTGGAGGAACTGAAACAAGCCTTCTCTCTCATTTTGAAATTGGCCAATCACAGAGGCAATTTCAAGTCAGCGTCATGTTAAAGACATCACTAAAATAGAATGAGCTAATACAGAAAGACAACAATTTCTCCCAACACCTCTGGTTATGCTTCATATAATGATGGCAAATGCGACGTTAAAAATCACCCATTGTGAAGATATCATAAGCACCAACAAGCACCTCAAAAGGCATCCAACATCACTAATCATCCAGGGAAGCGCAAATCAAAACCACCACATCATCTCATATCCATCAAGATGACTAGTACCCAAAAAAACCCTGAAAATGTGTTGGCAAGGATGTGGAGAAATAGGAAGGCTTGTGCACTGTTAAGGGGAATGCAAAATGGTGCAGCTGCTTCGCAAAATAGAGTGGGGATTCCTCAAAGTGTTAAAAATAGAATAAGCTTATGATCCAGCAATTTCATTTCTGGGTATACATCCTGAAGAACTGAAGACAGAGTCTTGAAGAGACATTTGTACACTGAAGTTCATAGCAGTCCTGTTCACAATAGTCAAAAGGTGGAGGCAACCAAAGTGTCCATCAACGGATGAATGAACAAAGAAAATATGAAATATGTATATATTGTATATACAATGGAGTATCAATCAGCCTTTAAAAGGACGGAAATCGTACCACATGCTACATCATTGCTTTTGTTGTTCAGTCACTAAGCCATGTCCGACTCTTTAAGACCCCATGGACCGCCACATGCCAGGCTTCCGTGCCCTCTACTAGCTCCCAGTATTTGCTCAAACTCATGTCCATTGAGTTGATGATGCCATCCGTCACCCCCTTCTCCTGTCCTCAGTCTTTTTTAGCATCAGGGTCTTTTCCAACTAGTCATCTCCTTGCATCAGGTGGCCAAAGTATTGGAGCTCCGGCTTCAGCGTCACTCCATCCAGTGAATATTCAGGGTTGATTTCCTTTGAGACTGACAGCCTTGATGCACTGTATATTGTACACTACACCATGCATGAACCCTAAGGACATGACACTAAGTGAAATAAGCCAGTTTCAAAAGAACAAATATTGTATGAGTCCACTCATATGCGGTCCCTAGAGGAGCCAGAATCCCAGAGACAGACAGCAGAAGTGCTGTTGTCAGAGGCTGGGAAGATGACGAGTTGTTGGTTAATGGAGACAGAGTTTCAGTTTTGCAAGATGAAAGTTGTGTAGGCTGGTTGCTCAACAGTGTGGCTGCACTTGGCAATACTCACACTTAAAATGGCTAAGTGGTGTATACTGCATCCTGTATATTTCACCATAATTTCACAAAGTTACACATGGTTGCCTCCTCACAGTAATGGACTGTCCAGCAGTGTCCTGCAGGGGTGTGTCTCCCCCAGGGGTGCTGAGTCCTTGGCTGTATCTTGCTCCCCCATGTCCACCATGGTCCCTGGACAGGGTCTGGCAAATAGAAGCTCAGCACAGTTTTACGAAACGTCTGAGGAAAAGAAGTCGAGAAGGAGAGAGGAAGGGAAAAAAGGAATGAATAGAAAATCCACAAAAGATAAATTACAAATGGACAGTAACCAAATGAGAAAATTTTCAGCTTCACTAGTAATCAAAGAAAAGCCCATTAAAGCAACAATGAGTTTCCATTTCTCACTATAAAATGAGCAAAGATTTTTATTATTATAATTTAAATACCGAAAGCTGGCAAGGATTTGTTGAGATGGATAACTTCAGACAGAATTGGTACATTTCTGTAAGAAACATAGTGGTATATATGAACAGCTCTAATAAAAATTCATATCTTTTGACCCAACAATCCTCTATCTAAGAACACATCCTCAGGAATCAATAAGATACTTAGACGAAGATTTAGGGGAAAAGATGCTTATTACAGAGTCACTTATAACAGTTCAAAGACCATAGCTAAACATCTGGCAAATGGAAAAATGCTTAGGTATGAGATGAAAAATTATGTAGCTACTAAAAATCATATCCTAGAAAATAATAATATGAGAAATTTTTACAATTATAGGTACATATAGATTATGCATGTAATAAGATTAGTTTCACATAAAAAATTGAAAACAGGAAATAGAGATGTTGACACAGAGAAGAGACTCATGGGCGCGGTGGGGACGGAGAAGGATGGACAAAGTGAAGCAGGAGCACCGAAATGTGTCCGCGACCACCTGTAAAACAGATCACCAGGGGGAGTTTGCTGTATGACACAGGGAGCTCAAACCTGGGGGTCTGTGACAACCTAGAGACATGGGAACCGAGAGGGGCTTTCAAGATGGAGGGGACGTATATCCATGGCTGATTCATGCTGATGTATGACAGAAACCAACACAATATTGAAAAGCAATTATCTTCCAATTAAAAATTTTGAAAATATTATGTTTAATTTCTGCATGAGATGAGTGATTGATTTTCCTATACCTTTCTCCAGCTCCTGAAAGTCGCTCAGTCATGTCCAACTCTTTGTGACCCCATGAACTCTACAGTCCATGGAATTCTCCAGGTCAGAATACTGGAGTGGGTAGCCTTTCCCTTCACCAGGGGATCTTCCCAACCCAGGTCTCCTGCATTGCAGGTGGATTCTTTACCAGCTGAGCCACCAGGGAAGCCCAAGAATACTGGAGTAGGTAGCCTATCCCTTCTCCAGGGTATCTTCCTGACCCAGGAATTGAACTGGGGTCTCCTGCATTGCAGGTGGGTTTTTTTTTTTTTTTTTTTTTTTTTTTACCAACTGAGCTATCAGGGAAGTTCTCATATTCTAAAATAAGCATTTGATATTTTTCTAATTAAAAAATATGATTTCAAAAAAGGAAAATATTATGTCACTATCTGAGCATTTGAAAGGGCTCAGTGAAGGCAAAAGTGGCAAGGCTGTTCCCTGTCCTCAAGCAGGGGTGATGCGGTTGGGAGAGCTCTGCCCTGGTGCTAGGAGTCTCGGTGTGAGGGTGACTGGACAGGATGCGGAAGGCTCTGCAGAGGGGTGGTGCTTGGGTAGTGGCGAAGGATTGGAACCTTTGTTTCTATTTCCACTGGACTCGGTAGTGCTTCCTCTGCCTCTCCTTCCCTGATGTCACTTGTCTTGGGCACATTGCGTGCTTTAGGGTTTATTCTCTCTGTGATCTATGTAGGCTCAACTCAACCAACACAGGATATTCTCCAACGTTTATATCCTTAATACCCTTGCTGCAGCAGGCTTTCAAGTCAGTGCTTATTTGAAGCATCACTTGGCTTGCATTTGCAGTGGCAAGGATCACGTTGCCCAGAGATCAGGGCTAGAATGTGGCAAGACTCACACTCTTTGAAGGGCCGTTCCAACACAAGCCTGGAGTCCCAGGCTGCTAAGCTAGGAGGTGGATGCCTTGACTCGAAAGTGGGGAAATGACCTCCAATTAAAATAAATACATTTATATTAAAAAAAAAGAAAGTGGGGAAATGAGACCCGTAGAGGGGCAGTGGCTTGTCCCAGACAGGATGCCATCTCAGGGCCAGAGCTGGGATTGGGTCCCAGCTCTCCTGGCACCTGGGCTGTGTGCCTGTCCACTGACCCCTGCTGCTGGAGGAGTGGCATGACCCTCTCTTCCCGCCAGAACACCGGACTCACTCCAGTGGTGCAAAAGGAGACCAGGGCGGGCTGCTGGGATGTGGGGGTGGATGGAGGCTACTTTCAGTACGAGAATATGAGAGTGATGAAAATCATCTTTGTGTGCACATCAGGAGACCATCTGGATATCTTTTGAAATTTATAATTGAAAGAAATTGCAATCTAAATACAATATAACCATCTTCTATTTTGGTTTTGTATAATTTCTTGTTTATTAAAGAACTACATGTTCTAGAAGCTTTAGCCAATGTGATAAACAAATAAAAAATGTGAATTATGACTAGTAGACATAAGACTACTAAATGATTTTTAGATATTGTGTTTGCTTGCTTATAAAGCCCAGGGGCACTACCTAGAGAATTACTGCTGAGAAGAGAACAGTTCAGGTCAGTTGCTCAGTTGTGTCCGACTCTTTGCGACCCCATGGACTGCAGCACACCAGGCTTCCCTGTCCTTCACCAACTCCCAGAGCTTCCTCAAACTCATGTCCATCGAGTCGGTGATGCCATTCAACCATCTCATCCTCTGTCGTCCACTTCTCCTCCCGCCTTCAATCTTTCCCAACATCAGGATCTTTTCAAATGAGTCAGTTCTTCACATCAGGTGGCCAAAGTATTGGAGTTTCAGCTTCAGGATCAGTCCTTCTAATGAATATGCAGGTCTGATTTCCTTTAGGATTGACTGGTTGGATCTCCTTGCAGTCCAAGGGACTCTCAGAAGTCTTCTCCAATACTACAGTTCAAAAGCATCAGTTCTTTGGTGCTCAACTTTATAGTCCAACTCTCACATCCATACATGATACTGGAAAAACCATAGCTTTGACTAGATGGACCTTTGTTGGCAAAGTAATGTCTCTGCTTTTTAACATGCTATTTATCTAGGTTGGTCATAGCTTTTCTTCCAAGGAGCAAGTGTCTTTTAATTTCATGGCTGCAGTCACCATCTGTAGTGATTTTGGAGCCCAAGAAAATAAAGTCTCTCACTATTTCCATTGTTTCCCCCATCTATTTGCCATGAAGTGATTGGACTGGATGCCATGATCCTCGTTTTCTGAATGCTGAGTTTTAAGCTGAGAAGAGAATGACACAGTCAAATGAGCCAAGGCAGATCCTCAACTGGCTGCAGACTCATAAAAAGGCTGGATAGGACACAACTCTATAAGTATAAAACTATATACACACATATGTACATTAGTTAAGCTGAATAGATATAAGGGCTGATAGGAATAAGTGGAAATTATCATATGCCCTAAACAAAGCTAGAGGGACAGCACACGAGTGGGAGCAGAAGCCTGACGTTCTGACGGTGCTGGGGACACAAAGGTGGAGGAGAGACAGGGATGCTGCCCTCACCAGGCTTGCATGCTACAGTAGGAGACGACATTCATGGAAGAATCACATACCATGAAACAGCACCATCGTGAAACTGGTAAGAGGGAAGGTACCTAGGGCTGAGCGGGTAAAGAATCCGCCTGCGATGCAGGAGATACAGGAGACACGGGTTCAATTCCTGGGTCAGGAAGATCCCCTGGAGAAGGAAATGGCAACCCACCCCAGTACTCTTGCCTGGAGAATCCCATAGACAGAGGAGCCTGGCGGGCTACAGTATGTGGGGTCACAAAGAGTCAGCCATGACTGAGAGCCTTAGCACAGCGCAACACACAGGGAGATTTCCCCATGCTAAAGAAGACAGGAAAGACACAGCTGCCACATGCAGGCTGAATATAACTAGCAAGGGAATTAAACAATAAAATGTGAAAAACAAAGTCTAAAAGAACCAAAAGAATACATCAAGGAATGGTTAGGGGTAGAATCTTTTTTTTCCTCTCAGTATATTAAAGGAAAAGATCGTTAGACTTGATCATCTTAACATTTAAAGCTTCTGCACGTTAGGATACTACTAGAAGCAAAAGTAAAGTGTAAATTACAAAGGAATTTGCAATCTACATAAGCAAGAGTTGCCATTTTCATATATAAAGAGCTTTATCCATAAATAAGAAAAAGACACATGCACTTATACACAGATAGGCTTAGAACAGGATGGTTTCACACATACATGTTAAAATAAACAAATACAAAGGCCAATATGCATAAAAATGTTCATCAGCAATCTGTCATAAAAGGTACATGAATTACAGTGGTATGTCTTCATAGATTTTTGCCCATGAAATTGGCAGAGATTTAAATGCTGATGAATTAAAATGTTAGGAAGGTGGCAGGAAACAGGTGGAAATATAAATAGGTACAATTTTTCTGGAGGGCAACTTGGCAAAATCTATCCAGTGCTTGAAAAGTATGCCTACTTGCTAATTTCGCTCAAAGAATTTATCTTGAAGCAATATGTGTTTGAGCAAAGATGGTGTGAAGGATATTCACTCCAGAGTTATTTACAACAGAACAAAACTGAAAAAAATCTCACAGCCTAATGAAATGAAGGATGGCAGACTATTAGACAGTTACTGAAAAACTTCATTATGGGGACAAAATATGTTGCAATATATGGTTACCTAAGAAAACAACAGGTTACACAACAGAAGAATTTGAGTAGGGAGACCAGAGGCATGAACCCCTCATGTATGGAAACTTGATATGTGACCTATGGTTGGGTAGCATTACAATCCAGTAGAGAATAGGATGAGTCAATGAATGGCTCTCAGGTAATTATCCATATGAAAAAATAAAAGGAGAGCCTAACGGCACACCACAGACCAACAAATTTCAGGTGGAAGGACAAAATGTGAAAAGAAACTTTAAAACTTCTAGAAGAAAATATAGCATAATGTCTGTGTGATCTCAGAGAAGAACTTCTTAAAATACAGAGAGGTCCTACAAGCATACACTAAAATTTTGGTAAATACTACAAAGTGAAACATCAAAAAAAACCCATATATATATATATATGTACATGGGAGGATAGAGCCAAAAAATGCAAAGATAGCAGCAGGCTGGAAGAAAATGAATTCAATGCATATAAAAGATGAAAAATTACTGCAGAAGCTTCCCAGGTGGCTCAGTAGTGAAGAATCCACCTGCCAATGCAGGATAGGTGGGTTCGACTCCTGGGTAGGGACGATCCCCTGGAGAAGGAAAAGGAAACCCACTCCAGTATTCTTGCCTGGAAAATGTCATGGACAGAGGAACCTGGTGGGCTACACTCTACGGGGTCACAAAGAGTTGGACATGACTTAGCGGCTACAGAACAACCACAGTTACCGCAGAACATGTGAAGCAGTGCTGCTCAGCTTGTTACCAACATTCTGAGACGGTGTCCAGCAAAGGTCCTCCTCCTCTGTATCATCTGAGCCAATAGAAGGAGAGTGAATTTGCTTCAGAAACGAATGAAAGCCTCATTCTTTGATCACAGGATGGAGAGAAGCAAGCACATATTCTTCCACACCAGCCAGTGGGCGTGGCCGCTGTGCAGGGATCGAATTGGGGGAAAGGGAGGGGCGGGGCTATCAAGGGGGCGGGGCAAATGCAATGCTCATGCTCCGGATCCAGTGCCAGGCTCAGCCTCTCTGCGCACGGCCCGCTGCAGCCGTCTTTAATCTGGAGTACAGTCTTCTGCTTCTGCCTGGAGGCTGAGGTGTCAGTGTGGCCATTTTGCACCAGGAACTGTGGTCTGACCTGCTGAGTGAGGCTTCTGCCTATGACCCCCTGTGAACAAGTAACACCAGACTGAGCACAAAGGAAGAAAACAAAGGTTAGATTTATTACCCACATTCTGGTTTTACTTCCCGGAAATTGTTAATGGGGCTTTGCTGGTGACGAAGGTTGACAGTGCACGGGAATCACCGGATCTTTGGAAAAGGTGGCTTGTTTGAGCAGGTGCAGGTGGGGCTTGAGAGTCCGCATTTTTAACAAGGTCCCAGGTGAAGCTTATGCTGCTGGCCCACAGACCACCTTTTGAGTAGCAAGGCTATTAAGGACTCCTACAGATAAATAGGAAATGGCAACCCACTCCAGTGTTGTTCTTGCCTGAGAATCCCAGGGATGGGGGCGCCTGGTGGGCTGCCATCTGTGGGGTCGCAGAGTCGGACTCGACTGAAGCGGCTTAGCAGCAGCAGCGCAGATAAATAAGAAAGGAGAAATAAGTCCACCCTAAGTCTGGCAGAGGGTCTGAACAGCCGATGCTTGGAAGACAAACCCTAGGAGAAGGCAATGGCACCCCACTCCAGTACTCTTGCCTGGAAAGTCCCATGGGCGTAGGAGCCTGGTGGGCTGCAGTCCATGGGGCCGCGAAGAGTCGGACATGACTGAGCGACTTCACTTTCACGCAGTGGAGAAGGAAATGGCAACCCACTCCCGTGTTCTTGCCTGGAGAATCCCAGGGACGGGGGAGCCTGGTGGGCTGCCATCTATGGGGTCGCACAGAGTCGGACACGACTGCAGCGACTTAGCAGCAGCAGCAGCAGCAGCAGGAGCGTTAGCATCTTAGTTGGGATGGGCTTGTGCTGTCACTCCGAGGCCCCAGACAGCTCCGTAGGTGGGGGCAGGGTGGGGCTCTCTCCTCACAGCAGCCTGGAGCCCAGCTGCGGGAAGCCCTGCCATTTTCACAGTGGAACTGGCAAAGCTGCTCTCGGAACTGGGCAGCTGGAAGAAGAAAAGAGGTTTTTATGGGTCGGTCTTGGAAATGGTGAGGACGCTTGTTTATTCGCTCGGTCGTGTCTGCCTCTTTTGTGACCTCGAGGACTGTAGCCTGCCAGGCTCCTCTGTCCATGGGGTTTCCTAGGCAAGAATACTGGAGAGGGTTGCTGTTTCTTCTTCCAGGGGATCTTCCTGACCCAGGGATGGAACCCGTGTCTCTTGCTTGGCAGGCGGATTCTCTACCACTGAGCCACCTGGTGAGGACGCTACTGCTCACCTTTTACTGGTTAGAACTCTGAGGTTGCAGCCAACTGCATGGGAGGCTGGGAAGTGTAATCCAGCTGGACCCAGGAAGAAGAGGAACTGCATTTGGTGAGCAGCTAGCAGTCTGCCACACTTCTGAAGAGATGCTCAGTGCTCTAGTAACCAGGGAAATGCAATTAAAGCTGCATCATTGTACAGCACTGTTAGAGCAAGATATCAGGACTGGAGGGGGTGGCTTTCACGCTGAATATTCTCTTCTCCATCTCTTCATTCCATGCACGTATTACCTCCAGCATACCATCAGTTTACTTTATAATGTTCATTATTTACAGTTTATCTTCCATCTGATAACTCCACCAGGACAAAGATATTTGTCTATTAGGTTAACTGCTGTGTTCTTAGTGTCCACAGCACTGCCTGAATGGAGGTGCTTCAGGTGATGTCCTTCCAATCGCCGCAGCACAGAGCCCAGGCATCTGGCATGTGAGAGCTGTTTGGACGCGTCCGCCCTATAGCTCTTCCCAGCTAAGGCCCCCGGATAAGCACGCCTGCTCTGTCAGCCCAGATTCCCAGTCCAAAGTATCCAAGAGGATAACCAAGGACTGTTGTTTTTAGCCTCCAAAGTTGCTTTAGTTTTTAAAGTTGGTTATTCAGGTATAGCTTACATTATTACAAAAAACTGGAAAATTCTTAAAGAGGCGGGAATACCAGACCACCTTACCTGCCTTCTGAGAAACCTATATGCAGATCAAGAAGCAACACTTAGAACCAGACATGGAACAATGGATTGGTTCCAATTTGGTAAAGCAATACGTCAAGGCTGTATATTGTCACCCTGCTTCTTAACTTATATGCAGAATACATCATGAGAAATGCTGGGCTGGATGAATCACCAGCTAGAATCAAGATTGCTGGGAGAAATATCAACAACCTCAGATATGCAGATGATATCACTCTACTGGCAGAAAGCAAAGAGGAACTAAAGAGCCTCTTGATGAAAGTGAAAGAGGAGAGTAAAAAGACTGGCTTGAAACTCAACATTTAAAAAACTGAGATCATGGCATCCAGTCCCATCACTTCATGGCAAATAGATGGGAGAAAAAAATGGAAACAGTGGCAGATTTTATTTTCTTGAACTCCAAAATCACTATGAACAGTGAATGCACCCATGAAATTAAAAGACACTTGCTCCTTGGAAGAAGAGCTATGACAAACATAGACAGTGTGTTAAAAGAAGAGACATCATTTTGCTGGCAAAGGTCTGTATAGTCAAAACTGTGGTTTTTCCAGGAGTCATGTATGGATATGAGAGCTGGACCAATAAAGAAGGCTAAGTGCTGAAGAACTGATGCTTTTGAACTGTGGTGCTGGATAAGACTCTTGAGAGTCCCTTGGACTGCAAGGAGATCAAGCCAGTCAATCCTAAAGGAAATCAATCCTGAATATTCAGTGAGAGGACCAATGCTGAAACTGAAGCTCCAATACTTTGGCCACCTGATGTAAAGAGCCGACTCATTGGAAAAGACCCTGATGCTGGGAAAGATTGAAGGCAGGAGGAGAAGGGGCAAACAGAGGATGAGATGGTTGGATGGCATCACTGACTCAATGGACATGAGTTTGAGCTAACTCTAGGAGATAGTGGAGGATAGGGAAGCCTGGCTTGCTGCAGCCCATGGGGTCACAAAGAATCGGTCATGACTTAGTGACTGAATGATAACAACTTTCATTAAGTAAAATTCACTCCTTTTGAGTGTACACTTTGGTGATATATACTTAAGGTTGTGAAAATGTATAGTCATGAAACCGTCATCACAACCGAGAAATAAAGCATTTCAATTGTCCCTCAAAGTCACCTCCTAGGTCACCAAGCTCCGGCTACACTGTCGCACAGCAGGAGTGGCGGCAGCACATTCTCTTGGCTTTACTGTGTACTTATTGGATGACTGGTTTTCCTGCTCTGGGAATCGCCTTTCTTGGGAGTTCTGGCTGCGGTCTGTTTTCTCATTAGACCAGAAGCTCTGTGTAACTTGTTCCTAGTATAGTTCCTAGCATGTAGTAGGTGCTCATTAAATCACTGTTTAATAAATGGAATGTGACGGAGCATGATGGTCTGGAGACTCTGGCTTCAGACACGTGTGAGAAAGTCGCACAGCTTCTCAGCCTCATTCTGTTTGAATATCAGATAGTCACACTGCCCATCGGAAGGTGAAAGGCATACATATATAGCTGGTCTGGATTAATGCCCTCAGTCATGTCTTAATTTCTAATAAATATTTATCAATTCCCTACTGTGTGCTAGGCACTGTCCTAGGTGTTGAGGATGTGAAGGGGAGCATATGTAGATACAGCCTGTATGCCGATGGGGTTTACCATCTCTGGGGGGAGGCAAGATGGTAAATGCGATGATCACACACATAAGTGCCCTGGTAAATCATGGCACGTGTCCTAGAACCCACCCCGCCCCCCTCATCCCATCAATGGTCCTACAGTGTTCTCTGGGGCATGAATTGCCATCTTCTCTTAGAATCATTGCTCAGGAGGGGAATTACTCTTCTATCATGGTTATTTGCTATCAAGGTTAGAGATGTTCTGAGAATCATTCTGTTTATAGTAATAGTGGATTCTTCTGAAATAAACGCGCAGAAGGCAGAAATGGGCAAAACCACCAGCTGGTCGGGTCTCTCTAATAATCTCTGGCTTTAAAACAACAAAATAGACCTTTTAGATAAACTGAGCAGCCTCACAAAGGTTGTCCTGAGAATTCAACCTGGGGACACTTGCCTGAGAATACCAGAAATTTTCACTGCTTCCCCCTTACCCTTCAATGACTTTATGCTTGGGAAGGAAGCTTACTGGCTTATAAATATTTCCCATTATGGAACTTTCTGGTAAGCTCCTCAAGTAATTTTAGATCTCAGCTAGTTTTGTTCTCCCTGCTGCCCAATACAATATCTTCCACGGCTGCCGTACTGAAGCGATCTAGAGAAAAGAGAAATTAAGACAATTTCCTCACGTCCTGTAAGTGTTTGCTTGTGAATGCAGGCTGTCCTGCTGTTAGATAAATCAGATATGTAAGAAAACCACGAGAATCAAAGTTCACATCCAGTTGGGCGCTTTAGATGTACATTGCGAAGGTTGCTACAAAATGTGATAATATCCTTCCAAGGATATGACTAATGAGACTACGTATAGCACATTGGAGACAGCTCAAATGTGTAATTATTGTGAGAATTTCACAGACACATAAATATAATGATCTTCAGCTAAGTAAATTGCTAGCTACCAATGAAATAAATAGGGTCCCTTCAGAATTTGAAATAATTTGGAGTGGTAGGTGGTGGGAAATGATTCACCTTAGCTGCTGTCTCTGGAACAGTAATACAGAAATATATCTGCCAGCTCTGGTGCTTTTGCATTGTTCTTCATTTCCCGTGGAGTTCGTCAGAAGAGCTCTGGGCCCTGCTGCCTTCCGCCCCCTTATTCTGATAGGCCTCTGCGCAGCATGGCTTGGTGCTGGGTAGGAGCAGCTAATATTGTTTACCTCGGTCGGCATGCCAGCCATAATATTTTTCCAAGAAACACTGATGTGTTTAAAGGTCAGGTTGATACTGATTTGACGGAATAACATAAATTCATCTTTCGAGGAGTAAAATGGTGTACATGACTTGGTTTAAAGGTTAAACTGTTTTTTGTGCACTGGGTAGGTCAGAGATAGAAGACTTTAATACACAAAGTATAATTACCTGTTTAGATAGACACAGAGATGTGGACCCGGGTTTGGATTTTCGGAGAGGTGTCTGAAAACAGGAATCTATTGACATCTTGTCATTCTTGAATATATTTCATTCTAAGGGGGAAAAATTCTACAAAGGTGCTCAGTTAGAAGGAATATCTTTTTCCTACTCCTTGTTAGGTGTCTGTTGGGATTCTAGGAGTTGAGTTTCAGAGCACCAGGAGAGTCTGTCCTCAGATACAAAAACCCTTCAGGCCCAATAAACTCCCCAATACAAAACTCATACAGTAGGCGATTCATTGGTAGATGAATGAATTGGTGGCAGTTTAGTTGCTAAGTTGTGTCCAAATCCTATGACCTCCCCTGCCCATGGGATTTCCAGGCAAGAACACTGGAGTAGGTTGTCATTTCCTTCTCCAGGGCGTCTTCCTGACTCAGGTTTTGAACCTGGGTCTCCTGTATAGGCGGTCTCCTGCCTTGCAGGTGGATTTTTTTACTGACTGAGCCACCAATGAAGACAGATAAGTGAATTAAATCCATCTTTTTATTTTTTAACCCACACAATGTGTGTGTTTGTGTGTGTGTGTGTGTGCGCGCGCGTGCACGCTCAGTCACTTTAGTTGTGTCTCTTTGTGACCCCATGGATTATCCATGGGATTCTGTGGGCAAGAATACTGGAGCGTGTTGCCATGCCCTCCTACAGAGGATCTTCTCGACCCAGGGATTGAACCCCTGTCTCTTACGGCGCCTGCATTGGCAGGAGGGTTCTTTACCTCCAGAGCAACTTGGAAAGCCGGGGGAGTGGTGGTACTTTTATTCAAATTATTTTACTGCCTTCCCCCAGGCAGCATTCACACGTGAGAAGTTATCCCAGCCTCTTTCTGCCCCCTTTCTGCCCAAGGGAGCCCTTCATACCTTTCGTGTATATCGGAGCACCAGGTGAGAGCATGAGCCCAGGGAACACAATGCAGAGAGAAGGAATTCTCCACGTGCCCTTTAGCAATCACACCTCACTCGAAAGTCTCATTCGTACCACATTCATGTGTATTTTGATAGGAATTCCATGGAAACAGCAGCAGCGTTAGTTTTCTTTTAAAAGGAATGAAATTCTATACATCGATAACTCAGACATATGCACAAGAATATAAACTGGATGGAGAGAGTTTGGGGATACAGGTAGCTGATTCAGTTAGGTTTTCACCTGTGCCCTCTGCCCACCTGAGATGCCACATGTCTTCTCTGGTCCTCCATTGAGCATCTTGGGGGCGAAGAGTGAGCCCTCAGGGTTCATTCGATGAATGACTGAGTGGGTCACATGTCAATACAAGTCAGAGTAATGCAGTGCCCTGCGGGGAGCACACAGGAGGGTGCATGACTTCTAGAGAGGCTTCCAGAGGCAGGGGCTTCACAAGGGGTTTCAGGCTGACTCCTAAAGGGCAGACAGGAGGCGGCAGAATGAGAAAGGGCAGGAAAGTGCCAGGTGGTGTCTGGGGAGTAAGGAAATCTGTCCAGAGTAGCACACAAAGTGGGGAGGGACGTATTGGTAGTTGAGATTTTTTCTTTTTTTTTAAGTAGTTGAAAAGTGGTTCCTCTTCTATATTTTAAAGCACAAGAATGACAATTTTCAGTCCAAATTGCAAACAGGAATACTGGAGTGGGTTGCCATTTCCTCCTCCAGGGGATCTTCCTGACCCAGGGATTGAACCCATGTCTCCTGCATTGCAGGCAGATTCTTTACCTGCTGAGCAGTCGGGGGAGTCTGATGGGAGTGAAGGCTTTGTATATCCCCAGAAATGAGATGGGAATATTGGTGGAGGATCTATCAGGAGGTGGGCCCTGGGTTTCCCCTGGATCCCATCCCAAGAGTAAGTGTCTCTGTCTCACTGAGTCACAGTTAAATCCCCCTCTCCTCCCTGAGGCCACTGCCACCCATTTGGACAAATAAGGAAGCTGAAGCATGGAAGACAGGCAATGACTGGCCCAGCAGGAGGGGTAGCACGTGGGCAGGTCTTTTCCTGCTGGATCTCACTAGGAATCTGTCCAGTTCCCTCTTGGGAGTGGAGTGGCCAGGGCAGGCCCTGCATGCGTGGCCTAGGCATCCCACAGAGCATCTAGAGTAGGGACAAAGAAGGCTCCTAGAGGCCAGTTCCTGCCCTGGGCCCCTGTCCAGAGCAAAGACAAGAGGACTCTGAAGACCCTCAGGATGCATTCTGTCAAGGGTTGCTGAGCGTCTGCTGTTGCCCCAAGGATGCACACTCAGGATTTCCCGGAAGGTGTCTGAATAGTTGCCTGTGATACATCAGCCTCCCTAAAAAATGTGTCACGGCCACAACTCACCCTACAGATGTAGGACTGAAGCCAGGGATCGCCCACTAACAGTGCAGGGTGGGGAGGGGGTCCCTGGATTTCTGCTTGAGTCATCGACAGTGGGGAGCAGCTGGAAGCCGCGAGGACTGGCTTTTTCCAGTATTTTCTAAAGCAAGCAGGCAAGCTGGTGAGCGCCATTGTGAGGAGGTAATAACTCAGCCGGAAACAAGTGTCATGATTCACATGTCATGGCTAATGTCTAGCTAATATCCCCCAGCAGGGATGAGCAATTACAAATTCCTGAATTATCTTCCCTGTCTGTACCTCAAACAAACAAGCAATCATCTGTTTCCTTAGCTAACCTCCCCTGGGGTGAGATGGCTGAAAGGTTGAGAGAGACTGGGCCTCCGAGGTGGAGGCCTGGCGTTGCCACTTCCTGGCTGCGCGTCCTGGGCAAGTTCCTGCGAGGTCCCCATGTAATAATTATTCTCATATCTGTAATAATATACTTGTCCCATAGGGTTACTGTGAAGATTAAAGATGATTATTTGCTAAAAGTTCCTTGCACATATAAGCATATAATAAACATTAGCTGTTATTTTTAACTGAAAATTAAATTTTAAAAATTAGGATATGGATATTAATAGATAAAAGTAAGCTTAGATTTCACAAATATGTTTAATTTTCCAAGTTTTATGTTTTAACAAGAGAGCCAAATTGAATCAACAGTTACACATGCCAACTCCTCTGGCCAAGCAAGAAAGCTAAAACAAAATTGCTTTTGGATTTGGCAAATATATTGTGTTCTTCAGCAGTTGCTCCCAGGGGCTCAGGTCATCAGCTAGGCTTTTGTTATTTGCACATTTCAAGAAAGACCCAAATAGAAATGGCCAGGGTTGGGGGATATTCAGCATCTCACATTTATAAAATCAAACCTTTTTATTTTTTCATAGACAATGCTTCATGTAATCCTTCCTTGGAATGCTAATGAGATGCCAGGAGATTTCTAGGTTTTTCCATGGGGTTGTATTTAGAAATAGACTGATTTGTGTTTAAAGATGGAGTGTGTGTCTTGCCCTCTTGAGCTCTTCATATCAAAGGCCATCACCGTGAGGACTGTGACTGGGATCCTGGGGTGTCCCTGGGCAGTCTGGGTTCAAGTTCTTCATTATTTGTGATTCTTGGTTTTCACAGATATTGAAAGTGGTGGTTTAGCAGTGAGTGCTTCCTTTTCTTCGATTATAAATAATTCAGATAGGAAATAGACTCACCCACAGCAGCCTTAGCAAAGGAAGATCTGTTGGACTGCAGCATGGAAGGCTGAGGAATCTGGGTCTCCAGGCTGAGTGGTTCTCACCAGAGTGGGGACAGTGATGGGACAGTCACGTGGCCTTTCCCAGGACCCCCCTCCATCTCTTTTTGCATCTGCCCAGATCTCTCTCTTCCCTCCCCTGGGTTCCCAGTCTCCTTTCCATCACCAGCCACACATGACCCATCACAACTTCCCCAGCCCCCTCTACACAAACTCGCAATTAATCTCCACAGCCAACTGCCCCCATCTCTTAGTTTTCTCATGCTGACTTTTTGAGAAAGGAATTGCATTGGCTCAGCTCACCTTATCAAATGAAGGCTACAGATCCTGAGTTACTGACCAGCCTGTAGAGGGGCTCCCTTGAGATCAGTGGTCTGCCTGGGTTCAGGGAAGAGGTGGACTGGGGGAAGAGAGAGGAGAATGCATTTCCCTGCATAAACGTTTGGGAGGGCGGGCAGCATGAAACCACCCAGAAAATGCCCAAAGACCAGTCCTGCATCTAGACCCTTCCTGCCTCTTTCCCACATGCCAAGAAGGTTGTTGACACTTAAGAAAGCCTCTGGAGCCTTCTCTCTACTTGGACCAGCTCCATCTATATATCCTTGTCTATACAGGCTTTTCTGATTGTTTTGTTAGTGTTGCCCTGGCCAGATGGAGTGAAGAACTTGGGCAGGGGGATGAGACTTGGCCTGTGCATCTGAAGAGAAGTTCCCGTCTCTGCTCCTTTCCTTCCTCATCCAGTGCCCTCATCTCTCTGAGCCCAGGTTTTTGCATCTACTACAGGATGTATTGAAAGCTTCTGTCTTCCTGGGATATTGGCGAAAATTAGGTTAGATACAGGCTTTGAAATCGGTAAGAGCTTTTCAAGTGTGACATTATTGTGAACAAGCAGAGGAAAGTGGGAGGGAGCCTCTTCCTTTTGAAGGATCCCTTCCCCTTCCCCGCATGTCCCCAAGCTAGAGTTCGGCAGTGAGGGTCTCACTTTTCGGGGCATGAGGAGGGTTGTGGCTACGGCTGGACCAGGCCATCTGATCTGCCAGTTTGAAGATGGCTGCAGTTTCCTCTGCAGAAGGGCTCATTGGCTGACACTCAGTAGCAGACAATGTCCCCCACTTCCTCCCAGCTCTTCTCTTTGGGGACACAGGCCTGAGCCTATCCCCTCACTGCCTTCTCATCGTATGAGAGGGGTGCTGGTAGCAGGCAGTCAGAGATCCCTTCCAGAAGCTTCTGCATCAGAGGACATCGCTGCCACCCCCCATGGATGACTCACTTCTTGGGTTTTCCTGCTGACCTCTGCCCACTCCTTTTGGTCACACTGGTGACGGCTCAGGCCTGGCAACTAGAGATTCGTTGACTCAGAAGCAGGCCTGGGGAGTGGAGACTGGAAACAGGACATCAAGGATTCCATGAACCATCAGGGACCGTGGTCAGTGTGAGCCACTGAGAACAAAAAGGGACTCACCTCAGAGCCCCTCATCCTGCCTCAGATGGAAGGTGTGGTCAAAAGATATGGTCTGATGCTCCCTTAGGGGGTGGGAGCAACAGAGCCATCGCCCCTTCCTGCTAACAAGCAGCACTATCTCTGGCCATCTGTGTGAACTCAGAGCTCCTTGGGCCTCCTCAAGCACCCAACTGCATGGAAGAACTGTGGAGCCCCCGGTAGCTGAGTGAGTCCTGTGGCCCCTTCTGTACTCATGGTGACAGGTGCCCAGAGCCCAAGTCCTGCATGGTCTCTGTGGCCAGACTCAGAGCACGTGGTGGGGGAGCCAGGGAAACGTGAAAAGGGGCTGCTGTGTCTAGACACGCTTGGAGGGTCAGGAAGACCGAGCGTGCCTGCCTGCTTTCCTCCCGCCCCTCCTTCTAGCTTCCCCCTTTCTTCCCTTTCCTTCCAGCATTTGCCAAGATGATCAAGTGCCAGCTGCTGTATCTGCTGGTGACGATGCTATGCTTTTCTAATCCCCTCAAGGCTTTCAAACTATTTCCGACACATGAATATTCAGTCATAGTGTAGCAGTGGTTCTCAAACGGTGGTGAGCATCAGACCCACCTGGAGAACTAGTTGGAACAGTGACACTAGTTGGAACTAGTTGGAACTCCTGTTCTCCTGTTCCTGGAGATGTGCGTTCCATCCCTGGGTCGGGAAGATCCCCTGGAAAAGGAAATGGCAACCCACTCCAGTATTCTTGCCTGGAGAATCCCACGGACAGAAGAGCCTGGCGGACCACAGTCCATGGCATTGCCAAGAGTCAATAGACACAACTCAAGCAACTTAGCACGCATGCACAGGAGGTGGGCGGAGGGCGTCAGGGCAGATGGTGAGCCGGTCCCCCAAAGGCGGGAGGAAGCCAGGTGAAGATGAGTAGGAAGAGGAGCAGCTGTAAAGGCCCTGAGGTGAGGGAGAGTCTGGAGGAGGACGTGAGAGCTGGTCAGTGTAGCCAGAGCCCATTAAAGGGTATGGAGTCAACAAGGTAAGAGGTGACCCTGGAAGACTCATTAGAAGTTAGGTCATTGAGAAACTTCTCTGCCTTTGGAGGGCAAACCACTGAAGAGTTTCATGTGGAGCTTTTGTGGATCAAGTCAGACTTATGTCTTAGGACAGTTGCTTTGGAGGGTAGAGAATGCCAGAGGAAAGAAAAATAGGAAGCCATTGTATTAATCCAGGCAAGAAGTGCTGGGGGCCAGAAGTAGGGTGCTGGCAGGCACTGGGATGGAGAGGAGACAGAGCTGACGTAGGCCTGGCAGATGGAGTAGATGGGACTTGGATGCAGGGGTGCGGGGAGGGGAGGGAGGAGTCTAGAGCAATGCCTGGGACGTGGAGGGGACTGTCTTGGTGTTTGGGGTGGAAAGCAGCAGACAAAGCATCTTTCACACCAGCTAGTCTGCCTGGGTTCCAGGGGACAGATTATGCCTAAAACATGCTGCCCGAGAGCCTTCACTGAAGGGGCATTAATTATAAGGGTACCAGGGCATCCTAGGGCACTGATGCCAGGAATGGGACCATTCTCAGGAGAGGTCTCCATCATGACACGGAAGAAGGTGGCTGCCTCTTAGCTCCTTCGGCTTCCTTCCTTCTCTTTGCAGACCTAACTCCTCTCTTCTCTTCTTATCTGGTGCGGTCTAACTGCCCCACTCTTACCCCGAGATATCAGCTTATAGTCTTGCTGAACTCTAGGTTCAGAATCCTGCCAGAGAGAATTTGATTGGTCTAGCTTGGGTGCAGTGGCCAGATTTAGCCAACAAAGATAAAGGATACCTAAATATTGCATCTGTGCATGTGTGCTAAGTCACCTCAGTCGTGTCCCACTCTTGTGACTCCATGACTGTAGCCCACCAGGCTCCTCTGTCCGTGGGATTCTCCAGGCAAGAATACTGGAGTGGGTTGCCATGCCCTCCTCCAGGGGATCTTCCCCAGGGATCGAACCCAAGTCTCTTATGTCTCCTGCATTGACAGGTGAGTTCTTTACCACTAGCACCACCTGGGAAGCCCAAATATTGCATGGCAGCATACTTATACAAGAAATGACTCATTGTTTATCTGAAATTCAGATTAGCTGGGCATCTCGTGTTTTTCTGGCAATCCTAACGTAGGACACATGTTGCCCCTTAGGCTGCTCAGTTATGGCTAGAGGGGTAGGGTATGGCAGCTGCTGGGGGCACTGCGCCTGTGGTGGAAGGAATAGCTCAGAAAGAGAGGGTCCAAGCAGATGCCCTATGCTGGGGGAATGCTCCCAGGCTGTGGGGTGCTCAGGAGGCCTAGCCTTGAGTGGTGGAGTCTCAGCAGGAGAGAGCAACTCAGACTCAGGGAAGCTGGGAGGAGAGAGTTCCTGGAAATCTTGGTCTCAGGCTCCCAGACCCAGGCTCAGCGCAGAAGTCTAAGCCTCGAAGGAAGAAGGGCACCGTCCAAGGTGGGAGTGGAAGTGTGGGCTGGCTGCTAGGAGGTCGCAGGTGCAGGCCGGGTCCAGGGAAGCAGGCAGATCCGCTCGTGGCTTGGGCCCAGGGCACAGGTAAGAGCAGGCACGGGGACAGTGCTGTCCTGTCCGCTTCCCCGGCTGCTCTGGGGAGGACGAGGACCGCTGCTCCGCACATCCAGATGCTGCCCAGCTCTGAGCAGAAGCTCATTTGGTTTTGCTGCCTAAGTAGATTGGACTTTAGTTTCCTAAAGTGGGGTAGGGATGTCAGAACTGGACACGTGGCAGATCCCAGAATGAGGCTCTGAAGCTTCATTTGTCCTCAGGGGAGCATGGGTCCTGGAGTCCAGGGCGGGGCCCAGCTGGGGTGGGTGTATCTGTCACAGTCCCCACGAGAGGGCTGCAGTGGCTGGGAGCGCCCTGGGGTCCTTAGAGATGTCTCACATGTACAGATGGGGACACCGAGGCGCACATTTACATGTGGCTCTGAGCAGTGAGTCACCTGTGAAAGGTCACAATCAGGGCTCTAATTCACGTTTGAGGGCCTCTGACCAGTGCTCACCCTGAAGTATTGGGCTACAATGCTGTATTTGCACAAACTCAGGGGAGGCTTCACTGCAGGATTTTTCAGCAAGCTGTTTAAAGCACTGAGACTCTACGGGGAGGCGTGCGGTCCCCGTGGGTGAATCCTGTGCGTCCGGAGGCCAACTTCCCTCAAGGAGAGGGGAAGTTTCCACTTGCTCTTCAGTCTTTTCCTCCTACGTGTGTGGAATCCGAGAGCTTGTGTAATGACAGATAACATCTCTTAAAGAACTTTGCCTGGAAGGAAGTGCAGAAGAACAAGACCAAAAAAATGAAAAATGAATAGCAGGAAGCATCAACCGCGAGACTGAAGAGAGCAGGAAACACACACACACACACACACGTGCACACCTCGAACAGGAAGCCTTCCCTGCTTGGAAGTGGTGTGGCCTCTCACCACGCGGGTGGCCCTCAGCTGGACATCTGCAGAGACCGCCACATGGACATTCACAGTAACCATTACCTGGTTCAGATTATGGGTGTTTTTTGTTTTCTTTTTTCCATTTTTCCAGATTTTCTCGACTGTGGTTACCTTTTATAATGAAACAATGTTTTTTTCCCTGTTTTTTTTTTTTTTTTTTTTTTTAAGAAGAAAAACCCAAGATGAGTACATCCTTGCACCCATAAAGTGAATGACTTTTCAGGTGACAGAGAGTACACGGGAAAGGGGAGCAAGGTGATGGTTCAGAGAGTCAAGACTCCCTAGGAGTTTCCACTTTCAGAAGCATGTGGTTGACATGGTCAATAATGGGCTGATCATTGGGACCAAAGAAATAATTTGGAATAAAGGTTCCAACAGTGGTATGTAAATTTCAAGACTACTCAGTGTTAGCCTCTCTCTGTCTCTCCTTTTTTTTTCTTATACAGAAAAAGTACAAATTAATTCAGGTAAAATCACTTATTGTTGAAACAATTATGAGCCTGGCCAGTGATGAAACAGGGCTCGGCTCCTCTGAGTGAATTTGATTTCCTATAATCAATCTTCTGGGTTTCTAAAAACCTCCAAGTGAAAAATCAGTAAAAATCGACTGATTAGTGAAGAGTGGAGTTAAAAGAGGTGTTGAGAATGGCAGGAAGGCACTTTCTGGGTTTATTTTTCTGAGCACAAAAATTAGGCCCATTGAACAGTGGATTTTCATCAGCAGGGCTCTGGGCATTTGGGAGCAGTTGGCCTTGTCAGGAGGCCCCAAGTACGGACTTTCCTAAGGTCCCACTTGCTGCTGGTCAAAGTGAACTTGCTGCTGAGCTGTGCAAACCCAGACCGAGGTGGAGTGGGGGGGTGGTGGTGAAGGCAGAAGGAGCTCTGGCCTGGGGGTCACCCAGGTGACCCGGGGGCTAACTCAGCCCATGTGATCTGGTTTCCTCCACTGTGGCCCCACCGCAGGGTTGCCATGAGCTAATGAATAACAGATGGGCAGGGCCTGCCCTGGGCTGTGACCCCAACCCATGCATGTTATTATTGCCGTTGTTAGATTGTTTTTGGCATTAGGCTCTTCAAAGGCAGGCTGGAGAATGTGGAAACAGTCATACAGGGGAGAGGTGGGGAAAGCCATGTGTCTTGCTGATGCCAGACAAGAGGCTGGAATCACATTTGCAGGTGAGCTGAAGCCTGAGGAGGTGGTTGGGCTCTGGAGGGACCTCATCCAGTGGGACAGAGAACTGACTTCACACGCAGAGGGAGGGAGGTTCAGCCCAAGCCTGAGGTCCAGACCCCTCCCACCCTGGATGGAACAGGAAGCTGGGCAGTGTGGCCTTTGGTGGTTCTGGTTGATGGACGGTGAAGCCAACAGTGTGATGTGGTCGCTGCCCTAAACCCTCAGGGCAGCGTTCCAGGACACGCAGCCGGCAGGAGCTAAGCTGCTCTGAGCACTTACTGAGTACAGGCTCCCTTCCAGGAGTGCTGCTCGGGCCACCTCATGTAACCCCAGGCTGTCTTTTGACATAGATTTATTCTTTACACGTGAGAAAAATGATGCAGGGAATGGTGTCCCTCGTCCAAATTGACACACTGCATTGTGAGCCAAGATTCCCACCCGGAAATGTCGGAATCAAGAGTCCCAGGCTGCCTGTTGCACTCGGTTGTACAGGGAACTGTGCTCCGTAACAAATGTCTGGCCATGGTCTTGCCACTAGCACCGAAGGCTGGTCCTGCCCACATCATAGGCAGGTGTGGATTGCACTCTCAGAATCTATGGAGATGGTTTTCTTTAATTTGCTAATGTAAGTTACTGTGTTCGGTCCCTACTGTTGTTCAGCCTACCACCACCCTTATGGCAGAAAGTGAAGAGGAACTAAAAAGCTTCTTGATGAAAGTAAAAGAGGAGAGTGAAAAAGTTGGCTTAAAGCTCAACTTTCAGAAAACGAAGATCATGGCATCTGGTCCCATCACTCCATGGGAAATAGATGGAGAAACAGTGGAAACAGTAGCAGACTTAATTTTTTGGGGCTCCAAAATCACTGAAGATGGTGATTGCAGCCATGAAATTAAAAGACGCTTACTCCTTGGAAGAAAAGTTATGACCAACCTAGATAGTGTATTCAAAAGGAGAAACATTACTTTGCTGACTAAGGTCCGTCTAGTCAAAGCTATGGTTTTTCCATAGTAGTCATGTATGGATGTGAGAGTTGGACTGTGAAGAAGGCTGAGTGCCGAAGAATTGATGCTTTTGAACTGTGGTGTTGGAGAAGACTCTTGAGTATCCCTTGGCCTGCAAGGAGATCCAACCAGTCCATTCTGAAGGAGATCAACCCTGGGATTTCTTTGGAAGGAATGATGCTGAAGCTGAAACTCCAGTACTTTGGCCACCTCATGCAAAGAGTTGACTCGTTGGAAAAGACTTTGATGCTGGGAGGGGTTGGGGGCAGGAGAAGAAGGGGATGACCGAGGATGAGATGTCTGGATGGCATCACTGACTCAATGAACGTGAGTCTGAGTGAACTCCGGGAGTTGGTGATGGACAGGGAGGACTGGCATGCTGCAATTCATGGGGTCGCAAAGAGTCGGACATGACTGAGCGACTGAACTGAACTGAACTAGTAGCTTAAAACAACACATTTTTAATCTTACAATTCTGAAGGTCAAAGCCTTAAAATTCAGGTATCAGCCCAGCTCCATTCCTTCTGGGGGCTCCAGAGGAGAAGCTATTTTCTTTCCTTTTCCATCTCCTACTGGCTGCACCCATTCCTTGGCTTGTGGCCCCTTCCTCCATCTTCAAAGCCAACAGTTTAGCATCTTCAAACCTCAACCCTTCTCGCCACTCTTCCTCTGTCTCTCTCATCTTTGTTTCTGTTCTCATATCTCCTACTCTGACCCTCCTGTCTTTTTTCATAAGGATCCTTGTGATTGTATCAGCCTCCCCCTGCCCACCCCAGATAATCCAGCATAAGATTCCAAGCTCCACATTTTAACTTAATCACACCTGCAACATTTCTTTTGACACAGAAAGTAACAGGTTGCAGGGGTAAAGACATGGACATATTTGGTGGTGGTGGTGAGCATTATTCAGCCCACAGCAGTTACGTCTGCAGATTTTCTCATGTTGAATTACTCTTGCATTCCTGAGATAAACACTATCTGGTCAAGATGCTTTTATGATCTCTAAGGTCCTTCGTATAAGGGCACTAATGCCTTCATGGGGGACCTACCCATTGACTTCATCTACATCTCATCACCTTCCAAAGGTATTTCTGATGCCAAATACCATTCAGGGGGGTTAGAGCTTCAGTATGAATTTGTGGGGGGAATGGGAGGAGACACAGTTCAGTGTCCACAGCACTCAGCAGTGCGACTGATGATGTAGAAAGTCACCTGTGTGAGGGAGGTGGGAGTGACTGCCATCTTAGGCAAAGTGGTCAGAGGACTTTGGAGCAGAGGCTGAATGAAGGTGGAGAGGGAGCCGTGCGAATGTGGGCAGAAGAGTGGTCCTGGCGGGAGGACTTCCAGTGCAGAGGCCCGGGGGCAGGATTACCCTTAGCAAGACAGACGACAGGCCCACGAGGTGACCAGAGTCGGAGTGCACAGGTGGTGCCGCACTCTGATATACTTCAGAGCCTGCTGGGCTGCAAGTGGAATAAACTCCAAGGGGACAAAAATAGCCGGAGTGTTAGGCTGGAAACTTCTGGGTAAAACTGACCGATACTCTCCCTCTTCTGAATGTTCTTGTCTGGGTTTTGATATTAACATGATGTTGCTTCATAAAATGGGTTGGGGGAACTTTTCCCTTATTTACTGTTGCGAAGTGTGTGTTAATCGCTCAGTCGTGTCCGACCCTTTGTGACCCCATGGACTGTAGCCCTCCAGGCTCCTTTGTCCGTGGGATTTTCCAGGCAAGAATACTAGAGTGGGTTGCCATTTCTTCCTCCAGTTACTGTTGGAGAACAGTTTATATAAACGAGAGATAGTTCATTTCAGTTCAGTCGCTCAGTCGTGTCTGACTCTTTGCGACCCCATGAATCGCAGCACGCCAGCCCTCCCTGTCCATCACCAACTCCCGCACTCAGACTCACGTCCATCGAGTCGGTGATGCCATCCAACCATCTCATCCTCTGTCATCCTTTCTCCTGTTTGTATTGTACCTTCTCTTTATCTCCTTCTATCTCTTCTTCATCCAAACTTGCCATATATTTGTCTGTTTAAATTAATCTCTTAAAAAAAACAGTTATTGTGTTTTGTGGACTCGATTCTTTTATTCTGTGTATTGCTCGGTGGCTTTATAATTTCCTTCTGCTTTCTTTGTGATTATGCTGATGTTTTATTCTCACTTGTTCAGCCAGTTTATCCATTTTTAATCTTTCTTTTTTCTAATGCATATACTTAAGATGCTGACTTTCCCTCTGTGCAAAACATTAGCAAAACTCACAGATTTTGATGTACAAGACTGAACTGTGTTGTTAAATTTCTAGAATGTGGGTTTGGGTATTCTTTTAGGGGGAAAACTTTCAGTCTTCATGATCAATTTCTGAGAGAGGTGTGTTAAACTATAAGACAGGCTTATCAATCTCTTCTGATCTTTCTAAGTGCTTCACGGATTTGGAAACTATGTTGTGTATAAAAGCTCAGGCTTAAACTTTTCATCAATATAAAATATCCCTGTTGCCTCCTTTAATGATTTTCAATTTTGTCTGGAATTAATTTATTGCATCTGCTTTCTTTTTGTGTTCACTTCGCTGGGACATCATTTTTTCATACCTTTGCATTCAACCTTTTCTTGTTTAAATGTGTATCCAGCAAATAGTCTATTTCTCTACTTATTTGAGAAGACAGTTAGCTACTACATGCTAGAAACCAGAAGCTTAACATGTAAGTTCTTGTGGGCTAAAGTGAGGTGAGCCCCTCTCCCTGAAGCAGAACCCAGATGGCAGCTGGGCTTTCTGCTTCTTGAAAGTCTGGTCATGGGGGACCCTCAGCTCTCGATCCAGCCCCAGTTGCCTGTCTCCTGTGCTCCTCTGCCAATAACTTCTTTTGCACCTGCTCTGCTGGGGAAATCATGTCTTTTTTTTTTTTTTAATTCCAGTGAAATTCAAATAACATGAAATTAATCATTTTAAAACAAACAATTCAGTGGCATTTAGTAACATTCACAGCATTGTGCAACAACCACCTCTTTCTATTTCCAAAATATTTTCATCACCCCAAATAAAACCCATACCATTAACCAGTCACTCCCTCTCTCCCCTCCTGGTGGGAGTAGTTGCTGGCTTAGTCATTAAGTCGTGTCTGACTCTTGCAATCCCATGGACTATAGCCCACCAGGCTCCTCTGTCCATGAGATTTCCCAGGCAAGAATACTGGAACTGGTTGCCATTTCCTTCTCCAGGGGATCTTCCTGACCCAGGGATCAAACTTGGGTCTTCCGCACTGCAGGCACATTCTGCAAGAAGCCCAATGAATACGAGTAGTACCAGTTAAAAGGCAAAAAATACATGTCTTCTGAGGATGATTTGGCTTCTTATAGACTTTGGCCGCAGAAAGAGAACGTGCCAAACATGGATACAACCATTTCCGATTACATGTAAGTTAAATTCCTGTTGTAAATAATCCTGTTTACAGATGTCTCCCAAGCCATCTGTTGATTTATTTACATTGCAGGAAAATGCATATAACATTAAATTTAACACTTTTAAGTGTCATTCAGTGACATTAAATACATTCACAATGTTGTGTAAAAAGCACCACCATCCATTTCGGAACTTTTGCATCATCTGAAACAGAAACTCGGTCACCATTAAACTCTAGCTCTCCAGCCCCCTGCCCCACCCCAGGTGACCTCTGTTCTGCTTCTCCGCACATTTGCCTGCTACAAGTGGAATCACACAATACTTGTGCCCTTGCATCTGTTCACTTTCTAAATTTTATGTTTCATCATCAAAGCATTCCCTAGGAGCTAACCTCACATGAGGTCATTAGAAAATACCTTACATTTGTATGATACTTTGCACCTTGTAAGAGTTTTCTACTGTATTAGCCTATGTGAGTCACATAACAACTGTTCAAGGCAAGCACAGCAGACCTTGCGTTAACGAGCCCGAAGTCCAGAGCAGCTAATTGTGTTATCTAAAGTCACACAGTAAGTGGCCGAATCAGGATGAGAAGACTGCATCTTCAGATTTTATTATCTTCTTTAGCATCTGGCAACTTCACAGAAGTTGGGAATGATTTATTTGCTTTGGAATCTAAATATGAATTTCCAGTAACTCCATTTTCTACAAGCAAAGGAGGAGTCGAGCTGAATTTATGAGCGTGTGGTTAGGGGCACTCATCATGTGGGTCAGAGCCCTCCAGTGGAGGGCCCGGCGTGGGCTGGAGTGCCGCCATGTCTGTCGTGCGGTGGTGACCCTCGGGCCCACCGTCTTCACCAGGGTTTTCTTCCGGGGGAAGGCTTAGGACACACGGGAGATGCTCTTCCAAAAGAGCTGGGCATTTCTCCAGGTGCCAGGAAAAGCAGCCAGTACACAAACAGGCTGCAAGACAATTTTGCTTTTCCAAACTCTGAACTAATCAAGATTTCACTGGGCACATGTTTGCAAACAAGAAGGAACAATAAACGTATTCATCATCTCGAGTTTTATTTGTAGTTCTATTGTGTAGGACGGTCATTTGTTAGGACTTGATTATAGCTGTCACTCTGTGCAAACCCTGCTCAGAAATGAAAGCTGGCTGACGTATGAACTGCAAAGGTCCGTCTTTCCTCGTCAAGCACTAAAGATTCTCGTGAAGGTGGGGGAGGTTGGATCAAACAGAGAGAAGTTGACAACGGCAGAGTAATCAAGACCGCCGTGAATGCATCTGCTGGTCGACCCTCTGAATTTGAGGGGTTTTTCGCTTTTGGGTGGCAGCTCCTTGTACACGCACTTTCTTTCTGTTTTCTTTTTCTTTTTGGCTGCACTGGCCTTCGTTGCTGTGCACAGGCTTTCTCTCATTGTGGTGAGTGGGGGCTACTCTCCGTTGCGGTGCCCAGGCTTCTTCTTGTGGCAGCCTCTCTTGTTGCGGAGCACAGGCTCTAGGCATGCAGGTTTCAGCAGTTGTGACGCATGGGGGCTTAATTGCCCTGTGGCGTGTGGTATCTTCCCAGACCAGGGATTGAGCCCGTGTCCCCTGCATTGGCAGGCGGGTTCTTCACCACTGGACCACGAGGGAAGTCCTACATACTCTATCAATGCAACAACTAAGATTTGCTTTGGTATGGGGGTCTAATCTGTGGTCTTAAGTCAGAGTGCAGGGAGAACTGTCGGGACACGGGTTCTGTCCGTGAGGTTCCCAGCGTGCTTCTGTACACAGAGTGAAGGCAGCCAGCCAGCCAACAACTGCCCCTTTTGGGCGGGATCTCACCACCAAATCCATGTAGCCTGGTGTCCGTCGCCTCTGCACCTGGGCCCCGCCACCTCCCATTTACTCCAGGTAGAACTAAATGACCAGCTTGTTGGAGATTTGGGGATTGAGATCCCTGATGGAAACCAGTTATATGCAATTTCCCAAATGTCCACCACCCACCCCCAAACCCCTGTATCTTTCTTGCTGTTGATAATTGAACATTGGGTGCAGTGATGGGAAGAGTATGGGTGACATCAGACTCTCATGGAACGCAGCCCATTGGCCAGGGACTATTATAAACTCATTACCTTCAGTAAAGTGTTCAGTTCTCACAGTTCCAAATGAGCTGACTTCTAGCGTCATCATTCCCAGTTTACAGATAGACACAAGACTAAGCCCCACACCCAAGCTCAGCTCCAGAATCTGAGCTCCTAATCGCTGGGCTGCACTGTCTCTCGAGTGCACTGAGGCTGAGGCCAATTCTGTTGTTGAGGCTCCTTACCTCCCGGTCATGTTTAGGGGAAACACATATTTCATTAAGGTTACTAATGGGACAAAACTGCAGAGACACGTTGAAAGAGTGCAGTAGGACAGCTTTTGGCACTTTGGTACCCCTTGATTGCTTAATACTCATATATATTGATTCTAAGTGGTATCACAGTGTGTTCCTATAAATCACATGGTTCAAAAGATCAGCATAATGTGGATTATACTTTTTCACCAGACAATATCATTGAGAGTAGCTAACATCAGTCCTGAATATCCATTGGAAGGACTGATGCTGAAGCTGAAACTCCAGTACTTTGGCCACCTGATGCAAAGAACTGACTCATTTGAAAAGACCCTGATGCTGGGAAAGATTGAGGGTGGGAGGAGAAGGGGATGACAGAGGATGAGATGGTTGGATAGCATCACCGACTTGATGGACATGAGTTTGAGTAACCTCCAGGAGCTGGTGATGGACAGGGAAGCCTGGTGTGCTGCAGTCCATAGAGTTGGACATGACTGAGCAACTGAACTGAACTGAACATCAGTACAGTGCATTTGTTTCTGATGTATTCTCATAAACCTCTTATATGAGCATTCAGAAAGTACTAGTATGCATGCATTCTCAGTCGCTTCAGCTGTGTCCCACTCTGTGACCCTATGAACTGCAGACTGCCAGGCTCCTCTGTCCATGGGATTCTCCAGGCAAGAATACTGGAGTGGGTTGCCATTTCCTTCTCCAGGGGATCTTCCCAACCTAGGGATCAAACCAGCATCTCCTGCTTGGCAGGCAGATTCTTTTACCACTGAGCCATCAGGGAAGTCCTGTGAACATATTTGAAGACCATACCAATGGCTAACACTTTTGTATTGACCATTCTGTACCAGACTCAAGATTCTGTTTGAACTTGAAAGAAGAAATTTTAAAAAGTATTAAATAAGTCCTACGGTGAATATTTTTTACCAAAATAGATTGGCTGTTCCTCTCCATCAGTTTGAATTAGTGAGATTTACAGCATATGCATCAGGGAAAGAAAACTTCTTTAATTTAGTTCCTGGCTGCCAGACAGATTGTCAGATTTGTGCTAGTGACTAGAAAAATGAATTTCTCACAGTTCTGCAATTAAAACTGTACCCGCTTTCCGTTCCCAATGATGTGATGGGATAGCCACCATCTCCCAGTAGCTTAATATTATTAGATTAGCGAGAAGATGTCTGACATGACTCAGTGTTGTTCTTGAGAAATAATTAGCTACCTAAGTGGGTAGACCTCCACGGAATACAAGTATATCTCTTTTTATAACATTTAAATTTGGAGGCTTAATTATCCAGTGAAAAATAGTCACTTTAGCACTTTAGTCCATTTGGCTATATATTGACATTATTAAAATGCTTTCCTGGTCTTTATGCAAATTGCTTTTTTAAAAAACCAATTTATCTCCTAGCAACCCAAAGTGAAATAAGCACTGAAAAATGACATCTCAAGAAGACTTGGGGCTCTTAATCCAAGCAAATTCCTTAGGGTTTATTTGTGGATGGTTTGAATGAACAAATGGTAGATTTGTGCCTGTAGGTGTATTTGCAGCTGAGTCATGCTCTCAATTTTTAAGCAGCTAATTAAATAATCAAGTTCACACAAATAAACAGTAAAATGTAGTACATTTGGTCACCAGTTCCAGTCTGTAAGTACCCACTCAGCAGCATAGGGAAACCAGCCAGGAGGTTACTCATCTGCACTTCGAGGACTTGCTGAAGCTCTAGTCCTTCTCTTTTCTCTTTTTAGGGAAGCACCTGTCCGTGGGGTGCTGGCAGCCACCCCACCTCCCAGAGCCTTGGCGCCCTCCCGTATGAAATGTGCCTGAAGTCTGTTCTAGCCTCTAGGTTGAGAAGAGAGTGATAATGGGTGAAAGTGCTTTATTGCTAGCCATGGCAAGCCATGGCTTCTCCTCTGGATGACTAGCACGTAGGATGGAAGCTGCAGACCCAGCAGTGACCTGGCAGCTACTTCTCTTTGTGACCCTACGGACTGCAATGCGCCAGACTTCCCCGTCCTTCACTATCTCCCAGAGTTTGCCCAAACTCACGTCCATTGAGTGTGATGCCATCCCACCATCTCATCCTCTGTTGCCCCCTTCTCCTCCTGCCTTCAATCTTTCCCAGCATCAGAGTCTTTTCCAATGAGTTGGCTCTTTGCATCAAGTGGCCAGAGTACTGGAACGTCAGCTTCAGCATCAGTCCTTCCAATGAATATTCAGGGTTGAATTCCTTTAGGGTTGACTGGTTTGATCTCCTTGCTGTCCGAGGGACTCTCAAGAGTCTTCTCCAGCACCAGGATTGTGAGGATGTAGGGGAAAGTAAAACAAGGAAGCAAGAATACCCATCAGGACATGTGTGAGTGATAACTTATTCCCTTGGGCAACTGGGCTCTTGGCAGGGACCCTGGAGAAGCCAAATCTTTCAGGGCAGGCTAGGGAGGCTGGGCCCTTATCCACCAACTCTCTTCCCTTCCTGACTGAGGGCTGCCGCTGGGAACCTGAGCTTTCCTGTACTTTAGTGTTGTGCCTGCTGGAGAAAGCCGTGGTAGAGAAGAAGAAAGCTGTAGGACTCAAGGTGGGAAGCTGGTCCCTGGCTGCTGCTCCTGAAGAGTCTGAGTGGGGCCAGGCCTATCAAGTGGGCACAACTCCTTCTGCTGTGGGCCCAGAGGCCTGAGGGACTCTCTGTGTCTTGTCTGGCGGCCTCTGATTGTTTTGCTCCTTTTGACAGCAAGGGGGCTTTCTTCAGGGAACTTGATCTCAAGCCCCTCTGGGCTGATATCCATCAGGCAGGACTCTTCCCTTCCAGCTCCAGCAAAGTCCCAGGGAAGGACTCTGATTGATCTGGTAGAATCATGTGACCATCCCTGGGCAATCCAGGTGATGGGGGTTTATAATTGATCCAGGATGGTTCATTTACCATCTGAGGGGTGGAGTCTGTTCTCAGAAGTGGAATTGTGAGGCCAGAAGCAGCTTTGGAGCACTTTCCACATTCAGTTCAGTTCATTTCAGTCACTCAGTCGTTTCTGACTCTTTGCGACCCCATGAATTGCAGCACGCCAGGCCTCCCTGTCCATCACCAACTCCTGGAGTTTACCCAAACTCATGTCCATCGAGTCGGTGATGCCATCCAGCCATCTCATCCTCTGTCGTCCTCTTCTCCTCCTGCCCCCAATCCCGCCCAGCATCAGGGTCTTTTCCAATGAGTCAACTCTTCGCATGAGGTGGCCAAAGTGTTGGAGCTTCAGCTTCAGCATCAGTCCTCCCAAAGAACACCCAACACTGATCTCCTTTAGGATGGACTGGTTGGATCTCCTTGCAGGCCAAGGGACTCTCAAGAGTCTTCTCCAACACCACAGTTCAAAAGCATCAATTCTTCGGTGCTCAGCTTTCTTCATAGTCCAACTCTCGCATCCATACATGACCACAGGAAAAAACCATAGCCTTGACTAGACAGACCTTTGTTGGCAAAGTAATGGCTCTACTTTTGCATATGCTATCTAGGTTGGTCATAACTTTCCTTCCAAGGAATAAGTGTCTTTTAATTTCATGGCTGCAATCACCATCTGCAGTGATTTTGGAGCCCAAAAAATGAAGTCTGACACTGTTTTCACTGTTTCCCCATCTATTTGCCATGAAGTGATGGGACCAGATGCCATGATCTTCGTCTTCTGAAAGTTGAGCTTTAAGCCAACATTTTCATTCTCCTCTTTCACTTTCATCAAGAGGCTTTTTAGTTCCTCTTCACTTTCTGCCATAAGAGTGGTATCATCTGCATATCTGAGGTTATTGATATTTCTCCTGGTATTTTGATTCCAGCTTGTGCTTCTTCCATCCCAGCGTTTCTCATGAGGTACTCTGCATATAAGTTAAATAAGCAGGGTAACAATATACAGCCTTGACGTACTCCTTTTCCCATTTGGAACCAGTCTGTTGTTCCATGTCCAGTTCTAACTGTTGCTTCCTGACCTGCATACAGATTTCTCAAGAGGCAGGTCAGGTGGTCTGGTATTCCCATCTCTTTCAGAATTTTCCACAGTTTATTGTGACCCATATAGTCAAAGGCTTTGGCATAGTCAATAAAGCAGAAATAGATGTTTTTCTGGAACTCTCTTGCTTTTTCCATGATCCAGCGGTTGTTGGCAATTTGATCTCTTGTTCCTCTGTCTTTTCTAAAACCAGCTTGAACATCATGGAGTTAACGGTTCACATATTGCTGAAGCCTGGCTTGGAGACTTTTGAGCATTACTTTACTAGAGTATGAGATGAGTGCAATTATGTGGTAATTTAAGCATTCTTTGGCATTGCCTTTCTTTGGGATTGGAATGAAAACTGACCTTTTCCAGTCCTGTGGCCACTGCTGAGTTTTCCAAACTTGCTGGCATATTGAGTGCAGCACTTTCACAGCATCATCTTCCAGGATTTGAAACAGCTCCACTGGAATGCCATCACCTCCACTAGCTTTGTTCGTAGTGATGCTTTCTAAGGCCCACTTGACTTCGCATTCCAGGATGTCTGGCTCTAGGTGAGTGATCACACCATCATGATTATCTGGGTTGTGAAGATGTTTTTGTACAGTTCTTCTGTGTATTCTTGCCACCTCTTCTTAATATCTTCTGCTTCTGTTAGGTCCATACCATTTCTGTCCTTTACGGAGCCCATCTTTGCATGAAATATTCCCTTGGTATCTCTAATTTTCTTGAAGAGATCTCTAGTCTTTCCCATTCTGTTGTTTTCCTCTATTTCTTTGCATTGATCGCTGAGGAAGGCTTTCTTATCTCTCCTTGCTATTCTTTGGAACCCTGCATTCAGATGCTTATATCTTTCCTTTTCTCCTTTGCTTTTCACTTCGCTTCTTTTCACAGCTATTTGTAAGGCCTCCCCAGACAGCCATTTTGCTTTTTTGCATTTTCTTTTCCATGGGGATGGTCTTGATCCCTGTCTCCTGTACAATGTCACGAACCTCAGTCCATAGTTCATCAGGCACTCTGTCTATCAGATCTAGTCCCTTAAATCTATTTCTCACTTCCACTGTATAATCATAAGGGATTTGATTTAGGTCATACCTGAATGGTCTAGTGGTTTTCCTACTTTCTCCAATTTAAGTCTGAATTTGGCAATAAGGCGTTTGTGATCGGAGCCACAGTCAGCTCCTGCTCTTGTTTTTGCTGACTGTATAGAGCTTCTCCATCTTTGGCTGCAAAGAATATAATGAATCTGATTTCGGTGTTGACCATCTGGTGATGTCCATGTGTAGAGTCTTCTCTTGTGTTGTTGGAAGAGGGTGTTTGCTATGACCAGTGTGTTCTCTTGGTAAAACTCTATTAGCCTTTGCCCTGCTTCGTTCCCTATTCCAAGGCCAAATTTGCCTGTTACTCCAGGTGTTTCTTGACTTCCTACTTTTGCATTCCAGTCTCCTGTAATGAAAAGGACATCTTTTTTGGGTGTGTGTTCTAAAAGGTCTTGTAGATCTTCATAGAACTGTTCAGCTTCTTCAGCGTTACTGGTTGGGGCATAGGCTTGGATTACTGCGATATTGAATGGTTTGCCTTGGAAATGAACAGAGATCATTCTGTCGTTTTTGAGACTGCATCCAAGTACTGCATTTTGGACTCTTCTGTTGACCATGGTGGCTACTCCATTCCTTCTGAGGGATTCCTGCCCTCAGTAGTAGATATAATGGTCATCTGAGTTAAAGTCACCCATTCCAGTCCATTTTAGTTCGCTGATTTCTAGAATGTTGACGTTCAGTCTTGCCGTCTCCTGTTTGACTGCTTCCAATTTGTCTTGATTCACAGACTTAACATTCCAGGTTCCTATGCAATATTGCTCTTTACAGGATCAGACCTTGCTTCTATCACCAGTCACATCCACAACTGGGTATTGTTTTAGCTTTGGCTCCATCCTTTCTTTCTTTCTGGAGTTATTTCTCCACTGATCTCCAGTAGCATATTGGGCACTTAGCGACCTGGGGAGTTCATCTTTCAGTATCCTATCATTTTGCCTTTTCATACTGGTCATGGGGTTCTCAAGGCAAGAATACTGAAGTGGTTTGCCATTCCCTTCTCCAGTGGACCACATTCTGTCAGACCTCTTCAGCATGACCCGTCCGTCTTGGGTGGCCCCACACGGCAAGGCTTAGTTTCATTGAGTTAGACAAGACTAACTTTCTGCATTACATGTTGGCAAACACCAGGCAATCCATCTGGCAGGCTTCAGGCACTTTGAACTCTGATTTTGGGTGCTTCCCAGCTGGTGCAGTGGTAAAAATCTGCCTGCAATGCAGGAGATGCAAGCTTGATCCCTGGGTTGGGAAGATACCCTGGAGTAGGAAATGGCAACCCGCTCTAGTATTCTTGCCTGGAGAATCCCATGAACAGAGGAGCTTGGTGGGCCATGGTTCATGGGGTCACAGAGTCAGACATGACTGAGTGACTGAGAACGCACAAGGAGATTTTGGGGCCTTGATCCCTCCTCTTTCAGAAGGTTTCTGGACACTAAATTAGCCCTTTTCTCCCTCTGTTCCACTTTTACTTCCAACTGACCAAGGACTGCAAATTAGGAAGGTGCTTAAAACTCATAAACCCCATTTACCTGGGTCTGTTTTATGGTTTCTGGAGAAAATCTCTCCTTCCATTTATCAAGAATGAACAAAATTCAGAGAAAAGGTTTTCACAGAGGATATTACCACAAAAGAGTGAATGGAGAATTTTAAAATCTTTTTCACACCTTAGGGCAATTGACATTTTAGTAAGATTCATGCTTTTGCTCTCCCTTACTAGAAATAATACTCACTTGCCTGACCTTAGTGAATGTTAAGGGGATCCTTTCATAGCTTAAAGGCAAGTGTGATATGCAGAAAACTAGTGGTAAAACCAAGGGACATTGACCAGTGTGAAACTGAAGCCGATTCTCCAAAATATCATTTTCCATGTCTGACAAAAAGAAAAAGTCTTCTCAGAAATGGATGTTCATTCATTCTCTCCTTCAACTAATAGTAAATATCCAGTAGGTTCTTAATAAATTGTGTTGGCAGAGACCAACAGCATTCCTGCTTTCAAGGAGCTAACTTTGAGTGGGGAGACAGAAGATAAACATGGATGAATGAAAAAACAAGAATGAATGTCCTAGAAATGCAATAAGATAGACAGTGTCAAGGAAGTCTCACTAAGGATGAAACCTGGACCTTGAGTCAAGAGTTAAATCATCTGAGTCCTGGGATGATGAGTTGGGGGAGAAGCAATTCAGACAGGGCTTGAGCAAGTGCATAGGCCAGAGGAAGGAGCTAGTTTGGGTTGTTCAGAAATGAAAACGGAAGCATGAGTGTCTGGAGTGCAGCATGTGCGGGGGAGGGAGATGGGAGGGGGCTCAGAAAGGGATTCCATCGGCAGGCCAGGGCCATGGTAAAGAGTGGGGATTTTGATCTCAGTTCAACAGGAAGCTATTGGAGGGCTGTGAGCTGGGGAATAGCGTTTGGGGTCTTGGGTTTTGAAAGGTCATTCTTGCTCTCGTGAGGCCAATCTGCAGGAGTGCAGGTAGAATGAGCTTCAAGTGGTAGCAGAGGAGAAACCAGAGATAGACCAGGCAGAACTTGTGGATGGGTAGGGTGAACAGGGTGAGGAATGGGAAGGTCGGAGGACGGGGCACCCCAGCTTCCCTTGGCTCTGTTCTTTAAGGAAAGCAGAGACCACTGGATACCGGGTCAGCCCACATCCAAATTTGGTTGCACATATGAACTGTCTTCTCTGTCACTGACAGTACCTGGGTCTTGTTTGTGTTCTCTTGGGAGGAAAGGAAATCCAAGTCAGAGAATGACAGAAAATTTAGTTTTGTTCAAGGAAGACAATCTAATGCCAGTTGAAATGTTGTTTCTGTGCCAGCCAACAAGTTCTACTCAATCACTGTCCCTGTGTGACCCAACGACTTATTTTCATCATTCATAGTCAAGTTGAGCTACGCCAGAATTAGGTTTTGATGTGAATTTCAATTAAACAGTTTCAAATCCTGTGGGTTTGGATGCATGTACTATCAGCAGCTCTCAGAATACCATCCGCTCCTCACCTGAAGCTGAAAGTGATTTGGGGAAACCCAAATCACCACCCCCTTCCCTCCAGCCTCTGCCATACCAAGTCCATGGATTTTTCTGGGAAGTCTTTCTTTTTCCATCCTGCAGGTGGATGGGCACAACTTTCCATTTGGACTTCAAGACTCTGTGATGGACACAATTATTTTTTCAATTAAGTGACTCATTAATTTTATTCAGGGTCTTCGTTGCTGTGCGGGCTTTCTCTCGTTGTGGCAAGTGGGGACTCCTCTTGATTGCGGTGCTTGGGCTTCTCACTGCGGTGGTGTCTTCTCCACCGGTGGAGGCAGAGCATAGGCTGTGGGGCAGCGGGCTTCAGTACTTGCGGCTCACGGGCTCAGTAGCTTCGGCTCCCAGACTCTAGAGCGCTGGCTCCATAGTTGGGGCGCACAGGATTTGTTGCTCTGTGGCATGTGCAGTCTTTCTGGACCAGGGATCGAACTAGTGCCTCCTGCAGTGGCAGGCGAATTCTTTACCACTGAGCCACCATAGCAGCCCCCCAATTATTTATTAATTGGAGAAAAGAGTATTTGGTGATGAATGACTATAACTCTGATAAATAAGCCATTTCCAAGGCACTCTCGCATATAATATGTGACTTGTTCATCTTAGCAGCTCTGTGAGGTCACAGAGCCTTGTCCTTTTAATCCCTCTTTCTCCTCTCTTAGCTCAAATTCCCCCAGATTAAAAAAGCCCCTACTCCTTCCCGTTATTTGCGCAGTCTACAAATTCTGCTGCCAAAGAGCTGAGTGGGAAAGGAAGTGATTGTGCAGGGCACAGAGTCAAAGGAAATAACATGAGAAAATCCTTCTGTTATAATTTCAAGTAAAAAGAGCAGGATGCAAAATTGCCTATACAATCTGGTAAGACTATATTCAACATGCCCATGTGCCTGGGGAAAAAAAAAAAAGACTTGCAGGAAATATTCCATAATGTTAACCACAGTTGTTTGGGGACGACAGGATTATTTTTATTCTGAATTCTTAATATTTTCCCATGACTTTAAGTAATGAATATTTGTAGGAGATACGTATTGTTTTGTTAAATCAGAAAGCGCATTTGAGACCTTTCAGAAAACATCTTCCCTTGCTTGAATCCTGTGCTCCTGCTGAGGGCTGCCCATTACTACATCCCACCTCTCTAGTTGGAGGGATGAACACATATATGACTCAAATTGAGCAGTAATGCCACCCTACTCCCTAACCCCAGTTCGGGGACCTGCATAGGAATCCAGCCAGGCCACATCAAATCCTACCTTTGGTCCTAGTAAGTAGAAGAGGAGGGCAGGAAAGAGGGTCAGATGATGCAGTGTAAGAAAGATGCCGTTTCTGTCTTTCAAGATGGGAAGGGTCGCAAAACAAGGAGTGCAGGCAGCTTCCAAAAGCCTGAAAAGGCAAAAGCATGGGCTCACCCTCATGCCTCTAGAAGGAGGCCCTGTCAATACCTTCCTTGGCTTTAGCCTAGGGAGAAGCATTGTAGACTCCTGACTTCCAAATAAATTAGTATCTGTTCAGTTCAGTTCACAAATTTGGATGGGTTTTTTAAAAAATTCTGTTTTTAGTTGGAGAATAATTACTTTACAGTATTAATGAATTTGATGACTTCCGCCATACATCAGAATGAATCGGCTGTATGTAGATGTATGTCCCCTCCCTCTGGAGCCTCCCTCCTGCCTCCCGCCCCATCCCATACCTCTGGGTTGCCATGGAGCACTGGATGTGCTCACGGCAAATTCCCACCGGCCGCCTCTTTTCTTAAAGCATATGGTAAAGGGGATGTTTCAGTGTTGCCCTCTCGGTTTGTTCCTCCCTCTTCCCTTACTGTGTCCAAAAGCCTGCCCTTTATGCCTGTCTTGTTTGCCGTGCTGCAAACAGAATCATCAGTACCATCTTTCTAGATTCCATCTACATGCGTTAATATATGACATTTGTTTTTCTTTTTCTGACTTACTTCACTCTGTATAATAGACTACTGGGCGTATACCCTGAGGAAACGATGATTGAAGAGGACACATGTCCCCTAGTGTTCATTGCAGCACTGTTTACACTAGCTAGGACACGGAAGCAACCTAGGTGTCCACCGACAGATGAATGGACAAAGAAGTTGTGGTACATATATACAATGGAATATTACTCATCTGTGAAAAGGAACATATGAGTCAGTTCTAATGAGGTGGACGAATCTAGAGCCTATTGTATAGAGTGCATGTGTTTTAAAAAAAAGCATTTTACTTATCAAATAAATAAGCCAAATTTATTTGAGTCGAGTCTTAGTTGAGACCTTCTTTGTGGCACGCTTGCTTCTCTCCAGTTGCGGTGTGGGCTTAGTTGCGGTGTGGGCTTAGTTGCGGTGTGGGCTTAGTTGCCCTGTGGCCTGTGAGATCCTAGTTCCCTGACCAGGGACTGAACCTGCATCCCATGCATTGCAAGGCAAGGGATATTCTTAATCACAGGACCACCAGGGAAGCCCCTAAATTTGTATGGTGTTAAGCCACTAAGTTTGTGGTCGCCTGTTGCAGCAGCAGCAGGGAACTCATCCACAAAAGGGAGAGCATGGTTCTGGACATGGAGTCTGGTGTTGGTCAGGAACCAAGGCCCAGCCAGCTGGCTGTAGACCCCACTTGGGGGAACCCCTCCTTCCCCACTGCAGCCATGACATTCAGGGCAGTTGTCAGTGATGGCGCTCCATGCTTTAGTTCTAGGGGTGCATGCTGGGTCCTAGGGTTAATGAGAAGGGTCAGTCACTCTGCAACACCACAAGCAGACCATCTTTCCCACCATGTCCTGCAGAAATAGGGCACTTGGGGTGGAGGGGCCCTGCTGTATGGGAGCCATCAGCAGACAGGTCAGCTGAAGGGTCCAGGGGTGGGTGCTGAGTACTCCAGGGCAGCTTGAGTCCCAGGGGTCGGCGGACAGGCCACAATTGGGTGCTCCCCCAACCTCCACTTCCACCTCACAGACACTGAGTTAAAAACCAGTCAAGGAAAGGAGAAAGGAAAGGGTTGTCAGAGTTCCAGGAATGTCACTGAATGAACAGGGGGTAAATGTCTCTGTCATTAAATCAGAAAAGGTCTATTTCTGGAACAAGAGCTCAAGAGGAAGCCCTCATGCCACACTGTCGATGATGATGGTTTAAAATGCCATCAGTCTAACAAGCTATTAAGCAGAACATGTCCCATCTTGCTCACTTGAGAGCTGCACCTTCATAAGAACAATTTAAATATTTGCTAAAATTTTAGATATATGTTAAACATTAACACATTAAAATAAATATCGTATGTTAAAATTTGTTTGACTATACTTTTTACATGACAGGAAATTGGCAAAACATCAGAGATGACCAAATGTTATTTTTGTGTATATGTACACATACAGCTGATGGGTCAGGATTCATGGATTCTAAGTAATAGAGCAGAGATGCATAATTCATAAATTATACACTGATGGCATAAAGTTTACATTTCTTGTTTAAGCAAAATTATTAATTCTATCGTCATAGTAAAGATTTTCACCTGACTTACATATTAATATGGAATAATGCCACATTAGACCTCTCTTGAGTAATCATAGTTCTTAGTTTTTTATTATTTTCAAATTGGAGAAACTTTGTGAGTTATTTAATAGTAACTCCTGGAGTCGTCAATAAACTTCAAGCAATAGTCTGAGTGCAAAATGAATTGTGAATTGTACATATCACATTCACATATTGTGATGCAATCAAATACTATGAAAAGGCGGTTCAGTGGTAAAAAGAATCTGCCTGCCGATGCAGGAGATGCAGGAGGCACTGGCTCGATCCCTGGGTCCAGAAGATCGCCTGGAGAAGGAAATGACAACCCGCTCCAGTATTCTTGTCTGGAGAATTCCATGGGCAGAGAAGCTTGGCGGGCTGTGGTCCGTGGGGTCGCAAAGAATCGGACACTACTGAACGGCTAAGCACGGTTAGCGATTTTAGTCATCTCTTAAAGCAATGTCTAGATTTATTCAATATTTCTTAATTCCTTTTTTCAACTTTTTCAGTGCTGGGATATTCTAAAGAATACTGAAAATGTCACTAAGTGACTCAACTTTTTCAGATCTCTGCTTCTTTCAGATCTCTATTTCTTATTCCATAATGACCAGAAAATATTCTCTATGGAAAATAACTTGGGAATCATTTTTATGTAGATATTCATAGTTATCCCATTATTTTTTGGTATTAATTTTGTTATAATTAGTGAAATGCCACATATTCCACAAGTATTTCTTTAATTAATAATTAAAAAATGAAGTCGCTATGCACACTATTCTTTTATTTTTGAACCTTTTGACAATATTATTGAGAGCAAGCAATAATATATACCAAGCAACATTGGATCATGCAAATTCAAGATTATTTCATTTTCCACCCATTTGCTTCTTTTGGTAGAGCTTCTGTTGTTTTGCTTAACTCGTCTCATATTTTGTTTAAATTAAATCTAGTTGCTCGAACAGCAATTAGTTGGCATTCCCATTGTATGTATGAGGAACCTTATAAAGTCAAATTTGATATATGTTTGATGAAGCTGTTTCCATTTTGGAAAGATCCAGAAAATACTTTTTATACTTGCTTAATGATTCTGAAGGACACATTGTTAGGGACCAACTTGAGATCATGTGTCCTAGTAACAAATCCCTACTGTGAGCTGCATGTGGAATGCTTCTGAAGTTTTTACAAAATTCTGGCCCACACACCGTTTTCCTTACCAACTATCTTTGTGCCAATTTCATAGACTTACTCTCAACAGTCTTTCAAATCAATGCCCAAGATTGAAAGTTCTTTTTCTAGTTTCTTAAAAACAACAACAACAACTGTACTTCTAGGTGTGAAAACAATGCAATATGTTCTTGTTTTCATCTTCAACAGCACAGATAGCAAACGTTTGTTTTGAGTATGACTTTTGTTAGTGGTTACAGGGGCAGCTAGTTGCTTTCAGTAATGTTTGCTTATGTTTTCATGGTATATATGAATGATTCTCTCATGTTTTCTGATACATTAATAATTTAATTTAAAATTATCCATCCTAAATAGTGATTGCTTGTTTTATTACTTTTAACTGTCTTACATTTTTGGTCATTCTAACATAAAAATTGGAATTATTTCTATTACACCTAGAAGAATTTTATTGTGTTCTGTAAATATTGTGCTATTATTGCCGTAAAAAGTACCATAACTCTTGGGCCCAAAAGAATAGTTTTTCAGAACATCACAACAGAGTTCTAAACTGGTATTTACGTGTCACTGTTGACCATGATTGGTCATTTGCTGTTTATTCAGCCCACTTTTAAATTTTTGGTGCCTGTATGTGTGCTTTTTTTCATACGTGTATGAGTGACATTTTATATAGTTTTTAAAAGTCCAAATGCTTTTGGTCACAAATAACTTCTTTGGCCAAAGGTGATCTTGAAAATCGGCTGTAAGTTATGTAACACTTTATGTGACAGCGCACTTTGTCTTTCTCCTTGGACTATGAAAACCTGCTTTTAGAGGTTCTTTTTCCATTTGAAAGAACGTTGGTATAAAATTAAACACTGAGTTTGCTGCCATACTCATCCAGTGAAAAATTGAATTAGCTGATTTGAATTGGATTGTGTTTTGCTAGAAATAGTCTTTTGTAGTCAGAGTGGATTTGATGCCAATTTTAGGATCATCCTACGATAAATGAGTGACACTCGAGAGAGTTCATCTTTCTCATCCAATTTGCTGATGTCATGAATGGATTTTTCTGCATCTTGCAGTGGACAGACCAGAGTTGCACCTGCTGCTTCTGAGTTGTGAATTCATTATGAACAGTCCTCTTTTTCATTCCTATTGCTTTGATCAGAGATTGAGTCTTCATGTAGTAAAGAGTATGAGGTTTCAGGGATTTCATCTCAGCTCTTGAAGTTGTGAATTTTATTTGAATAATTCTCTGGCTCATTTTCATTGTTCGATCAGTAATTAAAACTTTATTAAATATAGAATTTATAATATCTAGCTGGTAAATTTTGGATGGGTTCTACCTGTCACAGGCTTTCCTGGTAGCTCAGGCTGATAAAGAATCTGCCTGCTGTATAGGAGACCCTGGTTTGATTCCTGGCTTGGGAAGATCCCCTGCAGAAGGGATAGGCTACCCACTCCAGTATGCTTGCTTGGAGAATCCCCATGGACAGAGGAGCCTGATGTACTACAGTCCATGGGGTCGCAAAGAGTTGGGCACAACTGAGTGACTAAGCACGCACGTGGACTTCTCATTTTATTATTATTTTTAGCTTAAAATATTCTAGATGGACCATTTATTCAAAGGTATTCTATTTATTTTTTCTTTTCAGTTTTTTTCTGAGCTCTACTTTCTTTTTTTTGTTCCTATCATGATCTTGCCTTATATTTATTCTCAATGTTTCAAAGATTAAAAATAAAATGTAGTTGTACTTAAAGTAAAAACAATCTACACATATTTATATCAAAAATGAAAGCAAGTGTGACAAAAATCAACATTTTCCAGGTTACTGAGTTACTTTCTTTTAAAATAGTAAAAATCTCTATTAAAATCCAAGGAGGAAATGGAAAATATCACTAATGACTATAGAAAGTGAAACTATTTATAAAGTTGAACTTTTATTTAACTTTGCAAATTTAGCTAATCATGTGTTGGAGAAGACTCTTGAGAGTCCCTTGGACTGCAAGGAGATCCAACCAATCCATTCTGAAGGAGATCAACCCTGGGATTTCTTGGGAAGGAATGATGCTGAAGCTGAAACTCCAGTACTTTGGCCACCTCATGCGAAGAGTTGACTCATTGGAAAAGACTTTGATGCTGGGAGGGACTGGGGGCAGGAGAAGAAGGGGACGACAGAGGATGAGATGGCTGGATGGCATCACTTACTCGATGGACGTGAATCTGAGTGAACTCCGGGAGTTGGTGATGGACAGGGAGGCCTGGTGTGCTGTGATTCATGGGGTCACAAAGAGTCGGACACAACTGAGCGACTGAACTGAACTGATTAGATAGTTTACAAAATGCAGGATCACTTTCAATTCTAGCGTTCAATATCCAGTCACAAGCACAGGGGTTGATACCATGCTTCTTCTTGTTATATCTAGATCCATATATATGCATATTTAAGAGTATTATGAATTATTTCACTACTGCAAAATGTTTTTCAGTACATCTGGTTCACAAATTGGAAGAAAAACAGGAAAAGGGACTCTCAGCCTCACAAAGAATGCTTCATTATGCCAGAACCTCTTGTGTTTGTCCTGTCCAGGAGAAAACATTTGACAAGGTAATTAATTAGTAGTTTATCTTACCTAAGCATTTCTGCTGCTCAGATTCCCACCTCTTCTGAAGCTGTGTCTATTTCTGACATCTATAGGTAGAACTCCAAACCTCATGGCATTTGAGCTCTGGCACTTTTTGTTTCATGGACATAGAGCAAGAAATATATAGATGTGTTTCTCTAGGGCCTGAGCTGTGTTATTCACTTAAGTGGATGCTTAGAGTTGCTGGTGGCACTATACCAGCATCAACTGTCAGAGCTCCAGTGACAGAGGCGCCGCATGTTCTTTACAATGTGCGTGTGTGTGTGTGCGTGTGTGTGTGTGTGTGTGTGTGGTGTGCACAGCCCTCAGAACTGTGGCTTTCCTGGTAGCTCAGAACGCGAAGAATCTTCCTGCAATGTGGGAGACCTGGGTTCGATCCCTGGGTCGGAAAGATCCCCTGGAGAAGGAAATGGCAACCCATGTCCGTATTCTTGCTTGGAGAAGTCCATGGATAGAGGAGGCTGGAATGTTACAGTCTGTGAGGTCGCAAAGAGTTGGACACGACTGAGTGACTAGCACTTTCACTTTCAGAATTTCAGAGGCCCCAGAACAGAGGCCCCTCTGGCCTGAAACTGAGGGTGGCACTGACCCTTAAATACTCTTTTGGATGGAGAGATTTGGGAAACAAGGTTTTTAGTCTCTCCATCCATCAATCCATCCATCTTTTCTCCCATTCATTTACTCAAAACCAAAACCAAAACCACAGAAACTGCTCTTTGAAACCTCCTGTGTACCAGGTGGACTTCCCAGGGTGCTAGTGGTAAAGAATCTGCTCGCCAGTGCAGGAGACATAAGAGACGCAGGTTTGATCCCTGGGTGGGGATATGCCCTGGAGGAGCCTGGACAGAGGAGCCTGGAGGGCTATGGTCCACAGGGCTGCAAAGAGTCAGACACGAGTGAAGTGACTTAGCACGTACACACGTGTACCAGGTATTGTGCTAGGTGCTGGAGTCCCAGACTGGGCCATTGAGAACCCTTTTGGGGGAAAAAATAGGGAAGGTTGAATGGATGGGTAACTTGGAGATGTTCTTGAGAGTGGGAGATCTCCAGGAAGAGAAGAGGGAGAGAGAAAGAACGGTTCAGAGTGAATAGTCAGCAGATGTATGGATTTGTGAAAGGGCTTTGATGTCTATCTAGGTTTCAGCATGGCTTGATGGCAGGGTTCCAGGAAGCCCGGAACACACAATAAGTCTAGAGAGGTACACAGTAGGAGCCTTGTTTTGAATGGCCTTGTTGCCAGGTGAAGGGGTTTGTACTTTATCCTATAGACACCAGCAATACATGATACTAGTGTTGGGGAGGAAAGGCTTTTCCTCTACCCTCTTATGTTAAATGCCTGGGGTCCTGCAAAGTAAAATCACAAAATCCAGATTAGCAAAAGAAAAAACAGATTCAACTAGCTACATACTGGAGAGTTCACAAAGAAGTGTGACTCCAGGAGGAGGTTAGAATTCATGGCTTATACACCATCTTATCTTACTCAGCTTCCCAGGTGGTGCTAGTGGTAAAGAACCCTCCTGCCAACGCAGGAGACGTGACGGGTTTGACCCCTGGGTTGGGAAGGCATGGAGGAGGGCATGGCAACCCACTCCTGTGTTTTTGCCTGGAGAATCCCATGGACAGAGGAGCCTGGTGGGCTATGGTCTATAGGGTCACAAAGAGTTAGACACAACTGAGGCAACTTAGCTCTCAGCACACGGGATGGGAGGAGGCAGAGGGGCCCTTCTGGGAGAACAAATGACTTTTTAGAAGCAGTGGGAAGGGCATTTTGAGAAAAGCAGATGACTTTTTGGAAAGATACATGAGCCGTTAGGAGAATAGATTGGAGACACGATAGTCTTGTGACAGTGTCTGTTTGGGTCAGAGAAAGGAAGATTAGAGCTGCTGTAGGAGAGGGGATTTATGACCACTGAGTTCTTTGGGGAGGCTCTGCTTTTAGGTAGATAAGGGATTTCAGGAGCTCAGATGCCTCAGCTCAAAATAAATTGATAGTGCATTATTGTGAACCCCTTCAACAGTATGGAGATTGCCTTGAAATGGCAGAGAACAGAGAAACCTAGAAGACCCTCCAAGAGACTGTGATGCATTCAGGAAAGAGATTTTGAGGCCTCGATCAGTGATTCTTAAAGTGCATCGTGCACACGTCACATCTGGGAATCTTGTTAACGCAGGTTCTGATCCCGAAGGTCTGGGGTGGGGCCTGAGGGTCTGTCTGCACTTCTGTCGTGCTCCCAGTTGCTGCCGATGCCGGTGGTCTGTGGACCACTCTAAACAGAAGGGCTTTCATCAGAGCAGGAGGTGGGGATGGGAACAGAAAAGATTCTTGCCTTCAGCCACACAGTAGATTCATGTGGCTGGTATCCCAAGCAGTCACAGCCAAACCTTTGCGGGTGGGGCTAGGTATCAGTGTCTTATAAAGCTCCCCAGGTGGTTAAAGCTGCAGGCAAGGTTGAATGGCCTTGTCTCCGAGCCAGTATCAGCAGATTACCCTTCCATAAGCCACACCATTCCCATCCCTGTACTTTAAGTTCTCTGGCTCTTAATGTCAGAGCTGATTCCTGGCAGCATGTTTGGAATGGCTTTGGGGAACTGAAAGACGAGTTGAAGACAAACAGCAACAGGATAGAAACTGTGACTATTTTATCTCCATCTTCTTTGTTGTTTTTGATTTTGCTGTCTCATGGAGTGAGAAAGCAGAAGCAAACATCTTCTGTTGTTTACCACGCTTGGATAAACATCCTTGAACCGTGAGCTGCCACTGCTGTCCACAAAAGACTGAGCTAGACAAAAAGCAAGCATGAAAAAAAAACAAATTTTTTTCCTTTGTGTTAAAGAATGTCAGTTGCTTTTTCTAATTACAAAAATTATACAGGCTGATGGTAAAAACTTTCAGACATGATGGACAGGTAAAACCCAGAAAGGGGCAGTCCCCAGTATCAAGCTGTTTTATTTTAATTTTCATTTAAATAAAAGAACTCAACCCAAAAGGAAGGCGCTGACGCTCCAGCACAATTGGAACTGAAAACAGCATTCTTGTCAAGCTTCCACGGCATCAGCCCATTAGCTGTTCATCCTCCGAACTTTCTTGAACGTGAAACAACTCTCATCATCTCACCTGGAGCGATCACTACTTAATGGTAGTGATTAACTCTCCAGCTCAGAAGGCAACTGGTTATTAAATAACAACCTCCTGCCACGTTATCTTTCTCCAAAACAATGCGCTCACAAACCCCTGTGTTCTCTTCGCTCAAGCAGTGCCATGGCTCCAGGGCAGGTGCACAAACGGATTCATCCCCAGGCAGGCACCTCCAGCCAGCAACCCTCACTAGAGGTTTAGGAATATGTTGCAACAATTTCTAATTGGGGAGTGATTAAACTTCCTTTCTGTAGTTAAAAACTCACAAGTTTGTGCTGTTGATGAAAGGTTAAATCATAAATCTGTTAATGGAATTAAAGAAATGTAGATTAACTTTAAAGCATTGATTGGCACAATTGTGGGACATCTGGGGGAAGCTTTTAATATTAAAATTCTGCAAATTCCTGAGTATGCAAGAGGAAGACTGGAAGGAGCGGCACGTAGGCTGCAGAACAAGGCGGCAGGCTCTGTTAATCCAAGACAGAAACAGAACCTTGGGACTGAGGTCCATGTTGGGTTAGGACAAGCACACAAGCCTGTTCATTTCATTAGTACTAAAGGCACATGGATCACTTTGGAAGTATCTGTCTCAAAACCACTGGGACCTGAGGTGCAATGAGTGAATGAAAGGGGGTGGGGTAAGATAGCTGGTGATCGGGCTCGTATGATGATTTAACAGTGAGATGATAATTTATTGAGTGATGGGAAGTATTATCATGGAGGTCCATAGATGGAATATTTTAGCCAAAAATTAAGCTTTCAAGTTTCTTATGTTTCTTTATTTCCCCACGTAAGGTCAAGAGGCAAGTTTCATCAGTTGAAATCTATCAAATCTAGTCCCTTTTCATATTCAATAGCCCTTCTCTGCGCCTCATTGTTTCTTTTGATGCAATTAATCCCACTCACCTTCCTGGTGTGTCCTGAGCTCTCCAGCTATACTCATCAGAAGCTCTCCCCAGGAACAGCCCACCAGCAGTGAAGTGAATTTTCAAGTTGAGTTCTGTTTCCCACAGTGCCTATCACTCTTGTGAGGGGATTTTTTTCCCTTTTGATTAATGATGCCATTTTGCTTGGAAGAGCTGATCTACTGATTCAGGATCAGGAATTCAGGAGCTCACATTGTAGTGAATGGTTTTCACCTTTCGGGTGCTCTTTATTTACTCTTCAGAGTCCTGTTGGTGTTTGAGAATACAAAATGTTCCCCGTTTGCCCATTTCTCATCTTTCTAAGCTATTGCTTCACTTTGGAAGCATTTGTGAAGCCATTCAAGCCACAGTGATGCTGATTTTATAAATAAATTGGGATCAAAATATGAAGGAGTATGTCCCTGTTAGGGAAAGGGGAAAAGGGCCATATATTTTTAGATCCACTCTAATCAACCACAACTACCTGGTTACTTCAGGTAGAAATGGGGTCTCTTTCCAACTAAATGATCCAGGTAATTTAGGCTGTGAACTTTGGTGTGGTCTGATAGACACTGATTATAAATGACTCATACATTACTAAATGACCCATCCAGTGATAACTAAATACTTTGAAAAAAATTATTCCCACAAGAAGTCTTGATTTCTTACTATTTATGATGATCAAAAACTCATCATGAAAGCACTCAAGGTATATTGCTACGTGGAAGAGCAACTTGCAGATTAATGTACATAATATGCTACCATTTATGATAAAAGGGGGAGGAAAATAATATATGTTTGCATTGGATTGTAAATGCTTTAAAATCTCTGCAAAGAAAAGCAAAAACAAAAACAGAGACTTCCCTGGTGGTCCAGCAGTTAGGACCCTCCGCTCCCAACGTAGGGGGCCCGAGTTCGGTCCCTGGTCAGGGGAACTAGATCCTGCATGCCAGCTAAGAGTTTTCGTGCTGCAACTAAAGATCCCACATGCTACAACTAAGACCTGGTACAGCCAAGTGAAGTAATTAATTAATTAAAAGAAACAAAAATCGCAAATCTAATAATGTTTATCCTCTATTGGGAGCGATGAGGAACTGGCATCTTTTAGGAATTTTTTTTTTTAACATTTGAAGTATATGAATGAATAATTTGGCAAAAAAACAAATAATTTTTTAAATTAAAGACCTTCATACAAAGTAATTGGTGATTAGTGACTAAACAAAGCAGTGTCATCTTTAGGTACCCTAGTACGTGTCCTTTGCCCAAAGGGTACAGTGAAGGCAGAAACAAGGGCTAATGCATTTGCCGTCTCTCCCAAGAAACTCAAGAAGAAAACTTTACCATCAAGCCTGAGGTAGCAGGAAGAATCCAATCACACAGAATGTTGCTAGGCAGCCTATGGACTGCATACCCCCAAATCTGGTGCTGTGATGTCCACTCAAAATGGCTTAAATGAAAACTTTTTTGATGTATATATAATAATCTCAAATTTTAATATACAGTTCAGTCGCTCAGTCGTGTCCGACTCTTTGCGACCCCATGAATTGCAGCACTCCAGGCCTCCCTGTCAGTCACCATCTCCTGGAGTTCACTCAGACTCATGTACATCGAGTCAGTGATGCCATCCAGCCATCTCATCCTCTGTCATCCCCTTCTCCTCCTGCCCCCAATCCCTCCCAGCATCAGAATCTTTTCCAATGAGTCGACTCTTCGCATGAGGTGGCCAAAGTACTGGAGTTTCAGCTTTAGCATCATTCCTTCCCAAGAAATCCCAGGGTTTATCTCCTTCAGAATGGACTGGTTGGATCTCCTTGCAGGCCAAGGGACTCTCAAGAGTCTTCTCCAACACCACAGTTCAAAAGTATCAATTCTTTGGCGCTCAGCCTTCTTCACAGTCCAAATCTCATATCCATACATGACCACAGGAAAAACCATAGCCTTGACTAGACAGACCTTAGTCAGCAAAATAATGTCTCTGCTTTTGAATATGCTATCTAGCTTGGTCATAACTTTTCTTGCAAGGAGTAAGCGTCTTTTAATTTCATGACTGCAATTACCATCTGCAGTGATTTTGGAGCCCCCCAAGATTAAGTCTGCCACTGTTTCCACCGTTTCCCCATCTATTTCCCATGGAATGATGGGACCGGATGCCATGATCTTCGTTTTCTGAATGTTGAGCTGTAAGCCAACTTTTCACTCTCCTCTTTCACTTTCATCAAGAGGCTTTTTAGTTCCTCTTCACTTTCTGCCATAGAGTGGTATCATCTGCATATCTGAGGTTATTGATATTTCTCCCGGTATTTTGATTCCAGCTTGTGCTTCTTCCATCCCAGCGTTTCTCATGAGGTACTCTGCATATAAGTTAAATAAACACGATGACAATATACAACCTTGACATACTCCTTTTCCCATTTGGAACCAGTTTGTTGTTCCATGTCCAGTTCTAACTGTTGCCTCCTGACCTGCATACAGATTTCTCAAGAGGCAGGTCAGGTGGTCTGGTATTCCCATCTCTTTCAGAATTTTCTGCAGTTTATTGTGACCCACACAAAGGCTTTGGCATAGTCAATAAAGCAGAAATACATGTTTTTTCTGGAACTCTCTTGCTTTTTCCATGATCCAGCGGATGTTGGCAATTTGATCTCTGGTTCCTCTGCCTTTTCTAAAACCACCTTGAATATCAGGGAGTTCATGGTTCACGTATTTCTGAAGCCTGGCTTGGAGACTTTTGAGCATTACTTTACTAGAGTGTGAGATGAGTGCAATTATGCGGTAGTCTGAGCATTCTTTGGCGTCGCCTTTCTTTGGGATTGGAATGAAAACTGACCTTTTCCAGTCCTGTGGCCACTGCTGAGTTTTCCAAACTTGCTGGCATATTGAGTGCAGCACTTTCACAGCATCATCTTCCAGGATTTGAAACAGCTCCACTGGAATTCCATCACCTCCACTAGCTTTGTTCATAGTGATGCTTTCTAAGGCCCACTTGTCTTCACATTCCAGGATGTCTGGCTCTAGATGAGTGATCACACCATCGAAGATTTTTTTTGTACAGTTCTTCTGTGTATTCTTGCCACCTCTTCTTAATATCTTCTGCTTCTGTTAGGTCCATACCATTTCTGTCCCTTATCAAGCCCATCTTTGCATGAAATATTCCCTTGGTATCTCTACTTTTCTTGAAGAGATCTCTAGTTTTTCCCATTCTGTTGTTTTCCTCTATTTCTTTGCATTGATCACTGAAGAAGGCTTTCTTATCTCTTCTTGTTATTCTTTGGAACTCTGCATTCAGATGCTTATATCTTTCCTTTTCTCCTTTGCTTTTCGCTTCTCTTCTTTTCACAGCTATTTGTAAGGCCTCCCCAGACAGCCATTTTGCTTTTTTGCATCACTTTTCCATGGGAATGGTCTTGATCCCTGTCTCCTCCATAGTTCATTAGGCACTCTATCTATCAGATCTAGTCCCTTAAATCTATTTCTCACTTTCACTGTATAATCATAAGGGATTTGATTTAGGTCATACCTGAATGGTCTAGCGGTTTTCCCTACTTTCTTCAATTTAAGTCTGAATTTGGCAATAAGGCGTTCGTGATCTGAGCCACAGTCAGCTCCTGCTCTTGTTTTTGCTGACTGTATAGAGCTTCTCCATCTTTGGCTGCAAAGAATATAATGAGTCTGATTTCGGTGTTGACCATCTGGTGACGTCCATGTGTAGAGTCTTCTCTTGTGTTGTTGGAAGAGGATGTTTGCTATGATCAGTGCATTTTCTTGGCAAAACTCTATTAGTCTTTGCCCTGATTCATTCTGCATTCCAAGGCCAAATTTGCCTGTTACTCCAGGTGTTTCATGACTTCCTACTTTTGCATTCCAGTCCCCTATAATGAAAAAGACATCTTTTGGGGGTGTTAGTTCTACAAGGTCTTGTAGGTCTTCATAGAACCGTTCAACTTCAGCTTCTTCAGCATTACTGGTTGGGGCATAGACTTAGATTACGGTGATATTGAATGGTTTGCCTTGGAAACAAACAGAGATCATTCTGTCGTTTTTGAGATTGCATCCAAGTACTGCATTTCAGACTCTTTTGCTGACCATGATGGCTACTCCATTCCTTCTGAGGGATTCCTGCCCACAGTAGTAGATATAATGGTCATCTGAGTTAAATTCACCCATTCCAGTCCATTTTAGTTCGCTGATTCCTAGAATGTCGACGTTCACTCTTGCCATCTCTTGTTTGACCACTTCCAATTTGCCTTGATTCATGGACCTGACATTCCAGGTTCCTATGCAATATTGCTCTTTACAGCATCGGACCTTGCTTCTATCACCAGTCACATCCACAGCTGGGTATTGTTTTTGCTTTGGCTCCATCCCTTCATTGTTTCTGGAGTTATTTCTCCACTGATCTCCAGTAGCATATTGGACACCTACTGACCTGGGGAGTTCCTCATTCAGTATCCTATTATTTTGCTTTTTCATACTGTTCATGGGGTTCTCAAGGCAAGAATACTGAAGTGGTTTGCCATTCCTTCTCCAGTGGACCACATTCTGTCAGACTTCTCCACCATCACCTGCCCGTCTTGGGTTGCCCCGTGGGCATGGCTTGGTTTCATTGAGTTAGACAAGGCTGTGGTCCTAGTGTGATTAGACTGACTAGTTTTCTGTGAGTATAGTTTCAGTGTGTCTGCCCTCTGATGCCCTCTTGCAACACCTACCATCTTACTTGGGTTTCTCTTACCTTGGGTGTGGGGTATCTCTTCATGGCTGCTCCAGCAAAGTGCAGCTGCTGCTCCTTACCTTGGACGAAGGGTATCTCCTCACCGCTGCCCTTCCTGACCTTCAACGTGGGATAGCTCGTCTAGGCCCTCCATTTAATTATACCCTTTAAATTTTATGGTTATGGGAGATGCATCTCAGTAAAGCTGTTTAAACAAATCAGAAACACCTGCTTTTCTTCTCAATTGTTGTAAGCTCTTTGAACACACTTGTGTACCAGTGCCTTTAGGAGAGTTGGCTCAGCAGGGCACATATTTGGTGACTGAATGTTGATTCACATTCTGTTCAGTTCAGTTCAGTCGCTCAGTCGTGTCCGACTCTTTGGGACCCCATAGACTGCAGCACGTCAGGCCTCCCTGTCCATCACCATCTCCCGGAGCTTGCTCAAACTCATGTCCATTGAGTTGGTGATGCCATCCAACCATCTAATCATCTGTCATCCCCTTCTCCTCCTGCCTTCAATCTTTCCCAGCATCAGGGTCTTTTCCAATGAGTTAGTTCTTCGCTTCAGGTGCCAAAGTATTGGAGTTTCAGCTTCAGCATCAGTCCTTTCAATGAATATTCAGGACTGATCTCCTTTAGGATTGACTGGTTTGGTCTCCTTGCAGTCTAAGGGACTCTCAGGAGTCTTCTCCAACACCACAGTTCAAAAGCATCAGTTCTTTAGTACTCAGCTTTCTTTATGGTCCAACTCTCATATCCATACTTAACTACTGGAAAAACCATAGCTTTGACTGGATGGAAGTTTGTCTGTCTAGTCACATTAATGATTCACATTAGCCATATGGATAGTTCAAATTCAACTACTAATTCTCTCTGGCTTATATTGGAAATCTCCTCTGTATCATTATCTGGATCTCCATTTCAGTAATCTATCTTTTTTTCCTCTTACAATTTTTTTGGTTAAAAACGAAACAGAAACCATTTTATGACTCCTCTTAAAAATGGGCAAAGGGCCTTACTAGACATTTTTCTGAAGACAATATACAAATGATTAACAAGCATATAAAAAGATGCTCAACATCACTAATCATCAGGAAAATGCAAATCATATCCACAATGAGATATCACGTCTCATCCATCATGATGGCTACTATCAAAAACTCAGGAAATAACAAGTATTGGCAAGGATGTAAAGATACTAGAACCCTTGTATTCTGTTGTTGTGATTGTAAAATGGTACAACCACTATGGAAAACAGTATGGAGGCTCCTCAAAAAAAAAGTGAACCCCCAAATGATCTAGCAATCTCACTTCCGGGTATATACCCAAAAGAATTGAAAGCAGGGTCTGAAGAGATATTTGGGTAGCCGTGTTCAGAGCAGCACTATTCACAATATGGAAAAGATGAAAGCAGCCCAGTGTCCATTTACAAATGAATGAATAAACAAAATGGGATGCATTCATACAATGGAATATTATTCAGCCTTAAAAAGGAGGGAAAATGTGTCACATACTACAATGTAGGGATGAGCCTTGAGGACATTCTGCCAGGTGGAATAAGCTGGTCATGAAAAGACAAATACTGTATGATTCCATTTATATGAGCTATCTCAACTAGTAAAATTCATAGAAACAGAAAGCAGAATGGTGGTTTCCAAGGACTAGGACAGGAGGAAAGGGAAGTTGTTTACTGGATATAGAGATTCATTAGCTGAAAACAGTCTGGAGGTCTCTTTTACAGCAATGTGAAAATACTTAACACTACTGAGCTGTACACTTTAAAATGGTGAAGATGGTAAATTTTATGAGCTTTTTACCAAATGAGAAAAGAAATCCTCTCTAAGGTTGTAAAAGTTTGCTTATTGGTGAAGCTTAGTGATTAGGTACATGGAAGTTCATTACGCTACTGTCTCAATTTTAGAGTGCTTGAATTCTCTGTCCAAAAAAAAAAAAAAAAAAAAAAAAAGGTAATTGAGAAATCTGGATTTCTGAAACACCCAAGAGGTTTGAGGATATGTGAGCCTGGACTGAAACACTGGTTTGCACATGGGTCACTTTCAGCCACACAGAGAAAGAAGGGAGTTCAACTCTGCCCATCAGACCCTGGACCAAACTGTTAGGAACCTAGTCAGCAACAGCAGGCAGCCCATTTTTGCTTCTCAGGTTCCTTTAATACACAACAATAATCTGCACATCACCCTAACTCTGTGTAATTCTCTATGAGAGAGATGTAAATATACTGATCCTAGGACATGTATTTCCCATCTGTTTTATTTACATTCTCCATGTTACCTGCTACCTGATTAAATGTCTCTGCCGCCCTTCCTGGAACCGGCAATATCAACAGTCTTGATGTTTTATTAAGCTTTTCAAACATGCCATTGATCCCCCAGCCTGAATACGCTGCTTTGTTACCATGGCTTTAGTCCCAGTGCAGCTTCCGGGGATATTTGCCAGAATATTCTTGGATTCATTTGTAATCCATTTAGTAACTTACATTTGAAGGATAATTGTTTGTGTAATATATTAACCACATTATTATGCCTGTTGATGCTACCTTGGTGAGCTGGTGAATTCTATAAAAAGAACAATAAATAACAATATATGTTAACCAAATATGGAAGATTGAGAGGCTAGGCGAGCTTTTATCTGGGATATCTCTACATTATGCCAAAGTTCCAGAGGAAAATGGAAGTGATTGCACAACTGGATTTTTTTTTTTAACCTGCTGCCAAATGTCTACACATTTGGACAGATCACAGAGAGATGGATTATTTTGAGTGATGTGGACACAGATGTAACCATCGGCAATTGAAAAAAGACTTGACTCAGGAGATAATAAAGGTGATGTTGAAGAGAAAGTCACAGGGAAACAAGTTTAGGAAATAAGAATATATTATGAGAGGATAAAATGCCAGAAAGTAATAGTGAAGAGATATTTGACATGTATGGGCTTCCCTCGTAGCTCAGCTGGTAAAGAATCTGTCTGTAATGCAGGAGACCCTAGTTTAATTCCTGGGTTGGGAAGATCCCCTGGAGAAGGGAACAGCTACCACTCCAGAATTCTGGTCTGGAGAATTCCATGGACTGTGTAGTCCATGGGGTCACAAAGAGTCAGACACGACTGAGTGACTTTCACTTTCATTTGACATGTACACACACAGTCACATAGTGTCGAACTTCAAAAAAGCAGGATTCTGGGATGTGGAGGATTTAATTTGAATCCCATATAATTTACATTAGTCTCATCAACTTTTTTACTGAGGCGGGGGTAGGATGAGAGGCATGGAAAGCATTTCCAAGTGCAATATTCCTCCCTGTTTGGATAGCTGACTGACCTCTCAACACTGGCTCATGAATTTCTAGCCCTTGAGTTATGAGTCTGAAATACAAATTGTCCCCCCAAATAATAATAAAAACAAAGGGTATGCCATTTGGTGTGGTATTTCATCTCTGAGGCCAGCCTTTGATCTCTGCAGCATATTGAGAAATCAAGTTACTGGGAATCTTTTTTTTCCCACTTCAGCCATTTGTCACATATGCCATAAAAATCTGAATTGTCCCTCGCGATCTTCATCACACCCCACCATTTGCTTTGATCTCCGCCTCTGTGTATGACATTTGTGCATGGTTTCCCTGTTTAATTGTCTGACTTTGGGTTGCTATTTTAGTTTAAAAGTTAAGAATTGTTTTGTATGGATGTGAGAGTTGGACTATAAAGAAAGATGAGTGCCGAAGAACTGATGCTTTTGAACTGTGGTGTTGGAGAAGACTTGAGAGTCCCTTGGACTGCAACGAGATCCAATCAGTCAATCCTACAGGAAATCAACCCTGAATATTCATTGGAAGGACTGATGCTGAAATTCCAATACTTTGGCCACCTGATGTGAAGAGCCAACTCATTGGAAAAGACCCCGACGCTGGGAAAGATTGAAGGCAGGAGAAGGGGACAAAAGAGGATGAGGTGGTTGGATGGCATCACTGACTCAATGGACATGAGTTTGAGGAAGGCCTGGCGTGCTGCAGTCCATGGGGTCACAAAGAGTTGGACATGACTGAGCAACTGAACTGAACTGAATATCCTCAAGTCGATAATCCAGGTAAATCATTGGATTTCCCAGTGACACCTGGTCAGTGAGGTCAGCAACGTCAGCCTCTGTGCAGTTTTTTCACATATGTGAATTTCTGAATTGAAAGGAGATGCGTCTCATGGAAAGTTCATAAAGTGGTCTTGTGTCTCAGTTGCCAGTATCTGTAGAGCAGACCCCGAGGCTGGTACACCAAGCACACACCTCCGTTTACCTCCTCCCATGTGGTCACCCACGAGGAGGGAGGAATGGAAAGAGACGTGAGGTGTGCATGAGCACCCTGCCTACTCCGGCGATCTTTGTGCACATTTCCCGGCTAGTGGCGCCTTCAGAACCCACCGTTCCACCCCCTAAATCGGTGTCAGGTTCTCACCTGGGTCTTTGAAATTGCATGTATCAGGGAAAGGGGATAGACATTTCAGGGACCCCATCCATCCATCCATCTGTCCCCACCATCACATATGGGAAGCTGGGACCTAAGATGCTTCCCTCTTTCTGGGCTTTTTAAGACTCTTACTTTTTTTTTCTTAGTTTTGTAGTAGCAAGGCACCTGGGGCTGTCCCAGCTCAGAGTTCACGCTTGCGTCTTCAGGTTCACGGTCCAACTTTGCTCCAGTGAAGGCAAATAGGAAATGCTGGGAGGCAACAGTTGGAGGGAGCGAGAAGGCTGGGGAACTGTGACGTGTTCACAGAGCACCTGAGAATGCAGCTGAGTCCACAGAGCAGTTAGAGGAGGCTAGTGACAGGGGTGAGCACCCTCCGGAGGAGAGGACCCCAGGGTGGTGGTTTTCCCCACTCCAGTCTCTCGCATCCAGCTCAGCATCCTGAAGGTGTGCAGAGGGGAGTGGAAAGTCATGTCCACCCTTGAGGATGGGCCCCCTTCCATCCTTCAGGGCAGGAGGGTCTTAAAAGCAGAATGGGGTTTTCCAGGAGCAGCACTTATGGTGGCCGTAACCCAGCGGGCACCCCACGTGTGGGACTGAGGCAGACCCTTCCTCTGGGGCACGGGTCACCAAGTGGTGAACACGGGTTGGCAGATATCGGCTTGGTGTCTGTTGGCCTGGCACATAGAAGGTGGTTGATGAAAATTTGTTAAACAAATGAGCAGAAAACCATTTTTACTGGGGGAGCTGAGAAAGACCCTCGGTGTGGCAGTGGAGTGAGGCAGAGGCCACCGAGTGAGAGGTGAGGCTCATCCGAGGCGAGGCGTGAGGCAGATCCTCTTGGAAGGCCCGAATCAGTCACAAGTGGGCAGTTCAGTCGGAACAAGAGGAGGAGGTCAAATGAGCCAGGTTCAGACTGGCAGGTAGGAGAGGCGGAGTCAGGGGCGGGGGGAGGCAGCGGGCAGGTGCGAAGAACGCAGCTGGGTGGGGAGGAACTAAACCTGGACTTCTGGGGACTTCCCTGGTAGCTTAGGGGTTAAGAATCCGTCTGCCAATGTGAGGACATGGGTCCAGTCCCTGGCTCGGAAAGATTCCACCTGCCACAGAGCACCTAAGCCCCTGTGCCGCAACTACTGAGCTGGTGTGCCACCACGACTGAAGCCCGTGTTCCCTGGACTCACACACTGCAAGGCCTGAGCCTGTACCCACTGCAGTGAGAAGCCCACACACCGCAAAGAAGAGCAGCCCTTGCTCAGCACAATTAGAGAAAACCTGTTCACACAGTGGAGACCCAGTGCAGCTGCAAAATTAATTCATTTAAAAAACCCCTGAACTTCCTGGTGTGAAGGCTTCAGGACAGGGAGGGTATGAAGAAGGAGGAACAAAGAAAAAGAAAGAGAAGTGAGAAGGAATGGGGAGGAAAGAGGAAGAGGAGGACACCGTAGAAGGGAAGGAATGAAGAGAGAAAGAGGAGAGAGGGAAGAAAGATGGGAGGGAGGGAGGAGAGAAGAGAAGGAAGAGACAGAGAGGAGAATTTCCTGCTCTCCTGTTCAGGCCAGGAGGACATGCTTATTTTATAAAACATCACAGAAGGTGAAGGAAAACAAATAGTGGAAGAAGGGGAGCAGCTGATCTGTGATCTGGCATGGGGAAGAGCCGCCACGGATCCATAATGAAGGAGGGAGATTGGCAGGGGAGAGATGGGCCAGGCAGAGGGGTATAAATAGGAGCTCCAGCTTATTTGTAACTTTCATTTTTAGGTAAGGATGATTGGCACGTGGATGGCTTGGATGAAGGGAGCCCCCTGATCTTTAACTTGCAGGTCACATGGAGAAAACTTGGAGAAAGCGCTCCGACATGGAGATGTCAACTTGAGTGACAGCCCCGTGTGAGGTGCTTGCACCGGCTTGCCTCCTTCACACGCATCACTTCACAGAAATGATGACTGCCATTTGAACAGAAAGACATCCTTCCCGACCGGGGTCAGGAAACTGACAGGGCCCACCCGTTAATAGAAATAACTGTCATTTTAAATAAAATGCTTGGTGGAAAACTTCAGAAATCTATTAGATAACGGGGCCCGTGGTCGGGGCACCCATGAATCATGGGCGCTCAGATATGGCGGCGGCGAGTGGGAGACAGTTACACCCGGAGCAGTTGGTTCCGCCCATCGGGTGGCTTCTTCATGCTGACGTGTCAGCTGCTTCTCCTAATTTATTGCCTGCCCGTGTCTTAGTTAGGAGCTTTCCCTGTGGGACGATAGAATCTGAAGGAAAAGATGAATGACAACATAGTTTCGGATTTGAAGTCTCCTTACAGCAAAATCTCTTTGGTGGTGGAGTTTCTTTGGAGAAGATGCTTTCCTGATAAAATAACAAGCTGTGCTCACTGCTGAGAGAGGTTCAAAGCCCAGGACCTCCTCTGAACTTTCTTGATGTCTAATTTTTTTTTGATGCAAATGAAATATTACATTGCATTGAGATAGTTTCCTACTCGAGAATTATATGATATTTAGGAAAATTTTTCTTGAACTTTCAATAAGTTTCTTAATTAGAGTCGGACACGACTGAGCGACTGAACTGAAGTGAAACTACATAAGGGGCTTCCCTGGTGGCTCAGTAGTAAAGAGTCCTCCTGCTTATGCAGGAGACACAGGTTCAACCCCTGAGTCAGGTAGATCCCCTGGGAAAGGAAACGGCAAGTCACTCCAGTATGCTTGCTTGGAAAATCCCATGGACAGAGGAGCCTGGCAGGCTATAGTCCCTCAGGTTGCAACAGTTGGACCGGACATAGCAACTAACAACAAAACTACACAATAGTGATGATGCTTGATATATACGCTAGCAAGAAATGGTCCTTTATGGCCTATTGCTGGGTGTTCGATGTCTGGCTGGTGCGCAGGCTGATGGTATAGAGAACCTAGGTGTCGTGCCCTCTGTCAATTGTCTGATGAGATATGATCTTTAGAGCAATGGTAAGATGAATATTAATAGGGCCCTCTTTTACCAGGAGACAGCTGAGGTGCTGAATGGTTAAGGGCTCTCCAAAGAGCAGGCTTCAGCAATATACGAACCGTGAACTTCCAGATGTTCAAGCTGGTTTTAGAAAAGGCAGAGGAGCCAGAGATCAAATTGCCAGCATCCACTGGATCATCGAAAAAGCAAGAGAGTTCCAGAAAAACCTCTATTTCTGCTTTATTGACTATGCCAAAGCCTTTGACTATGTGGATCACAATAAGCTGTGGAAAATTCTGAAAGAGATGGGAATACCAGACCACCTGACCTGCCTCTTGAGAAACCTATATGCAGGTCAGGAGGCAACAGTTAGAACTGGACATGGAACAACAGACTGATTCCAAATAGGAAAAGGAGTACGTCAAGGCTGTATACTGTCACCCTGCTTGTTTAACTTATATGCAGAGTACACCATGAGAAATGCTGGGCTGGAAGAAGCACAAGCTGGAATCAAGATTGCTGGGAGAAACATCAATAACCTCAGATATGCAGATGACACCACTCTTATGGCAGAAAGTGAAGAGGAACTAAAAAGCCTCTTGATGAAAGTGAAAGAAGAGAATGAAAATGTTGGCTTAAAGCTCAACTTTTAGAAAACGAAGATCATGGCATCCAGTCCCATCACTTCATGGGAAATAGATGAGGAAACAGTGGAAACAGTGGCAGACTTTATTTTTTGGGGCTCCAAAATCACTGCAGATGGTGATTGCAGCCATGAAATTAAAAGACGCTTACTCCTTGGAAGGAAAGTTATGACCAAGCTAGATAGCATATTCAAAAGCAGAGACATTACTTTGCTGACTGAGGTCCATCTAGTCAAGGATATGGTTTTTCCAGTAGTCATGTGTGGATGTGAGAGTTGGACTGTGAAGAAAGCTGAGCACCAAATAATTGATGCTTTTGAACTGTGGTGTTGGAGAAGACTCTTGAGAGTCCCTTGTACTGCAAGGAGATCCGACCAGTCCATTCTAAGGGAGATCAGTCCTGGGTGTTCATTGGAAGGACTGATGCTGAAGCTGAAGCTCCAATACTTTGGCCACCTCATGGGAAGAGTTGACTCATTGGAAAAGACTCTGATGCCGGGAGGGATTGGAGGCAGGAGGAGAAGGGGACGACAGAGGATGAGATGGCTGGATGGCATCACCGACTCGATGGACATGAGTTTGAGTGAACTCCGGGAGTTGGTGATGGACAGGGAGGCCTGGCTGCAATTCATGGAGTCGCAAAGAGTCGGACATGACTGAGTGACTGAACTGAACTGAACTGAAAGAGCAGCCACCCACCTCAGACTCCAGTTAATGGGACCACCCAGAAAGGCCAGTGTTATATCCATCACTTAGATGAGAATCCTGGGGCTCAGAGGTTGTATAGCTGAGAACAGGAATTCATCCATTGTCTACCATGCTTGAAAACCTACTGCAAAGAGCTTTCAAAGAAGACCCTCTCAGTCTTCAGTTGCTCTGTAATGAGTCTCCACAAATGTAGTGACTTAGAAAAACACCCAGTATTTCACAGTTTCAAAGGCAGAAGTCCACTGGGCTCAGCTGGGCTTGGTTTAGGGTCTCACAAGACAGAAACCAAGGTGTCAGTTGGCTGGGCTCTTCTCTAGAGAAGAATCTGCTGTTCAGGTTGTTGTCAGAATTCTGTTCATTGTGGCTGTAGGACTGCGGTCCCCATGTCCTTGCTGACTGTTGGCCGGGGTTACTTTCAGCTCATACAGGCTACTCTCCAGTCCTTGCGTGTGGCCCTCTCCACCTTCAAAGTCAACAATGATGCACTGAATCCTTTCTGTGCTTTGAATCTCTCTGATTTCGCTATCTGCCACCAGCCAGAGAAAAGTCTCAGATTATATTTAGGTGCAAATGGATACTCTCCCTTCATAAGATCAACTGATCAGCAACCTTAATCACAACTGCAAAGTCCCTCTGCCACATCACATACCATGATCGTAGGTGTTATAGCTCATCATACACGCATCATATACACAGGGAGGGAACCTGAGAGTGAGGGTCATCTCAGCATTCTGCCTGTCACAGGTCATGGGCTGGGACTGCTGACCCTTGAGTGCTCAGCCATGCACCCTTAGTTCGGGTGTACCCACGATTTTCTTCCAGGAGGTTGAAGCTGAACCTAGTTCTGCTCAGGGCACTCATAGTTCCCGAGCAATAAAGGATGGCCTGATGGAAAGAACACAGACCCAGGGATCTGGAGATCCAGGTTTAGCCCAGGCTCTGCCACTCACTCTGGGACCCTGGATAGGCAGCATCACTGTGCTCTCTGCAAGGGATGATTGCTTGAGAATCCAAATACGAATGTCTTTGAAGGTCCTACCATGTGCAAACACCCTACTAGACAATGAGGATGACCCAAGGAAGGAATGAGGCGTGCGTTCTGCTCTCAAGGAGCTTATGACCTTGAGTAAGGACACAGCTCACCAGCCAGAGTCCACAGAACCAATTCCCCATCAGTGCCCAGCTAGCAAGTCCTGTTTTCATCCAACCCCCTGCTCCTACAGATCTGACTAAATTACGGTTTGCCATCTCGGCTGGCCACATCCACCCCCTGGCCATTCTCATTGCCCAGTCTGCTGGAGCACTCCTTCACCACCCAATACAGGCTCCTGCCTTGTATCTACATGGCTGTGGAGGGTTGGGTGTGACTTCAGGGCCACAGTGTAAAGGAAGGAAAATTTTAAATAGACCCCAGAACTAATATCTCCTAGACTCTGTGGCCATGCCCTTGGCAGGGGCCCCCTTTGGTCTCTCTCTCCTTACATGTCCGTTGCAGATGGCCACGCTTGGCAGAGGCAGCCAGCTCCTCCCAGAAGTGAGAGATGGCTTTCGTCATCTTCCTCTAACGAGATTCGATTCAAGGTTATGTGCTTCCTCTCCATCCAGAGAAGGCAAGAAACCCATGCCCCAGTTGATTTCCCTGACAAGATGCAGGTCCCTGCCTGACAGAGACCTCTTGGCACAACAGCTCACGGAGTCTGATCGTGTTGGGGTATCAGCCTCCCCAGCCCAGAGCAGGCTTGAGGCTCCATGCTGTGTGATACCGACATGTCCTTCCCACCCCCAAATGACCAGACACCCAGTCTTTCCTCAGGGACAAGATGAGACCCCACCTGTAGCTAAGGAAGAAACGGTGGGCCACTTTAAAATTGCAGTTCTCATTTTTAGCCATCAAAGTTTCAGAAAAATAAGTGTTATTTATTTATATATGTTTGTTTGCTAACTGGATGCACTGGGGCTGAACTTAAAACTGTTTTGGTATATAAATTTATATATATAAATATATAACATATATAATATATAGCAATATATTAATATATATAACAAACAATATAATATATAATAATATGTAATATATTTATGTATAATATATATAACATGATATATTAACATTTACTGTATAAATATATAATATATAAGAATATATAATATATATTAATTTATATAACAAAACAGTGTTAAGTTCAGCCCCAGTGTGCCCAGTTGGCAAACATTGGGAGCCGTGGAGGTGTGTCCTGGGTCGAATGCCCTGGAAACAGACTCTGAGAGGGAGGGTTGCATGCAGCGGTGTCCCTGGGAGCGAGGTCTCAGGAAGCAGGGATGGGACAGGGGAAGGGCCCGCCATGCAGGGGCAGCCCCAGCCCCAGATGGTCCAACAGGAGCTCTGAAGCCAGAATGTGCCCAAATTGAGGGAAATGGGCTGAACCTGATCTCAGCCAGTGAGGGGCTGAGGCTCCCCTGAGGCACGTGATCTTGAGCCAGTGTGTTCTCTGTAGCCAAAAGCAATCGCCAGCGAGGCCTGCCTCTGTGAGCAGCAGGGGTCGTAAATGCTTCCCCCCTAAACCTTGAAACTGGGCAGAATACCCTCTTACCCACTGTTAGGAGGTGCCAAGAAAGGGCTGAGAGTTACAGAGGAAGAATAAGTCCATTCCAGGAAGGCTGTCTGGAGACGGAGCATATGAGCAGCATTTGGAGGATGGGTAGGGTTTAGAGAAGGAACCACCTCTCAGATATGGTGGGCTGCGACCTGTGCCCACCGGGCAGCCCACTTTGATGGTGCAGACTGCCCACAGCTCCTTCCATCTAGGAAAGCAGGAGGCTGGGACTCAGGGAATGCCAGGATACCGGCCATTCTAACAGGATTTGACCCCATGATCTCCCATCCATCAGGAAAATGCACGGGGAGATAAAAATAATGGCGAGGTTAATTAAGGGTGCCTGCAGACTTCTTTTTAACCTTCTCCACTTCACTATGTCAATAATAACTCGAGAGTCGACTTTCCCCAGGATATTGCAAAGCGTGACTAATTGCAGTAACACTGAACACATTTTCCCCTACTCTGCATCCCCTCCAATTTGGAGAATGATTTTGCCCTTTTCCAGATATATGATGCAAAGTGGGTGAGTGCATTTGAACATATTTACATAGTAAAAGCTCAGATGCTAAGACCTGGGCATGGTTGGCAAATTCTAGGCAATTCTTTAGAAATCAGACTCAGTAGTAGCCTGACAAATGGGTCCCCTGTTGGGGTGTGAGGGCATAGACCAGCAGAATCCCCTACTTCCATTTATAAAAATGCCTTTTGGAGAATTTATCTAGAATTAAATATGCAAGATTTCTTTATCTGAAAGTGAAATTTACTTTTAAGACATTCACATCGTTTTTCCGAAGGCCATGTAAATACATTTATTGGTTAATTTTTATTTTAACTCCTGCAGCACAAGCCTCTTGGGCCGTGTATGAGTCCAGTGAGGATCAGGCAGTTTATACAGCCTTGTGGGAGGTGATGCATGTCTGGAACCCATCAGGGACTCAGATGACTTGCAGACTGTGCTTACCACATGCCTGTCAGCCCAAAGCACCAGAGAAGGAAGCCTGCCATGTATTTATCGTGTGCCCCAAGCAAGGTACTCATATAGATTACCAAAATGCCATCAGTTATTTGACTTCCTCTGTCTACCCCCGAGGCTTGTCCCTTCCCACGCTGGCTCTGGCTGCCTGCTTGTCCTGCTTTGGCTTCTGGGACATGAGCAAATAAGCCAGTGAAGGCAGAGAGAGTGCCTAGGATTGCTCTCTTGCTACCTTTGGAACCAGTATATCCACGTGTAAAAACACCGCACATAGTCTGCTGGATGAGGAGATACATGGCCTGCTGCTGCTGCTAAGTCGCTTCAGTCGTGTCCGACTCTGTGCGACCCCAGAGATGGCAGCCCACCAGGCTCCAGCATCCCTGGGATTCTCCAGGCAAGAACAGTGGAGTGGGTTGCCATTTCCTTCTCCAATGCATGAAAGTGAAAAGTGAAAGTGAAGTCGCTCAGTCATGTCCAACTCCTAGCGACCTCATGGACCGCAGCCTACCAGGCTCCTCCGTCCATGGGATTTGCCAGGCAAGACTACTGGAGTGGGTTGCCATTGCCTTCTCTGACACGTGGCCTAGCCATCTCTGTTGTCCAGCTGATGACCAGCCAACCCCCACATGGGTCGGTGAGGCCATTTCAGACCAGCAGTCTCCAGTCAACTTGCCAGCTGACCATGGATGCATACAGGTTTCAGCTGAGATCAGCTCAAAAGAGTCCATCTAGCCCAGCCCCAATTGCTGACGGGCAGCGTTGTGAGCTGGGTAAACGGTGAGGTTTAAACACTAAATTAGGGAGTGCTTTGTTATATGGCAAAAGCTAATTGAGTCAGTCCTAGCCCTCAGTCTCTTCATCTATAAAACAGAGAGTAATTACTCACTTCAGAGGATTTCTTGAAGCTGAAACGACTCCTAGCCTATAAGCAGTATTCAGAGTTTGCTCCATCCTTTTCTGCAAAAGATGAAATGTTGCAAATTGACCCCAGTTCTTTGCTTCTCTCTCCCACCACATTCTTGTCATGGCCCTTTCAGGGGAGTGTTGACTTTGGGCTTGGCCCTGTGACTTGCAGGCTTCCCAGATGGTGCTAGTAGTAAAGAATCTGCCTGCCAGTGCAGGAGATGTAGGAGACATGGGTTTGATCCTTGGGTTGGGAGATCCCCTGGAGGAGGGCATGGCAACCCACTCCAGTAGTTTTGCCTGGAGAATCCCATGGACAGAGGAGCCTGGTAGGCTATAATCCATAGGGTCACAAAGAGTTGGACACCACTGAAGCAACTTGGCATGTACACATGTCATGACTTGCTCTGGTCAATGATAATTATGGGCAGAAGTGACAGTGACTGGTTTGACCCTCGACTTGAGCCCTCCAGCCCCAGTTATTGTCATCCGAGGAGCATCCTATGGATCAGCCCTGAGTGCAGCAGGAGGAAGAGACACAGGTCCTTGCAGAGCTACCACCAACATCCCCCCAACCAGAGCAGTCAGAAGCAGGTTCGTTGACACCAGCTCACCAGCACGTTGGTGAGGGTTGGGATAGTTTGTTACGCAGCATTACTGGGGCAGTGGCTAACGGATGCAGATAAGATCCAAACTCACTGACCACATTTGAAAGGCTCTGTTCTGGTCAGCTCTCATCAAGGCCAAAGGAGAAGGGTATAGCAGGGCCTGGCTCCTTCCTTCTGCCACGTATTTTCTTGCTCATGAAACGCCTACAGACCACTCTGTTGGGAGCAGCGGAACTGAGACCGACAAGCCTTTCTACACTTGACAGACGTCTGCCATGTGTCAGGAACTGCGTCAGCCCTCTGCAGGCGCCAGGACTCCTAACATTCACAGCAGCGCTGGAAGGTGGGTCCTAGCCATACCCGCTCCCCACGTCAGGAACAGGAGCCAGTGGGCTTGGGAAACACAGCCAAGGGCAGGAGAGCCAGGAATTGAACTCCAAGACCCAGCCTCAGCAGTGTCCCCCACTGATCACAACTCAGCAGCCTAATTCCACTTGGTAAGCCCCAAGTCTCCTGGGTTTCAGCTGCTGCCAGACTCAGCCAGTGTTCTGTGCTTACTGTCGATGCCTTGAAATACAATATCTCAGTTTATGAACTCAAGAACGCCTTTGTGCAGGAACACATTTCCTTATGTCGAGATTCTACATTCATAATGGGAGTTCCATGAATCACTTTATCCCCCCCTTCTTTTCTTTTTTTGGAAACCTCTGTTGCAAGTGTGCAGCAGAGCACTCATTTCTGTGAACACATTTAATTTTCACACCTGAGTTGGTTGCAGCTTTGAAAAGAGCAGGTATTGTCAGGCAGAGCGGAGCCTTGGTGAAGAGCTAGTGAGTTATGGAAATTTCCTGCGATGAAACAGTCTCATTGGAACTCTGGTCCTCTGCTCATGCTGTTCTCCTGCACAGATGATCCTACCAGTAGGAGATCGTATAATTTATCCACCAAACTGGGACACCTGTTACAGTGAAAAGGGCTTGGGAAAACAGATGTGACCTGAGACTTTTCTGGGCAAACCAGGATGTGTGGTCGCCCCATCCCATCAGAGAACTTTACAAAAATAATAACTAACCATTGTAAAGGACTTTATGGTTTTCTAGCCATTTCTATCGGAGAAGGCAATGGCAACTCACTCCAGGACTCTTGCCTGGAAAATCCCATGGACGGAGGAGCCCTGTGGGCTGCAATCCATGGGGTCGCGAAGAGTCGGACACAACTGAGGGACTTCACTTTCACTTTTCACTTTCATGCATTGGAGAAGAAAATGGCAACCCACTCCAGTGTTCTTGCCTGGAGAATCCCAGGGACTGGGGAGCCTGGTGGGCTGCCATTTATGGGGTCACACAGAGTCAGACACGACTGAAGCGACTTAGCAGCAGCAGCAGCAGCAGCAGCAGCAGCCATTTCTATAATGTGAAACATTATCATATCAGAGTATGGTTTAACAGTTGAGAAATCTGAAGCCCTGGAATTTGAAATGCCTGTGGAAAAGCACGCGCCCTGCACAATGGGGGCTAGAACGTAGCTTTCCAACTCCAGATTGTTAGGATTTTGTTGGGTCCTTAAAATTGTTCTCCATGGCCTGTGCATAGAAGTCTAGTTGATAAATATTTGTTGAGTGAGTGAGTGAACACAACAGCCAAGAAATGGCAAGGAACGCAACTGTGCCGTGTCTTGTGATTCTGCGAAGGACTCAGAGGTAGTTTGTAACGTACAAAATGGCCCTGTTCCCTTGGAACTTCTCTGAAATCGCCTAATAACTTAATTGCTCCTTAATAAGAAGGGATTCTGCCAATATCCCCTTCTTCTGCTCTGGGGTTGCTAGAAATGAGTACTTTGTTCTTTCCGGCGTGGGAGGATTTGGTTGATCTCTGTAATCAGCAAAGTGGGAACGATGTCTTTTTACATGTGTTCTCAGCCTCCCCCACCCCCTCCAGCTATCCTTCCTTCCTTTGAATATTGAGATGCTCTTTTATTTGTGATCCCCGCCTTCCACCCAGTGTCAGTGGGGGTTCCGCTACCTTTTATGAAAGCTTTGAAAGGCTTCCTCTTCCCCTCCAAAGTTTCCACTGAGGCTGTGTTTGCTGTAAACACTTATGAAGTTAGTTAAGTGGTATAATTCCCAGAGCACTTCTTTCTTACATTAGCCTTCATTTTTTTCTGGAGAAAAAACCGTTTTCACTCCTGAGAACTGGAGACAGCAGGGAGCAAGGCGAACGGTATGTCCTCCTAAAATGTTTTGGCCACGGCATTCCATGAATAGAGCTTTGAATGATTTTTTAAACAGTAGTGTCTTCTAGACATGAACTCACATGGAAGGGAAGAGAGCGCCGCTCTCTCCGTGCCCAGCCCTTGGGGCTTCCATGACAACCTGCCTGTTCATAGTCTCAAGCAGTTCAGCAGGTGTCTCAGGGGCTTGCTTTGATCTTCAGAAAGGCCTTTCTCTGCCTTCTTGGACTAACCGAGCCACCCTTGCCCGCTCCAACACAGGCTGATAAAGTCCTAAGCAGAGGACCTGAGTGCACAGGTAGAGTCTCTCTTAGAACTGGACCGGAAACCTGTGTTTGGGTTTAGCCATGCCCACGGCATTGACCTTCACCATCCGGCCAGACGGTGAGGTTTTAGGACGTGTGCAGGGTGTTCAGCATGTAGGAAGCTGAATGTGGCTCTCAGCGTTTGCCGGTTAAACAGACTCTGAAATAAAAATAGAAGCGAGGGGTCGCCCAGCCCAGGGCTTTCAAACAGTCTTGTACCCACAAGGTGTAGGTGTCCCTCCCAGACGCCCAGCCTCCTGGCCGTTGGCTCTCCTGGCCTGTCTCCTTCAGAGGCCTGTCTGCCAGTACTGGGGTCGAAAGGGCCTTTGAGGTCATGTTCCCCTGGGCTCAGCTCTGTGATGCATTCGTCACGGTCTCCACAGATACAGAACCAGCAGAGGGAGAAACAGAGGTGTAGGCAGAGATACAGATATGTAGACGGAGATACAGATATAGACATGAGGAGATTCATTACAGAAGTTGTTCAGGTGATTATGTTGCAGGAAGGAGGATCCTTTTCAGGGTCTGAAAGTGGGCTCTTGTCTAACACTCACTGAATTGTCCAGGAGACACTTGGGCTGACAAGGCAAGAGACTTTATTGGGAAGGGGCACCTAGGCAGAGAGCAGCGGGTAACCCAGGAGAACTGCTCTGCCATGTGGCTTGCAGCCTCAGGTTTTATAGTGATGGGGTTAATTTCCTGGTTGTCTCTGGACAGTCACTCTGACTTGATCCTCCCTGGTGGGACACACACTGCTCAGCCAAGATGGATTGCAGCGAGGGGGGTGGGGGGAATTCCCAGAGGTCGCGAGGACACATGGGCTGCTGTCTCCTCTCTCCTTTCGACCTTTCCTGAACTCTTCTGGTTGGTGGTGGCTGGTCAGTTCCGTGTTCCTTACCAGGACCTCCTGTCACAAAATAACTCATGCAGATGACTACTGTGGTGCCTGACCAGGGTGGGCGGTTTCATTCAGTGTTTCCCCTAACAGTTATGGAAGCTGAGAAGTCCCATGATTTGCTGTCTACAAGCTGAAGAACCAGGAAAGCTGGTGTCCCAAGCTGGTGTCAATCTGAGTTCCAAGACCTGAGAACCAGGGAGCTGGTTGTGTGAGTTCTGGTCCAAGTGTGAAGACTGAAGAACCAAAGGATCAATGCCTGATGGCAGAAGAGGATGGATGTCCAGCTGCTGCAGAGAGAGAATGTGCCCTTCCTCTGCCTTTTGGGGGCTTCCCTGGTGGCTCAGAGGGTGAAGTGTCTGCCTGCAGTGTGGGAGATTTGGGTTCAATCCCTGGGTTGGGAACATCCCCTGGAGAAGGAAATGGCAACCCACTCCAGTACTCTTGCCTAGAAAATCCCATGGATGGAGGAGCCTGGTAGGCTACAGTCCATGGGATCGCAAAGAGTCACATACAACTGAGCATCTTCACTTCTGCCTTTTTGTTTTATTTCGGCCCTAAACAAATTGGACGATGCCCATCTGCCTGGTGAGGTGTGCTCTTCTTTATTCAGTCTGCCAGTTCAAACACCAGTCTCTTCTGGGGACACCCTCATGGACTCATCCAGAAATCATATTTTACCAGCTCTCTAGGCCCCCTTAGCCCAGCCAAGTGGACACACAGAATAGGCCATCACAGGCGAATGCATGCTCTAGAACTCCCGTGGGATCAGGCTGGGGCTGGATGGGTCCTGAAATTGTCCCAGTGCCACCTGGGTCCCCGGGAGCAAGCCTTTCATAAATCACTCACACGAATTCTTGTCCTGGAGGGACCTAGTGACTCCCATTTGTAAGAAAAGTGCAGGTTTGCAGGAAGTGAGAATTTCAGCAGGACTCTCTCAGAAAGGGACACCCCTCTGTCTCTGAGTTTGCTCAAGGAACTCCAGAGTATGAATTTCTTCATCAGCATACATGCCCAACAGGTTATCAGCCTCCAGCATGACAGCCAGTCTGCAGGTAGCACCTCGGGGGGTATGGCACCTTACACGCCAGCATGCACCTCCACGGCTGAATGTTTGCTCACTCACTCAGCAGTTCATGCATCCGCTGAGGGCTCAGGACTGTATAGACCTGGACCTGTGCTTGGTGTAGGGACTCAGGCAGGTGACATCCCCTCCAGGGACTCTGGAGGGGGACAGTGGGGAGACAGGCCAGCAGCCAGGGTGAAGGCCAGCAGGGGAATGAAGCATAGTCCATCTCCGCCACATCTTTGCTTCCTGAAGGCAATACCACATCTTGTTCATCTTTGCATCTGCCTGCCTGGCCCCGGATGCTCTATAGGAGAAACCAATAAAGGCTGCCCTCCGGGACCACCTGGGACTGGGTAGGCTGAGGGTGGTGGGAAAGCTTCCTGGGGATGCCCAGCTGGCCATGACTGGGTGAAGATGGGCGAGGAGCAGAGCTGTGCTCGGGGAGGTAGCAGGCTGTGCCACTCAAGACGTGGGCACTTCTGAACCCAGGGGCAGGAGAGGGGGTGGCACACACCCCACCAAGCCTGAGGAGCCTCTGGGTCACAGACTAGAGAGGGACGAAGTGGGAAGATAGAAACCATTCAGCAGTTTGGGGGCAGGAGAGGATGAAAAACACTCCAGAGTTAGCTGAAAAGGAAACTGCTGCATTTTTAGAAAGCACTACATCCCAGATGCGGAAGTGAGCAGAGTTGGGGTGAGTGAGTGCATCTCCCGAGGTATGATTATGAGCTGCTTCGAAAAGCCATGTACTGTGTGTTGAGACCTTAAAGATGCCTAGGGCAGTGAGGACCAGGAGAGCAGGGGTCTGGTCTCAGCCCTGCCACCAGTCCTCCGTTTGACCTTGGGCAAATCATGTGACCTCTCGGGCTTTAGGCTAAGTGAGCTTTGAATTTGCTTCTGGCTCTAACAGTACAGGATTCAGTCTGAAGCCCTCCTTTCTCAAGGAGGAAGCGGACAGTGGGGCCAGATAATGGTGTGGGGCCACCCCAGTAGCCTGGCCGGTAGATAGCAGAGCCAGAGCTCACACTGTCCTCTTTGGGAGGAGGAGTCTGCAGCTGACCCGACAGTTTGGGGGGCACGTCTGCCTAGACCGTGGGGGACTGCCTTCCTCCTCCAAAGCCTGACCACTTGAAACATCTAAGCTTTCTGAAAACAGAGAATGTCAGCAGAAAACCCTGAGGGCTTCTGAGGAGGTCAAAAACTTATAGTTCCCTAGCTATAGAAGAGAATAATGGTGGTAACTGCAGTGATAGGAATACAGCAGTTTGTGAGCTTAACAAATCCCGCACACGCAGGCACACCACTAAATACTCTTATCACACTATGTTACTTATGTGGGATATTTAGTATCAAAAAGGCTATGTCTCTCTTCTCCCCCAAAATTCTCCTCCTAAAAATATCCAGTGGTACCCGTAATATCCTCCAGCCTTTCAAATAGGGTTGCTTCTACCTAGGGACATTGACCATTAAGGTCAGTGAAAGGGCAGGGGAATTCATGAGCAAGTGTTCTTGAATCTAAGCTCAGCAGCGTGAATGCCCCAGTTCAAGGTGGCAAAATCAAGCTGAATGCAGCAGTGAGGGGTGGCAGTGAGTGGTGAGCACCTGGCCTAGAACAGGTGAAGATACTAGTCATCCAGCAGAGGGAAGGCTTCTTTACAGCCGGAATATGATAAAATTTGATTTAACTTTGTTATATTTGGGGAGATATGAAAATGTCTTTGGTCGGGGTGTGTGTGTTAGTCGCTCAGTCGTGTCCATCTCTTTGCAACCCCATGGATTGTAGCCTGCCAGGCTTCTCTGTCCTTGAAATTTTCTAGGCAAGAATACTGGAGTGGATTGCCATTCCCTTCTCTAGAGGATCTTCCCTACCCAGGGATCGAACCCTGGTCTCCTGCATTGCAGGTAGATTCTTCACCATTTGAGCCACGAGGAAATCCAGTATCTTTGTGAAATTGACCAAACTAACTCCTGGTTACACAGGTAGTTTAAAAATTACACAGTACCTCTATTCAAAAAGAAAAGAATTCTGATCTGTCTATACAGTCCTGGGGACTGTATACCTCATTGTAGCCCCTTTATGTGCACACAAGGGCCCTTGTGTGCCATTTCCACACCAGCCACGCTGGAGAAAGTCCAGGGATCCCAGATCATCGTGTCTTGTCTCTGCTCATGCTGGGGAGCTCTGCTGGCCCTTGGGCACGTGCAGTGTAAGCAAAATATCCCTGTGTGGTGCTCCCACTCTGTCACTTGCCGCAACCACCCTCTTCACGTCCCCCCAACATCTCTCGCTCCTCTCTTTCTCCTCTGCCTCCAGAAAGAGTTCTGTCTTTCCACACACACATCCCAGACGTCTAAGACTGGATAGAGAGACCCAGGCTGGAATGGGGAGCGGGAAGAGGGATTCAGTAGAAGGAAGAGACTTGAAACCCACGTGGATTAAGGATCTGGGACACTCAGAAGCAGAATTTTGAGAGTGAAGTGTTTATAGTCTGAGAACCCCAGCAGAGATTGTATAAGAGCTGGGGAAAAAAGGAAAGAAGGAAAAAAAGAGTTTTCAGGAGTGTTTCTAGATACTATAATTTGGGTCTCCTTCGATATTCTTCCAAAGGAAAGATTGGAGTTATTTGTAATTGTTCATTGTTGCTTGATGGCCTCTAACATGACACTATCTGAGACTGGACCATGTGGGGCCTCAGGATTTACTCAGGTTACACATGGTCATCTTGGAAAAGTTGGAGCCACTTCCAGGGCTTCTGAGGTTATTTTGCTATCCAGCATGTGAGGAGCCATGGGCCAATTAAGAAATACTTAAATGAAATGAGTTGGATTGCATGAACAGCCAACTCCCTTTTGCTTTGTCTCTGTCCTCTGAGGCTAGCCTAGTCCCTCCTGAGGCTGTGGAATGGACTCTTTCCATTTTATCTGCTTGACCATAAGTGTTGCCTTAGTGCATCGCGGACCTTGAATATAAACACATCTGCTCAAGAAATGCTCAAGTTGGGACTTGCCTGGCAGTCCAGTGGTTAAGACTTCACCTTCCAATGCAGGAGATGGAGATTTAATCCCCGGTCAAGGAGCTAAGATTTTTGCAGCCATAAAAAAGCCAAAGTATAAAACAGAAGCAATTTTGTAATTCAATAAAGACTTAAAAAAAAAAAAAGGTCCACGTTGAAACCAAAAATCTTAGAAATCCCCAAGTTCACATCATGTCTGGTTCATATTTGAGATATTTTCAAAACCCCTACCAAAGGAAGAAAAAAATGAAAGAGAGGAAAGGAAGAAGGTGAGAGAAGGAGAAAAGAAGAAAGGAAACAATGCCCCCTGCTCTGAGCCAGACGCCAGGGCTGACACTTCACACTGAGTGTTCTTGGTCTTCCAACAACTACATGCTCGTGACCTGCCCTCCCCAGGTTTGAGGAAACTGAGTCTCAGAGAGGTTGACAACTTACCAACCGCAAGTCGTGTTACCAAAGCCCAGTTCTACCTGCTTGGCAAATCTGACCTCTTTACAGCAGGGCACTGGCCTGTCCAAGCCTCCTGCCATATTGCCAGTCTGGGTCTCTCCAAACCAGCCAGTCGTCCGCATGCAAAGTTCTGTGGACCGAGAAAGATGAGAGTTGGGCTCCTAGGAGCTTCTCCAGGTGGGAAACCTGCAGCCATACAAGTTGAGCGCCAGCTCCCTGAGGCCTGGCTAGAACTGACCTCCAGGAGCCTAAAAAAAGGGCCTTGGAAGGCTGTCCAGATCCCAGTGTATCCTTGTGCCATTTGGGTACAGTGTGTTCCAGTGGGAATTGCTGAGGACCAGGAGACTTGGGCTCCACTCTATGACCCAGGGGAGTCAGACTCAGCAAACCTCAGCTTTCCATTTTGTGAAGTGGAAAAATAACATTTATTAAGCCCCTCCAAAGCTGTTAAAGAATAAGATATATATTAGATGTAAAGGTCCTTTTAAAAGAACACTGCAGAAAGAATACATAATGTTTGCCTCAGTAATGATTATGTCTCACACAGTAATAAGGTCTGTTTTGTGGGGTTTCACAGTCTTTTTTTTAAAACATGTATTAATTTGTTTTTATTTTTGGCTGTGCTGGATCTTGGTTGCAGGATGCGGGCTTCTCCTTGCTGTGGCTTCTCTCATTGCGGCGCGTGGGCCCTAGGTGCATGGGCTCAGTAGTTGCCGGTCAAGGGCTTTAGAGACCTGGCTCAGTAGTTGTGACTCACTTAGTTGCTCCTCAGCATGTGGAATCTTCCTGGACCAGGGATCGAACCCAGTCCCCTGCATCAGCAGGCGGTTTCTTATCCACTGAGCCACCAAGAAGTCCTGGTTTCACATCTTGTGAAGTAGAGGGCAGGCATGTGTGTCCCTGTTCGCAGATGTAGAAACCAAGGCTCTGGAAGTCCACGTTCCACAGCTGATAGGTGGCAGAGGAGGCCTGGCCTTTGAGTCCTCGTCACCTGCTTCTGCCTCTGTGTTGCATCCAACACCAGGCTGCCCTACCCAGGTCCATCACCTGCTCCCCTCAAAACATCCTGAGGAGGCAAAGGCTTGCAAGGCTGATATTTGGTCTGCTTGTGGTCCAAACCGTCACTCACAGAGCTACCAGCTGCGGCCAGGCACCATCAGGTTCAAGTCAGGAAGGGAGTGTGTGCCTGGCCCATCATTACTCACAGGGAGGAAAAACCACTGAAAGAACTTGTGCTGCTGGTGGCGGGGTGCAGAGTGTCACCTTCAGACAAGAGGGGCAAGTGACAAATGAGAGTACCCCTCCGTTGGGGCTCAGCAAATGAATTTACTACCTCCAGTCTCAAAGTGTTGGTCTCGTTCCCATGGAATAACATTTATTTCCATTTGATATCATTTGCTCGGTGTACTATACTATTTCTTTAACAACAAAAAAAAAAGTTTGAAAGGTAATTCTTCCCAGAACTGGATTAATGATTGCACGTCTCCTGTTACCAGAGTTGGTAAGACCAGGATTGACAGCTGTTTTAGAGCTCCCCAGCTGGGAATGGTTTGTTTAACAAACACGGCAGGACACTTACATGTTCCCCTGGCTGCCTGTTCTCATTCTCATCTCAAGAATGGCACTATGCCCACTCACAAGCCGTCAGCTCCCTGCCCTTGGGCAGAGGTGCCAGGGAACTGAGGCTGTAAACTGGTATCAAGCAGCACACAGAGGATGCTTGGCTTTTCCTTTGCCTGAGGTTCCCCCCTGCAACCCAAAGCCCCTGCATTCTCTCCATATGCACTTCTCCAAGCTGGCCCCTGAGTATTACGACAAGATTCTGAACAAGCAGTAGTCACCAGTGAGTACTGAGTGTGTGTGATGAGTCAGACATGGGTTAGATTCTCTCATTTAAGCTTCACAACAACTCTTGCAGGTTTTCAGGTAGATAATATTATTACTCCCCATTGTACAGACGGAGAAGAAGTGGAGGCTTACAGAATTTAAACAACCCACCCAACATCTCTAAGTTGTTAAGTAGTAAAGCTAGGAGAGGCCCAAGGGCAAGACCAAACAGTTCACAGGTAGGAAAATTCACATGGCAGTAAACATATGAAAAAGTAAAGGTTGGAATGAATTAAAATGAAAGCAACACTGGTTTACCATATCTGATCTTTCAAATTAGTAAGCAAATAAATATTTCTTATACTAATACTCAGTGATGTTATAGTGAATTAGTGCATGTGTGCTAAGTTGCTTCAGTCATGTCCAACTCATTGAATTAGAGGTGGCCACAAATGTTTTGACGTTCCTCCTATTTAGAAATGATGTCTCAGACCCCTCTCCTTGAACCTGGATGGGCTCTGTGACAGCTTTGACAGCAGACTGTGCCAGAAGTGATACTGTGCCTTAGGACACTGGTGGCTTCTACTTCCTGTCTCTGAGAATCCTGGCTCACCTGTGGCGCCCTGAGCTGCCCTGTAAGAGGTCTGACTGCTCTGCTGGAGAGACCTGGGGAGGAGGCCCTGAGACCACATGAAGACAGTGAAGGATCTGACAAAGACCAGCCTTCCAGCCACCCCTACCAGGGTGCACCCCATGTCGGGAAGCCTTCTTGGACCCTCCAGACAAGACCAAATGCCAGCTTAACACCACCAAGAAACCCCAGTCCAAAAAACTAGACTTATATTCCCCATTTTAAGAATATTTTATTTATCTTTTGAGATTACATATTTTTTAATTGTTGTTTTAATACAATTGCTTAGACATAAAAATTTCCAAGAGCCTCTCAGAAATGGTGATCCAGCGGGGACCATGAGGAGCAGAAGAACCAGCTGGCTGAGCCCTGCCTGGATTCTTAACCGACACAATTGTCAGAGAATAAAATGGCTGTAACTTTAAGCTGCTTACTTTTAGAATAGTCTGTTCTGGAATGGTATATAATGGGAAAACCTGAAGTGAACCAGAGTGTTGAAAGCACTCTCAAACCCTATGGGAGCAGGAAACACTAGGGAAAACTTTCCAGAAAGCAATTTGGCAATAGGTACCTAATTAAGATATGTGTGTATATATATATATATATATATATATATGTTATGTATATATTTAAAGAGAGAGAGAGAGAGAGAGGCTGTGCTGGGTCTTAGTTGTGGCATGCAGAATCTTTGATCTTCCCTGCAACATGCAGGATCTTCAGTTGTGGTGTGCTGGAGTCTTAGCCACTGGGTCACCAAGGAAGTCCCTTAATTAGGATCTTTATTTGTTTCTATTGGTTCCATTAAATTCTACCATTCCAATGGATGCAGGGATCTACTCCAAGCAAATAACTAAAAATGTGGACAATGCTTTATAAATATTTCATTTCAGCTCTATTTATATTAACACAAAATCTAACAGTCAAAATATCAAACATGAAGAAAATTTAAGTCATTGCATAATGGAACACTATCACATTCCATAGTATTTTAAAAAGTTAAGAGTTTTTAATGATGGTGGAAAGGACTCTAAGCTGTTTTTAATAGTGCTTAACAATGTTAAAAATACATACATACATGAATACTGTAAAGAAATATGCCAAAAAGAATAATCCTAGTTGCCTCTAGGTTAGCAGGATTATGGGTAATTTCTCTCAAACTCTTCCAATGTTTCTCTACGTTCCAAGTTGTTTATAGTGAGCCTGCTTTCCCAGTTTCTTATTAGAAGATAGATAAAAGCAAACAAAAACAGGAAAGGAGAAGAGCCTTTGAAATCAATACCAAAAGACTCTTGAATGCAGGTGGGCACTGGAGTGGAGAAAGCCTTTCGCCCAAACACAAGCTATAAGATATGCAGGTTGACATTTGAAGAAAGACACTTGTCTTTCCAAGGATACTATGAATTTACACTTAATCTGTAAAGGTTTGAGCAAAGAGATCCAATGAAGTCCTAGGATTGTGAGAGGTGCTAGGCCCACACGTCCCCTTCCTCAGGAAACCCTAATCCACAGGCCCACCCCAGGTAGGATGTGATCCACTCCCCTATCCCAACCTAACTCTGAATTTCCAAAGTTTTGCTTGATCTGTCTTATGCATTTAACCCTGTTCAATGAGCTTTGTCTCCTGCCAGACCCTGTACTCAGCACCGAGATCCAAATGATGGAGCCAGTTCTTGCACTCAGGGCTTTTAATACAAGCTAGTTTCAAAGCCCCTGGCACCTTTTGGTTGTACCAGATGCTGCATCCGTGACTTATTTCCTCTGTTAGCCTGCAAGGTATCTGAGAGTAGCATCCAAGTTACCAAGACTGGGACTGGGCACGTAGCAGGCACCCGTCAGGCATCTGTGGAAGGAATGGTGCCTCGAAGGCCCTGCCCACTTCTCTGCACTGTCGTCAAATGTGCTAAAGTACGCACAGTGTGTGGCGTAAATGGCAAACTGACATACGAGCAGGAAGAGCAGACTGATTAATTACACAGAAGGCGAAACACTGAGCGTTTTCACATAAGGGGAAAGTATGCCCTGATCTGCATTTGCCTGGGAAGCAATTCTGCCTTCTAAATAAGACTTTCTTGTTCCAAAAAGTGGGAGCAGAGAAAATAGATCATCAGTCTCCAAGATGTCAGCTCCCAGGCGGAAGCTGATGGGAGCAAATGTCTGAGCCTTGATTGCTCCTGCTATTGTTCTGTTGTGTCAACCTTTAATAACAGCCTTGATGAAAAGGGTAAGTGTCATAAGCAAAAGGCAAGAACTGATGAAATTCCATGAGCGCTATGGCATGCCAGAGATAACGCTTAGTTTTCCTTTGTATCTGTGAATGTTTCCAAAGGCATAATCCCTTCTTATACTCTTAAATTTTTTGTTTATAAGGGGAGCACTGAATCATGAAGATTGACAGAAGGGCAGACAAGGGATCACCGGCCCTCCAGCTGCCATGTGCCTAAATGCCACCTCCAGTGTGTGCTCACGGCGTGCACGTGGACCCCACCCAGAGCATCTTAGCAGGTCTTGGGGGACAGGGATGGGCATGAAATTCCCAAGCAGGTGGTCCCAGGTCCTCAGGTTGAGAAGCGGTGCTATGGGTGTGTGCTGATTCAGGGGATCTCCAAAAGTAAGCTGGTTAGAATGATGGGGAACTGAGTAGGGAGAAGTCAGCTGAGTTTTTCTTACAAGACTTTATATATTCACTTGTGTATCCATTTCTTCATTTATTTTATACAAACATTTGTGCGTGCATGCTAAGTCACTTTGGTCGTGTCCAACTCTTTGAGACCCTGTAAACTGTAGGCTCCTCTGTCCATCGGATTCTCCAGGCAAGAATACTAGAGTGGGTTGCCATACCCTTCTCCAGGGGATCTTCCCAACCTAGGGATCGAACCCACGTCGTCTGTGTCTCCTGCATTCAGGTGTATTCTGTTACCATTAGCACCACCTGGGAAGCCCATACAAACATTTACTTAATACCAATTGTGTGTCAAGGAAAGGACTGAAGCAACCCACTGGAGGTCATTGGCAACCTAAGGAACATTTTTTTTTTTAATTGAAGTATAGTTCACTTACAATGTTGTGTTAGTTTCAGGTGTGCAGCAAAGTGATTCAGTTGTACATACACTTATTATCTATTTTTTCAGATTATTTTCCCTTATGCATGAGCGCTAAGTTGCTTCAGTCACGTCCGACACTTTGCGACCCACCAGGGTCTCCTCTGCCCATGGGATTTCCCAGGCAAGAATACTGGAGCAGGTTGCCATGCCCTCCTCCAGGGGATCTTCCCGACCCAGGGATCAAACCCGTGTCTCCTATGTCTCCTGCATTGCAGGCAGATTCTTTACCGCTTAGCCACCAGGGAAGGTCGTTTCCCCTTATAGTGATTGCAAAACATTGAGCATAGTTCCCTGTGCTATGTAGTAGGTCCTTGCTGGTTACTGTTTCTGTAGGGAGCACGTGCCAGGTTGCCTTGGGCTTAATCGGTGGAGGTGGCAAAATGGGCTCTGTGAGTGCGCGTGACTTTCGTACGAAGGCTGGTTTGGAAGAGGAGAAAATGAGAGAGAGAGAGAAGGAGAGGGAAGGATGGGAAGAGAAGATAATAGACAGAGGAGGGATCCAGGATTTTCAAATGACGAGTTGACGGGTGGAAGACGAGAGAGACTCAAGGAAGCGGCCAATAGGAAGAGAGAGACCGATGATCCAGGAGGAGGAGGCAGAAACAGTCCTCGGAGTGAGTCCCTCAGAAGCGGGGATGGGATAGGATCCAGGGCCTGAGATGAAGAGCCAGCTCTGCATCTGGGCTTCGTGGTTAAACAATGGTCACGTGCTGGTTCTACCGCACTCTGTGTGTGTGGCCTTGGGCAAGGGTCTCACTCTCGGTGTCCCTCAGGCTCTTTGCCTGTGATGTGGGGGTGGTACTGGTGCCTTTATCATCAGGTTATCATGAGGGTTCAGTAAAGTAACACATGGAGAGACTTCATGGTGTTGTTGGTATTATTATTGAAACAGGCGAAAACGAGGAAAGGACGGACGAGGTCAGGCTGGTTTGAGGGCTTCTGTTTTCTCTGTCCAACCGGTGGGCAAGTTCACCTGCAGAGAGGAGGGGCCGCCCTGGAAGAGTCGTGCAGACATTTGAGGAGGGGGCTAAGATGCAAAGTGGTCTTAACTGAGCAGAGCTTCCCCCAAAAAGGTCAGCACTGAAGCCCGGCTGAGTTTGGCGACACCAGGTCCAGGCTCCAGCTCGCTCAGGCTGTGACAGCGCCAATGAGCAGCCCAACCGGGAGCTGGTGCAGAGTTGGGGCCATCCAAGGTGGGGCCTGTGCGGTGGGCACCGCAGACAGCCGTCCCTTTCTCCCACCCTCGTCCTGTCCTGCACCTGCAGGGATACATGTCCTCCCCAGGCAGCAAGCCTGGCTCACTTGGGGTGAGGCGTGCAGATGATGCAGGTTGAATCATGGACCCGCCAGGAAAAGACTTCTGTGCTCATCACGGGTCTAAGTTAGGAGCATTACCCAAGAGCGTGGGGAGATGTCCACATAATAAGTAAGCAATTGCGTCATGATACCAAGATGAAGCTCTTATTGTACCACAGGAGGCAAGTTTGACAGCAGTACCATTTCTTTAAATGAACTCTTTTAACTTTCTTTTCATGCGCACATTAGATGCTCTTATGTCAGTGACACCCAAGAAGAAATGCTTGGTATAACCAGCCCTCAGACTCTTCAGGACAATGGCGCAGAGTGGCATGACACAGGCTGGCAGCCAGAGTCTCGTAACAAGCATCACTTTGTGCATACAACTGCTAAGGCTCGGGATGAAAGCGTTGTCTCTTGGAACATCTAAACTGTAACATCTGCTTGACAAAAAGTGTCTGATTAGACGATTCTTATGGAACAAAGTCTAACATATCAAGCATACTGTTTTCAAAAGAAAATTTTTGCTGCTTACCACTTAACATTAGACTAATAATATTCAGTGTGGTTCATCTATGTTTTCAAAATACATAGCGATGTTTAATTAAGCAGTGAATATCTATCTTTTTTTTTCTTTCAAAAACAGCTTAAAATAAGGTTCATCAGAACATGATTTTAATTTGATCACCTGCCTTTTGAAGTCAAAGTCTCTCCAACTCCAGCAAAGTGTGGGGTTGAGGCAATTATCTGAATTATTCAGGAACCAGAATTTTAGCCTAAATCATCACATTCCTAGAGAACAAAGAATATCTGTCAGTTCAGCCGAAAAGCAGAAAAATTGAACACTTTGCTCTTTTTCTACATGAAATAGCATATACGCGGCCTTATTTTCTCTGAGCTAATTGGCTAATGAATTCTATTTGACCCTGTACAAAGAGGAGGAAAAATCTTAAGAAGATGAAGCCAAGAAGTTAAAGATTCCTCCTCTTTGCAAAAGTCGGCAGAGATCTATATTTACCAAACATTATTCTGCTTCAATTTTCTGGTGCCAAATTGGAACTTTCTGAAGAATGGTGTTCAAGCCTTTTCTTAGGTCTCCAGCTACGCTTCAGCTCATCTGTGTTCTTCGTTCATACCTTCTCACCTGAAAACTATTCCATAAATGTAGAATGAATTGTAGAGAATTATTTTATATTCAATTTTCTGTTCTTTACAAGTGATTTAAGAATACTTGAGAAACTTTAGTGACTCATGGAGCTAACACTAAAATTTATAAATTCTGGCGCTTCCCCAGTGACAACGTAATTTAGGATGAAAATCAACTTTGTGTGAAAAGGCTTAGACCCTAGGAATGGTGATTTAACTAGAAGCTCTGGCTATCCTAGTCTCTTCATTAAAATAAAAAGTTTCCTCCTGAGGTGAGTTTGACTTTGAATAAAGCAAACCGGTGCTGGAGGAAAGGAAGTGTGGGGGTGGATTGTTTATTTCATCTCAGATAAAACAACAGATCGCCAATTAATTAGGATCTGAAAGAACAGAAGTACTCTAGGCATTTCTAATTTTGTAATTCTCAAAGTGTAAGTCCCTTCAGACTCACAAAGCTTATATGGCAACACGGTGTGCTCAGGAAAACGTCGGGGTGGAGTTTGGGTCTCTGTCTCGGAGTTTGTCTGAAGGAAGGAACAGGAGGGCGAGATTACGTGCACACTGGAGCCACCCTGGTGTGGTCACCGCCTCCCCCAGATGACGAGCCATCAGCTGATTCATCTTGATTTCGATGCTGCTGACACTTGCTCCAAGCGCCTGTCCTGTTTCCATGGTAACCAAGGGAAAGCATCCTTGTCCACATAGTTTCGGAACCTCATTAAATCAGGCAGCAGGACAGCAGCTGTGTTCTCCATGCGTTGCTCTGACAGCCACGCGCTAATTTTATGATGCTCAGGTGATTTTGGGCGCTTTCTAGGCCAGACTGTTGAGAATGTGTAGATAGTGAGACAGATGGCAGAATAAATAAATATTGCCAAAGTGTTTAATGCACACAAATTTTCTGAAAGGTGCGAACCAACAATGGTAATGTTATTGACTGAGGTAATTTGAAGCCAAATAATAAATACGAAGAGGATGGGATGCTCTCGGAAAATGTTAACTGGAGGTGCTCTTCTGATGATAGTGGTCTCTTGGGGAAAGAGCACTTCACAAGAGCCACTAATGTGGTTCTAAGACAGCTGGTGCCCCAGAATGTGAAGTTCTGAAGTACAGAACTTTCCTTTCCCTCCCTAGCATCTTATTATTTCCTGGATTCAAAGAAATCCGAAGAGAAGTCTTTGTACACACAGACACACACGTGGATATAGATATCTGATTAAATCAAGAAGTCGGCCCAAAGCCCCATTTATACCAACGCGACATGCAGATTTGACAAATCCCGAGTCAAGAGCCAGATCCATCCCCCTGCTCCTTCCCCCCAAGGGTGCTTGAAGACACACGTTCAATAGAAAGGAGGCCAGAACAGATATGTCTTGCCAATTTCCAATGGGAATCCAAAAATTTCTTCAAGTTGAGGATGGCAGAGCAAGTGTTGGATTAATCAGCTTTAATAAAGATGACCAACAGCTAAGAAGGGAGCCCCAGGACTTCTGTTGCTCTCCCACAGAGGAAAGGAGCGCTTCTTCCCCAGATCTGGAGTCAGACTCCTGGAACCCCAGCCCTGCCCGGCTCCTGCTAGAGGCATGGCCTTGGGCAAGTTGTCTCACTTCTCACTGCTTCAGCTGTACACCAGAGACATTCATGGTCCCCACCCCCACCCCCATGGGGTTTTGGGGTTTTTTTTTTTTGCAAACATATGAATTCATCTCTGACTTAGATGCTTAGAACAGTGCCTGGTGCTACTCAGGGTGTAGGCAGTCAGTTTTCCTCCTCTTACTACCACACTGTAAAAGTATTGTCTGTTTCATATGCTAATTCCACTTTCCCCACGGAACAGTTACAAAAAATGCTCTGGTTTTGGAGGAAGTCAGACAGGTGCCTGAAAACCTCTGATCTAGTGCGTACTCACGAGCTGTGCCATATCATGTCATGACTTAACCCCCCCGAGCCTCGGTCTGCTCACCTGAAATAGCAGAACCCCCCACCTGGGGTTCTGAGGATGAAATGAGGGAGCACTCACCTGGTGCGTGTCCCCAAGGAAGAGCTCAGTCTGTGAAAGTCATGCTGTTCTTAGGATTAAGTTGTCGTTGGTCAAAACTATGTTAAAATCTTAGGAAAACTAGGTTTTGTCTTAATCTGACACAGAAAGTAAAAATAATACAGAGGGTTTCCCTGCTGGCTCAGTGGTAAAGAAGCCGCCTGCCAATGCAAGAGACATGGGTTCAATCCCTGAGCCGGGAAGATCTCACATGCAATTAAGCCCCTGCACCACAACTATTGAGCCTGTGCCCTAGAGCCCAGGAACCGCAATTACTGAGCCCACGTGCCACCATGCTGCAGCCCGTGTGCCCTAAAGCCCTGCTCTGCAGCAAGAGAAGCCACCGCAATGAGAAGCCCTCCCACAGCAACCGGAGAGTAGTCTCCATTTGCCGAAACTAGATAAAAGCCTACACAGCAATGGAGATCCAGCACAGCCAAAAATAAATAAAAATAAATAAAATTAAAAAGTAGTACAGAGTGAGGTAGTGCTTGAAGAGATTCTGGATCGCATATGTGAATTTTAAAAACAGGAAAGAAATTGCTCCTTGAAAAATTATCTCTTGATCTTTGTGTGAACTCAGGCCTTATAGGAGATTCTGTATCTTTAGCCTTCAAAAATCACATAGTGAAACGTTCTGTGTTAGAAGAGGTCAAGAATTATGTAAACCTTCGTGGAATTGGTCAGGATCAGAATCCCGTTAATAAACATATCAAGAGTTGGAGCTGTTACTAGATACTCCCATTCTTTCTGTAATGAAAAACGTCTATTATTGGGTGATTGTCCAGTGTACAAACTTTCACTGTTACTCTGAGACTGGGTAATACTTGTGGGTAATCGATTAAAATTCCATAATGTAGAATGTACGCTTAGTTGCTCAGTCATGTCTGACTCTCTGTGACCCCATGGACTGTAGCCCACCAGGCTTCTCTGTTCCTGGAGATTCTCCAGGCAAGAATACTAGAGTGGGTTGCCATGCCCTCCTCCAGGGGATCTTCCCAGCCCTGGATCAAAGCAGGTCTTCCCCACTGCAGGCGGATTCTTTACTGACGGAGCCCCCGGGGAAGCCCATAATGCAGATTAGAAAGTGTCTCCTTCAAGGGTCCAGGAATAGAGACGCTGGAAGAGTCTGTCTACAATGCGGGAGACCTGGGTTCGATCCCTGGGTTGGGAAGATCCCCTGGAGAAGGAAATGGCAATCTACTCCAGTACTATTGCCTGGAAAATCCCATGGACAGAGAGGCCTGGTAGGCTACAGTTCATGGGGTTGCAAGGAGTTGGACGTGACTGAGCGACTTCACTTTCACTTCAAGGGTTCAAGAATAGAGACGCTGGATTTGGAGGGAGAGAGTCTGCAGGGGCCTCAGTGACCCCATGGAGCTCCTGGTGCCTCTAATGCTTGTTCCTCCTGGAGCCATAGAATCCTCCTGCTTCCTTCTTGACTCTGCTGAACAGGATTGACTTGGGGGTGTGGAGTCTAAGAAGAACGACACCACTTATTTTAGAATATGAACAAACAAGTGCCCAGGTATGTCCGAACAAACAAGTGCCCAGGTATGTCCTTCATAAAGCCCTGTGCTAATTGCCGGAAGGACCCAGAGATCCATTAGACACTGTCCTTAGCCTTGGGGAGGCTGTGGTCAAATGGGAAAGAGAGTCTCATACAATCAGTACAAAAACGGGATGGAAAGAGAGTGAGGATGGGGGTGGAACATGTGCTCAGCAACCTGTTTGCTAAGTTAGAGCCTGGCGTTGCCATTTAGGAGAGGCTACTCACACTTAAATCGACATCAGGGACATGGCCAGCCCTAGGAAGCCCTCTCACAGGCAAGAGGTGAGAAAGAGCACCCTGGCACCCAGCACCTTCTCTGACATTCCTTCCTCTGCCAACAAATCTGACCTTCCCTCTCCCTTCAGGTAAAAATTGGAGGCTTCTATTATTTTGGTGTTACTGTGCATTTGTGCATACTAAGCCACTTCAGTCATGTCCAACTCTGTGTGACTCTATGGACTATAGGCTGCCAGGCTCCTTTGTCCATTGGACTTTCCAGGCAAGAATACTAGAGTGGGTTGCAATGCCCTCCTCTAAGGGATCTTCTCGACCCAGGAATCAAACCTGCATCTCCTGCATTTGCAGGCCCTTTCTTTTCCACTAGTATCATCTGGGAAGCCCCTTTGGTGTTACCATTCTCCCCCAAATATGGAAGCGATACATGCTTATAGAAACAAAAAGAAGGAAAGAAAACCAGATGACTGTTTGAATCTTGGTGAACTTATTCCCAATCATTTCCTGTTTTTAATTTCTTTTAGTGTATATGTGAACACATAGTTTATTTTTAATCCTGATTTTTCATTCAACATGAAAATGAATGCCTTTATAAAAACTCTGTACACAGCATTTACCTACGCATTCCACTATTATTTAGGTTGTTTCCTAATCTTTTCTGTTATATATAATTTATAAGAAACATCTTCATGCCTGAAATGGCGTTTCTAAAACTGATATCTCTTCAAAGATATCCTGTAAGATGTTTTAATAGATAAAGTGTCCTGTGCTCAAATTAGTTTGTTAAAGCCTGGGTTGAAGAAATAAGCATCTTCTGTGAAGGAATTTTCAGAGCCTTTGTACATGGTGTGTTGTGAATCTCCAACAGAGAGGTATACTTACCATGAAATTAAAAGATGCTTATCAGTGTATGGCAAAACCAATACAATATTGTAAAGTAAATAAATAAATGGTGAAAAAAAAAAGACACTTTCTCCTTGGAAGAAAAGCCACGACCAACCTAGACAGCATATTAAAAAGCAGAGACATCACTTTGCCAACAAAGGTCCATCTAGTCAAAGCTATGGTTTTTCCAGTAGCCACATATGGATGTGAGAGTTGAAGTATAAAGAAATCTGAGCGCTGAAGAACTGATGCTTTTGAACTGTGGTGTTGGAGAAGACTCTTGAGAGTCCCTTGGACTGCAAGGAGATCAAAGGGGTCAATCCTAAAGGAGATCAGCCTTGAATATTCATTGGATGGACTGATGCTGAAGCTGAAGCCCCAATACTTTGGCCACCTGATGTGAAGAACTGACTCATTGGAAAAGACCCTGGTGCTGGGAAAGATTGAAGGCAGGAGGAGAAGGGGATGATAGAGGATGAGATGGTTGGATGGCATCACGGACTCAATGGACATGAGTATGAGCAAGCTCTGGAAGCTGGTGATGGACAGGGAAGCCTGGTGTGCTGCAGTCCATGGGGTCCCAAAGAGTTGGACACAAGTAAGCAACTCAACTGAACTGAACACTTATCAGACTTCATGGACCATGGAATCCTTCCTTTTCAAGACTTTACTAGCATGACTGATACTTTTCAATAGAATTAAGATATGGTTCTTTTTTTTTTTTTTTTTGCAAAAACACGTTTGAAATCTCTTTCAAACACTTTTAAAATGACTAATGTGTCCCTGATATCAAAATCAGACAGGGTAGATCAAGATAGAAAAACTATGGGTCATTTGCTTTTAAATGCAAATACAACAATCCAAAAGAAAACTTTAGCAAATCAATTACAACAGGGTGTAAAATAGATTAGGGATGCAAAGACCCTTCAGCATTGAGAAATGCAGTAATGTAAATTATTACATTGAAAGATTAAGAAAAAAAGTCTAGTGGTCATCTTAGGTGACATCAAGACAGCCTACAAAATTTCAGATTTATTCTAGATTGAAATGAAAAGGAAAGCCTCTTAGAAAATAGCTATAAAATACAAAACAGCTATAAAATAAAACTTTTTAAATGGAATAGAATACATAATAGAATATAAAATTAATATCTAAAGAAGGATATTTGGACTGAAATTAGGAATAAAACAAGAATACCTTCTCTAAGTATCATTATTCTACACCACATGGAATATCTAGCTACAGCATCCTGGTGGGGAAAGTACTTAGTATGTTGATTAAACTAATAATTTAGAAATATGTTTCTATTTAAGAGTTCTTGGGAAAATCCAATAACCATTAATTGAATAGAAATCTTTAGTTAAAAATTCCATATTAGCTAGGGAAAAAAGAACCAAATAGCTACTTGGCTAAACAAGAAAATTTCTTAAAGGAAAAAGACAAAACAATAATGAAAAATCAAAAGTAAGCACAGACACAGATGGATCAAAATGTAGATATTTAAAGATTATATGATTATATGAAATTCAAAAAACATATAAACAATTAAACACTAACCAAAAATCTTGCAAATTAAGAACCACAGTGCTAGCTAACCTTTAGGTCAAACAGAAAATTAAAGGCAAATAGCAAACCACTTAGAAAACAATGAAGAAACACTTTATTCTAAAAATCTATAATACACATTGAAATGCTTTAAAAAATCTATAATAAGTGTTTAGTTATCAAAGATGAAAAATAAGGAAACAATAATAGAAAGAAACCAGGAAGTAGAAAGGGAACTATAAATAAAGGAAAAGAAAGAAAGTGGAAATGTACTAATTTAAAAAACAAAGTTAATGAAATAGAAAACCATAGCAACCAAGATAGTAGAAGGGTAAATTAATCCAAAAGCTGTTTCTTTCGAAAGAACACTTAAAAAAGTGTGATTAAGGGCAATATGCATGATAAAAATGATAGTAGAAATTGAATCACAGGTAAAAGAGAACTTATTTTAAAAAAAATGAGGAAATGTAACATGTAATACTATGGCAAATACTTTGACAATGGAGAGTGAAAAAATTAAGTATAAATTACCTAAATTGGTCCAATAAAAAAGTAGAAACTCTGAATAGACCAGTTACCACAGAAGAAATTGCAAAGCTACTTAAAGATATATTAAGAAACATACAAAGCAAGATAGTTTCACAGCTGAACTCTATCTAACTTTTAAAGATCAGATAAATAAATCCAATATTATGTAAAGTATTCTTGGCCAGAAATAAAGAAATCTTCCCAATTAAATTCATGTAGTTTGCATGCCTTTAACACCAAAATCTGACCAAAAAATTATCAAAAAGAACAATTATAGTCTGACTTAACTTATGAAAATCAATGTAAAAAGTCTAAATAGAATTTTTTAGAATCCATCAATGTAGCAAAAGAATATTTTGATATTTTTATTAAAAAACTTTTCATAAGAAGGCAAAACAGGTTCAGCAGCTCTACAATTATCAACACAATCCATTGCATTAGTAAATTAAAGGAGTAAATCATTTGATCAAATCAACAGATGCTAGAATGGCAATTGATAAAATACAGTGGTAACTTTATCCCTAATAAAAATTTTAAGTAAAATGGATAGAGAAGTAAATAACTTAATAACTACATTACTTACTTGTTTACTAAATGATTATTTACTAAATTAATAAAGACCATTTAATAAAAATCAATAGCAAATATATTCTATAAGAGGAATATATTAAATCATATCAGTTAAATTAGAAATTAGATAGTGATGTCTGCCATTGCTGTTATTATTAATTATTGTCCTTAAAGTTTTAGCAGAAGCAATACAAGTATTATGGATTGAATTGTGTTTCCATTGAAAAAATGCTGAAGCCCTAACCTGAAGTTCCTGTGAGTCCCATCTTATTTGGAAATAGAATCTTTGCAGATGATTGAGTTAAAAGGAGGTCGTTAGGACTGGGCCCTAATCCACTGCTACCAATGTCCTTATAAGAAGGAGAAATTTGGACACATACAATGTACTCAGGACAGATTTTTTGTGTGTGTTGGGAGGAGTCTCTAAAATCATGGGGGATGGTGACTGCAGCCATGAAATTCAAAAACACTTGCTCCTTGGAAAGAAAGCTATTACAAACCTAGACAGTGCAGAGACATCACTTTGCCAACAAAAGTCCATGTAGTCAAAGCTATGGTTTTTCTAGCAGTCATGTACGGATATGAGAGTTGGATCATAAAGAAGGCTGAGCACTAAAGAATTGATGCTTTCGAACCGTAGTGCTGGAGAACTCTTGAGAGTTCCTTGGACTGCAAAGAGATCAAACCAGTCAATCCTAAGGAAAATCAACCCTGAATATTCATTGGAAAGACTGATGCTGAAGCTGAAGTTCCAATAATTTGGCCACCTGATGTGAAGAGCCAACTCATTGGAAAATCCTCTGATGCTGGAAAAGATTGAGGGCAGGAGGAGAAGAGGACAACAGAGGATGAGATGGTTAGATGGCATCACCAACTCAATGGATATGAATTTGAGCAAGCTCCAGGAGATAGCAGGGGAGAGAGGAACCTGATGTGCTACAGTCCATGGGGTCGCAAAGAGCCAGACACAACTTAATGACTGCACACCATGCACTCAGGAAGAGTGCCACAGAATAGAAAGGCAGAGGTTGGGGTGATGCTTCTACAAGCGAAGGAACACCCAGGATTGCCAGCCAGTCACCAGAAGCCTGGGGAGAGGCAGGAAAATGATTCTGCCTCCCAACTCAGAAGGACCCAGCCCTGAGTCCACCTTGCTCTCAGAACTGTGAGACAATGCATTCTGTTTTTAAGCCACTCTATAATCCTTTGCTCTGGCAACCCTAGCAAAGTAATGCAACATGAAAATTAAATGGCGGATATAAGCATTGGAAAAGAAGAGACAACCACCTGTTTTTAATAATGTTATAACCTTATACCCAGAAAACCCCCAAAGATATCTTTTTTGTTACTAGAATAATAATAAGTAAGGCGTCCTCATACAAGATGAAGGAATAGCATGCAGTGGCTCTCCTCTCTTCTCAGTGTGAGCGTTGTCTGGATTCCCTCCGTCTGCCCTCCTGATCCGCTGCCCTCGCCTCCTGCCTGGCTCTGCTCATGTGCGTGGACTTCCCTGTCCTCTGGATTCCAGCTGGGTTCAGCCAGTGGGAACCACTGGTAGGAGGTCAGAGGACAGCAGGAGGGAGAGATAGGCTGTCTCTCTTTCGCCGTCTGTGGATGGGCGATGTGTTCCTCTGCCAAAGGCTCCTCTCCAGCTAGCCTGTCCTGAAGCTGTAGCTTTCCCTCCAGGTTCTGTAAGCAGCTCCCTGGCGACCCTCCTGCCTGCTTTGGCTCACCCTGGTGTGCTTCTCCGCTCACTGGCTTCCCTTACTTATACCCATACCTTTATGCATACTTTCTTTTCTCTATTCTAAATATTTTTATTGGAATATAACTTCATCACAGAGCATGGAGCTGAGCGTCCTGTGCTTTATAGCCAGTTCCCACGAGCTAGCTATTTTCCAGGGCTTCCCAGGTGGCACTAGTGGTGAAGAACCCACCGGCAATGCAGGAGACGCCAGAGACACCCAGGGTAGTGGATATACATCAGTCCTGGTCTCCCAGTTCGTCCCAACCTTCCTTTCTCCCGCTGTGTCCACGTGTGTGCTCCCTATGTCTGAGTCTCTATTCCTGCCTTGAAAATAGACCCATCTGTCCCATTTGCCTAGATTCCTCATACTTGCATTAATATATGATATTTGCACTTTCTGGTCAAATATTTTCAGCACGCTACTCCATATTCCATGTGCTTCTGGCCAGATCACTGCCACAAGCACCTAGAAGTGGAAACTGGAAAATATATTTCATTCACAATGGTAACAAAATCCACAAATAGTATTTCACTGAAAATGTGCCGTCTCTAAAAGGAGAAAACCAAAGGCACATATTGGATGATAGAAGACGAGAGTTGAACAAATACTCTTTTTGGGTTAGAAGGCTTACTGCCATAAAAAGTCAGTTCTCCTAAATTAATATATGAAAGTAATCTAATTGCAATTAAAATCTCAATGAGTTGTTTCCAAATTGGATGGAATGATATTAAAGCTTAAATGGAAGAGTAAGTGCCCCCAGAATAGCTAAGAAAGTTACGGGAAAGAACAGTGAGTACACTTCCTCACAAAATAATGGGTCGTGATTTAAGCTCTGCAATCAGGTCATTGTGGCTTCAGAAAGAGACAACGAGATCAGTGGAACCAAAGAGAGAAGCAAAAATTGGACCTCAGCAAGTACAAAAATATAATAGACTACAAGGTTTCATTTCAGTGGAAAAAAGATGGATTATTTAATAAATTGTGTCAGTATAATGGATGTCTGAAGGAAGATATCATTGGATCCTTATTTACATCACATTAAAAAACGTAATCTAGATGGACTGAAGATTTGAAAATAAACAAAAAAGAGGAACTAAAAATTTCAAGAAAATATAGAATTTGTGTGCATACCATCTAGGGACTGAATAGGCCTTCTTAATCACCACCGGAAGCCTATAAGTCATAGATTTTAAATTTATACACATACACACATGTAGAGACAAGGAAAAAGTCTTTAAATTCTAGGAAGACAAACTGGGCTCAGTACACAGTCAACAGTGCGTGTGTGTGTGTGGGTAATCAGTGTGTGATCAGTCGTGTCCAAGTCTTTGTGACTCCATAGACTGTAGCTCACCAGGCTCCTTTGTCCATGGGATTATTTCAGCAAGAATACTGGAATGGGTTGCCATTTACTCCTTCAGAGATCTTCCTTACCCAGGGATCAAACTGGCATCTCCTGCATTGATAGGGCAGATTCTTTACCACTGAGCCACCTAGGAAGCCCAACAGACAAATGATAATTTTGTAATGTGTTTGTAATGTATTTAGGTGTCAGTTTGCCCTTAGAGACTCCGGAGGAAAACTGGGGCAGATAGGGATCTTTCTTCCTGTTCTGGTGTCTTCTCAGCCTGCTCCTGCTGTATACAGCGGCCCCTAGTGTGCACGACACCCAGTGGGGACACCCCCTGTGAGTTTCAGCAGGACCACCTCTGCAGGGTGCTGCCGGGAGTTCAGAGGTGTCTCTAGTGATGGAGATCCATGACAGTCTCACTGGTCCCATGCTGTTCCTCCAGGGAAGGAGGAACAAGGACCAGCCCCAGAGTCTGCACTGAGGTCCACTCTTCCCTTGACCCGGCTGCACACTTTCTCCGCATCTCTGCTCAGGTGCCAGCTCTGCGACGTCCTCCCTGAGCATTCTGTCTAAAATAGCGCTGTATCCTCCACTGCCTCTGTCACTGCCATCCCCTTCTCTTCCCCTCCCCTCTGACTCCCGTGCATTCGCACCTGGGTTGTCCATCTGTCCCTCTAGAATGGAAGCTCTGTGAGCAGAGGGATTTGACCTGCTTTGTTCGCAACTGTACACAGCTGGCAACAGCAGTGCCTGGTACATAGCAGGTGTTCAGTAAGTTTTGAATGAGTGAGTGAATGACTTGACTGCCAGTGGACTAGAAAAATTTCAAATAACTCAAAATTGGGGCTTCCCTGGTGGCTCGGATGTAAGCGATCTGCCTGCCAGTGCAGGGGATACGGGTTCAATACCTGGTCCGGGAAGATTCCACGTACCTCGGAGCAGCTAAGCCCGTGTGCCTCCACTACTGAGCCTGGGCTCGAGAGCCCAAGCTCCACAACAAGAGAAGCCACCGAGATGAGAAGCCCATGCACCCCAACTAGTGAGCAGTCCCTGTTCTCTGCAATAAGAGAACAGTCCACGCAGCAATGAAAACCCAGGACCGCCAAAACTAAGATAAATAACTCAAATTTTATTATTAATATTGTAGGGATGAGCGCTGAAGGATATGCCCACATTATAAATTGTCACAACCCTTTTTTTAAGATGCTGTCTGGAAATGTTTATCCCATTCGTGGGAGTCTAATCCACAGAAATAAAAATAGAAGGACATAAGGACATACATAAGAGGATATTTATTTGTGCATTATTTAGCAAAAAAAAAAAATAAATAAAAGGGGGAAATTAAATTAAACCCTGTCAGGAGGAGAATGGTTGAATAAATCATAGCACAACCACATTATGAAATATACTGTGGCAATTTATTATAAAATGAACTAAAGTTATACACGTTGTTTTGGAGGGACTTGTGTGAGGTTCTGTTGAATTCAAAAGGCAAGCCTCAAAAATATGTGTATTCAGGCTTATAGAACCAACTTATGTTGCCAGGGGGAAGAATGGGGAAAAGGAGTAGTTAGGGAGTTTGGAATGGACATGTACACACTGCTGTATTTAAAATGGATAACCAACAAGATCCTACTGCATAGCGCATGGAACTCTGCTCAGTGTTATTTGGCAGCCTGGATGGGAGGGGAGTCTGGGGGAGAATGGAGACATGTATCTGTATGGCTGAGTCCTTTTGCTGTCCACCTAAAACTATCACAGCATTGTTAATCGGCTGTACTCCAATACAAAATAAAAAGGTTTTAAAAAAGAAATATTTGTATAATATATCCTTTGTATATTTTAAACCTTTAAATCTTTGAAATTATTTTTATTAAAAACTATGCTAATAACATGAGTACCTGCAATGTACCGAGAAGTGATGCAAACATACCAAAGAAATAAAATTGTCTCATTGAGAAAGATGTCACTTTATTAATTATTCATACAGACACAATGTTTACTTTTCTTACTGAGTAACAGAATGGTTGTATACCACAATAGAAGTGTGGAAAAATTCTGAGAGGGTGGTATCCCAAAGATTTTCTTGAGCAGATAACTTGCTCTAATGTGGTTTTAAGAGAAATGATACTTTAGATCAGGAAGAAGGTGGCAAATGGCTAACTAATTTGCTTGCTAAAAAGTTTTTACTTATGTGGGAATATCAGATTCATAGGCGCATGCACGTAAGTTCCATAAATGAGGGTTATACAAAGTTCCATAAATCAAGATGATAAGAAATTCGTAACGGTAATTATGAATTAAATAATTTGCATCACTAGTATATCATTTTTCAAAAAAGATCTATCAGTGCATCTGAAAGTGAAAGTGTTAGTCGCTCACTCACTTCCGACTCTTTGTGACCCCATGAACTGTAGCCCACCAGGCTCCTCTGTCTGGAATTCTCCAGGCAAGAATACTGGAGTGGTTCAGTTCAGTTCAGTTCAGTTCAGTTTCTCAGTTGTGTTTGACTCTTTTCGACCCCATGAACCGCAGTACGCAAGGCCTCCCTGTCCATCACCAACTCCCGGAGTCCACCCAAACCCACGTCCACCGAGTTGGTGATGCCATCCAACCATCTCATCCTCTGTTGTCCCCTTCCCCTCCTGCCCTCAATCTTTCCCAGCATCAGGGTCTTTTCAAATGAGACAGCTCTCTGCATCAGGTGGCCAAAATATTGGAGTTTCAGCTTCAACATCAGTCCTTCCAATGAACATCCAGGACTGATCTCCTTTAGGATGGACTGGTTGGATCTCCTTGCAGACCAAGTGACTCTCAAGAGTCTTCTCCAACACCACAGTTCAAAAGCTTCAATTCTTCGGTGCTCAGCTTTCTTTGTAGTCCAACTCTCACATCCATGACTACTAGAAAAACCATAGCTTTGACTAGACGGACCTTTGTTGGCAAAGTAATGTCTCTGCTTTTGAATATGCTATTTAGGTTGGTCATAACTTTCCTTCCAAGGAGCAAGCGTCTTTTAACTTCATGGCAGCAATCACCATCCGCAGTGATTTTGGAGCTCAGAAAAGTAAAGTCAGCCACTGTTTCCCCATCTATTTGCCATGAAGTGATGGGACCGGATGCCGTGATCTTAGTTTTCTGAATGTGGAGCTTTAGGCCAACTACCAATTCCTTCTCCAAGGCATCTTCCTGACCCAGGGATTGAACCCAGGTCTTCTGCGTTGGTGGCTCAGACGGTAAAGCATCTGCCCACAATGTGGGAGACCTGGGTTCTGTCCCTGGGTCAGGAAGGTGACTTGGAGAAGGAAACGGCAACCCACTCCAGTATTCATGCCTGGAAAATCCCATGGATTTGGGGAGTCTGGTGGGCTACAATCCATGGGGTCGCAAAGAGTTGGACACGACTGAGCGACTTCAGTTCACTTCACTTCACTTCACTTCTGCATTGCAGGCAGATTCTTTACCACCTGAGTCACCAGGGAAGCCCCATTAATGCATCTACTGGAGAATTATATTTGATGTAATCTGTTGCATGCATTCAGACATAATCTAGCTTGAAAAACTCCTGCAGTGTAGCAATCCCTAATAAACCAAGAAACATAGGATAAGCAAAGAAAATTGTTATCTATTTGTAGTTGTAAGGAAAGAAATTGCATTGTTTGTACAGTCAACTGTTCCTAATGTCTCCACACTTTATCTTCTCATCAACAGGTGTATTTGAGAATAGAGGATTGTACAAATCCTGATGAGGGGTACCATGAGCTAGTTCACAAGGAGAGTCAATATTCACTGAAGACAGAAGTAGTTAATTAACTGCTTTTAAAAATCTCAAAACTTATGGACAAATTACAAGTATGGTATAGATAACTCTTTTTATGAACCATTTCAGAGAAAGTTATGTACACGATGCTCCAAATATTTAGTATGTATTGTGTATTCCTACAAAAAAAGATGTTCTCCAACATAAATATATTTCAAATAAAAAATCAGGAAATTAACATTGATATAATACTATTATCTGACCCTCAGACAGTATTCAAAGCTTCCAAATTATCCCAATAATGTTTTTATAGAAAAAGGATCCAGTTTAGAATCATAGGTTAAGCTTAGTTGTCACCCATCACTTCATGGCAAACAGATGGGGAAACAGTGACAGACTTTATTTTGGGGGGCTCCAAAATCACTGCAGATGGTAACTGCAGCCATGAAATGAAAAGATGCTTGCTCCTTGGAAGAAAAGTTACGACCAACCTAGACAGCATATTAAAAAGCAGATACGTTACTTTGCCAACAAAAGTCAGCCTAGTCAAAGCTATGGTTTTTTCAGTAGTCACATATGGGTGTGAGAGTTGGACTATAAAGAAAGCTGAGTGCCAAAGAATTGATGCTTTTGAACTGTGGTGTTGGAGAAGACCCTTGAGAGTCCCTTGGACTGCAAGGAATTCCAACCAGTCCATACTAAAGGAAATCAGTCCTGACTATTCATTGAAAGGACTGATGCTAAAGCTGAAACTCCAATCCTTTGGCCACCTGATGCAAAGAACTGACTCATTGGAAAGGACCCTGATGTTGGGAAAGATTGAAGATGGGAGGAGAAGGGGACGACAGAGGATGAGATGATTGGATGGCATCACCAACTCAATGGACATGAGTTTGAGTATACTCTGGGAGTTGGTGATGGCCAGGGAGGCTTGCTGCAGTCCATGGGCCTGCAAAGAGTCGGACATGACTGAGCGACTAAACTGAACTGAACTGAACTAACTTTTTAAAGATTACAGACCAGTTATTTTGTGGAATTTCCTTCCATTTGGGTTTGCTATTTCCTCATGATTAGATTCACAGTACATATCTGTGACAAGAATACCACAGGCATGATGCTATGTTCTTCTGTTGGATCCCACGAGATGGCAAACAATCTCAATTTGTCCCATTACTGATGCTTAATTTGATCCTTTGATTAAAGTGGAGTCTGCCAGCCTTCTCCTCTGTAGAAGTTCTCTTTTTCTACTTGTAATTAATAAGCATTTTGTGGGGAGGTATTTTGAGACTATGTAGACATCCAATTCATCATCAAAATTTTAATTTACTCATTCATTTATTTATGTCACTGTGAACTCACTTTCATATTCTATTAGATGGGTTATAATTCATTGCTAAAATTATTTAGTTTGATCCTCAAATTATACCAAATTTGGCCAATGAGAGCTCCTTCAGTCTGGCTCCTGTCCTTTTGACTTGTCCTCATCATTCTTTAAGCACTTTCTTACTTCTGGGCACAAAAAGAAACTCCAAGCTTGTTTTGTTATTTGTCTGTATCAGCCATGGAATCAGTCATTTCTCCAAGGTGCCTCAGTTTCTTTTAGTAAAAAAATGGTATTGAGAAACCAATATCTGAATGCTAGGTGTGCTCAGTGCTATTGAGATGTCCCTGCTTCTTGGTCCTTCTGCTGGACAGAATTAGGAAATATGTCATATACACATACATATTTACACTGGTTTTTTTTTTTTTTTGATATACATCTGCTGCTGCTGCTGCGACATATAAGTCGCTTCAGTCGTATCTGACTCTGTGTGACCCCATAGACGACAGCCCACCAGGCTCCCCCGTCCCTGGGATTCTCCAGGCAAGAACACTGGAGTGGGTTGCCATTTCCTTCTCCACTATATATATCTATATTTATTGAAAACCATGTGTTCACATCAACACATGAAGATTTTAACTTTCTTCTTTCCCATAATCGTAATTCCCTTCTCAGACAATGAGAAACCTAGTTCCTATTATTCTTAGTATTTAATTCATCAGACTCTGAAGTGAATGCCGTCTTCACTCACACACTCTGACACTCTTCATCAGCCCATCTCCACCCCCTCCCCTCCATGAAGATGCCCCCTTTTCCTCATCCCAACATCTGTATTGAGCAGCTACATTCCTGGAAGTACAGACGCGCCCCTCATGCCAGGCAGGTGCAAATGCAAACCCCTGCTCTGGGACACTGTAGCTCCCCCTGCCTCCCACAGATGCCTTTTTGCTCAAGCCCACTGACCACTTTCTCTGACTGGACTATTATCAACTTCGTTACTGGTTCACACAGCCTTAGTTAGATGCTGTAGCCTAAGGAAACTTTCTGGGGACTGCATTGGCCCAGAAAGGTGAGGGAGTGATGGAGCCTTCCAATATTGCTGGGGGAGACAGTTCACTCCCCTGCTCCACGTGGCCTCCCAGATTGCGATGGGTATAACAGAAGTGTGAGCAGGCAGCTGCTCCTGTGCCCTGGGAAGCCTGCACAAAAGGCCTTGGTAAGCTTCCCAGCCCTCCCCATCACAAATGCCACCTTGCCCAATCCACTCTTTCGTAAGCTGGGCTGAAAACAGAAATTCCAGGGTGTACCCGCCACACTTGCCATACCCTGGAATAGCACCTCCTGCCTACTGCCACCTCCCTCCCGAGGGTTTTGAACCTTCCTGCTGTCTCACCGTGCACCATTGAGAGACTAGTGAACTGAGAAGAAAAAGGCTTTTCTTGACTATAGATCTAGTATTTTAAATAAGACTAAAAACATCATTGTCTTTTGCCATTAAATGACTGAAGGTGAAACTTAGTGCACTTATAATGTATCAAGGAGAGTAATTATGAGATAATTTAATTGCTAAATCATCCTGTCTAAATTAGAAACTGTTAAAAGCAGAGTCTGTGCTCATAAACATTTAATATTTTATACTAGTTTTTATTTTATGCCTTCAATAAAAATGATTTAACAGTGTTGTCTTATATTTGAAAGGTTTGGAAATGCCTGCTACATTTTTGGCTCTCTGACACTTACTCAGAAGATGGCGTTACTCAGCTTTCTTTTTCTTAACATTTCAACGATAATGATATGGTGAGGAGGAAAATGCAACACACTCTGGGAGCTTAAACAACTGTGAGAACATTCCAGTCACAGGTTGAGATTTGTTCATACAGAACCCGAGGTGTGAGTTTGTCACAGCGTTGCAGCTCTCTGATGCTCAGGAATCATCTTTTGTTTTGAAAACAGTCACACACGCTCCCTCTCCAGAGGCTTTCAGGGCAGGGCTCTTGTCTTCCCATTGTTTCTGGGACTCTCTCGGACATAAGGAGCATTCCAGCAACTCGAAGCCAGGGCTCAAGGGCACCCAGGCATGGTTTAGAACCCAGCCAAACGAGGCACTGATACTATACGGCACCTCCTTTCTACGTTTTAGAGATCTTTTTCTTTTTTTTTTAATCTCCTCAAATCCGGGTCATTTTTTGTTTTATTTTTGTCTATCTGTGTCAGCTTTCAATTTTTTTTTTTTTTTAACCTAGCTGTGGTGGGCAAATCTAGTCCCTGGAGTACACCCACCAGCATCGCTGAGGCATCTCCCAGTTCCCTCAGGAGCTGACCTGCCTGGAGGAAGTGAAAGGCAGTGGTGCTCCAAGCTCCCTGGCTCAGAGTGGAATGCCCGCCCTCAGCCTCTGCGGATCTCAGCCCAGGGCCCCTTCGAGGACTGCTCAGGTGCAGGCTCCTCCTGGGAGCCATGTTGGGTCACCACAGCAGAGGCAAACCTGCCCTCCTTCGAAGAGTCGCTGTTTTCTGGTGCCTTCCTAATGGCGCACCACTTTGAGCAAATCGTGACTCCTGACCTTTGTGCCATCTTCTGATCTCTTTGGGTAGGTAACACTAAGTTATTCGAAGGCAGGCACTCAATGGGATTCAAGCTTGAGCTTCTCACCGTGCCTCAGTAGCACAAAAACAGGTATTGAATGAATAAGGGAAAGGAGAGAATCAGACAGAATGAAGTTTCAGAGGGAAAAGCCTATATGCAATACGCAGGTATCACAGAGGCTACAGCTTTAACAGTTAGTTACAGCTGTCTTTTTTTTTTTTTTAATGTTGATTTATAATGTAGTATTTTTTAATTTTTGGTTGCACCCTGCAACACATGGGGTCTTAGTTCCCTGACCAGGGATCAAACCCACACCCCCTGCATTGGAAGGCAAAGTCTCAAGCCACTGGACTCCAGAGAAGTCCCAGGTACAGTTGTTTTAAGAATGAGGAAGCCGAGCTAATGGGGAGGATAAGGTCTAACCAGGCACGGACGGACATTGTGCTCAAATTCCCCTGTGGCCTTGGCTCCAATACACTTAGGTTCTTCTGAAATTCTGTAGCTTGGAGACGCCTGTGAAGAATCAGAGACGTCGTGGTCTTGGCTTCATTGTCAGGAACAGCTCAGGACTGGGATGTGAAATGTTGAAGTAAAAACTCGAAGCTTTCAAGAAAAAAGAAAGAAGGCAGAGGCGGATGAGAACACAGAGCAATGAGGCCAAAGAGACCATCGGCCACACCTCCGGCTGCGCTTGGCCCACGTGCTCCCCCAGCCACACCTGGGCAGCCACGTACCAGCCTCTACAACGTCAATTACACACGTACCAGACAGTCACTCCATCAGTTAAGCTATGCCCACCGCCCCAAAGCGTGCCCAGTCACAGCCTGACGCACTGGGATCGAGGGCTTCCTTTTCTCTCCTCTTGATTGTGCGGAGTGGTTCTTTGGCCTCAGGCTTCCTTTCGTAGAGCCTGGTTGTGGATGGTCTCCAGTGTTGCTCCTCCGTGCTTACAAAAGAACCGGGCTGAGAGGGCAAATTGGGACCAGAAAGTTTTTTTGGAACTTCTTTTGGCGACAAGCCTAAAAGGCCATTAAAGCTAAAAGCCATGTAATTTTTCTCCTGGGCAGAGAATGGAGTGAGGATCTGGTTCTATTTATGAAGTAAGACTCCTGCCTTTGTAGGAAGTTTGTGGTAGAAACAACCCATTTTGTGTTTTCAGTTTAAAAATGATTTCCTCTGCTCTGCTAGGTGAATAAATAATTGTGCTCCATTATGATAGAGATAATCATTTTGTTCACATATGAGACCCTCTGGAAACAACAGATGATAAAGGATCAAGGCTGGGTATTAGGAAGTCTTAAACTTTTTCAAGTGTGTATCTTCGAAGAATGTTAAAGAATAAAGACATCCGGTAAAGGTCAAATTCGTGTTCTTATTTAAGGACTGTGTTCATTTGACATTTTGGTTGAGGAAAGACAGTTTCTCTGCTACTCAGAGAGGAAGTAAAATTTGTCTAATGGCAGCTGTAGTGCGGCTGTTAAACAAAGGCCTGATTTTCATTTCCTCTCTGTTCTAAATCATTGGGGGTGGATGGATGGCTTTGCCAGATGAAGGAAGACAACAGTAAAGGAAAATAAAACAGGTCCCTATCCATGAAGACACAAACACAAAAACCATTTCAAATGAAACATGCTTGACGGACATTTTTAGTTTTAACATGCATATATAAATATGCAACCTGAAAAAATGGCTTTGGAGGATAAAGTGAAAGTTGCTCAGTCATGTCCGACTCTTTGCAACCCCATGGACTATACAATCCATGGAATTCTCCATGCCAGAATACTGGAGTGGGTAGAAGGATAAACAGGAAACAAAAAACAGTGGCAGAATTTCCTACAGACCTCAAATTTTGTGTTGGCTTGGAGGAATAAAGTGCTTGATGAAGACTGTCTTGTGGGTTTGGACTGCTTGACATGACTGATACTATTCAGTGATGGTCAATCATTTAAACCAGTGGAAGGCCTCAGAGAGAAATGTTGTTGTCAAAAGGAGCCTTGATTGTTCTCTACACCTCTTCCAGCCACTTAATCACTGGCACAGAGGCATCAGGGTGTTCAGAAGTCCTGCCCATGGTGACCGCCATGCTGAGAAGCTGCTGCTGGGCACAAGGACAGGCCCGGGAGTCCCAGCCTCTGCTGGTCTCTGAGCACTGTCTAGCATCGCCCCACCTGCCCACCTCAGACACCATCTGTCTTGCTGTTACCCACACCAAAGTCCTCCCAGCCTCTTGAGCAGCCACGGGAGCAAGCGCAGTGCTGCTGAGCTTAATTCATCTTCCTCTTCAGACTGTGTTTAGGGCTGGCTGGCAAAGATCAATGCTCCTCCAGTGTGCTTTGGACCAGAGAGGAAATGAACAGAGGGGTTTTCAGTTCACCACAGCTGTAACTGTCTCCGTACAACTCTGTCTTCCCTGCCCTGACCCACAGCGGGCCCCTCATTTGGACCATGGCTGGCACTGGTGGGTTGAATTCTGTTTAAGAAACACCTGCCTACCTGCCCGTTCGTTGGCAGCTGAGATACTTTGTTACAGGGCCCTTATTGTAAAATCTTTACTATCCATTTATTATAAGTTACTACTGGTACATTTTCAAGTTGCCAGAAGAATTCTCTTCTATAAGGCTACTGGTGTATCTTTAAAAAACTATGATCTAAACATTCATTTAAATGTTTACAGAAGGAGTAATGTAGGAAACGATTTGCTGCGAAAGTGGTGACTTTGAATGCTATTTTTAAAAATTTGGTTTATCCCAACTTTAAAAAGAGTATATGCTGCATATATTGTTGATACATATATAAGAGATGAGGTTTTTCCTTCATGAAAGAAAAGAAAGAACCAAAAAGAGTTCAGAAGCTATAGTAGTTATTGTGGTTGTTGGTCACTCAGTCATGTCCGACTTTTTTACACCACCATGGACTAGCCTGCCAGATGTGTCTGTCCATGGGATTTCCCAGGCAAGAGTACTGGGGTGGGTTGCCATTCCCTTCTCCAGGGGCTCTTCCCAACCCAGGGATCGACCCGTGTCGCCTGCATCTGCTGAATTGGCAGGCAGATTCTTTACCACTGAGCCACGTGGGAAGCCCAAGAGTTCAGAAGAGAATTTTAGTTAAGCAAGTACTTAAGGAATGTGAAAGCTGTTATGTGTTGGGGGGAGAAGAAAGGGAGAGGAAATGAAAATGCCTTGCTCAGCTAAAAGGAGAATCGACCCCAAGTGTTGCTCGAGATGACACCCGTGCACCTCATCGCTGTAGGAAACAGCTCCCATCAGCACACAGGGACCTGGGGTGGCCATAACAGAGGGGGCTTTGTCGATAACTCGGTGTCTTATTTTATTTGGATTTCTGAAAAGCACACGTTTTTGTAAACTCTTGGTGTTATCTTCTGACTGTTGCTGTTTAGTGCTCAGTGGCCTCCGACTCTTTGTGAGTCAGACTGTCCATGGTCAAATAAGCGAGGCTGTTTTGTTTCTGTCCATGGAATTCACTAGGCAAGAATACTGGAGTGGGTTGCCATTCCCTTCTCCAGGGGATCTTCACAACCCAGGAATCGAACCCCAGTCTCCTGCATGGCCGGTGGATTCTCTACTGTCTGCGCTTCTAGGGAAGACTACTAACCACTAAATGTGTCAGAGTTGAGGATAAAAGGGAGTCTTTCACCTGCACCTCTTTAAAATTCAGAGGTAAAGCTCTCATCCCTGGTGGCTCAGCTAGTAAAGAATCCACCTGCAATGGGAGAGGCCTGAGTGTGATCTCTGGGTTGGGAAGATCCCCTGGAGAAGGGAAAGGTTACCCACCCAGTATTCTGGTCTGGAGAATTCCATGGACAGAGGAGCCTGGCAGGCTACAGTTCCTGGGGTCACATAGAGTCGGACATGACTGAGCAACTTCTCGATTTCAAAGTCCTCATACTGTGAGAGTCTGTGACTCTGTTTTAAGAAAATGCTGGGACCAGGAAGGAGTCAGGCTACCCAGGGCACATGGTTAATGATTTGGGACCTTAGAGGAGCACTTCATTATAAATAAAAGGCAGTTCTCATGTTCTAGTAAATACGCTGAAATGCTTTCTAAAATCCCTCTACCTCTAAGATTCCCAAATTCATCATATAATTTATTGTTGTTTGTTGTTTGAGTGAGCAAAAGAAGCCTTTATTTTTTATTTTTTCATTTTTTAAATTCAATAAGCCAGTGCAAAAAAATCCTATGCATTCTAACCTATTTGGTCTCTCACAAAGCCCTTTAATTTGAAAGAAAATGAAGAATTATTATAGAGATCCACCAAAAAATTTTTAATGCAAAATGAGCGAGACTGTTTTGTTTCTGCTACTGGTGCAATATTTTCTCACGGTTATGCTCTTGAAACATGAATCTGTGATAGTTTAAGAGCTGAATACATAATTTAATACTGCCCAAGGCCAGCATTAGCTAAAGCAGATGTTTGTGAAAGATGCATGTCTTTATTGGAGGTTTGAGCTGCCCTAATTCGGTCCATTTCACTCTGCCTCACTTTCAGGGCTCACCATATCCTCTCTTCTGCAATGGCAGAGACTAGTAACACACACCCCATTTAAAGGTAGCTCAGGAGAGCCCACTATACACCACGATGAAGCTGCCCCAAACACAGAAGGGGTTGTCTTTGGGGACTATTGACACATCACTGAATCCCTGAATCTCACAGCAGGAAGCCCCTCAGAATGTTACTGGTTCAACTTGATGCTTGGATTCTCTGCAATGTCCCGGCCATATAGTTGAACTCTGCAGTGACGGGGACTCTCAAGGTCACACATTTGCTCTGTGACTACATAGCTCTCACAAGGAAGCAGTTGGAGGGTGGTGACTAGGAGCACCAGTGTAGGAATCCCAGCCTCGCCCCGTCCTCCCTGTATGACCTTGGGCTAGGTCCTTTAACCTCTCTGTTTCCTCATGGCAGTAACCACATAGGGTTGTTCTGAGGATCCAATGAGACAACGGATATAAAATCCTTAACACAGTGTCTAGCATATTGTAAGGACTAAGTGGAAGCCATTTTTAATAATTTAAATTGTAGTCAGTGTCCTTTGCACTGGATTTCCAACCTCTGATTCCGGTTCTGCCCCCATAGCTGAGCCAGCTGCTAATCTCTCTCCCATGTGCCTGTCGGCCAGATATTTGAACATGTTCATCATTTTCACCTCTTTTCCCTCCATCCTTTGGATTCTTGATTACAATCACTGCTAATCACTGACATTTCTCCAAATGCCCAAAGTTCCCTCTCAGCCTGAACTTCCTCTTCTGTCACTTCCAACCCTCTTTGGCCTCATCAAATCCAGCTCCTCTTTCAGATCTCAACTAAGATGTACCTTCTGCCTGAAGCCTTCCCTGGTCCCTGATGTATCTCCCGGAACCAGCTGTTTCTTATTTATCCCAAACACTACCTTCAGTTTCACAAGAAGAGGAAGGTACAGGGAAAGAATTAGGCAGGAGTGGAGGGGGGAGAAACCCATATGGATCATGACTTGAAAAAAAGTAACCCTGCAGCAATGCGGACGCAGAACTAAAGTCAGTAACAGAGGTTATACTAACAATGTCATGTTTTGACGGGGCAGTGACTTTACCTCTTAATGGCTGAAAGCGTTGGTCTCCAGGAGGCGGGGTCAGTGTCTGCTTCATTCCTCATCTCCAGGCCCCGAACAGTGCTGCTCGCTAGATATTTCTTAAACATGTTTGTCATCATTTCTGAGAGCTTACATTTTCCATTTTCCAACATGCTCCTCCAGACAAACTCAGGGAGCCAACAGAGCCGTTTTCTTGTCTTTGCAGAGGAATAAATCGGGAACTCAGGAGCAGTGGCTCATGAGAGCCAAATTCAGTCTTAGCTCTTCAGAGCAGGACTCTTCCACGACACTAAATGTCTCTCCCTGTCTTCCCCACTGAGCATAGGGAAGGCTCCACACTTCACAAACGAGAAGTAACACTGATCAAATAGATGCCTGCACAGACCTTTCCTCTTGTGAGGGAAAACAGGATTAGATCTGTCATCTTTATTCACACGGACGGTAAAGGCAGGAAGGCAGATCTCTGGGATTGTGGAGTGGGAAGAGGTCAGAGGGCGCTCTGCCCCGCCGCCCCCTCCCCCAGCTCAGCCTAACTCTTGGCCTTGGTCTCAGTGTTACACTGTCATCTGAGGAACCATAGCTTGCTCCTCGTATAGCACCTGGTGTTGGTTATGCCTACTAGCGCCGCTGTCTCCTCTTAGCTAGAACAATTCCTTGGCTCCTCTAGGAAACAAGCAAAAGTGGGGCCTTCTCTGTTTGAAGGCCCCTCACTCAGCCTTTGCAGTGAGGTGGAGTTGTTTTTGAGGTTCAGTCACTAAGTTGTGTCCAACTTTCTGCAGCCCCATGGACTGCAGCACGCCAGGCTTCTCTGTCCTCCACCATCTCCTGGAGTTTGCTCAAACTCATGTCCATTGAGCCGGTGATGCCATCCAACCATCCCATCCTCTGTCTCCCCCTTCTCCTCTCGCCCTCCATCTTTCCCAGCATCAGGGTCTTTTCCAGTGAGTCAGCTGTTCACATCAGGTGGCCAGGCCTCCTTACAAAGTCCAGCCTGAATTTAGGTAAAGACCTCCATCTTCCTTTGTTTTCTGGAAAGACATGCCCTGAGCTGATCCTGTACACCGAGTGCTTTTCCAAGTGTCAAAACAGTTGGAGAGACTTTTGAACAAGGCCAGACAAACAACCGTTTATCCCTCTTCGTTCTCCCATCTCCAATCTCCCCCTTGGGGGTATTAAGCCCAAGCCAGGGACAACCCCGGCCAAATCTCAGGCTAGAATCCGCAGCTGTGCTTTGCTGGGACTGAGACCCAACCAAGAAGCAGTGATGAAGCTGGCCAGGAGGGGTTATGGAGACAGGCATAAATAGACCACATGCCCAGCAGGGAGACTGAACTGAGAGCCCTGACTCATCAGCCCAGAAGACTGCTTGGAAGCTCAGGCTACCCCAGAATCCTCCATCGTGCCAGCCACCCCTGTGGATGCACTTAGCCCAGAGACAGGAGGGTGGGAAGGGAATCAGCCTGGTTGAAGGAGGCACCATGACGAGCTCCAAGCCTGGTGAGAAAGCGGAGCTCACGGGCAGTGAGGCCCAGACAGGTTTTGAGCCTTTATCTTGGGAATTCTAAAATCAACATGACAGGGATGATGGTATCTGACTCCTGAGCTAACAAAGGCAAGGAAAGAAACCATAGGACTTCAGGAAGGAAGGGGTTTTACCAGACTTATTTTTATAGGAGCCTTTGCTAGTCTGCTCTATGAAATCTGCCTGAGCTTTAACAAAAAATTTCAAATTTATTCACCTGAGTTAGACTCCATGTCAGTGTCCTGAAGTATTGCTTTTGAGTCATTTGCCAAGATCACATATGTGCCTTTTCCAGATTCTATGCAAGAGCCATTTGAACTATAGTAAACGTAGACACACTCATTGATGGATTGATAGACAACATGTAATGAAACAAGGTAAAAGATTTCTTTAAATTTTATAAAAATAGTTATCTTATTTATAGATAAAGGGATTCGTGCTTAGTTTAACTAATTCTCCTCTTACCTCAAGAAATGACTTTGGAGTTTTGCTCCCTGTAGTTGGAGTAGGAATGAGTCAAAATGAGCCGAATACCACATTGGCATAAACTAAACAAAGAAGGCTAGAGGCTTCATGGAATTTGAGGAAAATCAGCTCTGTCGCTTGCAAAATACTGAGTTGTTAGAGGGCAACATTTGATCTGCAAGGTTTGGGGGCTTACAGGGAAACCGGCACACGTAGTTCTGTGATCTCCAGAGTGGAGCTGAGATTACAGAGCTTGTGGTGGAAACTGTAACATATCCCCAGCTTCCTTTTTTCTGGGAAATAATTTTACATTATGACTGTTTGTGACTAAAATGTAGTTCTATTGCACAATATCATCCTCAGAGCCCTCTTCCTCTGTGTCCAGGCTTCTGAATTACATCTCCAATATGCCTTCAGGCTTATTACATACAATTAGGAAATCTTCTTAAGTAGCTCATTTTTCCCCCAAATATGTAATTTTGGCTGAATGATATTAAGGGGCTTAAAAAAAAAGATACCATTACATTAACTGAAATTATTACTATTTTAATTTGCCTGCGAAGCCTTTATTTCAAGTATCATTTCGTATAACTTGTAACTTGGTGGGTATCATAATCCTGATAGAATTTTAGCTACTTGATAGCCTGAGACATTTGGGGGGAAATCATTCCCCAAAGAAGATCAGTTTAATGAGCACTTCTGGTGTTAACTGTGAACTGCTATTTTCCACACTCTTAAAGCACATGACAAAACCAGGGACTTCTGCCACCTTTTTAAATGTAACACCTGGTGGTCTGTTCCTCCCCTCTCCTGACCCTAACAGTCATCCTCCAGGAACGCCTGGCCAATTTATGGAATTGATGGACTGCAGAAAAAGCAGAGGAGCCAAGCCAGCTTCCTGAAATAGCAAGTTTTAAGATGAATTTCTGGAACAGCCACCTCAAGGTGCAATACAATGAAACTTTCTCTTATAATTTTCAACCAGCCAAGCCTTTGCCAGGAGGGTATTATTTGTTGGAGAAAGTGACATCCCTGAGAATACAAAAAGCAAATCACCGAGAGCAATGGAAATCTCTAACCACTCGCTATATTTCCTCTTCAGCTGAAACACGGTGCAAACTGGAGCATGCTCTGTGAAATGTTAATCGTGGGTGTGGCATATGGTGGTCTCACGGTGAAAGCCGTGCTTGGGATTTCTCCCCTCTGCTCCAAACACAGCAACAACAAAATACCCAGCTTGTATTCCATATGGATTTTATAAATTAAATCAAATATTAAATATATATATTATAAATATGAAAATATGGCTATGCTAAAAAAGTGAGCTAAACATCTTCATGGACCAGAAACAGAACTACAAAATGGAAAGTGTCATGAGCCAGAAGTCTATGGAGCTTTGAGCACTGAAGCAGACAGGGTGATAAAGAGTTGACTCCTGTGACCTGGACAATAGCATGTCCTGCTGCTGCTAAGTCGCTTCAGTCGTGTCTGACTCTATGTGACCCCATAGATGGCAGCCCACCAGGCTTCCCCGTCCCTGGGATTCTCCAGGCAAGAACACTGGAGTGGGTTGCCATTTCCTTCTCCAACGCATGAAAGTGAAAAGTGAAAGCGAAGTCGCTCAGTCGTGTTCGACCCTCAGCGACCCCATGGACTTCAGCCTACCAGGCTCCTCTGTCCATGGGATTTTCCAGGCAGGAGTACTGGAGTGGGGTGCCATTGCCTTCTCCAGGACAATAGCATATAGTCGAGGACTAATGGTGAGCTTGGGATTCCCTGGTGGCTCAGTGGTAAAAAAAAATCTGTCTGCCAATGCCAGAAACGCAGGTTCGATCCCTGGGTGGGGACGATTCCTTGGAGAAGGAAATGGCAACCTGCTCCAGTATTCTTGCCTGGAAAATCCCAGGCATGAACTATAGTTCATGTGGTTGCAAAGAGTCGGACACAACTGAGTGAGCACATACACACACACACACACACACACACAGTGGGGGCTTTTTGCACACAACTAAGGTCTGGGTTAGGCTTTCAGCATGTGGAAGGAGCTAGGAAAAGGCCCAGTTACTGTTTGCTGGCTGTGGCAGTGGTGGGAGGAGGCAGACAGAGCAGCCCCGGGCCAAGCCGTCCCCTGGTCTGGTGACTGGCTCTGGGACGACACTGTTATCACTGTGGGAAGGGACACTGAATTACTAGGTCAAGCCCTGGGGTCCCAGGGTGCTTCCCAGTGTCCACAAACAGGTACAGAGGGTAGGGGTAGTCCATGGAGAGGCAGAAGCACCTGCTCAAGGTGAACCTGCAAGCTAAAATGTCAAAGCTTATGACGAAAAAAGCAACACTCAGAAAAGTAGACCCCCAGTCTCAAATGTCAGATGGATTAGTTGCTTATTGCAGCTATAACAAACTGACATAATCTTAGTGGCTTAGACCAACACAAATTTATTATGTCTTAATTCTGTAGTTCAGAAGATGGAACCAGAACCCAGCGTGAAGCAAAAAATCATTTTTTTAATTGAGAGGCTAAGGTCTGAAAATAAGCATCAATTATCTAACTGAAGAATGGTCTTGTGTATTGTGTGTAACCAGGTAGCTTAGCTCAGACCAATTGTCTTGAATAAGACACAGAGCATCCCTGCCAGTAGGGGCACTGTGGGAGTACAGCTGGCCCTGCACCGCGAAGAGGGGAGGGGTAGCATGGAAAGGATGCTGAAATATGTGCACCGTGTGTACACTGTACCTGAGCTCCCTCTGTTCTTAAACTGTTCAGAAATGGATTTCCCACCTTATCCTTAGTTGGAATTTTGATCTAAAATGTATTCTATAGTTCAAATTTGGCCAAGTATTCCTAGGACCGATATATGCAGATATTATCGTCTAGAAGAAAATGCTGCTGAGTAGGGGATCAGAAGATAAGAAAAGAATAAGTGTGTGTAAGCATAAAGAATCAAAATATAGTTGAGCACCTAATTGGACAACTGCCTTCTACCACTTCAACACTTGGATCTTCCTGGCTACTTGCACAGTATTGTTAAAAGTAGAATAAATCATCTGACATGACTAGGCTTTAGGAAAATATGTGAGAGTCATTCAGGCACAAAATCAGTTTCAAATAGATGAAATTTTCCATCTGAGTGGCTTCTACCAGGACAGAATGTTTCTAGCAGTGCAGTATTTTTAATCTTGTTTTAAAATAAATACTTTAATGTATAAATCACTCAATTGTGAAGGCACTTCAATTTTATTTTCCTTTAGTTTTGAGGTTTTGGAATTGCTCTGTGCAGTTTCAAGTAAAAGCTCTCAGATAAAACTTGCATGCCGAAAACCACCATCACAAATGTGCAAGTACAACTATAAATTTATACAACACTCAAGCTGTTTGTAGTTTGCAAAATTTGCTAATAAAATGCAGAAGTAGGGTTTCCATTTACACTCGCTGGCACTGGCACTGCGTGTATATCTTTAGCGCAGGCAAAGATGGGAAATTCCACGCACAGAGAATCTTTTGTGGATGCGACAGTTTGCTAATATCTTAATGAGTGAATTATGATAATTATAGAAATCTTAGCTTTACATTATTTGTGAAGTGTGTGCGTGTGTGTGTATGAGAGCCTTCCCAGGCAAACACAGCCTTCTGATTCAGCAGCATTCAGTGAGAAACATTTCTGTGCTAATAATACAAAATGGATCTTAAACTGCTGCATATTAATCAAATTCATTAAAGTACATTCATTAATTTGTGTATATAACAGCCAAACCGGGAATGTAGAGTTTGCTGATTTTGCACAAAATGCATGTATTAATGAATACTAAAACTTCCACATGAGTAATAGCTTTAAAATTTTTTTCATAAAGCAAAATTTTAAAGGGTAATACTGATAATTATTTTTAAAAACTTTTCCACTTTCACTTCATTTTGTATTATTTAGCTTTAAGTGGAAAAAAATAAAGGGTAAGCCCAGAAGATTGTAAAGTAAAAAGAATGTAAGATTGGGCAACATTAATGTTAAATTCTCTACCTCTCCTTCCAATCAATTAAAAAAATAGGTTCTGGGAACCTTAGGCACAGTCTAAGGTCATGTACAAAACATGAATTTGAAGCTATATTAGGAAAGAGCTTTTGGAACTAGAGGTTGGGTGTGTGGCAAGGGACAATAACAGCTATGAAGGTGCATCTGTATTCTCACATGTCTAAAACTAATGGAACATTTTTACATATCTCAGGAGACCTAAGACTTGTATTAACAATCAGTGACTAGTGCTGGCTTCGGCAGCACATACACTAAAATTGGAATGATACGAAAATTAGTATGGCCCCTTCGTAAGATGGCATGCAAATTTACATTCTATTTATTTTTTTAAGAGGTAACCATGTGGTATGATAGATGTATTAATTAACTTGACTATGGTGACCATTTCAAAATGTACACAAATCGCCATGTTGTACAATTTAAATATATACAATTTCATTTGTCCGTTACTTGTCAATTTGTCAAAATAGAAAAAAAAAAAAAACAATCAGTAAGTACCTTTCTAACATTTTGCCCTTTCAGTTCAGTTCAGTTGGTCAGTTGTGTCCGACTCTTTGTGACCCCATGGGCTGTAGCACACCAGGCTTCCCTGTCCATCACCAACTCCCAGAGCTTTCTCAAACTCATGTCCATCGAGTCGGTGATGCCATCCAACCATCTCCTCCTCTGTCGTCCCCTTCTCCTCCTGCCTTCAGTCTTTCCCAGCATCAAGGTCTTTTCCAGTGAGTCAGTTCTTTGCATCAGGTGGCCAAAGGATTGGAGCTTCCGCTTCAGTTTTGCCCTTTACCTGAATGCTAACTGCTCAGAAGACAAGGCTCATTTCTTTGCCCTCTGTGGCCCTAAGCACAGCGCCTGACACATAGCAGGCACTCAATTAATACGAAATTTAAAATAACTCTTGTACAGAGCAAAATATGATTAGAGTTATATGAGAGGTATAAACACAACGTTTACAGAGGAAACACTGATGAGGCTTCAGATCAGCGGCTGCGTGCTGATCTGCAAGCTTCCTGAGGACAAGACCCTCCAGTTTCTTCCTCTCTGGTATTCCAAAGAACCCTACTCCTGTGTCATCCGCGGGAGAGCAAGTGAGTGTGAAATTCCTAAGTTTGATCCCAGGCATACTGAATTTTCTTATTAGGAGGAATCTGCCGACTTCCCTGACTGCGCGTCCTTGCTCAAGAATAATGCTGTACACCAGCATTTCTCACACTGTGTTCCCCAGCACTCTCGTGCTCTGTGAGGTAAAAAGGGGTAGGAAAAAGGTTAAGTTAGTAAAATACTTCTGGTTCTCTTGTGCTGAGAGCTTTACAATGTACATGAGCCTATCAAGGGTTCTGAGAAGTCTTGTCCTGTACACATCTGTGTTCCTTTTCTAAACCTAGTACTCCCTAAAATGATGGAAACCAGAGCCAGTGTTCCCATAGTATCTGTTAATGTATCATGAGACATGACTGTGGCCGCATGTCTGTAATTCCTCTGCTAAAAATTCTCTTGCATTCTGTTGGCCGTGTGTGCATGTGTGCTGAGTCACTTAGTCGTGTCCGACTCTTTGCGACCCTATGGACAGTAGCCCACTAGGCTCCTCTGTCCCTGGGATTCTCCAGGCAAGATTACCGGAGTGGGTTGCCATGCCCTCCTCCAGGGAACCTTCCCCACCCAGGGATCGAACTCGCGTCTCCTGCACTGCAAGCAGACTGTTTACTGCTGAGCCGCTGTGGAAGCCCCCTGTTAGCCCCTGGAGCCATAAAACCATATATGAGGGACCCGGGGGGACTCCTTGGCCCATGTCTTTGTCTTAAAGAACGAAGTTCACTTGTTTAGCTAAGTGAGAACTTTCCCTGTATTTAATGAGCTTCTAAACCTCACTTGTTCTCCTATCACATTCTAACACCATCAATGTGGCAAAATTATCTTACCTATTTCTTGCTCTTTAAAAGACTGAGGTAAAATGGCTCCATACTCTTTTTATGTTTCTCTCCTCAAACTGATTCAGTTGAAACCTTAGTTTTCTCTTCTCCAGATTCAAATTATTCTGTTTTTTCCCAAAGATTTTAAGTTGTGCCTCCTTTTTGTCATTGTCCTTGAGCTATAATTGACATCTGACATTGGTTTCGGGCATAAGACATTGTGATTCAATATTTGTATATACTGCAAATTGATCACCATAGTAAGTCTAGTTAACATCCATCACTGCTGCTGCCGCCAAGTCGCTTCAGTCGTGTCCGACTCTGTGCGACCCCATAGACGGCAGCCCACCAGGCTCCCCCGTCCCTGGGATTCTCCAGGCAAGAACACTGGAGTGGGTTGCCATTTCCTTCTCCAACATCCAATACTACACAGTTACAAGTTTTTGTGTAGTATCATAAAAACGTAAATCTACTCTTTAGCAACTTTCAATATACAATATTATAAATTATTGTCACTGTGCTCTGTATTACATCCCCATGACTTTAATTGGAAGTTTGTACCTTTTGGCCCTATTCATCCATTTTTCCTTTCCAACCATCAATCTGTTCTTTATAGCTATAGATTTAGTTTCTTTTCTTAAGCCTTCATACGTGAGATCATAGAGTATTTGTCTTTGACTTATCATGTATCTGACCTATTATATCACTTAGCATAATGCCCTCAAAGTCCATACATGTCAAAAATGGCAAGATTTCCTTCTTTTCTTACGACTGAATAATACTCCATGATATATACACAAATATCACTTTTTCTTTATCTGTTCATCCATCAGTGGACACTTAGGCTTCTTTCATAATGCTGCAATGATTATGGAGGTGCATATAACTTTTCAAGCTAGTTTTTTCACTTCCTTCAGATGAATGTCCAGAAATAGAATTCCTGGATCATATGGCAGTTCTATTTTTAATTTTCTGAGGAGCCTCCATACTATTTTGCACAGTGGCTGCACCAGCTTACATTCCCATCGACAGTGCACAAGAGTTCCCTTTTGTCCACTTCCTTGCCAATACTTATTCGTCTTTTTGATAATTGCCATTCTAACAAGTGAGAAGTAATATCCTGTGGTTTGGTTTTGCATTTCCCTGATAGTTGTAGCTCCTTCTTACTCTATTTCATGATATTTTAGATTCTCAGAAGTAAAATTGGAAAGCTCATTTGGTAAACATCTGACTGGTATTAAATATATTTGCCATATGCAAAATGAAGTGTTTCATCAGCGACTGGCATTAAGTATTATAATTGCTACATTAACTCCAGTTATACTAATCCCCTCTCATCTTATACCCAAGCAGTTTGCTTTTCTTTCTTAATTTTCCTTTTTTCTTTGGTTCCTATTGAGTCTCTTCTCCCACCAAGGTAATTTTTGATTCTATTATTATATTCTAATAGTTTCTCAAGATGCTGAGCACTAATTCTACTTCTTTAGATATACTGTCTCTCAACTAGGATGATGAAAAGCAATTGCTTCCACTAATAATTAAAACACTGAAACTTGTGAACTGTTCACCTCGTTCATAAATAAAAATAGATCCGGATAATAACCTCACCCTCATGCCCCATAATCCAAGACACTTTCTCAAGTGGGAGCAAAAGGGCCAGGTTTATGGGCTGGGAATTACACACATCTCATAACCTCTGCAATCAGTAATCTGGGTAAACCACAGGCGTGAGACCCATGTAGAGACTGCTAGTCATATCTGCTAAAGAGGGACAACAACAGGAAACACGCTTTACCTGAACTCTGTCTCAGCCTACTTGGGATGAGACTCTGAGTGTGCTTTCTCTGGTTGTAGACAGTGTGAGATCACCGCAATACCACTGGAGTCAGGGGTTGAGCTCAAGTCGCTCAGTAGTTACGGGGCAATGGGAAAGTAAATGGATCCGATGCCTCATTCTCTCACCTGCAAAATGCAGTGACACTGAACAGCATTATGGAGTTGAAATGCTGGGACATATCCACAAGCCCACTGCAAATGCAGGGCGCTGCCCACTAAGAGTGGTTTCCAGTGCTCCAGAGCCAGAGACCCCCGTGAAAGGGCTTGCGTGCCACTGAGAGTAAAAGGCTGCCTCTCAGCCCCCACAGACACCAGAGCAGAGTCACCTTTGTCTGTTTTGCAAATTGGGCTTCCAAGAAAGAATTCCTTCCAAAGATTTCACTGAATAAAAAGGGGGAGAAGGTTGAAAACCACAGATACAAAGTATTAATCCAGATAATTACTATAATTACAAAACGGTTATTTCATATTTGTGTGTATGTCTAGATTTGTACATGTAACATACACATAACCTAGAGGTTTGTACATTCTTACATGTAACGTACAAATGCTCAAAGTAGTGTAGTGTATAGAACCTCTTGCTGCTCACAACATCACCATGAAAACCTATGTTTTGATTCTCAAAAGATGGTAGCTTGGTTTTTTGTTCTTCAGAAATAAACATATCAAGTGATGCTGTTCATTAAATTGCATGGTATGAAACAATGTCGTACATGACACATATACATGACCAACACAACCAAACATTAAGCTACACAACATGAGTTCTCTTAATTATTAGCTGTCATATTGAGATTAAATTGGGCATTAAATTAAGTTTAAAAAGAGATTAAATTGTGACATGAGGTACAGTAAAGACACAATAGGCATTGAAAATAAAAGGCAATTATTCAGAATGAAATCACAGTATTAGGGACCTGAATACTTGTCGCTTTCAAATTTAAATCTAAGTTTATTTTAGTCTAAAAATAGGGATGAAAAGTGAATTTCATCATCTTCATTTCAGTTCAGTCACTCAGTCGTGTCCGACTCTTTGCGACCCCATGAATCACAGCACACCAGGCCTCCCTGTCCATCACCAACTCCCAGAGTTCACTCAGATTCACGTCCAACAAGTCAGTGATGCCATCCAGCCATCTCATCCTCTGTCCTCCCCTTCTCCTCCTGCCCCCAGTCCCTCCCAGCATCAGAGTCTTTTCCAATGAGTCAACTCTTCCCATGAGGTGGCCAGAGTACTGGAGTTTCAGCTACAGCATCATTCTTTCCAAAGAAATCCCAGGGCTGATCTCCTTCAGAATGGACTGGTTGGATCTCCTTGCAGTCCAAGGGACTCTCAAGAGTCTTCTCCAACACCACACTTCAGAAGCATCCATTCTTTGGCGCTCAGTCTTCTTCACAGTCCAACTCTCACATCCATACATGACCACTGGAAAACCATAGCCTTGACTAGACAGACTTTTGTTGGCAAAGTAATGTCTCAGCTTTTCAATATGCTATCTAGATTGGTCATAACTTTCCTTCCAAGGAGTAAGCATCTTTTAATTTCATGGCTGCAAACACCATCTGCAGTGATTTTGGAGCCCAAAAAAATAAAGTTTGCCACTGTTTCCCCATCTATTTCCCATGAAGTGATGGGACCAGATGCCATGATCTTCGTTTTCTGAATGTTGAACTTTAAGCCAACTTTTTCACTCTCCACTTTCACTTTCATCAAGAGGCTTTTTAGTTCCTCTTCACTTTCTGCCATAAAGGTGGTGTCATCTGCATATCTGAGGCTATTGATATTTCTCCCGGCAATCTTGGTTCCAGCTTGTGCTTCCTCCAGCCCAGCATTTCTCATGATGTCCTCTGCATATAAGTTCATCATCTTAGTCTCTTAAATTTGGGAATCAACAGTCTATCATGTACCATCCATAACTGAAGTTTTCTGACAATGTTGACTTTTAATTCTGATATCAAGAAATTTTTATCAATTTATACCACATTTTATGCTTTCATATAGTTATTTTCTCTACCTAAATTTCTCCTTAGTTGATAAGCTCTATAGCCCAGCTTAATATTAAGATCATTTTTCAATCTTTTTAAATCAACTTTTCCTCTTTAACCTTTGCATATCCCCCATGGGCTAGAAAGATCTGTCAAGCTTTAACATCCACAATTTGTATATTGTATATTACAACTAAAGAATAGTCTTTCTTTAGCACACCATGAACCCTACAGAAATTTCAACATGCTGTCCACTTTTTCTGTCTCACTCTTCCCGTTTGAAGATCCCTAATTTTAGAGAATACAGTGTTAAGGATACGATGTACACAAACTTGAAGTAATCTTGTCAGGCATGCTCTTGTGTAATTGCAGCCCACAGGCTAATCTTCCTGCAGCTAGAGCTTATGGAGTTGTCCTTGTGAATCTTATTTTCATCAGAAATGCCTTCTCCTAAAAAAAAGAAAAAAACAAACAAAAGCCCCCAAGTTGACTTTACCCAAGAGAAAGCGATGGCACCCCACTCCAGTACTCTTGCCTGGAAAATCCCATGGACAGAGGAGCCTGGTAGGCTGCGGTCCATGGGGTTCTTGAAGAGTCGGACACGACTGAGCGACTTCCCTTTCACTTTTCATTTTCATGCGTTGGAGAAGGAAATGGCAACCCACTCCAGTGTTCTTGCCTGGAGAATCCCAGGGACGGCAGAGCCTGGTGGGCTGCTGTCTATGGGGTCGCACAGAGTCGAACACGACTGAAGCAACTTAGCAGCAGCAGTAGCAGCAGCAAGGGATATAAATGATGTAAAATAATTTCTTTTAAGAATGAAATGATAAATTCACCACTTTACTTGCATGATCAGTCAATGCTGGAAATGTTGTGATAAGCTTGTAAGTTTAATATTTGAAGCTTGGAACTTGAAGCTTCCAAGATGAAATTCTGTTTCCCCTATAGAAGTGCCATATTTTTATTCAAAACCCTTTTACTTTTTATGCCATTCTAGGATACAGTTCTAGTCCATGATTTGTATTTGGATGTGGCACAGATTTTGAAATTTCATTAATAAAAACAAATCCATTTTCTGGTTGGTTTCTTCATAGAGCCTTTCTACTGCTTCAGATTGTCCACTGAGGTCATTTGTAGCAGTCTGGGAGTGTGTGGTGCCTTGGACTGGTCCAGGGTTCTGAAACCTAAGTCGTGCATTCTGCACGGGAGGCGAATGTGAAGACCTTTCACAAACACTTGCACAAACAGGAGCCTGTTTACAAAATGACTCCCAAAGCCATCAGTCTCTCTGCCAGCATTTGTCTGTCAGTATTCCAAGTTCTGAGGTTCCACGGTAGCTTTAGTTCTCCATGTTTCCCAGGCCACCCAGCCTGGGCAGAAAAGGGTCACAGTGACGGTCACTAAACAGACTGCTCTCATTCTACCTCCAGGGAGTTGGGAAATCCCTTGAGCTATTCACCATACTCCTCCCTTCTCTTCCAGCTGCTGTGAATAAGGTCTCCTGCTGTTCTGGGGCCCTGCTCTGCTCCAAGCTCTCTAAGGTAGAACCTCTTGATTTCAAGGTGACCTGGGCTTTGTCCCACCACTGCAAAGTGGCAAGGCTCTGGGCTGGGATACAATGTAAATGACACACTCCTGCTAACCCCCAAGTCCTCTTCCTCCACAATTATAGGAGCACAATCCTGTAACTATTTTGTGCTGTGTTTACTTCTAGATGAGACAGCAGTGTAGAGGTTAAGGGGTGGAGGAAGAAAATGAAGAGATGGGCCAGCCAAAGATGATGTGGATTGGCAGGCTGAGGGCACACCCATTTGGGCAGGTCAGAAGTTCATAGTTAACCCATCCTTTCAGATGGTCAGCTTTACCCAAATCAACATCTGAAAGAGATCGTCCAGCCCCAGAAGTGAGCTACATTGTGGTAAATAAAACAATTTATGAATCTCTTTAGAATTCCAGATGGATTCCAGACTACCCTTACAGGCTGGTTCTTGGACAACTGCCTATGTGGTCAGGCGTCACTCAGCCTCAGTCTCTGCTCAATGTGAGAAGTCACTTTCTCTCCCTCCCAAAGATATCATCCCCCCAAGGCCTGGGAACCCTCCTGCAAATGTCCTGGAGGGGCCTGACTGCCAGGAATCCCCAGGGAACACTGGCCCGGTGGCCTTATAGCTCTAAAGAATCCCTGGGTCAGGAAGGGAGACTCCACCATCAACTCCTCTTAAGAGGGCAGCTATGGCATGGGTGGCAGTGGTTTCATATTGGGTCACTGGAGACCAACAAGAATGGCTGCTGGACAGTAGCAGGGGGCAGGGGCCTTCGGCTCACAAGGGCCGGTAACAGCAGTGGTTGATGGCTGCCTTGTGATGACTGCCAGGCAAAGCCTGCTGGGTAATTGCTGCTGTCCAATGGCAGCTGGGTAAAGACTGCTGGGTAAGGGATACCAGGCAATAGCGGATGAGCAATGGCTACTGGGTAATGGATGCTGGGCTTTGGCTTGGCACCTGGCCTGGCCCAGCCCATGTCAGCAGTAAGATGACCATGCGGGCTTTATTTCCTCATGGGGCACTATCCTTGGTAAGCACTCATGGTCCAGGAAGCTCCTCACTGAATGCACTAAACACTTTATAATCTGTGAAGGATGTATTACCAATTTCTAAGAAGGTAACGGCTACCATCCCCCTTTTCACCCGTCATCTCATCACTTCCTTCCCATGCGGGGCTTCACTGTGAGCTTATTGTCACCCTGCGCCACTTAAACTGAAATCCAAACAGAATCGTGGGATCATTAATTTTTTAATCTGTCCAATTAACTATAGCCTTGTTAACAAATTTTAAAATAATATAAGTAAACGGTACCCAGATAACCTCTTTGTAGACTTTATCCCACTCCGTGAACTAAATCTCAAATGAGAAAAGAAATGTGAATGTTCTGTCCACATGTAAATTTTCACGTAAATTTTCTTTCTACCTAGTTTTGTTTTGGATGGGGAAAAGAATGAGCTCTGTTTTGGATAGTGTGTTTTATTGCTAAATACAAATATTTAGGATAACATGAACACATAAAATTTAGAAATGGCTGTCCAGAGAGAAAATTATTTGTCAAAACTTGCATAGCAAGAAATAGCAAGACTAGAACAATGTCCTGAATGTTTTGTTTTTCTGCGCAGTGCCCTCATTTCCCCTCTTGATATCTGTCAGAATTTATATATAACAACTGCAAGTTCAAGCATTATTTTCTAAATCAAAAGAGTGGAAACTTTTAGAGGAAGCTCAAAGGCTGTGCCTTGATTAGCATAGACAACTAGATTAGAATCAGTGGCAGTATCTCTCTGAGCAAAATCTTCCAATTTTATTCTTGTCACTCCCTGGGGAGCAGTTGCAATTGTGGGTGCATTGCACTCTCTGGCCTCCTTTGATCTCTTTATTCAGATCTCCTGTTTACTGTATTAAAACAATTCACTGCATTCATCGGGCAGTCTTTGTTCATCAAATCAGATATCGTGCACCTTTGTATTTAGTCAAGTGCACAAGAGGGCATTTGGCCTTATTTATGAGTCCTCTGACAAAGATTAAATTTTATTTTTCCCATCTTTTGAAAGAGTTGTGCTGTGGAGATTTACTAGATTAGGTGAGTATTGATTTTTTTCCCCCTGCTCTCTCATCCCTCCCTTTGGATGCAGAGTCAAGTTTCCTTGCTATGATTCTTGTTACTGAAAAAGGAAAGATTATGTCTTTGGAGATGTCTGGAGAAGCTCGGCATTCCATTTTATAATGATGGGTCAAGATGTTTGAGTCTGTGACAGCCCCTGTCTGTTCTGTTCTCATTCTCTCTGGTATAAGAACGATGGCCTTTTCTTTCTCTTCCTTGCTGTGCTGTTATTTGTCAGTCGGTGGAAGCTGGAAGGTGGTGCTGTTTAGCATGTAAATAAACCAACACTTTTTCCAGTAAATAGCTCTGCATGGCATTGTGTGCCAGGAACTCTCATCCACACAATGATGAATTCAGTTCCTGCGTTGTGCTTTCCTTTCCTGTCCTTTCGCAGAGGGAAAGGTGATCACACTGTAATTATAGAAGTCCTTTTTACTTTATTTTTTTCTGATTGTGCCCCTAGTTTTTTCCAGTCTCCTATTTGATACCACTTCCCTTTGCTAAGATAAAATTCCTAAGGCAGTTTTTTGGAATTAATTTACTTCCTGTTGTCCAGTGTTTTATAGATGATGTAAATGAAGGATGTGGCTTACAGATCTATTTAGAGACGTGCTTATCCTTCATGGTTCTAGCCAGACGAGTGGGCACATGCTTTTGCATTTTTATTTAAACCCCACTGAAGTTGGTCATTATATTTTGAATGCCACAGCACGTCTATACCTTTATTTAAAGGATCTTGTTCATTCATCCATATAATGATTGGCATTGGCTATAACTTGATGCAATGTTACACTATTTTAATTCTTTCTCAGGCAGTGTTATCTTTGATCACTTCCTATTCACTGGGAAAAACCCCCATACAATTGCAATCCCACATTATGTTTCAGTGATGATGCCAAGTACTCCCTGGAATATAGCTATTCAAGACACTTTCTCCACCCTCAGGCTGCTCATTAAAGGGATGGCAGCTTCTAACTTTAATGAATAAGGTAGAGTGCAAATTCCACTCTTCTTTCAAAGAGACTCTCTGGTTTTCAAGAAGTGTTTTCTGCTGCCTATTTCTTTGTTTAATTGGGAATGGTGCATACTCCTACATAATCGTGGCCACAGCTCAGTATGCAAAGCATTTCCCTGTCACATTTTCTTTTTGTGTGATTCAAGTGTATATTTCATCAAAGAATTCCAGAGAAAGTTCTGTATCTTCTCTCAAAAACAAAAAATAACAACAACCAAAACCCCCCAAAAACAAAGAAATCACCATGCGTTATGCAGAGTGCATCCAGATTATCATCTTGTCTGTGGATAGAGTAACTCTTATAGTCTTTGGTTTTTCACGCTTCTTCTAACCAAACACTGGTTTAATATGTTCTTTTAACCCAGGGACCTTGGTGGCAGCTCCAAAGCCTCATTGAAAAGCTTAGCAAGAAAGAGCCAAGTAAGACAATAACAGGGACCAGTATTTAGGAAAACTGTCTTCAAAATCTGGTAGCCTAAAAACCAGCCAAATGATGTAGTCTCCATGTTTAAAAGTATAAATTATCTTTCTTCTTTTTCAACAAATCAAATAGAGTCGTAATGTTTCTATTGATCTCTTAGTGAAGTATGACCATGTGGAAACACGAGAACAAAGTATAGGAAGAATTTAAGGTTTTAAGGCGAGTGTGGATAACTCAGCTCACACCCACGCTGGCAATGGTATCAGTTCAGTTCAGTTCATTTCAGTTGCTCAGTCGCTTTGTGACCCCATGAACCGCAGCACGCCAGGCCTCCCTGTCATCCCCAGCTCTCGGAGTCCACCCAAACCCATGTCCATTGAGTCGGTGATGCCATCCAGCCATCTCATCCTCTGTCGTATAGGAGCAGGTAAGAATGGGCTCACTGCTATTTTTATCATACTCAAGTGTCTGAGACAGGGAGGCCTGGAGTGCTGCAGCCCACGGGGTTGCCGAGAGATGGACACAACCGGTGACAGAACAACAGCAAGTTTCTGAGAACTTCTTTCCTCAACTCAGAAATGGGCCAATACTTGAGCCCTCGAGCACTCGCTGATTCACGGGTTTTGGGGGCAGCCATATGAGAAGGGGGGGCCCTGAGGATATTAGCATATGTATCAAACCCTGAAGGTGTTAGTGGAACCAGTGACACCCACAACAAACCCCGGCTCTTATCGTCGTCTATTTCACGCCCGTTAAGTGCATGACAGTGTTTATACGGTGTGCTCTGGATTCCCATAGAGCTTAACACACGCTTGGGGAGATGCATCTAATTTATTTGAAATGAGGAGAGAACCCTAGAAAGCAATTAAAACTAAATGTTAACTTGGGCTTAGCATTAGCACACTTACCTTAAGAAAAAAATTCTTGTTTATCTGAAAGTCCAGCTTAACTGACCAGCCTGTATTTTCTCCAGCAAGCCTAGCTTTTCTGTGGTGCATCAGCCTCATGAGAGCTGCGGTCCCACTGCTGCCTGCTACTGGCTTACACATTCCCCACCTAGAAAAGAAACAGTTTTCGCACGCACCCTATCTTCCTATTCACAAAGTGTCCCGTACACATATTTAAACTTAATCTTGCACTGCAGCCCTGTGAGATGGGTATTAGTCCCACTTGGCAGATGTAGAAAACAAGCCTCAAAGAGACCATCTAATTTTCTAGCTCAAGCATCCATGAGATCCTGAGCCCAAATGGGACTCTCAAGTCCAGGGTGTTTTCATGCCCCACGGTTGTCAGCAGTGTTCCACAGCTGGGGCGCTTTCTCCACTTCACAAAGCTTCCATTTGTTCAGATCTCCTGCCAGCTTTCCCACTGGAATGGCAACTTCCTGCCCAGAGCTGTTTACTCTCCACTCATTGTCCCTGGCTAATGCCACCATCTGTCTGTTTGGAGGATGGAGAACTCAGGACCACTTTGTAAGGGAGATTGTGATGGTTTTCCCTGGGACTCTCCTCCTCCTCTCATTTCTTGGTGTCCCTTATGAATGAGCTAGCACTCTGGCTGAAAATTTGAAATTGCCTGTGATGCTGAACTCTTTAAGCTGGCGGATCAGTGAGGTGAGTGGCCTTTTTTGTTGTTCTAGAAATTTTTATTTTGCTAATAATACAGACGATGGAAGTGAGAAAAGAACCCTAACAATTTTTAGTTGTTAATATTTCACAATTTTAATTGTCATTTTCCTTCATTGTATAATGTAAACTGTAAAAATAGTCAAACTGTGCAGAAATATAAGAAACAGGATGCAGATGTCCGTACTCCATTTTTTTCTCACTTCATAGAAATCACCCTTGTATCAGATCGGTATGTGAAAAAAAGCGAAGGTGTTAGGCACGTCTGATTCTTTGCGACCCCATGGACTGGAGCCTACCAGGCTCCTCTGTCCATGGGATTCTCTAGGCAGGAATACTGGATTGGGTTGCCATTTCCTTCTTCAGGGGATCTTCTTGACCCAAGTATTGAACCTCGGTCTCCTGCATTATAGGTGGATTCTCTACCATCTGAGCCACTAGGGAAGCCCCATCAGATTGGTATATATTCCTCCGAGAGCTTTTTTTATAATTATGCAAATATACACATTGTAATTACTTTATAAAAATGTGGCCTCTATGCTATGCAACTTTTTCTCACAAATAATTATCTTGAAGACTTTCATGTCATTACACATAGATTTACCCCTCATTTTTGATGGCCACGGTGTATTTTTGTTGTATTGATATACCACAGTTTCTTTAATCAGTACCCCATCAGTGTACATTGGATTTTTCTACATATTTTTCTTTTTTCAAGCAATGCTTCAATTTCTGTGAGTGTGTCTAGAGAATTAATTCCCAGAAGTGGGATGCCTAGACCAAAGAACATGTACATTTTATATGTGAGGAAAAATCACTAAATGGCTCTCCAGCAGGATTTCGCCTGTTTCTCCTTGCACCACGTCCTTTTTCCAGTTTGTCTTGGGATTTTTCACTTTTTCCTGTTTTCTACAATGGATACCAACTCAATGGACATGAGTTTGAGCCAACTCCGGGAGAAGGTGAAAGACAGGGAAGGCTGACACGTCCATGGGGTCACAAGGAGTCGGACACAACTTAGCTACTGGACAACAGCAGCAGCAATGGATATACATTCCTATCCTACATGTGTGGCAAGCACATGTCCCAGCTTATCTTTTATCTTTGATTTCATTTATAGTCTTCTTTATTGTGCAAATGTGTTTAATTTTTAGGGAGCCTCACTGTCTGTGGTTTTGATTTTCCTTGCCATATTAAAAAAAAGAAAAACTTTCCCCATTCCAGTGTGATACAAGTCAGTCATGATTTCTTTTAGTACTTTCATGGTTTTAGATTTCTACATTTAAGCCTTTGAAGCATCTAATCTATTTCAATGTAAACAATGTAATAAAGATTTCACTTTATGTTTTCCAAATGGCTAAACATCGGAGTTATCCATCATCTCCTCATTGATTTGAAATGCCACTTTTATAATACACTGAGTTTTTGTAGATGCTCAAGTATATGCTGGGCGCTGTATTCTGATCTATTGACATCTCTACCAATTCTTGAGTCTGTATGACACTTCTTAAAATACTGAATTTCATAATATACTTTAATATCTGTTAGAGGAAGTTTTATACTGCCCAAATAGCAGAAGATTACTAAGTTAAAGCAAAAGTTTCCTTTCTTGCCTGCCATGGCTCTGGTCTCAGCCCTCTCACCCCTGTTAGCAGTTTGGCCTGTGTCCTTCAAGACCCGGATCTATGTATTTACATATGTATTTACAGACTTGAAAACACAGGCATGCCCAGGTACACAACAACAAAGGGCTGACACCAGGGCTGATGGTCAGCCAGACTATAAGGAAAGCTATTATATATTGAACTAGTTCCATATACTCAGCCTCTTAATCATGTCTGACTGTTTTGCAACCCCATGAACTGTAGCACGCCAGGCTCCTCTGTCCGTGGGATTCTCCAGGAGTGGCTTGCATGCCGTCCTCCAGGAGATCTTCCTGACCCAGGGATCGAAGCTGCGTCTCTTGTGTCTCCTGCATTGGGGGGCAGGTTCTTTACTACTAGCGCCACTTGGGAAGCTGCCAGCTACTAGTTGGTGAATAGCAGTAACCTCCAGGTCTCTCTGCTAACTCATCTTGGACTGCTTCTGCTCCTTCCCAGCACGAAATCTATTATGACATCAAATGTTGCATATGTGTTCACAAGTAGCATTGGTTTATTTCGTGTGTATGTGTTATTTTGATCATGTTTGGTGTGAGGATTATACTAGCTCTGTTGAATGAGTTGAGAAACCCTCAGTCTTTTTTGTGAATTCCTTGGAACAAACTAAATGCCACAGAAGTCATTGGTTCCTTTGGAAAAACTTGTTGATTAAACCTTTTGGGCCTGTTGTCCTTTTTGAAGTGGGGGAGGAACGTGAAGATAGACAATTTGGACAGCGTGTTCCACTTATCTGGGCTTAGTGTTCTATTTAGGGTTTTTTATTGCCTTTGTTAAGAAAATTGTGATAATTTTTATTTTTCTAGGAAGTAATTTTCTGTTAATAGTATGAGCAATGGAGTCTAACTCCATCAATTACCAGTTCTTTTGAAATAGACTTTGCTTTTTATTACAGTTAAGTTTGCAAAAAGATTGAAATTTCCCTTATAGCTGGTACCCAGGTTCCCCTATCCTTGACGTAGTATGGCACACTTGTAACAATTAAATAACTTTTTTATAAGGTTTTTAAAAGTCTTTATTGAACTTATTACAATATTGTTTCTATTTTATGGTTTTGGACTGAGAGGCATGTGGGATCTTTTCTCCCCAACCAGGGATAGAACCCACACCTCCTGCATTGGAAGACACTGTACCACCGTACCACCCGGGAAGTCCCTATTGACGCCTTCTTATTAAAGATCCTAGTTTATTCAGAGCCCTTTAGTTTTTTCCTAATGTTCTTCTTCTGTTCCAGGATCCCATCTAGGACATCATGTGACATGTAGTCATTGTGTCTCCTTGGGCTCCTCTTGACTGTGGTGGTTTCTCAGACTTCCCTTGTTTTTGATGCCCTCTACAATTTTTGTATTTTGGCTGTGCTGGGCCTTCACTGTGGTCTTAGTTGCCCTGTGGCATATGGGATCTTAGTTCCCTGACCAGGGATTGAACCCATGTCCCCTCCATTGCAGGGTGGATTCTTTACCAGGGAAGTCCTGTCCTCTGCAGTTTTGAGGAGTGTGGGTTGGACATCCTGTCGGTGCCCCTCTATGGAAATTTGTGTGAAGTTTTTCATGATAAGATGGGAGTGGTCATGGGAGGAAGATCATAGAGGTCAAGTGCCACGTTCATCTCATCATGTCAAGAGTACGTCTTCGTGTGGTTTTTGATCACGAATGCTGCTGTTGACCACGTGACTGAGGCAGTGCTTGGGAGGGGTCTCCACTTGAAGCTACCCTTCTTTGCCCCTGTTCCATTTTGGAAGGAAAACAGTTAAGGAATAGGGAGTTGTTAAGGAATAGGGAGTTATGCTCCACCTTTTTGAGGGTTGAGTATCCACATAAATTATTAGAATTCTTCTGCAAGAAGATTTGTCTGTTTGCCCCCATTTTTAATCTATTCAGTCATTGATTTTTATCAGCATGGACCCATGGATAGTTATTTTATACTTTGAATTATAATCTAATACAACCTTATTTTGTGGCTTTAATTGCTCCATCTTCAGCCTTTGGAAGTTCTCTCAGCTGGCTCCTATGTCTCTTGGACATATCCCTATTTTAGAGAGGCTTTTCTGTTTGTTTTCTATTTGTTAGTTTTTTAAGTACTAGCATACTTTCTAACCCTCCAGGATGTTCCAAGCTCATCTTGTATATTTCCTGCCCTAGTGCTAGAATCATCACTTTCTCCCAAAGAGCCCTGATTCCTTTCAATGGAGGTGCTGTTGCTTAGTCATTGTAAGTTGTGCCCGCCTCTTTGCAACCCCATGGACCGCAGCACGCCAGGCTCCTCTGTCCTCCACTGTCTCCCAGAGTTTGCTTAAATGCATGTCCATTGAGTCAATGATGCTATCTAACCTCAGTCACCCCTTTCTCCTCTTGCCTTCGATCTTTGCCAGTATCAGGGTCTTTTCCAATGAGTCGGCTCTGTGCATCAGGTGGCCAAAGTATTGGAGCTTCAGCATCAGTCCTTCCAATGAATATTCAGGGTTGATTTCCTTTAGGATTGACTAGTTTAATTTCTGTACAGTCCAGGGGATTCTCAAGAGTCTTCTCAAGCACCACAGTTTGAAAGTATCAGTTCTTTGGTGATCAGCCTTCTTTATGGCCCAACTCTTACATCCATACATGACTACTGGAAAAGCCATAGCTTTGATTATATGGACGTTTGTTTACAAAGTAATGTCTCTGCTTTTTAATATGCTGACTAGGTTGGTCATAACTTTCCTTCCAAGGAGTAAGCATCTTTTAATTTCATGGCTGCAATCACCATCTGCAGTGATTTTGGAGCCCAGAAAAATAAAGTCAGCCACTGTTTCCACTGTTTCCCCATCTATTTGCCATGAAGTGATGGGACCAGATGCCATGATCTTAGTTTTCTTGAATGTTGAGTTTTAAGCCAGCTTTTTCACTCTCCTCTTTCACCTTCATCAAGAGGTTCTTTAGTTCCTTTTCACTTTCTGTCATTAGAATGGTATCATCTGCATATCTGAGGTTGCTGATATTTCTCCTAGCAATCTTGATTCCACTTTATGATTCATCCAGCCTGACATTTTGCATGATGTACTCTATATATAAGTTAAATAAGCAGGGTGACAATAGACAGCCTTGTTGTACTCCTTTCCCAATTTGGAACCAGTCTATTGTTCCATGTCCAGTTCTAACTGTTGCTTCTTGACTGCCTCTTGGAGTGTGCCTCTCAGGAGTCAGGAGAAAGTGAAAGTCACTCATTTATGTCCCACTCTTTGCGACCCCACGGACTGTATACTTCATGGAATTCTCCAGGCCAGAATCCTGGAGTGGGTAGCCTTTCCCTTCTCCAGGGGATCTTCTCAACCCAGCAATCGAACCCAGGTCTCTTGCATTCAGGCAGATTCTCTACCAGCTGAGCCACAAGGAAAGCCCAAGAATACTGGAATGGGTAGCCTATCCTTGCTCCAGCGGATCTTCCCAACCGAGGAATTGAATTGGGGTCTCCTGCTTTGCAGGTGGATTCTTTACCAACTGAGCTAACTGTTCTATAATTTTATGCTTATTTTCTTTTTAAATTGTGTTATCTAGAAGAGAAATTTTAATGTCCAAGGTTTTAGAATTTTCTAGTTTAATTGAATTATAGTCAGAGAGTGGTGTCTTTTTACGGTTTCTACCTTTGAGAACTGAGATTTCTTTGATATAATATTTAAACATTTGAAATGGTTTTGAGTAGAATGACTGTTTTCCATTGTGTTGGGCACATGCTTCTGCGTATATCAAGCAAAGTTTTGCAGTTGTAAGTCCTGTTTTTGCAAATGTGTTCTTAGTTATTTTATCAACTTGTTGCTTTATAAATAGGATATTTTCTTTCATTATATTTGCTAATTAGTGATTATATTTAGGTGATAAAAACCATTTAGTTTTGTTTATTAATGTCATAGTCAGCTACCTTATTAACCCGTATTTTTATACTAGTTTTTATTTCACGTGTGTACTCTATCAGTCATAGCATCTAAAAATAATGATAATTGTCCCTCTCGTGTTTCTTGTCTATGTTTCTTATTTGATTTATTTGTCTAATTACATTGGCTCAAACTTCTAGCATAATGATGGACGTACAGCAGGAAGGCTGGAGGTAAAAAGTGTCAGTTTATTTGGTGGCTCAACCCTGTCCAGTGTCTGAGTCATGCTCTGGAGCACATCTGTGTTTTAAACACAGCATTAAGACGTTAATATATAAACATTAATATAAATAAAAATATTAATATAAAATATAGATAACATTAAACATATAGAAGAGCCACAACATTCACGTTTGTCTTATCTGTAACGCAGATGCTTTCCCAAAAGCCCCCAGCAGGTGCCCGTTTGGCAAAGGAGGCTGGGAACCTGGGAGGACAGAAATATGACTGACTTTTCATCGAGGTTTTCAAATGTGTTAGCCAGAGTTGTACAAGCTACTGTTTTGCATTCTTTTAACTCCCTTTATATCTATGGTTATTTTTCTATTTCTTTTTTCTGATTTTGTGTTTTTATGCTTTCTCGCTGTTTTTGTCGGTTAGTCTACCAAGGTGTTTATATTACTCTGGAGCTTTCCTCTTAAAGAACCAGCTCTTGATTTTATAGTACCAGTTCTTCCAGTTGTGTTTGCTAATTCACTTATATCTGCATTTATCTTTGTTAATTCCTTGCTTTTGCTCTTTGTGTACATTTTGTTGTTATTTTCCTAAATACCTGGTTTGGAAGCCTGATTCCTTTGCTTCAGTGTTTGCAGTTGGTAGTGAGAGAATGTGAAAGGGGTGTTATCATCTGGGAACAGCTTTGGGATTCCTTTTGCACTGTTCCTGTTGCTATTATTTTTAACTACTCTGCATGTATGGTTTTGATCTCTTCTTTGGCTTAGGAGTAGTTTAGGAGATACCTGTACATTTACTAATAGCAACGAGTGTTTTTATTTTTATTGTTCTCCTTTGCTATTTAATTTTAGCTTTATTGAATTATGATCAGAAAGTCTGTACCTTTTATTTTTCTTAGAATTTGCTGAGGTTTTATCTGTTACCAAATTCTTGAAAAATATATAGACACTTAAATAGAAATTGCTATTAATTATATTAGTCTGAGCCAATGTGTGTGTGTATTTACTTTTATTAATCTATGGAAGTCACTAGTGATGAAGAAAAGTATATTAAATTCTCCCCTTACTAGCTTGCCTCAATTAGTTTATACTTTTATTTCCTACAATTTTTACTTTATCTATTTTGATACTATATTGTCTGGTATACAGAAATGAATAAAACATGTGTTTGCATTTTGAATTTTGTACCTCAACAATATAATTCTTTTCTCCTTGAATTCAACTTAATATTAACATTGCAAACCCTGCTTTCCTTTATTTTGTTTGTGGCTGCCTGGTGTATCTCTGGCCATTCTTTTGCTTTCAAAATTTGTCGTAAGATATAGCTGCCTTTAGTTTTTTATTCCATTTGCATTGATTTTTATAATAACTATGTATCATTTCCATTTGGTAATTCTATTTAGTATTTTATGGCTTTTTTGTTTCCTTGTTTTTTTTTTTTTCCTTTGTGTTCTTTCTTTTGCTATATATTTTGGCTTGTTTTTGATTATTTCTTGCCCTGGGAAAATAGGGCAAGATAGAAGACACACAAATCTGTTTCAATTTCCAGCAAATGGTTATCTTTATAATTTTAAATAATATTTTAAAATCTTTCTTCACTTCAATTTAGAAAATGAAATGTTATGGTGAAATTAGTACCCTTACATTTCTTTTGCTTGCTTCACTCCTTTTCTTCCTAATTTTAATTGGTACATTCTAATATATTTAACTGGTATATATTTTAAAATCTCAGTGTATTATCATGTTTTTATATTTACATGGAACGTTTACGTCTTTTTTGTAACAACAATTTTTGTATAATTTTTTCAGTAAAAATTTTAAAATTTTGGATATAAATTTACATTGTGTGTTTAATAACATTGGGCTTCCCTGGTGGCTCAGTGGTAAAGGCTCTGCCTGCCAATGCAGGAGATGCAGGAGACAAGAGTTCAACCCCTGAGTTGCCCTTCTCTTCTCCAGGGGATCTTCTCAACCCAGGGATCCAACCCATGTCTCCTTCATTGCAGGCAAATTCTTCACCATCTGAACCGTCAGGGCAGTCCCAGAGCTTTTGAGACCAGCTTAGCTTTTCGCATTCAAAGAGACTTGTCCTGTCTTTTTCTCTGTGTGGAATGTTCTTTGTTTCTAAAGTTCAATAAACTCCCCCGATATGTCTTCCTATTGTTGATCATCGTTTTTTCATTATATTTTGTGAGCTGATTTGATGGACAGTGAGAGTCCCTTGGAAAGCAAGGAAACAGATCAAACCAGGAATCAACGCTGAATACTCTTTGGAAGGACTGACGCTGAAGCTGAAACATCAGTCCTGATACTTTGGTCACCTAATGTGAATAGCTGACTCACTGGAAAAGACCCTGATGCTGGGAAAGATAGAAGGCAGGAGAAGAGGGCGACAGAGGGTGAGATGGGTGGATGGCATTACGTATGCAAAGACATGAACTTGGGCAAACTCTGGGAGATGGTGAGAGACAGGGAAGCCTGGCGTGCTGCAGCCCATGGGGCTGTGAAAAGTCGGACACAACTTGGCAATTAGACAACAATAAATGATGATTAATCTTACATCAACTTGTCTGGGTTAAGGGTGCCCAGACAACTGGTAAAGCATTTCTAGATGTGTCTGTGAGGGTCTCTCTAAAGGAGATTAGCATCTGAATCAGACTGAGTAGGTGAGACCACCTTCACCAATGCCAACAGGTGTCATTCAATTCGTTGAATTCCTGAATTGGACAAAAAGATGGACAAAGGGCAAAACTTGTTCTTTGCTTGAACTGGACATCCATTTTCTCCTGCCCTTGAACATCAACACTCTTGATTCTCAGGCCTTTGGACTAAATTATACCACCAGCTGTCTTGGTTCTCCAGCTTGTAGATGGCAAATCAATGGGAGGCACAATGTGGAAGAAAGCTTGGAACATTTGTGGAGCATATGAATAGAGGTGATGGCTGCTTATATAACTGGAAAATGGTGAGTGAAAGAACAGTATAATTTGAGCTTTGAGAGGGAAGGAGGGGACAGATTGTACAAGGACTTACAGATCCTGCTAAGTAGTTGTGTTTTGTCTTGGTTTTAAATTCAATAGGAAACCGCCGAATGATGTTAAGCAAAAGACATGATCTGATGCACATTTTTACAAATTTGCTCTTATTGAACATGGGGGATGGATTGGAGAGGAAAGTGAGAATGAGATGGAAGCAGTAGGGATGCTAACCTTGTCTTCAATCTCACATTCAAGGCAAATCGTCCAGCCTGTTTTAGGTTAAATTTACCAGAAATATATATTCACTCTTGGCTAAATAGCTCATCCTACATTTAAATCCATATACTCACTCCTGGCTGAATAGCTCACCCTACATTTAAATCCATATACTCACTCCTGGCTGAATAGCTCACCCTACATTTAAATTCCTAAAGGGTCAACTAAAAATTGTCTAATTCTTTTTATGTTAAATGTTTGTGTCCTTTGTCTCCAGTGTTTTGTCAAATCCAAGCAGTAGGAATGTCCAGGTAGTGGATGATAATTAAACCACCCCACTGAGTAAACACCTCACTCATAGTTATCTCATCCTATGACCCAGCCCTCTGCAAAAACAAGCTGTGAAGTCTTTAACCTTGACTTTAGCTAGTTTCAGCAAGTGGCCATGTTCATCCTTATGGTTGGCTGATAGCAGGCTGGTTCCAGAAGGGAAACCACCCCAGGGTCCTTGTAACTCCTTCCTGTTCCCTGGCTCCCCCTCGGGTTATCCCCCTTGCTTTCTCCCAGAGTCTCTTCAGCTCTGCTTCCTGATTCAACAGTTTCTCTTCCTTTTCCCCAGTCCATCCACTGTGAATGTTTGGGTCTGTCATTTCTTCCTGGGCCAGCTCTTGCCAAGGAGATAAACTTAAGTGGTCCTCCTGCCTCCCACACCCTGGTTTTTGTATCTGCCTGCTCCAGGTCCCAGGCTCCCACTCATGCAGAGGTGAGGCTGGCCCTCAGGAACAATGCAAAACTTACTGTGAGTCCTAAGACAACAGCCACGCTCATTCAGCAGTTCTTCAGTGACTTGGTTTTGGTATTGTCACGGTCTGTTGACTTAAAATAGTTTTGATGGGTACTTGAAAGCATATTCTGACACTTATGTCTAGGTATCTTGATTCCAAATCATGGTGAGAGAGAAAAGTGAGCCCAAGCCAACTGATGATGTCGGCTGACTAGCAAGGACATGGTCTGATCTGATACAAGCGTGCCACATTGAGGACTCAGATCTCATAAGAAATTACTGTCAGTGATATGATTGTTCTAAAATAAGAGGAAACGTGATAAAGTAAACAATGAAATAAAATACAATCTTCCCTCAGTTTTCATCATTGTTGCGTTCCTGGACATTGCATTGTTATACAAAAACCATGCAAGAAGTATTTTGTGCTTATGCATTGAACACTGGGCTAGGTTGCAGGATGAGTGGGGTATTTACTTACCTGAATGAGACATTCAGTGGTTGTACCAAGGATAGTTTTGTCAAGTAGGACCATCCCAACCATTTGGTTAGGAGGTCTTAGCCAAATACCTGCCCGTGGTACCAAACAAGCCCTGTAATGACCAAAAATCACCACTGCAAATTTCTAAAATACCCCTAGGGGGTGGTGCAACTCCCTCAAGAGCTACTGATTAAATAAACTGAGCCCTCCTCATGAAACCTTTAATAGACCACAGCATAGAGGACCATCAAATGAGTTAATACTTTAAAGAGCTGAGAACAATGCTTGGCATGTTGTAAGCCCTGTATATGCATTTATTATATACATAAATAAGTAGAGTTAATGCCAACAGAAATATGCCAGGTTTTTCTTAAGTTAATGAGCAGACGAGTATGAGGGCTGAGCCCGCTGACCTGCTGATATTTTTAATGGTATGAAATGTACACAGGGTCTTCCCTGGTGGCCCAGCGGTTCAGACTCAGAGCTTCCACTGCAAGTGGCTCGGGTTCAGTCCCTGCTTGGGGAACTAAGATCCCAGTGCAGTCAGAAATTAACTAACTAAATAAATAATGAAAGAAATAAGATGGATAAAAACTGGAAACAAAGAAATAAAAAATACTTTAGAACTTCAAAGAATAAAATGTACACAAGTTATGAAGTGTAATCATTTGTGTGAAAAGAGAGGAAGAATAACCTATTTAATCTATATGTTTGCATTTATAAACAAGAATTTGTTTGCCCCTAGAGAGAGGAACTGCATTCCTGAGGAAGAGCATCAGAAGACTTCTTACTATAACCAGTCTGAAGCTTTGATACTCTGAACAAAGTGAATGAAATGCCTAATTCAAAATAAATAATACATATTTTTAAACATTGAAACAATTTAACATATACTTAGGATAACAAGACTCTGTGTTGTAATGAGATATGAAGTTCAGTTCAGTTCAGTTCATTCGCTCAGTCGTGTCTGACTCTTTGTGACCCCATGAATCGCAGCAGGCCAGGCCTGCCTGTACATCACTGACTCCTGGAGTTTACCCAAACTCATGTCCATCGAGTCGGTGATGCCATCCAGCCATCTCATCCTCTGTCGTCCCCTTCTCCTCTTGCCCCCAATCGCTCCCAGCATCATGGTCTTTTCCAATGAGTCAACTCTTCGCATGAGGTGGCCAAAGTATTGGAGTTTCAGCTTCAGCATCAGTCCTTCCAATGAACACCCAGGACTGATCTCCTTTAGGATGGTCTGGCTGGATCTCCTTGCAATCCAAGGGACTCTCAAGAGTCTTCTCCAACACCACACTTCAAAAGCATCAATTCTTCAGTGCTTTCTTCACAGTCCAACTCTCACATCCATACATGACCACTGGAAAAACCATAGCCTTGACTAGACAGACCTTTGCTGGCAAAGTAATGTCTCTGCTTTTGAATATACTATCTAACTTGGTCATAACTTTCCTTCCAAGGAGTAAGCGTCTTTTAATTTCATGGCTGCAATCACCATCTGCAGTGATTTTGGAGCCCCCCCCCACCCCCCGCCGCCAAATAAAGTCTGACACTGTTTTCACTGTTTCCCCATCTACTTGCCATGAAGTGATGGGACCAGATACCATGATCTTCATTTTCTGAATGTTGAGCTTTAAGCCAACTTTTTCACTCTCCTCTTTCACTTTCATCAAGAGACTTTTTAGTTCCTCTTCACTTTCTGCCATAAAGGTGGTGTCATCTGCATATCTGAGGTTATTGATATTTCTCCTGGCAATCTTGATTCCAGCTTGTGCTTCTTCTGGCCCAGCATTTCTCATAATGTTCTCTACATATAAGTTAAATAAGCAGGGTGACAATATACAGCCTTGACGTACTCCTTTTCCTATTTGGAAGTAGTCTGTTGTTCCATGTCCAGTTCTAGTTGTTGCTTCCTGACATGCATATAGGTTTCTCGAGAGGCAGGTCAGGTGGTCTGACATTCCCATCTCTTTCAGAGTTTTTCACAGTTTATTGTCATCCACACAGTCAAAGGCATTGGCATAGTCAATAAAGCAGAAATCGATGTTTTTCTGGAACTCTCTTGCTTTTTCGATGATCCAGTGGATGTTGGCAATTTGATCTCTAGCTCCTCTGCCTTTTCTAAAACCACCTTGAACATCAGGAAGTTCATGGTTGACATATTTCTGAAGCCTGGCTTGGAGAATTTTGAGCATTACTTTACTAGCATGTGAGATGAGTGCAATTGTGCGGTAGTTTGAGCATTCTTTGGCATTGTCTTTCTTTGGGATTGGAATGAAAACTGACCTTTTCCAGTCCTGTGGCCACTGCTGAGTTTTCCAAATTTGCTGGCATAGAGTGCAGCAGTTTCACAGCATCATCTTTCAGGATTTGAAATAACTCTACTAGAATTCCATCACCTCCACTAGCTTTGTTCGTAGTGATGCTTTCTAAGGCCCACTTGACTTCACATTCCAGGATGTCTGGCTCTAGGTGAGTGATCACACCATCGTGATTATCTGGGTCATGAAGATCTTTTTTGTGCAGTTCTTCTGTGTATTCTTGCCACCTCTTCTTAATATCTTCTGCTTCTGTTAGGTTCATACCAATTCTGTCCTTTATCGAGCCCATCTTTGCATGAAATGTTCCTTTGGCATCTCTAATTTTCTTGAAGAGATCTCTAGTCTTTCCCATTACGTTGTTTTCCTCTGTTTCTTTGGATTGATCGCTGAGGAAGGCTTTCTTATCTGCATTCAGATTCTTATATATTTCCTTTTCTCCTTTGCTTTTCACTTCCCTTCTTTTCACAGCTATTTGTAAGGCCTCTCAGACAGCCATTTTGCTTTTTTGCATTTCTTTTCCATGGGGATGGTCTTGATCCCAGTCTCCTGTACAAGGTCACAAACCTCCATCCATAGTTCATCAAGCACTCTATCAGATCTAGTCCCTTAAATCTATTTTTCACTTCCACTGTATAATCATAAGGGATTTGATTTAGGTTATACCTGAATGGTCTAGTGGTTTTCCCTACTTTCTTCAATTTAAATCTGAATTTGGCAATAAGTTCATGATCTGAGCCACAGTCAGCTCCCGGTCTTGTTTTTGCTGACTGTATAAACCTTCTCCATCTTTGGCTGCAAAGAATATAATCAACTTGATTTCAGTGTTGAGCATCTGGTGATGTCCATGTATAGAGTCTTCTCTTGTGTTGTTGGAAGAGGGTGTTTGCAATAACCAATGCGTTCTCTTGGCAAACCTCTTTTAGCCTTTGCCCTGCTTCATTCTGTCCTCCAAGGCCAAATTTGCCTGTTACTCCAGGTGTTTCTTGACGTCCTACTTTTGCATTCCAGTCCCCTATGATGAAGATATGAAGAGTTTCTGTAAATGACAATACCTTTTACTTTCTACCACCAAGGCAACTTTGTATGTAGCTTTTCTCTTCTTACTCAATTCTGCATTCCCTGTTATTAATGTCAATGTCAACAATACTTCCTAATCCTGTATAGTTTAATTTTCATTAAACTAGAACTACATTTATCTCATTGACATTCAAACCCAGTTCACTTCCTCCAATCCTTAGGTGCCTGGGACTTTGCAGACTTGTAGACAGTGATAATTCTGCATACTAATCTCAATTTGTTGGGCCTTCCTAAAGAGTATGGTCACCCTGCAGCCAGCAGATGGGAGAGATGAGGCTGGCAGGACACGTGAGAAACACAGAAGGTGTAGCAAACAAGGACTGGAGCATCTGGAAATGTCAGGACCGCAGACTCTGATTGGGAGGAAGCTTTAGAGACTATTCATGTTACTCGTCTTTTCTCCCCTCCCACCACCCTGCTTCCCTCTCTGTCCTTCCGTCTTCTCCCTCTCCCTTCCCTCCCTCCTTCCTTCATTAAGAAATGATGAAACAGAGGTTCAAAGAAGAACTTTCTCCAACATCCTCCAGCGAGTGTGTGGCAGAACCAGAAATCAGACCCAAGTCTTCTTTTGGAAAAACAGTGCAGATGTAAGAGACCATTCCCCCCATCTTCTCAACTTTTCTCAGTGTCTGCTTTATTTCCTTCCCACTGTGGATGGCGGAGAGGGAAGGCAGATGAGGAGCTTGAGCACAAAGGCTTTTCTGTCCTGCATCAAAGTCTAAAAAATGCTTGGGTAGCACCTGAAGGACCATAGTTTTCAAGCCGTGGCAATGTGACTACAGGCTGGGAGTGACAAGCAGAACACACACTCCTGCTGGCGTGAATCATGATGCGAACTGAGAAGGTCCAGGCGCAGCTGCGCTTGATGCCGAACATTCAACCTCTTTGCACATGCCAAATTGATTCCTGGACATGGAGTTTTGGGTGAACTAGAAAAGAATAGCTTTATTGCTTTGCCAGGCAAAGGGGGACACAGTGGGCTCCTGCCCTTGAAAACTGCCCTCCCCACTAGGGAGGATTTGGTGAGGAGTTTTTATATGTGTGGTTCAAGGGCAGAGTTGCTGATGAGATTAGAGTGTGTGCAGGGCCTACACTTCTTTAACCTGGTCTCAGGTGACCCTCTGTGGAGTTAAGAATGCTGATGTCTTCCATTTGTTGGGGGGCTTTAGTTCTATAATGGCTTCCCCGGTGGCTCAGATGCTAAAGAATCCGCCTGCAATACAGGAGACCCAGCTTTGATCCCTCGGTCAGGAATATCCCCTGGAGAAGCAAATGGCAACCCCCTCCAGTATTCTTGCCTGGAGAATGCCATGGACAGAGGAACCTGGTGGGCTACAGTCTATGGGGTTGCAAAGAGTCGGACACTAAGCTCTATAAGGAGCTCACAGATACTGTTATGTGTATCCTTTGAGGCCGAACCAGGACCCTGCTCCAAGGCTGCACTATTGTTTCTTGGCTGCCCCTCCCTTGTCTCTGTATCCTCTCCCTTTCCTGTGTAGCAACTGTTCAGATCTGTCCTTTGGAACTCAGGGAAGATTGTGGAGGCTGAAGTCCGTCCCAACAAATACGGAATTGGGGACACGGAAAAGCTTCCATGCCCAGGAGCCCCACAGGGTCCTACTTGGTTTCATGCTTACCAAGGAGCAACAGAGGCTGAGGGGAGGGGTGAGAGCAAGCAGAAAACACCTTCCCAGCTCAGGTGTAAACCCTCCTCTCAGTGTCAATATGTCAGAAGACTCAAACATGCCATCTTCATACTGGATCCCTCCTGCAGGCACCTCACTGTAACTCAAAGAACCTTTCTTGAAAATAACTTGTAAAAACCCTCACTCGTATGGTCTGTGCAGCAAAGGGGGCTTCCTTCCCCTGTGGCTCAGTGGTAAAGAATCTGCCTGGAATGCAGGAGACAGATATAGGTTCAATCCATGGGTGGGGAAGATCCCCTGGAGGAGGAAATGGCAACCCACTCAGCATTTTTACCTGGAAAATCCCATGGTCAGAGGAGCCTGGCAGGCTACAGTCCATGGGGTCTCAAAGGATTGGACACGACTGAATGACAATCACTCACTCACTCACTTGCATCGAAGAGTGAAGTATAAACTGATATCCCAGTACCAAATTCATCCTGGATTTGGGAAGACTGCTTCCCTTTCGGGTGGAGGGAGTAGAGACATCAGAAATGATCCGCTCTCAGAAAGAACTTTCCTGGCAGGCTTCTTTTTTTGGTCTCTTTTCTCTCTCCACTGAAAAGGATAAGATGATTAAAAAGATTCCCACGTCTATTTTCAAATTATGTCAGAAAAGTAGATTAAAGGTTTTATGCTTAGGAAAACGGGGATAAGTATTCAAACATAAATTATGGCAGTATTAATAATTGCACATTTGTGCTAAGTAACTAGAAAATTATTTGAGCATTAATTCCATTTACATATGTTCATTCAGATTTGTATCCCTGAAGCATGCAAGTATTTGGGGTTTGAAACATTTAATCATTTAGTAAGCAGCCCTCAATGGGATTGCCATTTATTTATTGTCTTTATTGATTTTCCTACACAGGAGAACACTTGTGGTGAATAAAAACTGACTGCTAAAGTAAAAGAACCCTATCTTTTCTAGCGCAGAACAAAAGTGCCTTGGAAAAAAAAAAGCAACCTGTTTTGAGATCATCCCAGCTCAGGGCCAGAATGCTGTTCCATCCATTTGTGAGAAACTCTTCCCCCTTTAGTATGGTATTCTGTTGTTTCTAGACAGATGCCTTGAGTAGCACTTGCTTCTCTGTTCAAGTTGAATTTTCGAAGTAAGTCTCTTTCTGAGCATCGTGGACCCCCAGCCTCACAGGAGCACAGTTGGTTCTTAGTTTATGCAGGGGCCCTGCCAACAGGAAACCTGGAAAAACCTAGAATCCAATCCGTTGGTTGAGACATATCATCTTCCTTAATCGGTTTTCAAAGAAATCTCCTGGGTGACTTCACTGTCAAGTTTTCATGAAGAAGAAGGCCTGAGATAATCACAACAGCCCTAATAATGAGAACATAGAGACCTGAGATGGAGAAGGAAATGGCAACCCACTCCAGTGTTTTTGCCTGGAGAATCCCAGGGATGGGGGAGCCTCATGGACTGCCGTCTATGGGGTCGCACAGAGTCAGACAGGACTGAAGTGACTTAGCAGCAGCAGCAGCAGCAGAGACCTGAGAACACTCATCAGAGCTGTTCAGAGTTCCCCAACCAGCTTAAGTGAAAAAGATTTCGAAGTTCAAGGATATCTCCCTCCCAAGGGGGGGAGTGTAACTCCCACCCCTCAAATGCCGGCCACTCTTTGTGCGTGCTGACGTCTACTCTTTGCAGCCCCATGGATTGTAACCTGCCAGGCTCCTCTGTCCCTGGGAATTCTCAGGCAAGAATACTGGAGTGGGTTGCCAGTTTCTTCTTCAGGGAATCTTCTTGACCCAGGGATTGAACCCAGGTCTCCTGCATTGCAGGCGGATTCTTTACTGACTGAGCCACCGGAGAAGCCCTGCCTTTGTGACTTCCTTCCAAAAAGCACAGCGTGGAGGTGGGGTGGGCAGCAATGATGCAGCAGAGGAACTCAGCAAACAGAGCTACTGGAGGCTAGCACTGCCAGAGAAGATGCCCCTGAGGCTCAGAAGTTGCTCTGGTGCTCACAGTTAGCCATGCTTTTCTCTGATGAGTCCCCATCTCACAGGAACCAAACTCACTTATTCTGAGACCATGATTAAATGAGACAAAACAAGGTCACGCTATACTTTTATCTAAGCCCAGGCCAAAATAAGGTCACTATGTCACCCACAAAATCCCACACACCCCCTCTCTCAGCCAGAAGGAGTGACTGCGCCTCTTCACCATGACAGTTTTTCAATGTGCAACCTGGCCTCCCATAGATAAGATTTAGATACAGTGGTATCTGTGTAGGTAGACAAATACAGAGAAGGATCAGTAGCCTTTGGCTAAAGATCTTCCCTGGTAGCTCAGGTGATAAAGAATCCACCTGCAGTCCAGGAGACCCTGGTTCAATCCCTGGGTCAGGAAGATCCCCTGGAGAAGAGAATCCCACTTCAGTATTCTTGCCTGGAGAATCCCATGAGCAGAGGAGCCCAGCAGGCTACAGTCCATGGGGTTGCAACGAGTCAGACACGACTCAGCAACTTTCACTTTGGAAAAGGAAAAGGAAAAGCATAAAAAGACGTAGCTAGTTTAACATCCAAATTCTGATTTTATAGATATATAATGTCCAGGCTGCTACAAGATGGACACGGCTTCCAGCCGTGTTGAGACAGCAGTCCTTTGTGCAGAATGTTCAGCAGTGTTGTGTATCCGACAGTAGGAAAAGCCAGGCTCAAGGAAGGATGTTCACTTAGAAGAAAGCAACACTGGCCATCCACACGCCTTCCTGACTGCCTTCTGTCACCGAGAGATTCAGCAGTTCAGTAATTCTAGTTAATCTAACCAGATAGTGCACTTTTCTCTTCTATATAGCACTGATCTATTTTGGGGTCAGCTTTTCAACAAGTACTAATTATGGGGAGGAAAAATGTTGTGCAAAATTCCTTTCCTATAGATACCAGTCATAGAGCTGCTCTGCTCTCTGACCAGCTAGAGCTTACCGTGCAGAGGAGACCTTCATTTCCTTATTCCACGTGTGTTCGGTCATGTCTGACTTTTTGCAGCCTCATGGACTGTAGCCTGCCAGGCTTCTCTGTCCATGGGATTTCCCAGGCAGGAATACTGGAGTGGGCTGCCATTTCCTACTCCAGGGGATCTTTCTGACCCAGGGATTGAACCTGCATCTCCTGCGTCTCCTGCCTTGGCAGGCAGATTCTTTACTACTGCGCTACTTGGGAAGCCCTTATTTCCTTCAATCAGCCCTAAACCATCATCAAAGCTCAAAGAACCAAAAGGTTCTTTCTAGTACCCTCTACTAAGACATCCACAGCTCCCTTGATGTGTGTGCTCTTGGTGCAAGGAGTGACAAAGCCAACAAATTTCAGTGCAGCGGTATTCTTGGTGGCTGTTGACCAAACAACATTCACAGCATCATCACTCACAGTCACGTGCCCTTGATAATGTGATGAGTCTGCAGTCTCCCTCTCCAAACCTCACAACCCCAGACTAAGCAGGAGAAAAGGATCAGACAAACCCAAATGGAGGGACATGCTACAAAATGCCTGACCAGTCCTCCTCAACACGGTCAAGGCCAGCAAAAACCAAGGAAGCTCTGGGAGGCTGTCACAGCCCAGAGAGACCCAAGACCTGAAGGCTAACTATAATGTACTGTCTTGGATGGATCCTGAGACAGACAAGGGGTATTAGAGGAAAATTAATGAAATGGTGATAGAGAAGAGAATTTCGTTAACAACACATTTTTTTTTGGCGATGGAGTTGCCTTCAGGGTACAATTAAAATGTGGCTTATGTTTCTCTCTCCATCCTCTCCGTGTGTTGATCATTTCTCAGGCAGACTCATCTTAGAGCAATGAGGCTGCTGCAGCTTCGACCCCTTGAGAACCCAGAAGAAGAAATTCTCCAGCCGACCCGACTTCACCCTGCCTGGGTCAAGTGTTCCTTCCTGGACTAAGATTAGCCGTCAGTTACTCTCAAATGCCATAGACCAGGAAGATTACTAGGGACTGAGGGATAGCTGGTTTCCCAGGAGGAGGGACAACCCAACTCCAGCGCAGTGACAAGAGGGCTTGAAGGGCAGCTACACATGGCTTGTGGAAGCTGCATCACCACTACCCCTATCCTCCCACCCCTGCAGCTTTGGGATGGAAGTGTCTCTAACTCTTACCGACCCTCCCCAGTCGGTCCCCAACAAGGGTCTTTCTGCCTGGTACTGCTGGTGCCATTAGAACCAGGCCGAGTTTGGTTCAGGAGCAAAAGGAAAGCTCTGTTGCTGATCTCATAATAGAGAGGGATGAGCTCTCTCTAGAGGACAGGCTCTACCAGGCAGGACCACTGATCAGGGCCTTCATCAGCGGGGAGGGGAGGGGGCGGGGCTCTCCGGGGCGGGGCTCTCCGGGGCGGGGCTCTCCGGGGCGGGGCTCTCCGGGGGCGGGGCTCTCCACGGGGCGGGGCTCTCCACGGGGCGGGGCTCTCCACGGGGCGGGGCTCTCCACGGGGCGGGGCAGGTACGCAGCTCACTGGATCCAGGTCCAGGTGCAGCCTCTCTGCACACGGCCCTCTGCCACCACCATCTTGAATTGAGGGTCGTGTGCAGCCTTCTGAGGTGTCCATCGCAGCTTTCCGCCCACAGCCTGAGGGCTGAGGTGTCAGCGCAGCCTGTTTCTCACCAGGAGCTCTGGTCTGAAGCGCTGAGTTTGAGGCCTCTGTACGTGACCTGCTGTGAGCAAGTGATAGCAGACTGACCACAAGGAGGAAAAAAAAAAGTTAGACTTTATTTTATTACCCAGATTCTAGTTTTATTTTCTAGGAATTGTTAATGGGCTTTGCTGGCGACATAACCACACAGGAGCATTGGAAAGACAGAATGAGAGAATCTTTGTCCAAGCGCCTAGAACACGCCGATGCTCTGTGGATTAGCTTGCTCTGCGCCTTTCCTAGTCAGAGGGTTTCCGTGAGTATTTCTCCTTCCATTAGAGGAGTTCAGCAATTACTGTAAGGCTACACTAGTGCATTTATAGAACTGTGTTGCTGCCGTGAGTCACTGTGAAGAATCGTTTATGCGATTAACCTGTGTAAATTTTAGACTTTTTAAAAATAGTAAGTTATATAGGTCACTGCGTGATACCTGTAACTAATCGCAACATTAGCTATCAAATTCTCATTGTTGGTTAATTTATCTTTAAAGACTCAAGAATGCAATTCATGTAATTACCTACCTACGCCGTATTTCATTTACGGTCTCTGTGAGTCATGGATCTTCTTTCTATAACTGAAAACATTTGATGCAATTAATTCAAGAGGTCTGCCACATGTGTTGTATAACCGCACTGAACTCAAATTGTAGAAACATGTGTTGTGTTTGATGCTTGTGTCCTGGAATTCTCACACGAGATATGACATCCCCTAGTTACACTGGTTGGGGGCGAGAAATAGAGAAGCACTGTGTTCTTTGAGAGAGTGAAAAAGTGGGCTTAAAGCTCAACATTCAGAAAACGAAGATCATGGCATCTGGTCCCATCACTTCATGGCAAATAGAAGGGGAAACAGTGGAAACAGTGTCAGACTTTATTTTTTTGGGTTCCAAAATCACTGCAGACAGTGATTGCAGCCATGAAATTAAAAGACGCTTGCTCCTTGGAAGGAAAGTTATGACCAACCTAGATAGTATATTCAAAAGCAGAGATATTACTTTGCCAACAAAGGTCCAACTAGTCAAGGCTATGGTTTTTCCTGTGGTCATGTATGGATGTGAGAGCTGGACTGTGAAGAAAGCTGAGTGCCAAAGAATTGATGCTTTTGAACTGTGGTGTTGGAGAAGACTCTTGAGAGTCCCTTGGACTGCAAGGAGACCCAACCAGTCCATCCTAAAGGAGATCAGTCCTGGGTGTTCATTGGAAGGAATGATGCTAAAGCTGAAACTCCAGTACTTTGGCCGTCTCATGCAAAGAGTTGACTAATTGGAAAAGACTCTGATGCTGGGAGGGATTGGGGGCAGGAGGAGAAGGGGATGATAGAGGATGAGATGGCTGGATGGCATCACTGACTCGATGGACAAGATTTTGAGTGAACTCCAGGAGTTGGTGATGGACAGGGAGGCCTGGCGTGCTGCTATTCATGGGTTCGCAAAGGGTCGGACATGACTGAGCAACTGAACTGAACTGAACTGTGTTCTTCTTTCTTCATCTGAATGAAGGTTTCATTAATTTTTTCCTTGAAAAATCTTTGCAATGCATTTCTCGATTTTTTTGAGCTTCTGAATTACATAAACACACCTTGCTTCTATTTGATTTCAATTGTTTGCTTGGCCTAGTTTCCCTGCAAGTATTTAGTAAAATCGGATAATTTTGTGTGTGTGTTGCGCAGTATCTGTGCTAATCTACTCACGCTTGGGTTTTGAAATGTTGCTATAATCTACTGTCTTCATCTTTTGCTGGATTCTTAAGGGGCTATTTTATTGCCTGTCATTACCTTTCATAGTAACTTCTGGGCACTGTGTTCCAGCAGCCTCTCAGGTATGCAGTGCTACTCACCTGGCCCTCTGTGCTTAAAAAGAATCTCATGCCTTCCCCGGAAGCCACATCTTACTCCTGCAGCAGCTCTGCCTTTTGGCACACTTGAAATGTTTTTATTCTAGATGAGTTGTTAAAGTTTCAACATGAGAGATAATGCCTTTTAAGATGAGGATAAACTCCCTGATGCCTGTGATGATATAATTTGCACAGTATGTTCCCAGCCTCTGCCTAGACGCAGCACCGCAACGATGGCCCGTCCCGTATGGGTGGCTTTTGTGGGCCTTGAGAAAATTCTCCAGTGGGGTGACCATGATACTGAGAGACCAAGTCTGCCTCGTCTCTCGGAGGGGTGACAAGGTCATCTGCAAGGCACGTACCGAAATCTTTCCATATAGATATCTTGATTTGTTTCCTCGTGGTGGAATATGTCTTTGTATTGAACTTGAACAGAACCTAATGCATGAACATGGTCACCAGATTCAGGTAGCCCACCTGCCTCGATTCTATGCTGCCCTGATGGACTTTGCTGCCCTAAAGATACAGGCAGGCACCGGACATCCAGATGAGTTCCACAAACATTCCTTGACCACCTACTGTGCACCAACCACCACAGAACTGTGGTACAGAAATAAGAAAAGACCCCTATAAGGAGCTGGCATCCTAATCTATTAGCTTGCAATTCGGCATTTCTGTCCTCATTCATTCAGGAAACATGTCTTCCAGACACTCGGCTAGGGATTATGGATGCAGTGGTGAGCGAGGCACACAAGACATGGTCCCCACCTTTATAGAGTTAAAGTCTAGCCCCATTTCTAGGTTAGGAAAAGATCCAGCAGAAACTAGCTTAACTTACAGGATTAACCATGCAGGCAGCATGCAGTTTTAAAAAAGTAACCTTCAAGGAAAAATCAAAATGACTCCTTCCTTTCTCTAATAGCCTGATGACCCTGAAACTCTTGCTGCTGCTTCAGTGTCTCAAGGTAAAAGCAAACCTCTCTCCCTCAGTCTCTCACTGACAGATTATACCTGGATTTCTCTTTCTATCTCATCAAGTGGAAAGAGTGTTGAACTACTGTTTAACTGCTATATCCTAGGAGGGTGCTGTCTGTGGTTTAATTTTGTGACCGGAAAATATTGCTCACTGCACAAATGGATAGGAAACTAAGCACTTTCCCAGTTTTTGTTGTTGTTGTTGTTGTTGTTATTGTTTTTTAAGATAGATTGAGGGAGAAAGTGGCAAAGAGACTTTTTAGACTGCATGGAACTTGGTTGTTTTAAACTACTGTTAGGTTTACCCTCCAGATTAATTTGGTGTGTAATAGGGCTTTTTGACCAAAGTTGGCATTTGTTTATAAATAATGCTCTTTAAAGAATGAAGTGCATATGATTATGGAGGAAACAGCTCACTGGAGTTCATACTGTTCATATAGTTCATACTGTTGTATTCTCTTAGATAGTGGTTCTCAAATGGGGGCAGTTCTTCCCCCGGGGGACTTTGGCAATGTCTGGAGACATTTTTGGTTGTCATAACCGAGGAAGCAGGTGCTATCAACAACTAATGGACAAAGGCCAGGGACACTGCTAAACATCCCGTGATGCATAGCACAGCCCGCACAACAGAGAATTATCTGGCCCCAAATGTCACCAGTTCCAAGGTTGAGAAAGCCTCTTTTAAAATAATCCTACTGTAGAGACAGTGCTACCTGTGATGTGGGGGCTAAGTTGCCAAAACCAAAGGAATTTTGTGAAAATGAGTCCAGCTTTCTCCCCCTGCTCTCTGATTATCTTCTTTGTCTATTTACCCATCATTTAGTTCCCTTGTGTTATGAAGCTTTTTGTGTGTGTGTTTTTTTTATGGACTTAACTATATGAGCTTTTCATTGCCCATTCTGAAATCGTGACTGGTTGTAATGTAAATTGTATAACACATCTCTCTGCAGCTTCAGATTCCGCAACTTAAACCTCCTAGGCTGCTTATCTGTCTTCCACCACCTACCTGCGTTTTATGCACTGCACTTGGCATTCTTGATTGTTCCTTTCATATTAATTTCAATGGTGCCCGGAGGGTACCTCTCGCCACATAATAGGTTGCTTTGTGAACAATTCCAGTAAGAGAACCATTCTGCCCAAACAGTGAGATACTCTGGAATGTAAAAAAGATACCCCTTAGTGTATCATTCTCATTTCTAGCATGGCAGTACATTCTGCAATTGTATTGAAATTAAAATGAAGATGAATTATTTGTTTCCCCTTTCACTTTAAAAGTGCCCCCACCGTTTCAGGTAACACTGTTAGCCATATGAAACAGTTAGAGCTTGAAAGTTACCGTTGGACATGGATGAATATTTATTTTGTACTTAAATTTCCAAATCATTAAGTATCCCTTGTCCCGAGATCATTATTTTCATCATAATAGACTTCTGTTACATTCAAGTTGTCCCAGCTTCTGATTGGCCATTTGGAAGATGACAGTTGTTTGTCGCGTTCCGTTTGGCTGCAGCTTCCCTTGGTTCATTTGCGACTGTCCCTCGAGCGTCGTTTGCTTTCGGTGATGTCTAAAGGAACTCGCCTCTGTCTTTTCAGAAATCTTTGTCCTGATGGGAAAACTAAAAAGACTTTCTCAAAATGGTGTTGTTGTTTTTTAATGCAATGCCTTTAGTTAGCAGGGAAAGTGGGACATTTAGGGGTTTCAAAGATGCTGGGTTAGAGCTGTTCACTTGAAAATCAACTCTGTTAGAGCACAGGAACCACTGGCATTACTGTCCTTTCTGCGGCTTAAGAAAAGGCACAGCAAAACACTAAAACTGACAGTCGGATATTTTCAAGTTGGGTCTTTACTTTGCAGAAAGGCTCTGTCACCACCTCCCTCTGTGGTCCCTGAGTTTATGCTTATAATTTAAAGTGAGTTTGGACACCGGTGGCCTCGTGGACCCCACACCCCTGGCTGCCCAGCATCCCACTGAGTGTCCAGGAACTGCTGTTTCTTCCTCTGAACTGTGATGCCATCTTCCTCCTCCAGGTCCAATGCATCTTCCCACACAGCCACTGATGGACTGGCTCCCGCCTGTTGTTCCATCCTTAATGTATGCTGTATCTTAGGCCTGAGTGGTCATCCTAAAACTTCAATTGCCTCACTTCTTGCAAATATCAGAAAAAGAAAGACCAAAATCCCTCTAGCTTGCCCATGCAAGCCTTCTGAATTGGGGCCCTAAGACTGCTTTTCTCCTCCATGTTTCATTTACCTACAGTCCTGGAACACTTAGTTTCAGGTAAGCATCTTTATTCTCAGTCCTACAAAAATGCCTTTTGCTTTCTTATCATTACCCCCCACCAGCAATGAGTCATTCTTCATGAAAATCCTGTGAAAACTCAGATGTAACCTTCATGAGCTTTCCTTGATCACCCCAGTTAAAAGAGGAACATCTTCCTTTGAAATTAATGTATAGGTCACTTATTCTTACTACTTGCTTCATTGAATTCAGGTCTCTACTCCAATAGTCCTGCTTCAGAAAGCCTTTCCCTTTTAAAAGAGCATCCCAATCATTTTCTATCCCTTTATACTTCCACTAAAATGTAAGCTTCATGAGGGGAAAGATTTTATCTGTCTGGTTCACCAGGCAGCTTCACAGTACCTGGAATAGACCCTCAATGTGTATTTGTTGAATAAATGTTTCTGGGTCCTTATCCTCTCCTTTGTAGTATTAGCTGTCTTTGTGCTGAACTGTGAATGTATCATGTCTAGATTGTGAGTTCCTTTGTTGGGGGGAGAGGGAGCGATCATGTCATCGCTTTTGCATTCTACCTCCCCCCCCCCCATTTCATCCCTCTTGCCCGCCTCCAAAAAAATAAATCAACAAAAACCTCATGGGATCATAAACATGGTAGGCAGAGTTCCTGGTGCATAGTGAATGTTGAATAAAGTGTTGTAATGAGTCCTTTCAAAAAGAATATTAATCAGACTTCTGCTTCTGAGCAAGATGAAGCAACAGATTTACTTTTCCACCAGAACAGCTAAAAAGCAAGACAAGCTATTAGAAGCAATGACTTTTAAGACATTGTACATTGAATCGTTAAGAAAAGAGATTCCTAAAATATAAATGATACAAATGAGCTTACTTACAAAACAGAAACTCACAGACTTAGAGAAAGTACTTATGGTTACTGGGGAGAAGGATGAGGTGGGAGGGTTAGAGAATTTGGGATGGACATGTACAACTGCTATGTTTAAAATGGATAACCAACAAGGACCTACTGTATAGCACATGGAACTCGGCTCAGTGTTATGTGGTAGCCTGGATGGGACGGGAGTTTGAAGAATGGATACATGTGTATGTATGGCTAAGTCTCTTCACTGTTCACCTGAAACTATCACAACATTGTTAAGTGGCTACACCCCAACACAAAATAAAAAGTTTAAAAACAAAAAATATTTAAAAAGAAAACAGATTCCTGAGAGATAAAGAACTAATGAGATGATTTCTTACTAAAAAAAAAAAAAAGGCCATTCTATATTAGTTGGATATTTATTTCTATGTGATATTTCAGTTTAATTTTTCTCAATAAACTTTAAAAATTTTTGTTTATTTTTAGTTGAAGGATAATTGCTTTACCATATTGTATTGGTTTCTGCCATACATCAGCATGAATCAGCTATAGGTATACGTATGTCCCTTTCCTCTTGAACCTCCCTCCCCCACCATCCCACCCTTCTGGGTTGTCACAGAGCCCTGGCTTGAGCTCCCTGAGCCATACAGCAAATTCCCAGTGGCTATCCATTTTGCACAAAGTAAGTATATGTTTCCATGCTACTCTCTCCATTTGTCCCACCCTCTCTGTCTCCTCCCCTGAGATGAGTTCTATAATTGCCCCAAAATTTCTGCTTGGAGAAAGTTTCCAGGCCACAGCATAGAACAGGGAATCTACAAAGGACAGTGGACTCCCTGATTTTAGGAGACAGGCAGGGAGTCTTGGGTTGCCAAGGTAACTAAGAGACAATCAGAGAGGAGTGTTGCAGAGAAGAGAGCTGCACAAAAAGAGAGCTCTGAAGCTCTCCAGAAGGTCCCACTTGAATATCCAAACAAGAACTGATCAATGAATGTATCCATATGAGGAAACCGCTCAAGGCAAGGGAAGGCGTCACCAGAGAGGGTTAGACAGAACAGTGCCTAAAGTTCATGGAGGGCAGAAAATAGTGCATGTTCCCAACAGTTAAAGTGGAAAACTTCATAATTCATGGAGTAATAGAGCACTATGAAGGGTCTTGCCTCAGAAGTGGGGCTATCAACCCTGGACTAAGCACATTTCTTTTTCCACCTAGTGCAGCTTAAAAGCAAGAGCCAAAAATATCAAACTGTCTCCAAATAATTTAACTGGGTCCCAGATCAAAGCACAGGAATATTTTTAGGAATAAATGAATAAATAATTTAAAAATTGCCAAGTATACAAAGAAGCTGAAAAGTACAGTTCAATCCACTGAAACTGATGGAGAAATGACATCAGTGATAGAATTAGTAGACAAGGATGTTAAAATAATTGTTACCGTATTCCATATAAAGAAGATAGAAAAAGGCTGAACGTGTTAAATAGAAACATGGAGGACATAAAAAATGAATACAAGTCAAACTTCTAGGGTTGAAAACAATAGCATCAAAGGTAAAAATACAACCTCAACTAACTTAATTTTCCTATCATTGGAGCCTCTAAAGGAGAAGGCTTCCCTGATGTCCCAGATGGTAAAGAATCTGCCTGCAGCGCAAGAGACTCCAGTTCAGTCCCTGGGTTGGAAAGACCCCCTGGAAAAGGGAATGACTATCCACTCCAGTGTTCTTGCCTGGAGAATTACATGGACACAGGAGCCTGGAGGGCTACAGTCCATGGGGTTACCAAGAGTTGGACATGACTGCATGACTAACACTTTCAATTTCAAAGAAGAGGAAAGAGCAGAGAAGGAAAAATATTTGAAACAACAGAAATTAGAATCTTCTTGAATTTTGATGAAAACTATAAACCCATAGGTAGAAGAAGCTCAACAAACCCAAGTTCAAGAAGCATAAAACTATACAACTGCACATCATAACCAAATCACTTGACACAAGTGATAAGAAGAAAGATAAGAAACAGGAAAAGGCATATCACACAGAGGAACAAAGATAGAATGACAGCAGGCTTCTTGGTGGAAATAAGACAATGAAGCAACATCTTTAATATGCTAGGGGGAAAAGCCTCAATCCAGAATCTCTACCCAGCAAAAATGTCTTTTAAAATAAAGGCAATACATACATCTATATACAAAAGCTGGATCAGTTCATCACCAGCAGATCTGAATAGCAAGAAATGTTAATGAAGTCCTTCAGGCAGAAGGAAAATGATACAAAATGGATATACACAAGGAAATGAAGAGTACCAGAAATGGTAACTACGAGTATAAACATTAAGTTTTTCAAAATATCATTTTAATTTTTTAAAAAGATAGTCCACTACTTAAATAAAAAATAGCAAAGTATGATGTGTTGATAATACGTGCAGATGTGAAATATATGACAATAGCACAAAGGCCAGAAGGAGAGAAATAGAAGGATATTCTTGTAAAGCTCCTATGGCGAATGGGGTGCAGTATAATACCATTTAAAGATGGACTGTGAAAAGTCAAATAGATACACAAAACCCTAAAGCAAATGCTAAAACAACGCAATAAAGAGCTATAACTAATAAACCAACAAAGCAGATAACATGGAATTTTAAAAAACAACTATTTAATCCAAAAGATGGCATATAAAGAGGGAAAAGAGAACCAAAACCTGATAGGACAAAAGTAAATAAATAAATACAGGTAGATGGCAGCTTTAGACTCCTAAATGTTTGAATGAGGGTCTCAGCAAATCCTCTCCCCCCAAAAGCAAAATAAAACTAGAAAAATGGTCACAAATAATCATTTCAGGTCTCTAGGAACTGACCAAAGGCAGACAACAGATTGAGAAGTTATTCAATAAAACTACTGAACCTTGAAAGGAGCAGTGGGAGTCTGTGGAATTTTAGCCTAGGGCTACCGCCTTCCTCCTCTTTCCACCCAGTTCCACTGTGTGGTAGTTCTACCAGGATGTGGCAGAGAGGCTGGCTTTATTTCAAACAAAATGCAGCAAAATCTTTGCTCAAGAAATACCGAAGGAAGTTCTTCGGGCTGAAAGGAAATAATAACTGTAACTCAAATCCACACAAAGGAATAAAGAAAACTAGTAAAGTTAATTATAAAAGTATAAATATATTTTTCTCTTATTAACTTATTAAAAAGACAGTTACACAAACAGCAATTATGATACTATATTATTGAGCTTACAACGTATAGCTATGTGACATATGACAATAAAAGCACAATGGAGGGGATAGGAAATGGAGGATAGTGGAGCAAGAAAATGACTCCAAACGGTAATTCCAACCCATACGAAGAAATGAAGAGTAACTACATGATAAGTATATAGGTTAATATAGAAGAGTTTCTGCATACGTTTTTCTTCTTCTGTTAACTTCTTTAAAAGATTGTAAAAAGCAGTACTTAACAGAACTATATTGTTGAATCTGTAACAGATACAGATGAAACTATATGCTGACGATCAAACGAAGGAAGGAGAAAGGAATGGAGCTATATTGGAGAAATTTTTTTCTGTTTTCATGAAATTAAGTTGATATTAATCTGAAGTATGTTATAATAAATTAAAATATGCATTGTAATCTTCAGAGAAACCACTAAGAAAGTAATTCAGAAATAGTTTAAAACAAAGGAATTCATATGGTATACTAGGAAATATCTGATTATTCCCTGGTAGCTCAGTTGGTAAAGAATCTGCCTGCAGTGCAGGAGACCCAGGTTTGATCCCTGGGTAGGGAGATCCCCTGGAGAAGGAACTGGCAACCCACTGCAGTATTATTACCTGAAAAATCCCATGGACAGAGGAGCCTGGCAGGCTACAGTCTATGGGGTCACATACAACAGAATGCAGTAAAGAAGAAATGGGAACAAAAAGGCTATAAGACATAGAAAAAATAGCAAAATGGGAGCTATAAATTAAACCACATAGTAATTGCATTAAATATGAATGGATTAAACATTCCAATCAAAAGACAGAGATTATCTGACGGGATTAAAAGCAAATACAAAAACAGAAACAAGATCCAACTATATATGTCTTTCTGCTCTTCAGAAGATCCTGATAAGAGAATGAAAAAATAAATTATGGACTTGGAAAAAATATTTGCAAATCACATATGGCTAAAATGGAAAAGACTGACCATAAGAAGTGTTGGACAGGAAAAGAAACAGCTGGAAAAAATAAAAAATAATAAAATAAAATTAAAAAAAAGAAACAGCTGGAACTCTCACATCCTCACATGGAATGTAACATGGTGCAACCAGTTTGGAAAACAGTTCAGTTGTTTCTTACAAAGTTAAAATTATATCTACCATATGAATCAGTCATTACACTGCTATATATTTATCTAAGAGAAATGAAAACTTAAATCTACACAAAGCCTTGTACACAAATATTCACAGCTCTATTTATAGTGGACAAAACTAGAAACAACACAGTTGTCTATCAACAGGTAAATGGATTATGGTGACGATATATAGCTTTTCTTTCCATTCACTTGTTGATAGACATTTGTGCTGTTTCTACTGATGCAAAGAGCTGACTCACTGGAAAAGACCCTGATGCTGGGAAAGACTGAGGGCACGGGAAGAAGGGAGCAACAGAGGATGAGATGGTTGGATGGCATCACCGAGTCTATGGACATGAGTTTGAGCAAATTCTGGGAGATAGTGAAGAACAGGGAAACCTGGTGTGCTGCAGTTCATGGGGTCACAGAGAGTCTGACACAACTTAGCCACTGCTAAGCAACAACTCTGAAATAAAAGGAATAAACTACTGAGACATGTAACAACATGGATGAATGTTAAAGAAGCCAGACCAAACTAAAAAAGAGTACATACTGTGTGATTCCAATTATATGAAATTATACAAAATGCACACTAATCCGCAGAGACAGAAGTAGATCAGAGATTGCCTGGGGAACTGAGCTGGTGAGCTAGTGAAGAGAGGTGGGAGAGAAAGATTGCAAACGGACCCAAGGAAAGTTTTAGGTTAATGGATATGTTCATTATCTTAATTGTGATATTGATGTCACAATCATATATAAATGTCAAAGTATCAAATTGTACTCCTTAAACATGTTTATTGTATGTCAATAATATCTCAAAGTTTTTTGTTTCTTTTTAAGAAATACTAATCAATGAAGTATTCTGGCTCTAGCTTACCTACACCTTTGTCCTTCCCCACAACAATTAACCGAAAGTTTCTGGGCTTTCCTGGTAGCTCAGTGGTAAAGAATCTGCCGGCTAATGCAGGAAACATGGGTTCAGTTTCTGGGTTGGGAAGATCCCCTGGAGAAGGAAATGGCAACCCACTCTAGTATTCTTCTAGAAAATCCCATGGACAGGGGAGCCTGGTGGGCTATGGTCCATGGGGTGGCAAGAGTCAGACACAACTTAGGGACTAAAGCAACAAGAACAGCAATCTATGACTATCCCTTAAATGCTCCTTAAACCTGTGAATGAGTAAAAAAATGAGTAAATCAGCCCAGTTACCAGCCTGTTATTTATCCTAACATAAATGCCTCAGTATTTCCATTCCTGCTGAAAAAATGGGAACAAACAGTTTATTCTTTCAGGACAATTTTCATGTGTAGCTGGACATTGATTCCAGTTTCAGAACACTTAAGATATGAGACACAAAGTAGCTTTACAATTTCTGGCTCTAAAATTCGTAGCAAACACAAAGTGAGTGTCACACTCAGTGATTAGAGCTGTTCATTTTAACATATGAAGATATCTGAGAATTGCTTCTGCCTCCAACCCTATTTCTTAAATCAATACATTGATATCTTTTAGACTACAGTTCACATAAAATTAATCCAGATGATTTGTGATTTTATAATATTGCTTTAGTTACCTGTCAGGATTTAAGGTTCTATTCCAGGTGTTCTCTTAAAAATAACTGATTATGGTGGTTATACAAACTAGAACTCTAGGACAAGTAGCTATTGAGCCTATTAAATATTTATAAACCACTTTTATTGTGGGTCTTTTCTACCAGACTTTAATATACATGTGCTATCCTTTGTCCAGCTTCTTCCAGATATTTAAAGAGTAATAGATGATTTGAGCCTAAGCTTATTTATGTAGCAGCTAGTAAGCAATCAATAGGATTTCAATTTCTCAAACAGTCTCTTAGCTTAGTTTCATAAAGCATCACTTTTTTAGACTACAAAAACAGCGTCCTCCTTTAGAAAAGATCCAGATCATAATTGAATTACATTGAAACTTTACTCGTCACTGATCTGACATGGTGAAGTGGAATCCACAGGGTCTGATGACAGGCAGTATGCCTTTGCAAAAGGGCATGAGCCTTGAACTCATGACCTGGGTTCAAAGGGGCTCCTCTACTTGTTACCTTAGACAGATCTCCATCTGGTTTCCTCATTAGTTTAGAAAATGGATATATATCATAAATACCTTGCAAAGTTCTTTTAAAGAAGAAGATAAAAAATTATTTTTAAATACCAGCATGGTGCTTAGTATAGAGTGGTGCTGGTTTAGTTGCTAAATCGTGTCCGACTCTTGTGACCCCACAGACTGTAGCCCACCAGTCTCCTCTGTCCATGGGATTCTCCAGGCAAGAATACTGGAGTAGGTTGCCATTTCCTTCTCCAGGGGCTCTTTCCGACCCAGAATCGAACCCAGGTCTCCTGCATTTCAGGCAGATTCTTTACCGACTGAGGTAGAGGGAAGCCCAGAATGAATGTCTTGAAAGAATGTGTGCTCAGTGGTGTCTGACTCTTTGGGACCCCATAGACTGTAGACGGCCAGGCTCCTCTGATCATGGGATTCTCCAGGCAAGAGTACTGGAGTGGGCAGCTGTTTCCTTCTCCAGGGGATCTTTCCGACCCAGGAATTGAACCCAGGTCTCCTGCATTGGCAGGCAGATTCTTTACCACTGAGCCGCCTGGGAAGCCTAGTACAGAGTACAGAGTAGGTAACCAACAAATCAAACAGTTCAGTTCAGTTCAGTTGCTCAGTTGTGTCCAACTGTTTGCAACCCCATGAACTGCAGCATGCCAGGCTTCCCAGTCCTTCACCAACTCCCAGAGTTTCCTTAAACTCGTGTTCATCGGGTCAGTGATGCCATCGAATCATCTCATCTTCTCTTGTCCCCTTCTCCTCCTGCCTTCAGTCTTTCCCAGCATCATGGTCTTTTCCCTGATGAAGTCAGTTCTTCACATTAGGTGGCCAAAGTATTGGGAGTTTCAGCTTCAGCATCAGTCCTTGCAATGAATATTCAGGACTGATCTCCTTTAGGATGGACTGGTTGGATCTCCTTGCAGTTCAAGGGACTCTCAAGAGTCTTCTTCAACACCACAGTTCAAAAGCATCAATTCTTTGGCGCTCAGCTTTCTTTATAGTTTCACGTTCACATCCATACATGACTACTGGAAAAACCATAGCTGGAGAAGGGAATGGCAAACCCCTTCAATATTCTTGCCTTGAGAACCCCATGAACAGTATGAAAAGACAAATCAATAAATGTTAGCTTATTTACTTATTTTCATAGATTATTCCATTTTCCTTTAGAGTAGCAAATATTGGCTCTGCCGCTTGCCAGCTGTGACTTTGGATAAGGTGGGTCTCAGTTTCAGCATCTGAAAAGTGAGAATGATCTTGTTTTAAGGATCAAAACAAGATAATTTACACTGAAGAGTTTCATCAGTTTCAGAGTATTTGTGAAGGTGAGATGGTCTTTCTCTCTCAAAGCTTCAGCCAGGCATGGTATTTGCTGGAGATGGGAAAAGGTTGTAACTAAATGTTAGTGGCCTCACTGGGTGGGATTCCATGCTGAGTGGACAGGCCTGAAAAAGATTTTCACCAAAAATATATGAATCACTGGGCTCATGTCTGGGTCTATACTAGGCCCTGGGATCCAGCGATGAGCAAGCTGACAAAGTCTTACTCAGACAAAGCAAGGCTGTGGGCCCAAAAGGCGGGTCAGCGGAGGTTGAGGGAGACCTGTCAAATGTGTTTCCAGACTCTGCTTCTAAAGAACTGCTCCGTCCACCCTGTTCTTACCATCTTTATCCACTACCCTAGTAAAACCATCCTCACTTTATCTTTGCTACTACTTAATTACATGGCATATGCCATTCATTTCTAAATAATAATAATGAATAAGAAGAAGAAATTAAAAAGTTACATTTTTACCCTCATTTCCAGTGTTTTCTTTTATTGCCAGTTTTGGATTTTAATGCCATGCAGGCAGCAAAGGTGGCCTCTGAGATTTATGCTTTTTGCAATTCGAGATATTATTTTTTAGCATGATTAATGTGTAATTTTATGAACGCTTTTTTAATGTTTGAAGAGAATGACAAGTCTCTACCTTTGTTCAGTAAATTCTGTATACCTATTAAGTCAAGCTTATAAGTTGTGCTATTCTAATAACCTTTGAGCTCACGTTTGTCAACTGGATCTATAAATTTCTGAGAAATGTCTACTCTCATTTTTCCATATATCCTATCTCATGTGCTTCCTCGTATCCAGGAAATCACTATCATCGCTTTTTCTTCTCAGTGTTATAGAGTTAATATTTTAAAAATTATTTTACCTACCATGTCTAGGGCTTGGGGGCAAGAGAAAAAATAGATACCTATACCCAATGAAACTTCCCTTCTCTTTGTATTACATGTGTCCAAATCTCATATGATAGCAAGGGCCTGTGTTTGGGAAGTGAGGAGGTCTGCACAAGAATTCTCGAAGAGGCACTGCAGGTCCACTGCGCACACATGTGATGTGCAGAAGGCTGACTGAGTTTGGGGGTTTTCTTTTAATAGTTTCTTTATTTTTGGCTGTACTGGGCCTTTGTTGCTCTTTTCCGGTTGTCGCAGGCGGGAGGCAGCCCTAGTGGCGATGCGCCGGCTTCTCGCTGTGGTGGCTTCTCTCGGTGTGGGGCACGGGCTTCCCTCGGTGTGGAGCACGGGCTTCCCTCGGTCTGGAGCACAGGTTTCTCTTGGAGAGGAGCACGGGCTTCTCTTGGTGTGGAGCACAGGCTCTGCGGCACAAGGGCTTCAGCAGCTGTGGTTTCTGGGCTCCAGAGCCCAGGCTCCATAGCTGTGGTGCTTGGGCTTAGTTGCTCAGCAGGATGTGGGGTCTTCCTGGACCAGGGACTGAACCTGCGTCTCCTGCATTGGCAGGCGGATTCTTTACCGCTGGGCCACCTGTGGGAAGCCCCTACACTGGGGTTAGATTTGGTTCTTAGCCTAGGTCTGCACTCACCAGCTGGGCCACCTTAGCAAGTATTTCAAACCACAAGCTCAGTTTCCTGGTCTGTAAAATGGGGGTAATAATAGGAATGGCATTACCAGGTTGTGGGATTTCATGAAATCATAGGTAGGAGGCACTTAGAAGAGATCAGGCACAATCAAACCCCTGGTAAATATCTCAGAGAGATAGCCACGGTTCTGCAGAGCATTTCACCAAGCCCTGAGGATACAAGAATAAGACGCAAGCTAGTGCTCTGAAATCTCTTACTGTCGGCCTAGCTCAGCGCTGAATACCATCAGATGCTTAATAGATATGTTTGATTCTTAGGCTGAGTAGAAATATGGTTCTTACACTTGAGGAATTTCCACTCTAATGGAGAAAAGAGAACAAGCAAAGACCCAAATTCCCAAGAACACAAATTAGATTTACATAAATAGGCACAAATATATTGTACCAGTTACAGTCTGAGGGGTTGCTAGAATAATTAGAATAATCCAAACAAAAAAGGATTGGCTCTGTAAATTCACCTCCAACCTAGAATCCATTATAGGTTCTTTTAAAATATAAAGATAAAAGAAGGCCTGCACATGGGATATAATTTAATATGTACATTTATTTAAAACTTTCTTTTATGAGTGAGACAAGACACCAAAAAGGTGCAAATAACTATGTTAGAACAATTTCATCATGAACCAGCACTCACTCAACATTGCCTGTAGGCATGCTTTGTTTCGCCAGTATTATTTTGAAAAGTTTTCCTATTGCCCTATACCAAGTTACTTCTCAGTTTCATACAAGCTGCCTGGAGACATTTGAATCTGTGGCCCCTTCAAAATATTCTGAAGTTGCCTCCATTCCCTTTAGAACTTGTAGAATTATTCTGTTGAATATATTCAGCTTATCTACAGTCAGTTCAGTTCAATCGCTCAGTCGTGTCTGACTCTGCAACCCCATGGACTGTAGCACTCCAGGCCTCCCTGTCCATCACCAACTTCCAGAGCTTGCTCAAACTCATGTCCATCTCATCGGTGATGCCATCCAACCATCTCATTCTCTGTTGTCCCCTTCTCCTCCTGCCTTTAATCTTTCCCAGCATCAGGGTCTTTTCCAATGAGTCAGTTCTTGGCATCAGGTGGCCAAAGTATTGGAGCTTCAGCTTCAGCATCAGTCCTTTCAATGAATATTCAGGACTGATTTCCTTTAGGATTGACTGGTTTGATCTCCTTGCAGTCCAACACCACCATTCAAAATTCTTCGGTGCTCAGCTTTCTTTATAGTCCAACTCTCACATCCATACATGACTACTGAAAAAAACCATAGCTTTGACTAGATGGACCTTTGTCAGCAAAGAAATGACTCTGCTTTTTAATATGCTGTCTAGGTTGGTCATAGCTTTTCTTCCAAGGAGCAAGCTTCTTTTAACGTCATGGCTTCAGTCACCATCTGCAGTGATTTTGGAGCCGCAAGAAAATAAAGTCTGTCACTGATTTCATTGTTTCCCCATCTGTTTGCCATGAAGTGATGTGACCGAATGCCATGATCTTAGTTTTCTGAATGTTGAGTTTTAAGTCAGCTCTTTCATTCTCCTCTTTCATCAAGAGGCTCTTTAGCTCCTCTTCACTTTCTGCCATAAGGGTGGTGTCATCTGCATACCTGAGGTTATTGATATTTCCCCCTGCAATCTTGATTTCAGTTTGTGCTTCATCCAGAGCATTTTTTTTGTTGTTGTTGTTTTGTTGTGCTGCTTGCAGAATCTTAGTTCCCCGACCAGGGATGGAACCCAGGCCCCAGAAGTGAAAACCCAGAGTCCTAACCATAAACCGCCAGGGAATTCCCTTTAATCTTTTTTAAAACCAGAGATCTTTCTAATCAGTTGTGGTGAATAACAAGCATGATCAAGATGATAATTCCATTTAGGGGTCAAAATGAAACATGAATATAATGTGATCGTAAAATCTTCTGATTATATAATGCTCACTATATACTAAACATATATATTAATCAAAACATCAGTTTATCTGCCTAAATATTAATTTAATTAATCTTTATGAAAGAGCTATGTGAGTGAGCAGCAGAACTGGGATTAAAACAGAAGCAACATGAAACAAACTCTGTGCTCTTACCCATGATGAGACTGTAATCATTTGTAAGTAATTAGACTGATTTTCCTGACTCGTAGACTAGTTCAACCTCGTGGCAGCACTGGGATTCTCACCAGCAGACGCCATTAAACAGAAATGCCAAGTGATTGTCTTAGATTGGTGGAAATTTGAAATGGAGATATACACTGACATTTTTCTTCTTTTTTTAATATAAATTTATTTATTTTAATTGGAGGCCTATTACTTTACAATATTGTATTGGTTTTGCCATACGTCAACATGAATCCGCCACAGGTGTACATGTGTTCCCTATCCTGAACCCCCTTCCCACCTCCCTCCCTGTACCATCCCTCTGGATCATCCCAGTGCAGCAGCCCCAAGCACCCTGTATCCTGCATCGAACCTGGACTGGCAATTTTTTTCACGTATGATATTATACATGTTTCAATGCCATTCTCCCAAATCATCCCACCCTCGCTCTCTCCCACAGAGTCCAAAAGACTGTTCTATACATCTGTGTCTCTTTAGCTGTCTCGTGTACAGGGTTATTGTTACCATCTTTCTAAATTCCATGTATATGATATGCTGACATTTTAAGTGCATCACAACTGGGTTTCAAGATTATTAGGTTTCATTCTACTTTCTAGTGGTGGTTTCCTTTGGAAAAATAATTTGGCTTTTCTCCTGTTTCCTTATGTATGAGGCAGCTATCATCTGCCCACTCCCGACTTTATGATGAAGTGAGGAATAATTACACACTGTGTGCTTGGTTTTGAAGAGCGCCATGTTAGAGACATGATATTCATTAATTATGTATTAGTCTTTATTGCATACTTTATGCTCCTTCGGAGACTATATTCTTGACTTCTTTCACTGATGTTGTAACAAACAGTGGAATTAGTTTTCTTTGATCGTTGCCTGTAGTAATCAGATAAAATTCTTTCCTGAAATATTTCTCAGGGGCCTCTTGTCAGAGATGGAGCAGCATACTGGATTGGATAGGACTTGCTCACTTCCAAGAATGAGACGGAAGGCAGGTGGGAGAACTCAGTCACCACTGGGGGGAAGAGCTTTGGGGGAGGGTGCGTAAAGAGAACAGCCAAGCAACCCCAGTGTGTCTGGGGGGCAACCATGCCTGCTCACCCCAGATTTGGGAATTTGGCGGTATCCAGCCAGGAGGATGGGTTCCAGTCAAAACTTGGAAGGCCGTGGTCCTTGTCCAGAAGATCTGACCATGAACTCCAGGGTAGGATTAGGGCAAGATGCAGGCCCCATGGAAGGGAGGTCAGCAAGAGATAGAGAGGCAAGAGTGCCAAAGTGCCACCCTAGAGTGAGGAAGTGGGCTGTGGAGCAGGGCAACTGGCTGTCACCTGGTAGGGAAACTGAGTCAGTGCCTATTCCGAGAGCCTCGTGCCAACCACAGCAATGGGGGGAGGGGTGCTGCAGTTCAGAAGCTGCGTGGACCCAGAGTTCTACTCAGGGGAAAAGGACTCTGGGGCTGGAGGTCACGAAGGCCCCTTCGTAGAGCTGGTGTCAGTGGAGATAAGAAGCCGCAGGCTGGCCCACAGAGGCCAGCCAGAGAGGGGCTGGCTCTCCTTTGAGGGGGGTTGGCTTGGAGCGTGGGGTGTGCCACTGCACTGCACAACTCTGAGGCTGTGTCCTGCTCACTGCAGTCCGTGTGAATTGTGTCCACCTCTCCCCAGCCCAGCCCCTGCTGCCACGCAGTGCACAGCCTTGCAGGCTTTAGGCAGTACTCTGGGCCATGGAACCTGCTGGGAGAAGCCATCTGCAGACGTAATTGCTGGCAAATGGGGGAGCAAGCCAGGAACCAGCACTCTGCATCCATCCACAGGCGACAGGCCAGACACCACATTCCCTTATCTTTCACTTTGTCGTATCTGGCCCTGGAGTGAGGGAGGAGGAACTTTGTAACAAGAAGGAAGAACAAATACTGGGCACATGGAAAAGGAGGTACGCAGACGCCGTGCCTTACTGGCATGATTTTCCCACAAGCTCGATTCACTTTCTGCTGCCCATTTTTCATTATATTGATTTCTGATACACAAGTCGAACACTGTTATACTGATATAACAGAGGTATAAAGGGCACTTTTTATCACGGACCTGTTTATTCTTATCATAACTCTGCTTAAATTCTGTTCTTAGGCTTTCCTTTTATTTTTAAAATGAGTCCTTGAACATGAATGGTCATGGAAAATTTACTGTAGTATAATTGCATATAATCCTCGAACTTCATCCAAAAACAATTCCTGGGTAGCAGAGGACTGTCATATTCCATTGTGTTTCTTCACGGCAACAACCTTTGAGGGGGGAGGGAAGCAATTTCATTTGCTTCATTTTCATACAAAGTAGAAGACCCATTGTGCTTTTGTAATTAAGTTCCCTCCCATCAGGAGAAAAGAACCTGTCTATGAAATGTGCATTGAACCCAAATGGAAAAGTTAATTCAAAATAAAAAGCAATGATTATCTTGTGTTTATTAATGAGATAAATATTTAATAAAATATCTCCGTTTTCATCTTTCTATTTTAAAACATGGCAATTTAAAAGCATTTTTGGATGTAATAGCACATTAAGAGCTTGAGTTACTAATTGGATTAAGTACTCTGTATTTTTCAACCAAGTGCCTCTTGGCCATATCTTCACAGAAATAATGCAGCAATTTGAGTGACAAGAACCTCATCAAACCCCCTTTGCCTGTCTTGGGATAAAGGCTTATCTGAAAGTTAGAGTCCTAAGGCAGAGGACTCTGCCTCACGGGTTGTGCTGGGAAATTGTACGGTATTGTGATGTTAGATTTCATCAACTTATAATTTGGAGTTTAAAAACAGATTTTAGCAAGAATTTTTAAAGCCCTCTTGTACCCTTACCAGAAATCATCAGCATCAGTGGGCTCAGAAATTCTCTTGTCAGGAACCTGAGCAGCACATCAGGCTCAGAGAAGGGCTGCCACTATGGCAGGAGAGAGTCACTCCTTGCTTGCCCCTCTACACATCTTTGATCTCCTGGAGGAGGGTATGGCAATCCACTCCAGTATTCCTGCCTGGAGAATCCCACGGACGGAGGAGTCTGGAGGACTGCAGTCCATGGGGTTACAGAGCGGGACACGACTGAGCAGCTCAGCACAGCCCACAGCACACACATCTTTGTGTCTCTCTTGCTCATGTGCCCTTCTCCTTTTGTTTCTTCTGAAAAGCACCATAGCCTAGTGGAAAAAATACACATTCTGAAATCCTATAAGCCAGATTCAAATCCTATTTCCCTCAAATGGGGTAAAGCAACAAGCGGGAGACTCAGGGAAGAGTTGCAGGTCAAGACCAAGGGCAGACCACAGGCAGAATTCCCTCTTGCTTGGGGGACATTAGTCATTGTTCTAGTCAAGCCTTCAACTGATTAGATGAGGCTCTCCACATTACAGAGAGCAATCTCCTTTATTCAATGTGTACCAAGTTAAATGTCAGTTTCATCCAAAAATCACGTTCACAGATCTATCCAGAATAATATTTGGCCAATTATCTGGGCACTGTGGCACAGCCAACTTGCCACATGAAATTAACCACTGTGGAGTGATAGTCAGACATCTGATAGTGGTGATGTCAGTGGCATCCTAAGTCAGAAGTGGACTCAGGCCGTAACCAACCAGCTCAGCTGCCCTGTGTGACCCTGGGCAAGCCACTCAATCACTGTGTGCCTCAGTTTCCTCATTTTTAAAAGGCGGGGAACAATCCCTACTCCCCAGAGTCACTGAGAGCCTTATATAATACAGCTGGCTCAGAGCTGAAATACATTTGAGTTCCTTTTCAGGGCACAGAGCATGTGTTTTCCCGTCTGCCTGTTGCAGTTATTTAAGTTATAGTTGTTACAGTTATTTTGGTTTCTGCTGAATTCATTTGCTATTAGACACATAGTTTTTGAGCACATACTATGTGCCAGGCGCTGTTCTGGATGGGGAACCCAGTACTGTGAATAAACAAAGCAGAGCTCCACTTTCTGCAGCGTATGCGCCAATGGGGCGGGGGAGGGCAGGCAAGACAAACAACAAACAAGTAAACAAAACAACTTGAGATCAGTGCTGTAAAGAAGCTACCTCAAGACAGTGGAACAGAGGCAGGAGCAGGTGAGCTGGTTGGAGGCCTCAGGGAGGAGGTGACATCTGCGCTGTCCTGTGAACAGGAGAGAGGAGCCAGCCTTGAGATGCTCCCAGGGCTGTATTCCCAGCAGAGGGGAACACAGGTGCAGAAGCCCTGAGACATCAAAGAGCTCAGTGAACACCAGGAAGAGAAGACAAACAACATGCTGGCTAAGATATGGTCAGCTGGCAGAGAGCGTTGGTAGCTGAGATCATAGACATGGGTGCTGTAGAGACGGGGAAGGCTGGCAGTTCTTGTAGGGTCTTATAGGTCAGACTAAAAGGGTTGGGGTTTATTCCCAGTACACTGGTACCTACTGAAGGGTTTAAAGCAAGGAAGTGATGTAGAAAGACTTTTAGAAGACAACACTAGCCAGTGTGTTGTGAAGTACTGCAAGAGGCAACTATGAACATGGGAGGACTGGTTAGGAAGCTATTTCCCCAATCTGGGTAAGAAATAAAGGCAGCTAGGACCAGCTGGGAGCAGCAAGATGGAAAGAGATGCGTGGATTGAGAGTGTAGTTAGGAGGTGGAGCCATTTGTGCGGGAGAGGCAGGTGAAAGATGAGGAGAGAAAGAGGGAGCTGGGTTTAGCTTGAGCAGGTGGCAGAGGGTGGAGCGATTCTCCAAGTGGTAAAAGCAGGAGAACTGCTCAAGTTTCTTCCTTCATATGATGCTGAGTATATGAGTTGGGGAAGGATGATGCAGGTTCAAGAGTTCTGTGTGGCCATAGTAGGTCTGAGATGCCTGGAGATGCCAAGCCCAGTGCATGAGCACAAGGGGAGAGGTCAGGGCCAAACATACAAGCCCAGTATCGCATCAGCCCCCAGGCAGCACTGAAAGCCGTAAGACTAGATGACATTAGCAAGGGGTAGGTAGGTAAAGAAGACAGTGTGCTGAGACTGGGGTTTCCGGTGGAGGAGGGAGAACCAGCCAAGGAGACTGGGAAGAAGCCATCAGTGAGCGAGGCGACCCAGAAGTTGCAAGAAGAGGAAATTCGCTTTCCAGAAGAGAGTGGTTAACTCTTAGATGCCGCTAACAGGTCCAATACTTTGGCCACTTGATGCAAAGAGCCAACTCATTGGAAAAGACTCTGATCCTGGGAAAGATTGGGGGCAGGAGCAGAAGAGGGCGACAGAGGATGAGATGGTTGGATGGTATCATTGACTCAGTGGGCATGAGTTTAAGCAAACTGCAGGAAATAGTTAAGAACAGGGAAGCCTGGCATGCGGTAGTCCATGGGATTGCAATGAGTTGACTTAGTGACTGGACAATAAGAACAGGTTAGGTGAAATGAGGACAGAAAAGATCATTGTGTTGGGCAGTTTGGAAGGTCTTTGGTGTTCCTGACAAGAGTAACCTTAGGGGCCCACTGGGGCACAAACACAGCTGGCAAGATGGCCAGGGAGATGATGGGATGGGAGGAGGCAGATGCATGCGTTGACACGTCTAAGAAGCTTGAATGTGATCAGAGCAGAGCGAGGAGTCTGGGGAGTCAGCAGAGGGCTCTGGGAGATGGTGTTTACCATGGGAGATAATTCATCAAACATGCCTAAGTGCTCAGGGAGATGATCAGATAGAGAGAGAAAGTGGTCCTGCAGGGGTGAGGGAGCGGAATTGCATGATGAGGCAAGAGGGGCGGGGAGGCAGAACACGAGGAAGAGAGTAGCTTTCTGGAGAAGCAAGGGCACTTCTCTCACAGTGGAAGAACGGAGGGCAGAGTGGGTCCCTGTGCAGGGAACTGCTGGGGACCGGAGGGTGTGCCTTTTCTCAGGGAAGCAGGAGGCAGTTAGAAGTTTAATGCGTTTAAGGATCAGAAGAAAAACCAGTATAGCCAGAATATTGGCAGCAAGTGGGAGAGCATTAGTAGGTGAGGTCAAAGATGTGGAGGGTAGCAGACAGTGGATAGTGAAGGGTTGACATGGTGAACAGGGAGAGTGCTGAGGGAGTTGAGGAAAGAAAGAGTAGCATGAGACGGTTGTCATGGAGATGGGGAAAGGTGAAATGCCCAACAAGCTTAGAAGGATCATCAGGGAGCACTGATTTTGAGGGTGGAACTCAACCCAAGAGCATGTTTCAGCTGTTGAGTGTTGGCCTGGGGTGAGCCAAAGGCTGAGCATCACTGGAGTTTGTGATTGGCCAGGCAGGTGAGAAGATGTGGAAGTGAGGCAGGGAGCAAGGGGAACTTAAGCTGGGTGGGAGGTGTATCTGCCTCTAGAGCAAACAGATGAAGCTCAGAGAATTCAGCTGGAGGAGAGTATAATGAATGTACTATTTGCAGAGATGGGATGGTATGGAGTGAGACTTCTCCTACCCTTTACCTCTCTCTAGTCTCTTGAACATCCTGTCCATTGACCCAACTGGAAATCAGAAGGCAAGGACACCAAGTATGTGCTCCCCAGAGGTCAGATCACAGAGCAGGAGGTTGGGGAGAGGGTTAAGGAAAGGATTAGCCCAGGAAGAGAGAATGGGCAGGAGGAACATGATGGATGATGTACAAATATCCTAGTGACAACCCCCAGCTAATAGAAGATATGCTGTTTGAGGCTGAGAATGATGTCATCAATTCTTTTCCTCCCACGAAGTTTAGCACAGGGCACTTCATGTAAAGACCCAGCAAATGCTGGACCCAGTCAGATAGCCGGTGTGATTAACTGCTCAGGCTGCCGCCCCTACATATGGTTAGTGACTTGCGAGATAAGCATCACCTAAGTGCACTGTAGGTCTCAAGAGCCCTGAATTCTTACCTTCTTTAAACCCGATAACCCCATATCTCATACTTGAATCAAGTGAATAATTTAAAGCACATATTTAAAACCTCTTAATGCACAAGTTCAGTTGCCATGCAAATTATAATAGGAAAAAAATAGCAAACAACATGTCTAGAGGAACACGGGAATGGCCGTAGAAACTATGGAACACGCCCTGCAGGGAATTTTTGGAAATGTATAAAATGATATCTACAAAAGATGTATAATAACAATAGTAAAAGTATATGCTGCCTTCTTCATTGAAAATGCAAACTTGCAAACACAATAAAATCTAAATAATGGAGGGGGGAAAAACTGTATACCAGAAATGGAGTGGGGAAAATCCCACGAAACTGAGATTATATATGTGTTTTCCCCATTTTAAAACATATTTTACTATATATGTCAAATCTTCAATAATTTTATTCTAAAAATATATCCTTAAGGAACCAGTGAGAACCTGGAAGTAATGACATCTTTTGCAAAAGTGTCCATGGAATTTGGCAAATCAAACTTTTCCAGCATTTTCTCTCTCTACCTCCATTGCTTGTGGATATATTTTGTCTTTTTGTACCTAGGATTTCAATTCAGAAAGTCTTGCTTCATACACTCTAGAACTTGGCTGAAATAGTATTTGACACTTGAGATTCCAATATTTTGTAGCTCCAAACATGTCCACCCCAATATGGAACATTTAGTGAGAAATCGAGAAGAATTTAGTTGGCCATTAAAGTTCAGTTCAGTTCAGTTCAGTCACTCAGTCATGTCTGACTCTTTGTGACCCCATGAATTGCAGCACGCCAGGCCTCCCTGTCCATCACCAACTCCCAGAGTTCACCCAAACTCATGTCCGTCGAGTCAGTGAGCCATCTCATCCTCTGTCGTCCCCTTCTCCTCCTGCCCCCAATCCCTCCCAGCATCACAGTCTTTTCCAATGAGTCAACTCTTCGCATGAGGTGGCCAAAATATTGGAGTTTCAGCTTTAGCATCAGTCCTTCCAAAGAACACCTAGGGCTCATCTCCTTTAGAATGGACTGGTTGGATCTCCTTGCAGTTCAAGGGACTCTCAAGAGTCTTCTCCAACGCCATTAAAGTAGGTGATATCTAATGTTCATGAGTTTCAGTGGATAATGCCACTGCATATTTTAAACATGGCCTAAAATGAGATGAAACAGGGATAGGGTATCTGTCCTGTTTTTAAAACTACTTCTGTTGGGTCTGTATTCTGTTGGGTCTCTCTTCAGACTGTTAGAGTCCATAAACTAGATGGTTTATAAACAACAGACATTTATTCCTCACCATTTTGAAGACCAAGATCAAGGCACTGGCAGCTTTGGCAGTTTTGGGCAGCTACCAAAAACTTTGGCAGCTTTTAAGAATTTGCTTCCTGCTTCATAGCTGGTATCTTCTTGCCATGTCTTCACGTGGCAAAGGAATGGAGGGACCTCTCACGGGTCTCTTTTACCAGGACACTAATCCCATTAATGATTAAGTAGCCTAATCGCCCCTCAAATATCCCTTCTCCTAATACCATCTCGCTGAGGGTTAGGTTTCAACACATGAATTTGGGGGCTAACAGAAACATTCAGTTTCTGGGACTTGCTTTGAAGAAGCACCGAGGCAGTCACATGTGGAACAGCAGGAACTGGGATCCTTCTTAAGCTAATGAGCTCTTTTAAAAACTTGACTGATTGCTTTTAGGCTGTGCTGGGTCTGTTGCTTGGTGCAGGTTTTCTCTAGTTGCGGCAAGTAGGGGCTAGTGTTCACTGAGGTGTGCAGGCTTCTCATTGCGCCGGCTTCTTTGGTTGCAGAGCAGGCTCCGTAGTTGTGACACAAGGGCCTAGCTTCCCCGCGGCACGTGGAATCTTCCCGGACCAGGGATTGAACCCGTGTCCCCTGCATTGGCAGGCGGATTCTAAAGCACTGGACCACCAGGGAAGTCCAGCCTCTCAGCTTTTTACAGGCTAAGGAAACTTACCAACTCCAGGGAGCCTAACACAGTCTACCCCGGAGATTCCCGGCAACCTCAGATCCCCAGGTGGTCCAAACCTGTTTTCGCTTCCGGTGTTGGGGAACAAATTGAGCCTGTGTCAGCCTGTGCTGAGCTCTCAGAAGCTATTCCACGCCACATCCATTTAAGTGGATGTAACTTTTTATTATTACAGCCACTTATTTGAAGGTACGTAATACCATCTGGAAGGGTTTTTCCAGGCAGTAGTAATTGATCACTCTAGAATTCAACTATTAAAAACAAAAAAGACATGGCTTTAATGTTTAGCTCTTGTCTCTCACGCTTGACAAGAATCCTCTTCATTCTGTCTGTGATGTGCTTCTCTTTCGTGTATCAGTCTGAAAGAATAAGTCACTTTGGGTGAAAGGTGTCTAGACTTCCAGAAACTTCCATTCATGCAGACTTCAAACTATCACTTGGGAAAGTTACCAACATTATTTATTGTGTGTGCCCTTATTTCAGAGTCACAGGAGGTCTGATGCTTCCAGCATCACGCCCACATAACTACCGCTTATTGAGCAGAGCTTCCTTGCTGTGAGCCATGTGCTAAATTCTTCTTATGAGTTATAGCATTTTGCCCCCATTAGCCTCCCAGAGTGGAAGATATCATCCCCATTTAAGGGAGAGGAGGCTGAAATGTGGGCTTCCCTGGTGGCTCAAATGGTGAGGAATCTGCCTGCAATGTAAGAGACCCAGGTTCAGTCCCTGGGTCAGGAAGATCCCCTGGAGAAGGGAATGGCTATAGAGTCTCAAAGAATCAGACGTGACTGAGCCATGAAGCGCGTGTGTGCGCGCACGCACACACACACACACGCACACACACACACACACAGGCTGAAATTTAGAGAAGCCAAATAACTCCCTAAAACCTCCCCAGCTAGTGAGTGACCGAAGTGGACCCAGTCTGGCAGAGTCCCAAACTCTGTGTGCTGCCTGCTTCTTCAGCATCCACCCCTGAGTGCTGGGGGCCAGGAGCCCTGGACGACCAGGGACTCGTCTGTCGTCAACAAAGTCAGGTCTAGGACGACTAATCCTGATGCAGCAAGGTAGGATGTTCATGCCTCCAAAGTTCGGGGGACCTCTCAACAGGGAAAGATGAGCTTATGCTGGGGGACTGTAAAGATGGATTACAAAAGGGGAGCCAGCTTCACTGTCAAGATATGGGGCAGTCAGCAGCTAGTACCCCACCCATCTTTGTTCAGCTGGGAAGGACTAAAGTGGGGTGGGGACTGTCAGTAGCAAGGGATCAGCGATCCCCCAGAATCACCAAGCAGAAGTCTTGGGGGCTGAAATACAGCCATGGATAGAAACCTTATTATGCAGCGTTGTCATGACCAGTTGGAAACACTGCTTATATTTCAATGGAAACGTCACAGTCTTCCCATCACAGGGCTGAGCTTCACTTTCTTAAGTAAGAGCTAAATGACTTACCCCATAGTAGGCATTGGGAATGTAGCAGGGAGCATGACATGTTCTCCTCTTCTCAAAAGGTTAGCAAGAGAAGGCCAGGGAAGGAGGACACATTACTGAAGGTGACTTGTCCCCACCTGTAACCAGGCTGTAGTCCTAATTGTTAAAATCTGCTGACCCCTTCCACCCATCAGCAATGTTTGTGATGATGAAATTGAAAAGGCAGCCCCACGGCCACTGCCCTGGTTATCAACTGAAATGGTCTCTCAACGGAACTAACGAAGCAGTCCAGCTCTATCCACCTCCCATTCTCTTCCTTACTGTCCCCAGGATGAGCTTGCTGATATCCAAACTGTTGTTCAATTGCTAAGTCGTGTCCAACTCTTTGTGACCCCCCCCCCACCCCGGGATCCTTGCAAGGGGGCCGTCTCCCCATCCCACAGGCTCAGAGCACCAGCCACACTCAGCAGTTCAGAAGCGTGGAGTCATTTGCTTCGTGTCTGTGTCTCATGCAGGACACCTTCACGTGCCCCATGAAAACAGAGATGGTCTGTCGTGTCCACCCCAGTACCCTGATGCCTAGCATGGGGGGGACCCTGACACTCAGTCGATGCCTGATGTAGATGGCTGCCTTCTTGACTGCATACTCACCTCCCCACTCAGATACCTGCCCCTAAGCATTCCATGTATTTTCAGCCCAGAAGTGGTCACATAGGAGGTACTCTCAATTTCCTATAAAATGAGTGAGTGAGCATTTTCCCCTTTGATCGCCCAGTAAGTCATTTTAGAACCATGAAAAGGGAGTAAAATAATCCTGTGTTCTTTCACTTGACTTGAATAGAAATTTTTAATCTCTCCAAAATTTCATCATTTTCAAGTCTCAGCAGGCATACAGAACTTTTGGAAGCTCACTGCTTTGAGTTTGCATCACAGTTCAAATCACCGTGCTCCATGTAACACGGAATTTGTATTTCTTGATCAGTATGGGGCCTTAGGCTCTCAAAAGAAAAACACAGGCATCTCTCACTGAAGATGCTTTAACTCTACATCTGAGCGGAACTACTCCTCTCCTCTCTGAAGGAAGTCTTTGAAAAGAAGTCATTGAAATTACTGACCTAGCAAATAAACAGAGCTACCCTAGACTTAACCTTCATTACTGGGCGCATAAAGCCTGCATATCCTATTGTCTGGGAAAGCGCATGGGATATAAATGCCCTTCCAGCTGGGAGCCCTCCGGAGAGCAGGCCTTCAGCTGTTAGTCTCTGCCCACTGTCTCCAGCATCAAAACGCAGCCTCTGAGACGTCTTGAACAAGTAAATTACTGGGGAGCTTGAGTATGTTCTTTAACAACTACTTGCTCGAGAGAGGCTGACAGTTTTAAACGGGTGCATTTCCAAGTGACCTCATCAGATGTTTCCACGAAGATGTAAGCAGCCTCGAGTCCGAGGAGCCTGCAGAGGAAATATGAGGAGCACCCAGGCCGCCCCGCAGGGGACACGGGCTGACACCCCCACCTGAGGGAGCCCCACTGGCACGGAAAATCGCCCTTTGGAACATGTTTCTTTCAGGTTTTTCTGTGATTCTACAGAACCCTGAGAAGAACTCGGGCGTTCGCTGTCAAGATATGGGGCAGTCAGCAGCTAGTACCCGACGCCTGTGATTCTACAGAGCCCTGAGAAGAACCCTACAGAACTTCATCTGAGAAGTTAATATTGCTCCTAGTCAGAAGTTTTCCTAAAGTGATCAGATGAGCTTTCACAAACGTGGTCCTCTCTATTCCATCCCGATTTCTTTTACTTTCTCCTCCTGCTGCTTGAACGTTGTGGGCTTAATGTTTAAGATCTCAGAGGAGAGCAGAGGCTCCAGAAGAAGGGAGGGTATTTCATGCCACTCTTGGGACGACTCAAACCTTACTTCCAGTTTTTTTAAAAGAAAGCTCTTCAAAACTGCGAAGCGTGAAGAAGTCAAAAACTTCTCATCCTGGTTTAATGACCAGAACACCTTGGCTTATTCCCATTCAGATTTAGTTAGCATTCTCAACCCAAAGAAACCACCCAGACTCAAAGACAAGGTGGACTAGTCACTAGCTAAGCCTTGCTTCTCTCTTCCTTAGGGTCTGAGGTTAACTACAAATGTGCCAGTGGCCAACTAATTAACCATCTAATGAATGGTGGTTGCTAGGGTCTCTGGATCTCGACCCAGGAGAAGGGCACAAAGTGGCGAGACAATCGCACATCCCCAAATCTGAGAGATGAAATCAAGGACCTGCATTCGTGCAACTGTGTCTCCAAGGCTGTGACCGTTTGTCCAGGCAATCAGTGGGCGATTTTGATGGCTCTTAGTTTGATAACACTCTGAATTTTGCAATATCAGTTCCGCCAGTCATTTTCAGTCCTGGATAGGGAGACATGTCATCCTATATCACTACTTTGAAGTCACCCAAATAAAATATTTATGAATTTCTGGTTAGAATGCTTCTAAAACACTCTGTGATGGTCAAGGGCAATTTAGAAACAAATTTCTATCTGTCCAGTCTTAGTTTTGGAAAGGGGTGCTACAGCAGATGGGCATGGTATTAATGAGCACATTTCAATGCTGTGGAATCCCATGGTATCCTAGCTTATTACAAGGCTGATGCTGGACACAGAGTAGCTGTTCGCTAAATGCTTGTGCAGTTGGCACTGATTAGATAGACCGTGGGTCACAACCTGTCCTGTTGCACCTGCCATGTAGAGAACAAGCATCACATAGAGCTCACCCCGGAGGTGGGGATTGAAGCAGCCCACGAAGGTGAGCAAATATTCTACTCCCCACCCACTGGAGCTATACAAATTAAAGATTTTAAATGCAAATAAAGTCATTATATGTTATACCTGAATAATGGACAGTAACTGAATAACACATTATCTCCATAAATATGTTCAACCGAAGCCTTAAGCATTATTCTTATTTACTAAAAAAGTAAGCACAGAATTCATGTTAACTTGTACCATTTTATGGAGCACAGTAAAGGGTTATATTTTTATTAACGCCAGCGACCTTGCATTTGTTTAAGAAAGTCAATTTCCTCTCCAGAGTGTATAAATTGAGTAGACCTTAAGGAAGAAGGTTGTGTGTACTTGTGTGCCTGTTGAGTCGCTCAGTCGTGTCTGTCTCTGTGCAACCCCATGGACTGTAGTCCGCCAGGCTCCTCTGTCCGTGGGTTTCTCCAGGAAAGAATACTGGAGTGGGCTGCCATTCCCTTCTCCAGGGGGATCTTCCCGACCCAGGGATCAAACCTGGGTCTCCTGCATTGCAGATAAATTCTGTCCCTACTGAGCCACCTGGAAAGTCCCCGAGGAAGAAGCTTATTAGTAGCTAACCCATACGGTGCAAGAAATATCACAAGTTAAATGTAATGTCCCAAAGCCAGATATTGGTTAAATACAAGATACTTTAAAAATCACTTCTAATATCTAGATGTCAAACAGGATAATACATGCTGATTGTATTTTCATTTAGTTTATCTTGCGTGGGGATGAGTTTAAAACCAAATGGAGTGAGAGTGGGGAGAAGCAATTTAAGAAAATCAACATATTAAAAGGCACCTACCATGAGTGCAGTAAATACATTATTCAGCAGCAAGTTAGTGAGGCTGTATTTGCTTCTGAAATTCTTACCAGAAAGAATGCTTTCTCCCTTAATCTATCGTCTGCTGCCTGACTTTACCCAAGCACTTGTGACTTATTCTACTGATCAAACAGGCTGAGCAAGATGATTATCTATGCATGGATGCTTCGGTGTAAAAGACTTCTCGGGAGCAGTTCAACTTTCTAATTTTTAAAAAACAAAAGGGGCAAAAGCGAGGAGGGAGTGGAGCCACAGGGCTTAATATCCAACTAATGAAATGCTAATGAACACAAATAAATTTTGAAAGAACACAAACATTGCTTTGAAATTAGTGATACCTCTTCCATTGTCTTAAAAAATGGAAGATTGAAACCTGTATCACGATGTTTACTATGTTTAATTTTCAATTGTTTCTTTGATGCCTCAGATAGAAAGATTTGCACCTGCAAAGAAAAAAGGCTCTGAACAGATTGCAAACACTCTGCAAACACTTCATCAGGAATGTTAGTTGTCAGCATACCCCCAGCACAAGGGAGCCTTGATGATATCTTATATGCCTTTGACTCCTTTTGATTAATAAATGCAAACAATTTTTCTCAGTAACCTCTGTTGCAATCTCTGCATGACAATCAGGGACAACCTCTGGTGAAGGGAGGCACTGGAGTCTGTTTTCGCTTCTTTGGCTGCAGAATAAATAGGTGATGTTTAATGCCTTTTGACAATTAGAGAATGAAGTCTCTGCAGCTATGCAATTTCAGCAACTGTTTATTATTTCTGTTCCCTGCAATGAAGGATCAATGTTTACGATAATTTTAACTCCACTCTGGGTGGACAATTTGATTATTTCTTTCCCAGAGTTTCATGTCCTCTTTTATTGAATTCTTGGGTGCAAATATCATTGGCTTTTCACAAAATGGATTTGTGATGTTTCCATCAAAACAGTGTATTGAATGGGCATTATAAGGAAGCCAAGTGTGACTCTCATGGAATATTCCATTGTTCCTTCCCAAGGCAAAGACAGCGGCCGAAACCTGTGAGAAAGTCAAGTTCAGTCCTGCTCTAAGCCCCGTAGTCTTCCCTTTGGCAAGATCCATGACTTTGCTGTTGGTATCAGGGCAGCAGGGTACTCTAGAATTGCAGAGTCTAGACTTCTCTGCTGCTGGGGAGCCTCTGCACAATGTGGAGGTGGTTGACAAGGGCGGGCAGGGCTGTGGCATTGCATAGCTCCAGGAGACACGTCCCAGGGAATCAGGACAGAGCAGTGGCCTGAGGCTGTGCATTGCACTCAGAGCTCTGGCAGATTTGTGTAAAGCTCAAGAGGTCAGGCTTGCCAAGCAGGCCAGGGTACAGAGGAAAACCCTGAACCTTAGAGATTCTGGCATGCAGGGGTCTGGATCCAGGGGTGTGACCCTATGGCTTCTGCCAGTCGTCCGCTTATCTTTCCCTCACTTAGTGATCCATTCCAGTAGTCATGTATGGATGTGAGAGTTGGCCTATAAAGAAAGCTGAGCACCAAAGAATTGATGCTTTTGAACTGTGGTGTGGGAGAAGACTCTTGAGAGGCCCTTGGACTGCAAGGAGATCCAACCAGTCCATCCTAAAGGAAATCAGTCCTGAATATTCATTGGAAGGACTGATGCTGAAGCTGAAGCTCCAATACTTTGGCCACCTGATGCGAAGAACTGACTCATTGGAAAAGACCCCGATGCTAGGAAAGATTGAGAGCAGGAGGAGAAGGGGATAACAGAGGATGAGATGTTTGGATGGCATCACCAATACGATGGACATGAGTTTGAGTAGACTCTGGGAGTTGGTGATGGACAGGGAGGCCTGGCATGTTGCAGTGCATGGGGTCTCAAAGAGTCGGACACGACTGAGGGACTGAACTGAACGGAAGTGATTCATTCAGTTATCCAATACATATACATACATATCCAATACATACTGGGTCCTCCCAGTATGCCAGTCCCCTGGGGCAACTGTGGAGAGCTGGTGGCCCGATGGAAAGGAGAATGAGTTGACACGTGTTTAGTCAGTTTGGGCTGCTGTTGCAAGAAGATGCAGACTGGATTACTGATACACAACAGAAACTTATTTCTTTCAGTTCTTGAGGCTGTAATACCTCCTCAGGGTGCCGGTGTAGTCAGGATAGGGTCCTCTTCTGGGTTGCAAATAGCCGTTTTCACATATCCTTACGCGGAGGAAGGGGCAAGGGAGCTTTCTGAGGTCTCTTTTATAAGGACACTAATCCCATTCCTACAGGCACCATCCTTATGAACTAATCACCCCCAAAAGCCTCTCCTTACATGAGAGACTTGCATTTCTTTTTCTCTTTTGGCCACACTCTGCAACTCAGGATCTTAGTTCCCCTGCATGCATGAAAGCTGTGTCAGTTCAATGATGTCCAACTCTTTGAGACCCCACGGACCGTAGTCCACCAGGCTCCCCTGTCCATGCGATTCTCCAGGCAAGAATACTGGAGCGGGTTGTCAGGGCCTTCTCCAGGGGATCTTCCTGACTCAGGGATCAAACCCAAATTTCTTATATCTCTTGCACTGCAGACAGGTTATTTACCACCAGTGCCACATTGAACTCATAGACAGTAAAAGTATGGAGTCCTGACCATTGGACTGCCCAGGAAGTCCCCTAGAGGTTTGTGTTTCAACATATGAATCTGGGGTGGGGGACACACTCAGTCCCTAACATCAGGCTGTAGCTGGTAAGTGGACTGAGGACTAAACCGAGGCCCGCTCAGCACACTGGGAGCTTGGATTGAGTGCTGGGAAGGAATGCTGCTCAGAGATGGGGTGTGGTGGGGTGGACTGAACTGCCCTCTGGCCAAAGGAGGCAATGCCAACTTCTTTGACCAGACCAGGCCAGGAAGGCAATCAGAGCATTCCTAGGGCCTGTGAAAGTTGGAGCGTTAGGCAGATTACTGTAACCACTGTCACTCTGTCTTGAAACCAGGGATAATAATCCCTGACAGGAGACTGGTTGGGTGGCTCTAATGAAATAGTGTTTATAAAGCAAGTATAAAAGAGGATATGCTAACAAATGACAGATGTAATGACTGATAGTGTTATAATTAATCTCCACTAGATGTAGCAGTTTCATGAGACTCTCACTTGGCCAAATACCATATATTCCTCTCCATTTCTACACTATTTAATTTCTTAGATTTGTCTTAATGACCTTGGCATCTGTATATTTGTTACCATAAGTCAGCTCAAATAATTTTTAGAAATGGATGGGATACATTGTAAATAGAGTTATCTGGGATAATAAGTAGATTTCATGTCCTACTGATGAATTGATCCATCCATCTTATTTTCAAGGTGCTTTCTATTCAGAAAAAGATAAAATGTCTGGGAGAAAAATAAGATAGAAGACAGAAGAATCTCAATTGTAGATTATTATTTTTAGTTGGATGAACTGATAGGAAAAAGTACGCAGATTTTATGCACAATGAGATGGATGTGCTATGAACTGCTATCATTGGACGAAGCCATGTTACATTCCAGCCAGCAATCAGTGTGGCAGGGGTTCGATGTGAAGAGTGATTGCAGGTAATAAATACTCCATCCTTCATACCCAGAGCTGATATTTGGGCCTGCCAACGGTTGGATCCACTGGCTCTTTCTGACCCATGAGATTGGGACTCCAGGTGGCTGTGGGCAATGAGGGGCCAGCCTATATGGTACCAGGTGGGGCCCAAGAGATGTATTCTCCTAGAGGGTGGGCTTGGGAGGGAGTGTCCAAGAGCAGGGACCAGGCGAGCTAAAGCTTGTGTCCCGTCTACCACTCACTTTCCAGGGGCATGACCTTGCTGAGAGAGACTGAAGAGGCTAAATCCTCTCTCAGCCTCCAATTCCCTATCTGTAAAATGGGTGAAAATAACACCCACCTCAAAGGTGGAGTTAAGATCCTTGCTGAGCTCCTCATCCTTACTCTGGTATACAGTTAATATGTAATAAAAAACATTCTTTTGAAGAAAGATGGTGATAGTAATACTCCTGAATTTGCCCTGGGTGATAGCAGATTTCTACTCACATTAGAAGCTATGGAGATGTCTTTTTTTTTTTTAAGATATTTATTTGCCTGTCCTGGGTCTTAGTTGAGGCACTCGGGACCTTGGATCTTTGTTGCAGCACATGGCATCTTTAGTTGAGGCATGCAAACTCTTAGCTGCAGCTTGTGGGATCTAGTTCTCTAACCAGGGACTGAACCCAGGACCCTCGCATTGGGAGCACAGTCTTAGCCACTGGACCACCAGGGAAGTTCCTGAAGATGTCTTTAGAAAATACACTTTAAAGCAAATTTGAATTAAGGAAACGAGATGGTGGAAGCCCTAGTCATCTTGGATCTGAAGTAGTGAGTGAACACCCCACGTCCTTGTGCAGGGAGTAATCACTCAGGACCAGATGCATTTGGCTGATGCAGGTTTGACCTTGACCTGGGCAGCAGGGATGGTAGGTTTTGAATTTTGGCTGGGCCATTCTTGGGTGAGACTGAGGCAAGAAGGGAATCACCAAGGACCGTCTTCTTCTACGAGTTGTGCCCCCAGGGTAGAGAAAAACTCCATGTAACCCCTGGTAGGCTTCCCTGGTGGTGCAGAGGTTAAAGCGTCTGCCTGCAATGTGGGAGACCTGGGTTCGATCCCTGGGTTGGGAAGATCCCCTGGAGAAGGAAATGGCAACCCACTCCAGTATTCTTGCCTGGAGAATCCCTTAGATGGAGGAGCTTGGTGGGCTGCAGTCCATGGGTCACAAAGAGTCGGACACGACTGAGTGACTTCACTTTCACTTTCACACCAGGTGTTTACCTCCTGAAGGACAGCGGGACACCTCCTCCTGTCCTCAGGACAAGCCCTAAGGAACTATTCCTATTTCCGTCTCACAGATAAGGCTCAGAGAGGCTCAAGGACACAGAACGAGCAGAGGGAGGTTTCCTGCGGGGTAGGGCTGTGTTCTGTTAGCCTTGTCCCTCCCCAAGTGGGCACTGAGCCCGCGAAGGTGTGTCCTGGTGGTACAGGCAGGGCTAGCATGCCAATGAAGACATTCCACCGAGATGAGCTACATCATCGATTTTATTTCATAGTTATCAACGCCAGCGTAGTAAGAAATAATATTAAATGTCTAGCAATAGATAAAAAAGACCTTTAGAGGAGAGAGCTAATTAAGGAGTAAGGCTGGATTATTTAAAAGAAAAATTGTTCGTAGGAAAGGAGATACCCTCAGAGCAGCCGACAGAAGAGTGAGGAAGTCAGCTCTCCGGGTAGGACGAGAATGTGCAGCCTTCGCAAAGTGTTGATCTGGGACACGCAAATAATAGAAGAGTCTGCGGTCATTATGGATTGAGCCTGCCATGGGCTCCTGGTGTGAACTTGTTATCGGAGTATTTTATAGTCCACCTGACCGAAAAGAGCAACTGGACTGTGAAATGATAGAGCAAATAAAAAAAGCCGTAAAAGAGCCGGAGTGATAGTAATGGGAGATTTTAAGTACCTGAGCACAGAGCAGAGTGCATTAAGTGGATGAAATAAAGCTTGAAGCATGTGTGGAAGAGGCTTTGGGGATGGGAGAGTGGGAGGCGGGGAGGAGGCTGGCGAGAAGGGAGGGGAGTTTCTCCAGAGGGGACTGTTTAGCGCAGGATCTAACGTATTAGTACCTAACACAGAAGGTATAATTAAAATCAGCATCTGCATTAGCATGCATGTTCCCGCTGCAGGTCAGCCCAGGCCTTTTCTCTCGGCCTCTGCTTGCAAGAGCGTCTTCTAGACCCAGCTTTCTGCATCCATAGGAGGTTCCAGCACAACCTCCAGTTCGTCCAGCCCACAACTCAGGCATTTTGGGGGTGACTGTGTTAGTCTCTCTGTCATGTCCAACTCTTTTCAACCCTGTGGACTGTAGCCCACCAGGCTCCTCTGTCCATGGGATTCTCCAGGCAAGAATACCGGAGTGGGTAGCCATTCCCTTCTCCAGGGGATCTTTCCGACTCATGGATCAAACCCAGGTCTCTTGCACTGCAGGCAGATTCTTTATCATCTGAGCCGTGGGGGGGTTGGCGGGGGGACTGGAATTCTAAGATCAGTGTCAGCATTCAACACATTGCAGCCTTGTTCAAATTGCACTGTTTAGTGTATATTTCGGGAGAAGGCACTGGCACCCCACTCCAGTACTCTTGCCTGGAAAATCCTATGGACAGAGGAGCCTGGTAGGCTGCAGTCCATGGGGTTGCTAAGAGTCGGACATGACTGAGCGACTTCACTTTCACTTTTCACTGTCATGCACCGGAGAAGGAAATGGCAACCCACTCCAGTGTTCTTGCCTGGAGAATCCCAGGGACGGCGGAGCCTGGTGGGCTGTGGTCTATGGGGTCGCACAGAGTCGGACACGACTGAAGCGACTCAGCAGCAGCAGCAGCAGTGTATATTTCAAGTTTACATTACATTTCTGGATTATAGCCTTAAAACATGTTTCTGGATAAGTCTCAGAGTGAGTGCTTCCTGTACCAGTAAATTATTCAATGCCTTTCCTCAAGATGATGCCAGGTCAGTCAAGTGTGCTGCCCTGGGGGGCTCAGGCTGTAGGACCAGACACCCAGCACTCACAGGTGCTGGGGCAAAGGTAGGCCCCGGAAGCCCCATGACAAATCCTCGGTGATTGGTGACAGGTAATGAGCGAAGCCATGAGCGCACAGAAGTAAGGGAACTAGGGCAGGAAGAAAGCCACTGTCACTGCCTCTGTTTTCAGGATGGTTTGTGAACCGAGTTGTCGCCGGCTCTGGGGTAAGCCTGATCCAAACTCTCAGTCTGGGTATTGAGGAAAGAATCCCAAACTAATAGCCAGCTGGTGGGCCCAGTGTGGGTAGATGCTCAGCCCAGCTGTAACTGAGAGTGCTGTGCATCACAGCAGCAGTCTCCAACCTTTTTGGCACCAGGGACCCGTTTTGTGGAAGACAGGGGTGGGAGGGGTGGTTCCGGGGTGTTTCAAGTGCACTGCGTTTATTGTGCACTTTATTTCTATTGTGTCACTTCCCTGGTGGCTCAGACGGTAAATCGTCTGCTTACAATTTGGGAGACCCAGGTTCAATCCCTGGGACAGGAAGATCCCCTGGAGAAGGAAATGGCAACCCACTCTAGTACTCTTGCCTGGAAAATCCCATGGACGGGGGAGCCTGGTAGGCAACAGTCCTTACTGAGTGACTTTCTTTCTTATTTCTATTATTGTTACAGTGTCATATATAATGGAGAAGGCACTGGCACCCCACTCCAGTACTCTTGCCTGGAAAATCCCATGGACGGAGGAGCCTGGTAGGCTGCAGTCCATGGGGTCGCCAAGAGTCGGACACGACTGAGCGACTTCACTTTCATGTTTCACTTTCATATATTGGAGAAGGAAATGGCAGCCCACTCCAGTGTTCTTGCCTGGAGAATCCCAGGGAGTGGGGAGCGTGGTGGGCTGTGGACTATGGGGTCGCACAGAGTCGGACACGACTGAAGTGACTTAGCAGTAGCAGCAGCAGTAGTCATATATAATGAAATAATTATACAGTTGTCACTTGCCATTCACTGATCGGATTTTGATGTGAGCCTGCAAGCAGTTGCTGTATTACCGTCTCTGTGCAGTCAAACTCTCTGCTAAAGATAATTTGCATTTGCAGCCACTCACCAGCATCACTGCATCACCTCCGCCTGAGATCATCAGGCACTGGATTCTCATAAGGAGCACGATCCCTGGATCCCTCACATACAGTTCTCAGTGGGGTCCGAGCTCCTATGAGAACCTGATGCCACCACTGATCTCACAAGAGGAGGTGCTTAGGCAGTAATGCAAGTGAGGGGGTGTGCTTAGTCGTTCAGTCATGTCTGACTCTTTGTGACCCCATGGACTGTAGCCTACCAGGCTCCTCCTGTGTCCATGGAACTTTCCAGGGAAGAATACTGGAGTGGGTTGTGATTTCCTTCTCCAGGGGATCTTCCCAACCCAAGGAGCAGGAAACCCAGGGGCTTCCCAGGTGGTGCTAGTGGTAAAGAATCAGCCTGTCAATAAAGAAGACACAATCGATGGGGCGCAGCTGTAAACACAGATGACGCTTCCATCTGTAGCCCACCTGACGCCTCTGTCCGTGGGATTTCCCAGGCGAGAGTACTGGAGCAAACTGTCATTCCCTCCTCCGGGGAATCTTCTCGACCCAGGGAATGAACCCACATCTCCTGCATCTATAACAGAGATGCCAAATTCTGAGCTTGCAGATGCAAGAGGCAGAATGGGTGGGGAACAGCCCAGGGTCCAAACCATCACACAGGAGCCCCAGGCACCGTGTGGGAGGCCGGGACCTCCTCAGGGGGGCAGGTCTCACCTCGGCCCCAGTCCGCTCTGCCCCTTTCTCTGCAGGGGTGTGATGACTGTTCTCCAAGGTTGTGGAAGGAATGAAGTCCCCCCGCATCTCCCATCCCATTCTGTTCAGTTTCCTTTGTTTCTAAAGCACTTGGTTCTAACACACCGAACTCCAAAAGGCAGCTCAGCATGCCCCCTTCACAACACAAAAATAAAACCCCGGCAAAATATTATTTTAGCTATTTGTTCTGAGATGACGCTTGCCATTTTCAGGATGTTAATAATGGGCTCTGAGGGGATTTTTTTCCCTGGGTCCAATAACAATGTTATAAAATTAAACATCCATGTGAGTGAAGGAAATTGAAGTAATTATCCTGCAGAGTGGAGGAGAGCCTCTTTGCGCTGCAGAGCACCCTCAGCCCCGGGCACAGCAAAGTAACCCGTGACAGCCGCTCTCCCACAGCAGAGGTCCTCTTCAGTGCCGGGGATCGCCAGCATCTGGAAGCCCCATCCCTCTGCATCGTGTCCCCAGTTAGCACCCTGCCCTTCCTGGTGGCCCTCCAGGGCCTTGTGAGGCAGAAGCAAGAGCAGCGCGAAGAAGTTATGTGACGGTCACCACATCCCTGCAGGGCCCGCCCAAGGTCATCCCTGGCCATGTCCCATGCTGAGCGCGCTCCGCTTCCCTGACCTCAGCGGCTGAGTAGACGCTAACCAAAGTTCCAGGGAAGGCTTCTCAGGTGACGCTAGTGGTAAGGAACTCGCCTGCCAAAGTAGGAGATGCAGGTTTGAGCCCTGGGTCGGGGAGCTCCCCTGGAGTAGGAAATGGCAACTCACTCCAGACTTCTTGCTTGGGAAATTCCGTGGACAGAGGAACCTGGTGGGCTACAGTCCATGGGGTCTCAAAGGGTCAGACACGACTGAGCGTGCATGCATGAGGTTCTAGGGAAGGGAGCTTTTGGTCCTTCTTTAACTTTGGTCAGAAGTGTTACGGCCTTGGTATATGATAGGTACTTCCTTTCTGCAAGGCTAACTTTATTGTAATGAAAGCATAATGAGCAACAGGCTACTTTCAGACGCTGGAGATGAATGCCTTTTCCTACCTTTCTTTGTCCGCCTCCAGGACACTCATCCCCCCAAAATATATGGTTTCCTGTCAGTCTGGAGGTCCCCGCTTTCCTCTGTCTGCCCATGGACACTTGCTGTTTATAAGATGCATGCTTTCCTGCCATTTGGCCCATGCTCTCCTTTCTCTATTCATATCTAGCTACCCACATGCTGTAACTCAGTCTGAACTGAGAAGAGGGGTGGGGTGGGGTTGGTGGGGCTTCTGTCTGGCTCACTGTTGACCCCTGGGCCACTGAGGGCAAGAGGAGCTTCCCAGAGTGTCGGTTTTCTATCTTTACAGAGAAAAATATCCGCCTCACTCTCCTCCAGAGATACTGTGTGTGCACATGAAATAATGGATAGAAGTACTTTTTCAAAGCACCATGCAAATGCCGAATAGTGATGCCATTGTCTGAAGTTCAGGCCAATCTGACGTATTATCATGGTAGCAGGGGTCACACTGGAAAATCCATTAGTGGAGTCTTCTGGGCTAGAAGATTTTTCAGTTTGGATTCTAGCGCAACCGTGACAATGGTAAGCTGCTCCGCTAGTGCAGAGTAAATGGCTCTGTTGGCTGAATAAAGGTTGTTTGCTTTGATGGCTCTTCACTTCCACAGTTGATCATCTTTTTGCATAAAAATACCTGCGCAGCGCCCAGAGCCTTATATGCATTTGCTTTGTGTGAATTGGTTATCATGTTTCTGCTAAGAAGGACAGTCTGAGGAATAAGCAGGAATGCTTTACCTTACTCCGTGGTAACACGTCTGTCCTTGGAATGAGGATTCACTCTTTCATTCATCCATTTTTGCCATAAATGCCTGTGTATCAGCACAGATTCTGAGCTATGATTCTTTCTTCATACATCTTGCAGTGTTTCTATTTCAAAATATTTTCTTAGATCCACTTGTCTACAAGTCCACAAACCCATTTATCAAGGAAAATTTGGGGACCACCTGTTGATTTTCAGTCTCAGCACTGTTGATGGATCTTTGGAGAATTTCCAGCAAATCGTGAGGCGCATCTCCTGTGTGGGGTGCACTGCTCACCGTTCAGCCGCATCTGTCCCCACACCAGGCAGGTTTGGCTTGGAGCATCTTGTGAGGGCTTCTCTCCCTGGGGAGAATGTCCACTGGCCATCAGGTGGGTGGCCCCTATGAGCCTTATTTCCTAGGTGGCCAATGAGTTTTGAGTCAAAAAGGACAGCTGGGAGTGGAGGGCAGGTGAAGCTAGGAAAAGTCATTAGCTAGATTCCGCCCGGAAGAACTGAAACCAGAGGACACTGTCAAGTGGCCACATCCCCAGGAGAAAGCCAGGGCAGAGGGTAGGGAGGGGTCCCAGCTAAGCCTTTAGCACTGGCAGCTGAAGCAGCCATGTGTGCGTGCTCAGTTGCTCAGTCATGTCCGACTCTGTGTGACACTAGGGACTCTAGCCCACCGGGCTCCTCTATCCATGGGCTTCTCCAAGGCAAGAATCCTGGAGTGGGCTGCCGTGCCCTCCTCCAAGGGATCTTCCCAGGGATCAAACCCATGCTGTCTCCTGCCTCTTCTGCATTGCAGGCGGATTCTTTACTGCTGAACCACCCAGGAAGCCCTCAGCAGCCATGTTTGAAGCCAAATACATGGAGCCCACCCTCCATCCTTGCAACATAAGTTAACAAGGGGTGTTTATTTTATTTACCACTATGTCCCAAGCCTTTTATGGCCACCCCATGCATATCTTAATGTGCCGGCAGTCGCCGCCTGGGTACCATCTGACATTTAATGCATCCTGGTGACATTTTTCCCAGCAGCCACAAGATCCTGAATTGTTTCAATGAACTGTTCTGTTTTGCCCACCCGGCTGCCGCCTTACCTGAGCCTTGACCCAGAGGCAGCCCTCACTCATCCTTTCGGCTCGGTGGGGACCAGTCAGCACTGCCAGGCTCTTTGTTTTCCCGAACCCGTGGCTGGGACATCTGCAGATTAGCTAATGGAGGGTGCTCCGTCTTGCCAAATGTTAATGGTGTAAAATGTGATCATTTTGCTGACAAATGTAAACAGGTTTCATTCTGACTTGCGGTAGAAATAATCCCTCAGTTTTGCAACCTGGGAACAATAGATTTTGTTGATGTTGATTACTCCATTTCTAGCTCCTTCCAGTGATACAGCGATTCTTTCCATTGCAGCTTTCAGATGATATGTGTATGATGTTTTCTCATTAGCTCCCTAATGATCGATACGGTGAATTCCGTGTCTGCGTCGCACCACCTTATAATCGCAAATGAATCCGTTAGAGCAGTCAGTGCAGACGCATCTCCTGTCTCACCCCTGCCTGCTCTGAGAAGTTTCTTTTCCTTCCTCCAAAGTCATCAAGAGCTCAGAGGTCTGTGAGATGATACTCTCCCCTCACGTGTTTCTCTCCTGCTCAGTGCAACCCACCAGGGAAATAACTTTTCATTTTAACCTTGGGTTAATATTAACAGTCTGAGATTTTTTCCTGAGAAAATCATTTTACACACATCTCCACTTCTGCAAATATATGCAAGAGGTACCCTCCCCATATGGCTCTCATTATGACATTTCTCCCCAAATTTTAGTGAAAGAAATGTTTAAAATTACATGGGGATTTGGCATTAAATTCCACACTTAAGGAGCCCACTGGTAGGACTCTGCCTGATGGCCTCTAAATTAGTAATGAGGAATTCATTAATTTATATTGCATTTCCACTCCTGTCCTAGGCCCTGGGGAGACTGAGGGGAACAAAAACCCTCTTTGGAGAGGCTGCAAGCTGGTGGGAGAGACAGAAACAGTGGCATTGCTGATTGTAGAGATGAAACCCTGGTGAGGGCTGGACAGGACCGGGGCTCCCAGGACAGGCGACCAGGCACCCGAGGTCACCGGTGGTGTCCCGGAGGGAACTCCTCATGGACTGAATGTGCAAGGGTGCATGGGAGTGGAAGTGAGCGTGAGGAAGCTCCCAGGTCAAAGGTGAGCAGCATCCCGGGAGATGGGGGAGGAGAGGGGAGAGGGGAAGCCCGTATGGAAACAAGTGGAAGAAGGAAGCTAGGATCTCCATCCTGGGAGCAGAAGGAGGCGGAGAAGGGAGTGGATGGTGAAGACATGACCAGATTTCTAGCTTGAAAGCAATCACCCTGGATTTGGCTGGAGGATAGGTTGGGGATATTCCAGATGGCGTGAGGGTGGCCCAGTCAGAAGGCTTTTTAGAAGTCCAGGAAGGTAGTGGTGGTAGCTCAGACTGAGGGTTTGGAGGGAGAGACAGACAGAGATGCGCCTGGATTGAGCAGACACCTGGGAGGTAGGGTGGGCAGGACATGGTAGTGGACGGGAGAGGCCGTGGGAAGGATGGTTCTGGTGGGCTTGGCTGCTGCAACAGTTTATGGAAACAGACGGCCCTGAAAGAGGACCTGTTTACAGAGAAGGACTGTAACTTCGAGGTGCCTACATGATATTTCAACTCATCCTTTGGTTTTCTTTATATAAAGTTCTGATGAAATTAGTGCAAGTAGCGTTACACACCCACCCACACAGACATTCATGTCTGCTCCTGATATACAGCAGTGGGCCCTGCAGTCAGGATTCTGGTGCCCAGGGTTGGCAGGACAGGCAAGAATTCCGAGTGTAGACAGAGCTTCGGCAGAGGGAGCACCCTGGGCTCCGCAGGCAGTAAGGGAGGGCAGCGTGGAGTAAAGCGGGCAATGGTGGGTCAGGTTGGTGCCCACAGGACGGCGGGGAGGGGAGACCCTCACAGGGAAAGGCCCCTCTGGGCCCGTCTCATCCCATGTGGTGTGACACTGGGCAGGTTCTACCCTGGGCAGGAAGCCAGCAATTTGGGGAGGTAAGTTTACTGGGGGGATCTTCCTTACTGGGGAGCCTGCCTGGGCCCAAGGATCAAACTGTGTTCTCCAGGAGGCTTTTCTCAGCCATTAAGCTGGGATTTTGCGTTCTATCCCTCACACCCCAGCAACACTCAGCGGCACCTCAGTCTGGGCATCCCTCGGATCCTTCCCCCTGCCTGGAATGCCCATCCGGCCCCCAGCCCACCCTCCTCAGCCTCAAGGCCCCCCCTCGGCATCACTCCCTCCTGAGGGGCCCTCTGTGGCTCCACTCACGCTGCCTCCTACCCCAGGCGGGTCGCGACCTCCCCCAGGGCCCACGCCTCCCTCTCGCTGAGCTTATGTGTCGATTTCAGAGGTATCATGTATGTATCTGTCATCACCACATGTTATCGGTTCAGAGTCCCTCCGTGCCGCTGGCCCTGGGCTGGCTCAGAGTGACCGTCAAGGAACCAAGAGTGGCCATTGCTGGAGACACTGAGATAGGAGGACAGATTTCAGCCGAGCTGCTCACCTGCCCTGGATGCCAGGAGGAAGCATCTCTGACTCCTGACAAAGTGCTGCCCACTCTGTGGGAACGCCCCGGCAGGCACGGCAGGACGGAAGGAGGGGTGTGAGTGCAGACCAGGGTAGGAACTGGACGGGAGCGTCTCCTTACAATTCCAGGTCGCTCAACTGGGCAAAAACTAGAAATTAGAAAGCATAGGAGGACTTGCTCCTGGTGGTAAGCATCTCATACAAATAGTCATTGGGAACCTTACTACCTTCTAAACACTAAGCCTCATATCGGTGTTATCTCATTTAATCCCTGTGACAACCCTGTGAGATATAAAAGCTGTTATCCTCATTGTACAGATGACACACAGAGAGACTCGGCCACTTGCACAGGGTTACACAGCTAAAGAGCTGGATTCAAACTCAGGCTTCCAGCGCCAGAGCCTGCACTCTGGTGTGACCTTAACAGGAAGGGCAGTGTCTGAGGCACGTTTTAAAATTGGAAAAGCCTTCCCTCCAAGACTGGAAACCCTCGTGTTCTTAAAAATCAGATTATAGCCGTGCATAGGCATTTCATTATAAAGGCTGACATGGTCTGCAAACAATTTGAGCCAAGCTGAGCACAGATCTCCTTCCGGGAGAGAGACCCAGGGTTATGAAAGAGGTGAGAGAAGAGGTAGTCATGTGTGGATGTGAGAGTTGGACTATGAAGAAAGCTGAGCACCGAAGACCTGACGCTTTTGAACTGTGGTGTTGGAGAAGACTCTTGAGAGTCCCTTGGACAGCAAGGAGATCCAACCAGTCCATCCTAGAGGAAATCAGTCCTGAATATTCATTGGAAGGACTGATGCTGAAGCTGAAACTCCAATACTCTGGCCACCTGATGCAAAGAGCTGACTCATTTGAAAAGACCCTGATGCTGGAAGAGATGGAGGGTGGGAGGAGAAGGGGGTGACAGAGGATGAGATGGTTGGATTTCATCACCGACTCAATGGACATGAGTTTGGGTAGGCTCTGGGAGTTGGTGATGGACAGGGAGGCCTGGCGTGCTGCAACCCATGGGGTCGCAAAGAGTCTGAGACAACTGAGCGACTGAACTGAACTGAGAGGAGGTACACGCTTCTTCTTAGGGGACTGGGTAAGCCAGAATTGGGGCCTGGGCTGGGAATCAGGCAGGATGGGGCAAGCTTCATCAGGATGAGACAATAGAAAAGCATGAGGCTCTCCAAATTGAGAAGAAACGTGAAGCCTGATATGAAGAGCATGCCAGAACCAAAGGGAAGAGGCTGCAGGATAAGGGTGTGTGTGTCTCTAGTGTGGGCTCGTGCATGAGGCACCCACCAGTGAGGGCCTGGAAGTCGGGCAGGCGTGGCACCATGAGAGCATTGCCTATCTCGGTCCTCCACCCACTCCCACTCACATGAGACTCTGTACTAGCTAGGCCGGGTGTGGGGCCCAGGGACAAGATGGGGAAAGTGAGGTCCTGCCCCGGGAACAAGCAGTCTAGATGCTGGGTGATTAGCACTATGTGGCCCAGACTTTGTGTGTATCAGCTCATCCATTCCCACAGCGAGGAAGATGCTATGACGCCCCTCCGTGTTACAGATGAGGAAGCAGAGGCTTACGGAGGTGGAGTTACCCACCAAGTTCACAAAGCTGACCAAGGTGCAGCAATGGTGGACAGAGGGTCCAGACCTGCGTGTCTGGCTCAGAGCCACGTTTTGAACTGCCATCCTGAGCTGCCTCTTTGCCTGGGGCACAGGAGACCACCACGTTCAAGTCCACCGTCCCATGGAGGCTGCTGGAGACCAGAGCCAATCAAAAGGCAGGGCAGAGATTGAAATTATCTCATGGAACAATAAGGCTGACGTGACTAAATGCCAAGGTGATGAAAAGACACTGAAATTAGACCAACAGTGGAGAAGAGCCGTCATGAAACTCGGATGTTTTCTGGGGAATCAGATGTTTCTCATGCTACGATATCATTTGAGGGGGAAAAAAGAACATAGGAAACATCCTTAAATTTCTAGTTCCTATTTAGAAACATTATGTAAAGAGTTAGCATCAGCAAAGGGAAATGAAAATGAACTCGAGAAGAGGCCGGATGCAAGACCTTCTTGGCAGGAGGAGAGAAAAGGCGCCTGACACACACGCAGGTTGTGATGCATTTGACCTGAGTGAACGGCGTTGGGAAAGCACTCTTCCAGGGCAGAGGCGGAAATGGAAGAAAAGGTACCGAGGAATGAGTAAGTGCTTCATTCCTGGAGGTGAATGGGGACCCATCGTGGAACATGTCTGGGTTGGGGGGAGACAGAGCCTTCCAGTAGGAGGAGAGCTAACACAGAGCAGGTGTGGGGTGGCTGGTGAGTTACAGGTTCCTTGGAAGAAAACCGGGCAGACGTGGGATTGTCTGAAAGTATGATGCAGGAGGAGGGTTATGTTTAAGTAGTGCATGATAAATTAGCCCAACTGAGAGTGAGAAGGGCTTCCCTGGTGGCTCAGACGGTAAAGAATCTGCCTGCAACATGGGAGACCCGGGTTCGATCCCTGGGTCGGGAAGATCCCCTGGAGAAGGGAATGACAACTCACCCCGGTCTTCTTGCCTGGAGAAGCCCATGGCCAGAGGAGCCTGGCTACAGTCCATGGGGTTGCAAAGAGTCGGACACGCCTAAGGGTGAGAAAGGACAGTGATGGAACTGAAGTGACCATATAGTGCAAAGTGCTTTGCTGTGAAAGAAAGCAAAATGAGGAAGAAACACAAAAGGAAAGCTGCCGCCACCCAACAATACCAAATCCAACAGCAAAATAAAATGAGGACTTCCCTGGTGGCTGAAATGCCAATACTTTGGCCACCTGATGCGGAGAGCTGACTCATTTGAAAAGACCCTGATGCTGGGAAAGATTGAGGGCAGAAGGAGAAGGGGACGACAGAGGATGAGATGCTTGGATGGCATCACCGACTCAATGAACATGGGTTTGGGTGGACTCCAGGAGTTGGTGATGGACAGGGAGGCCTGGCGTGCTGCAGTTCATGGGGTCGCAAAGAGTTGGACACAACTGAGTGACTGAACTGAGCTGAGTACTATGGAAAACTTGACCCCAAGACTATACTTAAAGAGCTACCACAGCTGAGAGAAAGCGTTTCACGACTTGAGGGTGGGGATCAGGCTATACAACCAAGGTCACAGCCTAGTAATTCCTGATGTTAACCGGTTGCTACTGGGCCTTCCAAGCTGGGTAACTTTGAAATTTAGTGTTTAAAGGACTGATGGTTAAATCAGAGTAGCTGGATTGGGGGTGGGGGAAGCATGGGAAATTTTTTTATTGTGCTAAAGTATACATAACACAAAATGTATGTTTTGAGCAGTTAAAAATGTTAAGAATTCAATCTGCACGCTGTTGTGCAAGCATCACCATTATCCATCTCCAGAACTTTTCATTCTCCCAAACTAAGTCTCTGTACCCATCACAGAAGTCTCCTCTTCCCCTGCTCCCCGGTAGCCTCTGTTTTACTTTCTGTCTCTTGGAATTTTACTGTTCCAGGTAGCTCCAAAAGTGGAATCAGAATATTTGTCCTTTTACATCTGCCTATTTCCATTTTGAATAATGTCCCCCAGTCTCATCCATGTTGTAGCTGGTGTCAGAACTTCAGGCTGAATTACATTTCATCGTATGGAGAGAACACATTTTGTGTATTCGTTTCCATCTTTTGGCTAGTGTGAACAATGCTCTTATGATCATTGGTTTACAAGAATCTGTTCAAGTCCTTACTTTCGGTTATTTCGGATATATATGCAGAATTGGAATTGCTGGATCAAATGGTAATTTTAAATTAAATTTTACATTTAAAAAATACTCTTTAATACTGTTTTCCATACTCTTTTCCACAGCAGCTGCATCATTTTATATTCCCACCAGCAATGCACAAGAGTTCCAATTTCTCAAATTTCTTGCCAAAATTTGTTGTTTTCTGGGCTTAAACATTTTTGTTATAATAGTCACTCTAATAGATGTGAGGACTTCCCTGGTGGCTCGGCAGTGAAGAATCCGCCTGTAATACTGGAGAGGCAGGTTCAATCCCTGAGTCAGGAAGATCCCCTGGAGAAGGAAATGGCAGCCCACTCCACTATTCTTGCCTGGAGAAGCTCATGGCCAGAGGAGCCTGGTGGGCTACAGTTCCGAGTCGCAGAGTCAGACAGGATTTAGCAACTAATAGCAGTAGATGTGAAATAGAAACTTATCTTAGAAAAGCATGGAATTTATGTCTTTTAAAATCATTAGAGAAATTTTGTTTTGTTCAGGTCAAATGCAATTCAGTTCTAGTCTGAGAGTCTGGATATCCATAAAATAGATTTTCATAAAATCTGGAAGCAATAACTAGGCTTGGGCAGAATTTTGCAGCTGTGAGACACATGGGTGTTGTTCCTGGAAAATACAATAAGGTATCAGGCCAGAGGGATGGGTGGGCTTATTGCTGTTGTGTTGTTGCGGTCCTCATTTTAAAGGAGAGGATACTAGACAGCAGGAGAACGCAGTGACTTTCCAACGCTGCACTGTTAGTGAGTGTTAGAGGCAGGATTGCCCTCAGGGCTGCTCTGCTAGGTGCCACATTCCTTCCCCGATATCACACTGCAGGTAAACCTCAGCATCTAAACAAATGCTCAAAATATGGTTTGTACATACGGTGCTTTGTAAATATTTATAAATGAACTACCTATGTATATAAGTATACATACACACACCTGTCTATTCTGGGTGTAGGGTGGGGTTTTGTTTAATTAATTAATTTATTTGTTTACTTTGGCGGCCCTAGGTCTTCATTTGTGCACGCCAGCTTTCTCTAGTTGCTGCAAGCAGGGGCTACTCTCCAGTCATGGCAGGCAGGCTCCTCGTTGCGGTGGAGAACGGGCTCAGCAGTTGCAGCACACAGACTTAGTTGCCCTGGGGCATGTGGAATCTTTTCAGACCAGGGATCGAACCCATGTCCTCTGCATTAGCAGGCAGATTCTTTACCACTAGACCACCAAGGAAGGCCAGGGTAGGCTTTTAGATACAAGGTAATCAACCCCTCTGTCCTCAAATTGGTCACTATTCCATTAAATATTTAAATGTAAACCAATTCTGAAATAAACATGAATAACAAATTTGTGATGATAAGGATGAGAAAGGCTAATTTGTAAAGCATGCTTAGCTTTATTAAAGGCATCTATCAGTTCCGTTCAGTCACTCAGTCGTGTCCGACTCTGCTACCCCATGGACTGCAGCACACCAGGCCTCCCGGTCCATCACCAGCTCCTGGAGCTTGCTCAAACTCACGTCCATTGAGTTGGTGATGCCATCCAACCATCTCATGCTCTGTTGTCCCGTTCTCGTCCTGCCTTCAATCTTTCCAGCATCAGGGTCTTCTAAGGAGTCCGTTTTTCATATCAGATGGCCAGAGTATTAAAGTGTCAGCTTCAGCATCAGTCTTTCCAATGAATATTCAGGACTGGTTTCCTTTAGGATGGACTGGTTGGATCTCCTTGCAGTCCAAGGGACTCTCAAGAGTCTTCTCCAACACCACAGTTCAAAAGCACCAATTCGTCGGCGCTCAGCTCTCTTTATGGTCCAGCTCTCGCATCCACACACGACCACTGGAGAAACCAAAGGCATCAATAAGGCCATGTAAAGTAAAGCACTCGCGGACGCCAAGTATGACTACTGACTGGGCCACCAAGTCACAAACACCACCAGGCCACGTAGCCGGAAGCGTGGGCAAGTAAATGGGACACTGATGCAGCACAGAACCCTGGTCTGACTGGCAAGTCAATAGCTACTTTAGTTCACTGCTTTCACACCTTTTATCCCCTCCCTACTCCTGCCACCCCCTCCTTCCCCTTCCCCTGAAAGAATAAGTATACCCTAATGGAAAGACATCAAACTGGGAAGTTGGTGACAAGACTAAAAGAAAAGTAGGAGATAAAAGGGGGAAAAGGACTGTCATTATCATTTTGCAGGCATTATCTCAAGCCCTGTACTTTCAAATGGGCTACAGGTCCTCAACGACTTTTTAGTTCTTTCTACTTGGTTCTTAGCTCACACTAGGTCTCATACATGGGAGTCCCTGCTGGTTTCAGCAGTGCTGGCTGAAAATTGAGGGTTAATTTAGCTGCAAATCAACAGCATCCATGGACCTGCAAATTCAGGGAGAAATTTATTTATCCACTGTACCTGATTTATAAAGGCTCTACTTTGCTTCCAGGAGTATAATAAATATTAATTAACTTGCAGTAATCTTACTTAACATTTTTATAGTAGCTTCATAAAGCATAATTAAGATAACAGACCAAAGACTATATCAATACTAGGTATTATTATCTTGCTTCATTAATTTTCAAAAATATAGTGTCTAAGCAATATCTTAATCACCCAGATAAGTGGAGTTCAGTCATAGTACTTGCCAAGGGACACTTTCCAAGGTATGAGGGGAGCTGGCAGGTTTCTGGATTGGGGAACAAGAGTGGGGGAGGAAATTTAGTGAACATCTGCTCATCAGCAGCACCCTTCATAAATATTATGATGCTCAATAATCAGATGAAGAGACTGAGCTTCAGAGAGGCTACCTGCCCTGCGGATGTACAGTGAATAAGTATCAGAACCCATTCCCCTACTTCCTGGAACACAAGATCCTGAACTCCTGGGAAACAATGACTTTTCCCACAGTGCACTCTCAATCAGAGGCCCAGGGTGCCTTTCTCTGGGGAGAAATAATGGGGAAATATGAAAAGAGCAAACACAAAGAGCTCAGTGTGCAAGGGTGGCGTGGGAGTGGATGATCACACCTCGAGCACGTGCACGGTAATTTACAGAAGATGGTCATAAGCTTTGCGTCATCGATTTTCAGGGAAGAAAAGGAAGGGAATGAGAGACGATGGGGGCATTAAGGGTGTGGAGTAGAGAAGCAGGAATCGGCAGTGAAGCCAGGCACCAGGGAAGTTCAAACCCCCGTTGGTAAATTGTGAAAATAAAATAGTCTCATTAGGTTGGCCCTGCTTGAAAGTGTGCTAGACAAGGGGGGAAAGATTGCAGGTGTACAACTCACTATGAGTCGGGGTCTCTGAGATTTGAAGCTAGTGGAGGAGAAAGGGAAAAGACAGCCACACTTATCGCACGGGAATATCCATGGCAAAAGCCCTCTGATATCCCCTGTAATGATAAGATTCATAAACGCTGCCTGGCATTTTTTAATCTTAAGCAGGTATCAGCTTACTGCTTCTTTCAGGATAGACTATGTACGTACAAGGGAGAAGACCATGTAATTTTTTTTTTGCTAATTTCCTGTTAAAGTCCATATGTGTCCAGAAATTATTCTTGCTTTTTTGCGGGGACACATTTGGGGAGCATAATTTACATACAGTAACGTTCACCCATGTTACATACACAGCAGGATGAGTTTGGGCAAATGTACACTGTCACATAACCTCCACCACAATCACGACATGGAATGGTTTCATCACTCCAGAGTTCTCTGCTACAGTCAATCCCTTCCCCCAACCCTGACAACTTATTTGGTGTTACTACAGTTTCATCTTTTCTAGAATTTTATATAAATTGAATTGTCAGCCTATAGTCTTCTTGTTTGGCTTCTTTCATTTTACATGATATTTTTGAGATAAATCTGTATTGTATCAGTAACTTGTTCCTTTTCACTGCTGAGTAATATTTCATTGACAGATAAACAACAATATGCGTATCCATTAACCATTTGAAGACATCTGGGTTGTTTCTAGTTTGGGGCTCTCATGAACAATGCTGCTATAAACATTCATGTACTAGTCTTTGTGTAGACACATTTCATTTTGTATAGACATCAATAAGTAGTATTGATGGAGTTGTTTGACAAGCATGTGTAACTTTGATAAAACTGTCAAGTTGCTTTGCAGAGCGGCTGCACTGTTTTTTTATTGTCGTCAGCAGGATAGTAAAGTTTGTTCCTGTGAGCATCTTTTCATTTGCCTATTGGCCATTTGTAGATCTCCTCTTATGAAATTTCTGTTAAAATCTTTTGCTCTTTTTTTTAATGGGCTATTCATCTTTTTTAAAGTATTAATTGAGTTGTAAGAGTACTCTCTATATTCTTAACACCAGCCCTTTGCCATATTTGTTTTACAAACACGTTCTGCTGAGCTGTGGCTTAACCTATTCTTTCTTAACTTTGATGAAGAGCAAAAGGTTTTTTTGTTTGTTGGTTTGTGATTTTGTTTTTGCTTTTTAAGAAATCTTTTAAACCAATGGTCACAAAGGTTTTTCCTGATATTGACTTACAGCGACTTCATAGTTTTAAAAGTCCTGCAGTTATGTCTATGATCTATTTTACATTAATTTTTTAATATGGTGAGAGATAAGGATTGAGGTTCAGTTTTCTTATGGCTATCCAATTGTTCTTTTGAAAAGACCAGTTCGCATTGAATTACCTTGTACAAAACAATTGACCACCTAAATCAGAGTCTTAGCCTATGTCTATTCTTATGCCAATACTGTGCTGCCTTCCTTATTGTGATTTTATATTAAACCTTGAGATAAGGTAGTATGAATCATCCAAACTTGCTCTTCTTAAATAATTATTTTGGCTGTTCTAGGTCCTTTGAATTTCCATGTAAATTTTAGTTTAGATTATCAGTTTCTATAGAAAGAACTTCTAAGAATTTGATTAGAATTCGGCTGAATCTGTTGACCAGTTTGGGGAATTGTTCACAATATTCAATCTTCCAATTCATGTACATATTACATCTCCCCTTTTCTGTATGTTTTTCAATTTATCCACCAGTATTTTGAAGTGCATGACTCTTGCACATATTTTGTTAAATTCATTCCTAAATCATATTTTATAGTACTGTGAATGATGTTTTAAAATTTTACTTTCCAATTGTTCATTGCTGGTACATAGAGGTATCGCTGAGTTTTAAACTAACTTTATATTGAGGATCTTACTAAAATCATTGAATAGTTCTAGTACCTTTTTGGAAATTCCTTGGGAATCATTTTCTATGTACACAAGCATGTGTCCTGAGAATAAAAAATAGTTTTACTTCTTCCTTTTCAATCTGTATAAATGAGTGTGTGTGTGTGTGTGTGTGTGTGTGTGTGTGTGTGTACTCTATTGCACTTGCTAGGATTTCCCGTGTAAGGCTGAATAGATGTGATGAGAGTGGGCATCCTTTGATCATTCCCAATCTCAGGGAGAAAAGTGTTCATTCTTTCATCTCTAAGTATGGTCTTTTCTATAGGTTTTTTTAAAATGTAAATTCTCTTTATCAGTTTGAGGAAGTTTTATCCTATTGCTGGTTTGCAGAGAGTTTTCAGCAACAGGTGTTATATTTTACCAAATACTTTTCCTGATCCTATTGAGATAATTGTATGGTCTTCTTGCTATTCTGTTAATATAAAGGTTTACAATTGTTAACTTTTTAGTGATAAACCAACCTTGCATTCCTGGTATTTGTTTTGTTGTTGTTGTTGCTTTAGATTTGATTTTCTAAAGTATTTTCTTCTGATGTCTTTTTCTGATGTTGGCATCAGGGTAATTCTGACTTCATGAAATAAGTGTCTGTGCTTTCTGAAAGAACTTTCTATAGGATTGGTATATTTCTATTTCTGCCTTAAATATTGATAGAATTCACCAAAAAGTCATGAATGTCTAGATTGATTTTAATAGATAACTCAATTTCTTTATTCAATGTTTTATTTATTCTTGAGTTCATTTTGATAATCTATATCTTTCAAGGGATTTGTCATTTCATCTGAGTTACTGCATTCATTGGCATTAAGTTCTTCATAATAATTCCTTTAAAAAAATACCTGTAGAATTCCTTTTCTCGTGCATCATGATATTGGTACATTTTGTCTTCTTTCTTTCTTAATCAGTCTAGGTAAATATCTATTAAATTTGTTGATATTTTTCAAAACACAAACTTTTGGTTTTAATTATTTTTTCTGTGTATTTTGTTTTCTGTTTTATTGATTTCCACTCTTCACTGTTTCATGCTTTCTACGTTCTTTGGGTTTAATTTACTTCTCTAGTTCTAGCCTTTTAAAATGGGAGTTTAGATTACCGACTTAAGAACATTTTGCTTTTCTGGGTTTCTCTGATAGCTCAGTTGGTAAAGAATCCTCCTGCAATGCAGGAGACCCCAGTTTGACTCCTGGGTTGGGAAGATCCACTGGAGAAGGGATAGGCTACCTACCCCAGTGTTCTTGGGCTTCCCTTGTGGCTCAGCTGGTAAAGAATCCACCTGCAATGTGAGAGACTTGGGTTCAATCCCTGGAGAAGGGAAAGGCTACCCACTGCAGTATTCTGGACTAGAGAATTCCATGGACTGCATAGTCCATGGGATCACAAAGAGTCGGACACAACTGAGTGACTTTCACTACTTACTACTTAACATAAGGATTTAAAGGCATTCATTTGGGGACTTCACTGGTGGTCAGTGGTTAAAACCTCACGTTCCAACGCAGGGGATGTGGGTTCCGTCACTGCTTGGGGACCGACACGTGCCTTGTGGCCAAAAACCCAAAACATAAAACAGAAGCAATACTGTAACAAATTCAATACAGGCTTTAAAATGGCCCACATTCGAAAGAGTCTTTTAACAAGATAAAAGATATCCTTTACTTTATGCACTGATTTTACTGTACCTCACTAATTTTGATAAATCATGTCTTCATTTTCATTTAACTTAAAATATTGAAATTTTTTCCATGATCCATGGGTTATCTAGAAGTGTTTAATTTCCAAAAAAGCAGAAGCATTGCTTTGCTGACAAAGGTCTGTCTAGTCAAAGCTATGGTTTTTCCAGTAGTCATGTATGAATATGGCAGCTGTACCATAAAGAAGGGTGAATGCTAAAGAACTGATGCTTTTGAACTGTGGTGCTGGAGAAGACTCTTGAGAGTCTCTTGGACTGCAAGGAGGTCAAACCAGTCAATCCTAAAGGAAATTAATCCCAAATATTCATTGGAAGGACTGATGCTGAAGCTGAAGCTCCAATACTTTGGCCACCTGACACAAAGAGCTGACTCCTTAGGAAAGCCCCTGATGCTGGGAAAGATTGAAGGCAGGAGGAAAAGGGGACAACAGAGGATGGATGGTTAGATGGCATCACTGACTCAATGGACATGAGTTTGAGCAAACTCTGGGAGATGATGGAGGACAAGGAAGCCTGGCACGCTGCAGTCCATGGAGTCACAAATAGTCAAACACGACTGAGTGACTGAACAATAGCAACAACAATTTCCAAATATTGGGGGATATTTCGGAGATCATTCTGTTTTTGATTACTGTGTATGTGTGTGCTCAGTTACTCGGTTGTGTCCGATTCTTCGCAATCTCATGGACTGTAGCCCACAACCCTCCACTGCCCATGGAATTTTCTAGGCAAAAATAGTAGAATGAGTTTCCGTTTCCTACTCCAGGGGATCTTCCCAACCCAGAGACTGAACCCCAGACTCCAGCGTCTCCTGCATTGGCAGGTGGACTCTTCACCACTGTGCCACCTGGGAAGTCCCATTTGTGATTGCTAGCATAATTCTATTGTGATTAGGGTACTGCTTTAACACTTTTTAAATTTACTGAGACTTGTTCTACAGTCTATCTTAGTAAATGTTCCAGGTGTCCTTGGAAAAAGATGTGTGTTCTGCTCTTACGGAACAGATAAATGTCAACGGGCCCGACTGATTGATATTGTTAACAAGTCTCCTCCATCGCTACTGCTTTTTTTTTCAACCAGCACTAAAATGGGAGCATTGAAATTTCCCACTATAATTGGGGATTATCTATTTCATTTTTTTAGTTCTGTCCATTTTGCTTCATATATTTTGTAACTGCTACTACATGGACCCAAATTTAGTGTGTAATTACAGGTGTCATTGTTGTGTCTTCCTGCTGTACCAACCTTGTTGTCATTATGTATTACCCATCTTGGTCTCTAATAATTCTCTTTGACTTAAAACTTATTTTATTTAACATTAATTGAGTCACCGCAGCTTTCTTATTCTGCTATATCAGTCAGCGTGTGATTTTAAAACAACAATAAGAACCACTAAGAATGATAGAGAATATGCCATTTTTCTAAGGGATTTGACTTTGAGTCGTTAAGGGAGAGCATTAGATGGTTTCTGTCCATTTGCTGCCTCTGCATCTCAGCATGGGCTTGGACCAGAGAGGCTGAGGGGGCCTGGCGGGAGAGATGGAGCTGCAGACCTAGCCACCCACACCCCATCAACAAGGTGGGCTGCTCAATCAGCCATCTCACCTGTGTGTGAGTCTGTTTGAGCTGCAACAGCGCCTAGAGCCCTGGTACTCACCTTCCAAGTGTTCAGAGAACACTCTTGCCATGCATTAATACATCAGGTGATCTTTCTTGATCTCAAGGGCATGTTGTTCAGTTTCTAAGTCATGTCCGACTCATTGCAACCCCATGGACTGCAGCACGCCAGACTCCTCTATCCTTCACTATCAAAAGTTCAGCAACTTCACCCGAGGATTTAAACAGTTTGTGCTCAGACCCTTCCCCCTCACAGCCACTACACTTCTAGTTTCTCTGCCAAGTTCATGTTCTGCCCTCCTGTGAATACTGAACCTGCCTCAGCAGGCTCACAGCGAGCTCATTTCTACCTTTGAGCAGCCGGTGCCTTGCCGACACTCCGGCCCTCGGGTTCCCCATTTGTAAAGTCAGGCATTGGGAGTGGAACAAGGTGACCCCCACCAGAGCCCTTCCAGTTCTAAGTAAACACTAAGGAAACTCTAAATAAACATGTATGCCCTCAAGCATCACCGACTCAATGGAGATGAATTTGAGCAAACTCGGGGAGATAGTGAAGGATAGAGGAGCCTGGCGTGCTGCAGTCCACAGGGTCGAAATGAGTTGGACATGACTTAGCAACTGAACAACATGCCCTCGAGATCAACAAAGATCTCATTTCGTCACCTGATGTATTAAAGACTGCCTGACCCTGCATGGCCTTATTTTTCAGCTGCGGTCACTTCATTTCTCAGACCACTTATAGTCAAAATGCAGATTGCTTCAGTTACCCCCATGGATTAAGACCACTGAGGTGAAAGGAGGCAATTAGCCTGAAAGATCCTTTAGGTTCAAGTGCATAATCCAAATTCCTAGGATATTTTGTTGCTTCAACTCTACATGCTAGGTAGCTTTGGTCTGTTAATCTGCTACTTTGGGTCTCTGAGATTCAATAACCCCCACATATCTTCTGAAAGAAATTCTGTCTTGAAATTCCTTAGGCTACTGTTTTTCTCATGGCCACTGGTTAGCTGACTTTATAAATAAAATGAGTAGTGTGTTCTCATCATTAACAATACAAATTCCAGGAACCCTGTTGAGAAAAACATCACTGTGGTACCCTGAGCTTCTGTTATTTTTTTATATGGAGTAAGGACTTCTTTATTTCACCAGACTTCATTGTTGCATTCAGTAGAACAGAATGGAAATAGCTTTCTATGGTTCTGCTGAATCTCACTGTTGATAAACAGATACACCTGGAGGCAAATGATTCTGAGTGCTTCAGGCTTGTTTGATAGTTTATTTGTAGTATTTGTGTATGTCAGGGACTCATAACTCAAAAATTCCAAAACAATTCAGAAGGCCATCCACCCAGTGTTCTCAAATGAGTTGAAATGACCTTTCTTTGGTAGTGCACTGGAGGCAGAATTACACTTGGGTTTCTTGGGTTGGGAATGAGTGGACTGGACTGAGGTGCATGAGGCTTGCCTCCTCTTTAGCAGGCTCTCTAAGGGAGAGAATTTTTGATTCCAAGTTTTGTAAACTTTGTTGATACATGTAAAAATATCACTGTAATCTCCAACAGGTAGCACATGAGCTTTAAAAAAGCTCAGGGCTGACGGGTGATGGGGGGAAGGTTTAATTTTCAATTTAAGCCAGTCTTTTGCAAGTGATAATGCATTTTGACACCATTCCTTTTTTTTGAACTTTTTATCTTGTACTGGAGTCCAGCCAATTAGCAACGCTGCGATGGTCTCAGGTGAACAACCAAGGGCCTCAGCCATACGTGTACATGTGTCCACTCTCCCCCAAACCCGCTCTCCCATCCAGGCTGCCACACAACATTGAGCAGAGCTCCATGTGTTTGCTATACCATGAGTGCTTATTGGTTATCCACTTAAAATATATCAGTGTGTACACAACCTTCCTAAGCTCCCTAATTATCTCTTCCCCCCAACAAATATAAGTTCATTTTCTAAGTCTGTGAGTCTCTTTCTATTTTGTAAGTTCATTTGTATCATTTCCTTTCAGAGTCCACATGCAAAGTACGTCATACGGTATTTCCCCTTCTCTGTCTGACTTACCTTCACGCAGTATGACCCTCTCTAGGTCCATCTGTGTTGCTGCAAATGGCATTATTTTGACACGTTTTCTGATTTAGCCAGTAGTTTAGGCCCATAGCTGTTTACTGGGGATATAATTCCTGCAAAATAATTTATTAGCCCTAACCATGAACATGTTGTTTTATATTGCAAAAGTTTGTAGTATTACAAGGGCAGGCAGACCAGTACCACCAGATATCATTAAAAAGATTGAGGAAAAGCTACATATAATGACCTGGGGGTTGATAGAATTTTAAAAGACGAAAGCAATTCGCAGAACAATACATATAGCATGATCCTGTTTTACTTTTTTTTTTTTAAGTGTACATGTCTGTATTCATATCCTTTCAGAAGAAAATGGCTAGGAGGGTGCACGCCAAACTGTCATCAGCGGTTCTCTCTCAGGGGAGAACTAGAGCGACTGGAAAGGGCTTTCTACTTCACAGATCAAGTGTGAGGTGGTGATGATCTTTTTTTCCCAGGGTGTTCAAATTAAAGAAAAAGAAATTTCCAGAAGAAGAAAAACAATAGGAAGAGAGAAGGGAGTCTTGAGCTCAAAGCACCTGCTGTATCAGGGAGACTCAAGGATCCCCCAGCTGAGGAGAGGAGGCTGTGGGGCCAGGGATTCATCTGGACCCCCTGGGTGTGAGGGGCACAGCTTGAAAGGCAAAGGAGATGGGGACAGTTTCACCAAGATGTAGCTAGGGTTTCTCAGCCTCAGTCCCGTTGACTCTGGGGCTGGACCGTTCTGTCCTGTGCGTCGTTAGGTTGCTTAGCCACAACCACCAGATGCCAGTCGCACCTCCAACCCCACTGAGATGACCCCAAACATCTCCAGACATGGCCAAGTGTTCCCTGGGAGGCAGGACAGTTCTCACTTAAGAATGACTAGTATAAAACAATAAATGCTGGAAAGGGTGTGGAGAGAAGGGAACCCTCCTACATGGTTGGTGGAAGTGTGACTTGGTACAGCCACTATGGAGAACACTATGGAGGTTCCCTAAAAAGCTAAAAATAGACCTGCCATATGACCCTGCAATCCCAGTCCTAGGCATATATCCAGAGAAACACATGATCCATAAGGATACATGCACCCCAGTGTTCATTGCAGCACTGTATACAGTAGCCAAGACATGGAAGCAAGCTAAATGTCCATCGACGGAGGAATGGACAAAGAAGATGTGGTGTGTATATACAGTGGAATACTACTCAGCCGTTAAAAAGAATGAAATAATGCCATTTGCAGCAACATGGATCAACCTAGAAAGTGTCACACTGAGTGAATTAAACCAGACAGAGAAGGAGAAATATCGTATGATATCCCTTATGCATGGAATCTAAAAAGAAATGATACAAATGAACTTACTTACAAAACAGAAAGAGACTCACAGACTTGGGAAACAAACTTATGGCTGCTGGGGATGAAGAGATAGGGAGTTTGGGAAGGTCATGGGTGTGCAGTGTGCTGTCACCTCAGTCATGTCTGACTCTTTGTGACCCCATGGACTATAGCCCCCCCAGGCTCTCCTGTCCATGGGATTCCCCAGACAAGAATAGTGGATTGAGTTGCCAGGCCCTCCTCTAGGGGATCTTCCCAACTCAGGGATTGAACTCAGGTCTCCTGTAGGTCCTGCGCTGCAGATGGATTCTGTACTGCTGAGCCACCAGGGAAGCCCCAGGAAGGTCATGTACACACTGTTATATTCTAAATGGATAACCAACTGTATCGCACATGGAATTCTACTCAATGTCATGTGCCAGCCTGGATGGGAGGGGAGTTTAGGGGAGAATGGATACGTGTACGTGTAGACTAAGTCCCATCACTGTTCACCTGAAACTCTCACAACATTGTTAATAGGCTATACGTCAATGCCAAATACAAAGTTTTTAAAAACCTGAATTCGTGGATAAGCTCTTCCAACAAAGATTAAAGAAGATCAGAATTAAAAAAAAAAAAAGAATTACTGGTGTATAAGATGTGAATGATGGGGCAGGACGTGGGGAGAGAAGCTGAGAGTCAGAAGTGGCAATCTGGGCTCCATCCATACACCATCTCTGGAGCTTGATGAGAGCACTCAGGATAAGACAACAGGAAGGCCAGGGAGGGCCTCAGCTGCCTGAACATTGGAGAAGCAAATTTAAAAGGTGTAACAGTTTAAGCAGAATAAGCCAGAGAAGAAATACCAGAGAGGCAGACAGAAGCAGAAGAGCATGGTCCCTGAAAGCTAAGTGGAAGGTGGTGAACACAGAGCTGTCAGCGTTGGCAGGATGGTGTCATGGGCTGAATGATGCTGAAGCCCTAACTCCCAGCGTGACTGCATTTGGAAACAAGGCTATTAAGGAGGTCAAATTAAATGCAGTCATAAGGGTGGGACCCTAAGCCAGTAGGACTGGTGCGCTTTTAAGAAGAGAAAGAAGGACTCCCCTGGTGGTCCAGTGGCTGAGACTCCAGGCTCCCCATGCAGGGGGCCCGCTGTGCGACCCCTGAGTGGGGAACTAGATCCCACATGCCACAACTAAAGATTCCGGGCACCGAAACCAGGACCGGGTGCAGCCAAATAAGTGAGTCAATATTTATAAAAAGAAGAGAAAGGTACACAAAGAATGCGCATGCACAAAGGAAAGGCCGTGTGAGGACCCAGGAAGGTAGATGGTGGCCATCTGCAAACCAGGGACAGAGGTCCCACCAGAAACCAAACCTGCCAGCACCTTGATCTTGAGCATCCAGCCTCCAGCACCACGTGGGAATCAGCATCTGCTGTGGAAGGCCCCCAGGCCGTGCTGTTCTGTTATGGCAGCCCAGGCTAAGTCAATGGGGGTTCAAACATCAGGAGGTCGCCAAGGTTCTAAAGAAGAAGACTGCCTGGGAGCTGAGGAGTAGAAGTCAGGTCATCATCAGGACAGAGGATCAGAGGACAGAGAAAGGGCACACGAGGGAAGCTCAACAAGGCTGTGAAAGGAGAAGGAAGACAGAAGTCTGCAGCCATCAGCAGAGAGGTGGGGCAAAGGGAAGATACTGTTTTTAGAATCAGAAAGACTTGATTTAGCTAAAGAATCCACCTGCAATGCAGGAGACACAGGAGACGCAAGTTTATTCCCTGGGTCGGGAGGATCCCCTAGAGGAGGGCATGGCAGCCCATTCCAGTATTCTTGCCTGGAGAATCCCATGGACAGAGGAGCCGGGGGGGCTGCAGTCCATGGGGTTGTGAAGAGCTGGATATGACTAAGCTACTGAGCACAGCACAACACAAATCACAGCTTAGTGAGGATTCTCAAGATAACCGTTCAAGTTCTTAATCTACTGACAATGTATGCTTGTAGCCCGAATGTCTATTTCCTATTATTCTGAGCATCTTCAAAATTGCCTTCTGGTTATAAATGTGACATATGCATCCTATTTACATCATATTATATATGTGATATGTACTTTTTTGTTGTTTTTTGGTCACCAAGCCATGTCCGACTCTTTGCAATCCCATGGACTGAAGCACGCCAGGCCTCCCTGTCCCTCACCATCTCCCAAAGTTTTCCCAAGTTCATGTCCACATGTGTGTGTGTATGTATATTCATTTGTAAAGAAAACACAAAGAAGAAAGCAGAATAATGCAACCAATCCTACCAGCCAGCAGTGAAGATGTGCATTTCATTTCCATTGTTCTCATATTGGGAGATTTCCTTCCAGTCTTTTCTCTGTATATTTTAAAACAAAATTGGGATCATACAGTATATAGAGCTTTGAACCCTCCTATTTTAAACTGGGCATTGAGTCATAGGTATTTGCCCATCATTAAATATTTTTCAAACGTGATTTTTTAAAAATCTTTTGTATTTTATTCCCTTGTATTTTAAATTTAATTTAATCAGTTAATTTATTTTTGGCTACGTTGGGTCTTAGTTGCAGCACGCAGGATCTTTCGCTGGGACACGGGGGCTTTTCCCAGACCTGGGATTGAGCCTGGGCCCCTGCATTGGAAGGCAGATTCTTAACCACTGGACTACCGGGGAAGGCCGCAAATATGATTTTAATAACTACATCAAAGTCCAGCTTGTGAAAATAACATGATTTATTAATAACTGTTTCCCTATTTCAGAAAGTTAGATTGTTTCCCAATTTTCAGCAATATGCATACACAATGATAGAGCTTCTTTACATAAATTCTGATGTACATCAGTACTTATACCATTCCATTTTTACCCTGGTTATGAATCAGACAGTTCTGAGAAGGCATCACTACACATTCTTTTTTTGCAGTTTCATTTTTAAAAATGATTCTCCACCCTTCATGCTGCAGATCCTCAGATTGCCTATCAGAAAGAAACCTGCCGTTAAAAAAAAAAAAGTTCTCGCCTGAATGGCTCCCACACTGATTTATTCCCTGCATTTCCTTTTCACGGTTTTTAATTAAATTTTCAACGTGGTCTTGAATTAGAACCCTATCTATAAAAACCAAAACTTTTAACAGAATGTTTAGGGCATCTAAATCACCTTGGTGAATTTCTGATCACTTGAAACTGTTTGAAACAGAGCATCCACCCTGCAGATGAATGAGGTTGAGTAGTGTTCTCTGCCCCCGTCCTAAGGATACTTTCCATCGGCCCATCACCCCACGCAGGTTAACACCCAGTGGAGGGGTTGTTATCATACCAGGCAGGGAAAGACACTGCCTGGGCAGCCAAGGGAGTTACAGACACACATGCACATGCTCACGCGCGCACACACACACACACACACACACACACACACACACCTGGTAAAAGTCCCCCAGATTCAGAAGTTGCTGGGAGGAGCAGATGGATCCACAGAGCAGAAGCAGGAATAGTATGAGCTGGCAAGGATTTTGTTGTTTGTTTTGGTTTGGTTTTGGCCTTTCCCATTCACCTCATTCCCCACACACACAGCTGAATCCCACCAGAGTTTTAGAGAGAGCAGGAATTCTGGCTACTCCACTGCTTGTTTATGCTCAGATTTCCACCACATGCTGAGAGACACACATTCTTTCCAGGCTCTTCCCTCTAAGGGACAGTCTTACACTTGGGGTCCTCCTGGTTCTTGAACCAGAGTCAGTAGCAGTAAGCACACAGCTTCACTGGGAGGGAGAAAGGTGAATCCTGGGGCTCCCTGAGCCACACCTTTGCCTCTAGTAGTCTCTAGGGTTCAAGGGCTCTCAGACCTCAAGTATTTTTTACATCCGTCTCTCATGTATTTTTTTCAAAGCAGTGTTTTCATTTTCTTCAGCTATGTACCCAGGAGAGGACTTGCTGGATTATATGGTGGTTTTGTACTCAGTTTCTGAGGAACCTCCATACAGTTTTCATAACAGCTGCACAAATTTACAATCCCATCAACAGTGTAGGAGGGTTTGCTTTTCTCCACATCCTCTGTATCCTTTGTAGACTCTGTGATGATGGCCGTTCTGACTGGCGTGAGGTGAGACCTCACTGTGGTTTTGATTTGCATTTCTCCAATGATTCGCGATGTTGAACATATTTTCATGTACCTCTTGGCCATCTGTATGTCTTCTTTGGAGAAATGTCTATGCAGGTCTTCTGCCTAATTTTTATCTGGGTTGTTTGGTTTTTTGATGTTGAGTTGTATGAGCTGTTTATATATTTTGGCTCTTAACCCCTTATCAGTCATATCATTTTCAAATATTTTCTCCCATTCAGTAAGTTGTCTTTTCATTATGTTATGTGGTTTCCTTTGCTGTGCAAAAGCTTTTCAGTTTAAGTTAGATTTGTTTGGTGGCTCAGACCATAAAGAATCCACCTGCAATGCAGGAGATCCGGGTTTGATCCCTGGGTTGGGAAGATCCCCTGGAAAAGGGAATGGCAATCCACTGCAGCATTCTTGTCTGGAGAATCCCATGGATAGAGGAGCCTGCTGGCTACAGTCCATGGGGTCGCCAAGAGTCGGACTTAACTGAGTGACTCAGCATACGTGCATGCCTGACATGGACTTCTCATTAGGAACTTACCTGCCTTTGTGGGGACCAGGTTTCCTCCGCCCAGAGTAGGGTGAGGGCACCTCATCCTTAGTAGGTTTCAGCGGGAGTGGAGCCAGGAGACTAGAGAGCTGAGGCTGATTTTTTTCCAACTAGAGCAAAACTTCGTGAATTTCTTGGGTTGACCTCAATTCTTTTTTATTATAATATTACTCAAATATGTGCAAACATAAATTAGGTAGAATTTCTTTATGGTTATAGCCTTTCTACATCTATAAAAGCCGAAACAAATTTAAAGATTACATACAAACAAAAGCATAAAGTTGTAAAAGTCCAGTTAAAAGCATGAGTTTAATGTGACAGTTGATGTTGCTGCGCTGAATTAAACCACCTCTCATCCTCTCCTTGGGGTACTGCTGGGTGGGCAGCGTCAAGTGTTCCAGGGTGTCAACTCCCCAGTGTCTGCCTCTGACACCCCCTACCTCCCTCTGTTGCAGGAACTTTTCCCAGTTCACTTCCTGGGGACCATGCACCTGCCCGGGATGTCATGACATCATCCGGGCTTCACCTTGTGACGGGCATTCTTAACAACTGTCCTCTGTCTGCTCGTGGTTGACCTGACTCCAACTCCATCCTACCCACAGTTACAAGGCTGGGTGCAACATTTGGTTACATGGCAAGGTTCCATACTATGTTGACATGGATTTTAGGAGAATATTGTCAGAATAAAAGAACAAAAATTTCTAGTTATCATTGGCACTTAGAAGAACCCCAAGAATATAACCTTGCACCACAGGCTGAGAAACCCTGGGATGGTGGTGGCAGAGATGGAGCCTGAGAGACCAGGTTTGCAAATAACCATTTAAAGCTGGTGGGCTTTGGGCAAGTCTTTCTAACCTTTCCAAGTCTCAGTTTTTCTGTCTGAAAATTGGGGGCAATAAGAGAATCAGCCTCGCAAAGTTGATGAGTCATGTGAGATGAGCTAATGGATTAGGGCTCTCTACTGGGTTGACAATTGTCCCCCTAGAATTCAGGCCCACTCAGAACCTGTGAACATGACCTTGTTTGGAAGTAAGGTCTTTGCAGATGTAATTGATTTAAGATGAAGTCACACTGTATAAGGGTGGGCCCTATTCTAATGCCTGGTGCCCTTATAAAAAGTGGGCAATTTGGATACAGAGGTATAGAGTCGGGGTGGAGGTGGGGAGGTGCCTGGGTTGACAGAGGCAAAGATTGCAATGATGTTTCTACAACACAAAAAATGCAGGGGATTGCTGGCAACTGCAGGAAGCTAGCAGAGAGGCAAGGTATAGATTCTCCCCTCAGAGACGTCAGAAAGGATCCAACCCTTCTAGCACCTTCCTTTTGGACTTCAGCCTCCAGAACTGTGAGGCAACAAACGTACACTGTCTTAAGCCACCCACTGAGCGGCACTTCATTACTGTACCCTTCGGAAGCTAATAGATGGATAGCACAAATGTAGTAAACAATATACGGTGGCTTGTCATGAGCAGATGAGAATTCCAGGCACTTAAGAAGTAAAAGATGGTTTACAAATGCAAGTTTCTTTTTTTTTTTAAATTTAATTAATTAATTTATTTGCTGCATTGAGTCTTGGTTGCAGCGTTTGGGATCTTCATTGCACTGCTTAGACTTGGTTGTTGGGGTGCTCAGGCTCAGTTGCCCTGCAGCATGTGGAATCTTAGTTCCCCCACCAAGGATCAAACCCACACCTCCTGCATTGCAAGGTAGATTCTTAACCACTAGACCACCAGGGAAGTCCCCAAATCCAAGTTTCTATTCTCATCTCCCCCTTTAGTTTCAGCCCACAGGTTTAACCCCCACGTGAAGCATGTATCATCATCAATATTCAGTACAGTGCCGCACTTTTCATTTTACAAAGCTTTTTCCTACAGATTTTTTCAGTTAATTCTCACCATGACACTATGGAGTAGATAAAATTAACAATTTTTGCACATTGGCCAAGGAATCTTTTAGAGCTAATTGGCTAAACGCAATGTGGTTTCCCAGATTAGATCCTGGAAGAGAAAAAGGATGTTAGTGGGAAAACAGGCAAAATTCAATTACAGTCAGTGACTCGGTTTATAGTAATGCACCAGTGACAGTTGCTTAATTTTGACAAATGCAGCATGTTTATGTAAGATGTTGTCAATTTATGGAATCTGGGTGAGTGGTATATAGAAACTCTCTGACTGTCTCCACAACTTGTCTTTAAATCTCAAATTACACAAAGTTAAAAGTTGACTTTTAAAAAGTATATTGGAAATACTTTCCAGTTGACTTGAATATTACGTTGACTGTCACTGAGCAACCCTAGCAGATAAAAAAAAAATCTGACAAAGTTGTGACCTTTATCTCTGCATCCATATTTTTTTAAAAAAAGTGTCTTTCCACTATTATTAAAACTCCATATAGAAAATTTGGAAGATGCATAAAATTGAAAGAAGGAAAGAAATCTCACCGTGGGCTTGACACTGAAAAGCACTCCCCCACTAGTGTCTCTCATCATCGTTTTGGTTTGGGCTTTAGGTGTGTGCAGACCTCCTGATCACACACCCACCTGGGTAGGTGTATGTTGTTAAGAGAAACTCAGTCATGCTAGGGGTAGAGAAGACTTTAAAACTCACAGTCGTGAATATTTCTTTTATCATGGAGTATATTTGATTTACAATGTTGTGTTAATTCAGGTGTATAGCAGAGTGATTTAGTTATATGTATATATCCACTTATTCTTTTCAGCTTCTTTTCCCATACAGATTATCACACAGTGCTGAGTAGAACTCCTTGTGTTATATGATAGGCCCTTATTAACTATCTATCCTATATATAGTGATGTGTATATGTTAATCCCAAGCTCCTAATTTATCCCTCCCCCCAGTCTTCCTCCTTTGGTAGCCATAAGTTTTTTTTTCTAGGTCCCTGAATCTGTTTCAGTTTATAAATAAGTTCGTTTGTATCATTTTTTTAGATTCCACTTTAAGCGATATTGTATGACATTTGTCTTTCTCTATCTGGCTTACTTCACAGTATGACAATCTCTAGGTCCAACCAACCGTGTCACTGCAAATGGTACTGTTTCCTTCTTTTTATGGCTGAGTAATATTCCATTATCTCTATGTACCACATTTTCTTTATCCAGTCATCTCTTGATGGACATTTAAGTTGTTTACATGTCTTGGCTATTGTGAATAGTGCTGCAGTGAACACTGGGATGCATGGATCTTTTTGAAGTGTGGTTTTCTCCAGGTATATGCCCATAAATGGGATTGCTGGGTCATGTGCCAACTTTATTTTTAGTTTTTTAAGGAACCTCCATAGTGCTCCCTCTTCATAGTGCTGTGTACTGTATTAAGTGGTGTCTGACTCTTTGCAACCCTATGGACTGTTGCCCGCTAGGCTCCTCTATCCATGGGATTCTCCAGGCAAGAACACTGGAGTGGGTTGCCATGCCCTCCTGCAGGGGATCTTCCTGACCCAGGGATCAAACCCACATCTCTTAAGTCTCCTGCTTTGGCAGGCGGGTTCTTACCACTAGCACCATCTGGGAAGCCCACCAACAGTGTGAGAGGTTTCCCTTTTTACCACATACTCTCCAGAATTTATTGTTTGTAGACTTTTTGATGATGGCCATTCTGACCAGTATGTAAAACTCACAGCCACGAACCCTCATGCACCCAACACGTTCCTGCTTCAGAACTTCTGAAATTATACGCACGCACAGACACACACGCAGACACACCACACACACTCACAGTGCTCCTGTCTCACCCGGTAACTGTTCTTAGTTGGGGAAGTAGCAGCAGCGAGAGGCATGTGCTCCTCCTCCCGTGACCAGCACCACCAGTCCCGAGATCCTTGCCCCCGCCCCGCCATGTGGGTCCAGGCTGGTCCTGCTCCTACCTGAGCGCCTTCTCAGAGACTTGCTTCTCCTCTTTTGAATTGTTAGCACCTCCCTCCTCACTCCCAACAGCATAAAAGGGCTTCAGCAGTGCTTTGAGATTTAAAGACAAGTTGCAGAGATAGTTTCTAGATACCGTTCACCCAGAGTCCAGAAATTGACAACATCTTACATAAACATGCTGCTTTTGTCAAAATTAAGAAACTGTCACTGGCCCATTACTATAAACCGAGTCACAGACTGTAACTTTTGGGGACCCCAGCACCTCTAGCTCTCACCCCGTTTTCTACTCCATCTCATCAGAACTCCTTGGAAGACCTGACTGCCGTCTCTGTCTCCACTTCCTTGACCTGCTCCAACCGGGCTTCTGGTTCACACCTTTCTGACGCCTTGCTGCGTGGCCCTCAGCTGAGTATTCCATGCCTCTCTTGGGGTCTCATATACTGCCCTCTCCTGGGCTTCCTTCTCTCTTCGTCTCAGCCTCCTGGCTGATGCCCCTCCTTATCAGGCCTCAGAACCTGGCCCTGCATCCTTTCCCAGCTTCTCTCATGCTGTGCCCCTGCCACACTGTGCCCTCTGTCCTGCAAGTGAGCCACCCTTGTTCCCACCTTGGGACCTTTGCACTGACTCCTCCGCTGCAGCAGCGCTCATCCCATTGACATCCTCACAGGTGTTTCTATCTTAGAATTCAGACCTTGGCTCAAATTCCTCATCCACAGACAGGCTTTCCCTGATGGCCGTCCTTTCTTGTCTCATCCAGGATTTCTTGTTTGCTTATTTGCTGGCTTATCATAGTTCTCCACCCCTTCCCTGCTACTGCTGGTGTGTTTGTTCCACTAGAGCCTGGAGCTCTCATGTCTTGGGCATGGCTCTGTAACAATACATGGCACCTGCTCAAGAGATATTTGCTGAGTAAACGGATTAGTGGTGAGGCTATAGTTCTGCACTGTTGTTTTTTTTTTTTTCTGCCTGGATGTGTTTATAGAATTCCACTCTTTCACTGTAGTCTACATAGCCGAGACACGCCAATGCATTGACTCCTTTTGGAATGTATATAAATTAAAGTTTTTCCCTATTACAAATAAGTCTTCAATGAACATCTTTACATATCAAACTTTTTATGTGTTTCAGATTATATTCTTAGGGTAGAATTCCAGAAATAGAAGTGTTCATCAAAAGGCTCTTTTGTCTTTTAGAAGATGCCATCTACAGGGGGAAAGTCCCTTTGTATTTTGTGTAGATCACCCAAGCATATATAAGGTATTATGATCATGGAGTACTTTCTGCCCAACACTGTTTTGGCTTAGTCACTCAGTCGTATCCGACTCTTGTGACCCCATGAACTGTAGCCTGCCAGGCTCCTCTGTCCGTGGGATTTTCCAGGCCTGAATACTGGAGTGGGCTGCCATTTCCTTCTCCAGGGGATCTTCCCAGACCAGGAATCGAAACCTGAGTCCCCTGCATTGCAGGCAGACATTTTACTGACTGAGCTTATGAGGGAAGCCCAACACTGTGAAAGGTGCTATAAGTAGAAATAAGGAAAGATGATGGCTAATCTCTTTAAAAAAAAAAAAAAAAAGGCATTACAAAGGAACATGGCAGAACATAGCCTTGACCTGAACTAACCTGAAGACAGTGGGTGCCAGCAGGGGTTCCTTTGCAGGACTGACAGAACCTGGGAGGCTGTTGTGTCTTAGAAGGAAGTGAGTGCTTCTGCTCCGTTTTTTCTGTAATCCTTGTATTGCTCATTATAGTTTATCAATCAATTCTGTCATTTTCTCAGGTGGTCCTCAGAGCCACCTGGAGGGGGTTTTGGTGTTCTCCCTTGCACAGGGAGACGTGGACTGATTTGCCCAGGATCTCAGAGGTGGACCCCGAGCCCAGAAGGTCTGACTGCGAGCCCAGGGCCGTGACTACCTCCCTCCCCATGCAGAGGCAGTGCTCCAGTCCATCAGGCTGAAATGGCTGGATGGATTATCCCAGGTTTGGAAGGCATGTTAGAGGCAGACTCGTGTAAGATCCTGGCAGTGGAGCCCTCACGAGTTCACATCAAGGGCCCCTCAAAGACAAAGACACAGGACAACATCCTCCAGGGAGGCTGAAGCTGTCGTTTGCCCAGGGCCTCGTGTGGACTCAGATTGCAGCGACCGTGGGCAGAGATAATGAGCGGGAACCTCCATCAGGCCGGGAGCCCTGCGGCTCCTTCCAGTGGCAGTGTTTGTGTCATTCCAGATGCTTCTCACACAGACAACTCCTGTGCTTCAGCCTAGAAAAGGTGGGTCAGCCTGGGGTTTGGTAAAAAGCACATGAATTCATAAAACATTAAAGCTGAAAGTTCAGAGATCGTCTTGTCCTCCCCATTTAATGTATAGATAAGGAAACCATCTGGAGAAGCGAATTTCCAAGGCCACACAGCAAGTTAGAAGGGAGCCCAAACAATATTTTTCTTTATTACAGCATGATGCCTCTCATCCGTAGAGTATTATTAAAGAAATGCAGCTTTATGATTTTCAAGTACTTAGAGTTGCACTAAAAAAATCACCTGTCCAAAGCTCTCAGGGAAGCAACTTTAATGAATAGATAAATTATGTTTTCTAGACAAATGGGCACCCCCCCCAAGGGCATTTGAAAGAAGTCTACAAATCTTTTCTGAATCTTTCTTTCCCTGTGGATTTTCTTAGCACGCTCCCTTAGTAATGGACAAAGATGGGCTTTAGCCAGTCATCATTGAGATTATCAGAGACTTCAAATGGTGGCATCTAGTGAATGAGGACCTGCTGCTCCATGAACTATTGGGCATCACTGCTTAGTCTCCTGATGGTACAGGAGACTTATTCCCCTGCAGGGAAATAAGAGACATTTCCTAAGCCATCAGACAGTTGACGTGGGCAAGGATGGGAAGACAGGACGGTTTGATGGAATGGGAATAGGTTTCATATAATTTTCTGTGCCAACTGAATTGTCCCTGAGATGTTTTATCCCATCTGCATAGTCCACCCCTGGCATGAGTTGGAGAGGGATTGGGCAGTGGTGGAGAAGCCCCAGTCTGCTTGTCTGGAAGGTGGTGGGCAGTTGTACATATGGAGACAATGTCCTGGCCTCTTCCTCTTACCTGTCTTCCCACAGTTCTATCTCTGCCCCTTCAGACCTGCTCGTGTGTCTTGATCAGACCATCAGAAAGGAGGTTACACATTCTTTGTGAAGAATACTTATGAAAGGCGCTTTTTTTTTTTATAGATACTTGCACTGATGTCACAGAACTGATTCCCCTCAGTGATTAAATGACCTTTCATGTTCCATTAAAGCAGTCCTTTAAGAGCAAATCAGTTTCCCATCTCATCAACCTTCTTGCGATGGGAGAGTCTTGAAGAAGACAACCATTTTTAACATATCTTCTCAAATAAGAGGCAAGTCATCTGGGAATATCTGAAGGAAACAAGTGTTTCATTTGACATTTCCTTTCTCCACTCCCAAGCATGCTTGGGACATACTCTGCACCGAAATTATTAAAATCATGATGAGATAGAGTGAGACTTACGCTGTAAGTTATTGGCATGGTGGGTAGGGTTTTGGTGACATATTTTTTCTTTTGTCTTCCCTCCATCCGTTCAATCCAAAATGACAGCCTTGAAAATTCCTCTGTGATGTTCACCATGTTCTAAAACATGACAACAACCATAATTCAAATTTATGGCTGGGTTTGTGTGAGTGTGTGTGCTTCCTGGGTTTTTTTAAGCTAGTAATGAAGTTGTAAATGCAGCATTTCTTTCATTACCTATTCATTAAAGATATGACATGAAAACAGTTTCCATGGAAATGGCTTTGTGGATTCTGAGTACATAATAAGAATTTCATTGTTTATACTACAGCACAGATAACTGACGGGTGTTACTGTAGCTGGTAAAGTCTTATTTAGCTCCATGAATGCGTGTAAGGGCACAGGGGTGGTGTGGTCGGTCCTCCCCACATGCTTGCTTGCGAGCAGAAGCCTCACAACGTCAGTGCACACACACTTTAGGATGGAAAGGATTCATTGAGCTATTCAACACACTTCAATACTAAAACAGTCCAAATAAAAAAGGCTGAAATAGTTCCACTCAAGACTCCATTTAACATCAAGTCAAGTCCATTTAATGTAAAGAAGAACTTTTCTCTGCTAATGTTCGGGCTAAAATATGAGACCGCTTGAGTTCAAGTCTTGACTTTTATGCTTATTAGCTGCTAATAATGATAAACCTCAATTAAGTGACTTAGCCTCTCTCCAAGCCTTAGTGTTCTTATCTGTGAAACAGGGGCAATATACATACACAATACATTATATATAATATAATATATGTATATATGAGTGTGCATACCAGATTTGGGGGGAGAGTAAAGGGGAAAATGCCAAAAGCACTTAGCAGATACCTGGCTCCTATAAGGTGTTCCTTACCTGTGATGTGGTGTTTTGGTCATTGCTTGCCTTTGACAAGGTGATAAAAACGGACAAGAACCAACCTTCAGGCCCGGGTCAAATGACTCGCTAGCCAGGGCTCTCCCTGGAGGTAGGAGTGCTTTCTCCTTGCTCTGAGCAGCCACAGAAGGCACCTGCCCCTCTCTTGCAGCATTTTCCAGCTCCTTTTTGCCTTTAATGATGTGTGGGTTTATTCCTCTCCCCATGAGGTCATGCTCTCCTGAAAGGCACGGTCTACCCCAGCCTTGCCTGTCATACCCCAGGGCCTGGCACAAAGAAGAAACCTCTCAAAAGAAAAGTATGATTTATGAAAAAAATTAAATTGGTTAAAACCTACTGTGTCAACTCAATTCAAGGAATATGTTGTGTCTTTTTTGGTTTGGTTTGGTTTGATTTGGAAGATGGGAGTAACATAAGGAGGCCAAGATTTTTTTTTTTAATTTAAAAGAATATGGAAAATGCACGACACTCAGTTGAAAATGAGAGTCCTTGATGATGAAGATCCACTGCAGGTTTTCAAAACATTCCCCCGCCACGTGTCCTGCAAGGTCAGGGCTAGAGGGAGGAGGAGGCACCCAGGGTGCAAATCTCATGGATCACTCACTCTCAGGACTCCCGATGGCTGGTACCTGTGATGCTCTGGGCAACTCGCATCTTTGCCCTGGACCCAGCCCTGTGTCCTGTGGCCAAAGGGGCTGGATTCTGTGTTTGTCAGTGCTGGGCTGTGGTACAAAGCTCTCTTGGACTGAGTCACATAAAAGTCCTTCCCTAGTACTTCAGAGAGAAACATAAAACAGTAAGGACGAGCATGCTTCCTAACACAGCAGACGGAGATGTAACTGGGTAACACTGGCTGTTACACTTTGCAGACAAAGTGATAACATTTGGGTCTTATTTATAAAACAGACATTAATCCAGTTCTGCATGACTGTAGCACAATTTACTCCAAACATGCCAGGAAACCTTCTAGCCTATTAAAATAAGTGCTCCACTGTCTTCATCTCTACTTTGATTCCTGATTGCTGGCATCCAGATGAGAGGAAAAGACTCAACCATGAAGACGTGCTTGACATGGACTCTGACGATATAACAAGAATTCTAATGGCCAGAAGTATTCCTTAAATAAGTGTACAAGTTAGGGGAAGGGGTGCAGGGAGAGAGACACACACAGGCATTTCCCCCAGCCTATTGTTTCATACTTCAGAGGGGCTGCACTCACCACCCTTCCTAGGTGCTCAGGGAAACTGAATATGCCTAGACCCCTCATCATGCAGGGAGGCAAGTTAAAACCAGAAAACAGACTCTTGAACATACATGGAAATGGAAAGGGCATAATTTTATCCAAAACAATTTTGAAAAAGAACAAAGTTGGAGAATGTACACTACTTGATTACAAGACTTGTTAAAAAGCTATAATCATCAAGACAGTGTGGTACTGCCATAAAGACAAACAGAGATGAATGGAACATAATAGAGTCCAGAAATCAACCCACATATACACAATCAATTGCTTTTCAATAAAGAGGCCAGAATTTAATAGGAAAAGGATAATGGTGGTAGAGTAATTGGATTTACATGCAAAAAAAAAAAGAAATCCAACCCTTACCTCACACTATATACAAGAATGAACATGAAATAGATCATATATCTAAATGTAAGAGCTCAGATTATAAAACTTCTAGAGAAAACATTGAAGTAGATTTGACAAAGATTTCTAAAATATAACAAAAACAAAAAGCACAAATCATATAATAAAAAAGCCATTACATTGATTTTATTAAAATTAAAACTTGAAGTCTTCCCTGGTGGCTCAGGGGTAAAGAATTCTCCTGCCAATGCAGGAGACACGGGTTCAGTCCCTGATCCGGGAGGATCCCACACGCCTCGGAGCAACGAAGCGTGTGAACCACAACTGCTGAGCCTGTGGACTGGAGCTGGGTGCTGCAACTACTGAGCCTACAAGCCACAACTACTGAAGGCCACTCACTCTAGAGCCCGTGTGTCCTAGACCCTGTACCCCACATCAAGAGGAAGTACCCACAGTGAAAAGCTTGCACACCACAACTCGACAGTAGCCCCTACTCCTCACAACTAGAGAAAAGCCTTCGCAACAATGAAGACCCAGCACAGCCAAAGTAAAGAAATAAAATTATCAAGAATTAAACCTTCAGAAGTCTTTGTTTTGAAAATGAAAATGCGAGCCATAAACTGGGAGAAAAATATTTCTAAAAACTTATCTGACAAAGAACTTGTATCTAAATACATAAAGAACTTCTATAATTGAATGATAAGACAACCCAGTTTTAAAATGGGAAAATATTTGAATGGACGCTATATGGAAAAAAGACCTGTAGATGACAAATAAGCATGTGAAAAAGTGCTTAGCATCAGTACTCAATTAGGGAAATACAGATTAAAGCCACTATGTGCTTTTCTTTTTTCATGGCATCTTTGTCAGGTTTTGGTATTAGGGTGATGGTGGCCTCATAGAATGGGTTTGGAAGTTTACCTTCCTCTGCAATTTTCTGGAAGAGTTTGAGTAGGATAGGTGTTAGCTCTTCTCTAAATTTCTGGTAGACAATATCACTGATGAACATAGATGCAAAAATCCTTAATAAAATTCTAGCAAACAGAATCCAACAACACATTTAAAAGATCATACATCATGACCAAGTGGGCTTTATCCCAGGGATGCAAGGATTCTTCAATATCTGCAAATCAATCAATGTAATACACCACATTAACAAATTGAAAAATAAAAGCCATATGATTATCTCAATAGATGCAGAGAAAGCCTTTGACAAAATTCAACGTCCATTTATGATTGAAAAAAGAAACCCTCCAGAAAGCAGGAATAGAAGGAACATACCTCAACATAATAAAAGCTATATATGACAAACCCACAGCAAACATTATCCTCAGTGGTGAAAAATTGAAAGCATTTCCCCTAAAGTCAGGAACAAGACAAGGGTGCCCACTCTCACCACTACTATTCAACATAGTTTTGGAAGTTTTGGCCACAGCTATCAGAGCAGAAAAAAAAAATAAAAGGAATCCAAATTGGAAAAGAAGAAGTAAAACTCTCACTGTTTGCAGATGACATGATCTTCTACATAGAAAACCCTAAAGACTCCACCAAAAAATTACTAGAGCTAACCAATGAATATAGTAAAATTGCAGAATATAAAATCAACACAGAGAAATCCCTTGCATTCCTATACACAAATAATGAGAAAATAGAGAAATTAAGGAAACAATTCCATTCACCATTGCAACAAAAAGAATAAAATACTTAGGAGTATATTTACCTAAAGAAAGCAAAGACCTATATATAGAAAACCATAAAACTCTGGTGAAAGAAATCAAGTTCAAGGACACTAATAGATGGAGAAATATACCGTGTTCATGGATCAGAAGAATCAATATAGTGAAAATGAGTATACTACCCAAAGCAATCTATAGATTCAATGCAATCCCTATCAAGCTACCAATGGTATTTTTCACAGAACTAGATGAAATAATTTCACAATTTGTATGAAAATACAAAAAACCTCTAATAGCCAAAGCAATCTTGAGAAAGAAGAATGGAACTGGAGGAATCAACCTGCCTGACTTCAAGCTGTACTACAAAGCCATAGTCATCAAGACAGTATGGTACTGGCACAAAGACAGAAATATAGATCAATGGAACAAAATAGAAAGCCCAGAGATAAACCCACACACCTATGGATACCTTATCTTTGGCAAAGGAGGCAAGAATATACAATGGAGAAAAGACAATCTCTTTAACAAGTGGTGCTGGGAAAACTGGTCAACCACTTGTAAAAGAATGAAACTAGAACACTTTCTAACACCATACACAAAAATAAACTAAAAATGGATTAAAGATCTAAACATAAGACCAGAAACTATAAAACTCCTAGAGGAGAACATAGGCAAAACACTCTCTGACATAAATCATAGCAGGATCCTCTAAGACCCACCTCCCAGAATATTGGAAATAAAAGCAAAAATAAATAGGTGGGACCTAATTAAAATTAAAAGTTTCTGCACAACAAAGGAAACTATAAACAAGGTGAAAAGACAGTCTTCAGAATGGGAGAAAATAATAGCAAATGAAACAACTGACAAAGAATTAATCTCAAAAATATACAAGCAACTTATGCAGCTCAATTCCAGAAAAGTAAACAACCCAGTCAAAAAATGGGCCAAAGAACTAAACAGACATTTCTCCAAAGAAGACATACAGATGGCTAACAAACACATGAAAAGATGCTCAACATCACTCATTATCAGAGAAATGCAAATCAAAGCCACAATGAGGTACTATTTCACACCAGTCAGAATGGCTGCTATCCAAAACTCTAGAAGCAATAAATGCTGGAGAGGGTGTGGAGAAAAGGGAAACTTCTTACACTGTTGGTGGGAATGCAAACTAGTACAGCCACTGTGGAGAACAGTGTGGAGATTCCTTAAGAAACTGGAAATAGAACTACCATATGACCCAGCAATCCCACTTCTGGGCATACACAATGAGGAAACCAGAATTGAAAGAGACATGTATACCTCAATGTTCATCACAGCACTGTTTATAATAGCCAGGACATGGAAGCAACCTAGATGTCCATCAGCAGACAAATGGATAAGAAAGCTGTGGTACATATACACAATGGAGTATTATTCAGCCATTAAAAAGAATGCATTTGAATCAGTTCTAATGAAGTGGATGAAACTGGAGCCTATTATACAGAGTGAAGTAAGCCAGAAAGAAAAACACCAATACAGTATCAGTTCAGGTCAGTTCAGTTCAGTTGCTCAGTCGTGTGCAACTCTTTGCGACCCCATGATTTGCAGCACGCCAGGCCTCCCTGTCCATCACCAACACCCAGAGTTCACTCAAACTCATGTCCATCAAGTCAGTGATGCCATCCAGCCATCTCATCCTCGGTCGTCCCCTTCTCCTCCTGCCCCCAATCCCTCCCAGCATCAGAGTCTTTTCCAATGAGTCAACTCTTCACATGAGATGGCCAAAGTACTGGAGTTTCAGCTTTAGCATCATCCCTTCCAAAGAAATCCCAGGACTGATCTCCTTTAGGATGGACTGGTTGGATCTGCTTGCAGTCCAAGGGACTCTCAAGAGTCTTCTCCAACACCACAGTTCAAAAGCATCAATTCTTCGGCACTCAGCCTTCTTCACAGTCCAACTCTCACTTCCATACATGACCACAGGAAAAACCATAGCCTTGACTAGACAGACCTTAGTCGGCAAAGTAATGTCTCTGCTTTTCAATATGCTATCTAGGTTGGTCATAACTTTTCTTCCAAAGAGTAAGCGTCTTTTAATTTCATGGCTGCAGTCACCATCTGCAGTGATTTTGGAGCCAAAAAAAATGAAGTCTGACACTGTTTCTACTGTTTCTCCATCTATTTCCCATGAAGTGATGGGACCAGATGCCATGATCTTCGTTTTCTGAATGTTGAGCTTTAGGCCAACTTTTCCACTCTCCTCTTTCACTTTCATTAAGAGGCTTTTTAGTTTCTCTTCACTTTCTGCCATAAGGGTGGTGTCATCTGCATATCTGAGGTTCTTGATATCTCTCCCGGCAATCTTGATTCCAGCTTGTGTTTCTTCCAGCCCAGCGTTCCTCATGATGTACTCTGCATATAAGTTAAATAAGCAGGGTGACAATATACGGCCTTGACATATTCCTTTCCCTATTTGGAGCCAGTCTGTTGTTCCATGTCAAGTTCTAACTGTTGCTTCCTGACCTGCATATCGGTTTCTCAAGAGGCAGGGCAGGTAGTCTGGTATTCCCATCTCTTTCAGAATTTTCCACAGTTTATTGTGATCCACACAGTCAAAGGCTTTGGCATAGTCAAGAAAGCAGAAATAGATGTTTTTCTGGAACTCTCTTGCTTTTTTGATGATCCAGTGGATGTTGGCAATTTGATCTCTTGTTCCTCTGCCTTTTCTAAAACCAGCTTGAACGTCTGGAAGTTCATGGTTCACGTATTGCTGAAGCCTGAGTTGGAGAATTTTGAGCATTACTTTGCTAGTGTGTGAGATGAGTGCAATTGTGTGGTAGTTTGAGCATTCTTTGGCATTGTCTTTCTTTGGGATTGGAATGAAAACTGACCTTTTCCAGTCCTGTGGCCACTGCTGAGTTTTCCAGATTTGCTGGCATATTGAGTGCAGCACTTTCACAGCATCGTCTTTCAGGATTTGAAAGAGCTCAACTGGAATTCCATCACCTCCACTAGCTTTGTTTGTAGTAATGCTTACTAAGGCCCACTTGACTTCACATTCCAAGATGTCTGGCTCTAGGTGGATGATCACACCATCGTGATTATCTTGGTCATGAAGATCTTTTTGTATAGTTCTTGTGTGTATTCTTGCCACCTTTTCTTAATAACTTCTGCTTCTGTTAGGTCCATACCATTTCTGTCCTTTATCGAGCCCATCTTTGCATGAAATGTTCTCTTGGTATCTCTAATTTTCTCGAAGAGATCTCTAGTCTTTCCCATTCTGTTGTTTTCCTCCATTTCTTTGCATTGATCGCTAAGGAAGGCTTTCTTATCTCTCCTTGCTATTCTTTGGAACTCTGCATTCAGATACTAACACATATATATGGAATTTAGAAAGATGGTAATGATAACCCTGTATGCGAGATAGCAAAAGAGACACAGATGTATAGAACAGTCTTTTGGATTCTGTGGGAGAGGGCGAGGTTGGGATGATTAGGGAGAATGGCATTGAAACATGTATATTATCATATGTGAAACGAATCACTAGTCCAGGTTCAATGCATGATACAGGATGCTTGGGGCTGGTGCACCAGGACGACCCAGAGGGATGGGATGGGGAGGGAAGTGGGAGGGAGTTTCAGGATGGGGAACACATGTACACCCGTGGCGGATTTATGTCAATGTATGGCAAAACTAATACAATATTATAAAGTAATTAGCCTCCAATTAAAATAAATAAATTTATATTAAAAATTAAAAAAAAACACTATGTGAAATCATTACATATCCGTTAGAATGGCTAACAGGAAAAGACTGACCACACAAAGTGCTGGGGAGGATTTGGAATGAATCCTCACACATGGCTAATTGGAATATAAAATGATACAGCTTCTTCTGAAAACATTTTGGCAGTTTCTTAGAAAGCTAAACATAGACCTACCATACGAACTTGCCATTCCATCCCTAAGTGTTTACCCAAAAGAAATGAAAGCATATGCTCATACAAAGACTGTACTCAAAACTTCAGAGCAGCTTTATTTGTAATAGTCAAAAGCTGAAGAAAAAAAATACAGACGTCCATCAACAGGTGGACTTATAGTCCATATGTGTTGGACTAAGCAATACAGTGGAATGAACTATTATAGCAGCATTGATGATTTTTCATGCCGAACAAGAAAGACAAAGAATGCATACGGTGTGAGTCTGTTTACATAAGATTCTATGAGATGCACATTCATCTATAATGACAGAAAAGTCTGTCTGGAGATGGGGGTGCAGAGAGGATGGGGGGAATGGATAACTAGGGAAACTTTGGAGGACACAGATCTGTTCATTGTCTTGACTCTGGGGGTGGTTTCATGGGTGTATACATACCCCCCGATCCATCGAGTCATGCATTTTAAACATGGACAGTTTATTATATGTCAATGTTAACTCAAAAAGCTGGGTGTCTTTTTAAGTGAAACAAAGCAGTAGATGAGTGAGAAAAATAGTATCACTCATGGCCCCAAAAGTATAGGAGGAGCTATGCAACATCCCATGATCCTTCTTCTTCCAAGTTTCCCCTAAACAAGGCCAACAGGAACCATGCAGAAGCCTTGCCCAGAGGCACCTGAAGAAGTGGATACAAGCATCTCAGTGTGACCTCTGAAGGACACGGGGATTCCCTCAGCAAAGGGCTGGCTTCTCTGCTGTTCGCTGACGTGCCCCCATCTGGAACAGAGCAACGGGCATCAGCTCTGGGTACGCCCCCTTTCTGGATCCCCCATTGGCAGAGACCCTTTCATTCCCCACAAGAGCAGGAGCTTGTGTCCCTGGCCCAGGTGACAAGCATCCTGTTGCCCTTGTGACACCAGCAGGAATCCTTTCTCTGACAAATAGCTCTGCAGTTCCTACTACTGAGCAGAACTGACAACCTCTTCCCTCCCTCCCCAGGCCTCAGCCCTTATGCCTCCATCCAAGATCTGACAGTATCTGGGTGCCTTCTGCACAGCCTTTGTCCACCCATAGTTGTCATAGCAACAAATGACAGCTACAAATATTACTGAGGTGTGATACTCTTAAATAAAACTACTCAATAATAATGATAATTGATTATTATTTTATACTCCAAGGGTAACTCTATTTTCATTGTCTCATTATTTACCAATAATTAGATGATTTCACAAAGCTGCATGATTAGAGGACAGCAGAGCTGGGCTTCAGAACCAAGATTGTCCCCTAGGTCTTGTACCAGTGTTTTCCAAATCTTGGTGAAATGTGTGCACTATTTGTCCTCTCAATTAATTAGTATTTTTCCTTAAGCTGATTACCTTTTGTAAAATAATACATTGATTTTTAAATGTCATGTCACTTTTATAAATACAAAATAAGTATCACTTGTCACAAATGGGGAAAAATAACTATGAAAGCAAATGCAGTGAATACACAATAATATTATTAACAGCTGGCCTGAAGCTATTGTCTGCAGAAGGCTCTAAGCCTGGGGCATTGGAAAGGCCTTAAAGACTAACACCCAACTGGCATTTTGTTCCTGGCTGGAACTAAACTGACTCAAAGGGAATAACTGGCATAAGTCCATTGATAGTTATTTCCCATCTTGGTGCCACCTAAAACCATCTCAGGGGCTTTGTACGCCAGGCTCAGACACCTCTCCAGTCATCTCGAGCTGTGTGAACAGGTAGGGGAGGCCGTCCTGTCGGGAATGTTGCCATCTTACCGGTTCTGGGGCAGTATGGCCAGTCAGAAGAGTGCTGGCTTTGTGGTTTTTTTAATTAATGAATTTATTTTTGGCTGCACGGGGTCTTCGTTGCTGTGCGGGCTCTCTCTAGCTGCAGGGAGCAGGGGTTACTATTTGTTGTGTTGTGAGGGCTTATTGCGAGGGCTTATTGCGATGGCTTCTCTTGTTGTGGAGCACAGGCTCTAGGTGCACAGGTTTAGCAGCTGCGGCTCACAGGCTTAGTTGCTGCTCAGCATATGGAATCTTCCTGGGCCAGGGACTGAACCCGTGTCCCCTGCTTTGGCAGCCAGATTCTTATCCACAGTTCAGTACAGTTCAGTTCAGTTCAGTCGCTCAGTCTTGTCAGACTCTTTGCGACCCCATGAATCGCAGCACGCCAGGCCTCCCTGTCCATCACCAACACCCAGAGTTCATTCAAACTCACATCCATTGAGTCTGATGCCATCCAGCCATCTCATCCTCAGTCGTCCCCTTCTCCTCCTGCCCCCAATCCCTCCCAGCATCAGAGTCTTTTCCAATGAGTCAACTCTTCGCATGAGGTGGCCAAAGTACTGGAGCTTCAGCTTTAGCATCATTCCTTCCAAAGAAATCCCAGGGTTGATCTCCTTCAGAATGGACTGGTTGGATCTCCTTGCAGCCCAAGGGACCCTCAAGAGTCTTCTCCAACACCACAGTTCAAAAGCATCAATTCTTCAGCACTCAGCCTTCTTCACAGTCCAACTCTCGCATCCATACATGACCACTGGAAAAACCATAGCCTTGACTAGACAGACCTTAGTCGGCAAAATAATGTCTCTGCTTTTCAATATGCTATCTAGGTTGGTCATAACTTTTCTTCCAAAGAGTAAGCGTCTTTTAATTTCATGGCTGCAGTCACCATCTGCAGTGATTTTGCAGCCCAGAAAAATAAAGTCTAACACTGTTTCCACTGTTTCTCCATCTATTTCCCATGAAGCGATGGGACCGGATGCCATGATCTTTGTTTTCTGAATGTTGAGCTTTAAGCCAACTTTTTCACTCTCCTCTTTCACTTTTATTAAGGGGCTTTTTAGCTCCTCTTCACTTTCTGCCATAAGGGTGGTGTCATCTGCATATCTGAGGTTACTGATAATTCTCCCAGCAATCTTGATTCCAGCTTGTGTTTCTTCCAGTCCAGCATTTCTCATGATGTACTCTGCATAGAAGTTAAATAAGCAGGGTGACAATATACAGACTTGATGTACTCCTTTTCCTATTTGGAACCAGTCTGTTGTTCCATGTCCAGTTCTAACTGTTGCTTCCTGACCTGCATACAGATTTCTCAAGAGGCAGGCTAGGTGGTCTGGTATTCCCATCTCTTTCAGAATTTTCCACAGTTTATTGTGATCCACACAGTCAAAGGCTTTGGCATAGTCAAGAAAGCAGAAATAGATGTTTTCTGGAACTCTCTTGCTTTTTCCATGATCCAGCAGATGCTGGCAATTTGATCTCTGGTTCCTCTGCCTTTTCTAAAACCAGCTTGAACATCAGGGAGTTCATGGTTTACGTATTGCTGAAGCCTGACTTGGAGAATTTTGAGCATCACTTTACTAGCATGTGAGATGAGTGCAGTTTGAGCATTCTTTGGCATTGTCTTTCTTTGGGATTGGAATGAAAACTGACCTTTTCCAGTCCTGCGGCCACTGCTGAGTTTTCCAGATTTGCTGGCCTATTGAGTGCAGCACTTTCACAGCATCGTCTTTCAGGATTTGAAAGAGCTCAACTGGAATTCCATCACCTCCACTAGCTTTGTTCGTAGTAATGCTTTCTAAGGCCCATTTGACTTCACATTCCAAGATGTCTGGCTCTAGATATCAGGGAAGTCTTGGCTTTGTGTTTCAAAGACTTAGGTCTGGGCTCTGACTCTCGAAATAGTCCTGTGGCCCTGGTCCTCTGTGTTACTCAGGTTCTCCAGGAAAACAGAACCAGCAGGAGATTATCTATCTATCTACCTATCTGTCTATCTATCTTCTACTATGAGGAGTTATATGACTGTGGAGGCTGAGAAAAATCACATGATCTGCCATCTGTAGCTGGAAGGAAGCCAGTGATATAGTTCCAGTTCAGTTCAGTTCAGTTCATTTCAGTTGCTCAGTCGTGTCTGACTCTTTGTGACCCCATGAACCACAGCACACCAGGCCTCCCTGTCCATCACTAACTCCCAGAGTTTACCCAAACTCATGTCCATTGAGTTGGTGATGCCATCCAACCATCTCATCCTCTGTCGTCCCCTTTTCCTCCTGCCTTCAATCTTTCCCAGCATCAGGGTCTTGTCAAATGAGTCAGCTCTTCGCGTCAGGTGGCCAAAATATTGGAGTTTCAGCTTCAGCATCAGTCCTTCCAATGAACACCCAGGACTGATCTCCTTCAGGATGGCCTGGTTGGATCTCCGCAGTCCAAGGGACCCTCAAGAGTCTTCTCCAACACCACAGTTCAAAAGCATCAATTCTCCAGCGCTCAGCTTTCTTTAGTTCCTGTCTGAGCCCCAAACACTGAGGACCAGAGGAGCCAATGGTGGAAATTCCAGTGCACGACCCGGAGAAGATGGATATCCTGGTTCAGTCAGTGAGCCAGGAAGCACTCAATGGATTGGCAGATGCCCACCCACATGGGAAGGGCAACCTGCTTTACTGAGTCCACCAGTGCAAGTGCTAATCTCACCCAGAAACACCCTCACACAATGATATCTCATCTGAGCATGCACTGGCCCAGGCAAGGTGACGCATAAAATCAGCCATCTGGTCCTCCAAGGCTCAGCTCTCTTCTCCCACAGAAACCTGGGGCAAGGAAATAGGGCGCACAGCAGTGCAGAAGCTGGCACTTCTGGACAGTGGGCAGTCCTCCCCTCCCGTGAGACTTGCCCCAGGCCACATGCTGGCAGTGAGTGGGGTCCTGCACTGGGGCCCACCTACGACCCACTTCTATCAGCTTTTCTAGGAGGAGTCCACTCTCAGCAATCACAGTGTCCAGCATCGTGTAGGGTGAGGCAGGGCAAGCCCACAGCAAACAAAACACAGGGTCCCTTCAGAGTCTCTGCAACAGAACCTAACGGTTTGGTTTCTGCTCGCCTGGCACACACACCCTGCTGGGCCTCCTGGTCATGTGTCCTCGAGCTGTTTGGAGAGCCTGAACAGACGCACAGAAGGGCACTTACTTCTGCTCTCTGGCCAGCCTAAGAGCCTCTCTGGGATGCGCATTCTGTCTCAAATCGAGGGGATACAGGGGACTTGATTTACTACAGAGCTCGCCAGCAACAAGTCTGAACAACCAGCGCTCCCCCCTTGCTGCGAATGGGCTTTACTTCTGAAGCTCAGAACAGTGGTTCAGAGAAAAATATGTCCATGCATTTTCAAGGTCAGAAAAGAAAGTGAAGAGCATCAATATGGAGCAGGCATTGCTGGAGTCAAACAGACACTGGCATCAGACACCCAAAAGCAGAGATTAGCTACACACAGCTGGCCGCCAACCTAATGCATCTGCTCGCGTGTGCGAGTGTGTGTGTGTGTGTGTGTGTGTGTGTGTGTGTGTGTGTGTGTGTGTGTGTCTGTGGAGCTCAGGGGCTGGTTGTCATCCTCAACATTTCTTGGATGAGGCCAAGGCAAGATGTGCTTTCTTAAGGATTTTGTTTACTGTCAGATGTTGTCTGGCCCCTGAACAAAATCTCAGGGATTTTCTCCTAAAGCTGAGGGTTGATCAAGTCCCCTCCTTGCAGAGGACAGCTTGCCTCCTTCCACGAGTCCCCCCACCTTTCAAAGGCTGCTCTTCCCCTCTGGTCTCCCCTGAGTCCTTGGGACCAGCAGTACAGGATTCACTCCTGGGGATTCAAACCCCCTTCTGTGAAGACACAGCCTGAAATGAGTGAGGCTTGGGAAGGCGAGGATGGGACATTTTTCATTTTATTTTTTTTAGCTATTTATTTATTTGGCTCCTTGTGTCTTAGTCATGGCCCTCAGGATCTTCAGTGTCGCATGCAGGCTCCAGGACACACAGGCTCAGTAGTTGCAGCAGTAGGCTCAGTGGCCCCAAGGCATAGGGGATCTTAGTTCCCTGACCAAGGATGGAACCTGAGTCCGCTGCACTGGGCGGTGGATTCTTAACCACTGGAGCACACAGGGAAGTCCCTCATCCTATTTTACTAAGATTGTTGTCCAGCTCACTAAGCTAATAGGTGGGAGTTGCGTTTGTGTAGATGAAAGAGCTGGGTGGGGTCACGGGGAGTCTGGCCAGCTGGGTCCTGGACACATTCACCTCCATGACCCTGAGCGAGTCATTTATCTTCTTGGGGCCTTGGTTTCCCTGTCTGTAAAAGGAGAATGAAGTTTCTTACTCCTTTTTCTGAGGCTGCTGCACCTTTGTGGTTATTGCTGAAGTAAAAGGTGCTGCACTGAGGAGAGACTGACTGCTCTTCCAGTAACAATGGCCATCTAACAGGATGGTGACGGGAAGGAAGGGGGCTCCCAGTCACCGGGGCCTCCCCCCAGGATAGTGTGTGATGCTGGCTGAGCCAGTGGTCCCCAGGAAAAGAGGACACTAACACCAGTCTGCCTTCATAATCAGATCCTTGACGTATCCACACCCTTGTGAGCGTGCTCAGTCGCTTCAGTCGTGTCTGACTCTTTACGACCCCATGGACTGTAGCCTGCCAGGCTCCTCTGTCCATGGGACTTTCCAGGCAAAAATACCGGAGTGGGTTGCTATGCCTTCCTCCAGGGGGGTCTTCCCAGCCCAGGGATTGAACCCATGTCTCTTGCATTGCAGGCAAATTCTTTACCCACTGAGCCACCTGGGAAGCCCGTCCACACCCGTAATGCACCAGAATTCATCTGCATTCAGTTTTTCAAACAAAACACCCTGGTGTCAGTGGTTTCATTGGAAAAGAATTAAAATAAAAACAAACGTCCCCATGCCTCCCCCTGCCCAGAACTCCCTCAGCATGTCACCCCCTCTTACCCCTCCACACCCAGTGTGTCCGCCGCTCTCGGACATTCTCTGTGACTCCTGGAACACACTCCATGAGACTCATCGGTTCTCAACCTGCACTCCGACAACCTGTGAGGTCTCCATCCACATTTAAGGACAAATGCCTGCATCTGTTCGCTTTAGGAAGAGAAAAGGAGACAGCTTGCCCCTGACTTTCCAAGGGAACAATGACTCCAACATGGGAGAAAGCTGGTTTTGCTTCCTTTCCTGTGCTTTCTAAAGGAAAGACTGTGAAACACTCTTCAGCCTGGAGGAGGGGAGGTTTGAAGGTGCTAGAATCCCCTCTCCCAAGGTTGAAGGACGCTCAAGTGAAGAGCTGCTCTCCATCATAAGGAGGATGTGGGGACGTGAAAGAACATGTGTCACCGAGAGGAACCCTTCCACCGCAGATGAGGGCATTCTCCCAGCAGTGATTTTGCAGGCTGCTCCCTGCCAAAGAAGTGCAGGACTCAACAGCGGGACTCACAGAAGGTTCCGAGACTTCTCGATAACTATTTGTCAGAATGTTTGCTCTCTAAGAAATTCCTGCCTCGAGGGAAACTGGCCTACACAGTTTCGCTCAACCCACTCTGCATTAGCATTTTAAGACTTTGAAATAAAAACAGACAAAAAAAATTTTTGCTGTGACTGTGTCTAAGTTACAACTGTTGCATCCAACATTCATTAGTAAAAAGCAAAGATATATCCAACCTTTCTTTAGAATACAGATGACTGGTTGGTCTTTTTAATTTTTCTTTTAACTTGTACAATTTCATTTCCCAAAAGACTCCCCTCACCTCACCCACACCTCCCTGATAAATATTCCCCTACACATTCACAAATGCATACGGTAGCAAAATATCATTTCCCTAAATATAACTGAGTTATTGGCACTGTATATTCTCGTGGCCTTTCTATTTTAGAGTTCAGAAAACATTCTCAAATACAGCAGTGCATGGAGCAGAAAGGAACTTAAGGTCACATTATCTTCTTGGTGGTGAAGGTATTTTTTTACCTGTCAGTTAGTTTCATACAGCCCATTGATAACCATGTGAAATCCAACTTCATGAATAATTCGATTCCTCCTGTTTTCCCAGAGAACCATAAATTGTATTTATTTGGTATTATGTGTTATCATTCTCATAGAAGGAAAACTTTAAAAATTTATGCTGCACATTTTGTATGTTATCTCAAAATGCCTAAATGTTTGGAAGGCAGGCATTACGTGGGACTAACAGGGGAATTATTTCAAGCCCAAATTTTCAGCCCTGACCTCTGATATGTATTCATTCAGTTCAGTTCGGTTCAGTTCAGTCTCTCAGTTGTGTCCGACTCTTTGCAACCCCGTGGACTGCAGCACGCCAGGCTTCCCTGTCTATCATTGGAGAGTTCGGACAGAACGTGGTCCACTGAAGAAGGGAATGGCAAACCACTTCCGTATTCTTGCCTTGAGAACCACAGGAATAGTATGATGTGTATTCATATCTTAACGGCAAAAGGTGAAATTCCACACTTGTCAAGATAAAGCAACAGCTCACACCTAAATGGAAATCATACCTAAATTGATCTTCCATCCAAATTTCTCAGCCTAACTCATAAAAGATTAGAGTTGTGGATGATGTTGATTACTGGGGTTTCCTCTTTGCAGTTGGAATAAAGCTTCTCTGCTCTCCATATTGGTGGACATTCTCTGAGAAGCACAATCAGAAAGAAAGCAATCCTCAGGCCAGCTTCTTTCTGAAGGGAGCTTCTGCGGGGACCCCAGCATCTCAGGAGAACAGCTTTGCTCCTCAGCAGCTGACAAACAAGGCCAGCATGATCGATCTCTCGGCTTAAGGACATCTTACATATTTATGGAGTGACATCTTTCTCCATCGAGATTCACGATCTAGATTTTCAGCTGCCAAGAGGGACCTCGGCCACTGTCCCAGCAAGTGTCACATTGATATGGCCTTTTCATTTTTCACATTCAGAGAGCAAAGTGAATCAAAGTCAGAGGCATGCAAATATATAGTCATAAGACAATAAAAACAACAAAGTCTTCCTCTTTCAGATTTCAAAGGCAGTAAGGCATAGAACCTATTTCATGAAGTGAACTTCAATTCAGGGAGGGTTTTGTAAACAGCACTTCAGTTTAGGATCCAATGTGTTTCTTGAAATCTGAATTTAAAATTACTATTCTAATTATTTAGCAAAAAGGTCAGTCTGTACTATGTTACAATTGCAAATTTTAAAAACATGATTTCCATGGTAGGTTGAGAGCTGAAAAACTAAATTTGGAGGTTAAATTAAAATGTTTGACATATAAGAATTCTGCAGTAAGCCTTAATTGTGTGGTTAGGTGCCTTATAGCAAGCACACATTGTATAAATAACAAACTATATCTTTTACATAGAAGTTAGCAGTTAGTATGGTCCCAGGATTTGTATCATGAGATGACTATTTTTAATACAAATTATAGCTTACACACAACTGTTGAGTTGCTGAGCCTGGGAGACTCACTCAGTCTTATAACTATTATTAGTAATTCATGGACATTGATTACCTGGACAGCAGTCAGATCCTTACTATTTCGTGGCAGAGATGATAAACACAACTGTTTGTTGTCAGGGTGATTTTTTTTCTTCTTTAAAAAACATTCATTAAAACTGCTGGAAATCTTGCTGGTTAAAACGGGAGTTTGCCGTTTTCTGAGCACTTTATGCCTCTTGGAGGAGAATTCATTATAATAACAGAGCACTGGGCTGACTCTGTTTGTGTGAGACAATGGCCTCTTTGGAAATGCTAGATGTGTACCAAAATGAATGTACACTGCCCTCACAGAGATAAAAATATTGACTGTAGGGGCACCACAGCCTAAAGACTCCAGGTTATTGGAAAATAATGAAATCCCGTCTTTCTGCTCCAGCATTTTAACTCCCCCGATTATCGCTAGAGTACTTAATTATCCAGCAAGCACATCTCCAGTAACAGGCAGAGTTCTAAAGAGGAATAATCAAAAATTTCTTACTTGATTGTTTGGCTTGCTGTTTTTTCCCCTAAGAGGTTGAAATTAAGTGCCTTCCTCCCTCTTGTAATACATTCTAGGATCAGGACTGTCAAGAAAGCATAAAACTAGAGGTTAAGAAATAGCTTAGTAAATTCAGGCCACCCAGATAATTGGATTTAAAATGTTCTTTCTTTCCTATTAACCAGGCACTTTCCCGATTACTAAAACAACTCCTGCTTTTCTACTAGTTTCCTGGGCCCGTCTTGGTGTAGCTGTTGTTGTTGTTCAGCTGCTAAATTATGTACAACTCTTGGCAACCCCATGGAATGCAGCATGCCAGGCTCCTCTGTCTTCCACCATCTCCCAGATTTGCTCAAATTGGTGTCCATAACATCTTGGTAAAATGTATTCTCTATTCTCAGGACACTTTATTTAGTTTAATTCCATTGGATTAAAAAAAAAAAGGAAGACCTATTTGATGTTTACAAGAGTTTCACCTTAAATATAAAGGCTCTCAAGGAATTATAAGGTTAAAAGTAAAAGGATAGAAAAAGATATTGAATCTTAACTATATATTATAAATTATGGAGAAACTAATGTGGCTCTATTAACATAAAATTTAAAAACGAAGAGTACTACAAGAGATCAAGAAGGAGGTTTTTAATGAAAACAGGTTCACTAATTGAGAAGAGCTAACAATGTTAAATGTGTAGTCACCCAATCACGGAGCATGAGAACACATTAAAAAATAACTGTAGGGAGAAGTAGCAGCTGATGATTTTAACACTCCATTCTTAGTAACTGATGGACCAATAGACAAAAAGTCAGACACCAAGAGAATTGCATTCTCTGTAAGCTTGTTGCTGTCGTTCAGTCACTAGTTCGTGACCGACTCTTTGTGACCCCGTGGACTGTAGCCCACCAGGCTCCTCTGTCCATGGGATTCTCCAGGCAAGAATACTGGGGTGTGTTGCCATGCCCTCCTCCAGGGGATCTTCCCAACCCAGGAACTGAATGCAAGTCTTCTCCGTCTCCTGCAGTGGCAGGCAGGCTCAGGGTTAGAGGCTCTTTGCCGCTGGCACCACCTGGGCAGCCCCAGTGCTCCACTGTGTATGATGCTTACTCACCACATCTTCCTCATCCATTTGTCTCTTGGTGGACATCTAGGTTGTCTCCACATCTGGGATTTTGTGAATAGTTGCTGCTATGAACATAGGGGTGTGTGCATCTTTGTGAATTAGGATTTCATCTGGATATATACTCAGGAGTGGGATTGCTGGAACATATGGTGATTCTATTTTCAGTTTTCTGAGGAACTTACATACGTTTTTCATAGTGGGTTTCCCAACTTACATTCCCACCAACAGTGTAGGAGGGTTATCTCCTCTCCACATCCTCTCCAGCATTTACTTGTAGAATTTTTAATAATGGCTATTCCGACTAGCGTGAGGTGGTTACCTCGTTTCTTTAATAATTAGCAATGTTGAGCATCTTTGATTTGCCTATTGGCCATTTGTATTTCTCCTCTGGAGAAATGTCAGTTTAGGTCTTCTGCCTATTTTTCAATTGGGTTGTTTGGTGTATTGAGTTATATGAGCTATTTGTATATTTTGGAAATTAAGCTCTTGTCAGTTGCACTGTTTGCAAATATAAAATGCTTCAATATTTTGAAATTAAACAATACACTTCTAAATAACCTATGAGACAAAGAAACAATCACAGGAAAAATTAGGAAAATTTTAAACTGAGTGATAATGAAAATGCAACATGTCAGACTTTTGGGGTTGACGTTAAAGTAGTGGTTAGAGAGAAATCTATAACTTTAAATACTTGTTTTAGAAAGGAAGGATAGTCTAATCTTAATGATCTATGTTTCCCCTTTAATAATACGGAAAAAATAAAATCAAATTAAGCACAAAGTAAATGATAGGAGAAAAAAATCAAATTCCCACCCATCACCATATTCAAAGGCAAACTACAGGCAAATCAAACATAATTGTAAATATGAAATCATAAAGTCCATTCAATAAAGTATTTTATGATCAGTGTATTTATGATCCAAGAGAAGGAAATGACTTTCATAATGAAGCTTCAGTAGCACAAATCATAAAGCATAAGATGTATGAATTTAATTACATCAAAAGTAAGAGTTTCTGGTCCATGAAAGAAAAGCATGGAATTTATTTGCAGTGTCTAAAACCAACAAAAGATATCTGGTATAGCAAAGGATGTCCAGCAAATCTAAAGAAAAGGACAGCCCCAATAGAAAAAGAGGGGAAAGACATGGAAAGTCAATTCACAGAAGAGGAATCCTAAAAGGCTAGCAGGACAATTTAAAGAAACTCAAATTTACTAAAAATCAGAACGTGGCAGTTAAACCAGCAAAGAGATATCACTTTACATCTACGAGGTTGGCAAAAATTAGAAAGTGAGATGACTTCAAGTATTGGGAAAGATATGGAGATATGAAATTTCCATGGACTACTGGTAAGAACATAAAAAGTTACAACCATTCTGAAAACAACCTCAGCTGTTCTTAGTCAGTGTTACTATTACAACCCCTATTATCCAGCAATCTCATCCTGTTTATACCTCCCCAAGAAGTTCTCAAACGCGGACGTATACAAGTATGTTCCTAAAAGGGACATGGGAGGAACAGGGTTACAGGTAGTGGAGGGGAGTTGAAGGTAACGCAGGGTCCCAGCCTGGACAGCAGACAGCTCACACAGAGTGGTGTGATCACGCACAAAGGGATGTTTACTGCGGCCAGAAAAAACGCCATAGCAACGTGGATGGACCGCAAACTTGGTGCTCAGCGAGGAAAGTAAGAAATGGGGAAGTGGGAATCGGAGAAGAAAGAAAACAAAGATGAAAAACCAGAAAAGAGAAAGAGAAAAAGGGAAATCAGTATGCATGAAGATATTTTGCATACACACACAAAATTTAGACACAACAAGCGTTTATAGTCATAAGGGAATAATCAATTATGGTACATCCACTAAATGAATTATTAAAATTATGTAAGAACTTGGTGAATGCTAGTGATACTAAATTTTTTTTAAAAGCGGATACAAATTATATCACAATATGAATATGGCTATTTTTAAAAAAAGAAAGAGTGTATACATACATAAGCACATAGGAAAAAAGACCAGAAGAGAAAAAAATTGAAGTGCTACAAATAGTAGTGTTAGAATGGTGAGATTATGGATAATTGTTTTCCCTTTTTCTTTCCATTTACTGTTACATTTATGTTTATATATTTATTTTCGTGTTTTCTGTTTCAGAATTTCTTTGTAAACTATGCTCTTCTCTTTCAGTTAACTGATCACTTACAAATAAATATGGAAAAAGAACAAAGTTTCACCTGAACTTAAAGTGTAGCCAGACTTCCCTGGTGGCTCAGCTGGTAAGCCTGGTAAACAGGCTTCCCTGGTGGCTCAGACAGTGAAGTGTCTGCCTGCAATGCAGGAGACCGGGTTTCAATCCCTGGGTTGGGACGATCCCCCGGAGAAGGAAATGGCAACCCACTCCAGTAGTCTTGCCTGGAAAATCCCATAAATGAAGGAGCCTGGTAGGCTACAGTTCATGTGGTCATAAAGAGTCAGACATGACTGAGCTACTTCACTTTCACTTTTAGCTGGTAAAGAATCCACCTGCAACGTGGGAGACCTGGGTTCAATCCCTGGGTTGGGAAGATCCCCTGGAGAAGGGAACGGCTACCCAGTCCAGTATTCTGGGCTGGAGAATTCCGTGGACTGAATAGTCCACAGGGTCGCGAAGAGTTGGACACGACTGAGCGACTTTCTCTTTCACTTTCGCAGTGTATCTAGAACATTCCCAGTTCTCAAGCTGACTTGAAAGGCTGAGTCAGTTCATCGGTCATAAGCAGTGGTGAGCCCCACCTCCAATACTGTAGCGTGGCATGTTTCTGTCTTAGTGATCTTGACTGTAAGGAATGTCATACTTACCCTGCTTGACTGGGGTGAAGGGCTTTGGAGTTCTTTGAGATCGGGAATTGTGTGTATGAGAACCTTAACTTTAGGTCTTGACATAAAGCCATGAAAGAGTTGAATCTGCCCACAGTGACTTGTGGTCATTTGTAAAGGACTTTTCCTATGTTGTCGAGGGCAGGCCAGTACAGGCAGGAAGTGCAGATGAGTTTGTATTTTTCTTTTTTCCTTTCCTCTCCTTTTAAACGTTTATGGTGATTTTCTCCCTATTTTCATATGGATGACGTTAGCCTAGAGGCTTATTTTGAGAAATTGTGGTATAGCATCTTTTGTTTTCATTCTTCACTGTTGATCATTCTAAAAGTGAGAAAACCATTTCAATGGGAAAAGATAAGTCTAGAGTTAAAAGAAAAAGATGATCAGGGATGACTTCAGAATACTCAAATGTTCCAATTTCGTTTAGACCCACCACCAGGACTATTTTGTCGCTTTCTAGTTTAAATTCCAATGGTTATTTGCAGAGATGTATAAAGTATGTATTATGAATGAAGACAAAACCATAGAATTTAATTTGCCAAGGGATCCTTTCACAGAAGCTATACATAGCTCCAGACATCAACTTTAGCCCAGCAAGGAATCCCCAGAGAGAAGAAATAAATCTCAAATATTGTTTGCAGATGTGCAGGAATCAGAAAGCACCCATATTATATAGGACTGTTTCAGTTTTTTTCTTCATCCTCCTAATTTTCCCCTGTGTCTCTTTCTCGTCTAGTCTCACTTATTCCTGTCTCTTAAGACACATAATGAAAGGATGTCTCTAGGTCTTATCAGACATCTGTGGTTTTCCTTTCCTTCCATAACTGTCAGAAAAAAGAAACTGGATAGTAGTTATCTGCAAAGTATCCTGTATTTCACCTTTATTATCTGTGTGCTACACTATCCTAGATCTAACCCCTTGACAGTCATAAGGAGAAAATCTTTTTAAGAAATTGATCTACCACTTCTGCCTATTCTTCATGAGAGGATGTGATCCTTTCATTTATTACAGAATAATCGTCCTTAACACCAAAGCGTGTGATGCAATATGCTAAACATGTGTTCTGGGCCATTCATCAGAAATAATGGCAGCGAAGCACATGGAGGAGCTTTGGTTGTCCTGCGGACGGTGGCCAGGGAAAGACTTAGGTCAGCTTGGATCCTGGCCTCACCACAAGTACCGTAATACCATGTTGCATTTAAACAGAGCACTCAGGGAGGAGATCAAAGAAATGGCTCTCATTTGATTCACCTTAACAGTGTTTTTAATGAAAAATGTTGAGAGACAGGGAAGATGCAAAGGGTTTGAGCTTTGAAGTCAGGCAGACTTGGGTTTGAATTCTTGTACCATTATCGTCCCATGTAAGATTTTGGAAAAATGGCTGAGTCTCTGTGTCTTAGTTTGCTCACCTCTAAACTGGGGGTAGGGGGTAATAATGCTACCCTGAAGGACTGTTCTGAAGACTTCAAGACAGGATCTAGCACAGAATTAAACATTCAACAAACAGTAAGTAAAGTAAAGTGAATTTGCTCAGTCGTGTCCGACTCTTTGCAACCCCATGGACTGTAGCCTACCAGGCCCCTCCCTCCATGGGATTCTCCAGGCAAGAGTACTGGAGTGGGTTGCCATTTCCTTCTCCGGGGTATCTTCCCAACCCAGGGATTGAACCCAGGTCTCCCGCATTCCAGGCAGATGCTTTAACCTCTGAGCCACAGGGAAGCCCTAACAGTGGAATTCTTCTAAAAATGATGTTCTATAGCCAGTGAAACAATATTAATAATAGTGGTTATGAGCAGTGGTTCTCAGAGTGTGTTTGCGGGGCCTCTGGAGGTCCCTGAGAATATTATAATAATATAAAGATATTATCTGCTTTCTTTCGCTCTCACTCTTTTACTAGCATGTAGTACAGAGTTTTCCAGAGGCTACATGCTGTGTCATAATACAATAGATTGAATGCAGAAGCAGATAAGTCATCTTGCATTAAGCCAAACATTAAAGAGATTTGCAAAACTGTAAAACAATGCCACTCTATTTACTATTATGTTTTTAGAAAATATAGTAATTTTTAATAATATTATATTATTTATAACACCATGTCAGTTACCAATTAAAATTATTATACAGATAGCTTTTAATATATAGTCAATAACCATTTTCAAAGCATGATTTAAAGAAATATAATGGAAAATTTACACTAGTCTCAAAAATATAATACACCTAAGAATAAAGTTAGTGAAGAATGCATAGGATATACATGAATAACTATATACAACTCCACTGAGGAACATAAAAATGATTTTTAACATGGAGCAACATATTTTACTCTTAGGTAAAAATACTCAGTACTTGTTTCTAAATCTAACTAGAATTCAATAGAGTCTCAGTCATAATGCCAACAGAACTTTTTTTTTGGAACTTGAAAAAAATCATTTTAGGGCTCATCTAAAAGAATAGCTTATGAGAATAACAAGAAAAATCTGAAATACAAAAATAATGGAGCACTTGCTCTGGCAAGTATTAGAGTCAGTAATGCTGGTTTCTAAAGCAATATGTTGGAGAAGGCAGTGGCACCCCACTCCAGTACTCTTGCCTGGAAAATCCCATAGACCGAGGAGCCTGGTGGGCTGCAGTCCATGGGGTCGCGAAGAGTCGGACACGACTGAGCAACTTCACTTTCGCTTTTCACTTTCATGCATTGGAGAAAGAAATGGCAGCCCACTCCAGTGTTCTTGCCTGGAGAATCCCAGGGACGGGGGAGCCTGGTGGGCTGCCGTCTATGGGGTCGCACAGAATCGGACACGACTGAAGCGACTTAGCAGCAGCAAAGAAATATGTACTGACACAGCAATAGACAGACACGTGAAATGCACACAAGAAAACCTGAGGTTACAAAAGAAAACAGTGTTTAAGGACAAGGCCCGGAATCAAGGAGTGAAGGGTGAATTACTAGGTGGAGACGGGGAAATTTGCTAGCTATTTGAAACCTTACTCTCCTTGTTTGTTGTTGTTGTTTCGTCGCTAAGGTGAGTCTGACTCTTTTGTGACCACAGGAACTGTAACCCACCAGGGTCCTCTGTCCAAGGGGTTTCCCAGGCAAGAATACTGGAGTGGGACGCCATTTCCTTCTCTAGGGGATCTTCCAGACCCAGGGATTGAACCTGCATCTCCTGCATTGGCAGGGGGATTCTTTACCACTGATCCACCAGGGAGGCCCAAATGAATTACAGGTGGTTCAAAGGGTTCAATGTAAAATTGTTGTTGCTGTTCAGGCACTAAGTCGTGTCCAACTCTTTGAGACCCCATGAACTGCAGCACATCAGGCTTCCCTGTCCTTCACCATCTCCTGGAGTCTGCTCAAACTCATGTCCATTGAGTCGGTGATGCCATCCAACCATCTCATCCTCTGTCCTCCCCCTTCTCCTCCTGCCTTCGATCTTTCCCAGCATCAGGGTCTTTTCCAATGAGTTGGCTCTTCACACCAAGTGGCCAAAGTATTGAAGCTTCAGCTTCAGCATCAGTCCTTCCAATGAATATTCAGGATTGATTTCCTTTAGGATTGACTGGTTTGATCTCATTGCTGTCCAAGGGATTCTCAAGAGTCTTCTCCAGCTCAACAATTCGAAAACATCAATTCTCCAGTGCTCAGCCTTCTTTAAGTTCCAGCTCTCACGTCTGTACATTACTACTGGAAAAACCATAGCTTTGACCATATGGATCTTTGTTGGCAAAGTGATATCTCTGCTTCTTAATATGCTGTCTAGGTTTTTCATAGCTTTTCTTCCAAGGAGCAAGTGTCTCAATTTCATGGCTACAGTCAACATCCTTAGTGATTTTTTAGTCCAACGGTTCAATGAAGAATTGTAACTATAACTATAAAGTTGTTAGAAAAAAACAGTGGAGAATATTTTCACGCTCTTGGAAGAGATCCTTTCTCAATATAAACACCAAGGACAGAAAACTTTAGAGAAATGATTGAATATTTTATTATATAAAAAAATTATATAAAAATTATATTAAAAATTTCATGTCAAAAACATGAACAAGGTTAAAGACAGAGAAAATACTTGTAAGCCCTATGACAAAGGGTTAATAATGTTAATTTGCATATGTAACAATATAAAACAGAATATCAGAAAGACAATTGAGTAGGTTATTCACAAAAGTAAAAATGGCTCTTGAACTTGTGAAAATTCAGCTTACTGACACTGAAGGAAATGATCATTAAAACTATAAAATATTATTTTGTACATCAAGTTGACAAAGATTTAAAAGGGTGATAACACATAGTGTAGACAGCAGTGTAGCTTAACAGGCACTTTCTTGTTCAGTTGGTGTTAGCACAAACTGTCAAAAGTCTGTTGCATGGGAATTTAGTGATAACTCTCGAATAACAGTCATAGTAACTAGCACTCATCTTTTACTGACTTTAATGGGCGTTACTTCTCATATTCTATTAGTAAGCAGGATATTGGCTACTATCTTGCATTATGAAATGCACACGCCACACACACACATAACATTATATCTAGGAAGTAATCATTTATTTCTATTTTACTATGGGCTTTTAAAAGTAAGGGATAGCTATCAAAATGTATCAAAAGAATTTTTGGTATCTATTGCTAATATATGGTGGAATATATTATTAGATCTCATAATATTAAACCGTCTTTACTTTTCCACAAAAAACTCCTCTTGGTCATAATTCCTTTAATATTCCATCGAACTAGTGGTAAAAAAAAAAAAAATCCATCTGCCAATGAAGGAGTTGCAAGAGACTCAGGTTCAATCCCTTGGTCAGGAAGATCCCTACAGAATAAATAGCAACCCACTCCAGTATTCTTGCCTGGAAAATTCCATGAATAGAGGAGCCTGGTGGGCTACAGTCTATGGGGTCCCAAAGAGTCGGACACGACTGAGCAGAAGCAGCAGACTGTATTTCAATAGAGGACCCTGATTTTCACCTGGGCGTTGAGGGAAATTGTCCTGCCGTTTGTCTGTCAGTAGGTCTTTTGGTTTGTTGCCTGCTTTTCTTTACAAATTCTGGCTTTCTAACCAGATTTTATAGGTTTTCCTGTGACCAGAAAGAGCTCACAAAGCATAGAAATTATCTGTTCTTTGAAAGTCTAAATAAATCACCCGTGAAACCCTCTGGAACCTTTGTAGGTCAAGACTTCTTAAAACTACTTCCTCTTTCCTTGGTTATCAGCCCATTTAGATTTTCTAGTTACCTTTCCATTGATTGTGGACTTGGGTATTTTCCTTGGAAATCATTTCTTTCATTCTTATATTTAAGTGAATCAGCATAAATTAAGCAAAGTACTATCTTAAAATCTTCAAAGTTCATCAGTGTCCATGCTTCATTTCCCTGTGTGATTCCTAGTTTTGTATATTTAGGCTTTCTCTTTTAGTTCTTGACTAAGCTAGTTAGTAGATTAATACAATGCATTGATCACCGCCTCTCAAGAACTACCTCTTGGGTGTATTTATTAGTGATACCATCTCATAATTTATCAATATTTAATTTTGTCTCAATGTTTTACTTCCTAAGATTTATGAAATCTTTATTTAACAGATTTTATTTTTTTAGAGCACTTTCAGATTCACAGCAAAACTGAGCAGAAAACACAGATTCTTTTTATTACTTGGATACTTGAGTTATGTATTTTTTTTTATTATTTAACAAAGTGCTTAATGGAAAATGCCATTAGAGTCCAACTTCAGCTATATCTCAAAGGTTTTAAAGTCACATTTTTATTGTAGCCATTTCCCAGCTATCCTATAGTTATTCACTTTATTTCCTTTTTGACTTAAAAAATGGATTAGAAAGGAGGACATTCGTTTGGTTTAGAGGCTTGGGAGGTTTGTCTTTTGTCCACTTTTGTTATGACCTCCCAGAATATTTAGCAGAGACTGTGGCACTTTTTCTTCTTTGGGGAAACACATCAAATTTTGTTGGAGTTTGTGGAAACTCTGTAAAGGTACCATTGGCAGCTGCACAGGTATCCTGGGTGAAGTCAATACATCTATTAGACCTGTCTTATTAATTATAGTGTTCAGATTTAAACATGCTTGTCTTTGTTTCCTTGTTCACCCCTAAAGAGGACTCTCAAAGTCTTGACTGCAATTTTATCTCTCCTGCATTTCTTGAGTTTTCTTTATACAGTTCAATAATTAGGCTTTATTTAGTTGATAAAGATTATGACAAGTTTACCTTGTATACTATACTCTTTGAGTTAGAAAAATCTCTTCACATTGTAAGTGATAGAAAACCCAACTAAACTTGTTTAAACAATGAATGGAATATACTGGTTCTTGTTACTAACAAATCAAAGAAGTGGGGCCTGAATTAGCAGCCCCAGTGATGCTAAAACAGCACCTAAAACATTGGCCAACTTAAACCAGATTTGCTCCCTTGACACAGGTTGTTGATTAATCAAACCTTGAGTTATTTAACAGAGACAGGATCCTATGCCTCTAGGATGGGAACTCAAAGAATAGCAATGTTGCTGCCAGAGCCCTTTACAAGAGAGGTCATTCAATATGGAAAAGCTGGCTTCCCGCACCCAGAGTAACTGATATGAACTGATTTGTTCTTCAGTTGCTCAGTTGTGTCCAACTGTTTGTGACCCAATGAACTGCACCACGCCAGGCTTCCCTGTCTTTCACTATCTCCCAGAGTTTGCTCAAACTCTTGTCCACTGAGTCGGTGATGCCATACAACCAGCTCATCCTCTTTCACTCCCTTCTTCTCTTGCCTTCAATTTTTCCCAGCATCAGGGTGTTTTCCATTTGAGTTGGCTCTTTGCATCAGGTGGCCAAAATATTGAAGCTTCAGTTTCAACATCAGTCCTTTCAGTGAATATTCAGGGTTGATTTAAGGCTAGCCAATCAGCTTCTGCCTCTCACTCCTTATATTTCACCCTGAGCCCTGGATATAGAGACAGGTTTGGGACCTGGTCACCCATCTCCTTGCTGCCCAACCTGGCAACAAAATGCTTTCTTTCTGCAAAAGCAGGCACTATAGCCCTTGCTCCTGTGTGCATTGGATGGAGAGTCCTTGCTCAGCAAGCTACCAAGATCTGGCTTCTCTCCCTCCTTCTACTTTTGTGGAGCATCTATTTTCTTTTGGGGTTCATCCCAAGACTGAAACTGAGTCATTCTCACCTTAAGATGCATGGCTAATGATGGAAAACTGATAAATTCCTCAAGAGAGGGAGGGAGTCAGGATAATACGGGGGGGAACACATTCTGGAAAGGCAACTGAGAAATGTCCATTCAATACCCTCCTAACTATTGCCTTGCTCAATGACTTTTTCCTTGAATTCTTCTTGGATATTTGTACTAAAATCTGCTTTTCAAAATTCTGCTGGCTGTATCTTTGCCTACCCTGTACAGTATGTCTCAATACATTATGTGCATCCTGTGGAGATGAAACCACATCCACTGATTCACCCTTAGGAAAGATAGGCAGGCTTAAATCATCTCATACCTGCCCTGCATGAAAAGGTTCACCTTTCTTCATGGAAATACCAGCACTTACTATTTATCGCTTTACCCTGGCCATTATGTGAAATGCCCATGCTTGTAACACCACTAATTCTCTAACTCTGTGTTCAGACAAGCCCCAATTACTGTCAGAGCCCTCACTGTCCAAGCTGTGTCCAAGCACCTCTAGTCATTTCCTGCCACCGAGACCATTTACTTACAGCAGTTGTCCTCCTTTTTCCAATCCCTTTTACTATCTCAAAGCTTTTCTCTAACTTGATTTCTCAAAGGTAAATTCTCCCACTCGTACACCTGGGCTCTCGGGTCCCAGCTTTCTACCCAAAGGTCCTCTGGTGCTCTCGCAGATGCAGTGGGCGTCCCGCCCATGCCTCTGCACCTTTCACCTCTACAAGCCAAAGGACCTGGTGCTGTGCTATGCTCAGCCATGTCCGACTCTTTGTGACCCTATGGACTGTAGCCCACCAGGCTCCTCTGTCCACGGAATTTTCCAGGCAAGAATACTGGAGTTGGTTGCCATTTCCTCCTCCAAGGAATCTTCCTGACGCAGGAATCGAACTCGAGTCTCCTGCACTGCAGGCGGATTCTTTACCATCTAAGCCACCAGGGAAGTCCTAAAAGAGTAAATAACCTGGTGCTGTGCTATGCCAGAGAAGGCTTCCTGCAAACACTGGGACTCTCTGCCAAGAGCTTCAGTGTTTGGAAGAGGGAATGTTTGGGAAGCAGCTTTGCCTGGAGACATGGATGATGGTAAGAACTGCCTGGCTGCCAAGTCCCACAGTTGGGTTCGTTCTGAAGCATGTTGCTCCCTTTCTACGAGGCTGCAGATAGATCCCACCTGCAACACGGGACATACAGGAGAGCTGGGTTTGATCCCTGGGTCGGGAAGATCCCCTGGAGGAGGGACATGACAACCCACTCCAGTGTTCTTGCCTGAAAAACCCCATGGATGGAAGAGCCTGATGGGTTACAGTCCAAAGGGCCTCAAAGAGTCAGACATGACTGAGCAACCGAGCACACTCAGAAGGGCTGAGCCCACCCAGTGATGGCTCCATAATCCTTCCTCTGTGGCTCCCTGCCCTTTCTGTCTTCCTTCACCATGCCCCTGTCAGTATGTCCTGGGAATACTTCGCAGACAAACTATCTATCCCTTCAATTCTTAGTTTAGTATCTGCTTCTAGGGGAACCCAAATCAAGACATTCCCTAGAGAGATGAAAGGCACTAAGCTTTGCTATGAAAATGTTTATTTAAACAATTTGAACAAAGTGTTCCTTAAACTTCTAAGTACAGTCATCCTACTGATAGCTATATCTCTTATATAAACTCGGAGACGACAGCATGTGTTGAACACCTATGTGCAATGTGCTAAGTGAGGTACCAGTGGAGCTGGAGGGATGGTATCTGCCCACAAAGGGCTTAGGGGAGGAATTTGAACATTTATACAAGTCTCTCAACTCCTGAGAGTTATTAGTGTTTACAAAAATGGAAGGTGTTTAGGAGTTATTTTTTTCCTTTTGAAAATCTGGTTTTTGTAATCAAATTTGAAAAGATACCAAAAAAATTATGAATTAAAATACATTTAAGATGTAAGTAACAGCAATTCACTGATCAGGTACCCATCACTCAGTTTAAGAAAAAAAATTTTCAACTTATGATTGAAGTCAGCCCATGTGTGTCCCTCCCAGATCTCCGAATTCCTCCCATTGCCTGCCAAGTAACCGTGATCCTGAGTTCTGTTTATCATTCTCACTTTCAATAATTCCACTGTGCATTTGTATCCCTGAGCAAAATATGTTTTAGTTTTGTTTGGTTTTAAACTTTTAATCCCTGGCCTCTCCCCCTTTTCCCTCTTAGCTTACAAAGTATAAATCTCATTTTCTTATTTTAATCATTACCCTAGAGATAGTAACATACACACTTATTGTACTAAAATATACAATTGATGACTATCTTTACTTCCCCCTCAAACAGTACAAGACCTCATAACTCTTTAATTCTGGTCACCCCCTCCAGACAGTAGTGCTATTTTGTAAGTGTTGTTATTTATCTTTTTTCAGCCCAGGGGAATCATTAATATTGTTTTATTCAGTCTGCGCTTGGTAAGCTTCAGATGCTTTCTTCGCCCTTTGTTCTTCCTAACATCTCAGCACTTCCATCTAGACCACTTTCCATCTGCCTAAAGTCCATCTTTTAGAATTTCTTTACTTGGAGTTCTACTAAGAGACTGCAGAGTCTCCCTGTTTTCTTGAAAGATATTTTACTGGGTACATTACTCTAGGTTGATAGTTATTTTTTCTTTAGGTGCTGATAATACCATTCCACCATATTTTGGCTTCTGTTCTTCCTATTAAGAAGTCAGTGGTCAAACTAATTATCATGTTTTTGAAGGTAATTTCATTCTGGATTTTTTTAAGATTTTCTCTGTTTCACACTGTAATAGGTCTGTATGTAGAACTTCCTTTTATTCGTCTCGCTTGGGATTCACTGGTGTTCCTCAAACTGTGGACTGGCATCTTTCATGACTCATGGGAAATGACTGGCCATCATCTCTGCAAATATTGCCTCTGCATTAGTTTCTCTTGTCTTGTTCAGAAATCCCGATCAGACATGTGCTGGACCTTCTCATTCCAACCTCCGTATCTCTGTATCAGTCTTCTGTCCCGTATCTTAATCTCTCTGTGCTTCGCTGTGGGAAGGTTTTTAGATCTACCTTTTGTTTTACTAACTTTCATCAGCTGTGTCTAATTGCTTTCCCTTGAGCTTTTTAATAGCAATCATTCTGCTTTTCACTTTGAAAGTTCTACTTCTTTCATATCTGCTTGAGCATCATAATCTCTTATTCGTTAATCACATTTTCTTTCACTCATTTTTTTTTCTTTAAACATGTATTTTTATTTTGCATCCCCCGTGTTAATTTCAACAACTGAAGTCTTTGGGGAGCTGAGTTTCCTCTCTCTATCTGCTGGCATTCACTATTGATACATTACTTTCTCATGTCTTTTACTATGTGTGTTTATTTCTCCAAAATTTATATGTACGGGTTATTTGAGGTCCAGGTAGAAGGTGGGTTTGCCTAGGTGGTTTGCTTCTGGGAGGACAACAGGCCTGTAACCACTTTAAATAGCCTGAAGTAAATGAGAGAAATCAGCATCAGTTGGAATGAATTTGAGTGAGAGGCAAATCTGGAGGGGGCAGCTTGTGCTTATGAATTCTCATGGAGGCACGCCATGCCAGCCCCACGGTTCAAAAACATAGGTTTGCTAGCAACTGCGGGGAGTGGGAGAGGTGGTTTAATTTCTATTTTACTCTTTTAAAAAAGATGAAACTCAATCCAGTTTTTTGTCTAACAGGCAAAAGAGTTAAGTGGTTCTTCACCAAAGGAGACACGTGAATGGCACAAAAAAATGTATGACATGATGCTCCACGTCATTATTCACTAGGAAAATGAGAATTGAAACTCCAGTAAGATGCCACCATATATCCACTAGAATGCTAAAATTAGAAAGACTGAAATCAACCATCAGGCAGTCAGTTCAGCCACTCAGTCGTGTCCAACTTTCTGCGACCCCATGGACTGCCGCACACCAGGTTTCCCTGTCTACCACTAACTCCCAGAACTTGCTCAAACTCATGTCCATTGAGTCAGTGATGCCATCCAACCATCTCATCCTCTGTCATCCCCTTCTCTTCCTGCCTTCAGTCTTTCCCAGTATCAGGGTCTTTTCTAATGAGCCAGCTCTTCACATCAGGTGGCCAAAGTACTGGAGCTTCAGCTTCAGCATCAGCACTCCAATGAATATTCAGGGTTGATTTTCTTTAGGATTGACAGGTTTGATCTCCTTGCAGTCCAAGGGACTCTCAAGAGTCTTCTCCAACACCACAGTTCAAAAGCATCAATTCTTCAGCGCTCAGCTTTTTTTATGGTCCAGCTCTCACATCCATACATGACTACTGGAAAAACCATAGCTTTGACTAGACAGACGTTTTGTCGACAAAGTACTGTCTCTGCTTTTTAATATGCTGTCTGGGTTGGTCATAGCTTTTCTTCCAAGGAGCAAGTGTCTTCTAATTTCATGGCTGCAGTCACCATCTGCAGTGATTCTGAAGCTCCCCCAAAAAAAATTCTGTCACTGTTTCCCTTGCCTCCCCATCTATTTGCCATGAAGTGTTGGGACTGGATGCCATGATCTTCATTTCTTGAATGTTGAGTTTTAAGCCAGATTCTTCACTCTCCTCTTTCCCCTTCATCAAGAGGTTCTTTAGTTCCTCTTCACTGTCTGCCATAAGGGTGATATCATCTGTATATCTGAGGATGTTGATATTTCTCCTGGAAATCTTGATTCCAGCTTGTGCTTCAAGCTGTTATTTCACATGATGTACTCTGGATATAAATTAAATGAGCAGGGTGACAATATACAGCCTTGATGTACTCCTTTCCCAATTTGGAACCAGTCCATTGTTCCATGTCTGGTTCTAACTGTTGCTTCTTGACCTGCATACAGGTTTCTCAAGAGGTAGCGAAGGTGGTCTGATATTCTTATCTCTTTAAGAATGTTCCAGTTTGTTGTGATCCACACAGTCAAAGGCTTTAGTATAGTCATTGAAGCAGAAGTAGATGTTTTTCTGGAATTCTCTTGCTTTTTTCTATGATCCAACGGATGTTGGCAATTTGAAATCAATCATACTCCAATAAAATTTTTTTAATTTTTTTAATTAAAAATACTGATTATTTTAAGTAACAGTGATCATGTGAAACAACTGGACCTCTCACACACTGCTAGTGGGAAATTTAAATGGTACACTTATTTTAAAAATTAATTTTTATTGAAGTATAGTTGATTTACAATGTTGTTAGTTTCTGCTGTACGGCTAACTAAATCAACTGGATATATATCCACTCTTTTTTAGATTCTATTCCCATATAGGTCATTACAGAGTATTGAGTAGGGTTCCCTGTGCAATATAGTAAGTTCTTATTATTTATCTATTTTATATATCATCAGTTCCATTCAATCACTCAGTCATGTCTGACTCTTGGAACCCCATGAATTGCAGCACGCCAGGCCTCCCTGTCCATCACCAACTCCCGGAGTCCACCCAAACCCATGTCCATCAAGTTGGTGATGCCATCCAACCATCTCATCCTCTATCGTCTCCTTCTCCTCCTGCCTTCAATCTCTCCCACCATCAGGGTCTTTTCAAATGAGTCAGCTCTTTGGATCAGGTGGCCAAAGTATTGGAATTTCAGCTTCAAGATCAGTCCTTCCAATGAACACCCAGAACTGATCTTTAGGATGTACTGGTTGGATCTCCTTGTAGTTCAAGGGACTCTCAAGAGTCTTCTCCAACACCACAGTTCAAAAGCATCAATTCTTCTACACTTAGCTTTCTTTATAGTCCAACTCTCACATCCATACATGACCACTGGAAAAACCATAGCCTTGGCTAGATGGACCTTTGTTGGCAAAGTAATGTCTCTGCTTTTGCCGGGGTCCAGCCCCGGTGGATCCAGGGTGATTCGAAGGTGGGGGGACGGAGTCGGCATCTTTGGAAAAATACATATTTAATCACAGATAGAGAGAGATTAGAAACGGATAGTGTAGTAGGAAGATTAGTGGAGAAAATGAGGCTGAATAACTTGGATTACGTGGAATAGCATCCATGCTCCAGATGGGAATTCAGCCAGAAAAACGGGAGCAAGAAAGAAGCGACATGGGGGAATCAGTCTTTCCGGAAACTGATCCGATTTCTTTATTTTTGGGTTTGCTTATATACCTTTTGTTACACATAGGGATGAATACAGAGTCACGCGGGGGTCAGCAGTCCTGACCTTTATCAAAATCAGGTGCTTCACATAAATGTATAAAAAAAAGGTCTTAGGAATATTACATCATCTTCTGGCCATGAGTGAGACCTGCTGACATTTTATGATCCTTTCTTTCTGATAACCAAAAAACTTATTTTTTCCAAGGGTGTTTTTTCTTAAACCAGGCACCACCCTCCAAATAAAGTTACATTCCTATAGGGTGAGGGTTTAGTGAGTTACAATCAAGAAAGGAATTTATTTAACCCGAGGTTAACATGATTAGTCTTAAAGGTTAATACTTATTTCTCCTATATGCTTAAAGGTTAATACTTATTTCTTCCTATATGCTAGTTATATTCATTATAAGGGTAGGGAACAAGGACACAGTGATTTATAACAAAGTACAGTGATCTATTACAAAAGAGAAAATCCATTAACTCAAAAAGTCTAGTATTGCTAACATCAAAAACTACTATATTTCCTTTGCTATACTCTAAATACATTGATTAATATATTCCCAAGTGCCTAAGGATATGGAGGCCTGGCGGCAATCATTGACTCAACAAGAAGAAAAAGTCCTATGCTAATTAAGACTCTCAAAATACTCCAAAACTCTCTGTGCTATTTATGGTTAAGAGGTAGTAAACAATCATGTGGCAGGAGTATGGATAATCCTGTCACACAAGCTAGTCTGTCAGCAGAGAGGTTTGACCTGAGACATCCTTGTCCCACCCAGAGCAGGGAATCAGCAGCAATTATTGACACAACAAATGAAGAGACCCTTCACCAATATAATTCCTAACCAACTATACTAATAATTTCTAACTCCCCAAAAGAATTTGCCTTTAGTAAGTCTAAAACATCTCATGCCTCTCAGGTTAGGAGGCTGTAGACAATCACATGTGGCCGGACGAACCTATACAGGTGGGCTAGATAACCTTCAGAGGAGTCCGTAAGCTGAAACACCCTTGTCACGCCCAAGAATTTTTATTGCCTTGGAGCTGCATGTTTACTCCTTCTCCGAGAGAAACGGTTATGGGGAGAGCCCCCCGTAAAGTCAGAGGTGTAGGTGAGAGCATAAAACAGACTCTGGTTTTGGGGTTAGATGCTCGGGAACAGGGGGTTTCCTGAGGCTTGATCACGCCTTTGCGTATGCCAAGCCTCCTTCCTCATGACCTTTGCCATGGGCGGAATTCCTCACGCTGGCCCCCGGCATGCTTTTAATGTGCTATCTAAGTTGGTCATAACTTTCCTTCCAAGGAGTAAGTGTCTTTTAATTTCATTGCTGCAGTGTGTATATATCAATCCCAATCTCCCAATTTATCCCTCCCCCATCTTCTTCTTATTAACCGTAAATTTGTTTTCTACATACATCAGTGACTATTTCTGTTTTACAAATAGGTTCATTTGTGCCATTTTTTAAATTCCACGTAAAAGTGATATACTGATGATGTAAGCCTTCGGAGCTGGGTTTCTCAGCCTCATCACTATTGACATTTTGGACCAGATGATTCTTTGTTGTGGGAGGTTGTTCTGTGCATTGCAGGGTGTTTTGCAGCATCCTTAGCCTCTGCCCAGCAGGTGCCAGTATCAACTCGCCAGCTATAGCAATCAAAAATGTCTCCAGACATCACCAAATGTGCCCAGGTAGGCAAAATCACCCTCAGTTAAGCCAGCTATTGCCTTACGGTAACAGCATGGGTTCTCCCTTTATACTCCCAGCATACACTGGTTTTGAGATTTGTCTCCTGTATGCATGGAGCCATGAACATCAAAATTCAAGGTTATCCTGCTCATCAAATGCTCTCAAGAAGAAATCAACCTACTTCAATGTCCTATTTTTCTCATCACCGACACTCTTAAAAGGGTGTGTGTGCGTGTATGGGTGAGTATCTCAGAATTCCCAGTCTGCCACACTACCAGAAATGGGAGCTATTTTAACATTCTTTTTCTTATTTCTTTTCACCCAGTCCTCATTCTCTTTACTTCTATCAAATTCTTACCTTTAACAAGAAAATAAGAGTAAAACGAAAATTACAGATAATTTATTTTAATCAACATTTTTAAACCTCCTCCCATTATGAACCATTATAGGAAGAGCTTTCAGATTACCAAAACTGTGCTTCCATTTATTCCCCCTTTACTTTTCTCTCTTGGTCCCTGAAATCAATGGCTTTCTGGGGCCAGCTTGTATGGCTCGGGAGAGCTGACTTTGCAGCTTCCCTCTCACATCCACATTCAGTGAAGTCATTTTGCTACATTGAAAACAGGCCATGTTGGGAGTATGGAAAATCCATGGAAATCAGCACCATGGAAATCAGCAAATGCTACAAATCAGGTTTCTTATTTCTCAGAGTTGTTGGGCCAGCCTTCAGTAGCACACCGCTAACAGAAATGGACTGAAAAAAATGTAAGAAAGACTACAGTTACTCCTTTAGTTCTTTATTATTGCCTTGACTGTGTGTCTACCCTGATGGCTCAGATGGTGGTGACGGTAATGAATCCACCTGCAATGCAGGAGACCTGGGTTCAGTTCCCGGGTCGGGAAGATCCCCTAGAGAAGGAAATAGAAACCCATGCAAGTATTCTTGCCTGGAGAATTCCATGGACAAAAGAGTCTGGTGGGCTACAGTCCATGGGGTCACATAGAGTCAGACATGACTAAACAACTAACACAGACACGTATCTATCCCAGCTTTGTCTTCTGTTATGGGTTGGGTTGTATCCACCCAAATTCATATGTTGTAGACCTAAAAATATGACTGTATTTGAAGACAGTTTTTAAAGAAGTAAAAGTTAAAATGGGGTGCTTGGGGTAGATTGGCCCTAATCCAATGTGGCTGATCTCCTTAAAAGAAGAGATTAAGGTGCAGACACACGTGAGGGAGGAGCGTGTGAAGACACTGGAGAACATGGCCACCTGAAAGCCAAGGAGAGAGGCATCAGAAGAAATCAACCCTGAAGACACCTTGATCCCAGGCTTCCAGCCCCCAGAACTGTGAGAAAATTCATCTCTGTTGTTTAAGCAACCCAGTTTGTAGTTATGGCAGCCCTAGCAAACTGATATGTTTTCACTTTGATTTCCTTATTCTTAGTGCATTTCTTAGTGCACCCAATATGAAAATCTGGACCAGCTGGTATCTGTGATCAGAACATAATGCGGCCAAGGTCATGGTCTTAGTCATAGGGTGGAAAAGAGGAGGAAGACTTCTCCATCACTTCAGAAGGCCCCTAATGCCAACTGACCACGACACATAGATGTTTGCCTAATCAGAAGATCAGCCCAAGAGAAAGTCTGCTGGCCCATGAATACTTCCTTAAAAAAATACCTCTAAAGTCTAGGCCCTGCTAGTGGCAAGTTCATCTTCTTGGCATCAGCGTATTCCATTTTTCATAACTGTTATCCTAACGCTTCTTGACTAGAATCTAAAAATAAAAACAATTCTCTTCCAACTTTCGTCATCAAACCAGCTTCAGGTACCATTGAGGATGAGATTCCAATCTACCCCAGTGAAGCAGAGAATTTATTAAAACCTTTATTTCCTATGAGAAACTTTGAAACTCTTAATGTTCATACTCATTTAGCAATGATTTGAATAAATCTTCCCTTTTTTCAACTAGACAGGAAGACAAAACTTTGACTCCACTCATCTCGGGGCTTCCCTGTTGATGCTAGTGGTAAAGAACCCACGTATGTAACAGAAGCTTCCTCACGCTGAGCCCTCTTTGGCCAGTGGGTCTTATTTCCATTGAACACCCTTTTGCTGCTGTGTTTTTCCCTTCTTTTTCCTTTCTGTTCTAATCAATAACTCATGAAGCACAAAAGGGGACTTGCACTGGCTCTTTGATTTGCTGTATACATCACTTGAAGTGTTACATTTTAGAACCCAATTTTTAAAAATCATTTACACTTCAGAGTAGAAAAATAGCAACATTACTCGACGATTCAATTAAATTATCCCAGGTTAATGTGTTCACTGTCAGCAATGAATAACCACAAGTGTGTAGCCAATGAATAGACTATAAAGCTCTATTTCTTTCACGGATCTATAGTTTATTTTGTGAGCATATTAATATATATTTTCTAATAGGAAAAAAAATGAGATGCCCTTTGTTTACTCCTTTTTACAGCAAGTGAGTGCCTATCATTCCCAGGACAATAGCTTCCTTTAAACTACAACAATAGCTTTTATCTCTTCAAGCCCCAGAGGACACTGGGAAAATCTCTCACTTGGGTTAACTTTGCTGAATATATTTAACCGGTAAATTATTTGCCTTCCCAACTGGAAGAACCAATATACATTTATGTTCTAGGAATGGTTTGTTTTACTAACTTTATGAGTGAAGACCTCAAGAGTAGCAAAGCCAAGGGACATTTAATTAAGTTATATTTGCTTTTTCATGATCTTTAGCTTTAGCTTATAAATCAAGAATCAATGAGTACTTAATTTCCTCTTATAGCATTAAAAGTAATTGCTTCATAAATTCACTTTAGTAATCCAAATATTTGCACACAGTACAGCACAAAGAGAAGTTGTTTCACTGATGAGATCCTAACTTTTATTTTATTAGTATAAAATGGAGCTTGCTCATTTTATAGCTTATGATTTTCCTGGCTGCCTCAAATTTCTTTTTGAAGCAGACAGGATATAAATTTAAAATAAATACAATTATGACTTTACTTGAGAAAAAAAAGCCAGTCTACTTACTTAAAATATAACAAGAAATCATAGCTGTAGATATATTTCTGCTTAGTAGAGTATGATTGTAATGAGTAAGTTCTCCGCCCCCCCAGCCCCGCCCCCCCGCCAAACTGTGCATGCTCAAAAAGCAACATAAATATTTTTCAAGTCTAGTTTAACCTTTACTTTTGTTCAAAATATTTTCCTAAATGTGAATGTGACATTAAGATTTTCAAAGATAATTTTCATTGTCTGAGTCATTCAAGTCTCTGTTAACCAGAGTTGGCTTTCCCAGTTGTACCAATGAGCACCAAAGTGAGATGCAATGAGAGCCCAGGCTCCTAAGGAGGCATGTGGCTGACCTGAGCTGGGAAGAAACCCCGGTCTTCACACGGCGAGTCCAAGGCTATGGCTGCCCCACAGCTACTATAACTTGCGCTTTGTTTCACTTAACACATATGTCTTAGCCCCTATTACGCATCAGATGCTTGGAAACCTTATCGCTACAACAAGAATGAACCTAGAAACATAGTGCCAAGTGACAGAAGCCAACCCAAAGACCACATATTATGATGCCCCTTAAAGGAAATAATCTAGAACGGGAAACTCTGGAGAGAACAAAGTAGACTAGTAGTTGCCTAAGGCTGGGATAAAGGAGAAATGGAGAGGGATGGGACAGGGAGTGACAGGTTTCTTTTGGAGGTGATGAAAGCAATCTGAAATGGATTGTAGTGGTTGAGTACACAACTCTGTGAATTTATCGTAAAACAACTGAATTGTGCACTTTAAATGGGCATATTGTACCACCTGATATGAAAAGCCCACTCATTGGAAAAGACCCTCATGCTGGGAAAGATTGAAGGCAGGAGGAGACGGGCATGACAGAGGATGAGATGGCTGGATGGTATCATCGACGCCATGGACGTGAGTTTGAGCAAACTCCGGCAGATGGTGAAGGACAGGGAAGCCTGGTGTGCTGCCGGAGTTGCAAAGAGTCAGACCACGACTGAATGACTGAACAACAACGACAAAACAGTGTATAAACTTTATTTTGATAAAGTTATCTTTTAAGAAAATAGACCCAGCAGCTTGAGGAGCCACACCTCCTGCCACGGAGAGGGAGGATATTAGCGTGCTACTTCTGGACTGTGCCCCTTGCACTAGTCGCCTTTGCACACAGGCCAAGTTCCCCAAAATCAGGACCCACCCTGGCTCCAGGAAGAGCCCTGGGGACAACGTGAAGCCGCAAAGTTCTTCCCCACTCCTGCCTCTCTTGCCTCTGCCACCATGCAGCATCCCCCACTCCACCCCTGATGAGCGTGTGGGGCACTTTGGGGCATGCGTGAATCAGCTGGGCATAAGCATCACTTCAGTTGTCTTTTCACTGTCAGATGCCAGGCTGCTTTAGGACCAGTGACAGCAACCCCACAAGAAGGGCCTGCAGCCATGGGCACTTGGAAGAGCACCCCCCACTCAGACAGAAGCCCTTCCCGAACCCACTGGCCTTGGCTGTGCCCAGCTTCAGAAAGTTCCCAGAGGTCTCCTGCAAGGCACACCTCGGGCCATGCATATATACTCAGCTGATTCATAGTTTAAATAACCTCATTGCAGATGCTTGGTAGAAAAATAGTCACTACAATTTGTTGTGCCTATTAGGGCCACATCCCCTGGAGAAGGGAAAGGCTATCCACTCCAGTATTCTTGCCTGAAGAATTCCATGGACAGAGGAGCCTGGTGGGTCCCAGTTCATAGGGTCACAAAGAGTCAGACACAACTGAGCGAATAACACTTGGACACTTTCATGAGAGCCACACTCTTTCTGCCTCCCTGTCCTTGTGCAGAGGGGTGTTTCTGCCCACAGCCTGGCTTCTGTGACTCCACCTGATGAAAGCTTATATTCATCTCTGCAAGGAGATGAATCTCTGCAAGGAGATGACTCAGGATCACCTAATCCACAAGCCGATCAGTGATTCCCTTCCGTGTTCTCCTAGAGTACTTCTCCTAGAGTCTAGGAGCACTGATGTTATGATGTGATCATCCTCTAATGAGCCTAGGGCTCCAGGTCCAGGGGTGCCTGCTTCCGCTCCTTGTGGCCCCGCTCTGGGCCCTGTGTTTAGGGAGGCGCCATCCCAGTGGGAATATTCAGCTTGAATTGAGTTCAGTCATTTCACAAGCAGAGACTTGATTGGGAGCTTGTAGGCAGAAGCATCAGAGTGCTACTTCCCAAAGCCTGAAAAGAAAAACAAGCTTGTTTCTTTAGTGATATCAAATGAGACAAAGGAAGGAAGAAACTGCCCGAGGTCACAGGCAACCATCAGAGTGGAAGACTTCCATCCAAGCGCGATGAAATAATCAAGATTTATTTTTTAAATATTGTTATTAAATAAACATTACAGAAACTTTTGCATATCCAACTTAGTTATAGCTTAAGGCATGAAAACCCACATTAGTATGTTGAATTATAAGAATTCACTGCAGCCTGCTAGCTGACAGCACGTCAAATTATTTGCAAATATTTTCTGGAACAGTAACCTTGAAGGATGCCAGCCCCATTCAATGTAACCTTATCACAAGACAGGAACAGAGCGAGGAGATGAGTTCCAAAGCAAAGGATGCTTTAGTTCTTGGAACCTCTGTCGGCTGTTTGAACAAGGAGTTTATCCCCCATCTCAGCCAAAAGCCTCGCTTGTATCTCTTGGGTATTTACATCTCTCTCTCCGCTGCACTTTAAAAAGATGGTATGCAGAAGGCCCCCTTGAGAAATTGTGCTCTGGGCAGGAATTTGTGAGTACATTAGTCACATTTAAGAGGCTTTATATCCTCCAGTCTGCTATAACGTAGTTCTGCGAAAATTATGTAATCATTTTAACAAAGAGTCTCTAATTGACATGAAAAGACAAAATCAAAATAAAAATGAATTTTAATGTGAGCAGTACAGGCTCTTCGTTTTTACTCACCATCACGGAACATGGCCTAGGAGATCAAGAAACCGGGACCTCATTCCTGGCTTCTGGCCTTAGGAAAACTGCAGCGGTAGATTCCTCCAGGGGGTGGTTTTTCTTTAATATCCAATATCTCTACCTTACAAATGCCTCAAATGCATTTCTTTTTTTCCTAATTTTCAACATTATTTTCAGTATTTTCAATATATTTCTTTCCACCAAGGAAAATATTCTTCTGATGAAAAGCTATTATGGCCCATTTAAAAAATTGTGAAGTGGTTGGGTGGTTTAAAAATTATATCTAGATCATTTAGCAAGGTTGGCACAACATCTGACTTCTGAAATCAACATTTTGCCAAACATTTTAGCCGTATCACAGTTGCTAAGCTAACGAGAAAATGCTAATCATTTGGCATAAACATGGCCGTGTTAAAATTAAACAAAATTGATTGCCTTCAAAACAACCTTTTGTTTTTGTCTCCAAAAAGCTGCTTTGCACATTTGATATAGGTAAGAACTCAAATTGCTTATCCTGACACTACCATCTTTCATGTCTTGAACAGGCTCTGTGTTTTTCTTTGTTGTCTCATCAATGAGTCCATATTGCACCACTATTCAGTAAATCCAACAGTTGTTTAAGCACCTACTATTTGCTCAGTGCTATGCTGTTCAGGGTAGTAGTAGTACTCTGCAGGGTCCAAGCACTACCATTGTGATAAATCAAGTGCCACCAGGGAAAAGAAAATAGTGTGTCTAGTGCATCATAGCAAGATTATAACATTTCCAAACGACACTGCAAAATGGTTTCATTTAGCTTATCAATTGTCCTATGGTCTCAACAACATATTATTGAAAAGCAAGTCTACATACCTGTTATCTGCATGACCCTTTGGCAAGCATAAAAGTGGCAGAAGACATGGGCTTCTCCTCTGAAAGAGCTTATAAACTAGTTCAGAAGACAAACCATTCAGTCCACAACAATGGGAATAATAACGAACGCCATAAAAATCACACCAGAGGCACAATATATGTACCCAGAGAAGAAGAAATAAAATTCATTGAGCACCTACTATGCGCTGGGATGTTTCACACCTGTTAAAGGGCTTCCCAGATGGCTCAATGGCAACAATCCACCTGCCAGTGCAGGAGATGTGAGTTCGATCCCTGGCTCAGGAAGATCTCCTGGAGGAGGAAATGGCAGCCCACTCCAGTATTCTTGCCTGGGAAATCCTATGGACAGGAGCCTGGCGAGCTACAGTCCATGAAGTCACAAAAGAGCTGGACACAACTGACCATGCATGCATGTACACAGTAAGTATCAGTCTCAGCAAATGTGGCTCCCAGTCGCAACCCATGGCACACACCCAAGAGGGAAGGGAAAATGTACCTGCCACAAAAAATGCAAACCTCTATGCCATAGGGAGAGGACTTTTATCATATGTGTTTTTATAATTTTTTACACTATCACATGTATTTTCTTTTTAGTTAAAGCTCCTTAATCAAATGCACCTACACATATCTGAGCCTACCCCCCTGCCTACTGCATTGGAATCTCCCACATTCTCAAGTAAGAAAATTACTAGGATATACCATTAACTGATGGTTCCGTTAACTGATTTAATTCCTTACCACTCAGGAAACTAAGGCTGGGAGCTGCCAAGGCATTTGCTTAAGACAACAAACTCTGCAAGTGGCTGAGATCAGATATGGACGCAAAGTCTCTCCATCTATTAAGATAAATAGTGGGATCTGTCCATTATTCCATTAATGTAGTATGTTCCACTGATTTTTATAGGTCGAACCAACCTTGCCTTCCTAGGATAAACTCCACTTAGACATGAAATATAATCCTTTTCATATGTTGCTGGATTCAGTTTCCTAGTATTTTATTGGAGACTTTTGTACCTATATTCATAGAGAACACTGGTGTGCTTTCTTCTGATGTCTTTGTCTTGTTTTGATACTAGGGCAATATTGACATCTAGAATGACTTGGGCAGTAGTCCCTCTTCTCCTTTGTTTGGAAGGTTTAGTGAAGAATTGATGCTAATTCTTCTTTAAGGTTTGGTAGAAATTATCAGTGAAACCATCTGGTCCTGGACTTTACTTTGAGCAAGCTTTTTGATTGCTAATTCAATCTCTTTACTCTTATTCAAATTTGCTATTTCTTCTTAAAGTCAGTTTTGGTAATTTCTATCTTTTAGAGGAATTTGTCTATTTTTATCTAATTTGTTCAGTTCAGTTCAGTTCTGTCACTCAGTAGTGTCTGACTCTTTGTGACCCCATGGACTGCAGTACGCGAGGCTTCTCTGTCCATCACCAATTCCTGGAGCTTACCCAAACTCATGTCCATTGAGTCGATGATGCCATCCAACCATCTCATCCTCTGTGGTCCCCTTCTCCTGCCCTCAATCTTTCCCAGCATCAGGGTCTTTTCCAATGAGTCAGTTCTAATTTGTTGCCATACAGTTATTCATAGTATTAATACTACATCTTCATTCTTTGTATTTAGCAGTAACACTCCCTCTTCCAATCCTGCTTCTAGTAATCCTGCTGTCTTTTTTCCTGATAAGTTTAAAGAGTTTTCATTTTCTTTAATCTTGTTGCTTTTCATTGATTTTCTCTATTTTTATATTCTCTGTCTCATTTATTTCACCTTGGATCTTTATTATATCCCTCCTTCTGCTAGCTTTGAATTTAGTTTGCTCTTCTTTTTCTAGTTTGCTAAGGTGGAACTTTATTGACTCAGGATATTCTTTTTTTACTACAATTATTTAAAGCTATACATTTTCATCTAAGCGCTGTTTTTGCTGTGTCCCATAAGTCTTAGTATGTTGTGCTTTCATTTTCATTCATTCAAAGAGTTTTCTAATTCCACTTATGATTTCTTCTTTGGTCCATTGGTTATTTAAGAATATGTTGTTTAATTTCCACATATTTGTGAATTTCCCAAATTTCTTCTGTTATTGATTTCTAATTTCATCCTATTTTGGTTGGAGGACATACTGTGTGTGTCTTCAACCCTTGAAACTTATTGAGACTTGTTTCCACAAGTCTTCCATTTCCTTGTTCATCTTCTCTGTGGTTGTCTTTATTATCGAAAGTCAGGTGTTGAAGTGTCCAGCTGTTATTGTTGAGTTGTCTGTTTCTTCCTTCAGTTCTGTCAGTTTTTGCTTTATGCATTTTGTAAATGTTTTAGATACATAAGTATTTATTATTGCTATATACTTTTGATCTCTTTTATCATTACAAAATATCCTTCTCTATTAATAATTTTTGTCTTAAAATCTATTTGTCTGATGTTAATGTAGCCACTCCAGGTCTTTTTTTTTTTAATATTTGCATGGTCTGTCTTTTCTATTCCTTGATTTTCAACCTATTTTTGTAGTTGAATCTAAAACATATCTCTCATGGACAGCATGTAATTGAATCATTTTTAAAATCAATTTGATCAATATCTGCCCTTTAATTGAAATTTTAATCCACTTACATTACATTACTGGTAGGATAAGATTTATGTGTACGGTTTTTCTGTTTGCTTTCTATACTTTCTGTCTTTTTTGTTCCTCTGTTCATCTATTATTGCTTTTTTGTGTTAACTATTTTTTCATGTACCACTTTAATTCCACTGTCATCTCTTTTTTTAAATATAACTATTTTCTTAGGGGTGGACCTAGAGATCACAATTAACATCTTAATTTATAACAATACAGTTCAGAGTAATACCAACTTAGTTTTACTATTATACCAAAACTATATTCCTATACGTTTCCATTATCTCCCTCATCCCTTCTGCTGTTACTGACATACAAATTACATTTTTATACATTGTATGTCATTTAACAGAAATTTGCAAGTATTGCCTTCTTGTCTCTTAAATTAGATAGAAAGGAAGAATTACAAATAAAAATACATTAATATCATCCTTTATACTTACCTATGTAAATACCTTTAGCTGGTATTCCTTATTTCTTCATATGGATTCAAGTTGCTGCTCTGTGTCCTTTCGTTTCAGCCTTAAGGAATCCCTTTAATATTTCCTGTAGGGCAGGCCTGTTAGCAATGAAATTACTGTTTTTTCTGGGAATATTTTAGTTTCACTTTCAGAGGATAAGTTTCTGAATTTATTTCTCACTTGGCCATCTTCCTTTCGGCACTTTGAATGCTGTCATCCCACTGTCTTCTGGCCTCCCTAGTTTCTGATGAGAACTTGGATTAATCTTACTGAGGATCTCCCAATACGTGATGAGCTCTTTCTTGCTGCATTCAAGAGTCTTTCTTTGTCTTTCAACAATTGGATTGTGATGTATTTAGGTGTGAATCTCTGAGTTTATTCTATTTTAAATTTGTTGATCTTGAGTGCACAGATGAATATATTTCATCAAATTTGCGAAGTTTTTGGCCATTATTTCTTCAAATATTCTTCCTGCTCCTTTCTCTCTTTCCTTCTGGGATGCTGAGGATGTATATTTCAGTATGTTTCATGGAGTTCCACAGATCTGTTTATACTTGCTCAAATCTGTGATTGAGTTCCTGTAGTAAATTCTTCAAGAGGTTCCCCCATAACTCAGTTGGTAAAGAATCCACCTGCAGTGCTGGAGACCCCAGTTCAGTTCCTGGGTCGAGAAGACCCACTGGAGAAGGGATAGGCCACCCACTCCGGTCTTCTTGGGCTTCTCTGGTGGCTCAGCTGGTAAAGAATCTGCCTGCAATGTGGGAGACCTGTGTTCAATCCCTGGGTTGGGAAGATCCTGTGGAGAAGGGAAATGTTACCCACTCCAGTATTCTGGCCTGGAGAATTCCGTGGACTGTATTGTCCATCGGGTCACCTAGTCAAAGCTATGGTTTTTCCAGTAGTCATGTATGGATGTGAGAGTTGGACTATAAAGAAAGCTGAGCACCAAAGAATTGATACTTTTGAACTGTGGTGTTAGAGAAGACTCTTGAGAGTCCCTTGGACTGCAAGGAGATCCAACCAATCAATCCTAAAGGAAATCAATCCTGAATATTCATTGAAAGGACTGATGCTGAAGCTGAAATTCCAATACTTTGGACACCTGATGTAAAGAATCGACTCATTGGAAAAGACCCTGATGTTGGGAAAGACTAAGGACAGGAGGAGAATGGGATGACAGAGGATAAGATGGTTGGATGGCATCACCAACAGAATGGGCATGAGTCTGAGTAGGCTCTGGGAGTTGGTGATGGACAGGGAGGCCTGGTGTGCTGCAGTCCATGGGGTCACCAAGAGATGGTCATAACTGAGCAACTGAATTGAACTGAGTAAATTCTTCATTTCAATCATTATACTTTTCAAATCTAGAATTTCTATTTGGCTTTTCCCCTCTTAATGTCTATTCTCTTATTGATATTCTCAATATGGTTAGGTATCATTCTCATACTTTCATTTAGTTTTTTATGTACGATTTCCTTTAGTTTTTGAACATATTTTAAATAAATGATTTAAAATCCTTATCTAGTAAATTCAGTGTTTGGACTTCCTCAGAAACAATTTCTGCTGACTTTTTCTTCCCTGTGTATGGACTTTACTGTAATTTCTTGTTTATTTGCAAGTCTTAAGGTTTGTTCTATTTTTGTGGTTTTGTTTTGCTGAAAACTAGATGTTTAAAATAATACAATGTGGCAACTCTGGAAATCAGAGTCTACGCCTTCCCCAGAGTTTCTGTTGCTGTTTGTTGTAATTGGTGTTGGTTTCTTAGAGACTTTTCTGAACCAATTCAGCAAAGTCTTATTCTTTGTGTATGTGGCCACTAAAATCTCTGCTCAGTGTCTCAGTGGTCAGCTAATGATTGGACAGAGATTTCCTTAAATGCCTGGAACCAGTTAGTCTTCCAGTCTTTGCTGGGAGTCTCTATAGATATGTTGGGCACTCCTGAGCACTCAACCAGATCTCAACTCCATCTTAGCCATCATTTCCTGCTTGTACAAAACTTTAGAGTTAGCCAAAGTTGAGAACATGGGGCCTCCTTAGGTCTTTCTGATCATATACATAGCACGGGGCATGTTCACATCCCTAAACATCTACATGGCCTTTTAGATTCCTAACATGATGTTAGCTTTTCTCCAAGATCCCTATGTATATCTCATTTTCCATTTTTCTCTTTAAACTTTTTGGTTTGTATATTGTTTGTCCAAATGTTATCTACCACCTTAGGAAGCTAGAATGTTAAACAGTTACCTCTAATTGTTTCTGACAAATGCCACCAAGGAAAAGGCTGTTCGTATAGGGAGAGCTCTGAGTCAGAGCAAATGCATGCAAATATGAGGGATGTCTTCCAGGAAATCACTAGAGTGGTCACACAGTGACAAGCCTCTGGTAATGGGGCTTTGAAGGAGCTGCAACCCTGTTTTGCCCCTTCCAGTGGCTGCCAAGATGCTGGTTTTCATTGTGATTACAAGATGTTGGTTTTCAAGGTTACTGTAGAGCTGAGGAAGGAACAATGGGAATAAGGCAAATAAAATTGCCATAAGTCTTGCTTTCCATGCTGAGACTCAGCCATTTTCCTTGAATAAATGCTCCTTGGGTTACTGCAAGACTTTGGTTAATTTCTAGAATTCTAAAAAAAAATTGATCTTTACCATTTCTCCTACTGTTCTCATTGCTTTTATAGAGGAGATGCATTTCAGAGTTCCTTAGTCTGCTTTCTTTTCTTGTTGTTGGCATCACCTTAACCCAGGGGCTCTTGAATGCCACCATCCTATGGTGACTTCAAGAAGAAAGTATGATTCATGGACCTGAAGTCAACAGTGAGAGCTCTGCTCTTGAGGTTGCAGTGGGCAAGGCAGGTTTCAGAGAACAGAGGGGACTTGAAGAGATCTTAAAGACAGATTTTAAATAGCCTACCTAATGGAGGAGGGAGGAGAGAACAGAACCTTCCAGAATGATAAAATGCTGCGGTATTTATTGTTTTAGGAAACTTGATGTTTTCAGTTTAGCCAAGAAAGTCACTACTGATTCAATATCAAAAATTACAGAAAAACAATTAGATTTCCAAATCCCGCCAGCCTCTGAGCCTATGCCAGATGAAACACCATGCTAAGGAGAAGGGGCTACTTCTCATTCAATACATTCATACTTGCCCTTTTGTACTATTAAGCTCGGCACAGTCAAGCATGAATAAAGTCCTTCCAGACAGCCTTTGGACAGAAACATCTCTCACTCTGCCACACAGCTCAAAGCCTGCCACTGGCCAGTCTTACTTAACCAGTCAAAATGGTTAAGTACTTATTCTACTGTTGTTAGTTTAGAAAACTTTGTTCCTTCATTCATTTACCATAGATTTGAGTATTCACTGTGCGGCAGATGCTGGTCAGGTGAATGGAGGTATAAGACATGGTCCTTCCTGATGTGGACTCACCTTCTCAATAAGGGTTCACAAGCAGTGTGGGCAGAGTAGCATCAGGACACTGGGAAAGCCCAAGAGAGAGACATTCAGTGAAGCTTGAGGGAGGGATGGGATTCCCAGAGGAGGCATCCTACCTGAGCTTTAAAGGGACAAAGAGTTTTGCTAAGAAGTTGGTGGAGGAGGGGCCGTATATTAGTCTGCTTGGGCTACTGTGACAAAATATAACAGACTGGGTGGTTTAGAAAACACAGATTTCTTTTCTTATAATTCTAGAAGCTGGAAGTATAAGATCAAGGTATCAGCGGGTTGGTTTCTCCTGAAGACTCTCTTCCTGTCTTGCAGACAGCCACCTCCTCACTATACTGTCACAAAGACATGAGCTGGAAGGACCCCTGGGCTCTGAGTACCTGTATTGAACTTGCTGTGAGCAAAGACTCACTTCTAAAACATTAAGACACTGAGATGTCAGAGTTTGTTATTTATAAGTACCTGCATGATCTTACTGAATACGATCACCCCAACCTCAAAGTTGTTTTTATCTTTTACATATTCCCTTCAAATTCTTATCAACATGCATTCAGTTTTACGGAGCTGTAAGCATGGTGGACAAATCATTTTTATTTATTTTTAAACGTATGCTGAAGCATTTTCCACGTTTACTTGTTATCTTCATGGCTATATCTGTGGGGCCTAGATAATATTTCACTAAACAAACCAAACCTGTCCCCAGTTGTTGAACATTCAGGTGTTTCCAATTATTCTGGTCTTTTAGGAAAAAAATCCCACTACTGTGTTCTCTTGGGTGGAAGGGGTGCAGATCCCCTCATCTGACAGCTTTAGCATTGGTCAAGTCTGCACAGAGGGCTCAGAAGAGTGACGCTGGTGTCTACATCCCTTTCAGGGCTCCGGGGGCTGGAAAGGCCTCATCTTCAGCTCACCTGCAGCTCCTTGCCAGGCACCAGCCCCTGACTTGGGCTCTCAGGCCTTCTCACGGCCTCCCTCTGGAGTCATGTGGAACTGAGACTCACCCTTGCTCACCATCTCCTCCTTCTCTCTGCTTCTTATCCCTGGGTTCTTGTCCAGCATTCCATTCCATCCAGCTCCATCTGGGAGAGCCCAGGGAACCCACCCCCATCCCTCGCCTTACCCAGACCCAAGCACATGCTCGGATCTTGGCTTGCAGCCTGGACAAAGCAATCAAACAACTTCCCAAGCCCTTGTATGGGTTGGGGGCTTGGTAGGGAACAAAAGGCTGGTTTTAATTATTTTATCTTAAGAGAGTTTATCAAAGGGATGATGTAGAAAGTGTGATCATAGAGAGGCAAAACCACATGGGATCACCCAAATCCCGGGGACTAGTAATATGAGGGAAAAAGAAAGAAAGAAAGAAAGTGAAGTTGCTCAGTCTTGTCTGACTCTTCGCGACCCCATGGACTGTAGCCTACCAGGCCCCTCTGTCCATGGGATTTTCCAGGCAAGAGTACTGGAGTGGGTTGCCATTTCCTCCTCCAATAAGGAGCATTTTAAGAAGCTGGAGCAAGGTTCTCACCCTTAGCCCTTTCTCATGTGATCATCTTCTCAAAAGCCACCTCGAGGGTCTTCTCCTTGGGGAAGCCTCCCATGCCTCCACTTCCTCCTCCACCACTGGCTCCTTGACAGCAGACACTATATAAGCAGAAGACTTGTCTTCCAGCACCCAGCGGGTACCTGGGCAGCCCTTGGCACATAGCAGCTGCTCAATGAATACTTGTTCAATGAATGGTCAAAGGATTGAATGAATAAAGAGGGGAGAGATACAGAGAAAACCCAGGAAATTAAACATTTACTTTTGATACTGCATCTGCCAGTTTTCGTGCTTTTACAACACAACTGACTGTTAAAAGTGGCCTTAATTTGTCACTACCCCTTAAAATTAGAAATTAGTCTATTTCATCTATTGGAAAACCAAATTTTGGCACCTTTCGAATGTGTTAAGCATGCTACTACCAGAATAAATATGTCTATTTAACAACCAGAGAAATGCAGTAAGATTTTTTAGGCAATTAAAGAGAACTTCTAACCCAACCCCTCACCAACAGACGGTCTTGTGAGTAGAATAAACATTGAGATTAGTCAATGAAATTTGCTCAACAAAAATGAAAAAAAACCAAAATCATGTCTTTAAAACCCTTGTATACACAAACACATATAATTTACTTAGCCTAAAAAGAAGTAGTCCTCTGAAATAATTGGATGACTGTATACCTTCAGCAGTTTTGAAAATCCACCTTGGGAACCAAAGAGCCTCGTGATTTTTGTCTGTGAAACATTTATTTGCAAGAGTAATTTTATTATCTGTTTTACATTTATTAAAGAAAAAACTAATAAGACTTTTATTACTCTAAAATGTCATAAAGCACCATTAACCTAGCATTGGGCAAGAAAATATACCTTCTAAAATTATACAGCAAGATACACTACAGAGATGGAAAAGGGGGAGCAAACACCAGAAAAGGGATGATTTATAATAAGCCCTCCAAGGGGAGCTGCCTTTGGGGTGTGGAAATTTGTATTCAATCCATACCTATCAGGTCTGTTAGATTTAAGACACAGAATTTAATCAGATACGGTCTGTAGCTTCAGTTGTGTCTGACTCTTTGCAAACCCATGGACTGTGGCCCACCAGGCTCCTCTGTTCCTGGGATTCTCCAGGCAAGAATACTGGAGTGGGCTGCCATGCCCTCCTCCGGGGGTCTTCCCCACGCAGGGTTCAGGTGGGTTCTTTACCACTAGCGCCACCTGGGAAGCCCCAGTGAGGGCAACAGGTCATCAAATATTTACCATGGAGCCCAGTTTGAGCTCAAAGAGGCAAGCTGACACAGAGAAAAACCCAAGTTTTGGAACCAAAATACGGGCTTCAAGATGGCAGTGTCCTTCCTTCCTGGGAGGCCTCTGTTTTGTCTCCACAATAGGACTATGTGGTCACAGGCTCGTATGCAGGTAGAAATGTTTGGGTAAACTATTTCAGCAGTACATTTGAATGCTGATACAGTTTCAAAATATGATTCAACATCTCTTCCCTTCTGGATGGTTGCTTTGAGAGGCTGGGTCCAGACGTTATCTTCTCTCCTGATGCCCAGATTGGCATCTGAGAGGCCCCCTATGGGTCAGAAGATCCAAAGTTATCTCCCCATTGGAACTCTGAGAAGAAACAGCCTTAAAGAGAATCACAGGTGAATAATGACTACAGACACCATAGGCAGAGGGGACCAGCCTATGCTTCCTCAGGGCATCAGAGGAAACAGCAGGAGGCATCAGAGGGGCATCACTCATGCCTGAGTGAGGGCAAAAGAAGGCCTGAGCCCAGCCAGGGGCTCCAGGGTGAGGCTGCGGATGAGCCCCTTCCCATGAGCCCAGGCCGAGAACCTCAGGAGACCTGAGTGGGGGTGAGGCACCTCAGGAGACCACTGCTTCCCCGCCCAGCCCAGCCTGAGAGGACACGACAGGTCAGAGGCCAGTTCCCTGGAGTCAGCCATGGAGGTGGGAGGGGACACGGGAAAAGGCTGAGTGCCTTTTCATTGACAAGCTGGAATATTCTGTCCTCAGGTGGACCTAGGAACTCCCAGGATACACAAAGTCATCACCTTTCCACAATCGAATCTGTGACTGAAAAATATGCCTGCAATACATGAAAATACGTGAAGATTACAGGGCTTTGCATTTGCAAACTGTCCAGCCTCTTGATGAAGGTGAAAGAGGAGAGTGAAAAAGCTGGCTTAAACCTCAAGGCTCAAAAAACTAAGATCATGGCATCCAGTCCCATCACATCATGGCAAATATGGGGAAACAATGGAAACAGAGACAGACCTTGTTGTCTTGGACTCCAGAATCACTGCAGACAGTGACTGCAGCCGTGAAATTAAAAGACACTTGCTTCTTGGAAGAAAAGTGATGACAAACCTAGACAGTCTATTAAAAAGCAGAGGCATCATTTTGCCAACAAAGGTTCGTGTAATCAAAGCTATGGTTTTTCCAGTAGTCACGTACAGATGTGAGAGCTGGATCATAAAGAGTGAGCACCCAAGAACTGATGCTTTTGAACTCTGGTGCTGCAGAAGACCCGTGAGAGTCCCTTGGACAGCAGGGACATCAAATTGGTCAATCCTAAAGGAGATCAGTCCTGAATAGTCATTGGAAAGACTGATGCTGACACTGAAGCTCCAATACTTTGGCCACATGATAGAGCCGACTCACTGGAAAGGGCGCTGATGCTGGGAAAGATTGAAGGCAGGAGGAGAATCGGGCAGCAGAGGGTGAGATGGATGGATGGCATCACTGACTCAATGGATATGAGTTTGAGCAAGCTCTGGGAGATACTAAGGGACAGGGAAGCCTGGCGTGCTGCAGTCCATGGGGTCACAAAGAGTCAGACACGACTGAGCAAATCAATGACAACAAATACAAATGCTTGATACTAGTTTGTTATTATTATTGATTGCTATAATCAAGCTATATTCATTTATTCAGTAAGTGAATAATTATTGTCTCCCATGTGCTAGGCACCAATGAACATATGAAGATGCTAAAGGGAAGAAAGCAAACTCCTCACCCTCAAGGGGCTCCCCGTCTGGTCTGGGGAGACAGACACGAGCAAACCCGTGGAGAGCACGCTAAGCACATCAGCTGGTGTAAGCGCAATGGAGGAAATAGGGCAGAGGTGCCAAGGGTGGTCAGGGAGGGCCTCCTGGAGAGGGGGACACCTGAGCCAAGCCCAAGAGGGGAGGGACTGTGCAGCTTTGAGAACCAGCAAATGCTGAGACGAAGGTGCAGGTGCCTACAAGGAGGGGTCCTGCAGGTGGGCTTGAGAAGCACAAGGAGGTGGGTGTGGCTGGAGCCAGAGAGAGGAGTGGGTGCTGTGAGAGAGGGAGAGAGGGCCGGCCTCTGCGAGCCCCAGGCCACTCCCATTTTGACTTTGTGTGAAGCGGGAACCATTGGATAGTGGGGGGGAGGGACACCTCCCCAGAGGCTGGCCTTTCAGCAAAGGAAGCAGGTGAGCAAAAGAGCGCAGAAAGGAGCCCTTCTTTGGAGCACGGTGAATTTTCTTCTTGATGATCATATTTGGTCTTTCCAACTTCTTATTTTAGGGGAAACAAAAGATCTGGCCTTACATGGCTATGGGGAACAAAGTGGCCACCATCATTTTTCTCTTTTGTAGCTCAAGACACACAAAAGAGCCTGAAAGATTTGCCCACGGTTATAAACTGGAATAATGGGGGAGAGAGGGCCAGAGGTCAGGCCCCATCCTTCAAGCCCTGCGGCACTCACCTGACAGGTGCCACCTCCAAAGGCGGGAGGGCCCTTCTGAGGGAAGCCAGGCACACACACCCCCACCCCCGCACCCTGCCCAGGAGGGCTTGCGGGGGCAGCAGCCTGAGACAGGGTCCTCTCCTCCCCTCAAGAGAGCGAATGAGAACCGCGAACCTCAGGAGGGTGAGAAATAACCAGCAAACCCGGGGAAGTGCTTTATGGACGGCGGAAGGATGCTAAGTAACGGTAATGCAGCCAGGAAGGCAAGGCATAAACGGTGATGGAAAGAAGCCTGTCACCATGACTCAGGCTTTACAAGGCCAGCGGGGAGCCCTCGCGGCGACTGCTCACCCGCCCGCCCGCGGCCAGGTGATGGAGCGCATCGCTCCCCGCCCCGCCTGTGCGGTGGGGTCCGTCCGGACTCGGCCAGGACACCCCTCAGAACCAGGTATCAGCAGCCGCTCAGAGCAGAAAAAAAACAGGGCCAGGGACACCTCGAAAACGGTGGCTGCTGATGGCTCTCCTCCGTCCTAATGAAAACAATTACATGAGGGGAATAGGTGATGGGGTTGGGAGGGTCCTTCCTGCACGGTCTGCCTCCCCCAAGGCTAAGCACCGCTAACGAGCATCGGCTAGTTTATACATCACAGGGAAATGCACACTGGAGATGGAGCGGCTTTTCCTTCCCTTTTTTATTTTGTTCCCTTTTGTAAATTGCTTTGTGCCCACCACCCCCACCACCCCCACCCTGCCCCACGCCTTGATTCTTCACCCACCACCCTGTTTTTGCACAGACCCCTCGCCTGACCCTTATTTTCTCTCTCTTCACGTCTCTGCCCTCAGCCAACTAATTTATTGATTGCCTTTTACCTAAGGCCAAATGAAGTTCTCCTTTATTGAGACAATTTCTCAAAGTCTGTAACTTGTAGACGAAGACTTCACCTCACGTTCTCTTTAATTAAAGGAGAGCCGCTGATCAAGCTGGTCCACTGGCCACATGCATCTTAATTTCTTTTTACCCTGCCGGCTGCCTCGTGCAAGTGCTTCTCAAACGTCTGAGACACAAAGCCTCAGTTCACTCAGTTATTCACTCAGGAGTACTTGCATGAAGAGGTATGGCAGCAGTTGCCCTAAAGAGTCTGTGGAGTTTAGACATGGACGGACTGTGAGTTGAGTCACACTTCTCTGTTGAGTTGGACAAAATAAAATTTTAAAAATCATGTTACTTTGTTTAGAATTAGCTTTACCTAAAGGCTCCTTCTGTTTGAAAGATCCAGGCAATCTGATAAAATTGGCATGTACTGAATTTTTCACCAAACCCTACAGCTCACCACTTCTTTGTCTCTGTTGTCGGAGCTACAAATGAGCAACCCAAAAAACCCTTTCTGTAGTTCTGCTTGCTCAGTTCTAGACTTCCAAACCTCTTTTTTAAGATGAGTCTCAAAAGTTTAGGTTGGACTACACGTTTAAATCCCTTTATTTCACTAAACACCGTTGTAGGAAAACATGAGTCCTGGATTAGTATATTACTTCTACCTCGTCTTTTATTAATGGAAAGATTCCAACCACAAAAGAACATAAATTCTATTTTCCTCTGCAAGATCACCAGCTTAAGAAGAGGCAAGGCATTCTACCTCAAACCATACCAGTGCAGGCTAAACATGTGATACCTGATTTGTTTTAAATTATTTAAATAGCTAACACATTCACAAAGATCAAACACCTTTTAATGTGCAAAAGTAATTAGGGAAACTGCTCCTTGGAAGAAAAGCTATGGCAAACCTAGACAGCATATTAAAAAGCAGAGACATTACTTTGCCAACAAAGGTCCATATAGTCAGTTATGGTTTTTCCAGTAGTCACGTACGGACGTGACAGTTGGACCATAAAGAAGGCTGAGCACCAAAGAATTGATGCTTTTGAATTGTGGTGCTAGAGAAGACTCTTGAGAGTCCCTTGGACTGCAAGGAAATCAAACCAGTCAATCCTAAAGGAAATCAACCCTGAATATTCATTGGAAGGACTGATGCTAAAGCTGAAGCTCCAATACTTTGGCCACCTGATGCAAAGAACTGACTCCTTGGAAAAGACTTTGATGCTGAGAAAGACTGAGGGCAGGAGGAGAAGCGGATAACAGAGGATGAGATGATTGGATATCATCACCACCGACTTAATGGATGTGAATTTGAGCAAACTCTGGGAGACAGTGGAGGAGAGACGAGCCTGGCATGCTGCAGGCCATAGGGTCAAAAAGAGTCAGACATGATTTAGGGATTGAACAGCAACCACAACAGAAATAAGTGAAAAATAGCACTCCATTTTTATTTGCCCTTCTCTTATTTTGAGAGAAGATAAGCATCTTTTCATATGTTTAAGAAAAACTTGTATTTCTTTTTCCATTTGTTCATATCGCTTGCCTATTTTTCAACTGAGATTTTAGTTTGGGGGTTTTTTCCTTACCAATTTTTAGGAGCTCTTTGTCTTCTTCCTATGGCATGAATGACGATTTCTCTGTCCAGTTTTTAGTTGTCTGTTGGCTTTACTTTGTAAGTTTTTTGTTTGCTCTCTTTTTTATATGTGGTGTGGTTGTGGCTGTTTTGCTGTAGAAGACTTTCACTATTGTACTGTCACATTTATCAGTGTTCTCTTGCTTTTGTCGTGGTTAGAAAAGCCTTGTCCACTCCAAGATTAAAAACGAATTCCCATTTCTCTTGCAGTAAACTTACAGTTTTCTATTTTGCGTATAAATCTTCAGTTCGTTTAGAATTTATCCTGATGGACAGTGCAAAGTTTAGATTATTATTCATTTTTCCAGATGACTACTCTCCCAGCTCATCTGGTGAAAGCGTCTTTGCTGTGTCATCCAGAAAAGAAGACAACAGAAAATAAGTCATTACTGTTGGCAGTTTTGTTTTCATCCCTAGATTCACACAGAGACTTGGGGATATGTTCTTGATGGTTCCCTTAACTGCTTCCCTGCATCTCTGCTACATGTTCGAACATCATAAATTCCTAATCACAGTATGTGTCAAATCCATCCTTCCAATCACCCAACCAGTTTTGTCTTTTGTCTTTTAAGTTATTTTTTTAAATTTTCATTTATTTGGCTCTGTTGGGTCTTCGTTGCTGGAGAGAGCTTTTCTCTACTTGTGTCCAGAGAGGGCTACTCCCTAGTTGCCATGGCTTCTCATTGCTGAACACTGGCTCAAGAGCACAGCCTCAGGAGTGTGGGGTAAGGGCTTAGCTGCTCCGCAGCAAGTAGGGTCTTCCCTGATCAAGGATCAAACCCATGTCTCCTGCATTGGCAGGCAGGTTCTCAACCACTGAGCCACTAGGGAAGCCCTGTCTTTTGTCTTTCTAATTAAGTTTCTTACTGAAGTGTGACATCATACAGAAAAGCACACGGGTCATAAATAGCTTTATGAAGTTTGACAAGGTGGGCACATTTGAGCATCTGGCTCAAGATCTAGACCATCATAGCATCCCAGAGCCCCTTCAGATCCCTCTCAGTGTCTGCCCCCCAGGGCTGACTGCTCCTGATTTCTATCACTGCAGGATGGCTTGCTTGATCAAGTCTGGATCACCTGGATGTGCTGCACTTGCTCTTTCCCGTCTGACTTCTTTCCCTGACCTTGTGCTGATGAGATTCAACCACGTTTTTCATGTCGCAGCTCTTTAGTGTTCTCCTTGCTGGATAGTATTCTATTGTGTGACTGTAACACAGTGCATTCACCTATTCTAATGCTGACATTTGGATTGTTTCCAGTTTGGGACGATGATGAATACAGATGCTGTCAACATTCTTGTCGTGTCTTTTGATGCACCTGTGTGACCTTTTCTATCAGGTAAATACCTAGGAGTGGGACTCCTGGGTCCTAGGTTATACATGTAGTGGGCTCTGGTCTCTACAGCTATACAGTTTTTAAGTGTTTTCAAATTCAATTTAACAAAAAGTGTAAGCAGTTCATTTCTTAGGTCTCTGCTCTGCTGTGTTCAGATACTTTATGTAAATGATCTCTCGAAACTTCCCGAGACCCTCAGATGCCAGTTCTATTATTGCCCCATTTTGCAGCTGAGGAAACTGAGGAGCACATGTTGTCTCCATTAAGAAGTTTCACTGATGAATCTGTAAAATGCCGAAGCTATCATATTTAGTAAAACTGCTTATCTTTCAACAATTTGAGTTTCATTCCTATTTTTAAGACAGTTTTTAGAACAGGGATGGGCTTATGAATACAAAAGAGATTACTGAGCATTTAGGAGAGTGAGTGATGTAATTCAAGACAAAATATGCTTTTAAGTTATTTATATTTGGGGCTTCCCTCATAGCTCAGTTGGTAAAGAATCCTCCTGCAATGTAGGAGACCCTGGTTCTATTCCTGGGTTGAGAAGATCCGCTAGAGAAGGGATACACTACCCACTCCAGTGTTCTTGGGCTTTCCTAGTGGCTCAGCTGGTGAAGAGCTGCAATGTGGGAGACCTGGGTTTGATCCCTGGGTTGGGACGATCTCCTGGAGAAGGAAAAGGCTACCCACTCCAGTATTTATATTTTATAGTCACTCTTTATGTCTACAAGTGGTTGAGTAAGAAGTATCAAAAGTCATGAGTATCCATTGATTCATTCATAGTTTTCAACAATGTCACCAGGCCTCTCCAAGTGTTAGAACTGGAACAAACCTATGGTAAAGCAGTAAAGTAAAATGTGGCGAAAGATTGTAAATGTCCTGGACACCGGAAGCCAAGTTCCTATGGGTTCCACTGAAACCAAAGCAATCTGACATGTGCTGTCAAAGACCAGGCACACAGAGCTATTAGAATAAAGGAGGGGTTGGGGAAAGACTTCCCTGGAATGGGATATTTGGGCTGGGCTTTAAAGGATAAGTAGGAGTCTCTAGATGGATGATCAGAGGAAAGAGCTCACTAAAAAAGGTACATGTTGCATAATTAGGAAATATAATTCATGTGTGATTCAAGGGAGATGAAGGGGAGAGGAATGAAGTGACAGGGGGTGACACGCAGATGTTGATCAGATCAGAGATAACCCTTGAATGCCACACCGAGGATTTAGATTTCATTCTGTATGTACTTGGGGGTACATCATACAGTGAGGATTCTAATAGATTGCACAGAATTGTGCATTTTATACATTGCTGTCAATTTAAAACATTGAATTGACATTTTTAATAACAAAATACTATTTAAGACATTGAGGAGTCCTCACTGGAATTTCTAGTTTCCAGCTTTATGCCAGGTGGGGGGTGGTGGGAAGTGCTTTATGGAAGCGCTCTCATTCAGTCAGATAAGGGCAGGTCAGTTGATTAAAATAGTGCAAGCAGGGAACCAGAAAAAAATTTGTAAGTATCTTAAACTCTACATTTAAGTTAAAACAAATTTATACATATTTGACAATATTATACATACAACAGCAAAAAATTTGTAAGAATCTTAAACTCTACATTTAAGTTAAAACAAATTGATACATATTTGACAATATTATACATACAACAGCTCTTTAAGTATAATGTCAGCTGTACTTTTTACATAGATCACGCAGTTAATACATTGTCATATATTTTTATTTTGAAATACTTTATAATGGAGCAAAAACTAAAAGATATTTGCAAATAATATTTTTGAACAATATTCTTTTTTTTCTTTTTAGTTTACAATATTGTATTGATTTTGCCATACATCAACATGAATCCACCATGGGTATACACGTGAACAATATTCTATTTTTCGTTTTCAATTATTGATTCTTTGATCATTATCTTGAAAGTGAAAGTGTTGGTTGCCATGAGGTGTCCAACTCTTTGTCAGACACTACTCCATGGACTATATGTAGCCCATGAGGTTCCTCAGTCTGTGGAATTCTCCAGGCAAGAATACTGGAGTGGGTAGCCATTCCTCAATTTATTTAACGAGTCATCTACTGATAAGCATTTAGAGTGTTTCAAATTACGGTCTGGTGTAATCATTTTTTAAAAGTCTCTGTACTCTTATACAAATATATTTATAGAAAATTTTTCAGAAGTAAAATTGCTGGAATTATACATTTAAAATCTAATTAGTGCTAATTAGTGCTGCCAGATTTCCCACCAAAAAAGCTATGCCGTAGAATGTATACCCAAATTGATACTGCCTGTTTCATTATATCCTTCTCATCACTTAGCATTATCGATCTTTAATCTTACAGGTAAAAATTGGTATCATGTGATTGTTTTCTTGTTACATGACTTTATGAGCTTGTTTCAGCATGAAGAAAATGTAAGTTTGTATAACAGTCCATCCAATGAATGGAATTCATTTTATTTCACTTTTTGTATTTTTGTTTCCAGCCTTGTGCTATTACAAGTAATAGTATGGAGTTGCTGTATATTGTTGTTCAGTCGCTAAGTAGTATCCAACTCTGTGACCCCACAGACTGCAGCATGCTGGGCTTCCCTGTCTTCCACCTCCCAGAGCTTACCCAGATTCATGTCCATTGAATCAGTGATACCATAGTATAGTAAACATTGTTATTTATAAATTTTGACCATATCTCTAACTATTCCTAGCATGAGTTTTTAAATTGGCTCACTTGGTTAAAAAGTGTGAACGTTTTCAAGGCTCCTGATGCATACTAACAAATTGCTTCCCAGAAATATTGAATTATTCCACACACCCAGCTTCAGTAGATGAGAATGACTGTCTTACTTGTCTGGCCATAATCATCCTTGGAATCTTTGGAAGTGGAAGTGTTATTTCATTATTTTATTTGATTGTTAGTAGCACAAAACATTTTATATTTATTCTCCATTTGTATTTTTCTTTCATCGGGTTCTTACCCCTCACCTGTTATTCTGCTTTGTTGAGTACTTTTCTTATTAGGTCATAAGGACTATTTCAATATTAATTGTTTTAACATTAGGTCTCTTTTTCTTTTATATCTTTAACAGGAAATCTCCCATAAATATATAAGATCTAAACATGAAAAACGTTAAAAAGTCTTTTAATGAGAGACACGGCTGCTGCTGCTAAGTTGCTTCAGTCGTGTCCGACTCTGTGCGACCCTAGAGACGCCAGCCCACTAGGCTCCCCCATCCCTGGGATTCTCCAGGCAAGAACACTGGAGTGGGTTGCCATTTCCTTCTCCAATGAGAGACATGAAAGAATAACCAAATGGAGAGAAAGCATATGACCATAGATAAGACTTTTTAAAATTATCATTAAAATATGTATTTTTATTTACACAAGTAGAAGCTTTTTGCTATGAAAATGTAAAAACTTGTTTCTATTGGGTTTATTATCTTTTTTAAAGAACTTATTGGAGTTTTTCATATTTCTTGACACATATTATCTTTTTCACAGGTATTTTTCAGTTTGTTGGCTATTTCACTTTTTAAAGTGTTTTTTATTAAGAAAAAAAAAGAAAAAGAAGCCTTTCATTTTCATTTGGCCAGATTTAGCCATCTTTTGTGTTGTGATGAGCTTGTTTGGGTTTTGTTAAAGAAGTCTGTCGTGGCTCAAGATCAGAATGATATTCACCTGTATTTTAGAAGTTTCACTTATGACAGTTAAGACTTTAATTCTTTTGGAGTTTATAGAGACCCATTTGATGTTTCATGTAGATGAACAGTTTCTTGGCTTCATTTATTGAGTCGTCTCTTTTTTCCCATGAGTCCTCATGGCACCTCTGCTGCATCTCAAAGCCCCACGTCTGTTCTTGGTTTCTGTTCACTTCCACTCACAGTTTGCCTTTCCCTGCCCCGATGCCTCTATCTCAATGACCATATGTGTAAAATAAGACTTGAGATCTGTTAGGGTGAGTGTACCTTACTCTCTCTTCTCTTCTGAAAAAACCTAACTATTAATACTCCTGGTGTTCTTGCTGTTCCACATAAATAGAATACGTTTCTCAAGTTTCACAGAAAACACGGGAGAGTGTTGTGCTAACTGGGGGGTGGGTGGGTGAAAATTCTATTCCCAAATGTAAAATTTCTCTCAGTTTCTTTAGATCTTCTAAATGTGTCTCACTGAAGAATTTCATAATTTTAAGTTTTCATCTTGTATCTTTTATGGGTTTAATTGTAGGTATTCTATAGTATTGTCTTGCTATTACAGTGATGACCTTCTTAATATTACCTTTTCTAATTTTATTGCTGGTGTATAGAAATGCCACTGACATTTGTCTTTTGATTTCATATTCAATTGCCTTGCTAAAGTCACCTTTAATTCTAAACCGTGTAGATTATTTTGGATGTTCTATGTACTCAGTAATGTTATCTACAAATAACGAAAGTCATATATTTCTTCCTTTCCAGCCATAATGTCTTTATTTTTCATGTCTTTATTATTCTTTGACAGGGACCCCCAGGAAAGTATTGAATAGCAGTGGCATTAGTGGGCAGCCTTGTCTTATTCCTACAAATCAATATGACAAAAACAAACTAACTATTTGAAAAATGGAAAAGCCATAAGCCCATAAATTCACAGAGGAGAGAAAAGATACAATCTATAAATACACAACGAATTATTCAGTTTTGTTAGTACTGAGGAAGTGCAAGCCAAGACAACAATAAAATGCTATTTTATTCCCATTCAATTGGCAAAAATTAAGAAGCCTGACATCCCACGTGTTGGACACGATGTGGAACCAGTGGGATCCCTTAGGCCTTGCTCATAGGACCCAGGAGATACTGGGGTTAGGGACCCAGCACACAGGAAATGTAAGCTTATGTTATTGTTTGACAGTTTGGATTAGATGGTGGGCATAGATGCTGACTGCAATCATCAAATAAGCAAACAAAGGGCAAATAAGAGGGACTAATTTTGAGTGTGTACCTTAGTTCAGTTCAGTTTAGTCGCTCAGTCGTGTCCGACTCTTTGCGACCCCATGAATCGCAGCACGCCAGGCCTCCCTGTCCATCACCATCTCCCGGAGTTCACTCAGACTCACGTCCATCGAGTCCGTGATGCCATCCAGCCATCTCATCCTCGGTCATCCCCTTCTCCTCCTGCCCCCAATCCCTCCCAGCATCAGAGTCTTTTCCAATGAATCAACCCTTCGCATGAGGTGGCCAAAGAACTAGAGCTTCAGCTTCAGCATCATTCCTTCCAAAGAAATCCCAAGGTTGATCTCCTTCAGAATGGACTGGCTGGATCTCCTTGCAGTCCAAGGGACTCTCAAGAATCTTCTCCAACACCACAGTTCAAAAGCATCAATTCTTCAGCACTCAGCCTTCTTCACAGTCCAACTCTCACATCCATACTTGACCACAGGAAAACCATAGCCTTGACTAGATGGACCTTAGTTGGCAAAGTAATGTCTCTGCTTTTCAATATGCTATCTAGGTTGGTCATAACTTTTCTTCCAAGGAGTAAGTGTCTGTTAATTTCATGGCTACAGTCACCATCTGCAGTTATTTTGGAGCCCCCCCAAAAAAAAGTCGGACACTGTTTCTACTGTTTCCCCATCTATTTCCCATGAAGTGATGGGACCAGATGCCATGATCTTTGTTTTCTGAATGTTGAGCTTTAAGCCAACTTTTTCGCTCTCCTCTTTCACTTTCATCAAGAGGTTTTTTAGCTCCTCTTCACTTTCTGCCATAAGGGTGGTGTCATCTGCATATCTGAGGTTGATATTTCTCCCGGCAATCTTGATTCCAGCTTGTGCTTCTTCCAGTCCAGAGTTTCTCATGATGTACTCTGCATAGAAGTTAAATAAGCAGGGTGACAATATACAGCCTTGACATGCTCCTTTTCCTATTTGGAACCAATCTGTTGTTCCATGTCCAGTTCTAACTGTTGCTTCCTGACCTGCATACAGATTTCTCAAGAGGCAGGTCAGGTGGTCTGACATTCCCATCTCTTTCAGAATTTTCCACAGTTTATTGTGATCCACATAGTCAAAGGCTTTGGCATAGTCAATAAAGCAGAAATAGATGTTTTTCTGGAACTCTCTTGCTTTTTCGATGATCCAGTGGATGTTGGCAATTTGATCTCTTGTTCCTCTGCCTTTTCTACAACCAGCTTAAACATCAGAGAGTTCACGGTTCACATATTGCTGAAGCCTGGCTTGGAGAATTTTGAGCATTACTTTAGTAGCATGTGAGATGAGTGCAATTGTGCGGTAGTTTGTGCATTCTTTGGCATTGCCTTTCTTTGGGATTGGAATGAAAACTGACCTTTTCCAGTCCTGTGGCCACTGCTGAGTTTTCCAAATTTGCTGGCATAGAGTGCAGCACTTTCACAGCATCATCCTTCAGGATTTGAAACAGCTCAACTGGAATTCCATCACCTCCACTAGCTTTGTTTGTAGTGATGCTTTCTAAGGCCCACTTGACTTCACATTCCAAGATGTCTGGCTCTAGATGAGTGATCACATCATCATGATTATCTGGGTCGTGAATATCTTTTTTGTACAGTTCTTCCGTATATTCTTGCCACCTCTTCTTAATAACTTCTGCTTCTGTTAGGTCCATACCATTTCTGTCCTTTATCGAGCCCATCTTTGCATGAAATGTTCCTTTGGTATCTCTAATTTTCTTGAAGAGATCTCTAGTCTTTCCCATTCTGTTGTTTTCCTCTATTTCTTTGTATTGATTGCTGAAGAAGGCTTTCTTATCTCTTCTTGCTATTCTTTGGAACTCTGCATTCAGATGCTTATATCTTTCCTTTTCTCCTTTGCTTTTCGCCTCTCTTCTTAAAATTAATCCTATTCTATGCATCAAAAGTCCAAAAAATAAAAAAGGAAATGAAACATAAAAAAGAAAGTAAAATTCCCTCATAATCCCATTACTGAGAGACTTAGTTACTATTAGTTACTATTACTGTCGACATTTTCCAAACATTCTTTCAGTCTACTTTTTTTTTGTTGTTGTTTCATATTTTTTTTTAATTTAGTTTTTTATTTTTTAAATTTTAAAATCTTTAATTCTTACATGCGTTCCCAAACATGAACCCCCCTCCCACCTCCCTCCCCATAACATCTCTCTGGGTCATCCCCATGCACCAGCCCCAAGCATGCTGTATCCTGCATCAGACATAGACTGGCGATTCAATTCTTACATGATAGTATACATGTTAGAATGCCATTCTCCCAAATCATCCCACCCTCTCCCTCTCCCTCTGAGTCCAAAAGTCCGTTATACACATCTGTGTCTCTTTCCCTGTCTTGCATACAGGGTCGTCATTGCCATCCTTCTAAATTCCATATATATGTGTTAGTATACTGTATTGGTGTTTTTCTTTCTGGCTTACTTCACTCTGTATAATCGGCTCCAGTTTCATCCATCTCATCAGAACTGATTCAAATGAATTCTTTTTAACGGCTGAGTAATACTCCATTGTGTATATGTACTACTTTTTAAAAATATTTATTTTATTTATTCATCTTGCTGTCTCAAGTCTTAGTTGTGGCATCTGGGCTTAGTTACTCCATGGTCTATGGGATCTTATTTCCCAGACCAGGAATCAAACCCACATCACTTGTGTTGCAAGGCAGATTCTTAACCATTGGACCTGCAGGGAAGTCCCTTTCAGTCCATTTTTATGCACATTTGTAGACAGGTTAGACTGACAGAGGAGAGAGACACAAACAATACACCTGAAACAAAATTGGGGTCATGCTGTATACGCTGCTTTATAAGTTTATAGGCTTATTGATTTAGAGGTTTTAAAAATTGCTATTGTCTTTTGTGACTTTCCTAATGCTTTTCTGCTGAGAAAAGTTTCGAAAGAAGAGCTCATTAAAAAAATTGTATAAGTAAATGAAAAAGCAATTAAAGAAAAGAAAAAATATATATTTGACTCTAATATTTCCTTTGCAGATAATTGAGAAATGATGCTACTAACAGAGGGGTGACGGAAATAGAAAGTCCTAGTAGGGAAGTTGGTTTGGGTGAGAGATAATATATATAACAATAGAGATTTGGAGTAGAAGGTAAACATCCAAGTTCGCTATTTAGTTGAAAATTCAAACTACAGGTCTGGATATGAAAATAACAGATGTCAATTTGGGGGGCTTCAGAGTGAGGAAAGTGAAAGTGGCATGGACTGTAGCCCACCAGGCTCCTCTGTCCTTGGGATTCTCCAGGCAGGAACACTGGAGTGGGTTGCCATTTCCTACCCCAGAGGATCTTCCCGACCCAAGGATCGAACCTGAGTCTCTTCTGTCTTCTGCATTGGCAGACAGGTTCTTTAACCACTAGTGCCACCTGGAAAGCCCCTCTTTGAAGAGATGGTTGATGCTGAAAGAGCACTATTATGGAGGGATAAATAAGCAGAGACTTCATGAAAATCCACACTATTTGAGAAAGAAAACAAAGTGCAAGGGCCCCAGAAGAGAAGAGACCAGAGAAATAAGAGACCAGGACAGTGCTGACAGAAGGGAAAGCAAGATTTTGAGGGTCAGTAGGGTCTAACTCCTTGGAAGAAACGTTATGACCAACCTAGATAGCATATTCAAAAGCAGGGACATTACTTTGCCAACTAAGGTCCGTCTAGTCAAGGCTCTGGTTTTTCCTATGGTCATGTATGGATGTGAGAGTTGGACTGTGAAGAAGGCTGAGCACCGAAGAATTGATGCTTTTGAACTGTGGTGTTGGAGAAGACTTGAGAGTCCCTTGGACTGCAAGGAGATCCAACCAGTCCATTCTGAAGGAGATCAACCCTGGGATTTCTTTGGAAGGAAAGATGCTGAAGCTGAAACTCCAGTACTTTGGCCACCTCATGTGAAGAGTTGACTCGTTGGAAAAGACTCTGATGCTGGGAGGGATTGGGGGCAGGAGGAGAAGGGGATGACCGAGGATGAGATGGCTGGATGGCATCACCAACTCGATGGACGTGGGTTTGAGTGAATTCCGGGAGTTGGTGATGGACAGGGAGGCCTGGCGTGCTGCGATTCATGGGGTCGCAAAGAGTCGGACACGACTGAGCGACTGAACTGAACTGAACTGAGGGTCTAACGCAGCAGCAAAAATGGAGGAAGATGAGAAAGCACTGTTGGTAGAGTATGTCGAGTAGAAGTCCCATTGAAAGGAGTCAGGGGGGGTAAAAGAAGTGGAAATAAGCCAGGAGTTTCCTCAGGGCTGCAGCTCTGTTCCTGGAGCCAGCTATGGGTAAACCAGTGCATCTCCCAGCTCCTTGGGTGTGCGTTCCCATCCCTGCCAAAGGACTTGCAGAGATTAAGGCCACACCCTTTGCACTGAAGTACAGGATTCTGACCAAGCCCTCTCCTCTCTGCCATGTTACCTTCCATCCTACCAGCCTCAAGAACCTCCAGCACAGACTTCTATTTCCCCAGGTAAGGTACCTTTCACTGTACTGGAATGGAAGAATGGAGACATTCTAAGAAAAGTTCTCAGAGGCTCCCGGTTGTACCTTGGGGAACGGTGTGTCTTTCTCTGGCACACATTAGTATACTGTCGGAGCTTAAACACCAGGATACTCTGGCTCTGCTTAGAAAGTAAATGAATGTATCTTGGCATTAAGGGAGCAAACCGCTCGTGGCTAAATATTTTTTAATTTTAAGTAAGTACCATGGGACTTTAGGGCTGAAGGATGAAGCCTCTTTAATTTGAATTAGCATCTTCCTATCTGTTCTTTTTCTCCTATATATGGTACAAAAATATTGGGTGCATATGTATTGACTAATGTTCCTGAAATGATTTGAGAATGGAAAGCCTTAGTAATCACATTTGCTTTTTTCCAAAAGAAATAGAAAAAAAAATGTGATATCTATAGCCTAGATTACACAAGAGAGTTATGTTTCTTTCTTTTTTTAATCTGTTTACTGACAAGAAGAAAAAAATAGCAATAAAGGTGGGGGAAGGAAATCTGCTTTCTGACTAACACTTGATTTGGCTGACAGCACATAGAATCAGATAATTCCACAGGAAACTGACGAGCTAGATAGTGGTTGGGATGAACCTTAGAGTTCCCTAAATATCCACCGATATTACTATCTGATGTTTCACGTTCACAAACCATTAGATTCAACATGTATATTTACAGTTTGAAAATCAGCTGTCATTAACAGATGAATAAACAACATAATGTTCACTTTTTGAAGGAATACACAAACGGGAAACATACCGCCAACAACCCACAAGCATTTACCTTATTCCCCTCCGTGAAAATTAAAAAGAAATGAATCTGTATCATTTTAATAGTTAAATCATATCTGATATTCTGTCTTATTTTAACTGACAGAGCTTCAGGCAGATTTCTTCTTTTCACATGAAATTTACGATTTCAACCTGTCTTATCCGTTAGGAAAAGTTGCATTAAATTTAGTAGATTAGAGACAATCAGTCCGTGGCTGCGTCTACATCAACAGCCAACAACAGAGGCTGTGCAGATACAACTCAACAAGGTCTTTCAGGCTGACAGAATTTTTCCGTGGTTTTATCTGGATTTCTCACCAGCTTAGGCAAGTCACTTAACCTCTCTGTAGCTCAAACTCTTTAACTATAATGCAGAAATAATGCTATGTGCATTAGCCACCCTGGGAGTTATGATGATGGACCTAGAAAAGATACATCAAGTAAACCTCCAGACGCTAGTCTTGCATAGATGACAATGTGATGATGGTGGCAATTTCATCCAGGTGCAGCAGGAGACTGGCACACCAAGACGTTGACTGTGCAGTTGACTGGCTGTGGGTCTCCTGCACAGCAGCCCTTTTACAACTCAGAAGGATTTGTACACCCATGTTCAAAGCAGCACTCTTCACAACAGCAAAAACGCAGAGGCAGCCCAAGTGTTTGTTGATGAATACATAAATGCGTAGAACGTGCTATGTACATGGAATGGAATATTATTCAGCCTTTAAAAGGCAGGAAATTCTGGCTAAAATGTGTGAATTTTGAGAACATTAAACCTGCTACCAAAAGACAAATATTGTATATTTCCGCTTATACGAGATACCTAGAGTGGTCAAATACATAGAGACAGGAAGTAGAAGTATGGTTTCCAGGAAGTAGTGAAGGGAAAGGGAAGCTGTTGTTTAAGGAGTATGAAATTGCAGGGTTTTTTAAGATGAAAAGAGTTCCGGAGATGGATGGTAATGATGCTTGCACAGCAATGTAAATGTACTTAACACTACTGAGCTCTACACTCAAATGGTTAAGATAGTAAATTTTATACTATATGTATTTTACCACAATTTAATTTTTAAAAAAATTAGGCAATTAACCTATCACTGTCCCCCAACTCCACAGTAGTTTTCTAGGTCAAGATTGAGACCCCAGCATTCTCCTTTCTCCTGAGACCCCATTAAAATAATACTGAAAAAGTTTTAAAATGTAGGATTACACACCAGTAAAGAGAACTGAAAAGAGCCATCGGAAAATAAATGAATTTCTAGATGATGTAAAGGTAATGTTATTGAAACAGAGCAGAGGGAGGCAGAAGCTGATGGGCAAGAGAGTTCAGTTGGAGTAGAAGTACCCAGAGTCCCCAAACTTGAAAACTGCAGACCTCCAGGGAGCAGCAGTGAAAAGCTGGGCTGAAAATATACAGTTGTGAAAGGTGTTCTGTTCTTCTATTCTGAAGGTGGCACAGTGGTAAAGAATCTGCCAGCTAATGCATGAGACAGAAGAGACTGGTTCCATCTCTGGGTAGGAAAGATCCCCCAGAGAAGGAAACGGCAACCGCTCCAATATCCTTGCCTGGAGAAGTCCATGGAGAGTCAGACCCGACTGAGCAACTGAGCGGCCACACACACGCACACACACACTCTGTTCTGAATGGTCAAGTCCCCCCACACACTCACACATCTGTTTTTCTGTAGATCCATCAGGGGTTGGCCAGGCATTACTACCTAAATGGAAGAAAATAGAAAGATTTTCTCTATGTCAATTTATTTAATAAAAATCTAAAGTGACCTGTATGCTGGTCAAGAAGTAACAACTAGAACTGGACACCGAACAACAGACTGGTTCCAAATTGGGAAAGGAGTACATCGAGGCTGTATATTGTCACCCTGCTTATTTACCTTATATGCAGAGTACATCATGTGAAATGCTGGGATGGATGAAGCACAAGCTGGAATCAAGATAGCCAAGAGAAATATCAATAACCTCAGATATGCAGATGATACCACTCTATGGCAGAAAACAAAGAGGAGCTAAAGAGCCTCTTGATGAATGTGAAAGAGGAGAGTGAAAATTCTGGCTTAAAACTCAAAATTCAAAAAATGAAGATCATGGCATCTGGCCCCATCACTTCATGGAAAATAGATAAGGAGACAATGGAAACAGTGACAGATTTTTCTGGGCTCCAAAATCACTGCAGATGGTGACTGCAGTTGTGAAATTAAAAGATACTTGCTCCTTGAAAGAAAAGCTATGACCAACCTAGACAGCATATTAAAAATAGAGACACTACTTTGTCAACGAAGGTCCATATAGTCAAAGCTATGGTTTTTCCCAGTAGTCATGTATGGATGTGAGAGTTGGACCATAAAGAAGGTTGAGCACTGAAGAATTGATGCTTTTGAACTGTGGTGTTGGAGAAGACTCTTGAGAGTCCCTTAGACTGCAAGGAGATCCAACCAGTCCATCCTAAAGGAGATCAGTCCTGGGTGTTCATTGGAAGGACTGATGCTGAAGCTCCAATACTCTGGCCAACTGATGCGAAGAGCCAACTCAGTAGAAACGACCCTGATGCTAGGAAAGATTGAAGGCAGGAGGAGAAGGGGACAACAGAGGATGAGATGGTTGGATGGCATCACTGACTCCATGGACAAGAGGTTGAGCAAGCTCCAGGAGATGGTGAAGGACAGGGCAGCCTGGGGTGCTGCAGTCCATGGGGTCAGACACGACTGAGCAACTGAACATCAGAGTGAACAAGGGCAGCTGGTGAGTGTGCTCTTAGCCCAGAACAAGGCACTCAGTGTGGCAGGTGGGGCAGTCCCATCACAGAAGCTTAGCCTTAGGTCTCTGTACCCTAGAGAATGCTATACCTTCAGTTCAGCAAGCCCCAAGCACAGCCTCAGGCCCCCAAGCAGGCATTTTTATCCCCTCTGTTTCAAACACACCAGACATTTGAGGAGAATCTGCAACACAAAAGAGAAAGATAAATAAGCAACATTAGCAAAAATAACTCTGCAAGAAACAGAAAAGGGATTTTTTTTTAACTTTCTAATATCCTCAAAGAGATTTAAGATTATACTGCATCACTAAAATAAGAACAAGATGCTGTAAAAAAGGAAAAGAGAACCAAAGCTGAAATATATATACACATGTGCCAAGTCACTTCAGTCGTGTCTGACTCTTTGTGGCCTCATGGACTGTAGCCTGCTAGGCTCCTCTGTCCATGGAATTCTCCAGGCAAGAATACTAGAATGGGTTACCATTTCCTCCTGCAGAGACCTTCCCAACTGAGGGATAGAACTGGAGTCTCCCACATTGCGGGCAGATTCTTTACCATCTGAGCCACCAGGGAAATATATATATATATATATATATATATATAGATCTGAAATATATATATATAATAGATCTGAAATAAAATAAAATAATAAATTAAAAAGACAAGGGTTAGGGGCTTCCCTGAGGGTCCAATGGTTGGGACTCTGACCTTCCAAAGCAGGGGGCAGGGGTTCAATCCTTAGTTGGGGAACTAAGATCCCATATGTCACACTAAGCACCCAAAGAAGAGAAAAAAATACAAGAGTTGGAAACTGATGTCACGGAAGTCTGAAAACAAAGCTGAAAAATGGACAGAGAGTTAGGGCATTTAGCAGAAAAGTTAATAAATATGATGGATGAATCCAGTAAGTCCAATATTCGCTTTGAAGCACTTTGAAAAAAAGAATAGAAAAGACAGGGAGGAGAAAACTATTCAAGAAATAATGGGGGAAAATATTCTCAGGGTAAAAGAAAAAGTGAGACTTCAAATTAAAAGTGTGAAAGTAAAAAGCCCACATCTAAACACAGGAAGCAGACATCTTCTCCAGCTGACCCCAAAACAATTTCCTTCTTTCCTTCCTGCTGACAGTGCTCCAGTTTGCGGCCGAGGCAGCAGGCAGACAACCTGTGACATCAGGAAATGCACGCCCCTTCCAGCCCCAGGGAATGGATTTTAATTCATCTTGGCGTGCATGCTCAGTCCCTTCAATCGTGTCTGACTCTTTGCATCCCTGTGGACTGTGGCCTACCAGGCTCCTCTGTCCATGGGATTCTTCCAGGCAAGAATGCTGGAGGGGGTGCCGTTCTCACCTCCCGAGGGTCTTCCCAACCCAGGGACTGAACCCTCATCTACTGTGACTCCTGCCTTGGCAGGCAGATTCTGTACCACTGAGTCAACTAGGAAGCCCATAGTTGGTCTCAACCAACTATAATAAATTACATTGTCTTTCACCAACAAGTGTTGTCCTAGTCCGTTCAGGCTATAACAAAATAACACTGACTGGGTGTCTTACAAGCAACAAACAGCGGTTTTGCACAGTTCTGGAGGCTGGAAGTCCGCATGGTTGGGCTGCGGCGAAAGCCTTCTTCCAGGTTGCAGACAGCTGATCTGTTGCTATGTCTTCACAGGGTGGACGGGGCTGTAGAGCTCTGTGGAGTCCCTTTTATAAGGGCACTAATCCCATTCATGACGGCTTTATTCTCATGACCTAATCACCTCCCAAAGGCCCCATCTGCTGATACTTTCTTGTTGTTCACTCGCTAAGTCTTGTCCAGCTTTTTGCAATCCAATGAACTGCAGCACACCAGGCTTCCCAGTCCTTCACTATCTCCTGGAGTTTGCTCAAATTCTTGTCCATTGAGTCAGTGATGCCATCCAACCATCTCATTCTCTGTTGCCCCCTTCTCCTGCCCTCAATCTTTCCCAACATCAGGGTCTTTTCCAATGAGTGTTCACATCAGGTGGCCCAAGTATTGGAGCTTCAGCTTAATCACCTCCTAATCATTTGGGGGGTTGGGGTTCAATATAAGAATCTGTGGGAACACAAACATTCAGATCATAGCAAATGTCCAGGGGTCAGTATCTCACTGTCCAGAGCCTGGCCACCAGATCCACTGTACTCTTCTTGACCGCTTCTTATGCTGCCTAGAAATGCATCGGACACATAACAGGCAGTTGGGTGTTAACCACTTTTGTTGACTGAATGAACAAAAGAATCAGTGAACCAACAAATGGCAAATGAGGAGGTGGGCAGCACCCCTCACTGTCCCTTGCACTTAAAGGTCCTTGCAGGTCCATGAGGATGGGAAGACTGGAAAATGCTGGAAAATTTCTTAGTTTTCTTACCACCGAGAAACGTCGGTGATTTAGGGAAGGCTCAATCGTGTCTGACTCTCTGCGACCCCATGGACTATTCAGTCCATGGAATTCTCCAGGCCAGTATACTGGAGTGGGGAGCCTTTCCCTTCTCCAGGGGATCTTCCCAACCCAGGGATGGAACCCAGGTCTCCCACATTGCAGGCAGATTCTTTACCAGCTGAGCCACAAGGGAAGCCTAAGAATACTGGAGTGGGTAGCCTTTCCCTTCTCCAGCAGATCTTCTTGGCCCAGGAATAGAACCAGGGTCTCCTGCATTGCAGGCGGATTCTTTACCAGCTAAGCCACAAGGGAAATCCTTAAGGAAGGGAGGGGCCCTCAGTAATTACTAACATAGAGATTTCTGCCAGCCTGGCAGGAAGGGGGACTAAAGGAGAAGAAGAAATAACACTAAGTGCCTGTCTGGATTTGTCATCTCACTTAATAATACGAGATTGTGAAACAGTCTCTAAACTATATTTTAATTAAATTAAAACATAGTTAGCTAATTCTGATTTAATTTACAGGAAAGTTGAGGCTTGGAGATATGAAGCAACTTGCCCAAGGTCATAGCGAGTGACTGGCAGAGCTGGGCTTGGAACTCGTACCCGACTCCAAACTCCGCTGCAGCTCACCTAACACCCTGGTAAGTCCAGTTCTGATTCTACTCCACCATTATTTATTAAACAGTTTCCTAGGGGTACCCTGGGGATATCTTACAAAGATAACATTGTTCTTTGAGAAAATGAATTTGAAACACTGAGTTTTTTTAAGAGTTGTGGCTCCCAGACAGGGCAGCCTGTAGAAAGTTGGTGAAGCTTGCTCTGCAGGGTTCCAGGATCTGGCTGGAGGTCCGGTGTCTTTGGACCTAGGTCTGCTGGAAGTGGAAAGTAGGGACAACAGAGAACCCAGAGAGCAGGATGTTCACACCATGGCACAAAATTTCCAAGCATCATCAAAAAGAAAGACAGGAAAAGAAATACCCTTTCTTTTGCTGATGGCAGTACTTTCCTTGCCAAGATGGCAATTCCTCATCTGCTGGTCCCTGGCACAGGAGTCTAAAGTTCCCAGGCAACAGCTGAAGCTGCTAGTCCAGGAAGACCCTTGCTGTGTCCCCCAGAAAGAGTGGGTTCCCTTTGAGAACAAAAAAAAATACTTTCTTTTATAAACTTCTTACTTGAGAATAGCTGTAGAGTTCCAGAACAGTTGTGAAGATAATACAGAGTTCCCATATACTTACCCCCAGCCTCCCCCTTCATCAGCATCTTTCATTAGGATGGCGCCCTTGTCACAATTAATAAATCAACATTCCTCCATTATTGTCAACTAAATAATAACACATTCATTTATTAAAGGATAATCAAATTAAAATATAGTTTACTAAATTATAATAAATAATTATTCAGATTTCCTTAGTTTTTTCCCTAATGTCTTTCTTCTGTTCTAGAATCCTATCCAGGATTCTACATTTTGTCATCCTGTCTCCCTCCGAGTTGTGACAGTCTAAGACTTTCCTTATTTGGGATGACCTTGGCGGCTCTGAGTAGTATTAGGTCAAGGGTTTCATAGGATGTCCCTCTGTTGGACTTAACCTGACGTTTTTCTCATCGAAAGGTCTGTGTGTGTTGACAGCGGTACAGCATCATTCTCATCACATTGTTTTCAAGGGTGTAGTATGACGTCACTGTGGAGGTTAACCTTGGTTACCTGAATGCAATAGTATTTGTCTGGTTAGAACTTTTTTTTTAAGCAGAGTACAGAGCTGTGGAGATAGGAAACACAAACCCCTCGGTGAGTTGTTGGGCATGACAGTAAGCAGGACCATACCTGCCTCCACTCCTTCAATTCAGGCGCTGTGCCTTCTCCCTGCTAGAGAGGCAGGGCCAGCCATAGAGAGGCCTCTGATTTAATGCCTACACTGTGTCCCCAAGGTTGGCACACCAGCCTTTCAAGAGTGTTGCCTCTGAGCTGGCACAGCCTTTCGAAGGCTGTTGCAGCCCTCACTGAGGCTGGCTGGTGCAGGGTGGTGTGGTGTATGATGTGAGCAGTGGATCCCATGGTCAGAGGCTCAACCCCGCCCCCTCCTCACTGAGAAGTAGGAACGGTTGGATGTATAGTAAGTGTGATTCCATGCCTACAGATCAGGCATTCCATAAGCCACCAGTTAATAGTGCTGCCTGAGCCTCTGTGGCAGGAAAGGTAAATCCATACCTGGAGTAGGTATCTATCCCCTTGGGGATGAACCATTGGCCATTCCAGGATGCAAGGGCCCAATTAATTTGATTTGCCACAAACCGACTGGTTGATCTCTTCAAGGAATCATGCCATATCAGAGGTTTCTGGTGGGTCTGTGTTGCCGCAGGGTAGACATTTGGAGGCAGGGAGAGTTAGACTGATTCCAGTAGGTGGGTGTCCCTGCTGTTGAGCCCACGCATAGCCCTCACCTCTGCCACGATGGCCCCTCCAGTCACATGCCTATATTGTCCCTTCTAGGTGGTCAGTGACGAAGCCCAGTTAATGTCCACTGGCTGAGTCATGTCATCTGCTTCATCTGTGGTAAGTGCCCTCAGTGAGCATTAATGTGTGATATCCAGGCATGCGTCTCTACCCCACTGCCTGTCTCTGGGCTTCCAGCCCCACCAGCTGCCTAGGTCAGCGGCCACTCAGGAACCTGCACATCTCACTCTCGCCGCTTCTTCTTGCACACGAAGCAGATGACACTACTCACTTCAGAAATGGGCCTTGGTCTGTCACCCACCCAGGAGTGAAGGGGGAAGACTCAAGTTGAGCGTTGTGGTCTAAGGGTTGGTGGCTGTGGGAACCTACTGGGGTTTTGTTTGATTGGTTAGATTTTTGTGATGGCGGCAGTGGGGGTGGGGTCTCCTAAAGGCCCCTTCACAGATCAAAAAAGACATATTTGTACCAAAGTCAACTGGGTCTCTATCCATGTACCTGCCCTTAGTTCTACTCTTATTCATGACACAAAAGGTGTTCATAGTAAGCACAATATTTAAAGTAACTTACCAGAATGACCTGCAACATGCCACGTATTATATATCGACCGCTGCTTTCATTTACTGAGGCTTTTCTATGGGCTGGGCACTGTGCCAAGCTCATTACCTGCATTTTCACATTACATACTCATGGCAACCCTATGAGTTTGGCAGTTTATTATTTTCATTCAACACATGAGAAGACAGAAGCCCCAAGAAGTCTCCCAATCTAACTCAATACTCTTAACCATTCTGCTATTGGGCTTCAAATATGTCCTCTTGAAAGCAATTATGCTGCTTAGAAATACACATATGCATGCAGCTATGGATATCTGTATACAGATGCACAGCCAAGTAGATCTTCTATGCTGAATATTTGAGAAGTGGAAGGAATAAAAATCCTCCTTGCCTGTTCCTCCCATGGGCTGGGTGCAATGGGAGGAAGTTGGAAGCAAGACAGTGCATCAACACAGCCCACATGGGCCACCAGGGCACAGAGCATCTCTGGGGTGGGGTGGAAAAGGTGGAGAGTAAGTTTATAGAAGAGAACCATCACCCTGGTTTGCCATCTCTCTCCCCAGCCAAGATGTAATTTCTAAAAGCACAGAGTTGTATGGACTTTTGTTGCTGTTATTCACTGATATATCCCAAACACCTAGAATAGTTTCTCACACAGAGTAGATGCATAGGAAACATTTATTAAATAAATGAATGATTTCTTCCAAGAGTCAACTGACCAGCCAACATCATTTAGGTTAGGAGACAGCAGACTATGGCAGGGACCCAATCCTGCCCTCTTCCTGTTTTTGTAAATAAAGTTTTATTGAAACAGCCATGCCTATTTGTTTACATATTGTCTGTAGCTACTTTTAAGCTACAACAAAAGAATTAAGCAGGTGCTGCTAGACTAGACAGCCTGCAAAACTGAAAGTAGGTTACTGTCTAGTCCTTTCCAGGAAAAGTTTGCTGACTTCTCTGGTTGTAGGGCTTGGAGAAAAGGAGAAAATAAAGAGCCAGGGGTCAGGAGTCATTGCATGTCAAGACCTAGGCAGGTTGTAATGGGAACTGTTTTCTGAGCCTGAATTCTGTTTAGTGCATCACCTCTGCACAAATCCCACATGATCCTGAAGAAGCAAGTCTTCTCATGTAGAAGAAAACTCCTTCACAAAGACCTCTCCTCCACAGGTGAAATTAATGGTGCCATCCACGAATAGATGCTTTGTCTGACAGGCTTCAGTGGGTTCTCATTCTATTAACCCTGGTGACTTATGTAGTGAAGAGATGCCTAAGGTGGTTCTACCCAAAGAGCTTCCATTTGCCAGACTTCTTGGATCAAGCCGAGGAGGATGGCGACACTCTTACCCTCCTGCGTGCCCTTGCTCACCAGAACTCTCTTCTAGAGTCTCCACAGGGTTTAAGCTCAACTATGAATCACATTTTCCCCCTCAGTTTTAGACCTAGAACCACAAACGTCAGCTCAAGTATTTAACTTTGGGGAAGGCAAGGTGAAGGTTACAGAGCACGGGGCAGTTTAAATTTCCAAAAAACCTTCAGCATGGCAGGGCGTGGTAAGGAAGCCTTCTAACTGCTCTAAGCCACCGAAGTCCATCACAGTGACTGCTTCTGCAGGCCTCGTTCCACTGCCGATCCTTTATCAGTCATCCTCTTAGTCTCCCCCTCAGAAAAGGCATCTATAATCATCACTTTCTGTTACGGACTGACTGTGTCTCTCTTAAAATCAACATCTTGAAGCCCTAACCTCTGATGTGATGAGATTTAGAGGAGGAGCTCTTGGAAAATAATTAGGTTGTGATGGTGGAGCCTTCCTGACTGGGATTAGCACTACAAGATCGTATGGCCCACAAAACAGAAAACGCTTACTGTGTGGTCTCGGCCATTGAGGATCCAAGAAGGTGGTCATCAACAAGCCAGGAAGCAGATCTTGCCCAGAACCCAACCGTGCTAGAACTCTGACATTGGACTTTTAGCCTGCAGGACTCTGAGCAAGAAATGTCTGCTGTTTAAGCCCTGACTCATCAGGCTATGCTTCCCATGAGGCACTGGTGGTAAAGAACCTACCTGGCAATGCAGGAGCCACGAAAGAGGCTGGTTCGATCCCTGGGTCAGGAAGATGCCCTGGAGGAGAGCATGGCAACCCCATATTCTTGCCTGGGACTCCCATGGACAGAGGAGCCTGGCAGGCTACAGTCCATGGAGTCACAAAGAGTCGGACACAACTGAGTGACTCAGCACGCACCACAGCCTATGGGATTTATTAGAGTAGCCTGAGCCAACTCATCTTCTCCATCTTTGTGGGGTGCTTCCTGCCTCTAAACCCCAATATTACATGGCAGCCCTCTCTACAAAGCCCACCAGGATAACCACAGTCATCAGTCAGACTGAAATTCTACGTACTCAGAGACACAGTCTTTGCATCCATAAAATGGCGTTTTGATACCCATTGACTGCATGGACACCAACAGTAAGTCATTTGCATCCAGGATAATCCAGACAAAATAAACAGCTGAGCCCTAACTCAGGGGAGCAAGGTTTTGCTGATGCAGTACTTCTCCTGGTGAGACTTCATTGGGGTGAATGAATTATCCTCAAGGGTTTCAGTAACTCCCTGATCAATTTATGAACCTGGGGAATACACACCTATTATACCACATAAATTGTGGTTCTGCTAACCTGCAGGGAATACAAACAACTTATTACTGGAAGCTTCTTTACATTGCCAAATGTAGCAGTAGTAATATTATTAATATTTCATTTGGAGGAGCCAAAACTGAGGACATAGAAGACACCCTCCACCCACCACTTCTCAGCACACACTTTTTCAGAACATACGCAATAGTTCAGAGAGACACGTGGCTGATTTGGGGTGACATTATGGTAACCTGTGCTAGTCTTGCTTTATTTCACAAGATTCTGTTTTTGAGAGCCTTTGGAGAATGAGGACCATGAAAAGGTATTTCTGGCACTGTGGGGGATGTTTGCTGTAGTAACTGTTTAAAGACAGTTGGAATGAAAGCTTAAATACTTATGTAATAGAGAGACGTACTCACATCTGTGTGTAAAATAAGCAGATAAAATGGTGCTCAAATTAGATCTGATTCTCCCCCTAGAATTGGCAATGTGCGAGTGAGGCTGGCAAGTGATGGCAGGCGTCAGATGACAGCCAAATGAGAATGGCAAAACTGCAACGCCAGCCTCATCCAGGCGGCCACTGTCAGGCGACTCGCCCATCCATAAAGAAGCAAATGGAAAAGACCGCAAGAGCTGGGATGCTGAGATGGCAGAACAATGGTTTGAGGAGTGCCAGCAAATCAGTGTTCAATCAACATGAATGTTTGTCTGAAGTCCGATAGAACTGCAAGACCAATATTTAATTCACTTACGCCAAGTCCACCCACCATCCCAGACAGGCTTAATATCAATAAGATTGCCCTGGTCCAACGTGTATGTCATAAAAGAAAATGATCATTCTTATGGGTCCCCCCAGTGATTGGGGAAACTGGTGAGATATTTCTGGTGCTATTTTGAAAAGTTGAATCCAATGGAATGAAAACAAAGATGCCTATCTGAAACTACCACTTGAGGGAAAAGGCAAAATAAAAGATGTAAGTAAAACAACGCGGATACCCTGCAGTTAGTTATCAGCTAATGCATGTGGTCGGCCTTACCTGGATTTGGACTTACGGTTTCTTGTTTTTCTTTAACACTGACATCTCAGCGCTGAAGACAAATGTTTGTTCACTTGTTTAGAGCAAGAAATGGGTTATGCTGGTTTGTAGGGGCTTCCCAGGTGGCGTTAGTGGTAAAGAACCCACCTACCAATGCAGGAGACCCAAGAGACGCAGATTCAACCCCTGGAGGAAGAAATGGCAACCCACTTCAGTATTCTTGCCTGGAGAATTCCATGGACAGAGGAGCCTGGTGGGCTACAGTTCATGGGGTATCACAGAGTCAGACACAACTGAAGTGACTTAGCATGCACAAACGCACAGTGAAGTGGGATTTCTTTAAAAAATTCAGAACGTATTACATACCAGTGGGATTTGAGGGGCTTCCCTGCTATCTCAGCTGGTAAAGAATCTGCCTGCAATGCAGGAGACCTGGGTTCGATCCCTGGGTTGAGAAGATCCCCTGGAGAAAGGAATGACTACCCTCTCCAGTATTCTGGCCTAGAAAATTCCACAGATCGTGTAAATCCGTGGGGTCCCAAAGAGTTGGACATGACTGAGTGACTTTCACTTTCACAGTGGGATTTGAAGGGAGAGGGTCTGGTTGAAAGTAAAAACAAGCTTCCCGCAAGGATATTTTCGACTATGAAAGAATTGAAAAGAAGTCGGTTCCTTAGGTTTCTGTTTGGAAAACAAAGCACAGTTTCCTCTTCAGTTTTCTATTTTGTAAACAATTTGGCACAATAACATCGCCTCCCGTTTTCATTTGACCAGCTCACAGTATGAGGTCAAGTTGAAGAGCTAAAAGGAAGTCTCAGGAAGAACGGCACTGAAAAGAAGCTCGGAATTCAGGGCTCTCCGGGGAGGGGTTGAGGAGCCGTGGGGACGGGGCATCAGGAAGGGGCCGCTGGCCACGGCCCCAGAGCCCCAGGCCCGCAGGCCCCACGCGGGAAGAGTGGGCGGCCATCTGTACTCAGGCTTCTCTCTGGCAGAGGGACGGCGTGGTTTGCCCTTGGTGGGGGCTGAGGGCAGGCCCAGCCCGTGGAGGAGGCCTCTGGAAGGCTCTTTCCAGGCACTCTGCCTGCCTGCCAGAGAAGCCGGACAGCTGAACACAGCGTTGGGTTTTGAAGCAAGTCTGACGGGGAACCAAGAGCCAGAAACCAGGGTCCCTCTCTTCTGCCAAAGCCGCTTCTGTGGCGGCATCGCGGCTCTGGGATACCTGTGTCCAGATGGACACTTTGACCTTGGCCGTGGCCACGCAGGATCTCTTCTGTCCATGCCGGGCCTGTGCTTGGCCGGACTGCACGAAGGGCGGGAGGGGGTGGCCATCTGGCGTGGGAGGTGCTGGCTGACAGGTGGCTTAGCGGCGGGAGAACTTTCCAGGCTGAAACAAATCTGAGGATGGCCGTGGAGTTCACAGAACCCTCAGGGTCAAGGTGGATGGTGGAGGGGAAAGGTCAGCCCCCAGGAACGGGGTCGCCCTCAGTGCTGCTGCCCTCCCGTGGCCCTGAACAAAATCCCTGGACCACAAGCCTGCCACCACCCAAGGGGAGGGCAGAGGACAGGGGCCATGAGAGGAGGAGGGGTTTTGGGGGTCCCTATACATGGACCACTGCCCACAACCTCGTGTGTCCCAAGCCATGTTCAGGGTGGCCTTTAATGACTATTCTGGTAGCTTCTTTTGGAAGGTGATGGGTTTGGCCTGATCCTACATGACTCGGGCTTGAGGGGCAGTGGCGCAAGGGTTTCTGTCCCTGGTGCTCAGGGACCTGCTGCCACCAGCCTGGCTGCTTTGCCAAAGGACATGGAAAACACCTGGGGCAGGAGCAGCCACGGTCATCTATACAGTCTCTCTTGACTTTGCAAAGCCCTTGAGCTCACATGTGTTCATTTATCAAGTGAGGGAGACAAATCTGGTAGACAGTCTCTAGATTCCTCGGGAGGAATGAGGACTTTGCAGCCAGACAATTACAAGCTTGAGTCCTGGCTCTATCACTTACGAGTTACTTGATCTTGGAGGAATTACCTGTCTCACCTGAGCCTTCAGTCTCTCATTGGTGAAGCCTCATCTAATCTGAGGATGAGTGGGACAAAGCTCTCAGAGGAGTGGGTGCAGTCAGTTGATCTCTTTCTGAAGGTCTCTTCAGTTTAAAAATTCTGTGATTCTGTATATGCTGGAAAACCCCATCTTAATCTGCAGCGTCTTTGGGATCCTATCCTGCCAGGACTGACTTTCTTGCACAGACAGGAGATGGCACCTTTGCACACGCATCTTCTCTATAGAAGGTATGGCTGCCATGCAATCACCTGGACTGGGGAAATCACTAGTCCCACCAGCGGTAAGCCCCATCAGCGATTTCCCTTCCAGCTGCTGAACCACTCAGGGCATTCCCCACAGGCTCGGTGTCCTTCTTGGCCCTGGGCTGCTTCTTCAGGGAAGTCTTGGCCACCTGATGTGAAGAACTGACTCACTGGAAAAGACCCTGATGCTGGGATAGATTGAAGGTGAGAGAAGAAGGCAATGACAGAGGGTGAGATGGTTGGATGGCATCACTGACTCAATGGACATGAGTTTCAGTAAGCTCCAGGAGTTGGTGATGGACAGGGAGGCCTGGTGTGCTGCAGGCCATGGGGTGGCAAAGAGTCAGACACGACTGAGCAACTGAACTGAACTGAGTTCTCAGAGATTCACACCCACCTCATGTGGAAGGGGTCTGGTCCTTCCACCAGTGGCCCTGAACCACAGGAGCATAACAAGACTACACTAGAAGCTTTGCCAAGGGGTAGGTGGCCAGCCCACCTGGAACTCCTGTACCAGAGATTTGCTGAGGGGTCTGGGGGTCTGCTTTTCCGAAAGCTGAGGATGCATGGAAAAAAGAAACTGATAACTAGTGGGCAAACAGCATCAAAGGAAGCATTTAGAAAGCAATGGAGAATTTGTAAAGAAAAGAATGTACTTTATTCGGAGGTTATCTTTGCAAAAAGGCATGATGAATAATTCATTCTTTTTACTAATTCAACATCAGTTTATTGACTACCGAGTACAGTATATGTCCCATCATTCTGGAGGCTCAAAATCCTGAAGCTGAACCACTCTTTAGAGATGGAACCTTCCAGACTCATGATTCTCCAGGTGAGGAGAATGAGGCCCAAGAAGAGATACGACTCAGCTGATATTATACAGCCAGTGGCTTCAGAGAGCTAGCGGCCAGATGTCCACCCCCACCGCCACACCCCTGTCCAGCAGGGATCATAGACAAGTTTTGTTTCATCTGCCAAGGTTCTTTTGCCAACTTCAAGGGGGGAAAAAAAATAATCTTCTTATTAAGATCTGACCACATGGGACCCTGGGGCTGTGTCTCCCCCAGGCAGGATCTGCCGAGGCCTGCCTCCCTTCAAAGGAAGCGGGGGCCTCGCTTGGCCATGAGCCTGCCCTCCGCTTGGACTTCGTTTATGTCACCTGCCTGGCCCCTGGGATGAGAGTTTGCATCCCTGCCTGAGGGAGAAGAGACTGGAAGAAAGAGAAGCACCAATGACATCTTCCCCGCCCAGATCTGCAAATAGGGAGGGGCGGCCAGCCAGGTGCCCAAGGAGCCCTCCGGGGCCAGACCTCGGTTAGACATTCCAGCAAGAAAACGATGGTTATATCGAGGTTGAAATGAAGACGTATGACTGACTTATTTACACTCACGTTATGAGAAAGCTGTATGAGCCATGGGGATTTTTCACTGGCCCTGATGCCATGAGTCCTAGAATTTGGGGTCTTCTTATCCAGACTGACAGAAATAAAAGCTTAATCCTGAAAAGAAAAAGAAAGAAAGAAAGAATTGGGGGCTTCTTTCCCAGAGGACCTTGATATCCCCAGTGTCCACAAAGATTTAGAAGGGTTTTTCTCAATCTTTCTCCCCACCACGGAGAGGCAGCCTGCCCTTTCCCACTTCCTTTGCCTGCTGGGACCAGCTCCCGCCTCCCCCAGACACTGAGCCAACGTCTCCCCACGCTTTCCCCACTCCCCCCAAGAGAGTCCATTGCCAAGGAGGGTCTGGAGTCTTCGGTTGCATTCATTGGGAGTTCAGACAGGAATTTACCTTGACTCTTTCTCATTCTGCAAATTAACCGTGCTAGCACAGCAGACGGTAAATGTTTAACTCCGGAGGAGAGCCCTCTGAAGATGCTTTAGCAGTGCTTTTCTGCAGCCAGCCCACGTGCTGAGTGTAAAGAATTACATTAAATCAGGCCCAGACCTGACCGTCCCCACAGCCCCTCCTTTCTCAGATGTGAGGTGGTGCCTTGAACCCAGACAGTCCTCCCCCCATTTACTCTGAATGAGTCGGGTTTTACAGAACATTTGCAAATAGAAGTGCCGGGCTCAAGACTGTTTTATTAAAGGACGATGTAGCTGAGCTGGGGGCAACAGAGACTTCACGCCAGCCATTGACTGGAAACTGTCACCATCCTGCCCAGAAAAGCAGCAGCCTAGAGCCAATCTTAAGGACCATGGAGGTGAGACCTCCATAAATTCCATTTTTACGTGATCCTTCCAGAGCAGGTGAGGGAAGGGGCTGAAACAACAGAACAAAAGGACCAAGGGCAGTGTCCTCTGGCCCTTTGAGTGTCCTAAAAATGGACAGGGTCACTGCTGGGCACGAGGTGTTCACTCTGTCCCATCCCCTCATTGCTGCTCAGAGCCTGTTCATCCTCCAGGCTCCTCCAGGCCCTCTCCGCCACCCAGCAGCCCTGCTCCCCCCACAGCTTCCCCCAGCCTCACAGCTCAGACCTTCCAGCCCTGGGCCCTTCTGCAGCCCTCACCTCCCTGGCACTGGCTCCCATCCATCCCATGCTCAGAATCTGCTCCACGACCTCAGCATCCACCCAGGGCTGCCCTGCTCTGTGCTCAGCCCCTGGAGGCAGAAACGGCTGGCTCATCTGTCTCCTCCACTCTCCCCACACTTCCTGAGCATCTCCAATGGTGCCGAGCCCAAAGCAGACGCTCAGAACTGTTTGCTCAAGTGAAGACAATGACAGAGTTTAGTACAGCAGGGAAATATACGAGAATTATGTGTCAAAGAAAGTCTGATTACAGAGTATTCCAGGGCCAGGGATTCCTATGGAAATGACCTTATTTGGAAGTTGGGATTTGTACCTTAACTGATTCAGTTACTCCTTGTCCCTGAGCACCTGCTCTGTGCCAGGCACCACAAGTGTTTCAGCCCTCTGGCATGCCATGGTAAGTCACTTCAGTCACATCCGACTCTTTGCCACCCTATGGACTGTAGCCCACCAGGTTCCTCTGTCCATGGGATTTTCTAGGCAAGAATTCTGGAGTGGGTTGCCATGCCCTCCTCCAAGTTCAGCTCTCTTTGTTGTTCAGTCACTAAGTCCTCTTTGGGACCCCATGGACTCCAGCACACCTCCAGACTCTCAGGCCTCCCTGTCCTTCACTGTCTCCCAGCGTTTACTAAAACTCTTGTCCACTGAGTCGGTGATGCCATCCAACCATCTCGTTCTCTGTTGCCCCCTTCTCCTCTTGCCCTCAATCTTTCTTAGCATCGGGATCTTTTCCAATGAGTTGGCTCTTTGCATCAGGTGGCCAAAGTATTGGAGCTTCAGCTTCAGCATCAGTCCTTCCAATGAATATTCAGAGTTGATTTCCTTTAGGATGGACTGGTTGGATCTCCTTGCAGTCCAAGGGACTCTCAAGAGTCTTCTTCAGCACCACAGTTCGAAAGCATCAATTCTTTGGCAGTAAAAACCACCAAAACAAATGGCTGAAAACAAGAGCCCAGGACTAAGTGAGGCCCCTAGGGCCCCAGGTTTAAGGAGATATTCACTCTCAAGGCCCAACAAGTTACAGGGTGGGCACTTCCTTATACCTCTGCCCTAGGTGCCTTCTGGCCTCAACGCAGTCCCTGCCATAAGACAACAACCATTTCATCTCGTGGAGCTGTGGGGCTCCTGGCTCAGCAGGGAGGCTCTTCTAATGCTCTCACCTGAGATGGTATGGAGTTGCAGCAGGTTGGAATCTGGGGCTGGAGTCATCCGGGGGTTCCACTGAAATGCTGGGACAGTTGGGCCACTCTCCCTCCCCATGTGGTATTGCCACGTGGTCTCTCCAGAAAGACAGTCAGGCTTATGGGGCAGTTCAGGCACCCCGAGAGCGTTCCAAGAGTGGGGAATGCAGAGTCCCAGACGCTGGAGAGGCCGAGCCCAGAACTGGTGCAGCTTCCTTTCTGCAGCACCCTTATCGTCAATTCAGAACCAGCCAAGATCGGAGGAGTGGGGCATGCATACGCCTCTCAGTGTGGTGAAGACTTTGTGGCCGTTTTAACTCCCCATGAAGAATTAGAGAATGCGCTGTTCCCGCACTCCAGGAGGGATTGGAAATAGGACGGTTGGCTGACCTGGGCTGGAACCCAGGCTTCACCACTTTCTCCAAGTTTTATTTTTGTCATTTATAAAATGGAGACGCTATTATCTGCCCGACAAGGTAGATGCCTGCTGTGTGCCAAGTACTATGACTGATCCCAGATATAAGGTGGTGAACAAGACAGATGGTGGTGGTTCTAGTGAAATGATGTTCTCATCAGAGAGATTATTTTTAAATGAAATATATCAATAAATTGATTACAAACTGGACACAGTTTTATGAAGGAAAAGCAGAGGGTGCTGAAATAATAAACGATTAGGGAGAAGGATGGGGGACCATTCAATACAAGGGCACTAAGCCGAGACCTGGACGCTCAGAGGAGCTTAGGACTGACGGCAACTGAGCCCCAGGGGAGACGGGACGGGGGAGGTGGGAGGTGGGGATACTTCAGACTGAGGGGGAAGGGAGAAGGCTTTGTGGTGAAAACACGCTGTTCATTGGCTTACCACTAACCCTGATAAGTAAGACAAAACTGTGAGCAATCAATTTGCAAAAAAACATTATGAGCACCAGATGCCAAGCAGCAGTAGCCCCGGGGCAGAAAAGTATTTGGTGTTGACTATTCTATTGAAGGTCTGAATGATGGTGCAGAAGTGATCCCCCTAATGCCTTTAAGACTAAGAAAGCCCAAGCCTTGCCCTCCTCAAAGCTCCGATCTCTTGGGAATGTTCACCAACACCACAGGGACAAGAGTGGTGGCGTAAAACTTCAAAACTACCTCCCCTTTCCCGACGTCTAAGTCCCCTTCTTGCGGACTCTCACCACCCAGCAGTGCCAGCCTCCACCACACCTCCTCACTGGCATCTTCTCACCTGCTGCTTCCTTCCTCTCTTTCTTCCAGCGCTGATGACTGGATCCAGCGAGCCAGTCTGTCTCCTCTTGAGACCTTTCCAACCCGATGATGATTTCGTCATCAGCATGCGCACTCCATCCATCTCAGGCCTTATGACTTCTCAGCTGCCTCTGACCTCCATCCGCCCCCATCCACTCAGTGGCTACACTCTGGCCCTCTTCACCACACTGAACTACTCCGGGGTGGACATCATGAGGTCAGGCCCCAGTCTCTGACCACTCGCGCCTCTCTTCCTCCTGGCCTTCTCACTCCGTCATCCCGCCTCAGAGCTTCTTCCCCATTTTGAGAACCTTGGGGGCAGCTGAGCTTTCCTTATACGTCTCTTTCTGGCTTCCCTTTACCCTAACAATTAGGCAACAGGTTCTCCTAAGCACCACCCTGATAACACCCTCATCCTTATGCTTACCTCACACCTCCTGACAAGCCTCTTCTAAATAAACCCTTTGATAAACCCAGTCCTACCCCTAACTCTCTCTTAAATCCATGGTAGTTGGATGTCCCCCTCCAGCACTCCATCAGAAAGGCTCGCTCATGCCCCTTGAGTCAGTGATGCCATCCAACCATCTCATCCTCTTTCACCCCCATCTCCTCCTGCCCTCCATCTACAGCATAACATTCACAACCCGCACAATCCAAAAGCACTCAAAATACAAGGAGACAGGAAAATGCAATGCATTTTTCAAGAGAAAGAATGCTTTTTAAAAGACTGCTTTTTCTGTATTTTAAAAATGTTTGTAATAAGACATAGAAGAAATGAAGTGTGAAGTCGCTCAGTCATGTCTGACTCCTTGCAACCCCACGGACTGTAGCCTAGAAGGCTCCTCTGTCCATGGAATTTTCTAGGCAAGAGTACCGGAGTGGGTTGCCATTTCCTTCTCCAGGGGATCTAACCCACCCAGGGATCGAACCCGGGTCTCCCGCATTGCAGGCAGACGCTTTACCTAGGAAAATATCAAAAGCATACATTTCTATAATCTAACCATATCTTACCACCTCCATTGTTAAAATGGATATAGTCAAATGGAGATGTTAAAATAACCCTATGAAAATGGCAGGTGGGAACACCACACTAATTTCCAAATGGATCTTTTGTTTTCATCTTTGCCTTCCTAGAGCCTACTCCCAACACAGCACCAGAGAAACCCTCTCAAAATAGAAGTTAGATCATAACAGGCTTTTGCTATACAAATAGGATCGAAGAATGTATATACCATGGAATGCTACTCAACCATTCCAAAAAACAAAATTTTGCTATTTGCAACAACATAGATGGACTTAAAGAGAATTATGCTAAGAGAAATAAGACAGAGAGAGGCAAATGCTGTGTGATATCACTTATATGTGGAATCGAAGAAATACAAAAATTAGTCAATATGACAAAAAAGGAGCAGACTCATGGATATGGAGAACAAACTAGTGATTACCAGTGGGGAAGGGGGCAGTATAGGGGTGGAGGAGGGGTAAGCACAAAATACTGGGTATAACATAGGCTCAAGGATATATTGTACAACACAGGGAATATAGTTAATATTTTGGAATACCTGTAAATGGAAAGTAATCTTTAAATTTTTCAGAAAAAATTTTTTTAATTTTTTAATTGAATGCTCAGGAAAAGCAAAAGTTAAAAGTCTTAAAAAAATAGGAACAAAGAACAAGGGCAATAAATGGAAACTGTTAGAAATCATTAATGTCTAGTGGTAAATATTAATCCAGCTAAATGTATCAAATTCAATAACAGATTAAAAGGATAATCCATCATTATTAAGCAGAGTTTATTCTAAGACTGCAAAGTTGTTTCACATGCTAAATTTAATCAACATAATGCACCACATTTTCAAATAATATGATCATCTCAATAGATGCAGAACAAGTATTTAATAGAAGTCAATATCCATTCATAACAAAAATAAGAGTAGTAGGAAACTTCTTTAAATTGAGAAACAATACCCCCTAGAAAAGCTAAAACAAGCATCATAATTAATGGTAAAATATTGAAATCCTTTCCTTACCTTATTAGAAATAAGACAATATTAGATATGACAAGATTAGACAATATTAGAAAGATATTAGAAAGAAAGATATTAGAAAGACAAGATTAGACAAGATAAGACAATATTAGACAAAATAAGACAATATTAGAAATAAGACAAGATTGCTCACTGTCATTAACTTTTTTTTAACATTGTACTAGAGATCGTCACCGGTGCAACAAAGCAAGGAAAAATGCTTAAGTACAGAGAAAGAAAAACTAAACTGCCATTATTCACAGACAAGTTTGAATCTTAGAAATGTAAAAGATGATACAAATAAGTAAATTTAACAGTGGATATAAGGTCAAGATACAGGAATCAGTTGCAACAGCAACACATCGTAAATTATATTCAAAAATGATATCATTTACAACATCAGAAAACAGAATATCCAGGAATAAGTTTAACAAAAGATGTTACAAAGTTGATACACATAACAAAAGGCAAACAATATCCATGGGAATGAAAGAAGACGAAGAGAAAGAGAAAGGAAGACCACACTCACAAACTTAAAGGGTCAATACAATAATGACCCTGATGCTGGGAAAGATCTAAGCCATAGTCAGCTCCTGGTCTTGTTTTTGCTGACTCTATAGAGCTTCTCCATCTTTGGCTGCAAAGAATATAATCAATCTGATTTCGGTGTTGGCCATCTGGTGATGTCCGTGTGTAGAGTCTTCTCTTGTGTTGTTGGAAGAGGGTGTTTGCTATGACCAGTGCATTCTCTTGGCAAAACTCTATTAGCCTTTGCCCTGCTTCATTTTGTGCTCCAAGGCCAAATGTGCCTGTTACTCCAGGTATCTCTTGACTTCCTACTTTTGCATTCCAGTCCCGTATAATGAAAAGAACATCTTTTTTGGGTGTTAGTTCTAGAAGGTCTTGTAGGTCTTCGTAAAACCAATCACCAGCTTCTTTGGCATTATAATGGTTGGGGCCTAGACTTGGATTACTGTGACATTGAATGGTTTGCCTTGGAAATGAACAGAGATCATTCTATCATTTTTGAGACTGCACCCAAGTACTGCATTTCGGACTCTTTTGTTGACCATGAGGGCTATTCCATTTTTCTAAGGGATTCCTGCCCACAGTAGTAGATATAATGGTCATCTGAGTTAAATTCTCCCATTCCAATCCATTTTAGTTCCCTGATTCCTAAAATGTCAACGTTCACTCTTGCCATCTCCTGTTTGACTACTTCCAATTTGCCTTGATTCACGGACCTAACATTCCAGGTTCCTATGCAATATTGTTCTTTACAGCATCGGAATTTACTTCCATCACCAGTCACATCCACAACTGGGCATTGCTTTTGCTTTGGCTCCGTCTCTTCATTCTTTCTGGAGTTAGTTCTCCACTGATTTCCAGTAGCATATTGGGCACCTACTGACCTGAGGAGTTCATCTTTCAGCCCTTTCATACTGTTCATGGGGCTCTCAAGGCAAGAACACTGAAGTGGTTTGTTATTCCCTTCTCCAGTGGACTGTGTTTGTCAGTATGTGAACCATGAACTTCCAGATGTTCAAGCTGGATTTAGAAAAGGCAAAGGAACCAGAAATCAAATTGCTAACATCCGTTGGATCATCGAAAAAGCAAGAGTTCCAGAAAAACATCTACTTCTGCTTTATCGACTCTGCCAAAGCCTTTGATTGAGTGGTCGCAACAAACTGTGGAAAATTCTTAAAGAGATGGGAATACCAGACCACCTTGGCTGCCTCCTGAGAAAACTGTATGCAGGTCAAGAAGGAACAGTGGGAACTAGACATGGAACAGCAGACTGGTCCCAAATCAGGAAAGGAGTACATCAAGGCTCTGTATTGTCAACCTGTTTATTTAACTTATATGCAGAGTACATGATGCAAAATGCTGGGCTAGATGAAGCACAAGCTGGAATCAAGATTACTGGGAGAAATATCAATAACCTCAGATACGCAGATGACACCACCCTTATGGCAGAAAGTGAAGAACTAAAGAGTCTTTTGATGAAAGTGAAAGAGGAGCATGAAAAAGTTGGCTTAAAACTCAATATCCAGAAAACTAAGATCATGGCATCCAGTCCTATCACTTCATGACAGATAGATGGGGAAAAAATGGATACAGTGAGAGACTTTATTTTGGGGGTCTCCAAAATCACTGCAGATGGTGACTGCAGCCATGAAATTAAAAGACGCTTACTCCTTGGAAGAAAAGCTATGACCAACCTAGACATCATATTAAAAAGCAGAGACGTTACATTGCCAACAAAGGCCTGTCTAGTCAAGGATATGGTTTTTCCAGTGGTCATGTATGGATGTGAGAGTTGGACTATAAAGAAAGCTGAGTGCAGAAGAATTGATGCTTTTGAACTGTGGTGTTGGATAAGACGCTTGAGAGTCCCTTGGACTGCAAGGAGATCCAACCCATCCGTCCTAAAGGAAATCAATCCTGAATGTTCATTGGAAGGACTGATGTTGACGCTGAAACTCCAATATTTTGGCCACCTGATCCGAAGAGCTGACTCATTTGAAAAGACCCTAATGCTGGGAAAGATGGAAGGCAGGAGGAGAAGGGGAAGACAGAGGATGAGGTGGTTGGATGGCATCACCGATTCAATGGACATGGGTTTGAGTAAGCTCCGGGAGTTGGCGATGGACAAGGAAGCTGGTTTGCTGCCGTCCATGGGATGGCAAAGAATCGGACATGACTGAGAGACTGAAATGATTGATGTGAGGTGGTGGTGATGATTCACTTTTCCTACGTGGCTATCCAGGTGACTCAGCTTTATCTATTGAAAGGTTCATCTCCTGTTGCACTGATGCGTCTCTGTCCCAAGTGCAGTGCTTGCATATGTGTGGGTCTCTTCCTGGATCCTGTGCTCCGTTCCACTGCTCTATTTGCCAATACCACACTGGCTGCTTTCCTCCAGTTTTGCAATAAATCTTCATATCTAACCAGGTTAGAAATCAAAGGAGTGGTTACCTTTTGGTGGACAATCTATGAGAGTACAAAAGGGGCTTTTGTTTGTTGTTCAGTCACTAAGTTGTGTCCAACTCTTTGCGACCTCATGGACTTCAGAGAAGCATGCCAGGCTTCTCCGTCCATCACCAACTCCTGGAGCTTGCTCAAACTCATGTCCTTTGTGTCGATGCCACCCAGCCATCTCTTCTTCTGTTCCCCCCTTCTCCTCCTGTCTGCAATCATTCCCAGCATCAGGGTCTTTTCCAATGAGTAGGCTCTTTGCATCAAGTGACTACAGTTTTGGAGCTTCAGCTTCAGCATCAGTCCTTCCCATGAATATTCAGGGTTGATTTTCTTTAGGATTGAAGGGGGTTTAGGGGTGCTCCTAATTTTATTTATCTTTCAGTTGGTTAAATGGATGTGTTGACTTTGTGAAAATGTATTGAGTTTTACACTTTGTGCTCTATTTTGTACCTGTGTGAAAAGCTTACTTAAAACGAACATGAATATTAAGCCCATAATGAAATCGTTGATCCATCTGATAAAAGAATACCAGAGAGATGAGGTTCTTTTAAAAATACTATTATCAAAAAATTCAGTGGAACAGCAGAATGAGCATGGCTAAAGCCCAGGCTGGTATTCTCAATCGGGAATCGGCAAACTTTCTCTGTAAGAGCCAAATAGTTGGCATTTCAGGCCCTGCGAGCCCTGCAGCCCCTGTCACACCCGCTTCACTATGCCGTCGTGCCCCAGAGGAGCCAAGGACAATGTGTAAGTGAATGAGCAAGGCAGCGTGTCAATAAAACTTTATTCATAAGCACCAAAACTTGAATTTTGTTTAATTTTCCCCCCTGCTTTGAAATATTCTTATTCCTTTTCTTTTTCTCTACCATTTAAAAATATAAAATCCATTCATAGCCCAGAGCCATGCAGAAATAGGCAGTGGACCAAATTTACCCCTTAAGTTGCTCTTTGCTGACTTCTGGCCTAGAAGATGAGCCAAGGAAATCTCAGATAATTTACAGCAGACACTAGCAGCTAAAAAGTCAGAAGAGGGGAATGATAAAAGGTAAAATATTTGTTTCATTAGTCTTCCAGAAGTAGACAGAGTAAGAGTAAAATACAGGTGGATGTCAAGGCCACTATATAGACTCCAAGGACCCACCACGTGCCCAGGGAAATGACCAAAGGAAGATCCACCCGGTTTCAGGCTGTAAAGGTAAAGAGGAAATTCAGAGTTGTTCCAGAGAGAAGGAAATATTTTCTCTGGTTCGGCATGAGAGTCTCACTGACTCAGACTTTTCTTCAGCCTCAAAAGTGATGGAAAATGGTGGCTCAGGATCTCAGAGTTCCGCTGCAAAATGCTTTTGATTTGAAAGTCTATACACCATCAACCCATCAGTGAAACACAGGGGCAAAGAAAGAGTCCTTTGGATACACTCGGAGTCAGCCATATATGATGTGGACAATAAAATGAAGGTCTCAGGAAAGTTCCTTGGAATCAGGAGAGTCATGTTTCTTCCTTTCTTTCTTTTAGTTCTTAATTGTATCTTTTTAATTTTCTAAAAAACTTAGTTGGTTTACAGTATTGTGCCTGTATTGTACAGCCTCAGATTCTTTTTCACTGTCTGTTGTTATAGGATGTTGAGTATAGTTCCCTGCGCTATACAGTAAATCCTTTTTGTTTATATACATTTTTACATAGTGGTGGGTATCTGTTAATCCCATGCTCCTAATTTATCCCTCCCGTCCATTTTCCCCTTGGGTAGCTGTAAGTTTTTTCTTTGTCTGTGGGACTGCTTCTGTTCTGTAAATAAGTCAATTTGTACTTTTTTATATCCCATGTAAGTGATGTAGTGTTTGCCTTTCTCTGTCTGACTGACTTCACTTAGGATGATAATCTCTAGGTCCACCCATCTTGCTGCAAATGACAATATTTGATTCTTTTTTGTGGCTGAGGAATATTCCATTGTATGTATATACCACATTGTCTTTATCCATTCATCTGCTGATGGACACTTGGGTTGCTCCATGCTTTGATTATTGTAAATAGTGCTGCTATAAACACTAGGGCTTTCCTTGTGGCTCAGATGGTAAAGAATCTGCCTGCAATACTGGCAGACCAGGTGGGTTGGGAAGATCTCCTGGAAAAGGGAATGGCAACCCATGCCAGTATTTTTACCAGGAGAATTCCATGCATAGAGAAGCATAAACATTGGGGTTCATATATCATTTTTAATTAGTCTTCATTTTTTCCAGATTTCTGCTCAGGGAGTGCGATTGCTGGATTACATGCCAGTTCTAATTTTAGTTTTTCTAAGGAGCCTCCGTATTGTTTTCCATAATGGCTGCATCAATTTACATGCCCACCAAGAAGGTAGGAGGGTCCCCTTTTCTTCACACCCTCTCCAGCATTTATGATTTGTAGACTTTTTGATGATGGTCATTCTGACCAGTGTGAGGTGATACCTCATTGTAGTTTTGATTTGCATTTCTCTAACAATCAGTGGTGCAGAGCATCTTTCCATGTGCAGGACACAAGTGTTTCTTGAGTGCACTGCTGTGACCAGGCATGGGAGGCTGTAGACATGATTAGTTGTTTACCCTACAACCATGTCTCCCCACTCATTTTGCTAACTAACCCTGATTTTCTTTGTTATGAGATGGCAATGTGCTTCAGGCAGGCAGCTCAGAAGACTAAATATGAGTCTAAATCATTCATGGTCAATACATTCTCTTTGCCAATGATCAGTTAGGGTTAGACGTAAGGTGAAATTCCAGCTTGTGAGATATTCAAGGAAAATTCTAGAAAGCTCCAAAAGAGGTCTTCCCCACTGGTAAAAGGAAGCCCACAAAGGAGGAAGGCTCTTTCTCTGCTGCTCAAGTCATGTGTTTGCCTGAGGAGCTGGGTGCTGGGGCACCTATTTGTAACATTAGGGAACAAGCCTGAGAAAAACAGGTTAACAAGAGGGTTATGGCAGAGTGGGAAATAGAACCTGGATCTCTGATAATACCTGAGCTGTTTAATTAATCCTGCCTGAACCAGACTATCCTCAGTATATGAGATAATAAATGTTCTTTTGTTTAAGTCACTCCTAGTTGGGTTTTCTGTTATTTTCAACCAAGAGCATTCAATTTGTATAAGCAATGAAATAAGAAGCATTCACCTATCTACACATTTATATCTACACATTTATAAATGTGTAGATCTCAACTAGGCTGCCTGTGGAAGGGCCACAAAGGTGGCGCTGAAGCTGCTGAGATCAGGCTGCAAGCTGTGGGCCTCTTTGGTCTAGAAAAGCAAAATCTTAGTAAATATCAAAATCCATTAAGGAAAAGGCAGCATTGGTAAGATCAGATGCGTTTGGATCCCCAAAATACTGGAGGAGCTACAGCTCTTATCCGCCACCAATACCAGTGATCTCAAGTGAAGACTTTCTTTATTTTCTATGCCCATAAAATCATATGCAGATGGAAATAAGCCCATGTATAGACACATGTACATATATGCACATACACATGCAGAGAGGTTGACAGTTTCTTTTACATGCATCGTATTATTTCCATTTTAAATATTCTGATGGGCTTAAATAATATCATACTATCGTTTTAATCTGTAGTTCCCTTACCACTGGTTCTCATATGTTTGCTGGCCTGTTTGATTTTCGCTTTCATGAACTCCCCGTTCACATTACTCATCCATTTTTCTCTTGGGTTGCCTCTTTCAGCTTTTTATTGTCAGTTTGTAAGAGCTCTTTGTGTGTAATAGTTAGAAATAACCTTTGTCATCACTATTAAATACTTTTTCAAATCTATTGTTTGACTTTGTTTGGAATACCATTCATCATGCAAAGGTTTTAATTTTTATAGACTCAAATCTGTCTATCTTTTCTTTTAAAGTTTTTGCATTTTAGCCTGGTAAATAAAGTCTCCTTTATACTTGGAGTCTGCTAAGTTTTGCTTCTTGTATTTAATTCTATAATTCATCTCTAATTTTTTATTAAATAAGACATAAGAATTCACTTTTATTTTTTTCTAAATGTATGATAAATCATGCCAGCAAAACTTATTAAATAATCTCTTTTCCCACTGAAGTGAACAATCACTTCTCATTTATTAAATTCTCTCCCAGTTCTATTAATATATAATTCCACTGATCAATCTGTCTGTTCTGATATAAATACCATATTGATTTTACCGCAGTGCCTTTATTATATGGTACCTGATAAGACAAATGTCCCCTCATTAAGCTTCTCTCTCATAGATTCTTCATTATGCTATAACGTTTATTCTTTTATAGACTTCTTAGGATGTTCACTATAAAAATTCCAATGACATGCTTTTACAGGAATAGAAAAAGACAACCCTAAGATTACATGAAGTTGCAAAAGACCCCAAGGAGCCAAAACATTTCTGAAAAAGAACAAAGATGGAGGCATCACACATCCTGATTTAAACTATACTACAAAGCTGTAGCAATAATAACCAAATCAGTATGGTATGAGTGTAAACACAGGCGCACAGACAAAGAGCAATGAGAGCCCAGGCATAAACCCATCCATAAATCATCAACTAAGATTTAATGAGGAAACTGAGAACATCCAATGAAGAAAAGACTGCCTCTTCAGTAAACGGTGCTGGGGACCTTCCCTGGTGGTCTAGCAGTTGAGACTCAGCTTCCACTGCAGGGAGCATGGGTTCAGTCCCTGGTCAGAAAGATCCTGCTTGCCTCGCCGTATAGCCAAAATAAATAAATAAATAAAACTGCTGTCTTTAAAAGTTGAAAAAAGTAAATAAATGGTGCTGGGAAAACTAAATATTTACATACAGAAGAATGATACTGGATGCTTATCTCACATTACTCACAAAAATTAACTCAAAATGGATTAACGACTTAAATGTAAGACCATAAAACTCCTGAAATAAAACATAGGAAACGAGCTCCTTGTCATTGGTCTTGGCAATGATTTTATGGATATGACGCCAAAAGCACAAGCAATAAAAGCAAAAATAACTGAGTGGAGCCTCATCAAACTAAAAAGGCATCTGCACAGCAAAGAAAATCATCAACAAAATTGAACAGGCACCTAAGAGTGGGAGAAAATATTTGTAAACCATACATCTAATAAGAAGCTAAGATCCAATGTTTATAAAGAATTCATACGACTCAAGTGCAAAAAACGAAATAATCTGATGGAAAATGGAAAAAGGACATGAATAAACATTTATCCAAAGATATCCAATGGCCAATCAGTACATGGAGAGAAGCTCCACACCAGGAAAATGCAAATCAAATTCACAATGAGCTATCCCCTCATACCTGTTAGAATGGCTATTATCAAGAAGACAAAAGCTAACAAGTACCAGCAAGAAGAAGGAGAAAAGGGAACCCCATGTGCTCCTGGTGGAAAAGGAAACTGGCGCAGCCACTATGGAAAATTATGTGGAGTTTCCTCAAAAAAATAGAACTACCATTTGCTTTCAGTCACTAAGTCGTGTTTAACTCTTTGCAACTCCATGGACTGCAGCACACCAGGCTCCTCTGTCCTTCACTAGCTCCCAGAGTTTGCTCAAACTCATGTCCATTGAGTTTCGGATGCCATCCAACCATCTCACCCTCTGCCACCCCCTTTTCCTCCTGCCCTCAATCTTTCCCAGCATCAGGGTCTTTTCCAGTGAGTTGGCTTTTCTTTCTTTTTTTTTTGTGTGTGTGTGTGTGAGTTGGCTTTTCATATCAGGTGGCCAAAGTATTGGAGCTTCATCTTCAGCATCAGTCCTTCCAATGAATATTCAGGGTTGATTTCCTTTAGGACGGACTGGTTGGATCTCCTTGCAGTCCAAGGAACTCTCAAGAGTCTTCTCCAGCACCACATTTCGAAAGCATCAGTTCTTCGGCTCTCAGTCTTCTTTATGGTCCAACTCTCACACCCATACAGAACTACCATATGATCCAGCAATCACACTTCTGGGTACATATCTGAAGGAAATAAAATCACTATATCAAAGAGGTATCTGCACCCCCATGTTCCCTGTAGCCTTGTTGACAATAGCTAAGACATGGAGACAAGTAAGTGTCCATTGACAAATGAATGGATAACATGTGTCCACCAACTCACATGTGCACAGAGAATGTTACTCAGACATGAAAAGGAAGGAAATCATGCCATTTGTGATGCCACGGATTTAAATTCTACTTCACCTGGTTTTGATACTCTAATCTTTGTTTTTGCTGTATTTGCTCAGTATCACTTTATCAATTCATTGTTTTCAACCTTATCTGATCACTTACATTTTAATATATGCATATTTTACTGAGTTAGTATTGGCTTTTAACACCTAATATAACAACCTTTATTAGCTGTTTAAAAAAAAAATACCAGCTCAAGTCCTGGGTCAGAAAGATTCCCTAGAGAAGGAAATGGCAACCCACTTCAATATTCTTGCCTGGGAAATCCCATGAACAGAGGAGACTGGCAGCCTATAGTCCATGGGGTCACAAAGAGTCAGACACAACTTAGCTAGTGAACAACAAAAACAACAAATGACAGCCTCTGTCTTTAAGGTAGAATTTAGTTTGTTCATATTCACTATGATGACTGATATACTTGATTTTATTTCTGTCTAACTTCATTGCTTAAAGTACTGCGTCCTCTTTTACATTTTTCTTGTTTTTGCAAGTTTGATCAAATTGTTAGTCCTTCCATTTTTCCCCTCCCAATTCTCTCAATTCTTTTATTGTCTTAATCGACTTTGCCAGCAAATTTGGAAAACTCAGCAGTGGCCACAGGACTGGAAAAGGTCAGTTTTCATTCCAATCCCAAAGAAAGGCAATGCCAAAGAATGCTTAAACTACCGCACAATTGCACTCATCTCACATGCTACTAAAGTAATGCTCAAAATTCTCCAAGCCAGGCCTCAGCAATACGTGAACCATGAACTCCCTGATGTTCAAGCTGGTTTTAGAAAAGGCAGAGGAACCAGAGATCAAATTACCAACATCCGCTGGATCATGGAAAAGGAAGGGAGTTCCAGAAAAACATCTATTTCTGCTTTATTGACTATGCCAAAGACTTTGACTGTGTGGATCACAATAAACTGTGGAAAATTCTGAAAGAGAAGGGAATACCAGACCACCTGACCTGCCTCTTGAGAAATCTGTATGCAGGTCAAGAAGCAACAGTTAGAACTGGATGTGGAACAACAGACTGGTTCCAAATAGGAAAAGGAGTATATCAAGGCTGTATATTGTCACCCTGTTTATTTAACTTCTATACAGAGTACATCATGAGAAACACTGGTCTGGAAGAAACACAAGCTGGAATCAAGATTGCCGGGAGAAATATCAATAACCTCAGATATGCAGCGGAGAAGGCAAGGGCACCCCACTCCAGTACTCTTGCCTGGAAAATCCCATGGATGGAGGAGCCTGGTGGGCTGCAGCCCATGGGGTCACTGGGAGTCAGACACGACTGAGCGACTTTTCTTTCACTTTTCACTTTCATGCATTGGAGAAGGAAATGGCAACCCACTCCAGTGTTCTTGCCTGGAGAGTCCCAGGGACAGGGGAGCCTGGTGGGCTGCCATCTATGGGGTCGCATAGAGTCGGACACTACTGAGGTGACTTAGCAGCAGCAGCAGATATGCAGATGACACCACCCTTATAGCAGAAAGTGAAGAGGAGCTAAAAAGCCTCTTGATGAAAGTGAAAGAGGAGAGTGAAAAAGTTGGCCTAAAGCTCAACATTCAGAAAACGAAGATCATGGCATCTGGTCCCATCACTTCATGGGAAATAGATGGGAAACAGTGGAAACAGTGTCAGATTTTATTTTTGGGGGCTCCAAAATCACTGCAGATGGTAACTGCAGCCATGCAATTAAAAGACGCTTACTCCTTGGAAGAAAAGTTATGCCCAACCTAGATAGGATATTAAAAAGCAGAGACATTACTTTGCCGACTAAGGTCCATCTAGTCAAGGCTATGGTTTTTCCTGTGGCCATGTATGGATGTGAGAGTTGGACTGTGAAGAAGGCTGAGTGTCAAAGAATTGATGCTTTTGAACTGCGGTGTTGGAGAAGACTCTTGAGAGTCCCTTGGACTGCAAGGAGATCCAACCAGTCCATTCTGAAGGAGATCAACCCTGGGATTTCTTTGGAAGGAATGATGCTAAAGCTGAAGCTCCAGTACTTTGGCTATCTCATGCAAAGAGTTGACTCATTGGAAAAGACTGCGATGCTGGGAGGGATTGGGGGCAGGAGGAGAAGGGGACGACTGAGGATGAGATGGCTGGATGGCATCATGGACTCGATGGACGTGAGTCTGAGTGAACTCCGGGAGATGGTGATGGACAAGGAGGCCTGGCGTGCTGCGGTTCATGGGGTCACAGAGAGTCGGACATGACTGAGCGACTGAACTGAACTGAACTGAATCGACTTGGGCTGCAATAACTGAATACCATGAAGTTGGGTGGCTTATAAACAACAGAAATTTATTTCTCATCAACCTTGAGTTTAGGAAGTCCCAAAACCAAGGTGCTAGGAAATTCTGCATTTGGTGAGGGGCTGCTTCCAACACACTGATCTCAGACTTCAGCCTCCAGAACTATGAGAAAGTCCACTTCTTTGGGTTAAGCCCCCCAGACAGTGGTACTTTGTAATGATAGCCCTAGGAGACTATACAGTTGGTCATTGTATCCGGATCGTTTCAGCAGACAGAGCTAGAAAACAAATAAACAGGCACACAAATGCACACACATATGGAAGTGAACTATCTCACGAATTCTTACTGCTATTGCTTCTTCTCTCTTACCTCTCTATCTCCTTTCTTCCTCACTGAAACCCCTGGTTTTCAAAGTCATAGGGAATGATAGAATCAGTATGCCCTAGGGACTTCCCAGGTGGTTCTATGGTTAAGAATCTGCTTTCCAGTGCAGGGGATGTGAATTCAATCCCTGGTCAGGGAAACCAAGGTCCCACATGCAGCAACTAAGACCCAGCATGGCCAAATAAATGAATATTTTTTGAAAAAATAATTAGAATGCTCTAAAATTAATAATTTATTTTATCCCATGTTGCACATACAAGCACCCCACAATAGTAAAATTAATACTACCACCGATTTGTTGCTGTTCAGTTGCTCAGTCATGTCCAACTCTTTGCGATCCCATGGACTGCAGCATGCCAGGTGCCTCTGTCCATGGGATTCTCCATGGGATTCTCCCTGACCTTCATTATCTTCCCAAATTTGCTCAAATTCATGTCCATTGTGTCGATGCCATCCAACCATATCTTCCTGTGCCACACTCTTCTCCTCCTGACCTCAATCTTTCTCAGCATCAGGGTTTTTTTCCCCAAAGAGTTGGCTCTTTGCAGCAGATGGCCAAAGTATTGGAGCTTCAACTTTAGCATCAGTCCTTCCAAAGAATATTCAAGGTTGATTTCCTTTAGGATTGACTGGTTTGATCTCCTTGCTGTCCAAGGGACTCTCAAGAGTCACAGTTCGAAAGCATCAATTCTTGGGTGCTCAGCCTCCATTATGGTCCAACTCTCACATCTGTACATGACTACTGGAAGAACCATCGCTTTGACTAGACAGACTTTTGTCAGCAATGAGAAATGAGGGAGTATCCTAAAAAGCTCTCCTAACTTCACAGAGTTCCCTCTTCTGTTGTTTGCCTGCAATGCTCAAAATATTGCGGTTTGTGTTCAGCATCTGTTCCTCTGCTCTCTTTTAACCTGGCTGTTTCTTTCCCTCCTTTCTCCTGTCCCTTTTCTGCTCAGTTTTTAATGCATTCCCAGCATTTTCTCCCTTCTGAGGGACCCTTCAGTGCTTCCCATGGGTCCCTTGCCCTTGAGTCTAATTGAGAGAGGACAGATCGCCATCATCCGATTCCAGCTGCTACCGCCTGCTTCCCATGAGTCTCCTGGTGTTTGGGATGTCCTGTACGCAGATTCATCCAGTGCCTCTCCATCTCCTCTTCCACCTCCGTCCTGCACAAGCATGAATGACACTCAAGTCATGGCTCTCAGTGTTTCTCCCACTCACTCCTATTTTGGAGTGGACAGAGACAATCTAGGGTCACTAGTTTTGTTGTAAATGTCATCAATTGGGGATTTTGCTGTGTAGTGTCTCCCTCGATTATCCTCTGGCTTCCCAGGTAGTGCTAGTGGCAAAGAACCCACCTGCCAATGCAGGAGACGTAAGAGACATGGGTTCAATCCCTGGGATGGAGAAGAAGTGGCAACCCACTCCACTATGCTTGCCTGGAGAACCCCATGGACAGAGGAGCCTGGTGGGCTACAGAGTCAGACACGACTAAAGTGACTTAGCACAGAGCACACAGTGTTACCCAGTTTTGTTGTCAATGTCCATGGATTTGGGATTCTGCAATGTACTTTCTCTATTTTCACATAGATTTAAGAAGACATTAAAACAATGCTCTATTCATGAGTCCATACTAATAAAAATGGATGATTAGATAAAGAAACAGGAGAGACTAGGCAAGGTTTCTGTGCGGAAGAACTGCAAACAACTTACATAAATGTTCTGCTTTTCATGAGGTAGAGCCTGACTCTCACTAGTGAAGCACGGGCTGTCCATGGTGACTTCCTCCCAAGAGGACAGCAAGGGAGGTGGGAAGGTCACTTTCCAGCAGAGAAACTGATGACACAACCACAGCCAGGTGATCTAGGTCAACATCAACAGTGATAAGTCTTACTGATGGTCTGGACCCTCGATAAGATACAATCAGCATGGCCCTTTACCCTTCTGACCTTCCTCCCCAAAGCCCATAACCTCCATCTAAAAATGAGAAAACATCAGACAAATTCCAATCGAAGGGCACCCTACAAAATACCTAATCAGTCCCCTGGAAACTGTCAAGGTCATCAAGACAAGGGAAGTCAGAGCAACCATCACCGTGAAGAGGATCCTGAGGAGGCATGATGATGCAAGGTACTGCAGTTTCCAGAATGGAATCAAAAAAGGACATTGCATTAAAACTAAGGCAATCTGAATAAAGGATGGACTTTAGTTGATAATGACAGCAATGTCAGTTCATTAATAGAGACAAATGTACTATCTATTGTACATGGTTGATGACAGCCGAAACTGGGTGTACGGTATGTTAGAACCCTCTTGTATCACCTTCACCTTTGAAGGACTTCCCTGTGGCTCAAACAGTAAAGAATCCGCCTGCAATGCAGGAGACCAGGGTTCAGTCCCTGGGTTGGGAAGTTCCTCTGGAGAAGGGAATCGCTACCCACTCCAGTATTCTTGCCTGGAGAATTCCATGGACAGAGAAGCCTGGCAGGCTACAAAGAGTCAGACACAACTGAGCAATTAACATACATACATATCATTCTATAAATCTAAAACTATTCTGAAATAGTTTTTTTTTTTTTTTTTAATCCAGGGGCAGGGGAAGGGTTCAAAGGTATAAGAGAAGCATTGCTCAAATATAGCGAAAGAGTAAGATGTGACATTATTTTAATGAATTGATGAAAGGCAAAAGTGCAGAATCCATTTGGACATTCCCCTTTGAGTGGTCCAGGAAAAATGACATTGGAACCGTTGAGAAGGAAATGCAGTCACAATATAAGTTCTTTTCTGAAGAAATATTTGCATAATCATGTTAACGTAAATGCTGGTTATTAGCTTTAATTCTATAGAGTTTATTTGAAGAGAATCAAAATAAAATGATGGCCTTCTCTGCAAAACCAAAGTAAATAAACAACTAGGAGAAGCTGGGAAGTGGAAAGGGAGAGGCGAGGGGTTGGGAGATGGAGCGGCCGCAGTCTCAGCTTACAAAAGAGAAAGTGCAGGGCACTGCTTCTACTTGATGGAACAAGAAAGAATGATGTCACTTTTTATATTTTACCAGCTTTCTAGAGGTGTAATTTACATGCCATAAGATTCACTCTTTTAATGTGCAATACAATGCTTATTAGTAAATTCACAGAGCCCAGCAGAGTTTCTGCTGCCGCAGGAAGGAACTCTGTGCCCATTTGCAATGATTCCCTCTTCCCACCCCCAGCTCCTGGCAACCACGAACATTCCTGTCTGTATAGATTTGCCTTTTCCAGACATTTTGCATACATGGAGTCATACAATATGTGGTCTTTTGTTTCTGGCTTCTTTCACGTAGCTTAATGTTTTTAAGGCCCATCCATGTAGCAGCATGTGCCAGTACTTCATCGCTTTTTGCTGGTGAATAGCTTTTTTGTGTGAATGTAGTACAAGTGGTATAGAATCCGCCTGCAATACAGGAAACGCAGGTTCGATCCCTGGGTCAGGAAGATCCTCCGGAGAAGGAAATGGCAACCCACTCCAGTACTCTTGTCTGGGAAATTCCATGGATAGAGGAGCCTAGTGGGCTACACAGTCCATGGGGTCGCAACAGAGTTGGACACAACTTAGCAACTAGACAACAACAACAAAAACATTGGTCTACATTGGGTTGTTTCCACCATTTGGCTGCAATGAATAATGCTGCTGTGGACATTCTCATGCAAATCTTTGTGTGAACATATGTGTTTGTTTCTTTTGGGTAAATACCTAAGAGTGAATTATTACTAGGACATACAGTAAATTTAAGTTTAACTTTTTAAGAAGCTGCCAAACTGTAGATAATTCAGTATAGGGACAAACTATTTTTTTAAGAAAATAATGATTATAATTAAATGGGAAGGGAAAATGCAAATACAAAATTAGTAAATGATTTAATGGTTTAAATGATTATCTTTAAGGAGCGGATTGGGAGAGGAACAGCAGGGCAAGAGACCCATCGTAAGACCCTCGGCACAACCTATTTTTCTAACCGTGCACGTGTGGTACTGTGATTTGAATTATTTAAATTTTTATTTATTTATCATTTATTCACTTTTGGCTATGCTGGGTCTTCTTCATTGTGCACAGGCTTTCTCTGGTTGTTGTGTGAGCACTTCTCATTGCTCTTGAGGGAGGCCATGAGAACTATACAAAAGCAAGATGATAGGTTGGACGCTCGTGGAAGAAATTTAAGGAGGGCAAATTCTAGTGATACTGAACTTAAATCTCCAGTACTTTGGCCACCTGATGCTAAGAGCCAGCTCATTGGAAAGACCCTAATGCTGGGAAAGATTGAGGGCAGGAGGAGAAGGGGATGATGACAGAGGATGAGATGGTTGGATGGCATCACCGACTCAATGGACATGAGTTTGAGCAAACTCTGGGAGATAGTGAAGGACCGGGGAGCCTGGCATGCTGCAGGCCATGGGATCCAAAGAGTCGGATGCACCTTGGTGACCGCACAACAACAAATTCTAGTGATATTTAGGGAGGATATTTGGGGAAAACCCTGAGAACTGCAGATTGTCAATCCATGCCAATTATGCTGGAAACACACACAGCCATTATAACTGTTCACAGTCAGGAGGTAATGCCAACACTGGGAAACTCTAGGCTGAAGATTCAACTTTCTAATGGCCTGGGTTATTACAATTCTCCAGAATGAGACGACACCTCTCATATGGTGCCATTAGGAACGAGACTTTTCGATAGACGTCCTTTGTTGTTGGCGTTTTGTTCTCTCTTTTCTGTTTTGTTTTGCTTTTTGGCCATGCCAAGAAGCAAGGGGAACTTCCCCAGTCAGGGATCAGACTTTTGTCCCCTGCAGTGGAAGCACGAATTCTTAACCACTGGAGCCCCAGGGAAGCCCTGTTGTTTTTCATCACAAGGTCATTTAGCATATTTCACCCCAAGTTTGTGTATTCAAGTAAAGTGGTTTAGATATGGGATTTATTTTTCTCAGCTCTCAGAGAGTGTAGGGATGAGCAGTTTCCCGGATTGGCCCATGGCTCCATGGCATCAGGGCTCTGGGGCCGTGCCCTGGAGATTCTGTTGGCCTGCCCTGGAGGGTCTGAAGGTGCAGCAGCAGCTCCAGACATCCTCATACAATAACATTCAAGCGCAAGAAGAGATGGGTGAAGGGTCTCCTCACCTGTCTCTCTGTCTCTCTCTCTTAAAGAGGAAGTCTCCTCCAGAAGCTCCCAGGAGACTTCTCTGTATCCCTCAGTAGCTAGGATAGGCCACATAGCCATGCCTGAGCTGCAAGGGAGGCCAGGCTTGCTGATGGGTGGATGTATTCATCTGTTAGGGCTGCCATAACAAGGTGTCACAACCTGGGTGGCTCAAGCAGCAGAAATACATTTTCCCACAGTTCTGGGAGCTGGAAAGGCAAGGTAAGGTGCCAGCGGACTGGTTTTCAGTGAGGACTCTCCCAGGCTCACAGACGGCCACCCCCTCTGTGTTTTCACACAGCCTTTGTTCTGTGTGCACACAGTACTTTTGTCTCAGCCTCTTCTCATAAGGTCACGAGTCATACCAGGTGAAAGCCCACCCTCTTGACCTCATTTAATGTAAATGACTTCCTTAAAGGCTCATCTCCAAATGTAATAATATTGAGGGTTAGAACTTCAACATGTGAATTTCTGGGCAAACAATGCAGTCCATAATATAGACAACCACGAACACCTTCCCACACTCAACAGACTGATTCTGGCTTCTCTTCCTCTCTGAAATATCCAGAACTTGTGCTGTGCTTTATTTTAACTTTAGTGTAAATTTTATAACAATAAAGCTCTCAGTACAACAGATTTCCTGGAAAGCCAAGGGCAGCCACTGCTTCTGGTTTTCACCCAGAACTGTGAACTCATCCCACCGTCTGCTCTATCCCAGAAAACACCCTCTGCCTATCACTTAACACTGCTTACAGGGGTCTTGACTTTTAAGCAAGATGACATTCAGAGCGTATTTAAATGCTGTCCATTACCATCAAATGGTGACATTTACTTCATTTGTAATTCAGAAAAAGAAAACACATCTCCAAATATAGCAAAGAGACACTCGAATCAAAGATAATGGACCAAAACAATTGTCGGCCCTTGTATTTCAAGTTTGGAGAACAGAGCTAATAAAAGATTAAAGAGAAGGCCCAGGAGCCGTAGAAACAAGTTTGAGCAATCATTTGTCACTTGAGGTTAGCACAGAAGTTATTTTAACAAGATATTACTTGCAGAATTTCCACCATAAATCTTTTATTAAGTCCAAGAATCTCAGTCAAGACATTTCCCATGCAGGATTGTCAGAAATAATGTTCCTTCATCACTCCCTTTAAATTCTGAGGATGAGAGACGCTAAGTGCTGAACCGACTGACCTTCACATAAAGCTAGTATTATTATTGATTTTCTCCTACTCAAAGAGGCAAAATATATTTTTTTGGAAGCGACCATTAACGAGCCTATTTAGATAAGCCAGGAAAAGGCCAATGAGTGTTTATTCTGTTCTCCTCTTTGCTTGAAGCGGAAGCCCCTGGTTGGGTGTACTAAGCCTCAACACATTTTGATTGCTCTGTGTCACCCCTGGGCACGATAAAGAAAGAGCAGCGGAGGCAGCCTAGTCAGGGGGTGAAAAATGCAGAATCCCAGCAACCTTCGCAGGCAGCGCTGACCTTCCTAATTAGGCAGGATTTCTTCCTATTAGAGTTTTCAGGAAAGAAGTCCTCACTCCCCTTGGTAGCCCTGCTCTGGCACATCATCCAACATTTCTGACTCCCAGCAGCTAATAAGCTTGTTGCATCCACTGCAAATGTCTGTAAATTCTTTTTCTTTTTTTTTTTTTTTTTTTTGCATGTGGACGCTCAGTTGCCCGTTTGTTGACAAGGCTCTTTTCTCCATCGTTTTGGTTGTCTTTGCCTTTTGTCAAAGACCAGTTGGCTCTGTGTTCGCGGTTCTGCCTCTCTATCTCTTCCTCTCCTCTGCTGGTCTGCGTGTCTGTTCTCTCACCAGGACCGCACTGTCTGTAGCTTTCGAAGAAGTCTTGCAGTCAGGTGGTGTCTTCCAACGTTCTTTTTCTTCAGTGTTGCATCAGCTGCTCTGGATCTCATGTAAAATCTACCATCAGTTGGCTGCCAGTCACAAAATAACTTGCTGGGATTTTGACATCCACGGCAAGCGTTGTTGTTGTTGTTGTTTTTTCTTTTTACTTGCCTCCTTTTTTAAAAAAAGCCACTTTTGAAGAAAGTGCCAGGCTCTTTCCATTTCTTGCCAAAACAAGAACTTTTTTCATTGGCCTCGATCTGGTACACATCTGAGACTGAGTCTAGGTCTCCAGAGACCATTGTGTGGCTGTCAGCTTCACACTGACAGAACTGGGCTCATGGTTTATCACTGGTCAACTGCCAACATCTTAAAACATTAAGATCGCTCTCCTGGAATTTAAAACTAATTAAAATAAAAATCCATCAGCTTAGACAATGAGGATGTTTGAAATGAAGCAGAAACAAACACTTAAAGAAATCATATGTGTAATATACACTTAATAAATTTGTCCTCTAGGCCTTTGGTTTTAAAAAATACTGCTAAATAGGTTGCTAATGTTCTGATGCACGACAATTTTTTAGGTCTTCCCAAACCCTCTAAGTTGGATAATTAAAATATACGGTATATTAAGCAAGGCAATTATAAGAAGGAGAAGGATTTTTTAAATAAACTAACAGAGACTGAGTGTGTTATAAGACGCTTATGTTATGTCATATATAAAGTGATTTAAAAAAAACTTTAACATTTTAACCGTGCAGGTACTTTTTGTGAATAAGCCCAACAAGAACAAATTTTCATTATCATCCATTATAGTTACCTAAAATATTCCCTGTCTTCTGCCTTTAACACTCACCAGTTCTAAAAGGAGATACACATGATTCTTACAGGTATCTGCAATTCCTGAGTCTCAAAATATATGTAAAAAAATCCACTGAGAAAAAACTTAAGACGTGCATCCACTCTTACTATATATATGTAACGTTACAATAAAGATGGAAAAGAAATGGGATCTAGGGTGTGCTGGCAAATACTTAACAACCAACCCTCTATGGAGAAAAATTTCCACCCTGATTTCTAGTCTAGTGTTTTATATATTTCTGCAACCAAGTAATCATCAACCCTGATCAAGAAGTAGAATGGTTATGACACCGTGGAATATTCCCACATTCTTCTGTACCAGTCACACTGTACAAACAACACACACGCACAGAATCACTATTTTGACCTCTTCTCTTGCACGTTTGTTTTGCCTGTTCTTAAACATCTTATAAGGGGCTTCCCTGATAGCTCAGCTGGTAAAGAATCTGCCTGCAATGCGGGAGACCCGGGTTTGACCCCTGGGTTGGGAAGATCCCCTGGTGGGATAGGCTACCCACTCCAGTATTCTGGCCTGGAGAATTCCACGGAAGGCACAGTCCATGGGGTCGCAAAGAGTCAGAAACATCTTATAAACGGTTACATTGTGTACACTCTTTTGGGTCTGGCCTTTTTTCTGTGAGCATCAGTCATGCTGTTGCCTATAGCTGTAGTTTGTTCTTTTCATTTCCGCGTAGTAGTCTGTTGTATGTCTACTCTTGATAAACGCTGAGTTGTTTTCAGTTTTCAAATAAAGCTGGGATGAGCACTTCGGTACATTCCTTGGGGGGATAGATGCACGTCACGTCTCCTGGGTGTGTATCTAAGACTCTGATTTCTAGGTTATAGGATATATGCTTGCACACCTGTACTAGATTCTGTCGAACAGGTTTCCAAAGAGATCATAGAAATTAACTCTCCCACCAGCGATGGATGAGAGCTCTAATAGTTCCACATATCGTCACCAACACTTAGTATTCACAATCTTCTCAGCTTTAGCCATTCTGGAGACTGCACAGTGATGTCTTATTATCATGTAAATTTGCATTTCCTGGGGCTTCCCTGGTGGCTCAATAGTAAAAAATCTACCAGTGTAGGAGACACGGGTTTGATCCTTGCTCCAGGAAGATCCCACATGCCACACCAGAGCAGCTAAGCCCATGTGCCACAAATATTGGGCCTGTGCTCTAGAGCGTGGGAGTCTATGTACTACCATTACTGAGGCCCAAGGGCCGAGAGCATGGGCTCCGCAGCAAGAGAAAACACTGCGGTGGGAAACCCACACACTTCGACTAGAGAGTAGCCCCGCTCTCTGCAACGAGAGAATGCCCACATGCAGCAAGGAAGCCCTAATGCAGCCAAAAATAAAATGAATAAGTAAATGTGCGTTTCCTGATGAACAATATCTAATGCCTTCTATGCTCGTATTTGCCATTTGAATACCCTTTTTTTGTGAAACACCTGTTCAGGTCTTTTCCCATTTTTATTGGGTCATCTTTTTTTCATTGACTTGTAGGAGCTCTTTATATAATTTGGATACAAGTCCCTTATTAGACATATGTGCAGCAGGTATCTTCTTGGGTCTTTGATATGCCTTTTCACTCCTTAACAGTGTATTTTGGTGAGCAAAAGTTCCAATTGCACAACTTCTGAAACCACCATAAAGACAGCGTTATCACAGCACAAAGGTAACCGTCCATCTGACAGACACGTATTATGGGAACATGTGCCAGAAAGATGCATTTGAGTTTGCCTGGCCTTTAACTGGGCATAACGTATGGGTTCTATGATTAAGAGTGAAGTGAAAGTCACTCAGTCATGTCTGACTCTTTGCGACCCCATGGACTATACAGTCCATGGAATTCTCCAGGCCAGAATACTGGAGTGGGCAGCCTTTCCCTTCTCCAGGGGATCTTCCCAACCCAGGAATCAAACCAGGATCTCCTGCATTGCAGGCAGATTCTTTACCAGCTGAGCCTCAAGGGAAGCCCAGGAATACTGAAGTGGGTAGCCTATCCCTTCTCCAGGGGATTTTCCCAACCCAGGAATCAAACCAGGGTCTCCTGCATTGCAGGTGGATTCCTTACCAGCTAAGTTATGATTAAGTGTATACACGCTTAACTCAGAAAAAGCCCAGGGTAGAGCCACAATCTCCTTCACAGCCACTCATTTATTGGAAGTTCATACCTGGGCACAGAGATAACTCAAGAAGCCTTATTCCAGGGTCAGTCCATGTGACTAGACTGGTAGCCCCACCTGGTTAATATTGGACTCTAACACATTTGAAAAGACATGATTTTTTTAAACTATAGTCCTCAAAGACTTGTCACTAAAGTATTTCAAAAGTAATATTTAAGTCAATTATTTCATGTACCACTGGTGATTCTGTTTGAAAACTACAGTCCTAATATTTAAATAATTTTATAAAATTCAGAAGAAATCAGCTGCAGTCACCCTTGGAAGCCCCTTGACTGGCCTGGAAACCCCTAATGATGACAAAGCAGACTACAGAGTCCACCCTCCATGAGCAATAAAAACGGAGCCCGCCTCCAGTCCTGGGGAGACCTGTCCTTCTTCATTGTGGTGATGTACGGAAATTCATAACATTCTATAAAACATGCAGCAACAATCAATACAGATTTACAGCTGCATCCTCAATGAGACTTTAAATATTTATGCCGTTGCTTTACTTAAGTTACTCACTGAATTATATTCTACGGGATCCTTGTGCATTCAACAGAACGTTGATTAAATATCCACTACTCTGCTCAGTGTTGTGTGCTAGGAAATTACATTCTTGGAGACAGCAAACAGCCAGCGAGCAAACCCACTCCAGTGAAGGCAGGATAATCCGACTTGCTTCTCAGTGTCCACGTGCAAGCTGAGATAAAGTAAGATGTATTGACCTACTGTGTGCTACTTATCATCGGGAAATCAGTCCTGAATATTCACTGGAAGGACTGGTGCTGAAGCTGAAGGTCCAATACTTTGGTCACCTGATGGGAAGAACTGACTCGTTGGAAAAGACCCTGATGCTGGGAAAGATTGAAGTCGGGAGGAGAAAGGGGACGACAGAGGATGAGATGGTTGGATGGCATCACTGACTCGATGGACATGAGTTTGAGGAAGCTCTGGGAATTAGTGATGGACAGGGAGGCCTGGCGTGCTGCAGTCCATGGGGTTGCAAAGAGTCAGACACGACTGAGAGACTGAACTGGACTGATTTACCTGATCTTATGAGGAGGACATTTTACAAGGAAACTGGGGCTTTGGCAAGTTGAAATAACTACTTCAAGATCAAACACAGCTCCTGTGTGCAGCGAGGTGGGGACTGGGAACCGTATCCGAGTCTCTCTCATCATAAATCTTCCTTTTGTACACAGCAGCCAACAGCTGGGAGAAGGGAGTGAAGCTGGGGCTGGCTGGGACAGCTTGCTTTTTGTTGGCTGTTTTGAGGTGGGTTTAGGTCTGAATAGGGGTTTCCCCACTGTCTCAGATGGTAAAGAATCTGCCTGCCAAACAGGAGACCCCAGTTCCCTCCCTGGGTTGAAAGGATTCCCTGGAGAAAAAAATGGCAACCCACTCCAGTGTTGTTGCCTGGGAAATCCCATGGATGACAGAGGAGCCTGGTGGTCTACAGTCCATGGGGTTGCAAAAGAGTTGGACACAACTTAGCAAACTAAACAGCAACAATAATTCTGAATATGTGTAAGGAGGCTTTGTTTGTATGTCTGGATCCATAGATTTCTCTCTTGCTGAGTTTTATGGTTGAACCTAGTGTTTCTGCTGATAAATGTGTGCAGACAAGCTCCTCAAAATCCTTTTCATTCCTGGAGATATTATTTAGTACATTTCTTTGATGGCTGGTGATGCACAGATCGGTTTTAATATCAATAATGTACCATTTGGAAAACATTCAATGTCTAGGCCCGCCAAACAAATACCCCTCCGTGTCAGAATTTATTGAATCCAGTCCTAGGAGGCTGCAGGAGAACGGAGTTCCTTAAGCAGAAGAGTAAACAGATGGTCTTTGGAAAGTGCTTGCGTTCCGAAGAACCGAATTAGTTTTGGACAGAACGGAGTCGCATGTGCCAATACTTGTTGGCTAGCAGAGTGGAGGCCGAGAGGCATCAGCGCTCTCATGACATCCTTCAATCCTTTGGGCTTGATTTGGGCCCCAGGGATCTGACAGAGATGGTTACGCGTTGCGAGGTGCCCCTTGGGTTGGATAGTATAGGGAGAGAACTGTAGGACTGGCAGACGGTAACTGAGAAGGAGCCCCACGCAGTTGAGAGCATTTGACGTTCAACACATCCTTCAGGGCCACCTCCTCCGTGGTCAGAAATCAGTGGATCTGTGACTGCCAGATACTGACCTCGTCTGAAATATTAATCGCAACTCTCAAGGGAGGGGTCCATCGGGTCCATGTGAGTGGGGTTCCGAATGCCCTGGTTGCTTCTCGTTCGCGCCCCCTCCCCCAGCTCTGAATCAACCCTTCCCCCTCTAGCTCCCTCACTCTCTTTTCTTTTTGAGATCTTTTCTCCTCCATCTCCAATAATTCTATCGATCTGCCATCTTAACACGGACATTGACCCAGAGGCTCATCCAAACCCACCTTTGGTCTCCGGTTCCCTCTGCACCTGGCTAAAGCACTGAGACCTGGCTTCCCTCCCCAGTGCAAGCTAAGCTACTTCCTCTAACAGAACTGAGATCTCGTCACCTGCACAGAGCCGGCACATCTCAGGAACGCAGTCAAGACCCTGGATAATTAAGCCGAGTGACCTTTCCGGCAGCGTCTGCTTCTTCAGCAGCTCTGCCCCGCTGAGCGTGGCTGGCCTCACGCTCCACGCTCCCACCTCCCTCCCCAGCTCCTGGGGCCGTGGACCTCAGGCTCCTCGTCTACTCCTCTGGACATTCTGCTTCTCCAGGCACCTCCAGATCCCCCCCAGTCACTTCTCCTCTCGATGCTGCCTTGACAGGAGCCATCGTCCCCGGGCCGGGATTCCCAAACTCCAGCTTCTTTTTAATTTTTCAAGTGCTTCCAGAGGGCTAATTAGCATTGGTGTGGAGCATGAATGTGGAGGCCAAGTCTCATGGGGGAGCTCACCTAGTAGGCGAGCATCCCCACTGTGGGCTGCTTATGATCGCCTTAAGTGTTATGTGGGAAAGGTGCTGAATTTTTTTGAAGTTGAAACGACTTGATAAAATGTTAACACTGAATGTAGAGGGTGTTAGGCACCAGGGTACTTCCCTGGCAGACCCGTGGTTAAGACTCTGTGTTGCCATAAATTGCAGGGGGCACAGGTTCTATAGGAGGTCAGGGAACTAAGATCCCACATGGAGCACAATAGCCAAAAAAAAAAAAAAAAAAAAAGGCACCAGGGTACTTACTCTAGTCTCTCAACTTCCCATATGCTCAAGATACATCGCAGTCATAATTTTAAAAGAAACAAAACTATAACCCTAAAAAGGATGGTTAAATAAGTTTGAGACAGACTGGAGTGAACAAAGTTACACTGAGTTATTTATAGCAACCCTTCTCAGGGCCTCTGGGAGTCCAATGTGGGCTACAAATTTCCCAAAGATGAAGGTCATAGGCAGTGACGGTCCAGCTGACTCAACCACAGAAACCTTCTTCCAGATCCTAACACTGATGAGCCTGGACCAGTGGTCTGCCTTCTCAAGGTTCTTCTAGTATCTGAGGATGCCGATACTGTAGGCACAGTCTTGTCCTCGAGACTTAGAGACCAGTATGGGGGAGGGACACTTCATGTATACTTAACGGCTGATTCATGTTGATGTTTGACAGAAAACAACAAAATTCTGTAAAGCATTTATCCTCCAATTAAAAAATAAGTAAATTTAAAAAATAAGAAATGAAATCTAATTTTGAAACTCAAAAAAAAAAAAAGAAAGAAAGAAAGAAAGAATGCAAATCCAGAATCTATCAGGATCCAATAAGGATGTGGCTTACCTGGGAGCAGGCTGATTATTCAGGGCCTCCTTGAAGGCAGAACATTTAAAAATATTTGTGTAACAATTGGAGGGGTAGAAGAAGTTCTTTTTCGATTAATAAGAATAGCCTAGATTTCTATGGCTGAAATAAGCAGTTTATTGCATGTACTGAACATAATGTTACAGCTCATCTGGCACGGCCTCTCCTTCAGCCGCTCTCTGAGCCCCCCAGGCTGGAAGGCATCAGGCACTCAGAATAGACGTGTCCTGCATGGAGTTGGAAGCCAGTTTGAGAGTTCTCATCTAGGCTTTGCTGGGCAGGCGCAGGGGACGTTTCTTATGTTGCTGTGGGGTATGTTTTGTACGTTCTGAGATTTACCAAACCAGGCGAGTACTGTTGGAAGGATGGGGTTATATTTAAGCTAGAGAATGTGGCTTGAGGTTGCTCTGTGCCTTGCTGGGCCAGCTGCATGATCACTCACTGAGGTTCTTTCTCCTTTAGCGGGAATGAGACCAAGCTACATTTCATGTGTTGTGTAGAGTCATATGTGGAAACGTGCATTACTAGGCACCCATCTGTGATGGAGGCAATAATGTCCTACAGAAAGGTCAAGTTGCCCTTGTGCCTTATCCAGCCTGCCTTCACTGTAATCAAACTTTAAGCTGGACTCAGAGCCACCGAGAATATAAAGACTACACTTCCCAGACTCCTTTGCAGCTGGCTAAGGTTATTTAATTCCGTTTTAACCAAAAGCCATGAAATTAAAAGATGCTTGCTCCTTGGAAAGAAAGCTATGACCTACCTAGACAGCATGTTAAATAGCAGAGACATCACTTTGCTGACAAAGGTCCACATAATCAAAGGTATGGTTTTCCCAGTAGTTATGTACGGATGTGAGAGCTCGACCATCAAGAAGGCTGAATGTCAAAGAATTGATGCTTTTGACCTGTGGTGTTGAAGAAGACTCTTGAGAGTCCCTTGGACTGCAAGGAGATCAAACCAGTCAATCTTAAAGGAAATCAACCCTGAATTTTCGTTGGATGGACTCATGCTGAAATTGAAGCTCCAATACTTTGGCCACCTGATTCGAGAAAGCAACTCATTGGAAAAGACCCTGATGCTGGGAAAGATTGAGGGCAGGAGAAGAAGGGGACAGCAGAGATGAGATGGTTAGACAGCACCACTGACTCAGTGGATACGAATATGAGCAAACTCTGGGAGAACGTGAAGGACAGGGGAGCCTAGCGTGCTATAGTCCATGGAGTTGCAGAGTAGGACACGACTTAGTGACTAAATAGCAACAGCAAACCAGTAGGCTGCGACCCGGAGAAATGGCGCGTCTTAAAAGGAAGGGACAAGCTCTCCTCTTCCCCTCTGGCCACTCCTGCTGGTCACAGTGAGGACATGGCGGTCAACCCTCTTGGATGAAGCAGACAAAGACAACACATGCAGGACTGTGGAACCCCAAGGGAGGAGGAGCTTGTACTCTGACGACTTCATGGAGCAGAACCGCATTCCTGCTCAGACTTTCACATAAGTGAGGAATAGACGCCTGTCTCCATTAAGCCACTGGTATTAGATCCTTGTAATACCAGTACAAGCTCAAACCATTCCTAACAATGCTGATCGCTTAGAAGCTGCCTAACTGGTCCCCGCCTAACCGCTGCACAATGCCGGCATCTTCCTGGGAGTCAGGAAGATGCCGCTGGAACTGGACGTTGGAGGATGTGGAGCTCAGAATACTCAAATGTAGGCAAGGAAGAAATCGGGAGACCCAGGAAGGAGGGGGTTTTTTTTCCATCAGTTTTTTCCATCAGTTCTGGACACACATGCAAGTCCCCGAAGAATGCAAGAAAGAATGGTGGAGGAATTCATGAGAAGCAGGAGAGCACCTACTCAAGTTAAACCCGAGGAAAGCAGTAGGGATGGCATCTGTTCAGAGGCTTTGGGTTGCAAGAAACAAAACTCCTGCACACACTGGAAGTCATGGGCTCACAGGACACCAAACTCAGGGGAGATGGGGCACCAGGAAGTGTTGACCAGGCAGCCCAACAGCATCACCCACATTGAGAGTCTGCCATCTCCATCATCGTCCCCCAAGCTTCACTCCCAGTTCTGGGACAGCTGAAACTGGCATTCGAAGCACTCTTTGTTCACCTTCAGAGAGAAAAAGAAACACTGGCTCTCTCACAAGTAGGGAAGAACTTTCACAGAAGCTGCTAGATTAAAAAAAAAAAAAAAAGGAAACTTGAGTCTCGTTGGCCAGAACTGAGTCCCCAGTCACCAAGAGGAGGCACAGCGCCCCCAGGTCCATCCCGCCTCAGACTAAGCCAGTTCCGAACACTATTTGCTCCTGTGCCCTGTGAGAGGGTGCAGCGGGGACAGGGGAGTCACCCCAGGGAACCCCTAGCATCCGACTAAAGCATACGGGCCAGATAGCTCAGGTCCTCTGAAACAGGAAAGAAAGTCTTCAGCTCAGAATCAAGATATATAGAGGCTTACCACCTACCCTTTTCTCCCTTCTTCCATTTCAGCTGAAAATGTCAACCCAGGGAGATGGGATGCTGGGCAGGGGAGGGTGTTGCACTGAGAATTAAATGAGTAAACAAGGAAGCCCTCTCCTACGGCCCAGGGAAGAGCAGGTATTTGCCTGGAGGTAATGTCGAAGGTTAAATACAGAGAAAATAACACAGAACACAATTATAGCTGTTCATTCTTCTGCTTAAAATGAGGAGTAAAGGTCAGACATCAAATCACTGTGTTAAGTCCAGCAGTCACCTGCCTCCAATCACCTCAGCCTCTCTGTGAGGGAGCACAATGGCATCTATGTCCCCATTAATTAGAAGGCCAGGGCCCTCCGGAGGGCGCCCACACGGCCAACAGGTGAGCGTTGCCGGGCCTTGGGTTAATTGCCGCCTTGAAGCCACAGGCTCCGGGCAGCCACGGAGTTGGTGTTGGTTTGAAGCAAAACAAGGAAAGTAAAGAAGACATGTGTCCCTACTAAAAGTAAAGCGCTGGCCTCAGCTCTGGGCACTGTTCCTTCCTCCCTCATGATGGAGGGGAGTCCTCGGTTTCTGAAAGTGATGCTGAGTGGAGAAGGTGGTTTTTAGATGTCTTCCTGACTCAAAGAAAGGAAGAGCTGATGACTTAAGGTCAGTGCCCAGGATGTCGTGTTCCTGATCAAGCTAGACTGTGAAATCCACATGCCTGGACCTGCTAACAGAGCCTACCCTCCATGCGGGAAAAATGTCATCTGGGTCCCTCTGTCCCCTGATGGCAGGGACTCTGAAATGACCACCTGTGTTATCTGCATCTAAACAGGCTCAGCTCATGTACTGACCTATCTGACCAAACCTACGCTTACCTCTTTTCCGGACTAAAGTCATGCCCAGGACAGTGGACTTGGGTTCTTATTTTCCAGCCCTTGCTCCAGAGCCATCCCTTGCTCCTGGGGAAGCTGGAATGCCCACTGAACTCAGCCAATGAAGGTGCCCTGGGATAGTGCCACCCTGGGTGCCAGTAAAGTGCCCCACCCTACCTCCTCCATTGCGCACACCATCACCTCCAGCTCCTCCTCTGCCTCATGCCAACCCTGCCTCGTAAAACACTTCATCCTCGGCACTGCCTGAACAGCCAGGCCCCCCGACCCATGTGCCAACCATCTGCTCCTCTCTCCCTTCTATATCCCCAGCCTTCCTAACTCTAAGGAGAAGACCTCTGAAATGTGACTCTGCTCTCCAGCCATGTCCTTGAAAGTGCTCAAGGTGCAGGCACAGTCTCTCAGTTCTAGAAACAGCCCTGCTAACCCAAGCACGAGGATGGGATGGCTGGATGGCATCACCGATGCAATGGACATGAACTTGGGCAAACTTCGGGAGATGGTGAGGGACAGGGAGGCCTGGCGTGCTGCAGTCCATGGGGTGGCCAAGAGTCAGACAGGACTGGGTGACTGAGCAGCAGTGACCCAAACAAAGGTCGCCATGAATGTGCTCGGTGTTCCCAGTGAGGATCCGGTTCACGTCAAGATGAGAGGCACGTGGATTCTGGCCTTACTGTTCTCCATCTTACGCCTGTCACCTGTCAGCTGCCGCTGCTCTGGGCCCCTGTCAATCATACTGCTTTGACGAATCTTAATTCCATTTCACGTCTGGCAAGCAAAAGCCTCTCTATGGATCATATCTGCAGAACTCAGGATAAAAGGGAGAGAGATTATTCAGTTAACTTGCTCAACATGGACCTCTCCTGAGAGTAACTGAAAACAGAATCAGTACGTGACTCAAATCTTCCCGTTGGGGCAGGGCCTCTTCTGGAATGACCACCTGAGCTAATCAGATGCGCTGGAAAATGGCCAAGGGTCTGCTTCTCTTTAAACAATCACCTTGTGTTTGAGTTCGGTCTTGGGATAAATCAATGCTGGGTTGATAGAGTATGAGATGAGATGAAAGAAGTATTAGAAACATCAAAACCCGCCTTCCCTCTGAAGTTCATGGAAGTTCATACAGAGACATTGCTACAAACCTGCTTTCATGTCACAGACTATGTGCTCTGGCAGGTACTAGCGCCCAACCCCAACCCTGGACCTCCCCCCGAAAAGCCGCTTGATTCCTTTCTTTTCTTTAATTTTTATTGCTGTATAGTTGCTTTACAATGTCGTGCCAGTTTCTACTGTGAAGCAAAGTGAACCAGCTACCCATATACATATATCCTCTCCTTTTTGGATTTCCTTTGCCTTTATATTCGACCCCTGGGTTGGGAAGGTCCCCTGGAGAAGGGAAAGGCTACTCACTCCAGTATTCTGGCCTGGAGAGTTCCATGGCCTGTATAGTCCATGGGGGTCACAAAGAGTCAGGCACGACTGAGCGACTTTCACTTTCCCTTAGGTCGCCAAGGAGCATTGAGCAGAGCTCCCTGCGCTCTATGGTGGGTTTCCACCAGTTATCTATATTATGCATAGAATCAGTAGTGTATACAGGTCAGTCTCAATCTCCCAGTTCATCCCACTCACCCACTTTCCCCCTCGGTATCCATACATTTGTTCTCCATGTCTGTGTCTCTATTTCTGCTTTGTAAATAAGATCTTCCATACCAGTTTTTTCAGATCCCCATACACGTGTTCGTGTATGACATTTGTTTTTCTCTTTCTGACTTACTTTTCACTCTGTATGACAGACTCTAGGTCCAAAGTCACTTGATTTCAGTACAACTTGAGAGGGGGTTGATATCCTCGCCCAGAAAAAGAAATAATCTTTTATTTTGGAAAATGCCAAAGCTGCTTTCTTAAAACAGTTACAGTAGTACAGCGCTAATTGCTCATATATGTTTCACCTACGCTACTGTGTTCATCCGTTATTAATATTTAGCCACATTTGTGTGTTCTTATTTCCTCTGTCCTCCCTTCTCCCCCTCCCCCCTCATATGTAATGATATGTAATGAATCTTTTTTTTTTTTTGCTGAACTACTTTAGAAATTGCAGAACCATGACCTGTTGCCTTTAGATATTTCAGCATAGACTCATAAGAACAAAACAATCTCTAGTGTAACCACAAACTTATTATCAAATTTGAGAAATTTAACCTTGACACAAAGTTACTATCATAGAGCCCCGACCCAAATTCTCAATTGCTCCAAGACTGTCTTTTGAAGCAGCGTTTTTCTGACTCAGGATTCAACCCCGCAGGCGTATGTTGCATGAACTGCGTGGCTCCGGTTTCCATCAGCTAACATGGGCCAGATCTGTTGCCAGTCTGCCTCCTATGACTCTGACAGCTTTGGAGAGAACAGGCCACTTGTTTCGCAGCATGTTTAGCCATTAAATTTGGGCCGTGCATACTGGGCAGAAGCGCCACACACATGACAGTGGGTCCTAAGTACCCGCATCAGTTCAGCCTCTGTTGGTGATGCTGACACTGACCACCTGGGTAGAGCATGCGTGGCTGCGTGCTCAGTTGCTCAGTCGTGTCCGACTCTTGCAACGCTATGGACTATGGTCCACCAGGCTCCTCTGTCCTTGGGATTTCCCACGTGAGAATACTAGAATGGGTTGCCCTTTCCTCCTCCAGGGAATCTTCCCTACCCAGGGATCGAACCAGTGTCTCCTATATCTCCTGCACCGGCAGGCGGATTCTTTACCACTGAGCCACCCGGGAACCCCCACTTAGGTAGGGCACTATCTGCCACATGTCTCCACTGTAACGGTACTCTTTAAATATATATATATATAATTAATGGGCTTCCCTGGTGGTCTAGTGGCTGAGACTCCATGCTCCCAACTCAGGGGGCCCAAGCTCAATTCCTGGTCAGGGAAATAGACCCCACATGCCACAACTAAGACCTGGTGGAGCCAAATAGGAAAATACATACAGTTTTTAAAGGGAAGGGGAAAATGAAATTATAATTTATAAAGCTTTGAGAACTCAACTCAGAGTTTTCCACTAAATAGTGGAAGGGATAAGCACAAAGTTAAACGGGTCTCAATCTCTGCCATCGAGGAGTTCAATCTGGCATAAAATACAAACAGATAAACACTGTCTATGATACAGACTCCAGTCATTTGAGAAAGGAAGCAGGAAGTGAACAGATTCATGAACTTCTCACACACAAAACCAAACAAGCTGGATGTTATAGTGAAGGTCCAAGCTAACTGCAGGTACCAAAGGGTACCTCTAATTCCAGATGTGATAACTGAGAACCATCTCTCAGGGACTTACCGTAAATGCAAAGAGTCTCTGGGAAAATCACCTGCAATAACCAGCTAGCCACAGAAGAAAAGGTGCGAGTAGTCAGTAAGCATGAAAAGACGTCCAGTCTCATCAGTGGTCAGAGAAATTCATGTCAGAATAATATTCTTCACCCACCGGAGCATCAAAACTTAAAACTGTTGGTCACACCTGGGGCCGATGAGGGTACAGGGAAGTTGGTGAGAGTGTGAACTGTTACCTCTTTGGAGCGGAATCTCACAGATCTCCTAAAATTTCAAACATTAAAGGATTTGACCCAGGTCTCTCTATGAATCACTCCTTGAGATCAAGAAAGATGCCTGAAAACCAGGCATAAGTGGTAGAATTTCAGTCCATAGCAACAAAAACCCAATAAATGTCATCACCTTTACTCTTCTGAGTTAAATTGAACCTTGTCAGAAACTCATGGACTGAGTTAGCTGGTAATTCAATTTCAGTCATTTTGCGGGGGTTCTGACCCTCTTTGTAGCATCAGCAAAGTCCTAGACATCTAGCATCTTCAGAACATTTCTGGAAGAACCATCTGGTCTCCAGATCAGGTTGCTCTCCACAGTGCAGCTGGTGGGCCCAGAAAAACAGAGCTTAGACACAAAGGGCTCAGTGTGGCCTCCCCAGCGCCCCACACTCCCATCCACCCTGAGAACCAGCCACCGCCCAGCAAGTCTAAAGGAATGGAGTCCAGGTCGCAGGACAAAGCCCTTTTCCCTGTCCTAATGTCAGAGGAAACTCCCAAATGCTTCCACCCTCAGGAAGTCTGCTTCCCCTGCCCCCACACATCCTCTCAGCCAAGTCTGGGTGGGGACCCCAAGGTCACCACCTGGTCACTAGGCCACACCAAGGCTGCTGACAATCCTTCTTTGTGTGAGTGATGGAGACAGCCTCCACTGTGAACCCCCTGTGGGTGGGCACGTGTCCTTCACATTGGCACCAACCAAACACCGGGTCTGGCAAGTTGTAGATGCCCAGTCAGTGTTTTTAAAGTGAATGAAGCCACAAGAAGGACAGCTGGATGGATGCATGGGTGAGTGAATAGATGGGTAGGTGGGTAGATGGATGGATGGGTGGATAACTGTTCACGCGGATGGATAGATGGGTGAGTGAGTGGATGAGTGAATGGGTGTTTGGGTGGATGAGTAGACAGATGGTCAGACAGATGGATGGATGAATGGCTAGATGACTAGATGGGTGGGTAAGTGGATAAATGAGTGGTTGGATTTATGGGCAGATAGATGGAGAGACGGGTAACGTAAATGAATGGGTGGTTGGATGGCTGGGTTGATGGATGGATAGATGGGTGGGGGTGATTTGAAAGACTCCTCAGGATGCACAGTTTTCAAGGAAACCAGAACAAGGGCTTTTTTCTTTTCCACAGCCCCTGTAAAGTAAGCAGTGAGCCGCCTCAAAGACCCCTTGACGCTGATCGATCTATTGTGTTGCTTGCTTCCCCAGGACTTATGATGGTCACCTTGATTCTGAAGGATTCTCAGCATGGCTGGGGCCCTGTACACTGAGCACAGCAGTGACCTCGCTCAGCAAGCACAACAGCCAGCACAACAGACCTCACTCGGCAAGTGCCTCACCCGGGACACACCCTGCTGACAAAAGCTACCGCGTGGAGGACGGGTTAAGATGAGTTTGTCGGATGAACAATGAAACCTATCCAGCAAAATGTAAATAATCACCTGTATTTCTGCCATCCAGAAACAGAGCCACAGCTGCCCGTTTTGTGTATACTTTTCCATTACTTTTAATTAGCACATGTGTATTTCAGTACAAAATGGATCACTCGGTGATATACCGCTTTATAATCAGCTTATTTCATATAACAATATATTTTGAATAATTTCCATTTTATTCAATAGCCTTCAAAAGCATAAGATGCCATTACGCGAATGTAGCATAATTTATTTAACCAGCCTCCTTTTGCTGTTTCCAATTGTTCATTATTATAAGCTCTGCTGTGATGGACAACCTTACAACTCTATTTTTACAAACAGCCAAGATTATTTCCTTAGAAGAAATCCTTACTTGTAGAATTGCTCCATCAAAGACTATGCGGAGTCACAAGGGTTTTCTTGAGCGTTGCAGGATTGTCCTCTAGAAAGATGGTGCTAATTTCACATGCCTCCTGGCAGAGTAACAGAATCCACATGTCCGGCACACTCATCTGCCCTGGTTTTAAAAACAAACTTACAAACAAGTTGCGATGCTCTCAAATATGTCTGCATAACTGGTGCGTGAAGGAAAACCAAAGCCAGGGAGTGGAGGCAGCTCCTCGGAGAACGTGGGATAGCCAGCCTACGCCCATCTCTTGTTTGTAATAAATGATCGCCATCATAAACGTAGTCATTTTCACATTAAAGAAAATGTGGACATGGAAAGAACTGAAGTGTGCGTATTTACCTAGAGTTTACCTAGAATTTCAGGGACAACCAGCAGAACATTTCAGAGCATTTCCTTCCAGGATTTTTTTTTTTCTGGGATGGCTTATTTCTTTTATATGGTTGTGATACTACAGTAGTGTGGCAGTGTATCCTGTTTTCTTTTTATTTACCAACATTTTATAAGTGCTTTTCTGTCTTATTACAAATTCCTAGTAAGCCAGTTTTAACAAATGTGTAATATTCCTTCAAGTAAATGAGACGGCTTACCCTCTCCTTGTCGGATACCTTAGTCACATTCAAGGTTATTAACAACCACACGGCACAAACATTGGCGCTTGTCCGTATGTATTCTCTGTTCTAACTTTTTATTTTATATTAGAGTATAGTTGATTAACAATGTTGTGTTAGTTGTGACTCAGTCATGCATGTACCTGTATCTATTCTTTTTTCAAATTCTTTTCCCAGTAAGTTTGTTATAGAATATTGAGCAGTGTTCCCTGTGCTGTACAGCAGATCCTTGTCCATTTTGATTATCCATTTAACCAAATAGATATCCATTTTATCCACTGGTTATCCATTTTAAATATAGCAGTGTGTGCATGTCAGCTCCAAACGCTTTACTTTAAATACATATGATGATTACTGAGGAATTTAGTTTGAAGAAAGGGCACATTTAGAGATGCTTGACCTCCTTGGCAAACAATCAAGTGAGGGGACAAATGGGTCATCCACCGCACCAGTGGATGTGATTTTGAGAGTTTTCCAGCAGGATCTTGACAAAATCACAGGACCCGGAGCTGCAAGCCATCAGATAAGCGTATTCATCAGGGACTCCCTCGTGGGGTCCCAGGAGCATCTCTGTCTCCATGCCCCGGGGGTGGGTTTCCATGAACCCCTGTGCGTGCTATGGATTCAATCATAGGACAGTCAAACACTCCATCTGCTTTTGTAGAAATGTCACATGATTCTTTGGCAACTTTGGCTTTCTGGATAAGCAGCATTGTACTTTTGATGGTGATCATGGGGTCCAGGTGCCTAATCCCGTTTTACAGCCTCTATCTCCTCTACAAGTGCGCTTCTGCTGCTGAATACATATGAAAAGTTGTCCCTACCCACTCAGCATTGTTCTCAATGTGAAAAATTTTAAATGCATGGACTGAAGAATGTAAGCAGTTACAGACATGAGAAAAATTGGCCAGTCTCACCCATAATCAAAACAAAAGAAAATAAAACAGTAATGTCTTTATATCTCACATCAAATTAGCAAATACTAAAAATGTATATTGTATGGTGATGGTGTGGTGATCCACCTTAGACTGGATGTAGGCTAGTTTAACCTTTCTTTCTTCTCAAGTATTTTTACTGCTTTATCAACAACTACGTAGATATAAATTAATCAACAGCAATTAATACAAAAACTGAATGGCAGTCATAGAGCTCACCATGTACTAGGAGGGCAATGTTCTCACTGCTATGGGAAGGCGCCCAAGAAATGATAAGATGAACAAGTCTCTGGGTCATCATCTGTCTACAGCTTCCCTGAGAGTTATTAAGAGCCCCTCTGGGGATGTCAGTGAGAGAGTCCATGAGAAGCTCATGGCAGGGGGGTCTCACCCCCAGCCAGCATATCAGGAAGGGTGTGTGTGTGAACCCCCATACTGAAGACCCAGCAGGAACATGTCTGGGGGAGTGGGCTGCTCTATTTTTCTGCCTCTGAGCTCATCGTGACTCACCCCTATCATCAGGAAGAGGTCAAAGCAGGACTCTTCTGTGAAATGCAATGATTCTTCTGAGCTGATGCAAGAAGCAGAGATGGCCCAAGACGCCAAACACAGGAAAGGTCCATCAGGCATCAGCAGATTTGCAAGGATGGGAACCAACAAATATAGGCTATCCATACAACGGAGTATTATTCAGCCATAAAAAAGAGTGAAGTCCATGTACTGTGACGTGGTGGAATGTCTAACAATATGCTAAATGAAACAAGCCAGACGCAGAAGGACAAATGTTGAATGAACCCACTTATATGTCGTACCTAGAACAGTCAAATTCATCGACAGAAAATAGAATGGTGGCTGCCAGGCACTAGGAGGAGGAGAGAATTGGTGGCGGGGGGTAATTGCTTAATGAGGGCTTCCCTGGTGGCTCAGCCGTAAAGAATCTGCCTGCAGCGCAGAAGACACAGGAGAAGTGGATCTGATCCCTGGGTTGGGAAGATCCCCCTGGTGAAGAGCACGGCCACCCACTCTAGTATTCTTGCCTGAAAAATCCCATGGACAGAGGAGCTTGGTGGGCTGCAGTCCATGGGGACGCAACTGAGCACAAGCGTGAGAATACGAGAGAATTGTTTACAGGGCACAGATTTTCTGTTTGGAGTGATGACAAATTTTGGAAACAGAAATAAAGTGAGGGTTGCACCACATTCTGAATGTAGTCAATGTCACTGAATTGTACACTTAAAAATGGTTAAAATGACAAATTTTATGTGATGTAAATTTTGCCGAAATTTTTAAAATCGTTTTAGTGCAAAAAGTAAAAAGATAGTGAAAGGGTGGAAGGCATCCTTGTGGTGGCAACGCTGCGCCTTCGTCTCATCTCACACTGCTTTGCGCTGTTGCCTCCACGCCTGGTCCTCAGCTGGAGCCAGAGCTCATCCTTCTCCATCACTGGGGGGCCCTTTTGCCTCACGCCTTGGTGCTTCTCCAGTTTCTTGCCTCCCAATCTTCCCTATGTCAACTTTGTCATTTTGGTAAAATATAAACTGCAACAGCTTCCTGAAAAGGGGGTGTAAGGGATGTAAAGTTTTTAAGATTTTGCAACTCTGAAAATGTTTACTCTACTCTCAGATTTGATTGATAGGCTGAGTAGGAGTGGGGGTTGGAAATCATTTTTCTTGCCATCTTTTTTGAAAGCGTTGCTCGTTATGTTTTAGCTTCCAGATTGCTTCCAGGCTGAGAAGTCTAAAGCCAGTTGACACCTGTCCCTGTGAATGTGATTTGTTTTCTTGCAGTGGGTTTATTTTATTTCTTCTATCTGTGACAGCTCATAGCTTGTTTGTCCTCAATTCCTTGAAATTCTGTGATGTGGTTCTCTTTCGACTCACAGTAATTTCATGAGTTCTTTTCATCTGAAACCTGTGTCCTTTTGTTTGGGAAATTTTTCTTGAATTAGTTCACTTGTTATTTTCTCCTATTTTCTGTCTTCCCTCTCTCTGAACTGATCTATTCACCTTCTTTTAAATTTTTCAACCATTAGTCTTTTTGCTTTATTTTTGTAAGATTCCTCAACTTTATCTTATTTATTTCCAGAAGGTTTTTAATCTCCAAGCAATATTTTTTATTGATTAGCTTTTAATTATTGATTTGCAGAAGCTCTTTGTATAATCTGGATTGGAGCCCTTTGTCTAGTGTTTGAACTGCAAATATCTAGTCTCACTCTGTGACTTACCTTCTCATTCTCTAGTTGGTATCTTTTGAAGAGCAGAAATTCTAAATTTTAATGAACTCCAATTAACTTTTTATTTTATAATTAGTGCTTTTTTGTATCCTTTTTAAGAAACTTTTGCCTCCCTCAGGGTCATGACAACATTCTCCTCTTTTGTTTGGGAAGTTTTAACGTTGTACCTTTTGCATTTGGAGCTGCAATTCATCCCAGTTTGGTTTTCTGTGGGAGGTGCGAGGTAGGGATTAATGTGTCTGATAGTTCTTTAGATGTCTTTACTTTAGGTAGTCCTTAGGGCCTTTCCAAGTGGTTCAGTGGTAAAAAGAATCTATCTGCCAATGCAGGAGATGCAAGAGACGTGGATTTGGTCCCTAGGTAGGGGAGACCCCCTGGAGAAGAGCATGGCAACCCATTCCAATATTCTTGCCTGAAAATCCCACGGACAGAGGAGCCTGGCAGGGGGTCGCAGAGAGTCAGACATGACTGAGTAACTGAGCACATAGGCAATCCTTAGTTGCCCTCAGATGCTTAAACATGAGGAACTAAAATATCAGTTTAGAAACCCTGACATTCCCACACAGATAGGGAATGTCAAACATGAATTTCCCTACAGGTTCATCTAGGATATACATGCGTTAGTATCTTTACAGTCTTTTGCCTTGTGCTGGACAAACTCCCTAAAGAAGATTCCTTCAGTCTCCATCCTGGAGATCCCAGCCTAGCTGTCAGTGTTCCAGGGGTCAAGGGAGGTGAGATCTGGGGGTCCCAGGAGCCACCACTCATAGGTTCACATAGCCCATCCGGTGTCATAAGTACCCCCATCCTTACTGCATCTGATGGCCCAATGCGGAGTTCCTCAGTTTTACTTTCTGCAGAGAATAATGTCCAAACTTATGCAAGGTAGAGAGGTGAGGGGATTCACTGTGCACCCAGCCAACAGAGTAAGGGGGTAGATCTAGGGATCTGACAGCTTCTGGAACAACTCGCAGCTTCCCAGAGACTCACTGATGCCCTGGCCCCTGCGTGTTTTGAGGACTTGGCTGCGTACATCAAGTTGGTTTTCTGTTTTTTCCACAACCGGCTGGGGAGGCAGTCTTCTCAAACCTGCTAAAGCAGTTACCACTCATCCATCTGTTTCCCAGATTCCCAGATGGTACTGCTGTTCTCCTTTCATGTTCCTGCAAGTTTTTGCCTTTTTAAAAAAGTCCCTTTTCTGTAGCTGGGGAGAGGGGGCAAAATTAGTGTCTTCAGTCTGCCATCTTTACCTAGAAGTTGGTATACTTTTTTTTTTTAAGAAAGCAATTAATGATTATAGATCTAAGGTTAGAAAGAGTCATGCCCTATAATTCCACATCTAGACTTCTAGGAATTTATCCTAAAGAAATTGCCAGAAATGTGGGCAAAAGTTTTCATCTCAATGTTCATTGCAGTGTTATTTATAAGGCAAAAAACTGAAAACAACCAAAATGCTCCACAATAGAGAAATGGTTTTGAAAATGATGGTACATTCATATGAGGACATATTAAACGTCATTAAAAGTAATATGTATGAAGAATATTTAATGACAAGAGACATGTTCATGGCACATTCAGTAAGGGATAAAAGGGTATAAAACTATATATGTTCAATTTCATCCCAATTTTGAAGGACAGAGAGAGAGAAATGACTAGGAGGAGGAGGAGGGCAGGAGAGGGGAATGTGGAGAAGGAGGCCGTGCAGGACCACCAAGAATTCAGATAATTTTTAGCTATTTTATTTATTTAGTACAACAATCAGAAAAGCATAATTGCTTTAAAATTTAAAGAGGGTCTTGCCTTGTTCCAGTTAGCTTGTCATTTCTCCCTAAACTTGCAATTTGCTTGCATGCCTCCACGCCATGACTCGTGAAGCCCCTGCCCAAAGCAGACTGCTTCTCTGGAAAACTCCTACCTACCCCTCAGTGCCCAGCTCTAGCATCATCCTCTCTTAGATTCCTGTCCACCCCACACTGGCTTAAGAGTCCATTCTCTAATTCCTAAGCTCCATGTGCACGTCTTTATTAGAAAGCCTCCCACACTATTACAACCAATGGTTTTGTTTTCTACAAACTTCTGGAGGGAGAAGCATTATCCCATTTACCTTACATCCTCAGCCCCAGATTGGGTGCCAGGTGCAAAGCTGAGCTTCACTAAGGGCCCTCAGACGTGTTTGGAAGGAGCAGAGCTGAGGGGATGGAGCGGAGGAATGAATAATATTTTCATAGACTCACTAGGGGCTTGGTTGTATGCTAATCAGTGCTCTCCTAGTTTTCCATAACTATGAAAAGTCCAAACTGTTGGACATATAATGCGAAGCTCAAGATATTCGTGCTCATCAGGTGATACTACGCAAATTATAGTGACCAAGTTTATGAGGAAATCATTTGCAAACATCTGTAGACTGGTGCTATCAACCAATCTCGGAGAGAAATGGCAAACCCCACAGGCCACAGCTGCCGTTGACAAGAGTAGCTCGCAGCACAGGGCTCTGTAATAATTATCATTATTTAACATCATTCCACAAGGAACCATTAGAGGAACAAGGCTTGAAATTAGAGTCAAATGATTCCCTTTTCTCTTCAATCTACACATACAAGACCCCAGCAGCACAGTGAGAGGGGTGGGAAAGCTGTGCTCGGTTATACTGTAATTATTTCTAACTCTATCCCCAACCCCAAAATACCATCTCATCACATGGCTTGTCACTTTTGCATGGCTCAGTCTATCAAACGTGTCATATTTTCCCAGCTTTTATTGCAGTAATCCTGGTAGAGTAATAGCTTATGCTGGAAGAATTTTTTTTTAAAAGCTACTGAAATGTTGTCCTGCCTTTATTCAAACAAAGGCTTGGGAACGGTTGTCTTCTGTTTGGCATGGGTCTACTGCAGCTAGGAGGTAAGCAATCTGCAGGGTAGGGGCACTGGAACACCCTGGCCCAGGCCACCAGCCCATGTGAGGCACATGGATAATTTGGGGATCACCAGGGCAACAGACAACCTGTCCTTGTTGACAGTACCCCAGGGGCCAAGTGAAGACCACAGCCTTGTCAACCAAGTGTTCAGCTCTGGGCCCCCCATTACCTCCCCTAACAGCATTGCTATCTCCTCATGGGAGCTCAAGTCGTCAGTGGAACTGTAAACAAGTCCCTCCCCAACCCAAGGGGCAGACCTGTGGCTCATACAAGGCTGAGACTGGGCCCTCGCTAAGCGCAAGTCTTGAGCAGGTAGACCACCCCCATCAAGCTTCCTTGGCTTCTGCCTATTTCTGCACCAGGTCTCCAGTCTTCCCATTGATTCCAAATACTTTTACAATAAGTACCCTTTAGCTTAGGTCCAGAGTCATTTTCTGTTGCCTATAGCCTGAGCACCTCAGCCAACTCATTTGTTCGTCCCCTGTTCTCCTGGGGTCCTCAGAGGCAGCTGAGAAATCCTGAACCTGGGAACGGCCGTGATGAAACCTTTTTCTCCTGCATCGGAATGGCATTCCCTCAATGAGCACCCCTCCTCAGGACCCCCTCCAATCTTTCCAACCTTGCTTCCCGCTCCCCATCCCATCAGTATCCGTGATCTCTGCTGGCTGACAGTCACTCTGTTTGGCCAGCCAGTCTTACTCAGGCTGCTTCCACTGGTAGAATGGCCACTCCCATGCTGTGGGACCACCTGCCCCAGAGCGCTGTTTTCTTGGACCCCAGAAAGAAACAACTGTGCCCCCTGCTCCCCAGCACTCCCCGTACCCCTTTCAGGGTACTTAGCACATTTGGCCTTCTGTTACAGCCACATTTGCAGACATCCCTTAAATTTCCCAACAAGAATGATGTGTCAGTGGACTGTTGGAGAAGCTGCGACCTCCCCGCCTTGTCCTGCTGCCTGCCAGGGTGGCCGGTGTACAGCGATCTGGCCCTACGTATAGATAGACTCAACTGGCCACCAACAAAGTCCCTGAAGCAGAAGCCAGGCCTGCCCGCCCTCATCACAGGATCCCTTCCATAAGAACATTTGCTTGTCTTGCTTACTGTCTCTTGCAGACCTGGTCTCTGTTTTCCATTAAATGTCAAGTCCAATGGTCCCTCTTGATCAGAAAGGGCAGGCTTTCACTGCCATTAAAAACATCTTGTTAAAAAGATGGACAGATTTGATAATAAAGAGTTGAAACAGGGTTTAGGTTTAGTCTGCACCTGGGAGATAGGACCTCTTCCTGCAGAGTCAATCTCAGAGGGCTGGGCCGAGCTTTCATCCTCCTCCATCCCCCACGAGTGCGCACACACACTCCCATGCACATGTATGAACACGCACTCATGCACACACACACAGCCGGCACCCAGCTGCATCCCAGCAGGACGCTTCAATCCCTTGCCCTGGGCCACTGCTTCCACTCCATCCAAACAACCCTTCTCTCTCCACCTGGCAACATTCTTTTGGTCTCTTACAGCCCCCTATTAAAACCCATCACTGCCAAGAAACCTTCCCACCACCCCTAGTCTAAGAGGACCCCCCTCTGCTTTCTCCCAGTGTCTTTGACCAGCTTGCTCTCATTTATAGGAACTGGTATCTGTCAGTGCCTCCCACCAGATCACAATCCCCAAGGGAAAAGAGAAAAAACATTTCTCCTTTAGTTTCTTCATGTGCAAAATGGGTATAATTACACCCAGAGGGTTACTGTGAAAGTTAGAGTGAATATGCACAATCTCGACTTCATCCAATCCACTGCCCTGGCATTTTGGGGACGGCTGTGCTAGGCACTCAGTCATGACCGGCTCTTGCAATCCTATGGACTGTAGCCCCCAGGCTCCCCTGCCCATGGGATTTCCCATGGCACTTGTTGGCCTGGTCTACTACTACCTTTGTGACCCCACAGCTGACTTTAAGCAGGTTTTGGTACAAGATGGAGCAGGGAGGGAACGAGCAATAAGCAAAGATCAGTTTGGTTCACTGGAACCACTGTGGTACTTTCTGGAGCAGGATGGAAGGGGTATCACTGTGCAGAAGGAAGGCTTTCTCCAGGAACTGGTCTCAGGAGTCCCCCAAACACCAGTGCTCAGGAGCTGTTCCCCGCTTAGCACCGACTGCCAGAGACTCCACGGCCTCTGCGGCACCCAAAACTGCAGGGACCCGCTGTCCACCCGCCTTCTCCAGCTCCTCTGTAGTGGCCAGCACAGGTCTGACTCAGGGAAGCAGCGTGAGTGGGAGCCAGGCTGGGGTTCCGTGCCCAAGACCGGAGAAGGTTCAATGAGGGTACATGTCTCCCTGGGCTCCTTCTGCACCGTCCTGGAGCGCCGACAGAATGCACACACAGGTCTGTGCAAATCCACACCCACACCCAGACCACCCAGCAGTCCCACCGCTGGAACAGCACAGCCATCAGGATCGCCCCTGTGCTGAGAATCCAAGGGCAAGAGCACCCAGCAGGGCTGTTCTCTCCCAACCTATTCATCCAACAAGTGTTTGCTGAGCAGTGACCCGCTGGGGATGGAATGCCATCCTCTGCCAACACCTCCCGTGTTCTATTGCTGACTCACACCCCCGCCTGCTCCATAGGAAACTGATGCAACATACCCAACATCACACCTTCATTGTGTCCAGGTCTGTCTGATCCCCACACATTTAATCCCCCAGGCCTCTACGTGGTTTTTCATTGTGTTTTGTTCAAGAAGATCATGGGCTCCTATAAGCTCTCCAAGTATATCTAGATGAAAGTGTCAAACTAGAAGGAGAAAGCTCCTTCCTTTCAGTCATTCAATTAGCAAACAGTTCCTGATGCCAACGTTGTATCAGATCTCTGCAATAACCTGCTGGGAACACCTCCTGACATGAGTAAGTCCTGTCCCCACCCCACGCAACCAGCAGTCCAGCGGGGAGCAGTGCAAACAATAGTGACCACATCCTAAGGATGGCCCATGAGCCATTGTTCTGGCCCTGGACTTTTCCTCTAACCTGTCTGCACGGTTAGAATAGAAATAATAAGTGGCAATCATCAAACGCCACACATATGCATGCACACGAGGAAACATCCCCTGTTGCAATGAGCAATGTTTTCACACCTCTGTTTTGGTTTTGCTCATCACAGGCTAGGGTTTTCCTGCTGTCTTTTTTTCCTTTCTCCTTTCCTCTCTTTATTGCCCTGATATGACAACCCTGCCTGAAGAGCGTCGGAAAATCAGGCTGGATGAGAGCTATCATTAGAAGTGCATTGATACTATTTAAGACAGGGCTCATTAAAACAAAATAATAAAGATCCAGATGATAGCAGGGAAAGCAGGTTGTCTGGGTGCCACGGCACAAAATAGTTCGTTAGTGTTCCTAATTAATACTAACAACTGTCATGGAATAAAAATATCACACCCTTTAAGATCAGCCTGCCGATCAGGCGCTGTCCTAGCTGAAAAGCCCCCATGTCTGTTTCAGCGTGATCCCTTTCTGAAATAATTGGTGTGGTTTGATTGATAATGCAGATTCCTCTTTAAAAGAAAACACACTATTTTTCATAATCAGAGCTGGAATGCGTAATGAGCAGGCGGGTGATGCCTTTAGCATCAGGCCTGTCAAAGCGCGTGGTTATTTCCATATTGATGCAAACTAAGATATTACACTCCCTCATTACGTTGACGTGGTACATCTTTCAACAGTCAGCTCCGAATCATACATTCCTTGCAAACAAAATTACCTTCATTTTCTCCTTTGGTTCGGCAGAGCTAGCAGTTAAAATGTGCCCTAACAAGCTAATCAACTAATTTTTAGAATATGTTGGAACCGTTTAATATTCTAAAAGAAAACAAGAAAAAGTTGCTAATGGGTCTGCAGGCATAAACAGAAATAAATAGACAACTGGTTCATTGAGCATTAGCATACTTAAGTTTGAGCCAGTCACGGTGGAATTCATTTTGCAAGTCAAAAAAGCAGTATCTATTTGTATCCATAAGCCAAACAACCTCATTTACTCGGTACATACTTGAGCAGATAACCTTGGCGTGAAGGTAACAAGGAGAAAGGATCCTTTTTCAAAGAAGTGGTGTGTTCTCTGGGAGGAGAGGAGCCCAGGGGAGGGGCTGAGCTTTTGCAGCCTGGGTTCTGCCATGAGGAAGTACTCAGCTTCATCTGGGCTTGGGCCAAGAGCTCAGAGAAATCCCGAAGCCAAGTGCTTCCCAAGGAAGAGGACGAATGGCTCTTTCTCTGGTGGGTATCAGTGAAGGAGCTGGGGTAACACATGTTGAGGGCCTGTACCTGGGGTGGCCCCCAGATGGATGAAGAGGAGTCCAAAGGCCCAGACAAACCTGGTGGATCAGCCAGCTTGGGCTTCCATAACAAAAGATCACAGACTGGAGGGCTTAAACAATGCACATTTGTTCCTCCTATTTCCAGAGGCTGGAAAGTCCAAGAGCAAGGCGTAGCCAGTTAGGTGCCCAGCGAGAGCCCTCTTCCTGGCTTGCCTTCGCACTGCATCCCCATATGCAGGAGAGAACAATCTCTGTTCTTCCTCTTCCTATAAAGCCACTAATCCCATCATGGGGGCCCCACCCTCATGAACTCATCTAATCCTAGTGAAGTGAAGTCGCTCAGTTGTGTCCGACTCTTTGCGACCCCATAGACTGTAGCCTCTCAGGCTCCTCTGTCCATGGGATTTTCCAGGCAAGAGTGCTGGAGTGGATTGCCATTTCCTTCTCCAGGGGATCTTCCCAACCCAGGAATTGAACCCGGGTCTCCCACATGGCAGGCAGATGCTTTACTGTCTGAGCCACCTAACTACCTCCCAAAAGCCCCATCTCTAAATACCAACATGCTGGGTGTTAGGGCTTTGGGAGAGACAATTCAGTCCATAAAACCTGTGTTTAAATCTCAGGCACTAGGGTCTCATCAGCTCTTTGCCTTGAGTTCTCACTAGCTTCCGTAGTGGCTCAGAGGATAAAGCATTTGCTTGCAAAGCAGGTAGACCTGGGTTCGGTCCCTGGGTCAGGAAGATCCTCTGGAGAAGCAAATGGCAACCCACTCCAGTACCTTTGCCTGGAAAATCCCATGGACGGAGGAGCCGGTAGGCTACAGTCCATGGGGTCACAAAGAGTCGGACACGACTGAGCGACTTCACTTTCACTTTTTCTTTCTCACTGTAAAGTGGGGGGAAAGGGGATATATGGCTCCCCCTCATAGGGCTGGAGCAAGACTTATGTGAGGTAATGGATACAAAGGGCTTAGCACATGGTATGCCCCACTTGGGGGTTAGCCATCATCTCCTATTCCTCCTTTTTAGGGACCCTTGTACCCTTTCTCTACAGAAGCCCAACTCCTCTCCAGCCCCCAGACATGCCCATGGGACGCCACCTTCCTGCCTTTGCTCATGTATGCCTTCCTTCTGGACTGTCCTCCCTTCCTTCATTTTTCACCAACCTGAATCCTGCCCACCCTCATCCCTCCAGGCCTTTCTCCTGGACTCTCCCAAATCCTTCACTGCTTCCCACTTCCCACCCTTGCCAACAAACAGGCTCCCCTTGACTTTGAGCTCTGATGTCATCTTCATTGATGACATCACAGAGGTGACTGCCTCCGTCCACTGAGTTGTGAGGTGTCAAGGTTGAGGACGGGGTCTTTATTTTGTCAACATTGGCCATAACGCTTGGCACGTAGTAGACACCCAGGCCCTGTTTGCAGGACAGACAGATGAACGGATGAAGACAGACAGGTGGCTAGATGAAGGGACAGGACTCGGCATTTCTGTTAGGACGCTTCCCGTCTTCTCTTTGACTGACAGGCAGTGGTGCAGGTACTTCTATCCCTTTCACTGCACTGTCCTTGGAGGCCCCTCCCACCGCACTCAACCCAGTCCTCCTGTCCCTCTGGGTCCAGCACACACACACCCTTATCAACTGGGCACACTACGCTTTTAGAACATGGGCATTACCTACATGCAGGGTGATATTCAACATCTTTAACAACCCATGTGGCACCCGCCTGGACAAATAGGACTAATGCTGGAGATATGCCATTTAGAGGTGGGCTGGCTGCATGCCAGCCCTGCTTCTGTGTCTGCCCCAGAAGCCCAGCCAGGCCCAGGTTGGGCTGACCTCTGTTCCCAGCGGTGCCCGGCACAAAGTGAGTGTACTCAGTGGAGTCTGGATGGAGCCAGGCTGCCCCGGGCTTACCAGGCTACTCAGAGCTGCCGGGGGCCCTGCCCCTGCCCCTCCCAGGGGTACACCACCCTCGCCCACCTTTGGATAGCACAACAAACCCTTCTCGTCTTCAACCAGCCTACTTTGCTAGACAGCTAAGACCAAGGACTGGCACTTCTCATTCTGTCACTAACCCCAAAATGTACTTTTATTAAAACATCTAAGATGAAATATAATCTGCCAGGCAATAACCCATCATTTTCCCCAAAGACCTTAACTATGACTCTTGGCTGAGGCTTCAGTCATCTGCGAGTAATCAAGGCCTCCCCTCGGCAGGAAATTTTGCCATTGGTTCTGTAAGGCTTCACAATAGAACTGGTACAATTATCCCACTTTCCAGATGGAGAAAGTGGACGCTCCTTGATGTTGAGTGATTTACCAAAGTACTTCGCAGGGAAGAGCTGGGGTCAGTTCTTGAACCCAAGTCTTAGACAGCTGAGCACATTAGCTTGCCTATGTTCCATATGCTTCTCTAGAATCTGTGAAATCCACCCATCTCTGCACAAAAGTCCTGTTTCTGTAGTGAAGTGGTTCCCATGCTTGCCTCACACGTGAAAGGTCCCCAGTTCAAAACCGGACAGAAACAAATTTCTCTCTGGGTTTCTCTGGTGGCTCAGATGGTAAAGAATCTGCCTGCAATGCAGGAGACCTGGGTTCTATCTCTGTGTCAGGAGGATTCCCTGGAGAAGGGAATAGGAACCCACTCCAGTATTTTTGCCTGGAGAATCCCATGGACAGAGGAGCCTGTCCGGCTGTAGTCCATGGGGCCACAAAGAGTCAGACACAATTGAGTGACTTTCACTCCACCACTGAGCAAAAGGTTCCAAGTATCTACTCGATGGCAATCCCTGTTCTGAGAACTGAGGGGGTAGAAAGAGCCCCTAAGATGGAAAGGAGGCTGCATGTTCAAAGAGGGAAGGGGAACTGGGGCTGCAGGAGAGGGACCACGATGAGATAGATAGGAGGTGAGTAATGTGTAAGAAGCGAAGTTGACTTTCAGATTAGAGGACTTTTAGGAGGTTTGCATAATTTATTTCCTTTGGAAAACTGCTGTCTACATTTATAAGTACAGCCATGAATTTTCCTCTTTTGAAGAAAACCAGTAGGCAGAAATTGCTAGCCCATAACGCACAGTCAAGGAGAAGGAGGAACATCACGCACTGGCTTGAGAAGGAACTTTTCAGAGCTGATCACTGGAGCCACAATTTAAGACAGTGCTCATTTTACATAGATACACTTTTAAAGCTATACAGATTATCTTTGTAACTTTTTTTTTTTTTTTTGACAAGCAAATTGGCAAAGATGAAAGAGTGAGAAGATACCATTCGCAAGTAGATGTGAAGCTGGTGGGGGCAGGGTGGCTGGGGCGGGGTTGCCATGAGATAAAAGGGAAGCTAAGTCTTCATTCAACAACAGCACGGAGCCCTGCTTCTTCATAGCATCTCCTGGTGATGGATACTCACGGGGAAAACCCAGAAACCTTGTCTGGAAGGTAGACTTCTATTCCCATTATTCATATCACTAAGGCAGAAGGGTATCATCCTATTTTCACTTTTCTGCTTCCTTTTTTGAAATCGTAAAAACTAAGAGATGCTTAAAGGACCATGCTTCCATTTTTCTAGGAAGGGAGAGGCAAGTAATTGGTATAAATAGACCCTGTAAAACTCTATTCAGAGGTCAGAAGACAGCCGAAGGTGCTTCAGCTGAGGTACCAGCTGATCCACTTTTCGATGTTAGGGCAACAAAACTGGGTGATGTTACAGGTGCTGGAGACACGCATGTCGGTGTTTTGGGCTTGCTCCATCCTTCAGGCAGGCATGACCTCGAATATCCACGTGTGAAGGGGTTGTCATGGAAACAGGAGCTCACCCTCTGGACCCATGAGACAACATGGCCCCAGGCATCTGAGCGACCAGCTGGGCGGCTGAGGACAAGGAGAGGCAGAAACTGGGCAGGGACGATGGTACCCACAGTCCCACCAGGACGCCTCCTTTCTGGGTCCCTGCGAGAGATGCTGGCACCGAGGGAAGCGAGGAAGAGGCTGGGGCTCAGCCCTCAGGAGGCTCCTGGTCCAGAAGGAGCCACTGGAGTGAGTGTGAATCACCCTCCCTCGAGGGGGCGTGGCCAGTGCCAGGACAGGGGTGGAGCAGAAACGGGGAAGGGGGCAGTCCAGGGAGCTGCGAGGTCTGCAGGTTCAGGGATGCGGCTTTTCGATTGGGTGCTGCGGGAAGGCTGGGACCTTACATAGGGACAGTCCAGACAGAAGCCCCCACGTTTTGAATTTCGTTTCACGGCAGTGGAGTGTGTGCCAGGGCAAAGAACACATCTGGAGAGACAGCTGTGCAGCTCAGCATCAATCAACAGCTTCGGTACAAGACTGCACAGATTTGTGTACAGCTGATAAGGTTCGTGTGGAGAAAACACCTTTTACAAATGCAGGTTGTGGCTTTCTGAGGGGTTGCTATAACGTCAGATTATAAAGATGCTGACGTTGAGTGTTTCTAAATAGTTTAATGGTTCCTTTCATTGCTTGAGCTGAGTATGGTAGCACAGCAAACTCTTGGAAATTAGCATCCACAATAAAATTGGGGAGCTTGAGGGTGCTGTGTTTCGGTGGGTGTTGATTTATTTTGTAATCAAATTATGTGCATTTTTTATAAGCCAAATAGGATGGGGACAGGATTGATTCTAAGAATCATCAGTTCATTATCTTCAAGAGGAGGCTGGAGCCTCTTCCCCCACATCCTAGCTGCAGGACCATCAGGGGTCCTCCCCCCCGCCTGGTGGCAGAGATGGTCATAGTGGTCCGTATGGCAGTCTTTAAAGCCATGCCTGTGTCTCTTGCTAAGATCTTCCAGGCAACTGGAAGATATCTGAGCCTGATCCAGAGAGCATGTCAGAAAGGAAATGGGGCCAGATACCAGGTAAATCGAGTTGGAAAGAAACAGGTCTGCTCTCAGCTCTGAGCTGAGCCCTCCTGAGGACCTGGTCAGGTTAAGCCGCACCATCTGTGAGTTTCAGGCTGGGAGTTGTATGATTTGGGAGCAGTCTGGAGCCGGTCATTTGGCCCCATTTGGGACCTCCAAACTTGTGCCACAGGAGATGGAAAAAATAGGCCCTGGCAGTGTCAGGGCACATAGGTGTTGGAATCCTGTCTGGGGTACTGCTGCTAAGTCACTTCAGTCATGTCCGACTCTGTGCGACCCCGTAGATGGCAGCCCACCAGGCTCCCCCGTCCCTGGGATTCTCCAGGCAAGAGCACTGGAGTGGGTTGCCATTGCCTTCTCCAATGCATGAAAGTGAAAAGTGAAAGGGAAGTCGCTCAGTCGTGTCCGACTCTTCGTGACCCCATGGACTGCAGCCTACCAGGCTCCTCCATCCGTGGAATTTTCCAGGCAAGAGGACTGGAGTGGGGTGCCATTGCAGTGGAGAGAATCACTGCACGTGCCCAGGGTGGGCAAGGCAACCTCCCCTCTGACCCTCAAAGACCAGAGCCAGCAAAAGCGACAACAACTGCACCCAGGACTCCACCCTGAAATGCTGGAGCTGCTTTGCTCAACAGATACTTATTAACTATGGCATTCTGTCTTGTTTATTAATTAGTTAGCATCTTCAAAATGCTTTGAAGATGAAAAGAGCTGCTCTGGAGCAAAGTTTCTGTAGTTGTTTTTCCTGCTATGGATAGAACGCCGCACAGACCACGCTCCACAGTCCTGTGGGTGATGGTGAGCCTTAAACAAAGAACGGAGTCCTGCCCCAGCGCTGTTGGAAGATTCCAGCACAATAGCAAAGACAAAACAAAACACCAGCAAAATGCAGTGCAGATGAATCAGACCCTTCTGAGCTTGACGGCTGGAAATCTGCAGGACTCTGGGGACTTACAGAGCCTCGGGCCATCCAGGAGCGCTCGTTGCCTGGACTCCATGGCGTGAGAAGCATCTGAATCAAGAAGCCTTTTGTTGCACTCAAGGCTGCTCTCTGTGGACCCCCTGAGCTTCATCTGAGTTGTTCCCATTTGTATGGAGGGGGAAACTGAGGGGAACCCTTTTCTAGCAAACCCTCCCTTGTGGAGGTGGTCCCTGCTTTCTCGGAGCTCCCAGGCATGGTCTGAGCGGTTCACACCAGGTTTATCTAAATCCCTGCTGGCAGAGAAGCCCATCCCTCACAGGAAGACAGAAGAAACTGAGCATCAAGAAGCCAACAAATCCCAAACCTCGGGGCTCCTCACTTGCATGGCCCCAGCTGAAACAGTGGGGCCACTCTGACAGTCTTGTACTTGTAAGCCTGTATTCTTTCGAAGAGGGCCCCCCAAATTGGATAAGCTTCAGATCACATAGAGCCGGGCCACCCAGCTCAACTGCCTTGTTCATCACTGTGTCCCCAAAGGCTACTCACACTGTGCCGGACACGCAGTATGAGACTTAACTCTGTGGAGCAGAGAGGCAAGTGAATAGGAAGAAGGATATATGAATGGGTACAGTTGGGGGAAGGAAGGGAGGAAGGGGGAAAACAGAGGAACGCATGGTTGGATGGAGGGAGGAAGGGATAGAGGGGTGATGGATAGATGGACGGATAAATGGAGAGTTGGGTGAAGGGAAGGAGAGAAGCAGGGTAGGAGGGAGGAAGGGAAGGACGGAAGGACGGAAGGAGAAAACATGGCTGAACAGTTGGATGGACTGATGGCTGGATGAGTGGGAGGTGGATGGATGAATGGATGCATGGATGCATGGATGCATGGATGCATGGATGAATGCATGGGTAACTGGATGGGTGGGTGGACGGATGGATGAGTGGGCAGATGGATGGATGAATAGGTGGATGGATTGAAGGGAGAAGAGGTGTAGGTGAAATAGTGATAGCCAAGTTAGAACTGAAGAGAAATTGAAAGCTTTTGACTGAAGGGGAAGGGTTCTAGTTTAACTGGTAGCTGAAAAGGAGCTCAAAATTCAGGCAACTCAAATCCCTCCATTTCTACACATGAAAATACTGAGAGCTTCATGTAGTAGAGAATTTCCAGTAAAGAACCACCCACAAAGAGAGAAGTGCTTACAGAGAGCACTCCACGGCCACAGATAAAAACATCAACTGATATTCAAAGCAGGGAAAACAAACTACAAGTTCTGTTTATATTCCCAGTTTCAAGGTTAACTGTTTATTTTCAAAGTTCCATCTTCGTGAGTTCATTGACCACCATCAACAAATTTAGAAGTGCTTGAATTTCAAAAGCAGCGTCTTCTCTCTGCAGCCTATGATGGCATAGCAAGGCCTTGGGAGTCTGTCCTGTTGACATTTCTAGTGGAGCCATAACCAATAGCCAAGAGTTCCTTGTTCACATGTACAGCTGCATGAAGAGGTGAGCCAAAGGCAGGGCCTACGATGCTTGAATGTTCTTCTCTGGTCATTTTGCCCGTCGCCCCTCAGGGTGTTTTGCAATTTATTTACTTGGTGGGTTGCATCGGGTCTTAGTGGCAGCAATTGGGATCTTTGGTTACAGCACGTGGACTCTCTCTCGCTGTGGTGTGGGCTCAGTAGTCACCGCAGGTGGGCCCGTTTGTCCTGAGGCATGTGGGAGCCTCGCTCCCCGACCAAGGATCAAACCCGTGTCCTCTGCATTGCAAGATGAACTCTCAATCACTGGACCACCAGGAAAGTCTCTGCCCCTCAGTTTTAAGAGGAAATCTGAAGGCTGCAAGAAGGAAGGAAGACCTCCATTTGGCAAGAGTTGGTGTTAATAAAGTTTTAATGGTGATCAGCCATGCAGTTTAACCTTCAAAAGCTCCACATGCAAAAAAAAAATGCTTTAGTGGCCTGAAGTGTGGCCCCACAAAGTGTGTCCACCAGAACCTGAAATGTGACCATACCTGGAATGTTTGCAGATACAATCGGGCTTCCCAGGTGGTGCTTGCGGTAAAGAACCTGCCTGCCAATGCAGGAGACATAAGAGACGCAGGTTCGATACCTGGGTTGGGAAGATCCCCTGGAGGAGGGCATGGCAACTCGTTCCAGTATTCTTGCCTGGAGAATCCCATGGATGGAGGAGCCTGGTGGGCTATGGTCCATAGCGTCACATAGAAACTGACGTGACTGAAGCCATTTAGCATGCACGCAGATATAATTAAGGTGAGTCTCTCAAGATGAGATTATCCTGGACGAGAGTGGTCCTAAACCCAATGACAAGTGTCCTTATAAGAGACAGAAAAAAAGACACAGGGGGACGTTCCTGGTGGTCCAGCAGTTAAGACCTTGAGCTTCCACTGCATGGGCCTTGGGTTTGATCGCTGGCCAGGGAACTGAGACCCCACATGCCGCACAGTGTGGCCAATAAGTAGAAAACAAAACAAAAGCAAACAGAAGAAGACAGAGACATGAGGAAGAAGACCCTGTGGAAATGGAGGCAGAGATCGGAATGATGCGGCCACAAGCCCAGGGAAGCCTGGGCCTCCAGAAGCTGGAAGAGGCAAGGAAGGGTGCCTCCTTTTTAGAAAGGGTGCATCTCCGCCGACACTACGATTTCAGACTTTCAGCCGCCACGACTGTGAAACAATAGATTTCTGTTGTTTTAAGCCACCCAGTTTGTGGTATTGATTGCTGCAACCCTAGAAAATAATATAGATACTTTTTCTTCGTTGACCCAAAAAAAACCCTCTTTCCTCCTCCTCCTCAAAAGTCTCCTTTGTTGATAAAATACCTGTCTAAAGGGAATGGAAATGATCCAAATAAAATGCTAATTGTGATTAAATTCCTTCTTCCTGCAGGAAATAAAATCCCTATTAGCTAGACAGATGTAAACATTTGGGGAAAGTGGTTTCTGTCCCTAACTTTGCCCGGATGTTCCTGTGTAGCCTTGGTCCCATGTTCATATCCACGTAATTATCTGAAATGTGCATTCACATTATTGTATCTAATAAAACATATTCTTATAGAGTAGCTGCACACCACACGGTATCTTTTGCATGATAATTACTCAATAATTCTTTATTCTCCCAGGTGTGGTTTAGGTGATATTGACTTCAAAGATGGCACCTACCCCCATCACCTTATTTACCAGAAAAAGAGAGAATCTAGAATTTTAATTTAAAACTGAGGGGAAATATTTATTCCTTTGGAGTAAAACAATCTTATGTTACCAGACCCATGATTTCCAAGTTAGAAATTAAATACTTTGATTTGGCAAAAAATAAAAAAGAAAGAAATCTGGGGATAATTTCTAAGTCATCATGCATTGGGTGTATTTAGCAACAATATTAGGCTTGAAGCAACTGTTAGAAGATTGTTTGAGCAATAACAAAAGTAAGCCAGGCTCGACTGAGTATCAGTAATATTAATAGCTACTATGAATTGAGTGTGGACTCTGCAAAGTGCAAAGCCAGATGCTCTATCTATGTAAGTGGTTCATGACCAGGGGTGACTTTGTATATTTGGTGATGTCCAGAGACATTTTTGGATGTCACAACTGCAGGGTCGAGAGTGGAGGCAGTGCTTGTGGGTCAAGGTCAGGGAGGCTGCTAAAGTGTCTACAACCCACAGGGCAGCCCCCAACCACCACCACAAGGAAAGGTCCAGCCCTGATTGTCAATAGTGTGACGGTGAGGAAACCCTGGCCTACTTGCTCCCACTCAACCCCATCAATGATGCCCAATAGACCCAACCTACAGATCGAAAGACTGAGTTTCAGGGACAATAAATAAATTGCCCACATCCCCAAGGCAACATTAAAAATCCTTAGTTTTGGGGATAGGTAACTAAATAACAATCATTTACCAATAGCAGGGAGCTAGAAATGAGTTAAAGAAAGAATTTACAAATACTTCTGATGCCTGACAGCACGTTAAAGCAATGCAATAATTTCCATGGCTGCAGGAGCTTCTGGTATTGACCATGAGGAGTTCACAGGACCAAGGCAGGAACATCTTCTTTATAACCTACCGACCCACGTTGGCCTCTGCTCGGGTTCTTTTCTCTGCTTTATCATCCATAATTGGATAACTTTCTCCAATTTTCTCCTTGGAACAGTGAAGATAAGGTTTCTGTTTAATCATCCTCCTCTAAGCGCTTGCAATCAGGCAGGATATTGCTGCTTTTAAAATAAGACAATGACATTTAATGACTTTCATTTCTTCCCATACAAAAGATTAATTTATATGCTGGAGTCATCGTTTCGTTGGAAAACTCAGCCTATTCTTTGTGAAATGCTGCAATATGATTAACAACTCAATCCCTCCCTTATAGTTTTAATTTTGTGGCTTTCTCTATGTGTATTTACCTTCACAGTCTAATTTAGCCTTTGCTTTAGCATTAGGATAAAATTGGCCAGTGAAGCAGAAGAGTGATGCGGTGTCCTCTCAGAGGGGCCCCGGGAATCAAACTTCCTCATCTCCAGGTGTGTTAAAAAGACGGGACCAGCATGGAGAGTGACTAGAGAATTTGGGTCCCCGCTGGAAATGTTGGCCTAACCCAACAAATCGAGGCCTCCTGGGAGCTAACCTTGACCTTCTCACCTCTCATGGCATCCAGCCACACCAGGCAGTTCCTTTTCCCCAAAATATCCAATGTTATCCTCCCATTTCCACATCTCTTCTTGAGACATTTCCCCTTTGTCCAGTTGCCTTCTCCCTTTCTTCCATCAAAATTCTATTTACCCTTCAAAGTTCATCTCAGATTGACCTTGGTGGCCTCGGCCTGCAGCAGCTTGAAGCAGGGCTTCGGTTCCCTGGCCAGAGATTGTGTCTGGGTCACGGCGGTGAGAGCACCAGATCCTAGCCGCTAGAGCAGTGGTCAGTGACAAGGCCCGGGCCACTCAGCTTTGCGGAAAAGAATTCCCACAAAGACGGAAAGCAGTGAAGGAAGTAAAGTGCTTGTTAAGCGGGGAAAGGGTAGAGTTCATGCAGATAGGCACACAGCAGACTCAGGGGTGAGTCCTTGAGTCACACCTCGTGGCAGTTTAAATCCCTTTTATGGGGCATTTCCTCTGGGTTTCCCTTGGCCAATCATTTTGATGTGCCTGGTATCACAGCCCATATGTGGTATATCTTAGGATCCTCCCATGTGTGTGCACACATCTCTTAGACAAAATGGATTCTGCTGAAGAGGCCTATGGGTAGAGCATCCCTTGACATCACTCCCTCTTTGACCTCCAAGGAGTCTTTCTGCACACATATGGTCAGGGATGTCTCCTGACCTTGAGAATAACATATATGGCAGGGCCCAAGCCCTTCTCTCAATTGTCCCACTGTTCTCATCTTGGGATTTCAGTTTGCAGGGAATGGATTTCCTATCTCTGTACCCTGGGGGTGAAGGGTATCCACCCCCTGCTTCAAAATGTCTTATTCCTGAGGTCTTCGCCCGCTCCCTTGTAGAATGCCTCACTCCTCCTTAGGCTCACAGGCCCTTGCCAGTGAAGCCCTGGTTTCATCCTGCTTTGTCTGAAGATGGGAAGAACCACTGCTTGCTGAGCACTCCAGTGGCCAAGCACAGGTGTTATCACGACAGCTCTGAGCTGCCAAATCACACGTGTCATTTGATAGGGAAGTCCAGATTCAGAGAACTTGGGTGATGTGCTCAAGTCCACACAGTTATTAAAAGGGCTTAGTGAGCTGTGGGTTCAAACACTTGGGAAATTTTCCTTCTCATAAAACCCAGTGGAGTACAGTAGAAAGTAACTCAACAGTGTGAAGTAACTATACTCCAGAAAAAATTAATTAAAAAAAAAAAAAAGCAAATGGAAAGCCCTTGGCAGTACTGAGAGAGAAGCATCTGAAAGTTCCCAAACAGAAGAAGAGGGTCACCACGCCACAGCCTGGTGCCTCCACGGGCAGTGTGGACCCCCTCCCCAATTCACTACACAAAGTGGGCTGGACCTCCCCCCAGGCCCCACCATGGACCTGTTCCCATTTAGATATTACCATGTTAAATATGCAAATGTGAAACCTTCTAAAGGTTCTAAAATGGTACCCTAAATCAATATTAATCAAATGTGCTTATCCATCACTTACAACAAGATACCCCCGCCCTCCTCCCCCCAAAAATCACATCACTTCATGTCTCAAGCAAAGGAAAAGGGTTCAGTTTATCCTCAGGCTAAGTCCTGGCCTCAGAAACTTGTTTCTAATTCCTCCTGATGTTAATGGCGAGTGTGACCTGTTTCCTAAGAGAAAAGATGCCCTTTTGGGATGGAGTCTTACAGGCCCTATTGTCCCTGGTACTCACGAGTGATGTGATCCATTGTGACAACCCCTCAGTGCCCCCAAAGCGATACATTACAGAAACCTGGAATGCTTACTGCAAAGGGCTTCATAGATGCTGTCAGGAAAAAGGAAATCATAATTTTAACAAAGAGACAGTCTCATCTCTGACACAGAAGGCCCTCACCCCCCTCCCCGTGCATTCTCTGATATGGCGTAACCCCGTGATTGGGGACTGGAGAGCGCTCTCAGCTTTCCCTCCAAGGCCCCCTACCCACCCACTGTCACTCCGCCACCAGCTGCTCTAAGCCCGATGACTTAAATCTGGTGCCATGCGGCAAAAAATGTGCCCTCTGCCAGATTGCCTGTGGCCCAGAAAACCATGGTGGATCAAGCTGCAGGAGCCTTGGAGATAATCACTTTGGTGAATCTCAACCTGTATAGATAAACAGCTCTGGCTCTCTCTCCAAGAAAGTGCACATACACACAGACTCACCGCGTCAAGGAGTCTACCGACCTACGAAGCCCATCCATGGAGCCCATGGAGGAGAATCCATGATCCAGTCCCAGAGCAGCCCAGAAAACCATCACAACTGGCCCAGATCCTACAGCCAAGGGCAGAAATAAGGCGAAAAATCAGGTCCTGCCTCTCCTGGGCAGTGCAAGGAAACCTGCTCCATGCTCCGCCCCATTCTTCCCATGGTCCCTCTTGACGGTAACCTGCTGCTGCTGCCTCACACTGAACGAGGCACGCCTTTCCCACGATCATGCATCTAGTTCAGTCGCTAAACTGTGTCCAACTCTTTGCAACCCCATGGACTGCCGAACGCCAGGCTTCCCTGTCCTTCACCATCTCCCGGAGTTTGCTCAAATTCATGTTCATTGAGTCAGTGATGCCATCCAGCCATCTCATCCTCTGTCACCTCCTTCTCCTCCTGCCCTCTATCTTTCCCAGCAGCAGGGTCTTAACGAGTTGGTTCTTGCGTCAGATGGCCCAAGTATTGGAGCTGCAGCTTCACCATCAGTCCTTCCGATGAATATTCAGGGTTGCTTTCCTTTATGATCATACATGGGGTCATTCATTACGTTTTTCCATGATGAATAACACAGAGAATGAAATGAACACAGTTCAATAAATATTCGCAAAGGGGGCACACCGACCAAATCAACGCATAACATACTCGGATCATCCTTCCTTATGCCCCTGCCAGTCACCCCCCATCCACAAAGACTACTAGTATCTTCATTTGTCTTGCTTATTTTTGAACTTTATATAAACAGAAGCAAAGAGTACACACCCCTTTGTATCTGGATTCTTTCACTCAAAATTATTTTCAGGAGATTCATCTGTTATCATTATATAAAACTATAGCAATAAGTTGCTCTTCTTCATCACTTAGAGTGTTCCCTGGTACGGACAGATCACAATTTAATTGTCTATCCTATTGTTGATGGACATCTGGGTTATTTCATTTGGAGACTATTGCAAACAGTGCTGCTATGAACTTTCTCGTGTCTTTTTTTTTTCCTCTTTTTTTTTTTTTTTAGTATTTTAATTTACTTATTTTTGGCTGTGCTGGGTCTTTGTTGCTGCATGAGGGCTTTCTCTGGTTGCAGCGAGCAGGCGCTGCTCTCTAGTCGCAGAACGCAGGCTTCCTTTAGGGCAGCTTCTCTTTCTGTGGAGCGCAGACTCCAGGACGTGGGCTCAGAAGTTGTGGTGCACGGGGCTTAGTTGCTCTGCAGCAGGAGGCATCTTCTTGGACCAGGGATCAAGTCTATGTCCTCTGCGTTGGCAAGCAGATTCTTAATCCCTGGACCACCAAGGAAGCCTGTCTCATAAATATCTTTTTGACGAATAAATGTATTTAACTATTTTGAGTATATACCCAGCAGTGGAAGTACTGAGTCACAGGGTATGTGTATGTTCAAATTTAGCAGGTAATGCCGAAATGTTTTCCAACATGTATGTCCCAATTTACATTTCCCCCAATTTACATTTTCCCCAATGAGATGTCTGTTTCACGTCCTCTTCCATGTGTGGTAGTATGAATCTTTTTCTTAATCTTAAATGGCTATTTAACTGTGGCTTTAGTATGTCCTTGCCTTGTGATTAATGGGGTTGAGCACCTTTTCAGATATTTATTCATCATTTGGTTATTTATTGCTCTTTTGTAAAACATTTATTCAAGTTTTTTGCCCATTTTTTTATTGGATTGTTTGTCTTTTTCTTATTGGTTTGTGGGTTTCCTTTCTTGATAATTCTAGTAGAGTCCTTGGTCAAATATATTTATTGCAAACATAAGTCACTCTTCTTATCCCCTTATTGGTGTCTTTTGGTTCAAACATCTTAATTATCATATAGTCATGTATCTGTATACAGACATTACATACATCAGTATACATATATATGTATATATACATATATATAATCTTAATTATCATATAGTCAAATAATGTGTATACACATGTATATACATATGTATGTCCAACTTATAAATCTCATCCTTTATAATGAGTGCTCTTGGTGTCCGGTTTTAGAAATCTTTGCCCAGCCCAAAGATCAGGAAAATATTCTCTACAGACTCTTCCAGAAGAGGTATTGGTTTATTTTTCACATGTACATCTATGATTTACCTGGAATTGTTTCTTATGAATGGTGTAAGATAGGATTCAGGTTTTGTTTTGTTCCATATGGATGTCTGGTTGAGCCAGAGCCACTGACTTGCTGAAAAGGCTGTTCTTGCCTCAGTTCAGTGCAGTGCCACTCAGCTTCAATATAAGTCGACTACCTTATACATATGGGTCTATTTATGGACTCTATTCTCTTGCATTGGACTATCTGTTTATCCTTGTGCCAATACCTGTTAATATATCATGTGGAGGTATGTTCCTTCCACACCCACTTTATTGAGAGTTTTCAATCATGAATTAATGCTATATTTTGTCAATGCTTTTTCTGCATCTATTGAGCTGATCACATTATCTTTATCCTGAGTTTGTTCACGTGATGCTCCGTGCAGATTGATCTGTGAGTGCTGAACCACGCTTGCCTCCCTGGAATAAACCCCACTTGATCACGGTATATGACGCTTTAAATGTATTGCTGTGTTAGATCTGCTAGTATTTTCTTGAGGCTTTTTACATCTGTGTTCATCATGGACATTAACTCTTAATTCTCTTTTTTGTGTTCTCTTTGTCTGGTTTTGGTATTAAGGTAATATCAGCCTTGTAAAGGAGCTAGAAAGTATTCCCACTCCTTTGATTTTTTTTTTTTTTTGGAAGAGTTTCAGAAGGATAGGTATTAAATCATCTCAGAGTTTGGTAGTATTCAGTAGTTAATCCATCTGGTCCTGGACACATGTTTTGGGGAAGGTTTTTGATTACAAAGTTTCAAGCTCCTTACCAGTGATCGATCTATTCAGATTTTTTTTTTTCTTGATTCAACCCTGAAAGATTGTATGATTCTAAGAATTTATCCATTCCTTCTAGGTTGTCCAGTTTGTTAGTTTATAGGTATTCAGAGAAGTCTTTTATGATCCTTTGTATTTCTCCAATATCTGTTGTAAACTTCTCCTTTAGTTCTGATTTTTGAGCCTTTCTCTTTTTTCTTAGTGAGTCTAGCTAAAGACTTGTTGATTTTGTTTATATTTTCAAAAAGCCAGCCCTTAGTTTTATTGATCTCTTCTTTTATCTTTTTTTAGTCTCCATTTATTTTATTTCCACTCTGATTTTTTTTTAACTCCCTTCCATGTACTTACTTCAGGCTTCATTTGTTCTTTTTCTAGTTCCTAGCTGGAAGATTAGGCTGTTTATTTGAAATTTTTCTTGTTTCTTTAGGTAAGCCTGTATCACTATAAACTTTCGCTTAGAATCATTTTTATTGCATCTCATAGATTCTGGTATATCCTATTTTGATTTTCATTTGTCTTCAGGTATTTTTTAAATTTGCTCTTTGATTTCTTCATTGACCCAATGGTTGTTCAGCAGAATGTTGTTTGGTCTCCACATATTTGTAATTTTTACAACTGTTTTCTTGGAGCTTATTTCGTTTCATACTGTTATAATAGGAAAAGATACTTGTTATGATTTCAAGCTTCTTAAATTTATTGAGACTTGTTTTATGTCCCAACACAGGGTCTATCCTGAGACTACTCCATGTGAACTTCAGAAGAATGGGTATCATGCTTCTTTTAGGAGGATACCCTTATTGGCACCTTTTGGTGAAAAAAATATTATTTATAATATAATTAACTATTAATTTCAAAAAAGGAGCACATTTCAACAGTTGCTTAAGCAGAAGTGCTGAGATTCATTCTGAGCTGGTGAACTTGGCCAGGTCCTATTCCTAGTTCAATTATGGTGGTCAGAGAGATAAAATACTCTGATTATCTGGTCTAGGTGACATGTCATCTCCAGATTCCACAGTAATTGTCTACATTACATAGACTGAGAGTGGGGGACAGTGGTCTCCCTACTAGTGAGAAGAGAAAAATTAGAGTGCTGTTACTATAAGACACAGGCGGATGCATTCTGAGAAGGCAGGAACCACAGACTCCTACTAAGGAGTTTCCTAGGTAAAAGGAAAAGAATTCATCTTAAAGGAATTATAGTAGACATACACAAAGATGCATGTCAGAGGATATTCACTGAACCATCATACTTGATAGCAATGATGAGTTCAGTTCAGTAGCTCAGTCATGTCCGACTCTTTGCAACCCCAGGGACTGCAGCACGCCAGGCATCCCTGTCCATCACCAACTCCCGAAGCTTTCTCAAACTCATGTCCATCCAGTCGGTGATGCCACCCAACCAACTTATCCCCTTCTCCTCCCATCTTCAATCTTTCCCAGCATCAGGGTCTTTTCCAAGGAGTCAGTTCTTTGCATCAGGTGGCCAAAGTATTGGCGTTTCAGCTTCAGCATCAGTCCTTCCAGTGAATATTCAGGACTGATTTCCTTTAGGATGGACTGGTTGGATCTCCTTGCAGTCCCAGGGACACTCTAGAGAGTCTTCTCCAAGACCACAGTTCAAAAGTGGTCTTGACAGTTCAAAAGTGGTCTTCACAGTTCTTCAGCACTCAACTTTCTTTAGCAATGGTGAGAGACATAAGGAAATACAATATATTGTCAAAATCAGTTTGCAAATTATTCCTGGAGACCCAGCTGGTCTCTAATAAATTGAAAAGAAAGTTTTGTAGCCAACGTACTGCTCACTTTCTAGTGCTGATAATCCAGAAAATTCCACCCAGTGTAAACCTGACATTCTGTAACCTGACGGACAGAACAAAGCTTCTAGAAACTTCTGTGATCATGAGTCCTGCCACAAAGCTACTGTCCAACCAGTTCTATGCAACAGCTACTCTTTTTACAAAACTCCAAATCCTGTTACCCTATCTTGACTGAATCATCTTCAACAGATGAAGAATCTTGGCTTTCCCTCCTCCCCACTGAGGGGTTCCCTGTGGTTTGGGGACAGGGGTAGCAGTCCCTGTGTCTCTTTCATCATTTTCTGTCTCTGCTCTGGGACAGGGTCTGGCCAGCACACACCTTCAGCCTTTTTGCCAAGATGTTCTGCATGAATACTACCACAGCAGTAGATCTGTCTTAAATCAGTTTGCTCCTTTTACCAAGGAAAATGCTGTCTTTAAGAGGAATAAATGGTGACATCCATGTGCATAACATTTGACACAGTATCCCATTTCTAAGAAATCATCTTAAAGGAATTATAGTAGACATACACAAAGATGCAAATAAGAGGATATTCAATGAAGCAACATACTTGATAGCAAAAAAATGAAAACCCTAAATTCATTAGTTGTGAGAAGACTACAGACACAGTGGAATCAGCTGAATGATGGAACTGTTTGCAGCCTTTGAAAATCATGTGCTCAATATTCGCTGACTTATGAAAGTGGTCAAAGTAGAATAAGTGAGAAAAAAAGAGTGAAAAGTATGAAGTCAAGTTCTTTTTAAAAGATTGGACTTGGTGTATAAAGCATGCATCAGGCAGATCTGAAAGGACGCCACCAAAATATTACCAATGGTTACTACTGGGCAGGATAACGGTGGTTGGATTTTGGTTTTCGTGTGTGAAGAGCCATCATTTCATTCCCTTCTTAGGAGATGAGGAAACGTGTCACCCATCCAAACAGCTAGAGCCTCGTCCACATCAACATCAGACCACAAACACATCTGTTTTCAAGAATCTGCTTCTGTTAACTGGGCTCCAAAGAACCATTGTAGGTTTTAAAGCATTAATATTAGTCCTGAACATGGTTTTATTGGTAGTAAAAAAAAAATTTTAATACTAAAATATTGGGAAAGGACCAAATTTCAAAACCAGAAGCAGGTTTTTGAGGCCAGCACTCCCAGTGTGGACCTAAAAATTCAGAGTCAGGCCTCCCAATGGGCTGGTATTTGAGACAGCTCATCCTCAGCTGCTCAACTGACAGACGGGTGTTTTCCTTCCTGTTTTCCAAACTCTGAAATGCTGTTCCATTGTCTCTTCAACAATACATTTCCAGGGACTTCCCTGGTGGTCCAGTGGTTAAGAATCCGCCTTCCAATGCAGGGAACACAGGTTCGATCCTCAGTGGGGGAACTAAGATCCCACATGAATCAGAGCAACTGAGCCCACAGCTGCAACTAGAGAGAAACCTACCCACCACAGCGGCACAGCAACGAAGGTTCTGCAAGCCACAACCAAGACCTCACACAGCCGAAAATAAATGAATGTTTCAAAATAATCATACTAACACATTTCCAAAGGCTAAAAGACATGACATGGATGAGGCTTCTAAGGTCCCTCTAAGCCCAAGATCTGCTCAGTGTGTGCGTTAGTCACTCAGTTGTGACTTTCTGCAACCCCCTGGACGGTAGCCCACCAGGCTCCTCTGTCCATTGAGTTCTCCAGGCAATAATACTGGCCCTTCTTCAAGGGAATCTTCCTGACCCAGAGATGGAACCCAAGTCTCCTACATTTTCAGGCAGATTCTTTACCATCTGAGCCACCAGAGAAACCCAAGGTCTGCTCAGAGAGGATTCAGATCCAACAGAAGTTTGGCCAGAAAATAGGAGCAGGTGAAGAGGGACTCAGTATTTAGACAGCTTTGTGCATAATCTACAGGTGATGAAAGGCGTCTGGCGAGAGTTTCCTCCTCATTTAAATATGTGATTTGGGCTCTCCCTGGATCCCTCAGTTGTTTGTTTTTCCTGCTCCTTGCTACATCTTAAATTTGAGCATTATTTTAAGCAAAGTTGTTGTATGTTAATTTACTTTACCAAACACGCACAGAGTCGTCTTGAGAGCTGACATGATAGATGGTAACTGCGTGGGTTAGGGCCCCAAAGGCAGTAATTTGTGTTTTGAAATTCCTTAATTATATATGTACACAGCGACTCTAATAGCCCCCACAGAGGCACTGGGCCCAGCCCTAGTCCCTAAACACCGTCTCAGAAATAGGAATAAAAACTTGTAAACGAAGAGTTTTAAACCAGAGCTGGGGATAAATCATATATAAAAAATCTGCAATGTGATATACAAGACATCCTAATCACCACGTCTATAATTACAAAGAAGAGTAAATCGCTTTTTTTAAAAACTGTGTTTTTGATGCAATAAAGAAGAATAATTAACTTTTAAATCAAAGCTGCCATCCTGATCCTAGATGACTATGCTAACCCTTGGGAAAGGTAAGAATGACAAAGGAAACCAACTTTCAGACCTGTGAAGGGTGCAGGTGGTTCCACAGGGACCTATGATTTTTTTTTTCTTCACACAGCAAGGCAAATAAATGAGCCACTAAAATGATCATGCAAGGGAGAGGGCTTCTGTGTAAATACCCCAACGTTAAAAACAAGAAGGCAATTATGTTTTACAACATGAACTCTTGATTAATAAGCAGCATGCGTATCTCTTCCCAGTGCACAAAGCATTTTCACATGAAGCGGCTGGTGTGGGTTCCCTGCAGCCCCATGGGTGGACAGCATTGCCCCATTTTACAGAAGAGGAAACTGAGGCTTGGTGGATCGCTGCCTGGCAGACAGTCCCATGGTCCAGAGTGATGGCCCAGGAGCAGAATCTAGTCAGTCTTCTCAGTGGTTCCCTGCGGTGCAAAGGACAGGAAAGAAGCCATGGGCGAGGGGGTGGGGGGGGTCAGGTCACATGTGTCACGTGGCACCGGCCCAAGCCGGGTGGCTGGTAGGGGGGTCCCGGAGACCTGGAGCTCAGAAACGCTGTCCAGCCACCACTGGGACGGCCCAGGGAGGACACCCCACTCCGGCCGCTGGCCCCAGCTCCTCCCAGCAGGAGCTACCCGAGTGCAGGCCCCGGGCTGGCCATGGTCACACAGCCATGCGAGCGTACTTAGCACTGCTGAACTGACTTCTGCATTTCATTTATTTATTTGGCTGCGCCCAGCTCGTAGTGGTAGCACGTGGGGATGTAGCTCCCTGACCAGAGGTTGAACCTGGGCCCCACCCCCGACCTGCATTGGGAGCACGCAGAGTCTTAGCCCCTGGACCACCAGGGAAGTCCCTGAACTGACTTTTCTAAATGGTATTTTTTTCACTACGTATATTTTACCACAATAAAAAGGCACAAATGCTAGATTTTTTTTAATCCCTAAAAAGATTTCCAGTTCCACAGGTAAGGGGCTTGGAAATCCCCACTCCATCCTAACAAGCAAAAACTGAATGAACTGAGCCACCAGCTCTTCTGAGATCTGTAAGAGAAGCGGGGTCATGGGGCAAGCTGCTGCCCCTGGAACCGGAGAGATGGAGAGAAGGACAGGCACAGACAATCGCAGCTTATGGAGCAGAAACCTCCACGGGAACCACTGCCAGGCTAGAAAAACCTGAACAAATTGCTGGAAGCTCCAAGAGGGCAAGTCAGAGCATTTAAAACTCGGAGGAGACCCAATTCAGGAAGGAGCCCCAGTCTTCGTAAGTGTTAGCTCCAGGTGCTCCTCTAGATCCTCCCAGTAAATATCAGAAAAATCTCAGCTTTCACTCTGGGGAGCGGAAAATGAGCTTTTATAAAACATACCAGGGCGTTCTATGCCTTTTAACAAGGCCTGCTCTCAGGAGAAACTAGTTAACCAGAATCTCACCTGTTAGGGGCTGATCAGAGCCTAACTGACCCGCAGGAAGGGAAATAGTCCACTCCAGTCCACTTGAGCCGTCCTGTCCCACCTGAAGGAGGAGGAACAGATAAACTGAGAGACACTTGTCAAGGCCACAGGCACAGGCTCCCTACAAGGCACTCCCTGCAGCCACCAGAACTTCATTAAAGGCCTATTTACAGCAGTTCCTTTGATCCAGTACCTCATGTCCAAATATCAACTAAAAAACCATGAGGCATACTAAAAGACAAAAAGCACAGTGTGAAGAGACAAGCAAATATCAAAACCTGACATAGCAGTCTGACGTTATCAGACTGAGAATTTATAACAACTCTGAATACAAACAACAAGGCCCTACTATATAGCACAGAGAACTATAGTCAATATCCTGTGATAAACCAAAGGTATATGAAAACAAATATATATATATATGTATAACTGAATCACTTTGCTATACAGCAGAAATTAAAACATAATTCAAATATACTTGTATAAAATAAATTTTAGAAATAAAGTTTTAAAAGTTAATAGGGATTTCCCTGGTGGTCCTTGCAATTCAGGGAACATGGGTTTGATCCCTGATCAGGGAACTAAGATCCCACATGCTGCCAGGGAACTAAATGAAAGATCCCGTGTGCTACAAATAAGACCTTCGCAGCTAAATAAATAAAATGTTTTTAATTTAATAAATCAACTATGATTAATATGCTAAGGGCTTTAATGGATAAAGAAGAGAGCATGCAGGAACAGATGGGCAAGGGAACCAGAGAGATGGAGACCCAGAGAAAGAACCAAATGAAATGCATTCAATCAAGAACACTGTAACAGAAATGAAGAATGCCTCAGATAGGCTTATTAATAGACTGGACACAGCTTGAGGAAACAATCCCTGAGCCTGAGGATATGATAACAGAAACTTCCAAAAAGGAAAATCAACAAGAGAAAATGATTGGAAAAAACAGAACAGAATAAGACTATGCTTGCTGTTCTTGTTTGTTCAGTTGTGAAGTCGTGTTTGACTCTTTTGTGACCCCCCTGGACTATAGCCTGTCAGGCTCCTCTGTTAATGGGATTTCCAGGCTAGAACACTGGAGGGGGTTGCCATTTTCTTCTCCAGGGGATCTTCCCAACCCAGGGGTTGAACCTGGATCTCCGCATTGCAGGCAGATTCTTTATCATCTGAGTCACCAGAGAAGCCCAGATATAAACATCCTGGCCAAAAATATTTTTTAGAGACAGTCATACTTTCAAAAGCTTCTGACAAAACGTGGTCCACTGGAGAAGGGAGTGGCAAACCGCTTCAGGATTCTTGCCTTGAGAACCCCATGAACAGTATGAAAAGGCAAAAAGATAGGACATTGAAAGATGAACTCCCCAGGACGGTAGCTGCCCAACATGATACTGGAGATCAGTGGAGAAAAAACTCCAGAAACAATGAAGAGATGGAGCCAAAGCAAAAACAACACCCATTTGTGGATGTGATGGGTGATGGAGTAAAATCTGATGCTGTAAAGAGCAATATTGCATAGGAACCTGGAATGTTAGGTTTATGAATCAGGGCAAATTGGAAGTGGTCAAACAGGAGATGGCAAGAGTGAACGTCGACATTCCAGGAATCAGTGAACTAAAATGGACTGGAATGGGTGAATTTAACTCAGACAACCATTATATCTACTACTGTGGGCAAGAATCCCTTAGAAGAAATGGAATAGCCCTCATAGTCAACAAAAGAGTCCAAAATGCAGTACTTGGGTGCAGTCTCAAAATGACAGAATGATCTCTGTTCATTTCCAAGCCAAACCATTCAATATCACAGTAATCCAAGTCTATGCCCCAACTACTAACACTGAAGAAACTGGTGAATAGTTCTATGAAGACCTACAAGACCTTCTAGCACTAACACATAAAACAGGAGTCTTTTTCATTATAGTGGACAGGAATGCAAAAGTAGGAAGTCGAGAAATACCTGGAGTAACAAGTAAATTTGGCTTTGGAGTATGGAATGAAGCAGGGCAAAGGCTAATACAGTTTTGCCAAGAGAACGCGCTGGTCATAGCAAATACCCTCTTTCAACAACACAAGAGAAGATTCTACACATGGTCAATACCGAAATCAGGTTGATTACAATCTTTGCAGCCAAAGATGGAGAAGCTCTATACAGTCAGCAAAAACAAGACTGGGAGCTGACTGTGGCTCAGATCATGAATTCCTTATTGCAAAATTCAGACTTAAATTGAAGAAAATAGGGAAAACCAACAAGCCATTCAGGTATGACCTAAATCAAAATCCCTTAAAATTATACAGTGTAAGTGACAGATAGATTCAAGGGATTAGATCTGATAGAGTACCTGAAGAATTATGGATGGAGGTTCATGACATTGTACTGGAGGCAGTGATCAAGAGCATCCTCAAAGAAAAGAAATGCAAAAAGACAAAATGGTTGTCTGAGGAGGCCTTACAAATAGCTGTGAAAAAAAAGAGAAGCAAAAGGCAAAGGAGGAAAGGAAAGATATACCCATCTGAATGCAGAGTTCCAAAGAAGAGCAAGGAGAGATAAGAAAGCTTTCCTCAGTGATCAGGGCAAAGAAATAGAGGAAAACAATGGAATGGGAAAGACTAGAGATCTCTTCAAGAAAATTAGAGATACCAAGGGAACATTTCATGCTAAGGTGGCCACAATAAAGGACAGAAATGATATGGACCTAACAGAAGCAGAAGATATTAAGAAGAAGTGGCAAGAATACACAGAAGAACCATACAAAAAAGATCTTCATGACCTAGATAACCATGATGGTGTGATCACTCACCTAGAACAAGACATCCTGGAATACAAAGTCAAGTAGGCCTTAGGAAGCATCACTATGAACAAAGCTAGTGGAGGTGACAGAATTCCAGTTGACGATTTCAAATCCTAAAAGATGATGCTGTGAAAGTGCTGCACTCATTAGGCCAGCAAATTTGGAAAACTCAGCAGTGGCAATAGGACTGGAAAAGGCCAATTTTCATTCCAATCCCTAAGAAAGGCAATGCCAAAGAATGCTCCAACTACTGTACAAATGCACTCATCTCTCATGAGAGCAAACTAAGACTCAAAATTCTCCAAACCAAGCTTCAACAGTACATGAACCGAGAACTTCTAGATGTTCAAGCTGGATTTAGAAACAACAGAGGAACCAGAGATCAAATTGCCAACGTTCATTGGATCATCAAAAAAGGAAGAGAATTCCAGAAAAACATCTACTTCTGCTTTATTGACTATGCCAAAGCCTTTCACTGTGTGGATCGCAACAAACTGTAGAAAATTCTTAGAGAGATGGGAAACCGGACCACCTGATATGCCTCCTCAGAAATCTGTAGGCAGGTCAGGAAGCAACAGTTAGAACCGGACATGGAGCAACAGCCTGGTTCCAAATCGGGAAAGGAGTATGTCAAGGTTGTATATTGTCACCCTGATTATTTAACTTATACACAGAATACATCATGTGAAATTCTGGGCTGGATGAAGCACAAGCTGGAATCAAGATTGCCAGGAGAAATATCAATAATGTCAGATATGCAGATAACACCACCCTTATGGCAGAAAGCAAAGAAGAACTAAAGAACCTCTTGATGAAAGTGAAAGAGGAGAGTGAAAAAGTTGGCTTAAAGCTCAACATTCAGAAAATGAAGATCATGGCATCCGGTCCCATTACTTAATGGCAAATAGATGGGGAAACAATGGAATCAGTGACAGACTATTTTTCTGAGCTCCAAAATCACTGCAGATAGTGACTGCAGCCATGAAATTAAAAGACACTTGCTCCTTGGAAGAAAAGTTATGACCAACCTAGACAGCACGTTAAAAAGCAGAGACATTACTTTGCCAACAAAGGTCTGTCTAGTCAAAGCTATGGTTTTTCCAATAGTCATGTATGGATGTGAGAGTTGGACTATAAAGAAAGCTGAGCGCCGAAGAATTGATGCTTTTGAACTGTGGTGTTGGAGAAGACTTTTGAGTCCCTTGGACTGCAAGGAGATCAAACCAGTCCACCCTAAATGAAATTAGTCTGAATATTCACTGAAAGGACTGATGCTGAAGCTGAAACTCCAATATTTTGGCCTCCTGATGCAAAGAACTGACTTATTGGAAAAGACCCTGATGCTGGGAAAGATCAAAGGCGGGAGGAGAAGGGGACAACAGAGGATGAGATGATAGGATGGCCTCACCAACTCGATAGACATGAGTTTCAGTAAACTCCAGGAGTTGGTGATGGACAAGGAGGCCTGGCATGCTGCAGTCCATGGGGTCACAAAGTCAGACACGACTGACCAACTGAACTGAACTGAACTGAACTGACAGTTTCAAATATTTTGTCTTGTATATCATCAAAGTCCCAACAACTCCAATATTTAGAAGAGTACAAGCTTCATATCCTAAATCACCTCTATAATCCCAACCCAGGGATTGAAACTGCATCTTTTGATTGCAGGAAGATTCTTCACCACTGAGCCACCAGGGAACCCCCATAGCCTGTGGGACAGCTACAAAAGATGTAACGTATGAATCACAGAAACACCAAAAGGAGAAAAAAGAGAAAGGAAGAGGAGCAATATTTGAAGCATTAATGACTGAGAATTTCACCCAAATTAATATCACACCCCTAGTCACAGATCCAGGAAGCTCACAGAACACCAAGTAGGAAAACCAGCAAAAGACACCTAACCATATCATTTTCAAACTACAGAAAATCAAAGATAAAGGAAAAGTCCTGAAAGAAACCAAAGGAAAGAAAACTTTCCCTACAGAGGAGCGAAGATAAGGATTACATCCAACTTCTCAGATCCATATGAGCAAGAAAAGAGTGAAATGAAATATTTAAAATGTTGAGAGTAAAAAAATTCAACCTAAAATTCTGAGCCCTGTGAGATTATCCTTCAAAAGTGAGAGAGGTAAAACTTTAATAAGACAAATAAAAATTAAGGGAATCTGTTGCCTGCAGACCAGCCTTGGAAGAAGTGTTAAAAGAATTCTTTAGAGAGAAGGAAAATGATGCAAGTTAGAAACTTGGATCGACATAGAGAAAGGTACAAACTTCAGTTATAAGATAAATAAGTCATGGAGATGTCATGTATAGCACGCGTGCGTGCTAAGTCACTTCAATTGTGTCTGACTCCGTGCTATAGCCCACCAGGACGAGAGCCCACTAGGCTCCTCTGTCCATGGGGTTCTCCAGGCAAAAATACTGGAGGGTTGCCATGCCCTTCTACAGGGGATCTTCCTGACCCAGGGATCAAACCCACGTTTCTTATGTCTCATGCGTTGGCAGGCGGGTTCTTCACCACTATAGCCACCTGGGAAGCCCCATGTGCAGCAAGCACAGTGACTGTAGTTAATAATACTGTATTGCATATTTGATCAGTACAAAGAAATAGAGGAAAGCAATAGAATGGGAAAAACTAGAGATCTCTTCAAGAAAATTAGAGATACCAAGAGGACATTTCATGCAAAGATGAGCTCAATAAAGGACAGAAATGGTATGGACCTAACAGAAGCAGAAGATACTAAGAAGAGGTGGCAAGAATACACAAAAGAACTGAACAAAAAAGATCTTCATGACCTAGATAATCACAATGGTGTGATCACTCACCTAGGGCCAGACATCCTGGAATTGTGAAGCATCACTACGAACAAAGCTAGTGGAGGTGATGAAATTCCAGTGGAGCTATTTCAAATCCTAAAAGATGATACTGTGAAAGTGCTGCACTCAATAGGCCAGGAAATTAGGAAAACTCAGCAGTGGCCACAGGACTGGAAAAGGTCAGTTTTCATTCCAATCGCTAAGAAAGGCAATGTCAAAGAATGCTCAAACTACCACACAATTGCACTCATCTCACATGGTAGTAGAGTAATGCTCAAAATTCTCCAAGCCAGGTTCAACAGTACGCAAACTGTGAACTTCCACATGTTCAAGCTGGTTTTAGAAAAGGCAGAGGAACCAGAGATCAAATTGTCAACATCCACTGGATCATCGAAAAAGCAAGAGAGTTCCAGAAAAATATTTACTTCTGCTTTATTGACTATGCCAAAGCCTTTGACTATGTGGATCACAATAAACTGTGGAAAATTCTTCAAGAGATGGGAATAACAGACCACCTGACCTGCCTCCTGAGAAATCTGTATGCAGGTCAGGAAGCAACAGTTAAAACTGGACATGGAACAACAGACTGGTTCCAAATAGGAAAAGGAGTACATCAAGGCTGTATATTGTCATCCTGCTTATTTAACTTCTATGCAGAGTACATCATGAGAAACTCTGGGCTGGATGAATCGCAAGCTGGAATCAAGATTGCCAGGAGAAATATCAATAACCCTAGATATGCAGATGACACCACCCTTATGGCAGAAAGTGAAGAACTAAAAAGCCTCTTGATGAAAGTGAAAGAGGAGAGTGAAAAAGTTGGCTTAAAGCTCAACATTCAGAAAACAAAGATCATGGCATCCGGTCCCATCACTTCATGGGAAATAGATGGGGAAACAGTGTCAGACTTTATTTTGGGGGGCTCCAAAATCACTGCAGATGGTGACTGCAGCCATGAAATTAAAAGACACTTACTCCTTAGAAGGAAAGTTATGACTAACCTAGACAGCGTATTAAAAAGCAGAGACATTACTTTGCCAACAAAGGTCTGTCTAGTCAAGGCTATGGTTTTTCCTGTGGTCATGTATGGATGTGAGAGTTGGACTATAAAGAAAGCTGAGTGCTGAAGAATTGATGCTTTTGAACTGTGGTGTTGGAGAAGACTCTTGAGAGTCCCTTGGACTGCAAGGAGATCCAACCAGTGCATCCTAAAGGAAATCAGTCCTGGGTGTTCATTGGAAGGACTGATGTTGAAGCTGAAACTCCAATACTTGGGCCACCTGATGTGAAGAGCTGACTTATTTGAAAAGACCCTGATGCTGGGAAAGATTGATGATGGGAGGAGAAGGGCATGACAGAGGATGAGCTGGTTGGATGGCCTCACCGACTCAATGGACATGAGTTTGATTAAACTCTGGGAGTTGGTGATGGACAGGGAGGCCTGGCGTGCTGCAGTCCATGGGGCCACAAAGAGTCAGACACGACTGAGCGACTGAACTGAACTGAACAGACTATATCTTCAAAGTCCTTATCACACATGCAAAAAAAAAAAAAAAAAACCTTTTTGTAACTATCTATAGTGACAGATGTTGGCTTAGACTTATTGTGGTGATTGCACAGTATACAGTCATCTTTCAGTGTCCACAGGAACTGTATCTAGGACCCGCCACAGATACCAAAATCCATTTATGCTCAAGTCCTATAGTCAGCACCCTGCAACTACAGGTTCTGCAAATGCAGACCCAACCAACCATTGACTGTAAACATATTTAGATGATGGTATATGTTGCAAAAAAAATCTCTGTATAAGTGGACCCATACAGTTCAAACCTATGTTTTTCAGGGGTGAACTGTATGCAAATATCAAATCATTATGTTGTATTACCTGAGACTAGTTATATTACTTGAAACTAATATAATATGTCACTTATACCTCAATTTTTTAAAATGATGAGGACTAGAGTATGAAACAACCATATCTCCATTGTAAGTAGAATTATGACAGCTCTCATCCTAATTTGGGGGCTTCCCTGGTGGCTCAGCTGGTAAAGAATCTGCCTGCAATTTTGGAGATCTGGGTTTGATCCCTGGGTTGGGAAGATCTCCTGGAGAAGGGAAGAGCTACCCACTCCAGTATTCTGGCATGGAGAATTCCATGGACTATATTGTCCATGGGGTTGCAAAGAGTCAGACATGACTGAGCGACTTTCACTTTCACTTTCTCATCCTAATTTAAACATATACTTGAATTAGAATTATTTTGTTGTTATTAAGTATCCACGCTACCCATAAAGCAATATAATGCTATAGGTAAGTGGGCTGGGATTAGTTGTAAATAAATGTATATTGCAAACTGATGTAACCATTAAAAAAAAAAAAAAGCCATTCCCAAATTGTAACTGATACAGTAAGAAAAGAGGGAAAATGAAATAATATAAAATGCACAGCCACAAAAGGCAGAAAAAATAGTGAAAGATAAAAATAGGAACAAAGAACAAAGGCAAAAAATAGAAAAAGTAGTACATATGTTAGATATTAATTCAGCTATATGAATAAACACATTGAATCTCAATGGTCTAAATGCACCAAATAAAAGAGATTATCAGAGTTAATCAAAAAAGAAGACCCAAGTACATTTCATCTATAAGAAACCCATTTTATAAAAACACATATAGATTGAAAGTAAGTGGATGGAAAAAGATATACTATGTTAATACAACTTAAAAGAAAAACAGAGTTGCTATAGTAATTTCAAACAAAGAAGACTTTAAAGTAATGAAAGTTTTCAGGGTTAAAGAGGACATTACATAAAGAAAAGGAGTCAGTTCTCCAAGAGGACATAACAATCCTTAATGTGTATGCTCCAGAATCAAAATATGTGCGGCAAGAACTGATAGAACCGCAAGAAGAAACAGATGAATCCACTACTATATTAATAGCTGGAGACTTCAGTACCCATCTATCAGAAATGAGCAAATTCAGCAGGCAGAAAATTAGCAAGGACATAGTTGAACACCATCAATTAACTGGATATAATGGACATCTGTTGACTACTTCATTCACATTCTTCTCAAGTTTACATGGATTGTTTGTCAAGATAGGCCACATTCTGGACCATGAAGCACCTTAAAAAATTTAAATAAATTGACATCACATAATATCTGCTCTCAGACCACAATTGAGTTAAACTAGGAAGCAATAAAAAGAAATACAACTGGAAAATCTCAACATATGTGGAGATTAAACAGCATATTGGTCAAGAAAGAAAGAACATGTGGGTCAAAGAAATCTCAAGAGAAACAAAAAGTATTTTGAACCAGATGGGAATGAAAACGAGTCAAAATTTATGAGATACAGGTAACTAGTGCTTAGAGGGAAATTTGTAGCATCAGATGTAAATCCCTAGACAAGAAGAAAGATTTAATATCAATTATCTAAGTTTTCACCTTGGGAAACTAGAAAAGGAAGCACTAGGAAAAAAAAAAAGGATAAGAAAAGAAATAATAAAAATTAGACCAGAAGTCAATGAAATTGAAAACAAGAAATCAATAAAGAAAATCAAGGGAAACAAAAGCTAATTCTCTGAAAAGATCAATGTAATCAATAAGATTTAGCCAGGAAGAAAAAAAAGAGAGAATGAGAGGACCCAAATTACTAATATCAGAAATAAAAGAGGGGACATCACTACAGATCCCATAGATATTAAAAAGATAATAAAAGAAATACTATGAACAACACTGCAGAAATTTGATAACCTAAATGCAAGGACTGAAACCTTTAAAGACACAATCTCCCAGAACTCACACAAGAAAAAGGAATAGGCAATCTGAATAGTCCTTTATCTATGAAAGACATTAAAGCAATAATTAACAAACTTCAAAAACAGAAAGCACCAGACACAGATATGTTCACTATGAACTTATCGAACATTTAAGGATATATTAATTTTCTACAACCTCTTTCAGAAGATATAAGCAGAAGGAACACTTTGTAACTCATTTTATGAAATCTGCATTACCCCAATACCAAAACAAAGACATTACGTGAAAAGAAAACTACAGATCAATATTTCTCATGAACATAGATTCTCAAAAAAATCAGTAAATTGAATCAAACAATATATGAAAAGAATTATACACCATAACCAAGAGGTATTTATCCCAAGTATGCAAGGATGGTTCAACATCCAAAAGTCAGTCAATGCAGTCCATCATATTAGTAGACTAAAGTGGAAAAATAACATGATTATATCAAAACTGCCTAAAAAGCATTTGACAAAACCAATACCCATTCATGTTAAAAACTTAGTAAACTGGGAATATAAGGAAATTTCCTCAACTTGATGACGAATAGCTACAAAAAGTTACAGCTAACTTCATTCTTAGTAATAAGAAATTTGAAGATTTTCCACTAAGATTAAGAACAAGGCAAAGATATCACCTCTCATCACTCCTTTTCAACATCACATTGTAAGTCATAACTAATGCAGTTAGATAAGGAAATCAAAGGTATATTTATTGAGGAGGAAGAAATAAAACTATATTTTCAGATCACTTGATTATCTGTGTAGAAAATGCAAAAACTCAACAACAACAAAATCTTCTGAAACTAATAAGCAATTATAGCTAGTCTGCAGATACAAGGTCAACACACAGAAATCTATTGCTTTCCTTTTTAACAGCAGTGAACAGCTGGACTTTGGAATTAAAAGCACAATACTATTTATATTAGCTCCCCCAAAATGAAACACTTAGTTTTACATTTAACAAAATATGTGTAATTTTTATATGAGGAAAATTATAAAGCTCTAATGAACAAAATCAAAGAACTAAATAAATGGAGATATTCCATGCTCATGGATAGGAAGACCCAATATTGTCAAGATATCAGTTCTCCCCAACTTCATCTAGAAATTTCAGTGCAATCTCAGTCAAAATCCCAGCAAGTTATTTTGTGGGTCTTGACAAACTGATTCTAAAGTTTGTATAGAGAAACATAATACCTGGAATAACTAATATAGTGTTGAAGTCAGATCCAACACAATATTATAAAGCAATTATCCTCCAATTAAAAATAAATAAAACTTTTAAAAAAAAGTCGGAGGACTGACACTATTGACTTCAAGACTTACTATAGCGAACTTCCCTGGTGGTCCAGTGGCTAAGACTCTGTTCTCCCCAGGCAGAGGACCCAGGTTCGATCCCTGATCAAGGAACTAGGTCCCACATGCCTCCACTAAGAGTTTGCATGCCACAACTGAAGATCTTGTATGCCATTGCTAAGACCTGGTGCAGCCAATTAAATAAAGCTGCAGTAATCAAGACAGTGTCAGTTCAGTTCAGTCGCTCAGTCGTGTCTGACTCTTTGCGACCCCATGAATCGCAGCACGCCAGTCTTCCCTGTCCAGAGTTCACCCAGAGTTCACCCAAACTCATGTGCATCGAGTCGGTGATGCCATCTAGCCATCTCATCCTCTGCTGTCCCCTTCTCCTCCTGCCCCCATCCCTCCCAGAATCAGGGTCTTTTCCAATGAGTCAACTCTTTGCATGAGGTAGCCAAAGTATTGGAGTTTCAGCCTCAGCATCACTCCTTCCAATGAACACCCAGGACTGGTCTCCTTTAGGATGGACTGGTTGGATCTCCTTGCAGTCCAAGGGACTTGCAAGAGTCTTCTCCACCACCACAGTTCAAAAGCATCAATTCTTCACTGTCAGTTTCTTTGAATAGGTAAACAGACCAATAGAACAGAATAGAGAGAGAAATAGAACCACATATAGTCAATCAATATAGGAGAAAATCTAGATAACCTTAGGTTTGGCAATGACATTTTAGACATGAGACCAAAGGCTCAGTCTATGAAAGAAAAAAAATGATAAGAGGAGCATCATCAAAATTTTAAAATTCTTCTCTGTGAAAGACACTGACAAGAGAATAAAAAGATAAGCCACAGAACTGGGAGAAAATTTTTGCAAAAGACACATGTGATAAAGGATAGTTATCCAAAATATGCGAAGAGTTCTTAAAACTAAACAATAAGAAAACACCCAACCTAATTTAAAAACAGGCCAAAAGTCTTAACAGACACCTCACCAAACAAGATATACAGATGACAAATAAGCTTGTGAAGAGTTGCTCCACATCACATATCATCAGGGAATGCAAATTAAAACAGCAGTGAGGACCACCACACACCTATTAGAATGGCCAAATTTGAAATCTTGACAACATCGAATGCTGACGAGCATATGGAGTAGTGAGAACTGATTGCCGGTGGGAACGCAAAAGGACACAGCCACAGTGGCAGACAGTTTCACAGTTTCTTACGAAACTTAACATTTTCTTATCACATGATCCAGCAATCAAGCTCTTTTATATTTACATAAAGGGGTTGATGTCCACACAAAAGCCTGCACATGATGTCTATGGCAGCTTCATTCGTAAAACAGGGATAACAAAGCACCCTGCTGAAATGGCTGTTGAAGAATCCACCAGGATGATGCCAAATCATGCCCCACAATTGGCAGTGACTGCTATTAACTTCACCCCATGCTGGCCCAGGAGGAAGCAGATGTTAACCAACCCATATAGGTCCTGTAGGGCAGGGTTACCACGTCGTTCATGTTCCAAGTCTGGAGGGGGCAGAGACATGAACGACAGGTCACGTAAAAGCCTGGATGGTCAGACCAGGGCAGGCTGAGGTCAGAAGCCAAAGAAGAAGGGTTAGTAAGGAGAGCCTGGGGCTAGGTTGTACCAGGACAGACACTGAGGTGGGCCCACCGGTCACTGAGACCCTGCCAGAGCATAGCCTCTGAAGGCTGCCATTCAGGCCTTCCATCAGATCCTCCTCTCCACCTCTCCCCTCCCAGACTGTGCATGCACAGAGAAAGCCCTGAGTATAGCAGAAAGATCAGTGGACATGGCCACGGAGGACCTGGGAGGTGTCAAGGCCAAGGCCAAAGTCATACTCAAGTTATTGCATAAACTAAGACCCACCTTGGCCAACTCCGGGATGGTCTCCCACCAAGTTCATTGGCCTGCACGAACTTATCATCTACACTCTGAGGCCATAAGGCCAGGACCTCTGTCCCTTCCTGTAGACGTCTTCACGCTTGGCCTTTCACATGGAACATCTTACCAAAGGCTTGGTAAACCAAGGCAGGGTGACTTCTGCAAGAATTTGGGAGTGGGGCAGAAAGGTACCCAACTCTGAGGCTCTATAATGCCCCACTATGACCTCCTCCCCTCTTCTAGCCAAAGCTTCTGGGGGCCTGGCTCCCATCTAACCCACACCCCAAGCCCTGGAGGCCCAGGAAGCAGAAGGTGCCGATCAAAATGGCCATCACAGCTCACTTAGTCTAATTGTGAATCTTCACAGAGAAAGGGCTGAGGAGGGAGCTGATGTGAACGGTAAATCATTTCTGCGGGCAGGGGAGAAGCTTCCCTTGGAAATTAAGGGACGGCTGTTGACAGGCCGGACCATCAGAACGCCAGCTGCCTAATGAAGCAATAAAGGCCTTTGTTCTCCCCACTTCTCGCTGCCCTGCTCTTACATGTACAATTATTACAAAAATCAAAGAGAGGAATGTTGCCTTGAGATATGATTTCCATATTGGTATGGATTTTATTATACAAGCAGTACAATACGCTCCATTATCATTTTGATTATATGCGCCTTTCATTTGCACTATTGGACCATTATCTGCAGTACATTCATTACATTATAAGAAACTGGAACTCTATCCTTAAGATGAATTGTAAAAAAGGATTTCTATTTTTGCAGATTGATATTTCAGGGGAGAACATTAAACAGCAAACATTATTTGTAAAGTTTTTTTTTAACGTAAACTCTTAAAAGAAGGAAATAACCCTGATATTTCTAACAGACAGAAAAGCCCCAGGCTAGATGCAATAAATGATTGCAATTTAGAATGCGTGTACTATTAGGGACTCCTGATTAAATTGTAAGTTCCTTGAGAGAAAGGAAGTCAAACAGATGAAGCTGGGGATGCAGCCTGCTGACTGGGAGAGAGCAGACCCCGTACTTGGGAGACCAGAAAGATGGGGCTTTAGCCCCGGCCTCTGGACTGGAGGTTAGATTCACAGAGAGCCATGGATGCTTCGGGTCAGGGGCTACGAGGAGAGAGGGCGGGGCAGTTAACCATGAGTCTGGGTGGGGTGCTTGAGGTCACCAAGCTCATTTCTCCCAGCTGAGACTCCCGGAAGAGGGGCCATCTGGTTGTGACTCAGGAGAGCCAACCCAGTCTCTTGGAGGGGGACGCAGCCCCCTCCTGCCCACCGAGGTACCCGGGTCATCAGCTAGAAAGGCACCAGCAGGAACACTGGGGAAGGGAAGGGAGAGCCACTGAGAGAGGAGCTAAGGAGAAGAGCTGTGTGGGTCGGTGCCCAGTGATAACTCTCAAACGTGACCTCCAGCCTCCCATCACCAGAAGCGAGGCAGAGCTCAGCCTGGTGCCTTCCTGCTGTGGGAGCTCCACGGGGGCTGCTGCTAGCCGGACCCAAGAGCATACTTGGCTCTGCCGAAGTCTAGGAGCTGCGTGTCCTTGGACAAAGTCCTCTGCCTCTCTGACCCTCAGTTTCCCCATGGATAAAATGCAGCTAATACCTCCTCTAACTCGGTCATGAGTTTGCTGGGACGATCCAATAAAGCCATGGATAGGAAAGAAAGACACTATTTATTACATTAATAGCAATAATATAATAATGCAGACACTATTACAAATATAATTACTCTTCCCAACTCAGCCTGTCTAAATCGGAGGCTTCGCTCCATCATTCAGAGCCCAGCTCAAATGTCACCTCCTCCATGAGGCCCTGCCTGAATCCCAGCCGGAAGGGTCTGCTCTCATCTCTACTGCCACAGATGGCTCTTTCTCTCTAATCACTTTTCACCTCTTCTAGTGGATCAAAATTTCCAAACTTCCGGTCACTGTCTGTTAGCATTGTCATGAGATCAGTTTTGAGGGTTGCAGCTAACTCATTTTCTGTTTCAGTAAGATAAGCTAGAATAGGAAATGCATCATGCAAAGCAAAAATGAACACTGTTTCAAGAATTTATTTTTCCAGACAGTACATGAATGTGCATACGAATGATCACAATGTAATATGTACTCTTCTGATGCGTCACAGTTAAAAAGTTTGAAAGCCACTGTGTCAACAAAGAGCTCCCTGAGGGCACCCCCATCATGCCAGGTGAGCTTCATATGCCTCCTTGTGGCGAAGAGCCTAGCCCTTGATTCACATCATGATCCCAACACGCATTTGTTGAATGAGTCTTTGTTATTTCACTTACTATATTACTGCAAAAATTTGCAAATTGGACTGTTTGGGGTCAGGGAAAGTGTACAGTTACTGTCTCAGCTGATGGGATAGTCTGGGTCTTTACTATCTGTTCTTGCAGAAGCAATTAGAACTCTTTAGAAACAGCTTTTCCACTTGCGTCAAGCATCACCTAAGAACTCCTGCCTCATTAGCAGCAAGCCAGGGAGGCTTATACATCCGTCTTTTCTGCCGCTCACCGCAACCCACTTGGCTGTGGATAGAACTAACTTGATCTTTAGAAGATCCTTTTATACACTGTTTTATTGATTTTAAAAACATTTTTAGTCGACACAATGAAAAGCTCACCCAGGGGTCTTCCTTCAGCTTCGATGTAAAAAAAAAAAAAAAATCAAAATCCATATCTTAACCCTTTATTGCCTGGAAGGTACCTTACCCCAGAGTGACCCTGGGGGCTGCAGTGGGACCAGATTTTACTCGTGTGGTTCTCTGACTCCTTTTAGGGTAAATATATTGATTTTTGAATAAACATTTTCATTTATCCATCCTCTCCAGCTCCCTAATTGCTTGACGTGGAGCCTCCTGGGGTGCGTTGCATGTTGATCTTTACCTTATTAAAAAAAAAAAGTTATTTCTCGAGCTCATAGCTTTTTATTTATGGGAACCTATATCTCAAGTACAAGTTCATCAATTACTTTAATTCCCACTAAATGTGAAGCCGGATTTCGAGTGGTGCTGGAAGGTTAATGCATGCTTTTAGCTTCGGTTTAAATCTTGACGAGGGTAGGAGGTGGTGGTTCTTAACCTTCCTCTCCTTTAGCCCATCACTGGGCCCAGGGTCCAAGCCTGCATGGCTCCCTAATCCCTCAGGGAGGGCAGGACTTGACTCAGGGACAGTCAGGGAGAAGGCTGAAGGAAGGAAGGGAGGGAGAGAGGGTAAAAGGGAGGGAGGGAGGTGAATAATGGATGGATAGATGGATGGATGAATGGATGGGTGGATGGATGGATGGATGGATGAAGGGAGATGAATGGATGGATGGATGGATGGGTGGATGGGTGGGTGGATGGATGGATGGGTGGATGGGTGGATGGGTGGGAGGATGGGTGGATGGATGGGAAGATGGGTGGATGGATGGGTGGATGGATAAACAGAGAGGGATGGATGGATGGATGAAAGATGGATGGGTGGATGGGTGGGTGGATGGGTGGGTGGATAAATGGATGGGTGGATTGATGAACAGATGGATAAATGGATGGATGGATGGATGGATGAATGGACATGGATGGATGGATGAATGGATGGATGGATGGACATGGATGGATGGGTGAGTGGATAGATAAACGGATGGATAAATGGATGGATGGATAAATGGATGAATGGATGGATAAATGGATGGATGGATGGATGGATGGATGGATGGACATGGATGAATGGGTGAATGGGTGGATGGATGGATGGACAGACATGGATGGATGGATGGACATGGATGGATGGATAGACATAGATGGATGGATGGATGGACATGGATGGATGGATGGATGAATGGATGGATGGATGGATGGATGGATGGACATGGATGGATAGGTGACTGGATGGATGGATGGATGGAAGCAGGGAAGGAGGGGAGGGAGGGAGGGAGAGGGAGGGGTTGAGGGAGGTGGGTAATGGCTGAATGGATGGATAGAGGGAAATAAGAGGGGAGGGGGGAGGGAGGACTGTAACTCTCTAGAAAGTCTTGAAGATGCATTTGTGGCAAAAGCTCTAAAGAGCCTCTTGTCCTCTCCCACTCAGAAGCCTCTTTTCCTCTCTCTCCCCTCTATCACCCTACATTCACTCCCCCATGTTCCATCCCAGTGGGCTCTCTGCTCTCTTCTTCATGAGTCTTTGAGCCCCTCCTAACCTTACTCATCCAGCTTTTTTCTGGCTCTTTCCCTTTCTCACCCCATCATGACTTGACAGCAGAGCAGGGGGTTAGATCAATGGACTCTTCCTCAGACGGTGGCAGGGAGGAGCTGGGGAGAGGACATCGGTTTGCAGGCAGTCCCACTGAGATGGATCCCTGTATCAGGCCAAAGCTCATGTCTATGTCTAGGAGAGGCTGGGGGGTATGCAGCAGCTTCCAGACTGGTTGAACTAAGGCTGCTTTTTACTTGGTAACGTGTTGCTGGAGACTAGTGTTCCGTAGATGACAGTTTTGGAAAATGCTCTTCAAGGATCATTTAAGGCAACAGAGAGAAAGGTGGCTGAGTATGAAAGGGGTCCCTACCTGCAGACCTCACTTCCACTATGAAGTGGGTGGCGAGGCCTCTGTTGCAGTGTCAGGGAAGCCATGTGAGCCATTTGGGAAAGCCCGAAACAGAGGAGGAGCATAAACCGGATGAGCCAGAAACCACCTTGAGTGTCATTTCTGATCTAGTGACTGTGGGAAGATTTTTTTTCTCCAGCAGCATTTAGCAGGGCAGGAGGGTGCAAGGGGAGCAGGGCTCTAGCACCGCTTATAACAAGTGGGTTTCCCCCCCGCCCAGCTAGGCTGCTGCAACCCTCCCAGCCTCAGCTTCCTCTTCTGCAAGCTGGGCTTCACATGTCCACCCTGAGAGACGTGACAAGAATGAAGTGTCCTGATGGATAGTGATGTCCTGAGCAAATTGCAGAAGGGGAAAGGGCTTCTGCTGGAATTTGGGTCCTCTCCCCTTAGGTGCTGGTGGTACTTCAAGTCCAGAAATAACTCAAGTTGTCCAAGGGTGGTCAACCTGGGACCATTACTGGAGAACTGACCCTTAAACTGCCTGGTTACCGGCGAAGCTCAGGCAACTTGACCTACAGTTTGCCTGAAAAATGGGCTGCATCTCCAATCCTCTGGCTGGCCTGAGCCATCCTCAGCCTCAGAACTTTGCCTTCATTCATTCATTCACTCGGATCCTCGGTCACATTCATCTACATGAGGGCAGCAGGTGGGGAATGACGCAGTTGTTGCCTGCACAGAACCCACAGTGGGTGCAGGTGGGGATGAAAGTCGGGTAAACAGGACTATAAAGAGAGCTGACTCACTGGACTTCCCTGGTGGTCCAGTGGCTAAGAATCTGCCTTGCAATGCAGGGGACGAGGGTTTGATCCCTAGTCAGGGAGCTAAGATCCCACAATCCATGGAGCAACTAAGCCTGTGTGCAGCAGCTACTGAGCTGGCATGCCATAGAGAATCTGCCCTCCACAATGAAAGATCCCACATGCCACAATCAACTAAGACCCGATGCAGCCAAATAAATAAATAAATATTTTTTTTACAAAAAGAGAGAGAGCTGACTCTGAAAAAGACCCTGATGCTGGGAAAGATTGAGGGCAAAAGGAGAAGAAGGCGTCAGAAGATGAGATGGTTAGATAGCATCACCAACTCGATGGACATGAACCAGAACCAGCTGAGGGTTTTAAGATGCAAAGTGACACCATCCGTGTCTGTTAGACCAGGAGGCAGCACACTTTTTCTGTGAAGGACCAGTTAGTCAGTATTTAGGCTTTATGGGCCAAGAGACGAAGTCGAGAATATTATGCGGGGACAAATATAACAAGAGGAAGAACAAACATCTACACTTGTTATTGATGAGTTTCTGTAGTGAGGGTCTGCTGCTGAAAGAAAGGAATTCTTTTTTGGGAGGATAGCTTTTTGCTTAATTGAGGTTCAAAGCTGTTCCCTATCATTGTATTGATTGCAAATGTTCATGTGTAAAAACCCTTCTCTGCTCGCAGTGGGGCCCTGGTTTAGAGCATGAGCAGTTAAAGATGTGGGGAAGTCCTGGCCCTTCTGGGGAAGAAGAAGCAGTGAAGTTGCGAACCTGGAACAGATGAAGTCAACCCCAAGGAGGTATCCAGGAAGGCTTCTCGAAGGAGGTGAGACTCAGACAGAAGTTTAAGGTCAATGAGGACCAGGAGAAGGACAGTTTGCATCCAGGTGCAGAGTAAACTGGGGGTCGCAGCTGGAGTGCTGGGGGCTCATGACTGGCTCTGCAGAGCTATGGAACAGTACAGGGACCCAGGGCCTCCTGAGGGCCAAAGGGACCACCCCCTTGTTATAACGGGGCTGCTCAGAGGGGCATCTTGGAAAGAGCAGAGCAGAAATGGAGGGGGCAGGAGAGGCTGTGCCCCCATCCAGGTGAGCAGGGTCTGAGGGGCCACAGAGAAGGTGCGCAGGAGCCAGGTGAGGGCACCTCCAGGAGCGAGGAGACCAGATGCCTCCAGGCTCCAGCTCAAGTGCTAAGACCTCCTGGGCAGGCAGAGTCAAAACTCAGAAGGAAAAACAGGTGAGAAAGACCCGGCCAAGGTGCCGGCAGGGAAAGAGGGCTGGGGAAGCGGGGCTGTGACCCAGAGCAGCCCTCGGACAATGGAGGAAAGCCAGCAAGTGACGTCAGGGAAAGGAAGGAGCAGTGGGGCTCAGGCCCCGCAAACTCAGACGAGGCGCCCCCTGTGCCAACACCGAGGAGGCTGGGGGGCTGGACCGTGTCAGAGAGGTCTTCAGCAGGAAGTGAGGGACGGATTCAGGACACGCCGGACAAACAGCTCCTTCCAGAAGCTTGCTTGTGAAACAAAAGAAAGTTGAAGGTCAGGTACAAAGGCTGGTGAAAAGCCAGGAGAGAAAGAAGAGACCAGGTGAAGGGTGAGTTGCGTACCTGGATGTGATGGAGCTTCATCTTAGACCAGAGGATGTTTAAGCAATGCACCTCTGCTCGGTCCTGGCCTACTCGGCTCGGCAGAGCTGCCGTGAAGCCAGAGAGACAAGTCTCATGAAAAGGTGTGCTTCTCCTAAATAATATGCCCTCCCTTTATTTTTTTTCTTCCCTGAGACAGAGTAAATTTTAAAATTCAAAATGTCCTTCTTTTTGCTTTGGCCCCCAGGAAGCTCGGAGCTAAATCTTCAGGCCAAATTTTAAAACTATATGCAAAATTGGAACAATTTTCTCCCCTGACCCTTTTTCCACTCCTCTGCCTGCGTTGTCTCTGATCTCGGAATTCTATTTTTTAATCTTTAAATTTCTGCCTAATGTTCCATTGTCTTCTAGCAGACGTCCTGTGGAATGAGGCAACGTGCCTCTAGGTGAGTTGGTTTCCAGCAGCTCCCTGGTCTCACAGTGCCCTGAGGCCCTGAGTTTTCCCAGGTCGCTGCAAGGTGCCAAGGTGTCAGGATGGAGCTGTCTGTCCCTGCTTGCATCCCCTTGACCGCCAAAGCTCTCTAACAAGCTAAGCCGACATTCTTCAGTTACTGCTTCGACATTGCTGAGCAAAAAGGGGAAAAGCCAGTGCAATTCCTGACGAATCACGAATAAGTCAGATATAGGATTTTTGTCCCTCCACCTCTGGGAAGATTGTCAAATGAAACAATGTGGCTTTGAGCTTCTGACAGATGCTAATGAATTGTTGTTTACATTTTTGATTTACTGCCTAAACAAAGATAAGACATGCTCTTGAAAACACATTGAATGCACAATCCAAACACATCCATTAAATCTGTCACAATAAACATGACAGCTTTCTTCTAACCTAACAACTGGCATGCCTCATTTGCATATTAATGAGAAAACCAGGATCAGCCTGCACAAATTACTTATATCTCATGAAGGGGCCGCTCCTGATGACAGCGAAGCACTTGGGGGTGTAAATACACTGAGTTAATACCTTTGCTGTTTTGATGCCTTTTCCGTCTCTTTGCTCGGGCGGCCCTGGAGTCCTGGGTTGGTTACCTCTACCAGCTCTGTGGGTCTGGGAAGCCGCGATGGGAGTCAGTGTGGGCTCAGGAAGAGCTGGATGGGCCTCTGATCCTGTCAACGCTCTGGGCATACTTACTGAGCATCTACTATGAGCCAGTCAGCACTTTCCAATTGAGATGCCAGCTTGAGCATCGATTGTGCCTGAGTGAACCGATGGAAACATATTAGACGAGTATTGAGTACCAGCCAGGTATGAGGAACTTTCACATGCATCATCACATTTAAACCTCACCGGAAGTCCTCGAACGATGCTGAAAGAAGCCCAGTGTACACACCCTCACACCCTCCCCTCACCTGTGGCAGACACGACTGCTCAGTGCCAGAACTCCTTCCAGCAGAGCCTGTAATCCAAAGTCCTTTCCAACCCAAGACTCTGGGAGGCTGCCTCCATCCACAGGGGTCTACACAGGCAATGAAACCCATTGATATCAGCCTTTAGGATGGGTATGATCGTAGCCATCAGAAAAAATGAGAAAATACTATCTCAGAAAGGCTAGGAGCCTACCCAGGTCACCCGGTTGGCAGGAGAAGAAGTCAAGTTTCAAGCCTGGATCCTCCAGTTACCAGCCCGGCTCTCCTTCCCTGATCTTCTGTGACTTCCCATGTCTCCTCACACACCCTCACACTTAACCTGGCTCCACCTGGCATGTGCACTTGGGTAGGAATGCCATCAGTTGTAAATGAAGGTATCAGCAACAAGACAACTCAAATTTAAGTGGGCAGAGAAGATAATGCCTCCAGGAGGGACAGTCCAGGCACCCACAGGTGCCCATTTCCTCATGGAAACCGCTGCTGAAATCCTGGGAAGGTCTGCCCCGCCCCCTGCCCCAGGAACTTCTCAGATGAATCTGGCTTTGTGGTCTGTGAGTGACCTTGGGCTGTTGACTTCATTACTCTGAGCCTTACCTGCAAAGGGGAAACAACAACTCTCACTTCCTATCACTGCTGAGAACATAAAAGATAGCTTGCTCTAAAGAACTCGGCACAGAGCCTGCCACATAGTAAGTGTTCAATAAATAGTGGCTTTAAAAAGTGCCAACCCATCAACCACAGTAGTTTTTCTAACTCATTTACTCCAACCAGCTCCATCCCAGATGCTTCTCCTTGATATAAACTAGACTCAAAGCAGGTGCTCTCAGAGGTGATAACTCTGCTTCTCTTTCTTCCCCCCATCCTCCAGCATCTCGTAGGGATGGGCGGGGGCGGCTGGGGGAGGGTGGCTGTCCCTGAGCTGCAACTTCTGAGTAGGGATAGCACTGCCCACCAACCTCCCTAGTTCTAAGATCAGCCCTTGTTTATCTCTTTAGAAGTCCCCATCCTTGTCCTCATTTGCACTTTGAAGCCTGCAGAATTCAAGCTTTGGCCTCCAGGCATTGAAAGGCTCCTCAAGCAGCCAACTTCAAGGCTCCTCAAGCATCCCAGAAGCCAGAGGCTCAGAATTTGATGACCACAGCGAGATTCCAGGGTTATAAGGTAGAACAGGCCAAAGGCATTCCGTAGGAAAGGAATTCCCTGGGACTGTTGGTGCTGGACATTTATTCTAGATTATTCTATCCACATGATTCCTCAAGAGAAAAGAGTTTTATACCAACTGAATTAACTTGCAGATTGGGGCTTCCCTGGCTCAGTGGTAAAGAATCCGCCTGCCCATGCAGGAGACACAGGTTCAATCCTGGATCCGGGAAGATCCCACATGCCGCGGAGCAACTTACCCTGTGCACCACAGCTACTGAACCTGTGCTCCGGAGCCTGGAAGCCACAACTTCTGAGCCCATGTGCCCAAACTGCTTGGCCCTGAGCACCCAGAGCCTACGCTCCACAATAAGAGAATCTATAGCGATGAGAAGCCCACACACCCACAGAGTAGCCCCTGGTCACCAGGGCAGAGAGAAGCCCGTGGAGCAACAGAGACACAGCACAGCCAAAAGTAAATAAATAAAATTGCTTAAAAATAAAAGATGCAGATGGAAACAATTTTTGCACTATTCGTCTTTCCCTTTAAATCGTCTTTAATTACCATTTCTTGAGATCTGTGTGCCAGACTCTATATGGGGTGTCACATGTTATCGGAAGCTCCTTAGATGGGCCCCAGTGCTCCCACCACTAGTTTTCACGCCCTTTTATAATACTCTCCCTCTGCATGTGGGCTAGTCTGAAAAGTTTGCTTCTAGCAAATAGAACGTGGCAGGGATGATGAAATGTCACTTCCAAGATTAGGTTATAAAGCGACTGTGGCTCCTGCTTTGGGCTCTCTGTCTCCCACTGCTCACTCTGAGGGAAGGCAAGTCCCATGTTACAAGGCAGCCCCACGGAGAGGTTGACACAGTGGGGAACTGGAGGGGGCCTGGGACCCCCAGGTTCTGGCCAGCAAGAACCTGGGACCTCACTCCCTCAGCTCCTACCGAGAACTACATGAGTAGCTGATGCCAAAGTTGAGCCTTGGATCCCCACCCACCCTCAGTCAAGCCTTCAGATGAAACCGCAGCCCTTGGCAACTGTTTAACTGACATCTTGTTGGAGATCTTGAGGCAGAGGCACCTGGATCCCTGACTCATGGAAATTATGAGATAATGAATGGTTGTTGTTCTCAGTTGCTAAATATGGGGGCAGTTTATTATGCAATAATAAATCATGAATACACAGTGAGCAGAAACATTTGAAATTGCTATTTATCAAATTTTTAAAATAGCTAAATATCAGCAACTTCCTGTGGGTCAAACTGAACACTTTATCCTGTTTGTTACATATAAGATCCCACACAGCATGCCTCCTCTGTGCCAAGAATAGTGCTGGGCACCAGGGAACAAATGAATGGGGGTAGAGTCATTGCTCCTAAGAAACCCAAGGAGCTCCACAACAGGCTTCAAACAGGCTTCAAGCTAGAATGGCCCAGAGCAGAGTCGATTCGGGGATCCTTGCCGTGCTCCCACCAACGGAAGGGCAGACATGAAACACACAGACATCTGATGGTAATTATCTCAAAAAGATCAGACCTGTGACATTTCTGCAAGGAGACTGATTCTGCCGTGATGCCTTCCATCTATTAGTCACTCTCTCACAATTATGTTGCCTTTCCTAATCAGCAAGCAGGCTTTTGAAGCCCTTTCTTGAACACATTTATCATCTCCAAATCTATGTGGAGAGAATCAATTTTATTTACCCTTGCTGAGCCTACCAGGATCTCATTTGTAATTAGAGAAGTGTGCAGGAGCGGATTTGTTGTTGCTAAATTAGGTCAAACGTTCTCATCCTTGGACTGTCTGGCATGTTTGTAACATGCCCCGGATCGCTGGCTGTGGGCGGTCTCAGGCTGTTCATCTCCTTCCTTCCATAAATCAATATCCAACATTATTTTTCCTATCTGTGTCACTTAGGAAGAGTCTCCACTGCCCCCAGCCTGTCTGAGGGATCCACAGATGGACAGGCCTTTGTTCCCAGCTCACTAGGATAACGTCTAAAACAGATCTTGCCAACCTGAGTAGAAGATTCACCTGCAAGAAAGAAGCCAGGACCCTGTGGCCAAGGGCGACGTGGTGGCAAGCAGTGTGGGAAAGCAAGCCCAGATGTGTCCATGGGTCCCTTCCTCAGGAGCCCAGAGGGCTCTTCTCTTCACAGCTGGGTCTCTTGGGGAGCAGAGAGGAGTGTCATTGCTTCAAACGCTTGTTGGCACAGGAACTCTGCTTCGCCTTGGATGGCCCTGTTCTTCTGGTGTCAAACTCATGGGCTTTGAAGAGCTACTACATCTCAAGGTTGGGGCTGGCCCACGATGAGACCCAATCTGAGTTCCTTGTTCTTTCTTTTAGTTTCCCAACCAGGGATCAAATCCATCCCCTTGCGGTCGAGGCACAGAGTCCTAACCAGTAGACAACCAGAGAAGTCCCCCAATCTATGTCCTAATTGCCCTCTTTCTGACCTTTCTAGATTCCCCTTTCAGAGTGGACAGCTGTGCTCAGGAACCACATCTCTTTATGGGGCCTTTATTTGGGGAGTATTCCAGGAAGGGGAAAAAAAAAGGGGAAACAGGTCCTCAGGCATCACAGAGGAGGGGTGATCCGGTAGCAGGCCCCTGATCCGTTTTTCACAATAAAGTCATACCTGACAGCTTACCCCATGGAGAAGCCTCATAAAAATTAAGATATTCTAGATATTCTTAGGAAAATGAAATGTTGAAGAATGGCTCCCTGAGCTGATAATGGGAGTGCATTTGAAAAATAGACCAGAGTGCCGTGCTTAAAAGCCTAAAGTCATAAAAGGTATTATGAATGGATGGATGGGGAACCTCTGCGAGCAGACTTCATTGATGTCACCGTAAACGATGAATGCTGTCACTCTTTCTTATATATAACAAGAAGATATGCTGCTGCACCCAGATCTCATTGTAGAAACTGTCAGGCTCACTGAAATGGCATTGCAGAAACTATTTATGACGATACGAGGGAAAATACAAGGTTAAGAGATCTTTATCTGCTGTCTATGGAAATGTGCTCCCGCAAGGCGGGTACATGAAATAACCTTCCAGATAACCCATGACATTGGGGGAGCTGGAAAGTGAGATGAACCATCAGAGAGGGAGCAGCATCCCAATTACACGTCTGCTCCCCGCCCCCATGCCTTAACTTCTGAACACACGAGTGTTTTTTACACTTCTTACGCATTACCCACTCGAATCTTACAGCATTCAGTGCGATAGATTCATGTGACCCAACAACAAAAAATTCATCTCCACCCTCACTGCCCTCCACTGCTTTCAGAAGGCAGAGAGGTTGCTGGGAACATCAGCCCGGTTGGAGACAGCACTTCTCAGCCCCCTTGCTTCAGGCATGACCATCCGAGTGGTTTACATCAAGGAAATGTGAATGGAACTGGGGTCCCTTCCAGGCCACATTTTTTAGAAGCACCTGGGCTTCTTCCACAACCTCTCTCTCCTTCGGATGCCTGGAGGCAGAGGAGTCGCAGGCCCTCTGGGAATGGTGGAATTACAACACCTAAGAACCCTAAGGGACCTGGGAGGAACCTGGGACCACCACACTGCGCTTGACATAAAGGAGAAGTGAAGTTCTACCTCACTGCTAAGCTAAGGTTGGTTTGTTGCAGCAGCTAGTGGGGTCCTCAGTAATGCAATTTACTACCTTTCTGAAAATCTAATTCATACAGTTACCTATCATTCATTTAATGAACAGCAAATAGGGTCCAGCACCCTCCTATAGGCCTAGAGTTAAGACCTGCTTTGGCATTGACCAGTTTTGTGACTTGAGGTAACTTGGGAAAATTGCTTACTTTCTCTCAACTTCTTCATCCTTTATTGTAAACTGAAGATTTTTAAAACTCTGACCCCAAGTGAGGGCAACCGTCTGAGTTTTGCTGTTCTGGAGGAAAGAATTTGGAGGAGTGTGCATTCGTGGTTGTAGTTTAAAAGGCATAATGCATGAAACAGAGTCGGGGAATATTGGTCTGTGTTCTGAGGGTGGTAGTCTAAGGTATCTAGGAGGAAAACCTGGGAAGAAAGAAGTAGGTGAGAATTTCCAGACATTATATCCACTTTCTTATGAAACCTCCTGCTACCTTTTTCGGAGAAGGCTATGGCACCCCACTTCAGTACTCTTGCCTGGAAAATCCCATGGATGGAGAAGCCTGGTAGGCTGCAGTCCACGGGGTCACGAAGACTGAGCAACTTCACTTTCACTTTGCACTTTCATGCATTGGAGAAGGAAACGGCAACCCACTCCAGTGTTCTTGCCTGGAGAATCCCAGGGGCAGGGGAGCCTGGTGGGCTGCCGTCTCTGGGGTCGCACAGAGTCGGACACGACTAAAGTGACAGCAGCAGCAGCTACCTTTTTAACTGTTAGTGCTGACTTATTATCCCTTTCTTAAATTTTTACTTAATTGTTTGTGGTTGCACTGGGTCTTTGTTGCTGCTTGCAGACTTTTGATAGTTGCAGTGAGCGAGGGTCACTCTTTGATGCCATGCATGTGCTTCTCATTGTGGTGGCTTCTCTTCTTGTGGACCACAGGCTCTAGGGTGCACGGACTTCAGTAGTTTGGGCACGTGGGCTCAGTAGTTGTGGCTCACAGGCTCCAGAGCACAGGCTCAGCAGTCGTGGCCCACGAGCTCAGTTGCTCTGCTGCATGTGAAATCTTCCCAGACTAGGGATTGAACCCGTGTCCCCTGCGTTGGCAGATGGGTTTCATATCCACTGCACCACCAGGCAAGCCCAATAATCCCTTTTTTTAATTTATGTGGTTTTTATTTTTCTATCAGCTCTTCCTAAACATCACACATCGGTGGCACGTTCATACCATTTCAGCCTGTTTTTATTTTTTAATTGGAGTATAGTTGATTTACAATGCCGTGTTAATTTCTGCCGTGCAACAAAGTAGTTCAGTAATACATATACATACATTCTTTTTCTTTTTTTTTTTCCATTACAGCTTGTCACTGCACATTGGATATAGTTTCCTGTGCTATACAGCGGGACTTTGTTGTGAATGCATTCTATATGCAGTAGCCTCCATCTGCTAATCCCCAAATCCCACTCCATCTCCCCACCAGCCCTCTCTGGGCAACCACACATCTATTCTCTATGTCTATGAATCTGTTTCATAGATAAGTTCAAGAATGTCATATTTTAGATTCCACATATAAATGATATCATAGAGTATTTGTCTTTCTCTTTCTGGCTTTCTTCACTTAGTATGCTGCAAATGACAATATTTTATCCCTTTTTATTACCTGTTTTATTATTAGTCTTCTGGTTGTAACTCCTTTGCTGGACGCATCAATAGTTCTCAACCCTTCTTTGTTCTTCAGTTCATTTGATTCCCTATTTCCCATTTTCTCATCTAGTTACATTGTTCCCTAGTGGCTCAGAGGGTAAAGCGTTTGCCTGCAATGCAGGTAGACCTGGGTTTGGTCCCTGGGTCAGGAAGATCCTCTGGAGAAGGAAATGGCAACCCACTCCAGTACCTTTGCCCAGAAAATCCTATGGACGGAGGAGCCAGTAGGCTACAGTCCATGGGGTCACAAAGAGTCAGACATGACTGAGTGACTTCACTTTACATTGTTCTCAGGCTCTGCTTTCACATTTTCCTTTTGTATTGCTTAATGTATTAACATGCACATCTGTGGCTGATTCATGTTGATGTATGGCAAAAATCACAACAATATTGTAAAGTAATTAGCCTCCAATTAAAATAAATTAATTTCTCTGTTCAGTTCAGTTGCTCAGTCGTGTCCGACTCTTTGCGACCCCATGAATTGCAGCACACCAGGCCTCCCTGTCCATCACCAACTCCCGGAGTTCACTCAAACTCATGTCCATCGAGTCGGTGATGCTATCCAACCATCTCATTCTCTGTTGTCCCCTTCTCTTCCTGACTCCAATCCCTCCCAGCATCAGAGTCTTTTCCAATGAGTCAACTCTTCGAATGAGGTGGCCAGAGTATTGGAGTTTCAGCTTCAGCACCGATCCTTCCAATGAACATCCAAGACTGATCTCCTTTAGAATGGACTGGTTGGATCTCCTTGCAGTCCAAGGGACTCTCAAGAGTCTTCTCCAACCCCACATTTAAAAAGCATCAATTCTTCGGCGCTCAGCTTTCTTCACAGTCCAACTTTCACATCCATACATGACCACTGGAAAAACCATAACCCTTGACTAGACAGAAATTTGTTGGCAAAGTAATGTCTCTGCTTTTGAATATGCTATCTAGGTTGGTCATAACTTTCCTTCCAAGGAGTAAACGTCTTTTAATTTCATGGCTGCAACCACCATCTGCAGTGATTTTGGAGCCCCCAAAATAAAGTCTGACACTGTTTCCACTGTTTCCCCGTCTATTTCCCATGAACTGATGGGACCAGATGCCATGATCTTTGTTTTCTGAATGTTGAGCTTTAAGCCAACTCTCTCACTCTCCTCTTTCACTTTCATCAAGAGGCTCTTCAGTTCCTCTTCACTTTCTGCCATAAGAGTGGTGTCATCTGCATATCTAAGGTTATTGATATTTCTCCCAGCAATCTTGATTCCAGCTTGTGCTTCTTCCAGCCCAGGATTTCTCATGATGTACTCTGCATAGAAGTCAAATAAGCAGGGTGACAATATACAGCTTTGACGTACTCCTTTTCCTATTTGGAACCAGTCTGTTGTTCCATGCCCAGTTCTAACTGTTGCTTCCTGACCTCATATAGGTTTCTCAAGAGGCAGATCAGGTGGTCTGGTATTCCCATCTCTTTCAGAGTTTACCACGGTTTATTGTGATCCACATAGTCAAAGGCTTTGGCATAGTCAATAAAGCAGAAATAGATGTTTTCTGGAACTCTCTTGCTTTTTCGATGATCCAGTGGATATTGGCAATTTGATCTCTGGTTCCTCTGCCTTTTCTAAATCCAGCTTGAACATCTGGAAATTCTTGGTTCACGTACTGCTGAAGCCTGGCTTGGAGAATTTTGAGCATTACTTTACTAGCGTGTGAAATGAGTGCAATTGTGCGGTAGTTTGAGCATTCTTTGGCATTGCCTTTCTTTGGGATTGGAATGAAAACTGACCTTTTCCAGTCCTGTGGCCACTGCTGAGTTTTCCAAATTTGCTGGCATATTGAGTGCAGCACTTTCACAGCATCATCTTTCAGGATTTGAAATAGCTCTACTGGAATTCCATCACCTCCACTAGCTTTGTTTGTAGTGATGCTTTCTAAGGCCCATTTGACTTTACATTAAAAAACATTAAAAAATTTAAACATCATTTAATGCTGATCCTTTTTCACGATAACCACAAAGTGGAAGCACCCAAGGGTCCATCAGCAGATGATGGATAAAGGAGATGCAGTACATTCCTACAACAGAATATTACGCAGCCACAAAAAAAAAGAGCGGAATTCTGAAGCATGTTACACCGTGGATGAGCCCTGAGGACATTACGCTCAGTGAAATAAGCCAGATGCAAAAGGACTAATAGTGTGTGATTCCCCTTCCATGAAGTGTGTAGAATCACAGAGACAGAAAGTAGAATAGCGGTTGCCGGGGGTGGAGAACGGGAAGTGCGGTCATTATTGATGTTCAGTAGGTACAGAGTCTCTATTTAAGACAGTGGAAAGAGTTCTGAGATGGATGGTAGTGAACTGTCTAAAGGGTTGAAATGGTAAGTTTTATGTTTTATATATTCTACCACTTTTTTTTTAATCCTGACGTTATGGGGTTCATGTGAATATTAAATCGAATAATGCATGTAGAGTGCTCAGCACAGTATAGCAGCAAAATTAAAGCTCTTGATAAGTGGCAATTATCACACACAAGAAGTGCCTACTATGTGCCTGGCACCATGCAGAGTTCTGGGGATACAACTGTGAACCAGACAGAGCTTCTCCACCTTCAGCGTGCTGGGGTGGGGAGGGCGGAGGGCCTGGCCAGGGCATCAAGCACGCCCTGTGAGTCGCTGGGAAAGAGGCAGCAGGGAGGGCCAGAAGCTTCCAGCTCAGCCTTGGGTCCAGACTCTCCTGCTGAAGCCTCAGTGTGCGGCCACCTGCTCATAGGCGCGCAAGCTCCAGGGCCCCCAGCTTGGGTTCACGTGCGCGCGTGCCACAGGTCCCGAGGCAGTGGGGCTGGGCGTCCTTCTCAGCCCTGTGTCCCAGCCCCAGCCCAGCACCATGGAGACAGCAGGCGCCCTAAAGTGTTCCTCTCTCCATTTCCTTCTCTGTCGGCCTCACAGAGCTCTCGGGCTTGTGACATTCTCTAAAAGCAAGATTTAAATCTTCAAGGTAGAGCTTTGGAAGGAAAAGCCAGATAAACACATAAATATACAAAGACACGTGGCATCCACTGCAAACAACCCCCCTGATCCAGAGCTGAGAATCTCCTGGGAAGAGAGAGATGCGAAAGGCCCATCCACCCTGCTCTCGGTGGCTCACAGGGCAGGAGGAACAATTGAGTGCACACAGGAAAATACTTCAAGGGGGAACAGCATGCCAAGAGGGGGCAGAGCCCAGCCTGAGGGGAGACTGGGGTGGGGGCCAAGGAAGCCAGGGGTCCTGACACATGAGCCGGGTTATCTGGAGCCACCCAGCGTCCTCACCTCCAGCAAGAGCACCCCAGCCACCCCTGGGGACTCACCAACCCTGCCCAACCCCCACCCACTGGAGCTGACCTGGCAGTCAGGTAGCAAGCCTGGGTTCCAGGAGCCTTGCCAGGCCGGTGAGGATACGGAGGTCTCCTTCCACTGGGGGCACTGTCCTCACAGGAATGCAAGCCCAGAGCTGTGGGCAGCCATCTATGCCCACCCTTCCAGCCCTGTCTGAAAGAAACAAGATCCCTCCCCCTCTGCTTTGGGTTGCCTGAGCCAGCCAAACTGCCCTTTTGCCAAAGACTATAAAATAGTTTATATGCAAAGCAAAGTTGCTTCAGCCATAGCCACCAGGCTCCTCTGTCCATGGGATTCTCTAGTCAGGAATACTGAAGTGGGTTCCCATGCCCTCCTTCAGGAGGTCTTCCCAATCCAGGCATTGAACCCACATCTCCTGTGTCTCCTGCATTGGCAGGAGGATTCTTTACCACTGAGCCACCTTCAGGACCGATGCTGAAGCTGAAGCTCCAAGTTTGGCCACCAAAGATGCAAAGAGCCAACTCATTAGAGAAGACCATGATGCTGGGAAAGATTGAAAGCAGAAGGAGAAGGGGACGACAGAGGATGAGAGGGTTGGATGTCATCACCGACTCAATGGACATGAGTCTGAGTAAATTCCAGGAGTTGGTGATGGACAGGGAGGCCTGGTGTGCTGCAGTCCATGGGGTCATAAAGAGTCAGACACAACTGAGCAACTGGACACAACAATGCCGCCTGGGAAGCCCTGTAACGTGTCAATCAATATCTGTGTCTCTTCCCTCCCAATCCTGTTTCTTCACCCCTGGGAACTAGCATGGGGGAGGTAGAAAGCATCCCAATGATTCTTTACCACTCACTCACATTTGTAAGGTTACCAGCCTTCCTGGTTTTTCTGGTACTGAGGGGTTTTTGTGCTCAAACCAAGACAGACCCAGGCAAAATAGATTTACTCCTTTCTCTCCCTCTCCCCCTATTCCCAGAATTTCTGGGTCAGCAGCAGTGGGAACAGGAGTGGCCAAGAGGAAGCCAGAGTCGGGCATTCCATCCTTTGTCCCGGCCACTGAAGACGCTGAATCCGTGGCCAGGTCTGAGCCCGCTCCATCCCAGCGACCCACAACTGGCAACATCCAGGACCCGGCAAGCCAGAGCCTCGAACGTGTGTGCTGGGTGTGATGGAACCGAGGCAGGTCCCTGAAAGGAACAGCACACCAGCACCATCCCCACCCATGGGCGGGACTCCAGAAAGAGCCCCTCCCTGCAGTCTCCAGGCCTGCCACTGCTGTTTGCACAAGCAGCAAGTGGTTCATCCCTGGGGATACGCTATTTGCCACATGATAATTGAAAGAGAAAAGGTTTGGGGCAAGAAGATTCTAGAAAACAAGGCTCTTTCTGCCTGCATGGTCCACCAGCCGCCACAAAGTCCTGTCGATGGTGACCAGCGGTTTGTTTCACACCTTCCTCTGGATTCTTTGGGCTCCCAGGTGGTAAAGAACCTGCCTACCAAAGCAGGAGACACATGGGTTTGATCCCTGGGTTGGGAAGATGCCCTGAAGGAGGGAATGGCAACCCACTCCAGTGTCCTTGCCTGGAGAATCCTGTGGACAGAGGTGTCTGGCAGGTTACAGTCTTTGGAGTTGCAAAGGGTCAGACACTTAGTCTTCCCCCAACCTCAGCCCCCAGAAAAAACAGGCCAGGCCTCCATCAGAGGGCCAGACACCGCCTCCCAGGACCAGAGCATGATTTGTTGAGGGGAGAAGGAGGAAGGGGCAGATGGTGTTTGGAGCAGGCCGACAGGAAATGACTGTAGATTTCCTGCTGGAAACCTTTGCCTCCAACTAGAGCTGAATTCCCCCTCTCTCAACGATCTCTTTCCCTTGCTTTCTCTTTCTGTCAATATGCTATTATCTCCCGTGACTCCTGCCCTCCCGAGAAAAATGAGGCAGGAAATAGACAATATAATGGGAAATACGGCAAACGCACATTTCCTGTCAACAGCATGCCTTACTAATAGGTCGTCAGATGAGTGTTTTATTAGAACGACGACTATGACAGCTCCAATATTTCCAGAAACAAACTAGGGTGGATCTGAGAGGAGGGAAGGTGGAAGGGGCCTTGCCAAGAACCAGCATGGGTCTGGGGCTTGGCTGTGTATCTGGGAGTCAGAGGCCTCCCCGTTCGAACCTTAGACCTGGCTCCAAGCGCTGCGCGGCCGTGACTGCGGACACGGATGCTCTGCCTCCCTCCCTTTCTGTTTCTCTGGCTTGAGGTTGGTGACGGCCCCCGAGCCTCCTTCCACCGAGAGGCCTGAGGTTCTGAGAGCCTTGGGTGGCTGCCCGTCTAGATGCAGAGGCTTCCAGAGGCGCTGGGACAAGCAGTCTCTGCAGGCTGGCTGTTCTTCCTGGTTCTGCCTGCTAGTCTCAGGGTGACTGAGCTCTGCCTTCACCAGACAGGTCCCCTGCCACACTCCTGCTGAGCCAGGGCTCCAAGCCCGGGCTCATCTCAGCCCTCCTGTAGCCCACGCAAATGGATCCCGTCCAGGAAGGCAGATGTCTTCAGAGGAGGGTGGGAGTGAGGTGGAAAGGCCAAAGACCTTATGAAAATGCCTCCACTGGTGTGTGCCCCTTTCTCCAACCTTGAAGCAGGCTGTGTGCCTTAGAAAGCTACTGCCATCATCCCCATTTTACCAGGGAGCTGACTCCCAGAGCTGAACTCACAACCTGGGTCCTTGACCTGAGGTCCACACGATCCCATGGGAGTGCTTCCAGCATCCGAGATATAGCTTGTGTGGTTTGTGATGAGTGACCCCACCCCCGAGAGACCATGCCTGTCCCCGTGTCCCATTGCATGAGGCTAGAAGCCAGTTACCCTTCGTGTGCCACTTCCTCCCAGAGCCCAGGCAGCACCTGGCAGCAAGTAAGTGCTCAGCAAACATTTATGGAATGAATGAATACGTGCAGGTAGGAATGGTCTGCCTGAGTGACTGCCCTGGTGTGGTTAAAGACAGGAACAGAGACTCCTATCACCTGACTCACAGACGGAGCAGAAATCTCACAAGTGCCGCCAGCTCGACACTCAGAGCCTGCCTTTTCCTTCCACCTTCCTGAAAAGGCAGGGTCAGCTCAGTTCAGTTCAGTCACTCAGTCATGTCCAACTCTTTGCGAACCCATGGACTGCAGAATTCCAGGCTTCCCTGTCCATCACCAATTCCCAGAGCCTATTCAAACTCACATCCATTGAGTTGGTGATGCCATCCAATCATCTTGTCCTCTGTCATTCCCTTCTCCTGCCTTCAATCTTCCCAGCATCAAGGTCTTTTCCAAGGAGTAAGTTCTTTGCATTACATGGCCAAAGTATTGGAGTTTCAACTTCAGAATCAGTCCTTCCAATGAATATTCAGGGCTGATTTCCTTGAGGATTCACTGATTTGATCTCCTTGCAATCCAGGGGACTCCCAAGAGTCTTCTCCAACACCACAGTTCAAAAGCATCAATTCTTTGGCGCTCAGCTTTCTTTACAGTCCAACTCTTACATCTATACATGACTACTGGGAAAACCATAGCTTTGACTAGATGGACCTTTGTGGGCAAAGTAATGTCTTTGCTTTTTAATATGCTGTCTAGGTTGGTCATAATTTTTCTTCCAAGGAGTAAGTGTCTTTTAATTTCATGGCTGCAGTCACCAGCTGCAGTGATTTTGGAGCCCAAGAAAATAAAGTCTGTCACTGTTTCCATTGTCTCCCCATCTATTTGCCATGAAGTGATGGGACTGGTTGCCATAAACTTAGTTTTCTGAATGAGCTTTAAGCCAACTTTTTCACTCTCCTCTTTCACTTTCAAGAGGCTCTTTAGTTCTTCTTCACTTTCTGCCGTAAGGGTGGTGTAATCTGCATATCTGAAGTTATTGATATTTGTCCCAGCAATCTTGATTCCAGCTTGCAATTCATCCAGTCCAGCGTTTCTCATGATATACTCTACATATAAGTTAAATAAGTAGAGTGACAATATACAACCTTGACATACTCCTTTCCCTATTTGGAACCAGTCTGTTCTTCCATGTACAGTTCTATCTGTTGCTTCTTGACCTGCATACAGATTTCTCAGGAGGCAGGTCAGGTGGTCTGGTCCATCTCTGGAAAAATTCTCCACAGTTTGTTGTGATCCACATAGTCAAACTTTTGCGTAGTCAATAAAGCAGATGTTTTTCTGGAACTCTCTTGCTTTTTCGATGATCCAATGGATGTTGACAATTTGATCTCTGGTTCCTCTGCCTTTTCTAAATCCAGCTTGAACATCTGGAAATTCTCGGTTCACATACTGCTGAAGCCTGGCTTGGAGAATTTTAAGCATTCTCCAAGCATGTGAGATGAGTGCAATTGTGTGGTAGCTTGAGCATTCTTTGGCATTGCTTTTCTTTGGGGTTGGAATGAAAACTGACCTTTTCCAGTGCTGTGGCCACTGCTGAGTTTTCCATATTTGCTGGCATATTGAGTGTAGCACTTTCACAGCATCGTCTTTCAGCATTTGAAATAGCTCCAGTGGAACTCCATCACCTCCACTAGCTTTGTTTGTAGTGATGCTTCCTAAGGCCCACTTGACTGCATTCCAGGATGTCTAGCCCTAGGTGAGTGGTCACATCATCGTGGTTATCTGGGTCATGAAGATCTTTTTGTATAGTTCCTCTGTGTATTTCTTGCCATCTCTTCTTAATATCTTCTGCTTCTGTTAGGCCCCTACCACTTCTGTCCTTTATTGTCCCCACTTTACATGAAATGTTCCCTTGGTACCTCTAACTTTCTTGAAGAGACCTCTAGTCTTTCCCATCCTGTTGTCTTCCTCTATTTCTTTGCATTGATCACTGAGAAAGGCTTTGTTATCTCTCCATGCTATTCTTTGGAACTCTGCATTCAAGTGAGTATATCTTTCCTCTTCTCCTTTGCCTTTAGCTTTTCTTCTCAGCTATTTGTAAGGCCTCCTCAGACAACCATTTTGCCTTTTTGCAGTTCCGTTTCTTGGGGATGGTCTTGATCACTGCCTCCAGTACAATGGCACAATCCTCCATCCATAGTTCTCCAGACACTCTGTCAGATCTAATCCTTTGAAACTATTTGTCACTTACACTGCATAATCGTAAGGGATTTGATTTAGGTCATACCTGAATGGTCTAGTGGTTTTCCCTACTTTCTTCAATTTCAATTTGAATTTGGTGAGAAGGAGTTCTTGATCTGAGCCACAGTCAGCTCCCAGTCTTGTTTTTGCTGACTGTATAGAGCTTCTCCATCTTTGGCTGCAAAGAATATAATCCATCTGATTTCGGTGTTGACCATCTGGTGGTGTCCACGTGTAGTCTCCTGTGTTTTTGGAAGAGGGCGTTTGTTATGACCAGTGCATTCTCCTGGCAAAACTCTGTTAGCCTTTGCCTTGCTTCATTTTGTACTTCAAGGCCAAATTTGCCTGTTACTGCAGGTATTTCTCGACTTCCTACTTTTGCATTCCAGTCCCCTGTAATGAAAAGGACATCTTTTTGGGGTGTTAGTTCTAGAAGGTCTTGTAAGTCTTCAAAGAACCATTCAGCTTCAGCTTCTTCGGCATTAGTGGTTGGCGCATCAGTTCAGTTCAGTTCAGTTCTTGGATTACTGTGATATTGAATGGTTTACCTTGAAAACGAACAGAAATCATTCTGCCATTTTTGAGACTGCACCCAAGTACTGCATTTTGGACTCTTTTGTTGACCTTGATGGCTACTGCATTTCTTCTAAGGGATTCCTGCCCACAGTAGTAGATATCATGATCATCTGAGTTAAATTCCCCCATTCCAGTCCATTTTAGTGCGTTGATTCCTAGAATGTCGATGTTTACTCTTGCCATCTCCTGTTAGACCACTTCCAATCTGCCTTGATTCACGGACCTAACATTCCAGGTTCCTATGCAATATGTATATTACAGCAACAGACTTTACTTCCGTCACCAGTCACATCCACAACTGGGCATTGTTTTTGCTTTGGCTCCGTCTCTTCACTCTTTCTGGTATTATTTCTCCACTGATCTCCAGCAGCATATTGGGCACCTACCGACCTGAGGAGTTCATCTTTCAGTGTCATATCTTTTTGCCTTTTCGTACTGTTCATGGGGGGCTTGCTTATCCCACTGTGGGGAGGACCGCAAACCCGGAAATCAATGACCTTTGTGTTTTCTTGGGCTCTTTAAATTCCTGAGCTGGAAGGTCTGCTGCCAAGGCGCGGTGGTCTTGCAGGGAGGGAGGGCTTCATTCACTTCAGAGTTTCAAAAAATGTGCAAAAGAAAGACACACACTTCATTGCTCCTGGGACCCAGAATAGCAACTACAAGAGATGACTCTCGTGAGCAGAGCCCCAGGAGGAGAGCAGAGGGTGGGGAACCATTCAAGTCCATGGGGATCCTTGTTTTCTTTGTAGCAAATTTATTTTAAATGTTTAACCATAAATTGAGGGTTGCCTGTGCATGTTCCGTTTCCAACTTCACCAGATTCTAAAGTGATACAACTAAGATCCATAAGGTGAACAAAACTATAAACGTGAAAGAAGAACGGAAGAGGGATGTAGTCTGAGGGTTTTAAGGGTGAAGAAGCTTTACTCTTCAGAGCAGAGTCCATAAATAGACCCCCAAAAGTCAGCAAGAAACAAAAATACACAGTTAAGCAAAAACAAGAGTAAGTTCTTACAGAACAAAAAGATTTTGTATAGCAATCATCTACTCAACTGATGGAACCGTTTCCAGACAAGTAGATGGGACGGCCAGAATTGAGTTCCCACCAAGGGCTGCTGGCCCTTCCCCCAGCACCTGTGCTTCGTCGGTGCCTCCTGGACACCGAACACCCCTGTGCCCTCCTGAGACCCAGGGACCCCAGGGCACCAGAGCTGCTTTCAAACAAAGGCAGTCCCATCCTTTTCAACAATGTCCTACTACATCCAAATGTCAACTCAGTTTTCAGAGGCTGCAAAAGTGAGCTAGCAAGCTAGTCCATGTCTTTGGGGGGTACATTATCTAATAAGAAATTGAAGACAAGTGCCCCCCAAATTATAAATCACAGCAGGAGAATTCCTCCCTAAGAGAAATGCAAAGTTCTGTACTTTCTTTTGAAGAGAAAGGGCTTATCTTCCATCATCAAGGCAATACAGAAAGTTAGGAAAATACAGAACATAAAGAAGAAATTTTAAATAATCTATAAACCACCAACTAGAAATAATCACCATCCACACCTTCGGACCTGTCTCCTTCCAGCCTTTGAACAGACATAAAATATTTATGTTTTATAAATGCTTACATTATTCAGATATTATATCACAAGCAGTTTCCCATGCCACTGGAAAACACAGCTTGTAAATGGTGCATATTTCATCCCGTGCCATGCTGTAATACGTGGAGCCAATGACTCTCTCCATGAGCTTTTGAAGTCTAGATTCTAGGGAGCATGTACATAGTACTGAAGTATAGAAGTTCCTCTGCAAGGAATGTCCATAATACAGAGTCTTACAAGTAGATTTGCTAGGTTTAAGGAGAGAGTTCTATAATCTCTGATACATATGCCAAATTGGATTTCCGAATGATTGTGTCGATTTAAACTCTACTGGCAATGTACTAGGGCTTCCCTGGTGGCCGAGACAGTAAAGAATCTGCCGGCCACGCAGGAGACTCAGGTTCCCTCCCTGGATGGAGAAGAGATTATCTGCTTCCTGTCTGCTGGCCAATTTGCAGTGCTTTTTTTTTTTTTTTTTTTTTTTTCTTTTCAGAATTCCTCAGTCCATCCTAAAGGAAATCAGTCCTGAATATTCATTGGAAGGACTGATGCTGAAACTGAAACTCCAATACTTCGGCCACCTGATGTGAAGAACTGACTCATTGGAAAAGACCTTGATGCTGGGAGAGATTGAAGGCAGGAGGAGAAGGGGATGACAGAGGATGAGATGGTTGGAGGGCATCATCGACTCAATGGACATGAGTTTGAGCAAGCTTCGGGAGTTGATGATGGACAGGGAAGCTTGGCGTGCTGCAGTCCATGGGGTCGCCAAGAGTCGGACACGACTGAGCGACTAAACTAAACTGAACTATAAAATGTATATAGTAGAAGGGGTACTTCCCAGTAGGTTTCATCATGAGTTTTCCTAGAGGAAGTAGGTTTTGCAGTAGAACCTAAAGAGTGGTGGAGAGAACAGGGCAATGATGCTCCCGACAGAAGAAATGCTGAGCAAAACGTTGAGGGCAGGGATGGGCCTTTAGAAGACCAAGATCAGTGAGCAGTCTTGTTTGGCTGTGTTGAGGAAGGGCTGCAGGATGGACTGGGAAGATAAGCTGGACAAGAAAGAAGGGCCTCAATCGCCAGCCTAAGCAGGCAGCTTGCAGTTTATCACAAATAATGGGAAACATGAAGCTTAGAGGAGGGGGTGTGCTACGATCTGCACTTCAGGAGGACTCTCATCTGGGCATCTGTGCTGCAGGAGCCAACAGCACGGAGACCCATTCTGAGCACCGCAGCAGTCCGAGGAGGAGGTGATGACAACCGAGGCTCCAGGGATGCTCAGGGCTGGGGAGCGTTGGTGCCCAGCATGCCGACCCTGTGGTGGATCGATATGGGTTGCTTTCTCTCCACCACAAAGCTGTTAACTCCTCTGGGTCAGGGACTAAGTCTCACTCTCTTTTATAGAGACCCTAGCCTGTGCTGGCAGGATGCGTTCAGTACTTCCACACTGAATTGTAAATGATCACTCCATCTAGTTTCATTGACTCAATGAACATGGAAGAAACCCCAGGCGAGCCAGACACTGTGCCTGGACGTCTGAGGACACAGACACAGCCTCTGCTCTGGGAGCCAGCAGGGGAGGTGGCCTCTCCCAGGCCTGCAAGTCTGCTTCTCATGCCTGCTACCACGAGCTCAAGACAGGCACAGACAAGAGCGGAGAGCTGGGAAGGGATCTCACTGGCTGGACCCTTAGTGTGGTGACTCTGGTCATCAGCCATGCATGCGTTCTTCCTCAGGGTCAGAGCCAAGGTCAGAGAAAGAACTCAGAGGGCGGTTTGAGAGAAGGTGTAAGTTGGTATTTAGACAGCTCTAGATGCAGGCGGTCCTTCACAGGGCCCTGAAGGCTGGGGCCACAGCAGCAGGCGGAATGAAGAAGGCCAACACAGGAGGAGGAAGGGAAGGTGGGAGGAGGGGATGAGCTGCAGAGAAGGAAAGAAAGGAGGAGGAAGCAGCTCTCCGGTGGAGTCGGGTGCAGGAAACACGTGGGGATGCGCTGGGGACATGGAATTCTAACGTAGGTCAGAATTGCCTCAATTCTGGGGAAAGCTCAGATCCCTCCCTGCCACCCACTGTCATCAGGAGTCTGCCAATTTTAAAAAATATTTATTTACTTCTTTGGCTGCACTGGGTCTTAGTTGCAGCATGCAGGATCTTCATTTGAGGCATACAAACTCTTAGCTAAGGCGTGTGGGATCTAGCTCCCTGACCAGGGATCACACCCAGGGCGCCTGTGCTCGAGTGCGGCGTCTTAGCCACCGGACCACCAGGGAGGTCCCAGGAGTCTGCTGTTTTTAATAAGGTGGGTGATGTCCCCTCAGAGAGGCACTTTCCTGGTCCCCCCTCATTGAACCACTTCTCTAGAGAAAACCTGCAGGGACTCCGCTCATGGAGAGATGATATCTGAGCTCCAGTAGACAGCCGACCACAGCTCCGTCTCTTACCACTTCTTGCCACCCCTGCCCGTCACCTCCGGCCGTGTCCTGAGCAGCCCTGCACCACAAGCTTCCGCGGAGGTCTCGAGTGAGCACGGCTCCTCCAGAAAGCCTTCCCAGACCCACCTGCACTCCGATGAAGACCCCACCCCGTGCACCCTTCCTGGGCGCTCCTTCCCTCCCACTGTGCAGTCACAGTCCATCCACACGGCCTTGCCAGTCACCTGCAGGGCTCCTCCTGGGCCCACGGGCTGCGGCCAGACTGCACACATTTAACAAACATCTCCATGGATTCCATGGGAAGCTCAAGTGTGATAGTCAGCGCAGTTTGTCCTGAAAGGCAGGATCCTGTCTTAGCAATAAGAAAAGCATCTACTGAGTAGTTATTATCTCCTGAAGCATTGTACCAATCACTTCTCACAAATTAATTTTGGTTATTTATCAACCCAGTTGACAGGTGAGGAAGCTGAGACTCAGGTCAATAACTTGAACAAAATCATTGTGTCACACCTCAGCTGGGAAGAGATGCCGTGCCAAGTGGTCACTTCAAGGAATAATTCCCTGCTGGTCTAGTGGTTAGGACTCCATGCTTTGACTGCAGAAGCTGAGGGTTCAATCCCTGGTCAGGGGACTAAGATCCCACAAGCTGAATGCCAAGGCCTGAAAAATAATAAATCATTACAGGGGAGTTTATTAAAGGGGCAATTTCACAAAGTGGAGGCAAGACTGAAGGAAGCCATCTTTCTGGCTAGCGGCAGCCAGGACCCCTGACCCCCGGGCCTGGGGGAGTGAGGGGTAAGGGCCACGGGGATCCACGGAGATCACATGTATGCAGGAAATGTCTGGAAGGGAGGTACAATCTAAGAGGAAGGAGGTGTGGGAAGATGTGGCACCAACCAGCAAGGGGGGAGCTGAAGAAACAATGCTCCCCCCACCGTAGAAACTCCCCTCCCCCACTCTCCGCCCACGTCCTCTCTGGTCAGTGCCTCTCATAAGCAGGATCCATCAGAAGCCAGAGACCAAAGGAGCCCATGGATGTGGGCTCCCAGGGCACAGAGCTAAGTGCAGAAGGGTGGAGTAATCTGGAGAGCCAGCCGGCTGGAAGGTCCAGCGCCTTCCCACAGCCAGCAAGTGGCAGAGGGACCCAGACTTGCGTCCAGGCCCTTCATCCCTGCCCCACTCCTCCCTAGCATCTCCAGGAACGCCTGGTGCCCGGCACTCGGTAGGCATTCCATGCCTCTATGTCATTTTGATTGAATGAATGAATGCGTGAATCACTGAGTGAAATGCACATGGATATTGGCCTCAGATTTGATTTGCAGCTTCACCACCTAGTACACTGTGACTTCATGTCTCTGAGCCTCAGTTTTCTCATCTGTGAATTGTACACAATCATAGTGCCTCCCTTACAGCCCCTGATGTGAGAAGCACACAAGGTAAGGTGTACAAAGTACCAAGCACAAGTTATTGTTATTGGTGATAAAACACATAATCCAATGCAGACACCGTGTTCGAGAGATGTAGACTTAGTCTGATTTTTTGCTGTACTCTTCTGGTATATGTGAGGTAGGAGAAGTGGGGAGAGAGGTAGAAAGGGGCAAACAGAAGGGTTTTCCCCGACAGCAAGGGCTCTGTTCTCACTCGTTATGAAGAGCTCCCTCTAACTTCATTAGTCATGAGCGTGGCATCAAGCAATAAGTTAATTTCTAACTGTGGCACTTGATAAATTTTCCATTTACCTCATTAGTTTTTACAGCCTGCAATATTGGTGAGAACACTTCCAATTAACCATATGGGAAGCTTCAGTATGGAATCACAACAATTTTTTTAAATGTGTTATTTAACCAAATAAGAATCACAGCCCTTAGAAATAAAGATTCTCAAGTCCCAGGGAAGAGTTGCTTCCAGGAGGCCTGTCAGCTGGGGCCCTGGGTCAGGGCCTCACCTGGAGGGGGAGGGGCTGAGCTGGGTATTCGTCCCCCTCCCAAGCTCTGGGAAGAACCACAGGGAGCCCAGCGAGGTCGTGAAAGTGGGGTCAGGGTCTCCATTCCCAAACCCAACCGATCTCGGTAGACGTCTGTTCCTTGTCGGTTTCATTATGAAGCATTTCTTAACTTCTTATCTTGCTTGATGGGCACAGGAAGTCTCATGATGGGAAGTGGTTTCCTTGTTCCGTAGCTGGGGACGCCAAGAGCCAGAGAGATTCTGGGGCTGCCAAGATCTCAGGCCAGCCCGTGGTCCAGTGGGGGCCCAATCAGGCCCCTCTCCCTCCAACTCTGACTCTAGAACAGGTATAGATGTGAGGGGGACTGTCCCATTCTTCAGGCTTTCCCAGGGTTCAGCGCTGGGCTGCCTGCAAATGTTCTGGTGTCAGCCCTTGCCCCCAGGCCCATAACTGAGTTTGTGGTTAAGGCTGAGCCATCAGACCCAGTCCCCTGATGCTGTGAGAGGTCCCAACCATGGGCATAGGGTCAAAGAGTGTCCCCAAGAGTCTCCATCCTGAAACTGAAAAAAAAAAAAAGAGACATTTGGAGGATATCCCTGGTGGTCCAGTGGTTAAGAATCTGCCTTCCAATGCAGGGGACATAGGTTCCATCCCTGGTCAGGGAACTAAGATTCCACATGCTGTGGGGCAACTCACTGTAAGGGAGACTCAGCACAGCAAAAAAAAAAAAAAAAAGAGAGAGAGAGACATTTGGAATTTTGTCCTTGGACTAAGCTGGAGAGGCCAACATAGTAATCATCACAGCCACGCTGAGAGAGAAAGCAGTAAGATTTGATGGAGCCGCCGTGCTGCAGGCAGACTGTGGGGGGGAAAGGGAGAGAGAGAGGCCTGGTGGCAACCTGAGGATGCCCTGACCCAGACGCCCCGAGACCCACTCTGTCCCGACTCCCTCAGTTTTACCAGGTGCACGAGTGTTCAGTCGTGTCCAGCACTTGCAGCCCCGTGGGTTTTAGCCCCCCAGGCTCCTTTGTCCTCGGAAATTTTCCAGGCAAGAATACTGGAGCGGGTTGCCATTTCCTTCTCCAGAGGATCTTCCTGACCCAGGTATCAAACCTTCTCCTGCATTGGCAGGCAGATTCTTGCCACTGAGCCACCAGGGAATCAATTTTATCAATAAACCAGTGCCCTGCAGGCTGCTGGGGGCTGAGTAGGGTAGCTATCATTGCAGCCAGCTGAGGGGGAAGCAAAGCCCTGGTGTCCTCGGCTGTTCATGGACCTGGGCAGACTAGATCAGTTGTCTTCAAACTGTCTGCAGAACGCCGGGAAGGCCAGCAGGGCTGTGGTGTAGGATGGAAAGGGGGGACTTGGGGCTCCCAATCCCACTTGAGTTTCCAAAAAAAGTCACATTTGATACTGAGTCTCAACAAAGTATGAAAGCGACTGACCCAGGCAACCATTCCAGCTGACACCCTTTCCGTATTCACATACTGGCCCTGAGAAAAGCCTGAGTTTCAGCCCTGGGGCCCCTCCCACTAGTGGTTCTTGCTCTTCGTGGGGCTGCCGAGCTCCCTTCCCTTTCCTCTTCCTCCCTGCTGTGAGCTATTCAGAGCAAAGGGGCCTGAGGTCTAGACCAGGGCTCCACCCTGACACTCCTGCTTTCTCTGTTCTGCCCCGTCACCTACTTTTTGAGGAGCAGGATCAGGTCTCAGGCATCTGTTGTGGTCTTCAGAGGGTGGAGGCTGGTCTCAGGACTGTGGGTTGGAAGACACGGGGCCTGGCTCCAATTCAGCGACAACAGAAAAGCTGCTTCAATCCCATGAATCAGATCTGCCCCAAGTCCCAGTGACCTGAAGAATTCAAATCTCTCTTCTCCCCAGGACACGGTGAAGGGCACACTGGCACACGGCTCAGCGGGGTAGTTGTAGGCGTGAGGGCTTTCCGTCTTGTGCCCAGTCATCTTCAGTGTGGTAATGGGGTCACTCCAAATCCCTGCTCTGCTTGCACCTCGGGGACCCGCAGTGCCCAGGATCCTGGGGCGGCTTGGGCCCCGGGAAGCACTAATAGAGGGCTGGAGGGCGGATGGAGGGAGGGGGTTGGGTATCTGTGTGTGTGTCCCAGGGCACCCCTGACTGGTTGAGGCTCTATGCGGCTTAAGCTCTGACCAAACAATTTCCCTCTCCACCTCCCCTCCCCCAGCTCCTTCCAAGAAGTTCTTGCCGTGATTCTGGATTACATCTGGGCTCTCACAATAATAGTCTTTCCTCCCCTATCCTTCCAGGCCCCAGGAGTGTGAACAGTGTCCCATGATTGCTAACTTTTAGAGCAGGGTGGGTAGGGGTGTGGGGCCTCCCGGTTCCCTTTGCATCAGCTCTTGCATCATCTGTATAAGCTATCCCTGCATTGGTTTCCTCTCTTTTAATCACTTAGAGTGACTCATGTTTCCTGGCTGGATCCCAGCTAACACAGCGGTCATCCTCAAGCTTTGTTTCTTTGTATCTTCATGGTTACAAGATAGCTGCTGCAGCTCCAGTCATTACATCCTCACTACAACCACACCAAAAGTCGAGAAGAAAGACAATTTCTCTTGCTTGCTTCTTCTTGTCAGGGAGGTAGACCCTTCCCAGAATTGGGCAGAATTGAGTCAATACCACTACTCTAGCTGGAAGAGAGATTGGAAAAGTGAGTAATCCACCATTTTTAACCCCTGTAATGGGAGAAGGGCTCATCAAGTAAGCAAAAGGGAGTTGCACAATGGCTGCTGCGTGACTAACCAACCACGTCCACAAGTACGTGGCGTGAGATTGTGGTTAGGTCACTTCCTTTCTCTGGGCCTCAGTTTCCTCATCTGAAAAATAGGAGAGTCTGGAGAGCCCAGTAGTCTCTGTATATCCCCACAGCCCTTGGGTTTCAAGCAGGTGCCTCAGGGGTCACTATGGGGCCAGGAAAGTGAAGTCTGAGTAGGTGGAATCTTGCTCCCAGTTCCACAAAAACAGTCTCACTTGATCTTTGTGGAAATAAAAGAATTCTGCTGGGTTGGCTGGTTTCTAACATCCCTTGCCGCTCTCTCTAGGACCAGGATTCAAAGTTATAGATCAATTTATAAAAATGAGGAAATAACCAGGATGATGCTCTTGCTAAGAATGATCCATTAGCTGCGGGGGTTATTCATAATAAACTTTGGAGATTGATTAAGCTCCCTGGCTTTTTGCCAACTGTTAACCGGCCTGCCTGGTGCTGCAGACTCCACGCTGCGGAGCAGAGACATTCTCCATGGAACATTCTTGCCTCCCTCTGTTCTCTTCCATTATGAGAAGGCAACCCCCTTACATATATACAATTATTTTAAACTATTTATCTTGCACAAAGGAATTGATCTTTGCAGGTCTTTTTCATTGGCCTTGACACTGATGAATCGCCTCAGAGATGGTCCCAGAGAGGCGGACGCACCCCTAATGGATGGCTCATCTCATCTTAATGCCCCCCCCCACCCTCAGGGTCCTCTTTCGGAATCTTCCCTGTTGTCCTCTGTGGGTTTAACTGTACAAATGCCCTGCCAGGGAAGCCACCCGCTCTATTCCTGTCGTCCCAAGGCCTCTTGTAGATGGAAGGTTCAAAGCCTCCGGTAGGGAAGCCTCGGGAGACCCCAGTTCTTTGCCAGAGAAGGCTCAGCCTCCTCCCCCCGAGAATAACATACACCTTATTGAAGACGAGCGTCTTTACAGAGCAGTCCTCGAACGCTTCCCGTGCCCCTGCACGGTCAGAGAACGCACCCAGCTGCTGCTCACTCTTCCTGGTGCCCTGGTTGCTTCCCACCTCGCACCCTGCCCGGCACAGGGAGACAGTCCAGGTGGTGCCGCACCCATTTTACAGATGAAGAAGGTGAGGCCCAAAGGGGCCCAGGGGTCACACGACCCACCCAGGGTCACAGCAGGAATAAAGGACGCAGTCAACACTTGAACTTGACCCGGAAGGTTCCGAGGGGAATGCCCACACAAGATAGACACGGGCCGACACACCGGTGGCGCCCTGCACATGCCAGCTCTTCCCACCTCCTCTCATCCAGACTCTCCACCCACCCCGGTCTGGGCTGCTTCTGCAGATTTGGCAGAGATCGATGAGGCTTGTGCAGACTCCTCACCGATGTCACAGCTTCTCTTTCTCATAGAAAAATAGGAACATCGGAACATCGTCCGTCTCAGTCAGCTCTGGCCCTAACAAAGTATCACAGACCCGGTGGCTTATAAACAACAGAAATGTCCTGCTCACATATCTGGAGGCTGGCGTTCTGATACGAAGGTGCCCACCTGGTCAGAGTCCCATGAGAGCCTTCTTCCCAGTCTCAGATGCCAACTTCTTGTTGTATTCTCCCATGGCAGGAAAAAAGCAGAGTGAAAGCAAGCTCTCTTGTCTTCTCTTTATGCTGATTTCCATCTATTTACTTGGCTGCACTGGCTCTAAGTTGCAGCATGAGGGATCTTCAGTCTTCATGGAAGCATGCGGGATCTTTAGTGCAGCATGTGGGATCTTGCTTCCTGACCAGGGACTGAACCCAGACCCCCTGCACTGGGGGCACTGAGTCCTAGCCCCTAGACCACCAGGGATGTCCCAACGAGTCCTCTTCTTTCAAGGGCACTAATGCCATTCATGAGGGCTCCACCCTCAGGACCTAATCACTTACCAGAGGCTCCACCCTCTAATACCATTATCACACTGGGTGTTGGGTTTCAACATATGAATTCTGGGGAGACATAAATATTCAGTCCGTAACATGGTCTCGTCACAAAATATTCAAATAATATAGACAAAATAATACATATCATAATAATAAATAATAGAAAACTGTTAATTCAAATCTCCTGATCACTCCAAAGCCTCCTGCCCAAAGCAACTACTGGCATTTGCGTTGTGTGGATCCTTCCAGATCTATATGTATGCATTTATGAATACAAGCATACAAAATATTATATGAAGAAATGTGGAGCTGGGGGTTTTTATCTGCTGAGATGTTATTAATTTAAGTGGTATCATGCCATACACATCTTTCTGCAACTTGCTTACAAAATGCTCTAAGCCAGCATGCACATATAGTCCTCATTTGTCTTTTTCCTGCAGCTTAGTTGTCCAATACTTAGTATGGATGTGTTGTGGTTTGTTTAACTAGTCCCTTATTGATGGACATGTGGGTTTCTTCCAGCATCTCTCTATTAAAAACACTGCTGCAGTGGGCATTCTGTCTTGGCTTCTTATGCTCAACAGGCTATTTCTCTGGAGAAAACTGAGTATTTCTGTAGAAAAAAAGAAGAAAGAAACCATAAACTAAATTAAAAGAGAATTTTAATTCTCGACTGGGAGAAAATATTCGTGACATACACAAAAAAACTGTTAATAACCAGATTATATGAAAAACTGTTTCAACTTAATAATGAAAAGACAAAAAAAAAGCCCAGTTTAAACAATGGGCAAAGAATGCAAAGAGGCAGTTCATAGAAGAAATGGAAATGACTAGGAGGCATTAAGGACAGTCGTGCACCTCAGGGGTAATCAGGGAACAGCCTATAAAGCTCCCGTAAGACCCTGTTCACTCCCAGATTAGCCCATGTTTTCGACTGAGAAACGTGGGCCATGGGCGAGAGTTTGGGGAGACGGCGCCTTGGCGTGCAGTCAAGGTGCAGCCCGAGCCAGTCCTTCCGGAGGGCGGTTTAGAAGCCCCTTTACACTTCCACGTGTGCCCGCCTGCCCAGCAGCCCCGTAACTTCCCTTCTCAAGTTACACTTTACACAACAGCAGTGTCGGCAGCTTTTGCGGGCTCGTGCTAGTCACACACACAAGCCTGCCGCCCAGGTCGGACTCAGGCCCCAGAGGGGCATAGAACAGAGCTGCAGAAGCTGCGTGCTTGATGAGGCAGGTGGGGGACCATGACTCCAGGCTTCCTCTGCCCTCCCCGGCTCTGACAGCAGCAGCATTTTCTACCCTGCATTCAGGGCCCTGGGCCTCTGAGTGAAAACAGGGGCAGGGCCTCGAGGGGTTGGGAGAGGCGTTTTCCAGGGCAGGTTAGGTGGTTCTAAAGAATCCCTGCCCCACACACACACACACACCCACAATGATCTTTCCTTTTTAAAAAGTATTTATTTATTTATTTGGCTGCACCTGATCTTAGCTGTGGCTTGCGGAATCTAGTTCCTTGACCAGGGATTGAACCCCCGCTCCCTGCATCAGGAGCTCGGGGTCTTAGCCACTGGACCACCAGGGAGCTCCCACAGTGATCTTTCTTGCATGTTCTTGCTGAACCTAGAATGCTGCTTCCCTGCACACACAGCCAGACTGTGGCCAGAGCAACAAGTATTAAGTCCACACTCCAGTCAGAGCAGGGCTCCCCGGTTCCTGAAGCCCTCACAGTCTCGGGGCGTGGGGGAGCGCACCCCTGTGGCAGGCCTGATGTCACACCTGGCCTCCACAGACAGGTGGCTTCGACCTCATGGCCCGCCCAGCTCCCAGAGACTCCAGCCTCTAATGGAGGCCTTGAGTCTGGGCTTTGCCTTTGGTGAATTCTGCCCCATCTTCCCCTTGCCGAGGCCTGGGAGGATGGTGGTCCAGCCTGGGCCCAGACGGCAGAGTCGCACCCACGCCGTGCTCCCCAGAGACACGTCAGACCTTGGAAAAGCTGTCTGGAGGCTTTGTTTATGAACTTGAGGTGATCCCATGACATGACTCAGGGGACAGAGGTAGATGCCTTACTCCTTGTATTACGGGCCTTTCCAGCAGGAGGGGCAAAGATAAAGGCCAGCCAAGGCCATAAAGTCCATTTATGTGAGATGAAGAGGGATGACAACCCAGGCTCAGATCAACCTGCAGCTTAACAGGCTGAAGCTCTCAGCCCTGAGGACGCTGGGATACAGACCGGAAAGACACAGCACTCTGGGAAACTCCTCCAGGATGCCCCCTCATCCAGATGCTTCCACGGCCACGTCCCTTCCCCCAACCCCGGCCTCCCCGCTCCCTGATCAGGAAGCCAGAATTCCAGATCTCAGTTGTATCCTCGATGCCAATATGAGGTTCTCGGTGATCTGAAATATCCCTGCAAATATTTCCTATTTTTAATAACATGGTATCAATTTGCAAACAGAGTAATGATCTCTGTTACTTTTCAGGAAATTATGTTTAATATACTTCACTAGAGCAAAGGAAGAACAATTTAATTGAAAGAGCCGCTATGAACCATATTTAACCTCAGATGTACTAAATGGAGTGTCTTGGAGATAAGTTATGGTTTTTAATTTAACGTAAACTATTCCATGCATAAGCACGGTGTTTTTGCCACTCTAATAACGACTGCTTTGGGTTTATGAACTATTTTTTCGACCGTCTTTTTCCTCTCGTGAACACCACTTGTGAATGTTTAAGTCCAATCCGGAGGCTTTTCCACATAAAATCGGAAGCGAAAGGCGCTACAGGCCGGGCAGGCTCCACCATCTCCGGGAACAGCTGGGCCTCAAATGTGACCCGTCTCACACTGAAGAGGACCCCCCTGGTTTTGAGGGGCGCCCGTATTTCATCGCCCCAGCTGATCCGGTGCCTGGCTAGCTCCTTCGTCCCTCTGATGGATGGATTCCAGCCACCAAATGAAGTTTCGTGCTCACCAAGATTAATTGCTGAAGGAAAAATATTGAAACTTTATTATTCATATAATTCATTTGAGGGGATGATCCCGAGAAAATGTAGCATGCGGCGGAAGTTCATCATTTGACAGTAATCGGAGGGAGGGGAGACGGAAGGAATGTCGAGGCAGCACCTCAGCGCCTGACCCACCACCTTACGGGAGCCACGGGCAATGGTGCCCGGGTGTGAGGGAAAAGCTGCTCTTCCCGCTCTGCCAACACTGCTTCCTGGGGTCCCCCTGCTCCCAGCAGGGGTGAGTCCTCTCATGGCCAGCCTGCTGCCCTGTTTTATTTTATTCAGATCTCTTGCTTATTTATGTTTGCTCAGTAGAGTGGGCAATTTCTTTTTTTGACAACTGGGCATCTCCTTGCCCTTCTTTGGGCAAGACAGCCAACTTCCCTTGGAGAAGCTGTGTCTCTGAGCTTCAGGTGAGATACCTCGGGAAGAGCATGTGACTGGGGTTAGCCTGTGAGACCGCTGCATTCCTCCAGCCACAGGGACTGACTCAGAACGGACACACGTCCTCATCCAGGCCAGGGCTAGGCTGTCTTCTCCTTGAAAGGCTGACAGAGAGGCTGGTGCTTTTCCTCCCCACTGTAAAGGCTGAGACAGGGAAAGTCTGGAGCCGGGGAACTCTCAAGCTGGCACAAGGGGAGAAAAACCAAGAGCCACAGGGGACGCCCAAGACGGAGAAGAGAGACAGAGCCCTGCTGCAACATTTGGGCCCTGAGTCAGGCCATACCTGAAGCCAGCCCTACTTCCGAACGTGGACTTTTTAGCTATGTGAGCCATATAGTCGGTCTTTGCTTAAGCCAGTTTGAGTGAAGTGTTCTCCCAGAGATCTTGCATCTTAAGTGAAATGACAAAAAAGGTCAGCTAGAGGACCTTCATTCCAGCATCTTCATGACAAGGTTATGAAGGGTTAGTTCCTGCCTACCACCCCAGGTTCCTAGAACTGCCATTATTGTACATCTTTTCTTAAACCTGATTCTCTAGCCTCCCTTTAATAATTCATGCTACGTGAGAGTCTGACAATAAGATCATTTTCTGCTTATTGATAGCTGGGCGTTGGCTTCTGTTGTTGTGACCAGAGATGCCGGATATAATGTAGAGGCGGTCAGTGGGACAGTCCCTTGGCTCCTTTGCTGGGCTCTTTCGTGCTCTCTTAGGCGGCAGGGCCCCAGGGCCTCAGTCACCTGGTCCGTCGGCAGCCCTGGGTCCACAGGCATCTCTGTGGACAGAGCTCAAAGACAGACAGCTGAGTGGAAAAAGCATGTTGCAGCATGATAGCACTGCTGGACAGTTTCGAAGCACACAAAACACTGAAAATTGTTCACAGGTGCATACATATGTAGAAGAATCTCTAACACGGAACGGGAAGGCTGCACACCAAGTTCACGGCCACGGTTACCTCTGGGAAGGTGGGGAGGAGAACCAGCGCTGGGGAGGAACTCCTCCGACTCTGTGTCCTAATGAAACGGAAAATTAAACGAAGGCCCTCCCAGCTCTCAGGGGCACGGGCAGCTGGGCTGAGGTTTTGGCTGAGCCCTTGGTGGGAAGGGCTGACAGGTGGGTGCAGAAGGAGACCCTGGTCCCCAACAGCTCATAGCGCAGGCTGTGACAATCAAGCCAGGGTAAACCGGGAGGCAAGGATGTGTGTGTGCCATCCAGGAGCTGGGGTGAGAGGACCACTCATCACGGGACGGTGGGCACAGTGAGCAAGGGGCTAGGACACGTCACCTGGACAGCATGATCTTGGCCTGAAGGACACCTGAGGTATGGACACGTAGATCGGTTTGCAGAAGAATACAGACAAATACACATACACATTATTCCCTTGTCTTTGCTTTAACATTGCACATTTTAAAAGTAAAAACCAAGGAAGATCCCCTGGAGGCGGGCACAGCAACCCACTCCAGTATTCTTGCCAAGAGAATCCCACGGACAGAAGAGTCTGGCGGACTACGGTCCATGGGCTCGCGAAGAGTAGGACACGACTGAAGCGACTTAACACACACAAGGAAGAGTAAAAAATGTGAAAAAGACAAGAAAATGACCACCCAAAATCTCATCACACAGAAATAATCACTTTGAACATTTTAGTGAGGCTCCTCTAGTCTTGGCTACAAAAAGACAGCTTTTTCTTCATGAGTCAGGAAGTAGCATGCATAACATTTTAAACAGAGTTCGCGGGTGACTATTTGCGAGATGTCTTTCCCTTTGGAAACAGGCTCATAGCCATGGGGAACAAAAGAAATAATAGTAATGATAGTAAATAATTATAATGTAAATAATTATAAATAGTCATAATGTTTTCGATGGAAGGGCATTTTTTTAAACAGGGTTGTGTTTAATTTCTGCTGTACAACAAAGAGACTCAGTTATACATGTATATTATTTTTCATATTTTTTCCATTTTGGCTTATCACAGGGGATTCAGGACAGTTCCCTGTGCTATACAGCAGGACCCCATTTATCCATCCTGTGTATAATAGTTGGCATCTGCTAATCCCAAATTCCCAGTCCTTCCCTCCCCAGCCCTCCACCTTCTTGGCAACTATGAGTCTGTTCTCTGAGCCTGTTAAGTCTGTTTCCGTTTCGTAGGGGTGTTCATTTGTTTTGTTTAGATCCACATGTGAGTGACCCCGTATGGCATCTCTCCTCTTTCTGACTTTCTTCACCTAGTATGACCATCCCTAGGTCGTCCTTGTGGCTGCAGACAGCATTGTTCCGTTCTCTTTTGACGACTGAGTAGTATCCCACTTGGTACCACATCGTCTTTATCCATTCATCTGTCAATGGACATTTAGGTCGTTTACAGGTCTCGGCTTTTGTAAACAGTGCTGCTGTGATGTTCACTACCAAAATAGTGAACGTAAAGGTGTGTGTATCTTTTTGAATTATAGCTTTGTCTGAGTGCATATGCCCAGGAATGGGATTGCTGGATCGTAGAGCAACTCTATTTTTGGTTTTTTGAGAAACCTCCATATTTTCCATAGTGGCTGCACCAATTTATATTCAGAGGCACACTGTCCAAAATGCTTTGCACACACTAATTGATTCAATCCTCCCAACCCCAAGAAGAAGGTTGTTATTGTAAATTCCCATGTTACAGATGAGAAAAGTGAGGCTCACGGAGATGTTTATATCTGGGTTTCACAATTGGTAAGTCAAGATTTTGACTACACCGAAACTTTTGACTGTGTAGATCACAACAAACTGTGGAAAATTCTTAAAGAGATGGGAATAGCAGACCACCTGACCTGCCTCCTGAGATATGTGTATGCAGGTCAAGAAGCAACAGTTTGAACCAGACACAGAACAACAGACTGGTTCCAAACAGGAAAAGGAGTTTGTCAAGGCTGTATATTGTCACCCTGCTTATTTAACTTATATGCAGAAAAACATCATACAAAATGTTGGGCTGGATGAAGCCCAAGCTGGAATCAAGATTGCTGGGAGAAATATCAATAACCTCAGATATGCAGATGACACCACCCTTATGGCAGAAAGTGAAAAGGAACTAAAAAGCCTCTTGATGAAAGTGAAAGAGGAGAGTGAAAAAGTTGGCTTAAAACTCAACATTCAGAAAACCAAGATCATGGCATCTGGTCCCATCACTTCATGGCAAATAGATGGGGAAACAATGGAAACAGTGATAGACTTTTTTTGGGGGTGGCCCCAAATCACTGCAGATGGTGACTGCAGCCATGAAATTCAAAGACACTTGCTGCTTGGAAGAAAAGCTATGACCAATCTAGACATTATATTTAAAAGCAGAGACATTATTTTGCTGACAAATGTCCGTCTAGGCAAAGCTATGGTTTTCCCAGTTTTCATGTATGGATGTTGAGAGTTGGACTATAAAGAAAGCTGAGCGCTAAAGAATTGATGCTTTTGAACTGCGGTGTTGGAGAAGACTCTTGAGAGTCCCCTGGACTGCAAGGAGATCAAATCAGTCAGTCAATCCTAAAGGAAATCAGTCCTGAATATTCATTGGAAGGACTGGATGCTGAAGCTGAAGCTCCAATACTTTGGCCACCTGATCTGAAGAGCTGACTCATTTGAAAAGATCCTGATGCTGGGAAAGACTGAAGGCAGGAGGAGAAGGGGACAACAGAGGATGAGATGGTTGGATGGCATCACTGACTCAATGGACATGAGTTTGAGTAAACTCTGGGAGTTGGTGATGGATAGGGAGGCCTGGCGTGCTACAGTCCATGGGGTCGCAAAGAGTTGGATATAACCGAGCAACTGAACTGAGGCTCCAGAGGACCTTCCTTGGGTCACCCCCACTGCCCGGCTGCCCCTCAGGGAAGCTGCCAAGCTGACCTCATTTCACGTGGTCCCAGAGCCTTCCTCAGCACAGCAGGACATGTGGGTCGGCTCTGTCCGCCTGCCCTGCAGGTGAGGCTCACAGAGGAGTCGTCATCTGCCCCATCATGTGGCTCCAGGGGCGACTTGGACAACTTCAGACCCCGGTCCTTCCCTCTGCCTGACCAAGGGGGCCCAAAGCCACCAGCTTTCTGGGCCAGGGCTCCTGCTGTCTGCCCAGCACAGCAGGCTCTTGACTGTCACTGGAGGAATTTCCCATGCTGAGCCGGGCAGCCAAGAAGCCCGGCCTCTCTTTCCCACAGCGTCTTGGCAGAGGTCTGCACAGAGGGTGGCATGGACCCCTTGGTTCCAGCCGTCCCTGCGCCAGCAAGTTCACCCGAGCACAACTCTGTGCCTCCGACCGCCGAATAATAAATTTAATAATTAAAGAATAATTAATTACACCTGAAACTTCTCACTTGGGGGTACAATTAGCCTCTGGCACCTTTTGAATGAGTTGCCAGTGACTAATTGTGCCCTCAAGGAGGCATTTGTAAGTACAATTAATTGTGTGCAAAATTGAACTCACAAATACTCAGGAACATAAAAATCATTCCCACAAAAAGAGTTTGTTCAGAATCTAGGCTGTTATTTTTTTTAAAGGGTCCTGTGGTGGGTTCCCCAGGGCTCCAGATGTGCCCTGGGGCCTCCATGGGAGGCCGCCCCGCCCGCAGCACAGGGGTCCCCCAAGCTTGGAGCTTCCACTGCCGCGGGAACCCCCAGGTGGCTCCTCCACAGAGCAGGGCATCGGCTCGTGACTCGGAGAGGTCACTATTTAGTACAGAGTCATGGGGATGGAAGAGCAGGAAGGATGAGCCAAGAGCTAAAGCACAAATCTGCCTTCTTTGCCTCCTTCAACTTCCCCGTCAAGGTCATCCCAAACTGGAGATCGTTGGCCTTCCGGGTCTTGCCCAGCGGCCAGCTCTTGGAGAAGCCCTCGGATGCAGGGCTTGGTGTTGGTATCAGACCTGCTCTGGCCATCATTGTCCAGTCACTAAGTTGTGTCCACCTTTGTGCGACCCCATGGACTGTAGCCCACCAGGCTCCTCTGCCCATGGGATTTCCTAGGCAAGAATACTGGAGTGGGCTGCCATTTCCTGCTTCAGGGGATCCTCCAACACAGAGATCGAACCCACATCTCTTACATCTCCTGCATTTGGCAGGCCTGTTCTTTACCACTAGCGCCCTCTGGGAAGCCCCATCAATTCACCTTGAAACTCTATTATTAATCCCTCCAGATTCCACTCAGATGCCACAGCCCCTAAGAAGCCTTTTGCTCTTCCAGGACAATGGATGCCCCTCTGGGAGTGTCTCAGAACCTGTGCTTGCTGCACTGGTTCTTCTGAGCTTTCTGATCCTAACTTTGGGAGGGAGAAAACTCTTCCTCACGTTCTGTCCCCTGGGCCAACCGATGATCAGTGAGACTCAGATATTTCTGACAGCAAAGCTGGAAACAAGCGAGTATAGTCAAAGGTGGCATTCTTTGCACTGCCTCTAGCCCAGCTGCAAGGGAGGAACAGCTAATAAGAACAGTTTTACAAAATTGAATGCTTTATCCTGGTTATTTTCGTATTATTTCTGGGAAGTGAAGCCCCTTTGAGGGCACAGACATTTCATACCCTGGGTCTCTATAGTTAAAAAGATTTGCGTTTCTTTATTAGATTTGCTTCTTGACAGTCCCTCAGGATGCTGTGCTGATCACCTAGGAGCTGCTGGAGGGACTAACTGCAGGGGGAGCTATCTACTGTGTTCCTTGCTTGCAGTTTCAGGGCATTGAGAAGGCTTAATGAATCCCGGGTACAGGTTGGAGTGCAGAAAGGGGCCAGCTGCTCCCAAAAGCCTGATGCTCTGTGACACTCTGCCATTCACCAAACACCCAGGACACACCTTCCAGGTGGCAGGCCCTGGACTAGCATGCTCTAGATCCAGAGATGGTAAGACAAAAATGTCTCTCCAGGTTTCCAGGCTTGAGGGGGGAATACCAACGCATTGGGAGCTGTCAGGAGGCAGAGAAGCCCCAGGCAGGGAACACTCCCCTCACACCAGGGAAGATGAGTTCTGAAATGGGTTCTATAAGAGGAGTACTGGGGAAGGAGAGACATGGTGGTGTGTGTGAGAGAGACAGAGGCAGGGAGAGGTCTGAGATCATGAATCAGAACAAGAGTCAATGGTTTAGCCAACCAACCCCCTCGGCACCCTGGCCGTCAGCTAAGAGCCTGCAGGACTTTGTCTCCCCAGTTGCTATCTGCTTTCCCACAAAACAGAATACAGAAAGGAGAGGTCACAGGCGTATAAGAGAAAACCATGATTTGCTGATGCTTCTAGCCCCCCACATTGCCTCCAGGACCTTAACGGAGAGGATTAAGAAGCAACCTAAGGCACACAGCGCTCTGTCTGCAGGAGAAGGTGTGTTTCAGTGCACACAACTTAGAAAGGGAGTTGGATTAACAGAGTTCACAGACCAGCCCCAGCCTTCAAGTGGGATCAAGGAAAGACCCCTCCAGAGCTCCCGAGCCCCCACCCACATTGCTCCCACTTCGTCCCGAGCTCCCCTTCCACGACAGCCCCGTGTACCTGGGTTACAGGCACAGAGGTTGCAGTTCGGGGGGCGACTTACCCCTGGCCCCAAGGGCCAGCAAGAGCAGGTTATCAGAGGCCCCTCCAGCCCAGGGAATGGGCACTGCGGGGGTGTGAGCCCGCTGTTCTCATGGGCAGAGCCGGGGAGGCCCTCCCTGTCACGGTGTGTGGCAAAGCCCTAGCTTCAGTGACACAGCTCAGATGCATGGGTCTCCCTGTCTGACCCTTACCATCTCAGTTTTTAGTCTCTGTTGGAAGTCCTGCCTCATTAAGAGACTTCCTGCTTCCTGCCATATTGGCCTTTCGGGCAGAATTCGCAATTAGAGTGTTGGAGTGGTGCTCTATTAACTGCAAAAACTGTGATTCTTAGATTGAGTTAATTGCTAATATCTGTATACAGTGTTCCCCTAAGATACTTTACATTACAGTAAATAAACTTCCCATCTGAATTCAGAGACATGACCAGAGGTTTTACAAACACCTAATTATATGTACAGAAAGCTAGGGCTTCCAAGGTGGCTCAGTGGTAAAGAATCCACCTGCCAGTTCAGGAGACGTAAGAAACGCAGGTTCGATTCCTGGGTCGGGAGGATGCCCTGGAGAAGGAAATGGCAACCCACTCCCGTATCCTTGCCTGTGAAATCCCATGGACAGAGGAGCCGGGTGGGCTATAGTCCATGGGGACGCAAAGAGTCAGACACGACTGAGCAACTCAGCAGGGTCCTCTCAGCTGCCCCCTTCTTCAACACTGTCTCAGCCCACTCTTCAGAAGCCAGCAGCTGCCGTGGTAGGTAAGTCACAGAGATTCGTTTCCATTCTTTCTCAGAAAATAACCCAAACCACCACACATATCCATCAGAACTCTTGGCTCGACTCCTGGCTAGAAATGGCTCAGTTAAAAAAAAAAAAAAAACCAAAGTAGGACATTGTAAACGGTTTTCATTGGTCATGAGACGGATTGTCCAGTGCTGACAGCGGGAGTGGATATTATTGGTATAAGCCATTTGGAAAGTGTTTTGGTAATAGGAGTCTAAGCCTAAAAAATGTCTAAACTCAGTTTCATGAAGTATATCTCCATACAGCAGCACACTCTGCAGCCAAAAAAATTATATAGTCCTTGCCTAAATTATTAGAAAGATGTTCATGCTATGTTGCTGCTAAGTCACTTCAGTCATGTCCGACTCTGTGCGACCCCATAGACGGCAGCCCACCAGGCTCCCCCATCCCTGGGATTCTCCAGGCAAGAACACTGGAGTGGGTTGCCATTTCCTTCTCCAATGATGAAAGTGAAAAGTGAAAGGGAAGCCGCTCAGCCGTGTCCAACTTGCAGCGACCCCATGGACTGCAGCACCAGGCTCCTCCATCCATGGGATTTTCCAGGCAAGAGTACTGGAGTGGGGTGCCATCACCTTCTCCGTCATGCTGTGTTAAGGAAGAATAAATTAAAGATGAACATGTAGAGTTATTACATATTTTTTATACACAGGCACATAAGGAAAGATCTGGAAGGAACATTAACAGTTATTGGTGATGAATTTGCCTGGTAATTTTCATTTCTTTATATCTGTTTTTACCTAAATCATTTACATTGAGTGGGTATATCTTTTATAATTATGGAAAAAAACATTTTCATCTTGAAAAAAGAAAAGAAAAAATATACAAGCAACATGAAATAAAATTTGACCAAAAAAAACTCTGAACATGAGCATGCCTTTGACCTAGTGGTTTCACTTTTGGAATCAGTCCTAAGGAAATAATCTGAAGTGCAAACAAAGCTGAATGGCACAAAATTATTAGCTGCAGTCGTATTGATATTAACAAAATTGCCAAAAATCTCAGTGGCAACCGAAGGAGTGATTTATGGCACAGTCAGAAGATGGGATATTTTATACCATTTTGGGGATTTTTGAAGACTTGGTATTAACATGAGAAACATAGTTATATCATAATTGTAAGTGGAAAGCGAAATGAAAGGAACCAAATTTGCCCTAAGAATGAAGACCTATTTAGAAAAATACAGAAGCAAACTTAAAAAGCGAATTAATTCCCTAGACAAGTCGAAACAGACCCCTCCCCGCCTCACATTTCCCTCAAAATGATCCCAGCAAATGTTGCCAGAGCCTGACACTCCTGCAGCGGCGTCCACAGGGTCCACAGGCTCGCAGCGGTTTCCTCCTTTACAGGCAGGACAAGGGGTGACTCCATGTCCGGGTGCTGAATGGCTTCCTAGGTGTTCTGCCCATGCAGTTGTTGTGAGTAAATACAAAAGGTTTCTCTGAACATTTGGGCAACACTCCAAACCCCAAACGCCTCCTTAGACAAAACAGAAGTGTCACCCTGAGTGTTTTGCCGCTGAACAAAATCTAGATCCTGGAAATGGACAGTTCGCACCCAACTGTAGGAGATTGCTCTCACTGGGAATGCTCTGCCATCGGAGACGTCCAGTTTCGTTCACTGGCGGCAGGGAAATGGGGTGAGGTCCTTCCCTCTGGCCCCCGCTCCCTTGGGAAGGTGCCATCGCCCAATTCCTGCCCACCTCACTTCCACGCCTCTGTGCGTGGGAGGCACCATCGCGCTCCCTGGCGCTTACAGAACAGGGCTTTCTAAACCTGCGCCATTGGCAGTTGCTTTCTATATTTACTCTCTCCTAAGTCGTGACCCTGAAAAGACATCTGGAGGGTCTGGATTGGAAAAGAAGAGGATGTGGACCCCATTCTGTTGTGTCTTCACTATTCTTTTTTTAGTTGTAAAACTAGTGTGTACGTTTTTTATATAGAAAAAATATATCCTGGTCCAGGGAGATTGCACGTGCTGCCAAGCAACTAAATCCGTGCAACCACAACCACTGAGCCCGTGCTCTAGAGCCCAGGAGCTGCAACTTCTGAAACCCGCGTGCCTAGATCCCCTGCTCCACAAGAGAAGCCTCCCCGATCAGAGGCCCGCGCACCCCGACTGTAGAGTAGCCCCTGCTCTCCACAGCTTGAGAAAGCCTTCACACAGCGATGAAGACCCAGTGCAACCAAAAATAAAATAAATAGATAAATAATGTAGAAAGAAAAAGTATAAAACGTACATAAACAATGAAAGCTACTTCTCCACCCTTCCAAGCTCGGCTCCAGAATGTGACATAATTCTTCGGGGAATTCACTCTTTTTTTTCTCTCTCTCTTTCTCTCTCTTTTTTTTTTTAATTGCCATATCTGATTACAAAATGGTTCACGTCCATCTCAGGGAATAGAGACAAACACACAGGAATACATAGAAGTCCAGTGAAATCCTGATGCCCCAAAGATAACCCCTGTTCACATTTTGATACATATCTTCCAGTCATTATGCATATGTGCCTGGTTCTTGTAACATTGGGAATCACACTTTAGTTCTGAATTCTAGCATGCCTTTTTAGCTTAATATGTCATGACCGTTTTCCAATGCCACTAACTATTCTTTATGACAAAATTCTTATTGGTTACAGAATAGTCTATTGGGTGATACATAATCCTTTGCTTATCCAATCCCCTATTGTTGGATATTAGGTTGTTTCTATTTTTTCACTGTTGTATCTCACGCTGACAAACTCTGTGTGCAAAACTCCCTGGAGCTTCTCAGGATACATTTCCAGAAATGGAATTCTTTGGAGAAGGGTAGAAATATTTCTGAGAATTTTAAATTTTTTATTTTACTTCTTCTTGTACTTACAAACACATACCATTTAATTTGCATGCTCTCTCAGCTCTGTCCAACTCTTTGCAACCCTATGGACTCTACATATAAGTTAAATAAGCAGAGTGACAATATACAACCTTGACGTACTCCTTTCCCAATTTGGAACCAGTCTGTTGTTCCATATCAGCTTCTAACTGTTGCTTCTTGACCTGCATACAGATTTCTCAGGAGGCAAGTAAGGTGCTCTAGTAGTTCCATCTCTTGAAGAATTTTCCAGTTTGTTGTGATCTACACAGTCAAAAGCTTTGGCGTAATCAATAAAGCAGAAGTAGATGTTTTTCTGGAATTCTCTTGCTTTTTCTATGATCCAACGGATGTTTGCAATTTGATCTCTGGTTCCTCTGCCTTTTCTACCATCTCAAAACATTTTTGTATCCAGTTCAGTAAAGTATATTCACATTGTTGTGCCACAAATATCTAGAACATTTTTATCTTGTGAAACTGAAAACTCCGTGCCCATCAAACATTATTTCCTCTTTCCCCTTCCCCCAGCCCTCTTTCGACTTAGTGTTTCATGGTTTTGTCTACTTTAGAGACCTCACGTCAGTGGAAGCATGCAGTGTTTGCCCTTTCACGACTAGTTTATCTCACAGAGCACAGTGTCCTCAAGGATCATGCATGTTGCAGCATGTACCAAAACCTCCTTCCTTTTTAAGGCTGGATAATATTCCATGCATCACATTTTGTTTACGCAATCATCAATCATCCATCAGTGGACAATGGGGCTGTTTCCACCTCTTGGCTACTGTCAACAATACTACTATGATCATGGGTGTACATATCTCTTCAAGGTCCTGCTGTCAATTCTTTTGTGTTAAATACCCAGAAGCAGAATTGTGGGATCATAATTTTTAAATTTTTTGAGGACCCTTCATACTTCGTTCCATAGTGGCTGCATTATCTTACATTCTCACCAACAAAACAAAGCACAAAGGTTCCAGTCTCCTGGACATCCTCACCAATACTCGTTTTTGGTTCTTTCAATTGTGGCCATCTAATCCTACTTTCTGCACACACTCTGAGAAAACCATAATTCAAAAAGATCCGTGTACCCCAATGCTCACTGCAGCACCATTTACAATAGCTGGGTCATAAAAGCAACCTAAATGCCCATCAGCATCAGATAAAGAAGTTGTACATACATGCAATAGAATATTCCTCAGCCGTAAACAGGAACAAAATTGAGTCAGTTCTAGCGATGTGGATGAACCTAGAGCCTGTCATACAGAGTAAGTCAGAGAGAGGAAAACAAATATTGTATATTAATGCATTTATACAGAATCTAGAAAAATGGTATTAATGAAACTATTTGCAAGGCAGAAACAGAGACACAAATATAAAACAAACTTGTGGAAACAGTAGGGGAAGGAGAGGGTGGGACGAATTAAGAGAGAAGTAGGAAAAAAAAAAAAGCCATCCAAATGGGCGTCTTTTGTCACCAGACTATTGCCAGTGAACAATGGTTTTGGTTTGCATTGTTCTAACGTTCAGATGTTGAACATCTTTTCATATGCTAGTTAGCCATTTTTTGAGACTTTTAATACATAGCACCAAAACTTCCTCCAGAAAGTGGGGCCAGTTGAAACTCCCACCAGAAATGTACGTAAGAGCAGTCCTCCTTGCTTCTAGGCAAAGTTCTATGCCCCTCAGGTTTTAAACATTCTCCAAAAGATGTAGATGAAATGTTAAGAAAGCCATTCACATTTGCCTTGTGATGGTAACAAGTAAACACTATCTTTGAAGATAGAATTTCCTTGAGCTGGGCAAGGCTAACCTCAATTTTCTGCTACCAGGAACACTGGGATTCGAGTCTTTGTTTTGCTGGGCTTTCAGAATCATTTTCCTGTTCTAAACAGTTGCATTGCTCCTGAGTCTTATCATTAAGATTTAAATGGCCCTTGGATTGGGGGCATTTGGAGCATTCACACGAAAGATTGCTCCAAAAAGAAGCCCTCGGGTTTGAGTGACAAGCTTAAGCAAATCTCGCCTTGTTATTCTTGGTCGTCTACTCCAGGGCTCATTGTCTTACTCTGCTGCTCCTGCCAACTCCTCCATAATACAGTAAAGAAAATCAAAGCCTTAAGTAATAGGAGGTTATTTGCAAATGGTATTCTTTTTTTTGTTGTTTAAGTAGAGCAGTTCCTTGTTAATAAATGAAATTTATTGAAAACTCTTTAGAGAATCCTCATGAGTAGCAGAGGCTGGACAATCTGTTCCCAGCCACCAGTGGTGACAAGAAGAAAAAGAAAATGGCTCTCTGTCGACTACTAAAGTTCCTCCCAAAGAACCCGCTTTTGAAAATTAGAGTTTTGCACATTTCCCAAGTGTATCTTCATGTGAACTTAGAAGTTACAGCTACTCTTCAGTCTGGCCATTCACTAGGAGTTCTGTCCATCGTCACTTGAGCCGAGTGAGTGCAGCCGCTTCCAGAATGCTGCGAAGCGCCAGGCTTCCCCTGGTGTGTATTTCCAGAAGTGCCACGGTTGGAGGACGTAAGACCCCCAAGTGTTCTTAGAATCACTCAGGGACTTGGTACCAGGCAAGGGCTGTAAGGAAACGCCAACCACCAATTTCCATGTTATCGGCAAACCCATTAGATATTTATTTCTGTCTCAAGTCATCACGAAGAAGAATGAGAGTCATGCTATGGAAAATCACCCAACACTGCACCAGGACACTGGATGTCAAGTCCCACCAGAAGACAAAAGCACACTCCAGATGGAACCGTGTAAGGCAGGTTGATTTTTTAAATTTAATTTTTGGTGGTTCTGGGTCTCCATTGCTACACGCAGGCTTTCTCTAGTTTCGGCAAGCAGGGGCTACTCTTCATTGCAGTGTGCAAGCCTCTCACTGCAGTGGCGTCTCTTGTTGCAGAGCAGAGACCCGAGGCACTCGGGCTGTTGCGGTGCACAGGTTAGTTGCCCTGCAGCAAGTGGAGTCTTCCTGGTCCAGGGATTGAACCTGTCCCCTGCACTGGCAGCTGGATTCTTAACTACGGAACCACCAGGGACGTTCTGAGCAGGGTTAACTTTGTACAGCGTGGGTATACGAAACCCCACCAACTAGCGCAGCAACCTGGGGCTAGCAGAAGCTGAGCTGTTATCAGCTCTAGGTCCAAAGGGCTGGGAAAGGAAGAAGGCACTACAACACGGAAAGAGAGATATGGTGCGTGTCACAGGGAACGTTGAAAGAAGTGACATACCGATGCACGCTACTCTAGGAGGAACCTTGGAAACATTACGCCAAATGAAAGAAGCCAGACCAAAAAGGCCACTTATTACACGGCTTCATTTATAGGAAATGTCCAGAATAGGCAAATCCAAACAAAACAAATAGATTAGTGGCTGCCTAGGGTTGAGAGAGGGGAGGAAAAAAGAACGACTCCTAATGGATTCCAGGTTTCTTTTTGGGGTGATGAAAATGATGGAATTAAATAGAAGTGGTCATTGCACAACCTTATGAACACACTATAAGCCACTGAAACGGTACATTTTTAAAGATGGTGACATTTATGGTATGTGCACTATATCTCAAGAAATATTTAAAAGGGCTCCTGGAGCGTGACCTTTGGTGAAAAAGCAGTCTGTCCAAGGCAACCAGGTGAGGATGGTAGGAGGAAGGCGGAGAGAGGAGACTAGGGAACAAATGTGCTGTCTTCCCTCTCCTTTCTTCTCTGGTTGACGGTGGCTCCTCATTAGCCAAACCCAACAGGAAGTCAGTGGGTGAGCAAAGGTTGGTGTCCCCAGGTCAGCCTCTACGGCAGGCCGCAGGTGGGAAAGGATGCAGAGTGGCTCTGGAAGGCGAATGGGAACCATCTGGACACCAGAATAAAAGGAAAATAAGAATACGTAAATGAGAGGAATTCCCTGGTGGTCCAGTGGTTAAGACTTCGCCTTCCAACACAGGGGGTGCAGGTTTGATCCCTGATCTGGGAACTAAGATCCCATGTGCCTCACTGCCAAACAACCAAAATGTAAAACAGAAGCAGTTTTGTAACAAATTAATTCAACGAAGAGTTTAAAAATGGCCCACATCCAAAAACTCTTTAAAGAAGAATACATAAATGAAATGAAGCTAAAACTGATGAGAGAATTTAAAAGCTGCCCTATAAGAGACGCCCTAGTTACAAGAGTTAGTTCAGACTTGGGGTGTGAGTGAGCACGCAACTAGCACAGAAAGGAAACCTACCAGAAAAGGAGACGTGGGGTGTCCCGCAGGCAAAAACAAGCTCGAGGGGAAGACAGGGTGGACTCTGTGCACGCTTTGGGTTGACTGACTTGCAGTGATGATGCAGGAAAGTGGCAAAAATACTGCTGTTCTTCTGCACTGGCTCAAGATTCATAAAGACTTCCCTCCCTGCACTCAGCTGGTGGGGTACTGCTCCCTTGAAAAGACTTCCGACACCAGAAAATCACAGACTGCCACGCTGCACTAGAAGGCTGTCCAGGGCATCGGATAAGGGCTCGGCACTGGGGTCAGACCACCCGAGTGAAAACCCCTGTTCTAACAGTCACTCCTCTATGACCCGTGGATTCAATCACCCCACGCCTTGGTTTCTTAGCCTCTAAAATGGGAATAATTAAAATCCACACTACATGAGGTTGTTGTGAAAATAAATGAAATATTACGTGGCAAGGGTTTGGTACTGCCCTGGCACACTGTAAGTTCTTAATAAATGTCCCGATTGACTCATTTTTTGTTGTTGTTGTTCAGCTGCTCAGTCATGTCTGACTCTGCGACCCCATGGACTGCAGCACGCCAGGCTTCCCTATCCACCACCATCTCCCAGAGCTTACTCAAACTTATGCCCATTGAGTCGGTGATGCCATCCAACCATCTCATCTTCTGTCGTCCCCTTCTCCCGCCTTCAGTCTTTCCCAGCATCAGGTTCTTTTCCAAGGAGTCAGTTCTTCACATCAGGTGGCCAAAGTATTGGAGTTTCAGCTTCAACATCAGTCCTTGCAATGAATATTCAGGACTGATTTCCTTTAGGATGGACTGGTTGGATCTCCTTGTTGCCCAAAGGACTCTGAAGAGTCTTCTCCAACACTACAGTTCAAAAGCATCAATTCTTCAGCACTCAGCTTTTTTTATGGTCCAGCTCTCATATCCATACATGACTACTGGAAAAACCATAGCTTTGACTAGACAGACCTTTGTCGACAAAGTAATATCTCTGCTTTTTAATATGCTGTTTAGGTTGGTCAGAGCTTTCCTTCTAAGGAGCAAGTATCTTTTGGTTATATGGCTGCAGTCACCATCTGCAGTGATTTGGGAGCCCCAAAAAATAAAGTATGTCACTGTTTCCATTGTTTCCCCATCTATTTGCCATGAAGTGATGGGACCGGATACCATGATCTTTGTTTTCTGAATGTTGAGCTTTAAGCCAACTTTTTCACTCTCCTGTTTTACTTACATCAAGAGACTCTTTAGTTCCTCTTCACTTTCTGCCATAAGGGTGGTGTCATCTGCGTATCTGAGGTTTTTGATGTTTCTCCTGGCAATCTTGATTCCAGCTTGCGCTTCATCCAGCCCAATGTTTTGCACCATGTACTCTGAATATAATTAAATAAGCAGGGTGACAATATACAGCCTTGATGTACTCCTTTCCCTATTTGGAACCAGCCCATTGTCCCCTGGCCTTTTCTAGTTGTTGCTTCTTGATCTGCATACAGATTTCTTGGGAGGCAGGTCAGATGGTCTGGTATTCCCATCTCTTTAAGAATTTTCCAGTTTGCTGTGATGCACATAGTCAAATGCTTCAGCGTAGTCAAAAAAGCAGAAGTAGTTGGTTTTCTGGAACTCTCTTGCTTTTTCTATGATCCAACAAATGTTGGCAATTTGATCTCTGGTTCCTCTGCCTTTTCTAAATCCAACTTGAACATCTGGAAGTTCTCGGTTCACATACTGCTGAAGCCTAGCTAGGAGAATTTTGAGCATCACTTTGCTAGCATGTGAAATAAGTGTAATTGTGCAGTAGTCTGAGCATTCTTCAACATTGCCTTTCTTTGAGATTGGAATGAAATCAACCTTTTCCAGTTCTGTGGCCCTGCTGAGTTTTCCGCATTTGCTGACATACTGAGTGCAGCACTTTAACAGCATCATCTTTTGGGAGCTGGTCATTTTTAAAAATATTTATTTGGCTTTGCCAGGTCTTAGTTTTGGCATGCAGGATCTTCAATCTCCATTGTGGCATGGGAGATTTCTTTAGTTGTGGCATGTAGGATCTAGTTCCCTGACCAGGAATCGAATCCAGGCCCCCTGCAATGGGAACTTGAAGTCTTAGCCTCTGGACCACCAGGGAAGTCCCCAGGTTGACTCTTGACTAAAATGGTGACGTAAGATTTGACAAGCCCTGCACCACCATCTCATTTCATTTGCTCATTTTCACAGAAGAGGAGAAGAAGGCCCTGAGAGGGGCATGATCAATCCAAAGTCACCTGATCAGAAAAGACAGTCAAGACCAGAACCCAACTTCCAGTCTCCTCACACCACAGTTATTCTCAGCAGTGGCTCTTGTGTTTGTACTTTGCCTCAAAACTGTCCCTGGCAGCCCATATGGACCAAAGAGAGCAAAAATATCAGAAGCCAGGTCATGCTTTACACGCAGTAAACTTTCAGCAAATGCTCCTGGCACGAATTTGTGAGTTTTTATAACCATCGCCTGCCCACCCCCCACATTCTTCGAGGGCAGGGTCTGTTCCCAAATCGTCCTTGTCTTTCTAGTGCCTGGCACGGGAGCTTGGCATAAATTAAGTGCTTAATAAATATTTTACATGTATTAATTATTAACATCTGAGGCTATTTATAAACAGCTATGTGGGAAAAGCCCAGTTGGGATTACAACCTGTATCAGAGGTTAAATTCTCAGCCCACTTCCAAAGAGCCATGTCAAAACACGGCTGTAATCCACCCAGGAAGTCTGGCTTCCTCGTAACGACATAAAAGTGAAAATACCATTCAAGGGGACGCCTGAACTGATCCCAGAGCTACAAATTATCCTCTGGCTGGCCTCTGCCAGCTGATCCAAGGAAAAAAAAAAAGAAAAGCCCCTAGGCCCAAATGTTATGCACTTATTTTAAATAAAATTCCAGTCTCCCTCTGGAATTCCAGTCTACCCACTATAGCGATAGTGGGTATCGCTATATCAAATGATTCGTCAAGTCCTCAACCCTGGCACCTATGAATGTGACCTTGCTTGGAAATGTAGATGTCTTTGCAGATGTAACTAAGGTCAGATAAGGTCATATTGGATTAGGGTGGGCTCTGACCCCATGACAGGCTTCCCTGGTAGCTCTGCCGGTAAAGAATCTGCCTGCAATGCAGGGGGTGGTGGTGGTTGTGGTTTAGTTGCCAAGTCATATCCAACTCTTGCGATCCCATGGAATGTAGCCCGCCAGGCTCCTCTGTCCATGGGATTCTCCAGACAAGAATACTGGAGTGGGTTTCCATTTCCTTCTCCAACAATGCAGGAAACCCTGGTTCAATTCCTGGGTTGGGAAGATCCCCTGGAGAATGGATAGGCTACCCACTCCAGTATTCTTGGGCTTCCCTGGTGGCTAAGATGATACAGAATCCACCTGCAATGTGGGAGACCTGGGTTCCATCCCTGGGTTGGGAAGATCCCCTGGATGAGGGCATGGCAACCCACTCCAGTATTCTTGCCTGGAGAATCCTAAGGACAGAGGAACCTGGTGGCTACAGTCCATGGGGTCGCAAAGAGTTGGACACAACTTAAGTGACTGAACACAGCTCTGCCCCCACGACTGGTATCCTTATGAGAAGAGAAAACAGAGGTGCCAATATAGACACACAGGAAGACTGAGGCAGAGAGGGCAGTGATGAGTCTCCAAGCCACAGCGCCAGCAACCACCAGAAACTGGAGAGGCAAGGAAGGGTTCTCCCCTAAAAGCTTCAGAAACAGCACAGCCCTGCCAACACCTTGATTCAGACCTCTGGCCTCCAGAACGGGACATTTTCCTGATGCTGTAAGCCGCCCAGTCTGTGGCCCGTCCCTGTCACTCTTGCTCATACATTTCCTGTCAATTTCTGCTGAACAGGAAGCTCCGGACAGGTAAGAAAGGAAGTTATACCGACAGAGGGCTTCCCAGGCTGTGCTAGCGGGAAAGGATCCGCCTGCCAGGGCAAAAGACACAAGAGATGCAGGTTCGATCCCGGGTTGGGATGATCCCATCGAGAAGGGAATAGCTACCCACTCCAGTATTCCTGCCTGGAGGATTCCGTGGACTGAAGAGCCTAGCAGGCTATAGTCCATGGGGTCACAAAGAGTCAGACATGACTGAGTTTGCACACACACACAAATATACCACTTAGTGATCTCTTACTGTGTGCCAGGCTCTGAACCAGAGGTTTCCACAGTTTATCTCATTGACTCCTGTCAATAATCTTAGTGAGCTAAGCACTCACTTATTCATATAACGATGGTTATAGAACACCTCCTAGTGAGACTGTCTCAGCGTGAGTTTTCCCAGAAGCAGGATCTCAGACAAGGTCTTGGATGCGAGAGCTTTACTTGGGAGGTGGTCCCAGGAGGCAGGAGTAAGGGTCTTGGGAGCGGAACTAAAGCAGCAGGGGCTCACGCATCCTGGGAACTCCAAGAAGGATGCAGAACGCACGTCAGAAGTGCGTGTCCAGGGAGCTGGCGCCCAGAGCATTGACCCACCGCTCCCATTCCCAATAATGACCATCGCTTGTAGGAATCCCTCTCCACACACACTTCATTTCCCCTACCTTCTGAGCTGAAGCTCAGTGCAGGCGAAGGCAACCCGCTGGTGTTAGAGAAGGCTCAGGGCAGAACACGGAAAGTTGTGCTGTTCGTGTGTGTGTGCGTGTGTGTGTGTGTGTGTGTGTGTGTGTGTGTGTGTGTGTGTGTGGTGTGTCTGTCAGTGTCGGGGGAGCCTGAGCTTGCACTCAGCCATCCAGCCCATCTTGCTATGAAATCAGAGGCAGGTCAATAGATTTGAGGGATGAGACTGGCTACATAATTTGCAGGACCCGGTGCAAAATGCAAATGCAGGTCGCCTTGTTAAAAATTATTAAAGCATTTTCTGAGGGCAGCCACAGAGCATTAAAACCCAACACAGACCCCTTCTAAGCCCATGGGCTGTGTAACTGCTCATTTTGCAGCCATGATGCTGGCCAGTGGTGGAGAGCCCACCAGCATTTGCGATAAGTTACTATGTCCCGGGTGCCATACTGAATGCTTCACACATGCAGCAAGTGGTTATTTATTTGCATCCTGTCTTACATCAGTCACATTGAATATTTCTCTTTAGTGGACATGAATTTAGACACATACACATCCCTTCTCGGCTGGGAGTCCCTAAGCCCACACTTGGTCTGAGCACCTCCTCGCTGACAACCTTGAGCCCAAACCTGACAACTTTCGGTTCACGTGCAAAGGAGTTTGGCCAAAGCCTGAGCACCACATGTTGTTGTGGTTGTTTACCCGATGACCATCTCTAACATCAGCACATCACAAAGAGCTGATACTGAACACAAACACAGCTTTTCTGCCTTACCCTGCGTAACTCTGCCAGAATGCCACAGATACCACATCATTTTTTTCCTGTCATCACAGAGACATTCATGGGAAATTTGAAAATGATTTATCAGGTCATTGGGCTTCCATGATTATAGTTTTATGAACAGTAATTTGCAGGGGCCTCAGAAAGCAGCAGACCCCCTAAATACTGAAGTTGCTGTCTCTAAGGAAGCTCACACTCAAGTTCCAAAGAAGAGCAGGAGGAAGGCCTAGTCTCTTCTCAGAAGGGCCGGTAGAGCTCATAACCACCGGATGGAATCTGTGCACTGCAGCTGGGTCCTCCATCCCTCTCAAGAAAATCTAGTAAAAGATGTTTTGAAAAGTTGGGGAAATTTGAAAACCATCTGGGAATTAAGCAGAGCTTCTCAAACTCTCTGCAGTGAAGAACAGTTTTTGTTTTTATTTTTTTGGTGTGTCTCAGATGCTTTTCCGCAGAAGGCGATGGCACCCCACTCCAGTACTCTTGCCTGGAAAATCCCATGGACTGAGGAGCCTGGTAGGCTGCAGTCCATGGGGTCGAGAAGAGTCAGACACAACTGAGCGACTTCACTTTCACTTTTCACTTTCATGCATTGGAGAAGGAAATGGCAACCCACTCCAGTGTTCTTGCCTGGGGAATCCCAGGGACAGGAGAGCCTGGTGGGCTGCAGTCTATGGGGTTGCACAGAGTCAGACGTGACTGACGCAACTTAGCAGCAGCAGATGCTTTTATAAAGTATAATAAAAGTGAATTTCTTGAAAATAAAATATACAAAAATGCAGGCCCCGGTGTTTTATTATTAAACTTATGAGGTCTACAATTACCCTGTCAAATTACTTTGAAAGTGGGATTTCCCTGGTGGTCCAGTGGCTTAGACTCCATGCTCCCAATGCAGGGGATCAGGTTAGATCCCTGGTCAGGGAACTAGATCCCACGTGCTGCAACTAAAGAGCCCTCTTGCCATAGCTAAATTCCAGTGCAACAAAACAGATAAATATTTTTAGAAAAATTATTATAAAAATTTCTGAAACCTTGCTCTCACTTTTGTTATTTAGCTTGTTCCTGATAGTCTGCAGGGTGACCCCAGTGGGCTGAATTGGCAGCCTTGATAGTAAGAGGACTTGTTCCTTTTCACACATGTGATAAGATATTAGGGTTCTATAGTAGAAGATCTTTCTTATTAGGAGACACATGCTGAAGTATTTAGGGAGAAAACGTCAGGATATCTGCAATTGACTCTCAGATGACTCAAGAAAAAAAAAAAAGTATCTCTGATAGAAAAGGTCCATATAGTCAAAACTATGGTTTTTCCAGTAGTCATATACGTATGTGACAGCTGGACCATAAAGAAGGCTTAATGCCAAGACATTGATGCTTTTGAGCTGTGGCGCTGGAGAAGACTTGGGAGTCCCTTGGACTGCAAGGAGATCAAACCAGTCAATCCTAAAGAAGATCAGTCCTGACTATTCATTGGAAGGACTGAAGCTGAAGCTGAAACTCCAATACTTTGGCCACCTGATTCAAAGAGCGGCCTCATTGGAAAAGACCCTGATGCTGGTAAAGAGTGAAGGTGGGAGGAGAAGGGGACGACAGAGGAGGAGATGGTCGGATGGCATCACCGACTCAATGAACCTGAGTTTGAGCAAGCTCCGGGAGTTGGTGATGGACAGCGAAGCCTGGCGTGCTGCAGTCCATGCGGTCACAAAGGGTTGGACACGACTGAGTGACTAACAACAAGGATAGGGAAAAAAAAAAAACCGAAAGCAAATGTGACAAAATGTGAACAAATCGTTGTAACGTAACAAGTGGTGAGTCTGTGGGTATTCACTGTACTCTTAAATCAACTTCTGTACAGATTTGAGCAATCTTGAAAAGTTGAGGCTGGGAAGAAAAACTAGCAGATCACTGCTTCGTTTCTTCCCAGCACAAATTAAACATGAGGGCAGGTCTCCAGAGATGCGCTGGCCCGGGACCAGGGGCACTTACCTGTCCACATCCTGGGGAGCAGTGTGCAGGCAGACAGCAGAGCCAAGGAGAGCCTGGAAGTCCTCGGACCTGAGGCTCGCTCGCTCTTTCTTTCGGCTGGGTCTTTGCTGCTGTGCAGGCTTTTCTCCAGCTGCAGAGAGCAGGAGCTACTCTCCCGCAGCAGGGCACGGGCTGTAGTGCACAGGCTTCCGTAGTTGTGGGATGCGGGCCCAGTAGTTGCAACCCAAAGGTTCAGTAGTTGCGGCTCATGGGCTTAGTTACTCCACGGCATGTGGGATCTTCCTGGACCGGTGACTGAACCTGTGTTCCCTGTATTGGCAGGCAGATTCTTATTCACGCCACCCCCAGAGAAGCCCAGAAGTGCAGTTTCATCCTGGACTCCCGAGTGGCTTTGACAAGTGATCCAAGCTTGCAGCCTCAGCATCCTCATCTGAAACGCAAGAGCCGCCCTTGCTAATATGAGATAAATGATGCTATCCTGGGACCAGTGAGTGCGCCGTGAATGGTGGGAATTGGCAAGCCTGGGCTCCCCTGGTCAGCTGACCTCATGAAGATGGGCTTTATTTGTGGATTTTTCAGGGATGCACCTTGTTTGTTTGTTTGTTTGTTTTTTAAGTACAGAGTTCCCCAAGGAGGAGGGGCTCACTGACGTCAGTTCCAGTTTAGGACCTTTTGCAGGTCTTGGAACTGCAGGTTGCATGACAAGTTTTAGACCCCAAACCCAATTCTGCTTGGAGCTGAATAACACACCCGTTGACGATGGTGTTCCTTTCCCTGCGTGCAGCAATTCCAGGGGGCTGGCCACCCCCTTGGCCATTCCAGCAGCTGTGGACTGTGGGCTGAGTCACATCAGCGGCCTGTATGACTCTGGTGTTAGTCATGGTTTCTGACATGTCTGGAGATCTTCATGTCACAGAAAATCTAACTTTAAAATTAACATTCTGGGACTTCCCTGGTGATTCAGTGGTTAAGAATCTGCAAGGGGCCCAGGTTCGATCCCTGGTCAAGAAACTAGATCCCATATACTGCAACTAAGAGTGCAAATAAGTAAATAATTTTTTTTTTAATTAACATTTCAAGTGTAGCGTCTCAAGCAGGGTGTGTGATAAGGTGCCCTCTTAAGAGGCCAAGGGACTTTTGAGACTGATGTTAACTCTGTTTGACTGTAAGGGACACTAATAGAGAATTCTAAGCTTTCCCACTGCACAGGGATTGGACATGTTTTATCACGTATTTCAATCAGTTTCCCAAAGCAAATGAAGTATGGTATACCTGGAGGTTAGACAAACGGCCCTGCATTCTAGATCTGCCACTTGCTGACTGAGGGACCTTCAGGCAAGAGACTGAAATAGGACCAGCTACTAATCTGTGGGGTTCAGGGTAAAATGAAGATACAAGGTCCTTGTTCAAATTATTCAGAATTTCAAAACAGCAACTGCAGAGCATTAAAGCAAGCTCAGGGCCCTCCTGAACATGAGCCTGTGTGACTACATGGGTTGCAGCCCATGAAGCCGGTCTTGCACCAAATCCTCCTTCATTTTTCACAGACAGCCTGCCTTGGGGTTTACACCCTCCCTCAAACTATGGTGAGGACTGAAACAGCTAATACCTGTGCCAGTGCAGTTTGCACGGGGTCCTCTTTCCTGGGAGGCAGCAACCAGCTCAAGTTAATCTTATACCAAGGGTCCAGCCAGGCCAGGCACAGAGGAGACCTCCCTTCAATGTTTGTTGAGCAGTAGCACCTCAATATGTTTGTTTATTTGCTCCATATGTCACAGTACAGATTCACTCACTTCCACAATCAGCAGGCTTGTTTTTGTTTTCCTAGGACTGGACTCACTGTTTTTCAAAGGATCCAGGCAGTGTTTGTGTGTATGTGTGTGTGTTTAATTAAAAAATAAAAGTGATGGGCTTAAACCCAAATGCCAATTAAATCCTGAAACTGAGAGCTTTATCCACTTCGATCTGTACCCCTCACTTCATAGACTGTGAGCATAGGAGTTTTAACACGTGTTTGCAAAGGGCCACAGCATCTGCAAAGGCAAAATGTACTCACTGATCTGAATTAATTACAAAGCACATCGTGGTTGTATCATAGCCACCAGGAACACAGCTACTCCACGGAAAACAGCCCGGCAAAATTTCTACCTCCATTCAGGACAGCAACTGAGAGCTTCAGATAATGTGGTTCTGAAGTGGGCTGAACCCTCAACAACACAGATAGCTGAGTGACAATACAGTCAAGTCCAACTCCCAGCAACTCTCACCACACAGACCCTTGAAATACTCAAGTGCACGCAACTAGTCCACTTTATTGCACAAAACAGTCACAATAAAAGAACCCACTATTATCTAGGGCCACTATCTTTTTTCTACAACCGTTGGTTCCTAGAAATGAAACAGGAGAGAGATAGGGAGAGAAGAAATAAGGCCCTCAGTTAGAAGTCTTTGATGAAGGCAGGGCCAGGCGAAAGCTCCCGCCCTCACCAGTGGCCGGTCCCGGAGGCCTTTTACAGGCCTGAGGGTCCAGAGACATCAAAGCTGCTCTCAGGGAGGCACAAAGAGGGGAAGGAATTATGCCTTCCTGTTTAAAGACTGCCAAACAGGAGAAAACAGTGCCTTTCAAATTCAACATTTCACACTGAGGCTATGGATTCCATTTTTTTCCACTACTTTTTAAAAAACTTTTTATTTTGAAATAATTCTTAAATGAACAGAGAAAGTGGTTAGTCCTCCCATATATCCATTACTCTGATTCACCAGTTTTTAACATTTGGCACATAAGCTTTATATACTTATTATTTTTTTTCTGAACTGTTTGTTGCATATATCATTTTCTTTTGCCCTTTCACTTTTTTAACTTAAAAATAATATAACAGAATGAAGATTTTAAAAAAAGCTTTCAGGATAACCTGCAATCCTACCTCCCTAATACTAGGTTCAATTAAAAATGACTTGATTCTGTTTGTCAGTTTGCATATATGATTTTCATAGAGCTCAGATCTCTTGAAATATACTCCCTGAATGATTCATTCATCCATCCAAGGAATACTTAACCTAGTAAGTACCTCCTTCAGTCCAGGCCCTACAAAACCAGTCAAACCATCATGTAATTTCATGTTACAAAATGTGATAGCTGCTATTAAGAGCAATTCTTACAATTTTCTCCAAAGGAAAAGTCCCTTGCCCTGACTCAGGGATGTTGATATGGCTGGGGCTTTTGCGGTATTTATTAATATTTTCCAACCAACTTCTAAAAAAATATTTTAGTTGGCTATAATAAGAACATATAAGCAACCCTACAGTAAATCAAAAAGTCAACATGTGAACTGGAAACTTTTTCCAACAGTGTCTCAGACTAGTTTTTCCAAATCCAGGAAGCGATCCTGTATCGCTAGCACATCAGCGCCCAGCAAGGAGATTTTACTGAGCTTTATTTTCCACAACATGTACTATCAAACACTGGGTATTTTGCTATCCAGACATAAAATTGTATGGAAAGATTTCATACGCCTTTTCAAACAACACAAACCAGCCCTCTCTCATAGCAAGTTCAAGATCACTTTTCAAGGAGGAAGGAAAAAGTTAATTCCTGGAACGTGGCAAGTAGAGTGGCTGGCAACCTTGGGCATTCACATTTGACTTTAGCTTCGTTTGAGCCCAAGGCAACAAAGAATCATGATTGTTTACAGTTTTTAATTTCTTTTTTAAACTTTTCCTTTTGTGCTGGGGGTATGCTGCTGCTGCTGCTAAGTCGCTTCAGTCATGTCCGACTCTGTGCGACCCCATAGACGGCAGCCCACCAGTCTCCCCCGTCCCTGGGATTCTCCAGGCAAAAACACTGGAGTGGATTTAGCCGATTAAGAATGTGACAGTTTCAGGTGAACAAGTGAAGGACTCAGCGATACACACAGAGACATACATACACATGCACCCATTCTCCCCCAAACTCTGCTTCCATCCCGGTCACTATGGAACACTGAGCAGAGCCCCAGGCGCCACACAGTAGGTGCTTGTCGGCTATCCATTTTAAACATAGCAGTGGGTTTACACTGTTCAATTATCTGTTAAAAGCAAACCATTAGATCTTCATGAAAGATGCCATTTGTTTGTTTATTTATAACCATGTATGTGTATGTACCGGCTTCTCTGGTGGCTCAGACGGTAAAGAATCTGCCTGCAATGCAGGAGAGACTTGGGTTCAATCCCTGGGTTGGGAAGATCCCCTGGAGAAGGGAATGGCTATCCACTCCAGTATTCTTGCTTAGAAAATCCCATGGACAGAGGAGCCTGGCGGGCTACAGTCCACGGGGTCGCAGAGAGTCGGGCACGACAGAGCAACTTCCACTTTCGCTTTCTTCCATGTGTAGGTATGTATTCGAGGCTTCCCAGGTGGCGCAAATGGTGGAGAACCTGCCTGCCAATGTAGGAAACATAAGCAACAAGAGATGTGAGTTTGATCCCTGGGTCGGGCACAGTCCATGGGGTCGCAAAGACTCTGACACAACTGAGTGACTGACACACACAGTTTATCCACGGTGGAAGGCAGCCCTGTGGGAGGGGCTGGGGTGGGTGGTGTGTGCTCTGGAGAAAAGGCAGTATCTCCAAGGGTCAGCTGTGCCAGGCCTGGTCAGCAGGGGATGGCCAAGTCCATAGGAGAAATGCCCCTGCTCTGTGTGTGCTGAGAACTATCCACCGGCCCATATGCTGCAGCACTGGGACTCATTCTGGGCCAGACCCCTCAACTGGAGAGAGAAGCCCTTTCCCCAGAGCCTCAGAGTTGGAAAACACCCCTGATTTGAGTCCCAAATTCCAGTACCCAGAAAGAAGGAGGGAGACTTCTTGAACAAGGGGAGAAGTCACTCTGCTAAGGACTTTAAGTACCAAAGGAGACCTGATAGCCCAGAAGAAACAGAATCAAACCAGAAGGCACAAAGTTGCCTGTTATTGGCAACATCCACCAGGAATGGAGGCTCCCCGGGCCAGTAAACTGAGTCCCCAGAATAAAGAGAAAGCCTCTTCTACAGCACACCGCTGGGCAGTGTGTACATTTCCAACTCCTCCCACTTCAGAAGCTTGATTTACAAGATCGCTGCTGCCACATCGCTTCAGTAATGTCTGGCTCCTAGCGAAACTATAGAATGTAACCCACAAGCCTCCTGTCCATGAGATCTTCCAGGCAAGAATATTGGAGTGGATTGCCATGCCCTCCTCCAGGGGATCTTACCTACCTAGGGATCAAACCAGCACCTCTTAGGTCTCCTGCATTGGCAGGCCGTTTCTTCACCATTAGATTACCTGAACAAATGAAATATTCTGGGTGAATGGATTTTTCTATTTAACTCAGATCATCAGGAAAAAGTGATTATGGATCTTTTGCAAGGCAAAAAAAAAAAGTGTTAGATGCAATATTTCTGAACTATTTATATTACTTCTTCCTTAATATGAAAGTAATATGTGGAATTATGATTCTCAGTAATAATTTATTTTTTACTTTCACTATTACAGCTTTTGTTTGTTGTTCTGAAATTGATCCTCAGGAGTCTTAAAATCCACCATACCATACCTATCTTTGTCTTTTTATTTTTTAACCAGTGTCTGACAGTACATTTATTTTGGGACATTCCTTATTTTTTTCTTCCTTTAAAGATTAGATTGAAGGTTTATTACTAAAAAATGAAGAAAGAAAAACCTGTCATATAGGAAGCTAAAAATATGTTTTTAAAGTCACTAACTTTGCCTTTTTTGAATCCATGCTAATAATGAAGATATGTGTATATGAACAAAATCAGACAGACAGGGGTCTAACCCCAGCTCCTCAGTCACCAGCAGTGTGACCTTGGGGAAGTCACATGAAGTATTTGACTCTCATATGCTCTCAACTGTGAAATGGGAATAATACTAGCATGTCTCTTCAGGGGTTGATATGAGGATTAAAGATGCATGTCAAGGGCTTAACCCAGTGCCAGGCATCCTAGCGAGTCAAGGACCAACATTTGTTGCTGTTATAATTATTTTTGTGACTCTTTTATGTGTCTTTCAAAATCCATGTTGGGACACCAGAAATTAAACCTGAGCAGTTAAATAGGATTAGATGGGAAGAGAGCACAGAGAGTACTAGACAATGAGCATCTCAGTACTATACACTGTAAAGGTAACTGGCATAGATCAAACTTAGTCAAAGCATGTATTCAGAAAATTAACTGAATTATATTTTAAAACATTTTCATCTTGACTTTTTTCTTATTGAAAAAATACCTTTATACATAATTGCAAGTATAAACTAAGGTTTGTAAAACAAAAGCTACTTTACAACATTTATATTGCAGTAGAACGTGCAGAAAATTTACCATTTTGAGGTGTACAGTTGTGCGGCAATAGGCATATTCACAATTGTTGTAGAATCTGTCACCATCATCCATTTCCAGAACTTTTTCATCATTCCAAACAGAAACTCTGTGCCCATTAAACAATAACACCCCTCTCTCTGCTCTTCCCTGCCCTTGGTCATCTGTTTCCATTTGTCTCCATGATTTTGCTTATTCCAGACACCTCATATCAGTGGAATCATAATATTTATCCTCTTGTCTCTGGTTTGTCTCACTTGGCATAATGTCCTCAAGGCTGGTCTGTGTTTAGCTTGTGTTGGAATTCTCTCCTTTTTACAGGCTGAATAATATTCTATTGTGTGTATGGACCACATTTTTCATCTATTCATCCTTTGACAGATATTCGGGTTATTTCCACCTTTTGGCTACTGTTACCAACATTGGCATACAAATACTTGCTTGAGACCCTGCTTTCCACTATTCTGCGTATATACCTAGAATTGGAATTGTTGATCATCCAGTAGATTTTACAGTACTTTTTGAGGAACTACCAAACTGTTTTCCACAGTGGCTGCACCAATTTATATTTAATTTCTAATTTCTGACATCATTACCAACATTTGATATTGTTTTTTTTTATAATAGCCATCTTGATGAATATGATTTGATATCTTTCTGTGATATTGATTCACATTTTCCTTAGGGAAATCTCCTTGTTAGTCATTTGTATATATCTTCCTTTGAGAAATGTCTATTCAACTCTTTGCCCATTTAAACATTCCTGTTGCTGTCTGGAACATCTTTTTAAAAACTGGAGTTTGAGGGACTTTCCTGGTGGTCCAGTGGTTAAGAATCTGCCTGCCTGTGCAGGGGACAGGGGTTCAGTCCCGGGGATAGGAAGATCCCACATGCCACAACTAAAGAGAAAAGACCCTGCAGGCCACAACTAAGATCTGGCACCGCCAAACAGATAAATATTTTTTATAATTGGAATTTGAAATAACTCAAATTATTGGGGGCAAATAATTTGTGTTGGGGGCAAATGGACTCTATTTCAAAATACAGGTTATCAAGTTGAAATGAGAAATAAGTTTTGGTTCTGAGGATACCTTTTTCTTTTTTAAACATTCTTAAAACAATGAACACAGTATTTTCTAAGTTTAGGTCAAATTCATGTAGACATACAAGTTGAACAAGCGATCTAAAAAAAGCAGCTGACTTTCTGCGCTTTCTGGGTGAAAAGAGGGCCACTCAGAACCAAAACATCATCAGTGAAATAAGCAAGCAGAAAATCTTTCTGGTTATTATAGTTTATGCCTAAAAGGCAGAAAAGCAGATAACAGTAGTCCAGTAGTCTAGGGTGGGTGGGGTCCCGGTTTAATCTAGAACTATCTTGGGCGCCATGACCTTGAGGCAAAACTGCTCGGGAGAGGAGCGCCTCGAAGATGTTTCTGGGGGTGCGGGGTGGTCAGAAGACGGGAACCGTTAAGAGTGCGGCTCTGGCAGTTTTTCAGCGGAACCGGAGCCATTCCAGCTGGCCCTCCGGGGCTTAATAGGGTCAGGCAGAAAACGAGCTTGGGACCTAGTAACAGAATTTTGTGATCTAGAGGGTGTGAAAAGCCTCGTCCCGCCCTGCCGCCCCTTCTAGGAGGTCTTCAGTAGGGTTCGAAAACCTTTTGTTGGATGATAAAGCAACCATCGGGAGTCAGGACCCCCACAAGGCCGGTCGCGCCTGCCAACCTGGGCGCACTTTAGCACACGCTGCGGGCCTGAGTAGGGGTTTTAAAAATGTTAATAGACCGAGAGGCCTCTTGGGGAAGCAGAACAGGACCCCGCGGTTCGGGGGCCCTTTCTCTGACCCCCAGGCCCCGGCTGAAGTTGCCTCCGATTCTTAGGGCGTGGTGCGCTCCCGGGTACGCGGGAAGCCAAACCCGGCGACTCGGCTCCGGGAACCGCTGCCCCGGCGGCCTGCAGAGGCCGGGCCTCACACCCCTCTCCACGCCTTTCCAGCTCAACATCTCAATCCACTTCGTAACATCTCAATATGGTTTTTAAACAGATGGAGACGAAGGGCTCCGTTCAGCCCACACCGGGGGCCCTCGGAGGACGCGCGGCCGATCTTGGGGGCGAGAGATGAGAGTCGGTGGGCTTCTGAGTCGCAGGGAAAAGAGCCCTCCCAGCCCGCATCGCGGAGTCCCTCCAGCAAACCGCGCTCCAACGCCGCGGGCCACGGGCGTGGGATGTAGATGCAGCCGGCTCTCGGCCTGGATCCCAGGTTTGGTGTCCAGACACCAACCTCGCGGCCTCGGGACGGCGCGCGAGCCCAGGTCCCCGACTCTGAGGCGGGGTGAGGGGGGGGGACCCAGCAGCACAGCGCCTCCGTCCCGCGGGGCCCGGAGCTCCCACCTAAAGGCAAGGCTTTAAAAATAGCCCCGGCGAGATCCAGGCAACAGGAAGGAACATTTTTTTTTTTTTTTAATGTGTAAAAAATGTTTTGCTTCTCGTAGGGAACACAACCGCTGCGAGTTCCAGCACATCGGGCTCCCTCCGCGCGCACCCACAGCCATCCGCCGCCCCTCGGGCCAGGCGCGGGCAAGCGTCTCCAGGATCCAGATTTGGGGAGCGCAAGTGCCCCCTGTGGCCGGCCCGCGCCTGACCCCGCGGGCCTGAGAAGGCAGAAGCGGCCGGCGGAGGGGCCCGGGAGGAAGTTGGAGCCGCGGGGCCGGGAAGGGGGCAGGTCGGCGTCGCGGGCCTGGGAGCCAGGGCCACCCTGGGGCGCCGCGCCAAGGCCCGCGCGCACTCGAGTCCCCCCACGTGGCCGGCCGCCCGGGGCCCCACGTGGAAGGGGCGGAGGAGGAAGGAGGGCGGCTGGAGGGCCGGACCCCCCCTCCCCGAACCCCGCCCGGCCCCTGCCCCGAGGCCCCAGCGCGTCTCCAGGGCCTCCCGGGCGGGGCCAGGCCGGGGAGTGCCCGCCGCGCCCGGCCCCCTCGCCCGCCTGCCGTGCCCGTGTGCACTTTCGCGGAGCCACTAATCCCCCGAGAGAGCCGATTTGTAGTGAGGAGTATCTGTAGGGGGCGAGGCCGGCCCATGTGGGGTTGTGTCATTGGTTTGCAAAGAGAGACCCCGCCTTTGCCCAAAAAAAAAAAAAAAAAAAAAAAGGGAGCGAGGAGTGAGCGAGCGGCGACCCTCACCTCGCCTCCCGCCTCGCTCCTGCGCAGCCGGCGGCCACCGCGAGACGCGGCCGCGCCGCTTCTTTCCCTTTCCTTTTCTCTCCGTTTTCCTCCTCCTTCCCCGGAGGAGAAAACAAATAAAGAAGAGCAAATAGCCGGGAGGCGCTCGGCTTCCCGGACGCTCCCTTCCCCCGCCCCCCCACCCAACCCGATCCAAGTTGGAAGCAGCATCTTCTCGGGGGTGAGCGCGGCGTGGGGCGGTTGCGGGCCGGGGACCCCCAGCACGGCCCCCTCCCGGCGGGCGGGCGCGGGGCCGGGACCGGGCTGGGGAGGATCGGGAGCCGGGTGGGCGGAGGAAGGGGGTGGGGTGGGTGGGGAAGTAGGAAGAGGCTCGGCGGCGAGGGGAGGAGGAGGAAGGGGAGGGGAGGGCTGGGGTGGGGAGCGGAGGGGAGGGGAGGGGAGGCCGGGAGGGGGAGGCCGGGAGGGGGAGGGGCGGGGAGCTGGAGAGATTAAGTTTTTGTGTGTGTGTCCCTGTGTGCGTGTGTCATTTTAAGGTGGCCCGGGAGCGGCCCAGAGGAGCCGGCGGCGGCCCGAGGAGCGAGGGACGGAGCCGGGAGCCATGCCGCGCTGACCCGGGGGGCCCGCACAGCCGCCGCCGCCGCCGCCGCCGGGTGGGGTGGAAGGGGCGGGAGCCGCCGCCGCTGCCGCCGCCGCCTCCCGGGTGGGCGCCCTTCGCCGTGGACGCCGGCGGCCCGGGACGAGGTAAGGGGGGGCCCCGGGGGAGGGATGGGGCCGCCGCCGCCCCCGTCTCACCTGCGGCCGCGGGCTGGGGGGCGCCGCGCCCGCGCCTCACTGCGCCACTGGGGGAGGAGAAGGAGGGCGAAGGACACCGAGCCGGCATCCGAGGACATCTTTGGTCTGCGCCCCCCCACCCCCGGCCCGGTGTCCCCGCTCGGCGATCGAGGGGTGGGCCCAGGCCTGGGGGTCCCTGCCTGCCGTACCCCCCCCCCCCCCTCCACCGGCCGCCGCCGATCGCGCCCGCTGGCCGCTGTTTGCGCCAGGATTTTTGTTGTTGTGATGAGAGTTGATGAATGCGAAGTAGGCGGTCACCTTCCTTCCCATCAGGATTGGCAAAAAAAAAAAAAAAAGAAACCCCGAGCGCGGCGGCGTCCGGAGGGCAGCGGCGGCGGCGGCGTCTCGGCGACGGTTTCCTAGGCGCCCCCGGCTCCCGTTCCCCGAGGCCGGTGGGTGCGCGCGCGCGCGGGGGCCGCCAGCGACCCAGGCCGAGCGCGCGGCGCGCCGCGGGGACAATACGGCCGGATCCCCCGGGACCGGGAGTTCGAGCGCACGGGGCCTGGGGCCTGCGGGGCGGGGGCGGGGGAGGGTAGCGGGGGGTCCGCTGGGAAAACGGGGCGCGCGCGCCTCCGGGCCCCCAGGGGAGCGGCCCCTGCTGGCAGGGGATCCCGCGCGGCGCCCCGGGAGCGCAAGTGAGAGACGGGAACGCAGGCGAAGTGGAACCCTTTTGTTTTGCCGGCCCCGCATTGTTGGCTCCTCCGGGCAGCCGGGCCACATCTGCCGCCGCCGCCGCCGCCACTGCCGCGCCGGGCTCGGCCCGCCAAAGTCGCAGCGGGGCGGGGGCCCGGGGCGAGCCGGGCGACGGGCGCGGGCGGGGGCCGAGCTGGCCGGGCATTTCCTCTGCCCGGCCGCGCTCCCGCCGGCACCACTTCCTCCTCGCCCGCGGCCGCCGCGAACCCTGCCCGCCCGCCCGCCTCCCCCGCCCGCCTCCCCCGCCCTGGCCGCACTTTTCGGGTGGGGCGAACCCAAAAGAAAAAGTTTCGCAGGAGGGGCTGGCGAGGGCGCGCCCCGGGCGGCGGGGACTCGGCGCGGCGCAGCGACAGCCGGGCGGCCGCGATCGCCTCTTCCTCCTTGTCCTCCGCGGCGCCGGACCGACCCGCGCGGCCGAGGGGAAGCGCCTTTCTTTCTCTGCCTGGCGCTCTTCCCAGCGCCCCGGGGCAAGCTGGACCCGGGCGCGCGAGATCCGGGGCGCGCGGGGGCCCTTCACCAGCCGGAGAGGCCCGCGGCGTGGCCGGTCGCCCGCTGCCCTCGCAGCGCCCGGGTGCTGGGAGGCCGCGGGCCCGGGAGCTCGGCGCGGTCACCGCCAGCCGCGTCGAGACACACACGCGCACACGCTCCCTCCGGTGGCTTCGCTTTCCGCCGCCGCCGATGGTCTCGGACACCGAGTGTGAGTGCGCGCGCGAGTGTATGTAGTGCTCCCAGCCCCCGGAATACTTTTTCCGGAGGCGGCCCAAGCAGCTGTTGGCTCCAAGGGTCCCCGTGCTTAGTATTTAACAAGTGAAAGGAATTTTTCGTAGAAATCCCCGCTTGATCTGCGTCCTTGGCGGTGGAGGCTGGTGGCGGTGGCCTGCGTCGTCACGCCGGGCTCACTTGCTCTCTCCGGGGTAAACAGATCTTTCTGGATTTCCCCCCCCCCTTTTTTTTTTGTAATTTCAAGACTGGAGATCGGGTTAAGTTCTTAGAGAGTCAGACGTGAGTGGCTCGAAGGGTAGACCAGAGAATGCTATCCTATAAATATGCATTGAGAATTTAAAATGCTAAGTGCCTTATTTGCAATTCTGTTGGATATTGTAGAGACTGGTATATTTTTATCTGACATGGATAATTTGGAGGGGACGTTTATTTTGGTTAGTTTACTAAGTGATTCTGCCTCCCGACTTTGGTGAAATAAATCAAACTTTCCTACTTCTTCAAAGAAGACACTCTTCTCTGCTAGGTGCTTGGGTTCAAAGGCAAGTTTAAAATTTACCTCGTGTTCAGTCCTTAGCTGTTGTTCTGCCTCTATGATTCTCAAAGTAGAACTTCAGTTTTCATGTGCTTAGGAGAATTCCACTCTTTTTATTTTCTTTTTTTTTTAAATTTTCCCCCTACATTTTGAAGTAATAGGACTTTTAAGGATCTTGTTTTTATAATCACTTGATTTCAAAGAGTACTTCTTAGAGCAATTACAAAGTAATATTCAAAATGCTAATTAAACACTTGCAGTCAGAGCAGCTTTCATATTGAAACAGGATTTCTTTTCTCTTTTTTAAGTACCAGGGACCCTATCCCAGAGTTGAAACACTAAATATCCTTTTGTCTAGCATCAGATCTCTGTGCGGCTCTGACACTCTCCTGTAAAAACCCTAGTGCCCTTTTTATTGCCCCCAAAAGAAAAGTTAATGAGATGGTAGATTTCAAGCAAAAAAACAGGCCCTCCTTCTTGCAAAATATGCTTCCAGTTGCCATTGAAGTTAGATGCTAGCTGTGAATGCACTTGCCTTTAATGAAACCAGTTTAATAGTTCACACTTGATCAAGTATAACAGGACCAAACAAAGGAAATACGCCAGCATATTTCTGTAGAGCATTGAGGGGTTTAGCGCAAGTGTTTATGCGGGGTCACCCCCTCCCCGCTCTCTGTCCCTGGTAGAAGGGAGTGAGGGTTGAAGGCAAAGGGAATTTATGACACTGATTGGTTTTCTGTGCCCGAGGGGTAGGGACCCCTGTTTGTCCCTGTAGAAAACAGTTATTAGAGGAAATTTACGAATCTTGGGTTTGGAGCTTGTTTTGGACCTGACTAGGTGCCTTTTGGTTTATTTCTTTTTCCTGCTGATAAAGCAAGGGGCGGGGGGGAGGTAAAGCTAGGTTTGTTTTCCTCCTCTTTTCTGATTGTGCATTAATAACAGCTGGGTGCTCTCTGTAGCTCTGTGGATTTGAGCTCAGAGCCCTGCTATTTAAAATTTCAGTTGTGTTCTTTGAAACTGTCCCTTAACTGGGTGTTCTCCTGGGGGAGGGGCAAGGGGAATTACCATCTCTTATCTGTGATTTAGGCAACAACAACAGCAACAAGAGCAAAAAAAAAACCCAACTGTGTCCTTAAGAGGGTTTCTTTTCTGGTCTGGAATTGCAACTTATGTCTGGCCCTTAGTCTTTGATTAGGTGAAGAAATATTTGCAAAGTGTGTGTCTTTAAAGTTAAAAAAGTTAAAAAGTTTGGCTACTTAAAAACAAATATTACTAGCGTTGTAAAAATACACCAGTGACATACTTTGTGAGATGTTTTGGCCTTTTAAGACTCAGGTCACACCTGTTCCTGCAAAGTCGAGTTTGCTTTCCCTGGCATTGTTAATCTGGTCGTGTACACAAGATGAAACAGGAAAACTTGCTATCTGTATAATGATTAACTAGCCACCAGTTACCCTTTCAGGGAATAATCAATACGTTTACTCTTGACTTGTAAAACTCCAGAAGGAAATCCTATTCATAAGTCTGAAAAGTGTTTTAATGAGAGATGAAGTGAAACAAACAGCAACAACAAACAAAACTGCAAAATTAACCTGGAACTTGTTTAGCTCTCTGAGTAGCTAGGGCCAGGTAAAGGATGCGGGTGTGCACACTGCAGAGTGGGAAAGAATTTTATTGCTGTTAAAGTATTCTGGCAAAGGGAGTTCAGTCAGGTTGGCTCACACCATTGGAAATCCTTGAGGTTCAAAACCAAAAGGTTGGCCCCACTGGGGTCTAACACCCAAAGCCATTTGCCAACAGTTCTCTCCATCATGAATCATTTTTGAAGGCAAAGTTATCCCCTTTGCACTTAACACTTTTCCCTAAATGGAAAAAATGTAAAGCGTTTACAGCAACCGTAGAACGGCCACCCCAGTTGTCATTTTTTACCACTGTCATTTCGATATAGAAGGGCTGTCACCATAACGCATGTGAATACAAGCCTGGGTCCCTCTGTGAATAATCTTTCTATCTGCGAAAAGCAGCAGTCCAAGTGTCTCGTGTTCCTGATACTGGCCTCAAATATATGTTCATATAGGACATGATTGGGAAAGGAAATTTATCTGTTCGGCAGAGCACAATTCCGGTAGCATTTCCACCGCCTGGCTGATAGTTCAATTACAGCGGGTGGAACACATTTTCGTAGTAATTAAAAAAACCAGAATGCAGTTTGCTTGACCCTTGGAATAGAGGTACTCATACTTAACACCGCGTATTGAAACGCTGCGCCTTGTTCTCCAAGAAGGTTCCTGGGCGACTCGCTAGCTAAGGAATGCTTGTGTGGACTTCCCCTAGTGCAGACTTTTAGCAGGCACATGAAAATGCTGGAATGGATATGCTCTCAGAGGCTATACTGCCTGGGCAGTATCAGTTTTCTCCTTTCCAGCTGGTAAGCATGTCCTAATTTACGCTGCTACAGTTAAAGTTACAGCGTTCTGGGAAAGAAGGAAAAATATAAAACTCCCCACCCCCTCACCCTCACCTAATCTTTTGAAGTTAATTTTTGTTCAAGTGTGTGTTTGATGGAATATGTATCAAAGACTCATGAAAGGGATTTTTTTCTTTTCTTTTAAATATACCTATTTCTGGGTTTGGAAAATTATACTTAATAATTGCTAAAAACTTCAGAACCATTTTTAAGGTGTTCAGCCTTTCTTTTGATCATGATTTAATGGACAGTAGTATCCAAATGCCATCAGTGACTCTAATAATCTGAACAAATTAACGTCTCAGCTTCACGTGTAGTTTGCTCTTAGCATCTTAGTGTTTCCAGCCGAAATTACAGCTACAGTTGGGCCTTCAGGACTGCACTAGTGAAAAGAAGGGCTTTGCACGTTGTGCTAAAAACCAGGATTCGCAGATGAATACAGAATGTACAATAGTGAGCGGGCCAGGCCATTGTTTGTGTGGAATGTTGACAATGGGAGCCAAGGGGCAGCTTCATTCTCTAACTGCTCGAGAGCACAGAAACTTGAGGAGCTGCAGACGGGGTGGGAACCAGACTCGGCAGTCATCCGTCTTTGCCCAGCCGCTGGCCTGCTCCCTTTCCAGACTTTTTCTTAGAAGGTGGTCTTTTCTGGACCGCCAGGGAACTTTGTGTGCTTTCTCTTCTCAGTGATCTACTTTTTTGGAGGCAAGATTCTAAAGGCAGATAACAGGGTTCTTCAAAGAAAGTGTACACGAAGCAAACTTGTCTCCCTGGAATGCAATTTTCAGAAATCATACTCAGCCCTTACCAGAAATCGAGGAATGTGAAGTCACAGGAAGCAGTGGTGTTTATTTTTATTATTTCCCTCACATTAAAGTCATTTTGGGTTTGTTGGTGGTGTTAGCGAAAGTGCAGTGAAAATGAGTATTTGTTGGATTTTTGTATTTTGCTGCACAGCTGCTGCTATTTCTGGAAACGTTCCTCTGAGTTGCATCTTCTTCCTCCATTCACCAAGCTTCCTGCTTGCACATGGGAGCTGAGGTTCCCAAGTGGGGCCAAAACTCTTGCTACAGGGGTGGGCACTCCTGTTAACCTTCTTTTTCACCCCTCCCAGAACTGGGGTCAGTGTAGCCCTGGCTCCTTGTTGAGGCCTGATTGATGCTTGTTCTGATTGGAGTGGGGTGCTTTGGTTACAACTTTGGGGCCCAGTTGACTTTCCACCTGTATCTAGCCTGGTTCTTCCTTGAGTGAATGTTTTAGAAATGATCTGTTTTAACTGTTTCTGTAACGAAATGTAACAGATGGTTGCTTAAGGTTGGCTTAATAGTCACAACAACAGTGATAAGACACTTGGGTTCTTACTCATGGATTCCTGTAAGGGATGCTTTTCCTTTCACGGAGAATTGTGACTTTGCTTCTGGGTAGTAATAGAGCCTTCATTATCCCCGGGACGATCGGATGGTATTTAGGGGATGTTAATCCTGAATAGCTGTTGTTGCTTGAACTTGGTGGGCAGCCTGCCTTTGGGTGTTGTTGACTGAGAGTCCAAACATGTCTTGGGATGGGGGAGGTGGTGCTTTTCAACAGAACCCTGTGATTCTTAAAATCCTTTGGGCTTGTAAGGTAGAAAACCCAACAACAACAAAACTTTACATTGTTACTTTCCCTCCCTCTCAAAAGTGCTCAGAAAGGTGCTTTTTGCATTAAAGTAAATCCTTAGTTATGACTTGAGGCTCTATTAATTGGCTTGTCGATTGGTTCGAAGTCTTGGCCCTGTTTCTGTCTCATCCCAGCCCAGGTTGTGGCAGAATCTTGGAAGGGCCTTTGAATAGAGTTCGTCACATGGGGAATGTGTAGGTTTCTCTGCAGCGCCCAGGCTGGCCACGGGGTTTTAAACTCACTGCTCTGCTCCAGCCATGCCTGAAATCTGGCCTTCAGCACAGGACGAACAAAAACTTCATTATCGAGTCATGGAGTCCCAGGAAGTTTCTTTGGAAAGAACAGGAGACCGAGATCATAGAGGTCAGCTCCTCCAGCCTGATTCCCCAAGCATGGCAATGTATAAAGCTTGATGGGTGAAAATGCCTTGCATCCAACCTTGGAAGTGATTGTGTTGTTTGTCGTGGCCCCAGGTGTGTGAGTCTGTGTGGAGGGATGGGGGTAGGGGGCGGGAGGAGCTGCAGGTGAATTTCTTTGGCTGTCGTGGGTAGAGGCCAGGAAGCCTTGTGTGCACCTTTCCTGCTGAAGGAACCCTGGCCGGGACTTGATTCTTTGGCTGATGGATGTGTTTAGTGCGGTCGGTCCAGAAGTGCAAACAAAGTCTGCTTGTTCAGGCCCGGGTGGGCTGCACACCCATTTGAATGGTGAGGAGCCCGTAGGGTGTTGCACCCTCTGGGTCTGCTCACCTGGAGGGCAGCCAGGGCCAGCAGCGAGCAAGGGGTAGTGGGATGGGAGGATGGGGATGGGGGAGGGGGTGAAGGGAAGGGGGTGGGCTCGGAGCTCTGAAAGCCCCTTCCAGGGATGGTAGAGGGGACTGAAGTGGAGAGGCCTCACCTGGTCACACGGGCATGCTTTGCTGGGAGGGACAGAGAGCTAGTGACACCAGGGAGGCCTTGCTGTGGGAGCTGCCAGGCCAAATGGGCTGCGTGGGCTCGTAGCACTGGCTGAACTTGACTGACCACTGGGCCCCCGCGTGGGGCAGAGGCTTTCCGAACAGCAGAACAGCAGAGACCCCCCACCCCCACCCCCCAGCGGCAGCCCACACTTGGGGGCACCTGCTAAGGAACTGAGGGGTAGGAATGCTGCAGTTTCTTCCTGGTGGTGTGATAAGCGTTTTGAAAAGTTTCTCTCCAGCTTCTCTTCAGACAGTGAACTGTGTGGGCTGCAATGCTGGCTGATTCCTCCAGCCGCCCCTTGGGGCCTGGATGAAGCCAGAGGCCCAGTGTGGATGCCACGGTTTCTGCCCGTATCCAGGTACGGGGAGGACACAGTGATGTACCTGATTCCATTTCCTCAGCGCTTTGTGGTTGTGGGCTAGAAGTCAGTCCAGGGGGGCAATCAATAAAGAGTATATTTTGCCGTGCAGATAGCAATATGGACATATAAGTGCCTACAAGTAAAATCTCAGAATGTTTTGATCTTAAGAACATTTCACAGTCATTAATCTTCACGACGCTCCTGCGGGCTAGGTAAATAGAGCAATTCCTATTTTATGCGAGGAAGAAATGTTGAATTGCCTCTGCCAAGTCATAAAGAGGCCGATCTCCGCCTCCTGTTTCCGTAGCTGGCGTTTGGGGGCCCCGGGCGCCCGGGAACCCCATCGTCCCGCCCAGACTAACCGCAGGGCGACTTCCGGGCCCCTGCTCGACCTTGTGCTGCGGGGAGGGCAACGCTGGGGCCTGGGTGAAGGCAAACCCGCCCTACCTGGCCGCGCGCTACCTGCAGGGGGGCGTGGTCTGCGGCTGCCCCGCCCCAAACGTGCCCCGCCAGCCGGGGTGCTGGGCACTGCTGGAAGGACGGGGTCTCCTGGCGTCTGGGGTTCGGCGAAGGTGAGGTCCTCCTGACCCCCGGGAGCCCGCGGACCCGGCGGCTCCTTCCCTCCCCTCCAGACTGGCTTACCTGGAGGCTCCGCCTCCGAAGACCGCCTGCCTGCGGCCTCGCCCCGGCGATCCTTCCCTGCCCCCGGCGGTCCCTCGGCTATCTGGTGTACCTGCCACCGCCACCCCCACCCCATCCACAGCGCGGCCCCCGACTCTGCCGGAAGCGCCCCTCCCCCGGCGCTTCGCCCTTTCACTTGTAGATAGGGAGCCGCTTCCCGCTGCGGGGCCGCCGTCGAGAGGCGTTGGAGATGGCCCTTCCCCCCTGCAGTGCCCACTTCCTCCTCCTCCTCCCTCCCGCAGCCCAGTGCGGGGTCCCTCCCCTTCGCGGCCGCCGACCCGTGGGCTGTCCCGCGCCCTTCCCAGCCCCCGCCCCCCCCCCCTCCCCGGCCGGTACCTGGAAGGAGCCGGGAGAGGACGCAGGACACCGAGGTGGGCCCCGACCCTGCGAGCGAGGCTCGGAGCAGAAGCGGGTATCCAGCTAGACCGTGCCCCAGCCAACCCCCCTCGACGATCGCAGGCTCCGGGGACCTTAGAGCTGGAGTCGTGTGTGGTCCCGCCCGCCACCCCCCACGGGACAGTGAGGTTCGTCCATTGCACGACGGTGGCTCAGATGCAACTAGCTGGTAGACGGTCTCATGCCTGGCCGGGGCCTGGCCGGCTCGGCATCCTGTCCCTGGGGCGGTGTTGAGGCCGCGGTTTCCGCCGCCACCTTCAAATCCGGGGTATTTCGCTTGAACTGCGCAGAGCGCGGCCGTAGCTCCGAGAGCTCCCGGGCCTTGCAGGCTTCTCCAGGCTGGGAGCCTGATGGGCCATGTAACCAGAGGCTGCGGCCAGTAAGTGAAGAGCCGGGATGACTTTTTCTTTCTGCACCCTTCTTCTCCTTGGAGGAGGAATTTCTGTTTGGCGCTCTCTCGCCCCGCAGGCTTAACTTGGTACCCAAGTAGTGCTTGCAGGCTGTTTAAGTCGTTCTGTTTTTGTGATGATAACACTACGGACTACCCTTTATTGAGCCTCTATTTAGTATCTTTTTGACTCTCGCTAAGACGCTTGGCCAGTGTTTGCATTGAACCTTCACAACAAGGTGGGTGAGGTGTCGGGAACAGGGCGTGCTCCCGCCCTCCAGGTGGCCGAGCTGGGACTTGAAGAAGCTCCTGGAGGTGAGGACCAGGCCCCCTGGTGGAGGGGCTCTTCCCCGCCGCCCTGAGAGCGGAGGGGAGGTGAGCGTTAAGGCTTGCCCCACATCTGGTACTTTCTCTCCCGGGTTCAGATGGCTTCTCCGAAACAATGATCTTTCTCAGGCCGAGTTGCCTTCCAGATCACATGGGGCTATAAGAAGTCTGGCTTGTTTTAATTTCCGTCTTTGATTAGTGGTCTTTTGTTGGGATCTCACGATCTAAGGCCAACGAAGGGTTTCTAGATGGTTTCCTGGACCAGGCCTGTTTTAAATTCACTCTGCTTTCTGAGTTAATGAACAGCATGGCTGCTGAGCAGAAGCCTGAGGCTCAGTAGACGGGTCCCTGTTGGGTGCAGGGGTGGTGGGGAGAGTTCCCCCTCTGGACCACAGACTCACTGTCCTGGCAAAGACCAGATGCCAGAAGGACCCTGAGGACTGGGCACAGTGCCGTTGGTCCGGCCTCTCCCAGGCAGAAGTGATGGTCACTGTTTTGCCAATCAAGAAGCAGAGTGGGGGGCGGGAGGTTAAGCTACTAGAGGGCCAGAAGCCAGCTCCACCTGGCTCTGGTTTTTCTGTGATTGAGACTTCTTCTGGCTTTTGATTTGGGACTCGGGTGCCTTTGGGGGTGGCTTTGCTGTGCTCCCCACGTCCGACCCCTTCTGTCCTCCTGATTCCCTTTTCCCTTTTCTCTATCTGGGGGATGTCGCTGAAGGGCAGCCCTCCCCCAAACACACACTGGCCCTGAGATTATGTGGATAGCTTTCAGTGTTTGGGGTTTTTTGGTGGTAAAATTGGATTTAGTGGCCAGGTACCTTTTCTACCAGTAGGTAAGGCTCAGATTTACAAGTCTGTGGTCTGGGTGAGTGAGCTCAGAGTCTCCTTCCCAGCAGGTTCCTCTTGCTTGGGGGAGGGGCTGGAGGTGGTTGGGGTGCTCCCCTCCCTCCCTCTGGCTGTTCCCTCTTTCCTGCTGGATTCATTATGCCCATCTTCCAGTGGGAGTGAGCCCCTGTGTTCATCGTGGGGGAATCTGGGAGAAGAGACCAGGGAGATGGTGAGGATTTCATCTAATCGGAATAGTCTTGTTTGTACCACTCCTGTGAAAACTGGCCAGAAACTTGATTCTGCTGGGTAAACCTCCTTTGGGTTGCTGCCCTGCATTTGTGTTGGCCTTGGAAAGGAATTTGAATGAATACTCCCGAACAAAAGGAGCAGCTTTCTTTTCACAGAGGCTATCAGAGAATTGAAAGGGAATGGCACAAAGTTGGGTGTGTCCTGAAATCTGGAGACTGGCCCTGCCTTGAGTGATTAACTCACCTGAAAGGCACCCGGAGCAGGTGATGTGGGAGCGCTCTGACTGACCTTGGCTTCCTTTAGGGTAAGGTCCCCACGAGATGGAGATTTTCCTGAAAAACAGGCTTTCCTTTAATTATGAGATTATCTTCCTGCCCTGCGACGCCTCTCTTCCTTTAGTGGAACACGTGTGTGCTTGCAGACACGTGTGTGCTTGGGAAATAGATCCCTGAATTCTTTGCTGATGCCCCGGGGCTCCAGTAGGGTGGGCAGGGGGGCGGTGGTGGTGGTCAGGGATGCTAGAGACTGCCTGTTTCAAACCTCGGGTTCTGCCTGTTCCCAGAGAGTTAGGGTTAGGGTTAGCTCGGAGTGGGTTCTTTTTACCAGTTCGTCTGGTTAGCCCCAGTGTGGTGGCTCAGCGCCAGCTTGGGTCTTGATTATGCCCCGTGATTCTGTCTAAGCCCCCCATCCCCCCCTGCAGTTTTCGAACAAGTTCTCCATTCTGCTTTCCCCACGGGAAAGGGAGGGTGCATGGCAGGCTGCAGCCGTGCGGGGATCAGCCTTGGGCCAACTCACCACCTCTTAGGCCTCTGCAGTGCTCAGTGGAGAAGCTGCTTCCTTGGGGTAGTTCAGCCTGGAGGGTGGATGTGGCTGGATCTTAGGGCAACTAAACACAGGAATGTTCTGCTGCTGCTGCTAAGTCGCTTCAGTCGTGTCCGACTCTGTGCGACCCCATAGACGGTAGGCTCTCCCGTCCCTGGGACTCTCCAGGCGAGAACATTGGAGTGGGCTGCCATTTCCTTCTCCAGTGCATGAAAGTGAGAAGTGAAAGGGAAGTCGCTCAGTCCTGTCCGACTCTTCACAACCCCATGGACTGCAGCCCACCAGGCTCCTCCGTCCATTTTCCAGGCAAGGGAATTTTCAGGGATTTTCCAGGCAAGAATACTGGAGTGGGGTGCCATCGCCTTCTCCGCAGGAATGTTCTGGTGGCTCTCATAGTTTTGTCAGCTGGGGCCAGTCGAGAGCCAGATTTGCGGATGGCCCCAGAACATCTTTTGGGTCTTCAGGTGTGTATCGTTGTCCTGCCCCGGGTTTAGGGACCCCTGGCTCTGCAGAAAGGCCCCTGAGCTAGGCCCTCCAGCACAGAGCAAGGGAAATCGAATCAGTTTCCATGCGCCCATGTTGGTGAGTACACCAGGGTTCCCAAGACCCAGTTTTTCTCCGCCTTGTGCAGAGTTCTGTTTATTCTCCCCCTTCCTCCAAAATGTTTGCTGCTTTTTGCTCAGGGCTGAGTTTTTGGGTTTTTTTTCCTCTACACTCAAACATCCTTTCTTCTCATTTCTCAGCTAAGCCTGGGAATTAGAATGTGGCTTCATCTGACAAAAGCCAGGAGATTTTAGAATTAACATTGGAATTCTATCTGTAATGATGTCTTCCTGGATATTTAAGGAGGGCTTTGAACAGTGGGTGATTTTTTTTTTTCCTTCCCTAAAACTGGCCAGACGTACTCCCCCAAGTAGTGGGCAGAGGAAGCAGCTCAAAGTGGTTTGAGTTTTCTGTGTGATAATTGTGAGCTTGCCTTATTTGAGTCTCCCCGTGTCCCAGGGGCAGGAAGGGAGAGGGGTTGTGACTAACAGTTGTCCAGGTTGTGCTCTTGATGTGCGTCTCAGATGGCCTGAGAGCATAGACACCACTCATAGCTCAGCAGAACCACTTGAAGTGTACGTTGCAAGTATAACTCTGGTTCTTGGAAAGGTTTCTCTGCAGGGGAGATTAAAGGATTTTTTCCTAATTCATTTCATCCTCTTGAGCAGCAGTGGGTGGGCTGAGGTCTTGGAGGGGGAGTGATGACCAATGGGAGTCAGGTCTGGGTGCCCCTGTTAGTGGAGAGCAGGGCAGGGTCAGGGCAGGGACCACTTTCTGACAATGCTTGCAGCTGAGAGTTTTACAACCTGGTGGTTACTTGGCACATCCGCCTCCAGGCTTGGATCCAAAAGCTTTTCTCTGGGCCACCCCGGAAGCCCACTTTAGAGCACTGGTTGGATCTCAGTGTTACCTGGGCACTCTTTCTCTGATGGCATGGGAGAGGTCCCAGCAAAAGGCCTCCTTTCCCAGGATTGGGGCTGGACTGAGGGAGGAAGGGCACTGCTTCAACGTTAACACCCATCACCACTGGCAGGGGAGGAGGCATCAGATGTGACAGACCGTTCTAGAAAGCATCAAAAAAAAAAAGAAAGGATGACATCCGACCTGTGAATGCATTCGGAATTTCCTGAGCCCTTGCAAAGGGCTGTGTTGCTGAATCTGAAGCAAGGGTAAGAATAGAGTGGGCTGGGAGGGTCTGATGAGGTCATATTTATAAAGCGCTTCAGTTCAGTTCAGTCGCTCAGTTGTGTCTGACTCTTTGAGAGGCCATGGACTGCAGCATGCCAGGCTTCCCTGTCCATCACCAATTCCCAGAGCTTACCCAAACTCATGTCCATTGAGTCTGTGATGCCATCCAACCATCTCATCCTCTGTCGTCCCCTTCTCCTCCTGCCTTCAGTCTTGTCCAGCTTCAGGGTCTTTCCCAAGGAGTCAGTTCTTCACATCAGGTGGCCAAAGTATTTGCAGTTTCAGCTTCAACATCCGTCCTTCCAATGAATATTCAGGACTGATTTCCTTTAGGATGGACTGGCTGGATCTTCTTGCAGTCCAAGGGACTCTCAAGAGTCTTCAACACCACAGTTCAAAAGCATCAATTCTTCGCTACTCAGCTTTCTTTATAGTCCAACTCTCACATCCCTATGTGACTCCTGGAAAAACCATAGCTTTGACTAGAAGGATTTTTGTTAGCGAAGTAATATCTCTGCTTTTTAATATGCTGTCTAGGTTGGTCATAACTTTTCTTCCAAGGAGCAAGTGTCTTTTAATTTCTTGGCTGCAGTTACCATCTGTAGTGATTTTGGAGCCCCCCAAAATAGCCGGTCATTGTTTCCATTGTTTCCCCACCTATTTGCCATGAAGTGATGGAACCGGATGCCATGATCTTAGTTTTCTGAATGTTGAGTTTTAAGCCAACTTTTACCTTCTCCTCTTTCACTTTCATCAAGAGGCTCTTTAGTGCTGCTTCACTTTCTGCCGTAAGGGTGATGTCACCTGCATATCTGAGGTTATTGATATTTCTCCCAGCAGTCTTGATTCCAGCTTGTGCTTCATCCAGCCCAGCGTTTCTCATGATGTACTCTACATAAAAAGTTAAATAAGCAGGGTGACAATAAACAGCTTTGACGTACTCCTCTCCTAATTTGGAACCAGTCTTTTGTTCCATGTCCAGTTCTAACTGTAGCTTCTTGACCTGCATACATACAGATTTCTCAGGAGGGAGGTCAGGTGGTCTGGTATTCCCATCTCTTGAAGAGTTTTCCATGGTTTGTTGTGATCCACACAGACAAAGGCTTTGGCATAGTCAATAAAGCAGAAGTAGATGTTTTTCTGGAACTCTCTTGCTTTTTCAATGATCCAGTAGATGCTGGCAATTTGATCTCTGCTTCCACTCCTTTTTCTAAATCCAACTTGAACATCTGGAAGTTCATGGTTCACGTACTATTGAAGCCTGGCTTTTGTAGCATGTGAGATGAGTGCAATTGTGCGGTAGTTTGAACGTTCTTTGGCATTGCCTTTCTTTGGGATTGAATTGAAAACTGATCTTTTCCAGTCCTGTGGCCACTGCTGAGTTTTCCAAATTTGCTGGCATATTGAGTGCAACACTTTCACAGCATCATCTTTTAGGATTTGAAATACCTCAACTGGAATAAAGCACTTAGATCAGGCCTGATGTTGTTGAGTTGCTAAGTCATGTCTGATTCTTTTGTGATCCCGTGGACTATAGCCCACCAGGCTCCTCTGTCCCTGGGATTTTCCTGGCAAGAATACTGGAGTGGGTTGCCATTTCCTTCTCCAAGCTACAGGCATGATCAAAAAGTGGTCCCTGCACTGACCCCACCCTGCTCTCCACTAACAACGAGGCACCGGGGATCTTCCAGACCAAAGCCTCTTGCACTGGCAGGTGGATTCTTCAGCACTGAGCCACCAGCGAGATCCAATTTGAATTTTTCAAGAATCACCATCTACTTTACTTCCACACACATTTTGTCCTAATGCGCCCTGTGTGTGTGTTCAATCAATCAGTTGACTCTTTTGCAACCCCATGGACTGTAGCCAGCCAGGCTCCTCTGTCCTTGGAATTTTCCAGGCAAGGATACTGGAGTGGGTAGCTATTTCCTCTTCCAGAGGATCTTCCCTACCCAGGGATGGAACCTGAATTTCTTGCATCTCCTGCATTGCAGGCAGATTCTTTACCACTGCGCCACCTTGTTAAATTTATAAATACAAAATAAACAGAAGTAAATTAGTTGCTCTTGCCCTGAGCAATTGATGCTTTTGAAGTGTGGTGTTGGAGAAGACTCTTGAGAGTCCCTTGGACTGCAAGGAGACCCAACCAGTCCATCCTAAAGGAAATCAGTCCCGATATTCATTGGAAGGACTGATGCTGAAGCTGAAACTCTAATACTTTGGCCACCTGATGTGAAGAACCGACTCATTGGAAAAGACTCTGATGCTGGGAAAGATTGAAAGCAGGAGAAGGGGACGACACAGAATGAGATGGTTGGATGGCATCACCGACTCAATGGACATGAGTTTGAGTAAACTGCAGTCCATGGGATCACAAAAGTCACGAATGAGTGACTGGACTGAACTAAGGTGCTGTGTGCCCTGAGGAGCAGATTTCCTTTTGCATTCCTGGAAAGAGGTCAGGGAATCTTGATGGAGGCACTGGAAGGGGAGGGGTTGCCTTCAGGGGACATCCGAGAAGGCTCCCTGGGGCTTGATTGCTTTGGCTGTATAGGGTAGGAGACAGGCAAGATCTTGCTAGGCAAGATGGTGGGTGGGTCCTGTCCTAGGGGAATGGGTCCTCTGGGGGAGGGAGACTTGATCCTTTGCACCAAAGAGGTGGATGAGTCTCCCAGAGTTGGGGGGACCAGAAGGTGAAGGGGGCGGGGCCCAGGAAGGAGTGTTTGGGGTGAGAGTTCCAGGTCCTGGTGTTTTTAAAAAAATACTGCCCTACAATGGGAATTTGCTGTAGGGCTCAGGAAACTCAAACAGGGGCTGTCTATCAACCTAGAGGGGTGAGGTGGGGAGGGAAATGGGAGGGAGCTTCAAAAGGGAGGGGATGTATATATACCTATGGCTGATTCATGTTGAGAGTTGACAGAAAACAGCAAAATTCTGTAAAGCAATTATCCTTCAGTAAAAAATAAATTAATAAAAAAATGAGACTATATACCAAAAAAAAAAAAAAACAACCCCGACCTAAACAGGGCAGGGAGGGCTGGGGGGAGGCTGGCTTGGGTAGGGAGTGCTTCCTAAGGCCTAAGCAATGATCCGTTCAGGAGGTTGTTTTTAGATGGTGGAATCCCTCTGAGGGATGCCCAGTAAAATATTTGCTTTCTATTTAAGACCTGCTTTCCCTTCCTGGAGAAGGAAGACCGAGTGAGTGGTTGGGTACTGTGCCTCCTCGGCCCGAGAGCAGGCGGTGCCCTGGGCCGTGGGGTCTGCTGGTGATGGCGCTCGGCTCTTCTTCCCAGACAAGGTAAAAGCGGAGGAGCGCCTGACCCGCCCCGTCCCTGGGGGGTTTGTCTGGGACAAGGCCCCTCCCTGTCCCCTTCTCCACACACATCTGCCTTCATGTGCCCCCTTCCTCCTGCTGGAGTAGGGGCGTCCGAGCATCTGGAGCGCAGCAACTGTGAACTCGCTTCCCAGAGAACCACGTGTTGGATTTGTCTTTCTGGCACGTGGTGGGCACTCGGTCAGCAGCAGTGCCGGTGACCCGCCTTGGTCCAGCTGGGTGTCCATTGTGCCGTGGGTGTTCCTGTGTCCCCATCTGGGCCAGGAAATCATCTCCTCACAGGGTGGTTGCCCACTCCTAGAAATGGCCTGGCTGCCCCCTGGGGCCAGGCGCACATTGGGTGTGGACCTGTTACCCCACCCCAACTGTGCCACTGCTCCCAGCTGCCCCATTGGGTCAAGTGAGCGAGAAACAGTTGGGGCCAGGGGACTGGGGTTAGGGAACGTGTCCTTCCGGAGTCTGTGGAAGAGACCAATCATCACCTTCAGGGTGGCTGGTCATTTCGTGGACCAGCAGTTTCTTCTGGCTTAATTCACACTGTTAAAAGAAACGTCACTTGTAAAGCGAGATGATCCTTGCGGACGCCCTTGGGAGGCAGCCAGTGGTGGAATGCAAGGGGCCAGAATGCCCTATTGCCACGTTTGCGAATGTGCACAGCAAGGAAGGCTGATGCAGGTGGAAAGGGTTCAAACGTGAGCTGTTTGATACTCTTGTTGTCTGCGTTGGTGATGGAGGGAAAGAGTGGTAATATGTGCAGATTTGGTGGTTCTTAGGTAACTGAGTAAGTGTCCTGCCCCTGCCCAGCCCCTCCTCTGCACACTGTGTCTCGTTTCATCTAGAACAGAGAGTTGGGATTGGGGTCTTCCCCTAGTGGCTCAGACCAAAAGAATTCGCCTGCAGTGCAGGAAACTCGGGTTTGATCCCTGGGTCCAGAACATCCCCTGGAGAAGGGAATGGCTTCCCACTCCAGTATTCTTGCCTGGAGAAGTCCATGGACAGGGGAGCCTGACAGGCTACAGACCATGGGGTCGCAGAGAGTCGGACACGACTGAGCAACTAAGTACGCAAGCACTTGCGCGCGTGTGCACACACACAGGAATAGGGAGGAGTCCTCTGTGCGCTGTTTTATCAGAAGGGAGCAGGTGAGTTGGGCGCACATTCAGTGGCAAGAAGCTGGCTGTGGGCTTGGTGGTTTTCACATGAGTAACTCACAGTCCCCAGGGAGGGCTGCTGGCTGCCCAGGTGCCCTGAGAGGGTGGCCTCTGGAGCATGTGGAGCCCCAGGGCACCCTTGGCTGGGAGTCAGTCTCCTGGGGCTCCGCCTAAGGAACACCCGGACTGAGAACCTCCGGGAGGGGGTTCTCAACGCAGCCATCCGGAGCCTGCCAACTGCATGCAGACCATCTTTCTTTAAAAACAAACCACACCCCCGACACACACCCACACAACTTGAGTCTAGTTTCTGAACATTTGGCATGACCAATGATTGAAGGATTTTATATTTGAATACTCTTCCCCATCTGAATGAATAGATCTCAAAGTGGAAATCTGGATTTCTGCCTGACCCAGTCTCTCTCTTTTTTTTTTTGGCTTAAGCGGGGGTTCTACCCCCTCAACCAGCACTCAGTATTCCGAGGGACTTGAGGGAAATTGTGTGTGTTGGAGCTGGGTCTTCGTTCTGATGCACTTGACATTTAACTGTCTCTTCTGACCAGTCAGCAGTGCTCACGGGAAGGAGGCTGGTCTGAGCGTCATAGCCTAGTGGTAAGAGAAATTGTTTTTACAAATTACGTTTTGGTAACGTATGAGCCGTGCTGGCAGTGGAGCGTACTTTGAAAGTCAGTATATGCAGGCTGAGGACGGGTGCGGCGGAGTTGGTGACAGTTTTTGAAGGCAGAGGTCAGCAGGAGGCACTCCCACCTCACCACGTGGGCCAGTGAAGTCTGCCTCAACTTTTTAATCTCACTTGTGCATCATTTCATCCATGTTGCCAAGCAGATTTGGGGATGACACTTTTCTGTTTCAGAAATGCAGATAAACACATTTTGTGGCAAATCCTTTTTTACCTTGGTGAATTTATTGATCAGTATATTGATTAGTATTGAATCAATATAGAATTTATTGATTAGCTTCAGTGAGGCTGATCGCTTATGTTGCTGTATCGAGGACAGCTTTGTAGGAACACCTTATCATACACTTTGTAGGTCCCTTTTTAGGAACACCTTATCATACACTTGCTTGTTCTGTTTTAGTGATGACCTCTACTGAGGTGGTGAGACTTTCCCAATACAGGGATGGGCCCACAGTTAATAAACGATGGCACAGAATCTGAACTGGTTCTTTTTTTTCCAACACCAGGCTGCTTAGAGAATGGCTGTGTGTTCAGATAGTTCTAGGGATGGAGTATGTGTGTGTGCACATTCCAAGGCAGAGAAACGTGCAGGGTGGTACCCCCGTGTTGAGGTCTGGAGGAACCTGGGGCACATGCCCTGTGCCAGCTGCAGAGCGAACTTGAAAGGCCATGTGCATGCAGTGTCCACCGAGGATTTAAGGGGTCTCCACCTGCCTCTTGATATGAGATTGGCAACTGTGGTCTTGGGCACAAGAAAGAATTTGCCCTTTCTGGTTTGAGTAACTGGTTTCTGGGGGGCAGTTTGGGGTATTTTTTGAGTTTCAGGCCAAGCCACTTTCTGTGAGAGAAATAATAACCATTACTGTCACCCTTACCTGGCAAAGTGGCACAGAGCTAAGTGGGCCACACGTTGAAACTGTGCTTAAATATGAGAAGTGGGAGCCTTTCGGGCCCCAGTCGTCTCTTTGGGGGCTGCTTTTGGACCCGGGTTAGCAAGGAGATGACTTTATGATTTATGGTGTTTATGAAGACTAGCATACCTATCTATTTTCATATAAACATCTTAATAGAGATTAAATACAAAATAAAGCAGAATGCATGAACAGAGATATTCCCATAAGCAATGTTGTAGTGTGAGGCAGTGTAATTATGTTTTGTACACTTCCCAATTAAGCAGTTATGCATTACTGGGAAAACCACCTTTAAGAGACTGAGGAAAGCTTTATAACTTAGTAGATCAAATAAAAATGGATGTATAATATTTTATGCATAGGGTTTAAAATTTTTACAGCGTATGCTAAGGTAGCTCAATTGGGATTGATTTGTGGAAATTGATGCTGTGACATTGAGATGCATTTGCTTCTTCTGAAAATTGCCTGTTGAACAAAGATCTGCTTCTTCAGCAAATAGAGCTCCTACTGTGTGACTGATGCCAGGGCTGCCAGCAAGAGCAAGGAGGATTTACTCTGAAGTTCAGAGAACTGGGATGGGGGCAGGGTGCATCCCGAGCGCAAGGGTGGAGGGTGGGTCCTCTCCAGGCCTGGGGGTTGTTCTCCTGGCCTGAAGAAGGGCTCTGTTGTGTGGCTCTGGTGACGCAGATGGTAAAGAGTCTGCCTGCCGTGTGGGAGACCCAGGTTTGATCCCTGGGTCGGGAAGATCCCCTAGAGAAGGAAATGGCAACCCACTCCAGTATTCTTCTCTGGAAAAATCCCATGGACAGAGGAGTCTGGTGGGCTACACAGTCCATGGGGTTGCAGAGAGTCATAGGGGCATGACTGAGTGACTAACACTTTGAGTATGGAACCTTCCATCCTGGCCACCCTGGGGCTCAGCTGCAGGCCTGGGGAAGGTCCCTACCTCCTTGTGCCCTTGCGGTGGGTGGGCGTTCTTCATATCCACCTCTGATGTGTATGAGGACTCAGTGTGTTAATGCATGACAAACCCTCAACGTTGCACCCTGAGTTCTCTCCAGTGTGGGCTTTATTGTTTTTATCATTATTCTTATTCTCTCTTTGTTGGAGTAAAGAGTATAAAGTGTGGGGCAGTCAGTGGGGCTGGGGAGGCCAAGAGAGAGGGCCAGATGTAACGCCGCCAGACCCGGCATTTTATCTTTTCACTGTTGTGCTGTGCTCAGTCGTATCTGGCTCTTTGTGACCCCGCGGACTGTAGCCTGTCAGGCTCCTCTTGTCCATGGGATTCTCCAGGCAAGAACACTGGAGCGAGTTGCCATTTCTTTCTCCAGGGGATCGAACCCGAGTCTCTTAACGTCTCCTGCATTGGCAGGCGGATTCTTTACCACTGCATCACCTGAAAAGCCCTTTAATTTATTTACTTATATTTATTTTGGCTGCACAGCGTGGCTTGTGGGATCTTAGTTCCCCCACCAGGGATTGAATCCATGCCCCGGGAGTTCAGAGTCTTAACCACTTAACCACCGGGAAGTCCTGGGATCAACTTTTTAAGAATGCTATATAGATATACTTTCTGTACAGTAAAATTCACCCTTTCAGCGTGCAATTCTGCATGTTTTGTCCAACGCTGTGCAAAAGCCATGTGGTTGCAGACCAGTTTGGTCACCAAGGGAGGTCCCAGGAGCTCCTTGGGGTTCCGCCCTCCCTCACCCCGCCCACCACCACTGCAGTTTGTCCCTCTTTGACAGTAGCAAGGCCAGCCTGGGAAGTGTGGGGAAGTACCTGGGTGCTCATGTGAGGTGCCAGGGTTTTCTCGGATATCTGTCATGTCCCCTCTGAGCCGGCGGGACCCTCCAGGCTCAGCAAACAGACTTGGCCTGAGTGGATCCCACCGTGTCGCTGCAGGGAGGAACACTCAAGGAAGTGAAGGGCACTGAAGGAAGTTGGCCCAGGCTGGGCAGACTCTGTGGTTGGAATCTTTATCTGCTCCATTAATTCCCCCTGCCCCCTAAGGTGCCCCCTCCTCCTCCTCCAAGCGGGCAATACCACACCCACACCTCAGGCCTGGGTACACCTCCGGCCACTGTCCCTGGACTTTCCAGGGACACACACACACAACAGCTGCTCGCCTTCCTCCCCGGGTTCTGCCAGCCCCTCTTGGAAGGTGCCTGGGGACAGGTGCCTCCTCTGCCCACCACGGCCGCCAGCTCCAGGTCCAGAGGGCCTGGGAGTGGCCGTAGGTCGCTGGCTCCTTCCTGTTCTCTCGGTGTGGAAGTGGCTGAGCAGAGAGCCAGGCAGTGTTTGCTCTCGGGTTCCTGCATGCCCAGGCTGGTCCCTGTGCCTGTAGGGGCGCAGGGCATCCCTCACGGCCTAGCCTGGCTTCCCGCAGGTAGAGGCCAGCCCCCCAGTCTGTGGTCGAGGAGGCTGGTTGGCGGGCAGCCTGCAGGGACCAGCGCCCTTTCCTGTGGGAGGGTCAGCGGTGGGTCACCTGGGTTGGCGACTCACCCTGGAGCCGGAGTCCTGGGTTCCACTGCCACCTTTGCCAGCTCCTGTGTGTCACAGGGGACCCTGGTTTCTCTCAGGAGGAGGTGTATGATGAAGACCGGCCCCTCTGCACCCAGAGGATGTGCTTATGAGTGGTCTCCGTTGCACTTTGGGAAGGAAGCCACCGCCAGCTCACTCTTCATAGTCTTAAAATACTCTCTGTGTCTGTTCATTTGGGGAAAATTTTATGAAATGAGTCTTTGAATTTTTGAAATTGTTAAGTGGGGATCACTGCACTTATTAGCGTTACGGTTGTTGCTGGAGCTGTCTTTGCAGGGCTTGCGGTTTGTGCCTGGTGCCCCAGCGCTCAGGGCAGGGAGAGGGCTCACCGGGCCGAGTGACTCCCAGCGCGTTTTGCGTGCATTCACTGTTAGCAAACCTTCTGATGCCTGTGGGCTCAGATGCCCCCTGACCTTGATTCCTGGCCTGAGATTCCCATCGAAGCATCCTTGGCCTCTTTGGGGTGGTTGTCCGTGAGCTGACACGCGTGCCGTGAGTGCAGCAGAGATGTGACCACATGCTTAGAAGGTTTGAGGAGCTTCCAGATGCAAAGAGGTTGGAGCCTGGGGTTCGTCACTGAAAGGTTGGCGCTCCAATGGGACAAGAGCTGTTTGAAGCAGCATTTTGAACTGCTTGTCCTTGAGTGGCTTCCACACTCTTGAGGGTTCTTCCTTGCGGTGGGGGAGGGGGCGGGACACGACACTGCCAGCCCATTGGGAGACCCGAGTCCTCCCAGCCTGGGGACCCGGCTGCTGGGAGATTCTGGGGTCCAGAAGCTGCCATGACTATGCTGAGACTGCGCTGCCCTCCCATCCTTGCCCAGGGGAGAAAAGTTGCCCAAACACTGGAATTTATTAACAGGAAAAGTCAAAGGCTGGATTTTATTTAAACGGCAGGGAAGTGGTTTCTGTCCGGAGGGGCTCTAGAAGCATCTTCGGTGGTCCTGTGTACACATGACCTGCCCACCCAGGCGGTGGCTGTCTGAGTCCTGGGGAGCACAGTAGGACTGCAGTTCTAGGCGGCCCCAGGGCCTGCCCGTGTCCTTCCTGCACCCGGGGTGCCTCCCCTGTGCCCTCCTGGGGCTCCGCTCCTGTCTCTGCAGGGTAGCTCCCCAGGTTAACATAGGTAAAAGGCGGGAAGCTGCTTCACTTGCACGGGTCCTGAAATCACAGCGGTCTTGGAGGGAAGGGAGTGGGCAACCGCTGCTGAGTGCCCAGGCCCCACTAGCTTCGGCGGGCAGTCATGCCTAAGGTGTGCCAATTGTCAAGTGACTATTTCAGAGAGTGCCAATTAAGAAAGGCCTCTGCCTTCACTTGGAAACACAAGAAATATGTTAATTTGGTGAGTCTATAATAATTTTTCTTGAGCACCGGGAGTGAGCCAGGAGGGGAGACGATAAGAACAGATGCATTTGGTGCCTTCGTCATAGGAACAGCCGAGGCACCCTTCCATCTGGAGGTTGATCTTCAGCACATGAGGTTCTTTCTACACAGCTCAGTCGCCTGCAGGGACACAGCCCTTTGAAATCTTGGTGGGATTTGTATCAAAAGCCCGTTCCTTTGCATAGCTTCCCAGGTGGCGCTAGTGGTAAAGAACCCGCCTGCCAATGCTGGAGACATAAGAGACGCGGGTTCCACCCCTGGGTCAGGAAGATCCCTTGGAGGAGGGCACGGCAACCCACTCCAGTATTCTTGCCTGGAGAACCCCACGGACAGAGGAGCCTGGCAGGCTACAATGTGATCGCACAGAGTCGGACACCGCGAGCGACTAACCCTTGCACAGCTAACCAGCTGCGTGTATTGCTGGCTGTGCACAAGTCTGACAAGTTGCTTAGGTTTCGCTAGTCTTGTGTCTCACACCCAAGAATCACACCCAGGACCAAGAATCATGGTCCTGGAGGGAAGTTTCAAGGCTCTGGAAGCTGCCAGGAACACAAGAGGCTTGTCCTTTCCGAAAACGTATGTTGTTTCTATGTGGGTAGTTGGGTAGTGGTGGCTTGCTAATTTAATTTTCTTTCTTAACCTTTTGGCTTGGAGAACTTTTCTTTTTGGTTATGGTAATTATCCTTCCCTGACATGTAAATTGATTACACATTTGATTATCCACGAGCCTCCCTCTGCCTCTTATTTAGGCTTATTTTTAGCACAGTCCTTGAAACCTCAGCGTGAGACTGTCCATCTTTGGCTGTTTTTGAAGGTCGTTTTAATCAGGTGCCTCACAAGTCAACGTGGTGGGAACAAGGCCTGGGCTGCTGGGTGAGCTGTGGGTTTGCTCTGGACATCTCCAAGTTCTGAGCTGTCTTTCTTCATCTTGGTCAACATGGGGATGAGTGAACTTGACCAACTGCTGCCTGGATGGATCTGGAAGGTCTCCGACAGTGGGATTACAAGGGCCGGGGGGTGAGCTAAGGTGGAGGAAACCTGAGAGCCTGTCCCCCACCTGGATAGGACCTGTTTCATAAGGTTCAAGCTTTGCTCCAGGTCAAATTGATGTCTGTCCCTGGCTCTGTGTGCAAAAGCCCATTGCCAGCCTGGGTTTTGTAAATCAGTGAGAGCAGTGTGGCAGGGTTTGGGGGTTCAGGGGTCTCCCTCATCTTGTCCTGGGGGGCCTTTGCTGCATCTGATTGTTCTCAGAGGCCACCTAAGTAAGTCAACAGTCCCGGTGGACTCCCGGATGTTTTCTGAGCCTCACCTTGATAAAGAATAAAAACGTTTTAGTGCTTGATTTGATTTGTTTGCTGGAAGATTAGTACAAAAGCAGGAAGGAAAAAGAATGTGTGGTGGAGGTGATTGCTGGAGACTGGCAGAGGGTTATTTACGGATTTTTGCTGACAGTCCTTGTTTAAAGGAATTCCCTGCGAGATTTATGAAGCCTTTCCAATTTATTGTCTTTCCAAGTAAGGTAAGCAAATAAATAGGTTATTCTCTTTTATTATGAACCTCGCCAAAGTAAGATTAAAAATAAGAGGAAACAGGGCTCCATTTTTTTTTTTTTTCCAGCCCAGTGTGTTTCTGGAATTTGGAAAGCATCTTGGGAAGGCTTTTTGTTTTGTTTTTGGCTCGAGCACATTGTGCATTTAAAAGATAAAGTCTGACCCTTGATATTGTGTGTGCTGTTCCCCATCCTTGAGAGCTGGCTGAGCTCCGGCAGGGTACTGTGGGTGTAGGGTGCTGGCAGTTGAGCCCACCACAGTCAGCAAGGCCTCACAGGCCCCCGAACCAGCCTCCGGCTCTGAGATCAGTCACCACCGTGGCACCAAAGGGGACTCTGGGTCTGCAGACAGTATAGCGCTTTGTAAAAAAGAGCAAAATCTGTTCTGATCAAACGGAACTTTCCCTCTACTTTTCTTTGTATCTGCTTAATTTCCTCATCCCTTTCCCATTTTAATCTTCTCTGCAGTTGTGGGTGGTTTTGATATTTCGGTGAACTGTAATTTTGGTGACATTGATGTGTGAGGACCCAGGTGGAAAATTTTTTGCTTCTAGGTAAAGAAGCAGCAGGAACTCGAGACCTTGTAATAAAACAAACATCTCGTTTCCTGGTGGTGATGTCAGGGCTGAAGGTTTGGGTGGGGAAAGTTTTGACCCGACCCCTCCCAGCTGTAGCTCCCCCCGCCCTTCCCCTGCCTGGAGCCTATTTGAAGTCAGAGCCCCTTCCAGGCTGTAGGCAGCACCGCCCAGGAGACGCCCTGTTGCCGTTTTGGGAGAATGTGTTTTATGTGTCTGTCCCTGAATGTCTGTGGCTAGCGATGCTATTTTGGGGGGACTAATAGTCAGCGTTTTGGAGGGTGTCTTGTAACAGACCGCGCGATCCGAGGTCCTCAGCTCCCGGGCAGGTGGTAAGTGTTTGCTGGATTCAGCTCTCCTGGGGGCTGCAGGGGGCGGGTCAGGAGTCAGTTGGACTTACGGCAGGTAGGCTTGGAAAGATGCCCTGGGCACGAATCCTATGAAAATGGGCTCGTCTTCCTTCCTGCCCACTTCCTCCATGGCACCTGCTCTCTGGTGGGCCTTCTGTATTCTTGTGGCTAACGAGCCTTGGGATGGCAGGGCAGTGTCCGTAGCTAGCTTGGTGGCCTGAACCAGCCCGCAAGGAGCAGGCCACATAGCCAGAGGGCAGTGGACGCGCAGGTGAGCCGGCAAGGGAAGACTTCACGGTGGCCCTGTGAACTCACCAGGACAGGATGGGGAGGGGGACCAGGCGTGCTGGGTAGTGCTGTGGTGGTTTAGTCGCTAAGTCATGTCCGACTCTTGCGGCCCCAGGGACTGTAGCCTGCCAGGCTCCTCTGTCCATGGGGTTCTCCAGGCAAGAATACCGGAGTGTGTTGTGCTGAAGGGGCAGTAAAGGAAACCCTGGAGTAGTTCCAGGGAATTGTCTTCTTTAAAGGCAGTGGGTTGCTGTGGAAGGCCCTGGGGGAGGGGTTTTGGTGCCCCCAGGTAGGAGGAAGCAAAAACATGTGTGATACTTGGAACTGGGAAAGGGTCCCTTTAACTGGACCAAGTGGGTTAGGGGTGCCCAGACCCCTGGGTGCTGGGGGTCTCGTTCACCCACCCGAGGTCTGGGAAGTCCTCTTGAGGGAGCTGGGCTATGGGCTCCTTCCAGCTCCCCCCCCTCTCCCTTGGAGGCCATCACGCCCTTTGCCCCCATCCTTTTCATCATTGCCTGGACCTGAGATCACCTGAGGAAGCTTTGGAAACGAGCCCAGCCCCTCCGGAGTTTCTCAGTCCCTGGTTGCGGGGTGGAACCCTGCGTGGCAGATTAACAAGCTCCCAGGTGGCTCTGATGGGCAGTCAGGTAGAGAGGCCCTTCCCCGCCCAGCTGAGGCCACATGGCCCTTTCCAAGCCCGGGGGCTGGAAGGCAGGGCCTCAGAGAGTCGGGCAACTCCTAACTTCCCTGCCCCACACGCCGGAGGCAGGGGCAGAGAGGGGCTTCTTGGGAGGCCCAGCCCCTCAGCCACGTGTCGTTGGTGACAGATATGCCTCTGCTGCCCGGCTAGAGCGGCCTGGTTCCCCATCGCCAAGTGAGGGTCTGTGGGGCTGTTTCCTTTGCCAGGCTTTCCTGGAGCCAAAGTGCCCTCAGTTTGGCAACACAGGTGTCCGGGGAAGAGCGAGCTGCCAGGGTCCCATCTGCCTCAGGGCCCCTCCGGAAGGAAAGCGGGCGTCTCCCACCCTCGAGAAGAAACTCCAGGAATGCTAGAATCTTCTGCTGTGGTCAGTGTGTAGCTGCAAAGGAGAGTGGCTGTTGCCTAGGAAACAAAGCCGTAGGGCCTGACTCAGGCCTGTGGACCTCCGTGGGCTCCGTGCCTGGGTTGGGGGTGTGAACCCCAGGAATGGTACGAGTCTAGGGGAGGGTGGAGCGGGGAGGGTCCCATGTGTGTTTTTTTGGTAGGAAAAGAATCCTGCGCTCAGCCGTGTCTCACGGGAATCTAGGGTGTTCAGTATCCCTGCGTGAGATTTCTTGGCCTACGAAGGCCATTGTGAAGTCACCAGGACAGGAGGGAGAGAGGGGACCAGGGGGTTGGGTAGTGCTGAAGGGGGAGTGAAGGAAACCCTGGAGGAGTTCCAGGGAATTGTCTTGTTTAGAGGCAGGGGGTTGCTGTGGAAGGTGCTGGGGGAGGAGGGGTTTTGGTGCCCCCGGGTAGGAGGGAGCAAACACACGTATGATACTTGGACCTGGGAAAGGGTCCCTTTAGCTGGACCAAGTGGGTTGGGGGTGCCCCAGGACCCTTTGTGCGTGATGCCACTCGGCTGCTGCCTCTGAATTATGGAAAGAAAAGGGTCTGAGAGTCGAAAAGTCACACATCAGATCCTGGGGGGCTGAGTGCTGAGTGTTGGGGTGAAGCCATTGCCGGGGGTGGGGTCAGGAGACTGACCAGACCAGCGGGCAGACCATACTCTGACGCCCCCTCTGCCCACATGGGTGAAGAGGGCGGCAGAAAGCAGAGGGGCCTGAATGCCGCAGGGGGTCTGTCCTGACGCTTAGTCTCATTTTGCTGAAGTCCTCCTGCCCCGTTGCCCTCTGCTGTAGGTGCCAGGTGGCCTTCCATGGGTGCACTCGGGTTCCATCTCTGCTTTTTCTGCTGCGGACTCTGGTGTGAGGCTCAAAGCCTCAGTGCCCCCTCGCCCATGAGTTGGGAGCAGAAACAGTTACTTGATGGCATGGCTGTTGGACTGGAAAGAGGTGACAGGTTTAGGAGTTGGGCTGTGTAGGGCTGGTTTTGGGGAGCCCCCTTAGTCTTCGCACCCTAGGAGCGAGAGCCCCAGGATGTGGCTTTTGAATGCTCACTTTCCTTCCTTCCGATCACGTGCTTTTAAAATCTCATCTGTAGTCTTTTGTTTCTTTAACATCATACAGGTGTTGTCTTAAATGCCTTTGTCTTTGAAAGCAAACTTCGTTGCCAGTGGAAAAAAGAAAGCTGGATCCGTCTTGGGGCTGCGGCCAAGAAGTGTGTGTTGGACTCAGGATTCAGTTAAGCAGCTGTGGTTCCCCCAGGTCAGGCTCGGGCAGGATACGGCAGGAAGGAGGTGCTTCCTTGTCCCCATGTAGCTGTGGGGTTCACTTGGGTTTGAAGGTAGGCTTCAGAATTCTTCCCAAAGACAACTGAGTGATTTAATTTTGGTTTATTATAACCGAGGCAGAAATGTCATTTCAAAAGACCAGTCCACTCTTTTCATAGTGACTTACAGTTTACAGCTGTGTTCCAGTATGTTCTAATTACAGCCTCCAAACAACAGCCTTGGTTTTCAGATGAAAAAACTCACAGGACTCAGGTGAATGTGATGACCCTCTGCATTCTCTGGGGGTGTCAGTGCGTTTCCTTGTCTCCTGGTCATTGCATGCTTTTTTAAAAGCTAAGTGGATGTAAACTCACTGCCAAGATTTAACTTGGGTACCACTTACAGAGTGGTGACAGGGTGGAGACACAGACGAGAGGACGGGTGGGCACGTGAGCAGGGCTCTGGAGGAATCTGGACCCACCTTGACCTGTATCCTGCCATCCCAGACACTTCCCAAACATCCAGATATTTCCCAGCAGTGCCCTTGACCCTGAGGGCCATAATGAGCTGGCTAGAGGCAGGTGCCTGCTCTGGGCAAGAATTTGACCCAAAATCTATGCACCGTCTTTTGTGGGTACTGATCCACCTGCTGTACAGGTATTGGAACAAAACCAGGCACCTGGTAGCAGATTGTGCCTAGCTGTTTGAGCAAGATCCAGGGACCCAGAGCGCCTCTCCTTGCTGCTTCACTCACAGTCTGAAGCTCTGTGTGAGAAGCAAGCCCAGAGTCAAGTGTAGATCCATGGGCCATAAGTGGATTTGAACTAACTCACCCTTTCTGATTTTCCTCTTGTGGTATCTGTCACTTGCGGAGAAGAGTTTGTTCTCTGGGGCTGTCATTCAAAGCATCATTTTGTACCATACCATTAAGATTTTCAGAGTGTTTGCTGATTTGTGTTCATTGAAACTAAATTCATTAGGGTGATGTGAAAATAGCGCTCAACTGTTTACCAAATCGGATTCTTGTTTTTGATATTTCAGTACATCATCTGTTCTCACTTGAATGTCGTGGAATTAGTTGGTTAAGTGTTATGCAGATGAAAACTCGTGTTTTAGTGGAGTTTTTTTTTTTTTTTTTCAATTCGGATGTACTTATAAGAATATTATACCCAAGGTGCTCTATTTGCCATTTGAAGTAGAATCTATACTGATGTGAGGATGTTGGGAGCTTGACTTGGCCTTGGAGAGTTTTCAAAACTTGCTGGGATCTTGACCCAGATCCAGGTGCCGAGTCAAACTGATTGGAAACCCCCCTCACCCGACTGTCCCTCACCAGCTGGGTGACCTCTGGCAAGTCACCCAGTCCTGGGCTAGGCTCTGTGAAATTGCAATTCTTGTGTTTCTTTTACAAGGTTGGCTTGAAGACTTCAACAAGAGCACTGTTATTTCATTGGTTTTCAACATTTGGGGACTGAGTTCTGTCATAAAAACTGATAATATGGCATAGTTTAATTCATTTATTTTTCCCCCCGTTCTTGGTAGGCTTATTAAACAATGCCGAGTCTAAGCCTTGATGATATTTTTAGAGTTGATGGCCATGAAACCAATTTTGCACACCTTTTCCAATAAAAGGACAGTTGCTCAACTTTTTACTTGATTGGTGAGAGTCGAGTTGTGACCAGATTTCCATGTGAATGCCACAGCTGTGTGGTAACAAGAGAAGTTAATAGATGTATTTCCAGAATTGCTGGTGTCTCTTTTCAGATTTGGTTCAAGGTCAGGTAGCCTTGGATTATGGTGTTCAGAGAGAGCTGAAGGCCTATATTGCTTCCAAAATAAGCCTCTCTTGAGATCAAGTTGGGACGTGTAAGTGTGGTGGAGACGACCAGATGTCCACCAGAGATCTGTGCTTCGCGTCAGTGGTGGGGACTTCCTGCTACGGTGGCTGCCCCACCGCCGCCTGGGCAGCTCCTGGAGACCCCGGGCGGTTGTTGGCAGTGGAGCCCTGGGGGCAGTAGGTGTCACTTCCTGGGAGACGTGGTTAGGAAGCAAGTGTGCCTTATCCAGTCTTTCTTACCTGCATTGTCAACTGGGTGTGGCCAGTCCAGAGGAGAAAGTGAGGATCCTGGACCCTTCAATCACCAGGTGAAGAGTTGCCCACCCACTGGGAACACTGATCATTTTGTGATACAGAAGTAAGCTTTTATTGTGTTGAGTTGATATTCAATTTTGGGTTCATTTGTTAAAGCAGATAGTGTGAACTAATAACGCTGAGTTTGGGTAGTTGATTAACTTGATCATCCACCAGACCAACCCCTGCCTCGTACTCTGCTTCAGTGAGCAGGCGGCCACTTCTCCAGGTCCCCAGCCTCAGCATCATACCTTTCACTTCTCCACCTGCCGAGTTCATTTATCACTAAGTCCTGGAGATCCCATCACCCTCCCCTCTCTTGTTGCAGGGGGGCCCTCCCTGAGGGTGAGCATCCCTGCAGGGCTTCCTGCGTAACACTTGCCAAGTGATAGCCACCTAAACACGGGGTGGGGCCAGGTGGCAGTTGTTGGAGAAGCTTAGAAGCGAGCCTTGGGTCGGAAAAGTGTTGCAGTGACTTGGCATGGTGTGGCTGTCATGAAAGGCACCCCTGATCTTTCTGGGAATGAAACTGGTGGCCCCAAACACTTTCCACAAGTGGACCCCAGCACCGCATTCACAGAGCCCTCGTTCCACAGGCCTCACCTAGCTAGGGCCTGAGCTCAGTGGGGAAAGCCAGCCTGTCCCGCGAGACCTGGGACTCCTCCCAACAGCCTGTCCTCTGGGCCCAGAGACTCCCCTCTGGCCTTGAACTGCCTGGCAGGCCAAGATTGCACCTTCCCTGTCTCCTCTAGAGGAGTCAGACCAGCGTCTCCCTCTGCCTCCTATTTCATGTCTCCCAAGAAGTCTCTGGTAGAGCCTGTTATTCATCTTGTCCTGGTATCTGTTTTTGGAGCATCTGAACTAACACACATTGAATTTAAGATAAAGTAGGTCAAAGGGTCAGTGCCCAAGAATTCCTTCCAGTTTGGGAAGCAAGTTTGCCTGCCTCCACAGGGCCAGGTCTGTGCTTGCTGATAGCTCAGATCTGCCCAGATCCAAGGTCTGGGATTCCGTCGGGAGTGGGTTTCTGTTCCTCTTGTGTGACAGCAGCGACTCGTTAAGGGTGCGTTTGTTGTAGCTTTCCTGCCATCTGGAGGAAGCATCAGTAATGAAACTGTAGTGGGTGCCATGTTGACCTTTTGGAGTGTCCACGCCCTAGCTTTTAATGGGAAAGTTGCATGTATTTTCAGTACTTGATATTTTAAAACCTCTTTGGTGATAGAGTCTGGTAGGCGCAGTCCATGTGTGACCTGGTACTGGGAATGCGACTGAGGCTGAGAGGTCTGACCTATAGGACTCAGCATCTAAGGGCAGCCCCGTTAAACGTCACATGGAGTTTAGTGGCTTGTTTCCAAATGTGCCTTTGTAATCCATGTGCTCTGTGGGAACTGTTCATGGTCAAACACCTGGGAGAGATTGAAGGCGGGAGGAGAAGGGGACAACAGGATGAGATGGTTGGGTGGCATCACCGACTCGATGGACATGAGTTTGAGCAAGCTCCGGGAGCTGGTGATGGACAGGGAAGCCTGGCGTGCTGCAGTCCACGAGGTCACAAAGAATTGGACACGACTGAGCGACTGAACTGAACTGTGGTCAAAAAAAGGCTGTTCTTGGGGGTTCTGCCTTGAAGCACTGGAACCTACTGGATGCAAATGTGACTGCCCCGTGGGTTAATTCTCATTGGGTTGGGACCTCCTGTTTTATCAGCCTGCATTTGTACAAACAACCCTTAGCCTGTCCTGGGCCTCCTTGAGTTCACAGGTCTGTTTCTGGAGAGAATGGGTGTTACTTAGATGCCCGCTGCGCCTACACTCTGGTTTGGGGCGACAATCCGTCTGGGCCTCTGGGGTTTCAGCTCTTGGTGGGGAAGTGACCCTGGCCTTGTGGGTATGTCTGTGGTTGTCATTTTGCAGGTGGGCCAGAGCCAGCGGTTCCCCCCAAGTGGTCACGTGGTGCAGTGAACCCTCCAGACCGCAGGCTCAGCACCCTCCACCCCCTTGCCCGTCAGTCCATCTTGACCTGGCAGTGTTTCCCAATGGTTCTCAGTCCTTGCTCAGCTCCGCCCCTGCCTGGGTCCCTCAGCACGCATCTCAATTCTGAAGCTGACTTTTTTGTGATTGCTATAGTTTAGTTTTTCCTTTGAGATAGGACTTGGGGGAGGTGTTCAGCGGGGTGGGAATGGGGATAGATCCTAGGTGAGCCAATCCATTTGTTTTGATGGATTCACATACCTGGGTACCCCCAAGTATATCACAGTATACAGCTTAGCACCAATCCAGAAACTTCCTTCATGGCCCTGGCCAGATACCCCCTATTCCAGTCTCCCTGATCATCTCCGGCAAATACTCTCCACTCCCACGTGATTAATTTTTCATGTTCTAGCACTTAATATACATTTGTGTACACACGTTATATACACACGTATATGTACACATGCAATATTACACACATGTATTATACCACATACACCTTTCAGCAAAAGCTTTCTAAGTTCACTGTAACATGTTTGGTGAAATCTTGGGGTGTTCTTACCTGGAACAATTGCCGGTTCCTTTTTACTTGTGTAGTATTCCAACAGCGTCCACTGTATCCACGCACCTGTTGATGGACGCTTTGGCAATCCTAAGTAAAGCTGGAGTGCACCATTCTCGTACATGCCTTTTTATGGACATATGTTTTCATTTCTCTTGGGTAAATTCCTAGAAGTGGAATGTTGGGTCACAGGATAGGTGTATGTTTAGTTTTATAAAGCAGTTATAATAGTTTTACACTGCTGCCAATCACATGTGGAAGATGGAGCTGTTTTTTAAACCACTTAGCAGAACATTGGCTTTCTGCTTGAGGGCAGTATAATGGGGTGGGGGACACCTTCCTCTCCCTTGGTCCCTCCGCCAGCGAGATAGATGCAGTTTACCCCACTGCTCTGCTGGGGGTGGGCCATGGAGTGTGCCTGCTTCGGTAAAAGGCACCTTTTTGTTTTATTTCAAGGCCTGGGCCTCTTGGCTTTCCCTGGTGACTCAGGACAATCGTTGATTTTTCCTGGGCCGTGTCTCTCCTTGCTCCCATTCCCATGCCATCTCCCACCCCCTTCCCTACCTCTCAAATAACTGTGCTTTCCAGTGAAGCATGAGGGTCAGGGCCTTTGGTCCTTGGTGTTTCTTAACATTTGTGCCTACTGTTTTGCGTTCACGACTGATCGAAGTTGGTTTTCGGAGCCCGCTCATCACATGGGAGTGTGTGCATTTCTAGTTTGCTTCAGTGTGGGGGAACTGGCTGAGCAGGTGTGCTACGCAGCTCTAACCAGCCGCAGACCAGTCACCCTGTGAGCTGGGCCACTTAGGAGCCCAGTGGTCTGGGGTGTGCTGGCCTTGGGGAGGCTACTGCCAGCTTCTCCGAGTCTCTTCAGGGCCAGTGCTTTTGGGGATATGGTTTATAGGGCTGCTAGTAGGTCCTAATGAGTGGATTACATTTTACTTTTTATATCTTGTCTTTTTGGAGAAAGTATTGGTTGTCCAAAAAGTTCATGCAGGTTTCCCCGTGAGCTAGAAAAACCCAAGCAAACTTTTTGACCAACCCAATGCTTTGAGATTTAAAAAAGGAAAAAGGATACTGTAAGAAGAGATGAGATTGGGAAGGACTAGAGTTGTTTAAAAAATGGACATACAGGAACCACAGACTTCAGGACAGTTGGCTGTAAACAGTTCTCTTTTCCTGAGTTTAGAGAGATGGTGTGTGTCTTTGAGCTCATCCTAAAGAGAAATGCTTCCTTAGAGGGAGTTATGGGAATAGAGGTCCTGTAATCCCAAAGGTTCATATAGTCAAAGCTGTGGTCTTTTCAGTAGTCATACACGGATGTGAGAGTTGGGCCATAAAGAAGGCTGAACGCTGCAGGACCGATGCTTTCAAATTGTGGCACCGGAGAAGACTCTTGAGAGTCCCTTGGACTCCAAGGAGATCAAACCAGTCAATCCTAAAGGAAATCAACCCTGAATATTCATTGAAAGGGCTGATACTGAAGCTGGAGCCCCAATACTTTGGCCACTTGATGAGAAGAGCCAACTCACTGAAAAAAGACCCTTTCAAAAAAGGGTCAAAAAAGATGCTGGGAGAGATGGAGGGCAGGAGGTGAAGGGGGTGACAGAGGATGAGATGGCTAGATGGCATCACCGACTCAGTGGACATAAATTTGAGCAAAATTTGAGAGAGAGTGAAGGACAAGGAGAGCCTGGCACGCTGCAGTCCATGGGGTCTCAAAGAGTCGGACACAGCTTAGCACCTGAACGACAATATCAAATAGGAGCTGAGGGTTCTACCAGCAGCTAAGGTCTGGCAACACAAGCTGCTGCTTGGGCCGGGTCCGCGGGCACACTTAGAAGCAGTGTTGAGGGAGAATTTAGGAGAAGGCATTCTGGGAGGAGCCCTTCTAACGATGTCTGATTGAGATGGAATTTTAGACACTTCAGGCTTCCCTGGTGTCTTACACAGTAAAGAATCTGCCTGCAATGCAGGAGACCTGAGTTCGATCCCTGGGTCGGGAAGATCCTCTGAAGAAGAGACTAGCAACTCGCTCCAGTATTCTTGCCTGCAGAATTCCATGGACAGAGGAGCCTGGTGGGCTGTAGTCCACGGGGTGGCAAAGAGTCGGACGAGACTGAGCGACTAACGCTTTTTTTTTTTTTTACGCAATACTTTTTAACTAGACCAGTTGAGTTGGACTGGGTCATTCTCCCAAAATGACATTTGTCTCAACTGGATTTTTTTCTAGGTGTTTTTAGAGAAGATGATTGGAGTTTTCATTCTTGCCCGGGGATTGATGTGATTCCAACGTGGAGGTGGACAAACGTAGGGGCAGGCATGGTCAGTTCCAGGATCAGAGACTTAAGTCAGGGTCTGGACTTGGTTGAGTCTCGGACTCCCAGCAGGGTAAAGCAGTGGTGTCCACGCTAGTGAACAATCTGAGTTTGGGGGTGGGAGGGACTCGCAGTCAAGTAGCTGGTAGGCCCGGGAGAGGGTGGTGAGGTACATCTGGAGCTCCTTGGAGGGGCCGAGGAAGACAGTGATTTGGGCGCCTCTCAGTGGGAGTTCAGGCAAAGGTGCTGTCTCCTTCCATATCTGCTTTCCTAGCACTTGGTGTTCTGTTCTTGCTCTTTCTGGAACTCCTTGAAGACAAGGTTAAGTCTGTCTCCAAATCTGCCTCTCGGCGGTGCCTGCCCCTCCGTTGGTGCAGGAGCAGAATGGGTGGAGTGGTGTGGGGTCCAGCTGGGAAGGTGGACGGCAGATGAGAAGGGGCTGTTGGCCTTGACCATCAGGAAGGAGTCCACGCCAGATTTTTTGGATGAGTGCGTGTGTGTCTATATATGGCTGTAGCTACAGATATGTGTGTATACGTTGGGTTCACTAAGCTTGATAGATAGCAAGGCTCAAAAAAAAGGCACTGAAGCAGGAAGAGTCTACTGGGGTGGGGGTGCTGGACGGATGACTTCTGTGGGCCCCAGATGTGGGGAGACGGGAGGGAGCACATGTGGTGTTAACTGGGAAGGGCCCCCCTTTTAGGAGGAGACTGCGGGTGCAGGGAGCACGCAAAAGGTCTCCCATGACACATAGACATTAAGATTCAGCCTTGCTCTCTGGCTTCTCCGTGGGTGCTGGGGTCAGTTTGCAGGGTCTGGCCTCACAAGTGGTATTTACTGGCCCTTCAGCTCCACGTGGTGGTGGGTGGGGGGGGGGCGGGGTGGGTAAGGGTGGGGGTCCGCCACCCAAGGAAGGACGTACACCTGAATTCAAAGAGAAAGAGGAGTTCCAGTCCTAACACCTCTGTTTCCATGTGCTTGCTCTCTGTCAAGCCCCAGTGAGTAGAGAATTGGCTCTAAGTCTCAGGAGTTGCCTGTTTTAAATGGAATTAGAACTGGAGTTACCAAAACTTGGTGTCTCTGGAGCCTTCCTCTCCCATCCCCGAGAGAAGTAGGTTTCCCAGGGGTAAAGCGACTTGCCTGAGGTCACAGTGTAGGATGAGACGGCAGAGTGTCCGCAGCTGAGGTTTCCCAGCTCCAGCCCAGATTTGGTTGTGAAGCGTATCCTCCCAACCCTGGTCCTCTCCCAGGCTGCCCACCACAGGGTGGGTAATCTGTCTCCAAGGCTCCCTGAGTTGTGCGGGCATGGGTCTGGCCCCTGCTCACCTCCTTCCTCCACGGGCAGCGCCCCTTCCCCAGGAGGAAGGCAGCGGGTGCAGAGCTGGGCTGGCTGGTCTCCCCAGCCTCTGCCTTGATGCTTGGTTGGAGAGGGTTGTGGTGAAGTAGTGTACCTACGTTTCATCAAGTTTGGCTGAGATACAAAGAGATCGGCAGTGGAAAGTCCCCTTTCCCTGGTGTTAGAACAGACTCTGAGAGCTCTCTGTTCCTCCGCTGTCATCTCTGCTGACTCCCAGATTATCCCCATGCTGGTCCCTAGTTCTGAGGTTGCGCAGTTACAAAGAGTCTGCACCTCCGTTGGACACTTGGTATGTGACGTGCTTAACTGACTTGAAGTCCTTTGGTCTGTTTTCTTTGTGAGCACTTGTAGTTGGCCAGGGGCTGGGAAGACAGGCTTCATTCTGCTTGCCTTCCAGTGAAGATGCTTTTTTTTTACCTTTTGTTGTTCAGTTGCTAAGTCGAGTCTGACTCTCTGCAACCCCATGGACTGCAGCACGCCAGGCTTCCCTGTCCTTCACTATCTTCCAGAGTTTGCTCGAACTCATATCCATTGAGTTGACTGATGTCATCCAACCATCTCATCCTCTGTTGAGGATGAGAACCTTCTCCTCCTGCCTTCAATCTTTCCCAGCCTCAGGGTCTTTTCCAGTTGAGTTGGCTCTTCTCATCAGGTGGCCAAAGTATTGGAGCTTCATCTTCAGTTTTTTAAAAAAACTACCCTTATTATTAAAACACAGTAGTGTCATGGACCATGTGTGTTGTCTTGAGTTCCCCAAACAGTTGATGTTACAAAGACTTGCATTCCTTAAGTTGGGAAGAGGAGGGCTACAGTGTAAGGCTTTATCTGTATCTCTAAGCATTTCAGAAGAAAGATATATCTGTGCTCTGTGTTTAAATATAGCATGGTGTTTGCTACTGAGTTGGAGAAGAAGCAATTGAATATGTAGGTCATTGACTTAGAAGAATGAGTTTGGAGTTTTCCTTTGTATCTGATTAACACTGTCTTACAATTGGGCCGTTGATGCTGTGCCATAGTTGGGTTATACAGAGTTCAACGAGATACCTGGGAGGGAAACTGCAGGAATCATAAGAAATACCTTTGCCCCTTAAGGCATTCAGGGGTGTGACTTGGTGTTGGTCCCAGGGGCCAGCTGCTTTGCAGCCAGTGTGGAAGCATTAAGCCTCTGGAGTTGTATGGGGAGGAAGCATTCTCAGAGCTGCTCTCCGGAGCAGATCCTCAGGAACAAGGGGAGAGGGCCCTACTTAATCAGGGTAAATGCCAGCGGTGTATTTTAATACATGCTTGATCCAGAACGCACTGTTTGGAATTGCATATTTAAAAGGAAACTGCCACCCCCCCCTTTGAAGGTACGTGACATTTAAAAGATCTGTAGCAGGCGATAGGTTTGACAGCTTCGAATTATATTTGAAAGAGTTTTTCTTTTGAGAAAGAAAATGATTACTTCTATTTTAAATGTCATCACAAAGACATAAACATGTTTAATCAAATTATATATTTAATTTATGTAGAATGTAATTTTTATCCCCGTGGAGGAGTCGCTGGTTATTTATTTATCAGCTTTGAAGCTGGGCAGTGTTTGAAAGCGTTCAGTTTTTTTTGAGTAAATGGCTATTTAAGGGTTTATGGAACCTGAAAAAATAGTATTATGATGGAAATATGTTTTATCTGTACACTGTACCGAATGGCGCATTTTGGGGAGAGGGGGACTACTTTATGATTTCTGGGAGGCATTGAGGATAAACTCCTGTTGAATGGATTGAAAGAAGTGTGACCCTGAAGACAATAAGGCGAGACAGCAAAGATGCTCCTGTAATTTTCTCCTTCTGGGTTCTTTGAATCAGCAGGGAGGTGCCGGGGAGTATTGGGACTGACTGCCAGCTCTCCTTAAAAGGGAGACAACACACGATCTCGGGGGACAGACTCCGAACGCCACCGAAGACCTTGAGGTTGATACAGTGTGATGAAGTTGGGTCACAAGAGGCTGATGGGGAGTTTGAGGGCAGCCTCAAGGTCCCCAGGCTGCTGGAAAAGCAGGAATGTAAGCTGTGGGTCAGCTCAGATAGGTGGCTCGCTGGTTCTGCCAATCTGCTAGGACTCACCAGCTCCAGAACTTTCTCTGAGTGAGCTGGGTGCTGGAAGGTGGCCAGCCCAGCGTACAACCGCTTGTGTCAGCCAGGGACGGTCTTGCCCTGTTCGAGCCTGCCGCCTGGTGTTTTGAGGCAGCCAAGTGGGGTCCAGGAGTCCTGAGGTTCCTTGCCCACTCATTCACATGGAGCAGCCGCGGGGGCTGGCTTTTTCCTGTCCTCTCCGGAGCTGTTTTGTGAGATGTGACCTGGGGAGCCCTGGGCAGCTGGCAGCAGCTGGGCAAGAGAAACCAGTCAGTTGTGCCTGTTCCCAGGAAAGATCTTACGTAGCAAGCATCTTTGCCAGCTGCAGCGGAGAAGGTCAGGGTTCAGGAGCCATGTACCGTGGCAGCCAAAGGAAGCTGATCCCAGCTCAGATCGTGAAGCGTGTCAACAGGCTAGGCTCCTTGTAAACAAACCCCAGGCCGCCACAAAAAGGAATTGCCCTGTTTATTGGTCAGCATGCGCCAAAGGAACAGACAAAACAGGACAAAGCTACTTGTTATTTTTGTAATTGAGCTTGTCATTGTGACGTAATCAGAGAATCACATGTAAGTTGTTAAGACCCTTTACCTGGTTCTCCCCCAGTTGGTAACATCTTGCAGAACATAGTGACGGTAAAGTGACCAGGAAACTGATACTGATACAATCCACAGACACTATTTGGATTTCCCCAGTGTCACATGCATTCGTTTGGGTATATTCACTTCTGCAGCCGTGCCCCACCACAGTGAAGACGCACAACAGTGCCCCAACCCACAAGGGTGCCTCCTGTTCCCCGTTTCCAGCCACACCCACTTTAGGTGGCGCAGACAGGTCATGGCCAGCATACAAGCTTGTCAGCAGGGCTGGCTGACTTCCAAGACCCTGCTTACTCAGAGAAGGTTCTGGAGCTAGAGTGTCCTGCCTGCTCCCCAGGCCCTAAAGCCTGACAGCCTCTAATCTGTTCTCCATCTCTGTAGTTTTGTCCCTTAAGAATGTTATAGAAATGGAATCAGGTGATACATAATGTGTAGCCTTTTGGGGCAGAGTGTTTTCACTCAGCACAGTTTCCTTTGAAATTCATTCAGGTACTTGCATTGCCGGCTCGTTCCTTTTTGTTGCTGAGGAATATTCCGTCCCAAGATTTTTTAACCCAGTCTTAGACTGGAACCCTGGGTAAGAGGAAATCCATCGTGGAAACCTGAGAGTTGCAAAATGAGAGGAGCGAGGCATCTCTGGCCTCTGCTTAGCTTACCCGCATCTTGCAGCGGATGTCCATGGGGGTGATGTTTGAAGAAGCTTGTGTGCTCTGATAGCTTGGCTGGTTTGGGGAACCAGTGGAAGGGCCTGCCTTCAGCCTGTGAGTTTTGTTCATCTGTGCTGTTGTGTTTTTGAACTGTGTACACGGACTGAAACAAAAGTTGGGATAAAAGGTGACTGGATTTTGATATTTTATGATTAGCATTGCTGCTATAAAAATAACCAACGGGAGTTCTGGTCTGGTGCACGAGAGAAGTTGAAAACTCCGTGAACATGATTTCTTTAGAGGAAGCCCTGAGCACCTCCCTTGGCATTGGCATGCCTTCATGAGAGCTGTGAAGTGGCATAGCCCCAGAATCTACTTTCACAGGGAAAGTTTTGAGCTTTTGTTCCCTCAGAAACTGGGTGTATTTGCACTGTGTTAAACATACATGCTTGTGTATTTACACACGTGTCCCGTCAGTGAGGAGAGCATTTATGAAGTTATTACCCCTATGGAAGGTCATCTGTATTTTCAGAGTTAATGAGTGCAACAGAGTGATTCGGTATGTGAGGAAGTTCGTTGATAATCCTGTGTTACTTAGCCTGATACATATGAATCAGGAGGGTTGTATCATCAGGCTGTTTGTAGGGGGAGGTTCCCTTTCCCGACAAGATGCTCTCTGAGGTCTCATCTGGCTCTGGGATTTATTCTTTCCTTTTTTGGCTGCACTGCACACCATGTGGGAATGTGGGATCTTAGTTCTCCGACTAGGGATCGAAGCTGCGTCCTCTGCAGCCATGCATGGGAAGTGCAGAGTCTTAACTGCTGGAACACCAGGGAAGTCCCTGGGATTCATTCTGAGGACTAGAATTTGTTGCCTGTAGAGGAAACTTATTTTGGCCCCGTGAATTTCCTTTCCGTTCGACCTTGGGAGTCTTCACTCACGTTTGTATTTGCGGAGTTGCACTGCGTCCTGCTCCCTGCGACATGCCTAGCGCTGTAAATGGATTTTAAAAAGTGAGGTCGTCTCTTTGGTTGCAGGTACAGCAGCCGGTCCATTTGATGGCAGTGAAGCGCTTCATTTCACACCAAAATCTCCCCTGAACCTATAGGTTTGGGTTTTAATACAGTTGTTTTGAAATAAAACAGAATTTCCTTTAGGCCTTTCTTCTTCCCAGGACTCTGGATTCATGAATTATCCTTGTCCTGTTAGAAAAGCATTTGTTAAACAGTAGAAGTGTTCACAGATACATGTTAGAGCTGAGTGCTTTATCTGTGGCATCACGCGTTCATCCCACTGTGGCCCCTCATTCTAGGTAAGAACGGTCATGTCCTGGGTTTATTGGTGAAGAAGCGAAACAAGGGATCAGGCAGCTTTTCTGGGGCCGCTCACAGCCTCCTTCAGTGCTCTTCGCTAGTGGCTGGTCTCCAGGTTCTCCAAGATAAAAATTATGTTGTCCCTGCTCACCTTCCCTGGTGGCAGCCGTCAGTGTTTCCCTGGTGGCTCAGATGGTAAAGAATCGCTTGCAGTGCAAGAGACATGGGTTTGACCCCTGGGTCGGGAATATCCCCTGGAGGAGGAAATGGCAACCCACTCCAGTTTTCTTACCTGGGAAATCCCATGGACAGAGGAGCCTGGCGGGGTACAGTCCATGAGGCTGCAAAGAGTCGGTCACGACGGAGGGATTAACGCCCTTCACTGCTCACCGGGAGCTGACCAACTAACCAGTGACCAACCTGTAAAGTGGTCGGTGCCCGTACAGTATAGAGGTGGAGATGGGGAAACAGTTGGTGAGAGCTGGGGTCTGAGGGGTGTTAACCAGCTGAATTCATTTTTACCCAGCTTCCTCCCAACTCGATATTCTGCCTATAGTCCCATGATCAGTAGCAGCTGGTATCTAAATCTAGTCACTATTTTTGTGAGTAATTTTTCCAGGGCTTATGAATGCAGCCGCTTGACTCTCAAGTCATATGTGTGTGTGTGTGTGTGTGTGTGTGTGTGTTTGTATTTTTTGCTTTTAGACACGACTAAGCGACTTCACTTTCACTTTTCACTTTCACGCATTGGAGAAGGAAATGGCAACCCACTGCAGTGTTCTTGCCTGGAGAATCCCAGGGATGGGGGAGCCTGGTGGGCTGCCGTTTATGGGGTCGCACAGAGTCGGACACGACTGAAGTGACTTAGCAGCAGCAGCTCATTCTTCTGCAGTCTAGTCTGTAGCCAAGAACTTGGCTGGAGCCTGCCAAGGCCACCTTGTGGCAGTGCCATCCTATCCTGCAGGCCCTGGGGAGAGTGGGTTCTGAGCTCCCCGTGGGAGTCAAGGGATCCCCGCTGCATTGGTGCCCCTTCCTCTGCCCCTCTGGGCTTCTTCCAGGTCGATTGGCTCCTGGAATTCAGATTGATGTGTTGGCGTCCATACGAGGGACACCTTTCTGTTTTGTTTTAAATTTTTTTTAACGTTGTTTTTTTTAACCCCCACTTTCTAAGTCTTTTTGAATTTGTTACAATATTGCTGCTATATTTTATGTTTTGGTTTTTTGGCCCCGAGGCATGTGGGATCCAACCCGCACCCTCTATATTAGAAGGTGAAGTCTTAAGCACTGAGCCACCTAGAAGTCCCATCACCCTGTTTGTAGATTAACTTCATGAGCTTGAAGAGGATGCCTTACTTCCTACTTCCTTTTGGACTCACCTGCACAGTGCAGCAGTTACTTAAGGGCTTAGATCCTAAATAGAGCCAGGAACCGTCGGCAGCAGCTCCGTTTCTGTATTCCCAGCCTCAGCTCCCTCTCCTGAGGCAGAAGCCCACACAGACTCACTGTGCGTTTTCCAGATTGTAAGAGACCTGCCTTTACAGAAAATGGAGAAATCGAGGAAAATATGAAGACTGTTTTTATGATCCAAAAGCCTTCTATTTTAAAAATCACCTTAGCACGGAAAAATAATTTCTCTTAACGCTTCGGGTGTATTTTCTGTCTCGTGCATACATGCATACACTAAGAAGTGAAATTCACTGTTTAAAGAATATTTTTTGAATAAGATTTGGAGTCTGTTTGCTTTTCCATTTGACGTACAAGTGTTTCTCCTAAGTTATGAAGTGTTTTTGAATTTTTAAAACTGAGTAACCTGTTGAGATTACATGTATCATAATATATGTAGGTATACCATGATAGCTGTTTGTCATGTCTACAGTGTCGCAGAAATAGTTATCCAACTCTTTTCTGTTTTAGGGATCATCTTAGGTGGTTTGTATTTTTGGTGTGGTATGTGGAATCTTGGTTTTCAGACCAGAGATTGAACCCACGCCGTTTGCATTGGAAGTGCAGAGTCTTAATCACTGGCTGCCAGGGAGATCCCTGAGATGATCTATTTTTATTTTTATCTAAATCTTGGCTCCTCCTCTAGTTATTGTCTAAGGGTAGAATGAGCTGGGGGGTGAACTCTTAACTTTTCAGAAATGGTGCCCTTTCATACTCCCACTGAAGTGGTGGGACTTGGGGGGTGTTTGTCTCACCAGCTCTTCAAACATTCTATTCTGCCATCCGTGGATTTTGCGTTAAAGATCCTAAGCTTAGTGTGTTTTTTGTCTCTGTGTTGAGCATCAGGAGACATGCTTGCTGTCTGACCCCGTGCGCCTGCTCAGTGGGGTACCCGATGAAAAGGAATTCAGCACACCTCTTCCGCACTCTGCAATCTAACAGGGAGAAAGCTGAGGCCAGGGTGTTCTTTCAAGATGCCCCACTGGTTAGTGGTTGCTACTTGCTATGTTCTCTTTGTCAGCTAGCCCATCTCTCTCCCAGTCCTGGCAGGTTCCGGAACCTCTCCCAGAGGTGGAAATACCTGGGCCTGTAGCTTTCTGGTTCACTTGCTGTCTGGATCCACAAAAGGCCACTTACAGTATCTCTGATTTGCCTTATGGACTTACACCCCTGTTGCCTGATGCATTGAGCCAGGCTGATTGTAAGGGGGTCCTTCCCCAGAAAGGACTCTCTACCCCTGGGCATTTCAAAGTTAACAAGGCGGCTTCACGGCCTGTCTGACATTGGGACAGATGCTCGGGGTCACAGCCAGGCTTCTGGGAGCTGGGGGTCAGACTGCTCAGACCAGCACTTCCACGGCCAACTGGGCAGTTTAGGGTGTGGGAACGCTGCTTGAATTCACAGGATGACGTCGTTGTGTGTGTGGGTTGCTGCTCACGGCTCCACTTTTTTTTCTTTCTTTCTTTCAAAACTTGGCTCACATCCGGCCTGAGCACCCCGTCGATTTGCTTTCCATGTTCATTTTTCCAGCTGTATCCAACCTTACCCCCCCCCCCCCACCCCCCGCCCCATCCCGATGCTCTTGTTTATTTCTCCATCTCTGGAGCCACTGAGAGAGAGGCTTTCTCCAGAGGATTGAAGGCCAGCTAATGCTATGAGGCTAGGCTCCTCCCAGTCACCTAGCCCGGCTCAAATCTGCTGGCTCTGAAGGGTGGGTGCGAAAGCAAAAAGCTCAAAGACAGCCGAGGAATGGACACATTAATTGACTACATCTGAGACAACACTGAGAAAATATCCTATTTTGTTTTCCTTAAGAAAGTGGCTGGGTTCCAAGACTTCCCTTACAGTTTTCCACTGGCTGTCCTTATATTTGAAGACAGAGTTCTGAAATCTTGGCTGTTGGGCCTCTTCATGTTCTTAAAGCTTAAACCCAGCTGAAGATATTTAATATTACAAAATTTCCATAAGCATTCCCTCTGCAAAGACTGGATGTGAAGTTTGTGCCTGGAGGGCAGGTTTCTTCTTGAAGCTGAAACTCTTGGACGTGGGGGTAACCATGAAGTGTTGATTTGACCTTAGGTGTCTTGATAGTAGCGCAGTTGTATCAGGACATGGAATATTAACTTTCAGGGTCCCCACCCTGCCTCAATAAAGGGTAATTGTTCCCAAGCTCATTAATATGGTTTATTCATTATTAGGCAATCGCATATGGAATTGAATCCTGGGAAGGAATGGCATGGCTGTAGAAGGGGAAGGCATCTCAGGTCATACCGTGTTAACTCTGTCTTGTCCAGCCTTTCCGTCTTTGGAGGACGTTGTCCTTCCCTGGTGACAACCAGTCCAGAATTCCACACTGTTTTATGCTTGGTGGGCCAGGTCTTTCTGGGGGCTGTGTTAATATTGAGAGGCTGGGCCCCACCCCAGGTGACTTGGGTCAGCCTGAGGTCCTGGTTGGGGTCAGATCACACTTGTGTGGCCCTGAGTTCTGAGCCCAGGGGCAGAGGTTGGGTGGGGGGCGGGGCCTACATCCCAGCAGCCCCTGGCCCCTCCCACTCAACCCACCTCACCCCCTGCTGCTCAGATGCCCATCTGTGCTCCCAGCAGCCCCTGATGTACGCAGCTCTGGTCCCCTGACGTACGCAGCTCTGGTCCCCTGACGTACGCAGCTCTGGTCCCCTGGCCCAGCCGAAGTCCGAAACCGTTTGTTTCTGTGCTGGATGATTGTGGGTCCCTGGATGTGGGGGAGAGCTGCTGAGGGTGGTCAGGTGTGAATCAGGAGCTGGAGGGGTTGCGTGAGGGCCCGGGCTGTTCAGGGGTCACACGAGCTGTGCTCCAGGAGCCCGTGGCCTCAGATTGACACCTCTGTCTGGCTGTCCCTCTGTCTGGGTGTGCCTCTCTGGCCAGAGGGCTTCTTTTTGCTGATAGGGGTGGGTCGGTTCTGCAGGGCAGGCATTTGGTTTCTCTTGGGGGCTTCTGGGTTCCATGTCTGCTTGAGGCTTTTCCCCACCCGCCACCCTTGAACTTGAGATAGTCCGAGGCCCTTCGGTGGATACACGGGGAAAGCCCCTGGCACCCACTTCCCATGCCCTCACATCCTTACTGTGACCCCATCCTGGAGGGTCACTCCCCTTTTGCACAGATTGACACGGTGCTGTGTGGCTGGTGTGTGGAGCGGGAACAGTGAACAGGTTGACTCAGGGCTGGCCTGGGGTGACCTCCAGATCACCACGGCTCCCCAGGACTGGCTTTTGTCTAGAGCTGGGGCTCAGGTTCCGTGTCTGTGGGTCCCTCTTGCAGCAACCCATGGGCAAGTGGTTCCTTCTGCCTGGGGCGCAGGTGAGCAGCTGGATGCCCCAGGGTGGGGCCCTGCGGCTGTGGGCAGCTGGCCAGCATTTCCGAGAGTGACCGTGCATCGCTTCAGTCATACTTACTTTAAAAAACTTTTGCTTTTGTTTTGGTATAGCCAGTTAACAATGCTGTGATAGTTTGAGGTGGACAGCAAAGGGACTCAGCTGTACCTACACATGTATCCATTCTCCCCTGAATGCCCCTCCCATCCTGGCTGCCGCATAACATTGAGCAGCGTGCTCAATGTTACAGGAGGTCTTTGTTGGTTGTCCGTTTTAAATGCGGCGGTGTGTACCTGTCCATCCCGAACTTCCCCAACTCCCCCTTCCCCTCGTCCTTCTCTCCTGACCACCCTGGACTCGTCCTCTTGAGTCTGTGAGTCTGTTTCTGTTCTGTAGATAAGTTCTCGTGTGTCATTTCTTTTTAGATTCTGCATCTAAGGGATGTCATACGCTGTTTCTCCGTCTCTGACTTCACTTGGTATGTTCAGTCGTAAATTTGATAACAACAGGCGCCCCCTTGAGAGGGCCCGCCAGCAGCATCTGAGCCGAGAACACTGACGAGCGCGAAGCCTGGGGATCTGGACCGTTCTCCACCCGGTCCCGTGTTCCTTTCCTGAGCACAGCCTGGCCTCTGGACTCTCACCATGGGGAGGGCGGGTCCACCCTGCCGACAGGGAGCATGTGGGTCCCTTCGTGACCTGGCGAGAGGTACTGGACTCTTCAGCCAAACGGGAACCATTTATCTCATAAGGCGAGCAGAGACTGGTTTGGTCCTTAGCTGAGGCTGGTGATGACACACTCATGTCGGAGTCACAGGCCAGTATCTGATGACCACTAGCATTTACTGAGCACTTGCTGGACCCTGGCCTTGTGCCGAGCCCCCAGGCATGATCTCTTCAAAAGGACCTGATCAGCCATGAAGCAGACAGGACAGCTCAGATGGGACAGAGTCCCAGGCATTGGTCACCTCGACCCGAGGAGCCTGGGATTCTCTGTGGTGTCCTGTTAACTCCACACTCTCCCCTCCATTCCTCCCCACTCGCCCCTCTACTTACTTACTGCAGTAAATTTGTGATTGCCTGAGGAAAGAGTTTGTGGACTACTTGCTGGCTCTCTATTGAAGTGCTAAATTTTTAAAATTCATTTTTGGCGGTGCTGGGTCTTTGTGGCCACTCACAGCCTTTCTCTAGTTGGCAGCAAGCAGGGGCTACTCTCTGGCCGCGGTGCAGGGGCTTTCATTGCCCCCACTGGTTGCAGCGCTGGGGCCCTACTTGCTCCGCGGCATGTGGACCAGGGATCGAACCTCTGTCCTTCGTATTGGTAGGCGGATTCTTAACCACTGGACCAGCAGGAAAGTCCGGAAGTACTAAATGTGAAGGGGCCCCCCTGGATCCGAGATAAGCACAGCGTGAAGGAGGGCGGGTTCCAGTTAAGACCCATGTTCTCTCTGCACCAGGTTTTCTTGCTTCTGTCCACAGTTACCCCTTGAGGACCTCCTCTTCTGCTCACAGATGTCCAGGCCAGGCCTCGCTTTTGTTCACTGGCCACCTTGTTCCTCCCAGCCAGAGGGAGAGGAACAGAGGCGCTTTCCTTGGAAGCCTACCCCCACCGCCCATGGCAGGACAGAGGACAGGCATTTCAAAGCTTCCGTGACCCAAATGTGAGTCCAACAGAGCAGAGAATCCAGGGGTTCAGGCAGGCCCCGGGTAGTAGCAGAGCTGACTCATCACAGCTTTAGAGGCATTAGAAATAGTTCATCCATAGTAAGTGCCGATAAGTGGGCACTTTGTGATACCTGCCACAGGTAGGGTTGGGGGGGGAGTCCCAGGGAGCCCACGCTGGGCTACCCGCGTGCCTGTCTTCTCTGTAGAGTTTGGATGGGGCAGGACCTTCATGCAGGGCACAGAGCGGAGCACAGTGGCAGCGCCTTGAGAGAGCAAAGTTCAAGTGGGAACAGGGCTGGTCCTCCCAGAATGAGCCAGGGTAGAGCCTCTCAGGACCCCTTGCAGACCTTTTAGAGTGCATCTCATTCAGTTTTAACTGTGGACCTAAAAGGTAATTTTCATACGCTCAACTCAGGATAAGAAGAAACTAAAAGTCCAGGTGGTGGGGACCCTGCTAGGCAATGCGTCTCAATTTGTAAGTTTCCTGCATGAAAACCCTAGCCTTGGCTCAGACCCCTGCAGGCCCTGGGTGCTGCCCCTTCACGCGCATGGCGGGGTGTGTGTGTGTGTACGTGCATGCACGCGCTCACACCTTCCTCATTATCAACTGTGGCGGAACACACTTGCCAAGTGATGTTTAATAAATTCACCCAGGTTACTGTACAAAAATAGATGCCCTTTCCCTTGGCCAGATGAAGCTGAGTCAACTTGGAGCTTCCTGGCATTTACTGGCTGAGGCCGAGTTTTGTACTTGGTGAAACAGCCCGCTTAGGTTCCTGGGGCTGCTGGTGGAGGAGCGGTGGTGATTTTAATCAGTGCAGTCATTTCTGTGTCTTGTTGTATACTCCTGGAAGTTCTTAGAGGAATCCTGCCAGGAAAATTTCCCCTGGCGAATCCACGGGGCACGGCTCCCCGTTGAACTGTCATCAAGTATCTGCGGAAACAAAGTGTTTTTGAATTTTTAGCCTTTCTGTGGCTCCAGCCTTTTTAAGTACTTCTTTTCCACCTTCAAGTAACAATGGGCACTCGCTTTAAAGATTCTGACAGTCTTCCAGGCTTTTTAATGTTCTTAATCTGCTAAAGGAGCTGTCACTGTTCACTTGGGCAGACTGCAGGCTCTTCCAAATTTTTGGCTTGAAATTCCGTGGAAGGTCACCTCCTCTGTGAGGCCTTCTACACAGGTGGGGTTGTCTGTTCCCTATTAATTTTACTGTGAAGCATCTCAAGGAGAGAGTCCGTACCCACCCCTAAGACTGGGTAGATTTAACATGTCGCCTTTGTCGTCAGGCCTTCGTTGAAAAGAATGTTACTGACACGCGTGCGTATACACACACACTTGTCTGTTGTTGTTTAGTGGCTCAGGCATGTCCGACTCCTCTGCAGCTCCATGAACTGTAGCCTGTCAGGCTCCTCTGTCCATGGTTTTCCCAGGCAAGAATACTGGAGTGGGCTCCCATTTCCTTCTCCAGGAAGTCTTCCTGACCCAGGGATTGGAATATCCACACCTCCTGCATTGGCAGGCAGATTCTTTACCGCTGAGCCACCTGGGAAGCCTTTTAAACAGATATATATATATATTTAATATGATATGTATTATATATTATAAGTAATTTTTGTTGTTGTTTTAGTTAAATGTTTGATTTCCCACTGTGTTCCATGTTTGATTTCCCACTGTGTTCCAGACCTGGAGGACTTTGGAGATGAATGATGTGTAATCAAGGCATTAAAATACTTCAGAGATTTGATGATGTGCAGAGTATGTCGCAGCCTGGCAGTCTGACGTGACGGTGTTACAGAAGATGTCCAGGCGATGGGATTTGAAGGGTGGATGAGAGTTGGTTAGGCAGGTTCTCGCTGCTTCCAGAGGATGTTTCCTTGGCTGTAATAGATACTTAGTCAAGGAAAGTGTCATTAGAGGCTTGCGACCATTGAGAGCCCGTGACTTATCCGTCCCTTCCTAGCACGTCAGAGATTGGATGTTTCTGCTCTCCCCACCCACTCCCTTGAATTGGAAAGTTTGGGGTGTAAGGCAGTGTGGGGCACGGTGGGCGTGAGTTACTTCTTGCCTTTGGGTATATGCTCGCCCTGACCATAGAGACCGCCATGTTCCTGTTCTTGACTGGGTGCTAATGGACAAGCAGAAGCTGGCTGGTGTCAGGGTTTGGACCCTTCCTTCCATTAGAAAGAGCACAGGAATATGGCATTCTTTCTTTCTTTTTCTTTTAATTAAAAAATTATTTATTTGTTTGGCTGTGTTGGGCCTCAGCTGCACCATGTAGAACTGTTAGTTGTAGCACATGGGAGCTAGTTCCCTGATCAGGGACTGAACCTGGGCCCCTCCCTGTATTGGGAACGTGGAGTCTTAGCCATTTGACCACCAGGGAAGTCTCAGGAGTATGGTTTCTTTTCAGTGGTTTGGAAAGTAGAGTGCAGATGGGAAACAGGTTACAGTAATTTCATACATTTTTAAAAAACATCAATCAACCGTGTGAATCCTGCTTGATTGTAAGGGGAGCCTGGAAATGGTCAGGGTCGGCTGCAGCAGTTCTTTCTCACGGGACTTGAGAAGGACTGCCCGAAAACATGAACACCCCTGGTGCCTGGCACCTCTGATGTTGCAATTTCTGTCCTTCATGGGAACGGCACAGAGAAGACACGCCTGCGCCCAGGTGTTTGCCTTTTCTATCAGTCCTGGGAGTTGTAACTTCTGCGTCCACCCCCCTTACTGCTCTGAGTGTACAGGAAGTGGTTCAGGTAATGTGGAAGGTCCCATATATTTCCTCTTCGTTCCACGTGTAGTAAAATAGATGTGAGTGCTGTTTAATGCATCACCTCGTTTCATATTGCATTTGCCAAGAAAGTGCAGTTTTATTGAACATTAGGATTGAATTCTTAACTGAGTAATCAATTTCGGTAGTAAGTTAAAATGCCTTCTATTAATGACAACTGCAACCGTTAATCAGTTACAGTGGATTAACAGTTGTCAGCACTTATGCTAATAGCACTTATAAACCATGGGATTCTGGTTTGCACTTTATAATTCCATATTTCTCAAACTGCTGGTAAGATGGTTTGCTTGAAGGTATTGATTGTTTTGTCCCTTTGCTTGCTACTTGGAGATGTAAAGAAGTTAAATGACATTTTCACGGCGATGACACAATATCACCTTCTGGTTTTGCACACTTGGCTTCACGTCAAAATAGATGGAAAGAGATCATTTGTTCTGGTGCTCTACTGTTTAATTTGATCTGGTGTGTGACTAAAGCAAGACAAATGGTATTTTTAATGAAACCATTTAATAACCTCTGGTAGCTTAGAATCGAAGGCATTGGAAAAATGCAATTAAAGGATGGCTAGATGTAAACAACAAAGAAAGAAATCACTGCCTCAGCTCCACTGACCCATTTCATTTTTGCTTTCAAGGTTTCATCGCCTTAAATGGTTTTGAACCAATGAAGCTGGATTCTCTTAAAAAAGACGGACAGCTCATCGTGTGAACTATAGAGTTTGTGGACAAATTTATGTTGGTGAGTTACTATAAAATGGCTCCAGGTAAAAGTTCAGGTTTTTCAAAAATCCCCTTTGGAATGTGTTTTCAATTTGTTGATGACTATGGATCTCCGACAGCCTCTGGATATTTCATTGGGACGTTTAATAGCGGGATCATATTGATTGTCTTTCAATTAATTGCATCTGGTATTTTCATTTATCAAAAGCAAAATACATGTAATTAACTCTGAAGCAATACAGTTCAGTGTAAAGTGATGTTGCTGCGGTCGCTGCTGCTATAGAGATAAGTCAACGGAAATTACACTAGGAAACTCGAGTCAGGATGGAGCCGTGTTAGGGCTTCTCGACATATTAATTACAAAGAATAAAAATGAATTAGGGAAATAGTCCCATGCCATGCTGAGTGGCTCGAGCAAAATGGTAGATGGACGTCTTTAGGAAGAAAGCAGCTTGCTGATGCTGGTGCATCTTTAATGAGCTAAGAGTCTGAGAATTAGAGACCTCCAGGATGTCCTTTTTTAATTTTTTGCCACAGCCTCACAGGGCTACGGGATCTTAGTTACCTGAAAGAGAAAGTGTTAGTCACTCAGTCGTGTTCGACTCTTTGAGCCCCCATGGACTGTAGCCCGCCAGGCTCTTCTGTCCATGGAATTCTCCAGGCAAGAATATGGCAGTGGGTAGCCATTCCCTTCTGCAAGGCATCTTCCAGACTCAGGGACTGAACCTGTGTCTCCTATGTTACAAGCAGATGCTTTACCATTATCTGCCCGGGGATTAAACCCGTGTCCCCGCAGGGGAATTAACCATTGGACCACCAGGGGAGTCCCTCAAGGATGTCCTGAACATAGAATTATTTCTCTCTGGTGGAATGGATTAGGGATGTGGGTGTGTTTTGAGGAGACCCTTCAGTTGCCGGCCCTCATGTGGAGTGTGGTTGAGAAAATACGGATGGATAGACTTCAGTCCCCTTCCTACCACCAGAGCAAGGACTTGGAGTGGGCAGGGTGAGGGGGCTCCTGAGTTAATTTCAATGTGCCTCTAGCCATTTCCCACAAAACCTTTACAGAGTCTCAAAGTGCCAACTTCTCAGAAATGATTGATTTTCATCCTGCTAGGGGAAAAAAAAAATTTGCTCCTTGAGCTGACAGTGTCATTTTAAAGCCAGGGAAAAAAAAAGAAGGTGAGCAAAGCTTCTTGGTGTTCTTTCTGTCTAGGCCCTGGGTTTACTCCCTGCAGTATTGAGTAGGACAGACCATCTCTTAGCTGTGGGTCAGAGGCTCACAAAGAATTTGTGTAGCAGCGTCCGTGCCTGGGACTCCTAAGCAGGTCCCTGTACGTGGTCCTAGAGTAAATGTTAGTAATAACACACAAATACACGCTGCCTTTAACATGTTAGCCTTAGGCGGCCTGGCTTTGGTGGGTGGTCCTGCCTGGGCGTGAGAAACTGACCCTCAGTCTCAAGCCAGCCAAGGGGGCGTGGCCAGGAGGGGTCTCCCTGTACAGTCTCCCCCCATCCCACAAGAGAGGAGAGTCTCTTGTGGGCCCTGGGGCTGCTCCCCCGGACCTCGGCCTGCAGAACCTGCTCCACGGCAGGTCCCTCCTAAAGGCCTTTATTTGTGAAATGGGTGGTTCTACTGCAGTGGTCCCCGTGAGCCCCCGCCTTGTCTTGGGTTGGCCAGAACGTTTGTTTAGATTTTTTTTCCGTAACATCTTATGGAAAAATCCAAACGCACTTTTTGACCAACCCAATAGACGTCCAGAAACCTTTGCCAAGAGTTGTCTGAGAAGGCTGCCCGGCCGAAGGTCGCAGCAGAGTGTGCAGGTCACAGAGGGTGACTTAACAGAGAGGGCTCCGTAATCTTTGAGCAAGTCTCTGTTTTGAGGGGATGAGAAGCTAGAAGTAATCGGTGAACCTCCTTTGGGACAGTGGGACATGGGTGTGTCTATTTTAGTCATGGAGGCCTCTCAACCATACACGCTCAATTTGGCCTTTGAAAGCCAATATTTCTTTTCTTTTCTGTCTGCCACTCATCTTGTAAAAGAAGCCTTTGTTTTAAAGACCTCATGTGCTGTAATCTGCCCCGGGTTCTTGGGCAGGGACGTCATCGCACACATTCTTTGTGGACCTGGGAGAGTTCCAAGACAGGGCCCTGGGGCTGAAGATGTGTTCAACGGCTCACAGTGATGTAGATCCTTTAGGCTCCCAAGCACATCCAGTTCCACGTCCAAGCACTGGCAGTGCCCAACCCAAACATCGAAAAAATGGTTAAGTAACAGCATTTTCATTTGATTCAGCCTAATAATTGTACCAGTGCAGGATCCTGTTGATCTGTGATCTCTATCTCAGAGAGAGGAACATTCAGTTTAGTTCAGTCGCTCAGTCGTGTCAGACTCTTTGCGACTCCATGAACCATAGCACGCCAGGCCTCCCTGTCCACCAACTCCCAGAGTTCACCCAAACTCATGTCCATCGAGTCAGTGATGCCATCCAGACATCTCATCCTCTGTCGTCCCCTTCTCTTCTGCCCCCAATCCCTCCCAGCATCAGGGTCTTTTCCAGTGAGTCAACTCTTCGCATGAGGTGGCCAAAGTATTGGAGTTTCAGCTTCAGCATCAGTCCTTACAAAGAAATCCCAGGACTGGTCTCCTTTAGGATGCACTGGTTGGATCTCCTTGCAGTCCAAGGGACTCTCAAGAGTCTTCTCCAACACCACAGTTCAAAAGCATCAATTCTTCAGCGCTCAGCTTTCTTCACAGTCCAACTCTCACATCCATACATGACCACTGGAAAAACCATAGCCTTGACTAGACGGACCTTTGTTGGCAAAGTAATGTCTCTGCTTTTGAATATGCTGTCTATGTTGGGCATAACTTTCCTTCCAAGGAGTAAGCATCTTTTTGTTTCATGGCTGCAGTCACCATCTGCAGTGATTTTGGAGCCCCCCAAAATAAAGTCTGACACTGTTTCCCATCTATTTCCCATGAAGTGATGGGACCAGATGCCATGATCTCAGTTTTCTGAATGTTGAGCTTTAAGCCAACTTTTCACTTTCGTCAAGAGGCTTTTTAGTTTCTCTTCACTTTCTGCTATAAGGGTGGTGTCATCTGCATATCTGAGGTTATTGATATTACTCCCGGCAATCTTGATTCCAGCTTGTGCTTCTTCCAGCCCAGCATTTCTCATGATGTACTCTGCATAGAAGTTAAATAAGCAGGGTGACAATAGACAGCCTTGATGTACTACTTTTCCTATTTGGAACCAGTCTGTTGTTCCATGTCTAGTTCTAACTGTTGCTTCCTGACATGCGTATAGGATTCTCAAGAGGCAGGTCAGGTGGTCTGGTAGTCCCATCTCTTTCAGAATTTTCCACAGTTTATTGTGATCCACATAGTCAAAGGCTTTGGCATAGTTAATAAAGCAGAAATAGAAGTTTTTCTGGAACTCTCTTGCTTTTTCCATGATCCAGCGGATGTTGGCAATTTGATCTCTGGTTCCTCTGCGTTTTCTAAAACCAGCTTGAACATTGGATGCATTTTATCCCATGTTAGAATGCGATGGCAGCACACTTCCTGATAACAGACTTTTCCTGGGCACCTAGCATGCTCAGACATTCCGCCTCATATGATGGTTCTCAGGACATACGGGTTTGTCGCGTAATTTGGGGGAACAGTTTTTTGGCAGCGCTCTGAGAAAGCTCAAGAAGTTCAGTGTGACCCTGGAGTTGGCCCTAATTGGAGCACGGCCACCATGCCTGGAGGATGATGCCTCGTGGTGTCCGCGATCTCACCCATGGCAACTGTGGCACTGTTGGCCTGGCTCCTCCCCAGCACTGGGCACCCTGCCAGCGGATTAACCTTTGCCCCTGCCCACCCCCAGGTATACTTGCAGGGTGGGGTTCGTCCCTGTCCCAGGAACATGTGTTAGTTCCGGGCTCTTCTCTCCTCGGCTCATTCTTGCGCCCAGCACACTGAACCCCACTTTTCGGGTGGCTATCCACTCAGCCCCACCTGTAGCCCCTGTGGGGCAGCATCTTGAATTGCAGCCTGAGAAAGGGACCCCATGTCGATTTCAACCTGATAGCTTACCTGTCGAGGTCTCCTTCTAGACACATCTTTTTTAATGTGGGGAGGGGAGAAGGAAATAGATGAAAAACACAGTTCATAGGAGGTCCGTCTTGGAATGGCAGCCCTGCGTGGTGCTAGGACCATGCGTAGGTCTTTCTTGTCTTCTTGGCATATTTGTGCGTGTCCTCATTTAAGGGCATTAAGATTTCTCTTAATATTTCTAGACTTGATACTCTGGCTTTCGTGGATTTTTCTTTTCCTGACTTCAAACCAGACATTTCCACTTTCTCCCCAGAGAGGCTCCTCTGTCGTCCATAATGAACAACTGCCTGCTGCCTTAAGACCTGTTGCATTTCGTCCTGCTGTTACTATCCAGCCTGTAGTTGTTGCTTGCTCTGGTGAAAACCCCACATGCCCCCAGTCTGCAGGTTTCTGGGACCAGCGTTAGTTCTCCCGTGGTTCGGATGGGTCCATTGTTTCTTCTTGTGCCGTTTTGTCATTAAGCATTGATATTTGTAGCGGTGCCAGGTAACCTTGTAATTTCAACAGAAGTGTCGGGGAAAGAAATAAGTGCTTGTTGTCAAATGTCTACAACTAAGTGGAAACACAAATCACCGCCCTTAGCTTTGATTCTGTAAAGTGATGGTGGGGTAGCGGTGGCTGTGGTTTGGCAGACACAGCGGGGTATCCGGCTGCCTGCACCCAGAGAAGTGTGCGCGCTGCTTTATTTTGACAGATTGTGATAATGCTGTAGAAGCTTGACCGGCCTCACAAAACCCCAGGGAAAGGTGATCTGAGGTTCTGCAGACGCCAGTGATTCAGAGGGGAGGGACTTGCGAAGTCTGCCTTGGGGACCAGGCAGGTCTGACCTGAGTATGGCTTCAGTGGACCGGGGGCTTCAGTCACATCGCCTCCAGTCTTTAGGGTCTCTGCCCCGTTTCTGCCAACACAGCTTCCTTCTCCCCTGACAGAAGGGGAAAGGACTGCCTTACCCCAGAAACAAATGCCTGTACCCTGCAGCCACCCTGACTGCTGCTTCCCCTGGGCACTGGAGGGACCTGGCTCTGGTCACGCTGGTCCTCGATTGTGGCCTCCAGGCTCCCCTGGAGCTCTCGGTCTGCACAAGGGGCGTGTGATCCTCCTCCAACTTTTAGGCTAGAGGCACGGCTGCCAACGTTGGAAACCACAAACCAGTGCAAGATTCGCTGGGCCTTTCATCTCCGGGGACTCTCTAGATGAGAAACGGCCGGGAGGCCACGATCCAGGCGGTGGGGATGATGCTGATGGAGCTGCAGCTCGCTCTCCGTGGAGAGAGGGGAGGGCCTTGCTGGAGCTCTTGGTTCCTGGCTCTTGTCTGTGTTTCTTCCTGAGCCTCGGCTCCAAGCTCCTGCAGGGGCCCTTCCCTGGAAGATGTTGGCTCAGCCCTTATCCTTTCCTCCTAGAATTTCCAGATTCCCACAAGGCTTCTTGGGCAGCCCCAGGGAGATCAGCCAGCCAGTCCCCTTACTGTCCGTGTCCTGTTCACATGGGGTCAAGTCCCCAGGCCTCTCGTTCTCGTAGGTCATTTTTCTGCTCTGTTGGTGCTGTTCCCTGCCTCCCGCCCCTCCAGACTGATGGCTGGTTCTAATCCAAGGCTCTTCCCCAGCCAGGGAGGCATGGAACTCTGGCATCCATGTGTCTGGAATATAGGCAGTCTGCCTCGTGGACTTCCTGGGGTTCCCAGCCAGGGAGGGACTCTGCTGAGCTGTCCCTGTTCCTGGGCAGGGAGCAGGCCTGGCTGGGAGAAACTGTTTCTTGCAGCCCTCTGTCCTGGGAGGGACACGAGTTGGGTCATCACCAAGCATGCCATTCAGTGTTATGCAGGGACAGGCTAGATATTGGCCCTCTTTTCCCAAGATCCTATGACCTTGGCTGAGATTGTTGTTTTATTAGTGTGTAATAGTAGTATGAATTTATTAAGTGATGCTGAGATTGTATGCCAGCACGTGGGGCCCACGAGTAGACCTGGGGCTCAGACTCCGACAGTGTAACCCCAGATTCAGGGTTCCCTAGGTCCCTGCTGAAACACTTGAGTCCTCTGACTTGCTCCCTCCTGGCATACAGGATCCCTCTGTAGCGAGGCTCGGTCATTATTGCTCCTGGGGTCTGCGACTCTCTGGGAAGTTCATGTGCTTGTCTGCGTGATGGAGTCTGTCCCTGCCCCAGGCACTTGGTTCCTGGGATGCGGGGGCTGACCATGAACTGGCTGCCTGTCCCCAGGGTGTGACTGTGTGCTGGGAAAACCCCTCTGAGGCCAGCCGTGATGGGGACCTGGACAAGCCCGCACACGGGGATTCGTGCCCCTGGCCTCCCTGATGGACAGGAGCAGGCGCCCCAGGTTCTGGGGCCACCAGAGGCCTGTGTCACGCGTCTGATCCTTATCACTTCCCTGGGACTGGGAGCCAGGTGGGTGTGGGAGGGAAGAGTGGATGGAGGTAAGGACCTGCGACAGGGTTAGGGCCAGGCCCGCTGATGGACATACTTCATGCTGACTGTAAGTTTCAGGTTGAGTGTGTACATGGTAATGTGTGAGTGGGTGGGGAAATGGACTTTCTTATATAAAATTGTTTGGGTCTCAGGCAAGCATTTTGGGTTGTGATTAATTGGAGAGGAAGAGGTTATTTCTTTGTATAAATATTTTTGTTGAGCATTTATATGTTACCACTGCTGCTGTAAGTATTTCTAGAATGCATCGGACCAGCTAAACGTCTTTTTAAAATACTGTCTTAGTTTTAGGGCCTTTTGGTGGTCATTCCATCTAGATATTTGTGGAGGAACACACAGTACCTCCCCAGGTTCAAGTGTACATCTGGCCCTGCTTTCAACTTCTCAGGTGGAAATGCTAAGGAAATACTCCATAGCCCAAGAATCAGTCCACGTGATGCGGAATGATTCAGGACACTTCGAAGTTTCTTCATTTACTTTCTGGGTCCTGATTTGCCGTATATTTTCTGAAGTAAGGCTTTAGGAAGTGGCTGGACTTCAGTCGGCCGAGGTGGAAGTGGCTTCCCCCTGCCCTCCCGTCTGTCTTAAACACATGGTGGAACACTTTTGCTTTATTGATGGTTGATTCTTTTATTTTTTGGCAAACTTGGCAACTCCCACCTGGCCCCATGCTATTAAAAATAAGTCTTCCTGGTTTGCAATTCATTCTTCCACGTAGCAATTAAGATAATTCCCTTAGACTCTGTACCAGTTAAAGATAAATAGGAGGTTTTAAAAGAAAATGCCTTGTAATCCATCGGTTTGTGTGAGCGGGCAGATGGGTAATACTTGAGAATGTCCGCCGTGAGTGGACTCCCGTGAAAGGGGGTAAAATGCAACATTTTTCTGTACTTCTCTGAAGCAGCAGCCTGAATAGTGACATTTATGCATATTTTATAATGTGGTTTCTTTAAGCAGAGGGCGCAAACAAATCAATTTCTCAGCAGTCTACTGTTTAAAGGCAACAGCAACAACCTGTGGGGTAAGTTACAGAAGCTGTTAAAATTAATTATATTTGTCAAAAAGATAAAACGTTAAGGAAAAAATGTGAATATGCAGGGTTACGAAACAGACCTTGGGCGAGAAGCAGTTCCGAGCCTCTGATCCGGGTGTTTAATTTCCGTCTCTTCGTGTGTCTACCGATCGGCTCCCGGGGCTCCCACCCGGGACCTGCTTTCCAGCCTTTCTGCAGGCTGATGGAGGGATCAGATGTCCTAGTGAGCTTCCTCAGACCCGCTTAGGGCAGCCTTGATTTGTCGGGCAGCATTGTGCTGTCCTTTAATATAGGACGTTTGCAGCAAATGAGTCTTGGTGCAAAGATATCTGGTTCTTGTGTCTTGTAACTCAACACCTAGTCTGTGGCCACCTCCCTTTTTCCGGTTCAGCGTATACATTGTTGAACTCAAAGGAAACCTTTGTTGGCCAGAGCAGGGTGTAACCTGCAACTCCTTGAAAAATTCAGCTGAAGCAGTACAGGGCAGCGCTTGCGTTCGTGGGGTCCAGAGGGAGGCTGTTGTTGGCTGCGTGGGGCTTTCATTCCGGGTACTGGATCCTTGCTATGCAGGTTTCTGGGGTGCCCCTTGGTGCCTTAGGTCATGACCACCTGCGTCCCAGCCCCTCTGCATACTGCAGACAGGTGTTCACAACTCAGAAACGGACATGTGGGAAGAAGCACCATGGGAAAGGTGGGTTCTGCATCCTGCGAGGTATTGACTCAAGTTGCCCTTGGCTCCATCCGCATCTCTTGATCAATATTGATAACGTTTTCTGGACACCCATTGCTGCCCCAGCTCATGTGGGTCCGCACTCTTGTTTCCTGGGTACTGGTGAATTCCCCAGTCATTGTTAATGCAGAAACCCAGGACTTGAGTCTCTTCTGACTCCATCAGGCAAGAGGAGACACAGATTTTGTAAAGAAACTCAGATTCAGGAGTGGTGCTCTGTTATCATAGAATCTTCCAGAGTGATTTCTGCAAGCTTTCTGAAGCAGAGGTCACATCTGATGATGCCCTCATGATCTCTCTGATTTTTCTATACATGGTCAACATGTTACAGATGCCACAGGACCACCTTCTTTTTTTTTAAAGCTATTTATTTATTTGGGTGCACCAGGTCTTAACTTGTGGCATGCAGGATCAACTTCCCTGACCAGGGCTTGAACTCATGGCCCCTGCAATTGGGAGCATGGAGTCTTAGCCCCTGGACCACCAGGGATGTCCCAGGACTGCTTTTTGAATAAATGAATCCCGGGCTGTGGAGAGACCAGGGAGGTGCAGGGTGGCTGAGCCCATGCTGGAGTCTGTCCGTCCCAGCATCTGTCCGAAAGGAAGGGTTGACTCTGCGTCAGCTGGGAGTGTTTTCTGCTGACAGAAGGCAAACCAGCATGTGCTACACTACCTGTTTGGAGGAGGTGTGTGTGTGCTCTGAAATGATAAATCCACGTTCCTGAACTTTCCGCAGCAGGAGAGCATGTCTGTGCCTCCCCTGTGTGCAGGTGGGCATGTGTAGGGCAGGGAGTTTGAATTCTGCATGTCTGGGGGACCCAGCTGTACTCTCCTCTCATCTGGGGGGCTATGCTTGTGGAGGCTTCGTGGACAGGAGGGGGTTGTGATTCAGCCGCCTTGATTGCGTCTTAGCTGGGATTACGAGGACCCGGACGTTGCCCCCATCCCTTGGGGCCGAAGGACAGATGGCACGCATATCAGATTCCTCCATGGACACAGTGTGGCGGCCTGCCCTGCCCTGCCCGCCTTTGGAGATCTGGAGGCTGGGATTCTGTGTATGCGGATCTTGTTTGTTAAAAACCTGAACTTTGAGAATCTAGTGCTCCTGACTTTTCATAATTCAGTCAGGCTCACCGCCACTTCCAAATTACAGTGGAAGAGGACCTCCAAACTGCGACGCAGTGTTGAACTTCCTCTTGAAAGAATTATTTACTGGTACTCGGATCCCCCACGGCCAGTGGCAGCGCCGTCGAGGCCTATTTCAGGCTGGAGAGACTTCTGCTGGCGGTGTCTAAACGAGGCAGAGGGTTGTGGCCTTAGGCTTGGCCGGAAAGCTGCCCAGCTCTTTAGTCTGGGACTACGCCAGCAGGGAACAGCCCTCACGGCCTTGACACCTCCTCCTCGTGTTTCCACGGGGAAGGTTAAGATTGCAGTGGCCAAGGCCTTGGTGATGGTGGGGGCAGGGTCCTGAAGGTGGAGCCAGGAGACGCTTGCAGGGTACCCTGGACCACCTCCAATGGCGTCAGCCTTGGGCAAACTAAAACCCTCTTTACTTAGTGCCACAGGCTCTCTCTGCCGATTGCGGGTGAGTCAGTACTAAACCAGCGTTAAGGGGGTTCAATGAAACGTCGTCAAGGAGGGCTTGGCCAGTACCTGCTGCACTGTGAGGGCTTCACAGAGAATGACTGCCGTCATCATCACCGCTGTCGTCGGCATTAGCAGTATCCGCAAATGAGATGGTCGCTCAGCTTGGAGGGGAGCCCCAGTGACCTGCCCATGGCTGGAGGAGCACAGAGCCCAGGGCACCCCTCAAAGGAAACACCCGTGCTCTGGGTGAACATTTGAGATGAACTCTGTAGACTCCCTTGTTCACTGCAGCTCTGTCTGGCTTTCCTCCTGGGATGTTGAAGTGGCATGCACCCCCCCTTTCCCACCAGCCTAGTAATGATGTTTTCTTCGTCAAGGGATGGAGAAGGTGTAGGGTTCCCCGAGGCGTTCCCCACATGTTGCATGTTGAGTTTGAGCTTTTATTTTCATGAGGACGAGCTGGTTGCAGCCATAGCAGAGGTGAGGTGCTGGCGACCGGGATCTGCGCCCAGGTGTGCCTGGCTACCTGTCTAATGATAAGTGTCCTGGGAGCGGTCCCCCACTCTGCTCTCAGAGGCTCGGGTCTCTGCAGTTTGCCTGAACACAGAGTGTGACCAGCAGGGCTGAGGCCGACTCAGCCCCTGGTCTCTCCCCAGCAGTGACCGGGTCAGCCGTGGAGAGGGACCAGCACACGGGGCTTTATCCTGAGAGGCGAGCCGGGAGAGGCTGGTTAGCACGGCCACTTCACATGAAAGGCTGTTAGATTCAGGTCACCGGGTTTGGACTCCTGCATTTTATGGCAACGTCTAAAAATGCAGATTTGTAACAACCAACGTTAATGAATTCAGACTGTTTGAATTTCACACTGAATAATGGCTGGAATTATCAGAGCCGGGGGCTTATGAGATCCTTGGATCGGTATAATCTTTTCTCAAGATTCAATTGATAGCATGATGTAATATCACATTACTTTTATTAACAGTCCTGGCCATAAAAGAAACATACCTATTAGGACAGGAGAATTTAGTAAAAATAGTAGTAATAATGAGACCATTTGGAATGTGTAATCTATTCGGTAAATTTCAAGATGCCACATCTCATTTAAAATGCAATGTTGTGCCCGTAGATACTGAAGGTAATACCTCTGTACCCTAGGGCTTCCTTTTTTTACATTAAAAATACTCTATTTAAATGCAGATTTGATTTGCAATCTAGGAAGAGACGCATAGGAAGAAGGACAACTCTGCATCTATTGAATCAATTCTGGTTTCACGTAGTTCTCTGCCTTTTCTCCCTTAACCTTCTACCCCGAAGGGTAATCTGTAAACACAGAACTTTAGGAAAGCGCATAAAGTTTCAAAGGATAATAATGATGTGACATCTTTGTCTTCCTTAGAATTTTCCTCCACACACATCCCACCATCCCAAGCTGAAGAAACACAAGAGGCCCCCAGATTTCATCAGAGGGCAGAAGCTTGAACTGATTCACGAGAAATGAACACACATCCAAGAGCTCTGGTTAACCTAATTTCTTTCTAGACTGTATTGCTTATCCGTGTGTGCGCGTGTGTGTTTTATTCCCCCCTGAGTTCTGTTCTTCCATGGCTTTTTTTCCCACGTGCATTTAAAGCTCGTTACCTGGAAAACTAATAGAACAGCCATATTGCCGGGTGCAAAGGTCAGGAAGAGACAAGGGCTTCCCTTCCCGAGTACAGAAGCAACGCGTTTGATGTTGAGCTTCAGTTACCAAAGAAATGGATTTATAGCTTTTGACATTCTACTCTTGGAATTAATTAGGTGGCTAATCATTATAAACACCATTTTCTTTTGCTGTGGTCTCCATTTAACAGAGCATCTCCTGCTATACGCACATGTCAGTTTCAAACTGAGAGCTGTGTTTTGGCTTTTACGCTCTGTCAAGGGAAAATGAAAGTAAATTCTTTATAATATGCTAATTGATCTATTTGGGAGTTTTCAGATATAGACAACATCTGTGCTTGCCAGTAACACAGTTAATAGCTTCCGATCTTCCATGTAAGAAGAGGTTTTCACTGTATGCGACCTCGCTGAGACATACTGTGTCCTCCCCAGGGCTTGGCCCTATGGAATTTGGGGCCTGAGACCATGGGAGTGGTCCCTAAACTTTGTGGCACCGAAGACCAATTTCACAGAAGACAGTTTTTCCATGGACCAGGAAGGTGGGGGTGGGAGGATGGTAGTGGTTTTGGCACGGTTCCAGCATGTTACATTTATTTTGTCCTTTTTTTTTTTTTTTCCCTAATTATTTATTTTGGGCCGTGTTGGGTTTTCATAGCTTTGCTCAGGATTTCTTCAGTTGCAGTGAGCAGGGGCTACTCCTTGTTATGCTGCTCGGGCTTCTCACCGCGGTGACTTCTCTACTTGCAGAGTGCGGGCTCTCCACGCGTGGGCTCGGCTGTTGTGGTGCACCAGCTCGGTCACTCCGCAGCATGTCGGATCTTCCAGGACTGGGGTTCGAACCCAAGTTGCCTGCGTTGGCAGGTGGGGATTCTTACCCACTGCGCCACCAGGGAAGTCCCACATTGTGCACTTTTTATTTCTAATCTAATGCCGCTGCTGAGCCAACAGGAAGTATTGGTCTGTGGCCCGGAGGCTGGGGACCCCCTGATAAGGAGGACGGCCAGCTCTAGTCTTGTGTCCCCACCCCTCACCCCAGCCTAGACCAGACTGGCTGGAGGGATGGGTTCGGAGCAAGTGACCTTAGGCTTGGGCAGCCCTCAGAACCTTTCTGTCCTCCTTGGAGATGCCACCTCCTCTGGTCACAGAGTGCCCTTGTATTTTCCCTTAGGCAATGGTTTTGGCAACTCAAGAACATGTTCTTTTCTTCCAAACCCATAGTTAGGAAGCATCCTGTCTTTTCCTACTAGGTGTGAGGAGCTGCACCCTGTAAATTCTGCCTCCTGGGAAAGGAGAGTTTCTCCAGCAGTTGGTGGCAGATGTTCCAGGTTGGGCAGGGGAGGTGTCCCTCCAGTGTGCCTGGGCACTGGGGCTTGTATTGCAGGCCTGCCCTGGCCACGGATCACTTGTGTTTGGAGGGCACTTGTGTTTGGAGGCTTGAAGTGGTTCAGCACTGGCTCGCAAAAGGAGGCAGGTTGAGTCCAGGGTTCTGAGAAAGCCTGTCCCTCCTGGGCGCTCAACTGCATTCGATCTCCTCCACGTGGCTGGTCCTGTGAAAGTGGGGAACAGGGAATCTTTATTCTTATTATCTTAGGGGCTTCCCTGAGAGCTCAGTTGGTAAAGAACCTGCCTGCAATGCGGGAGACCTGGGTTCGATCCCTGGGTTGGGAAGATCCCCTGGAGGAGGGAAAGGCTACCCACTTCAATGTTCTGGCCTGGAGAATTCCACGGACTCTATAGTCCATGGGGTCACAAAGAGTCAGACATGACTGAGCAACTTTCACTTTCCCTATAGTGGATAATGGGGGTGAGTTGCCTGCTCTTGGCTCCTGGCAGGAGCAGAGGTGGGGCTTGAACTTAGGTCTGGGTTGTACCTGCATACACAGCCTGTTATGCCCCATCACCGTCTCCCAGAAGCCTTTGGACACTGGGTATAAAGGGCTTGATGTTGATGCTGAGTGTCCCTGGCCAGCTGATCTGATTGTCCTCTCCCTGCAGACTCCCAGGTTTGTTTGCAGACAACCTCTGATCGGGGGCTTCTTGACCGAAATACTCCCAGACAGCTGCTCTTGTTGTGTTCTGCTTGGGATCCAGAGCTGCAAGGACCCAACCTGGCTGGGGGTGGCCCCCAGACCAGGATAAGCCCCTCGGACTTTGCAGTAGTCAAGCCCCCGGGCTGGACCAGTGCAGGGAGGGGAGCGCTAACCTCAGAGGGTCTGTCCCTCCTGTTTTTATCTCTGTTTAAAGGAAGCAGCCCCCACGCTGCCACGCTGGCACTGTGAGGACGTAACTGGGGTGGGGGCCAGGCAGGGGAGAAGGATGAACAGCAGGTCTTCTCGCCCGTCCCCTCCCTGGAAGCCTGGCCCTCTCACCCCCAGGTCCTGGTCTTCCTGCGGGCTGCTGACCACAGAGATTCCAGCCAAGTGATGTATTAAGGGCCGGCCATGTGCTGGGCACTGCTCAGCGCAGTGTATCCTCCTGTGAGCCCTGATGCTCAGCCACCTGTGATGGTGTGTAGGTGTTGTCATTCCCAGCACAGGTAGAGAAATGGGCTCTGCCATCTGAGGGTTTCTGTCCAAGACCCTACAGCTCGGTCTGTGGGTTGAACACTTCCTACTTCACACCTGCCCAGGGACCGCTGGCTGAGAGTTGCAGTGCGTAGTAGGGCCTTCTCGAGGGTGGTTAGTGACTTTACTGTTGGCCTTTTTTTTTTTGCAGAAACTAGTTATTTGGCTGCACTGGGTCTTAGTGCAACTCACGGAATCTTCGATCCTTGTTGCAGCTTGCAGGGTGTTTTAGATGTGACATGCAGCATCTTTAGTTGCGGTGTGTGGGATGTAGGGCCCCAAGCAGGGATTGAACCTGGGGTCCCCACACTGGCAGTGCAGAGTCTTAGCCCCCGGACCACCAGGAAAGTCCCTCTTTTCTCTCGTTTGAACCTAGATCCTTTGGCAAAATCACTGCAGAGGGGTTGTCCTTGAGACTGCTGAGTTACCAGCACCCGTGACCCATTCATCTCTGGCTGAACTTGTCCATTCAGGTGCACTTAGATGTACACACACTTGCACACATTCAGATACACGCGCACACTCACATGCACACAGATGTGAACACACTCCTACATGCACACATGGGGGTGTGGGCCTCTTGTGGTGTACCCTGTGACGGAGGGGCTTCTCAGGCCCGTCCCCGGGTGCTCGCCTTGGCTGACTCTCGGGATCAGCTCGGACGCGTACAGGCTCTCTGCTTCCATGGTGGTGAGCAGAGGTCTTAGACAAAGACATCCATCTACGCTGTTGGCTGAAATGTTTATAGAAATGGAGTTGGGGATAATTAGACGCTGCTGCTTCTTTCTCCATCTTCCCCAGCTTGACGCGTAGGGGCAGTTTCATCTGAGACTAGTAAATGTTATAATGGATTTAAAAGAGGAAGCTGCGTGGCCCGGGCTGGCACGTTAGCTTTACCGCTGTGGCCACCGGAGCCTCTCATCGTGTATGGATCAGATGATTTTATTATGCCAACATTAATATTGGGCGCACACACGTAATCTAGAGTCAGCAGGTTCATACACTACTATCTCATTAAATTTTCAGGCAAAAGCTGCAAAAATTAATTGGAGGCGTGTAATAGTTTAGAGTGTGAGCCAGCTTATGGTAATATAAATTATATGAAGAGAAGACAGTTTTATATACTGAGAGGGGGAAAACCGGTTTACTTTAATGAGAAGAGATAGAAATGTAGAGCTATTTTTTCATTACAGATGCACTCGAAAGTGTTTGGACTTAGTTGATGAATAGAGTTAATTCTTTGCTACAGTTCCAATAATTCATGTTGCACAGTTTAATGACTTCTAGATAAAAACAGGATTGAAACGTTAATTCCTCTGAAGAAATTGGGGCACCCTTGTATATCAGGCATTCCCCCCTATTAAACCGCTAGTTAATTTCACTAAACAAGTCTCCTGGAGATATTTCATGCTACATAGACTTTTGTATTTCCTACCTGAGTTAGCTTACTTTCTTTTTTTTTAAACCGTTACGTACTTGATTGTCTTAAATGAGAGAATTTGCTGGGCAGAGCTGTGTCTACATGATTTGACCCAGTGGAGATTTGTGAACATAACGTTCTGTATTTCAGTGACTGATAACTTTGCTTTGCTTTGCTTTTGGTTTGACTGTGGTCTTGGCTGGGTAGGTCTATTGTCCCTATTTCTGAGCTGGAAAATAAGAAATCTTGATCAGACCGTATTCGATTCCTGAGGCTTTGTCTCAGATTTTTCATCATCACCGTGTTTTTTTGCATTTTTGTTTTCTTTTTCACTTCTCGTAATGCAGGGGCTTTTTATTCCCATGGAGCTGATTCAAAACTGAAGTCAGTGTCTGCTCTTACTCTTTAACCTACTCTCAGAAAAAGACGAGTAGGAAGTATTAACTGTAGTAACAAGACCTTGGGCTTCCCAGGTGGCTCAGTGGTAAAAGAAGCCGCCTGCAGTGCAGGAGAATCCGCCTGCAGTGCAGGAGAATCCGCCTGCAGTGCAGGAGATGTGGGTTTCGTCCCTGAGTTGGGAAGATACCCTGGAGAAGGGAGTGGCAATCCACTCCAGTGTTCTTGCCCGGGAGATCCCATGGACAGAGGCTATGGGGTCTCAAAAAAGAGTTTGATATGCTTAGCAACTGAACGACGATGACAAACAGAAAGTTGAGTAATGGTGGTGCTGTGTAATTAAGGAATATTCAAATCTTCGTGTTTAGTCCCAGATTTTTTTTTTTTTTTGGAGTGTGGTTATTGTTGTTTTGCTTTGGTTTATGATTTGTTTGTTTTACACTGGGGACAGAGAACAAACTGAGTGTTTAAAAAGGGAGGGAAAAGATGACTCCATCCTCGTTCTCCGTTTTCCTGGTTTGCCATCCACGGTGGATGCCGTGTTCCAAGAGCTTCCTAGAAAGGACTCATTAGGGCTGAGGAAGTGAAGACCTGGGGAGACGGATTTTTTGCGAGGAGGGAGGGGCTTGCCACGAAGCACGTGGGATCTGAGTTCCTCGACCAGGGACCAAATCCGCAGCTCTTGCACCCTTGCACCGAGAGTGCAGAGTTTTAACCACGAAAGCATCAAGGAAGTCCCAAGGCCGACTTTCAGGTCCCAGGAGGACACAGGGACGGACCACTGCCTCCCACCCCACCCCCACTCAGTTAGTGACCACTGGGCCCAGATGTGGTTACGTCCCGGGAGTGGTCTTATGGATTCTGTTGATCGGGTTTGAGGTTCTTATCTGTTGAAGTAGGCTTTCTGAACCCTTCCATCCCTCTCTTTACCTTTGTTGGTTTAGGGACCTTCTAACATTTAGGGGTTTGGTCTTTTTTCCTGAGATCAGTTGGTAGGTGTGTGTCCAACTTTGGCTTCCAGAGCAGTCAGTGGCTCGGCTGGGAAATGGAACGTGAACTTGGAGCCTGTTGAGAGACTTCCCTGGGCATCTGCTTTCATCTCGCGATCAGGAAACGTGCCCTTTGTGCTCCCAGCTTCTGCTTCCACCACACGCAGCTGTGGGCTGGGTACGGTCATAACGTCTCCCAAGACGTCACATGAGTGACGTCTCTTCTGTCCCACGTTGGTGGAAAGTTAACTTGTGAACCGTCGATCCCGGCCATTTCTTAGCGTTCCAATTCCTTTGAAGCTTCAATTTAGGATTCTTTTCAGGGCGTTTCTCAGCTTGGGGGGCTCTTGACATTTGGGACCCCTACTGAGTCCCTATTGGGGAGTTGTCCTGTGAGTCCTGGCCCCACCCACCAAGTGCCAGGCTCACCCTTCCTATCTGCTTTCTGGCAGCTGGTGTCCAGACACATCACCTGAGGTGCCTTCGGTATAGGTGTCCCTATGGAGATCACTTTTTTCCCGGGCTGATGTCTCCTCCATGCCTGTTGGGAAATCGCCTTCTAGTCGGTTCTGCATCTCTGGGAACACACGGCCTGCGCACCTGTGTTGGCTGCTTGCTCTCTGGTCCTGGTGGAGGACGAGGCCTCCTCCCTGCTCTGAGACGCGGTCCTCCTCCTGCTCACCCCGCAGACTCGACACGGGCGGTTCCCGGCAGTACAGTACCTTGTCATGGTGACCTGTCGGGATGGCCCCCCCGGTCCTTGGACACTGGGCCTCGGCATCCCTCAGTCTGAACTGGAGGAGCCTTCTCAGCGCCAGGCATAACTTACTGCCTGCTTTTCCCTGTTTCTTTAACTTTTAATTGAAACCATTTAGTTACCACCCCTGCTGCTAGGAATCTGGGGACAATTAGGGAAGTCCCATCTGTCCTTTGAACCGCGTTCTATTGCCTTTTCCGTGCTAGCTCCAGAAGACGGTGGGTTTGAACAGCCCTGTTTCTGCTTCCCCCTGGATGATGGTGGTTATCTCAGTTGAATGAGTTACGGCAACTCTTTAATTCAATTATTTTCCCCAGCGTGGGTTTGGAGATGATTTAGTGGAGTCGGACGCCTGGTTTTCCAGTGCAGCGCGGTGACACCACCGAGGTGGTGGTGGGGGGGAGGTGTTTGCAGTTGTCACTTAATAGAGGAGCACCTTCCCTGCCCGCTTCTCCCCCCGCCGCCTGGCACGAGCCCCTGTTTACCATTTCAAAACAAAGATTGGAAACGGCAGATGCCATGGGCTTTGCCAGTCTTTCCCCGAGGCGAGGAATTATCTGTCCAGTAATATTAGGTCAGTGAATTCCTACCCAGCTGTGTCTGAAAGGAGGGGATGGGGAGGGGCGGCCTGGGTGCTGGTCGGGAAGGCCGTTTATAAATCTATAAATGGGCGAAACCGGCCCCTCTCCTGCTTTGCTATTTGACTGGGAATTAAACAAAGCGTCACGAGTGGAAGGTGTTTCGGACAATCACTTTAACCAGTTTGCTTTCTAATGTGGAAAATCTGCCTAAAATAGGACCTATTGCCGTGATTGTCCGCAGACAGGCAGGCTGGGTCAGACGCTTGGACCAGAGCAGCACGTGGGGTGACAGCGTGCCTGTTTTGGCGAGAACTCGGTAACCGAGTCGGTCTTCTGTTTTCCCCGGGGGCCCCAGGGTGCCCATGGGCCTGGCTCCAGGTCACAGGACACAGTGAAGCTGTGTTCCTGGAGAAGGTTGCCATGCCCTCCTCCAGGGGATCTTCCCAACCCAGGGGTCGGACCCAGGTCTCCCGCGTTGCTGTGCTGCGCTCAGTCTCTCACTTGTGTCTGACTCTTTGCGACCCCATGGACTGTAGCCCACCAGGCTCCTCTGTCCATGGGGGCTCTCCAGGCAGGAATACTGGAGAGGGATGCCATGCCCTCCTCCAGAGGAACCTCCCAACCCAGGGATGGAAGCCAGGTCCCCCGCGTGGCAGGCGGATTCTTTACCATCTGAGCCTCCAGGGAAGTCCATGAATACTGGTGTGGGGTAGCCTATCGCTTCTCCAGGGGATCTTCCTGACCCAGGAGTGGAACTGAGTCTCCTGCATTGCAGGCGGATTCTTTACCAGCTGAGCTCTCAGGGAAGCCCTTGTTTCTGGAGGGTGTTTTTAACCCAGTACTAGGAGTGTTAAATGCTTGCTGAGAAAGCAGGCCAGTGATGATGGCTCTAACTTGCAGGTTTTTCCAGGAAAAGGCAGGAGCCGGGACACCAAGGCAGGACAGAGCCCAGGCAGCTTGGGCCCCGGAATCCCCAGCTGCCAGGTCCATGCAGTGTCACCCAGCTCTGGGCACTGGTCATGCCCCACCCAGCAGCCCCAGCTGGGCCGTGGGCCGCCCTTAAGTTCCAGAAGCGGGGGCTGCCCCGGTGCCTCTGTGGAAGGTGGGCTGTGTCCCTGGAGGGGGGAAGATTAGTAAGACGCTCTCAGAGATTGTGAGTACGAGGTGATGAGTCAGACTCTTCAGACGTGGAAACCAGAGTCGCCTCCAAAAATGGCCATGTGTGCCCTTTGACCTCCTAATTCTCCCTTTCCCACCCATCGCCAGGAAAGCTTTCATACACTAAGATGGTGTTATTTGATGGCAAAAAGACAGATGCCTCAAGCACCCGACACTGGGAAAAAAACGCATTCGTTTTAAAACGATGCTTTCACAGTTTGAAATAACATAAGTAGAAGGCTTGTCTTGAAGTGGAAAGATCCAATATTGAATGTACATTTATGAATAAAGCCAGAGAAATACTCGTGGGGGAAATCTGATGATGAATATTTTATAGTGCTTATCTTTAGCTGGTAGAATTTGGGTGTGTTTTTTTTTACCCCACTCTCTTCTCATTCCAGTCAGTATTCTCTAATGAATATATGTTGTCTTTTGTGGGTTTTTTTTTTTTTTTAATAGGGAAAAAATTTGCTGGTCATCTTGATGTTTCCAGAAGGGTCATATGCTTAATGAAGAGGGACGAAATGCCCTACAAGATTTATAAAAGCAAAGTCAATCATTCCAACTCAAGATAAAGCGTCAGGGTTTTTTTCTCCGTGCTTTTCCTGAAATTATGTATAAAGGGTGTATAAACACAAGGGTTTCTGTTGACTTATCCAAAAGAACCCAGCCATCCCCGTATTTCCCTGTGACTGTCTTTGGTCCCGTGAGTGGACACAGGACTCTATGCCAGTGGGTCTGTGTACTTGCTTTGTCTTTAGGTTTTTGCAACACCACCCACCCCTGCCGTCGTCGTCTTTCTTGACCGAGCTGTGTGTGCTGGTACCCAGCTGCCCTTTGGTCGCCGTGTGGCTTTGGGAAATAGTTTGTGCTCTCTTGTGCCTCAGTTTTCTCCTTAAAAACAGGGGCAGTCGTGCCTGTCCGGTAGAACTCAAAGTACTCCACGAGTCAGTGTTTGCCCGCCGGGTGAACCGCCCTGGCTCCTGGAGCTCGGTCACAGTGCCTCTCGCATCTTCCCAGTGTTGGTTTGTTTTGATTTTTATTGGCGTATAGTTGATTTACAGTGTTGTTTCCCAGTGTTTTTAACAACCTGCATTAGTTCACATTCTCCCCATATTTGTAACCACACACATGTAACACTTTAAAAGCACAGAACTCAGCTCATAATACGCATCCTTTGCACTTAACGGCCCTAATACAGCAGCCAAACTCTATGCCTCTCCTCAGAGCTTTTCACAGATTCTGTATTTAAAGGAAAATCCCTTTTGGGTTACTCCTGTCCCTTCCCCTCCCTGCCACAAGCAGACATTATCTGTCTGGAGCAAGCATGTTTGGGTCATGGTCTTCGAGGACTGTGGCATTGGAGCTGCCTCCTGGAACCAGGAGAAATTCAGGGGTGGACCCGGCCGGAAAAGTGTTTCCAGGGACAAAAAATGAGTGCTGACTTATGGGGGTGACGGGGCGGGGGTTTGTGCAAACAGAACCAGCAGAGACCAAGGTGGGACTCCTACCAGTTGAGCCCATCCAGGATGGGACGGGTCCTGAGACCTGTGTGCTGCGTGATGGGCTTTCGGTGGACAAAATTAAAGCTGTCATTCAGTAACCCCAGCTTGACTCCTCCACCTGGAGTCAGGCTTTCCCTGCTCAGGCTGTTTCTTCTCTAGTTCACCTCTGTGCTCAGCTTTTTCAAGAAGAACTTCACTGATTCCATCAGGTAATTTTGTTGCCCCAATTTAAATTGCTTTTTGCCTCAACCTGCTCCTATGTCAGAAGTCTCTGTAGTTGTGTTTGCTTTGTCACAAGAGTGTTGGAAAGGAAAACAATTTTTGTTCTCTCGTCTAAAGGCTGTTGCCAAGAGCAAATATCTGAAAGTTAAAAAGAGAATGTTTTACATCATATTATCAGGCTCAGGAATATCCTGTGCAGGGCTCAGCTTCTTTGGGGGACATACATGAGAAATATGCTTCGTGAGAACACTTACTCATATTCTGTTGCATGTTTTGGGGAAGAAATTAGAATCCGGCATTTGGGTCTCCGATACTAACTTTACATCTCAGAAACCAAATTGATGAGTCCTGGCTAGAGGGAAAGGCACATCTGATAGGCTACAAAATTTAAATGGTTCTGTTTGATATTTTATCTTGTCTGGATTGATTTGCTCAGTAGAATTCATCATTGAATTATGAGGGCTGGGCAGAGCTGAGACTTGATATTTATCTCCCTTCCAACTGGATCTCCTTATTTGGGGTGTTTCTTTAAGGTAGATTTGCACAATGGTGAGAAGCAGAATTATGGGCAATGTGATGTTATGTGCTCCTCCTTTTCATGTGTATTTTAATTTTGGTGGGGGAGCATACCACACAGCTTGCCTGGTGGCTCAGACAGTAAAGCGTCTGCCTACAATGCAGGAGACCGAGGTTCGATCCCTGGGTCAGGAAGATCCTCTGGAGAAGGAAATTGAAACCCACTCCAGTACTCTTGCCTGGAAAATCCCATAGACAGAGGAGCGTGGTAGGCTACAGTCTATGGGGTCACAGAGAGTCTGGACATGACTGAGCGACTTCACTTTCACTTTATACCATGCAGCTTACGTGAACTTAATATCCCATAGCAGGGATTGACCTGTGTCCCCTGCAATGGAAGCAGCCCCTGGCATGTATTTTAAGGAAAATCAACACTCTTACACACCTTAGGCAACCGTTGTTTTCCAACAATTGAGAACAGTAAGTAATTCCCAGGAAAGAGACATCCTCACATGCCTTTGAGTCATACCGCACAGTCCAGAAGATAATGGCGCCAGAGGAAATGCAGGGGTCATCCAGGGCGTAGGCTCTTCCGCTGTGTCCACTGATGAGGGGTGCTGCCGCTCCAGCCCTGCTTGGGATCTTTGGCCGTGATTGAGTGACAGACACTATGGAATGAATGTCTTGAATGAACGCGTGCTCAGGTGTGACTCTTTGCAACCCCATGGGCTGTGAGCGTGCCAGGCTCCTCTGTCCATGGGGTTCTCCAGGCAAGAATACTGGAGTGGGCTGCCATTCCCTTCTCCAGGGGATCTTCCTGACCGCAGGGATCGAACACGGGTCTCCTGCATTGGCAGGTGGATTCTTTACTGCTGAGCCACCTGGGACGCCTGTCAAACACTCTCCAAGTAGAACCTTAAAGGGCATGGAAGGTTACTAGAGGGCAGCGTGGATGCTTGCAGCGTTGGTGGAGAGGGAATGGTTTATAACTCTTCCCTTTGGGTGGTCGCTGGCAACCAACCCTGGTATCTCTGTGTTGTCCCCTCCCCTGGCCCAGTTCCTTCCCTGTAAGAAGGAAACCCGTGCCCCTTGCCAGCTGCCTGCTCCGCTGACCCCGGTTTCTTCGTTACTCACTGCCTGCTTCCCCAGCCCGGGAGCAGCCTGAAGGATCCTGTGGTACGTATTTGACCCCTGGGAGGTGCTCCGTGACGTTTGTCTGTCCCAGGAATGCGTGTGACCTTTAGACCCAGCAGGCAGAAGGAGGGGGGAGCAGAAGGAGAGTGTGGGGTGTGCCCCAGCGGCCCGCAGCCTGGGGTGCCGGGGTCAGATTCCAGGGCTGGGTGTGGCCGCACCTCCACCCCTGCAGAGCTCACAGAAGCAAGTTGAGCCTAGGGACTGGGCTCTGGAGCAGGAGTGTTACCTTGTGAAGGGAGGAGGCTGCCAGCCCCAGAGGGCAGAGCTGGGCGGGGAGGCGGGAAGTCGAGTTCTCTTACACCCAAGGAATGTTTCTTTTTTGGCCTCGCCCTTCGGATCGTTCCCTGGTGGCTCAGATACTAAGGAATCTGCCTGGAACGTGGGAGACCTCGGTTCAATCCCTGGGTCGGGAAGATCCCCTGGAGAAGGAAATGGCAACCCACTCCAGTATTCTTGCCTGGAGAATCCCAGGGACAGAGGAGCCTGGCGGGCTACAGCCTATGGGGTTGCAAAGAGTTGGACACGACTGAGTTACTTGACTTCACTTTCGGATCCTTAATTCCCCAACCAGGGATTGAACCCAGGGCCCTTGGCAGAGTTCTAACCACTGGGCCACCAGGGAAGTCCCTAAACCTAAGGGATTCTTAAGACTAACACATTGTCCAGTCATGAGTCAGAACCCCATGTCTGGTGGACTGCCTGACAGGCCGCCTGTTCAAGCCTGCAGGGTCACTGCCTGTCAGGAGCGTCTGCCTCCCAAAGATATCCTAGAGCCAACACATGGGAGAAGCCCACACCCTTCTAGATGGTGGGGGGAGGGGGGAGGTTCTTGCTTGTCGGCCAACAGGAAAACTCCAAGAGAAAATCGATGCAAAGAGAGATGCAAGGTGTGGGGTGATGGGTCAGTAGCTTTGCAGAGCTGGGAGGCTGGGCTCCTTTAGCAGACAGACCTCACCTTCTGGGGGCCAGCAGGATGTGCTCTGGTGTGAATGAATGGATGGTCCATCCCAAGGGCTTGATTTTGTTTAACCAACTGACCCTCACAGATGCTTCTGTCCATAGCAAGAAAGGGGCCCAAGCCCCTCTTTTCAGGATGGAGGTGGAGGCTGGTCAGCCTGTGCTCCCTACAGACTCAACCACACATCCGTTCAAAAATCATGTGTGTCAATTCACACTTAAAACATCGTGTGCATGTACGCGCCAAAGGCTGTCCTAGGATTTGTGTGTACCGTGGACAAGCTGTCGCGGAGCTTGTGTTCTCGAGGATGATAAGTCCCTGCTGATGGTCTTCCTGAGAGGTGTATAAGTGCCAGACTGAGAATACAGTCTGACTTGGACAGAGTCGCCACTTCGGCAGGAGTGTTGAGAGCAGGCCTCCCAGGACGGAGCTGAGGTTGGGGTGGTGGAGGTCTGGGCGAAGGACTCTGCACAGGGCACGCAGGACAACAGCCAGTGTGGCTGGGGCTGCACAAGAGGGCACGCAGTGGGAGGCTGGCTTCAGAGTCCTGCTCTTGACCGTCAGGCATTGGGAGTTGTGGCTTCAACGACAGTGTGATATGGTCAGATTTAAGTTTTGAAAAAAGCGCTACCCCCTTAAGCCAAAAAAACTGAGACCCCTCGGTGGAAAATGGTTTTGAAAGAGGTCAGAATAGATAAGAGACCATTTAAGTGGGCCTGTAAGATCGTGGTCCATCTATTCAGATTACTCATACTTTAGCTGAGAATGTCTGAGTTAACTTGGAGGTGGTGAGTTTGAAATCAGTCAGAGTAGATTTCCCTAAAGTTTCCTGCTGGATGGTAGCATGGCCCCAGAATAACTTTTGAGGGTTTTTTTGTTTTGTTTTGTTTTTTGCCCTAATCTCAAATGTAAAGCTCACAGCTCTGCCTGGAGTCTGAGATGGAGTTGTTTCTGATCCATGGGATTCTTGGGCTTCCCTGGTGGCTCAGGTGGTAAAGAATCCGCCTGCAGTGCAAGACACCCAAGATGGATCTGTGGGTCGGGAAGATCCCCTGAAGAAGGGAATGGCAACCCACTCCAGTGCTCTTGCCTGGAGAATTCCATGGACAAAGGAGCCTGGGGGGCTTCAATCCATGGGCTTGCAGAGTCAGACACAATGGAACCACACACACACACACACACACACACACACACACACACACACACACGGGTCTTTAACAGCAGAGTCCCCCACTTGAACACTTTCTGAAACTGCCAGTGCAGACTGGGTAGCTACCCTCTCATATGTCCTCAGAGCTTGCTTTCATTGTCATTAAAAAGCGTCAGACGGGCGTGTCAGAAAGAGCCGAAATCCTGCTGTAAGGACTTGATCTTCACCATCTTTTCTCAGCTGCTTAAATTGCTGTCAGGGCCTGCCTGTAGGAATCTTAGATAAGGGGGTTTTCTCTGATATAATTATTCTGCTAGTAAAAATCTTGGCGCCTTTTCTCCGCTGGATTCCCTCTTAGCCACTAAAATAAAACTTTATCCTGGAGCTGGGCAGCCGTTTACACCCTGCCTCCTGTTTCCTCTGGACGTCTTGGTGTCCCAACTCAGGTGATGGGTGGGCGCAGTGGGTGGAGGGTGACTTCTGTCCTGGTGGCCAGGAGCCCTGGGTTGCCAGGGCAGCTCCAAGTCAGGTCATCTTGGGTTTTGCCCCCAGAGCTGTTGCTAAGGAGAGGGCTTTGTTTGCGTGGAGCCTAGGGGGATGTTCAAGGGCAAGTGCACGTGAGTGAAGATTTGCAGATTGGGTGTCGGGGGCAGTGCTTTTTGGGCCCATGTATCAAGCACCCAATGTCAGGTGGACAAGCTGGCGTGTTTGGGGGCAGTAGTGGGGCAGTGTTTCGGGATCACGAGGAGCCTGGGTGGAAGGGAGGCCCTGATGGTCAGCAAGACCAGGCTGAAGGTAACAGGGAGCGGGCCTTGCTTCCTGGGTTGGGCGGTCACGACCTGCCCTGTGATCAGAAGGCCCACCCTCTCTGCCAAGGAACCCAGGATGGAAGGAGAGAGGCTTGTGGGCGCTTCTAAAATCCCAGTGGCCTGAGAAATCCTGCCAGATTGGGGCCACCAGCCAGGGCTGCCAAGACAAGAGGCTGGGGTGGGTACCCCTCCCGGTGGTGCCCTCCCTACCTGGAGGGGCAGGGAGGGGCAGGGTGTGGGGCAGGGCAGGGTGTGTGGCAAGTAGGGCTGCAGGAACGCACCTGCAGGCCAGGCTCTTATTCCTCAGCTGCCTTTCCCTGCCCAGCTGCCCTGGGCCCCTACTAGAAGGACCCTGGGCTGGCCTCCCCTGCCGTGGCCCCCTGTGCTGTGGACCAGGGCAGAGTCACAGGCCACTTGGATCGCCTCTGCGAAGGGGCATCCTGGCTCCTCGCTCAGTACCAGTTTGGACTGTGAACTTGGAGCGTGTGGTCCTCCTCTCCCGGCCACGGCCATCTTCCTCACCTTCTGCACCTGAAGAAGCTGAGTCTCCCATCAGTTCATCCCTCGGGGACGGGGGCTCATGTAAGGTCGTGCCACAGGTGTCTGGTGCTTCGTGGATAGGTCTCTGTGATGGGAGAGGTCGTGCCTGGGATAGGTCTCTGTCCTGTCACATGTATCAAGAGATTCTTTTTGAGCCTGAGTCAGATCAAGAGCTCTTCCCACGTGACCTGGCTGTGTTCACTCCCGTTTGGGGAACTCTGTTGGGACTGTGTGCTAGCCAGCCCTGGCGGTCTCACACCCAGCCACGTCTTTGGGGTCTGACTTTGTTGGCGCTGGCTGTAGCTGACCCCTGTCCCTGTCCTCCTGGGTCACATCCTCAGAGGGTGGTGGGGACGGCCACCTGAGGAGATGGCCTCTGCCCCTGGGTCCCAGGCAGGCCCCGCTCCCTGTGGTTCAGAGGCAGGAACACATCAGTTCTGGGCTCCTGGAAGCCCTCTCCTGGAGAAAGCGCTTCCAGAACTGAATTTTCCAGCAGCAAGAATGGGGAGACTGGAAGGTAGCGCCGAAGCCGGCTGGCCAGACCAGCGTGAGTGTCGCCATGTGCCCCGGCCGCGGCGATCGAGCCGCAGGGCAGAGGGGAAGTTAGCTGAAAGCGCTACCTGAGGCAAGAGGGATGTGCAGTTTTTGATTGATGGATGGATGATTGATTGATTGATTTGAAGGATTGATTGAATGATGGAAAAAGTCAAGAGGACTTACAGAAAAACAATTTTTTGTGGAAACTCCTGACAGTCTTCTGCTTGCTCCAGAGAGACTGAGCGGTCAGTCTGTGTTTCCATGGGGAGCAAGTCTGTTTTAACTGTGAGGAACACGGGGTTTTGAAGAGGCGGCCTTGCCCCGGGGCCCGTGAACGGCTACCACGGTCAGCCCACCCGGCTCTGGCGGGGACCCTGGGCGGGCCTGGCCCCGGGGCCACTGGAAAGGATGAGTGAAGACCCCACGTCCTGCCGTGGGCCTCAGCCTTGCCACTGGGCTGCTGCCTAAGTCATCCGTGTCCGGTGGAGTTTGGAAACAGGGAGAGGTGTGTGAACTCTTGATCCTTCTCACTCCAGGGCCCTCGAGCTGAAGCCAGAGACCGGAAGTGGTTGTGGGTCCAGAGACCGCCTGAGGGCCATGCAGGCCTGCAGTTGAGGTGTTTCCGGCTGCTCACTCGCTGGCCCATTTCTCGGAGCCGCCCCAGCGCAGGTAGAAGACAGGCAGGGAAGGGTCAGAAAGCCCGCTCTCTGCTTGGTCTCTCCCGCCTTTCTAGAGCTCTGCGGTTTGTTTGAGGCCAGGGAACCCCAGACTGCGATGGCAGAGTGGGGAGGCCTCACCGGCCCTTGTCTCAGCGCCCCTCTTAACCCAGCGCGGGGCAGGGGGAGAACGGGACCCTAGGGTCCCCCTTGGTCCCTCTGTCTGTCATCTAGAGCTCCTGACCTGGGAATCGTACTTTGCTGCTGTGTTTTTGATCATTTTTACCTTCAGGAGTACCAGAATCACATTGCAATGATTTGGGTTCTGCGTTGGAGTGTCAATCAACTTTTTTCCCTTTTTCCCCATGATTCCTGTATTTTTGGTGAGCTGGGTCTGCCTTGCTGTGCGGGCTTTTCTCTAGTTCCTGAGGGCTGGGGCTCACCCTCGCTGTGGTGCTCGGGCTTTGCACCTGCAGGGGCTTCCGATGTGATTCATCCTCCAGGGCGTGCAGGCCTGAAGGCTCAGTAAATGCAGCTTCCAGGTTCTAGAGCCTAGGCTCTGTAGCTGTGGCATAGGGCCTTACTCGCGTGGTGGCATGTGGAATCTTCCCGGCCTTTGTCTCCTGCCCTGGAAGGCAGGTTGTTTGCCACTGAGCCATCAGGAAAACGCTGAAATATCAGATAATCCTTAAACTTCATCACAACTGCTGTGGATATTTATGCTCTTTTTTTTTTCTTTAGTTTTATAGTCGATATAATTTCAGGCTTACAGAAGAGTTGCAAGAATGAGACAAAGAATTTCTTAGACACCTAGACACCCCCAAGTGATATTTTACATATTTGCTCGGTTCTCCTGTCATACACACAAACACAGAAGCATTATTTTTGTTAAATTCTCTGAGATTCTAAATACCTACCTCAGATGTGTTTAGGAAAAAAAAAAAGTTTTTCCTAAGTCCCAGCACATTCTTTTACAACACCAAGTACCAAAATCAGTAAATCAACACTGATAATACATATTATCTAGTCTTCAGACTATGTATGTAGATTTTGCCAGTTGTCACAACAGTTTACAGCTGAAGAAAGTTTAGTTGCGGTGTCTCCTTGAAAGAAAGTGAGAGAAAGTGAAACTCTCCTTGGTCATCCTTAATCCCAGAGCAATCCCTAATCTGCCTTTGGTCCATACACTGATTTTTTTTTCTCAAACAAGAACAGACCAGTCATGGTGTATGTCCTCCATCCGGTCTGTCTCAGGTTTTCTCCTTATTAAAGCCAGCTTACTTACGTACTTTGGGCAGGACTGCTGGAGAGGTGATGTGTTTCTCCGTGCATCCTCGCAGGAGGCAGGTGACGTCACTTCATCTCATCCCTGGTGAGCTTAACTTCAAACACTGCATTTCAGTGCTGTCTGTTTTCCCCGCTGTAAAGCTAAGCTCTTTCCCTTTGTGATTAATAAGCATGTTGTGGGGAGAGATTTTGAGACTGTGGAGATATGCTGCTTGGCCTTCACACTTTCTCAGTCACTGATCTCAATGTCCATTGATGATTCTCACCCAAATCAATTATTATGATGGTTGCCAAGTTATAATTTTCCAACTCCATCCTTTCTTCGACATAGAGTTACTTATGTTCTATCTTTTCTTTTTAAAGAAGCCTCCCCCTTTCCCTTACATTTAATAAGATAACGTGCTTTATTTGTATATATATAAAGCCTCAGGTTCTTATTTCACCTAGTGGGTTCTGATCGTCATTCATTGTGATGTTCAAATCACTTCAGATTTGGCCAGTGGGTGTCCAGCTGGCTACAGTATTGTCTCGTATTTTTGAAATGTCTCTTTATTTCTTGGAGCATTTCCATTCTTTCTGACTCAACCTCCTTTTCTCCCCCATGTCGTCCTACACGTGATTTTGTGGATCTTTCTCCTACATACCGTGTGTGGGTATGAACTAGGTGGGGTTAGGGAGGCAGTATTGAGTATTTCTAGTTTGTGAGTAGGACACATGTGTGATTGCACACTCGGAACAAAGAAGTGTGCTTCTGTGCCCGTGAGTTCAGAAGCTACTGCCTCGGGCTTCCCTGGGGCCAGCAGAGTCTCTCTGTCGACCTCTGGGGTCCAGCTTGAGACCCAAGTCTGGCCCTCCCAGATGGACCATGGCTACGGTTCCCTCTGTTCGGTAAATAATTTACGACTGCAGCTGCCATAGGCATGGATTTCTTTTTTTGGACCACTTGTTTATTTCTTCCGTGCATCTGGAGACCTTTGTGGTGTTGGGGCTTGGAGTTCATTTGAGGAAGGATCCTTAGGCGATCGTGTTGCTGATGACGGCAGTCGGTATGGCACAGATGGCAGCCCCGTGGTGTTAGGGGTATTCTCCAGTCCACAGTGGTCAAGTCCTTCCAGAGTGGCCAGGGGGCCGTGAGTGACCAGAGGCGAGGAGGAGGCTGTGCCCTGACAAGCCAGCCTGTCGCTTCCCCACACCTGCCCAGACCCAGGTGTGCTGCTGGCCACTGGCCCTTGGTAAGAAAAGGAGGCAGGTGCCAGAGGTAGGCGACTTGATTGGGGGTGTAGGCTTATGTTTGTTTACCCCCGAAGCGAAGGAGCCTTGAGGGGTGTATTTCTCTTTAGAAGTTTTGACTGCTGTTCCCTTAAGTAGAGTTATATGGAAGCTTGATTTATCTGCTCCAAAAAATATGGGCCCCTCAGAGAAGTTAAGCAGAGGATAAAATGCCTTCATGGTAGTTAAATTTACACTCGGTTAAAATGATTTGTGCGCTTTGCAGTAAGCCGTGATATTAAATGCATAAATATACAGCAGTTAACTCGGAAGAACATTTTATTTGACAGGATCACTCAGATGCTCAGGTACACCACTGAAACCTTTTAGCATAGTTACTGGGATTTTAAACTTCTGCCTAAAACACTCAAAATCAAAGGGAAAGAATGTAAGTCAGTACTTCTCCGCAGAGCGCTTAATACTGGAAGTGGGCTTTGTCACGGGAGGAAGGCGTTGGTTTCTAAAATGAGTCTCCCTGGCTTCATCAGAGAAAATGCCCTGTAAATAAACTCACCGTTGAAATAGTCACCCCTCCTTATTTTGGAACTGATTCTATTCAGATGAACACTCGTTAAAGGTACTTCAGTCTTCTTCTGTCGGTGAGAACGTTGCCCTCTGGGAACAGGCGCCTTGGTTCACACTGGGACGCTGCTGGAGAATTAATAATTAATGCATGCTAGTGTGTGGCCCACCCTTCTGTTTGGAGCCAGGGCTTGCTTTAATTTTCTGTGTATAATAGGCTATTTCAAAATGGTCTTTCCTCATTGTTTCTTCATATCTTATTGAAACCAGTCCACTGTTGTGGGAGGAGAGCGTGGAGGGTGTGGCATCCACGAGACTGAAGGGTGGGCCCCCCCCCCCCAAGTTTGGATCCATTAAGGCTCCCTGAGGGGTGCCTGGCACGGTGGGGGACGCCCGCTGATGTCAGAGTCAGCAGACACCGTGGAAGGCGCTGTTCCTCCAGTCTTACCCCTGCAAGGGACCGGGGGCCTCGACAATCCAGGAGCCCCGCTCGCAGCTTCTGGACTCTGGGTGGAGGGTGGGGAAAATTGACCCACCTAGGGATGGAGGTTGGGATGTTCTTCCCCCGGTTTTCTGGTTGGCCTGGAAGAAATTCCCTGGCCATGATCCACAGTAGGAAGACAGAATTCAAGAAAGAACATTATAGGGACTTCCCCAGTGGGCTGGTGGTAGTTTAGTTGCTAAGTTGTATCCGACTCTCAGCAACCCATGGAGTAGCCCACCAGGCTCTTCTGTCCATGGGATTTCCCAGGCAAGAATACTGAAGTGGGCTGCTGTTTCCTTCTCCAGGGGATCTCTCCAACCCAAGGATTGAACCCCGGTCTCCTGCATTGCAAGCAGATTCTTTACCAACTTTCCGGTGGTAATGTAGTGTTAGTCACTCAGTCATGTCTGACTCTGTGTGACCCCATGGACTGTAGCCCGCCAGGATCCTCTGTTCATGGATTCTCAGGCAAGAATCCTGGAGTGGATTGCCATTACCTTCTCCAGGGGATCTTCCTGACCCAGGGATCAAACCTGGGTCTCCTGCATTGCAGGCAGATTTTTTTACCGTCTGAGCTGTAGGGAAGCATAGTGGTAAGACTCCACATTTCCACTGCAGGGGTTGTGAATTGAATCCCTAGTTAGGGAACTGAGATTCCATAAGCCTCGGGATGAGGCGAAAAAAAAAAAGGAAACGTTATCACTGGTATGGGTCAAAGTGAATTGTGGAGCCTGCTTCCTGGTATATTTTTTAAAAATGCTCCTGGGTCCACCTGCATGAACTGGCTGCAGCTCCAGAGTTGCCTCCAATAAAGTGGACTCGCCCCACCTGCATCCTGCCCAGGCTTCACCTTTACAGTCCAGCCTGCGTGTACCCCCATGTCTCCTTAACACTTTCCCCATAGACTTGGAATTGATCCTGGTGGAGCTTATGAAGACCTGTCCAAGGCGTTTTGGATTAAAACAGCTGTAGAAATTGAAGACTCGTGGATTGGCTATTTTGTCACTGTTGTTCAATCACTAAGTCATGTCTGACTCTTGCGAACCCATGGATTGCAGCACTCCAAACTCCTCTGTCCTCCCCTATTCCCCGGAGTTTGCTCAAACTGATGTCCATTGAGTTGGTGATGCCATCCCACCATCTCATCGTCTGCCTCTAGAATGTCTAATTCTTAGTATCGGAGTGTCCTTGTGGACCACAACAGGTTCAGCTGCAAATGATTTATATATTTGATAATAAGACCTTACTTCCAGTTTGCTAGGAACAAAAAGTACTCCCCTCTTGTGATACAGAGCGCTGTCCTTACCCCAGGAAATGAGCCCTAGGTGTTGCCTTGATTGTTGATTTCAGCGCACAGGAGTGGCCTCCCATGAGAAGGGCTCTGTTTTGGCAATGTGATGATGAGGTCAGAGTAGGTTTCCTCCACTGCCTCCCCCAACATTACATCCAGGGATGTCTGGATTCGGACTTGGCCCTTGAAGCAGTAACCCAAGATAACCAAACGTTGAAGTTACAGAATTCACAGGAGAGGCTCCAGGTGGTGGCCCCGTTTAGACAGGATGTTGCAGAGGTGACCTGCGGCTGATGCAGTGTTCAAAGTGATGCTGAGCCTGTGGAATGCAGTTGCCTTGGACACAGCTATTTCAGGAGTGATTTCTGCAGCTCACCTGGGTTCCCTTTTTTCCAGGGAGGCTCCTGCTTGCCCGCCCCAGAGAGCCCTTTTCATAAGAAATCCCAAGCACAGAACTTTTCCACCATGTGCCATTGGGCCACAGCTTTATTCTTTGATCCCTTCAGAAAATTAGAAATACCTGGCAGGGCTTCTCTGGTGGCTCGGTGGTAAGGAACCCACCTGCCAGTGCAGGAGATACGGGTTCCATCCGTGATCTGGGAAGATCCCACGTGCCACAGAGCGACTAAGATTGTGTGCTGCAGAGAGCCCAGTTAAGTTCAGTCGCACAGTCGTGTCCGACTCTTTGTGACCCCCACGAACTGCAGCACACCAGGCATCCCTGTCCATCACCAACTCATGTCCATCGAGTCGGTGATGCCATCCAACCACCTCATCCTCTGGTTGCAGCTACTGGAGCCCAGGTGCCCCAGAGCCTGTGCCCCGCAACAGGAGAAAGCCCCCACACTGCAACTAGAGAAACATCCACACGGCAGTGAAGACCCAAGCACAGCCGAGAGTAAAGGAGGAAAAGAACAGTAGCTGTCAACGTTGGCTGCCAGTCCTTGTGAAGGAGGCAAGTCGCTCTTCTCTGCAGCCAGGGAGCTTGGAGTCCGCGGCAGGCTGATCCATCCTTCCTGGGCCCCAGTGCTGGCCTGTCATTCTGATCACACCCATCAAGGAAGCATTTCCTCCCCCACGAGTGTCCCTGTCACCCACAGCTGCCTTCATGTCCCTGCAGACGCCAGAATTTAAGAACTCCGCCTCTTCTCCGCTCATGCTGTGTCCTCCCTCTCGGTCCACGTGTCTTCAAAGTGTGGCTTTTCTTTATGTAAACCTACATTCACAGCTTCACACAATCGATAGGTTGTTGTCCCCTTACAATAGCTACATTTTGGTGGTAGCAGCGCCTGACACCCATTTGATTTTTAGTTAACTTGTAAAACCTTTGGGAGCGAGTGCCTCTGAAAACATAAAAGCTTTCATGGAGGGCAAGAGCCATAATTTTGTTGTTTGCAAAATGGAGGCATGATGCAGCTGGCCTCCGAGCTGACCTGTTGGTTCACTCCAGGAAGTAAAAGTTTGGATGACATCACTGCAGGGTTATTTCTTGTTATTGTAATTAATGGAGCAGCAGGAAGTAGTGAGACAGATGATTCTTGGCAGAAGTGATCCTTTAAAGGGGGAAGGATGAGAAGAGGGTCTGGGAAGGAAGAAACCTTTCTGGATGTTCAAACTCTCATGGGAAGAAATCTGGAAATGAGCAGACAGTCCTGAGAAATGAGCCGCCTCTGGCCAGCAGAGATGTCAGATTCTTAACCCCTGCTACAACTCAATTTTTGTTCCTTCTGTCGTCTCAAAGCCGTGCTGACCTGGCTGGCATTTCGTTTTGTGAGGCTTGTTTGTGCTTAAATGTGCCTTTTATGTGCAGTCGTTGGCGGGAGGGCTCGTAAAAATGAGCTGGTGCTTCACAGCAAGGTTCTTGCCTCTCAGATCCCTGTGTTTCCCTTGGTGAGGACTGGAGAGAGCTGAAGGATGGACTTGGGCCACATCTTGATGGCAATCATGGGCAGGGCGGAAGTTTCCAGACCTGGAAGAGAGGTTAACTCTTCCTCCTTAAGCTGCCTATGGTGTGTGAGCTGAGCAGGGCGGGATGGCTCTGGTGAGGGAGCTATGGAATTGGGGCTGGACCCCGTGAGTCCTACCTGTACCACCCCCCGGGCAACAACACGGGACTCCGGTCCCCTGAGTGGAAGACACATGGCTGAGTCCTCGACACCCTGGCTCAGGATCACCCTTGGGACTGGGGCAGTGGGACGCCGCCCAGAAGTGGGTGCTCCCTCTGGTGTTGGGACGCGGCATCTGGGTTGTGGGAATTTGGAGCTTGAGAAAGAAGGCAGCTGTTCATTGCGGGGAGGAAAGGAAAGCCTAGGGTAAGTGAAGGGACTCAGCTGCTTATTCATCTTTAAGTTTTTCATGAAGACAGGCTGTGCAAAGAGTGGACAAACTGAAGTGTACAGCTTGATCAGGTTACACAGCAAACACACTGTTTAACCCCCACCTAGGGCTAGTCCCTCAGAAGTCTCTTTTGAAGACCACCCCCCACACCCCACCCCAAGCCCCGTCTCTCTCTCCCCAAAGTTACTCTTCCAGCTTACATTAGCTTTGTTTTGCACTTACAGTGTTCGTGCATTGCGTCTGTGAGATTCGTCTGTGCTTCGTACAGGCAGGAGTTTGTTTTGCCCCCCGTTCTGTAATGCTCTGCTGTATGAACAGATGTCACTGACTGTATACGTCTTGCTGCTGCTGGGCCTTTGGGGCTTTATATAGCCTTGGGCTGTCCTGGGTGTGGGAGGCCTCCCTGGTTCAGGCAGCTCACCTGGTCAGCCTTCTCTGCCTCTGTGGACTTGTAGCCCATGAGGAGGAATTGCCCCTGGGTGATGGGGATTTAAGCGGTTAATATATAGAAAGGGCCAGGGCAACAGGGAGGCACAGGTGTGCTTCAAGGCACAGAAAAAACCACGGGAGAACTAGCATGAACGAGCGCTGTGTTTCAGAACGCACCCCTGGGCCACCCTGACGCCGGTGCCCAAAAGGCAGTGCTCGCCATGACCTCCCAGCAAGACCCCACGTCACCCCTGTGGCCAGCCAGCCGTATGGATGCCCTCCTCGCCCTGGGCTGTTCCACTGTCTTCCTCCCTGTAGCCACTGTTTTCCTAATGAAAACACTGCTGCTGTATGAGCGGTGTGTTTGCTGGCAGTTACTTTGGCTCATGACTGTTACAGCCTAAGAACGCTTCCCCTCTCTATTATTTATCCTGAGCAGGATCTGAGTCACACAGAATATTGTCCTGTGAAATTGTGTGCGGGTGCTTTAAGCTTGTTCTTTTAGTGATTCTGGCTGTATTCCTCTCATTCAGAATTGCACAGTGATCCATAGGCTTCAAGTCACAACGTGCAAGGCTTGGATGGAACTTTTGGAGGCCTCCGGGTCACCCTTTTTGTTTTTCAGATGAGAACACTGAGGCCCGAATGTGACTTATTTCCAGGGAGAGAAAAGGATCTGAACTCTTAGGTGGCTTTAGATTGCTTGCTTGCTGAACCTTTTCATTAAGATTCTCAGGGAGGTATTGGGAGGGGAATTTTGGGGAGAACAGTTCCCTTCCAAGTTTCCTTTTAGAGGAGTGAGGAGAGGAAAGGGGCAAATCCACTGTGAATTGGGGGCTTACTCTCCCAAATGGATAGCCTGTCCTCAAGACCACACCTGAAAATCCGGCCCCAGCTCCTCCCCACCGTCACCATGGTAGCGAGTGATACAGGGTGACACCCCCCCCCCGCCCCCCCGCCCAATGACGCTTAGGTGATGCTACATGTGCCCGGGAATCAGCAGTCCAAGACTTTGTTTTCCTCAGCGTGGACCAAGGTGGTGATTTATACATTGGCCCCTAAGTCCCATGAACAGTGTTGAGGTTGTTTTAGTTTTTCACGATTTCTTTTTGTAAACAGCCCAGGGCGAGGAGGGCATCCATACGGCTGGCTGGCCACAGGGGTGACGTGGGGTCTTGCTGGGAGGTCATGGTGAGCACTGCCTTTTGGGCACTGGCCCAGGGGTGTCGTGGGTCTTTATTGCTGCACAGCAGGCTTTCTCTAGTTGCGACGAGCAGGGGCTAGTCCCCAGTTGCAGTGAGAGAGCTTATCTTGCTGTGGAGCACGGGCTCTAGGTCCCCAGGCTTCAGTAGTTAAAGCAACGTGGGCTCTGTAGTTGTGGCCCGCTGGCTTAGCTGCTCTGTGCCATGTGGAATCTTCCCAGACCGGGGATCTAACTGGTGTCCCTTGCGTTGCAAGGTGGACTCTTAACCACTGAAACACCAGGGAAATTCCTGAAGCTGTTTTAGAAGGAAATTCTGTGGGAAAGAAAGATCCGTCGTCTTGCCAAAAAGTTCTGCAGAGTAGAAGGTATCTCTAGACCCTCGGCATTGAAAATATATGTGTGGCTTTTTATGGAATGCCTCCTGAGACAAATGGTCACACTGGGTCAGAATTTTCTGTAGTCTAAAAATAGCGATAATGAGGAGGTGATCTCCTGTTTCCAGCCGGGTGCCCTCATGCTGCAGCGTCATCAGCACGCCCACCCCGAGGGCCTGGTGGTCGTGGGAGCCCTGCAGAGCTAGAGGGTCTCAGAACGGGGGTGAGGAGGCGGGTGGCCCCACTTAGCCTTGCAGGGACCTTGCTGGCCCCGCAGAGAGGCCATGGGTGAACTTGCACACTGCGTGTCGCCCTCTGACCACAGCCACGTGCCCTGGTGAGAAAGTCTGGGCCCACTTCCATCACAAAGCCTGGCCGTATTGTCCCCGCTGGTACTAATTCGATGCCCGGAGACCTTTCTGGTGGTTCTGTGGGGGTAGGGGGTGCTACGGACACTGAAGAGTCAGGAATGCGGCTAAACATACAGTGATGTGCAGGCCAGCCCCCGACAGGGAAGGATTCACCGGCTGAATGTGAACAGGGTTGGGGAAGCCTGAAGATGCCCGGGTGACACTCAGTGTCCTATGTTGTCAGACACGTTTCAGGATCAGGGTCCAGGAGACTCGGGCTGGAGACTGAACTTGGGCAAGTCCCTGAGAACTCTCAGGAACTGATTCTATGTGTGGCCTGTGGTCGAGAACAGACTGTCCTGTGGCCTGGGTGAGAGGGCATTTCCCAGCCTCCCAGCCCACCACCTGGCCCTGGCTGGGGGGAGTGTTCTTTCTCGGGTCACTTGTATCCATGCCAGCAAGCCTGTTGCAGATTGCAAGTCTTTACTGAACCTGTATTCTAAAAAAACATCTTTCTTTTATCTTTCTTTAGGAGGAAAAAAAAACCTTTGGTAGCCATAATACTAGGTAACCCCTGTAGGAATCAAGGGCTCCCAGATAGCACCAGTGGTATGAACCTGCCTGCCAGTGCAGGAGACCTAAGAGACGTGGCTTCCCTTCCGTGTTCTGGAAGGGCTCCTGAAGGAAGACATGGCAACCCGCTCCAGTATTACTCTTGCCTGGAGAATCCCGTGGAGAGAGGAGCCTGGCGGGCCACAGTCCATGGGGTTACAAAGAGTTAGCCATGACTGAAGCAACTCAGGAGACATGAGACCTAGGTTTGATCCTTGGGTTGGGAAGACCCCCAGAGAAGGAAATGGCAACCTACTATTCTTGCCTAGATAATCCCATGGACAGAGCAGCCTGGCAGGCTACAGTCCATGGAGTTGCAAAGAGTTGGACACTAAGCAATCATGCACACGTGCACAAAGCAACTTAGCACGCACACACAAATGTAGGAATCAAGACGTTTGGCTTGCCACATGAAAATTGTTGCCTGTGTGAAAATTGGTTTCCAATCCCATCAATACGTTCACTTTATGGAAAAGTGCCAATGTAAAAGTGATGCGGAAGCCACTGGAGAAATGTGATGCTTTGGGGCTTCTAAGGGGATATCATCAACTTGAGATTAAGGAAAAAACAATTATCAAAACTTAACTGCAGTGGCCCCCAGAAGTGCAACCATGGGATGGAGTCTTCAGGGTAATTTCTCAGGTGGGGTTTGACTGAAGACCCAGCCAGCTCGTTTGGAGCCAGCGGAGCCATATTCCTTTTCTGACGCAGTGTTCTCGGGCTCCAGAGGTGGAACTCGGCGGCTCGCTGTTCTGTCCTGACTCTATTTATTGCATCCAACAGTTTAAGTAATGGCTTCGGTAAGGATTGCCAAAACTGCAGGCAGCGATTCTGTTCATGACTGGGGGCCTTGCTTATAAAATATTTGGTCCTGAAGCACCTATCAAGGGGAATACACCACATCTCTGAGAGCAGCTTTTTAATGATTTGAGTGTTCAGGCCCTTCAAGGCCAGATGGGGAGAACTGTCACCCTAAGACTCCCTCTGAGAGTCCCAGACGGTCACCCGGCCCCTGGTGGTGGACAGTGTTGGGGGTTCCCCACTTCCCATGGGGAGCAGAGGCTGGTGTGTGACGGGCCCAGGAATTGGCATCTGTTAGTTCCTGAACTTTTCTCCTCCGGGCCCGGGTTCCGTCCTGGTGTCCAGCATCTGGCTATAAAAGCCAGTGCCCAGGCCCTGAGGCGGCATGCATCGTGGGCACGGCCCGGCCCGGCCCGGCCACCCTCGCAGCTTGGAGGGGAGGCGCCGGTCCTGACCGCCCGTCTTCTTCTCCCAAGTGCTCCAGCTTCTACATCTGTGCACAGCCGACTGTTTTGGCTCCTTCTCCCCATAGATGTTGCCAGATTGCGTTTCCTGCTCTCATGCTGAAGTCGCAGCGCCGGGTGGACATCTTTGCAAAGGTGTGGTATCTGTTGTGGGGAGCCGTGGACAGCGCAGTGTCCATTTCTGGGGAGTCGCTTTCTGCTGATCGTTTTCTTGTTGAAGGGAAAATGTTGCACTGCTTGCTCTGGCTTCAGAGATTTATTGTTTGATCTGTTAAGGGTTTTTATTTTGCTGTTCCCGTCAGCCTGGCTTCTCTGAAGGGCTCTTAAAAACCTGGCTTGACGGGCCCCTTCTCTGGCTCCTTGGCCGGTTGTCATCACCATTAGCTCTGTTTCAGTTTGAGTCTTGTAAGTTTTTACTGCCATCTTTCTGGTCTGACTTCACTTTTGAGGGGCGGGTGGGTTCCCCTGCCTTGTTCCAGAAATTGAAACGCGAGTCTTCAGCATGTTGGATTAATTTCCTGCCCCACACCGGCTCACGCTTACTACATAAATGACCCATTTGTTAGCAGGCTTCTCCACTTCCTCCGTCGGTGGCGTTCTGCTTGTATTTCCTCATTTTTCCCCAAATCCCTGGTTGGCCCCTCTAGTCCGATGCCAAGGACTGTTAGCCTTCAACAAGCTCTGAGGTTTGTGGACACCCCTCCCCCATCACCTGGTTTCTGCCAGCCTGCCTGCTGCTACCCTGACCATGCCTACCCCTCCTCCCCACCCCCAACTCCGTCCATAGACTCTTCTGGACGCTAATGGAACAGTGCTTGAACACACAGAGCGTGTGTGCTCGGGAGGGTAGAAATCAGGTAATCCCTGCCAGTGTGGGATTATTCTTTACAGGAATACAGTGTCAGGGTGAAGAATGGGTAACTTTTTTTTCTTTGATTTAATATTTTTCTATCAATTTTACATATGTATGTATTTTTAACTTTTACAGAAAAATTGAGAAGATAATACAAAGATTGCCATATGCCCTGTACCCAGTTTTCCCTATCATTAACACCTGAAGTTAGTGTGAGTTTTACAGTTAATGAACCAATACTTATAGATTTCTCCATAGTTAATTTAGAAATGGTAACTTTTAATCTTTCCACAGCACTCAATTTCTGAAGAGGTGTTAGTGTTCTGTTTTTATCTTTTTGAAATGATGCAGTAAAGGAGATAATTACACATCTTCGGTTTCTGATCAGTTTTGGGGTGAGTGTCAGAGGGGCAGGCAAACAAAATATTCTGTGTAGAACCTCCATTAAAAAGGAGGTTTAGTCAGCAAAAGTCTCCATTTCCTGATTAAATAGCAAAACAAACAGAAGTGACCGTGTCGTAGCTTAGGAATTTAATACTGGAAAATAGAATTGCCTACATGGAAACTTTGAGCAAGTGCGTGCTGGCTGAGCCTCATTGTTGTCGATGTCCTGTAGATTAGACTTACCCTGATTCTGGAATTTAAAACCTTCCAGAACTGGGATGCCGTTGCTCTGCGGGGCCGGCGTTGCCAGCCGAAGCGCCCCCACTGTTGGAGCTCCTGGAGGAGGCCTTCCCTCGGTGAAAAGGCAGGGGACCAGGGAGCCTCAGCCGTGGCACGGCTGAGTGGAAGCAGCCGCCCTGGCAGCTGTTTGCTGGGAGGGGTGGTAGGTACCCGCATTGCCCAGGCTCTTCGTGGGCATCGCTCCATTTCATCCTTTGGGGGCTTATCTTGCTGATCAGGAGCTGAAGGAACAGAGATGAAGTGCATGGTCCAAGGTCAAGGTTTGGGAGTCCAGAGGGAACCCAAGCCTCACGCGGAAAGAGATGGGCCTGGAGTGTTTGCTGAGGGGGGGCTGGGGTCACAGGAACGGGCAGGCCCTGGGCCTCCCCTGGGGGCCGAGAGAGCCCAGCCTCCAGGTTGCGAAGGACTTGGTGACGCGACGAATGCCTCCCCGAAACCCTGAGCATCGCAGACTCCCTTGGGGCCGAGAGGGATGGCTCAGGAAGCCCTCTGTGTTGGGGGTGGGCGTCAGGGGACTTCTCCGGCCGGTCTGAGGAACCAGGGCAGCTGTCTGGGCCAGGGCCTGGAAGCGCACCCTCCTCGGTCCAGGAGGCTGGGCATTCTCAGCACCCCCCTGAGATGAGCCTGCGGCTCTGATCTTCTTTCCACTGTGCGTCACGTACCATCGGGGCTTCTAGACTTTTCAGGAGGAAAGTTCTCTTTTCCTTTGATCACTAAACCTTTAGTTATTTAAAATGTTGTTGTGGTTCATTCCTTCAGTCCTGTCTGCCTCTTTTGAGACCCTTTGGATCATAGCCCAGCAGGCAAGAATACTGGAGTGGTTGCCATTTCCTTCTCCAGGGAATTTTCCCGACCCAGGGGTCAAACCCGAGTCTCCTGCACTGGCAGGCAAATTCTTTACCATCTGAGCCACTTGGGAAGCCCATTTAAAGTATACATAACATTTTCTTTGCTCGCTAAAGCACCTTATTGCTTTGAGAGAAACAGGACGGTGGGATTGTACGTGCAGATTAACCGTTTCCTTTGATTTCTGTTGTTCGCTCTGTACATTATTTTTAGTTTGGTGGTAAAAAGTGCAGACGTAAGTAAGTTCGGATGCCTGAACTGGGAGAGTCGTTCTGTGGTGCTTGCCCTCTGCCCAGCAGGGGCTCAGGGAACGTTGGTGGACAGGACTTGTCCACACACCAGGAAGGTCCCTGGGGCAGGACTCTTGCCCCCCGAGCATTTGGAGTCTCATCGTTGGGGTTGCTGCCCCGTGGAGGGCAGTTGTTACCCCCACTTTGGTTCCTGTGGCCTCTTTGGACACACCGGCCGAGGTGAGGCGCACCCGGATGTTGGGGGTGACTGGCGTCGCCCAATGTTGCTGAGATGTGGGTTCTGAGCGAGTGGGCGCTGCGAGGCCTGACCAGGCCCCGTCAGGTACTGAGGGGCCTACAGCTCGCAGGCTCCTGGGGGCTGACCCCGCGCTTGCTGGCTTCCCGCAGAGGGCCCAGGTGGCCTGGGCAGGCTAGGTGCGCCCCACGTTTTAGGACGCACGCACCACATTTTGCTGCCTGAAACATAGTTACCGAGATGGTGAGAGGCAGTTGTTGACATGGTGAGAAATGGCACATACAGGACTGACTTTTTTCCCCGCCTTTTTAAATGCTCGTTGTTTTCTGGAACACTTTTAGAAAAGTTGGGGATTGGCATAGAGTTCCCACTTAACCCGCCCCGTTTCTCTGCTCCTAACGCGCCTCACGTCACTGTCGTACATTTATTCCAGCGCACGAGCCGGTGTCGACAGGCTGCTCTCTGAGGTCCATCTCATATGCAGGCCACCTGATGTCCTCATGTCGGGGCCCCTAACCGCGACACCACGTGACATTTATTCCTTGTGGCCCCTTCACAGCTCCTCTTGGCTGTGGCAGTGTCTCAGGCTTGGCTTGCTTTTGCTGACCAGGGCAGTTTTGAAATGTCCGGTCGTGTGTTTTTTGTGGGCTTGTCCTTCTGTTGTGGCTTGTCTGCTGGTTTTCTCATGAGTAGACGGGATTATGGGTTGTGTGGGAGCCATTTCTTGTGGGCTTTTTCAACGAAAGATGCTTTAAAGGTGAGACTTGGCCAGCAAGTGACAAGCCACGCCATGGAGTCGCTGTCCTTGGATACGCAGTCCTGTCCCTCAGACCCGGTGTTGACTGGGTCTGACCTCATGCTGCCCTAGCTCTGAGGACTTTCAGGAGTCTCGAGCCCTTGCCGGGGTTCCGTTCATCACAGACTTTTCCATGGAGCTAGAAAGACCATCCAGGGAGTCAGAGGCAGTCACTGCTCCCTGACCATGGACGTTCCCAGGCACAGAGTCTCTTCTGGAAGCTTCTGGAATCCCCTCGGGTCACCCTGAGGCATAAGTGAAGTACTGAGGGCTGCCACATCCTGGACTCAACCCTTCCTCATTCTGTTGTTGCAGTCCCAGAGAGGTGGCTCCTTTGATGGATGAGGAATCGAGGTGTGGAGGGCCGCAGAGCCTCAGAGCTCGCCCTTGAGCCGCTCAGGCCTCCCGCGGTGGGACCGCCCCAGTCGCCCACTTCTGTCACCAGCCCGCACGCACAGCAGCACCCCCACACTGGGCGTGTTTGTTTGATGTACTTGCTTGCCTGTGCTACGGCTGTTGTGGCGTGTGGGATCTAGCTCCCTGAACAGGATCAAACCCGAGCCTCCTGCATTGGGAGCATGGGGTCTTAGCCACCGGACCACCAGGGACGCTCCTCACCCCACTTGTTCGGCATTTTCGTGTATCTGCCTCTCCCTTGGACTTCTCCCCAAGGACAGGGAGCCCTGCTTCCTCACCTGGTGTGTCTGGTACCACCCAGCCCCCTGGGTGCACCTAAAAATTGAGGAGGCAGATTATTCTGGACTAGAGGTTTTGCAGACCGTTGCACTAGTCCTCTCTGCTGGGAGAGGGTCTCGGCCATGGCCTGGCAGAGGGGCAGCTAGCTGTGTCCAGCTGCTGCATTTAATGCAAGCGCGGTACGGGCCCAGGGTTCTGACATCCCTCTGCCAACATCAGCCTGGGTGTTGAGCTCAGAGTCATCTGGCTGAGAGCTGTCCATCAGCCTCACCTGGCAAGCCAGGCAGGACCACAGAGGAAGTGACACCCCCCTACCCCACCCCCCACACACATATCACTCCCCTTCTTCAGTGGAGGCTAAACAGATGTTACCTTGAGTCTTAAGCTTCAGGAGGATTTTTCTGCTGGGGCAGCCCACTGAGCCAGTGGGCACCGCTTCTAACTTGACGCGCCCACCCACCCTTTCTCTGGACCCCCCACTTAGTTCACAGCTCAGAGACCCACGGAGCTGGGTGCCCAGGGGCACACACGTGGCATCCTTTTACTGGCTCCAAGTTTCACTTGAGCAGCTCTCCTGGCCTGAGCCTCCCAGGGGCTTCCACTAGCCAGTGATGAGACCAGCAGCCCCAGGGCAGTGGCTTCTTCTTGTATTTTTGCTGAAGTTATTTACAGCCAGGTGAGCTGATTTACATGATGACTCTCCCTTGGTTATGCGCACAGAGAAAGGTGGAAACCAGACTGCCTCACAGTGAGCCAGCCATCCCAGGGGGCAGGCCCTGCGGGGTTGTGAGCTCAGCAGAGCCCCAGGGTTGCAGGATTTCCATCTGGGCTCTCAGGATGGCTTGGCCTTCCTGGAAGGATCAGACGCCAGGGTCAGAGAACATTCCAGATAATATAGCTCGTGGCAGGGAGAGGGGCTGTTCATGGGCATTTTGTTTGTGTTCTCCCGAGACCTGATTTCCCCTCCCAGCCGCCGAACCCAGGAGATCCCTGGTGTTCTCTGAAGCCGCCTCCTGATTGATCCGCAGTTTCTGTAGCGAGTGGCGTCTGGCCCGTGACATGGGATGACTCGGTGTGTTTCCGGTGGTGAACACTGCATCACCACTCACAGAGCTCGCGTCCTCCGAGCGTCTCGCATTGCACATGAAGCGGCTGTGGTTACCTGTGGGGGTGTTTGAAGATCATCATTAGAGAGTGTTCTCTGCTCAGTAGTAAAACCAGTGAGGAAGGGAAGGTTGTGAAACTAAAACCCGAAATATGCAAAACTTGGCCAAGAAAGAAGAAAAGAACAAAACCAGCTTTGAGCCAAGTGACCAAACCAGAAAGTTTTCATTCTTTCTTCTTCCTGTGACCTTGACCACAAACCCAGGCTGTATCTCCGCGCACCACCCTCCCCCCCCTCCCCCAGTGCTGCTTCAGTCCCTGGGCAGGGAGGGACCGAGGGACAGATTGGAGTGTGGCCAGAAATGGGGAAAATCAGCAGCCTGGACACCAGCAACGTCTCTGATTTTTTTTTTTTTTTTTTTAAGAAACCAGCCTCTGCTTTGTATTTCACAGTTTCCGTAAGAATAAGATTCTAGAATGGATTCAGAGCCTCTGTTCTGAATATACAGATAGAAAATAAAGCCCGTTTATACAGCGGGTTGTGACACTGCTGTTTCCTGTTTGTTTACTGTTTGCGTTTTTTTGACCATGCCTTGCAGCATGTGGGATCCTAGTTACCCAACCGGGGATGAAAGCTGCATGCCCTGCATTAGAAGGCAGTCTTAACCACTGTTCTGCCAGGGGAAGTGCCAGTACTGGTGTGTTTTTAATGTAATTCGAATACTTGCGTTTAATTTGGGGTGCTTCCCTTTTGAGAGCGAGGGCTTTAAAGCAGTATCAGTGAGTGTTACAGAATTCTCCTTAAGAACCCGCTACCCCAAGTTTGCCCCCCTCCCCCTCAAAAGAAAAGGAAAGTTTTTTTTTTCCTCCAAAAGCCTCATTATCAGGAGTTGGGAAGAACTAAACTTAAAGCTTGAGTGAAACTTGCATGTTCCACAGATTGTGGATAAACAGGAAAGTAATCTACCCTGATTCAAATTAGAAAAAGATCAACCCATTTCAGTCCAACAAATGTGGAATTAGGCGAGGAAGGCAGCAGTCGTAACCCATGAAGCGCTGGGAAGTCACTGGCACAGAGCGTCTTGAGGAGCCTGGCATTGTTGCCCGAGTGCTTGGTCATGTCCGACTCTTTGTGACCCCCCTGGACTGTGTAGCCCACCAGGCTCCTCTGTCCATGGGATTTCCCAGGCAAGAATACTGGAGTGGGCTGCCATGCCCTTCTCCAGGGGGATCTTCCCGACCCAGGGATCGAACCCGGGTCTCCTGTGTTGCAGGTAGATGCTTTACCACTGTTGCCACCTGGGAAGCCCCAGTGTTGGTCTTCACCTAATTGTCTGGTGCAGCGGATATGCCATTTATAGATGTATTGTCCTGGCTAAAAATGAAAAAAGCAATCGGCAATGATTTATTTCCATGAATTTTTAATTCCGGAGTTCATTCAGGTAGGCAGAATTGAAATATTAGGATGGGTTCTAAAAGTCAGAGGGCCCGCGGTTCCAGGGTGTCAGAGGGCAGCACCCCTGGGAGGGGATGGGGAGTGATTCTGGTGCAAGTGAGCTTCGTGAGTCCCCACCCTAGGCCTGTGCTAGGAAAATCTCGTCCTCCCAGATACCCTCTGGCTTTGAGAATCTGTGTGACACCGCTGCAGGGGGTGAGAGGACCTGGGTCTGCTTAATGCCTTTGTTTACTTTCAAAGTTTGCCCTGCAAGAATTGAATTTGCAAAACTTTCATTCCCAGTAAAGCTGTCACTGATACAAAACACAGCAATAACTTAGGTGATGCAGTTAAACCACTATTGAGTTTGTGCCATCCAGGAGTTGATAAATCGTAGAGCTTCGTTTGGTAGGAATCAGCAATTTTATGTGGCAATTAATTTTTTACTACTGCCGGGGAGCCAAGGGCCTAGATCTTTTACCCCAGTTTTTGTGTGTATTGAGGGTCGCCACCGTGAGAAAGGACTCCATCTGAGGACTGCCCAGGGCGTGGCTGTGCTGGAGCCCTTGCTGCCTCTTCTGGGTTCCTTGTGTGGCCGGAGTCAGGCCTGTGAGCAAATGGGCACTCCTCCTCGCGGTGTGGCGGGCCTACACAAGGCTTACGGAGGAGGAGATCATACGAATTTCCTAGATAGGATGTTTCGGCCCACTAGAGCCATCTCCCACCCTCGTTCCATGTCAAAAATGTGCTTGGAGTAACACAATCAGCTTTCCAGACCTCTTCCCACGGAGGAGGATGGTGGGTCATCTGCTCACTGTTCCGTTTTGGGTCAACCCATGTTGTCTGTTGAGCACGGTCTGTGGTGGTGAAAATCCGGGTGCAGCTGATGGGATGTGTGGTGCTCAGCATTGCAGTGGGTGGTGTCCTCTCCAGGGTGCTGGCCTGCTCCCTAGAGCCCAGCTGGCTGCCCACCTGCCGCACTTGGGGCCACCAGGAACGTCACTCAGAACAAGCTACCCCGTGTGCTAAGAATTTGCTTCATCCTCCAGTCCCCACAGCTGCTCTGCAAAGTGGATGACGCTGTCCCCATTTTACAGATGGCAGTGAAGGTGTTAGTTGCTCAGTCTTGCCCGATTCTTTGCGACTCCACAGACCTGCAGTCCTCCAGGCTCCTCTGTTCCGTGGAGTTCTCCAGGCAAGAATACTGGAGTGGGTAGCTGTTCCCTTCTCCAGGGGATCTTCCCGACCCAGGGATCGAACCCACGTCTCACATGCTGCAGGCGGATTCTTTACTGTCAGAGCCACCAGGGAAAGCCCTTGCATGTTACAGACAGAGGATCTCACGTATACGAAAGCAGAGAAAGCTTGTACCAGACATCCACATCGTCCATGAAGGGCCAGTCCCATCTCCTGTGCAGGCCACGTTAAAGCAGAGCCTTGCCATTGTTTCCTGGCATCAGTAAACGGGTTCAGTTTACATTCCTAAATGCTAAGGACCCCTTCATTTAAAAATGTAGTGACAATAGCATTAGGGCACCTAAAGAAAATTGAAGTTTGCGACCTTGATGTATCACTCCTGGGCGCCCCCACCTCCAGTTCAGGGCCACCTTCTCTCTGATTATCCATAGCTGGGGGGTGTAGACGGTGGGCCTCAGCGGCACACCCCTCCCCCTCCCACCACCACCCCGTCTGGCCTTTTGAAAATACTAACAGACGCCCATGAGCTTTGTCTCTGCCACAGAGGCCAGTGTGGGGACTACACTGCTATAACATTAGGGAGTGGGGACCCTGATGCTAATAACCTACTTCCCGAGACTGAAAAGGGAGGAGGCGATGCTGCAAACACGGAGAATGGTGCTCGGACTGTGGACGCTGCTCGGACTGTGGACGCTGGTCCTGCTGCAGCTCTGCTCCCAGCGGAGCTGCTCACATGGCTGTGGCCCGAGGGGCTGGACCGGCTGCGGCGTGCATCGGGCCCCAGAGTGCCAGCCTCAGTGCCATTGGCCCTGGTTGGGGAGTGTCCTATCCCACTGCTCTGTTTCTCTGAACCCTTTTCTCCTCTCCCACGCCCCGATCACCATGGGGCTGAGTCCCAGGCTGCCCTGATAAAGGACTGGGATCTGTCTTCTCCAGCAGAGAGCAAGAGAGTTGGTTTTTGGTTTCACTTGTTGGCTGTGCCTCGAAGCAGGTTGCTAGCAGGAAAGGGAACATTTCCTGAGCTCCTGGTGTAGGGGGCGTTGCATACCAGAAGCAGACACCACCCCCAGGGAACACGTGGGTGTCCCACACCCCCGTGTCCAGAGCAAGAGCCTTTTTCCCTGATCCGAGTGTCTGCTTAGACGGTTCCACCAGAGGGGGCCGTTCCACTGGAAGTCCCGGCAGGAAATATTTTTACCCAGCTTGGCTGTCCTAGGAGACAAAAATAAGATGTTTGCTTTAGCAATTTACTTAGTCCTGAAAACATTCCTAAACAATGCCAAGGCCTCAGTTGAAAATAGTATGCTCAGCTTATTGGGATGGTCCCAGGAAGGATGTTTTGAGTGAAAATAAAGTGGATCATACCAGGGCTGTTTCCCGCCGCAGGAATCCCGTGAGAGTTCAGAATTACGGGGGTCTCGGGCAACCTGGGGCCAGTAGGGGCTGGCGGTGGGCTGTCCTGGGGCACACCTCTGGGGCAGGCTGGAAGGTTCTAGAGCAGGGGAAAAGCATCTGCAGGTCTGAGACCGAATGTCCCTCCCCCGCCTTCACTTTTTAGTTCCCCTGCCCCATTGCTCAAGGGGGTCTCCTGACTGGCCTGTGCCCCCTACGTTGGGGGCGGGGGGCATCTGGCTGACATCCACCGACAACCCATCCTTAACTGAGAAACTCTTTTATCCATCTGAAATCTCTCCTGGCTCCCTCGCCCTCCTCGGTCACGGCTCTGCCTACACGGGACACACACGATCTTCTGCATGACTGCCCAGCACATAATTGCAGGCAGAGATCATGGCTCCAGAACTTTCTCTTTTCCTTAAGCATGACCACATCTTCCCAAGGTGGAGTTTCAAGCAGGTTACTTGCTCAGAACCAGTATTGCAGGTGGGCTGTGACACACCCAGGGGTTGTAGAATATCACAGGCAGCAGAGGTGAGGAAGAAAATTGCATTTCCATTTAAAGGCCACTTGTGTGCTTTTCTTTTTTTCTTTCTTTTTAAAAAAAGTGCTTGAACTCAAATAATTTCGAGTGATTTGTTTGATGACCTTTGTCTTGGGGAAGGCAGCAGACCGTGTGCCTTGCGCTGGTTCCTTTTGTAACCATGTGCGGCCGGAGTAGCCAGAGCGGCTCTACCGTGCACTCGTTTTCCTTTGTGGATCCCCTTGGCAGTGTTTCGGTGGAGAATAAAAATAGCTCACGAGGCCCTGAAATAAAGCCTGCGTGGAATGCTTGTGCGCGTCAGCTGCGTGCTGTCACATATGTTCAAATTCTCCATACTGTTCACTCCTCTAGAGAGTGGCTTGGAGACGTGGTTCGCAGCGGCCGCCCTCCGGCAACTGTCTGGTTCTGGGGGAGAGACCTCCGTGCCTGTGGCCCCGGGGGAGGAAGGTCCTGAGGGTTTCCGTCCGGGACGGGGACTGTGTTCAGTAGGGTGCTGGGTGAGCTGCTTAGGACCTGAACCCCATCTCATCCTAAGTGTCTCCCCCCAGAGAGCAGCTCAGTCAGACCCCAGACGGGCTCATCCTTTCCCGATGATCCCAGAGCCTGGTAGATTCTCTAAGCCCTGGAAGCATGTCTCGAGTCGGTAGGCAGGACATCCTGAGAAGAGGGCCCCTCCCTTGCAAGGTTCCCTCCAGCCTCAGTGCCCTGGGGGATGGTTGGCTGGAACAGCATACTGACCTCAAGCTGTAGCCCTTCTTAGGATCCAGGAATCTGTGAATCAGGCAAGTCTTGGCCCCACACGAAATTTTATCTGTATCACATTATTGTTCGAGGTTACATATTCTGTTTTTCCCCATTTTCCGCTACATATTAGAGTTGTTATTGTTGTTCAGTTGCTAAGTCACGTCCAACTCTCGGGACCCCACGGACTGCAGCACACCCGGCTCCCCTGCCCTTCACTGTCTCCCGGAGCTTGCTCCAACTCGGCTCCATTGAGTCAGTGATGCCACCTCATCCTCTGCCTTCCCTTTCTCCTTTTGCCTTCAATCTTTCCCAGCATCAAGGTCTTTTCCAATGAGTTGGCTCTTCACATCAGGTAACCAAAGTATTGGAGTGTTAGCATCAGTCCTTCCAATGGATATTCTGGGCTGATTTCCTTTTAGGATTGACTGGTTTGATCTTGCTGTCCAAAGGACTCTCAAGAGTCCTCCAGCACCACAGTTTGAAAGTATCAGTTCTTTGGAGCTCAGCTTTCTTTATGGTCCAGCTCTTACATACATACATGCCTTCTGGAAAAACTATAACTTTCTTTATATGGACCATTGTCAGCAGAGTGATGTCTCTGCTTTTTCATGCGCTGTCTAGGTTTGTCATAGTTTTCCTTCCAAGGAACAAGCTTAGGGACTGAATTTTAAGTTCTCATTTTTTACATGAGATTGCATGGCTATTAACTCTTCACAGAGCTGCAGGTGATTTTCGTCTCCATAAACCAACAAAACCCACCGGAATTCTGAAACAGCTAGCATTTTCTACTTAAGTCTGGACTTTAGAAAAATTCTTCTTTAGGTTACCAACTGTGTAGAAAAGTTACGTAATGCAACATAGCAGACCGTTTTTTTATAATTAGAACACAGAAACCGCTTCTGCCTTTCCTGTTGGTAAAGAGACATTTTGCAGGTCTAGAGAATCAGCGTGCCCTGGGAAGTGGAGCTTGGTGGTGGGGAGGTGTCTCAGAATCTGGCTGGCTCGGTTCTGTGATCTTTCAGCACACATTGTCTGGTTTCACGTTTTAACAAATGTTCGGTGATGATACGTGGTCACCCCGAGCCGTGTTGCCACCGTCCTCCTGGTGCTTGGTGACTAGTAAAGAAAAGGCAGAAATTTGTGGGGATGGAGTGGAGTTGGCAGTGGCAGGGTTAGCTTTACCTGTCAACTGAAGAACTTTCAGTCCCTTTCTTTGAAACCTTTTTTGTGCCTATCCTCTTGAAAGTGGATGTCTTTGGGAAGATTGGAAAGTAAATTCCTGAGTCCTCTCCTGCCTGGTAGGAGGGAGGAGGCTCAGACTTCCAGACGTGGATGGAGCTGGGTACAGTCTCTGCAGGCTGCACAGGGGGTTGAGTTCAGGTAAAACCTGCAGGCTGTCTGCTTGAGAGTCCGGGCTTCTGTGTAACCCAGCTCTGCTAACTGTCTACAAAGGATAAACAGAACACTAATTCCAGAAGGCCTCCTCGTTTTATGTGACTCCAGTGAGATGCTTGAAAGGGCCCCGGTTCATGAAAAGCCCCAGGCCTGGTTCCTGCAGTGGCAGGGCTCCTCCCAAGACCCTCCTCTGAGCTTGTGGAAAGGAAGCAGGCCCCCCAGCCCTGTGTCCTGAGTCAGAGGGACAAAGGCCAGGCCAGCCTGTCACCCGAGGGAACAGGGCAGGGTCCCTAGGAGGCTTACGGGGTGCACTCAAACTGGACGGATCAGGCCAAGAGGCTTTGGAGGCTGGGTTTTGTCAGCAGATGATTTTGGCCCCAGTTTAAGCCATGTTATGTACCAAGATTTCCTGTTTTTCCAAAACTCCTTTGTTTTGGTTTTCGCAGTGATAGATTATTGAAATATTTGCTATTCGACTGACCCCTGTTGTTTTCCAACCAAAAAGTAAAACTGGGGATTTTGTTAAGAACCTCATTCCCTTTAAAGATGACTGCTCCTTCAGGAATATTTTGGCCTCTCTGGCTGATCAGCCAGCGGGTGAACAAAGACCTAATTGCCAGTCAGGGTCCTGGACGGATTTCTCAGCTCAGGGGCTGGCCTCTTGTGTAGCGGGGGGCGGGGTTGGTCCAAGGACAATTGAAAGGGGCTTTTTGTTCCTCTGGGCTAAGTTAAGCCATGTGTCTCTCTTTCTAGGAGTGTAGTTCTGGCCAATCAGAGCCGCATCAGTCCCACTCACTTCCTGCCGACCTTTCGACACCGACAGATGTTTTTTCTTACAAGTGTCATTAGGCCTCTCTACTCGCTGACCTCATCAAATCGTATTGGGGCCGTTTTCATAAGTTGTGTTGCTAAAAATTCATTTAACCCTTGCTGAGTTCCCCTCTGAGAATAAAAGCACTGCCTCCTGTTTGAGCAGGTCTCTCTTCTGTCCCCAGACCTAGTCGGGAGGGAGCTGAGCCCACCGTGGGTCCCATAGAGCTGGGCAGACCCACCGTGGAGAGCTACGGCTTCCACCTTGAGGCGTAATGTAGGGCCTTTTCCTGGTGTCCAGTGGTTGAGTTAAGGCTTTGCCTTCCAATGCAGGAGGTGTGGTAGGTTCCATCCCTCATCAGGCGGCAAGGACCCACATGGGAACAAAACATAAAACAGATGAACCTGTTTTTGCCGGGCAGCAGCGGAGACACAGATATAGCAACAGACCTGGGGACCCGGTGCGGGAAGGAGATGGTGGGTTGAATTGAGAGTAGCATGGAGACATATCTGATGCTGTACGTAGCATTAGATAGGCAGTGGGAATCTGCTGTATGACGCTCTGACAGCCTAAGGGGTGGGATGGGGTGGCAAGTGGAAGGGAGGTTTAAGAAGAGACATTCAAATGTATATCTGTGGCTGATTCATGTTGATGTATGCCAAAGTATTTATTTTAAAAAGTATTGTAAAATTCAGTAAAGACTTTATAAATGGTTCACACTAAAAAAAAAAAAAAAAACACACCTTGAAAAAGAGAGGTGTAATGAAGACTAATAACCCAAGATTGCAGTGAAGGACCCAACCACCTCACTATGAGGGAAACTTCTAGGATCTGGCAACTTTGCACTTGGGTCTAGGTGTGATCACAGCTCATCAAGCCCTGGGGGCCCAGGATGACCGGGAGGCAGGGCCTGACCTGTGGGACTCAGACAAGCCCTTCCCTGTAGTGGGGTTGGGAGGGATCAAGCTGGGGTCCCAGGCCCGTGGAAGTTTCTGAAACTGACACCCCTTCTGCAGAACAGCCCACCACCATCTGACCAGAGGCCAGATCTGTTCTGGAAGCTGGAAGGTGATGCTGCTGTTTCGGCCTTCACACGATAGCTTGGAGACCAGCAGATCCTGAGAAGAGGGTGTTTCGAGGTGGTGTGGGGCCCCGGGTTGTGACTTATCTGGGGGGATTTAGGCTTCCTCTGGGCTCACTCTCCTGGAAGTGCCTGGGATCGGGGTTGTGCCTCTGCCCTGTGACAGCTGGGGTGCTGGGGACTTGCCCAAAGCCTCCCCCAGGGCCCGTGTGGTGACCGAAGTGGGCGACAGGGTGGGGGACAGGGTGGGGCGTGCCGTGTGCCGCCAGACACCGTCGCTGTGGGATTCAGGGCCGCAGGATGTATTTTCGGGCTGTCTGTGTGCTGGAGCTAACCCTCTGCAAGCGCTTGGAGCCGAGCCTGCAGCACATTAAATCCTCCCTGAGTGGTCGCTGTGGTTAAACTAACAGCTGTGGATGCAAACTGTACTGAGGGAGGCCTCCCTATCGCACGGTCCCACTCCCCCGAGGAGCCCTTCTGGGGGCTGGGTCCCTTCTGTCTGGACTTGGTCTAATGTGTTCACAGACCAGTTTTTCTCTTTTGCTGATCTTGCTCTTGGCTTCCTTCTATGGCTGCTCCCTCCCTCAGGGTCTGGGAGCTAGCTCTCCCACAGCAGGGAGTCATGTTAGATAGACTGGGGCAGTGGCTAACTGAAGCTGGGGTGACCGGGGAGTTACAGGGGGTGAACACAAATACGAGCTGGGGGTTCAGTCTCTCTCTGAGGGCCAAAGAATGTTCTAGAAATGCCATGGTTCCAAGAAATCACCAAGGACCACGTGAGCATATGTGGACGACTGTGTGTTACTCTCCGTACACCCCTTTTTTGCCCCTCAGGTTCCAGGCAGGCTTGCTGGTATCTTAAGCTCCCCTCTGCCCTTTCTCATGCGGGAATCTCTGAAACGCTCTGCTGATTGACTTTCATGTCACCTGCCTCCTTTTTGCTCTCCGCTTAAATAGCAGTTGCAGTTCAAGGACTTCTTCTAAGAATAAGAAAGCACAAGGGCCTGTTTATCCAGTGCATTCCCATGCAGAGGGGTGGCCTCCAAGGCTGAATTCTTAATGTGGGGCCCCGTCCTGGGGAGATCTTTTTAATGTCCCAGATTTATGGGTGTGTGTGCGTCAGAGTGGAGACCCCAGGGCGCCCGAGTTAACTCTGTGCACACTGAGCGCAGCCCTGGAATTTATGGGCGCATCTGGGTGAAAACACCGCAAGCCACCCCATTCTCCAGGCCTGTGGGCATCGCTGGTGTGCACAGAATGGAGCTCACCTAGGGTTTACATAGCCGGATATATCACAGACACCCCTCATGTCAGTGTGGGCAGCCGGGGATTTACAGCAGCCAGCCGGCCTCTTGTTAGCATTCTCTGTCCTGTAGGTAATAGAAACTTGGCGCCGTTGCGGTACAGATGTATTACCTCTTTTGTCTTTCTGTTAAACGACCGTACTGGTGAGTTTGACAGACGTGGTTCAGTCGTTCAGTCGTGTCCAACTCTTTGCGACCCCATGGACTGCAGCACACCAGGCCTCCCTGTCCATCACCAACTCCCGGCGCTTGCTCAAACTCCTGTCCGTCGAGTCAGTGACGCCACCCAACCAGAGAGTGTTGTAGTAGTTGTCTGTGGCTCTGCGACAGACTGCCCCAAAACTTACTGACGTGGCATCTTCTCAGGTCAGGAATCCAACGCAGCTCAGCTGGGTGCCCTGACCTCAGTCTCTCATGATAATTGCCAGCAGCATGTCCGCCTGATTGCCACCTCATCTGAAGGCTCGACTTGGGGAGGCCTTTTGGGTGCTTGTTAGTGGGTTTTGGTTCCTCACTGGCCACCTTGGGTCTTTGGGCAGCTCCGTAAAGCAGCTCACAACTTGGCAGCCGGATTCCCGGGAGGGAGAGAAAGACCCTGGGGCTGGTGGGGAGGGAGAGAGAAGATGCCCAAGATGGCAGGGTCTCAACAGTGCATCCCACCCACCTGCCCGGTTGCTGTGATCAAGTCTGTTCTTTAGCAGCAGAGATTAGACAGGAGGTGGGGTCACTGGGGGCTGTGTGTGTTTGTTGTTCTGGTCTCCATAGCAAAGACGGAGTCTGTCCTGAGCAGAGAAGAGGGAAGGTCATCAGCCTCTTAAGAAGGGTCTGAAAATCCTCCACGGCCCCCTGACAGCTCACGCCCCTTCCTCACTGTTCCCTGGGCACCTCTGTGCCAGCAGCAGGGAGCTGTGCAGAGCGGCCATATCCCTGGGGTTCTGGGTCCAGGCAGCCCTGCAGGAGCGGGGTCAATCGCGCCGGCCTGTCCCCGCCGCCTTCTTGGGGGTCCTGGGCAGTGGCTCGTCCTGTGCGGGCTCTTCGGCTCATTGTGTTGCTGGGCATGAAGGGCGGCCCCCACCAGCCCTGCCAATTGTGTGCTGGTGTGTGTGTGTGTGTTCACAGAGTCAGGGATGACTTCCGTTCAGTTGCCCAGGAAGTTTGGAAGCGTGGGGATGTATAAGCTGCCCTCGTGGCATGTTAACGGAGGCAATTTGAGCCTCAGTGTTCACCCTGAGCCCGAGATCCCTGGCTCCAAAGCAGAAACGACGTCTCATCACTGTGTACAGAATGCAGATCCCTCACGGAACCTGGCCCCAGACTGTTACCACCCAGACCCTGGTGTTCAAGGCACAGCCCAGTCATCTGCTTGCTAGCACCTCAAGGGGCCATGCAGACCCTGGGCAGATTCCTGCCGTCTTGGAAATAAGGTCTGCCTGTGCCTGACCGAGAAGGGACGGGGCGGTGGTGTGGGACACCCTCCCCCGCCCCTGGCACCCAGGTGGGCACATCTACCTGCAGCTAATGCAGAGGACGCAGAGCCAGGGTGTTCAGAAGAGACTGGATTTGGATGGCAGAACGCAGTTGAAAGCAAAGTAAGGTTGGCACCATTTGTCTGTCTCCCTTGGAAACACCGGTGTGTCTTCCAGGAGGCTGGTCTCAAGGGCTGTGGGAGTTTGTGCTGGGCCCACAGCCCCTCGGTCCTGCAGCCAGACCCCGCTGCCCGGCAGAACAGCCCCTGGGGCACAGCCACAGGCATGTCAATATCGGTTGTACGTTCAAACTCTTGGCTGAACATGGTTCACCGTAGCACTCTGCAGTAAGGCCAGGACCTGTAGAGGCCGCCTCGTCACTACAGCTGCGCTTCCCACCGAGTTGGTCCTGTGCTTCCTCAGCATCATTGATGCAAGGTCCCAGAGAGGTTTCAGGGGGCACTCACCCCAGTATCATCCCAAGGCGTGGTTTGCTAGGGCTACTGTGACAAAGCACTACCGCCGGGCCACTTAAGCAGCAGAAACATATCGTCACACTGTTCTGGAGGCAGAGACCTGAGAGCAAGGTGTCAGGCTTGGCTGCTTCTGAGGACTGTGGTGTTGTTGATCGGTCACTAAATTGTGTCCGACTCTTTGTGACCCCATCGACTGCAGCACACCAGGCTCCTGTGTCCTTCACCATCTCTCTGAGCTTGCTCAAGCTCGTGTCCATTGAGCTGGTGATACCACCCAACCATCTCATCCTCTGTTGTCTCCTTCTCCTCCTGCCTTCAATCTTTCCCAGCATCAGGGTCTTTTCCAATCGAGTCAGCTCTTCACATCAGGTGGCCGAAGTATTGGAGCCTCAGTTTCAGCTTCAGCCCTTGGCAGTGAATATTCAGAGTACCCCGTGTGGGCTGGGAAGGAGGCTCTGTTGCAGGTTTCTTTTCTTGGTTTGTAAAAGGCCGTCCTCCTCCTGTGCCTCTTGTGGTCCTCTGTCCGTATCTCTGTGTCTGAATTTCCCCTTTTAGAAGGATCCCCGTTCACCTTCAGTTGTTGCTGTTGAGTTACTAAGTCACGTCTGACTCTTGGTGACCCCCTGGACTGCAGCGCGCCAGGCTTCCCTGTCCTTCCCCATCTCCCGAAGTTTGCTCAGACTCTTGTCCATTGAGTTGGTGTTGCTGTCCCTCACCTTGGATTAGGTGATGCCATCCTCTGATTAGGGCCTTAGTTTAACTTGATTAGCTCTATAAAGACTATCACCAAGTAAAAAGCCACTGAGGTATTGAAGCTTAGGACTTCAACATAAATGGTGATAAGTGCATAATTCAGTCCACGACAGGGTGGTGTGGCTGTGGGCAGTTAGTAGAAACTGTGTTAAGCCTTTGGGGGTCCATATACTCAGCCCACAGCTGAGCAGTCTGGGCTTATCAGGCAGGAGGCCCAGTGCTGCCAGGAGGGGTTACTCAGGAGCCTGCCTTCCCCCAGAAGATCATCTTCTCATCCCCATGGGTTGTCTGGTCCGGGGACATGAACATGGCATGTCCAGCCCCTTGGAGACTCCTTCCGCTGTCCTTGGGGTGGTGGGGACCCCAACGTGTAGAGTATCCACGTACATTAGCCCAGCAGACTTTTAAATGGCCATCACCTTGTCAAGACTTCTTTGGTAGGATTTGATGTGAAATGAGGATCCTTGGGTGTTAAGCACACTGTCAGCCATAATTGTATAAACAGGCGCCTCTTCTCACACACGCCCATCCTTCCCCACCAGCCCCGTGTTCACCCTGTCTGCGAAGAACCGAACTGATGATGATAAGGATTCACACCTAGAAAATTCTTGGGGAGGGTGGAGCCTTGTGGCCACCTCCTCTCCCCAGTCCCAGCAACTGCTCAACACCAGGTGACACTTTGGCCACAGCCCAGAAGATGTGGAGCTTCACACCGTGCAGAAATGGAATCGTTCACCCTCACAGCCGTGGAAGCCAGCCAGGAGTCCGGAGCGGGGGAGAAAAATTCAAGAAGACTGGTTAAGAATACCCTGAAATGAACAGCAAAACAAAAGCAGCCAGTTAGCAACTCCCTTCTTTTTTCTTAATTTGATCGACAAATATGGATTCATGTGACACACGAGTGTCACTCGCTTCCCCCCACCCCCAACCTCTCACTGCCTCTCCCCACTCTCGTCATGGACACAAACAAAGCTGGTCTACCCCCCAACCCTTCCCACCCCCGGGGGCCGTTACACTCCCCGTCCTCCACCTTAAAACCGCATGAAGCAAAATGAATAGCCCCAAGCTGTTCTATTTCATGTTGTTAAATAGTTACAGAGAAGATGAAGATTTTCCTTTCCGTGACTCAGGTTGAAAAGATAAGGTCTGGGAAGAACCTCTTTTCTAACAAAAAGACTCTCTGGGATTCATCGTGTCTGATTCCCTGCTAACATTTCTAGAAAACGCTTGGTTAAGAACAGAGTGTCGCGCAGGCTTCCCTGCACCTCCCCAGCTGTAGCTCGCTGCCTTTCCTTGTAGAGCAACATGACGATGGGGTTTGGGTATTTGTAAAGATCCAGACGCGGAGTATCTGTCATGATACAGAGTTCTTACTCTGATCACAAGGCCTGAGTTGGCCTTCCTGCGTGTCTGCCTTTGTGCAAGCAGCGCATCTTTTGCAATAAAGGATGGGCCGGCCCCAGGCCCGTGGAGCACTCCTGCCCTGGCTGTACCCTTGAGTGATGACCTGGGACGGGGTGAGCTGAGCTGCGTGGGAGTCAGGCCTGGGTCCCCAGAAGCGCTCCTTCCCACCTGCGCGCCTCGGTCTGGGCCATGGGTGTGTGGAGCAGGGCTGTTCAAAAGCCTTGCTTGGCTTTGGTTCTTGACTGGTGACCCTGTGATCCATTGGCACCGAACTTGGCAAGGTGGGTCCCTACTCCTTCACTTGGAGAGAGCTCTGCTGTTTGTTTTTGAGATAATCTTTCCAGACACTTGGTTTTTGAACATGGACAAAGAACGCCAGCCAGCCATCCTTCACATGGATGATAACCTCATCTCTACTGGACCGGCTTGAAGCCCGCCCACTCCTGTTAGCCTGACCTGGGCCTCACCTGCTGGCCTCTCTCAGCCTCACCTCTGCCATGAGGTAGCCCACGTGCCTCACTTTTGTCCACCCTGAAATGGGCTGTACAGAGTACTCTGCTCCATGAGGTCAGAGCGAATCCCACTTAATGTGGTTTTGGAACAAGCTAGGGACTGGGTTGTGGTGTCAGAGGCAGGGCGAGAAGAAGGGCAAAGATGCTCATGCAGGGGGCTTCCTGGAGCAGACAGAATCCCCCCCCAGGATCTGTGTGCGTGTAGTCCTTCCAAAGGTATCACTTGCCAAGTCAGGCCAAGATTAAGCCGTGTTGTCCAGTGGCATCTGTTGCTATGGCAACATTGGCTTTGAAGCGGTGGTGAGAAAGGATGCTGGTCCTACAGAGGTGTGGGGAGTGGGTGGGGTGTGTGTCCCCCTGCTTCAGCACTGATGGACGACCCCAGCCCCTCCTTTGCTTCTCCAGCAGGAACCATTTGGGTGCCCTGCAGCCACAGAGAAGGGAGCTGATTCACTGCATCAGTGTGTCAGCTTTTTCAGAATGTGGCGATCAGCCTGGCAGGTAGAAGCCAGCATCCATAAAGGTTGCTGCCTTCGGGGTGGATTCAGGGGCCCAGAGCGAAGGCCCCCACCTCCCAGCTGGTGCCTCTAGCCAAAGTGAGTTCCTGAATAAGGTTGGAAAAATCCCCCCTTTTCCACCTCCTTTCCAAATTACTGTCTACTAAAAAAGTCACATGGCCTGAAGTCATCCCTGTTTCACAACAAAGGGATCTGGGGGTTGAGGACAGTGGAGCAGCCTCCAGCTAAGCGGTGTGCGGGGTGCCCCAGGAGCTGTGGTTTGTAATGGAAACCCCACTGCCCTTTGCCCAGGCCCACCTCGATCTCCTCTGCTTGTAAATTGTGTCTCTGATTTGTCTTCATCTTCCACCGCGTGGCTCCTTCCTCATTGACGTATCGATGTCTTTACACGAGAAGCACAGATAGAGTTGAAAGTCATGCTTCGGGGTGGTCCATGGCCTTCCTTGGATCAAGACCCCCAAGCCCAGGGCCTTGATTCCCCCCCCCAACCCCCCCCCCCGCCCCGCAACTCTGTGACCCACCTCTCCAGCTCCCGCAGCTCTAAAAAGGAAACCTTGGCTACCCGCCCAGGAGAGAGCGAGCTGGGGCCGAGGGGATTGATCTTTGTGCCCTGTTCCTGTCCCCTGGCTGGCCATGTCTCCTAAAGGCTAAACACCTGTTGCTCTAAGGGAGGTTGGAGGTCTCTTCTGTCCCTTCTGCATCCTGAGATTGAGGGGACGTGCAGCCCATCATCCTGAAGCCATCTCAGACCTTCCCTTTTGGAGGTATCTGGTCTCACTTCTCCAGATTCTCGCAGAGTCCAAGTTAGGATTGAAAGGAGCCAAGATGAGTCCCAGGAAAGCAGCTCCGGCCTCTGCTGCCTCGGAAAGGCCCTGCAGGGTGTGCAGTGCCCTCTGCTGGCCGATGGGCCCCACTGCTGGGCACCTGGCCTCTGGGTGGGTCTGCTCAAGGACTGACCAGAACAGAAGGTCGGACCTCCTGGTGTTCCATCGGCTTTGAGACCGCAGACCTCCTCCCCATGTACGTTGTTTCCAGACTCCATAGTGTCACGAGCACGTGGGCTGGGGCCTCACAAGGGCAGCAAAGCAGTTGTGTCCCTGATGGAAGCTGGATGCAGTGAAGCCAGTCTAGGTTCTAGGGCCTCCCAGTGGCAAAAAGTCAAGAAGCAGATGTCTGCAAAATCTTCCATCAAGCTTTTTAAGCATTTAAGATCTCATTGTTGCTATTTGATAACCAACAAATTGCTGTAAATGCAAGTGCAACTCGAGTATGTTAAAACCAAATACTCGAGTTGCCTTTCAAAGGCTAAATCTTATTTACTCCCCACCTGACACCCCAGCTCCCTTCCACATCTGTCTTTAAAGTCTAGTGCGAGTTTGTCATATGACCTCCCGTTAGCTGTCTCCAGGTGGCTTCTGTTCCGGTGGCCCCCCGGGTCCAAGCCCCAGTGGACGTCAGTTATCCATGGTTTTACTCCACACTGGACCACAGCAAGTGCACATGGGCGCCCAGTCCTTTCATAGCCTACAGGCATCACCTTCAGGCGATCTTCGGGGCACAGAGGGGCCACCCCAAAAGCCACACCATGGCCAAGGCTCCAGTGCAGGCATTTCGTGTGACCTTTCCAAACTTTCCGACATTGCGGCTTCTTCCTCTGTTCACTTTTAGTCGCTCAGATATAAACTTGTTTCAGTAATTTCTTGCATATGATATGTGCAAAAGGATCAGTCCTCCAGTCAGGATGGGGCTTCCTCTGTCCACAGAGAAATTGTGGGTGCTCAGCCCTTCACCCTGCTCAGCCAGACTCTTCAGCGACCAATCAGAATTGCCAAAGGAGGAAGGGGTCAGAAAGTTGGGATGGGAATATTCCCTTGCGGTCTCAACACAATGGAAATAAAAGGTGTCATTTGACACTTCCTAATCTGGGTGAAAGTTTGCTTATTTGCCTTTACCCTTCTAGTTTCATTTTGTTTTTTAAAGAATTCTCTAGTATTAGAATGAATAATATTTATTTTGAGCATATTTGTCCATTCAGGTGCTTTAAAAATGTGTGAAAATTCTTAACACAGAAGTCTTGTTTTCTTCACCAACACTTAATTTTCATCGTGACACAAATACAACAACCAATTAGGAAAATCATGAATTGTTTTTGCTCCAGTCCTCTGTTCTTAATGAAAGCTTCTTAGCAAGTGAAAATATTTAGAATTCTTGAGTTTTATGTTGAACGCCAGGAGATAATCTTTTCTAAATCTAAACCAGGCAAAAGGATGCGCTCAGAAGTTATTTGGTGGCCAAGGAGGTTGTCTCGGCGGAAGCGTGGTTTTCACGTTGGCAGCCTCAAACCTCACAGGACGCACTGGCATTCCACCTGCTGAAAGAGCCACTTTCTGTGTTTCTCTGCTGTCACACGCTTGACAGAGATCATAGACTTTGTTTTTCTCCTTCAAAGCCCCAGAAAATGGTTTGGTGGAGTTTAGATGGGGGTTGGGGGGGATCATAAACCCACAGTTCCTTAACCTCACATCCAAATTGTAAAAAGCTCTGAAAATTTAAATTCTTTGTAACCCATGACTTAAATTCTTTGTAACTCATTCAGTGGCAGATTTTGACCTGGCCTGAATTGTTGAGGGGATATCCTTGTATATTAATCCAGTTGGGTAAGCGTGTTCCTGTGTCCTAGCGTAGAAATGTTACTGCCTGTTTTGGGGGTCCATGATAACACGGCGGAAGCACCAGATTGCCCGTTTAAAATCCCATCTGAATTCTGAAACCTGCCTGGCCTCTGGTGTTGGAGAGGGTGGTAGCCCTGTGCTCACAGCTCTGGAGTCATCTGCACTTCTCTCTGGGACACTGGTGTTGCGTCAGCCCCAGGGGCTCAAGGGTGGGGCCCGTGGATCAGATGGAGGGCATGTGACCAGGGTGTGACCTTGTCACCCTGGGGTTGGGCTGCCCTGCATTCCCTTGGGAAATATAAACCACCTTGGGCTTCCCTGGTGGCTCAGACCTTAAAGCAACCATCTGCAATGAGGGACACCCAGGTTCAATCCCTGGGTAGGGAAGATCCCCCGGAGAAAAGCATGGCAACCCACTCCAGCACTCTTGCCTGGAGAATCCCTTGGACAGAGGAGCCTGGAGGGTAGCCATAGTCCAAGGAGTTGCAGAGAGTCAGACACGAATGAGCGGCTGACACTAACTTGCGCAGTGTGGGAGACTCCAGGAACCAGATGAGGCCTCAGTGTGTACTGAAGGGTCTTGCTTGGTTACCCCTGGGGGGTGGGGGGGGGATGGAGAGTCAGTGTCCCTGCGTACCGTTCAGTGCATACGTTCCCCTCTTTCCTCAAAACCCAAATATGCCCCAAAGCCACTGAGTAATAATCAGGGAGCAGTAGTAGTTTCTGGATGTGGATAAGATTAACTTCAATAAACTCATTTCCTGCAACTGATCTTCCCCGGAAGTTTCCTTTTCTTTCTTAAGGTGCAGTGTTTGTTTTTTTTTTTTTTTTTATCATTTATTTATTAAATTTTTATTGGAGTATAGTTAATTTACAATGTTGTGTTAGTTTCAGATGCACAGCAAAGTGAATCAGTAGTTACATGTATACATATATCCACTGTTTTCTAGAGTCTTAGCCATAGATTATTTTGTTGAATAAAGTGCAGTTTTAATCATTTTTGTTATTAATTGGGGTGTTGTGTCAAACCATTTGCCCAAAGGCTACGCCAGTGTTTTTCCCACTGATTTCTCACTCCTGTTAGTTCAGTTCAGTTGCTCAGTTGTGTCCGACTCTGAGAACTCACGGGCTGCAGCACGCCAGGCCTCCCTGTCCCTCAACTCCCGGAGCTTGCTCAAACTCATATCCACCCAGTCGGTGATGCCATCCAGCCATCTCGTCCTCTGTTGTCCCCTTCTCCTCCTGCCTTCAATCTTTCCCGGCATCAGGGGCTTTTCCAGTGAGTCAGCTCTTGCTCCTGTAGGAAGTTTCTTTTGTTCTATCTGGATTTTAACTGGTCCTTCAGGCATCGTTGACAAAACAAAACCCACATCCACCTGTTATGAGGATTCTTGCATGCTAAGTTGCTTCAGTCATGTCCAGCTCTTTGTAATTCTGTGGACTTTAGCCCACTAGGCTCCTCTGTCCATGGGATTCTCCAGGCAAGAATACTGGAGTGGGTTGCCGTGCCCTCCTCCAGGGAATCTTCCCAACCCAGGGATTGAACCTGAGTCTCTTACTCCTCCTGAATTGGCAGGCAGATTCTCTACCACTAGCACCACCTGGAAAGCCCCAAGGATTCTACCCAGCTTATCACCTGCTGTTGATGTTTGTTTGGCTTCTAACGATTCTGGAAGAGGTTTTTTCCAAGATAACCTGAAGCCCTTGGCTTTATTTGGTACAACATGAAGAAGCAGAGGGATTTTTGGTCATTGGTGTTGCCTTTATCTGGATGGTGCTGACTTGTTGGTCATGCACAAGTTAGTGAGATGACCCTATCCTTGTCGGCCACGGTAAAGGAGACCCAAGGAGTGGTGCCATTGCTTTAGGGATCCCAGGCTCAGAAAGGCAAGAGACCTCAGGAACCAATGCTGCTGGGGCTGCAGGCATCTCTTCTGCTTGGTCTGTCTTCATTAACATAATGTTTACATAGATTTTCTTAACAGAATTGAAGGCTACCATTACGGAGAAGGCAATGTCACCCCACTCCAGTACTCTTGCCTGGAAAATCCCATGGACTGAGGAGCCTGGTAGGCTGCAGTCCATGGGGTCCCGAAGAGTCGGACACAACTGAGCGACTTCACTTTCACTTTTCACTTTCATGCATTGGAGAAGGAAATGGCAAACCACTCCAGTGTTCTTGCCTGGAGAATCCCAGGGACGGGGGAGCCTGGTGGGCTGCTGTCTATGGGGCTGCACAGAGTCGGACATGACTGAAGCGACTTAGCAGTAGCAGCATCACCATTAACTGGTTTTAGAGGAATTTTCATTTTGAGAGACATCATTGAAGACATTGTTTATTTTCTGTAAGTTCCTTCATCTGCCTAATCTTTAGGAAGGCTTGAAACTGGAAGAAAAAACTGAGGGGGTCTTAGAAACTTATTTGAGATGTTGAGAATGCCAGTTAGTGATGGCTAGGCTTGGTCGTCATAGTGGTTCGGTCCTGACCAGCAGGGCTGCTTGTGGTTTAGTTAATCTGCCCAGATTTTAGTCCTGGAGGGGTGAGTGGGGAACCTTTTCTTTTCCTCAGTCTCAATTTTGCGTGTTTTGCCTTTGTAAAGTGATGCCTTCCTTTCTTTTCTCCCTTTTGTTAACTCTCAGGTTTGTCTTTGAAGCCTGCATAGACCCAGGCCTGTAGCTTCCTTCTAGTATCTCCAAGAATCTCCAAGTAGCTTTCTTTTCTTATTTAATCAATGTATTTACCTACATTTTGGGGGGTGTGTGCACCGTGCAATTCCCTGGCCAGGGATCGAGCCTCAGCCCTCGGTGGTAACAGTACAGAGTCCTAACCCATGGATCTCCAGGGAATGCCCCCAAGTAGCTTTCTCATGCAAGCATCTTTCTAAAGTAAGTTGAATTCCCAAACCTTTCAGCGCCCGATCCTACCCCTCTTCTCAGGCTAAGAGACTTTAGGCAGATCTCTTCCCTTTGCGGGGGAAGGAGGCAGGGTTTTTTCCTGTAAGGCTTGTGAGCAGTGTGCCCCTCCTACTTGTGAAAGGACCTGAGTTTCCTCTTGCCCTTTCTTAAGTCTCACTGTGATTTATCTCCAGCCTCGGCAAGAGGCGGGTGATCCAGTGTGACGGCGGCCCACGTCCAAGTAGGCCTGTCTCTCGCAGAGGAAGTTGTGAGCTGTTCTTAGAGGCCTGCCATTGGGCTCCAATTGTTTTCCTGTGTGTTCTCGTCTGATCCTCACAGCTTCTTTGCAATACCATCCCTGTCGTGCAAGCATGGAGCTGGCTCGTTCACAGTCATTTTGCAAGCGGGTTCTAGAACTCTCTTCCCACCCATACCACTATGGTTCGAAGGTTTATCATTTCAAAGTGGGACAACGTAATACATCCTCCTTCTGGTTTTTCTTCCCTATGTGGACCTTTATCTATTTGTAGTGAAATATTGACCAGATGGTGTCAGTTGGTGAGAGTACTAATAACCCCGGTGGCCCAGAGTTTGTGATGTATGCGTGGAGCCTAGACTGGCGTACGGTAAAGGCAGAGGTTGGCTTGCATCGCTTGGGGCCCCTGTCAAGGGAGCCCAGGACCGGTATGCATGGCGGGTTGCTGGCATTCTTGCAGGGGACATCAGCTGGGGACCACTGCCTATAGCCCAGTTCTGAGCAGGGCCTGTCCCCGTCATCAGGAAGAGGGTTGTGCTCACTAAGTCCTCGTAAATATCTCACTGCTTCGGAGGGTGAAGGTGGAAAATGTCATATTGCATACATCCTTGCTTCAGAAGAAATACTGGACGGAGGAATGTCCTGGGGGGCAGGGGTAGGGGCTACCTGAAGCAGTGGTTACTGCCATGGTGTCCAGCCTCAGCCTGGTGGCCTCACGACTGAACTCTCCATCAGTAGGGCCAGCCTGAGTCATGAGAGGTGCTAGACCTGGAGGGAACCCCATGGAAGGGCTGGTCCCCACTCCCCACCCCCCCCCCGCCCCCCACCCCAAGCAAGACACAGAAGTCAGTTGCCCCCCTTTTTTTGTTTAAATAATACTAGGACGCACACATTTTGTGTAAGCTGATGCCTGATCTTTCCTTTGATTGCATAATCGAGATTCTACTTATCAATTTTTCAGGAAGCCGTCTAATTATACAAATTAAAATTCAAAGGAAAGCAAAAAGAATGATTATGCCTCACTCAGGGAATTGGAGGAGGAGGAGGAGGGTGTGAAACCCATCCTGCCTTGGATGATAATGCTGTCATTTCTCATCTCCACGGCACTTCACAAATATTAACTAATTAATTCTCCCACCCCCGGATGCTGCGGCTAACATGGGGTCTGTCTCCGGAGCCAAGAAAGGAAGGGCCATCTCTTGATCAGACCCCGGGACGCAAGCAGATGAAAGTTGCCAGCTGGCCTCTGAGGGGCGCTCTCGGGCACAAACCCTTGTCCAGAGTTCCTGCCCTCCGTCCGTCTGTCTGTCTGTCTGTCTGTCTGTTCTCAAGTTGGCCAGTAAGGAACCACCTTCCCCACTTTGCATAAAAAATGCAAAGCCCAGCAAAAGTGAAGCCACTCTTTTGACTTCATGGTATGTGGGACCTTAATTCCCTGACCAGGAGTTGAACCGTTCCCCCCTGCATTGGAGGTATTGAGTATTAACCAGTGGACCACCCACCAGGGGAGTCTTGAGGATTTTAGAAATCTGTCCACTCCATCTCTGTTGACCCAGGTCTTCCCAGCAATGCCCTGGCTCACTTCAGGGCCACCTTCATCTCCTTGTTTGTCCAACAGGGTCATCCCAGGTTGGGAAAGGATTTAGTATCTCTTGGATGTTGCCTTAATTATTTATGTGATTAGAAGTTGTGCTTTTTTTTTTTTCCCCCTTGTTCTTATTTTAAAAATCACATAATTATTGCCATAAATCTTTAGGGTGCCTTTTCAGCCTCATTGCTGAGGAATTAGCCATTAACTTCCAGGAAGTCAGCTACCTTTTCATAGTCAGACCTGCATTTTCTGACCTTTGATAAAGTAACTCCTAGCATTCTGCATAATTGATGACCACCCATAAAAATTCTCATTATTAACCCTGGAGCCTCATGTTTGTCTCCTGCCCCCTCCTCATTTGTTGGATAACTGGGGGTGGGGTGGGGTGTGTGTGGTGGGGTGTGTGTGTGTGGTGGGGTGTGTGTGTGTGTGTCTTGCAGTTGGTGGTGGTGTTAGGATAACCACAGCGGTGAATCAGAAGCTCTAGGGCTTTGGAGGTTGCAGATGATGACTTATGGCCTCAACTGGCACGTTGGCTAAGCAGGGGATGAAGGTCAGGGCCTTCCCAAACAGGCAGCCCTGACTTTTCTCCACAAACTGGGCAGTGGAGTACCTCGGGAGTGGCCCAGATACCCCAGCCCAATCGGAGACCCCTCCTCCTGTGCCTCACAGGCTTGAAACCACGGGAGTGGGACAACCACAGGCTCTGGGCCCCAGCGGTGGCCCCCTTGGGAGCCAGCAAGGCTTTGGAAGGTGGAATTGGGCAAGCCTTGGTTAGGTGGGGCATGCATTCCTGCCCCCTCCTTCGGCACTGGGGGAAGGGTTTGAAAGGTGCTGAGTTGCGGCCAAAGGGCAGTTTTGGAAACCGCCTGGGGGATGGCGGTGGGAGAGCAGCCGCAGCTGGGTGCCTGCGTCCCTCCGGACGCTGGGGTGGGCTCCCAGGCAGTCCGGGCTGGTCCCTGCCTCTGTCCCGTTGCAGCTTCCAGAGGTTACAGGGCGGTGCCACTGGCTGTCGCTTGGTTTCTGGCACTGGCGGCCGAGGTATCCCGGCCCAGGCTGGTTGGTGACTGGCGTTGGCCGTCAGCAGCAAGAGCTGCAGGTGCGCTGCTGGCCGCCTTCAGGAACCGATGGCCTTTTGTCTCGTTCACCCGTTTCCCTCGGAGGCAGGAGACTGTCCCAGGGACAGGGAGCAGACCCTGTCTCCAGCCTTGGAGGAGAACAAGTCCCCCAGGGCAGGTCCCCTTGTCGCAAGTGGCAGCCAAGCCTGAGTGACCGGTTGTCCTTGCCCCCAGGGTGTCCAGAGAGTAAGGCTTCTTTTCTCCTCTTTCAGGGCGCGTAGTGGCGTAATGCCCGCAGACTCCTGCGAGGGCCCCTAAGTTCTTAGAGGACTGCTTTGCCTTTTGAATCAGAGAGGTGCAAAGTTCGATAAAGAATGGCCCTTGTGGATAAGCACAAAGTCAAGCGACAGCGATTGGACAGAATTTGCGAAGGTAAGAGCCAGCGTGGTTGGCGGTTTTTAAGCAGAGAACGTGCAGGCCGGCCCTGGGCTCCTGGGCCCGGTCTCCTCACCAGGCTGCTGTCCCGTCCCCACGCGCAGTCCCAGGCACCTGTCTGCCGTGTCTTTGGGGGTGACCTGGCCTGCCCTTCGAGTAGGCTGAAGGGGGCCGGGGTGGCGCAAGGAGGGCAGCTGCGGGGGTCTGTGGCCCCAGGATCATTTTGCATGTGAAAGATAACCTACTTTCTGAAGTTTCTGGACTTTCTCCGCTTCAAACAGAAACAGTTGCCACTGCAAATACCTAGAGCCCAGCGTAGCCCCTCATGATACATTCATGTCCCTGGTTATCTTTGAAAACATTCTGGAAGTTGTTCTGGTCATGAAAGGAAATTAAACAATTCAAATCTTACGGAAACAAGGGACAGAACTCTAAAATGTGGGTTAAGGACCATCCTCTCCTCGAGGGAGTGGTGAGAAGTCTCGGGCGTAGGCCTGGGCTATGCTTGAAGTGTCCCTTGCCGGCCCGTGTCCATGCTGCTGGCTGTGTGTTTCTCTCAGGGGCCTTGGAGGGGAGCCCCTGGGCGGGGTGGGCTCAGCAGCCCCCAACCGTGCTAGCGCAATAGTTGGCCGGCTGACTCGGGCCCGGGAATATGCCTCCCGCAAGCTGTCCACGCGGAATCGCTTGTAGATGTGGCTCAGGCTGGTGGTGTGGAGGCCTTAAAAGTCATGTTGTGCTCTGAGACTCTGCCCCGTGATGGCTCCCACCTAAAAGAACTGAAGAGCACCCACTGTCCCCCACATCCCTGGGTATAAGGAGGTTTGGGGAATTAGGGATATTTTTAGATATAATTTTTCAAACCTACAGAAAGATGGTTCCAGTGCGATGGACATTGATAATTCCCTTCAACTATATTCACCAGTCCCTAACATTCGTTATCACTTGCTTCCTTGTATGCCGAGGTACATCGATAGAGATGGGTGTGTGTGTGAGAGAGAGAGTGAATGAATGGAGGATGGATGGATGGACTTTTCCAGAACTACCTGAAAGGCAGCTGCAGATGTACCCGTTTATTCTTAAGTACCTTTGGCGGCAGGTACGATCGTCTCCTTTCCTACATAAACACTCCACCACCATCACCCCCAGGGAACTGGAGGTCACTGCACCCTTATCTGACCTAGGTGGCGTGCTCATGTCTCCCCCACGCGTCTATTCTAGCTGGCTTGTTTGCCTCTGTGCAGAAATCAATCAAGGAGCATAAGTGTGGCATTTAGTGGTCATGTCTCCTTAGTCAAAAATAATTCCCTGGCCTTTGACTTTCAGAAACATTGACATCATTGCAGAACCCAAGCCAGTAGGTCTGTACCGTGTCTCACCGTCTAGGTTCACGTGACTGTTTGGGGGATCTTAAAGTTTTACTTCGGTCCTTCATTTCTGGTACCGAGTCCCCATTCCAGAAAGCCCCGGTGGATCAGCTTTCTAACGTTGGTTATCAGGAATGTCTGTGGGCTGATTGCACCCCTTGAGCCCCAGTGCTTAACTCGAGACACCACATTGGAGACCAGAATGGGATCGAAGTGCCAGTGGCCTTTCCTTTCTGTGCTCAGGGCAGTCAGTGGCAGCAAAAAAAACCATTAAAGTTTCTTTCAAAACCTCTTTCTCAGTCATAGTTCACCAGTCCCCAACCTTCCTTTTTTTAATAACAAATTCCAGGATCTCCTTTATTCATGACCAGTGTTCCTGAGACAGTTCATTCTTTCATTCTGACTGTTTGCGACCCCCTGGACTGCAGCACGCAAGGAGACAGTTGTAATGGTTTGTTTAATTTTTCACTATCCACTGTCAAGGTAGATGCTTGGCGAGAAGTTACCCAGGTGCAATTTATAATCCATGAACCCACACATTCATTTGGTGTCCCATGAAGTTTAAGAGCTGTTTAAAGATGCTTCGTTGGTGCTCCGTGCATTTATAAGCTGTTGCAGTGCCTCTAAAGGTCAGGGACTGGGGGTCCCCGTTTCCCAGGTGGTGCTGGCGAGCTACAGGGCAGTCAGTGAGCAGCTCGGGCACCCAGGCCATCTGCTGTTCTGCATGTGGCCTTGCCCTCCGATCAGCCCCGGGGATTCTGTCGTTTTTTCCTCCTGACAGCCTCACACATCTTCGTCCCTGGCTTTGGATTCTCACCAGGCTCTGTTCTAGAACCCTGAACTAACCGATCAAGAATGTTCTCCTTGGAAGTCCAGCAAGCCCAGCAAAGATTCTCTCCTTTCCGCTGCCCCCACCCTAGCCCTGAGGACTTGCAGTATCTCTCATTGTTTTATGATTTAAAGTGTGAAGCTGCCCTTCTCTGCTGTGGGCTTGTAGGAACGTTGTTTTCTCACTTGGTCTCTGGGAACACACATTCCTTCCAATTCTTCCCTCCAACCTGCTGCCAACCCCAAGCCTGACAAGCCTTCAGATGGCCTCAAGGGTCCCTCCCAGCCCTCCGCTTTCCGCAGTGAACCCCTTTTCTCCAGCTGAGCCCGACTAGGGGGGAAGTCACCCCTGCGAACATACTTTTCCCACATTCTCTCTCTTCCTCCCAGAACCCAGTCCGTTTCTCCCTCAAACCTTTCACGCCGGACCTTGGGGTCTCTTCTTCCTGAGCCACAGTCCCTGTGGGATCTAAGTCTGTCCATCTTCATGCACCCAGAATCTGCACCTTTGCGCCTCAAAGGTGCAGAGTACAGCAAAGTACAGAGTACAGCTTTGCGTCTCACCACCCAAAGTCTTGGGTTCAGGTCAGTTCAGTCGCTCAGTCGTGTCTAGCTCTTTGTGACCCCACGGACTGCAGCACGCCAGACCTCCGTGTCCATCACCAATTCAGACTCATGTCCATTGAGTTGGTGATGCCATCTAACCATCTCATCCTCTGTCGTCCCCTTCTCCTCCCATCTTGGGGGCTCCATCAAAATCCATTAGAGAATAATAATAGTTTTTCAAGCTGACTTAAAAGCCAGGTTGGTTTTTTTTTCCAAAAAGCTATTCTTCTGATTCGATATTTGTCCTTTATTCTCTGCCCTTTCTTGATACCTGCTCTGTGCTGTTGCCTAACGATTGTGTGGAGCAGGGTCTGTGAACAGACTTGAGCAGACTGCAGTCCTCTCTTTCTAGTGTACAGAATAGGGCTGGATTTTCCTTTCTGTTTAGTTTGCTGGCTTAATTGACACATCGTGTTTGTGAATGGCACCATTCAGAGTGTTTTAGGACCTAATGGGATCATGGCAGAACCAGTTTGATTTGCCCCAAGTATTTGTTGGCCAGAGAAGAGAGCTTGCCATCCCTTCTTATGGTGGAAGTAACCCAGAAGAGCATTTTCTGGGGCCCTGGGTTTATAGAACTGTAATATACCTCAATGGCTTTGCTGACGACTTTTTGTTAGAACATCTTATTGTGGGTTATGGTACAATAAATCACTAAACACCATCCTTTCCTGTGGCTGTTGAAAATGTAATTTGGAGAAAAGTAGATATTTCATTTTACTTCATTTTGTTCAAATGTCTTATACATGTGGAAAAATGGTCCTGAGGATTATATCAGCTGAGCTAAGTCCCCTTCATTACATAATTCAGGAGAAGACTTCTCCTTTCCTCTACAGAAGAAAAAGAAATGTTAGAGATCTCCTATTAAATAAACAATCAAATTCAACATTCCTTACCTCTGAATTAGCTTCCCTGGTGGCTCAATTGGTAAAGAATCTCCCTGCAATGCAGGAGACCCAGGTTCAAGCCCTGGGTCGGGAAGATCCCCTGGAGAAGGGAATGGCAACCCACTCCAGTGTTCTTGCCTGGAGAATTCCATCAACAGAGGAGCCTGGTGAGCTACAGTCCACAGGGTCACAAAAGTCAGACACGACTTACTAACACTTCTGTTTCACCTCTGGGATGCTCTCGTGAAAACGGAATAAAAGGCAGTGAGGAAGATGGACGGGTTGGTTGGGTGGACGTGGGGAAGGAGACAAAGGTCATCTGGTGTCTGCCGAACACATAGTTATACATCTTGGAAATCTTTATCTGGATCAGTCTTGTCTGTGAGGAGCAGAAGACAAGACAGAGAGAAAATACTACAGGGATGAAGTGGGGGCAACTCTTTCACCTGTGTCATTCTCTTCTTAATTGGATGAGCTTGCTGTTGTTAAAGCACGTCTCCATGGACTGTTTCCCCAGGGATGTTCATTCATGATCCCAGGGTGTTCAAGGAGCAAAAATACTGTCTAAGAGCTTCTCGGTCTTATAGAGGTGGCAGAAGCAGTGAGGGCGTCTGGGCCAGGTGAGAGCCCCCAGCAGGGAGGACTGGGAGCCTCTCGTTGCCTGGCTCATGCCCTTCGGGGCCCACAGAACAGAAGGATTGACCTGTATTTCCCCACAGGAAAAGCCTCATCTGTAGGCTCGGACCAGAGTCATTTTATCTTTCATTTGTATGCTTTTTGTTTGACCTGTCTTAAGAAAAGGCATTGTGTAATTATTGTTTTATAAAGCACTTGGAAGCACCTTATCAAGAAGCCACGTCAAAACTGGCCGCCTGTGTTGGTCCACAATCAGTTCTAATAAATATCTTTAAATAGCCCCGAAATGTAGACCTTAAAAATGGGATTCATAATGTTGCTATACATTATAATTATATGTTTGGATCAGGCAATTATGTACATTTCCAGTAATTATGTGATTAGTGATAATTACATTAGGTATGTAAATATACAATAGTCAACCAGACATGACTTAAAACTGTAGTATAAAGGAAGAGGCTGAAGCACCATGGTACTGAGGTAAAGGATCAGAAAAGGAAGGGGGAGAATGGTCAAGTTGCAGCTTCATAGACTTAGTTTGCAAAGGATAAATGTCCATGAGATAAATGGTTCAAAGAGAAGTTTGGAGCAGTGGCCCTTCCCCGGGATGCCCGCTGTCACTTGGGGATTGGGACTGTAGAACTGCCCACACTCAGGCCCCCACTTACTGCAGAGGAAAACTGGGTTCAACATTGTAATCATTTCTCAGACAGCGCTCACCTATGAAATGCACGCTCAAGCTACTCTCTGTGTTGGTTGATTTGCTGGTGGACTCTCATTGGGCTTGGCAGACTTTTTTTTAAACTCCCCACATTTCTAAAAGCAGCGTGTTGAGGCTGCTTCCATTTGGGGTTTGGGTTGTGGTGACTTTAGTCAGTGGCCAGGTGCAGCTGTTTATCAGCGTCTGGGTATTGTCTTGTGGCCGCTGCTCTGCCTCTCGCCCCACCACGATGGGGCATGCTCCCCCCGAGGTGCCCGAGGTGGGCAGCTCCTGTCTCTGGCATTTGGGGTCACGCCTCCTAGGCATGAGCTGCTGCCTGCCTTGCCTTCCCAGCCTGCTTCGCCCTGAGTGTGTTTCATCTTAGTCAGTGGCACCTTTGAGGGAAGAGTGTCTGCTCCAGGCCTAGTGAACTCCTCGCAGGAACCACGGTTCCGACACGTTGGGCCAGGCCTCCTTGTTCAGAGCAGGCCTGAGGACAGTAGGGTCACCTGGCTTTGCAGACCTGGAGGCCTGCAGATGGGGGAGCATCGTGTCCTACACAGCTCAACCTGATCCCCAGTGTCTGGGGCGACCCTGCTACCAGCACCCCAAGATACAGGGCTTTGCTGCCTGCCTCCCACCCTCTGATTCCTTTTACAAATGACATGTGTGGGTGGAGTAAGACTTCCTCCCCAAAGACGCATGAGAGTAAAGTCCCGACTGACGTACACTCATTGCATCAAACCATTACTTATTTGATGAGCGTCCTGGACGTTGGTTGACTCCCTGGCTCTAGAGTGCAAGGGGGCTCTTGGTCTCCCTAGAGGCTTTCTGAGATGCCAGTGCTCCTTCAGGTCTGGGCTGGAACCTGGCTCGGGGGTGGTGACAGTGGGACTGTGGCATGGCCTGGAGAGCCTTCTGGACGTGGCCGTGCACCTGCTCACCACCAGCTCCATGCTGCCTGTGCTCCTTGCACGGGCATCAGAAGGGCTGGAATATCCACCAGCCTGCCTCCTGGGTTCTGGTTGGAGAGCTGTATGTGCCTGGAGAGGGCTTCCCTGGAGACTCGGTGGTAAAGAATCCGCCTGTCAAGCAGGAGAGGCAGGTTTGATCCCTGGGTCAAGAAGATCCCCTGGAGGAGGAGGTGGCAGCCCACTCGGATATTGTTTCCTGGAGCATCCCATGGACAGAGGAGCCTGACGGGCTAGGGTTGCAAAAGAGTTGGATGTGAGTTAGCGATTAAACGACAACAGCGTGCCTAGAGGGTGCCGCCTTCCTGTTCGTACCCTGGAACGAGTGAAACACGAGTGTTGGCAGTCGGTCCTTTCTTGCCTGCAGAAGGTTCTTTATGGTTCTTTATGGCCCTTACCTTACAGCCAGGGCCCGTGTGAGGGCAGCCAGGACAGCTGGATCCCTGCCGGCAGGCTCTGATACTGCAAGCGGTCATCTTCCTCTGCCATCTTCACTCAATGCCCACTGTGCCTGGGTCCTTGCAAGTGAGGGACTGTGCTTGCTTTAGCCTGGACCTGGGCTTGGAGAGCAAAGACTGTTGCCACAAAGTCTTTTTTTCTCGTGCAGAGTCCTGTTCTTTGGGTTCGTTTTTACGTGTGTGTCCAGCCAGCAAGCACGTGATGAAGGAGGGGCATGTCAGGAGGGAGAGGGCATCGTCACCTTGACGAGGAAACCAGGGGATGTCTCCAGGTTCCAGGGGATTGCAGACGGATGCGATCGTGGGTAAGGTGTTTTCATCTCGAGAGCTGGCAGGTTTCTTTGGACTGGGGACATGTGACAGTGGGGGATTGAGGATGCTTCTTGGAGGTGGGTTATTTGAGCTGGAGCCAGGCAGGTGGAGAGGATTTGGGGATGATCAACCAAGGTGGTGTGAACCTATTCCTGATAAAACCGATGAGGAGATGTAACACGGGAGTATGTCGGGGAGAGGGTCGCGGCGTCGAGATGCGTGGGGGATTCAGTGTCCTGAGACACTGTGATTTTGCAGGAAGAGCTGTTACTGCAGGATTTTATGGAGAGGAAGGAGGCAGAGTTCTCTGAGCACCTACTGACCTTGTGTCAGGCATGTCAGGGATCCAGCCGGTCTTTCCGAGTAGATTCTGTCCCGTGCTTTTCGCAGGCCCTGCATCCGAGGTGCGGTCCCAGCTCATACTTCCTGCTTCACCAGCACAGCCAAAACATGCCATAAAAGAGACTTTTTAATCCCACAACCTGTGGGAGTCAAGTGTAACTTTCATAACATGGCTGTCATTAAGCTGTATCATTATCTAGTCAAGAAATCATCAGGAGCCATGCCCAAGCCTCGGTTCTCATTTAAATGGCTAAATCGTAAGTTCCGGGCGACCTGGGACTGTTCAGCGGGCAGCTGATTTGGTTGCAAGGCTCCACCTCGGGTCCTGGGTTTTCTCTGGAGAGTTGTGCTGATGACTGAAAGCCTCCCACTCCAGGTTGGGGTGCAGGAGCCCAGAGCCTGCATCCAGGGACCTCTGGGGCTGCGTCCATCGTGGGATGACCGAGACGTCTGGTCTGTTCTGCTCATTTTGTCTCTGTACTTTGTCACTTTGAAGAAGGCAGTCTTAAGGCCCTGCCAGACCCTGTTTGCTCTTTTTCCAGTGTACGTGGGGTTTATTTCCCCCTCTCTGATTTAGACTAGCCAAGTAGGTTGCTTTGGTAAGGGATAATATGGAGACAGTAAAAAAAAAGAAAAACTTTTTTAAAGACAGAAAGCTGTTTTTAAACATATATTCTCAAACACTTGACAGAAACAAGCAACAACCCAACACAGCCTATACACATTTAAAAGTAGGAAGTGGGACGTCACGGGCCTATTTTTGGCCGTCGCTGCCGGAAATGAGTGTGACCCGCTAACCCCTGCAGTGCCCATGGGAGGCAAGGGGGCAAGGGCAATGCTGTGGCCTCTTTCTGGCCAACAGCAAGCACAGGGACGCATCTCCAGGGATTTCTGATTTCCTCCTTGGCTTTCAGAGCTGCCTTGGGCTCCTGACCCCAAGGACTGGAGAACCAGGAGATGGGGGAGGAAAGTCACTCAGTTGTGTCTAGCTCTTTGCAACCCCATGGACTGTAGCCCGCCAGGCTCCTCTGTCTATGGGATTTCCCAGACAAGAATATGGGAATGGGTTGCCATTTCCTCCTCCAGGGAAATCCTCCCTACCCAGGAATGGAAACCTGGGTCTCTGGCATTGCAGTTGGGTTCTTGACCATCTGAGCCACCAGGGAAGTCCCAGGAGATGGAAAGCCCCAGCACAGGGAGGAAGGCCAGCCAAAGTGACCGATGCTTCAGAGTCTCCTCCTGAGAAAGGAGTGACCTCCTGAGAAAGGAGTGAGCATCCCTTGACGCCAGTTCGGCAGAAACAGCACAGCTGTCAGGGGACTGCTCAACCCAGGGACCTTCATGCAAATCCAGTCTTCAGATTCACAAAGTCCATCATATATCTGATTTTTTTTTTTTTTTTAAGGCATGAAGGGACTTCACTGGTGGCCCAGTAGTTAAGAATCCACCTTGCAATGTATGGGATGTGGTTCGATCCCTGGTCAGGGAACCAAGTAAGACCCCACATGTCGAGGGACACCTAACTTAGTCCCTTTCATTGTGGGGGTGCCACAGCGAAAGATCCCACATAATGCAACTAAGACTGACACAGCCAAATAGATAAAGAAACAAATTTAAGAAAAAAGAAAGTGAGGACTAGACCCAGAGCGGTACTGCTATTTCCCATTCTTTTCAAGCAGTTTCCCAAGTCACTGTGTTGGTGAGAGCATAAAGCGTTTGTAGGTGATATACCCGAGGACGGCTCCGTGGCGGGCATCGTCGGTTGCCCCTCTGCTTGTCTGCCTGTTCTTTCCCCTGCTTTTCTGGCACTGCCTAAATCATCTCAATTTTCAGGTCTCTGCAAGTTTCAGCTGATGCCTTACGTAGCGCAGGGAACTGAAGACTTGGCTTTGAGGGGATGTCGCGTATAACGTTGAGGTCCCCATTCAGATGATGCTACAGGGTCAGCTGTATCTTGGTTTGTTTTGTCTGCGAGAGGATTTGGCTTGCCTGTTTCTTCTCACTTCTCAGAAGATGGCTTTTTCCTTCATGCAGTTTTCTTTGCAGGATTACAAATGAAGTCTGCGAGACTCAGTAATCTTTCAGAAATTGGTCCCATCTCACTTTATTTAGTTAACATGAGGATTTTTTTTTTTTTTTTTTCAGAAAAATCCTCCCTTTTCTAAAGACTGCAGTGAGTTTGTTGTTTTTTTTTTTTTAAATCTGCCAGAGTGTTCAGAAAAGTCCAAGTCCAGTTACAGGTGTTTTTACCTAACAGAGGAAAACATCTGTCATAGTATTTGACAGGCTGCAGAGCTGAGGCTGCGTGAGTTTGGGTGGCTTCCAAGCAGAATAGGTCAGAAATTGATGGAAGCAAATCTGGGCCTCCTCACTCTGGGGCCTAGCGTGACACCTCCCTGAAGCTCTCCTGCCCACTGCTGACCTGCTCCTGGCATTACACCTTTGCACCTAATAAACCAGGGCTGTGGAGCACGTGTGGTCCTAGGTCGACCTGCTGAAGTAGAGGACTCAGCCGAAGACCAGCTAATTATTTGTAAGCTGGGTGAGTTACCGCCAGCTACCCCACTGCAAAAAGATTTGGCACGACTTCCAAAGCTCACCTGTGTGTCTCTGAAGGGAGCGTCTGCACCCCAGGTGGAGTTTTGCAGCATCAACACCACATTCATGTTAAGTTTTTCTTTATGACAGGAAGGAAGGGAAAGCAAACGCTGAGATGGCACAGAACTGATGGGTGTGGTCCGTTAGCTGGGCTGGGGTCCTGGCTCTGACAGGGGCCCACTGCACCTTGTTTCAAGGAGCTGGAGCAGTCATCTGTTTAGGAATTACTGTCGGATACTCAAGTGGCTGACTCAAGTGATGTATGTTATATTTGGGGTTTGGGGAAACCTTAAGAAAATAACAGGATTAGTTTGTTAAAGAGGTTCCCCTCTTGCCATTTTAGCAGGGCTGTTAGTTTCCCCAGGTCGACACAGGGAATTCTTGACCTGGCTCCTGTGCATCTTGGTACTCAACTTCTCCATCCCCACACCTTGGGGATGAGCGAAACACCCAGAGCAAGGCCCGGTATGGACATTGAACACATGTTGAGGCCCCTGTAACAAGGATCCTGGAAGAAAAACAGGCTGTCAAAGATGCCCTGTTTCTGGTGACCCTGAAGGGTCAGGCAGGGCCATTGCAGCCCTTCCCAGCCAGCCAGTGTCCTCTGACCAGCGAGGGAAGAGTGGAGGTGGCAGGGGCGGCAGTGGCGATGGGCCGAACCCCCGCCGGGAGGCCACAAAGGCCCCTCTTGGCCGAAAGAGCCCAGATTGGGAGGAGGGGGTGACAGGTTTGGGTGGGCTGGGGCTGTCCAGGGTCATCAGGTTAGTGTCCTTTCCGGGGTGAGGATGTGTCCTGTTTAATACAGCAGGCCAATTTTCGCATAGTCCCGTCTCCTTGGGGTCCTTCTTACCATGAGACCACCCCATCTTTCCTTGCCCTCTCCTTTCCGGAGGGGAGGAAGTTCCGAAGAGGAGGCCTGCGGAAATCGGGCTCGCCTGCCCAGCAGAGCTGGGAAATGACGTGCTGCAGCCAGGTAGTGCTGTTTCTGTTTAGTTTGGGGCTCCAGTGTTTTCCTGTCCTTTTTGATGTCTCTTCGAAGTGAGCACATCCTCGGGCTGTTGCTGAGATGTGGTGCAAATACTGTCTTGTGTGTGGCCGGGCCCATTGTCTCTGTCTCCCCTGCCCAGGCCTTTGAGCCCATGACAGTGAGTGTGCCAGAAGAGAAATTAGAGAAATTGGCGCCAGCAGGCTGCTCTCGTAGATGGAAACCCAGCGCTTTGCAGTGTGGCCTTTTCACTTTTTTTCCCTCACTGTCATGCATCCAAGGCGGTGGAGGGGATTGGGGGAGGGTCAGAGTCGCTTTGCCATCTGCCAGGGCTTTTTCCCAGTTAACTTGAGGCCTTCTTGGCATTTTGGGGTCAGAAGTGGTGTTAAAGTCACAGCCTGGGGTCCCGGGGCTGTGCCCCCCGGCAGTGCTTTTGGCTCAGTTCCTCTGTAGTCAGTCAGGCTTTTCCCAGAACTTTGGCTTTGGAGGACCAAGCCCTCTTTGGGGAGTCATATTGGTTTCAACAGAGCTTGTCCCAAAGTTTAATACGTACTGATCAGGACGAGGGGGCGCTGCCCCTGTGTTTCCCTGTGCCTCCAGGTTCTGCACAGGGATTTGCACTCTCTCTCCTTCTCACTCTTAAGTTTTCAGTATTTCTCATTAAAAAAAAAATTTTTTTTTTAAACTGGTAATTCTCTTTAGAGATTCTAATGGAATCTTTGGTTAAGGGACATGTGGGTGAAGACGAAACATTCTGAAGTTTAATGGCTGCAAATATGTATATTGTCTCATTTTTAAATGTTCTGAGTATACACAGCCCTTGTAAGCATGGGATTCCCAGCCTTCGGTTTCGCTGTGAATTCTGTCTTGGAGCCTACAGTTGGAGGACCCCAGTCCCATCTGTGGTGGCGCTTCCCAGGGCCCTGTCTGTACGTTTGAGGAAATGTTCTAATGCTCCTCTGTGGGGCTTTCCTGCGTGCAGATAACTGCCGTCCTCTGCATTACTGCACCTAACGTCCCTGGTGGGCTCCATAAAATCTTAATCCATGGGAATATGGGAGATGGTCCACAAGATCTGCGCCAGGCCAAGCCTGCTAAAATTAATGCGTCCCTTGCAAACAGATTTAAAGGCAAACATGCCTCAGATGCAGCCTCCTCCCTCCCGGCTCTGCTTCATAACATTGGGGTTTAGTTGCTGACCTCTGTTGCCCTCTTAAAATGCTCAATTCTAGGCTACACGCATGGGGTGTATTTCTGTTGCCGTGGTTTTTCCAGGCGGTATGAAAGGGTCTGTATGGTGTGATAATACGGGAAAGAATCCGTTTGGGCTTCAGCATGTTAATAACTCGTTTGATTTGTAACCAGTCGTCCAGGAGCCAGATTTCAATATTGGCAAAGTGTCGGGCGGCAGACCTGGCCCATCTCTCGGGCACCTCCTGCTCTAGGACTATGCGTGAGGCTTTTTCTTTCTTATCCTGCCTGCCTGTTCACATTTAATTTGTTCTTAGCCGTGTGCAATGGATTAACATTTCATCAGGGTGGATTAAGATTGCATCGACATTAAAGCAATCTTTTTCTATTTTCCTCCTGTCACTTTTAGGCGATCCTGGTCTGGGGGGGTGGGGGATGCACCTTCAGGAGGGGGAGGTGGGCTCATCCGAAAAGTGCCCTGGTGAGGACGGGGGAGATAAGCCAGGGCTTCAGTGTGAAAAGAATGCCCAGTCGCAGGTCGGGAGGCCTGGATGGAGCCCGCAGCCGGTTGCATCAGTCCAACGAGATGTCACATGGAACAAAAGCTTTAGGGGTTTTATTTAGCTCCTAATCCGCTCGCTGAGAGAGCGGAGGTCCATGTGAGCACTCCAGCCAGGGGGGGCAGGGGTGCCCGGCTGGCTGGCTGCAGCCTCCTTTCTGGGACTGAGCCGTAAAGAAAAGACCTCTGGTGCTACCGTTGGAGAGTGAGGCAAAGTTACCGTGAGTGTTTCGTCTACTAAGGTTTCGGAGAATTAATAATTCAGGCCATACTTTGAAATCGAAAACCCCCAGTTGGTCCTTCCTGCCGTCTCAGAAGGGTTAGAATACAGCCAGGTCTGGTTCGGATGCATGTAATTGAAGATTTATAAAGAAAGCCTTCCTCTTCTGCCTCTGGCCGCAGTCTTTTTTTTTTTTTTCCTTTTCCAATGCCGGTTCCCAGCAGGCATATAAATATTGGTCGATCTCAGAGCTGGGATGCAGCCGGGTGGTATGAGGGCCCCTGGGAGGTCGCCGAGGCTCCCGGGAGGAGAAGCTCTCTGACGGATGGAGGCGTAGAGGGCCCTTGGTACCCTGGGCTGCGGGATGTTGCCATGCCTGGAGCAGCTGAGCCCTGCCTCTACCGGGAGGCCTTCTACAGCACGGCGGCTGGCAGGAAGAGCTCCGTCCCCGACTTTGCCTTTTACGACAGCAGACAGGCGGTGATGTCGGCCCGCGGGGCCCTGCTGCCAGGGGATTACTACAGTGACCCGGCCGGAGCCGCCCGGGCACCCGGGGAGCCTCCACACCATCACCACCCGGGAGCTGGCCAGCCGCTGCCCGGTTACGGAGCGCCAGGCGGCAGGATGACGTGGGAGCCAGTGGCAGGCCGGCCCCCTGCCCTGCAGGACACCGGTCACCTGTACCGGGACCCTGGAGGTAAAATGATCCCCCAGGGGCAGCGGTCACACAGCAGGGCCCCCTCGCCCGCACGGTACGTCGGGGAGCTGGCCGAGAGCAGGTACGGAGCAGAGGCGCCCGCCTACCCCACCGGCCAGGTCTACAACGATGTGGGCGAGAGGCCGGTGGATTCTGCCACCTCCAGGCAGGCTGCCCCAACGTGCCTGGTTGTGGACCCGGGAGCACCAGCTGCCTCCAGGATCGGCGTGGGGACTGCTCCCGGCGCCCCACCCCCAGGCTATGGGCCGGCCCGGGAAGGCGTCCACCCCAGGATGGCTTACGAGAGGTGCGAGGCCGACCCGTCCACCTTCCAGGGGCCCGGGGGCAGCAAGAGGAGCGTGATGCCAGAGTTCCTGGCCCTCCTGCGGGCGGAAGGCGTGGCGGAGGCCACGCTCGTGGCCCTGCTTCAGCAAGGCTTCGACTCCCCAGCCGTCCTGGCCACCATGGAGGATGCGGACATCAAGTGTGTGGCGCCCAACCTGGGCCAGGCCCGAGTGCTGAGCCGCCTGGCCAGCGGGTGCCGGACGGAGATGCAGCTGCGCAGGCAGGGCCGGGGGGCACCCCTGACCCGCACGCGCTCCAGCAGCTTCAGCCACCGCAATGAGCTCCCAGGCGACTCAGCCGGCCTGGGAGCTGCAGCCCTGCAGCCCCAGCCCCAGGCGGGGCCCCTGCAGGCGGCGTCCCCTCGGGCTGTAGACCCTGCTCACCGCCGCCCCTCCAGCGCGCCGTCCCAGCACCTCCTGGAGACTGCTGCCACCTACTCAGCCCCCGGGGTGGGCGCCCAAGCTGCCCACTTCCCATCCAACTCTGGGTACAGCTCCCCGACCCCTTGCGCCCTGACCGCACGCCCGAGCCCCGCGTACCCGCTGCAGCCCGGCGTGCCCTTGACTCACCCGGGCCCCAGGACTGCCTACTCAACGGCGTACACGGTGCCCATGGAACTGCTGAAGCGGGAGCGCGGTGCAGCGGTCTCCCCTGTGCCCAGCCCCCACAGCAGCCCCCAGCTCCTGCGGAAGCCCGGCGCACCCCTGGAGCCCCCTGCCCTGCCGCCAGCCAGCCAGAGCCTCCACACGCCTCACTCACCCTACCAGAAGGTGGCCCGGCGGACAGGGGCCCCCATCATCGTCTCCACCATGCTGGCCCCGGAACCAAGTAATGTGCCCCTCTCTGCCTTTTCCTCGCGGGGGACATTGAGGGGACGGACGGCGGGGGCCGAGGTCTGAGCAATGCACAGTGGGCCCCTCAGGTTCCTGTTGCTGTCACTCTCCGGCCAGACCTGGAGAGACCAACCCACCCCTGACTCAGACCCACCTATACACCCCTTTCTCCAAACAGGGCACCCCAGCCAGCTGGCCAACACACAGGAGGGTTCTCCTGGGTGAGACTGGTGTGTGTGGTTCAGGCTGACCCACTAAGAATGGCACTACCTTCGTTTTTCTCCAGTTGAGCTCCAGCCGATTTGTGGATTTCCCTTCATGGGGAGGAAGCACAACTGTTTATGGGGGGAAAAATCATTCAGCACAGGATGAAGCCCTCAGCTCACGGGCAGTGGCGTTTTCTCCAGCTCATATTCAATGGCTTTGGAGAATGCTGGGTATTTGTCCAGTGCCCCCCTGTACAGTGGGCAGCGTTCACTTGCCATCAGAAGTGCTTTCCCGTGTGGAAACGCCCCTCTGAACGGTCTACACAGTATCAGAGGTAGGGTTAATCACTGCCGAGCTAAAAACGGGTGTGCTTCCAGACGTGTATGTTAAACAAAGATGTTGAAATCCCTTAGAACTCCCTGTTTCAGAAACAGACTCAGTCTCGCATGTTGGAAAACACAGTTGGGGATTCTGCTTGCTTGTAGGGAAGAATGTGTTTCTGTGCAGAGGAAAGAGAGAATGGTCCTAGCTTGTTCTCTTCAAACCACGAGCCAAGTGGAATTGAGTGCGTGTGTGTCCCCGGGCACCTGGATAGATTTCCAGGTGGACACCCTCGGCAGAGCCGTGCTTCAGAATTGTCATTTCGACCCTAGAACCCTTACTGACCATTTAAGCTGTAAATCAACTTTCTTCCTTTCTTTCCCCATTCCCCTCAACATAGTTTAGAAAACTGCACCTTTTTTCAATGACTTTTTTTATTTTAATGAATTATTAGCATTATAGGGTGGATATAGTGGGATGAGAATTGTGGTAAAAAGAAGAGGGACCTTTTTGAAAATATCTCTTAAATAGCTGTGGATGGGGCCTGGTAGCCTGATGTGGTAGCCCTTAGATAAGTGTTAGGTTTATCTGTTACGTTGGTGAAGGTGGTGATGGTTAAACTACTCGCAGACTGAAGTGGGGCTGTTGCTTTATAAGTTGACCTTCGCACGTTTCTTTCTTATTTACAGAGAAGCACCGGTTGAGTTTCTCTGTTGTCTCTCTATATAAATATTCTAGTTTTGTTTCATGTATAGATTTCCTTTTTCAGTCTTATATAAAATTTATTTGACTTTTTAAAATCGGTATGTGGCAGGAGAAAAGTCAGATAATGTTTTCCAGGGCCTGTGTCTTCCCCCTCACCGTCAAACATTCTTTCTTTGCAACCAACTAATTTGCATGGCGATGACATTTGTTGCTTCAGTAATTTCATCTGATAATGGCCGGGCTTGAAAAGCGGATCTGAAAACATATTCCTTAATTATGTGTTGCTAAGCAACGGGAGGGTTTGGTCATAATCACAGAAAGATTATCTGCACGCTGAAGTCCTGGGAAGGTTTTGCTGAAGGAGGACCTGTTAAATTGCCTTCTTTTCTTCTTCTTTTCATTTCTGTTTATTTTGCACTGCCTTCTAACAAAAACAGTCGCTGTTATTTGGGGACGGGGCAAGGGATCTTATTTAAGTTGTTTGGAGGGTGATTGTTAACACACGGTTTTGCAGACCTAGGGATATTGATTTTTGTTTCATTTGCATGGCAGCAAGCCAGTGCCAAGAAGCCTGCAGTCGGAAGTCTGCCAGGAAATAAATTTCTCCGTCAGATGATCTGTCCCGTAGCGGTGTTGCCTCTCATTCCTTCTTGCATGTTGAGTGTGCCATCATAGCCCTCCCCCCAAAGCCGTGTGTCAGGGACGGGGAGTGGGGTGGGGGTAGACGCTCGGCTTGCCCCGGGAAATTGAGCCTGGATACTAGACATTTTGTGAGGCAGGTTTCCTAAAGGCAATAGCAGATGGATCTGTTGGAGCCTCCAGTCCTGCTCTGGGCGGTCACTCTGCCCCCGGGGAGGATAACACTGAGGTTTCAGGGACGCACCGCAGACCTCAGGTCCGGAAACCTGAAGCTCACGGGGGCCGCCCCACCGCCCTGAGCTGAAACTGGAGATTGCGATCTTTCAATCCAGATCCTGCCGCCTAGGTCATTTGCGGCACAACCAGCTTGAATAAATCTCCATTCTGGTCATCGCCTAAATCGCCTGTTTGCTTCTGATCTGGCGGGGCAGGGGTGCCGGGAGGAGGCCTCTTTCCTCTCTCTGTCCGGACTGGTGATCCAAACGCTTGCAGTGGGTGTCTTGTTTGTTTCTGAGTGCTTGGTTTTATGTGCTTTGGGTATTTTAATCTTTTTCATCTTTTGTGTGTTTTTCCAAGTGACTTTCCATTTGCAGTTATTACAAAGTATTGGCTATATTCCCCGTGTTGTATGGCACATCCTTGAGTACATATTTTAATTTGTATTTGCTTTTCTCTGTCTGTGAACTACCTGCTTCATCTTGGTTGGCTTTGTTGGTGTAAATAACTGGCTCCTGTGGACTGGGCAGCGGAAAGTAGCCAGATGAGGACAGGCCCCCGGAGCAGCCGATAGCTCCTGTGATGCGGGATTACTGGGGCTACATGTCAGACCCATGTGAGCGGCGGTACCTGCTGGATCTGCTGCTGTTTACACGCTGACTTGCTCGACTGGGGCACAGGCTGCGGAACCTTCTGGCAGTGGCTATCACCCAGCGATGCCCCCTCCCCTGTGTCACATGGCGTTGACCGCAGCCAAGGATTTGCTGTCGCACGAGCCCTCCCTAAGCTGGTGCAGCCGGACGCGTTGCGTAAACAGCAGCTCTGCAGCCATCTTCACGGGTTTGTCCCCCTGAACACAGCCACGCACCTGGGCTGCAGGGGTCGCAGACCTTCCACTGTGAGAAGCACAGCCCCAGCCCAATCTTTCTGGCTCCTTTTGGTTTCTGTCCAGGCATTTTTCTAGATACAGCTCGATCTGTGTGCATCTGTAATCCCCACCTAGTTCCTGGGAACACTGCCCAGAGACCCTCCAGGACAGGAGAGGGGGTGTCTGGGGCCCGTTTACACGGGGACTGTGGGAGAGGCTGGTGGTGTCACAGTGTTAAGTCAACAGGAACTGATCACTTTTGCTTCACTCCTGCTAACGTCGTAGCAGTGGTTTCCAGCACCATATGCGTGCATGCCGGGCCCCCTGGGTCAGAAGTCCCATTGGATCTGAATGGAGGTTTGTTCTTGTCCGGCCCTCTCACACCTGGTGACTCCTCCCATATCCCTGCCTTTGTTTGAAGGTCCCTCTGCACAGGACGATCTGTGCTGGGGAGTGGGGTCCAAATGATTCACTGGTTCTGAGAGTGATGACCCAGAAACCATCAGCCTGGAGAGGGGTGCCATGAGACCCCCAAAGACACCCTCCCACCAAGCCAGCTGATCACACTCACTCCCCAACCTCAAAGCAGAGCTGGACCAGGAAGGGTGGGCTCAGCCAGCTCCCTGCATGTCGACATTCGGGGACTGGGTGTGGGGACTGAGCCTGGGAGCTAGCTGGCCCTGCAGAGAGCAAGCAGTGGGATGCTGATCCCTAGCTGTCTCATTGTTAGGACCCTATATCCTAATCCTGGGAGATGTGTGAAGGGAGCAGGCCTCTCTGGGCTGTGGTCCAGGGAGGGTTCCTGAGCCCAGAGCCCTGGCTGAGCAGGGCAGGGCCAGAGCTCGGGGCTGGATCCCTCAGCACTGCTCCAGCCCCCGCGGTGTTCCAGGCCTGGGGTCAGGTGTTGGGCACTCACACGTGGATGCAGCCCAGCCTGGGCTTCTGAGGCATTCCCACCACCGCCCACCCCATTAGTAAATAGAAAGACAGTCACCACAATGTGATAAGGACACATGGGGAGCCTGCAGCACTTGAAACGCGTCCCTGAGGAGCCTGCGCCCCAGCGGGGGGCACTGAGCACAGCACTCTGACTCCAGAATGACCGTCACACTGTGGCCGAGGGAGAGGTCACTGTGCAAACCAGCGTGAGGGTGGTTGTGTGTGTGTGTGTGTGTCAGTGTTTGTAGCCCCAGAAAGGCTGTTGAGGTCCTGGCTGCTGCCTGGGGCTCCCTGGGGCATCTCCAGGCTTCCCTTGCTGGTCCACCTCTACCTCCATGATCAGGAAATCCGAGCCTCAGTTCAGCTGGAAGGGGGTTCATCCAGAGCCCTTCTCCCCAGCAGGCACTTCCAAATCAAGCTCTTGGGACGGAGCTGTGCACTTTCAAGGTGCTGGCAGGCCATTTCAACCCCTGACACAGTCTCAGATCAGTGAAATCAACAGGCTTTGTTTTGCTTTTGTATTTGGTAGATGTTTGGGGCTGGCAGAAGGAAAATGGAGAAGGAAAGGGCACCCCACTCCAGTACTCTTGCCTGGAAAATCCCATGGACGGAGGGGCCTGGTAGGCTACAGTCTGTGGGGTCGCAAAGAGTTGGACACAACTAAACGGCTTCACTTTGAGACTTTTTGGGGGGCTGGCCACTTGCACCTGGGTTGAGAGTCCCAGCTCCCTTTGGTTCACTCTTCTTCCTCACCCAAGGGGCCCCATCAGCCAGGCCTACTCTGGTCATTATCATTGTCCTGGGCCACTTCCCAGGCCCAGGGTGGGAGTCTGTCTGGCTGTGGGGCATTCGGCTCAGAGACCGGCCTTATCCCGAGCTCTCTGTCCCTCAGAAAGGCCCACTCTGACCTCTAGGGTATGGACTGGGCCCTTCTGTCCATGGAGGCCGGCATCTGGGTGAGCTGTGGCCTGGTGGCACTTCAGCTGCTGTCCACACAGCGGGGCAGAGGGTGATGCTGCCAAGCCTGGGTGAGGCTGAGCCAAGCGGGCCTTTCACAGAACCGGGTCTCTGGACACTTCTGTCAATTTATCTCTGGGGCGTTCCATTCCCAGCTCTGTCTGCCGTGACCCCCGTGCCAGGCGTGTATATCCATGATCGTACAAGGAGTGTGGTCTGTGGGGACTTGGGCTTTGGATTTTCTTGTTCTTATTATTTTATTATTATTGCTACTGTTTATTTTATTTGACTGTGGCTTGTGGGATCTTAGTTTCCTCACCAGGGATCAAACCCATGCCCCCTCCACTGGGAGCACTGCACCCCCAGGGAAATCCCATATGGGGATGTGGGTGTGGACTGTCTAATAAACTCCATCCAATAAGGGATGGGGGGAGTGGGCTCCTGGCTGCTTGGAGGGCTCTGAGGTCCTTGTTTAACAGGGTTTCAACCTGGCATGGTAAGGGACATGGAGAACGTGATTAATGAAGTAATTCTTGCTGTGCTTTCCTGCCATTCAGTTTAAAGGAATCGATCCGTGTTCTCATGGGGGGACGTGGGGCCAGGACTATGGCTGGACACCAGCCAGCTCTGCCACCACCAGACCCTCTTTGTGTGGCCCAGGCTGCCCAGCACAGGGTAGCCGAGCCTTCTCATCTCTCAAGCATATTCTCTTCCAGTTCTGGAAAGCAGGTCTGAGTAAAAAGAGTAGGGCCCTTGCACCAGGGCCTCTGCCTTCAGGAGGCAGCCTGTCCCATGTGGCTCTGGTCTGCAGATAACAATTTTGTGCGTCAGCATCTCTTTCCAACCCCCAACTCCACTCTGTGCATTTTGAGAAGTGGCAGTCTCATCCAGAGCAGCAGTTAGACTTTCCCGGGGACATGAGCCCCAAGACGGGGCGAGCCGTGGTGCGTTTATCTACCCGAGAAGAGGCAAAGCCAGCACACCCCCTCGCCACGTTACTTCCTCATGTGACCTTTGCCTTTGAGTGTCCATTGTCCACACAGGGCTTCTCCAGTTCACATTCTTCTGAGTGGGACCTGGGTGGGCCAGGAAGCAAAACCCAGAGTCCTCACTGGCTTTTGGTACGAGACACCTGATCAGCAAACATTTTCTCCCATGGTGCCTTGAAGCACAGAAGGTTTCATTCTGATAAAGTCCAGTTTCTTTCCCCTCTGGTTGCTTGTGGTTTTGGTGCCAAGGTCATGAAGCTTTATGCCTGTGTTTTCTTCCTAAAAAGTCTGGAGTGTTAGCTCTCCCATTCAAGTCCTTGAAGCATCCTGAGTTGACTTGAATATAGAGTGAGGTGGGGGTTCCTCTGCGTTATTTTCCCGGTGGATGCCCAGTTGTCCGAGCACCATTTTTGCTTATTTATCTTATTGCTTGCTTTTGGCTGTGCTGGGTCTTCACAGCTGTCTGTGGGCTTTTCCCTGGTGCGGTGACTGGGGGCGACTCTCGTTGTGGCGTGCGAGCTTCTCATTCGGTGGCTTCTCTTGTTCTGGAGCGTGGGCCTGGGTCGTGGTGGCTCCTAGGCTCCATAGTTGTGACACACAGGCTTAGTTGCTCCACGGCATGTGGGATCTTCCTGGATCAGGAATCGAACCCACGTCTCCTGCATTGGCAGATGGAGTCTTTACCACTGTGCTACCAGGGCAGCCCCAGGCACCATTTTTAAAAATAAAAATATCAACATATATTAACGTGGAAGATTTGCAGGTGTTTGGAACCTGTTTTGTGTCCCCAAGATTATACAAGGCAAGAATTCTAAAGCCATTCCATAGGTTCTTTGCTGGCACATGGAGTTTTTTCTTTTTTTCAAGTTTATGAACGGGAAATAGCTCTTTCATCCATAACATAGCCCACATTAGCAGCACAGAACCTCCGTGTACTAAATGAACTGACGTTAGGTGTGCTTTACCCTCCTCTGAGGCTGGCTTGTACATAAAGGACGCTTCTAGTTGTTTTTCATGTAATGGGGGAAAAAAACAAGACTATTGACTTCTACTTGCTCCCTCCTGCTCAAGGAGCAGGAAGGGACAACTTTAACAGGCAGTTAAATTTAGCCCAACAGTGGTGCTCAGCGTATGAATAAAGCACCCTTTGCCAAATTGTTATAAAATCAAACCTGTAAACACTTGTCCCCACCAAGGGGCGGGCGACTCTTGGGGATGTGTTTTCCCAACCTCGGGTGAGAATTGATCCCAGGAAGGGTTTGCAAGTGTGAGTGGAACAACTCCTCGTTTAACTATGGGAGGGCTGGGTGAGAAAGCCCTGGTGCGGAGTTTGTCCTCCTGAGCGAGGTCTCTGGATGGGCCAGGAGGGGAGTCAGGGCTCTGTATCTGACGCCTGTGAAGTGCTGGCGAGGCCCATGGGTAGCGGGTCCTCCCAATACTGACTTGATCGGAACTCATAGCCCCCTGCAGGGCTCAGGGGGCCCTCCTGGTCCCAAGTTCCCCTGATAGGCCTCTTGCACTCTCCAGGACTGGGGTCAGCGAAGCCAGCCCTGAGTGCCTCCGGGACCTGCCCAGCTCAATCAGTGTCACTGTCCTGCAGCATCTGGGCACAGTGATCGCATCTGATTCCCAGGAAGACTCTCGACAATTTCCCTTTTTAAAATGTAAACTCTGAGGCTCAGAAAGGTTCGATTCTTCCCCAGGTCCCACAGCGGGGCAAGGACTTTGTGCCAACCTGTCTGAGTCCAGACCTGTTCTTGGTTGCTGTGTCAGGAGGAAGCACCAAGCACAGAATGGGAAATTCAGTCGCACTGTGAGCTGGGGTGAAGGAACTCCAACCCAATGCTGGGAGCGTGGGTCCCCGCCAGCAAGAGGCAGTCAAGAGGGTGATTCCGGAGCATGAGCCCCAAGGTGCTGTGAGCTTCACCTCCCCAGGTGTGACATTGAGGGCAAGTTGGGGCCCCCTCCCCAGCCTTCTGAGGACCCCATCATGTGGACGGGCCCAGGCTTTGCACAGCACAAGCTCAGTGCTGGTGGCTCCCAGGGCACCTGCAGGCATTTGCCTGTCCCCAGCTGGTGCCCCGCAAGCTGCCCTGGGACACGCACAGCTCTGCTGTTGAGCCAAGCCCCTGTCCTCCGTACTGTGCTCCCTCCCGGGGAAGTCACTGAAATTAATTCTTCTGTGTGAGTAAATGGAATGTCAAATGCTCCTTCGTCCTAAGAGGATTTAAGCTTGGCGCTCAAAAGGGCTCTAACACACACACAAGGGTAAAATTGAGTAGATGGAGAAATAATAAGGGCAGGAGAAGATGAAGCTGGGGGATGAGGCCAGAGCTCAGAGAGGACTCCCCATTGTCCTGCGCACAAAGGACAGGAAAGGGTTCCACGCTGAGCTTCCTAGCCACCACGGTAACGAGGGAAATGAGATCACTGTGAGGTTCACGTTGCGCCTGAGATGGGACCACCGAGTCCATCGCTCCAAAGAACCTTTTTCTGAGCAATCAAGAGCCGGATTTTTGCTGCCCTCAGCCACATGTCCAAGAAGCCAGCACCGGCCTGAGGTGTGCCTGCCCCAGCCTGCACCCTCCCATTGACAGGCTGCTACGTTGTGCCTGCTTCCTGCCTCTCATCTAAAATTTCAGACAAAATTTGTCCCAGGGCCTTGTCCAGTTGAAGCTGCTGAGCTCACAGCCGCAGGTTTGGGGCCTGGCTCGGCTGCTTCAGCAGCTGGCGGTGGATTCCTCCCCAGGGTAGCCGCTGCTTCCTTCGTCCAGTCCTTGGTTGGCATTGCCAAGTCCACGGGGAAGGGGCGGTTCTGCTCGGTTGAGGGGGCTCTCTGCCTGGGGGTGGCGTGGGTTGAATGTTGTCATCAGCACCCCGGCCCAGGCCTGTCCCTTCCCCTCCAGCCGCGGTCTTTACAACCTCCCCTCTTCACCCCACCAGCATCCCTGCTGGAGAGCTTTCTGTGAGATGCTTTTTATTTGAAGGGATAAATATGGCTTTGTGATGGGTTCTAGTGTTTTCCTGTGAACTGGGCTTTGAGCCTGGATTGCTTAAGACATCATTAAGTTTTAAGAAAAAGTTATAGCGGAAAAGAGCAGGGTGGGGACATCCGACCAGCTGTCGCACTTGGGAAAATGAACTTCCTGGCTGCTTCGGGGCCTGAGGGCAGCACGCTTGGCCTCCAGCCCGCCGGACAGCAAGCCTGTGAAAAGGTGCTTAAAACTCACTTTCCTTTCGGGCTTTAGAGCCCCGTGAAAAACTGCAATAAACTGAAAGCCTTGTCCCTGTTCTGTCTACTTCCTGGCCTTAGTGGCTGCCACGGCTAAGAAGCAGGGTGGTGTTTTGTTTTTATGGGCCCTCGGCTCAGGCAATGCAATTAGAAAATAAGCCTGAGTCTGCCAGGCTCTTCCAGGGGCCTTTAGGGAGAAGCGCACGTTGTCTGTTCCTCAGGGGCCCTGGTGGAGCTGGTCTTTCTGATCAGAGAGGACGAGTCAACCACAGAGGCAGTGACCTGGGCAGGCAGCACCCGTGCGCAGCCCTGCCCTCCTCGTGGTATGTCCGCTGTGAGCCCCGACCTTGACTGGAGGGCTTGCAGAGCCAGGCTTGTTTACTGCTGTTTCCTGTGGTTTGGAAGGAGCGGCCCTTCAGGAATCAAGAAGACTGGGGTGTCCTCGGCCTGGTGGCGACCCTCTAAGGGTCTTCCTGCCCCCGGGGTCCCGCCAGCCCCGCGTGAGCCCGTCACAGGCGGGCGGCACGCGGGCTGGGCCGTGGGTGTGCAGCGCCTGCCTCTGCCGGACTCCTGGCACCCATCGGTTCTGTTCTCATCTTTACTTCACTTGTGTTTCTCTCAAACATCCCCTTGTGTCGTTGCTACAGGCACGTTTTTAGAACTTGAGAAACGCTCAAGCGAAATATACAGTGAGTGTCTTCCACTGGCATTCCCCCCTCCTCCCCCACGCCGTGGGCAGGGCCTTCCTAGAAGTTGCTAAGGCTCAGGGGCTCAGCTTCCCCCACCCAGTGTCGAGGCTGGGGAAGGGGTGCGGGGGGAGTGGGCGACGGGTTTCTGAACACCCCGGCTTGTGAGCTGGGACCAGAGAGAGGCAGCTGCCTGCATGCTGGGCAGCAGGCCCTGGACATCCTCCTCTCCGCCAGTGCCCGCCTCTTGCTGCGGGAGCCCTGGTCCCGGGGAAGGTTAGCCGGGCCCTGACCGAGGAGCGGTGGGTGAGCTCGGCCGCTGAGACACACGGCGTTGAGTTCACCAGGGTCACTTCCCTTGTGGCCTGGGAGCCCCCTTTGTCCTTCAGAAGTTCCCGCTGTGGGCTCATCTCCTTGGCAGAGGCTTGGAGGAGCTGCCACCAGGAAGGAGGGCATGGGGGAGAGGATCAGGTCACTGGTGGCGCGGGTTGTGGGGGGGCTTCTGACTCCTGGCAACCCCCACACTAAGAGCAGGGGCTCCAGAGGCTCCCACGGACACTGTTGATTGGAAAGGAGGCGTGTATATGTTTCCGGCCAGAAGGGGCAACTGAGGTCGTCCCCGCTCCAGGCATAAGCTACCTGGTCACTTGCCCCTCCAGGGACTCTTCCCCCATGTTGGGGGGGGCAAAGGTGCCACCTCACCTGGACTGGGAGCCAGTGGGTCCTTGCACCCGGAGACCTGCTATTCCCCAAGCCCAGAGTCTGCAGCCCTGTCACCATGCAACATCCCGGAAGCTGTGGGACCACCCACGTGAGACTGAGCCTTTGGGGGACATACAGACCACTGGATCATTTGACCGAAAAGTCAGAAGCAGAGCCGCACGTCCTTGGCTGCTTCAGCTGTGCTCCTTAGTGGCGGGTTTGCTTCTCAGTGGCGCTCAGTGTGGTTTCCTCTGGAACGGTCAGTCGGGACGGCCTCTTGTGCTCTGATGTGGGTGATGTTTGCCATGCCTGCCGCCGAAAGCGGTAGGTTTCCAGGCAGAACATCAGGTGCTGCTTCCGGGCGGAGGGGTTCACCGGGCACACAGGAGGCTCCCTGGAGACTTGGGGGAACACTGAAGACCCAGGGCCACCCTGCAAGTAGCGTGTCCAGTGCAGCAGAGTTGGGGCGTCTAGATGCCAGACAGCTGCCCGGGTGTGAGTGTCTAAGAAAGTGCAAAATGGGCCTGGTTTTGTTCTTCAGCTCTATTGGGCAAAGGAAAAGTGTCTGTGACTTCTTTTTCTCAGCTCTCATTCCCCGGTGTGGTGTGGACCCTACACAGTTCAGGCTGCCAGGACAGTTCACCTGCGTGGCTCTAAGGGGTCAGTTAAAGTGACGTGGTGCTGGTCTTTCTGGAGGTGCAGAAGCTGGCTGCGTTGGGTCCCAGCTGTGGCACTCAGGACCTCGTTGCGCCCTGCGGGACCTTTGACGGTGGCACACAGACTCCCGAGCGTGAGAGCTTCGGCAGTCATGGTGCACGGGCTCAGCGGCTCTGTGGCAAGTGGGATCTTAGATCCCTGACCAGGGATTGAACCCACATCCCCTGCAGGGTGGGTTCTTAACCACTGCACCACCAGGGAAGTCCCAGATTGTACTGTTTTTTAAACTAGATGGCGTGCTTCCCACAAGTCTAGACCTCAGCTTCCAGAAGCTGCCCTCGTGTGTACCCTGGGTTCGCGTGTCTGCGCAGTGAGCCTGGGGTGGGGTGTGGGCAGTGGCTGGGGCCCTGGAGAGCCCATGAGCCTCCAGCTTGCCAGCTTTCTGTCCAGCTGTTAACCTGAGCTAAGGCGAGATGGCTTGAGAGCGTCTCTCTCAGAGGCCATGACTCATTAAGATCCATGTTTTATTTAAGAAGCTAATCTACTTATTGGGCCACTCTGTAGCCATCTGGACCGAGCCTACAGCCACCTTTATAGAGGTCACTAAAATCAGGGCTGAGGAGTGGATGCAAACCCACCCCGCCTCCCACCATGGGGCACGCTCAGCCTTCTGGGGAGCCCCCTGGTGTGGTTCACCCCCAACAGCACCGCCCCTGCCTGAGGACTCAGAGGGCCAGATCTCCCCATACTTGTGGGTTTTCACGCCCAGGCGGCGGTTACTAGTGTATTCACAGCTGAGTAGAGGAACCTGGCTTTGAAAGACCGAGCGGCATTCAAGTTGCTGATGGTCTTTCAGGAAAGGGCTGTGTGTGCGGTGACCACTGGGCTCCCTTCCTGCCTGATGGTACTGCTCATCCCTGGGCAACCTGTGGGCAGTGCCCGCACAGCCATCCTTTAGAGATGACTTGGGTTCTGTGCCCAACCACCCCAATAAAGTATCATAAATAAAACAAGTTACACTAACTCTTTTCCTTAGTGGTTTCATATTGGAATCCAGTTGGTTAACAATGTTGTGTGAGTTTCGGGTGTACAGCAAAGTGATTCAGTTACACATGTCAGTGTATCTATGCTTTTTCAAATTCGTTTCCCTTTTAGGTTATTACACAATATTGAGCAGAGTTCCCTGTGCTTTTCAGTAGGTTCTTGTTGGTTATCTTAAAACATAACTGTGTGCGTGTCCATCGCAAACTCCCAATCTACACAGATCTTCTGGTTTCCCAGGGTGTTCCCTGGAGGCTCAGTCAACAGAGAATCCACCTGCAGTGCAGGAGACCGGGGTTCAGTCCTTGGGTAGGCACGATCCCCTAGAGAAGGAAATGGCAACCCACTCTGTTTTCGAAAGAAAGAAGAAAGTGAAGTCGCTCAGCCGTGACTGTAGCCCGCCAGGCTCCTCCGTCCATGGGATTTTCCAGGCGAGAATACTGGAGTGGGTTGCCATTTCCTTCTCCAGGGGATCTTCCCGAGCTAGGGATCAAACACAGGTCTCCCACACTGCAGGCAGACGCTTTACCCTCTGAGCCGCCAGGGAAACCCCCGCTTTGTTTTCGAAAGGCCACCCCAGAATCCTGCCGTTGCCAGGCCTTGGAGACGGGCCCTGGTGAGAGTTGTGGGGACAGCCTTGCCCATCACTGGGGGAGCTGCTCCCTGACAGGGATGCCCGTGTTGGTGAACCAGTCCCATCACTGAACCACCCCCAGCTTGATCCCTGCCTGGGGCGCCTCACCTGGGGAAGTCCGTCCTCCACGGGAACTCTTGCCTTGATCTCTCCTGAGGAGGACTGGGGACCAGCCTCTGGGGGTTCCTGCCGCACTGGCGATGGGTCCCTGCCAGTCAGAGGACACGTGGGCTCTTTCCGCCTTGGCCAGGCCTTGCTGAACACATCAGTCTGCTGTCGCGGGGCTCTGCTGGGACTGGACGGCTTGTGGCGGCCCTCCCCTCCTCGGCCTAGATGGCTGGACCCTGGCTGTGGTCCTGCCTCCCAGTGTGTCCCAGCTCACAGCTGGTCTCAGTTTCACTGTGAATTTGGAAGGCATGGTGCCCACCCCGGGGGCCCAGCCTAGGAAGCGGCGCAGCAGCCCCTCTGTCACTCGAGGGGGTTCAGGCTGAAGTTCTAGCCCAGCCCATTTCCCGGGAGTGGGGAAGTGATTCCCCGTCTTGGGGTTAGTGGCGGGGAGCAACAGAGTTACCCTGGGACAGGGCGGGTGTCAGAGGCCACCGGGAACAGTACCAGGCACAGCTGAGGTCCTGCTGCGAGGAGTTGGGTGCAAACCCAGGCACCTGCCGCAGAGCCCAGCCCCACTCTAGGCAGGGGGCTCTCTCCACTTCCTCTCTAGAAGCCCCCCCGCCCGCCCCCAGCAGAACAGAGGCCCGTCCCAGAGTGACTGCGGAGGGCTGCGCCTGGCTGGGGCCCCTTGGCGTCCTTCCCCTGGGGCTGCATCTCGCTGCTTCTTTCACGCTCACAGTAATGGTGTCACGTGTGGAACACTGACCTTCACTTTCCTTTACCCAATCCAAGAGGGAGACTGGGTCCACTTAGCATGGCCGGCAGGTGTCAGCTAACCTTGCGGGGCGCCCCATGGGGTCAGCAGGGAGTCTGAGACCAAGCCCGCTGGGATTGATTAGTCGTGCCTGCCGTGAGCGCAGGGGTTGTGTATCTGCGTTTGTCGTCCAGGTCTGCTGTCCCCTCCAGCCCTGAGCACACGGCCATTCAGCTCCAGCCTGCGTCAAACTGCAAGGTGTTCCCATCTCGCTTGGCCTGTATTAGACGAGTGGACTTCCCCATCTAGGCCCAGATAGAAACTGATCTCGTGTTTCTGACTTTGTTTTCATTCTTATTTCATTTTTTGGCTGTGCTGCATGGCTGTGGGATCTTCGTTCCCCAACCTGGGGTTGAACCCCGGGCTCCCCTGGCAGGGGAATTGCAGAGTCCTAGCCACTGGGCTGCCAGGGAATTCCCTCGTGCTCTGGATTTTGAAGTATCTTGGGGAAAGCTCTTTCTTCTGTAAGCCAGAGTCTCTGTGCATGTAGAGCTCCCTGAGGAAGGTGTCCATGCCTGTATCTTCACTGGGGCCCTAGAGCCAGGCCAGGCTCTCCCATGGCAGAGCTTGGAGGTGAGAAATCAGGAAGGAGCAGGGATGGGTGGGATCTGAAGGTCCACCTTGGCGAGGGCAGCTGGAAGCCTGGGAGCCAGTGCCCACTCCAGTAACTGCTTTTGGCTTCCGCTCCTGTGGTTCCCGCGGGCCCCAAAACTGCCCTCAGCCCTCAGGCTGTAGGTGCACCGTTGCTTGGTCATCGCCTCCATCCCAGGACATTCCTGCCCAGGATCCTGGGACACTCCTGCTCAGGATCCCAGGCCAGTGAGAAAGGGCTCACTGCCACTCAGGCCAGGTAGGGCGCAGGATGGAAGCTGAGCGCTGGAGCGGGTAGTGTTGCGATGCAGAACTAGTTGTGAAAAGCAAGGCCGCCAAAGAAGAATTGGGTTCTCCGGCGTGCCGGGAGAGCATGTCTGCGCTTGGCCAAGGTTTCAAAATCAAACTGCAGCCTGGCCGCATCCCAGACTGGCCCGGAGAAAGCGGACGCAGCTTCCTGGGCCTGGGAGAGCTGCCCAGGGACACCGCAGAGAAAAGCACTTTTGCCAAATGAAAAGGCAGATAGCAGTGTGGGAACAAAGATGCGGTTTCCAAAAGTAACTGCACTCTTTTTCAACCTTAAAATAGCGACACGCATCGTTCTCCAAACCCCTGCCTTGCAGCCGCTCTCTGAACCACCCCTTACCTTCTCCTGCTGCTGTGGCCCCTGCCCTGAAAGGCGAGGGGCGCTCCTGCAGGTCAGGCACCTTCTTGGGGTGTTGGGGACAGTCGTTGCCTTCGCTCGCTTTCCAGAACTGCTTTCTGAGTAGGCTCCGGCCAACTGCAGAACGTTTATTGTTAACAGTGTAGAATAGTTTTCGTAACGTGGATAAACGTGTTTACAAAGCAAGGGAAGCCTGCCCCCCACGAGGCTCCACAGCCTCCTTCTGCAAGCAGGAGTCTGCTGCCCCAGGCCACAGGTGGACGAGTAGACCCTTCAACACAGCCACATTTGCGAGTTGAAAGATTCTCGGATAAGGGCTCGTTTCTGTCCCAGGGTCAGCATCTGGTTCCCACTTGGCCCCACGAGTCACGAGCTGCAGCTCCAGGTCATGGAAACACCAGCCCGTGAAACATGTTGTTCGTCAGACATGGGATCTGATTCTGCGTCTGACCTTCTGGGGATCGGAACTGACGAGTCCAGCCAAGAAGGGTGGGGCCGTGCTGGGTTGCAGGAAATGGCCTTTTAATTGGGGAGCAGCTGCATTTAAGGGATGGAGGGGAGATGTGATCAGATCCTTGCGAAGTGACCCGGGCTAGAGGGCTACAGGTGCGGGCCTGACGTGTCCCTCCCCGCGCACTCCGAGCCTCTGGGCTCTGCATGGCTGCGTCTCCCCGTTCTCCCCAGGGCCACCTGCACGTGAGGGTGGGAGCCGCCTTCTACCTCCCGGGCCCCCGTGCAGGTCCTGGGAGCCAATGACCAGCTGGTTGATCGTCTCCCCACCCTCTTGCTGAGCTGGGCAGAGCAGTGTGTTTTGTCTCGGGTCTTTCTGCAGCCCCACACAGGTCTCCGTCTGCTGGCATTTCCGGGTGCTTGCTCAGGGTGTCAGCTGTCAAGACCAGTGGTACCACGCAGAGAATCCCGGGCAGCAGGGAGGACCTTAGTATGGACTTGGGATGGATGGCAGGTCCTCTTCCCTCAGGGGTCCCAGCCCCACCTGTGCGTCCTGTGAGGCCTTAAACGGCAGCCTCGCTGTACCTGTCCAGCCCCGTCTGTGAGCAGAGAGGTGACCCCGCACAGGTGTGGCCGTCTACACACGTGACTGTCATCCATTATCCTGGCCAGCCTGGCTTTGGGGACTCTGAGGTTGCTGCAGTGTGGGGACACTTCCTAAAATCTACATGATTATTACAGCCACTATCTTTAGGGTAAAACTGCTCAACAACTAAAATCTGAAAGCTGCAAAATCACGTCTCAGACGGTTTGATTCTTGAGTTGCAAGTGACAGAAGCCAACCTTTAGAAAATGATGCATGGTTCTATAGGATGTCCACTGAACTCACTCGGTGTCCAGAAAGGCCAGGAAATACACCACAGGGCCGCTCTACACGGCATGCACACGTCTTCCCGTTTCTTCGACTGCATCCCCATCAGCCTGTCGCCCGGGGAAAGGAGCTGGTGCTGTTATCCAGATAAGGTGGCATCAAGGCTGGGGACCTGAAGTTTGCCGACATCTCCCTGGGGCACCCCCCTTTCCACCTTGGAATTCATAGAGTCCTTTGAACTTGGCATTCACTGGACCGCTGGTCACTCTTAACAAACCTCCGGCAACTCAGTCTGGTGTGGTCTTTGTTTTCCACTAAGTGTGTCTAATTGCACAATTATTTGTGTGCAGCTGCAGCCCGAAGCAACACCAGGCCCAGGGGCAGACGTCAGAGGTAGCCTCGAGCTGGGGCGCTGCGTCCCTGCTTGTGAGGAAGGGAGCCTAAAACCAGCAAGTAATTGACACCAGGGGAGTCAGCTGAGCTTTCTCTGCCCTACAGACTTAATGCTGGACACTGATACACTTTCCGAGGTGTATCCAGGTGCAGTTGGAATTATTCTGAAATGGGTGGAGTGAGTTCATCGATGGGAAGGGAGACTGGAGAAGGGCAATGGTCAGTCTGACTGGAGGGCCACCAGGACCCTCTGATCCTCATCATCAGGTGCTTTCTTGGCCTCTGCTGGGTCCTTGGTCCCTGAGTTTCAGCTTCAGCATCAGTCCTTCCAATGAATATTCAGGACTGATCTCCTTTAGGACAAACTGGTTGGATTTTCTTGCAGTCCAAGGGACTCTCAAGGGTCTTCTCCAACAACACAGTTCAGAAACATCAATTCTTCGGCGCTCAGCTTTCTTTATAGTCCAACTCTCATATCCATACATGACTACTGGAAAGAACCATGGCCTTGACTATACGGATATTTGTTGCCAAAGTAACATCTCTGCTTTTTAATATGCTGTCTAGGTTGGTCATAACTTTTCTTCCAAGGAGTAAGCGTCTTTTAATCTCATACAGTTAAAAGTGTTTCAGGTTGCCAGAAGCACTGGAGAATGTCTCAGTTAATGTGAGGTGAGATGTAAAGTCTAATTGCTACTTCATCTTCCTGGCATTTCCTGGGTTCCTCCAGCAAGACTGTAGGGACATTGGGTTCTGGGCACAGTGGGTTCTGAGACGTGCGGCTTGATGAGTCCCATCTGGAACTAAAGGAGCATTGTCTATCCAGCATGGCCCCTTTGTAGAATCCGACCTTGACAGTGACCTGGCTAATCCATCTTGTCCTCAGTACTAGGGCCTCATGTGGCCCCCTTAAAGCCTGGCTCTACACTGTGGTCCCTGCACTTCATCCAGAACACCTGTGAATCTCACCCACTCCCACCTGCCAGCCAGCAATTCCCCCTCAGCATCCTTCCCCAGCCTTTGCACCTGAGCCTCGTGGTCCCCCTTGCATCTCTGACTCCTGCCTTACCATAGAGAGCTTGAAGCCGATATCCGAGCCTCAGGCTTCAGGAAGCCCATGGGTCTTGTGTGTTCTGCATGCCCAGCCTGAACAAGGGCAAAGGGTGGGTTTCGCCACAGAGAAAGACGACCCAAGTCAGGGAGGGAGGCAATCGCTAGGCAACCCGGAGTTTGTTTCCCAGGTAACGGGATGCATGCACTGATGCTGTGGATGGACACGTTGCAGCAATGGCCCCTCAGCCTCTCCAGATGCCTGCCTGGTGCCCACTGTTTTCCTGTGTGATGCCTTTTTAATTAACTGCTTGGATCTCTAGTTGTGATCATGAACTTTACCAATGTTGTCTGGTTAACCCTCCTGACAGCACCCCCCCCCCGCCCCCAGAGTGAAGTTGGGGTGTTCTTCACCCAGTGGGAGGGACAGCCTGGGCCAAGTGAGCACGTTTACCCACGAGGTCCTCCAGGGGCCCAGCCTTGGGCTTCGTAGGAGGTGCTGGGGGCGAGGTGAAGCTGGAGGAAGAGAACTGGTCCTTTCAGGCTTGCTTGTCTCGCCATCTTACCTCTCAGGGTGGGCGTGGACCCCAAATTGGCACCGGCTGCCCCCCCTCGAACTGTCTCCTCCAGTGAAGTGCTTTCCACCTTGTGCTTCTTCCTGGTCTGCTAACAGGACAGCAGTGCCCTCTCAAGGGTGAGGGGAGGGTGTGGGACGCCAGGTGACATCCCTGCTCCCCACTTCTCGGGTCCTGTCTGCAGATGTCACACTTGGTCTTTGGGGTATGTTCTCCCCATCTGTACACAGCACCTCGGCTCTCATGGACCTTTCCATTGGGGCAAAGCAGGATGCTTGTGGGGTGTGCACCAGCCCCCCCAACAAGCAGCTGGCCTCAGTGCTGTGGACTGGGGACCCTGTCCCCACTTGGCAACTCAGCTTCCCTTGGCCGCCCCCCTTGGGGGATCCGGGTTCCGAGGAGGCAGTAGGGATCTGGCTGCCACTTGAGGGCTGGGAGGGACCTTGATCACTCGTGAGCCCCAGCCCGGTGCTGCCCAGAGGTAGCCTGCTGCCCCCAGCCACCCCGACTGGTTCTTCCCAGGCCAGAACAAAAGGCTTTTCTCTGCTCGAGTTCAAAGAGACAATTGTCCCCCAAGGCTGCAGCTGTGGCGTGGGAGAGCTGTCCGGGACACGTCCAGGTCGTGCAGGCGCTGTGGGGCTGGGTCCTGAGCCCTGGCGGCCGACGGAGGAGGGGTCTCATCCATGGCTATCTCATGGCGGCCGCGAGGGGAGCCCTTTCTGATGGTTCTGGGCTGGGAGACCGAGGCCCCACGTGTGAGCATGTCAGCAGCTCCTGCTTTGGCCTTCGGGAGCCTGAGTGAGCCCAGTGCTGAAGAGGATAAAGAGATTCTGTGCTCTGCCTGGCCCTGGTGCAGTGGCCATCGTCAGAGTTTATCTGAACATCCGAGAACCTCAGATGTGTGGAAGGCTGTGTTGTGACCTGTGATGCCAGCTGACTTGCACTATGGTCCTTCGAGAAGATTCATTCGTCAAGTCCCCGGCAGGCCACCACACACAAACACACCCCAGCACTCATACACATACACGCATGCTTGTGATTTGGTAAGAAAACAGGAGTGGCCCTGTCCTGGCCACCGGGTGCTGCAGTTCCTCGTGGTGATTTAACATAGTGAAAGGTGCTCAGTCATGTCCAACTCTCTGCGACCCCATGGACTAAGCAGTCCATGGGATTCTCCAAGTCAGAACACAGGAGTGGGTAGCCTTTCCCTTCTCCAGGGGATCTTCTCGACCCAGGAATCAAACCAGGGTCTCTTGCATTGCAGGCAGATTCTTTACCAACTGAGCTATCAGGGAAGCCCAGGAAGGTGATTGAACATGGGGGCCGAAAATCCAAGACCTTGCAGTGTGAATGTGAAGGGAACGGTTTGGTCACAGAGGATGAGGTGCCCTGGGCTGAGGTGTGTGCCCAATGATGGGTCCCCACAGCAGAGGGCAGAGCATTCCTCCATCATTTGGGTTGGAGGCACGGTGCCACTGGGGAATGTGGACTTAGGCAGCGTGCAGACAGGCCCGCCCCCTCGCCAGCTGTGAGGTCCAGCATCCTTGGTCTCCATTGGGAGCATCAGCACATGAAAACAGCTCTGGCTGGTCTAGGTAGCTGACTTGCACTGTGGTCCTTTGAGAAGATTCCTTTTGTCAAATCCCCAGCAGGCCTCCTGCGCCCCCACCTCACACACTCCTTGTCCACCACCTCAGACTGGCCTACACTCTCACACACACACTCACACTGTCATATACACATACCCCTTCTCCACCACCTCACGTGACCGCTTCTCCCCGAGCCCAGTGAGAGGGCGCATGTCTCCCATGGGTTTCCTCCAGGAAGCTCTTACAGGATGCTGTTGAGTCGCTCAGTCGAGTCCGAGTCTTTGTGACCCCATGGACCGCAGCACGCCAGGCTCCTCTGTGCTCCACTGTCTCCCAGAGTTTGTTCAGGTCCATGTCCATTGAGTCGGTGATGCTATCTAACCACCCTATCCTCTGTTGCCCCCTTCTCCTCCTGCCTTCAATCTTTCCCAACATCAGGGTCTTTGCTAATGAGTTGGCTCTTTGCATCAGGTGGCCAAAGGATTAGACCTTCAGCTTCATCCCACAGGATGCTGACACCCTAACGTGTCCCTCTTGTTTCATTTCAGCACACGCCACGCGTGTTTAGAAGGGTAGCAGGGCCTGGCAGGGACAACGAGGCATGGCAGAGGGGCCGAGTGAAGTCTGCTCTACCTCCAGGAGCCATGGGCTAGACCCCCTCGGATGTCCTGAAGGTCTCTGGGTCTTAGAGGTTTAGGGGCAGCTGGGCAGCCCTGAGGCTGTGTCCCTGGTGGCAGCAGCTGATGTGGGCTTGACCTGATTTCACATGGCAATAGGGCTGGCCGCATGTGGCCCCGTGGAGGGGCATCTTAGCTCCTCTGCCAAAATGAGCTGCACAGATGCTCCTACTCTGTCTCCTGGGCTGGTCCCAGAATCCTCCCAGGAGGGAGGCACGTGGATGCTAGAGTGGGGGCACCTCCGTGGGTGCCCCCCACCACAGCTGGGGGAGCCCCGGCCACTTGGCACACACACCCTGTCCCCTCCCTCCTCCCAGGTATCCGCCCCCAGATCATGAACGGCCCCCTGCACCCCCGCCCCCTGGTGGCGCTGCTCGACGGCAGAGACTGCACGGTGGAGATGCCCATCCTGAAGGACTTGGCCACCGTGGCCTTCTGCGACGCACAGTCCACCCAGGAGATCCACGAGAAGGTGGGCCCCGCCCCATCTTGCCCGCCTGGCTGGGGTCGTCCCCTAGGTCAGGTGGCAGCAGCTGGCACTCAGTGAGCACCCCTGCCAGGCCCCCTTCTTTCTACCCTGGTCTCTGCTGGCTAGTGCCTTGCCCCTCCTCCCTGAGCCTGCCCCCTGCCCCCATTCCCTGGCATCACCCAGAGTCACCACCAGGGCCCTCTCCCCTAGGGGGACGCCATGGACACCCAGGCCACATCCTCACCGGTCATCTTCCTGCCGGAATTCAAGGGTGATGGGGGCCTCCAGCCGTGCTCTGCTCGCCCCTTCACAGGTTTTAAACGAGGCAGTCGGCGCCATGATGTATCACACCATCACGCTCACCAGGGAGGACCTGGAGAAGTTCAAGGCCCTGCGGGTGATCGTGCGGATAGGCAGCGGCTACGACAACGTCGACATCAAAGCTGCGGGGGAACTCGGTAAGTGCCCATCCGTGCCCGTCAGTGCCTGCCGAGTGCCCAATGGAGCAGACGAGGCTGGAACTGAGACAGCGCCCTGCTGGCTCCGGGCGGGAGGGTGGTGGCTGGTTTCAGAGGGAACCTAGCCAGCCAGACACACCTCCTTGCTGAGGGCAGAGGCCCCATTGAGGGGCCTGGGGGCTGTGCTAGGCTGTCTCATTTGGGAAGGACATGAGCCAGACAAAGCCACAAGCCCTCCACTGCAGAGGGGACTGTGTGAGTGGCCGCAGCCCTTTGCCAGCCAGCCAGGACCCACCAACCTGAGGTTACTCTTGCTGAGCGCACAACTTGGTGTTTCTGGGGTGGGGGGTGCCCTTTTCTGGGTCTCCTCCAGTCCTGGGGTGGCGCCATCTCCCCAGGGCAGCTGTCCACACAGGAACCTTCCCAGGTCAGGGCAGTACAGGGGGACCACTTCCCAGCGTCCCCCTGCCCGCCCAGCAGATGGGCACCCGAAAGCAGGGCTCCTGGCTGCTTTCCAGACCCCTGGCTGCACACTCCCCGAGGGACGGTGTTGGCATGGCGGCCTGGCACCTGATGTGGGCACTAAGCGTGTTGGAGTGTTGGCAGAGATTCAAGGGCCCAATTTGAACATTCTTTGGCATTGCCCTTCTTTGGGATTGGAATGAAAACTGACCTTTTCAGGTCCTGTAGCCACTGCTGAGGTCTCCAGATGTGTTGGCATATTGAGTGCAGCACTCTGAACAGCCTCATCTTTCAGGATTTGAAATGGCTCAGCTGGAATTCCATCACCTCCACTGCCGTCATCACCACCACCAAGGGGCCCAAGCTTTGACCACAGGGGTCCCCAGGCTGCCCTGCTGTCTTTGGAGGGGCCAGGGAGGTCCCACTGGACAAGCCCCTCTGAAGTCAGCGTCCTTGCTGTCCTGAAGCATGCCAGCCCGGCACCTAGTGCGCAGGTTGTGATCTGCCTGGTGCTCTGCAACCATGAGGCTGAGGCAGGCACCTCCCAGTGGCCGGGAACCCAGGCCTCTGAGCCCCTGCCTGCTCCAGCAACAGGCAGGAGGGTACACGTGGTGCCCGGCTCCGTCAGCTCAGCGTCACACCTGCATGTGACCACCTACGCACGTGGGACCTGATGGTTCTGGCCGCAGCCCACTGACAGCCACCTGCCGCCTCTCCACCTGGGTGCACCAGGTGGGCTGCAGCTCCCCGCTGAGGTCCCCTGCGTGCATCGGGGCTGCACCCAGTTCCTGAGCCACAGGAGCTTTATGGGCACAAGCAGGAAGCAGGGGGAAACCTGGCCCAAGTGGGGCCTGTTCTGAGTGGTGCTGAGTTTGGTTTGATTCTTCATGCGGGCACCAGCCTGTTGTGCGATCTGGCAGGCAGTCTGGGAGTTCGGGCCCCAGCAGGTCGGGCTTGCTGCCCAGGTGACCCCAGAGGAAAAAGCAGGAGGTGGTCCCTGCCCCATGGGTTCTGCTCTTCCCCTCGCCCATCCCGAGTGGGGTGCCTCGTGGCAGGTGGCTCAGAAGATCGATCTTGGTTTTTTTCTGGGTGCCCCCTGGCCAGTCTCCAGCATCTCAACCCCTTTCCCCAGGGCTCACTTGACCCCGTCCAAGAGAAGGCTCATGACGGGTCTGGCCGAGGGGGCTCCCACGTCCACCGAGTCACTCTCAGTCCCTCTTTGTCTCCACAGAGAAGCTTGGGGAAGACTTGTGCCTCCAGAAGCATGTCTAATGTAAACTAAAATTTTCCATTTTCCCCTGGCGCCAGAAGAATGTTTTTGTTTGAAAACAAACGTTCTTTGTGCTCTGGATGGAGCTGAGATCCCAAGTTCAAGCAGCGACTGAGAAAGTGGGGCCCGCCTCCCCGAGGGCTCTGCACCCTTCCCTCCGCCCCGCCCCCCCTTCCCGTCTCCACGGTGTGGCCCCTCGCCACGGTGTGGCCCTTCGAGGCGCAGCCACCCGCACGTGTGTGCCATCGGGCTTCCTTGCCTGGACCCAGCCATTCCTCTGGGGCGGGGCCGGGCTGGATGGGGGAGGTGCCTGACGTCTATGCAGTCGCAGGGGCTGTGCCCGAGTGGGGCCCCGCAGCCCTTACCCCAACCCCTACCACGGAGGCCAGCCTGAGGCCTGCGATGTCGGGTTGGAGGATGTAAACTGCGTGTCCGCGGAGGCCTTTTCACTGACCCGGCTCCGATACGACAAGAGCGCGGCTTCAGGGTCATCTGCTGGGCTGTCGGAAAAGGGGCATTTTCAAATGTGGAATCTGCGGAAGGAGCCTGGGCCTCCATCCAGCCGTCTTTTGTCTCCATGTGCCCTTCACCGCTTCTTCGGTCAGCTGACCTGTAATGAGGATGGAAAAGCAGGTGGCCCAGGTCTTCCCCTCCGGATGATGCCCCGGGTTCCTGGCATGTGTTCCTAGGAGGGCAGCTCCCCTCCAGCGTGCCCTAGGGCCTGGGCAGGTAGAGGGCATATCGCCCCAAGGTCCAGGAAGGAGCAGGATGAGGCGGACAGTGGGTGGCAAGAGCCCCTGCCTAGACTGAGCACCGTCTCTCTGAGCCTTTCTGGCAAGCTTGCTGAACTGGTGTCCAATTCTGGCCCAGGTCAGCAGATGAGAGCAGAGAGCAAAAGCAGCTCTTCCTGGGGGGTCGCCGAGACCCTGGAGCTCAGGGCGGCCCTCTTGGGGTGATGACATAGAAGGGGGTGCTCCACGGAATGGGTCCTGTGTCCTATCTCTGCAGGATAGCTGCAGGTGCCCTGTGCCCCCACCCCTGACCGGGAGACAGGAAGGCAGAGGCCTGACGCTGCAGCCCTGGTGTGTTTCCCAGGTTCCTGTGCCTGCGGTTCAGGGCAGACCTTTGCAGCCGGGCCACCACGCGGGGCAGCTTGAGGAGCTGTCCCTCCCTTGTCTGACAAATACTCTCCTCCTCCCGCCAGTGAGGAGGGTCAGTGCCCAGGCCCTTCCCACAGGAGACCTGGGGCAGGTCTCCCCAAAGGCCTCCGGGTGCTGGCAGACTCTGGCCTTCATCTTTGCTCCTCACGCAGACCCTGAGGGCTCGTTCTTCTGCAGCTGCTCTCAGCCCTGCAATGCTTTGAAAAAGCCGGGTGGGCACCTGTCCCTTGATCTTCTTTCCAACCCAAGCGGGAGAGGGGTTGGGGTCTGCGGGACAGAGGTGAGACTGGACTACAGATGCATCCTGTCCTAGTCCACCGGCCTTGAAGGTGTTTGTTTCTAATTCTGTCTTGCCTTTTTTTTAAAAAAAAAAAAAAAACAGTAACAACACGTTCATGACTTTAGACTCTTGGAATACAATTTTCAACAAAAGGCCAGTCTCCATGACCCCAGCCCCACCTCGAGAGCAGGATCCAGTTCGTGTATGGCAAGGAACCTCTGGGTCTCCAGGCCCCGCGGTCTGTCAGGAGTGGGCCCTGCTCGCTGCCTTCCTGCCACTGGACGTGGGTGGTGGTCAGAGCTGGCTCGCTACTCACTTCGCAGAGACGTGGGTCTAGAAACACTGGGTTGGGAGGACGTGGGGTCAGTGAGGGGCTGAGTGGCGGTGAGCCCAGCCCTGGACAGCAATCCTCCTGGGATGGCCGTGGGGCTGGAGGCCCCCAGGCCACAGAGACCCTGACCCGCGGGGACGACACGCGCAGAGTGGCTTGTACCGGCCACCGCTGCCTCCCTGGGGGGCCTGGAAGCCCTGGCGCTTCCCCACGGAACGCGGGGCTCTGATCCCCGCGCCTGGCCTCCTGCCTTCCCAGGGATCGCCGTGTGCAACATCCCATCCGCAGCTGTGGAGGAGACAGCGGACTCCACCATCTGCCACATCCTTAACCTGTACCGGAGGAACACCTGGCTGTACCAGGCGCTGCGGGAAGGCACGCGGGTGCAGAGCGTCGAGCAGATCCGGGAGGTCGCCTCGGGGGCCGCGCGCATCCGCGGGGAGACGCTGGGCCTCATTGGCTTCGGTAAGTGCGCCCCGCCCACCGCCCGGGGAGGGGCTGCCGCAGGGACCCTCGGGGAGGCGGAGGCCCGGCCCTGGAACTCAGGCTTCACCGCAGCTGGAGGAGGACCTCTTGGGCCAGAGGAGGGCCGTGGCTGCGAGGCTTGGGAGGTCAGAAGTCAAAGCTGGCTAGGGAGCTGACCCCCAGGGAAGATGGGGTCAACTTCTGGAAGACCCCGCCTGACGGGTGTGGGGAAGGAGGCAGGAGGGTGTCCCTAGGGAGGAGCCGTGCTCCCTGACCGCCCCCAGGGGCAGAGGGTGAAGGGCAGTGGCCCGCTTGACGACTGGTACCCGGGTGGAAACCTGGGCAGCAGGCTGGGCTGAGCACCCAGAGGTGCCAGGCAGGGGTGGGTGCAAGGAATCTCTGAAGGATTTCGAGCCGGAGGGTCAGATCATCAGCTTGGAAAACTCACTAGGGGAAACATGAGACCCAGCTCCCACTGGCTGCTCTGGGTGGGCCTGGGGTGGGTTAGCCCAGTGGGGAGCTGGGGGGTGGCACACACTGGGTGGAGAGAAGCTGGACTGCCAGGCTGTAGGCAACACAGGGGCCCGAGTCAAACAGGAGGGGGCTCTTGCTTGCTGCTGCATGTCAATCCTGCTCCTTCTAGTTCTGTGACCTTGAGGAAAGGTCAAGAACTCTATCTCAAGGACCTTCCAACTCTCCCTGCCTCAGTCTCCCCATCTGTACACTGGGGATGAGTGATACACAGCGGCTGCCCCTTAGAACTCAGAGAAGACATGAGAAGCCCGTGGGGTCAATCCTGACTGCAGGGCTTGGCTTCCAGAAGGTTCCCCCAAGCTGTCCCTCAGCCCTGAGCTTGGAGCTCTGTCTCTGAATAACAGGACCCCTGAGATGGCCATGGTGCCAGCTTCAACAGGTAGAGGGAGTGTCTTCCAGGAACACACATCTTTCCCGCACATCTTTCTTGAGTCTTAAGAGCCCAGGTGTCAGGGGTGATCACACTCTCGCAGGTAAACTTGTTACAAGAGTCCAGCTTCGTTTTTTCTTGAGTGGAAGGTAGAAAAGGACCAAGAAATGCTGGCGCCGAGCCGCAGCACCCTCTGCTGGTGCTGCAGGGCTTCCTGCTGCTCCAGGAGGTGGGCCTTGGAGCTGGTTCTTAGACCATCGTGCATTCTTGCCCCGGGTGGGCACTGGCCATGCGAGTTGCCCGGCCACGTGGAAGAGCACTCGTTTCCATGGCTTCTGCCTCCAGGCATCACAGCAGGTTCTTAGAGGGGTCGTTTCTTGCGCTGTATCCTTCCCCATCCGCCTTCTGAAAGCCAGTCCTGTGATGCCAGCCCACCTGCTCCAGGCTGTACACCAAGCCCCCCCCCAGCCCCACCCCGGTCACAGTGCCCCATACACACTCAGTTTCTCCCTGCTGCCTCTGCTGGTCTCTCTGTAGCTTCCCAGAACTGCAGGCGGACCGGAGACAGGAGGAGGCTCGCGTGGGCAGCCTTGCCCCCTGCTGCCCGCCATCCGGGGCTGGAAGCACCCACTTGCCTAAGACTCTGCCCAGCTGCAGCAGCGGGCCCCTGAGTGTGGAGCGGTTGCCGCCAAACCCAGTTCATGCCACCACGTGGGGCCCTGGACGGGCCGGCCCGAGCTCAACCCCAGCCCGGGATGGCCTGAGGACAGTGCTCAAGGCCAGCCTCCAGGTTGGGGACGAGCATGAAAGTCTGAAGGGAAAGCCTGCCATCGGTGACAGCATGTGTACACACACCACACACACACGCATACGCGTGCCAAGACAGTTGGGATCTCCTTTCTGAGACTGGGTTTGACCTGCAGGTTGCGAACAAGCATGAAAACATGAAGGGAGACTCTGCCATCGGTGGCAGTGTGCACACACACACTAAGGCCAAGGCAGCTGGGCTCTCCTCGCTGGGTTTTGACCAAGTCAGTAAGAGAATTCAGCATCGGGTATTGTACAGTTTAGTCAGGAAAACCCCATGTTGGAAAGGTGAGGGTCTCTGAATTTGAGAGCTGCAGAGCCGTGAGATGTAACATTGAAACTGGCCGTGACCCTCAGGCCCTGGAGCCACCACCCAGACCCCATCTCCCCTTAGAGCGTCAGGATATGGGGCGGGGGGGGGGGGGCGCGGATGAGGACCCCTGAAGCAGAGTTGGTGGTGTTCTGGTATTGGCTGTGAGCTCCCAGCACCCGCGTGGTGGGGCCATGTCCCACATCTCAGGCTCATTAGAGGAGGGTCTTTGGGTTGCCCTTGTTCCCGGCCCATCTGTCATGCCAGCTCCTCTGCTGCGTGTGGCTGTAGTTCTTGCTTCACGGTGTGTGAAGTGGTGACCCTGGGCACGGCTGACATGAGTATCCTGGTGACCCCTGCAGCTGTCCCTCCTGAAGGGCCTTATGAAACCTTCTCCAAAGCACAGCTGTTGTTACCTGTGCTGCCTGTTGAGATGACGTTTCCGCTGGAGGGGGGGCCGGTCTGCCACCCCCTGCCCTCTGGTGGGCTTCCTGTCCCCTTACCCCTCCTGCACAGTGGAGCAGTGGTCTTCCCACCAGGATTTATTCTGTGCTGTCCCCGAACCAGCCCCTTCAAACATCATTCACACCATTCTGTGTTCCAGCGGAAAACCACTCTAGAAAGTGAAGTGCTCCATCCCTGGGGTTCGGTGGGGGTCAGGGAAGCCTTTGCGTCCTGTCGGGTGATGTCGCTGACTTGCCAGAGCGCCCGGTCCATGCTCCACACAAACTCAGAGCCCCACCAGACCGGTTCCCCGTGGCAGTGAGTGCTCAGGCCAGAGTGCAGCAGTCAGTTTACCCCCTTCATGAGCAAACAAACCTAGTGGTAATTGCATAAGAGAACAGTCCTGGTTCAACACTGAGAGCAATGACGAGATGAAGCTCAGCTTAAGAAAGCTGCTGTGTAAGCAAACAGGAGGGGAAAGATAAATACGAAGGGGAGAGAATGCTGGTGGTTGGGACGTAGGAGACAGACATGTGGAGGCCACTAGATTGTTCTCTCTGGTTATGTTTGAAAATGTGCGCAACAATGACTGTTCTGAAAAAAGGCAACATCTGATAGTAAGTACACTTGATAAGCATTGCATTGCTCACCCAGGGAGCTGGCCCGGCTTCTGCCCAAGTGACCCAGGAAGGAAGAAGTGCTGGAGTGGCGTTGCCAAACCTTGGGTGTTCAGTGCCTCCAGCAGCCACCACCACGGCTTGGCGTCAACTGCCAGCAGGCACAGCCACCCCAGGTTCCCAGTCCCAGAAATAATAATGCAGGCAGCAGAGGTGGGGCACACCCTGCAAGGCCCCCCAGCCTGGTGACAAGGAGCAGCAGGAGGGGCCGGCCTCACTCACCGGGACGCTCTCTTTCCGCACAGGTCGCACGGGGCAGGCGGTTGCTGTTCGAGCCAAGGCCTTTGGATTCAGCGTCCTATTTTATGACCCCTACTTGCAGGATGGGACGGAGCGGTCCCTGGGCGTGCAGAGGGTCTATACCCTGCAGGACTTACTGTACCAGAGCGACTGCGTCTCCCTGCACTGCAATCTCAACGAACATAACCACCACCTCATCAATGACTTCACTATAAAGCAGGTAAATGGAAACACACACTGGAGAACTTCTCTCCAAATGAAAGGGGAAATGGGAAATGTCCGTGGACCCACCAACCTCCACTGCAGCCCCCCTTTTCTCCTGAAACCTCAGTACCGGCACCTCCCGAGGGGGCAGCATCTGCTCACCAGCTTCTCTCCCACCCCGCCCCCCCCACCCCCCCAGATGAGGCAAGGCGCCTTCCTAGTGAATGCAGCCCGCGGCGGACTGGTGGATGAGAAAGCCTTAGCCCAAGCCCTCAAAGAAGGCAGGATACGAGGGGCGGCCCTCGACGTGCACGAGTCGGAGCCTTTCAGGTTGGTTTGGGGAGACTGTGGTGATGTTTGCAGCTGGAGCTCAGGACTCACAGGGACTTGTAGGCCCCAGGTCCTCACTCAACTCCTCGCTGTGAACTTGGGGCAGGTGCCCAGACAGGTCCTGGGGCGGTGGCTCTAACCAGAGGCTGAAAGACTCCGTTCTTCTAAGGGCTGTGCTATATTCTCACTAAGGGTAAAACAGCTAGAAGTTCCCCCAAAGATCACCAGAAAGGGGGCAGGCAGAAAAGCAGTGAGGGAGAGCAGGCTGTGTCCACAGCCCGACCATCCCGGTGAGAGGCAGGCCAGCCAATCATCTGGAGAACTGTTTGCTCTTCCCGAGTACTCCTGACATTGTAATTACAGAGCAGTCGTATGAGTGGGTTCTGAAAGTCCCAACCCCCTAGCACACACACTGCAGAATCTCTGTTTTATCTGCGTCAGCTAACATCCCACATGGCCAAGAGCTCCCATTTGACCAATCAGACAGGGAACGATGTGCAGTCGTCTCATTTCCTATGTTTTTGTACATTCACCCAGCTTTGCTCAGGGTCCTTTGAAAGATGCACCGAATCTCATCTGTACTCCCCACACAGCCTGGTATAGTGAGCAAGCCTCACTGGAGATGCGGGAGGCGGCCGCGACTGAGATCCGCCGGGCCATCACAGGTGAGCAGGCCTTGCTGTGGGCAGCAATTGCTTTTAGGGGTCAAGTCAAAGAAATGTGAGTGAATTGGGCCATGCTGCTTTCAGAGGAAACCAATCCCCTTTTGTATTAGCCAACGTGAAGTTTTGCGGACCTGGAGGAGCCGCCCTTGTTAGGCTGAGAAACCTATGTGGTTCAGGCCTGGAACGGGTCGTATCTTGGGAAATTATGAGCCAGCCCTTCCTATTAAGAGACTTGGGGAAACTTCCCTGGAGGCTTAGTGGTTGGGGCTCTGCCTTCCAGTTCAGAGCATGCGGGTCTGATCCCTGCTCGAGAGCAAAGATTCCCACATGCCTTGGCCGGCCAAAATACCAAAACATACACAGTATTGTACCAAGACTTTTTAAATGGTCCAAAAGTAGAGAGACTAGCATGGTAGCTGTTCCCCCAAAACAGCTACGTATGATATTTAACTTCATTGATTAATTTCAATCGTCTTATTCCAGGTCGCATCCCAGAGAGCTTAAGAAACTGTGTGAACAAGGAATTCTTTGTCACAACAGCTCCCTGGTCAGTAATAGATCAGCAAGCAATTCATCCAGAGCTCAATGGTGCCACATACAGGTGAGGAGAGGAATGGCCAGGGCCCTGCTCCCCAGGGGTGGGGGTGGGGCATAAAGCCAACGGGAGCACTGGCGGGAAATCCAGGCCCGTCCCCTCATCCCTGGTTTCAGTGGAGCAAATTTTAAGTTTTGGGGCAGAGCCAAGAATTGAAATTTCTATTTTAAAGGATACAGACGTTGAACCACTGTGCCAGGATGTGATTAAATATTTAGTGCGTGTAACAGGACCTGTACATGAAAGCTCCTGCTCTGGGCAAGCGGAGCTATTTCTTCCCAGGTCCCATGGCTTTATTTACATTTCACAGGTTCTATTCAAGTTCCGCTTGTGATTCATCCTCATAAGCATTTTCAAGCCGCACTTGAGCCCAGCCCCAGATTGGATTCCCCTGTACCCTTTAAGAGTCACATCCTAATTATTCCTCTAGACACAGCAAGGCTCCTTGGCCTTTAGGAAAACTGCTTGTGCTGGAGGGGCTTGCAGCTCACAGGGATCCTGTCCGTCAAGAGTCCCCTTAGGTGGTCCCTGACCAGAGTCACTGTCACAGGCTACAGGATGAGGGGTAGCATAGCTTCCAGAGGGAAACACTCGCTGCTTTACCACAACTGTGAAGGGCTGGGTACCTCAGATGAATTCTAAAGCCCCTGCCTCGTAAGTATGTTCTGTCCTTAAAAACTGAATGTCCTGAGTCACGTTCGTGCACTGCGAACACACACAGAGCCATCCCTGTGCCTGCGGTGTAAGAGGAACCCATGTCCAGCCGCCTTGCAGGTATCTTCAGGGGGCAGGCCTCCAGCCCATCGCCAGCTCACCATCTCCCCTGCTGCCCTTCCGCGTCTGTTACAGGAGCACATAACCAACCAGTGTAGGAAGTCACACTTAGGAAGCGCACTTCATGCTGTTAGTGAAGTGGAAATCGCTCAGTCGTGTCCGACTCTTTGCGACCCAGGCCAGAGTACTGGAGCGAGTGGCCTTTCCCTTGTCCCGGGGATCTTCCCAACTCGAGATAGAACCCAGGTCTCCCGCACTACAGGCAGATTCTCTACCAGCTTATCCACAAGGGAAGCCCATGCTGGTAGGATTCCATAAAAAAGGCAGAGCCAAGAGGTCGGCAACTTCCTGACCCTGAACTTAACCTTAACCAGCCCTTTCTCGTGTGCTCCTCAGATACCCGCCAGGCATCGTGGGCGTGGCTCCGGGAGGACTTCCTGCTGCCATGGAAGGGATCATCCCCGGAGGCATCCCGGTGACCCACAACCTCCCAACAGTGGCACATCCCTCCCAAGCTCCCTCTCCCAACCAACCCACGAAACACGGGGACAATCGAGAGCACCCCAACGAGCAATAGCAGCGAGTGATGAAAGGTAATCATTCAGATACACCTGGGACCAAGAGACAGTGAAAAATGAACTAAGAGAAAAGGAATTTGACAGTCTTTTTAACTGATTTCTGGACATATATGCATCATTGACGTTGCAGTGTTACAGCTACAAAAGAGCTAGAAGCCGAGAAGTGGGAAAACTGAAGATGTCGTCTGCTTGCAGAAGCGCTGAAAGAGACTAGGACGTGATTTATTAACGACCAACTTCTGTTATTGTGTGTTAAGTTTTTCATCTGTGCATCAAATCACAAAGAATAAATATAGATCTTTTTCCTTTATCAGTCCCTTGGGCACAGGAGGTCCTGAACACCTTGCTCTAGAATGTTGCATCAAGAGTTCCAAACATCAAAATAAAATATTAAAGAGGAAATCCCCACCCTATGACTCTAGTCCCTTCGGTCCACGGGGCTGGTTACCTCTTTTGCTAATAGGAAGATTAAATTACTACAAAATGGGGAGGACGCGGTCTGCCTGTGCTAGACACCGCGAGCACGGGATTGAAGACAGCACAGGCTCCTGTACAGAGAATTCTCTCCCGTCTGAACTGCATACGGAGCGGGCAAGTTGGTTGTGAGTTCAGTAAAACCCTCTGATGATGCAAAAAAAGAAAAAAGTATTAAGTTTCACAAGCTGTTTGTACTCAAATATATTTTCTCAGTTTCAGATCCTCAGCTATTTTATTGAGTGGAAAGTCTTGAACTGAAAGGGTTCAAGAAGAATAATGTTGCATTTCCTTATGTCTCAGGAAACACTTTTTATGGTAACTTGTCAGATTGTCTATGAACAAACCCACTTTTTTAGACATTGATAAAGTCTTCTTTTCTTCACGTGATATTTTATACAAGAACACTTCAGGTGTGTTATTAGATGTGACTGATTTTAACAAATCCTATTAGATTTGTATCAACTAGTTACATGTTATATTCATAGTCTTTTGTGAATCATCGCCTTTTTTGTTTAAAAGATGGCCTATTTTGAGCCTTTGTATAGGTACATTCCTGTTTTTGTGACAAAAAAAAAAAAAACCTTTAAAACTGTCCCAAACAGAAAAATAATGGCTATCAGAAATATGTTTTGTTTTAGTGTGAGTTACCGTTACTGTATCTGTTTATTGTAAAGGTGGACATTTAGCGTTCAGTGCAGTTTTCAATAAAAAGTAATAAAAACTTCTGTTAAGCTTTGAAATTCAAGCACATCTCACTAATGTAAAAGTTCTCTCGAGATGTTAACTGCATTTTCAATTAGCCCATTTCTTTCCCAACTCTTGTTATTCCCAGGTTCAAAGATAAACAATACTTTCCTATTTCATAACCAGACTCAAGAATGCTGATAATTACTTCATGTGATAAACCAAAACTTCACGTATGTCCATTCTTAAGATGAAATGGGTGGGTTAGAACTAAGTCAATTCAAAAAACAAAACTGGTTAAGTTTTAGTTTTGATTTTAATTTACCCAAAAGTAAAATTTCCTGGCCCGAGCATTAATGCAGGAAGGGAGGTGAATCTCAAAAAATTGTTTGTAAATAATATTTACAAAGAAATGCTGCAAAATAACTAACATCAGTCATTTCCATGTGTTAAGAATTTTCAGTTGATTTAATGAGTCTTCCTTTCTTAAACAGCATTAAATCCCTTCTGTAAATGCTAGTTAAGTCCAACAAGTCCAGATATAAAACACTTTTACAACTGCCCCGCCTCCTTCCATTAAAAAAAAAAAAAGTCATGGCAACTGAAAACATCAACCTCCTCACTCATTTTAAGGTGGTGGTCCCATCCCAACTCTCCCGTGAAAAATTACATTACCACCACCTGACATGGATCGAGGTGGAGCGCATGGTTACTGACCTCTATCATCACTCCGGGGAGTGGGGCGGCGGTTCACTGTCGTCTCCGTAACCACTTGTCAAACGGGTAATCAGTGCAGGGATGACATCTGCACGGCAAGGAGACCCCGACCGCCTGTGTGCAGCAGTGTTCCCTTAACACAGACTAGTCTGCCACAGGATGAGCCTAGGAGCCAAAAACATGAAAAGGCAGGCCCACACCCTGCCTTTTAATTTGGACAGAAACCACCGCACTGTATTCTCCCGAGAAGAGGAACCGTAAAGTCAAGTCCATACGGTTCAGGTAGTACCGTCCAGAGTCAACCAAAAGACACTGAGTTATCTGTCACCCCGCCACATGGCATCCAAGAAAGGACTGCAAATTCTGTCTTGGGACGATAGTTATGGCTGTTTGATAGTTCAAGAGCTTAACATAGCATTGACTCATCAAAATGTTAGCCTCACCAGCCAATCTGCTGTGAAAACCATTTAAAGCTCCGCCCCGTCTGAAGCCTAGGACACACACACACACACTTCTTTCCCACAGGGAAGAATGCTGTACCTGCTAAGCTTGATGTGGCCAGGGTCACATCACTCAGCAGACACAGCACAAAGAGGCTGAAGACCGAGCAGCAGCTTCCTAAACAGCACTGGCTACCCTAGAGACCCTGGCACAGGTGCTTCTCCCTCAAACCTTTCTCTTTGGCTTCTTCAACTGGCTTAACTGCAACTAGAACGGGTTGTCTAGCCACTACAGAATTCTTCCTACATATGAAGAAAAGTGCATAGGGATGCTATGCTAAGTCAGAATGGCAGCCTTCTAAATCCTTGCTTAATTACTGTCCAAAACGAACCCAAACCAGAGGGTCAATTTTGTAAGAAAACATCAGCCCCTTGAAACAGTAATATACCAATATTATATCAAAATTCATTTATATGGAATCCAATTGCAAATATTCTTCCCACAAGTTTTAGCATGCAGCAGCAGCGATCCTTTCACCCTGGGAATGCCTTTCAGGGAGGGAAGAAAGAACTAAAGAGATGACATCTCACAGGTATTTTACTATTTTTAGTATTTCAGCATCAAATCTGAGGTTGTGCACATTTCAATACCATCTGAATAGAACTTAAAAGAAAACAAGAAGCAAATATTTAAAGGTTTTCACAGCCTTTTTATCAAAGGGAAACAGTGTGTGTATGTGTGTTTTTAATTCCTTGCCACATCAATAGTCTACAAAGTGCTTATCAGGACACTAAGTCTTTTTGTGTTCCTGAGATAGGTCTGAAATTTTTACCCAGTATTGAATGTATACCTGAAGTGGTCAAATAATACTTTTATAGAAAGTTTTTCTACCTAAGATTATAGTTATAACTTTAAATAAGAATGGCCACAATTAACCAACATGCAAAAATTCTCAGACTAGTCACTGAGAAATTCATTATACAATGCATTTAACCACCTTACTGCATTCTTAAAATCTTTATTCTATTCTGAACGGAAATTCGCAATTAGCCCAAGCAAAGGCATGCCTTTCTAACACAATTTGCTTAAAGCAGAGTTGATGATAAAGAATCCAAAGACCCTCTGCACGGCAACCTGGGAGTCTAATGTCCACAGAGGCAAGGGAGCAGACTTTTCACATAATTCATTCAGTTCGAGTGGGCTGGCTCCCCAACCACTGCCCTAATGTACAACCACGGGGTAACTCACAGGGAGACTGCTGCCCAGAGTCTGGTGGAGGAAGCCTCAGTTTAAGAGCACTCTTCCAAACAAATAAATACCTAAATACTGAAAGGCGGCTTATCAGAAACTGAAAAAGACAAGAGAAACCAAAACCCTTTTCAAAACAAGGGAACAGTGTCTACATGAAGTTCACTCAATAAAAAATTCTGACTTTTCTTACAGTTTGTTCCTTAAAGATTTGATTTTATTGGGCACAACAGGAACTAAATTACTAATAAAAAATAAAAGCTTGTTTTTATTTTTATGTTTTACTATGGATAATTTGTACAAAAAGTTTCCAAATCTCTAACGAGCTCTAGTGAGACAGAATGTAAAATGGATCTTTTCAGATGGAAGTAGAATGCCAGGTTCTACTTTAAAAAGAATTATCTCAAAGGAACAAAGAGTGACCTGCCATGTGCTTTTGGAGGTGCCCATGCTGGAAAAACTTCTCAATAATATGAAGATGCTGGTACAACTTTTCCTATTACACAACTTCTTACACAACCACATGCGTTACATTTATAGACAGATTTACAATCTGAAAGGAAAAAAGTTCTGTCTTAATAAAATTAGTTTTTTGTTTCCTTTTTACAAACTGTAGTCCAAAGTTCTCTGTCTCCTCATGCAGCAGACACATCGTCTCTGTTGGGTATGGATCAGAAAAAACCCTTCCAAGCAGATCCTGCCAGGTTCGCTTCATTCCATGCCGTGCGCTCTGCTTGGAGCAAACACTCATGTGGGGTCCCGCACAGAGCTGATACCTTGGTCTTCTGTTCTTGGATTTTTTTTTTCATTCATCTTCATCATCTTCGTCTTCCTCTCCATCAGATAGGGATGTACAAGGCCGGATCTGTCGGTAGCGGTCAAGCCATTTTTCTACCATTTGCGTGACCAGGGGGTGATTTCGCCGCCGAGAGCTCTTCTGCATGGCCACGAGAACGCCCCCCTCAGTCACGCAGCAGTCCAGCCACTCCCTGAGCAGTTTTTCTTGCTGTTCCTCATTACCTAGCTTTTAGAGGAATGTGAATGAAGAAAAGGAAAAATAATATGACAGATCAGAGACCTCACAGGAAAAATCTCAGAGAGACCTACAGCTGGTATGATTAATGAAAGGGCCAGAGCAACGCAGTTTCAGCCTAGGTTCTACTCTCATCAATTCTATGTTTAAAACCCTATGGGTAAACAGGAAAAAATATCAACTTGAAAATTCACAGACAAACCTAGAGGGAATGATAAGTCCCTTTGTTTGATATAATGGCAAAAAGCAAGTGTTATCCAATATATTGATTCTGGCAAAGAAAAGACTAGAAAGGAAAGTCGCAGCTTCAAAAAGAACAAGGTAAGTTTGCTCAGAAAGTTATGTATAGGGCCAAGTTACAAAAATTATCTATGAATTTTTTTCTTAATGTTATGCTTATAAAAGTTTTATAATAATCACTACTAAATAAAAGGCCAATACTTTTTATAAGAATGCGGGTTTGCTGCGAGTATTCTTTCACACCTCCTCATCACTTCCCTGTGGCTACAGGGAGCTCCTACCTGCTGCTCCACCAGTGCCCAGGCACCTAGTCTCACCTGAGGGGCCAGTGCACCTCTTCTACGCAAACTGGCTGCTGGCTCCCCAGCTCACCCAGAGTAAAAGTCAGAAAGACTGAAAAGACTGCCTCCGGCCAGCCCGCAGCCCCAGCCTCCTCTCCGCCCACCCAGTCCCACAAGCCACGCTGGCCTTCCAGTTCCCTCTGCTACAACTCTCCTCCCCGTTTCTGCAAGACTCCTTCCTCCTGAAGCCTCGATTCAGGCGCCAGCTCCTCAGAGACACCTTACCTTACCCCCCTAGTTCAGTCACCGAAACCCTGCACCCCCATCCCTCCCTCTCCCCTCAGCCCCTCTTTTTACTTCTCCACCTTAGCACTCATCACTGCCTGAGGGCATGGGCTTTCCTCCTCACCGCTTATCTCCACACAACACCTCCTACACAGCTGTTCTGAAAGGGCAAACTTCAGTCTGTCTGACTAGCATCTACAGAAAGTGACAAACTGTGACCAAACTCAAAACCCTAAGTGGTGGTGCAGATACCAGCACATCCCAGAGACCCAAGGCCAGGCTCTGGCACAGCGCTGCTGGCTCTGGCACAGCGCTGCCACTTTAAGCAGTTAGTGTGAGAAACCAGCGTCTTACCTCCTGAGCAGAAAGGAAGTGCACGTGGAGTAGCTTCCTCTCACTGTCAACCAGAGGCAGAAACGTGATGGTGACATCGTCATCGGTGTTCAGGTTAGCACCAGCACCTCGGTTACCATAGCCATCATTTTCCATGGCAACCAAAGCAGAGAAGTGGCCCCTTGTATAGCCCAGAGCAATCGGACTTTTCCAACAAAAACTCTGTTCCCACAACAAAGGCAAATACACACCTGGAAAGAGGGAAGAAAATCACAATGGGATTTTCAGGATGTGACTGCAATGTGCCTTAAAATAATAAACAAGAAAGTTCCAAAATACTAATGATAATGGTTTACCTTGAAACCGAGTATATCCTAAAGTTTCTCCCCGAAAACTTTTATAATATTTTACTCCATAAACTATAATTGGTCGTCTAAGAATATGTGCAAGTACAAAAATGTGAGTCTGCTCCAAACTTGCTCCAGGCTGTACAGAACAAAACAAAAGAAAGAATTTCTCTTTAAAACATCCACTACCACCCTGGAAAACTGACACGTACAACAAAATGCTGCTCTCCTTCAGCACACGATCTCCATTCATTAAAAAAACAATACATGGTACTACTACTGTCAAGCTAAAGAATGATTCCTCAAATAGCAAAGTCCAATAAAAGAAATCTGCAAAGCTTACATACAGATGTCCTTCGCTATCCAAAACTCAAGAACTAAACAGATTTGGTTAACTACTGATCTGAGGAATAAGGGATTAAGACAACAAAGGAAGTTTTATTTATATAATTGCCTTCTGGTTAAGTTCCTCATGGAAGTACTACTTACAACAGGGTCCTCCCGAAGTGAAAAGATGCGCTTGACTGTCTCACAGGAATACAGCTTGCAAATGGCCACATCACCTAACACAAGAATACTCAACTGGTCTCCTTCCCTCAGCAGCAAATCCAGCAGCATCTTTACAGCAGGTACATGTCTCAGACGTGTACCCTGCCCAAAGGGGGAACCCTGCCCAAAGGGCCCAAAGACAGAGGGACTTCCCTCACACTGTACTAATGAATTACGGTGTTTTCTGCAAAGAAAAGAAGTGATTTGTTGTGCATATACATGAACTTTACAGTTCAGTATATTAATGAAGTGAAAGGTGCTCAGTCGTGTCCAATTCTTTGCAACCCCACGGACTGTATAGTCCATGGAGTTCTCCAGGCCAGAATACTGGAGTGGGTAGCCTTTCCCTTCTCCAGGGGATCTTCCCAACCCAGGGATCAAACCCAGGTCTCCCACATTGCAGGCAGATTCTTTACCAGCTGAGCCACAAGGGAAACCCAAGAATACTGGAGTGGGTAGCCTATCCCTTCTGCAGCGGATCTTCCCAACCCAGGAATCGAACTGGGGTCTCCGGCACTGCAGGCGGATTCTTTACCAACTGAGCTAAGAGGGAAGTATATTAATAACACTTCACAAAACTAGCATGTGTCTTGAGAGACAACTCAACACGTCTACACAAGGTCATTCCCAATCACTTCTGTCCATGGGACCTTCTCCTTGGCCTACCTCACGTGGACACAGCATCAACCAGGGAGCCCTATGAAAACCACAGCTTGATCCTCAGGGGCCTGACAGCGCACCACCAGCACAGGAGTGCCCATTATCAGTGAGTGATCTTGGACACAGAACAGGAGCTAACCCACAGGGGGGTAAAGCAGGCGTAAAGCCGCCTTTTTTTTTTTTTTTTTTTTAATATAGTTTATTTACAATGTTGTGCTAGTTTGTGCAGTAAAGTGAAACCTTTTATAGACAGACATACATCCACTCTTTCTTAGATTCTTTTCCTATAAAGATCATTACAGAGTTCCCTGTGCTGTACAGTAGGTCTTTAGTTATCAACTTTATATGTAGCAGTGCATGTATGTCAATCCCCCAAAGCTACCTCTCCTCGAGGACAACATAACTGAGGAGCAATCTGAGGATATATTTAAGAGGTTAAATCACCAAGTAAAACGTTTATTCTGACAGTTTTCTAGTCACTTAACACAGAAACATACTGCCCTCCCTGTTCGGCAGTGAGGCCTATGGTCACAGAGCCGATCAGCAGTCAGTGGAACCCGAGTCACCTGATGCCAAGTCCCCAACTCGCCTCTGTACCACTCTGCTCCAACGTGTTCTTATTGCAAACCAAGGCATGAAGAGCCGCTGCCTCACTTTTTTCAGAGAAGCAACATGCCTGGAAGCATTCTTACCTGACTAGCAAGAGACAGTATAAATGCCCAGTCTTCTTGCCACTGTTCTTCTCTCAAGGAAAAATGTAAACCAAAGCTCTGAGAATACCAGGACTCCCAATCTTTCCAACGTGTATAAAACCTAAAAAGCAACACAGTAAAAAAGAAGTCTTTCTATAAACAGTTATTTAATGTTCTCATCATTTATTTAACATAGTCTTTAAGCACTTCATATGCAGAGACTTAATAATTCATTTTACCTGGCTTGAAGTAAATTTTTCAAATTAAAGATGCCCCCATTCTGCTAGCAGACATTTTTTTTTTTTGCTAGCAGACATTTTTCAACAATCTTCAGACATAATCTGATTGACCACCCACCAAACGTTCATCCGAACTTCAAACACAAATGACAAGAACAGCTGATTCCAACTGTCTACTACTGGTTTACAAATGAAAAAGAAAAACACTCAAAATCATCTGAGAGTTTGGATAAAATCAAAGACACTTTACTCCATTAATGAATAGTATCCACTACTTGGTTACAGATTTAGAAATAGCCCATGTGTTTACGAGAATATCAAAATCACTTCCTTGAGATTTCATTACATAAAATTATTTGAATATCACATGATAATAAAAAAATGCAACTACAAAAATAATCCCCTCTTCATGCTTAATACCTCTCTAAATACTTCAGCCTAATAAATTACGAAGATTAAAACTCAAACTAGGCCACTGGTAGACTGAATTACTAAAACTAAACATTCTTTTTCTTTATAACATCAAGTATACAATTAAATAAAGCCAGATATAATTACATTGAAAACTGTGATCCACTGTCTTACAAACAAACCAGCAAAGGCCTCTGAAGACAGATTAACCAGTAACAGATTACAAACAGTTAACCAGTCTGTAACATTACAATCCTCTCACATGTAATGAACTATCAATCCCCAATATTTCTATGTACTTCAATTCTAGGTGAAAGAATCAAAAGATTAGAAAACATTCTCTCGCAACTGTTGAAAAGTTAAGGTATTAAATGTCTTAGTGTCACTCGTTTCTTTAACTTAGTGCAGGGTTTTATAAAAAGTAAATTAATGTTATTTTAGATTTAAAATAGAATGTTACAGAGGCTTAACTCTTGATTAGAAAAAACTTTTTTTCTATCTATAGTAACCACAGGTTTTTTCTTTATAATTCAGGAATGTAAGTTTCAATGCCAAATGTTTAAAAATAAAATATGGATATTCCTGTTAAAATACCTAAGATATACAGAAATATATTTTAATGCACAAATGACAAAATACATTGTTTTGATATCAGTTTGGGAGAATTATTCTGAAACAGAAAGTTATTACAAACTGAAAGATGTAAGTGGTAATAAATTTCTTGGTTAGTGCCTAAAATCATTTTAATATCGAGAGAGCTAAATTTGCCAGGAATCAAATGATGACTGCACTCAAAACTAAAGAAGACTGCAGAATAAAGGGGTTCAAAAATATATTTAAAAATCACACCCACCACACAAAGACCTGAACTGTCAATCTACCTGGCTCAGTCAAGGACACAAATCCGAACATGCGACTAAGTGAGACACCAATACAAGTTTGGCTTAACATTCAAAAGTCAATTTCAGGACGATAAGACTTAACACTCTATCTGGTAATACTCTCGAAATTAATCTCCACATTCAGTGCAATTTCTATCAAAACCCCAGAGGGCTTTTCTGCAGAAGCTAGAACCTAAAATTTACCTAGAAGTCCAAAGGGAACAGCAAAAAGAATCTGAAGAAAAGAAGGATAAATTTGGAAGACTTAAGATTCCTGATTTCAAAACCTACCACAAAACTATAATCATCAAGATAATCTAACACTGGCATAAAGACAGACATATAGATCAACAGGAAAAACCAAGAGTCCAGAAACAAATCTATTTTATGAAAATATTTTTCAACAAAAGTACCAAGTACTTGAGTGAAAAAAATAAAATAAATTTTAAAACTGTAAATAACTATAATAAATATGTTAAGGGCTCTCTAATGGAAAAAGACAGCATGCAAGAGCAGATGGGCAATTTAAACAGAGATGGAAATCCTAAGACAGAACCAAAATGAAATTCCAGAGAGCAAAATCACTAACAGAAATGAAAGTATTTTTGACAGCTTTATTAGTAGACTGGACTTGGCTAAAGAAAGAACCTCTTTAAGATACATCAATACAAAACTTCAAATCTAAAAAGAAAAGATAACATGGACAAAAAAACAGAAGAATAACTGTGGGACAACTAAAAAAGGTACAACATATAACATTACAGACAGTAAAGAGGGAGAAAAAAAGGAACAAGAAGAAATACTTGAAACAGTAAGGACTGAGAATTTCACCAAATTAATGTCAGACACCACACCACAGATTCAGGAAGCTCAGAGAAAACCAAGAAGGAAAATCGCCAGAAAAACCCCACCTAGGCATATCATATTCAAACGACAGAAAATTAAAGAAAAAAGTCCTGAAAGAAGACAGAGTATAAAAAACCCCTACCTATAGAAAAATAAAAGAATTATAACCAACTTCTCGGAAACCATGCATACAAGCAAGAAGAGAATAAAGTGAAATATTTTTTAAAGTTGAGAGAAAAAAAAACCACCAACCTAGAATTCTATACCCTGTGAAATTATCCTTCAAAAGTAAATGAGAGGACTTCTCTGGTGACACAGTGGGTAAGAATCCACCTGCCAATGCAGGAGACACAGGTCTGACCCCTGGTTAGGGAAGATCCCGCATGCCACAGGGCAACTGAGCCTGAGCACCACAAGTACTGAGCCTGTGCCCTAGAGCCACGAGCCACAACCACTGAGGCCCCTGCTCCCAGAGCCTGTGCCCCACAACAAGAGAAGCCGCCACAATGAGAAGCGCCTGTGCTGCAACAAAGAGGAGGCCCCCTCACCACAACTAGAGAAAGCCCGCATGTAGCAACAAACACCCAGGACAGTCAAAAATAAATCTTTCTTCTTTTAAGCTAAAATCCTTTTCAGACAAAAATGGAGGCAATTTGTTGCCAGAGACCTGCTTCATCAGAAATTTTGAACTACATAAAGGTCTTGATCTGCATCAAGAAATAATTGAAGATAAAATTAAAACTTTTTTTTACTCTTAATTGATTTCATGGGTATTATTCAAAATAATAGCAACAATATATTAAGTGTAAAACTTGATACATATAGAGGCACAATACTAAGCTACAAATCGTATTTCTAAAATAACTGATTTTTCCCATTTATATTACTCTCACTTGGCTCTCTATTTGGATTGACATGTCAATCAAAGATAAGTACGATATTCCATCATGAGCACCTGAGTCAGTTTAAATCCCAGGCAGTCAACAGAAAAGCACAGCTGCTATGACAAAATAAACGGCCTATCTTGACGTGACGGGGGAAGGGTTTAAATAAAATTACTTTCTCCATTCTCATTCAGATATTTTATACGATATAAGAGAATGTCTCATTCCACCTGATTTGGATTATAAGCAAAGGAAATCCTAGCCAAAAAAAAAAAGATTTAAAGGAGACTGCACAAGTGACATGCTGGCCTTCTCATTCTACCTTCTAATAGTAATAGCCATTTAAGATCCCAGTCAACAAACTGGTCACAACTCAAAATAGTCACCATTTTAATGCTTATTCAGTAAGGCTAATATATTTGACCCACGTCACCTAAGCTCTGAATCTATGGCAACACGTCCCCCCTCCCCATCTGATCGTCTTCATTCCCTCTCCATCCTATTTCCACCTCAAGATACTGAAATAGACATCTGTGTGATCACTATAACCCTTGCAGCTTCCTACCCCTTAACTGTAAAACATCAGGTTTGACCCTGTATGTAAAACATCAGGTTTGACCCTGTACGTAAAACATCAAGTTTGACCCTGTATGTAAAACATCAGGTTTGACCCTGTATGGCAGGGACTGGAAGAGGTGGTACCAAGAGAGCCATTATTTTCAGAAGCCTGTTCATATGCTGGCTGAAATACCCTTTCAGAACGAAGGCCTCCACTTCTGAAAGATCTGCCGCAACAGCCACTCACCGTGGCTGCACTCTTAAGACCAAAGTCTTCCCCACTCTACCAGCCATCGAGCCCAAACCTCAGATTGTGGCACTTACCTACTTTCACATTAAACTTTGAGACTTCAAGTGACTCAAAACTGGAATATCAGTCCTAACGTTAGTTACCACTGCTGAAATTTACAGTACACTTTCAACCTTACAACAAAGGCAGGATATTACCACCAGAGGAAAGACTCTAGGTTTGCCTGTTTTAAAGGACTTGCAAAATGGTAGATTTACCAAAATCCAGATCTAGCTTCTAGGCTATGCACACCCAAAACACAGATCCATCTTTCCAGGGCAGACACACATTAATCAAACCTACAAGGCAGACCTATAAAGCCACAGTACCCCAAACAACTATCATCCTCTCAGTGTGGGCAGGCCCACATAAACAGCCAGAGCACGAGGATGTTGTCTGATGAGCACACCACCCAATCCAGAGAGGTGAGACAGGACGGACACTTAATGGCATCAGGCTTACCTGGCCTGATGAATCCACACCACAAAAGGAGTGGTATTCCCCTCAATACCAAATCAATCCACAGCAGTCTCCCTCCTCTAAAGGGCACAAAGTCCTCTCCACTGGACCAAGGCTAAATGACTAAACCATCAGATAACTGAGTCCATGTAGGCTTTCTTATATGTGGTAATGAGGATGTGATTGGGTAGTAGAATATCTTTGTTCTTAAAAAATACAGGATAAAACACTGAAGGAGAAAGCATCAGGGTGTCTAAAACAAGTTGTTTCTGCATTAATATATAGAGATAATATATAGAGAGAACATACAGAAAAATGTTAACCATCAACAACTGATCAAGCCAATGAAGGAGATGCTGGGGTCCACCAGACTGATTTTAACTTTTCTGTGGATTTGAAAATTTGCAAAATTACAAAAATGTGGTCTTAAGAGTACCTGTCTCAGGAAGAAAAACGTGTAATACATAATCAATATAATATCTTAAACTTGAACAAAAATACGAAATAATAGCTACTTTAATATATGAGCAAAGACCTTCCTATATTTAATAAGACCACTACCACAAATTCAAATGTTTGTTTTAAAGCTTAGCAAATCATGTAAAAAACCACTGCAATGTTCAAAGCGTCTCAATGTCTAAAACCAAAGCTTCCCCCTCCCCCAGCTTCCATAAAAAAAACAACAGACAAAAAGCATCCAACCACTGTAAGGACAGGTTTCAGCTAGTGCTGTCTTGGATTTCAAAAGGGAAGGATGTCAGCTCACCAATGTGAACAGTCATGCAGGCTGTCATGCAGGGCTTTCCGAAGCACCGAGTCCTTGTCGTAAATGCCCCAGGTAGCTTGTAGTACTGAATCAAGTAAGCAGTCTCCTGCAGTCCGGTTCCAAAGTGCATACAGTCGACTGTCCAAACGTGTAGCCAATTCCAAAGACCAGTTTATAATTGGAGATTCTTCTTCTAACTCTATATGAGGAATTTAACATATTCATATAAAACATCAATAAAGGAAACTGAAGATGATTCAAAGAAATGGAAAGATAGCCCATGCTCTTAAGACTCGAAGAATTAATATTCTTAAAATGGCCATACTACCTAAAGCAACCTATAGATTTAACGCAATTCCTATGAAACTACCCAAGACATCTTTCACAGAACTAGAATAAATAATCCTAAAATTTATATGGAACCATAAAAGATCCAGAATTGCCAAGGCACTCCTGAGAAAAAAAAACAAAGCAAAGGCTTCCTTGGTGTCTCAGTGGTAAAGAATCTGCCTGCCGATGCAGCAGACGTGGGTTCAACCCCTGATCTGGGAAGATCCCACATGCCGTGGAGCGACTACGCCCGTGCACCACGACTATTGAGCATGTCTGCGCTCTAAAGCCCAGGAGCTACAACCACTGAGCCCACGTGCCGCAGCCAGAGCCCACGCTCCACGAGAGAAGCCACCGCAACAAGTCCACACACCACGACTAGAGAGTAGCCCCTGCTCTCCACTAGAGAAAGGCCCACACAGCTACGAAGACCCAGCATGGCCAGAAAAGAAATACAATTTTTAAAAAGAAAAAGGAGGAGGTCCAACCCTCCCAAACTTCAGATAAGACTGTAAAGCTACAGTAATCAAAACACCATGGTATTCACACACAAAAAAGACACATAGCTCAGTGGAACAAAACAGCCCAGAAATAAACTCACACACCTATGGCCAATTATCTTCCACAAAGGAGGTAAGACTATACAATGGGAAAAAAGCCTCTTCAACAAGCAGTGTTGAACAGCTTCATGTAAATCAATAAAGTTAGAACACATCTTCACAACAAATACAAAAATATGCTCAAAATGACTTAAAGATTTAAATATATGACATGATATCATAGAACTCCTAGAGAAGAACAAAGGCAAAACATTCTCTGACATAAACTGTACTAATATTTTCTTAGGTCAGTCTTCCAAGGCAATAGAAAAAACCAAAATAAACAAATGAGACCTAATCGAACTTAAAAGCTTTTGCACAGCAAAGGACACCATAAACAAAAAGAGATGACAATGTTTGGAAGGGAGAAAATATCTGCAAACAGTGCCACCAAAAAAGGGCTTAACTTCTAAAATATACAAACAGCTCTCATGTAACACAACCACAGAAAAACCACCCAACTAAAAAATGGGCAAAAAGACCTAACCAGGCATTTCTCCAAAGACATACAGATGTCCAAAAGGCACATGAAAAGATACTTAACAACGCTAATTACTAGAATTATGCAAATCAAAACTACAATGAAATACCAGCTCACACTGGTCAGAGTGATAATCATTTAAAAGTATACAAATACACCCTGGAGAGGGTGTAGAGAAAAGGAAACACCCTCGTGCACTACCGGTGCAGCCAATATGGAAAACAGTATGGAGGTTCTTGAAAAAATTTTTTAAAATAGAGCTGCCATATGATTCAGCAATCCCACTCCTGGGCAGATACCTGGACAAAACCGTAACTGAAATAAACAAACACTCCTCCTATGTTCATAGCAACCCTATTCACGATAACCAAGACATGGACACAACCGAAATGTCCCTTGAGAGATGAGTGGATGAAAACACATGGTGCACAGACACAATGGAACACTACTCAGCCAAAAACAGAACGAGATCATGCCAGTCGCAGCAACACAGACGGCCTAGAGATCACCATACCAAGCGAAGTCAGGAAGACAAATACCATCTGACATCACTTAGAATGTGGAAGCTAAAACATGACATAAATGAAATTCTCCAGGCAACAGATTCACAGACGCAGAGAATAGACTTGTGGCCAAGACTGGGGGGGGATGGAGTGGAAGTTTGGGGTTAGCAGATGGAAACTAATATATATGAAACAGATAAATAAGATCCTATTATACAGCATAGGGAACGTATTCAATTATCTTGTGACAAACCATAATGGAAAAGACTATAAAAAAGAACATATGTTGAAGTATAATAGAATCACTTCGCTATACAGCAGAAGAAATTAACACAATATTGTAAGTCAACTACAATATAAATAAAGACGCAAGTAAGTAAATAAATGTAACATGTTCAGTTTCATTCTTCTGCAATTTAGAAATACTCTATTTGGAAGAAAGAAAGTGAAGTCACTCAGTCACGTCCAACTCTTTGTGACCCTGTGGACTGTAGCCTACCAGGCTCCTCAGTCCATGGGATTTTCCAGGCAAGAATACTGGACTGGGTTACCATTTCCTTCTCCAGGGGATCTTCCTGACCCAGGGATTGAACCTGGGTCTCCCACACTGCAGGCAGACACTTTACCGTCTGCACCACCAGGGAAGCCCTTGGAAGAAAGAAACTATTCTCTGAAGTGTTAAAAAATGTATATGTAATATACTAATAAACAGCTAGAAATTCTGATCAATTGAAATATAAATCTTTTTAAGTAATGGAAACATCTTGAGGCCCTAGAATAATTTATTTAATTTTTAAATTCTTTATAATTTATTTTCTTAAAATGTTTATTATGAAAAAATACTCATCCTAGAATAGGAAACACAAAACCAAGATTTTAGAACTTTCATAGCTTTATTCACTCTACCACAGTTATGAGCTGTGAATGAGCTGTTTTAAGAGCATAATACTGTTCTTAAGGACTTTATACATTTTCAGTTTAAAGTAGAAATAAAATATGATGACTATACACCAAACTACTCCAAAGCTTACAAAGCAGAGCAAAACATTTATTGAAATCACTAAAAATTAAATTATACTCATTAGTTTCATGCTTACCTTTTTGAACATCTCTATCGAGCACCTCATCAAATAATTTTTCTTGGACTGTTGGAGGCAAGTCTTCAATATCTACAAAGAAAAACCTTGTCTTAAAAAAATCTTTAAATGCCTCATAACTTAAAAAATTTGATGCCAATATCTAACAGTAACTTCCTCTAAAATAAGTCCCTTTCCACTGAAGACTGTCAAGCAGCGTCTTTTAAAAAAACATGCATGTATCTCATGAGTTGTGTATATGAGGTGCAGAATAGTTCCTTTCTGTACTTCATTGTCAAAACAGTGATCTATCTACAAATAGTAAGACGAAAAGCATCTGAACCAGTAATAATAATCAGCTATTATCAAAAAGACAAGAGATAACAAATACAGACAAGAACGCAGAGAAAAGGGAACCCCTGTGCACCACTGGTGGGAATGTAAACTGGAGAAGGGCTTCCACTATGGAAAACGTTATGGAGGATCCTCAAAAACATAAAACTATCAAAAATGATCCAGCGATCTCACTTCTGGGTATGCAGACAATAGAGATGACAAACCTGTATCCCCACGCTGGCTGCAATGTTACTCGAAATAGCCAACATACGAAAACAATCGAAGTGTCTATCAATGGTGAATAAATGTAAAGTAGATGGGTTACCAAACCATGAGAAAGCAAGCATCGTGCCATCTGCAACACACAGAAGGGCCTTGGAGATGCTATGCTAAGCGAAATAAGTTCAACAGAAGAAGACAAATACTGCTTGGCATCACTTATATACGGATCTTAAAAAAAAAAACAGATGGGGAGAAACTGGTGAAAGTACAAACTATAAGCCATAAGATGAAGAAGGATGGGATTTAATGTAAAGCGTAGTGATGATAATCAGTAACACTGTATTGTACACTTGAAATTCTCTAAGAGAACAAAACATAAATGTTTTCACCCAAAATATAAATAGATAAATACAAGGCGAGGTAATAAGTGTGTTAACTAACTAGACTGGGTGGGGGTCGGGGGGGATCCTTTCATAATTTATGTGTGAATCAAATCACCATGGAATTCTCTAGGCAGAATACTGGAGTGGGTAGGTCTTCCCTTCTCCAGGGGATCTTCCCAACCCAGGGATCAAACCCAGGTCTCCAGCATTGCAGGCAGATTCTTTACCAGCCAAGCCACAAGGGAAGCCCAAGAATACTGGAGTGGGTAGCCTATCCCTTCTCCAGCGGATCTTCCTGACCAGGAACCACATTGCAGGCGGATTCTTTACCAACTGAGCTATCAGGGAAGCCCCAAATCACCACAATGTACATCTTAAAATCTTATAATTTTCTGTTAATGACAACTTAATATAGCTGAAATTAAAGGAAAAACAAAAAACAAAACAGAAGAAGAACAGAGGTCTCTGATACTCAGCTTAAAATAACAACAGACAAATTCTGTCTGTTTTCTGCCGCCCCACCTCCGCCACGCTCAATCTCTGCTCAGAACTGTTTTTGCAGACTTTAGAATCTTCTTACCAAAGTCAATGAACCATTCCTTTTGGCACACAAATTTGTTTTTATCACCTTCCTGAAATTTTCTATGCTCTATTCAGTTTACTAATTGAGTAGTCTAGAATAAAAAGCATGATTACCCTTACAACATTTTTTTAAACTACAGAACTATTTTCAATTCAAAATAAAATCTAATCACTCAGTGTAATAAGTTTAAATATATATAGAGTGCATTTGAAATGAAATTTGTCTAATTTTGTAAGGCTTGGTTGTAATTTCCTATCATTTTGTAAATACCTCTGCTCACATCTTAATATAAGCTTAAAATAGAAAGCTCAGAACACTCAAAACCAAAATCTAAGTTTTACTTAGAAACTTTAGGTGTTCAGTGTATTCATTCAGTGTCAACTGAGAAAAAACAACCTGGAAAACATTTCCACTTGTCATGGAACTGGAAAATATAAAGTTGCTTCACAAATATAGTAGAAATTAACATAATGAGCGAAGTAAAGCAATGACGCTTTCAAAAGAATGCCAGTCTCTTTGATTCAAATAATTTGTATCTACCCATCAAAAACCCATGTTCTGATCTTATCTCCTAATATCAGGTAACCAATAGTTATCTAATTTAAAAATAATAAACACATGTGAAAAGAAAAAGAAAAAACCTGATTCATAACACTCTAAAAAACAGAAAAAAAGAAGTGGATAAAACAGATTCTTAAAAATATCTGAGGCACACAAAGAAGTCAGTTATTACCAGCTGCTGTCTTCCTCTCAGCTCTATACCATTAGTTTATAAATGGCCTATACAGTGATTACTTTCAGTAAAACAGGACAGTCAAGTTGATAGCCACTAATAGTGGCTATCTGTTTTCTAACAGAATCATTTTCATTCAGACATTGAAAGAATATAATAAAGCGGAAGTCTGTTTTCACAAAGAGACTTGGAGTTACCTGCTGGCAATGTAAATGTTACAAGGTCAGTTAGGAAATAGCAAGCAAAGTCCCCCTTTCTCTGGTGAAGAGAGGCAGCGATCTCACGACGGATCTGCTCTGTCAGTTCAGGACACACCATTGCAGGAATACACTTTGCAGCTTGTTGAGACACCTTAAATACAAAAGACACTTTCCTCTACATCTCATTCATCATCACTGGAAGCAGAAATCAACAGCATTAAAAAGAAATTACCGAAACTTCCCAGTAACTTAAGGTGTTTTTATTTTAAATATATGAGATATTGGTGTTAAGTCCTCAACAGTATATATCAGTACAACTTTCCTGGGAAACAGTGATAAAAATGCTTTACCCTCTCGATTCAGTAATTCAGTAATTTTTAGTGGCATTTATCCCAAGGAAATATACAAACAAGCATATAAAAATGTATGTAACACAGAGCTGTTCACAAAGGTTCATCACAGGAGAGGGAATGAGTACAGAAAGCAAAGTTAAGAATAACCATCAGGCCCTTAATAAAAACATTCTTAAACAGGGAATGCCAGCTCACAGAGAAAGAGGAAAGTAGAAGCAGGATCTTAGTTCCCCAACCAGGGATCAAACCCACACTGCTTGCAGGGGAAGCATCTTAACCACTGGACCATCAGGGAAGTCCCTATAATTTTGTATTTTTTAAAAAGCAGCTGGCTTCCCCAAGTGTAGAGCAGACAACAAAGCTCTGAAGTAGTACAACTCAACAGGAATGAAACCTGAGCAAGAACTTTCCTGTCCTTTTAAAAATGATGAACAACAACAAAGGATGAAAAAACATTATCTTACATTTAAGTTGTCTTCCTCTGTGGAGCTCAAGAAATCTATACACAGAGAATCCTGAAACCCAAGGTGAGGATCCATCTACTCGAGAGGAAATGAGTCTGCTGTGACCCTCCACTCTGTCACTACAGCTGCAGCCACTAACCTGGGCGACCTTCATGAACAGACTTCCAGTCACAAGTGGGGCTTGGAGCAGCAGATCTTCCAATAAAGCCACACACAAAGTTTTATGACACTGCCATCTACATAACATACGTGGACACACTTAATTGTAATGACTACTGAGGTAAGTGAACAGTGTTTCAAACACCCTGTATACTCATGACAACCATCAGACACCCCCTTCTAAAAATCCTTGCATGAAAATTCAGTTCTAAACATTACTGGCCAGGATTAACACTGACGGTGAAGTTGTCACCACACCTGAACTCCACAAGCCCAACCTAAGCAACAAATTGTGGAAAAATATTAAATATTTTCAGAATATAACTATTTCTCAAATAACAGCATTAAAATGGATCTCAAAAAAGTAAACTCAAAAATAGCTTTTTCGAAACTGCTAACCCTTAGTCCCTTTGCAAAATCCTGGGGAGATTTTGAACACTGAACACCTCAAAAGAAACCTTAGAACTAGTGACTGACTGCTAAACCTCTCCTCCCGCCACCATCCTTAAGCGCTTGCCCCTGAACCCTGCCCCTTATCTCCCAGCCTCTTCAGCCTCATGACTCTCCATCAGCTCCTTAGCCTACTTGCTAATTTAGGGCCCATGAACTTGGGAAGGGTCCATGAACTAGAACAGGAAGTTCAATTTAATTTAAATCCTTCATTTCATTTGCCTACATTTAAAATGCATGTTCTTATACATCACAAATTTAATATTCTGACAACTATATGTTTCATTGTAACTGATTTCCTTTGCAAATCTATTTTCTGTTTTATATATTTAAAAACAACAGTTTGAAAAGCAGTCCATTTATTCCACCAGACTACAAACAGGGCTCACGGTTTAAAATCCCATTAAGTAAGCCCCCAGCCCCAGACACACATTCCCAAAATGTAACGCTCTCCTGTTCTTAACCCCGAAGGCCCTGGCTGGCTCCATGCCCCGTCTGCAGACACAGCCCTCAGCCCAGACTCATGCTCCCCCATCCCAGTCTCCCTACTGACCCCTTCAATTCTGTCCTGTGGAGTGCACACACCACGGAGACTAAATTCCACCACCGACTCCGTTCTTTCCCGAAAACAAGCATCCTCTCCACCTCCCCCATGGTGTGTGCCAGGGCTGGTCCATGTGTACCACAGAATATGGCAGAAATGATGGAGTATCACTTCCTACATTAGGCTATACAGAAAAGACACTGTGGTTTCCACCTCACTCACTCTCTCACACTCCCCCTCTCTTCCTCATGTTCTCTCGGTTCACTTGCTCAAGGAAAGACCAGCCAGCACGTGACACGAAACCCTACGGACAGGCCCACAGGACAGGCCCACAGGACAAGGACCTGAAGCCTCCTGCCAACACCCACATGAGTGTACTTAGAACCACAGCCTCTAGCCCCAGTCGAGCCTCTTGACAACAGTAGCCCTGGCAATTTGGAACCTCATGAGACCTTGAGCCAAAATCAGCTAAGCTGCTCCTGGATTCCTTACTCTCAGAAACTGTGATAACAAGTGTTTGTTGTGGTAAGCTGCTAAGTTTTGAGGGGATCTGTTACCCAGCTGTAAATAAATACACTGGGGTTCTACTGTCTTCCCACTGTGAGTCCTCGGAATGCTCTTAGGAGGCTGATGGCTTACACTAGTCCCTCCAGAACCTTCTCAGAGACCTCTACCAGCCAGAAGGGAACCCACTGCTGCTGCTGCTGCTTAGTTGCCAAGTTGTGTCCGATTCTTTGCAATCCCACGGACTGTAGCCCACCAGGCTCCTCTGTCCTTGGGATTCTCCAGGCGAGAATATTGGAGTGGGTTGCCATTCCCTTCTCCAGGGGGTCTTCCCAACCTGGGGATCAAACTCGGGTCTCCTGCATTAAAGGCAGATTCTTCGCCATCTGAGCCGCCAGGGAAGCCCTGTCTTCAGTAAGCCTGCCCTTTGCTTTCAGCATGACTGTCTCTCAAGCCCTACCCTGCCCCTGGTTTAACTGGACTCTTAGAAACTAAACACAATGGCGAGCGGTCTCAATCATGCCTCTACCTAACATTCATATTTCTTAACCACTCCTCCCACTTTATGCTCTGTGCATAAATGTTTCCAGATACTGGAGAGCTCAAATACGCAAACAAGCATACACAGAAGGAGTATACTGACCACAATGGATCTGAATCAACAACTAATCAAACACTCTGCACTTTTAAGCTATTTCTCTTATTTAAAAAAAAGCCTGGATGATACAGTCACATCCTAATTAATTCATTCCAACCTCTGTTACTTGTAACATCTACCCAGTTACCTAATCTAGAAACCCAAAAGCCACTTTGACGCCCACCCACCATTACTCCCCACAGCCAGTCCATCCACTTAACTCGGCTGGCATCTTCAGCATCTCTCTCAAACCGGCCACTGCCATCACTGTCCCAGCGGAATTCCTGCCAGCATCACGGCAGTGTCCTACCCAGGCTCGCCCCTCTCAAATTCCAGTGGCCAAAACACTCTCATCCTCTCAGTCCACTGTCCCTCTACCTAAGCCTTTTCAAAGCCTTTAACTGCCCTCAGAATCATCTTCCAGGTCTTTGGCCTAGAAGATCCTTCTTACTGCATCCCCTACTTGTCTCTCTCTCATCCCATCCGCCATATAACCACGCTGAGCTGCCCACCAGCTCCGAATTCGCCACAAACACCACCACCCCTGCCTCTGAAGAGCCTCCTCAAAGCCGTTTTTCCACCTATTTTGAAGCTAACTCATCCTACTCCTTCAGATCTCAGCTAAAACATTACCTGCTGCGGGTAAGAAGGTAAGTAAGGTACCGCAGAACACTTTTCTCAAGTACTCCCCACAGCACCGGGCCCTTCCATCTATGAAACTGCATCTGTACAGAATCACTGTAACTGGAGAGTCACTGAAGGAGGAGCCAGCGTCTTCACCATACACCCCTTTATGCCCAGTGCCTTCAACATGGCAGGTACTCAGTAAACATTTGTTAGCTGAATGAATGACTAATGCATTTCGGGTTTTTTTTAATCAAACATATGACTCAATCATTGTGGCAAAACGTCCTGTTTTAAAAAACACATATCCCTTCTGTTGAAGTCTCTTAATTTTAAATGTCATTTTTAAAAGAGGGCTGATCAAATCTAAAACATTTAAGAACTGAGAAATATTAAAACATCAAAAATAAAACCTAAAGAACACATTTCCTTCTTATTAAAGAATATTTAATCAGAATGCCACACTCACCTCTGTAAGCAATATTGCTAGCATATCCTGCCTCTGAAAACGTATAGCCAGATGTACCAGAGTATAGCCAACATCGAAAGCAGAAGGGCGATTCAGCAAGCGGACTTCATCTGCAGTGAGCTGGCGGGCAATGTCCCCTCCCGACGATTTGTAAGCTTCAATAGCAGCTAAATCACCTTCTACAACACCTAAAACAAGCATCAAGACAGAAAATAAATTTATTTCTATTTTTCTTCAAAAAGCACAAACCTGTAGCAGTCACTCAAAACTCTGATTCTCTGTGATTCCTGGATCCCAGGGCATCATTCAAATGTCCTAAAGAATACAAAGAAATGACAGTGTATTCCTTTCCCTTTCATTTCCTTCCAGAACTAGAACTGCCTAGCTGGGCACTTACCATCCCATTAGTGCTGGCTCCATGCTCTGGTAAAGTTTAGAGAAATTATTAGAATATATTAAGAGGATCAAAGATCAACCATCTAGTGTGAAGACATTAAAGCCCCTGTTTTCTGGTCCTGGTTCTGCAGAAACCAAGGACACAAGGATGTGCTTGCTGCCGCTGTTGGGCAAGTTCTGCCCTTTATTCTGACCCCCTCCCTTTTTATGGTTGCACTGAGTGGCTTTGCAGGACCTTAGTTCCCCTCCAGGGATCAAACCCTGGTCCTTGGCAGTAAAAGCGCCAAATCCTAACCACTGGACCACCAGGGGTGTCCCTATGCTGCATTTTTAAAGCTGAATCAAAGTAAATGCTCAGCTTTCCTTCCACATTGCTGTTAACTGAGACAATTAAAAGCAGTTAAAATAAATGTTTAATGTAAGTAAAAGTTAGCAATACTTTGATTTCAGAATTTCTCACAGTCAAGTCTTCCTTATACCCATTAAGAATTATTAAATTATTAATATAATAAAACTTGAGCTAGATAATTCTGAATAGAAATATGCTAAAACGAAATTCGATAAACCAGTTGGGGGTAGAAGTACAAAACAAGTTTCCAATTTTCCCAAATCCATAAAGAACTTTCTGTTCCCATTAAACTATGTTATTATTCTTAACACAAATTAATGTTAGATAATAACAGAAATCTTATTTAGTAAGTGCAGTGTATCTATGAATAATAAGCAAATAACCTTGGCAAAAATATGAAGGTGCAGGTTAGCTTCACATTTACCACAAATAGTGGTACACACACACACCCCCACCCCAAGACTGCAGGACTAAATAACTGCTTCCTAAACTACATCAAGAAAAATTTGTTACATAAAATGCTGCTACTAGCTAAAAATATCTTAGTATACTTGCATTTTAAACTGCTATCTTGAATTAGGAATTAGATAAATATGACTTGTTCCTTAAAGTGTAATAGACTGGTTCAATGCCACAATCTCCCCCGTTATTAACAATAACAAAGCTTTAAAATGATAATTCCCACATTCACTGAATGCCCATGAAACAGACAGCAATATGCCAGGCAATGTGAGAAACGTAAAAACATGATTCCTATGCTCAAAACAGCCCTTCATCATACTTGTGAACCATAAAAAGCCAGCTTCAAAGTTTTCCAACTCTGGGATCAAAGATCCCTTCTGCAAAAACAGATCCTCTCCCCAGAAAGATGACCCCCAACCCCTGAAACAACATTTTTCAGGTTAAGAACCCATGGTTTCAAATGATAATACCTTCCTAGATAAATTTTTATTTCACAGCAATATAGGTTAATACATTCCTCAACATAAACACCTAAGGACAGCTGTAGCCCCCACTCCAACACATAAAGGACTTCAACAAAACCTTAAGAGGCACAGCGCCTTGGAGATGTCATCAGGGCTGAAACGTAATATAGCTGGCATGAGATAAAAAGAGGTGGACTTCTCAAAAGAGCAAGCCTGGAGATCAGACACAGAAATCTAAAATCTACCTGTTTTAATGAACAGATGGAAATAATCTAGTAGGGTTCATAACATTTTGAATAATTTAATGCAGCTTTTTTTTAACTGAACATGCCCTGTTCCATTTCATGTATACACTACTTCCTTACGAAGGCAACAACTTTTCACTTCAGCTCTAGCAAAGCTGTTAACTACTCCTAGGTGCAGTATCACTGTACCTTTTACAGTTTTTAGCTTCAGCCTAAAATTATATGCGTCTATAAAATTTTGTGTGATATAAAAAATGTTCTAAGCACTTTCAAAAGCAACAAAAGGACCAAAAAGTTCTGATCAATTTCCCTGAAAAAAGAGGAAGACCTACACAGTACATGTATACACACGAGAGACAGTGTGTGTATATATATATACACCCCCATATTTTTTTGTTTCCCAAAGATGAGGTAATCTAAAAGTAAATGCCAACTAACTGTGCTTTTCTGGTTGGAGAAGACATCTTCTAAATTGCTGTCTTCACTATTTTAACTCATCACACAGCTGATGTCTGGAAGGATCTCACCTCAGAAATACACGCTCATGCTCAAGAATTCATTTCCTCTCTAATGTTTCTAAAGGATTTCTGTAACTAGAAGCTAATTAGCCAGTCAAAGGTGGGGAGGAGTGCACACCAAACAGCACCACAAATTCAGCAGCTGTGCCTGGGAATTGTGACTTACAGTCTGCCTTCACACTTCATGTACTTTACCAAAAACAGGACTTCAAATGATGAACTGCATGGTATGTGAATTACATCTCAATAAAGCTGACATACATACATACAAACTGATTTCTATTTAGCCTAATCCAAGATCTCAAAAACAACTACTTTCCCTGACCACAAGGCTCTGCATTAAACTGTAAATGCGAAATGCTGCTGCCCTTAGCCTGGAATATATACCGGAGGGCAGAAAATGAAGGTGAACAGAGATCTTTTTCTCTATTCTTCAGAGCATAAAATAAATCTCCAAACTTTCTAGAACACGAAAAACACGAATTCAACTACAGAGACAAAATAACATTTAAAAGAAAAATACTTCATTGTCTAATATTTTAAGAATACATAATTCCATTCTTTTCATTAATCATAATTAAGAGCTCTTAGTTTCAGTTACTGCTGGGTGAATTCTGGGCTATGAAAGATCAGTAAATTTATTACAAATCAAATTTCACAAGAATGTCAATGAACTGTCCAAATGTTTGTTGTATATCACTTACACACTGCTCAAGAGGAGCTAGTGATTAAAGTTTCTTCACAGATGGGTTTTCACTGTCAACATGGTGTCTAAAGGATCTGACCTATACTGAGATTTTAAGTTTTAGCTACACATGTTTCCTTAGGGAGGAAAAAAACATCAGATTATATGCAAAGCAACTAAGAAAATGTCTTTGAGTCCTTCACATAACATTTTTACCACCTTTTAACATTAGGGGATAAAAGGAAAGCAGGAAGAAAGTAAAAGAAGTGGTAAGTAGGAAAATACAGTAAATAAATCTAAGTGGTAAAACCTCACTTAATGCCACAAAGACCATGAAAAAACTGGAAAGTCCCAGTAGAACAGAAATAGGTAACGTATACAAGCTTTCTAGGTTACTGACATCTCAGACTAACTCCAACAGTTAAGGGAAGGTTCTTTCTCTAATATGTTGGTCTGAAAATTTAACAAACATATATTACACGCTCTGTCCCCTCCTACTCCAAGTGAAAGTGAAAGCGTTAGTCACTCAGTCATGTCTGACTCTGCGGCATCATGGACTGCAGCCCACCAGGCTCCTCTGTCCATAAATTCTCCAGGAAAGAATACTGGAGATCTTTCCAACCCAGCTGACTGAACCCAGGTCTCCTGCACTGCAGGCAGATTCTTTACCTTCTGAGCAACCAGGGAAGCCCATGTTATGAAAACCAATTAAAAAGACAGCTGAAGGCACTCTGAGAAGATTAACTTTAAAAACTAATTGGCAGTACCATTACCCATTCAAAATTGATTGAAACATACACTAGCTAAGTGGTGATACATAGTTACTGATAAAGTTAAAATACTTTTAAAAACATAGAGACCTCAGAATAAGTGAAATGAAGAAGAAGAAGAAGAAAAAAAACCTCATACTGTTCTGTAAGGTGGGCCAGGAGTAGAATTTAACATATTCTGAAGTCACAGGTCACAACTCACGGAGGACTTCACAGCTACTATGGAACTCCGTTGGTTAGAATATGGAGCTGGCTCATAGATATTTAGAAAACAGACTTATTTTTTCCCCCATATATGGCACAGTTTTCAAAGTTTTGCCTTGTTTCTTTTGACATAAAATCATCATGGTAACTAACTTTGAAAAGAATGCCAAATGGTAAAAAAAAAGCCAGGACTTACCTGAGCCCACATGGGCCAGCTCAACACTACCCTGGAGTTCTATGGTAGCTGTGACATCACAGCATGCTTTATGCTGTGGGGTCAGGGTGGACTTGGAGTCAGCTGGCACAATTTCAGGAGCCCTTAAAGAGAAAAGTTAGTTTTTAAGTGGTAATGTTCAGAATGCCCTTTACTCTGGTCAGTAGAAAGATGCAGATGTCGGTGGCTACAACGTCTGGACAGTTTTCCTCTACTTGGAGTCTAATTCCCTTAACTGTCTTTGCATACTAAAAAGGAAACTTGACCATCCAGTTCTTCAGACTCCTAACCATTTGGCTACAGTTCAAAGATGAACTTAAGACAGATACAACCATCACTCTCAATACTCAAATAGAAGCTGTTTTTTAAATAAAATGACCTCGATATTTTTAGGTGTATCTTAAGTATATGAAAGCTCATGGCAATCCCAAAAACAGTTTGAGAAGACCAAACAAATCACCTTCTAGATGCATTTTTCACATAATAACCAACGGCAACAAGTCAAAATCTATCATTTCTATTCCTAGAATAGTGCTAGTAAACAATACCTTTTCAAAAAACCAAGATGTGAAAATCATAAATTGGAAACAAATTCTTAATTGAATCTACACTTTATCAAGATAAGCTTCTATTCAATTCATTCAATAAACTTACTTCGTTATGAAAAGATCCTCTCTATTTATTTCTGTCTGTGTCGTGTGGCCTGTGGGCTCCATTTCCCAACCACGGATTGAACCTGGGCTACAAGCAGTGAAGGCTGAGAATCCTAACCACTAACCAGGGAACTCCCAGAAACATCCTCTTTAGAAAAATGAATTCAAATGATAGGGAAGTAAAAATAATAATCTAAGGAGCCTCTTTAAATGTTCCATTATTAATCACGACGAGCGACGATAAACGCAGTTTACACTTTCGAGCTCTTACCCTCTCACATCTCTGATCATTGCTAACTGCCGTGGAAATACAAGTCCCCACAGTCACCAAAAAACAGCTGAATGGACAGATACCTTGCCATGCAGGAAGAATTACTGCTAAAGCACAATGGAAGGGTAGAAAGGAACATGTCACAAAGTTATTTTGGGAAGGCGATCAGAGATGAGGAACAACATTAATGGGTTAAAGATGAATGTGAGTTCAAATTAGAATGGTTACTTAAAATGTTGTCAAAAAGTCAACTGAAGGGATATTAAAATTCTTCAAGAAAAAAATCTCATCTGCTCTACTGTCAAGCTATCCTGCACAAATTTAAAACTAATCATTAGATGTTTAAAGTTATACCATTTTAGATCAGCCTTCTAAGAGGAACTGAATTAGACCAAGTCTGCTGCTGCTGTTAAGTCGCTTCAGTCGTGCCAGACCCCATAGTCGGCAGCCCACCAGGCTCCCCCGTCCCTGGGATTCTCCAGGCAAGAACACTGGAGTGGGTTGCCATTTCCTTCTCCAACGCATGAAAGTGAAGAGACTAAGTCTAGCTACTCTCTTTTACAAGTGAGAAAATTATAGAGTAAATAAGCATTTTAAAAGGGGCAGATAGATAAAAATAAAACCTCTCATGGCATAACTTTATACTTTTTAGATTATGTTCACATAACTCTTCTTCTAGCCAAAATATTGATAGAATTAAGAAGAGAATCATCAGATTGGAAAAGGTATTAGTTCATCCTGATAAGGTCCTCAGAAAGAAGCAGAAAACAAGGAAGCTGCTATAATTTGCTACTGCAAGAGAAGGTTCCACAGCTTCAGAAAACACTCAGGGCCCCAGAACAATCCACATAAAAATCCACATAAAACTGAGTGGTAAATTTTCTCCCAAAGTTTCAGACATTCTCACTATAGCATGCCTAAAACAGAACTTCCTGTCTTTGATATCTCAGAAAAACAATACTAATAGCCAACCCAAGTGTCCAAGCCAAAAACCCGAGTATCTTTCTTAATTCTCGCCTCAACTCCAATATCTATTCTTCCAAGTTTTACCCATCCTACCTTTGTAAAGTGAAAAGTGAAGTTGCTCAGTTGTGTCCGACTCTTTGCGACCCCGTGGACTGTAGCCTACCAGGCTCCTCCATCCATGGGATTCTCCAGGCAAGAGTACTGGAGTGGGTTGCCATTTCCTTCTCCAGGGGATCTTCCCGACCCGGGGATTGAAGCCAGGTCTCCTGCATCGCGAGCAGACGCTTTAACCTCTGAGCCACTAAAGTCTCTCTCAAATATATCCCCCTTATTCCACCCACCACTGTTTCGACCTCAGGTCAAGGCTGCACTCTTTCTTATCTGGACTGCCGTCATCTCCTTCTAGGTGATCTGCCGCCAGTGCTGCCCGCCCCGCCCCCCCAATCTAGTCTCTAGACGCTGACTGGAATGAGCTTCCCACCCACACATCAGATGAAGGCAGTCCCCTTCCAAATGTTTACCACTGCCCTTACACTAAGCAATTGTGCCCTTACACAATCTGTAACCAGATTAAAAGGCTTGAAAGGCCCAGCATTACCCTACAGCCATCTCTCACAGCTCCCATTCTACACTCCAACCTGCAGACTTCAAATGAATGGATGGGCCACGCTCCCTAGCCTCTGGGGTCTAAACGAAAGCAATTCCCTCTGACAGAAACACTCTTTCCCCTCTTCTAAGGTTCTGGCTTAGATGTCATCTCTTCCTGAAAGTCCTCTCCGAATTTCCCAATGAGATTAGGGTACAGACTTACTGTCCTAGCCTCCTTTATTTCCTCTCCTAAAATTATCACACTACACTGTCCAGACCACAAACTGAGAGCCCTGACTTCTTTCTGAGTACTTGGGAGCACAGTTAATGATCATCTGAACGTGTACATGAATGGACAAAGAAAAGGTGAAAATTAAGACAACTCTGAAAAGCAATGGGAGGGTGGAACAGGTTGGACATTTGCCTTTGAGATTTTAAGATATCTAATAAAGCCATAATTGTTTAAGCAGAAGTGCGATACTGATATAAAAAACAAAAATCAAAATAAAGAGCCTCAAAACAAATGAAGCAGAACTATTTTATGTAAGACAGAACCACCCAAATTAAAGGAGAATTTAATCAATCAAAATGGAAATTACTTGGAAAAAACATTTTAATCCTCAGTTTAAAAAAAAGATGGTGAAAGACAAAATGCTGTAACTCTCCCCACAAAAACAAGGGTAAAGAAAATGTTCAACAAACATAAATGGTACATATCTGTAATATAAACATTATTTATATTCACAAAAACTTCAGACAACTTCATAAAATCACAAAGAAAAATAGAAGACATAAATCAATTCACAGAAAAAAATACAAATGACTGACTAAATGAGATAGCTTGCTTCTTTTAATAACAAACATCAGCAAAGGTACAGCTATACAAGCAGTCTCTTACAGTGATGAGAATATAACCAGTCCAGTCCTTCCAGGAAGCAATTTACTAATATGCATAAAATACCTGTGACACATTTATATCATTTCATCCTATTACCCCATTTCTGGGAATCGAAAAAAAGCATCAAAAATGCTAGCAATTTTATTCCTCAAAACATTATGAGAATAAAAAATTTCCAAATAAATCAAAGGCCAGTAATAAGAGCTAGGTTAACAAAGTATGGCAACTCAAAGTCATAGCACAATTCATTTTTTTAAAGATGAAATTATTTTAATTACTTCAAAATGTAAACTTCAACAAAAGAATGTATTTCATTTACATAAAAATATTAAAAACTGAATACTCAAAATGCACAAAATACACACACGAAAGATTTCTTCTATACAGAGATAGCATAAACTGTATTTTCTTCATAATGTCTCTTACCTCTGACATATTCTACAATGAGGGTGCTCTGCTTTTATTATTCAAGTATGAATTAAACTCATAAAGGAAGTCAGTATACAATGTCAAGTTTGATAAAACAAGAAACTACCGCTATGTCCATCGACAAATGAATAGACAAAGTGAGGCATATATGAAATGGAATTATTTCAACTTAAAAAAAAAAGGAAATTCTGACACGTTACAACATGGATAAACCTTGAAGACTTTACACTAAATGAAATAAGCAGTCACAAACGGACAAACAGCATACAACTCCACCTCTGAGGCACCCAGACTAGTCAAATTCACAGTGACAGGAGAGTGGCAGCGGCCAGGAGCAGGGAAAGAGGGAATGGGGACTTACTGTATGCAGAGTTCAATTCTGCAAGGGGGAGAAAGTTCTGGACACAGATAATGGTTATTTATGTTGCAGAATAATGTGAATGTACCAAAGCCATTGAACCATACATACACTTAAAAACAGTTAAGATGGCAAATTTTGTTATGTATATTTCATCACAATTCAATTTTTTAAAGGAAAACAATGACAAAAGGACAATATTCAGAGATATTAGAGGTCTTGCTTCAAAAAAATCACCTATGTAGTGTTCCTCCCTCCTCCTCCTCAAAAGATAAATGTTTATATTCACCTAATCACATCCAACTGAGGCTCTTTCTGTAAAACAAATGGTCTGGCCTCTGAAAATGGTAATGACATGAGTAAACAAAAAACAAAAATAAAAACCACCTGAGGTACTGTTTAGATTACAGGAGATAAAACAACTAAATAACCTTGACTGAATGGAGTTGGAACAAAAGTTATTAGTGAAACTAATAGTGAAGCTGAATATGGTCTTCAGATATTAGAGTTTCTGGATAATTACACTGTGTGAATATACAGGAGAAATGTGTTCTTAAAACATACAATGCTGAAATATTTAGGGGTAAATGTCATGACATCTGGAGCTAACTCTGAAGTTGCTCAGGAAAAGCTCTTACAGAAAGAGTGAGACGGAGACAAAAAAAAAAAGAAAGCTCAAAATATGGCAAAGTACTAACAACTGAAAAACCTATTTCAAAAGCATTTGGTGTTCAATGTATTATATTTGTAATTTATCTGTTGGTTTTGAAATTTCTCAGAATGAAAGGCTGATGGGGGGAAGTTATCTCCACAAAGAACTGAAGGTGGAGAAAAGAAAAGGAAACTCATTTTCTTTATAAATTCCTTCTATAACTGCTTGATTTTTATAACCGTACACATAATTTATTAAATGTTTAAAGTTAAAGACATTTTATGGTAAACAGTAAAGTTCCCTGGAGTCTAAATATTTCTTTTAATACTTAATATTTAAATGCTACTTTTGGATTTCATAATTCAATGTGTTCATTTAACATAATGTTTTTAAAGAAAGAAAGCCTTCACTAAATCAGTGATGCATATTCGAACATCAGTATCATACAACCAAGAATCATCAGACATATTCCCTTTCTCAGCATTAGGAGGCACATTATTAGTTGGCAGCCCTGTGCAGTCAATCATTTCTAAAAGCCAGGAATTACGTCTCAGGGACTAAAGGTAATCAGAAGAATCCTGCCAGGGCTCTATTTCTGCCATTGTCGTCCATCTGCCTTGACACACTCATTCCTGGAAGCTTCTTTCTTATCCCAGGTGTCAGGAAGCACTATGAAAAGCCATACTGAACTGGCCAGGGGAAACACTTAAAACGAGTGTGTATTCCCTCCAGACTACAATCTTACATTCTGGAGAATTACCAAGATTCACTTAAAAACCATGACTTAAAATGTTATTTTAAAACAAGAGTTCCAAAAGCACAAAAGGAAATCCTTTGAAACTTGAAGAAAAACAAGACAGAACTAGCTGAAGATAATATTGCTTTCACAGTGCCAAAAAGAACTCCATTACCTGTAATATCAACTACCTAGGACAGGAAGGAGATCCACTACCAAAAATGTGTATGAGACACCATCGTCCTTACAGCTACACGAACATCTCACACGAAGAGTATCACACAGAGTTAATCAAGGACATACAAGGCACTGCCAGCATCGCAGCAGCCTGCTTTCCTTTTAAGGGTGCAGTGCCAAAGATTTGCTGCAGGAGTCTGCATATATTCTGGATTCTATTAAAAGCTTTTAATAGAATATTGCAACTCAAACCATTTTTTTTAATGTTTTTAAAAGGTGTGACGGTTTTGAATGTCAAAGACTAAGACGACCTTTTTTGTAGGCTCCACATTCATTCATACATAAAGCACTGTATTAAGGAAAAAGGGACACTAAATCAGAGTATCTTTCAGGAGGATAGCTTGGTATCAATATAAAACCAACCTCACAAGCAAATAAAATGGTCCAGCAGTTACAGAGTAACCATAGCTTAAAACTAAGCAATTCCACAAGGCAGGAAAAATTCTAAAGATGGAAATAGCTGCAGTTTATCAGATATAAGCAAACACAGCAAAGCAAACAGAACAAATACTTCATACTAAAAATCAAGCTCAAATAATGTGCCCTAGCTATGGAATGCTGAGAAATATTAGCAAGTGGTAAGATTACCTTAGGATACGGCAATAAACTTCACTAGGCATACTTATGTAGCTGACTTGAAAAAGAAGACTGAAAACATTACTATTCATTGGCGTCAAACATCGTTCAAAAGTCCCAGTAACAGCATTTCTTTCAACCAAATCAAGAAAAAAAAAAACACCACCACACTGTGAATAAGAAATATATGGTCTTCATCCACTATTACTGGCATATAACTCCTAAAATCCGTGTAATTTCCCATTAAGAGCCATAAAGGCATCTTTTGTTACAGTACTTAGTTTTGTTCTCAGTTCCTATATAGTTCCAGATTGATAAAGATAAAATAAATAGGAGTCTTCTGTTACTCTTATAGCAAACCCTTTCAAACACCTCTGAGCTTATGTTAATAAGATGACTTTTAGGAAAGCCCCTAAAGATGGAGGTTGGTTGCCAGGGGAACCAACCCAGTGATTCAAAGGTTGGAATGTTCAGCCCCACCCCACTACCACCTCCTTGGGGGGAGATGGACTGAATGTTGAAACAATCACCCGGTGTCCAATGATTTAATCCATCGTGCCTCCATAAAAATCCCTGGTGCTGGGTTTGGATGGCTTCTAGGCTGGTGAACCTGTGAAGGTGCTGTGAGAATCCCTTCCGTGCCATATGCATCTCCTCCACCTGGCTGTTCCTGAATCATGTATTTTTAATAATAGACCAGCAACCTAGTAAGTAAACTATTTTCCCAAATTCTGTAAGCCATTCTGACAAATTGAACCCAAGGAGGTGACTGTCAGAACCTAGGATTTATAGTCTACAGTCAGAAACACAGATGACAACCTGGATTAGTACTGGCGTCTGAAGGGGGCAGGAAAGGAGAGAGACACTCTAGTGGGACTGAGCCCTTCGACTGTGGGATCTGAGGCTATTTCCGGGTAGACATCTGCAAGAAAGAGAAATGCAAAAAAGCAAAACGGCTGTCTGAGGAGGCCTTACAAATAGCTGAGCAAAGAAGAGAAGCTAAAGGCAAAGGACAAAAGGAGAGATATACCCATCTGAATGCAGAGTTCCAAAGGATAGCAAAGAGATAAGAAAGCCTTTCTCAGTGAACAATGCAAAGAAATAGAGGAAAACAATAGACTGGGAAAGACTAGAGCTCTCTTCAAGAAAATTAGAGATACCAAGGGAACATTTCATGCAAAGATGGGCACAATAAAGGGCAGAGTTGGTATGGACCTAACAGAAGCAGAAGACATTAAGAGGTGGCAAGAATACACAGAATTATACAAAAAAGATCTTAATGACCCAGACAGCCACAATGGTGGGATCACTCACCTAGAGCCAGACATCTTAAAGTGAGAAATCAAGTAGGCCTTAGAAAGCATCATTACGTATGAAGCTAGTGGAGGTGACGGAATTCCAGTTGAGCTATTTCAAATCCTAAAAGATGATGCTGTGAAAGCGCTGCACTCAATATGCCAGCAAATATGGAAAACTCAGCAATGGCCTCAGGACTGGAAAAGATCAGTTTTCATTCCAATCCCAAAGAAAAGCAATGCCAAAGAATGTTCACACCACCGCACAACTGCACTCATTCCGCAAGCTAGCAAAGTAATGCTCAAAATTCTCCAAGACAGGCTTCCACAGTACATGAACCGAGAGCTTCCAGATGTTCAAGCTGGATTTAGAAAAGGCACAGGCGCCAGAGATCAAATTGCTAACATCTGTTGGATCATAGAAAAAGCAAGAGAGTTCCAGAAAAACATCTACTTCTGCTTTACTGACTACACCATAGATCTGACTGTGTAGATCACAACAAAGTGGAAAATCCTTCAAGAGATGGGAATACCAGACCACCTGACCTGCTTTCTGTGCAAACTGTATGCAGGTCAAAAACCAACAGTTAGAACCACACATGGAACAATGGACTGGCTCCAAATTAGGAAAGGAGTATGTCAAAGCTGTCTATTGTCACCCTGCTTATTTAACTTATAGGCAGAGTACATAGTGCAAAATGTCGGGCTGGATGAAGCACAAGCTGGAATCAAGATTGCCGGGAGAAGTATCAATAAACTCAGACATGCAGATGACACCACCTTTAGGGCAGAAAAAGAAGAAAAACTAAAGAGCCTCTTGATGAAAGTGAAAGAGGATAGTGAAAAAGTTGGCTTAAAACTCAACAGTCAAAAAACTAAGATCATGGCATCCATTCCCAGCACTTCACGGCAAACAGATGGGGAAACAATGGAAACAATGAGAGACTTTATTTTTGGAGCTTCAAAATCATGGCAGATAAGTGACTGCAGCCATGAAATGAAAAAACACTTGCTCCTTGGAAGAAAAACTATGACAAAGCTAGACAGCATATTAAAAAGCAGAGACATTACTTTGCCAACAAAGGTCAAATTACTTTGCTAGTCAAAGCTATGGTTTTTCCAGTAGTTATGTATGGATGTGAGAGTTGGACCACAAAGAAAGCTGAGTGCCAAAGAATTGATGCTTTTGAGCTGTGGTATTGGAGTATGGACTCTTGAGAGTCCCTTGGACTGCAAGGAGATCCAACCAGTCAATCCTAAAGGAAATCAGCCCTGATACTGAAGCTCCAATACTTTGGCCACCTGATGTGAAGAACTGACTCCTTGGAAAAGACCCTGATGCTGGGAAAGATTGAAGGCGGGAGGAGAAGGGGACAACAGAGAATGAGATGGTTGGATGGCATCACTGACTCAATGGACACAAGTTTCAGCAAGTTCCAGGAGTTGGTGAAGGACAGCAAATTCTGGTGTGCTGCAGTCCATGGGGTCGCAGAGTGTCAGCACGACTGAGCAACTGAACTATGTGTGTGTGTGTGTGTGTGTGTGTGTGTGTGTGTGTGTATATATTTGACCTTCATCCACTGTTCCTGGCTCACAACTTTCCCAAACCCTTAAACTTCCTGAGTGATAAAAGCAGTGAGATAATATTTTTGGTCTCTTTTCCTCAGCTCCTGAAAACACATCAGGGTAGGTGACATTTGGATCCCACTCCAAGGTGGGGGCTGGCTGCCAGGGGAACTAGCCATGTGATTAGAGGACTGTGACGTTCAGCTCTACCCACTATACCACCCTGACATCCAGAGAGGGGAGAGGGAAGAGAAGCGGGAGACTCCCTGTGGCCAATGATTTAATTAACCACGTCTACATAATAAGGCCTCCATAAAACCCCAGAAGGACAGTTTCAAGAGCCTACAGTTGGTGACCACGCACAGATCTGAGGACAGTGGCGCACTTGGGAAGAGCATCATGGAAGCTCCATGCCCCTCCCCCAAACCCTACTCTCCACACATCTCTGTCATCTAGACGTTTATCTGTATCCTTTAATCATCCTTTTATAATAAACCAGTGACCCAGTAAGTAAACTGCTTCTCTGAGTTTTGTGAGGTGTTCTAACAAATTTATCAAACCCAAGGTGCGTGAGGGTGGGAGTGTCATGGGAACCTCTGATTTATAGGCAGTCAGAAGTACAGCTTAACAACCTGGGCTTGAGGCTGGCTTCTGGCACCTTAAGTGGAGAGAGGTCTTCTAGGACTGACTCCTTCAACTATAGGATTTGATTCAACCTACAGGGTAGACAGTATCAGAACTGAGTTGAACCCTCAGGCACCCTGCTGGTGTTGTTTTGAGAATTACCTGTTGAGACATGAGGAAGCTTCCCAATACAGACACATGTTGGAATTGAAACCCTTTACATCAGAGGAAGAAAACACCATTAATAAAACCATAGTAATTCACTTCCTTGAGAAAAACCATCATACCCATGATTTTTAATACCAGTACCAAAATAAACTGAAAAGACCATTTTAAAATGCAAAAAGCCTACACACTAATTATTGTTAAAATGAAAAAAGTGTTAATGAGAGCAATACATTCTGACATGTTTAACAACACACAAGTTTTAGACATTTCTACAGTTAACATCTGACACTCTGGAGTGGACAGATGCATGTAACACTGTATATAGTAAGGGGGCCAAAATATAACAGCATGAATACAAAATATAACTGCCACAAATATTACTTTTCAACAGAAGTTATGAGAAAGGGAAAAACATTCCATCAAATACAACAAAATGTTTGCAGACACTTTGTAAGGAAAAATTAAATCTAATTTATCTCCTATGTTTTAAGAATCAATGTTTAGACACATCAGAATTTTGCTCAGTAATAAGATTATAATCCTCGTGACTCCATTTCAACATGCTCCATGATAGTGAGATTCTGGGTTAGCTCATAAGTCTGATTATCAACAGGGGTACACCGGTACATACTGTAGGTTACCCCAAAGCTTGGGGGCAACAGAGATGTTACTAATGCATATGTTATCTCTAATGCCATTGCCAAGTACAATTCTTTTCCTTTTACACCTTCAACAGCACTCCTTCTCACTGTCCTCCAATATCAAATCCTTTCCATTTTCATTAGCAGGATCACTGCTAAGTCACTTCAGTCGTGTCCGACTCTATGTGACCCCATAGACAGCGGCCCACCAAGCTCCCCCATCCCTGGGATTCTCAAGGCAAGGACACTGGAGTGGGTTGCCATTTCCTTCTCCAATGCATGAAAGTGAAAACTGAAAGTGAAGTTGCTCAGTTGTGTCCGACTCTTAGCGACCCCATGGACTGCAGCCCACCAGGCTCCTCGGTCCATGGGATTTTCCAAGCAAGAGTACCGGAGTGGGGTGCCACTGCCTAGGATCACTAGACAAGTTAAATGTAAGAAATATGCAGCTGCTTAAGGCAAAATGCAAAACAGGAAGCAACACGTCCAATGGCAACTGAATAAAAATTTTTCAAGGAAAAAACTTTGATTTAGGACTCAAGGTACAGAAAACACATACCATAATTCTTTCCCTTATATATTCATCAAGCTATCAAATATTCATCAGGAAGATGGAGAAATTAAATGTGAAGAAATCTGACTTCAGACTTTCCATATCCATAGACCACCTAGTGATAAACTGAGACCTCTTATAATAATTGCTCTGTCTTAACGTGACAAGAAGCCAAGTTGGTTGAGGGCAGTCTGTAAGGTAAAAAGTACAGAAAGGTGGCGAGAAAGCAAAGTGGAGAAATTTAAGAGAGAAGCAAAAAGATTTGTCTCTGAAAGGTCTAGCTGTCCAGATCCCAGTTTCCACAAAAGTTTATTCACTGATTAACAAAAATTTCAATGTCTGCTATGTATCAGGGACTGTTTAAGTTACTAGGAAACAGCTGTGAACAAAACAGACAAAATTCCTGGTCATCATAAAGCTTAAGTTCTTGTATACTTATAGCATTCACACTGTTGTACAGTAGAGACCAAGAGAAGACTGTAAAGCAATTACCCTCCAATTAAAAATATATTTGCTAAAGTTTAAGTTTTACGAAAGAGACAAATGAGGTGATTTCTAATAAGTATACTAGGAGGTTAACCAGTGTTGTGAAGAAAATGGAAGTTGGGGGAAAAGGACTGAAATTTCAGAGGCAGCAGTCAGGGAAGCCTCCCAGGGAAGATAACCTGTGAGAAAATACCTGCAGGAGGTACATTCGCTAATCCAGCAAATCTAGAGAAAGTAATCCAGGAAGAGGAAATAGTGCAAAGGGCTTGAGGCTTATTTGCAGAGAAGAAAGGTTGCAAGAGTTGCTGGAATGAGACAGAGAAGAAAGAGAGAGAGAGAGTGTGTCTAAAAATGGGGGAAGTAGGTGTGGGGTAGAGAGCAGAAAGAGCCTATAAAACTGGCTTTTACTTTGAGCAACACAGGGAATCACTGGAGGAGTGAGTAGCTACTACTGAGTGGAGCAGCTCCTATTCCGAGAACAATCTGTAAGCAAGGCTACAAACAGAGGATCACGGCTTGGACCAGGGTGATGACAGGTGGCCAGATTCTGAATATATTTTGAAGACAGAGCCAGTGAGAACGAAGTATAAGAGAGAAAGGAGAAAACCGAGGATGACCAAAGCTTTGGACACAGCAAATATAAATGAACTTGCTGGGTCCAAAGTCCTAAACCAACATGGGAGAGAGAGAGAACAGATTTGAGAGGCTTGCTCAGATTAAGCCTCACTGAGTTTGAAAGACTACACATTCAAGGGAAAATGCTACAGAGGCAGCAGCTGGATATGAGAGTCTAGGGTTCAGGCATACAAGAAGTTATCGTACAGATTTAACCTGAGATTCTTATCTGACCCTGTGTCTTTTCAAGGGATCAACTTCGGGGTCCCTTGTTGTTCTTCTAAAGGGCAGCTGATTCGGTACAAGAGCAGCACTAAAATAATGTGCTAGGTGGTGCTGCCTTAATTCTAGGGACATCATCATCTATCCAGTGGGAAAGGCAGACCATGATGAGAACCAACAGAGCTCCCAGAAAATAACCTGGCACTGAACTGCAGACATCCCAGAGATAGGCACCCGTTTAACCACACCGCTGCCTCTACCATCCGGGTACCCACTCCCAGATTCCTTTCCTCCTGGCTTCGGCACTGCAGTCCCCAACGTCCCCTCACCACGCAAGAGAATACGACTGAGGTGAAACTTACACCCAACAGTCACATAAAAGGCACTTTCTTAATACTGTGGAAACTTCAGCTTTAGCCTTCTCAATACTGAATCTTCATTCCCATTTTAAAATGCTGGCCTGAGGTTGAGATTTTTTATTTAAATTTCAATTGGGAAAGTCTCACATTTTATACTTAGTATAAATTTTATGCATAGTATACACTTTGGAGATGATTTTTTTTTAGTATATATGCTGCCAAACCGAGTAATAAGATGGCTTTATTAAATGTCTAAATCGGTAAGCCATAATATACCATATCTAATGAAATCTGGAAAGCATAAGGCAGACAGAAAGGGAGAAGATTAATTTTCAATACATGTAGACTTCTGCTAACCCAACACAATGTAAACAACTAAAAGTTAACATATTTCAATGGTATTTACAAATCAGGATAAGACTATCCAACAAAGACAGGACCAAACTCTTTCATACAACTGTTTAGAACCATATTATACAGTGAAAACTCAAAAATACTTGCTGGTAGGAAAGAGAATCCACAGTACCAAGAACCAATCAATTCTTAGCCCTAAGAACCTAGAAACTACGGAACATGTGGGAATGGGGACTTGACTTTGCTCAGTTATAAGAATTCAAAGAGGCAAAAAGATAGTTACCAAAAAAAACTCAATATATGGAAAGAAAGACAAACATCAAGAAGACACAGTAGTCAGAAATGCAAGAAATAACAGCCATAAAGACAAAGATATACTGACAGGTCTATTGTGCATGTCAAGGGGAAAAAATATTTCAAAGCAGTTCTCATCATTAGATTCACTAACTTGAAGAAACAGTAACCCCAAAGAGGTTAAAAAAATCACTGCAATCTAGTTTCTTACCTTCTATAAACATACAGGTACTATAACACCACCTTACAGTTAATATTAATATATTACACTATTGCCTGCAAAAATAATCCTAACAGTGTTCTAAAAGGCAGATGGGTAGTTAAAGGACAATCACACCTAGATACAAAAGATCACATAAGTTTCCATTTGTATGCAATATTCACAATAATAGTCACTGAGACAGAAGCAGACTGCTGATTACTGGGGTCTTGGAGGTGTGGAACAACTGCTTAAGTGGGTAATGGGTTTCTTCCGGGATGATGAAAATGTTCAGAACTAGATGGAGATGATGGTTGCAACACTGTGGATGTGCTAAATACCCCAAAATTGTTCACTTTCAAAACGATGAGTTTTATGTTATATGAATTTGACCTCAATTTTTAAACATTCAAAAAAAAAAAACAACCCCCCTTCTGTATCTCCGGGTTTTAAAAAAAGAAAAAACACTCACACCATATGTGGTACCTCAATTTGGGGAGAGAAAAAGAATCGATGGGCTGTAATGGGACAGCACAGACGACTGAACACAGCTCAGTGTGCTTTTGTTCCTTGTCCTCAGGACAGGAGAAAACTGGAGCTAACGTTTCCTAAGGGCTGTGTCTGTGTCTTGTGCAGAAGGGCTCATCTGCTGGGACTTTCTTGGGGGGCCAGGACAAAGCTAAAACAAAAAAACAGATTTCTTGAAATCTACTCTTTGGACTTGTAGGTTCATAAGTTATGTACTCCATACTCTTGGGGCTATATTCAGGAGGATAAACAAAATTAATTGGTACTGGGAAATACACACACATACCACACACACAGCCCAAGCCATGTTTAAGGCATAGCTATTACTCTACACGAGATTTAACTTTAGCAGTCACTCAAAACTTTCTTTACAAAACTGAATGTCAAAGCAAGCACCCAACTGGGATGACCCAGAGGGATGGTATGGGGAGGGAGGTGGGAGGGGGGTTCAGGATGGGGAACATGTGTACACCCGTGGCAGATTCATGTTGATGTATGGCAAAACCAATACAATATTATAAAGTAATTAACCTCCAATTAAAATAAATAAATTTATATTTTAAAAAAAGTAAGCACCCAATCCAAATTATTTAAATTTATATAATTAAAATAGCTAATCTACTCAACAGCGATGGGGGGCATACAAAAAACTGCTTTCATTAACTACATCATAAATAATTAACTCACAAGATCAGTAACTGGAGAAAATCTTACTCTCACAACATGGCTCTGTCCCTTAACAGCTCTGAGCCAGTAACTGAGACTATTATCCAGCATTTCCTTAGGAAAGTACCAAAACACAACACACACAAATCATAATCTGAACTATGGAACCAGCTGGCCACATGAAATCAGTTTCACGAAGTTTGCAAATATTCACTACAAGACATTCACAAAAAATTAACATCAGCGTTTTCAAGGTCAGTATTATGTCTGTTCAACTTCTTGGAGTCACACATTTTTGTGATATTTTTAACTTCTGACTGAAGCTTCTACCATCACAAGACGCTCACACTGTTTACAGACACTCCGAAGCTGCAGCTGGCACTCCTCAGTCACATCTTGTTACAATAAGCAGAGTAGCAGTTTTAAACTGCAGGTATATATTTTACTACAGATATGTAAAAAACTCTGCTATAACTTGACATTTTTCTCTCTAAAGATGGAAAGACACATGCACAATGAAATGGAGGCAATACAGGAAAATGTTACGCCAAGATCACAAAGTCAGAGGTTCTTATGCATGCGCACACACTGCCAGTAGCAGCTACCATGCTGAATGAACTAAAGGCTAAATAATGTGACCTTCCTTGTATCTTTCATGTTACTTTTAATATCTTTTCCCAACCCATTCAAAGGACAAGATCACAAACTCAGAGGTTCTTATGCATGCACGCTGGGAGTGTACTATCATGCTGAATGAACTAAATGCTAAATAATGTTACCTTCCTTATATCTTTCACGTCATTAATATCTTTTCCCAACCTATTCAAAAACACAGAAACTTACCCACACAAGCATTGAGGAACAGCCAGTCAGTCTTTTTCATCCTATTTTTAATTTGCTTTAGTTTTTTGAAGTCCACTTCAAGTTCCTCCTTGCTGCCAACAGCACCAGCCAGCTCAATCCTCTGGAAGTCCATTTTCACCTCCGAGTCCCGTTTCGCAGTCGGCGGCGATCTTCTCTGGCTGTTGCCACTGCTACAGCTCCCTCTCCATCGAGCTCTGTCTTGCTCATTAATTATTGAAGAAGCCTCTTCAGTCTCTGCGAACTCAATTGCTTCAATATTATTAGGTCTGGGATGATCGCAAACAACACATTTTTTAGCCTTGGCCCAGTTTTCATATGTGCAAATAGAACAAGTCCAATGCTGGGTCCTTGTGTTCAGTTTATTTCTATCATTGTATTCCTCACAAGGATCAACAGAAAAAGCAACTGGTCTTGAGCCAGATCCTGAGGATTGAGGAGATTCTGTGGGACTCCTGGTCCTACGCTGGGATAAGCACTGAGTGCATCTGATTGCTCTTGGCCAGTTCAAATACGTGCACATGTGGCATGACCATTTATTGGCATTTTCCATGCTATATGAAGATTTAACCCTTGGTCTTGCACTAGAGTCTGGACAGATCAAAGGACTACTTCCTCCTTCGGTGCTGGAAGGATCCCAATCTCTACCAACATCACTTGAACCACTTTTAAATGGATCTTCTGTAATAATTGTTCCACTAGGTCTCTGGGCACGACACATAGTACACTTGATTGCAGACGGCCAGTTTTCATACGTACAGTATTCACAAGCCCACTTAATTCCACGTTCTGACATTGTGCACTTCTTGAAGTGAGTTATGTCAGGCAGGAAGCTATAAATAATTAGGACATGGTTATTAAAACAATAGGTACATAATTTCACCCCTGAAAACATGCCCAAAATATAAAAGTAACCTTCAACTTATAAAATATCAATTTCTCAAGATATGCATGTAACATTTCATACTGAAATCTTTTTTTTTTTAATTTCCAGAGAGACACTGAAGATAGTTCCCAAAGAAAAATCTTAGACCTGGGGATTTAATGAAAATGTACTTTGGAATGCAAGAGAGACAGGCAAAAGGAAGTTTGTTCTAAGAGAGAAGGAGGTTAGAGCAGGAAGCCTCTCACAGAAATGTTTCATCTCAGTCAGGTCATCACCATCAATTTAGAAAAATAACCAGTAATTAAAAGATTCAAAGGTAAGGGATAGAACACAAACCATGTATCTTAAACACATAACATTCTTAAATTATGAGCAACAGACTGCTATGCTATTGAGGCATAGTACCACAATGTTTGATTCACTAAAGAATTCAGAAGATCAAACAGTCAACTCTATCGCTCTTCCTAAGGGAGAAAAGCAGCCTAAATGTGCTAACTACCCACTGCTCTTAATAAGCACAGGTAGAAAAGATGTTGAGGAGTAATGCTTACAATTAACAAAGTAACAATGTGAAACAAGATAATGTTCCTGGCCTATATCCTCAAAATCTTGCTGTCTAGAGTACAAAAAATAAAAACTGCACATTACCTACTCTCAGGACAACCAATCAACGAAACATCCCTGCGATAACCACTAGCATAATCACTCCAATATAATTTTGAATATTTATACTCAAAATATTCAATATTTAAAATGCACTCAATTACATTAACTATTTAAAAGTTCCTAGGATTCTACACTGAACTTACTAACACTACAATACTATGAAGACTTTATTATTTAATGACAACCAATTTATAAATGAAGCAACTTGCACAGCAAATGTAATGATTTTTTTGAATGGCTTGAATTTAGACATTGGCCACGAAAGCCAGCCTTTCCTTTTTCTTAAATCCCTTTCTCAACTAAATGTATATTATTCTGCTACCTATGTAAAACCAAAAAAGTGAAAGAAATCTAGGGAAAGTAACAGAAGTTTTTCCTTCTCTTTCTCAAGGATTTTTCCTTTTGAACCTGGAAAGCAAAATCTTTCACTTTACAAGTATATTATTACGTCCCTGCTTGCCAAGTCCTCACTCCTTTTAATAGCGTAGACTTTGTTAAGAGGACAATTCACTATAAGAGAGCCTACTATTTAATAGCTAAAATAAAAATCACACTTACTAAGATTTTAGTTTCCACGCTATAACCTCCACCTTGTACATGGTCAGAATGAAAGCACAGTTTATAAATCAGAACAAAGACAAGACTCAGTCGTCATGGTAGCTCAGATTCTGACTTCCTCAGGAGATACTGCAAAATGTGGTAAGTGGTTCTGCAGAATTGTGAATAGCTATTCCTGTAAATGAGACCAAAACTGAATTTCACTTGAAGCCTGCTTCTTTATCCAAAAGTTTCTTTTTTTTTAAAGGCTTTATTTTTATAAATTCTCTATTCTAATCCTATTCATTTAATAATGGACTCCGATCTTTAGAATCTTAACATAGCAAAAAGTCAGCTGATTGGGTTGGTCAGTCAAGTTAGGTACAGGAAAGATATTTTTCCCCGAAAACCTTAAACATATGTGTGTATGCACTATTATCATTAATCTTAAGTTGGTAGTAGGGCTTCCCTCATAGCTCAGTTGGTAAAGAATCTGCCTGCAATGCAGGCGACCCCAGCTCAATTCCTGGGTCAGGAAGATTCCCTGGAGAAGGGATAGGCTACCCAATCTAGTATCCTTGGGCTTTCCTTGTGGTTCAGCTGGTAAAGAATCCGCCCGCAATGCGGGAGAACTGAGTTCTATCCCTGGATTGGGAAGATTCCCCTGGAGAAGGGAGAGGCTACCCACTCCAGTATTCTGGCCTGGAGAATTCCATGGACTGGCCGCAAAGTCGGACACAACTGAGTGACTTACAATTTAAGTTGGTAGTACTAATAAGTCAATTCCTACCTGTATTACTTATTATTATTGCAGAGGTAAAGATGGTATAAACCAAGTTAATAGAAAAAAGCAAATATATATATATATATATATATATATATATATATATATATATATATAGTGCTAAAGAGTCAGACACAACTGAGCGACTTCACTTTCACTTTTCACTTTCATGCACTGGAGAAAGCAATGGCAACCCACTCCAGTGTTCTTGCCTGGGGAATCCCAGGGACGGAGGAGCCTGGTGGGCTGCTGTCTATGGGGTCGCACAGAGTCGGACACGACTGAAGCGACTTAGCAGCAGCAGCAGCAGTACTTATATTTAACTTTGAAATCCTTTCTCATTCAGCAGCTTTATTTTTCTCAAATCCAGGTAATTTATATTTATCTACTTAGATTTTTAAATTTAGTTTGCACCTACTGATTATACACAATCTGAGAGCAATCCAAAAGTGTGCTGAAGGGCAAAGGCTAAGATCGTAAAAGCATCCATAAAATGGGCAATTGAGATTTAATGGCAACTTTCATATTCATTAGGCGGTTTCTTCCTTTGGTTTCTCAGGAATGAAATATAAATTACTTGCTCATGCTACTGGAAACTAAAATGAGCAAACAGAAACTTAACATGACAAGAACAAATGACATAATGTACATATCCAAGGATAGGTAATCTCAAGATTTCATTTAAAACATTCACATTCAAAAATTCAAGCCTGCTTTGATAAGTATTTCTTTGATATAGTCTCAACTAAACAGTTTGTGGCCTTACGTTACCTTAGCTAATATTCAAGGAATTAATGCTGTGCCAGCATAACTTAAATGTCCATGTCTCACAGAAAACAAACAAAAGACCCTGCCATTAAAAAATAAAAAGTCATCATGTGAGCCTGGTAAACAGCCTGTATGTTCTGTGTGCCTAGTCGCTCAGTCGTGTCCAACTCTTTGTGACCCCATGGACTGTAGCCCGCCAGGCTCCTCTGTCCATGGGATTCTCCAGGCAAGAATACTGCACTGGGCTGCCATGTCCTCCTCCAGGGATCTTCCCAACACAGGGATTGAACCCAGGTCTCCCGCACTGCAGGCAGATTCTTTACCGTGTGAGCTGCCAAGAAAGCCCGGTACATAGCCTACTCCTCCCCACATTCAGGTAACTAAGCAACACCAAAACCAAACTCAAGAATTCTGAAGTAAGTGCATTATATTAGACAATGATACATATAGTATATACTCTATTGAGACATTGTAGGAATAGTTTTTTCATAACTGGAAGTTAAAATTCAGTTTTAACTACAGGGGAATTTGTAGTGTATTTACAATTTTGAGTAATTGACCTCAAAATAGATATATTTCTTCTGTAGTGTTCAGTAATGCTTCACAAGTATGGTCTAGTTTACTATTAAACATGACAGTATAAAAAATGTTTACTTATGAGCCCCTCCCTTTCACTAACCACTGACCCATGCATCATAATACTCATAGTTTTATTAGTGTTTGAACTTAGAAGTATATAATTAAAAAGCAGTTGTGAACTTAATACTACAAACTTTTTTACAAAGTTAAAATCTTAGAATTATCTGAGAGAATCATCTGTACCTGTGGTAACAGTAAATAGAATGGAACAGTAAAAATAACATCAGTTCAACTACATGATTTTGCATTACTGAGATGACATTAACACTGAGTACACTTTTTCTACCAAAGTCAAAACATCCCAAAAAGAAAATGAAATTATTTTTAACAGCAACCAGCTCTAAGAGTTAATACTGCACACTGACATAAAACCATTATTAAGTATCTTTCAAGTAAACATATATTCAAATACCCAAGTAAATTTAATTTACAAGCCTAATTTTGCATAAAACACAGCTTTCCAAATTATATCCAGTGAATCATACTTCAGCTAACTGGTACACAAAGTAACAATAAAATCTATATAATAAGTGCCCCTTCAAGGGGCATGAGACAACTACTAATCTTAAATATTCCTTGGTTGAAATGCAATACCAGCAGTTCCCATCTTGTGGACCAAAGAGTCCACAAATCTATATATCAAACCCTACCTGCAGACTGAATAATGTCTCCAAGTATATTAACCATTTTCTAGTATTAAATTCACCAACTGCTTTCGATATACTTCCAAGTTCCAACACTAATAAAACTCAGTATTATGATGCCTGAGTCAGTGGCTAGCAAAAGGGAGGGGCTCCCAACTAAACATTTTTTATACTGTCATGCTTAGCAGTGAATTAGACCATACTTGTGAAGCATTACTAACACTATGAAGAAACGTATCTATTTTGAGGTCAATTACTCAAAATTGTAAATACACTACAAATTCCCCCAACCACCTACTAAAACCCTCTGAACTAGAAGGAGAACTAGAGAAGTGAAATGGTCCTCACCAAATACAAACTCCTTGAGAAACAAACTGACAGAAACTTAACTGCCATTTAGTGTCAAATGACAACCAGTTATCCAAAGGAAGGTCTAAGATATAAGTTTTACATTAGCTTTATTAGTAAGCCTATATTTAGTAATACAAATATCAATTTTTAATGTAAATTGTTAATGTAGTTATTAATTAACATAAACCTGTGCAGATTTACAAATGCTCAGAAAGCATTTTAGGGGAATGAAGATGAAAGCTAAAACTAGAAGGATACTCCAAGCATGTTGAATTTTCAGGTTCTATTGAAGTATTAGCACAAGGTAATTCTGAACGGCAATATTTATATTTTTAGAAAGTACTATGCTTAACTCCTGAGCTCCAAGCTCCACACAGTCATTTCCTCTTTTCCCCTCAGCATCTTTCTACATCACTGTCTTCCTCATAACAGTCAACAGAAAAAACAACTGGTCTTGAGCAAGATCCTAAAGCATGAAGCATGAAGATATGGCGGACCGTCTGTCTACAAATCTCACCTCATTGCAGGACTCCAGCAGCTTGTCACATTCCACATTTAACCTCTTATCGTCCACCTACAACCAACCCCAGCCTGACTTCTCTCTCCGGTTTCCTTACACCACTAGGACTACTGGACCCAGCACAGCAGCTCAGACTCATCGTGAAGTCCGCCTTCACCCCATAGATTCTTTCTAGTGGTTTCTGTACAATCAGTTTTCTTTCCATTTCAGCAGCCATCAACCCTTTTTCCGTTCAGGTCAGAACTACTCTAATAGCCTCCTAAGCGCCTTCCCTTTTTAAATCCATCCAGCTCACCGTTACCAAAATAGTCCGAATAACAAGGCCCTCTTTCTGAAACTCTTCTGTAACAGCACAAACTCTCAGCTCCTTCCCAACACACAAACAGCACACACCCCAGACCCACTCATGTACTACCACCCCTCCACAATATACACATGAAGATATCACCTGAGAAAAACAAGCACAACAGACATACACACTCAGTCTGGGCAAATCCTACCCATCCTTTAAAGTTCAAATCTCATCTGTCATAAAGTTTTTCAAATCATTTCAAGTATATACACTCCAAGCAACCACAACACTTCTATCCACATTTGGCACCTACTGTATGTCTTCTTGGGTCTCGTTTCTGGAACACTGATTTGTGGAACACTGAGCCATATCATTTCCTACACTCGGTTTTCAATCAGAGCTTCCCAGGTGGCACCAGTGGTAAAGAATCCACCTGCCAATGCAGGAGACGCCTGGGACTTCAGTTCCATCCTTGGGTCAGGAAGATCCCATGGAGTAGGAAATGGCAAGCTGCTCCAGTACTCTTGCCTGGAAAACCCCATAGACAGAGGAGCCTGGCGGGGTACAGTCCACGAGATTGCAAAGAGTCAGACAGGACTGAGTGAGCATAGCAGAGCCAAGCTGTCAAGAACTTTGGCTCAGAGATTCTAATGGTATGGAATGGGGACCAGTCCTATGTTTAGAAAAATCCAGAGAGGAGACCATGTTGAGTGACCTGAACAGAGAAAAGAGTGGAACTTTTGAGCAATTTCAGGAAAAACAGGAGAGATTATAGAGGATGGGATCCACTCCTGTAGCAAGGCCTCAGTAGACAGTGCCTACCGCTAACAATTAGGTACCAAGCCGAAGGCACACATGAGCTGGTTAAGTGTTCCAGTCCTGAGGTGGCAAGGGCGCAAGGGCACAGACTTCAGCGCTCATTAAACATCCTCTCAAAGTCCTAAATCTGTGTGAAATCACATATAAATGATTAAGAATCAGTAAGACCTAAAAAATATGCTGACCTTCCCCACAGAGTGACCTTCAGGAGATCACTGTTATCTATCTCATCTGTATACTAAACATATTTGCTAAGAAGATCCCTTCCAAGCAATGTGTTGGACAAAATTACTTTGGTCAAAATAATAGTTAAAAATAATAATAATTAACTAACACTGTCATGGTGACTTTGGCCTTACTGGCACCATGCCTTACTGGCAGTTACCAGTACAGCCAGTACATGTAACCTCATTCTACCAAACCGAAGTCCTTAAAATATAACAAAGAATATAAAGTGTACATTTCAGTAAGTCAACACTGTGTTAATCAGGAAAACTAATAAAAGCTACAATGTTAATGGTTTCTCTTAAACCACCAGATAACTAGTACCCCACTGATACATAAACACAAGGTTAATTTACAGTATATCACATCTCAAACACTAGTAAGGCTACTTTTTAAAATCTGACTCCCAGTCATTTCAGGAGAAATTCTACCTATTTACATACTAGGGCTTTATCTGTAACTTCACCAACTTCCTCTGCACTCTCCAGTTCTTCAACAGTAACAAAAAAGACAGGAGTGATAAACACAAGGACAGACAGACACACACAGACTGATCCTAAGGTACTGCAGAGCCCATCTTAGCATGCTTCCTATACAGTTTCAGACACGTCACAGGTCAATCTTGCACCGCATATTAGTCCTTATAAACAAAACTAATTTAATGTAACAACCTAGGACTAGTTACAGAAGGTCTACTACACACTCAGAAATGTACAAAGATGTATCTATTAGATAAAATATTGTCCTTATGCTCAGGACACCTGCAATTTAACTAGATAAAAGATGACTAAGGCTTTTCTTAAATACACACAGAAGTGGGGAGATTATTTTAAGAGTGCACATCAAGCCAGCATTTAAAATACAGTAAAACAACTGTATTTTGCAGAAGCTATGAACATGTTACTTCACTCAGAATTTGGTTTTTATCATCCTATCCATCCTCTCTTTACACTGAACAGATAAGTCCCAATTAACAATATCCACAGGAACCAAGCAATATCCATGGGGTTCTCCAGGCAAGAATACTGGAGTGGATTGCCATTTCCTTCTCCAGGGGATCCTCCCGACCCAGGGATTGAACCTGGGTTTCCCACATTGTGGGTAGATTCTTTACCGTCTGAGCTACCAGGGAAGCCTGGATAGGAACCAAAAGTCACGACCAAACCTAGCCCAACTAAAGGCCATCTTTTTAACCAAACACTATGTTTTCTGTGTGACAGAGAAAGAAAGGGTAGAAATTTTTAAAATAATCATTGAGTTCTGATATAAAAGTTGAAAAGCAGGCAGAAGCAAATGAATGAACTATTCCAGGGCAAAACCAACTCAGAGCTATTATAAAGACAAGTTATTCACAAATTTTATTAATAGTGTTAAGTCATCCAATCATTACTTTTCTCACAATTCCTACTATAATGAATAACAGGAAAATAGGGTGGTGATTTTGTGAGTTGCATTTTCATTGCTTAAGCAGGGAGAAACAAAGGACAACCTGGGAAGGAATGCCAAAGACAGCAGCAGCTTGAAAAGGGACTGCTTACCCAACTATGAGAGATGAATGAGTGTACAGGCCAACTCTGCCTATTTCACAGTTTTGCCAGGGTCAGCCTTGTCCAACTAAGAAAAGAAAACAGCTAACACGTAAGCATATACTATATGCCAGATTCTGTTCTAAGTACTGAATATATTATTAACTAATCTAATCCTCAGAACTCTATGAAACAGGTACTACTATTAATATAATCTCCAATTTTAAAGACTGGAAACAGGAAAAGCAAAGTTAAATAACTTTGCTGAAGTGACAAAACTGCTGTGTGGCAGAGCCAGGATTTGAACTTGGGCATTCTGGCTCCGAAGTCTGTACTAAACAGACAAGGTAATAAAAATACACTTATACTGCAGCCCATAATCACTTATTCCCATTATCCAGAATTTGGACAACTAATAAACTGTACTGAGTGACTCATTACACAGTCTTTCCTAGATAACTAAGAATAGACAATCTCTAAACAAGCAAACTAAACTTGAAAACACACACTTGGTCAAATTTTATTAGCTTTTTAAAGTTACACAGAATCTTCCCAAAGCTTATCTAGAATGAGAACTACTGCAAAATGGCTAAAAAGTAAACAGGACCTAAAAAGTTATTTCTAAAAACAAGATAACACTAAGTTTTCCATGTAAAATAGAATGGGGAAAAAAAAAGAAACACCTCATATATACATCATGGCTTTTGACTATAAAATGCTTTTTAAGTATTTTTTATTCTGGAGGCAATCCCTGGATAAGAAAATATAAAAGTCAGCTTGACTTCTCTTAAACCAATACACGTATCCAAACTACTAAAGAAATGAAGTATATCAATTAAAAGTACATCAACAGAAAACCTTCCATTTTCATTGAGACAACTGAAAGGGAAAAGTCTCCCCCAGTGACAGGCATGTGTGGATTTCACTACCTATCCAGGGCCTGGTATTAGGGCAAAGACTGTGAGACAGTAAATAAATCATTTTTATTGCTGAGAGCCTCAGTTTTCTCATCTGTGAAAAAACGAGTTACGATGATCTCCAGGGACTCCCTGGGTGGCACAGTGGATAAGAATCTGCCTGCCAATGCAGGGGACATGGGTTCCATCTCTGATTCAGGAAAATGCCACACGCCACTGAGCCCGTGAGCCACAATTACCGAGTCCATGTTCTAGAGCCCGTGTGAGCCCCTGTGCCACAACTGCTGAAGCCCTCACGCCTCAGAGCCCATGCACCACAACCAGAGTAGCCCTTGCTGTCTGCAAGCAGAGAAAGCCCCATGCAGCAGTGAAGACCCAGCGTAGCCAAAAACAAATAAATACAGCAGAGTGTGTAAAAACCCTCACTCGCAGAGTCTCACATTCTTCTATGTAAAGACTCACTTTAGGGGGCAGAGATAAATTGGATGCCTGGGATAGACCCATGCACACTACTATCCATAAAACAGACGGCTAATAAGGACCCACAACTGCACCGCACAGGGACCCTACTCAACACTCTAATAGCATGCTGTGTGCTCAGTCGTGCACAACTCTGTGGCCCCGTGGACTGTGGCCCACCAGGCTCCTCGGTCCATGGGATTCTCCAGGCGAGAATATTGGTGTGGGTTGCCATTTCCTTCTCCAGGACATCTTCCCAACCCGGGGACAGAGTCTTTAAAAAGATTCACTTTATTCATTTTGCAAATAAACACTTTTTAACTTTTCCCTGCTCCATCTGTGACAAACTCCAACAGTCAAGTCCAGATTTTAAAATATGCACTTAATATTAAGTTAATGATCACTTAATATACCTAAACAGTATCAAAATCCTATTTCTAAAACAAAGCTATATCAATAAATTCATATACAATACCAGCAATGAATTATTTGTGCCAAATAATATATCAAACCTGAATGCGACTGAGCTTTGAGATGTAACCACCAGTTTATAGGATCATAGGAGATAGAGACTCAAACTGATTCCATGGAGATGCAATCAGTAAATTCCTATGGGTTTGTGTATATTAAAACTTGTGCTTAGTTGCTCAGTCATGTCTGACTCTTTGCAATCCCATGGACTGCAGCTTGCCAGGCTCCTCTGTCTTGGGGTTCTCCAGGCAAGAATACTGGAGTGGGTTGCCATGCCTTACTCCAGGGGATCTTCCCAACCCAGGGATCAAACCCAGCTCTCCCGCACTGCAAGCAAATTCTTTACCATCTGCGCCACCAGAGGAGCCCATATTAAAACTTAAATATGTGATAAAAATTAAACACTGAACTGATATTACAAAGTTATTAAAATTTTAAGGTGTGATTAACAGTATGGTATCTATGTTTCTAAGAGTACTTCTCTCTTGAGAGACACATGCTGCGTTATTTACAGTATTATGTCTTGAATTTGCTTTAAAATAATCCACTGGGGAGAAGCAAGAAGAATATACATGAAACAAGACTGGACATGTGTTGCTAACTGGGTGATGGATTTACACGAGAATTCATTCTCCCAGTCTCTCTGTATGTGTATTTGTTTGAAATTTTTCACAATGAAAAGTTTTTAAAACCTATCAAGAAGGTAACAAGTGCTATTACAGACTAAGAATCAAGCCTTTAATTCTAAGACTAGATTGCCAAAACGAGAAAAGGAGCAAGAAGCAGTATATCATGTATTGTTAAGACTGTTATTCAAAACTTGGTCCAGGGTCCTGTGATATTCTACGAACTGTTTACTAGTCTACAGAGAAAATGAGTAATTTTATTAGCAATTTTAAAGAATAATTTTATGATTGCTGAAAATAGTAGTAAAACATCTGTGTGTGTGTTTGAGATGCAATGCTAAAACATTTGAAAAACCTAATCTTCTTTTTACAACTCACAGGTATGGTCCATTAGAGAGAGAAAACGTATCACAATATGAACCAGCTTCTCTCACGCTAAACCTGCAGATGAGCATCACACTTCAGAAAACCAAGACTGACTTAAATTGGAGTGAAAAAAATCCATCTTTTCAACATTTCTCAGGAACCCAGGCAAAAACCCTTAACAAAATAGAAACAAATCAAATCCAACGATGTATAAAAAGAATTCTACAGCAGAACTAAGTAGGGTTTATTCCAGATATGCAAGCTTAGTTCAATGTTCAAAAATCAATACACATAACACATCCTATCAACAGGCTAAAGAAAAAAAAATCACATCACCACATATATACATGAAGAAAAAGTATTTGATAAAATCCAACATGATTAAAAAAAAAACCAAACACTCAGCAGATTTCAGGGGAACCGTCTCAATGCAATAAAGAGCACGCACAATAAACCTGCACATCAACTCTACACTTGACAGTGAGAAACTAGACGCTTTTCAGCCAGTACCCATATTGGGCAAGGTGGTCACCTTCCACCGCTCCTTTTCAAAGTCAAACTGGAAATTCCTGCGAGTATTGTAAAATAAGAAAAGAAAGAAAAAGGATACAGATTGGGAAATAAGAAATAAAACTGTTTATATTCACAGATGACAGGATTGTCTACGAAGAAAATTCAAAAAAGAATCAACAAAACTAAAGCTATTACAGAATTATAACAGGATTACAGGATAAAGGTTAAGTAAGTCCATTGCTTTCCTATATACCAGCAATAAACAAATGGAATTTGAAATTTAAAACACATCACCATTTATATCAGCACCCCCAAAAACGGATTACTTAAAGTCAGAGAACTTGGTGTTCTGACTTCTTGCCTTACTATACAGCTACAGTGGGCCTCCCTGGTGGTTCAGATGGTAAAGAATCCATCTGCAATGCAAGAGACCTGGGTCTGATGTCCAGGTTGGGAAGATCCCCTGGAGAAGGGAATGGCAACCCACCCCAGTATTCTTGCCTAGCGAATTCCATGGACAGAGGAGCCTGGCAGGCTACAGTCCATGGGGTCGCACAGAGTCGGACACGCCTGAGCAACTTTCACTTTCATACAGTTACAGTAATCAAAACACTGATACTGGTGAAAGAATAAGTCAATGAAATAGAATAGAGAGCCCAGAAATTGACCCACACATACAGAGTCAACTGATATTTGACTTGAATAAGGAAAGGCAATACAATGGAGAAAAAACTCCTTTCAAAAAATTGTGCTGAAACCACTGGACATCCACATGCAAAAACAAAAATGGCTCACAAACCTCACACCCCTCACAAAAATTCCCTCAAAATGGATCACAGACCACATGTTAAATTGTTGTTCAGTTGCTCAGTCATGTCTGACTCTTCGCAACCCCATGAACCATGCAGCACACCAGGCCTCCCCGTCCTTCACCATCTCCCAGAGCCTGCTCAAACTCATGTCCACAGACTCGGTGATGCCATCCCACCATCAATCCTCCTCTGTCGTCCCCTTCTACTCTTGCCTTCAATCTTTCCCAGCATCAGGGTCTTTTCCAATGAGTCAGCTCTTCGTATCAGAGGGCCAAAGTATTGGTACTTCAGCTTCAGCACCAGTGCATCCAATGACTATTCAGGGATGACTTCCTTTAGAATGGACTGGTTTGATCTCCTTGATGTACAAAAGGGACTTTCAAGGGTCTTCTTCAACACCACAGTTCGAAAGCATCAATTCTTTGGGGCTCAGCCTTCTTTACAGTCCAACTCTCACAACCATGCATGACTACTGGAAAAACCACAGCTTTGACTATATAGACGTTTTGTCAGCAAAGTGATGTCTCTGCCTTATTTTTTTTTTTTTTTTTTGTCTCTGCTTTTTAATACACCACTTAGGTTTGTCATAGCTATTCTTCCAAGGAGCAAGGATCTTTTAATTTCGGGGCTGCAGTCACCATCTGCAGTGACTTTGGAGCCCAAGAAAATGAAATCTGACACTTTCCACATTATCCCCATCTATTTGCCATGAGGTGATAGGACCAGATGCCATGATCTTAGTTTTTTGAATGTTGAGTTTTAAGCCAGCTTTTTCCCTCTCCTCTTTCACCTTCATCATGAGGCTCGTAGAGCCTCTTCACTAAAATGCAGAGCTATAAAATTCCCAGAATATGAAAGGAAATTTTTGACCTTGACTGTGCCAATGACTTTTCAGTTAAAACCCAAAGACACTATCCATGAAAGATATACTTGATAAACTGGTTTTATTAAAATTGAAATTTTCTGTTCTACAAAAGACATGGTCAAGAAAATGACAAGACAAGCCAAAAAATAGGAAAAAACATCTGATAAAGACTGTTATCTAAACTATAAAGAGCTCTTAAAACTCAATAATAACAAAACACCCTAATTAAAACAAGAGCAAAGACCTGAACAGACATTTCATCATCAAAGAAGATATACAGATGGCAAACAGCATAAGAAAAAATACTCAACATTATACCTCATTAGTATGGGGTTGCACAGAGTCGGACAGGACAAGCAACTTAGCAGCAGCAGAGAATTGCAAATTAAGACTGCAATGAGATATGACCACACAGCTCTTAGAATGACCAAAATCCGTAACACTAACAACAAATTCTAGAAAGGATACAGATCAACAAGAACTTTCGTCCACTGCTGACTGGAATGAAAAGTGATACAACTAAGTTGGGAAGAGTTTGGCAACTTCTTCCCTTGTAGCTCAGTCGGTAAAGAATCCACCTCCATTGCAAGAGATAGGGGTTCAATCCCTGGTCTGGGAAGATCCCCTGGAGAAGGAAATGTCAACCCACTCCAGTATTTTTGCCTGGAAAATCCCATGGACAGAGGAGTCTGGTGGGCTACAGTCCACGGGGCCCCAAGGGTCAGACACAAGTTAGCGCCTAAACCACCACCAGTGTTTCATCGTTGTTCAGTCACTAAGTCATGTCTGACTCTTTGCGAATGGACTGCTCTGTCTATGGGATTTCCCAGGGAAGAATATTGGAGTGGGTTGCCATATCCTTCTCCAGAGGACCTTCCCGACTCAGGGAATGAACCCACATTTTCTGCATTGGCACACGGGTTACTTACCACTGAGCCACCAGGGAAATCCCTATTCTTGCCACATTGTTGTTGTTCAGTCGCTAAGTCATGTCCAACTCTTTGCAACCCCATGGACTACAGTAAGCCAGGCTCCCCTGTCCTTCACTATCTCCCAGAGTTTGCTCAAACTCATGTCCACTGAGGTGATGATGCCATCTTATCATCTCATCCTTTGTCACGCCCTTCTTCTGCCCTCAGGGTCTTTTTCCATTAAACAGGCTCTTACCATCAGTTCAGTTCAGTCGCTCAGTCGTGTCCGACTCTTTGCGACCCCATGAATCGCAGCACGCCAGGCCTCCCTGTCCATCACCAACTCCCGCACTCAGACTCACATCGCTCGAGTCAGTGATGCCATCCAGCCATCTCATCCTCTGTCATCCCCTTCTCCTCCTGCCTCCAATCCCTCCCAACATTAGAGTCTTTTCCAATGAGTCAACTCTTCACATGAGGTGGCCAAAGTACTGGAATTTCAGCTTTAGCGTCATTCCTTCCAAAGAAATCCCAGGGCTGATCTCCTTGCAGTCCAAGGGACCCTCAAGAGTCTTCTCCAACACCACAGTTCAAAAGCATCAATTCTTCGGCACTCAGCCTTTGTCACAGTCCAACTCTCACATCCATACACGACCACAGGAAAAACCATAGCCTTGACTAGGTGGACCTTAGTCGGCGAAATAATGTCTCTGCTTTTGAATATGCTATCTAGGTTTTCTTCCAAGGAGTAAGCGTCTTTTAATTTCATGGCTGCAATCACCATCTGCAGTGATTTTGGAGCCCAAAAAATAAAGTCTGACACTGCTTCCCCATCTATTTCCCATGAACTGATGGGACCAGATGCCATGATCTTCGTTTTCTGAATGTTGAGCTTTAAGCCAACTTTTTCACTCTCCACTTTCACTTTCATCAAGAGGCTTTTTAGTTCCTCTTCACTTTCTGCCACTAGGGTGGTGTCATCTGCATATCTGAGGTTACTGATATTTCTCCTGGCAATCTTGATTCCAGCTTGTGTTTTTTCCAGTCCAGCGTTTCTCATGATGTACTCTGCATAGAAGTTAAATAAGCAGGGTGACAATATACAGCCTTGACGTACTTCTTTTCCTATCTGGAACCAGTCTGTTGTTCAATGTCCAATTCTAACTGTTGCTTCCTGACCTGCATACAGATTTCTCAAGAGGCAGGTCAGGTGGTCTGGTATTCCCATCTCTTGAAGAATTTTCCGCAGTTTATTGTGATTCACATAGTCAAAGGCTTTGGCATAGTCAATAAAGCAGAAATAGATGTTTTTCTGGAACTCTCTTGCTTTTTCCATGATCCAGCAGATGTTGACAATTTGATCTCTGGTTTCCCTGCCTTTTCTAAAACCAGCTTGAACATCAGGAAGTTAATGGTGCACGTATTGCTGAAGGCTGGCTTGGAGAATTTTGAGCATTACTTTACTAGCGTGTGAGATGAGTGCAATTGTGTGGTAGTTTGAGCATCCTTTGGCATTGCCTTTCTTTGGGATTGGAATGAAAACTGACCTTTTCCAGTCTGTGACCACTGCTGAGTTTTCCAAATTTGCTGGCATATTGAGTGCCGCACTTTCAGGATTTGAAATAGCTCAACTGGAATTCCATCACCTCCACTAGCTTTGTTCGTAGTGATGCTTTCTAAGGCCCACTTGACTTCACATTCCAGGATGTCTAGCTCTAGATGAGTGATCACACCATCATGATTATCTGGGTCATGAAGATCTTTTCTGTACAGTTCTTCTGTGTATTCTTGCCACCTCTTCCTAATATCTTCTGCTTCTGTTAGGTCCATACCATTTCTGTCCTTTATCGAGCCCATCTTTGCATGAAATGTCCCCTTGGTATCTCTAATTTTCTTGAAGAGATCTCTAGTCTTTCCCATTCTGTTCTTGTCCTCTATTTCTTTGCATTGATCGCTGAAGAAGGCTTTATCTCATCTCTTCTTGCTATTCTTACCATATGACCGAGCAATTGTGCATCTTGGAATTTACTCCAAGGAGTTGAAATTATAGCTCCATACAAAACCCTGCACATGGATGTTTACAGCAGCTTTATTCATAACTTCCAAAACTTCGAAGAAAGCAAAGTTCAGAAGGTGAATGGATAAACTGTAGTACATCCAGACAAGAAAATATTTAGCACTAAAGAAAAATCAACTAACAAGCCATGAAAAGACATGGAGTAACCGTAAAAGCATATTACTAAGTGAAAGAAGCCAGTCTGAAATGGCTATATTCTGTTTGATTCCAAGTACACAACATTCTGGAAAAGGCAAAAGTATGGAGGTTAAAAAAAAAGATCAGGGGATGGTGAGAGGAAGGGATGAACAGGCAGAGGGGAGGATTTCTAGGGCAATGAAACTATTCAGTATGACACTATAATGGTGGATACATGTCATTATACATTTGTCAAAACCCATAAAATGTACGTACCAAAAGTGAACCTTAATGTAAGCTATGTACTCTGATTGGTAATTATGCATCATAGCAGACTCATCAACATAAGAAATGCACCACTCAGGTGCAGGATGCTGATGGTAAAAGAGGTTATGCATGTGTAGAGTGAGGAGTATAAAAACTTTACTTTCTGCTAAATTCTGTAGTGAACCTAAAGTGCTCTAAAAAATAAAGACTGTTTTAAAAACCTACTTCTTAACAATGTTTTTAGTCACTAATATCCAGGAAATATGTTCTTAAAAAAAAAAACAACAGTCCTCAGAATGACAGGAAGTTTTAAAAACTATGCAGCTTTTGATGTGAACTTATTAATAAAACTGCTTTAAAAAATAAAATGGGTTTCCCTGGTGGTCCTGTGGTTAAGAGTCCACCTTGCAATGCAGGAGACACGGGTTCGATCCCAAGTCTGGGAAGAGAGCACATGCCTCAGAGCAACTAAGCCCGTGCGCCACAACTCTGAGTCCAGCAGCCCTAGAGACCCATCAGAGCAAGAGAAGCCAGCACCACAAGAAGCCTGCACACCGCAACCTGAAAGCGGCCCCACAAAGCAACCAAGACCCAGTGCAGCCAAAGATACGTGAATAAACAGAACTGCAAAAAAAAAAATAATAATTAAAAATGAAATTTGAAATATGCTCACACCCAATATTTTAAATTTTTAAAAGACACTGAAATTAACATGAAGGGCTCCCACTAGCTAAATGTGAATCAACTCAAGCACCCACACAAAAATAGGAAAAGATTTTTGAAGTACTGACTAAAAGAAAACTCCGTAAGTCTCCAAACTAACAAATAAATAACGGAGAAGAAAAGCTCTTCCTTACAACAGAAATCAAATAAATGCAAAAGGACTAACTGGATTAAAAATTCACCATTTGGCAATCTTCCCACTAGAATAAAAAAAAAAGATCACGAGTGAACATTAAAACTAGTAGGTGAAAATTTGAGTATTAACAGGATATTTAAGTAGTCTCTAAGTATTTCCCCCAAATCATAACTGGTTATGTCACAAAGCCAGCAGACACCTTAACTAAATAATCAAAGTTAATCACACCAGGAAAAACATCATTTGCCTTTTGTTATATTGTTCTAAGAACAAAACTGTGTGATATTCTTGCCAAAAAGTACATCCTCTGACTACAATCATGAGAAAACATCAGAAATGCCGCATTAAGCGACTTTCTACAAAATTGCATGAGTGTGCTAAGTCACTTCAGTCGTGTCCAATTCTTTGTGACCCTATGGCCCGTCAAGCTCCTCTGTCCACAGGGTTGTCCAGGTAAGGATCCTGGAGTGGATTACCACGCCCTTCTCCAGGGGATCTTCCTGACCCAAGGATCAAATATCAGCATCTCTTCTGCATTGACAGGCGGGTTCTTTACCACTAGTGCCACTTGGGAAGCCCTAACTACAAAATTACTAATCCTATATTCTTCAAAAATGTATCATGAAAAATAAGGATGTTATCGTTCCAATTAAAGGAGCTTATAAAAAACAAGGCAATAGACTGCAACGCATGATCTCAGATTTTCTTTTATCTTTATAAAGAACATTAATAGAACTGGCAAAATTTAAGTAAGATTTATAGAATCTTATTCTTAAGAATTAAATCACACTATTAATTTCCTGACTTTGATACCTCTATTGTGGTTACACAGGAGAAAGCCAATACACACTGAAATATTTAGAGATTAAAGGGTATCAAGCCTGCAATTTACTTTCAGACAGTTCTGGTAGGAAAATATATTTGTATTTATATATGTCCAGGTGCGTGCGTGCTCAGTCGTGTCCTACTCTTTGTGACCCTGTGGACTATAGCCTACCAGGCTCCTCTGTCCGTGGAATTTTCCAGGCAAGAGTACTGGAGTGGGTTACCATTTTCTCCTCCAGGGAGTCTTCCTAATCCAGGGATCAAACCTGCATCTCTTGTCTCCTGCATTGGCAAGCGGAGTCTTTACCACTGAGCCACCTGGGAAGTCCACGAAACAGGTACACAACAGTCCTTCTATATGAGAGCAAATGTGGCCTCCTATATCCCAAATATTTCTCAAGATTTGTCAGTTCTTTCTACCGCTACCACCAAGTCTTAGTTCATTATTTCTCTCAACTATTTTATTATTTTAACTGGTCTTCCTACCTTCATACTTCACATCTCCACCAAAGTAATCTGTTAAAAAAAAAAAAAAATCTGGTGTTGCTATTCAGCAACTTTAAAAATGTCAACACCCCACTAAAGTTAAAAGTCTTAAAAAGAACATAAAAGATCCTTAACAAACACAAACACATGTGTGCATCAAGAATATCTGACAGTATTTTCCTTCAGTGATTTACTGCCTTTCACCAAAGCATTATTAAGGGAAAATGTACTGTACTTCACTTTGGGAAGATGAGCTCCATCTCTCGATATTTTAGAGAAGAATGCACTGCACTTCTGAGATGTGAGTTCATGTCCCTCTCCACCTGTTACTGAGCCGGGGATTTTGCCAAGTCCTTAAGACCCAAGGCTCTTCACCTGAAAAAATTATGATGTCTTACCTGTCTTTACTTGGGGGCTAATACCAATAATCTCAAGATCTACATCCTATAAATAATATGAACAAATGTCAGTTTGAATTAACACACCTTCGATTTTATATGAAGCTTCAGATCACAGAACATTTGTATTATTTCACTTCATCTTCAGAACTCTCAGGTACTTTCCAAACCTAGGGTACAGAATCCCTCTGAGGTACAAGTATCTTCATTTTTATGACAATAAATTTGTGGCTTCAGGAAAGGTAAAATGAACTTGCCCACAGTTTAGGAACTTGCCCAAACTTCAGGAAGTAAAGCCCAAATTCTGACTTCTATTTTTCCCAATTAATACACCACAGCCTTCCAGAGTTACAAAAACATTTTCACAGAACGAAATGCGACTATTAGATTACAAGATGGACTGACTGCATAGTCACTGTGTCTGGCTACCACAAGGCATTGCCACTACCTCCAGAGCAAGTCCCCAAATCTTAGTTTTTCTCCAGATTACCCTATCATGCCCCGCTTCCAAGCCACCAACCAACTCCCACGTGGATTACTATGTAACCTCCCCACTAATCTTGGTGCTTCTATTCTAGCCACCATCCCCGCATAGAAGCCAGATAGATCCCTTAGGAACGTAAACCAGGTTACCACATAAGGTCTTAAACCCTACTCACTCAGAATAAAATTAAGATTTCCCCAGTCTTTCTTGCAAATCTTTACATAAAAGTGGATTTCATTCTGTTCCTTTTACAAGCAAGCTCAGTCTCTCCATGAGAGTTTTCTAGGAGCACTCTCCTCCGCCTAGAATTCTCTCTCCCTAGATTTTCACATGGCCAGCTCTTGTCATCAAAAACTAGATTTAAATATGACCTCCTCAAAAATCTTCCCTCACCACACTGATGTCATTCTCCACCGCATCACCCTACTTTCATTACATTACTGGCAGAGTGCTTATCACCACCTGGGTTTGGTTTGGGTACTTGGTTGTTTGCTTCTGTTTTTTCCTTGTTTGCTCTCTCTATATACTAGAATGTAAATACAGATTTTAAACTTAATACAACATATAGCCTCATCATATCCCCTCCCCACACAGAGGCAACCCTTCCTTCTTCCTACCTGTAAAGACGATCCACACTGGAGAGGATCATTTCTCCTTTCTATTTTCCAGCTCCTCGACAATACTAGCTCTAAGGGAAAATGAGGAGTAAGGACTGGAGAAGAGTAAGGCACTCACAGCCAGGTGTTAGGATCGATATTCCAACCTCTACCACATGCTTAAGCCACACTATACCCTCTGCAGGTCCTTACATGGGACATGGAATTGTCACGTCTCCACCCCTTCATTACACATGGCTGCTTCTGCACACAATGCTCGCCCATCCCGCTTATATCTATGTGGGTACAGATGTGTATATATACACACATACACATACCTAGAAACCTTCTTCAAAGCCTAGCTGAACTGTGTCCACTCCTGTGCAACCCTTCTTGGTGCAACCACAATCTTGTGCTAAATTAATTCAGTCCTTTCTTTACCACTTCACAGTACTCTGTTTAGTGGATTAAGGTTTGTTTTGAATGATCAACTGTAAAAAAAGAAAAAAAAACTCATTTTAATGTCTCTATAAACAGAGCTTGCTATAAAACAGCTGCTCACTGATCATTTAGTCAACAAAAAGCAATTTACTATTCTACTGATATCGAAGGATAGTATTTCAAACAAAGATTAACCAAAGTTCTGCAAACTGCTATCATTCCCACGTTTAAAAACAAACTTTACCGTCATTAAATACCAAAAAATGAAGTTAATTACCCACCCCAATCAGAAAAGGATTTCAAAGTGACTTGTTAAAAGTTACAGAAATGATGTCTTGCCCTCAGAATTCCAATCTCAAGGATACTGCTGCAACCCTCAGTAGAACTCCATTTCTCCATCTGCAACGTCAGGATAATTTCTTCAGACACCCAGGGAATGCTGCCTTGCAGTAATCAATTTTAGTTGAGAATAATTATGTTACTAAAGCTAACTGAATTTCAGCAAATGATGCTGGGACTACTAGACAGCCATCTGCAAAAAGAGTAAAGTTGGATCTCTATCTCACACTATATACAAAACTCAAAATTATCAAAGAGCTAAATGTAAGAGCAAAAACTGTAAAATTTGTAGAAGAAATGCAAATCTTCTTGACCTTGGATTAGATAATGGCTTCTTAGAGATAACACCAAAAGCATAAATAACAAAAGAAAATAGATAAACTGGACATCAAAATTAAAATCTTTGTACTCCAAAGAACACCACGGACAAAGTGAAGAGATAACCTATGGAATAAGAGAAAGTATTTGCAAACCACTTGCAAATCATCTGACTTCTATCCAGAATATATAAAGAACTCTCATAATCCAACAATAAAAAGACAAATAATCCAATTGAAAAATGGGCAAAGGATTGTAATAGACATTTCTCTAAAACTACACAAATGACCGATAAGCACGTGAAAACATACTCAATACCATCAGCCATTAGAGAAATGCAAGTAAAAAACAGACGCCACTTTACTCAGACGGCTATAATAAAAAAGACAACAAGTGGTAATGAGCAGGTAGAGAAATGGAATCCTCATAATACACTGCGGGAAGAGAACAGTCACAAAGCCCCTCAAAGGTTAAGCACTGAGTCACCATGAAGTGAAGTCGATCAGTCGTGTCCGACTCTTTGCAACCCCAAGTACTGTAGCCTACCAGGCTCCTCCATCCATGGGATTTTCCAGGCAATAGTACTGACTGGAGTGGATTACCATTATGTAACCCAGCAATTCCACTCCTAGGTATATACCCAAGAAAAATGAAAACTTACGTCCCCACAAAAGCTTGTACACAATGTTCATAGCAGCATATTTCATAAAAGCCAAAACATAGAAAAAACCTAAATATCCCTCAAAGAATAGAAAAAATATAAACAAAATGTGATTTACACCCATATATGGAATATTCATTATTCGGCCATAAAAAGGAATGAAGTACTAATATATGCTACAACATGGATAAACATTAAAACATCAAGCTAAGTGAACAAAGCCAGATACAAAAGGCCATACCCAGAAAGCTCCAAAAGGCAAAACTTGAATATACACACACTGACAACTACTTACATAGCGTTTATATTGCATTAGGCTTTATAAGTAATCTAGAGACGACTTAAAGTGTAAAGAAGGATGTGCATAAACCTATGGACCTAGACAAACCTAAAATACTCGGTTATTTCATATAAAGGAACTGGATACCCCTGGATTTTGATATCTGAGGGGGATCCTGGAGCAAATCCCCCATGGATACTGAGGGACAACCATATTGTATGATTCCTTCATGGCAAATAAATGGGCAGAAAATGGAAAACAGTAACAGACTTTATTTTCTTGGGCTCTAAAATCACTGCAGATAGCGACTGCAGCCACCAAATTAAAAGACCTTTGCTCCTTGGAAGAAAAGCCATGACAAACCTAGACAGCGTATTAAAAATCAGAGACATCACTTTGCAGACAAAGGTCCGTATAGTCAAAGCTATGTCTTTTCCAGTAGTCATTTACAAGAGTTGGCCCATAAAAAGGCTGAGCACCAAAGATTGATGCTTTCAAACTGTGGTGCTGGAGAAGACTCTTGAGAGCCCCCTTGTACATCAAGGAGATCAAATCAGTTAATCCTAAAGGAAATCAACCCTGAATATTCACTGGAAGGAAGGACTGATGCTGATATTCCAATACTTTGGCCACCTGATACAACCGACTGGTTGCAGAAGACTGATACTGGGAAAGACTGAGGGTAAGAAGAGAAGGGGACAACAGTAGATGAGATGGTCAGATGGTATCATCGACTCAGTCTGAGCAAACTCTTTGACAGGGAAACCTGGCATGCTGCAGTCCATGGGGTTCCAAAGAGTCGGACATGACTGAGTGACTGAACAACAACCAATTTATATAGAACAGGCAAATCCACAGAGAAAGTAGATTTCCAGCTGCCAGGAACTGGGGCACAGGGAGATGACTGCAAATGAGTACAGGGTCTCTTTGGAGGGTGAGAGATGTTCTGAATAGTGGTAATGGTTATGTAACTTTGTGAATACACTGAAAACTAATGAAATGAATACTTTAAAACGGTGAATTTTACATGAACTAAACTTATTTAGTTATATGAACTAAGTTTATTTAAGCTGTTTAAGATTTTAAAATTTGGACCATTGTTGATGTCTTTATTGAATTTGTTACAACACTGCCTGTTTTATGTTTTCATTTTTTTGCCACAAGGCATGTAGGATTTTAGCTCCCTGACCAGGGATCGATCCTGGATCCGCCAGCAAATACCCTAAGCTGATTATTTTTTTAAATTAAGAAACACCTGGAGATGTGCAACTGACTTCCAACAATGCTTTTATCTATTTGAATAGTTTTTACTTATGCAAATTCAATCCACATAAAAATCTGACTTGCCAAACAATACAAAATAAAAAACCAAATTGTGTTGTGTGGCTTGAGAGGGAGTGGGGCAGTCTGCCCTCAATAAATTAACTATAAAAATAAAGGAAATAAGTGTTTTCATCACCGAAAAGTTCATTAGGCACCTGAAAAATTATTAATTTTATTTCAATTTACCTAACCAACCTCCATTTTAAAATTCCAACTAATGACTCCTGACAAACCAAAATACCAGAGAGCAAAGAATGCTTGCTGATCCTGACTTCTCAAGTGGTGAAATTACTGATGTAATTCTATGAAAGTCCCTTTTACAAATGCAAGTAGCCTAAGTAAAAATGCTTAGTGTTTCTGGAAAGTTAACAGACTAATTTTAGCTTCAATTATGCTAAAAAGGTTTCTGAAGGTTAAAAAAAGTTTTTACATAAACTAGTTTCTAAAAACCAATCAATTTTAAGGGGGAAAAAAGTATTTTGATGAACTGGAGGAAGAGCACAAGTTTCCATATAGATGCAGTGGATAAATCAAGATGATTTACTGCTAGGAGACTCGGTATCCACAAATCATCAGGCCTCCCACTCACACACACAACACAACACGAACACACACACCTATTTTCCAACTGCATCAGCAACCACCCATGTACCGCATAATTACATATATTATCTTTGGTAAACAAAACTACTATGGACCAGTTTGTTTGTGTTTTCCTTCCAACAGTGTTGACAGGTAGCAGTGAATCACACTCTCCTGAGCCTCACCTGCCTCATGATCAGTGACACATGCGGCCAACAGCTGAGGTGAAAGACGCAAACTGAGATGACAGATGAGCGTCCCCTCCCAGGATGCTGATGCTGCCTGTCAAGTTCCCTGGTGGCTCAGTGGTAAGGAATCTGCTGCGATGCAGCTGACACAGGTTCAATCCCTGGATCGGGAAGATCCTCTGGAGAAGGAAACGGCAATCCACTCCAGCATTCTTGCCTGGGAAATCTTATGGACAGAGAAGCCTGGCAGATTACAGCCCATGGGGTCACAAAAAGTGGGACACGACTTAGCAACTAAACATCAACAGCAGTACAAATATGAAACGATCAACCCTTAATGTCACTGGTGCCAAATTCAAACCCAAGTAACTGGCCCAGAGTCAAAGATGAAATAAACCACAGACCTGTAGTACTTATTTTTTATTCGAATAACACAATGATCATTATCAAAATATTAAGCATCCTCTATAGAAAGAATTACGCTGATAACGTTGCTTAGTTTCTAAACCATGTCTGACTTTGGGTGACCCCATGGACTGTAGCCCGCCACCAGGCTGCTCTGTCCATGGGATTCTCCAGGCAAGAATACTGATGTGGGTTGCCTTCTCCAGGGGATCGTCCCAACCCAGGGATAGAATTTGCATCTCCTGCTTGGCAGGCAGTTTTTGTGTTTTTTTAAACCACTGAGACCCTTAGATATAAACATACTGGCAAAAAAAATTTTTTAGAGACTGTCATAGTTTCCAATGGACTGTAGCACGCCAGACTTCCCTGGCATGCTGCAGTCCATGGGGTCGCAAAGAGTCAAATACTACTGAACTGATAGTTTCCAGTATTTTGCCTCATAAATCGAAGTTCCAGCAACTCCAATACTTAGAGAAGTACAAACTTCATATTCTAGAACATCTCTAAAACCAGAAACACTTTGTCAGACTATGTATCCATATTTTCAGAGCGTAATATATGGTGCACAGATGTAGGGCTTAGGGTTCATATCCAATCCTCAAAGATCTTAAAAATCTAATTGGGAAGTAGAATAAAAAGATAAATTGAAATCCAAGCCAGCATATTCTAAAAAGGAGAAAAAAAGGCGAGGAAAACAGTCTCTCACTGCAGAGGTGAGACTAGATCTCGGGGCTGAAAAGTCAAGAAGGCTCCTCAAGGCCAGAATAAAGGGAATATCCATGAACACAAGAAGAAGAGGGTTTCAAATAGAAAGAAAAGCACAAAGAAAGACCAAGAGGAGCAACTTCAAAGGAACAACAAACAAGTTAGTTTGGCTGGAACTAAAGATTCACAAAGGCAAGAAATAAGAGTTAAGATTGAAGAATGGATCAGAGCCAGATTATAAAGAAACCTGAAAACCACACCAAGGAGTTAAAACCTTACTTTGCATGTAACAGGGAGTCTCTGGAAGTTTTTATGTTGCGATGTGAGAAGGTGAATGTTAACATGCGTAAGATATTATTTACTCAAAGCATTAGTGAAGCACAAATACTCCAGGTGAAACACATCACCAGGAGAAAAACGTACTCAAAGTCCAGGTACAAGAGCTTATTTGGGGGGTAGGAGGGAAGTGAGCAGCAGTGCACAAATACTGACACTGACCCAAGTTAAACAAAAAGCTACAGAGGTCTACCTTTGCAATCCCCATTTGTTTGAAGTTTCCACCTATTACAAAAGCAAGCTTAAAAAAAAAAAAGGCAAGCTAAGTATAAAAGCACACTGAACAGCTCTCACTGTATCAATTACACACAGGAGGCAATCTACCTCAAATACCCTACACCTGGGTCATGAGTTCCAAACCTATGCTAACCCTCAGATTTTAAATGTAATATGTCAAAACCTTTATCAGTGTACAGAACTGAATCAAGGCCACAAGCTTTAAAATACTGTGCAAGAGTTCATCATACTAACCCAAGCACATTTCAAAAGTAAATAAATGGGTGTCTCAATGCTCCCAAGCATTAATAAAAGGGGTTGAAACAACAGAAATTAAAATCCCTCATGACATTCAAACAGGATCCTCCCCAAAGATTAAAATACGCCACTACTGTCCTCTCAGTGCCACTAACAGCCCTATAAAAACAATGTTATGAAATTTTAGCATAAGAAGGTGACTGCATATCTTGTCAAGAGCTAAAAACCAAACAGGGAAGCAGGGTTCTAAATTTCTTTATAATTGCCTCATTTAATTAATAATACTAATAACCAGGAGGAGAGGTCCAGCTTAATTTTTCACAAACGTAGTTTAGATGATTTTCCTAAGGCCCCTGGCACAAGCCAAGATCAAAATTCCTCATGGTTTCCCCTGGCTTATGGTTTGAACACTGAGTCATCCATGCTTGATCAAAACATGGGTACCCTTGAGGTCGCACAAGTGATAAAGTCAACTAAAAAAAGAGACCTCAGGAAAAAAACACTCATTATATAACGTTTCTAAGAGTAAAAGATTTCTCATCAACTGTATTCCTAAAACATTTTTGTACATTTCTGTACATTAAATTTATTGACAACGTAACAGATCATAGGGGGAACACACAGACCACAATACTTGGGTGGAAGGGGACGGCGTTTAACCTGATACAAGTCTACGGAGTTACGGTATCAATCGACTGAAATACCAAATTCTCTGCCAGAAGAATTTCCAAACACCGGGGTTATCTCAAGATAAGCGGGGTCGGCTCAAACTTCCAGGCTGAACCTCAACTGCTGGCCCCTCGAGCTTAACATGCAAGTATTCATTATGGTCCTTTTGTCTGTGGAATGACCCCACATACCAAGCCACAGGCAAGGGAATAAGGTAAGTGTGCACGGAACCATCGTTTATTGCGAACGAGAGGGCCAATCTTTCCACTAGTTCCAGCTTCTCCCCCTCACCAGCCCCCCACCGCCCCTCAGCCCACCCCTGTCGGCCCCCACCTTTATTTTCTGAGAAAAAGGGAAACAACGGGAGCCCACCGCGGGAGGCGGAGAGGAAGCCGCCGGGGGGGTTGGGAGGTGGGTTGAAATACAAGTTTGGGGGGACCGGTACCAACTTGTGGCGACGAACCCAAGTATTGAGGGCCCTATTGCAGAGACCAGCCCGTAGGTGGCAGGAAAAGAAGTTGGGGGTGGGGGGGGCGTAATCTGGCGGAAGAGAGGCGGCTGGGCAGGCAGCGCTTCCAGCAGCGGCGGACCGATGGTAGGTAAACAAGCCGGGCGGACCCACACCCTCCCACAGCCCCGGGCCTGTCCCCTCACTAGGAAAGCCCAAGATGGAAGCGCGGCGAGGCCAGCCCGTGCCCCCCTCCCCTCTCCTCGCCGGCGACGCTGCCCCCGGGGGTGGGGTGGGGGAAGACGCAGAGGGGGGGTGCCCGGGAGACCGGCGACCAGGGTGCCGTGAGGGAGCCAGGGGCCGGGCAGGCCGCGCGGCGGGGCCGCCAGGGGCCTGAGACAGGGCGCCCTCCCCGGGGGCCCCGGTTACCTGGCGGCGGCTCCTCCTCCAGCTCCTGCTCCTCCTCCCCGTCCGACGCTCGGCGCCCGGCAGCCGCGGCGGCGGCGGCGGCGGCGGCGGCGGCGACTCCCCCCCGAGCAGCCCGCGGCGACGAGCCGAGCCCGGCCCCTCTCCGCCTCCCTCCGCGCCTCCGCCCGCCCCGCTGCTGCCGCCTCCGCCCTCTCCCCACAGTCAGGACATGGTCTCCGCAGGCCCGCGCGCGGCTCCCACTGCCGGAGGCGGGGGCAGAGGGGCGGAGAGCAGGCGCGGAGGCGGGGGGACGCCGAGGGGAGGGGGGAGCCAGGAGGGGGGGCTGCCTCGGACGCAGCGGGCTCCTAATGGCGGCGGTGAGAGGCCCCGGAGCCAAATAAACCCTGCGGGTAGCCGCACAACGTCAAGTCCGGACCCCGCAGCTCGTCGCCCTGTCATTGGCCCCGAGGCCGCCAGCGGCGTAGCCAATGGGCGGCTGCCTCTTTCCAGGCGCTGGAGGCGGGCGGTGGAGAGCTGACGTCACGCAGGCGCCGGCCCCGATTGTGAGGCAGCACCGCGCGCCAGCCCCCCAAACCCCGCCCACTTTGCGGAGGCCGGGGCTGCGGAAACTCGGCGACGTGAGGGGGACGCAGAGAGGCGACCGTGCGGGATACCGAGACGCGGACGGGGCGATCAGGAGGGATTCTCCTGGCTACTTAACTTCTCGTGTCGCCTCTGTGCTACTGACGCGTCAGAAGTCTTAAGTCAACCCCCACGTCTCACCAACTGAACTGCTTAGTGACAGTTCTGCATCACTTTTTCTTAACACAGTTTCAGATTCTTGATAAGACACCAAAGAATATAAATGTTTCATTTCAGTTCAGTCTCTCAGTCGTGTCCGACTCCTTGCGACCCCATGAATCGCAGCACGCCAGGCCTCCCTGTCCATCACCAACTCCCAGAGTTCACTCAAACTCACGCCCCTCGAGTCGGTGATGCCATCCAGCCATCTCATCCTCTGTCGTCCCCATCTCCTCCTGCCCCCAATACCTCCCAGCATCAGAGTCTTTTCCAATGAGTCAACTGTTCACATGAGATGGCCAAAGTGCTGGAGTTTCAGCTTTAGCATCATTCCTTCCAAAAGAAATCCCAGGGCTGATTTCCTTCAGAATGGACTGGTTGGATCTCCTTGCAGTCCAAGGGACTCTCAAGAGTCTTTTCCAACACCACAGTTCAAAAGCATCAATTCTTTGGCGCTCAGCTTTCTTCACAGTCCAACTCTCACGTCCATACATGACTACTAGAAAAACCATAGCCTTGACTAGACGGACCTTTGTTGGCAAATTAATGTCCCTGCTTAAATGTTTAGGTTGAGGTAATTTAATTTTTATGTAGCTACTTTTTACCACGTCTATTTTTATTCCTGCTGCTGACTAAAAACATGCAGTCACAACCTCAAAGGAGAGAGTTGTTTTATTTCGTGGGAATGTTTAGGGCTCCGAGGCTGGGAGAGATCGTCTTAGTTCAGTCAGTTCAGTTCAGTCGCTCAGTCCTGTCGGGCTCTTTGTGATCCCACGGACTGCAGCACGCCAGGCTTCCCTGTCCATCACCATTTCCCGGAGTCCACTGAAACTCATGTTCATTAAGTCGGTGATGCCATCCAAAGAATATAATATAAATCACATCCTCTGTCCTCCCCTTCTCCTCCTGCCTTCAATATTTCCCAGCATCAGGGTCTTTTGTAATGAGTCAGCTCTTCGAATCAGGTAGGAGTTTCAGCTTCAGCATCAGTCCTTCCAATGAATATTCAGGACTGATTTCCTTTAGGATGGACTGGTTGGATCTCCTTGCAGTCTAAGGGACTCTCAAGAGTCTTCTCCAACAGCACAGTTGAAAAGCATCAATTTTTCAACACTCAGGTTTTTTTATGGTTCAACTCTTACATCCGTACATGACTATTGGAAAAACCATAGGTTTGACCAGACGGACCTTTGTTGGCAAAGTAATGTCTCTGAATTTTAATATGCTGTCTAGGTGGGTCATAACTTTTCTTCTCAGTAACTCTGAAAAAACTGCTCCAAGGAGGCAGGGAGGAAATCAGGCTATATACAAGTTTGCAACAAAGGGAGCAGGCGGTCTGAAGGTCAAAGATCAGGTACCAAGTTAAGGAATTTAGCTTTCTATGTGCGGAAAGATGCCAGCCCCTGAGCTCCCTGACTTCCCTCCTTTCTTGTGTACCTCAGCTGTTTGGGGGCTAACCCTGTTTCCTTGTTCACCTTAGGGAGTGGCAGCTGGCTGCTTCTTGCATCCCCCCAGCTCCTCAGCAGTCACCGTGGGGGTGGCAGCGTCTGCTGGATCTCAGTTTTGGGAGCCCTCATTGACATTTGGAAGCCAGAAAACGCTGATGGCTGTGATAGTTCTTGTCGGTTAACATGGCAGGAGATATTTTCATTTCACACTGCCTTCCAGGCAGCTATCCATGTATATTTGTGTATGTGTAAATTTATAGTGTATATTACTCAGATACATACATATATACATAATGAGAAGGCATGGAGTTATATGCCAGTTACGTCTCAAAATTAATTAAAACAAAAAAAGTCCTAGAGAGTTTGTTTTTTGCTCTCTTCTACTACTTTCTAGCTCTAGTTTGGGGGAAACCTGATTTTCTAATGCCTGCCTTTTCTGTAAGTGGTAAGGACCCCAAGTTCTAAAGAGAATATGTTATATGGTGGTGTTTTGTATATTTCTTTCTATCTCTCTTTCTCTTTGTTTTTTACTGTTGTTGTTCAGTCGCTAAATTATGTTCAACCCTGCAACCCCACCCACTGCTGCACACCAGGTTTCCCTATCGTTCACTCTCCTGGAGTTGGCTCAAACTCATGTCCATTGAGTCGGTGATGTCATCCAACCATCTTATTCTCTGTCGCCCCTTTCTCCCCCTGACCTCAATCTTTCCCAGCATAAGGGTCTTTTCCAGTGAGGAGGCTTTTCTCGTCAGGTGGCCAGACTATTGGAGATTCAGCTTCAGTATCAGTCCTTCCAGTGAATGTTCAGAGTTGATTTCCTTTAGGATTGACTGGCTTGATCTCCTTGATGTACAAGGGACTCTCAAGAGTGTTTTCCAGCACCACAGTTCGAAAGCATCAATTCTTCGGTGCTCAGCCTTCTTTATGATCCAACTCTCTCATCTGTACATGACTACTGGAAGAACCATAGCTTTGACTATACGGATCTTTATCGGCAAAGTGATGTCTCTGCTTTTGTAAATACACTGTCTAGATTTGTCATAACTTCCCCTCTTTTACTGTGAATGTAGTCAAATAGCCTAAGTCATTTAGTCATTTACTAAAACCCCAAAAGTATACCATATTTTTCTGGCTGGAAAAGTGAAAGTCTCTCAGTCGTGTCCACCTCTTTGGATCCCATGGACTATACAGTCCATGGAATTCTCCAGGCCAGAATACTGGAGTGGGTAGCCTTTCCCTTCTCCAGGGGATCTTCCCAACCCAGGGATCAAAGCCAGATCTCCCACATTTGCTTTTCTCAATGAGACTTCACCTTACACTTTTCATACTTCAAATTTATTTCAAGAATTTGAATGGACCATAAAAACACAACAAGTCTTTAAAAGTTGTAAACCTCTTTAAAAGTTACCAGTTGGGGAACTATAGTACTGTCAAAGCATTTAATAATAGCATTTCTATTGAAGTTCTCAGCTTCAATAGAAAGAATTTATTAGTCAGAGTTTAATTGGATTTTTAAAACTTGGATGGAAACCTCATTTAGTAAAACTATGCCTGATATTCTCAGTCTCTCTTTGCAGAAATATGCAAAGGTTGCATGTGCAGCTTCACTTTGGCCACTGAAGAGAAATACCTTATATAACTGCTTCTCATCAACTGCCTCTTACCTAATCATTGGTATGTTATATAAACCATTCCTGTGATATAGAGATTTTCAATAACCACCATCTTCCCAAAGCAACATTTTGGCTCAAGTATTCATCAATAAATTGAGCTTAAACTCCAAGTCATTTTCCTACGAAACTTAACACACATTCTCCAACATATATTGAACACAATTGAAATTAAAATTAAACCACGGTATTATGAAAGAATACATGGTTCCACCAACATTTCCCTTTGAAAATATTTCAGAGCCTCTGAGAAACTCCAGCTTGCCCTGCCCGAATCTCCACTACAAGTTCCCAAGAACCACAGGATCAGGTGTTTTGGTTTAGTTTGAGCCGTAATTCATTTTATTAAGGAAAAGGGCTATTGTTTGAGTAAGCTTATTAACTCTTCATACAGTTTAGCAAACAAAGTCCATGTGGCGAGGAATAACACGCACTCCAAGATGAGTAAGACACAGTCTGGGTTTGAGGAAACTACAGCATAGGAAGGAGGACAAGACAAAAATAACCATAATTATGACAGGCGGTAGATGTGCTAAGTAAATTCAAATAAAAATCATCTTGTAATTGAGAGGAAGAGCAATTCCAAAAATGACTCTATGCTAAGGCAGAAAAGGCATCTGATATCAAGGCAGGGGTTCTCAGCCCCAGCTACACATGAGGATCTTTTCAAAACACGCATATCTGGGGACCACCCAGAGCTACTGACACCATCCCCAGCTGGAGAGCTTGCCCTGGCTATGTGTTAAACATACTTCCCAGGTGAATATCATGTGCAGCCAAATATTGATATTGTACCACCCCCACTGTTAGCAGATGTGGAAACTAATGCCTAGAGATTTTAAGTGACTTACCAAAAGCCAGACCATCTAAGTCTAAAATTAGAACATAAAGCTCTTGATTCCCCAGTCAAATCTCCCTTCCATTGCACCACATGCAAGTAAAAAGGATGTCAGCAAAGGCTGCAGACAGCACTGTCACAAAGACAGTGTTTGGCACAGAGATTAAATTATCATTCTCCTTACATATATTTCTGAGAACTATTTCATTTGGGAATTTTAAAAAAATCCTTTTTTTTTTTTTTGAAGAAAGTTCTTTTTCTTAGAACCTTTTTACTAAAGTGTAGGGAGGGACATTATAGTTTTGCTGACAACTAGCTTGTTTGAAGTTTTATTTCAGGTGTTTTTCAAACTATCTACAGAAGATATGGCTTCCCCGGTGGCTCAGTCAGTGAAGAATCTGCCTGAAGTGCAGAAGACTGGGCTTCCATCCCTGGGTCGGGAAAATCCCCTAGAGAAGGAAATGGCCACCCACTCCAGTGTTCCTGCCTGGGAAATCCCATGGACAGAGGAGCCTGGTGGGCTACAGTCCATGGGGTCACAAGAGTCAGACAGGAATTAGTGACGAAACCACCAGCACAGAAGATAAAATTCTGCTTTACTTTTCCTGTGAAGGACTTGCTGTGAAGATCTTGAATGCCAAACTGTAGCTCTGTACTTAATTCCTTTACTAGTAGAAAGCCATGGAAAGGTTTGGAGCAGGCAGGTGCCAGTTCTTAGACATTAACCTGGAATAGCTGTGAGACCAGCCGATGTAGAACCAGAAACAGGGACACAGAAACCAGTTAAGAGTCAAAGACCTAAAGCCTGTGGGAATGGAAAGGAGGCAGCAGACATAAAATAGGGTGACCGTAGAAGGGTCCACGGAGAAGGCAATGGCACCCCACTCCTGTACTCTCGCCTGGAAGATCCCATGAACGGAGGAGCCTGGTGGGCTGCCATCCATGGGGTCGCTAGGAGTCCGGCACAACTGAGCAACTTCACTTTCACTTTTTACTTTCATGCATTGGAGAAGGAAATGGCAGCCCACTCCAGTGTTCTTGCCTGGAGAATCCCAGGGATGGGGGGGCCTGGTGGGCTGCCATCTATGGGATCACACAGAGTCGGACATGACTGAAGCGACTTAGCAGCAGCAGCAGCAGAAGGTTCCAGATTTGCTAGCCTTTGAATCTGGAGTAGACAAAAGAATTGAAAGTCAGGGATAAAACTCAGGAGAGGAACTAGATAAGAGGTGGTAGTGACCGCTGGACCAGGTGTGTTGAGATGCTAGGCTCAGAAGGGAAATGTTGAAAACACGATAGACTGGACCTGGAGATAAATATTAGGGAGTTATCTATGCAGAAGTTACCCCTGAAGCCACAGGAGCAGGGACGAAACAGAGAAACTCCCATAGGAAGAGAAAAAGATGGGTCTGAAAGACAGGCGATGAAGAGTTGTTCTGGAACCCCGGGGGTGGCAAACCTCAAGAACACAAAGACAAACAGCCAGATTCCACAGACTTAGGAGTTAGAACAGAGGAAAGGTCACTGGATTTGACAAACAAGAGCCTCAGTGACCTTCCAGAGAACAATACTCAGTAGGATGGTGGGGATAGAAGCCATTCAAAAGCTACAGACATGTGTGGGCCTTGAAGCAGCGAGTATACACCAGTCTGAAATGTTTGGCAATGAAGGGAAGGCAGGGGATAAAAGAACAGACACAGGGAGGAACAAGAATGACGGAAAGGTTGTTAACTTTTACATTTTTTTGTTTGTTTGTTTCGTTGTTTTGGCCACGCTGCATGGCACGTGGGATCTTAGTTCCCCAACCGGGGATTGAGCCCATACCCGCTTAGGTAGAAGCACAGTGTCCTAACCACTGGACCACAGGGAAGTCCCCTTTTGCTTTTGTTGGTTTCTTGGCCACCTCAAGTTGTCTTACTTGTGGCCCTCAGGCTCAGCAGTTATGATGCTCAGGCCTAGTTGCCCCATGATAGGTTAGATCTTAGTTGCCCAACCCGGGATCAAACCCATGCCCCCTGCATTGCAAGGCAGATTCTTAACCAAGGGACCAACAAGGAAGTCCCACATAATTTTTTTTAATGAACAAATCTGAGCACTTTTTAAGCATAGGGGACAGAATTGGGGGGTGGGAAGCAGGGGAAGGATGAAAATCCAGGAGGAAGATAACCCAGAGCAGACTGATGTTTCTTAACTAGGAGACAGGGAGGGAGCAATTTTCTTCCCACAAACAAGATAAAAGGAAGATGTGAGATATACAGTTGCAGAGAAATTTGGATGGGAGAACTGGGCAGGGTCACACTTCATACCCTTTCTCCTCCTGGGGAAGGTCACCAGCTGGGGCTGGGCTGGGAGCTGGAGGAGGGACTTTGGGACAATGGTTGTAGGGAAGTAAACCAAGGAGAGAGAAATAGAAAAGCAAAAGGAATCATGTTTTCCAAAATGGTTCAGCTGCCCAGAATCAGGCCTAGAACAGGGGGGTGAGAGGGAAGACAGCAGAGACAACTAGAGGTGGGCCTTTCCAAATGTGGGACATAAAAGGCACTTTGTTGAAGGAGATGATGAGAGGTTCAACTTGCTCAAGGACTGTGGCGGGGGGATGCTGTGCTCTTCTGAAGCAAGTTGTCCAAAATTGGTGAGCTTCCCTCCAAAGAAGTGTTAGAAACTTCAATCTGTTACAAGAACAAAATCTCAGCTGTATTGCAGAAAATGTCAGTTCTATAAACTGCAAACTATCTTCCACTTACTGTACCTGATTATACATGGTCCCTCAGTGGAAAATCCCTTTTGCAGTAGAAAATGCAAGATCATAATGTTGCCCGATCCATTCTCATGCCATAAATGCCACTGCTTTGTGGAATATACACTCCCCCTGTGACTCCCCCAGATGCCAACCCAACTGCAAACCTGCCTGGGAAAAATCTCTCATGAAACCACAGAGTATGGGTGTTAAGGCATGAGACAGCACGCAGCCTGCTTGACTCCTCCTCGTCCTGGCCTGTGCTAGGATGAGTCTGGTCAGATCTGTAGGAATTTATGCTCACAGTAACAAGTTCACCCTACATCTAGATTAAGACATTGTCATAAAACTTCAGCTACTAGATATCCCTATAAAGTGGGCTTCCCAGGTGGCGCTAGTGGTAAAGAACCTGCCAATGCAGGAGCTGCAAGACATGTGAGTTTGATCCCTGGGTTAGGAAGATCCCCTGGAGGTGGGCATGGCAACTCACTCCAGTGTTCTTCCCTGGAGAATCCCATGGACAGAGGAACCTGGCGGGTTACAGTCCTTGGGGTCGCAGAGTGGGACACGAGTGAGCAACTTAGCAGGCATGCACACATCCCTAAAAAGTAGACACTGAATTCTTAGAGAATTGTTGAAATTGTATGAAGTCTGTTTAGGAAGTTTGGAGACATCGACTACCTGAAACAACTTCGTCTGTTATTCTCTGGACCCAGACAAGTTTTGTAAGCGGCAACAATATGAGGTTGAAAGAACGTGGACTTTGGAGCCATACAGACCTAAGTTTAAATTCTGCTCAACCTGGAGAGTCCCTTGGACAGCAAGGAGATCAAATCAGTCAATCCTAAAGGAAATCAACCCTGAATATTCATTGGAAGGACCTTTGCTGAAGCTGAAACTCCAGTACTTTGGCCACCTGATATGAAGAGCCAACTCATTGGGAAAGACCCTGAAGTGGAAAGATTGAAGGCAGGAGGAGGAGGTGGCAACTGAGGATGAGGTGGTTGGATGGCATCATCGACTCAGTGGACATGAGTTTGAGCAGACTCTGGGAGATGGTGAAAGACAGGGAAACCTGGGGTGCTGCAGTCCATAGTGTTGCAAAGAGAGGGACATGACTGAGCAACTGAACACAGCTGCCACTTAGCCAGCCTGAGTGCCAGTTTCCTCGTCTGAAAAATATAGGGTAAAATTTCTCTGGAAGTTAACTGAAGATTCACTGAGATAAGAGGGGACTTGTCCTGGCATAATCATAAATGATTTAAAAAATCATATTTTTTTTTAGAAAATACGTCTTTATTTCTACTAACCTTTAATTGAAATGTAGCATTAACATCAGTTATCAGCATAGTCAACAAACCACAGAAGTATTAACAGAACTGGTGACTTTGCCAATAATAGAAATCACAGATTTCTTAGGACACATTACAGTCGTTCAGTTCAATTCAATACAGTTCAGTCGCTCGGTCATGTCCAACATTTGGGACCCCATGGACTGCAGCACACCAGGCTTCCCTGTCCATCACCAACTCCCAGAGCTTGCTCAAACTCCTGTCCATAGAATCGGTGATGCCATCCAACCATCTCATCCTCTGTCGTCCCCTTCTCCTCCTGCCTTCAGTCTTTCCCAGCATCAGGCTCTTTTCCAATGAGTCAGTTCTTCACATCAGATCGCCAGAGCATTGGACCTTCAGCTTCAACATCAGCCCTTCAAATGAATGTTCAGGACTGATTGACTGGTTTGATCTTCTTGCAGTCCAAGGGACTCTCAAGAGTCTTCTCCAACACCACAGCTCAAAAACATCATTTCATCTGTGCTCAGCTTTCTTTATAGTCCAACTCTCACATCCATCCATGACTCCTGGAAAAACCATAGCTTTCACTAGACGCACCTTGACTAGACGGACCTTTACAGTAGCTATCTCAAAACATGGCTTATCCTCGTCATGACTACAAAAATCATGGTGGCTGCTAGACCTGCCACTAACTTGTTATCTAATGTGTTATTTTGAAAGTAGTTAAATGAATATTGTATGTGTGCTCAGTTCTCAGTTGGATTTGCAGATTTTAGAATATTTTGAGGCCTATATTTCAATATAATTGGTCTCCTTATAATCTCATTTATTTTATGCACTTGAAAAATTATTCCAAAGTGACTATCACACACACACACAGGCACACACACACACACACAAGATTGAGACCCTAATTAGCAGAATGTTGCATTTTGTTAATTTCTCAGGACAAAAAGACAAACTTCATGTAAAATAATCTGATTACTAACGTTACAATACAGAGTACAGGGTAGCAAGCAATGCAATTCCCTTGGAAAGGAGGATTGAGAAATACAGGGTGTGTTTTGCAGGTAGATATGATTAGCTGAGCAAGTAGAAAAGAGAAAAAGTGGCAGGAGAAGATGGGAAAGATAGGTGACTCTGCAAGGGATAAGGATGTGTCTCAATTAGGAAACCCTTAAAAAGTGAAAAGCAGATCTGATACCCAGTCAACCTCAAATATGCTTTAAGCCTCATCCCGTGTGAACAACATCAAAGAGGATATTTACTCCATTTATTGTTTCTATAAACAAATTTCTTCCCATTTTTGTGCTGACAAACTGACACGTCCACCACCCCCATCACACACACACAAACTCTCACACACAGGCCAAAAAGCATTCTCATCTAGAGTCTAATCCTTTACTACATGTGTTATTATATCATGATCATGGAATTGAAAATATTCTGCCATTTTGCCAAATGCTAAAATGATAAATCACCTACAAAGTTAGGAATGCCGCCATACTTTTCACTCCTTTCCTTCCAATCATTTCAGAGACCACATAGTCTAAAAATATTTCAAAATATTTGAAAGCACGCATGATGTCATTCAAGTATTTCACAAGTTAATTAGGATGATTCATTCAAATGATTTCATTTGCTTCAAAAACAGTATGTAAATTCAAACTGTGGACCAAAGAGAGTAATCCTTGTGGCAGCTTCAGACCTGAGATGAAAACTATTACATTCACAATATTTTATTACCTACAATGTGGAAGATTTATAGTAGCTATAAATTTAAAATATGCAGGTGAAATGTGAAGAGGGGGCTGATCAGGCAGAAATGTTGTTTTATGGCCAACACCGTGTTATTTGGTTGTTCCATATACGGAGTAAAGCATGAATTATGTAATTAATGAACTCATTGACTGCCAGGATTCATACATTATCTGGAGCTTAAACAGAAGGTATCATCTCTGTATTTTATGTATTTTGACTGTTTGATTCTAATGTATGTACTAATGGATCCTGAGCACTTCCAATAGCCCTTGGTACCTACAGGTGCTCGAGAACTATGTATTGGATGAATTCGCTTTCTTGATTTTTATACTTCAGGATCCTTTCAACCATCATTATTCTACTTCAATAACCTAACATATGTAAATTTTGTACAAGAACTTAGAATAGTCTGATACTTTTTTTCGTTTCTTTTTCTTTTAGTTTGTAATTTATATATCTTGTGAGGAATTTTAAATGTCAAGTGTTATAAATGAATGCTGATGAAAATCATATCTAACACTTACATTAACTTTTGCATTTAGCAGTCTTTAAAAAGAAAATAAGATGTATCTTCTGAAATTTTTCCAAGACTTGACAGGCTTCGGAACCACGGATACCTTGAAATTATAAGAGAAAATCCTCTGATGTTTTGTACTTTTCTAGAGATATGGTCTAGAGATATGGTCTAGTTGATGGTTTTCATCAACTCTCTAAAGGCATTCCTCACCCACAAAAGGTTAAAGACCACTGTTTTAGACTATACTTTTTAGGCAGCAACAATAATTTGAGTTTTTAGAATTCTCTAATTTTCAAAGCCTTTTACTATCCACTGTCTCATTGTATTCTTATCAATTTTGTCAAGTAAGTATTATCTCCAATGATTGAAGAGAAGACCAGGGGACAAGAAGTTACAGGACTCACTTTTTTGGAAATAAAGCACAGGCTCTCAACATCAATAACCTTTTAACCCAGCCTTTTTCATCTATCTAGCTGGGACCAAGAAAACACACAACTTTCAGATGTTTCTATAAAAGATGTCTGGAGTAAGCCTAAATACCAAGGCCTTCTCTACTCTTAAGATTTTTTTTTTCAGAAGTAGTCCTTGATAACAGAATTTATTGGAAGATCACAACTTACTGGCCTCACCACACTTGTGAAATAAGAGTCATCCATCCCAATTATAGGCTTCCCTGGTAGCTCAGCTGGTATAGAATCTACCTGCAATGCAGGAGACCCCAGTTCAATTCCTGCATTGGGAAGATCCGCTGGAGAAGGGAAAGACTACCCACTCCAGTATTCTGGCCTGGAGAATTCCATGGACTGTAGTCCAAGGAGTCCGCAAAGAGCTGGACACAACTGAGCAACTTTCACTTTACATCCCAGTTATGGGGGAAAAGGAAAATAGCATAAGTAACCAACTTGAAGCCAAAGCTGATGGCTTTGGTTTCCGTGATGAACCTGAAAAAAAAGTGTGCTCAAAACAAGTGATTTCTCACCCAACCTTTTAGGACAGATTAGCATCAGCTTCCGAGCGCTTTAAGAGCTTTGTCTGTGTTCTCTTGAAGTGTACGCTGGAGGCTGATGGAGTGGGGAAGCAAGCAGGTCAGGCAGTTAGCAGGAGTCCATGCCCCCTGTAGCGCGTGTAGGTACAGGAAAGAAGGTGCTGCCAGGGTTAGGGCACACTCAGTACCACGTTCATCTGACCCTGGGCTACAGTGCTAAGACCACTGCTTGCCACACCTCAGGAAGCTCTAGCAAGATGTCAGCAGCCTGGCTTGAGAGCTGGCTGAATTGTACAACTACCTTGCAGATCGCAAATCCTTCCCCTTTTACATTCTTCGAGAATGTAAACAATTTACAACTCTAGGAGTGAAAAACAGCAAGGGGAGCTTAAAAGGTCCTGAGGCTTTCATCATGAAATTCTATTCATGATGAAAACATTTCCAAAAAGAAGTCAGAGGCAAAATAAGCAGTCTCCCAGTAGAATATGGAGTAGAATAAGCAGTCTCCCAGGCTGTCATAAGAAGACTCGCATGTCGGTGTCCCAGGCAGAAATACATGGCGCACACAAAGGGGAACACTGCAATTCTTCACACAGGTGTGGGCAGAAGAAAACCAACAAGGATGGGAAAGCAACCCTGAGCTGGCAATAATGGGGAGTCATTACCAAATCCTGGGGAGAGAGGAGTTATTGTACGAGGGCCACCTGGCAGGAGCTAGGGAACAAGCCAGAGGGAGTATCCTGACCCCTCCGTCCTCCCTGCAGTCTCTGCCAGGACCTCCCATTGGCCAAACCAAATGGGTGACCATAAGGCGAGGGAGCTGCGGAAGTAGTCCCTACAGGTTGGTCTGCCCCAGGGGCACAGAGCTAGGGAGAACAGTTCTGCAGGAACAAATGGAGGCTCTCCAGCCAACAGAAACTCCAGCAGAACCAAAATAAAAGAATGGACTTCAAAGAATGGAAGCAACAAATGTGCCATCTTGAATCCCTTTGAAAGCAAAGACTATTCCACCCAACGACAATGTATTTTGAGAAAACTTGAATTTTCCTTTTTCTACAGCAGCATGTTTGTATGCCAATAAGAAAGAATTATACTAATCCATTCTGTAGCTGAATTCAGAAAAGATGGATGTCAGAGGTGGTACAGAAACATTCCAGTGAAATAATGAAGCATCATCAAGAAAAGACTCCCGAAAGTGAGAGGAAAGAAGTTTAAGTCCATGAATGGATAGGTTATCTCTCACAGTATATCTTTGGAATGAAATGATTTATTACAAAAGGGAAGATTTCTAGACTAGGTTTAATGCCGGTCATCCTCATATGTCAAACAATTAAACTATATTTCCACTTATATCCAGCTGGGGGATCTGAGAGACTTCTTTCATGGCTTCGTCATATGGTACAGCTTTGAGTCTGCAGGATTTCCATCACTGAGACCAGGATTAGAGACAAGGAACCTTTTATATTATTAAGCAGGAAAAAATTATGTTAAGCTAGCTCTAATACAGAGATAAGTATATTTTAATAAAGCAGAGAGATTCACAAATGACATGTAGCTTTGTGTTAACACAATATTCCTGAAAGCTTCTCTAATTATAAAGGAAAACCCGTCTCGAATAAAACATTAGCAGTTTAATCCCTAGGTCACCATGCACAAAGGAAAAACTGACATTGCAGCGGCCTGGAGTTATTGGAACTGAAGCATAACGTTTTTCTTGTGTTGCTGTGCTGGCAGACAATGTCTGTCACTATTAGAAAGAAAGAAAATGAATCTTCAAGAGGAAGGTGTACTCTCGCTCAAGAGCTCAGAAAATAGACCTCCTTTTTTTTTTTTTTTTAAACAAAAACACATTAGCTTTCCATCAGAAAGCCACTCATACTCTATAAAAAACTGCCTGAGTTTATACTGCATTGTAGCATGGGTCAACAATAGAAAGATGCTTTCTTTCCTGGCAATTATTTTCAACAGAAAAAGAAAATTTAAGATGTCCATTTGGAAATGTTTTCTTCAGAGTATAAAACTTAAACTCATACCTTGACAATCAAGGTATTACCAGTACTATTATTTCCATTCTCAAATGAAAGTTTTAAAAAATTATTTTCTGCTATAAAGCACAACGGTGAAATCTTTCATTTGGCTCCTTACCTGTGCAATTCCAAAGCAGCTGAAATGGAAGACTACCGAAATAAACATACCAAAATAATAAAGATGACAGAATCTAATTCCCCATTGGAGCTTTCCATTTGATTTTTTAAAAGTTAGGATGAGAACACCTTAAAATGTAGCTTTTCAAGGCCCTAGGGCTTAGGGCCTTAGTATTGATTTATTTTCCTGAGATTCACAGCCATCATTAACTTCAAAAGAAAACGAAGCTGATGAGTATGGCAGAACATACTAGAAACTCTCCCCGACATCTATTCCTTTGTCCCTCCCGAGGAACAAAATGTCAGTTTCTACCGAAACCGTTACCCAGCTCAAGGCCTTTACTGATTTTCCAAGTCTCCATGATAGGACGATATGGCCATGTGACTAAGTTTCAGCTCATAATGTAATAATGTTATTTATGTATTTGGTTTTTGTTCAGTCACTCAGTTGTGTCTGACTCCTTGCAGCCTTATGGACTGCAGCACGCCAGGCTTCTCTGTCCTTTACCATCTCCTGGAATTTGCTCAGATTCATGTCCATTGAGTCAATGATGCCATTCAACCATCTCATCCTCTGTCATCCCCTTCTCCTCCTGCCCTCAACCTTTACCAGGATCGGGGTCTTTTTCCAGTGAGTCAGGTGGCCAAAGTATTGAAGCTTCAGCTTCAGCATCAGTCCTTTCAGTTCACATTATGTGTGTGTGTTGTGAGGGATTTTATGGAAATTTTCTTAAAAGGTAGGGAATGGGTCATTCTGCTTACCTATCTTCCTTCCTAGGGTATGGATGTGATGGCTGGAGCTCCTGTGGCCATCCTGAACCATTAGGTGATTTTGAGGATGGTAGAGCAGAAGGTTGGGAGCCTGAAGCCCAGTGATACAGCCTGGAGCCGTTGCACAGGCTATGCATGAACTGGCTTTCCCCAGACACCTTATTCATGGGAAAGATATATCTGTCTTATATAAGCCACTGTTATTTGGGGATTTTCTTTACGTTTTTATTGCCTAACATTCTGCCTTGCTTTTGTGAGAAGAAACCCTATTGAGGAACCAAAAGGATGAAGGGGGAAAGGATCGTTGCAGAAAGTGTTCCATCCTAGGGAGACGCCAAAGATAACTTTCCTGAGTCTCTAAAAATATGACAATCAATGAAGTATCTGCTTCAAAGAAAACTGAATTCGTAAACATTACAGGGGGAAAAAAAAGTTTCTAACCAGCATATTTTTAATATGACATTTGCAATCTTTAAAATGACTTTTACCAAAATTGAATGTTATGTAGCACAAATTTTGACCGAAAAGATGGTGTAGCACAGTACTCACAAGTCCTGAGGACCTTGATCAGCCCTTAGGTAGTATTTACAAGGAGAATACAGGATAAAGGACAAATGTGTCCCCTCGTCTCTCCCCCAACTCAGGCAAGGTGACCTGCTCAAATGTCACTCTCCCAAACCTCAGCTTCTAAAATTCTAACTCACCCACCCCCTGTCAGTGCCAGCTCCACTGGCACACTCTCTCTCTCTTTAATTTCTCTTCTTACCACCTACTGCTATCTAACAAGCCACATACATATGTATATATATTTTTAAATTTATGTATCTTATTAGTTGCCTATTTCCTGTGCCGGAATATAAGCTCCATGAAGGCAGGGATCTTTTTCTGTATTTGTAACCCTTACATGTGGGTGTCCCTGGTGGCTCAGTGGTACAGAATCCACTTGCCATGTAGGAGATGAGGGTTTGATCCCTGGGTTAGGATTAAATCCCCTAGAGAAGAAAATGGCAACCCACCCCTGTATTCTTGCCTGGGAAATCCCATGGACAGAGGAACCTGGCAGGCTACGATCCATGGGTTCACCAGAGTCAGACAGGACTCTAAACCACCAGCAACTCTTATATGTAATAGAGTGCCTGGCCCACAGCATTTACTCAATGAATTTACTCAATAAATATACAATGTGCTGTAAAAGGAAGACTGTGAGAATGAAGCTTCTCTCTGACTGGATTGTGAGCGGACTGTAACCCCTGGGGTGGGCAGGACATCTGGGTTCATACGGCTCCAGCCTAGGGAGGCTTCGGCTGCAGAGACCTTGTGGCCCGGTGCATCTTGTCCCAGAGTAAGCTTCGGGGTGTGTAGCGAAGGCAATCCCCCGGCCACGCACTCAGGAGACCCCATAATGGGGCTCCAGTGTCCCACGGCCACTTGCTGTCTTGAATTATTTCTTATTAATTTTATCTTTGAATTTGTGTTTTGGAAGTGACAGTTCATGGGTCAGTGGAGTATGCATCAGGGAATCAGAGCGTGGGTTCATTCAGCTGCCCACTCCCCTGCTGCAATGCCGTGACCACACCTGCCTTCACTCCGGGAGGGGTCCCGGGCACAGGCATCCAGGTGGGTCACACACACCCTGCATGCCAAGTCACCAGGCAAGACCCCTGGCAACACTGGGATATTGCATTCACCCCACAAATAACCCCACGACCCAGAGAAAAAGTGAAATTTGCTCAGTCGTGTCCAACTCTTTGCAACCCCAAGGACTATACTGTCCATGGAATTCTCCAGGCCAGAATACTGGAGTGGGTAGCCTCTCCCTTCTCCAGGGGGATCTTCCCAATGCAGGGATTGAACCCAGGTCTCCCGCATTGCAGGCGGATTCTTTACCAGCTGAACCACAAGGGAAGCCTGAGAATACTAGATTGGGTAGCTTACCCCTTCTCCAGTGGATCTTCATGACCCAGGAATTGAACCGGGGTCTCCTGCATTGAAGGTGGATTCTTTACCAACTGAGCTATGAGGCAAGCCCATGACCCAGAGAACATGACATTAAATAGCAAACAAAGAACACCATGACTGATGAAGAAATTTCAGGTGAGGAAAGAAAAGGCTTTTTTTTCTTCCATGTTTGAACAAGGATCCCCATATTTTCATATTACACTGGGCCCCACAAATGATACAGCAAGCCACACTGGGCACAGATGTGAGACGGGCCAAGGAAAAGACTCTGCTCCAGGACAGTCCACGTGTCCTGAGTCCAGGTCCACCTAGCCTCGCCACAGGAGCGCCGAGCTTTCCCAGACGCCCTGGAGGCACTGCCCACCCTACCCCACCAATGTCCACCGGGGGATGCTGAGCGCTGGAAACGGAGCCATTAAGCCCTTTCCCGGCCCAGTGTCAAGTCAAGGGGCCCATCCATGCCTCAGGCTTACCTCGATGCTTTTTGAACTAGTCTGTGTTGCTGTTCAGTCTGTCAGTTGTGTCCGACTCTTTGCGACCCCACGGACTGCAGAACGCCAGGCTTCCCTGTCCATCACCAACTCCCGGAGTTTGCTCAAACTCATGTCCATTGAGTCAATGATGCCGTCCCACCATCTCATCCTCTGTCACCCCTTTCTCCTCCTGCCCTCAGTCTTTCCTATCCTCAGGGTGTTTTCCAGTGAGTAGGCTCTTCATATCAGGTGGCCAAAGTATTGGAAATTCAGCTTCAGCAGCAGTCCTTCCAATGAATAGTCAGGGTTGATTTCCTTCAGAATTGACAAGGCTATGTATGGATATAAATGCTTGGAGGCAGGAGTATGCAGCTAAGTGTAACCAGCTCTCTGGGGACGGGTGCCCTGATTTGTAGTGTTTGCTGATTGTCAGGCTATAAATATTCCCTCCAGGGCCAATTCTGAGCTACCAATATTTGGTAACTAGTTGGCAAAATTCTAGAAAATGAAACAATTGTCTCTCATAAGCAGACAAAAGCAGGCTGCCGCACATTACTGCTTGGAGGGAAGCAGAAAGAGACATCACTGCGATTCCATCCATAATCTGGACCAATAGGAAAAACATCATTCACAGGAAAAACCCCCAAGAGCCTGAAAATGCGAAAAATATGCACCAAGTGATAAGAATAATAAAAATGAAAGCAAAGAGGAGATACACCACTTTTTAAAAATCAGATTGATAAAAATGTTAATTCTTGGAGCTTCCCTGGGGGCTCAGTGGTATAGAATCCGCCTGCCAATGCAAGAGACACTGGTCAGTCCCTGGTCTGGGAAGACCCCCCCATGTCATGGAGCAACTAAGCCTGTGAGCCACAACTGCTGGGCCTGGGCTCCAGAGCCTGGGGGCCCCAACTGCTGAGCCCACCTACCCGAGGGCCCGTGCTCTGAAACAGGAGAAGCCACCGCTCGAGAAGCCCGAGCACGGCAACTGGGGAGTAGCCCCTGCTCGCCACAACTAGAGAAAAATTTTGAGCAGCAATGAAGACCCAGACAGCTAAAAATAAATAAAATTTAAAAAGAAAGATATCAAGTTCCAAAAAAGAAAAAGAGGATGTAATTGCTTTTAAAAAATGTTAATTCTTAAGCTTTGGTGAGAAAATGAAGACCCAGCACAGCCAAAAATAAATAAATTTTAAAATTTTTAAAAAGAAAGATATCAAGTTCCTAAAAAAAAAAAAAAAAAAAAAAAGAGGATGTAGTCTCTTTTTTAAAATGTTAATTCTTAAACTTTGGTGAGAAAATGAAGACCCAGCACAGCCAAAAATAAATAAATTTTTAAAAAGAAAGAGACAAGCTTCTAAAAAAAAAAGAGGATGTAACCTCTTTTTTTAAAAAAATGTTTATTCTTAAGTTTTGGTGAGACTGGCAGAAATGTCATTTTGTTCAGACACTTTGGAGAGCACTTGGATAGTGTTCAGTAAAATTGTAAATGTATGTAAGCCCAGCAGTTCCTCTCAGGGGTAGCTGAGGGCAGTTCCCATGTGGGTACAAGGATGTTCCCCTATAGGATTCTGATCATGAGCTCCAGGATCTGTCCTCCAGCATCAACTGTTAGCACCTCCTGGCTGGCCTTCTTTCAATTTTATCCCTACCTGCTTCTCTACTTCATTTATGGCAATAGAGAAGTAAATCCCAGGCATCATATTATTTCATTCATGAATATTTATATTATCTCTGAAACTTAAAAAACAAAACAAAGAAGAAACCTGAAGTAGGCTTTTGTTGGGTATAGAGAATAACCAAGAAAGGGCAGATAAAAAGGCAAGGGTACTTTTATGAGCCCTCTGGAGTCTGGTTAGTTTCAATGTAATGTTTCAAGCACGTTCCCTGAGGAAATTGTCCCTGTTCCTTACCAGAAGCAGCAGGCTGAAGGGACAGCCTTCTGGGGCTTAGCAGATTTTTGAGGTCAAAAGGAATCTGTACTAGTTAATCAGCTTACTGGATAAAAAAACTAAGGACTCAGATCCGCATTGTCCTTACAAACCTCTTCGGACTTCCCTGGTGACTCAGACGGTAAAGTGTCTGTCTACAATGCGGGAGACCTGGGTTCGATCCCTGGGTCTGGAAGATCCCCTGGAGAAGGAAATGGCGATCCACTCCTGTACTATTGCCTGGAAAATCCCATGGACAGAAGAGTCTGGTAGGCTACAGTCCATGGGGTTGCAAACAGTCAGACACTGAGCGACTTCACTTTCCTTTCCTTTGCAAACCTCTAATGCAGGGATCATCAAAAAAGCAAGAGAGTTCCAGAAAAACATCTATTTCTGCTTTATTGACTATGCCAAAGCCTCTGACTGTGTGGATCACAATAAACTGGAAAATTCTGAAAGAGATGGGAATACCAGACCACCTGACCTGCCTCTTGAGAAACCTATATTCAGGTCAGGAAGCAACAGTTAGAACTGGACATGGAACAACAGACTGGTTCCAAATAGGAAAAGGAGTATGTCAAGGCTGCTTATTTAACTTATATGCAGAGTACATCATGAGAAACGCTGGACTGAAAGAAACACAAGCTGGAATCAAGATTGCTGGGAGAAATACCAATAGCCTCAGATATGCAGTTGACACTACCCTTATGGCAGAAAGTGAAGAGGAACTAAAAAGCCTCTTGATGAAAGTGAAAAGGAGAGTGAAAAAGTTGGCTTAAAGCTCAACATCCAGAAAACGAAGATCATGGCATCTGGTCATATCACTTCATGGGAAATAGATGGGGAACAGTGGAAACAGTGTCAGACTTTATTTTTGGGGGCTCCAAAATCACTGCAGATGGTGATTGCAGCCGTGAAATTAAAAGACGCTTACTCCTTGGAAGAAAAGTTATGACCAACCTAGATAGCATATTGCAAAGTAGAGACATTACTTTGCCAACAAAGGTCCATCTAGTCAAGGCTATGGTTTTTCCAGTGGTCATGTATGGATGTGAGAGTTGGACTGTGAAGAAAGCTGAGCACCAAAGAATTGATGCTTTTGAACTGTGGTGTTGGAGAAGACTCTTGAGAGTCTCTTGGACTGCAAGGAGATCCAACCAGTCCATCTTGGAGATCAGCCCTGGGATTTCTTTGGAGGGAATGATGCTGAAGCTGAAACTCCAGTACTTTGGCCCCTCATGCAAGGAGTTGACTCATTGGAAAAGACTCTGATGCTGGGAGGGATTGAGGGCAGGAGGAGAAGGGGACGACAGAGGATGAGATGGCTGGATGGCATCACCGATTCAAGGGACGTGAGTCTGAGTGCGGGAGTTGGTGGTGGACAGGGAGGCCTGGCATGCTGCAATTCATGGGATTGCAGAGTAGGACACGACTGAGTGACTGAACTGAACTGAATTCAGGGAGGGGGTGGTTCGTATCACTACAGTGGCTCCCTCGAACATTCACTTTATCATCATTATTTAAAAATACGTACCTCACCGCTATATTTAAAATGGATAAACAACAAGGGACTACTGAATAGCACAGGGAACTCTGTTCAATGTTATGTGGCAGCCTGGACTGGAGAAGAGTTTGAGGGAGAGTGGATAGATATGTATATACGGCTGAGTCCCTTCGCTGTTCACCTGAAGCTATCACAGCATTGTTAATCGGCTATACCCAGTACAAAATAAAAAGGTTTTTAAAAAAATATAAATTTACTTTTTTTCTAAAAAAGAAAGTGTCTGATACCCAGTAAATAAAAATAGCAAATGTGTAATTAACCACCTGAGAGATCTTTAAAATGACAGTGGTCTTGCTAAATTCACTCCTAGCTATAAAATTTTGTCTCAATGCAATATTTCATATTGAAAAAACGTCATGCTAGTAGCAACGATTTTTCCAGGTTGTTTACAAACATTAATCAAAATAATTCCCCTTTCCAGTTTGCTGCTTTGGTTTGTGTTTTGTGGAAGGCCTTTCAGAACTTTGTTTTAATCTGAAAATAAATGGACCAGAGATTGAAAACTAGAAAAGGATAAAATATGAAGCACTCTCACATTTTAAGAGACACTGCATGTAACTCTTAGTAAAATGCTCTATATTTATTTTGAGTTAAGTACTGGAAAATTTCCAGAATACAAAAGAGAATATTTTCTCCACATAGAAGATGGCTTTCTAATTCCTCCAGACTACAGGTAATTTCCCTAAACTATTCCCTTACTTACTTTCACTCAGTAAGAATCATTACTCATTAGATTGAAGACTCCCTAGATTTCAAGCAGTAAGCAGCTGTTGGGGAGAGCAGAGCAAAGAAAGTGCAAAAGAACACTGTGATTGTTTTGTTTTGTTTTGTTTTGTTTTGTTTTGTCTGATTAGGACATTCTGAAAGCACAGAGATCTGGTTAGCTTTTCAGTTCAGTTCAGTTCAGTTGCTCAGTCGTGTCCGACTCTTCGCGACCCCATGAATCGCAGCACGCCAGGCCTCCCTGTCCATCACCAACTCCCAGAGTTCACTCAGACTCACATCCATCGAGTCAGTGATGCCATCCAGTCATCTCCTCCTCTGTCGTCCCCTTCTCCTCCTGCCTCCAATCCCTCCCAGCATCAGAGTCTTTTCCACTCTGTGCTCTGTGGCAACATACAGGAGTGGGATGGGGTCGGAGGGAGGTTCAAAGGGAGGGGATGTACGCATACCTATGGTTGAGTCACGTTCATGTACAGCAGAAACCAACACAACATCGTAAAGCAACTATCCTCCAATTAAAAATAAATTTTTAAAAAAATGCACATTTTTTTCACATCTAATGTTTTTGAATTTAGGATACATGTGTCTTAGCCCTGTGTACTAAGCAAGGTGAGAGTCCCCCAAATTCATGTCCATCCGGAAACTCAGAATGTGACCTTGTTTGGAAATAAAATCTTTGTAGATGCAATCAGCTACAATGAGGTCATCCTGTTTCAGGATGGCCTTAAAGCCCACGTGCCTGGCATCCTTACAAGGAGAAGAGAGGACACATCAAAGACAGGGGTGACACAGGGAAGGCCACGTGACAACGGAGGCAGAGATTTCAGTGATGTTTACACGCCAAGGAACACCGAGGACTCCCGGCAACCGCTAAAAGCTAGGAAGAGGCGAGAAGGGATCTGCCTATAGAGTTCCTTGCAGCAAGCATGGTCCTGCCAGCGCCTTAGCTTCTATCAGCCTCCAGGACTGCGAGAGAAGACATGCCTGCTGTGCCCAGCCACTCAGAGCGTGGCCATTTGTTTCCAACGCTTAAGGAAACTAATATACCTGCAAAGTCTGCATACTTAAGTGCGTGTAAGTACTCGTGCACACACACGACACGCACATAGGTTTGCTTGCTCTTCATTTCTCTTTCTTCATTTATACAGGAAGGAGGAAAGAAAGCAACAGCCTCTGAGCTGCCGGGCGGTGTTGAGAGCCGGCCTCCTGGAGCTCCCGCAGCTCCTGGCTGTCGGCACGCATGTGCATGGGGTGGGGGGTGGGGGGCACTACTGGCCTGACCACTCTGCGAAGCTGGCACAGAGAAAGTCCCCTATCGCAGAATGAAAGGACCTACTAGGCAATCATAACATCAGTCTTCACCTACAAGACAAATGGTTGGTGTCCCGGGAAGTTTTCTTAACTTAATTTGTTATCTGCTCTGAACTTGTCAGCAACGGATAAACCTTAGCCTTCCCTGCCCCAGCCGTCTATCAATATATGGCTATCTAACTTCCACCCCCTTGACTGGGGCAAAAAACTAGAAAAAATAGTTGAATATGTTAAGTATTCTTGGATAAGGGAAGACCTTTCTATGTATGATTTCAAAGCAAGAAAACCACAAAGAAGATTGAGTGCTTTTAGAAAATAAAAATGTTAAATGTATGGGGGAGAAAACCATCAACTAAAGGTCAGATAAACTACGAAGGGGCCAGAGAAGCCAGAGGAGGGGCCACGAGGGTGCCCATAGAGTGTCCATAGCAAGTATGTTGATGACAAGTGGTTGTCCAGTTGGCTTAGGGGTGAAAGGTCAGAGTAGCAGGATTTGGTCCTCAAGTACTTCTTTCTTGGGGCATTCAGATGCCCCCTGACTGAAGGGGAGTGTGCTGAGCAGGTGTGACGGCAGGGTCAAGAAGCTGCAGCTGGAGGAGGAGAAGGAAGTGGGAACACTTCCTTGAAGATTGACAGTCACCAGCCCCAAGTCTAGAGGGACTTCTGTGCTGACGCCTCAGTGTCAGCAGACTTTGTAAACACAGTGAAAGACCAGGTCAGAAAAGGGCATCATCCATCAACTTAAAATTTAGTATCCTTTTAACAAACGAGTTATTTAGCTGTTTTAATGATTGTGGACCTCCCTGGTGGTCCAGTGGTTAAGACTCCACACTTCCACTGCAGGGGATGCGGCTTGGATCCCCAATTGGGGAACTAAGATCCCTCATGCCACACGCCATGGTCAAACACACACACACACACACACACAGATTTATGGTAACTCACTCAGTAGACAAAGTCAAGAGGGTGATCCGCTGAAGCTGATGCAAACCACCAAATCACAACCCTTGTCACTGAGCAGCTTAATCTACACGTAACAGATCATCCTGTCTCTGCGAAATTGCAGGATTTCAGCATTTACAAGCTAGTTCTGACTCCATGGCAACCCATATTACATAGCACAGGACAGCATCTGGAGATTCTAAACCCTGAGCCTGCGGCCTAAAAGAAAAAGAAGTCGCTGCAGCATTTCAGTGACAGGCTCATTCACTAAAGGAATGAAGATTAAGAATTTAAGTCACAAAGCCTTGATAAATTACCGACTCGACAGCTTTCTTCCATGGTGGCCTAGTGGTAAAGAATCCGCCAGCTAAGGGAGGAGACATGAGTTTAATCTGTGGGTTGGGAAGATCCCCTGGAGCAGGAAATGGCAACCCACTCCAATTTTCTTGCCTGAGAAATCCCATGGACAGAGGAGCCTGGCAGGCGACAGTCCATGAGGTCGCAAAAGAGTCAGACACGACATAGCGACTAAACAACAAGAAATTCTAGAAAAAAGGAGACAAAAGGGAACTGACTCTGCCTTTGGTCTTCATGTTAACCCACAGGAGGCTCTAAACAGTGGTAGAGAAGATGCATCATGACAAGAGTCCCCTGCAGGCTGGTCAACGAACCTAAGTCAGGACCCAGAGGTGTGTCCTGGACCCTTAAGAGAGAAGCTTTCAAAAGGTGTAGAGAAAAGGTGCATGTATCTTCCAGGGTCTGGAAAATTCTGACTGCTCCTACATCAATCTCCTAAAGCATGGTGGGGTCCAGCAGGAACAAGGCCACACTGTGACTTGCAGATGAGAGCTGCTATCAGGAGGAGGGGGACGGAGGAGGTCAGAGGGGTTTTCTGTGGCCCCACGAGGCTGGGCGCATCCGTCCTCCGTCCTCCACAGGGCAGAGGGAAACCGCAGCAGTCTGACTCTGAGCTGCCAGCTGAAGTTTCTCTACATCGTCTCTCATCCTCTGCCCTGGTTGGCTCCTGCCTTTCCCCTGCAGCCACTGTTGCTGCCCTCCCACTCTCTGCCATGACTGGATGACTTTGAACTCATGCTTCCTGGATTCCTCCAGGCTGTGGCTGTTGGCTCTTTGAGGCTCCAGCTCCTCTGTTATCACCATTGCGGGTCCAGAGGTCATAGAAGGATTTGCCAAGACTATTACACCTGGCCCCGTATACAGTGGCAGGCAGAGGAGACTGGTGTGCCGAGAGAGAGAGATGTATATTGCAAAGGTGGCCCACTACCGTGACTGTGTTTTCTGAAGTGTCTGTGACTGTAGAGTTTGTCCCCATGGGACTGGCACACTCATCACTCCAGTCCTGTCCATACGTGTGGCTCTGGCTTTCTCGAAAAAGCCCGGCAGCTTCCCTTTTGTCTGCCTAGGGCCCCAACCTTTGGACTTCATCCGGCTCTCTGGATCTGCCCTGATTGTCTCTTGCTAGCTCTCCCAGCTGATGACAAGTTGGGAAGATTGGCTTTCTGCTGTGACATTTCCCCACCATCCTGCCTTTCAGATTGCCTTCCAGGGGACTTCCCTGGTCATCCAGTGGCTAAGACTCTGCACTCCCAATGCAGGAGGCCTGGGTTCTATCCAGTCAGCGAACTAGATTCCACATACCCCAGCTGAGATCTAGCACAGCCAAATAAATAAATAAATACTAAAAAGAAAAGATTGCCTTCCAGGGTTCAGGTGAGCAGCCCACTCAGCCTTGGCTTCTCCAGGAGTACCCCAGCTTCTCTAGGGGGAGAAAATCAAACAAAGCTAATGTTTATTTCTTGTAGAAGACCTGGAAAGTACAGAAAGGAATAAAGAAGAATATTAAAATTACCCATATGCACCCAGCCAAGAGAGTTAATCACAGATAACATTTTAAAGAATTTCCAGAAATATGTAATTTAAATTTACCATTATTGAAGTTGTGTATGTGTGTGTACATGTTTAAGTGCATTAAGTGTACATATATATTTACTCACATTTATCTTTTCCCTACATGATTATATATGTGTATACATATGGGTGAACATAACATGCAAATTCTTAGAAAATGTTTTATTAAATAACTATGTAAGTTTCTGTTTTATGAATATTCCATAAGTTAGCAATTCACTTCCCTCCTGGACTTTTACGTTGTCTCTGAATGTTGCTACTTGTAGGAAGAAAGAACATCTATGCCCTCTATTGTGTTCTTTTTTTTTTTAATATTTTTTAAAAAATGTCAGTGGCTGGAGACTTTATTTCTTTCTATTTATTTTGGCCATGCCGTGGGACCTGTGAGACTTTAGCTTCCCCACCAGGGATTGAACCTGTGTCCCCAGCATCGCTCTCCCATGTCCTTGCCTCAACAACAGAGGGCGCCTCCCCAGAGGTGTCCCTCCTCCCCTAGAACCTCTGCAGGGAGACAGAGCTGCTAGTCCCACTGCCAGGGTTTGACCTTAACCTGGATCAGTGTTTAACTAACGGTCAGGGTTATGGAGCCTTCAAAGTGGTCAATTCCTCTCTCACAGCCTGGGTCAAACGTAGGGGGTCATCTTGTCTGGGCTGCCTCACCCCACCCCCTGATGGAAAGACACCAGTAACTGACATTGGTGTCGCAGTTGGGAGAGGGGACATCATGTTGGTTCTACCCTATCTGTCTTCATATTGCACCTGAGCATGCAGAACCCTGCTCTTGGATTTGACAAAGTGAGAAGGAAGAGGCCTTCTTTGCCACAGGTCTAGACAAGGTATTAGCAGAAAGCACTGCTTTGGGGTTATGGGCTAATTGCCTAGAGTAGTTATTTAACAAAATGTGAAATGTATGGAGAGACACACAAGACCCACGAGGCCCCAGGATGGCAACCCTTCCCAGCCTATCCTTACTCTGGGGTTGGGGAGACTGGGGTGGCGGCAGAGGGAGTCTGCAGAACCAGTTTGGCTCTCTTTGTCATTGCTGTGATGCATCCCATTCCTTCCTCTAGGATGTGGGGACACTTGTCACTCACCAACCTCTCTTCATAGACAGAAAAATCTACACAAGCAAACAAGTGTTGAGCTCTGCTTCAGTTGTGTCTGACTCTTTGCAACCCTATGGACTGTAGTCCACCAGGCTCCTTTGTCCACAGGATTCTCCAGGCAAGAACACTGGAGTGGGTTGCCATGCCCTCCTCCAAGGGATCTTCCCAACCCAGGGATGGAACTTGCGTCTCTTACGTCCCCTGCCTTGGCTGGTGGGTTCTTTACCACTAGCACCACCTGGAAGGCCCCACACAGGCAGATAAGACTACTCATCAATCAACAGCTGAGACTCACTGGACAGAATTTGTCCTAGAAAGGGACTTTGTTTTGATGTCATTGTTGAGGTTGTTTTAATAGCTGGATCAATAAAACACAGAGGAAAGTGCCCTGAAGTGGAGATTCCACGTAATTTTCTGATTATGTGGTCAAGATTGAAGGCAGGAGGAGAAGGGGACGACAGAGGATGAGATGGTTGGATGGCATCACCGACTCAATGGACGTGAGTTTGAGTAACTCCAGGAGTTGGTGATGGACAAGGAGGCCTAGCATGCTGCAGTCCATGGGGTCACAGAGTCAGACATGACTGAGCGACTGAACTGAACTGAGCCCCAGAATTCTGTTCTCAGCAGCAAGATAGTGGAAGTAGCCAAGTGGGCAGAGCTGAGCAGGAGGCCTGGCTCTCAGGTTCAGCTGGACGGAGAGGGCTGGCTGGAAGTGACCAGGAAGCTTTGGGCCAGGACTTCCTGAGCAGGGGCTGTGATGAGTCCCTGTGGCCTTGCCCCAGGACTGAGGCAGCAGGTGGAAGGGTTCTCTCTGTGCTTAAGCCTCATTGAACACTTCTGGGTCAGGTCTGGTACACAGCACATGCTCAGGAATTCTTTCAGTCCCACATTAACTATTCAGACAAGAGAAATTTCTGTACTATGTGTTATTTCCAAGACATTTCATGCAATTTCTATGAGGACTAAGAAAAACGTTTTTTCAATACTGAATGTGAATTTTGAAGCAAGAACATTAAAAATTCTTGGGATAATAGTATTTTTACAACTCAGGGGGCAAACGTCATGTTTTAAAACTCTGCGAGAGGGCGCTCCTGGTGGTTCAGAAGTGAAGAATCTTCCCATGCCGGAGACATGGGTTCGATCCCTGGGTCAGGAAGATCTCACATGCTGTGGCGCAACTAAGTCTGTGTGCCGCAACTATTGAGCTTGTGGTCTGGAGCCCAGGAGCTGTAACTACTAAGCCCACGTGCCCCAGAGCCCATGCTTGGCAAAAAGAGAAGCCTGCAATGAAGGGACCGCATGCTGCAATGACAGAGCAGCCTGCACTCGCCACAACTAGAGAAAAAGTCCAGGCAGCAACAAAAACCCAGAACAGCAAAAATAAAATACACATACAATCAGATTATAAGATTCTGGTAGATTTGCCACTTAGGAATGGAGGAAGAATCAGGACATTATTTTATTTAATTCTTCATTAAACAAGCCAAAGATACTGGGAGGACTTCCGGGTTGAAATAGTGGATTGAACACGTGCATCTCACTTCGCTCCCTCCTGAAATCTACAGGGACGAGGTTAAACAAGCAAAGACAAAAATAGAAATCCGCAAGGACAGAGAGAACAGCAAGCACGGAGAGGAAGACATCAAGCACATTTTGGAAACTGGAAACGAAATGAGCTGGTGGCGACTGATTAGGAGACCCAAGAAAGTCAGGTCCTACGTCAGCGGTGAGGAAAGCTGAAGGCACTGGTCTACAGTGCAGAAACTTGAAAAGACACAGGAGCTGGCAATACCCAGGGCTCCCTTGCACACTCAGGCACAAAACTACTGGTCACCATGAATGAATAGAGTGTGGTACATCAACAATGGAATCGTATTCAGCACTGAAAAGAAACGATCTATCAAGCTGTGAAAAGACACTGAGGAAACTTAAAAGCATATTACTAAGTGGAAGAGGTCAGTCTGACAAGGCCACATACTGTATGGTTCCAACTAATGTGACATCCTGAAAAAAGTGAAACTATGGGAACATTAAAAAGATCACTGGTTGCCCAGCATTGTGGGAGAGGGTAGAAATGAAAATGGGGTACACAGGAGATTTTTATGGCGGTGGAACTACTCTGAATGAGACTATAATGGTGGACATGTGTCTTTTATACATTTGTCCCAATCCATAGAATGCACAGCCCTACCATAAACTATGAACTTTAGTCAATAATAATGTGTCCGTGTTGGTTCATTGATTGTAATAAATGAACCATACAGAGGCAGGGATATTGATGGTGGGCAGGGGGAGTGTGGATGAGAGGTTTATAGGAAACTGTACTTTTCTTCTCCAATTTTCTAAGAACCCAAGAATGTTCTATACAATAAAAAATGCCATAATGTGTTCTATTTAGGAAATCCATGCCCCACTTGGAATGTTCTCTTCCAATATTTTTATGATTTTAATATTTACATCATAACCCCTCAGGAATTTATTTTGGTTACTAGAAATCAGAATTCAGAGAAGGAAATGGCAACCTACTCCAGTACTCTAGCCTGGAGAATCCCATGGACAGATGAGCCTGGTGGGCTGCAGTCCGTGGGGTTGCTAAGACTTGGACATGACTGAGCGACTTCACTTGCACTTTTCACTTTCATGCATTGGAGAAGGAAATGGCAACCCACTCCAGTGTTCTTGCCTGGAGGATCCCAGGGACAGGGGAGCCTGGTGGCCTACCCTCTATGGAGTCACACAGAGTCGGACATGACTGAAGCAACTTAGCAGCAGCAGCAGAAATCAGAATAGTGATTGCATAAGGGATTCTGTAAGGGAGAGGTGAGGGGGCAGGAAATGAGCTAGAAATGGGCAGGAAGAATTTACTAGGATGATGGTTATATATATACATATAAAATAAATATATATTATATTATATATGATATAAGTATATTATATCATATATAATATAAATATCATAATTTATATTATATTGTATATATTATTAATATATTAAATATATCATAGAATATTATATGAATATGTTATATATGAAATCACATATATATTTTATTAAATATATATTATATTATATATTGTATTAAATATATAGACATATATGTTTATTATACATATTATATATTATACACATAATACATACATATTATAATATATTATATATAATATATGTTATATATAATTATATATTTAATATAATAAAGTATAAATTATATAATATAATATATTATATTGATATAATATAAATATAAATGTATATTTAATATATAAAATATATTTATATATAAGATATAAGATATATATAAGATATATAATATATTTATATATGTACAAATATATTATATATAAATATATAAATATACAATATATTTACATATAAATATATAAATATATTGTGTTTATATAATATTTATAAAATATAATAAATATAAAACATGAATTTATGAATATATTTATAAATATATATATTATATATATTATATATATATATCTTACAGGGTGGTGGATATACACCTTTATAAAAGTCTATGAATCTTACCTTTAAAATCAGTGCATTTTATTTTACATAAATTGTACTTTAAAAATTACATTAAAAAGTTTAACAGGTTTAGAAGATAACACTGAAGAAATTTTCTAGAAAGTCATCAAGTAAAGACACTAAGAAAAAATAGGTCAGAGGACCAGTCCAGGAGGCACCCATCATTACAAATAGCACGAGTTCCTCCAGAAAAAGGAGAACCAAGAAGATAAAGGGGATGGAATTACCAAATAAATAATTTAAGAAAAATTTCTGAAAAGTAGCCTATATATGCATTTCAAATCTTAACTTTCCACTTAACCTCCCTGTTTGAGGATCACCCCTAATGTCAGTACTCAGAAATCTGCCTTATTATAAGTACCGCATGGTGCTCCCCTATTGGAGCGCTCATAATTACCTAACAGTCTTCTAATGACTGACATTTCTGCAGCTTCCAATCTTTTGATATTATAAGCAATGTTGCTAATACCATGTGGCTCAGCGGGTAAAGAATCTGCCTGCAATGCAGGAGATACGGGTTCCATCCCTGGGTGGGAAAGATCCCCTAGAGGAGATGGCAGTCTACTCCAGTATCCTTGCCTGAAAAATCCCATGGACAGAGGAGCCTGGTGGGCTAGAGTCCAGAGGTTTGCAGAGGGTTGGGCACGACTGAACAATTAAGAACATACACCTTCATAGTTTCCCACATAGGAGAATATCTCTAGAAAAATTTCTGGAAGTTAATTTGCTCAGTCTAAGGATATACGCACTTTAATTCTAATTGGTTTTGCTAGACTGCCCTGCATAGAGATGGTACAGTCTACAATTCCACCTTGATATGAGTGCCATTTCCCTTAATCCCTTTAATATGCTGTATCAGTGGGCTTTTTCATCTTAGTCTAATGGGAAAAAGCACTACATCCCATTGTATTTTAATTTTCATTTCCCAAATTGAAGCTTTTGAAACATGTTTTTGTGTTTAATATTTGGGAACAACGTGAGCAATAAACTAGGTAATAATGGATCATGATTAAAAGACTGAAATAGCCATGAGTCCATATTGATAAAAATGATTAACTGAATAAGGGGAAGAGAGGTGACAACTCTTCCTTACAGAAGAATCTCAATCAATAAATGTTGAAGGAATGGGAAACTGATAATAGGTGATCACCACTGAAATATCACAACGGGCTTTCCTGGCAGGCCAGTGGGTAAGACTCCATGCTACCAATGCAGGGGGCCTGGGTTTGACCCCTGGTCAGGAAACTAGATCCCACATGCCACAATTAAGAGTTTGCATGCCACAACTAACAGTTAGCATGCTGAAACAAAGATCCGAAGCAGCCAAACAAATAATTTAAAAAAACCAACATCACAGTAATAACTGCTACAGGTAAAATTCACTGATTGATGTTAAAATTAGTGGGTAAAAGTTTAAGAGCAAATAGAATATTTACATAATCTCAAAAATATCTCACTCAAAATAATAACTTCAGAAGGGAAAATCGTAACTTTACAGTGATAAAACAGCAGATACCTCTTCAGCCAAACATTCAAGGTTAATACATCAACACCATGGAGTCCTGATGTTGCACCGAGAAGGTACCTCACTCCTCAGTCTAATCAGGGGAAAATACCAGACAAACCCAAACGGAGGGACATTCTACAAAATATCTAGTCAGTACTCTTTTAAAAGTGTCCAGTTCAGTTCAGATCAGTCACTCAGTCGGGTCCGACTCTTTGCGACCTCATGAACCGCAGCACGCCAGGCCTCCCTGTCCGTCACCAACTCCCAGAGTTTACTCAAACTCATGTCCATTGAGTCGGTAATGCCATCCAACCATCTCGTCTTCTGTCGTCCCCTTCTCTTCCCGCCTTCAATCTTTCCCAGCATCAGGGTCTTTTCAAATGAGTCAGTTCTACGCATCAGGTGGCCAAAGTATTGAAGTTTCAGCTTCAACATTAGTCCTTCCAATGAATATTCAGGACTGATTTCCTTTAGGATGGTACTGGTTGGATCTCCTTGTAGTCCAAGCGACTCTCAAGAGTCTTCTCCAACACCGCAGCTCAAAAGCCTCAATTCTTCGGTGCTCAGCTTTCCTTATGGCCCAGCTCTCACATCCATACATGCCCAGGGCATGGAAGACAAGGGAAAGACTGAAGAACTGTCACAGATGGGAAGAAACTAAAGAGACATGACAACTAAACCAAAGAGGGGTCCTGAATCGGATCAAAAAAAAGAAAAGACATTAGTGGAAAAAGTAGTGAAATATAAATAAACTCTGTATTCAGTTAGTACAGAGTACAGTATTGTACTGTACAGGTATGGTATTGTACCAAAGTTAGCTCTTAGTTTTGATAATTGTACTGTGGTTATATAAGATGTTAATGTTAGAGAAATCTGGGTGAAGAGTACATGGAAACTGTATTATCTTTTCAACTCTTCTGCAAGACTACAATTATCTCAAAATAAGACTCTGTACTTTTCTAATTAATTTTCTTTCGCCACGCACGCAGCATGTGGGATTTTACTTTCCCTAGGGATTGAACCTGTGTCCCCTACAAAACACAGATCCTTAACCACTGGACTGCCAGGGAATTCTTGAGTTTGTTTTAAAAAGATATTTTTATTCTCTTTACTGTAAACTTTCTGCTCATGTATTGTACATTGATTTTTTAAATTGAATTTTTGTCTGTTACATAAAGATTTGCAGGAATTCTTTCACACATTAGAGGAAATGGACTTTTGTCATACATGCTACAAATGCTTTTTTTCTGTCTTTTGTCTCTGATTTTTGTTTCTGGTAAGTTTTAAGGCCAAAAAATTGTTTCATTTTTACATGGATGCATTGATTAGCTTTTCCTTTATGATTTCTATGTCATATCTAGAAAGATTTTCTCCCCTTGAAAAATGTTCTAATATTTTTATAGTTTTATTTTTTGACATTTAAAATCTTTTCCCTTCTGGAATTTTTTTTTGGCTACCTAATTTTTGCAATATTTTTTACTAAACTCTCCACCTTTTTCTCATTGATTAAAACCCTACCTATATTATGCACATAATCATTCTATATGCTAATTTTTTTAAGTTCCACAAACTGCTTCTGAGGCTTCTATAAATAAACGTTCAAGAATAGTCTGGAAAATTCAGAGAAGGAAGTATTAGGAGGGCAGAACTAACCTAATCAGGTATTAAACGTATTACAAAACTAGTAATTCTAATAATTTGTTTACCAGGCTGTGAGCTCATTGACTGAAGAGCTGATTCATCTCTGTGCACAGTGCCATCCTGGTGAGAACAGGGACTCTATAAATGTTTGTTGAATGACTAACTGAATGAATGAATGAATGAGAGACATGATTAGGAGAGATGGAAGAAATGATGTTGTCAAGAGCCTCCTCTGTCTCAGGCGCTTTACATGTGTTCTCCTTTTATCTCCCTTTTTTTTTTTTTTTTTTTTGCTGCCAGTCTACTCCTGAGCAAATAGGCTCAGAATTGTTGGGCCAGGATACTCAGCTGGTAATGAAGGGTGAAGCTGAGATTTGGGCTTGATTGATTGCCCACCAAGCTCCCCAGAGCCTTGGAGAGGCCTCACCGGTGGCTTCTGCTAGCCTGGCCCAGGCCTAACGAAAGCCAGGGCCTTAGTTTTGTTTGCGGCCGGGTCCACACCTCTAGGGTCTTCCTCGATGGTTCAATAGTAAAGAATCTGCCTGCAATGCAGGAGACACGGGGGATTTCAGTTCAGCCCCTACTGGGTGGGGATGATCCCCTGGAGGAGGAAATGGCAACCCACTCCAGTATTCTTGCCTGGAGAATCCCTTGGATGGAGGAGCCTGGCGGGCTACAGTCCATGGGGTCGCACAGAGTCAGACAGGACTGAGCAGGCATGAAGGCAAGCAGGCCCCACCTCCAAAGCTGCTGCCTACTTTGCTGCAGAGTGTGACTTGGGCAAACAATGCTGACAGGGACCGGATCCTCACCCAGGAGCCTGAGGTCCCAGCTGTCAAGGGGAGTAGCGGCCATGCCCCGGGTGTGTGTGCATGCCAAGTCACTTCAGTCATCTCCAGCTCTTTGCAACACTATGGACTATAGCCCGCCAGGCTCCTCTGTCCATGGGATTCTCCAGGCAAGAATCCTGGAGAGGGTTGCCATGCCCTCCTCCAGGGGATCTTCCCGCCCGGGGGATTGTACCCACATCCCTTACGTCTTTGGCAGGCAGGTTCACTACCACTAGCACCACCTGGGAAGCTCCATGCCCCAAGGGGACCCAGGAATTTCTGTGGCTGCATAGAAACCTCATGGGTCAGTTCTGGGAGTCACAAGACACCAGGTCTCACATGGGCATGGACTGGGGCTCGGCAGGTGGGGTTCTAACCCAAGCCCAACTGCTGTGCACCTCGAGCAAGCCTTTACCCTCTCTGAGCCTCATCTACACTGTGGGGATGTTTTCCTTTATTGAGGTAAAACTTACAAACTGTTGAGACTTAGAAAACTTATGGTTAGACTTAGAACTTATGGTTACTGGCTGGGGGGCCCTGGGGGGAAGGGATAGTTGGGGAGTTTGGGAGCAACATATACACACTGGTACATTTAAAATGGATAACCAACTAGGATTACCGTATAGCACAGGGAACTCTGCTCAATGTTACATGGCAGCCTGGATGGGAAGGGCGTTTTGAGAAGAATGGATTAGTGTATATGTATGGCTGAGTCCCTTTGCTGTCTACCTGAAACTATCACAACATGGTTAATCGGCTATACTCCAATACAAAACAAGAAGTTAAAGAATTTTTACAAACTAGGAAATGCACAGACTTTTCAGCACAGTTCAATGAATTTTGATAAAGTAGAACCAAAACCTGAATCAAGATACAGGACATTTCCATCACTGCAGAGATTTTCTCAGTCAGTTCCTTGACGCTCAACCCCCTAGTGCCTTCTTGGACTTCTTATTAATGGAATCATGTAACATGTACTCTTTTGTGTCTGGATTCTTTCAGCATAACACATTTTCCAGTTTCATCCACGTTGCATGCATCGGCCCTATCGTGAGAACATATCACCCATATACACCCATCTGCCCAACTATGGACCCCTGCGTTGTTTCTCGGTGGTGATTATGTTGAAGTTTGGGAGGATACATATTTCCTTTTTTGTTGCGTAAACACTCAGGTGATGCAGAAACATGCTGCTCATCCCTCCTGTGAGAGAATACGCTGCTGGGGGCCCAGACAGCCAGACAGACCCCAGCGCTGCCCCTCTGAACCCACCTCCCCAAGCTGCTCCCAGCCAGCGACCAAGCCCAGAAGGAGAGGGGTGATTCGTGTCTGCCCATTCCTGCAGGATGTGGGGCTTCCCCAGGCCCTGGGGTTCAGGGCCTCCCCTTCAGCCTGGCCCAGCCTCTTCTAAAGCTGCACCAAAGTCCGAGGCTTTTCTGAGCTCTTATGGGCTTCACTGCGTCCCCTCAAATCCGTACATTGGAGTCCTGACCCTTGTAACCCAGAATGTGACTGTATTTGGTGACGGGGCCTTTCAAGAGGTGATTAAGTTAAAATAAGGTTATTAACCTGGACTCTAATCCGATCTGCCTGGTACCTTCATAAGAAGAGGAGACTAGGACACAGATGTACACGCACACAGGAAAAACCTGTGCTGCTGCTGCTGCTGCTGTCGCTTCAGTCGTGTCCAACTCTTAGGACAGAGCAAAAAGGGGCCACCTGCAAGCCAAGGAGAAGGGACTCAGAAGGAACCCAGACTGCCAACACACTGAGCGTGGACTTGTAGCCTCCAGAACTGGGAGCAGAGATCTGCTGTTGAGTCCCGGTCTGTGGCATTTGGTCTGGGCAGCCCGAGCGACCAAGATGCCGCCCAACCTTCCTCCTGGCCCCTCTCCGTGCTCAAGGCGGCAGGCTTCCTCCCCCTCATTCTTGCAATAAATTTCTGCAGGTCTGACCCTGCCCTGGGTCTGCTTCTGACACAACCTGCTGGAAGCACCACCCACTTCTGGGGGAGGTCGAGGAGTGAGGCAGAGCCTGGCACAGAGCGGGTCCTTGGCCTGGCAGGGTCAGTGAGGTTCTGGAGCAGCAGGGCTGGGAGGTGGTCCCTGATGCTCCCTTGGAGACTGGAGATGAGGCCAGATCCCTCCTCTGGGGCTGAGGCAGTGCGCCCTGGGGAGGGGCAGGAAGGCCCTGATTGGGAGGGGGGGTCTCCTCCCCTCAGCCCAGGATTTGCCCTGGCAGCCAACCAAGAGAAGCAATTCCAGACCGGGGAGGGGCCTTCGGGGGGAGTCTCTGAAACCTGGGGAAACTGAGGCCAGGGTGGTGGCTCTGTGATCTAGGTCGTCAAGCACAGGGGCGCCCCCCCCCCCATGGGATTCACTGGGCCCAGCCTTGGCTGACATGCGGTCAGAAAGAACACCCCCAGTGGCACTGCCAGCTTGAGTCTGAGGTGGCCTCGTCGGTGTGCTCAGCTCTGTGCTCAGCCTCACCCGCCGGCCTGGACTCTGAAGGCTGGGGGCCGGGGAGCTTGTCCCCAGGCAGGAAGGGGAGATGGTGGGTGGGTGCCGACCAGTGGGCTCTGCGGGGCTGGCGAGAAAGGGGTAGAAGAAGCCGCCGCCCCTAATGGGGTCCTCAGGGGCCTCGCTCTCAGGGAGGACCAGGCAGGCAGGAGGGGTGAGGTCTGGGGGGCTTCGTGGGAGAGAGGAAGGAAGGGGGAAGGAGGGAAGGGAGGGAGAGGAAAGCTACAGGCTGTAAACCGCTTTCCCACACCTTCGCTTTTTGATCTCCCAGCTGCCCAGTGAAGAAGACAGATAATCATCCCTGGGATGTGTGGTCACAGGGCGTCCCCTCAGGCCGTCAGGCTCCAGCCTCCATCTGGCCTGCTTCCGACCTGGCCTTCATCACACGCACCCCGCCCCCGCCCCCACGTGGGCTCTGCGCACCCCTGTGGGCTTGTGGGGAGCCCCCAGTCCCTACGGCCCACGTTTATCAGCCGGGCTTTGCAACCCTGGGGTCCCGGGCCAGCCCCAGCTTGACAGAGGAGCCTGGAACAACAAGGGCACTGAGACATTTCTGAGCTGGTTTGCCCCCAGCATCCTGCAGCAGCTCCGGGGGACCGTGGTTTCCAGGGCTGTGGCCCAGCGTCCCGCCCCGGCCCCTGGTTCAATCACCCCTCTTGAGTCCCCACTACGTACCACGTGTTCTGCTGGGCCCTAGGAGCCTGTGGAGACCAAGACCTGAGTCCCGCCCACATGGCTCCCCCTATCGGGCAGTTTTATCCAGACAGACTGCCCTGGTTGACCCTTTGAACAACACGGGTTTGAACAGCAAGAGTCCACTTACGTGCAGATTCTTTTCAATAAATAAATCGGCAACTTTTCTGGAGCTGTGCGACTATTTGAAAGAAACGTAGACCAACAGCCTGGCCTAGAAATATTAAAAAATTTAAGAAAAAGTTAGCTAGGTCATGAATGCATAACATAGATGTAGATACTAGTCTATCCTTACATAGGCAGAAGGTAAGTGATAGTTGATAGAAGATCAACACTGTGTTAGTTTTCTTATTATTTTATAGCTTGACTTTTCAAGAATTACCTTCTCCTGCAATGTGCCCCTCTCGTAATTGGAGAAACTGTTTGCCAGCCTGTTGTCTCAGACAAGTGGTTTTTTAAAATGCATGTAACAATGTTTCCAATATTATACTACGAGTGGCACTGTCATACTGCATGCTCTAAAAATTCCATAAGTCATTCCTCAGTGTATAGTCGAGGCTACTGCGGACCAATCATATTGCTGTATTTTCATTATCATGCAGGAACTGTTGTACCTCTAAATAAATCTGAATTTCTTTTTCATAGTATCTTTTCATTTTTGATGTCTAGTATTAGTAACATGTGGAATGTCTACCTTGTTTTGTGCATCATAGAAGACAGTTTTGACGTAGGTACTGATCCAGCTTGTAAACAGATGACATAAACTTACAGTGTCAATAAATATACTACAGTGCTGCAAGTGTATTTTCTTTCATGATTTTCTCAATATTTACTTTTCTCTAGCTTACTTTATTGTAAGAATACAATATATAATCCATTGATGGCAGTGGGCATGCATGCTCATTCATGTCTTAACTCTTTGAGACCCCATGGACTGTAACCTTTCAGATTCCCTTGTCCATAGAATTTTCTAGAATACTGGAATGTGTTGCCATTTCCTACTCCAGGGGGTCTTTGAGACCCAGGCATCAAATCCTAGTCTCTTGTTTCTCCTGCATTGGCAGGTAGATGCTTTACGATTGCCCCATCTGGGAAGCCCATATAATCCATACAACATACAAAATATATGTTAATTGGCTGTTTATCTTATCAGTAAGATTTGTGATCAGTAGCAGGCTATTAGTTAAATTTGGAAGGAGTCCAAATTTATATGTGGGCTTCCCCGATGGCTCAGCTGGTAAAGCAAGTAAAGAATCGCCTGCAATGCAGGAGACACAGGAGAGGTGGGTTCGATACCTGGGTCAGAAGATCCTCTGGAGAAGGAAATGGCAACCTACTCCAATATTCTTGCCAGAAAAATCCCATGGAGAGAAGCCTGGTGGGCAACAGTCCAAAGGGTTGCAAAGAGTCGGACACGACCGAGCAACTAAGCACAGACAAACACAGTTACATGCGGACTTTTGACTGCGGGGGTGGGAAGGGTCAGTGCCCCTAACACCTGCATTTTTCCAGAGTCGACTGTATTTTAACAGATACTGTCACTGCCTTGAGACAAAGGACCGAGCAGGCTTAGAGCCCCAAGCAGGTGGGAAGGGAACGTTCTGAGGGACGGAATCTTGCAGCCTGTTCCAAGTCCTGCCACCTAGGAGCACTTCTGCAGACAGAAGAGAGGCGCCAGAGGTAGGGACCGGACCTGTCCTCGCCCGCCCTCCTAACCAAGGTTAATAGCAGTCATGTGGCGATGCTGACACCGAGGGTTCCTAAATCTAGAATTAAGGACTAAGAGGAAATGCACGAGCCTATTAAGGGTGTTTGTATTTGGGAAGAATCTAGAAGTGATTTCTATTTCTTCGAATTTTTCTAATTTAATGCATGTGTATTTCTTTTATCATGAAAAAGCTTAAAGCTATACAGTCTCTTAGGTACATGACATTAGAAACATGATTTTCCAACTTTTCTTCTTTTATCTCTATATTCTACCAATGTTTAGCTGATGTAGTTTTTAACCAACTAGTCATACCACATTTGTTTCATTTACTAATATTCTTCAGGAAGTGTTCTTAAACTCCTCGTCTTTTATTTGGCAATCTTTAAAAGCTCCATTTATCAAAATGACACATGTTTATTATTTTAAAAAATAAAGAAACATTCCAAGAAGAATGTGGGAATTGCTCCCAAATTCCAGAGATAACCTCAATGATCATTTTGGCAAATATCTTCGGTTTGAATAAACCCAGTATTTTTAAATTGATTTTATTATTTTTTAGTGACTTATTTTTTAATTGGTTATATAGTCACAAGGTTCAAAACCAAATTTCAAAATATGCAAAAGAAGGTAGGTGTGAAACATAAAAGGTATATCTTTGTTAACAATAGATCTTCCAGAGGGATGGTATGGGGAGGGAGGTGGGAGGGGGGTTCAGGATGGGGAGCACGTGTATACCCGTGGCAGATTCATGTTGATGTATGGCAAAACCAATACAATATTGTAAAGTAATTAGCCTCCAATTCAAATAAATAAATTTATATTAAAAAAACAATAGATCTTGTTACATTTCAGTAAGTAAGTGGATATTTCTGGTTCTTTAGAAAGGTGGGACCATATTCCCCAGCGCGGAATTACCATAATTTATTGAATGCATCCTGACTGAAGGTCATTTTGCTGAAATAGTTTTACCACTCTCTGTGAAAGCCCACAGCAGAAGAAGGGCTCTCTGAAGTACGCCTTGAAGACTTTGCTTTTATTTTTCTATTTTTTGACTGCACCATGGGGCTTGTGGGATCCCAGTTCCCAGATCAGGAATTGAACCCGTGTTCCCTGCTGTCAAAGTGCAGTGGCCTAACCACTGGATCACCAGGGAAGTCCCAGAGGGTTTTGCTTTTAAACTGACCTGAATGGGAACCTCTCTCAGTCCAATTCAGCCCCCACTTTGCTTCATCATGTCTGGCCTCCTGCATTTTAATGAAATGCTATCTTTTATAGGACCTTGATATCTGTTTTCCAATGTTTGAGAAATAAGTTGGCAAGAAAGAAAAAGTTCAGGGTCTACACACATCAAAGGTCTTTTCCTCTCCCAATGCCTTGCCTCCCCATGAGGTCATGGCCCTTACCCTGTAAGACCCAGTGATCAGCCCCTCTCACTGGCCTTGCAGACGGTAAGGGACACTTGCATCTTGCAAGTTCATGACGAATGAGATGGGGGAAGAAATCGAGTTGGGCCTGTGTGTGCCTGAAATCATTCAGACATCTAGCACGTTAGTAATGACCTTCCTTGGAACGCTGGCTCCTCTTTTTCAAAAGAGGAATCGTTGGCATGTGATGTCGTAGTTTTGCCCTTTCTTTACCACCACCCACTCCCGGAAGTAGCAATCTCAAGCCTGTTTCCTTGGCTAAATATTTCTTCCTTTCTTCATCAAGGGCACATGTTACCACACACATTTGTATTCGGGGGCTACTCCCATGCCGGGGCTGGATGGATTGCGGTTTGTTGTTGTTGTTCAGTTGCTAAGTTGCGTCTAACTCTTTGCAATCCCGTGGACTGCAGCACACCAGGCTTCCCTGTCCACTATCTCCCCGAGTTTGCTCAAACTCGTGTCCATTGAGTCTGTGATTCCATCTAACCATCTCATCCTCTGTCACCCCCTTCTCGTCCTGCCCTCAGTCTTTCCCAGCATCAGGATCTTTTCCAGTGAGGCACCTCTTCAAATCAGGTGGCCAGAGTATTGGAGCTTTAGCTTCAGCATCAGTCCTTCCAATGAATATACAGGATTGATTTCCTTGAGGATTGACTGGTTTGATCTTGCTGTCCAAGGGACTCTCAAGAGTCTTCTCTAACACCACAGTTCAAAAGCATCAATTCTTTGGCACTCAGCCTTCTTTATTATCCAACTCTCACATCCGTACATGACTACCGGAAAAACCATAGCTTTGACTAGACAGACCTTTGTCGGTAAAGTGATGTTTCTGCTTTTAATATGCTGTCTAGGTCTGTCAGAGCTCTTCTTCCAAGGAGCAAGTGTCTTTTAATTTCATGTCTGCAGTCACCCTTCACAGTGATTTTGGAGCCCAAGGAAATGAAATCTGCCACTATCTCCGTTTCCACCCCCATCATTTTGCCCTGAAGTGATGGGACCGGACTGGGGTTCGGAAAGAGCCAATGAGAACATAAGAATGATGATGTGCACAAAAACTCCTTGAACTTTCTGGAGCTGATAGAAGCACTGAAGGGCCTTGGATGCCAGACAAGCTCTCTCATGAGGCTGGCAGGGGAGGGGTGCCCTCAAGTCCATGGGCAGGACCAAGGGCAGGGATACAGCTCAGCAACAAGGGCCCGGCCACGGGATAGGAGGCAGCAGCCACACATCCACGCTGCCGACACCAGCGGTGTACTCATGACCCCATCATTCACACTTCCCATCCAGGCAGCAGGCGTTTTTCAGAACAGTCTCCTTCAGAGGCGCAAGGAGAAGGACAGTGCGTGGGAGATCCACCCATTTAAGAAGGAACTGGATGCTCAGGGCACACCTTTTAGGAAGGCAGTGAAACAGGACTTGGGGGACACCTGGCCTGGGGAGGGGACAGTGTGCTGCTCTGGGGAAGGTCATTTCCCAGCTTGGATCACCTTGTGTTTCTCAGGGCGGCCCCATGATTTGGACTGAACAACAACAGAGTGGTTAATGACACAGGCTTAGAGCCAAGCTGTCAAGTTCAAGTCCTGACTCCACCCTCCACTTAGAAGTCCTGTAGCCTGAATTCATACCAGTTACCCAATCTCTCAGTTTCCTTAGCTGTACAGAGAGCTAAAGATGGTCTTCCCAGGTGGCTCAGTGGTAAAGAACCCGCCTGCCAATGCAGGAGATGCCAGAAATGCAGGTTTGATCCCTGGGTTGGGAAAAGCCCCTGGAGGAGGGCATGGCAACCCACTCGTTTTCTTGCTTGGGAAATCCCATGGACAGAGGAGCCTGGCAGGCTACAGTCCATGGGACCGAACACACACACACAAAGCCAATAATAGTAGTTGCCGCTTCGGCTGTTCCGAGGGTTAAGTGAGAAAGCCACGTGCAGCCCCCATGCAACTCTCCATAAGGGCTTAACAGATGTTAGCTGTGGTTATCATCCGGAGCACGCACCCGGGACTGGCCAGACCTGTCATCATTACAGCATGGCAGGCTCTGAAGGGGGCACAGATCTCAGGTCAGAGTGCTTTGCAGCCCAGAGTGCCTCACTGTCCCTCCAGATGCAGAATTTCGGGGCTAGAGGGCCTTGGCGGTCAACTGGCCGGGAGATCAGACGAGACTGAAGAGCTTAAAAGGCCAACAGGCCCACATGCTCCCCAGGTGCTCCTGATGGGTGGCCAGGCTCGTGGATTACAAATGCAATCCTCTCCCTTCACAGCCGGGGGACCAAGGGGGCAGGGCAGGGCAGCAGCCGGCCAGTGGCCAGGCTGGGGCTGCGATCCTGTCCTCAGAGTCCCTAGGTCTCTCCTTTCCCGCGAGGGCTCCCAGCAGCCATGAGGCCACATGGGAAAACCAACAGAGAAAGCCTCATGTCTTTGAAGCCTGTTTTTTAAGCCCAGAAGATAGACTAGTGCATTTCCTGTCAATATATTTAAACACAGTATATTGAAAGCAAGGATTTCCCTGGCAGTCCAGTTAAGACTCCATGCTTCCACTGCGGGGGGCATGGGTTCAGTCCTCGGTTGGGCAGGTCCTGCATGCCATATGGTGCCGCCAAATAAAAGATTAAAAGAAAGCAAACTTCACGATGTTCAGTGTACCTGAATCTGAGTGGGAGCCTTCACCTGACTCAGGGAGTGAGGCCCCACTGGTCAGTGGGCTGCATAGAGAACTGTTTAATTTAGAGGACCCTTTCTCTGCTAATCAGAAGGATGTGTGTTCAGCCGTCTGTTTAAGAATTCACTCTTTTCAGAGGATAAATATCAGTCTGTCGTTTTGAAAGGGAACATATGGGCGTCAAATGACCACCATTTTCTTTTAATGGCAGACATGTGTTCATGAATATGTAAACGTCCAGAGGTGAGGCTGCAAAACTCCGCTCTCACTGGGCAGGATTTTGCAGAAATAGTTTTTGCAGGAGGACCAGATGGCGTTTGGGCTTCCAGAGACTGAGGGTCAGAGGGGCAGCCTTCACTCCCCTCTCCTCACCCTCCAAGGGCAGCCCAGGGGAGGGGCCTCACTGTCTGACTTCTGTGCTCGCAGGTCTCCCCAGAAGGAGGGCCCAGGGAGACTCACGCAGGCCTCGGTGTGGGCATGTTCCTCACCCATGTTGTTGGTAAGTCACTAAGTCGTGTCTGACTCTTTGCAACCCCATGGACGGCAGCACGTCAGGCTTCCCTGCCCATCACTACTAGCTCCTGGAGTTTGCTTAAATTCATGTCCATTGAGTCGATGATGTCATCCAACCATCTCATCCTCTGTCGTCCCCTTCTTCTCCTGCCCTCAATCTTCCCCAGCATCAGGGTCATTTCCGACGAGTCAGCTCTTGGCGTCAGGCGGCCAAAGTACTGGAGCTTCAGCTCCGCCACATGGGCCTCACTGTCATCACCACGGAGTGTAGATGATGCCACTGGTGAGACATGGATAAAGTGCCCAGACTCTGGCAGATGCTGAGCATGCCATGGGTGACGGTGGTTGTGGGCACCCAGCCCGGACTCCACCCACCATCCTGACCTGGTTTGGGTAGAGATACTGGCTCACTGCCACGCTGTGCTCTGCAGAGGAAATGCAGGGTCGGGCCACACAGCAGAGTGGCCAGGGCGCCCTGTCTACCACCCCATCATTACCCACCCAGGAGTTCCCTCCCCTGAGCCTGGACCAAGGTGCCCTGGGCCACTGCGGCCTCAGTGGGCTGCACACATGGGCTGCTTGCTACGAACACCAGGTCTGCTCCTTAGCTCTGCCAGTGGCCCTAGCCCCACTCCGGACCAGTTGGATGAGAGCCCTGGCAGTGGGGCCTGGGTATTACTGATACCCCCCAGGAGATTATACAGTGCCACCAGGGTGGAGAAGCGCTGATACAGTTGATGTGGAAACATATGCTAAGATCATGGCATCTGGTCCCGTCACTTGATGGCAAATAGATGGGGAAAAAATGGAAACAGGACAGATTTTATTTCCTTGGGCTCCAAAATCACTGGGGACAGTGACTGCAGCCATGAAATTAAAAGATACTTGCTCCTTGGAAGAAAAGCTATGACAAACCTAGACAGTGTTTCAAAAAGCACAGACATCACTTTGCTGACAAAGGTCTGCAAGGAGTCGGACATGACTGAGTGACTGAACAACAAATATGTAAAACAGATAGCAGTGGGAATTTGCTGTATGACTCAGGGAGCTCAAACAGGGGCTCTGTGACAACCTAGAGGATGGGGTGGAGGTGGGAGGGAGGTGCAAGAGGGAGGGGACATACATATATCTGTGGCTGATTCATGCAGATGTACGGCAGAAATAGACTCAATGTTGTAAAACTATTATCTTTCAATTAAAAACAAATATTAAAAAAAAAGTTGATAGTCTGGACTCACAAGTTCAAGGCCAATGGAGTTTAGGTGTGAATTCAGCAGAGCTGTGCCAGCTAGCCCCGTTGCTGCCACAGGGCCAAGTTACCGGCTGTTACACGAAGGTGGGACTTCAAAGCTCAGACCGGCACCGCTACCTGGAGTGGATGAGGTGGGACACTGGCCCAGGTGCCTGTTGGGGTCAGAGGTCGTGCGTAGCCTGGGCTGTGATCTTGGTGTGATCCTGGCACAGGCCCACAGGCTGCCTCTGAAAGGATCTTGGTCCAACAGCACACCCACCCATGGCCCGGGAAGGGCATCCCACTGGGGGATGGGACCAGCCTCTTTCTGGCAGCGGGAGACCAGCCAGGCAGCAGCCTCACCCTTTCTAGGTCCTTGGCGGTCTGTGAAATGCTAAGGACTGAGGTTTGGTCATTTGAGTAATAACAACAATAGCAACTTCATTACCATCCATTTCCCGAGGGCTGCCTCAGGGTCTGGCTCATCCTACCCACTTCACAGGCATTGTGGATGCTCAGTTCTGCAGTCCCGTCCAGCTCTTTGCAGCCCCGTGGACTGTAGCCCGCCAGGCTCCTCTGTCCGGGGGATTCTCCAGGCAAGAATACTGGAGTGGGTTGCCATGCCCTCCTCCAGGGGATCTTCCCAACCCAGGGATCGAACCCTCGTGTTCTGCATTACAAGCAGATTCTTTACCACTGAGCCAGCAGGGAAGCCCATCCCTATTTCATAGATAGAGAAATAAACTTGGTAACTAGCTCGAGGTCTAACCAAGAGTAAGCTTGCTGAGATAGAATTCACACCCTAGTCTGATGGACCCAATTGCCCTCGATCCTTCTGCCAAACCCCCTGCCCCCTGCTCCCCAGGGGGAGCTGAGACTTCCGGGTAGACAAGCCCACTGCCCAGACTTGCGTTTTGGCAGTACGGGTGAAGCTGGGCTTCAGGCTCTTCACATTTCATTCGTTCAGTCACTTGAGCAAAGCTCAGTTTGAGAGACTGATAGAGAATTCTGCTTCCAGCCACAAGGCAGGAGCGTTTTCTGCACTGAAAAGAACTAGAAAAACTGGTAAATCTCTTTCTCTTTCTCTCTCCCTCCCTCCTCCCTTCTCTCTCTCCAGGTACATATTCTTCACCAGAGAATTCTCTCAAACAATTTAGGAAAAAGTAACTCCAGTCCTACAAAAAACAAAACACAGCACTCTTTCAGAGAATAGAAATAAATGGAACACTGCCTGACTCATTTGCAGAGCCAACACGACCTTGATTTCAAAACCGGATGAGGACATGACAAGATAGGAAAATTACCAGAGAGTCTCTTTCATGAACGCTGATGCCAAAATCCCTTAGCAAACTAAATCCACTTATATATGAAAAGGATAAGACCTGACAACAATGTTTGCTCTATAAATGATTGTTTTACCATTCAAAAAAAATCAAGATATTTTACTACAGTCTACTAAGCAAGGGGTAAAATCATTTACTTTTGATAATATCTAATAGTCATTCATAGTAATAATAAACTCTTGGAAGACTAGAAAAGAAGGTTATAGAAAGGTCAGAAAACTTCCTCAATCTGATAGAATATCTGCAAAAGAACCTCTTCCTAAATGTGAAATATTGAAAGCCTTCTCCTTTAGATCAGGAATAAGACAGGATGTACTCTATGACTGCTTGTATTTAACATTATATCATTATACTGAGGTACCGGCAAGAGCAAAACATCAAAAGAGGAGTAATTGGTGTGAAGAATGGAAAGGAGGAAATAAGACTGTCATTATTTACAGAAAACATGATTGTATTCATAGAAAGTCAAAGTAACGTATAGATAAACTCTTAGAATGAATAAGTGATTAAGGCAGATTGCTGAGCACAAGGTCTGTACGAACAAACACTGGGTTTCGATACACTAATGACAAACCAGTAAAAAGGAAATTTATAAATATTACTATTTGTAATAGTATATGTGTTCTTGCACACACCTCTCTACATGTACACACAACACACATTAAATACCTTGGAATCAAACTAAGTGAAAGATATGAGAGATCTCTACACAGAACACAAAGTTTTGAAGGAAATAAATTAAGCCTTAAATAAATGGACAGCCGTAACTGGCTTATGGATTAGAAGACTCAATATTGTTAAGATGTCAGTTCTTCCCAACTGATCTATGGCTGCAATGCAATCAAAACCTCAGGAAGACTATTTGGAGAACGTGGAAACTGACAACCTGATTCTAAAGTCTGTATGGAAATGCGCAGAACCAAGAACGGCCACTCGCAAAACCCAGGGAGTCACACTGCCAGATATCAGCAGTTATAGCAAACCTTTGTCACAAAAAATTGGCCACTAGAACAAAAGAGAATTCAGAAACAGCCCTGGGCTCCATTTATGACAAATGTGGCAATGGGATGCTATGGGGAAAAGGATCATCTTTAATAGCTGGTGCTGAGCCAACTGGATATTCATAGAAAAGAGACAGATTTTGATCCTTAGGTCATAGAACATACAAAAATTTTGACAGTTTATTTATACCATATGCAAAAATAAAAATATGAAATGTAAAATAATAAATCTGCTAGAGAAAAACTCAGCAGAAACTTTTCATGACATTGTAATAGGGAAAGACTTCTTGGGACTTCCCTGGCATCCCAGTGGTTAGGACTCCATGCTTTAATTGCCAAGGGCTTGGTTTTAATCCCTGATCTGAGAACTAAGATTCCATACATCAAATGGTTTCTGACCAAAAAAGAAAAAAAAAAAAGATTTCTTAAACCAAATGCAAAAACCATAAAGGAAAACAATTGGTAAGTTAGATTAAAATTTTAAATTTCTGTTCAGCCAAAAAACACCTTTAAGAGAGTAAAAAGATAAGTCTTTGAGCTGGGAAAAGAATATCTGTTGGTTACGCATATATGTGTGCGTGCATGCATTTAATACAGACCTCCCAGGTGGCTCAGAGGTAAAGAATCTGCCTGTCAAGCAGGAGACACAGATTCAGTCTCTGGGTGGGGAAGATCTCCTGGAGAAAGAAATGGCAACCCACTCCAGAATTCCTGCCTGGGAAATCCCATGGACACAGGAAACTGGCAGGCTACAGTCATGGGCTCACAAAGAGTCGGATACAACTTAGCAACTAAACAGCAACACATAGCATCCATGCAACATACATACATGTGTATGTACACACACACACACGCACACATATTTCAGCACTATGTGAAATCCCTGGAGAAAAAAATGGTAACTCACTCCAGTATTCTTGTCTGGAAAATCCCATAGACAGAGGAGCCTCGCAGGCTATAGTCCATGGGGTCATGAAGACTTGGACATGACTGAGCGACTAAACCACCACTGTGTGGGATACATATGAACCCTTAGACAAATCAAAGAGAAAAAGGCAGACAACATAACAGAAAAATGGGCTCAAACAAGAGCTTCACAAAAGAGATTATTCCAATGGCCAAAAAACAAAGAAAGGTGCTCAACATCACTAATTTGCAGGCAAGTGAGACTTCAGTTAGAAATAATCTCGCCTTGGATAAACCTCATTGACTACGACACTGCTGCTGCTAAGTCGCTTCAGTCATGTCCAACTCTGTGCAACCCCATAGATGGCAGCCCACCAAGCTCTGCCGTCCCTGAGATTCTCTAGGCAAGAACACTGGAGTAGGCTGCCATTTCCTTCTCCAATGCATGAAACTGAAAAGTGAAAGTGAAGTCCCTCAGTTGTGTCCAACTCTTCGAGACCCCATGGACTACAGCCTACCAGACTCCGCCGTCCATGGGATTTTCCAGGCAAGAGTACCAGAGTAGGGTGCCATTGCCTTCTCCAGACTATGACACTGCCACTGTGCAAAGCTTAGGGACTTTGAACCACAGTGATTGCCACTCACACTAACCACAATGGCTAAGACATTTTAAACTGACCGTTCCAGCCCAGGTGCCTGTTGGGGTCAGAAGCCAGTGGCAGGAGGTGGGTGAGGATGAAGCCCCTGAATTCTCATACCTGCCTGTTGGGAGTATGAACTGAGGTGACAACATGGGGAAAGTGTTGGCTCTATCTACCAAAGCTGAACAATTACGCACCCTATGGCCAGCAATTCACTCAGACACGTACCCAAAAGAGATATGGACGTAGGTTCACCAAAGCACATGATGAGAATATTCCAACCTGCATCTTTTGCTGCCCAACCCCCAGAAAAGCCTCAAACACTTATCCACAGTCAGACAATCATTTTTGCTGCCCTCAACAACATAGATGACTCACAAACATAATGCTGAGTGAAAAAAGCAGACTCATTTATAAACAGAAAAAATGAATTTATGGTGTGTGTCTTGGCTTGGGCTGCTATACAGAACACCATAGGCTACATGGTCTATAAACAACAGAAGTATATTCTTCATAGTTCTGGAAGCTTATGTCTGAGATCCTCTTCCTGAATGGCAATCTCTTGTGTCTCCTTTTCGAAGGACCCTAATTCCATCATGAAGGTTCCCCCTTATGACCTAAGCTAACCCTGATCACTTCTTAAAGGCCCCACCTCTAAATACCATCCCACTGGGGGTAAGAGTTTCAACATATAAATTCTGAGAGGACATATACATTCAGTCCATAACAGTAAGTCAGGACCGTTAAGAGTAACACGGCCAGGGGACTTGAAGGGGCATTCTAAGGCATGTTTCTTAAATTGAGGTGTAATTGATCTATCACACTATATGAGTTTCAACTGTTCACCATCATGATTCACTATGTATACATACTGGGAAATGATCACCCCAATATGAGTATTTCTTGACCTTTGTGTTGATTTCACAGTACATTTGCTTTGTGATAATTCAACAACCACACGTTTATAATAGTGTCCTTATTTGTGTATATGTTGCTGTTCAGTTGCTTAGTCGTGTCTGACTCTTTAAGACTCCATGAACTGCAGCACGCCAAGTTTCCCTGTCCTTCAGCATCTCCTGGAGCTTGCTCAAACTCATGTCCATTGAGTGTGTGATACCATCCAACCATCTCGTCCTCTGTTGTCCCCTTTGGTTAAAAATGTAGTCAAACAATAGGGAAGGGAAGGGGAAAGAGGGAGGGGGTGGAGAATAGAGAACAAGAGACAGAGGGAGGAGAGAAGAGGCCACAGCCCTCCCCCAAGGAGATGGGGCTGACAATTGGTCCCACCAGGTCTCCAGGAGCCTAGAGCACAATTTCCCAGCATCGGTTGTGGCAAAGCACACTCAGGCTGGATCTGGTGGGGAACAGATGGTGCAAGAAATGTGCCAGCGATCTTGCACCATCCCCCTTCTCCTGGGGGCTTGGATGTCACTCAGCCTCACTTGTCACTCTGTGCCCACTCTCCCTGGGTGGGTGGAGAGTTGAGTGCCAAACGCCGGATAAAGAACAGAGATTAATTTGATCCTCCACCTGGGCACCTCTGAGTCGGCAGGCCTAGGGTACTGGCAAATGGGGTGTGTGCCTGAGCTCCAGAGATGTGGCTGGCTGACCTCCACACCTTGATCCAACCTTCCAGTCTGAGCTGGGGCAGGGGAGGGGAGCGTGAGGATCAAGAAAGGGCCGCTGGGATGGCAGCTGCCCGGGAGATGTCCCCGGACCCCTGCCTGGCTTTGACTGGGACACCACAAAGGGCACTGCAGGCTGAGCTGAGGACAGCCAAGCTTCCTGAGCTAGGTGCCAAGCCCCACGGGGGCTCCAGAGTGAATGCTCGTCTGTTCTTTGTTTCCTTCAATCTGGGACAAACCTTGCCCGAGATCATCTCTTCTGGCTGACATTCTGAGTCCGTGAAGGTCTGGGGCAGACGTGGCTGAAGGAGGAGGCAGGAGTCCTGGGCTCTGGTTCTTTCAGGGGCTTTGTGGCTGGGGGCAGGTCACAGGGCCGCCCTTGCCTCAGTTCCCTCTCCATAAGGGCTGAGCGTCCAGTGCTGCCCAGTGTGGTAGCTGCTGATCACGCAGCATGTGGCTGTTTAAATCTAGACTTAAATTAGTTAAACTTGAATAAGCTTTAAAACTCAGTCCTTTTATTGTGCCAGCCCACAATGTGGCAAGTGGCTGCCGTATTGAACAGTGGGGGTGTAGAACATTTTCATCATCACAGAAAGTTCTATTGGACAGGGTTGGGTGAGACTGAAGAACCCGCCTGCAATGCAGGAGACTCAGATTTAACCCCCAAGTTGGGAAAATCCCCTGGAGGAGGACATGGCAACCCACTCCAGAATTCTTGCCTGGAGAATCCCCATGGACAAAGGAGCCTTGCGGGCTGCATTCCACAGGGTCACAAAGAGCTGGACCCGGCTGAAGTGACTGAGCATGCTCGGGTGGGGCCAGTGTGTGGCTTCACAACCATTTTTATTACCCAAAGATCACTCTGAAAGTGAAACTTGCTCAGTCGTGTCCGACTCTGCGACCCTGTGGACTTCTCCGTGGAATTCTCCAGGCCAGAATACTGGAGTGGGTAGCCTTTCCTTTTTCCCACCCACGGGATCTTCCCAACCCAGGGATCGAACCCATGTCTCCACATTGCAGGCGGATTCTTTACCAACTGAGCCACCAACGGATAAACTGAGGAAGAGGAAATCAGAGGCTCTCGAGGTTCTTCATATCCCACAGTGGTTCCCAGCCTCTTCCATGGGGCCCATCTGTGCAAAAGCACCCAGCACCAGGGTCTGTAAACCTGTGTGTCAGGTACTGCTATATTTTAAATGGATCACCAACAAGGCCCTACTGTATAACATAGGGAACTCAGCCTAACATTATGTGGCAGGCTGGTTGGGAGGGGAGTTTGGGGGAGAATGGGTTCAGATATATGTATGGTGGAGTCCCTCCATTGTTCACTTGAAGCTATCACAACATTGTTAACCACCTGTTGTTGTTTAGTTGCTAAGTCATGATGGACCCTTTGTGAGCCCATGGACTACAGCCCGCCAGACTCCTCTGTCCATGGGATTTCCCAGACAAGAATACTGGAGTGGGTTGCCCTTTCCTTCTCCAGGGGATCTTCCCAACCCAGGGATCCAACCCGAATCTCCTGCACTGGCAGGCGGTTTCTTTACCACTGGGCCACCAGGGAAGCCTCGTTAATTGGCTATATCCCAATACAAACTAAAAAGTTAAAAAAATAAATAACTGCATGTCTGGGATGAAGCTGTAGTTTGAGACAGGAGCTGCCACAAGGTTATCAGTATTTGCTGCTTCCCAGACTTTGTTCTCTTCGTGTCGTATATTCTACCTCACTATCTTCCCCAAAACGCTATGAAAAGGTATTACCATTCATCTCCTTCTACAGTGAGGCTCAGAGAGGTGGAGTAACTCGCCCTAGAGCACATGCTTAAGGAAAACAAATGCCAGGTGATTCCGATTCCAAAGACCACCTCGTAGCGCTGTTTTCAGCTGCCTTCCAGGCCTCGGAGAGGTGGGTAGAAAGCCCCTGAGTTCACGGCAGTGGGTGGGGAGGTGGGATGGGGGTGGTAGTGGAGGTCCCTCCATGGGGGGCTGGGGGCCCCTCCATCACCACCGGGCAGGGAGCGAGTCTGTGCCAAAAGCCTCAGTGCTTCCCTGGGACAGCTGGTATGCTGAGGGAGGGGGCTCAGGAGAAAAGCCAGGACTGAATGGACGGGGAGTCCTTCCAGCTGGACCAGTGCTGACGGCCTGGACAGGTGGTGGGGAAGCGGGGAGCAAGGGTGCAGTGCAGAGATGGAGTCTCTGCTCTGAAAGGGACGGGAAGGTGGGGGCCACGCTGGAAGAGCACCCCTCGGCAGGCGAGGAGGTCCTGGTTACCTGGAGGACCCCATGGGTGTGAGGCACCCCACAGAGGCCAGGCCTGGTCTGTTCACCTTTCTCTCACCCACCCCCAGTGCCTGCCTCACCTTTGGTTTTTCTTTAGCCTGAGGTCACTTTTCATCCAGACATGCTCGTTTCTTCTCATCTATACAGCCTACACGTGAATACATTCAATGCGGAGTTTTTACAAGCCCAGGATGCAAACAGGCTTTGCCAATTTCCCCCAGCAGGATCACACTGTTAAAGTCAGTGGGGAAAATCACTAGGGATTTGTAGGGCTTGGTGATCCTACAAAATCTTTAAAATGTCATTTGGATCCTTGAGTTCAGTTTAGAAACTAGGGAACTAGATCCTGCATGCTGTAACTAAGACCTGGCACAGCCAAACAAATAAATATTTAAAAAAGAATAAACAAAAAACTTAAATCTACCAAAATACAAAAGTGTCATTTTGGAAAATTTATAAATGAAGGCAGTAACATTGTAATCATTATTGATGACCTTCCATATCTTATATATAGAAATATCTTGATAGTTTACCTCAAAGTGAAATCTAAGATTTCAGTGATATTAAATGGCTTTCCTTGCTTCCTGGAACAATATTTGAAGATCAGATTGAGCTTTAGTTTTTGTGCTCAAGAAAAATTATTCTGCTGAGAAGACTTTACAAGTGAACATGATTGATTTTGTGTGGATGGTGTCCATGTAATGCTAGTTAAGAAGATCTAAAATTCTGGCCAAAGATTAGAAGATTTTCTGGATGGCTTAATTTGATACTTACTGGATATATTCAGTTATACTGTGAATTATGCAATAAAAGATGTGAATCAAGTAAATAAACTTTAACTCTCTTTAGAAAGCGTCCTATTTACTACCACATCAAATATATACCAGAAAATGAAGTAATATATCTTAGGAGCTGAGAACATAAAAATTGAAAATCAGAAGAATGTTTGGATCTCAATGAGCTGCTGGAGCTACAAGAGTAGTCTGGAAATTGAATTGAGCCTTCAATATTGTCTTTATTAGAAATTATAAAATAGTAGCAGTTAACATTTGGAAACTGAAAATACTTAAAGGGATTTCAGCAAATGGTATTTTAACAGAGGTGTGAATACTTTAGTTCTGCAAGAAAGACATATTTTGGTTCTTGAAGCTGATTAAGTATTTGAACATATAAAACTGATAATGGAAACCATGAAAAGCAGCCGAAAGTATCAGAAAAACAAAGAAATATGACATATCTTATGAAACAACAAAGTGGCAATTCCTAGAAAAACCTATTATATTATCTAATGAATTATATGAGAACACATTTGCTGTTCTATGATAAAAGTAAACAAACAGAATGGACTTTGATGTCTTCTATTTGATCCTGAAATTGGGCCAACTGACACTTGCAAAGCTCTGTGGATTCTTGTTTTTTGTTTTTTTAAGCTCTGTGGACTTTAAGTAAACAATAATTAATAAAATTCAGCCACCTTACATCACACTCTAACAAAAAATTTTCAAGACAGTTGATAATAGAGAAACTGGCTATCTAAAAACGTTCCTACCATAAAAGCTAGAAAAATTCCAAATGTAGATGCTTTGGGTTTAGCTGAGAGAGATTCCAGTGTGCAGACTGAGTTGTTGATGATAGAAGTGATTCTCTATCCAGACCGTGTATCACTCAACGCTACTGATTTTATGAGAAACCCACTGGAAAAGAAATTTGATGTAATTTCTAAGTCAGACTGTGGCCCAGACAGGGGCGCCGTTTAGCTAGTGATGGCTGTGCTCAACAAAAGATCACACTGAAACTTTCTAAAGATCAAAAAATAATTTGGAAATTATTAGAATAAAGGGGTGAATTATATAAAGGACAACACATACCCTCCCATTTTATATATATGAAATAGCTGTATATTTTAGGTTTTTTTCAAGAATAAAAGAAAATACAGCAATTTTTTATTTCTATATTCATTTTTTTCCATATCAGCCATTGAATATTTTTAATATTCTGCCTGTGAAAGAGTGAAGTAGGAGTTATCATCAGCCCTGTTTTATTTTTATTTCCTCCCAGCTTTTATATTATGTGAACTTTCAGACACACAGAAGCGTAGAAAGAATAGTACAAGGAACACTCATATACTCATCCCCTAGATTCAGCAATTGTTACCCTTTGCCATATTGTCTTTCTCTGTGTATGTGGGTTTTGAGCTCATCTGGGGCTCCCTAGCCTCTTCAGATGGAGAAGGAAATGGCACCCCACTCCAGTACTCTTGCCTGGGAAATCCCATGGATGGAGGAGCCTGGTGGGCTGCAGTCCACGGGGTCACAAAGAGTTGGACACGACTGAGCAACTTCACTTTCACTTTTCACTTTCATGCATTGGAGAAGGTAATGGCAACCCATTCCAGTGTTCTTGCCTGGAGAATCCCTGGGACGGGGGAGCCTGGTGGGCTGCCATCTATGGGGTCGCACAGAGTCAGACACGACTGAAGTGACTTAGCAGCAGCAGTGGCTCAGAAGGTAAAGAATCCGCCTGCAATCCAGGAGACCCAGGTGCAATCCCTTGGTCAGGAAGATCCCCTGAGGAAGGGAATGGCAACCCACTCCAATGTTCTTGCCTGGAGAATTCCATGGACAGAGGAGCCTGGCGGGTTACAATCCACGGGGTCAAAGAGAGTCGGACACAACTGAGCAACTAACACTTTCACTTGAGACATTTGCTTGTGAGCTGCAGACATCATGATTTTTCACCTGTAAACATACAGACTGAATTTCCTAAAACCCAGGAGATTCTCTTACATGACTGTGATATTATTAATGTGTCTAAGAAAACCCACAATAATTTTGTAATATCACCTAACTTAGTCCCTATTTAAATTTCTCCTAATGTATAGTTTTTTGATTTTTTATTTTATATTGGAGTATAGTTGATTTACAATGTTGTGTTAGGAAACTGTCCATCAGTAAATTCTTCATAACAACAGCAGCTGGAAGTTTTACTAGTAACCTCTCCAGAGAATAATCTCTGTCTTCCTGTCTAATTCTTCAGGAACTGGTATATCTATGGGCAGTTTTATTTGGGTCCCTCTCTTTTCATTCAACATTCCAGCGACAAATAGCTATTGACCACCACTCTTTGGCATCATCGACTCAATGGACATAAGGGTGAGCAAACTCCAGAAGAAAGTGAAGGACAGGGAAGGACACTCAATCGCACAATTTAGTGATTGGACAACTCTTTGCCAAGCTCTTCTGGTGCCAGGAATTCTGAGATGCCTCAGTCCTTTTCCTGCCTCTCAGGGCCTCACATCCTACTGGAGAGTCAGACACATGACTTATAACACCATACAATGGGCTGAGTGCTATCCCCAAACATGTGCAAGGCAGTGGACAGAAGTGTGAACAAGGTACTCAGGTTGCACAATCCTCCCAGCTAGGTCCGAAAGGTTTCCTAAAGGTGGCAACATTTGAGCTGGGCCTTAAGCAGTGAGTAGGATTTTGATAGACTGAGAAGATGCAGAACTTTTTAAGGATTCACATTGCACAAAGTTGGTCTCCACTTTCCATCTCACATAAGCCAGGGATGATCCTTGGATTCACTAGTCATCCCTCAGTACCTGCAGGGGATGTCTTGGTGTCTCCCACCACCCCCCCATACATACCTACACCTGAGGATGCTCAAGTCTCTTATATAAAATGGAGGAGGTGGGTATTTGTACATAACCTACATACATCTTCTCCTGTACTTCAAATCATGACAATATTCCAGTTGAGCTATTTAAAATCCTATAAGATACTGCAATTAAAATGCTGCACTCAACATGTCAGCAAATTTGGAAAACTCAGCAGTGGCCACTGGACTGGAAAAAGCCAGTTTTCATTCCAATCCCAAAGAAGGGCAATGCCAAAGAATGTTCAAACTACAGTTGCGCTCATTTCACATGCTAGGAGGTAATGCTCAAAACCCTTCAAGCTAGGCTTCATTAGTATGTGAACTGAGAAATTCCAGATGTACAAGCTGGGTTTTGAAGAGGCAGAGGAACTAGGGGTCAAATTGCCAACATTCATTAGATCATGGAGAAAACAAGCGGATTCCAGAAAAACATCTACTTCTGTTTCATTGACTATGCCAAAGCCTTTGACTGTGTGGATCTCAAAAACTGTGGAAAATTCTTCAAGAAATGGGACTTGCCTCCTGAGAAATCTGTATGCAGGTCAAGAAGCAGCACTTAGAACTGGACATGAACGATGGACTGGTTCAAAATTGGGGAAGGAGTACAAAAAGGCTGTATATTGTCATCCCGTTTATTTCACTTACATATAGAGTACATCATGTGAAGTGCCAGGCAGGATGAATTACAAGCTGGACTCAAGATTGCCGAGAGAAATATCAACAACCTTAGATACACAATGATACCACTCTAATGGCTGAAAGTGAAGAGGAATTAGAGTCTCTTAATGAGGTTGAAAGCAGAGTGAAAAAGGCTGACTTTAAATTCAACACTCAAAAATCCAAGATCATGGCATGCAGTGCCATCACTTCAAGGCATATAGAAGGGAAAACAGTGGAAGCGGTGACAAATTTTATTTTCTTGGGCTCCAAAATCATTGTGGATGGTGACAGACAAAAAAAGTTATGACAGCATATATGACAGAATGTAGACAGCATATTAAAAAGCAGAAACATCACCTTGCCGACAAAAGCCTGTATAGTCAAAGCTATAGTTTATCCAGTAGTCATGGGCACATGTGAGAGTTGGATCATAAAGAAGGCTGAGTGCCGAAGAATTGGTGCTTTCGAACTGTGGTTCTGGAGAAGACTCTTGAGAGTCCCTTTAACAGCAAGGAGATCAAACCAGTCAATCCTAAAGGAATTCAACCCTGAATATTCATTGGAAGGACTGTTGCTGAAGTTCCAATACTTTGGCCACTTGATGCAAAGAGCCGACTCCTTGGAAAAAACCTTGATGCTGGGAAAGACTGAAGGCAATAGGAGAAAGGGGCGGCAGAGGATGAGATGGTTAGATAGCATCACCACCTCAATGGACATGAGTTTGAGCAAACTCCGGGAGACAGTGAAGGACAGAGGGGCCTGGTGTACTACAGTCCATGAAGATGTGAAGAGCGGGACATGACTTAGTGACTGAGCAAAAAGTTTACTCACGATACCTAATGCAACGTAAAGATGATGTAAACAGCTGCCAGTGCATGGCAAATTCAAGTGTGGTCTCCTACAGCTTTCTAACAATTGTTTCTCTGATGATTTTCAATCTGAATTTGGTTGAATCCAGAGATGCAAAACCCATAGATATGGAGGGCTGACAGTACTTCTAGAGACTGGTTACTTCTTGTCCCCAAATTTCTCCAACACTCCCTCTGAAACTGTCTGAAAGGTACTGTGGATGATTCACATCTTGGTACAAACAAACCACATCTGTTTGTAATCAGTCAAGAAAAATGACTAATGCCCCTGAGCTCTATAAAGCAGTGCCCACAGCTGGTCAGCCACAGCTAATGTCCCAAGCAAGCACATGTTTGCTTTGGAATCAAACACCTCTCAGTCTTGTCTGTATGTGAATTGACTATCAAGCGTCTATACCTTCTAACAGGTAACACAATCTAAGGCTCCCAGCGCAGGTAGCGCACCATACTAAAGAATAACCACAAGCAGGACACACAAACCCTGCAGAGTTTCCTGCAAGATCAAGGAAATCATTCTTACATACGAAGACTCCAAAAATCCACTCTGTAGTGAGCACTTAAGCCTTAGACGAATATTATTAGTAAGTGCTCTAGTTTTGAGTCAGTTTCAATCTCAGAAAGCATTTCTTAAATGCTTCTTGGGTCTCTGGGAAATGGGTTCTGAGCTAAGACAAGTGGAATTGGCTCTGGATTTATTAGGGAAAAAAATCACTGTCAATGCAAAACAAATCATAAATACAGGATTTCACCTGGAAATAAAAGTTGAATGCAGGTAAGTTGGCAGCATCAAGAAGGCTGACCTTACATTGGCCACAAATCTAAAAAAAAAATGAAGTGTGGTGGTGAAGAGTCAAGAATGTCTCCAGAATCACCTCTTGGGTGGCGTGCATGACATAATTCATGTAGCCAATAACCCCACATTTCTGAAGTCTTTTATTAAACCCTTAATGCAGAAATATTAGAAAATGCAGCAAGTGAAGGATGGAAGGCCTGCCATGATCTATGGTCAACACTTGTACTACTTTGGACTATCCTTCTAGATTATTTTCTATCAATAGGAGTATTGCATAAAAACCTTTCCCCCACAAAAACCAGATCATACCTTCAGTACTATTTGGAAACCTGACTTTCTGCATTTATCTAGAAACATTTCCAAGTCAAGAAATCTTTTTGATTTCTACTTTTAGTAGCGGTAGACTATTTCTTCTGTGGGTATACCAAAACTTAACTGTTCCACTATCACTAGCATTAATTTCCAGTTTTTTGCTATTGAAAATGCTGCCATGAACTACCTTTTGCTAAATCTGCATGAACAGAAGGCTACTTCCAAGCACTGCATTCTGGACCATGTGTAGCATATGGCATCCAAGGCACATCTCCCTGTTGATGTACCAAGGCTAGAGGGGCCCCTCCCCCAACCTCCAGGGGTCAGAGCAAGCCCAGAATAGCCCACTGGATGGACACTATGGCCTGACTCTTCTGCCTGACTTAAGACGTCACAAAAATCACTGTAAAAAGAGAAGGCAGCTAAGCTAAATCCCAGGACTTGTCCCAAGTCTGTTTGTCATCAAGTTGAAAAGTAAACATCTTCCATTATTTATTAGCACCACATTTGCAGAAAGTTACCTCAGGCTCCATGTCTAGTGGAATTAAGGTTTGCCGTGGGAAACGATGAAGCAGAACCTTGTTAACAGAGTGAAGATCTTTCAGCAACTGGAGTGAAACCTACAGTCAGGGCAAATCAGACCCAGAACACAGTTAATAACCATCACTTCTTTCTATTGTATCTTAATTTTATATTCCCCAACTCTTTTAACTTCCTTAAAATACAGATTCACAAGAGGGACCATTTAAATGTTTTTATTAAAGCAGTTATAGTTACTGCCCCACTGTGTCTAGAATTTTAAAATATATATCCTTAGGGTTTGAATGTTTGGGGATGAGATTTGTTTTTAAGTTTTGATCTTTCTCCACAAAAGCCAATTACAGCATGTTATTAAGCATTTCCAGACTTCCAAGCAAGTTAAAAGAATCCAGTCTTCTTTTCTCTAAATTAGTTGGAGGAGACTAAAAGGTTACAAGCTACATTCTAAAATCCTACTGAAAACAGACTGTCACCTTGGATGCTGGAATAGATAGTAGCACTAAACTGGAATGGCCCCCACAGAATCCAGAACACACTTGTTAGCCAGCAGACGTTCATTCTAGGTGATTCTGTAATTCCAATGACACTCTAGGAGCCCCAAATCCTACAGCATCTCAGTCGTTAGGTGACTTGGCTGAGGTGCCTCTTTAAACAAGATCAACTGTGTGAAAGATGTCTTTCGGGAACTCAGGTTCAATTTTCTACTCAACTGTTACTCAGTTCTCTTAACTTGATATTCAACACATTCTTAAAATCAACAGAAACCTTTTAGTAAATTGTATTTTTGGATTTCCCCTGAAACCAGCCTGATCAAAAAAAAAAACAACAACAAAACCAAAAGTATGGAGATGAGTTTTCATGCCTTTGAAAAAGACTATATGAAGTCAACTAAGAACGGCCAGAATGAGTAAACTGAGGCAAGACCTTGCCGAGTGTTGAGACAAACATTAAAACAATGGTATACCATGATTAAATAAGTTTTTATTGTCACATTTAACTGCTTTGTCAGATATACATTGTAGGTTTCAGTATGACATAAAAAATAAAAATATTTTCCTGAATGTCAAAATCTGAACAGAGATGGTGATGGCACTTAAAAAAAATAAATTCACACTGGTGCTAAAGCTGCTTAGAAGATAGCTGATAAACACTGGAACACATTTGCAGATAAAGCGGTCTGCAACATTTCAAATCAAATGGCAGTGGTATAAGGCCAACAAAACTGGACAGCAGGAAGATACAGACCCCGTTGAGTAGCTATCTGAAGGATGGCAGTTTGAACGTTTAATTTCCATTCAGACTAAACTTCTTTCCTACAAAATGAAACTACTTTTTCAGAACCTGGATTTTAAGCTTCCTTAACAACTTCCTTAGTCTTACAGGTTGTAACGAGTCCAAAGAAAGGCAGTTATAATCCACGGCATTAGCTTTGTGAGCTGACCCTGCCGTAAATGGGGTAGGGGTGGGGGTCTTGTCATTTCCAAACCAGGAGCCTGTCATGCTCATGAACGTCTGTAGTGGTTTCACACATTCTGGGCAAAACTAGAAAACAAGCAGTAATTAAATAAAAATGTTAAGTGCATCCCCAAGGAAAGTCTCTACATATTCCACAGCTATATGCTGAACGGTTAACTTAAAAAAAAGTATGGTTATTTTGATTGGAAATGAATCTCTATTCAATAACCAAGCTTCCCAAACAGTTTATTAAATGTCTTTCTTCCACAAATAAAACTAACACTAGGATTTGTCAGAAGATCTACACGAATTATCTCCCTTACGTACGAACTTGGCTAAATCCGCTGTGTCTGGAGTCTGTTCCTCATAAAACTCAGGTCTGGAACATAACTCCTTTCTGTTATACTGCTGTGTGTCCTTCATTTAAGACTCCAGAACAGAGACCATAAATGTGGCTAGTGCAACATAGCAGTCACTGGAATTCCCCGAAAGAAAAATAAGTAATTTATTTTATGACGTACTTATTTGGATGATTACTTACTGGTAATTAGTATTTCTACATTTTTTTTTTTAAAAGGCAACCATTTTAAGTGACAATACATATCAGGCTAGTAGAAAAAAGTGGAAACAAAGCCCTCTCTTTTGATCTCACAAAGTCATGCAGACAAAAGAAGGTACAACTGATTTGTTCCAATCTTGGAAATTATCAAAATTTCTTTTCTGGCAAAGATGAATTTGGCTCATCATAGAAAGAAGGTTCTTTGAAGGCTGCTGCTAAACTAGTTTCCCTTTGAAAAAGTAAATTTCAAGGCATGATAGTGCAAGAGGTAAGGTTTTGATTTATAGAACATTTATAGACTAATTGTGCTTAGTCTCTAATTTCCAAATTATTTTAAAGAACAGAAACTACGTTGATAAGTTTATCTTTGCCTAAATTTACCAGTACATCCATGAATCGCACCAGAATTCGGACAATTTGATTATCTTAATGACTCTGTTGTGAGCCCTGCACACTGCGTCCGCAGGTGAGGACCCCCTGCATGCGAGGCTCCTCCAAGGTCTGGGCCCAAAAACTCTTGTCTTGGGGAGTCCAGGGGCCTGAGAAAGCAGTTCTCCCTGCCAGAGGAAGTCCTCAAAAACTCTCTCAATGAGCGATTAAGAAAAACAGTGCTAACTGGAGAGTTTCTTGCGTTCAGTTAAATCTGGGAGGTCTGAGTGTTCCTGGAACCCCCATCAGGGTGTGTCATGGGTCGAGAATCCCTTGAACGTGAGTATTCGCTATTAGGGGGCTCTGTAGGGTCAATCAAATTTTCATAATCACTGTCGTCTGATTCCTCAGCACTGTCTCCAGCTGCTCTGTGGGAAGGAGGGGCGTCTGCTCCACTTCCAGGATATTTCAGTCCAGCACTGGTGGAGGCATAACTGGAGGAGCCCACAGCTTGAGGTCGAGGCATAAAGACGCTGCTTTCCACGCGAGAATGGCTCAGAGTACTTTCTTGATTATTTGGGTGAAGATCAGAATAAGGCGGAGGCGGGTCTGAGGCCTCTGCGTCTCCAAGAGTACTTCGACCTTCCGCTGTGAACCCTGGATAGGGCAGCCGAGGGCTGAAGGGGGGGTCCACATTCTCAGATGGCACCTGCCGGCTTACCATTGCCTGCTGCAGTCCTGGGTGGAGAGAGGAAGGAAACTGTAAGACGCCCGTATTGTCACAGCTTTGCATGTTGACCTGATTGTTCTGAAAACGGCAGCAAAGCACTGCAATTGATTATTAGTGTGAATTACTGTACATTTGCACAGTATTTCATCATTTTCAAAAGCCTCAGAACAGCTCTCTCAAGTACTACCGTCATCATTAATATTACCGTCTGTTATGCAGGCAAAGGACCAGAGGTCAGAAAGATCAGGTGACTTCACCAAGAGGACAGCAAGAAGTGGGGGCTCTGATACCCAAACACAGGTCTCTCAACTCCAGATCCAGTGCCACGACCCTCACCTGCTGCTCATTGTGCTCGGAGACCATGGGGACAGAGGATAAAATTGATAGTTGTCCCCACCCTTGGCGGTCATCTGAATGTGAGTTTTTCCTTAATAGACCTCACATCAAAAAACAAAAAAAAAAACTTCTCGACAACTACTTGTCACAATATTCTTAAACATCTCTTTCTCCTTTAAAGTTCAAAGCCCTGGGACTTCCCTGGTGGTCTAGAGGCCAAGATGCTGCGCTCCCAACGCTGGGGGCCGGAGTCCAATCCCTGGTCCGGGAACTAGATCCCACATGCTGCAACTGCGAGTCTGCATGTCACACTGAAGACTGCAGCTCCTGCATGCCACAACAAAGACACAGCCCAACCAAAGAAACAAATGTGGAGAAAAAAAAGTTCAGAAAACAATACAACATTGTAAAAATATTTTTTTAACTAAATTAAAAAAATAGGGACTTCAAAGTCCTGTGTTAGGTACTAGGCCATAACTTTACTGCATTTTTATGGTGGTAAAACTGAAACAGCCACACATCCAAGAGTCCATGGCATTTAAATTGTTTTTAAGTACCTTTAAAAATATTACAAAAATGATTTTTACAAAGTTTAGAAAAGAAAAAAAATGAAAATCACCCACAATTCTATCACCCAGATAAAACTGTTAAAATTTTGATGAAAGCATAAGATTTGGGTTAAAAGACACACACCTTAGGTGTCAGGCACCCCAACTCCTCCAAATTCCAGCTCTATCATCCAGCTTTGTGTGTGTCTTTGTGTGTCCATGTATTTTATCTTATTTATTTCGCTACACTGGGTAGCAGGCAGGCCCTTAGTTCCCCAACCAGGGATGGAATCTGTGCCCCCTGCAAGGGGAAGAGCCAAAGTCTTAACCACTAGTTAAATCTAGTGCATTTCATAAAAAAGAATGAAATAATGCCATTTCCAGCAACATGGATGGATCTACAGATTGTCATACCAAGTGAAGTCAGACAGAGATAAATACCACTGATATTACTTACACATGGAATAAAACAAACAAACAAACAAACAAAACGGTACAAATGACCTTACTCACAAAACAGAAACAGGCTCACAGTCATAGAAAACAAATATGGTTACCAAAGGGTTGGTTGGGAGGATAAATCAGGAGTCTGAAATTACACTACTGTACGTAAGACCAATAAACCACAAGTCCTACTGGATGGCACAGTGAGCTATATTCAACATCTTGTAATAACCTATAATGGAAAAGAATCTGAAAAATAATATATATATACACACACACATCTGAATTACTATGCTGTACTGAAACTAACATGACATTGTAAATCAATTGTATTTCAATAAAAATACTATTTTTAAAAATCTGGTGGTACTACAGCACATATGTCTGTTACCATGCTGGAGTTAATAGATTCTTGGGCCTAATTCTCATTTAACCAGCTGGTTCCTTAGCGTAATGGTATCTGGCCACCCACTGCTATCAAAAACTAGACATTTAAAGTCTTTGCCGAGACCCTGCCCCATGCATCAAATATGATGTTAACAGAATTTTAGGGAGCTCTTTTATGAGGCTCCAGTGAACACAGGACACAGCTCCTATGTCCTAGGCATGCCAGGGTTAACTTGGTAAGAAACATCACATCTACTGTACACAGATCATATCACTTCTTGGGAATTACTCTAACTTGCTTCGGCCTTTCTACCTTTGGTCTTTTTTCTTCCAGTATCAGAGACTTGAGAAGGACACCACAAAAAACAGTACTGCACTTCTGGAAAAGCCTAAGACAAGGGAATGCCCTGTCCAAAGCAGTGTAACTTGGGGCCTGATGAGTGTAGAAGAATGGATGTAATTTATCATATAATTTGAAGTTTAAAACCAGATATTTCCCTGATACTCAGGGGTAAAATGAATAGGAAGCTCACGTCTTTCTTGTTCCTTTTCATTCTTCCTCTGAGTGATCTGTCTTCTTAATTTGTTCACTTCTGCCTGACAAGATTCAACAACTCGCTCACTCTTTTCCACGTCTGCACACACTGCCTGAGGGAAAAATGACAACAAGAACAATTAGTTTCAAATCCAAGCATGAGGCATTTCATAAAGACAGCATCGATTATGACCCTAGGAAAAATCTGTATACTTTATTACGTTAAAAAGCAGACATTTCCCTGAGGTATAGAACAAAATCATGAAGGCCCAAGAGACCAGTATTGCTGTTATTCACTGAACTGCTTTCTTAGTTATGTTAAGACGATTATGCTACTTAGCTTATACATTCTTGAATAGGAATCTTTCCCTTGCTTATTCATCTTTATTTATATGAAAAGGGAAGTTTTGGTATCAGTCTAGCATAGGGTTTCCCAGGTGGTGTTACTGGTAAAGGACCTGTCTGCCAATGCAGAAGACCTAAGAGACTCGGGTTCAATCTCTGGTTGGAAAGATCCCCTGGAAGAGGGCACGGCAACCCACTGCAGCATTCCTGCCTGGAGAATCCTATGGACAGAGGAGCCTGGTGGGCTCTAGTCCACAGGGTTACAGAGTCGGATACGACTGAAGCGACTTGGCACAGCACAGTCTAGCATAGGAGGATGAACAAAAGAAAGGACTGACATGCCTTGAACTTTTATTTATAGCCAACAATTAAGCCTCAGATCACACACAGATTTATTTAGTAAAAATCACCACTAGGAAAAGTTGAAAAACGACTTTGAAACTTATTTTCTTTTTCAACTTTCCCTAGTCAATGTTCTTTAACCATTCACATCAGGGCATGGACGCGATTCGGTGTTTGCAGGGCGGGCCTTAACCAACAGGCAATGAAGTGTCTACTACATGTTACTTTGAAGTCTGTGAGACGGCACCGACAGTCTGCAAAAAAACATGGTCATGAATTCAGGACAAAAAGTTGCTTTTCACTGCACGTTCCTTCCATAGCAGAAATACCAGAAATCACCGGAAAGTGGGCCAGTCACCAGTGAGTGAGGCTGGATTAAGTTCCCTGTGCTGCTCTGGGGACCGTGACCCTGATATGGAGCCTCACACTGGGATCTGCCCACTGCCTGCCTTCCCCTTTGCCCCAGGCTGAACGCAGACTGCTCTCCTCTTTCTCAGTAGCTGCCTGTGCTCTTTCATTCCCTGGGCCCTTCCTCCAGGCCTGGGACAGCCTCTTTAGCCCGACCCCTCTTCTTCCTGTCCTCCAAGGCACTTTTGTTCTTAGGGTTTCAGAGCGAATTACCCCTAAGAACACTCTGGGGCTGATGACAAGAACGTGGGAAAGTACTGCTAGCACCTAGCTCAGGATCTGGCTTGCAGGAGATGTTTCCATAGCTATTTGTTGCATGAATGCCTAGGAATGAACAGGCCCCACTGCACCCTCCCACTCAGTGGAGGCGGCTGTGGGCAGAGGAGTGAACTCAAATCAGGAGGCCAAGCTGTCCTGAGTTAACACGGGTGCCTCCGGGTGCGGTCTCTACTTAGAGGCCAAGTGACACGACAGCTGCGTTCTTAGCGATCCTTCCTTAAACTGGGAATACATTTCTCTAGGGAAAACGCTGTCATTAGGAGGTCACAAGTATTTAAAAGAGTGATATTAAAACTGTACTTCAGAGTCTCCATGGCAGGCACATAGTGAGTGAGACAGGCTTTCGTAGACTGGCATGAGTAACTACTCCACACATCTGATATCATTTGGGGACTGATTTTTGGACCACAATTCATTCGTTGGTTGGGAGATTATTAAAAATTAAAGTAGAATTTACAAAGCACTTGGGCAATATAAATACTGAAAACTAGTAAGTGAATCAGTTACCTGCACTTTTTCCTGAAGCGCATTATAAACCTGATAAATCGCCCTGATGTCTTTCATTACTCCGTCCTTGTCAAAAAAGTCAGTACTAGAAGACAGACAGAAACAAGATTCACAAAGTGATTAGAACTACAGTGAACTGGAAGGCACTTTCCCGTCATTTCTACCTTAATCTATTAATTACTTAAATGCTGCAACCCCAGGGTAACAATGTTTCAGCAACAATGCCCATGTTCCTAGAGTTACAGAAGAGAAAGAAGAGAGAACCCCTGTTGCCAAGACCACTGAAAAATAGTAGTTATTTTTTCCCTCACCCTATACATTTTTCAGAGACCACAGTTAGCTTTCAGAACCTCAGATATACACATAATCTACTCACATTTTTGCATCAGTTGCAAAAAAAGAAAAAAAAATTGTGGCAAGTGATTAAAAAAATATTGATAAAAGTAAATTTTCTTTTCAATAAGCGTTCTGATTTTGATATACAGTAGTGGTAGTCTTGAGAAAGAGAATTGCCTTATTGGATTTTTCAGTGTTAATCATATCAAATGACATCACATTTCTCCAGAAGCACAGTTAGCAAAAGAAAGGAAAAACATTCATTTTACCTTTCAACTTACCCATGTTCTTTAATAACTTTGGCATAACTCTGAGAAGTATTTGGCACTGAAGACACTTTATACTCTTGCTGGCTAGTATTGCCTAGATTGGGAATAGCAAGGGATATCCTTTGATTATACCTGTGGGGGATTGAGAGAGAGACAGAGATCATGTTGAAAGCACTCCTCTACTTAAAGAATGGGTCTTGCCAACAGGAGCTCGAAGTCTCTGCATTGGGAACTAACAGAAGGTCTCACAGAGAACCCGCTTCCACAGACAACCCAGGGTTATGTTAATTAGAAAATTTTTCACTTCCCTTAAAGTAGAATTCAATTGTAAACTCCTGAAGGCAGAGGTTAGGTCTTCTGCATTTCCACAGCAACTGACAAGAGTGCTGAGGTGGTTTTCGGTGCTCAAAAACCTACTGATTAACTGATGAAATCTTAGGAGTGGCTATTTAACAACTAATAATTGTTTTTCACCAATGTTGATTTAATTTATTCTACTATAAATGAACTTCTGTATGAACCCTTTCTGTTGTTTACCGACATACCATGATCATATGATCTTTCTTTTTGCTTTAGCAAGTTCCTAATGCAAAACCCGCATTAGCCAGTAGGTGGATCAATTCTACAATTTTGTCCTTGAAATCTATGTTTCAAAATTATAATCAGACTTACAGCACAACAGAACTGTATTTGTATATAATGGATTACGCAGAAGCAAATGATGATTTCCAGCTGTTTATTTTTGTAAGAACTGATGCATAATGAATGTCTTGCTAATGCTACTTGACTCAAAAACTATTTTAATTTATATAATTAACTGACAGGAAAATACCTTCTCTATCACAAAGAAAACCAGCTACAGGACAGTTATAAACACTCATCTTCTTTAAAGATGCTATAAAATGCTTATTTTCAAAGCCACAAATCTCAAGTACTTGTATCAACATCTTTCCTATTTATGTGTGGCTGGTGGGAATGCTTGCTTTACCTTCGATTTGGTCTAAAGAGAACATATTCTAAAGCATGAGTGGAATTGTTGGCGGTGGAGATGAAGCTGAAGAGGAGGAAGACGAGGTCGGGCACCCCGAGGATGCGGGTGAGCTGCTTGTGGATCACCTGCTCTCTGTACGACATCTGCTGCTGTGTGTTTCGCCGGAATCGGTACCACCCGATCACTTTCTGCAACAGACACGGAAGAAAGAAGTGTAAAAGCTGCACGAAATCCCACAAATTTCATTCTGAATGCACCCCCACACACACTCATACCAAATTTACGTGCAGTAGCGCGACACTGAAAGCCACGCAACTGCCCCACCAACAGGCGAGTGGATAAATAAAAACGTGGTTGTGTGCACACGCTGGACTTCTACTCAGTGACACAAAGGAAGAAACACCGGCATACACAACACACATGAATCCCAAGTGATTCGCTGAGTGAGAGGAGCCAGAACAATAACAACAAAAATTATCATCATCATAATAGCAAAGGCTACAGGATTCTTTTTTTTGGGGGGGGGCGGGTGGAGCACACCGCACAGCTTGTAGGATCTTAGTCCCCCAACCAGGACCGAACCTGGGCCACAGCGGTAAAAGCACCAAGTCCTAATCACTGGACTGCCAGGGAATTCTCAATCTACGATTCGATGGCATGTAAAATTCTAGGAAACGAAAATGACATAAAGCAGATGAGTGGATGACTGAGGCAGAGGTGAGAAGGAGGGATCAGAAAAGACCATGAGGAGACTTTGGCATGGACAGATATGTTCAGTATCTTATTCTGATGGTGGTTTCATGCATGTATACACATATCAAAACTTATCAAAGTATATGCTTTAAATATATGCTGTTTACTACATGTTAATTATACTTTAATACAACAATTTTAAAAGGTTAGCTTTGTCAGTGCTGACTATACCAGAACTTAAATTGGTATGTGATTTAAACTGACAGGCTCTTTGGAAGAACATTTTCACAATGTGATCTGCTGGATGTATGGAAGATGGAAGGCCTAAGAGACACCTGGGAGCTTGCTGGGCCCAATCCAAACCTGCAGAGCTTCTAAGGGTACAGTCAGAAATCTGAATTTAAGATAAATTCTCAAGTTTTTTCTTATGTATAACTGAAGTTTGAAAACCTCTGTTGTGGAGACACTTTAATTCTTTATAGGAGGAACAATCTTCCATAGCTTCTTTCTTTAAAACAAACTCTTTGAGTGAAAATCCTGTTTTAAGAAATGAAAGTAATTTAAAGTTGTTACTGTCATATTAAAATTAATGGTAAATTTAGATTATGTTTTGGAAACTTTCACAAAGGAAGGAAGTCAATCAACCTTTACTGTTACAATTATTTTCACTAATTATTACAGCAACCCTGAGAGGTGAGTAATGTTTTCTGCACAGAGTTCATATCACATGCAAGGAGCTACAGGGAGCAAAGCAACACTGCCTGCTCTTAAGAAGTACTGCTGAAAATAAAGCAGAATTCTAATTATATTGAAGCAATTAATTCTGGTATACTTTAAATATAAAGAAAACCCAAACACTTCTGTCAATATAAATCTTAGAGTGAAAAGTAGTTTTCCTTTAAAAAAATAAAAACAAAAAGTAAAAAAAAATTATCAACCAGCTAGAGCTACCAGTATCAAAGAACATGGCGTATTTTACTCTGAGTCTTGGCACTCTGAATTTAACTTGGGATTAGCTCCTCTGCAGGACTGGGTTACGAGCAGCGGTGAGCACACGGCCGTTCTCATGAAATACCTGCTGATTGAAAAATCAAGCAAGTAGTGACTGGATGGATACTAACACTTTTCATTTACACTGACTCACTTGTTTGATTCCATTTGTACTTTCTGAGAAGCAGGAAGCCTTGTAAATTTATTGTGGATATCAATTTATTCATTTGATATTTGCTAAAAAGATAACCCTCTTCATTCTGATCAATGAGAGATAAGATGCCAAAATAATTCATACTGGTGACAGGTACAATTGTACCTTTTAGAGCTAATAAGCTGGTGGCAAGGCTATCGAGAACCGAGGTTACTGATGCAGAAGAGCATATTTTTGACAGCTATTTTTGGGCCATGATGAAAAACTATGAATGTCTTTCCCTAAAACCTTCTCTCTGCTGAAGCTTCAGACAATATTTCACAAAGACTCTCCTCTCTACTCTCCATGCTAGACATTCACTTACATTTTCTGGAGCCAAAGCAATTATCCCCAATACTGAGCACATTTGTCATCTTTAACTTGTGTTCTTTTTGGCCTTATGATAATATTAAGATGGCAGTTATGTTTATCATTATCTGTTTCAGAGCAGATGCTTTCAGGAAGGCAGAAATCCTCCTCTCACTTGCTTTTTTTGGCCTGAGCCCAAAACCTGAGGGTGGTCAAAACTTTGTAAACATAATATGGCTTCTGCCAGGGCAGTAATTGAGCAGGCAACCAGGTTGCACCTACAGGGGAATTTCTCATATGAGAAAACATTAGCCTCTATCTTAAATCCAACTTTTTTTTTTTTTTTAATTTAGCAATGTTGTGGAGTTCCTATATTTGAGAGCCACATGTTTTTAGTAAACATTTTTCTATATATTAATGGGTACTGTGACAAAAATCTTTATTAGGTTGTGTATTCTAATGGATTATTTTAGGACTCAAGAAACTTTAAAAATTACTACATACTTATTTTATGAGTTCAAATCATTGAACTTTCCTTTGTAGGATTTTTCTTTTTTTTTTTTTTTTCAGTGGGGGAGCTCCCCTGCTCCACTTCCAGGATTTTAGTTCCTGCACCAGGGACTGAACTCCGGCAGCCCTCAGGGCCCTTGGCAGTGAGAGCACAGAGTCCCAACCACTGGACCACCAAGGAACTCTCAGTTCAGTTTAGTCGCTCAGTCATGTCCAACTCTTTGCAACCCCATGGACTGCAGCACGCCAGGGTTCCCTGTCTATCACCAACTCCCGGAGCTGGCTTAAACTCATGCCCATCGAGTTGGTGATGCTATAAAAATATCACCTCCTCTGTCATCCCCTTCTCCTGTCTCCAATCTTTCCTAGCATTAGGGTCTTTTCCAATAAGTGAGTTTTTCGCATCAGGTGGCCAAAGCACTGGAGCTTTATTTAGCTTCAGCATCAGTCCTTCCAAAGAATATTCAGGACTGATTTCCTTTAGGATTGACTGGTTGGATCTCCTTGCAGTCCAGGGGATTCTCAAGAGTCTTCTCTAACACCACAGTTCAAAAGCACCAATTCTTTGGTGCTCAGCTTGCTTTATGGTCCAGCTCTCACATCCATATACGACTAGGGGAAAAACCACAGCTTTGACTAGATGGACCTTTGTTGCCAAAGTGATGTCTCTGCTTTTAATATGCTGTCAAGGTTCTTCCAAGGAGCAAGCATCTTTTAATTTCATGACTGCAGTCACCATCTGCAGTGATTTTGGAGCTCAAGAAAATATAGTCTGTCACTGTTTCCCCATCTATTTGCCATAAAGGGATAGGACCAGATGCCATGATCTTAGTTTTCTGAATGTTGAGTTTTAGGCCAGCTTTTTTTTACTATACTTTCACTTTCATCACGAGGCTCTTTAGTTTCTCTTCACTTTCTGCCATAAGGGTGGTGTTATCTGCATACGTGAGGTTATTGAGATTTCTCCCGGCAGTCTTGATTCCAGCTTGTGCTTCATCCAGGCCAGCATTTCACATGACGTACTCTGCATATAAGTTAAATAAGCAGGGTGACAATATGCAGCCTTGACATACTCCTTTCCCAATTTGGAACCAGTCTGTTGTTCCATGTCAAGTTCTAACTGCTGCTTCTTGATCTTCATACAGATTTCTCAGGAAGCAAGTAAGGTGGTCTGTTTTTCCCGTCTCGGAGAATTTTTACAGTTTGTTGTGATCCACACAGTCAAAGGCTTTGGTGTAGTCAATAAAGGGGAAGTAGATGTTTTTCTGGAATTCTCTTGCTTTTTCGATGATCCAAAGGATGTTGGCAATTTGATCTCTCGTTCCTCTGCCTTTTCTAAATCCAGCTTGAACATCTGGAAGTTCTTGGCTTACGTACTGTTGAAGCCTAGCTTGGAGAATCTTGAGTATTACTTTGCTAGCATATGAGATGAGTGCAATTGTGCGGTGGTTTGAACATTCTGTGGCATTGCCCTTCTTTGGGATTGGAATGAAAACTGATCTTTTCCAGTCTTGTGGCCATTGCTGAGTTTTCCATATTTGCTGGCATACTCAGTGCAGCACTTTCACAGCATCATCTTTTAGGATTTGAAATAGCTCAACTGGAATTCCATCACCTCCACTAGCTTTGTTTGTAGTGATGCTTCCTAAGGCCCACTTGACTTCAGACTCCAGGATGTCTGGTCTAGATGAGTGATCACACCATTGTGGTTATCTGGGTCATGAAGATCTTTTTTTGTATAGTTCTGTGTATTCTTGCTACTTTCTTAGTATCTTTTGCTTCTGTTAGGTCCATACTGTTTCTGTCCATACTTTATTGTGTCTATCTTTGTATGAATTGTTCCCTTGGTATCTCTAATTTTCTTGAAGAGATTTCTAGTTTTTCCCATTCTGTTGTTTTCCTCTATCTTTTTGGAAGGCTTTCTTATTTCTCCTTGCTATTCTTTTGAACTCTGCATTCAAATAGGTGTATCTTTTCTTTTCTCCTTTACCTTTAGCTTCCCTTCTTTTCTCAGCTATTTGTAAGACCTTCTCAGACAACCATTTTGCCTTTTTGCATTTCTTTTTCTTGGGGATGGTCTTGATCTCTGCCTCCTGTACAATGTCACGAACCTCTGTCCATAGTTCTTCAGGCACTCTATCAGATCTAATCCCTTGAATCTATTTGTCACTTCCACTGTATAGTCGTAAGGGATTTGATTTAGGTCATACCTGAATGGTGTAGTGGTTTTCCCTACTTTCTTCAATTTAAGTCTGAATTTGGCAATAAGGAGTTCATGATCTGAGCCACAGTCCGTTCCTGGTCTTGTTTTTGCTGACTGTATAGAGCTTCTCCATCTTTGGGTGCAAAGAATATAATCAATCTGATTTCGGTGTTGACTGTCTGGTGATGTCCATGTGTAGAGTCATTTCTTGTGTTGTTGGAAGAGGGTGTTTGCTATGACCAGTGTGTTCTCTTGGTAAAACTCTATTAGCCTTTGCCCTGCTTCATTCTGTACTCCAAGGCCAAGCTTGCCTGTTACTCTAGGTATCTCTTGACTTCCTACTTTTGGATCCCAGTCCCCTATAATGAAAAGGATATCTTTTTTTGGTGTTAGTTCTAGAAGGTCTTATAGGCCATCATAGAACTGCTCAACTTCAGCTTCTTTGGCATAGACTTGGATTACTGTGATATAGAATGGTTTGCCTTGGAAATGAACAGAGATCATTCTGTCATTTTTGAGACTACATCCAAGTATTGCATTTTGGACTCTTGTTGACTATGATGGCTACTTCATTTCTTCTAAAGGATTCTTGCCCACAATAGTAGATATAATGGTTATCTGAGTTAAATTCACCCATTCCAGTCCATTTTAGTTCACTGATTTCTTAAATGTTGATGTTTGCCATCTCCTGACCACTTCCAATTTGCCTTGATTTATGGACATAACATTTCAGGTTCCTATGCAATATTGTTCTTTAGAGCTTCGAAGTTTACTTTGATCACCAGTCACATCCACAACTGGGCATTGTTTTTGCTTTGGCTCTGTCTCTTCACTCTTTGGAGTTAGTTCTCCACTGATCTCCAGTGGCATATTGGGCACCTACCGAGCTGGGGAGTTCATCTTTCAGTGTCCTATCTCTTTACCTTTTTATACTTTTCATGGGGTTCTCAAGGCAAGAATACTGAAGTGGTTTGCCTTTCCCTTCTCCAGTGGACCACATTTTGTCAGAACTCTCTGTCAAGGAACCCCCAGGGCTTTTCAATTAAACATTAGTTTTGAAACCTGCCTAGCAGAGAATCAATTTTTGAAACGTTTCCATTAGCACTTTCTTGAAGAGTTTATGTTAATTAAAAATAATTTTTTATATCATATACTGTTTAAAGTACATATGTATTTTTAAGCCAAACATTTTAAATTTAACTTTGTAGGTACTATTATAACCCCTTTGAGGTGAAGATGTAACTTTGTTCCATTTCTGGGGAAAAATCCCCATACTAGAGTCAACTATATAGCTTTTCAGTCTAAATATTAAGTATCATCTTTTGTTTGGGGGCTAGAAATTTGGATTCTTGAAAAAAAACCTCAAAGAGTTTATATTATGTATAAGGTGTCATAGGAAATACAATGAACATAAAATACAGTCCCTGCCTTTAACAAATTGCATGGGAAATAAAACCTAATTTCCAAGTAAATTGAAGAAACAAATTCCTGTCTTTTAATTGCAAAAGAAAATATAATCGTTAGTTTTAGCACAAAGCTTTAGAAAATCAAAACTGAAGATCAGGTTTTGAGAATCTGGGCCCCAGGAAAAGCAAAGATAACTCCAGTTAACAATCTATATTGGTCTTCTGTGTCTCAAAAGACCAAATCTGATTTTATTATTTTTTAAAATACGATCTGACTATATTTTAATACATAATTGAAATACAAAATATCATAGTAAATTAGCAAATCCAATTTAAACTCTCCAAATTAATTAGAAAAGTGTCTCTATTTACTACTGAAAATGCTACATGGTAGAGTTCATTTCTTTTTTCCAATTAATTTCAATATAAAATAGAATGTAAAAAACCTTATTATATAAAGTTTCCCCTCCTCAGCAACATCTCTGCTCCCTTTACTCAGAGTAACCACTTCTAGAGGTGGCTGGCTTTCTTCTGGATCTCTTTATACACTCAGACTCTTGTTTTCATAAAAAGCAGGCTCAAATTATTTCACTTAACTTCAAGAACTTTCTAAGTCATTCATGAGAACCTCCCTTATCTTTTTAACGGCTGCTTCATATCCCATGGGCTTCCCCAGTGGTGCAGTAGTAAGGAATCCACCTGCCAATGCAGGAGACACAAGAGGCATGGGTTCAATCCCTGGATCAGGAAGATGCCCTGGAGGAGGAAACGGCAACCCACTCCAATATTCTTGCCTGGCAAATTCCATGGAGAGAAGAACCTGGCAGGCTATAGTCCAGGGGGTGGTCAAGAGTCGGACGTTACTGAGCATGCACAAACTGTCATATTCCATAGTATGGAGGCACCAACATAATTTACTTAATCATTCCTCACTGGTGGACATTTAGATTGCTTTCAAAATTCTCATTATTAAGCAAGGATGCAAGAAACATCTTTGTATGCTGCATTAAAAGGCCAGACTGCTGGGTTTAAATCTTGGCACCAAAATTTGGGCTTATAACCTTAACCAAGATATTTATCCTTAGTTGTCTCAACTGTAAAATGGGGGTGATGATAACAGCCTTATGGGGTGGGTGCAAGGATTAAATGTGTCAGTACCTGGAAAGCACTTAGTATATGGTCTGGCACAGAGCCAAAGGGTTCAATAACACAAGTTTTCACACCTTTGTGCCTGTTTGTCTGTTTTCTTGGGCCAGATTCCTCGAGATCAAACTCTATATTTAAAATTCTGTTATTGCAAAACTCTCTCCCTAAATGTCTATATCAACTTACATTCCCACCAGCTACAGCTTCCCCACTTCCCACAACATTGCCAACACTGGATATTAGCAATCCTTTTATACTTTTGCCAACTGGATGGAAAACAATAAAAACAACAACAGTATTGTGTGTTCCAATTTGCATTTCCTGATGAGAATGAACATTTTTTCCATTTACTTCTTGACCGTTGGTAGATTTCTTTTTTCTTTTGTAATTTCCTGTTCATATGCTTTCTTTCTTTTTTCCACTTCAAATATTTTTCCTCTATTGAAAAAAAAATGTCCTGGTAATTTAATATATAGAGACTGTTCTAGATAAGTGCTTCAGTAAGAATCTTCATGAAATAAATTTTAGTTTTAGAGAGTATATAGAGCTTCATTTTTTAGAATGTGAAAATAAATGGAATGAAGAGGTAAGGTGGTGGCTGGAGAATGAAGATGCTCCAGATGCCAGAATGTGCGCTTCAGGAAAATCACTGAGAATGGGGGAGTGGGACTGGGACCCCTGGGCTGTGCTCATCCACTTCCCCAAACCCGGGCAGGTGACCGTGTTAAGACTCTCTGCCGACACCATGCCCTTCCTGAGCCTGTCATCACCCACAAAACACTGTCCTTCCCCCAGACCTTCCCCACACTTTCTATGTTTCCTTTCACCTTACCTGCTTCTCTTTCCGCCTGTGCACCAGACAGTGGTTCTGAGAGGGCCCTACACTGGAAAGGCTGCCCACCTACTCTAGCTGCTTCTAAGGCCCTTCTTCGAACACCTGAGATGTCCCACACTGATTATTTTACGCACAGGTAATCTTTTAAAGGCTTTTTTATAATACATGCTTCTAAAAGAATGGCATTTTGTTTTCTCTTTAACAAGCTTTCACTTTCATTGCTACTTTTCCTCCTCACGTGATGTTTTAGTGACTCATCTATTTTTTAGGAATCAATATACCAAGGTAAAAAAGTAAACCCCACACATGGTACAACAGAGTAAATTATGAATGAGACCATCACCCAGACTGCAGCAATAAAACCTTGGCTCATTTTCAATTCTATTCAGACTTGTTTACCATATATATACACAAGCAGAGCATCATATGCATATGTTTACAGAAACAATAAATATATGACCTTTGGGGAAGACATTTATGTTCAATGTGAACAGAACTTGAAAGAGCAACACATCAAAAGATGTTTGACTGTAATCTACATTTTTTAGAGGTATTTTCCCTCATTATAAAATTAATGCATGTGTAGTAAATGTTGGCAAAATTATTTTTTAAATTACCAAATAGGAAAATTAGAACCACCCAAAAGCAACTACTGTCAACTTTCTGGATTATAGTTCATGTTCTTTTTTCTCCTTCTGACTTTTACATAATGGAATCATACTCTAAATATCTAAATTTTGTTTTACGTACTGTAAACATTGTATCATATCTACAGTTTACCTTTAAAATCTACTTAACAGAATTCTTACGTATTAATAACAAATCTCACTGTTTCATTTTACATTCCTTTCTGGTTTTAAGTCTGGGTGGTAAAGACTGATTTCCAAATCAGACTGGGTGACAAACAGAACATACCTTTCTCCGATCTTTAAGAATCCTGTCCAAGCTCTCTTCATTAACTTTGCTTGCATAGTCATAAAAACTGTTTAAGAGGAAAAATATTTTATTAAAATTATACAGTATTTTGACAAAAATATGCTTAGCAACTTGTGTTTATGTGTCACCTAATCCTAAAAGTTGGCAATAAAGCTACAACTGCTTATCTGCAATAAGTATATAATGGCACAGTGGCAAAGAACCCGCCTGTCTACGCAGAAGGTGCAAGAGACGCAGGTTCGATCCCTTGGTCAGGAAGATCCCCTGCAAGAGGAAATAGCAACTCACTCCAGTATTCTTGCCTGGAGAATTCCATGGACAGAGAAGCCTGGCAGGCTACAGTCCATGGAGTTGCAAAGAGTTGGACACGACTGAATGACTGAGCACACACACAATAAGTATATAAAGAAAAAACAACCTAAATGTTTTGCTGATATGAGGTATCTTTTGCATCAAAGATTACTCAAGAGACTGCTACATTCAAAAGGTATTACTTCCATAAGTGGAAATGCTGATACCAAGTAATTACAAAATGTGTGGTTTCAAATGACCATGACATCTTTTCTTTGTCTCTAAGTGTCAATTATCTATGGGGGAAAAAAGAACAGAGAAGCGCATATTCTGAGAAATGAAGAAGGGAAGTGAATATTTGCTGAATCCTTAATAAGACACTCAGCTGCATGCTTCCTCATGTTAATTCATTTCATTTCTGTCTCACTGCTGGGAGGTAAGTACTAGTTCAGCCCAACAAGTCAACACTTTTTTCCCTCCGTTTTTGTAAATAAAGATACTGAGGTTAGGTGACTTGCCCCAAATTATAGAACTGGTGGATGGAAGAGCTGGAATTTGGATGTAGGTCTGGCCAGCTTCAAACTGAAGGCACTCACCTTTAAAAGAGACCCATCTGACCAGGACCCCGTGAAGGGCATTTCGGGCATAATGATGTGTGACCTTTTCTATCACTGGTCCTGGTTTCGGGAATGCCACACCCCTCCTCCCACCACAAGCCCAGGCCTCACAGGCAGGAAGGAGTTCAAGTTACAGCAAAAACACTGAACTGCAGGTCAGGAGATACCGGCTCCAGCTCTGCGCTGCTCCCTCTGTATGATCGTGGGCAAGTCACTTGAACCTTACTGGCCTCCACTTCTTCTTCTTCTTTTTTTTTGCAAAATAAACAGTTTGGAGCAGACATATGGTTTCCATGGTTTCTTTTTGTCCTAAGAATGATGAGTCTATGGCTTCAGTTATGAGTCTATGGGTCCATGTTTTGGGTATTACTTTACTAACAGTGGTTTAAGGAGCTTCTCAGAAAGACAAGGCAGGGCACACCTAGCAAAGTCTTAGACAGTCAGGGCCAAACAGCAGGACCCTTTCCGATCCAGACCGCGGCTGTGAGGGGACCAGGGCCTGAATCACTCATTGACTGCTGAATCATCAGCAATTGATCTCACTGCTCTGAGATTCTTTTCAGATGAACTGCTGATTCCTTGTTTGCTTCCTGCTCTTCTTCAGTTACATCTAAGTCTAACAGTGAGGTTCTCAGCTATTGTGGGGCTTTGTTCACAGGTAACAATCCTCTGAAATAAGGGGTAAGTGTGTGTGGGACGGGTGGGGATAAGATGCGTGGTGAACACAGTGGAAGTCTCCAGGGGTTCCTGGGTGCAGGGCTGCTGGGGGTTTAGGTCAACTGAGGACGGGAGTGGAGTCAGGGTGAAAGCTGACGTGAACACACGGCAGGAACAACCAGGCACAAGGGGCTGGCAGCATCAAGGCAGGAAGTGCTGGCCCAGAACGCTGAATTGAACTGGAATGGGCAGTAGTGCAAAGAAAGGACTGGCCTGGCTTTTCACAAAGTAGAAGAACAGGGCCTCTGGGAGGTTTAAGAAACACAAGAGTGAAGGTCATCATATCTGTCAACAGGTGGGAGGGTTGGGGGCTCCAGAAGGAGGCAGAGGCCTGGCCTGCAGTTTGGGGAGTAGAAGGCCGGTGGAGGCGGTGTGCTGCTCACTTTCTGCCTCACCTTTGCCTCCATGGGCGTCTCTGTCACTGTCTCCCTTTGAATGTCTCTCCTCCTGTTTCTTTCTTTCTGTCCTTCAGCTGGTCATAACATGCAACTGGTATATATTAACTTAAACCCAAAAAAGTAAGCTTTATGTTCCCTTTCCTTACATTTTAAAGTTGTACATGGAACACTTTTATGCCTCTTACAATATGCTTTTATCTCTATGTGACCCTTGATGAACTGCTTTCTGTACGGTTGTCGAGCCCATGCTAGGAAGGCTGGCAGGAAGGCTTCCATTTCAAACCACGGAGGCCAAGGTTTATATGCCCGCCATTCTCCTTTCCCTAGCTTAACACAATGCCACACATGCATCTGGCACCCAGTAAATCAGTGGACTTGGGCCCCTCAGTTACACTTGAAAACACTAAGCCATAGTCGTATACAAGTTTGAGTTCATTAGTTTTCAATCAATCAATCTTTTAGTAAGGACGAAAAGCTACAGAGAAGGATGTGGCTTACCTAAAAAGTTTTGAACACGGCTGATGGTTATGGATTTCTGTAATCAGAAAGAGGAAATAGATCTCAGTTAATCATGTAAGATACAGACAACTATAAGGTAGCTCAGGATTAAAAAAAAAACTTTAAACCAAAATCTCAAACAATAAAGAGTTTTCCTCTCCCAAAGAGTGTGTACACTGGTGAAGGCAGTGTCTCCTTAACACTTAAACTCAGGGACACCCTCTCAGGACAAAGTAAAATGGCAAATGACAGTTCTGGGTCCATCTGTTGGAGTGCGATAAGCACACACCTGAAAGCTTTTATTCAGATCACACAGGTATTGTGTGCTCTTGGTCAATCTTACATTTTTCCAAGAGGAAAAAGGAACCACTGACTGGAAGCATTTAATCGAGGTGGATAAAAGCTGTGAGGATAGCTTGAGGAAAGGAGGGCCTTAACCATTCTGCCATCAGTTAACTCACTAACAATGCAGGACAACTGGGCCAGGTGTTTTGAAGGGGAAGAGTGAAAACTCTGGAAGTTTATTAGCCCTTTCAAAGCTTTTCAGCACAAGGGAAACAGCCATTTATAAGGCAGAGGCAAACAACTTCTGAAAAGATTGCTGTGATTACTGTAGCGAACCATTTCTTCAAGTGCATCAGGGGGCGTGGGGTCTAAGTTGACATACAAGACCATGGGACTAATTAACCACTCAGTTCTATTAACAACATTCTCCTGGCCAGCGACTCATCACCTGCTGCTTATAAAGCCACAGCCACAGAGTTCCAGGCTGCAATTTTAACTCAATCAGAATGAAACCACAAGCCTGAAGGACACTGGCCTGTGCCATTAGCTTTTGTACCAATGTGAGTGCTGCCAAAACTCACAGAAATACCAGTGCTTCCACGGGGAAGAAAAGATTATTTGCCAAGTGCAACTGTCGACACAGTGATGCAAACAGGAAAACCTCATCTAGAAATCCTCTCTTTTTATCACCAAAATGATACAGTATACCATCAGAAGTTATTTCAGAGCTACTGTCAATAAAGTAATTACACTGCAGAACATCTGTAGTAAAAATGTTAACTAGAGTTGAAGGGAAGGGAAAAAAAAGTCCTCATCTTCTACTTTAAAGGAAAGAATATTTTGTTTAAGAAAATCCCTAGAGTAAATTCTGAACTCTGAAGACACACTCCTGTCATCAATCCAGCCCAACAGACTTCCTTCATGATTTACAACCTGGGTGAGAAGGATCGTGAAGATATGCTCTAGACACTACACTGTTTTTCTACAGGGTCAAAGCTTTCTCCTACAAGATTCTGCAATGCCTAACTAAGCACTCCGTGGAGAAAACAGGGTGATGCTTTCAAACACGATTACGCTGCAGACTGGCATGACGCTGGCACCCGTGACAGCTGCGAGGCAGACTTCTGGAAGCAGGGGAGCCAGGGCAGTCTGGCCTGGGATTCCAGAGTTCTGGAAGCCTCCAGAGCTCATCCGCCTGGTGGCTGCTGCTGCTGCTGCTGCTAAGTTGCCTCAGTCGTGTCCGACTCTGTGCGACCCCATAGATGGCAGCTCACCAGGCTCCCCGGTCCCTGGGATTCTCCAGGCAAGAACACTGGAGTGGGCTGCTATTTCCTTCTCCAATGCGGGAGAGTGAAAAGTGAAAGTGAAGTTGCTCAGTCCTGTCTGACTCTTAGCGACCTCATGGACTGCAGCCCACCAGGTTCCTCCGTCCATGGGATTTTCCAGGCAAGAGTACTGGAGTGGGGTGCCATTGCCTTCTGCGTCAAGTGTGTGAGCACTGCTTTAAAAATGAATGTGTTTAAGATGGGTGCTCCCTCACAGTGTGCCATTTCATATCAAGTCCTCCTTATTGTTCAGTGTCAGGGAAAGGTGTCCGTGCGTGGATTCAGGCATTTTCAACAAATATGAAATTGGGTCAATTTATTATTTTAAAACATGCTGGAGGTTAAACTATCCAGAAAATTTCTTTGTGCTAGTGGTATGGAATACTTCTCCTGGTGCGTTCGTTATCTAATGCTTGGCCCTTTAATCCAGGTTTTTAGGGTCCTGGTTTACATTTTCTAATATTGTTATGTATTTACTTTTAAATGAAAAATACCACCAAAAAAAAAAAAAAAAGAGAAGACTACAATGATAACATACATTTAATACTAGCAAATACTGTTTATGAGACCCATGATTGTTTCAACAATAAATTGAATGTAGCTAATAAATTAAACATTGTACAGCAAAAGAGGGTCGTCATCATGGCCCTGTATTACCTGGGGCTCTCTATCTGTTGGCACGTCTCTATATCTGCAATACCATGGGAACTGGTATTTATGAATCAAAGATAAGAGTACACGATGCTGGAGAATTTAAATTACTTTACTATTCTGTTTCCTCAAAGATAAACAGCCAGAGCACTCACGAGAAATGCTACTTTTGTGAGCACGCCAGGCTAGCGCTCTTTCTTGCATGGTGTGCCGTCAGGTCTTCCTGGCAAACCCTCACACACCACATTAGTTTTGAAAACCCAAGTGCAAACAATGAATAATTGCACAGATGGCCAATGAAACCGAATTCTCTATTTTAGGAGTTTTAAAGAGTTAAGCAAGACAAAACACAGAAATCAAACCTCCGTGAAAGAGCATCTACACCACACCATGTCAAATACCAAGTATTCATTTACCAAGTCAATATTGTGGGGAGTGGGTTTCATAGTTTTGGTTCTTTAGGAGACAGCTGTCTCTTGTCTTCCCCAACCCTCACCACCTCAGTCCTCACCCTGGCCCCAGCCCAGGTACTAATGGCAACAAGAACAGGACGAAATCAATGCTTTGGCCTCAGCATAACCTAACCTTCCAGCAGTATTTTAAACCACAAACCACTCACGTTCACACAGTCTGTATTCTAGATACCCAGAAACAGGCCAGGCTCTCTGCACGTTTTATGCACTCCCTGCCCCGGGATGCCCTGAACAAACCACTTACTGGCCCTAAGTTCACCTCCCTCACGGTGTCATTACTGATTTAACCCAAGAGCAGTGTTTTTTTTTTTTTTTCCAACTCATGAGACTGTCTTTGTTCCTTTCTGACAGCACTCAGCCTGCATGCTCTGGTATTTCTGTAAACTTGTCTTCCTCTTCTCACAGTACTGGGAGGCAGAGGGGCACTGGACATCCCTCTCACTGCCCAGCACACATCTACGGCACGTTTTTCAATGATGATTGGCTGCATAAATGCATAAAACAGCCCTTGCTCTGTTTTCAGTATCAGGATACGCTGTTTGGTGATGCGCACCAGGTGCAGTTGAAAATCAGTATGATCCTTATTTATCAAAAGGAGACCGAGCCAGAGAGCCGTGCACCTATAAAACACCTTCATTTTCCCCAGTAAGCGCCCCCAAATAGGCTGTTTGGCTTACTCCTCAGAAAGCTTTGCAGGTCTGACAAATATCTTCTGTAAACAAGTGTAAACATCTTTGCCGGATCCCTCTAGGGAGGACCAGCACAGCACATGCTTTCATTATAGTATGAGGCGATGCTGACCATGGGCACAGCCCAAAGCACACACTCGGGGTTCACCATGGCTGTGAAGAGACATGTGTGCAATTCTACACAGCCATTCACAGGTCAGACCACTTGGGTCAGGGACAGCTTCACAAAATACCTGAACTTACAGACTCGCACTGTGGGTTTACGCTGACTTACAAAGACATTTCATATCATTCCTAGTGAAAATAATTGGCATTGGGATCTGAGTGGCTTTCTATGTACTCTTTAAGTCTATTGTTAGGTTACAATCAGTCAAAGGCCAAAGAACAAAAGAGGGAGCATGTATACAAGAAGAGTATTTCTCAGGCCCGTGACAAGCTCACTTACCGATTACTTGCAGAAACTCTGTGCTGCTGATTTGGGAGTCACTGATGCTGAAGGTTTCCTCTTGCCTTACCTCTCCCAGCAAAAATCCTTCCTGAAAGCAATGGGGGAAGAGAGTTGCAGCTAAAAATAAAAATGATTTTTACTGGAATTAAGAGGAATTGAGAACATTACAGTTTTATAAAAATTTTAACAATAATCCAAATAAACTTGTCACGTAAACTACCATTCCACAAACCAACAGGTATACGACTAAAGTACTTTGTGACACAGCTATTAACTGAATCGTTTGAATAAAGGATTCCATGACAAGATGAAATATTATTTTAATCCCTTCCCCTAAAACCCTGTTTTTCTGAAGTGAAAATAAGTAGAGTGAATTTATCACCTAAATCCCACAAAGTGTAACAAGCAACATCAAAAAAGCTCAGGAAGCAGAAATATTCTAGACTGCTTTCTTGAAACAGCACGTAATTTATTTCATTGTTTTAAAAACTCTGCTAATCACAATAGGGTAAAGAAAGAAGTTAATACAATGCACAACTAACTGCTCCTGTATGGGCTGGCAGGAGAAATTAGGATTCCAGCAAATAAGTTTTTCACTAGGTCAAAGTTTTTCCTTAATAAATGCTGAGATAAATTGATTTCCTCCTTTGAGAACATACACTGTCATCAACGATTCTGGATTACTCAGCACATAACCTACTGCTTGAGCATTTGCTATAGAGTTCAGCACAAGCACCTCTGGAGCATGTTCACTCTAAATGTCAAATACCATCCCTGCAAGTGGTGAACTAACAGGCTATCCCAGACATCCCCTCCCTAGGCATCCAACACGGCTTACTCCTTCCCTCCATTTGGCTCTTCACTCAAACGGCATCTTATCAAAGAGGCCTTCCCTGGAGAGTGGAACAGAATCAAGTCTGCCACACGCTGCTCCCTTTACCCTGCATCCTTTCTCTTCTCATGGTTTTCTTGTGTTTCATATTTACACGTACTAACGAATGCTGCTCCGACTAAAATACGAGCTCCGGTCGAGCCAGGATTCTCTGTTCACCGTGTACTTCAGCACCTCGCTCAGTGCCAAGCACACGAGAGCTGCTCAGCAAAGAGTGGCAAACAATGTCCTTTCTATTGTAGGTTGACTCTTCGAATAAATTTCCTAGTTTAAAAAGTCCCAGTTGGAATCTGTGGGGGTGAGGATGGAGAGATAGAGGCTTTTCAGCATAGCTGAATACACACATAACTCAATACAAAATATTGACTTAGAGGAGTGGAATGTCATAAACATCCCAAATCAGGCTTCGCTGGTGGCTCAGTGGTAAAGAATCCGCCTGCCAATGCAGGAGATGTGGATTCAATCCCTGGTCTAGAAAGATCCCATGTACTGTGGAGCAAGTAAGCCTGTGCGCCATAACCACTGAGCCCGTGCTCCAGAGCCTGGGAGCTGCAACTCCTGAGACCATGGGTCGCAACTACTGAGGCCCAATCACCTAGAGCCCGTGCTCTGCAACGAGAGAAGCCGCTGCAATGAGAAGCCTGTGCACCTCGACTAGAGAGCAGCCCTCGCTCACCACAACTGCAGAAAAGCCTGTGCAGCAATGAAAACACAGTCCAAAAAAAAAATATATATATATATATATATATGTGTGTGTGTGTGTGTACCAGAGAATCCATGACTGCTAGTCTGGAAAGCATGGGCTAAAGAAGCTTGTTTTATCCTCTGAAAGTCTTTCATTATGAGTTCTTACTACAAAACACAAGCTGTGCCTTTGTAACAGATTAGAAAATTTTCTCTTCAATTAAAGTGGAAAATACAACTGAAGATTCCTACACAACTTTAGACTTTAATATCTACAGATTCCTAGTGTTCTATAGCCCAAGGTTGCCAAATTTAGCAAATAAAAATGCAGGATACCCAGTTAACTTTGAATTTCAGATAAATGATGGATAATTTTAATGTAAGAAATGGGATATATTTATACTAAAAAATTATTTACTGTTTATTTAAAATTCAGATTTAACTGGGTGCCCTGTATATTATCTGGCAGGCCTTAGTTTGAAAAAGTCGACAGTGACATCAAAACATTCTAAAGCCAAGCATAACACGGATGTTTATTTATCTATTGGTCTGGATTATCTGAACCACTGTTACTTTATAATAGTAGGCAAACTATAGTGTGTGGGCTAAATCCAGCCTAATGGCAGTTACTGGATGGCCTATAAGCTTAGAATAAGTTTCTACACTTTTAAATTGCTGAAATGAAAGAGAGAATGGGAGCAATATTTCATGATGTGTAAAAAATTATATAAAATTCAGCTTTATGTCCACAAGTAAAGCTTTATTGGAAGCAGTCATTCTAATTTATTTATTGTCTATGGCTCCTTTCTCCCTACCAACCACAGGGCTGAGTAGTTGCTACAGAGGCCACAAGGCTCAGGAAGCCTAAAATAATTACTGTCTGGCCCTTCACAGAAAAAGTTTGCTAACTCCGGCGCTACAGAATGATGAGTGGCTTTAAACTAATTTGCCAGGACAAAACAATATACTACAAAAACAAATTCTTGGTTCTTCAACTTTAAAATATGTCAAACTGAAATTACTTTAAAGTATTCTACATATGTAACTGTGGCAAGGTTAATATAAAAGGTATCCTTGTAGAGTATAAGATACACGTTGCAAACTATTGCCATTGGTAAAAATTTCTATGAAGTCTGGCACCATGCCTAGCATAGTGCAGATACTAAAGAGATATCTCTTGAATCAAGTTAGGAACAATCTAGGTAACATGGCCATCTCACTGTAGACTAAAAAAACCTAAAACTATCCACTTTTCAACAGGTTGCTTACAGTAATTTTGCTTTATACATAAACTGTGATATTACTAGGCACTCCAAGAACTAGAGAGGTTAAGAGACAGGACTGAAACCATATTTAACACTTCCATGGGATACTAGCAGGATCACAAACTACCTGTACAAGGAACTGCATTACATTATTAAAGAGCTGGCTGCAGTAGCAAGGGCCTTAGTGTCTAGAGATAGGAGCTGCCTCTGGAAAAACCCATGTTGTGTATATTTCTGTAGTTGATCTCTACCACTGAACTGAAGCAATGAACAGTACAACACTTAATCCCATCCAATTTACTAATAAAATCACCTCTCTACGAAATCAGTTTTACTGATGGAAGCTAGGATCGCAGACATCAAACCAAACCCAGTTCCCTCTTCTGCAGGGTTCTGCAGTTTTGCTTTGTAATGACAACACCCTCCCTCCCATTACATTTATTTAGTGAACTTAAATAATTCACTACTCAAATCATTTTAACACAATCTCTCAACTTGGTGGGCAAATATGTAAAGACAAAAATTATTTAATGTCATAAAAGAATTTCCATCCAGAAGCCAGGGACATTAAAAATGCACTTCCGATCACTCATACGTAAAGGCCTGTCACTTCCCTATTTTCACTGAGACTAGTTCCCGGGTCTTAGAACATTTGCCAGGGAACTAAACATGCAACAGCAAGGCCAAAGTAGACCCTACGCCGAACACTCCTGGTGACATCTGCATTTTTCATCGAGGCGAAGAAAACACACGCTCGCATCTAACAAGTTAAGACCAGTGACAGCCACGGTTACCCTCGTCGCTCCTCACAACAACCTGTCAGACCAGAGGGCGCGGCTGGGAGTTTCCGCTCCTAGACTAAAGCGGGGGGTCTCTCGGTTCCTTCCCGACCCCGGACACCCCTCATTAGCCTCGAAGCCTGACTCGGGGAAGGGCAGGCGCTGGGTTTCCAGGACTAAGCGACTCCTGCCACTGTCGGCGGCCGGCCGGGAAAGCCCTCCCCACCGGGAGACGGCTGTCCTGGGACGGCGATGCCAGTGGAAGGCACCAAGTGAGGGGACGCCCATCTCGGGGCGGGGGGCGAAGGAGACCCGGGCAGCAAGAGTTCGCCGGCGGCGGGAGCCTCCCGGGTCATCAGTTCCTTCGGCCAACATAGGGGGCGAGGGGCAAAGGATCCCGGCTTCTCCACAGGCGTCGGCCTGAGACCGAGGCCGGAAGCCCTAGCAGCCGCGGCGGGCTGCGGGGAGTGGTGGGGGGCCCAACACCTACGTGGTCCGCGTTGCTGTTGGCGCTGTGGAAACACACAGCGCTGAAGGTGTAGCCCGAAATGGAAGCCGCCATGATGGAAAGCTCCAACTCCCCCATCATGCCCCGCGGCGGGCACGGAGCCTTCCGGCCGGCCAGCCCTTTGGCATGCTGGGAAATGAAGTCTTCGACAGGTGAGGCCAAGGCGCCCGAGAGCCCCGGGAGCAAGGGGCGAGAGGTGCAAGGTTTGCCGGCTTCATCACCGATTCCAGCATTGCATCCTCCGCGTGCAGTCTCGCGCTCTGCGCATCCCAGACACGGCGCCTTCTGTTACAGGTCTTGGTCGTTCCCCAAACAGATTTTTCTCTTTGCACGCGAAAGTTTTTAGCATTAAAAGCCAGCATTTGCCCTGCTCAAGGATAAAGGAGGGAGTTGATTTAGGCACTTGTTCGGTTTGAGTTTGATGCAGAAGTAACATGATGTGACTTCAGTTTCCACCCCTCTGGCTGCAATGTCCAGGACATAGTGGCTCGGGAAGGGCGCCGTCACAGTAGTCCAGACGCTGGGTGCCAGTGGTTTGGGGGTGGTTAGAAGTGAGATGCTGGTGGCAGTGGAGGTGTTAAGAAGCAATTGGGTTCTGGGTACGAAAGAAGACAAATGTAATGAAAAATCCATGGGAAGAAGATAAAATCAGCATAAATAATAAATAACAGTGAAAATGAACTACAACTAACCTCAGGGAAGGAACTAAACTTTCTAATCATTCTTCTTCAATTTGTTCAGTCTTGCGGGTTCAAAACCGAGATTGTAATCTCTCACAGAGCTCCTCCCAGCACTCTTCTTCCAAACTCAGCAAACTGAACTGTTTTCTGACAGTTGCACAGGCCAACAACCTTGGAACATTCTTGATGCTCCCCTTTGATCAGTCAGCACAGTTTTCAAAAACATATCGAGAATCCTACAACTTGCCACCAGCATACCCATCACAGTGGTCCAAGCTATCCCAGATCACTGTAACAGCCTCTGACTCAAAGGGTCTGAACTGGAGGCAGTTTTGCTCCATGGGATAGCAGGCAAAAATGAGACAGTTTTGGATTTTACAACAGATGGGGGCGGTGGGGGGGAGGGAGCCGGGGGTGCCACCTGCATTTAGTGGTGAGAGGTCAAGGAGGCCACTCAATATCCTACAACGCATAGGACAGACCCTCACAACAATTATCCCACCCGAATGTCCACTGTATGAGGATGAAAAAGGCAGCGTGCTCCCACTTCTGCCTTTAACCCTTTCCTGGCCAAGTCTGTTTTCAGTGTATCAGCCAAGACTGTCACACCAAAACTTAAATCTTGTTGCTTCTTGGTTAAATCCCAAACCTTACGATGATCTGGCTCCTTCATTTCTTGCCGCTGTCCCCTTTGTTCACTCTGCTACAGCTACACTAGACTTATTTCTGCTTCCTGGATAACCCTGTCTCATTCTGCCTCGGGGGCTTGGCCCTCACTGTTCTGTTCACCTGGAATGCTCTTCTCCCAGAAAGCTGCAAGTTTACTCCATACTCTCTGCTCTAGATGTGGTGATGTGTGACCCACACATCCCCTTGTAAGACTGATTGAATTATTCTTCCAGGTGCTGACAGCCCTTTCTTGGATTTATCCTTCTTGGAATTCTCATCGTCCAAGGTCAATCCTCTTTTTCTGGGCAAAAAAGCATTCGAGATCTGGTCAGTGTATCCACAGATGAATAAAGGCCCACATCCTTCAATCCAACCTGAAAATTCCAAAGGATCATCCCAGCTTCACAGTGTCCTGTCAGGGGAGAGGGTGTTAGCTGAGGCTCCGTTGTGATGGTACCCCAGCCTGGCTACTTCCTCTGTCCAACCCTGCCTGATTCTCTCTCTTCCCCAATAGGTGGTGATCTTGAGAGCAGTTCCTAATAAATTTCTTCCATGTTCATCTCTGTCTTACAGTCTGCTTCCTTGGAGACACAGCCTGTGGCAAACTCTTTTAGCTTTTCACTCAGTGCTACCCTCTCAGAGAATCCATCCCTTCTGACCCAAACCAAGATCACCTAGAATCTGGCAGTTGTTTTGCCAGTTGGGGAGCATTTGAGAACTCCTGAAAGCACAGTTTCAGAGAAGCTGTAGGTAAGCAGGGTTCCAGCTGCAAGGACTGGCAGAGTCAGAGGGACGTAGGCAACCCAAAGTATACTCAGGGCCTCCCTCCTGTCTTGTGTAACTAGCACCTGGCAGGAGGGACTGTGTTCCTTGGCACATTCCAGTTTCTCCCTGGTGATGGGCAGCTCTGCTCTGATCCAGCTTCTCCATCCCCCCACCAAGAACGTTGTCCTGGGAGATCAGAGGTGGTGCCCCACTCAGGACTAAACACGCAGAGTAATCCTGGAGCCAGAGAAGGAACTCTGAATAAATCATGTTTTTTTCCAGGGCTCCATACCAACAACTGTTTATAGCATCCATCACACAGAGCAATCTTAAGTGTTGGCAAGACATCAGATTGAAGAGAGCCTTATCTTTCATGGGCGCTTCTTAATTAGAACCTAAAACCTTTTAAGACCCACTCAATCACATTCAAGCTCACTCTCTCCAGCACTGAGCATCAAGTCTAGAAAAGATCAAAACAACCATTCACTCAGGGCAGCCCTAATTGACTGTGGCATCTGGTAGTTTTATTACTCTGTAATAAGGTTACTTATGCACTTTCTTGAGTTCTTTAATCACTATACACATAGATCCCATCTGTTTTTTTTTTACCGTATTCTACCACCAGCACTTGCCTGAAGATCTTGGAACGTCTTGCGTCACAGGACATGCACATGTGGTCCTAACTGGGATTTCTGTGAGCTGGAAAGGCAACTATTGATGCCGCTCACCTCCAGGGACTTGTTAACGGGCTTCTGTCTGCCAGGTCAACAGAAACGTGGCCTAGGAAACAGGCGTTTTCCTTGGAAGGCAGCCTTGCTAGGCGCCTTTGGGATTCTTGCCAAGGATATAGGACCAGCAGTATTTCATGGCTACTACAGGTGTGCCTCCAGACCTTTGACCCACAGGATCTCTGGCATTATGCTGCAAAATCCCAGCGTCGGTCCCACCAGGAGGTGGCTGAATCTCAGATTCACTGGTTGGGAGCAGTCTCTCCCCAGTGAGGTGCTCCTGCGGAAGCGGAAGCACACAGAGGTTAGGGGTCTTGGAAAGGGCCAGGTGCCTGGTTAGCGGCTGCGCGGCATCCTGAACTTCACTTAGAGCTTTCTTCTCACTTAGCTCTCCTGATACCCGTGGTTGGCCTACTTGGGCGGGCGGGAAGGGGTGGGGGTGGGGGACCCTAGGGCATTCATTTCACCTGGCATAGTCCTTCCTCCACCAGTCAGAAGAGGCCAGAATGCTAATTTTCAAGGCAGGGTGCCAGCCACAAATGGAATTAGCCTTGGGCAGGAAAGCCAAATACTGCGATGGTCCGTCCCACCCATTTCTCAGATCTGCCCACGACGTGGAGAGATGAGGTGATCTGTACACGTGGGTCGCTGAATGGTGTCAGCTTAGTTATCTGGTGTGGCTTCCCCACCGCCGGACTTTTTCCAAAATGCAATGGCTTGAATAGTCTCTCACAAACAGCCGTCCCTATACCTAAGGTGCGCAAACGCTGGGCACCCCGAAGCAGTGGGTGCGTCTGACGCTGGCTGGAGAGAGGGGGGACAGAGGCGAGGCCTAGCCCCCGTGCAGTCTTGGGTTAGGGTCCGAGGCGGCGCCGGGAGGAGAGCAAGACAGCCGACCCCGCGGGGGCCCGGAGCAGTAGAGAGGGTGGCCTCCCGCCTCCTAGAGGCGCCAGCCCGCTCGTCCGCTCTGCCCGCTCCGCGTCTCTATGGCGGCCCCAACGGCCGTCCGGGGCGCCGAGCGCGATGAACGAGGGCGCGGACGACGGCGGCGGCGCCGGAGGCGCGGCGCGGTCCCCAGGGTGCGGCCCCGAAGGGGATGGGTTTGTCCCGTCTGCGCTGGGAACCCGAGAGCAGTGAGTGTGGCGCGGGGCAGGGGAGGGTGAGCGTGGCTGTCTGGCCCGGGCTCCGGGAGGCGGGACGGAGGCATGGAACCCTGACGTGGTGATGGTGGTGGTGGGGGTCCCGGAAGATGGGGAGAGCCTGAGGAGGGCGGGATCGGTGGAAGCCGCAAGGGCCACGTTGGAAGAGAGTCAGGGGGACCTTAGGGACGGACTCCGGAGGGCCGCATGTTGAACAGGCCTTTCAAAGACTTTGACGTCTAAGGGGCCCGTGGGGTGCGGGGCGGGCCTTAGAGGTCCTGGGTGGGCGGTTTTAGGGAGTCTTAAGCTTTTGGGGGTAGGCTTGAGGAGAGGGTGGTGGTGGAGAAGACTGTTGAGAGCCCATTGGACTGCAAGGAGATCCAACCAGTACATCCTGAAGGAGATCAGTCCTGGGTGTTCATTGGAAAGGCTGATGCTGAAGCTGAAACTCCATTACTTTGGCCACCTGATGAGAATAACTGACTCACTGGAAAAGACCCTGATGCTGGGAAAGATTGAAGGCGGGAGGAGAAGGGGACGACAGAGGATGAGATGGTTGGATGGCATCACCGACTGGATGGACATGAGTTTGAGCCACCCCCGGGAATTGGTGATGGACAGGGAGGCCTGGCCTGCTGAGGTTCATGGGGTTGCAAAGAGTCGGACACGACTGAGCGACTGAACTGAACTGAGAAAAGGGAAAGAGCGTGGGTCTGACAAGTAGGGCTGGTGGGCAAGGGCAGGAGGCCGGGCGACAATTGCCTGGCTTAGGGACCTGAGAAGGTTCAGTGGAAGAGGGCAGGGACTTGGAAACTAGGAGGGGTGGGAGTCGGGGATGGTCTAAGGAGGGAGCGAGGAGACACTGGGCATCTTGGGGTAGGAGAAAGCGATCTGACCTAAGCAGACGCTCAGGAACCATTTAGTGGGTTAGTAGATGAATGAATGAGTGACTGTGGGGAAAGGTAAGGATGAGAGGTAACTGGGAGGTAGACCAGGGATTCTAGAGACAGGAGGTAGGAAGAGGCGGCCAACGATGGGGGAGGCGTCCTTAAAAGGACTAAGAGTAAGTTTTAAACTTGAAGCTAACTTTTAAGCGGAGCTTATCTTCAATGAATTCCATTGTGAGTAATCACCTCACTGGTAGAAAATACTCCCATCTCTACATTTGAGACTGAAATGTACTGTAATGACACTGCCTGTACAGTTTTGGACTTGTGTTTGGAACTTAGGGATCCTTGGATGGATACTCCTTTGTATTTTTTAAGCTAAAACATACACCATTTTTATTGTTAGGCATTGTTGTGAGTGCTTTGCATGTATACATTTACTCTCATTCTTTTAACAAGAGGATATTAAGAGATTGAGCTATGTGTACTTATCAACACTAATAATGTTTTAAATTTCTGTCATAACTATCCCGGTAATGTATGAGAAATATACATTGAATTCATAATACAGTTTAATTCAATAATTTGGTTTGCATTTGATTATTTATATAGTTGGGATGCTGTCTATAAGAGAGAACTGCAAACTTTCCAAGAATACGGAGATACAGGAGAAATCTGGTGAGTTAGAGAAAACAGTGGGATTATGATCCAGAAGGTTATGTAGGTGTGTGTGTGTGTATCTTTTAAGTGCTTATCCCAGAGAAAGTAAAAATCTTGGGAACCTTGGACTGAGTCTGGCTTAAATGGGTAGATTTAAAGAATCACACTCTTTTCTTTTTTAATGGCCTAGGTATAAATTTGATGACAGTCTTAGGAAATAACCCTGATTCTGTAATTGTCTGTTTTCAATAAGCAATGCAGTTTTGAGCCAGCAACATGTACAAATGTTAATGCTGATGTAGAGAAATGTTGATAAGTAACATATCAACCTTATCCATTCTGTTCTATTCTTGGGGGTGTTTCCTCCTTAATAATAGAGATGAAGACTAAGTTTACAGATAGTATTTCTTACTTTCAAAAAAACCCTTAATTGAGCGTATTGAATAAGCTGTGTAGGTGGGGTATAGCTGTAACCTTTGTTCTCTAGCCCTTGGTAGTTTGACTGGCTGATTCTCTGTTTCTAATAGGTTTGGAGAAGAGAGTATGACTCGACTAATAAGGTGGATGCAGAAACACAAGATTCCATTGGATGCTTCAGTGCTTGATATTGGAACCGGAAATGGTGTTTTCCTGGTTGAACTTGTTGGTACTATTAATATTCATGTGTTAGAGCCAAATTTAAAAATGAAATTAGGAAAAAAAACCTTGCAGTTAGGGATGCTCTAATCTAACAGTCTAATCCAGCAGTCTAAAGTAGTAAAGCTGTCATGCCACTTAGTTTGAGAGTCACATAGCATGAAAGGAGACTGTATGGGTTGTGAGAAAGCACTAAATGAGAAAAACAGGGGATCTGAGTTCTAGTCTTGATCCTTCTTGCTATAGTCTTGACCTTGAACAAGCTCTTTTTTCTTTTCTCAGCTTTAGTTCTTTCTTAAAGATTTTACCTAGGTGATCTCTATGGGTTTCTTCTAGCTCAAAACTCTGGAAATCTGTATGTATTGCAATATAAAAGGAAGATGATTTTTTGCACTTCCAGTAGAACATATCCCTCTTCTCAGGTGAGCACATGGTTTGAAGGGTGTTTTGCATATGGTTTGCAAAGAGCATTTTGTCCATGGAACTAAGTTTTGGTGCAGGGTCTGCTCCTAGCTAAACTGTCACTGTTATATGCCTGTAGTGCCAAGTGCTATGGACGAAGTGTAAGACAGGCTTCATCTTTGATAGTTTTACTGTTTTAGTTTGTAAGGATATATACATAACAGTCAGATGTATTAAGTGACTGCTACCTGCCAAGCCTTGTGCTGGGCACTGGAAATATGAAAATTTAGACCTTGGTGCTTGAGTTATTCACAGTACAGTATAGACTGACATAGACATAAATAACTGATGCTATAGCTTGATCTGTACAATAATATATATGCTGAGTGTAGGGAAGGGAGTGATTCAAGGGAGTGATTTGGGGAAGAGGGAAGAGAAAGGGTCTTAGAGGAGCTAATATCCGAGATTGGTGGAAATTGTGTTGAGTGTGAGTAGAGTATAAAGAGGGCGAGAATTTTAAGAAGTGGAAACAGTATTTAAAGGTATGAAGGTTTGAAACAGCATAACATGTTCTGGCCCTCTAAATTTGGTAAATTAGATAATAAAGTGTGTTGTGGGATAGACAGAACAGAGGATTAGATTAAAAGTAGGAGCCATATCATATGCCATGCATAAGAGCTTAGATTTTGCTTTTAGGCTATAGGGAGCCATTCAGATGTTTGAAGCCATGAAATGATTAGAAAAAAAATTGTAGTAATGTTTTTTGAAATGTTTGGGTGTCACATATGTACGTTAAAGTGTGCAAACCAAACGAGTATGACTCAGTGCATTATCACAGTGAACAGACCTATCACTCTAATCAAGATGTAGGATATTACAGACCCTAGAAACCCCCCCTGAATTCCCTACTGATCCTCTCAGAGTTATTCCTCCTTCCTCTCTAAAGGTTATCACAGGGGTTTTAACATCATAGATTAATTTGCCTGTTTTGGATATATAAATGCAAGCCTCCAGTGTGTTCTTTCCAGGGTCTTTTGCTCAGCATTCTGTGAGAGTCACTCAGCTTGTTGCTCGTAGCAGTTGATTCATTTTTGCTGCTGTATGTGATTCTTTGTACGATTATATCACAGTGTTACTTATTCATTCTATTGTTTACCTGTAGATTCTTTTGGATTTTAGTAGCTTACATGTAGAGGCTAATGATTTATCCTTTGAGACTGATAGTTTAACTATGGGTTCTTTTACAGACTGAAAGACTAACACATACACACATAGAATTATGCAAACTGTAAATAATGGTAGTTTTAATCTTTCCTTTCCAATCCTTTGTAATTTGCACCCCCCCCCCACCCACCTTGTTACACTGTTGGGATCTTTGGGAGAATGTTAAAAATTAGTGGTGACAGAAGACACCCTTGTCTTTTTTTGCCCTTTTCAGAGAAAACATTTGGTGTTTCACTGTTAGGTATGATGTATCTTATAAGCTAGTTTTGTAGATAACTCTGTTATCAGACCAAAGTTTCCTCCTATTTCTCCTTTGCTAAGTATGTGTGTGTGTTGTTATTGATTAAATGTTTTTCCTGTATCTATTGAGATAATCATGTGAATTTTTTCCTGTATTCTGTTCATGTTAAATGCGTTTCGAGAATAAACCCAACTGATATATAATAGATCAGTTTGAGAAGGATTTACATCTTTATAATGTTGAGTCTCTGAATCCGTGGACATGATGAATTCGTCCATTTATTTAGTTCTTAATTTTCTCTCAGTAGTACTTTGTTGTTTTTTCTGTAGAGATCTTATATATTTTTCTTTGACTGACTCCTAGTTTTTTTGTTGTTGTAATTGCTATTGTTATGCTTTTAAAATTTCATTTTCTAATAGTTTATTGCTATTATGTATAAGTACAAGAGATTTTTATATTGATCTTGTATCCAGTGATTCACAAACTATTCATTCTAATAGTTTATTGATTCTTTTTTAAAATTAAAAAAATTTAAACTTTTTATTTTATATTGGAGTAAAGTTTCAGGTGTACAGCAAAGTGATTCAGTTATACATATACATGTATGTATTCTTTTTCAAATTCTTTTCGCATTTAGCCTGTTACATATTGAGTAGAGTTCCCATAGGGATACAGTAGGTCCTATAGATTCTTGTGGATTTTCTATAAAGACTGTAATGTCATGTGTAAATAATAGTGGTATTTCTTCTGTTCCATTCTTAATATTTTATTTATTAAAATGCTGTGTACTCTTCAGGTCAGTGTTGAATAGAAATTATGAAGGCAGATGGCCCTCTAACACTGCCTGTTGTAAGAGGAAAGCTTCTAATATTCCACTGTTAAATATGATATTAGCACTAGGCCTTTCTAGATATTCATTGAACTTGATGATGTTCCTTTATATTCTAGATTGTTGAGAGTTTTTAATCTTAATGGAGAGTGTACTTGATCTTTTGTCTTTGATATTCATTGATGTGATCAGATGATTTTTCTTCTTGATTTTGTCTGAATTGAATTGATTGATTTTGGTGGAGGCTCCTCAGTTTTTTTTAAATTGACAATTTTATTGAGATAATTTTAGTGGTTGATTGATTTTAAAACAAACTTCCATTCCTGAAGTAAACCATGTTTGGTCATGGTGTATTATCCTTTCATATAATGTTGGATTTGATTTGGTAGTATTTTACTTAGGAATTATATAGTGTCCTGTTCGTCACTCAGTCATGTCCGACTCTTTGCAACCCCATGGACTGCAGCCCACCAGGCTCCTCTGTACATAGGATTTTCCAGGCAAGGATACCGGAGTGGTTTGCCATTTCCTTCTCCAGCAGATCTTCCCGAGCTAGGGATTGAACCCAGATCTCTTGCACTGCAGGAAGATTGTATATAGCTTTATAAGAGAGATTAACCAGTAATTTTTCTTATTTGGAATTTTAATGTAAGGTTTTTTTTTAATCAAGGTTATGCTCCTCTAAAAAAATGAGATGAGAATTGTCTTTATTTTTTTCAGACGACTTTTGTAAGATTGGCTTTGTTTCTTAGATGTTTGAAAGAATTCATGGTGACATACTGTGGATGCTATCTTGACTAATGTAGCTTTTCAGTGAATCTTAAAGTTGGATAGTGTGATTCTTTCAACTGTATTCTTTTTCAAATGTTGTTTTGTCTGTTCTTGTTCCTTTACATTTCCAAATGAATTTAAGAATTAATTTGTAAACATCTACAAAAGAATCCATGCTGAAAATTTGGTTTAAATTGAGCTGAATCTATTATTTGAGGAGACTCGACATCTTGGAGAAGGAAATGGCAACCCACTCCAGTATTCTTGCCTGGAGAATTCCATGCACAGGGTAGCCTGGTGGGCTACAGTCCATGGGGTTGCAAAGAGTTGGACACAACTGACCAACTAACACACACGACACCCTTATTATCTTGAGTCTTCCAATTCATGAACATGGTATGTCTTTTCATTTATTAGATCTTCCTTGATTTCTTTAATCAGCATTGTTTAGTTTTCAGCATACAGATCTGTACATATTTTTTAGACTTATACCTGTGTATTTGTGTGTGTTTGTGTGTGTGTGGAGTATTTAAAATGGTATTGGTTTTTGAAATTCAGTTTCCAGTTGTTTATTGCTAGAAATATGATTGATTTTTGTTTGTTTCCCTTGTGTCCTTTAATCTTGCATTTTATTGGTTCTAGAAGTTTTTTGGTGGATTTTCTGAGATTTTCTATATAGACAGTCATGTTAATTTTGAATAGGGTAAGTTTATTTCATTCTTTGCAATGTGTATGCCTTCTTTTTTTCCTGCCTGCTGACACTACATAGGTCTTCCAGTACACATATAGCCTAAGACTGGTGATGGTGCATTTCTGCCTTGTTCCCATCCTAGGTGGAATGTCTTCTGTTTTCCACCATTAAGTATGTATGTTAGCTGCAGGGTCTTATTAGATACATACTCTTTATCATATTGAAGAAGTTCCTTTGTGTTTCTAGGATGACTGTTGAATTTTGTAAAAAAAAGTAGAATGAAATAATTTTTCTGCATCAATGAATATAATCACGAGGTTTATTTTTTCTTTAGACTATTAATACAGTGGATTGTATTGACTTTCATATATTGAACCAGTGCTGAACTTGTGCAGTATGCTTCATTTGGTCATAATATATAATTCTGTTTCTGTGTTGCTAGACTCAGTTTGTTAACATTGTGTTGAGAACTTTTGCGTCTGCATTCTTGAGGGATATTTGTCTGTAGTTTCCCTCCGTCCTGAAGTGCCCTTATCTGGTTTTTGCTTCAGGGTATCCCTGGCCTTATGAAAAGAACAGAACGCATTGTCTTCTTTTTGAATTGTTACCTCCTGCAAAGAGTTGACTCTTGGGAAAAGACTTTGATGTTGGGAGGGATTGGGGGCAGGAGAAGAAGGGGACAACTGAGGATGAGATGGCTGGATGGCATCACTGACTCGATGGATGCGAGTCTGAGTGAACTCTGGGAGTTGGTGATGGACAGGGAGGCCTGGCGTGCTGTGATTCATGGGGTCACAAAGAGTCGGACACGACTGAGCGACTGAACTGAACTGAACTGAAGATACTGTGAAGCACTTGTGTCTCTTCTTGAGTGTTTGGTAGAATTCACAGTTAAACCATTTAACCTGGAGATTGCTTTACTAAAGGTTTAAAGTATGGATTAAATTTAATAGTCACAGTCCTATTTAGGTTATTTTATTTCATTTGAGAGAGTTTGCATGGTTTGCAGTTTTTGAGGAATTAGTCCATTTTGAATTTGTGTGTATAGAGTTCTGCATTGTATTCTCATTATCCTTTTAATATCTGTGGGATATATATTGATAGGGCTTTGTTCATTCCTAATATCAGTTACTCTGTCTTCTCTTTTTTCTGTGATGATGGTGCTAGAAATTCATTTTTTCCTGTCTTTTATAAAACTTGGCTTTTTTTCATTGACCTTGTTTTTATGTTTTCAGTTTCAATGAGTTTTGCTATTAATTTTATTATTCTTTCATTCTTTTTGCTTTCAATTTATTCTTGCTTTTTTCTAGCTTCTTAAAGTAGAAGCTTTACATTTTTGATATTAGATTTTCCTTTTCTGATATAAACATTTAATGATATAAATGCTAAAAGTTTTCCTATAGGCGCTCCTGCACCCTACAGACTTTGATATGCTTTATTTTTCTTTTCTTTTCTTTTTCTGGCTGTGCCATGTGTCTTGTGGGATTTTTGTTCCTTGACCAGGGATTGAACCCAAGCCCCTGGCAATAAAAGCACAGAGTCCCTAACCACTGGACCACCAGGGAATTCTCTAATTTCCTCTTTGATCCATGGGTTATTTAGAACTTTGTTCTTTAATTTCCAGTTGTTGGGGATTTTTCTTTTTGTTCAGTCAGTTAAGTTGCTCAGTCGTGTCCGACTCTTTGCGACCTCATGAATCGCAGCACGCCAGGCCTCCCTGTCCATCACCAACTCCCGGAGTTCACTCAAACTCATGTCCATCGAGTCGGTGATGCCATCCAGCCATCTCATCCTCTGTTGTTCCCTTCTCCTCCTGTCCCCAATCCCTCCCAGCATCAGAGTCTTTTCCAATGAGTCCGCTGTTCACATGAGGTGGCCAAAGTGCTGGAGTTTCAGCTTTAGCATCATTCCTTCCAATGAACACCCAGGACTGATCTCCTTTAGGATGGGCTGGTTGGACCTCCTTGCAGTCCAAGGGACTCTCAAGAGTCTTCTCCAACACCACAGTTCAAAAGCATCAATTCTTTGGCGCTCAGCTTTCTTCACAGTCCAACTCTCACATCCATACATGACTACTGGAAAAACCATAGCCTTGACTAGATGGACCTTTGCTGGCAAAGTAATAGCTCTGCTTTTTAATATGTTATCTAGGTTGGTCATCGGATAAGGCAATGGCACCCCACTCCAGTACTCTTGCCTGGAAAATCCCATGGATGGAGGAGCCTGGTGGGCTGCAGTCCATGGGGTTGCTGAGGGTCGGGCACGACTGAGCAACTTCACTTTCACTTTTCACTTTCATGCATTGGAGAAGGAAATGGCAACCCACTCCAGTGTTCTTGCCTGGAGAATCCCAGGGATGGGGGAGTCTGGTGGGCTGCCGTCTATGGGGTCGCACAGAATCAGACACGACCGAAGTGACTTAGCAGCAGCAACAGCGGGTTGGTCATAACTTTGCTTCCAAGGAGTAAGAGTCTTTTAATTTCATGGCTGCAGTCACCATCAGCAGTGATTTTGGAGCCCCCCAAAATAAAGTCTGACACTGTTCCCACTGTTTCCCCATCTATTTCCCATGAACTGATGTGACCAGATGCCATGATCTTCGTTTTCTGAATGTTGAGCTTTAAGCCAACTTTTTCGCTCTCCTCTTTCACTTTCATCAAGAGGCTCTTTAGTTCTTCTTCACTTTCTGCCATAAGGGTGGTGTCATCTGCATATCTGAGGCTATTGATATTTCTCCCAGCAGTCTTGATTCTAGCTTGTGTTTCTTCCAGTCCAGCGTTTCTCATGATGTACTCTGCGTAGAAGTTAAATAAGCAGGGTGACAATATACAGCCTTGACGTACTCCTTTTCCTATTTATTAGATTATGTCAGTGAACATACTTTGTATGATTTAAGTTCTTTTAAATGTGTTTTATTATCCAGGATATAATCCATCTTGGTATATGTTTCATATGCACTTGAAAAAAAAATGTATGTTCTGCTGTTACCTGATATAGTGTGTTGACTAGATTTATGGTGTTTGATGGTGGTGGTATTCAATTCTATACCTTTACTGATTTTCTATTATTTCTATTAATTATAGATATAGTAATGTTGAAGTGTCTGTCTGACCAAACTGGTAAATTTGTCTGTGTTAATTTTTATTTCTGTCATTTTTTGCTACATGTGTTTTCAAACTCTGTTCATAGCATACACACTTAGGATTGTACGTGTGTTTTGATTAATTGACCTGTTTATTACTATATAATGTTCCTCTTTAACATTGGTAGTTTTTACTTTGAATTTTAGTTTTAATGCTAATAATAAAGCTTTTTTCAGCTTAAAAAAAATTGAGATATAATCTGCATACCATAAAATCTACCCCTTTAAAGTGGTTTTCAATATATTCACAAATTTGTGCAACCATCACCACTGTTTTAATTCCTGAAGATTTTCATCACCCCAAGGAGAAGCCCTGTATTCATTATCATTCACTCCTTATTGCCCACTCCTTTTAGTCCTTGGCAACCACTGATCTACATTTTGTCCCTGTGGATTTGTCTGTTCTGGACATTTCGTGTAAATGGAGCCATCAGTCTGTGGTCTTTTGTGTCTGGCTTCTTTCATTTAACATACTATTCTCAAAGTTCATCCATATGGTAGCATGTATCAATACTATATTCCTCTTCTTGCCCAATTAATAGTCTGTTGTATGAATTTACCACATTTTATTTATCTACTTGCCAATTCATGGACACTTAAGTTGCTTCTGTTTTTTTTGGCTATTATGAAAAATGCTGCTGTGAAAATTTGTTTATGTTTTTGTGTGGACATAACGTTTTTATTTCTCCTGGGTATATAACCAGGTCCATATGGTTACTCTATATTTAACCTTTTGAGAAATTGCTTGACTGTTTCCACAGTGGCTATATCTTTATACATTTCCACAAGCACTGTATGTGAGTTCTATTTTTTCCATATTCTCACCAGAACTTTTTAGTATGTGTCCTTTTGATTATAGCCATGCTTGTGGGTGTGAAGTTCAACATTTTTATATTAGTTTTTGCGTGATATATCTTTTCCTATTCTTTCGTCTTAACCAGCCTGTGTCATTATATTTGAAGTGAGTTTCTTGTAGCCAGCATATAGTTGGGTCATTTTTTTAAAAATCTTTTCTGAATTTCTGTCCTTTGACTGGTGTATTTGGAACATTTACATTTAGATTTAGGTCTGCCATTTTTATTATTTTTTTCTGTGTTACCTCTGTTTTTCATTCTTCCTTTCTGCTTTCCTGCTTATTTTGGTTAATTTGACCATTTTTTAGTATTCCATTTTAATTAGATATATCTATATAAATGTCTTTGTATAGTTTCTTTAGTGGTTGCTCTAAGGATTTGACTATATCTCTGGCTTTTTTAGTGGTTGCTGTGGGTCGGGAAGATCCCCTGGGGAAAGAAATGGCAACCCATGCCAGTATTCTTGCCTGGGAAGTCCCATGGACAGAGAAGCCTGGCAGGCTACAGTCCATGGGATTGTGAAAGAGTTAGACACGACTTAGTGACTAAACAATATTTAATGTGTTTGGAGCTTTTTTAGTACAGATTATAATATACATTATTTATACAATCTTCTTAGAATCAATGCTTTACCATTTCAAGTGGAATGTAGAAAACCTTACAACATTTGAGTTTTTTAATCTTCCCTCCTTTATGTTGTAGTTTTCTTAAATATTATCGTTATATATGTTGAAAATCCTGTTGGATAATCTTGTAATTATCCTTTGTATTCTCCTTTCAAAGGAGAATAATAGTTAATAGTAGTTGTTAAGTAAGTAAAGATACTTTTGCAGTTTTTTCTTCATTCCTGATCTTCTGAGTGTGTCTGTTTGTTCTGGAATTAATATTGTTTACTTTCTGTCTAAAGAACTTTCTTCAGGGATGATTTTTAGAGTAGCTTTGCTGGCTAGAAGTTTTCTTAGTGTTCCTTCATCTGAGAATATCATTTCACCTTCATTCTTGAGGGATGTTTTTGCTTAATATAGAATTCTGAATTAATTGTTCTTTCCGCACTTAAAAAATGTTGTGTCACTTTTTTCTGACCTCCGTAGCTTGTTTTTTTTTTTTTTTTTTGACTATTATTAAATTTATTTGGCTGTACTGGGTCTTCGTTGTGGCCCACAGGATCTTTGATCTTCCTTGTGGCGTGCAGGATCTTTCGTTGCTGTGTGTGGGATCTAGTTTCCTGACCAGGGAGATGGAACCCAGGCCTCCTGCATTGGGAGCATGTAGTGTTAGCCACTGGACTACCAGGGAGGTCCCCGAACCTCCACGGTTTTTTATGAAGAATCTGCAGTTGTCTGAATTGTTATGTTGTTGTAAGTAATGCATCATTTTTCTGAATGCTTTCAAGGTTTTTTCCATTCTCTTATAGTTTTTAGCAGTTTAATTATGATGTACCATGGCTTAGATTTCTTTCTGCTTATCCTATTTGGAGTTCACTGAGCTTTTTGAATCTAAGAACTTATGTCTTTTGTTAAATTTGGGATATTTTCAGGCTCTATGTGTTCAAAATTTTTTTCCCCTCAATAACATTCTTTCCTTTTGAGAGTCTGTAACTATCAGTTAGGCCGCTTTGTATTTATTGTCCCACAGGTCCCTGAAGCACTGTTCATTTTTTTCCAATTAGTTTTCTGTCTGTGGATGAGATTTGATAACTAGCATTGATGTGTCTTCAAGTTCATTGACTTTTCTTCTGTTATTTCCATTCTGCTGTTGAGTCCACATTTTGCAGTTGGTTGATAGTCTTTAAGGCTCTTTTAAATTCTCTGTGTATTGTTTGTTTATTTAACTTGGTGATTTATTTATTGTAGAAGGTAGTTTATTAATCCCAATGATTTTCCATGGTGTGGACTTTCTAATTGCATCTTTATAGTACCATTTAAACATATTTTCTGTCCCCTGTGTTTTCTGTAGGTTGGGAGTTAGATCCAGAATAAGGGTCAGCAAACTATATAGTTTGAGTCAAATCTAGGATTCCCTGTTTTTATAAGGATTTCTTGGAATACAGCTATATTCATTTATTTACATATTATCTATAGTTGTTTATGTGCTACAGTAGTAGAGTTGAGTAGGTGTGACAGGGACTGTGTGAGTGGCCAAGCCTCAAGTATTTATGCTCTGTTCCTTTAAAGAAAAGGTTTGTTTACCCCTGATCCACAGATTTTTATCAAATTCAGTTTTTAAACAAGTAAATTTAATAGGTGGTTCTGTAATGTTTGGTTTCCTGTATTTTTGTGATGTTAACAGTCATTGCTCACATTTGGTGCTCTTTTCAGTGATTGCCTGCCTGTCTGATGGAGATGTATACGTGTGTGTGTAACACACGCGGTTTTTGCTGGGTGTGTTATTTTGGGTTGGCGTTTCCTTTCACTGTTTCCTGGCTTTCCTTGTTTGGCTTTTGTCAGCTATCGGTCTTACTGTTAGTCTTCAGAAGGTGATCTGTCGTACTGTATCTCCCACCCCACTCCCTACAGGATTTTGAGATTTTTCTGTTTTCTTTCATGAGATATATTATACTATTTGTATATAATATAAATTATATATTGTGTCAGATATATATGATTCTGTATTATCTTTGTTTTTATCATGCCTTGAGTTTATAGTGCTTCTTGAATCTGTGGCTTCAGATACGTTGTCAGAATTAGGAAATTCTCAGTCATATGTCATTTTCTCTTCTGCCCTATTTTCATTTCCTCCTTTTCTAAGACTATTATATATATTTAGATCTTAACACTCTGTGCCATATCATATCTTTTATTTTCTTTCCTATTGTTAATTTTCCATCCTTCTGTCATTCTGTGCTTAACAGTGGTATTTTCTTCTGACCTTTCTTCCACTTCAGTATTTTTTGTGTTTGTGTCCAGTGTGCCATCAAGCCCACCCTTAAATTTCTTAATTTAATTATTTCATTTAAAAATTTTCTTATTTGTATTGGTTCTTTGTTATAGGTTTCAGTTCTGTTACAGTTCCCGGGATTGTCATTTATTTCAGTGTTTTAAGGATTTGTTTCATTCTTTTTTGTTTTTTGCTTTTGATTGTGGCATGCGGGATCTTAGTTCCCCTACCAGGGCTTCCCCCTGCAGTGGATGTGCAGAGTCTTAACCACTGTACTGATAGGGAAGTTGCATTAAGTATCTGTTTCTGATCATTCTTTTATTTGAGTCTCCTTTGGGCCTTTTCCTAATATAAGTTTTTCCCTCTTAGTCTTTGGTCATTTATTATTCCCTTGAATGTCTGTTTATTTCTCACTGAGTGCCAGAAACTGAATGTGAAAAATGTTGGCGATAGTTTGAGAATGAATGTTCTAGGAACTTAAAATGTCTGTGTATGCTTCTTATACAGTTTAAGGGAAGAGTAAACAAGTGTGGAGAAGCAGGAACTAGTTAGAGTCAATTGACAGAATCATCCTGCATTCTAGGTCTGATAGAGAAGGAAATGAGGGAAACGGGGAGAAAACGAAGCTGTTACACAATGTGGATTGAGATCACTAAAAGGATAGGAGGTTGGCATCAAAGAAGGGATATTAGATTATTTTTTTGATATTAGATCTTAAGACTGAAAATAAAAGTGATCAAAGAGAAAAAAAGTGCTCTGTGGAAAATAATTGTTGGGTTGAGTTTAGACTAGGAATCAGTCACTTAGGGTTGAAAAGTCTAGGTAAGTCTTAAATGACTGGTAAAGAGCAGGAAGAGAATTTCAGGCTACACTTGACTTTGCAACTTCTTTTCTTCTTCAGATTTCCTTTGAAATTGCCTTTAGCCTGAATGGTCTGACAATGTTCAGCACAGTTAGGGCTGAAGACCAGAGGCCATCATGCTTCTGCTCTTAGGCTCCTCACGTTCACACCCTTACATGGGTTAGTGTGGATCGCAGGCTTCGTTTCAAAACTCTTGAGTTCACTGAGCTTTCTTTACCTCTTTGGGGGTATTAATACCTGCCCAGTATACCACAGGTTTTTTGCAAAGGTCTCCTGGAATGTGTGAACTTTTTAAAAAATGAAAAATACTGTACAAATGGAAGGTGGTTAATAATCCCATGGTTGGTGGAGAATTATGTGATTTATAATTGCACTCAAGGAAAAATTTTAAAAGAAAGGACTTATTACATATGTATTTAATTTATTCATGCAACTTAATTGTGTTAAGAAAAATTTATGACAGATTTATGTGTGAATTGGAGCATATCAGCATTGGAAATTAATACTACCTTTTTCTGTTTAGGACAGAAATACACATATATTCTCATTGTCTTTGAGAAAATGAATTTCTTATGAAAAAGAAATAAAATATTATAAAAGCAAATAAATTGTCACATTATATGAATTTAAACTTTTAGTTTCTATTTAGATTCTATAATAAAATTTAAACATGTTATACTATTAGAGGGTATATGTCATTTGATATATTAATGAAACAGTCTGGGTCCTAACAGAACAGTATAACTCATAGGTAAAACAATATTTAAAATTTTAGAAAACTAAAGTATAAAATTATCTGTCTCCAGGCAAAATTTGGTTTCTCTGATGTTACTGGAATTGATTATTCTCCGTCTGCAATACAGCTTTCTCAAAATATTATAGAAAAAGAAGGTTTATCTAACATTAAGTTGAAGGTAACTATTATTTATATTGCTCATTGTTATTTTTATTTATAATAAGTTATAAAGTTTAAATGTTTCTGATGTGTATTAATTTGCTGACATCCTTAAACTCATAAATTAAGGATCAGTCATAAATAATCCAAAATGATAACTTTTTAAAGTAACAGTATTAAAATTTTCAGTCTAGTCAGTTTGGGGAAGTTATTTTCGCCTCTTCCTCTTGTGTTCAAGTATGTTTATTTTGCCTTTCTGTCTCTCTTTTTTTGCAAATACACATGAATAATAGCTAACTTTGGATTAACCAGATCAAAAATTTGTAAATGCATAAAGTGGTATAATGCCCCAAAGATTACTTATTTTGCCCTCTGATCTGTGAGGAGATGATGACACTTGAATTTACATTTTTATCCGGGCTTCTCTGAACTCCAGAATTATAGAAACGCTGCATATTCTATAGTTCCACTTAGATAGCTAATAGCCTATTAATTAGTCCAAAATGAAACTCTTGGTTTCTCCCTTAGCCTTCTCACTCACTCCCATCCCCATCCCACTCTTTCCTTTTTATTCAATAACCAGGAATTCCCTGGTGGTCCAGTGGTTAGGACTTAATGCTCTCCTGGTTCAGTCGCTGATTGGGAAACTAAGATCTCAAAAGCTGTGAGGTGCTGCTGAAAAAATAATCCTAGAAACAATTTTGTTTGTTTTACCTTTAGAATATTTGAGAAAATGTGTCATTTCTTGATATTTCCACTGTTGCCTCCTAGATCCAAGCCACCGTCAGTTGGCCTCTTAGCCTTCCCATTTCCACTCTTGCCACTGTTGTCCATTACCACAGGGCAGCCAGAGTTATTTTATATATATATATATATATATATATATATATATATATAATTAAATTTATTTTTAATTGAAGGATAATTGCTTTACAATATTGTGTTGGCTTCAGCCAGACATCAGCATGAATCAGCCCTAGGTATACATATGTTCATTGCTTCTTGAACCTCCCTCCCACCTCCCTCCCCATCCCACCACTCTAGGTTGTTACAGAGCCCCAGTTCTGAGTTATTTTTTTAAAATGTAAATCAGCCTCCAAGCACTTGCCCATTGCATTTAGAATGGAATCTGAACCCCTACCCAGCCTTACAGAGCCCCTTGGTTTTTACCCCTTTGCTTCTTTATCACCAGCACTCTAGTCATCCTGACTTTCTTTCTGCTCCTGATATGCTTCAGCCTTGTTTTTCTCCAATCTATATTCCTGCTGCTCTCTGCCTAGAATGTTCTTGCCCCAGATCTTAGTTTGTTTGGCTCATTCTCATCATTCTGATCTCTTCTCAAATATCACCTTCTTAAAGAGGTCTTGCCTGACTACTTTTCCAAAACATTTCTCTTCCTAATAACTCACTGTCTTTATTTTTCTCTTCATAGCACTTTATCTGAAATAATTTGGTTATTTATTGTTTGCCTCCTTTTAGAGAATATGAGATATATTCTCATACAGAGATCTTTTGTTTTGTTTGCAGCTATAGTCCCAGGGCCTGAAATGTTCCTACATGTCATAGGTGTCTATGAACTATCTGTTGTATACATGAATACTTTTATACAGGCATTTAGGATAGAAACTTCTCCAGACTTGACTCTTATGAGTGGTAGTCATTATTTTGCCTCAGGTGTAATGATGTGGGATGGGAGTGGGAAAACTATGTTTGAGTGTATGAAAACATACAATACACATTTTAAGATCAAACAATAATGAAGTTTTAGATAATATACCATTTATAATTATTTTGTTTATATAAATAATCAAACTGCTTAATTTTTCAAAGTAGCTTTTCAGAATTAATTTTGTTGGCAAATTATTTTGAATATTTTATGAAGTTGAGGCAGATCACTATTCTAGATGCTTCTGAAGTATCAGTAAGTTATTGAAAATGAATGAGATGAATGATACATGACTTTCAAAATCTGAAATGCATGGTATTTGAAAAGTTAGGTAATTGCAGTTTAAACCATCCTTTAATTTCTTAGGCTTTATACTATTTGTTGTAGTTGCTTTGTAAGCTGCTGAGTCAAGGCAATACAACTTTTGATTTACCATGTTTACTTTAGGTCAGACAACTAGTAATATCAGCTAAAAATCATCACATTTCCAGTGACCTATTTGAATTCCAGATTTTTTTTTGTCGTTTAAAAAAGTATGTCAAATATTCTGCTTTTCAACAGAAATAACTCTTTCATAAACTGGGCTTGTGAGCTCCATTGTGTGCTGGTATTATTAGGCAGTACACCTGGCTTTGATTTGTTTCCAAATTTGTAGAGATTTGGAATGTCCAGGAAACACTGTCAGTCTTGCTTACTAATCTTAGCTTTAATGATCTTGGAATGAAGCACATTAAAGTTAGCTGTAAAGTTGAAAATATGTTTATTATATGTAAAATGCCATTGTAATTAATTGCTCCTTTTATCTATCACTTTTTACAGATTGTTACTTAAATTCAGTAAAGATTGTGTGTGGATTGTTTCACATAGATGTTGATTTTTAATATAGGTAGAAGACTTTTTGAACCCTTCCACAAAGTTGTCTGGATTTCATATTTGTATTGACAAAGGGACTTTTGATGCCATAAGCCTTAATCCTGACAATGCAATTGAGAAGCGGAAACAGTATGTGGAATCTCTCTCCAGAGTGTTGAAAGTGAAAGGCTTTTTTCTAATAACCTCTTGTAATTGGACCAAGGAAGAGTTGCTGGATGAATTCAGTGAAGGTACATGGCTGTGTGCTGTTTACCTGTGTTCTTGCCTCGTGTTGAATGCACTCAAATAGGGTTTTTTCTTGGTGTTACAGTGTTTTACTTTTGTGTTTGTGGGAGTTGCCTGCTTTTCTTCTTTGTTAATAACCATGGCAGTGCTTTTAACTGTTTATTCAAAGAACAAAGAAGTAATATTGGTTGAGATCCAGAGTCCTTTGTAAAATTTTCCAAGAAATTCTGGCAGTTAAGTACTAAAATTTATGAGCCTGTAAAAATTAAGTTCTTTATTTAAGCTGTATAATCTCTTGTTTAGAGAATCAAAACAAAAACAGCACATATATTGTGCTTCTGAATTCAGTGCACTGATATACCAGTAATTAGTAATAATGGTAATAATGCAGATGGTATTAGTGCTTTTTAAAGTCTTATATGGTGAGAGTTTTAATTCTGTGGATACTAGTGCTCATTTAGGTGTTTAGGATTTATCTTCTTGTTTCAGTGTATATTCTTTTTTTTTGACATTGCATAGAAGCAAAACATAGGAATTTAGAAGAATTACTGCGTATTAATTCTTGAGGAAATCTCTACTTTTTTGCAAGATTTTGGTGCCAAGACAGGAATGTTTTTTTTTTCCCCCTCCCAATTAGCAAAGTATAATTAGTACTGTATCTACTAAATGGGAATCTTGTGAGAATCTTTAATCCATACGCAAGTACTTTGAGCTTTGGCAGACTGTTCCTTGCATGGTTGAAGGATTATTTCACCTGTCACTTACTCATGCAGTACACAGGCCTTTCTGGAAAGTACCTTGAGACTCTATAGCTAGATGTTTGCTTGGTTTTTCCTTACACTCCATTTCAGGTTAGTGTTAAGGGTTTTTTTTTAAGGAATGGGAAGAATTTTCAGGATGGAGTATTAATAAGTGACATGGTACTAAATTTGTGGTTCAGTTTTGAACTTCAGTTGTCGCAAGCTAACCGGAAATGGGTCTATAACTATGTTGCATGTGCTTCATCTCAGAGTTTGTTTTCCGTTTGGTAGCGAGGGAATAGGCAGTAGGAGGGAGAACGTGGAACACACGTCCTTCTGTGTGCACTCGATGGCTGGGCAGGTTATATAATGTAAAACTCGATGTGTTTGAAGCTTGAAATGTGAGCTTGAGGCTTCATTACCGCTGCCTCTGGAAAACAAGAATGATGTGATTTATTGTCTTTTATTTCATGTCATTAATTTTATTATCTTCTATGTTAGATTTGTTTCCTTTAGAACTGTTGAGGCCCTGTACCAATAGTCTTTTTTCCTGAAGCTTGACAGTTTTAATAAATGCTCAGCGTTACACTGTGTAGGGCAAGTTCCTTTCCTGGTTTTTAAATACAGGTGTTCTCTTTTACCCTTGAAACCACCAGACAAAAACATATTTGTCTGTCTTTGATAATGAGGAACAGACTTTAGCCTGGTAAAGAGTGCTTAAAAATCTGTCTTTGAGAACTACTAAGTAAATTGTTTAGCTTATGTTCAGTTTCAGAACTTAATGCGGAATTTAAATAAGTGAAATGTTGCCACAGGAAATGTTAAAGAAATAATTATATACACTGGAAACATTTTTCTTCTCTTAGAAAATGGTTTTGGAGTTAGACATAGGGCACTGCCACGCGTCGCTGCTGAGGGGCTTCTCACTGGGGTTTAAGATTGGCTTCTGTGCTCCCTTTTGCACAGAATCAAGCTTGCTTCGCTAATTTTTTCAGGTTCTCTGCTTCTTTCCTAATTTGAAATGTAAATGTTCGTAAATCTGTTGAAATGAATTTTTCCTTTATAGCCCTATTATATAAATATTTGGTGGTGGTATTTGTTTTGGTTAAGATTGCTTAATCATTTGCCAGACACTGATATTCTAATTTGATGTCCAAGGAACTTGACTTTCTTACAACTAGGGAATTAAAAAAACCTCGGAAACCTGTCTTACAACAAAAGTAACCCAGATTCATTATGAAAAAATTTGAAAATATCAGTAACCCCAACACATAGGTATATAGATTAAAACAATTAAAATTCATTATCTCTGGTATACAACCACTTTTAACACTTTGATGTATTATCTACTGAAATATAACAGCTTAAATTCTATAGTGTTAGTCCAGGAAGTTAAAAGATTAGTTCTGGAAAATTTACACAGACGGCTCCATTTTCTTTTGAAAATTTTTATTATGAAGTATTTGAAACACAGAATTTCAGAAAACAGATAGGGGCGTGTCCACATGTTTCCACCACAGTGGCTCCATTTTTTAGCATTAAAATGTATTATTTAAAAGGCCTGACCTTCTTTGGGAAAGTTTTCTTATGGTTAGTTGTTTTTTTTTACAGTTAGTTATTAATTAGCATTTTAATATCTAGTTATTTATTAAGATTTGGTGAACTTTGGTTAAGAATATGAACTATGAAGAAAAGTATAAAAAAACCAATTAATACAATAGTGTATATCCTTTTAAGCATCTTTTTCTGTTTACAAGAGTTATTTGAACCTTAGCTCAGGCATGGAATGGAAACTTAGAAAATATAGGCATCTCCTTCCCCAAAAGAAAAAAAAGATTCTCCCAAACTGCTACTCCCATCATGAGAGAAAACCATGGTAAACTGCCACCCACTCTTATTTGTCTTATTTTTTTAAAAAAGAATAATAACATTAAATTTCCATTTTGTTTTATAGTTTAGGAGACCACCACATTATCTTATTTTGATCTTCACAAAATCACTGACAGTTAGGTAGGGCAGTGATACCTGTAACCTCCTTGTGTAGAAATTGAGGATTCTGGGTGAGGTAGATTGACCTTAACCTAATAACCTGCCCTCTGGTAAGTGGTGGAGGTGGGACTTGAACCAGAATGTTTGAATCCACGATAAGTGGGGAAAAAAAAGAGTCACCCTGCACTGCTTTGGCAGTTACTATGTCCTTGTCTTCCTAAGTTGGGTTCAGTTTGGGTCTGGATCCTGGGTTCCGAACCGTTTTTTTACTGTTGTAAACTATATCTGACATAGAGTTTGCCACTCAGCCTTTTTCAGCTTGCAGCTCTGTGGCCCTAAGTGCATGCTCATTGTTGTGCAGGCATCACCCCGTCACCCCCATCCCTCTCCAGAACTTTGTCATTTTTATTTCCTCATTATTTAACTTTTCTATGTTAAAGTGCTTTTATATATCTGATATGGATTAATTGAATTATATGTAGAAAGCACTCAAAACAGTACTTGATGCATGCTAAGACCTCAACACATGATAAGCTGCCTACAACTGGATGGTAAAGGAGGCTGATGGAGCTGCAGGGTTTGCGTGCTTCATGATAATGGTGCATGTGTGCTTAGCCACTCGGTCGTGTTAAAATCTTTGTGACCCCATGGACTGTACCCACCAGGCTTCTCTGTCTGTGAGATTTCCTAGCCAAGAATACTGGAGCGAGTTGCCATTGCCTCCTTCAGGGGATCTTCCCAATCCAGGGATTGAACCCTGGTCTCCTGTATCTCCTGCATTGCAAGCAGATTCTTTACCTGCTGAGCCATTGAGGAAAGCTCTATGCATAAAGGGATGATGAAAAGGAAGTGGAGGAAATGAGGGATGGGTGGAAAGCTTCTTTTCTGCAGTTTAATTTTGTCTGTTGCTTGTTGATTTCAGTGTTTTGGAGTGTATATACATATACACATAGAGTAGAATTGAAAATCATAAAGTGAGCTTTAGTTACAATTCAGTTTGGAATCATGTAGTTTTATGAAAGGTTTGAAGGTACTTTGTTAATACAAACATCCCTTCACTGTGGGAGTCAGTCCCTAATGAAAGTGTTTTAACTTTGGCAGGATTTGAACTTTTCGAAGAGCTGCCCACACCCAAGTTCAGCTTTGGAGGCCGATCTGGAAACAGTGTAGCTGCGTTGGTTTTCCAAAAAACATGAGGCTTTTCACTGGACAGACTCAGTGTCTTTTTAAGAAGCTCTACATCAAAGTAAACCTGACACAGAAATTGCAAGTGCAAGTAAATGTTTAGTAAGTACACAGGATGCACATTTTAAGGGGAAATAATGGGTTGATTAAAAAAAAAATCATGAGCATGTAAGTGGTTGGGTTTTAGAGATCAACCAAGACTAATTTAAAATTTTTCTTTTGTATTTGAGATATAAATATTTCTCTTTCAGATTAAAAAAATAATTCCTGTAACTGCTGAACAGCTAAAACTTTAAAGCAGTAAATGAATTTACGGAAAGCTTGTATCCTTGATTTTTGCACCTCGGTAAAGGTGAATTGAATATAGTTATTTATGAAGATTTGATCAAGCTATTCCAGGGTCAGAATAATAAGCCAAATGACTTTCTTACTTTTTTATTGGACTGTTATAAAACATAGTGTGATATTTTGGGTTGAATGGTGATTTTTTTTAAATGCTTTAATATCTGAGAAAATGTCTCAGCCCTTACATGTGTAATTAAAATCAGATAAATGTATCAGTTGATCAAGAAATACTTACTGAACTCTTTTTTTTGGCTGATGGTTTTTTGTACACTGTGATGGACAAACAGTCGGAGGAAAGACAACTGAGAGACACGGTTAGCTGCTGGCACTGTGTTTGGCTGCATTATCTTACTGAGTCGTTGAATTCCCTCAGTATTTTCTACAGGCACGCATTTCTTATTCCTATTTCTACACATCAAACAGCTAGTACAGGATGGAGCCAGGGCTCCTGTCTGGGTCTGCCTCTAACACCTGTCTCTAGTAGTGTGGTTCCCAGGTCTAAGTCTCTGCTGTTACGGCCTTTACAGTTCATTAGGGGAACCAGGGCTGGTACACGGAAAATTCTGTCAGAGAAGTTGGGCAGTTATTTTTAGTGGCTCTGCAGCTCCTTGTTAGTGACTGTTGGTGGACTGTGAGAATAGTGATTCATCCGTCATTAATTTTCACTGACTCCCTACTTGTCTTACAAGACTTGCTAATCAAGAACTGAATTATGTCATTCTTCTGTCAAAGGTGGTGTAAGTTTTATATATATATATATATATATATATATACACGCACACACACACACACACATACATACATATCCTCAGGGCTCTAGGGACAAGATGTTCTAGTTAGGCACTGATCAGCAAGAGAAACAGTTTATTTGTGATCGTTTTTTAAAAAATGAGTTTTATTAATCCTCACTGCCATTTTGTCTGTGGGCTGATGTTTTAATATTGGAGTCATAATACATGGTTCTTAAAAAATGATAATAGTTTTTATGATTTGCAGCTTTTGGGTCCTGCTGGGTTATAAAACAAACAGAATTTTTGTTTGTTTAGCAAATGCTTTTCCAGTACTGAACAAGTCTAGCATTACACCCTTTTTCTTTTCATTTTTGTCTGGAGGGAGACAAGGGGAGGAGAAGAGTAGTTTGGTTTAGATCAACATTAATCAATCATTAAGATAACTATCTGCCTTGCACCAGATAACTGAAGACATTTCCATAAACTTTCAACACAAATAACACTTTTGGAAAAGCTTTAATTTTTAACATGAAAAAGTGAGAAATAAAATTTTGTTATTAAAAGTTAAATTTTAATTTTTAAAATATATGTGAAATTAAAATTTAAAATTTTTAATTAGAAAAATTAAGATATATGTGATTTAAACATATAAAATTAATTGTGTTGATGTTATAAACTAGACTCAGGATCTTAAACCATAGAAACAGTGTTATATAATTTATTGAGGTGATCGTCTTTGTTGTTTTCTAGGTTAATATTTCTTGATTTTAAATACCATATTAGTGTGTAGGTACTGTTTTAGAATTCTGAGTTAAGTTTATGCTACTGTGAAGCATCAGTGGAGCAAAACAGGCTTTCTATGAAAACCAGACTAAAGACATTGAGTTTGATTCACTGATAGTTGGAGAGTGCCTTTGTTGAAAAGCTCCTTGAGTCACTATTGTGGGGGTATGTGTGTTCCGTTTGCAGAGATGTAGGACTTTTGGCAGGAGAATCATGGGACTGTTGATAAGGTTAGGAAAGGGGAGTTGTCATCTCTTCTTAGCAGTTTAATCCTGCTGGAAACCAGCCTCTCAGAGATTGAAATCAGGACAAATGGAAGGTCCAAAGATGCTAACAATAAATTATTAATATTTTCAAATAATACCACACTTTCAAAACCAGGCCAGTAAATATCCCCAAGTTATTGAAACAAGTCATAAACACATTATTATCAAACTTAGTTTTGATACGTCATATGGATTTGTGGGTAACTGTGAAGGAAATCATTTCGTTCTAAAAGGGAGCAGTAGGTTATGTAGTGAATGCTGTTTTATCTGGACAAGAAGTTGGAATTGTAATTTTATTTCATCAAAAGACACCCTTATTTTGAGAAAACTTGTTTGAAATGCAAACGAGGTTTCTCTGTGGAGCCTGCACAGAATTGTTGCTTTTCATGATGATGTTATTGCCGCATAACAGTCCACTTCTGTGTGTAGGAAGTGTGTGTGCAAGTCCAAAGGGATTGGAGGCCTCGGTGGGTGAGTTACACCAATTAACAAAAGGAAAGTTTTCAGAACATTTTGTTTTAAGCCAGGTGCACAAGTTAGAGTTGCTTTTTGGGCCTAGTGTTTATGTATCTGAGAATCAAACCTGACACTACTCTTGGCGGTTAGACTAAAGCCATTTTAAAATAAGTACAAACTGTCCTTGAATGATTTTTTTCCCTTTATAGTGGCAGTGAGTTTGCCTTTTCTTCATCTGTGATATGTGTGCATTTTTCTGTTTATTTTGGGGGAAGGAGAGAGGTAAACATACATGAAAGACTTTTAGTCTTTATATGAGTAATGTGTTTCAATTCATTTATTTTTAAATTTTCTTGATACTGTAACACATTACCTATATGTTGACTTTCATTCACATTCATCCAGAGTATAATAGAAACCTTAATTTTAAAGAACCCAGATGAGTAATTAGGTTTTATTTGGCTTTGAGATAATTTTTCTTAAACTGATATGCAAAGAAATAGAGTATCCCTGCCAATGTGAATAGGCTTTGATTTATGTTCTCTTAAATAAGTTTTATTTATTTATTTGTGTGTGTGTGTGTGTGTGTGTGTGTGTCTGGAAGCCTACAATGAAAAGGTATATATGATTGTGAAAAATGAGTTACTCTCTAGGTCAGCATTCTGCCCCTATGGGGACACTTGGGTTTGATTCCCTGTTGCTAGCACTGTGAGCTGGATAGAAGGCATGTGCTCCAGAGACAGCCTTCTGCTCTGGAGCAAGAGACCAAGCATCTTATGTCCCACTGTAGTAACCTCTGTAGCTAATTGTTGTATGTGGAGGAGGAGGGGTGCCGAGGGTGTTGCTGGGGTCTGAAAGGAGTCTTGTCTAGTGCACTTCACAGGAATGAGGCTGCCTGTGACCTGGAGTCTTGATTGTGGGAGGTGAGGAGTGTGGTAGGTTGAAGGACAGTTGCATCGTGGGGAAAAAATTAGGAAACCCTGTCATTTCTCTTGGCTAGGCAGAAAACAGAGATGTCCTTAAAGAAGGGGGGAACACATGAGCATGTTTTATTAACAGTTAATAGAAGAAAATTAATGCTAATTTATTCTTCATACATACCATGCAATTTGTTAGAAAAGTAAAAGAATAGTTTGCAATTCTTTGGTCAATTGATGGATTCCTATGTTAGGAGCATAGAAATGAAACTCAACATTAAGCAGACAAATACCCAAGCCCACAGGCTACATAAATGCTGAATAAAACCAGCTCTACAATGGAACTCTGAAAAGCGAGGGGTAAGAAGCCTAATGAATGATTGAATATGACCTTAGCAAAATCCCTGGAGTGTTGTTGAAAGATCATTCATTTCCAGCTTAGATGTCAAGATGGGCTCCAGTAACCAGGAAAAAAAAAAAAAAAAAAAGAGTTTGAGTCGGTACTTACTGAGTTTTAAAAATCTTTACAACACAGTGCATTAGACTAATCATTAAAAGGACTTCTCTAAACTGGATTTTAAGCTGTAACTGTATGGACCTGTGGTTTAGGCCCAGGGAAACCAAATTAAAAAGATAGGAATAATTCTCAAGACTTGAATGTATCACTGTCCTGCTTTTATGGAGTAGAACTTCAAAAACTGGGGCATAGAGGCGGGCAGAATGCACTTTTGTCATGCTGATACCATTGTAAGAAAGACTTTCGACCAAGAGATCAATTGTGCCTTAAAGTATTTCCCAGTTACTTGCCTAGTTTATTGGAGGAAGATATAAAAAAAGAACCTACTTTTTTCATTTTTTAATTCACTTTTTTCATTTTTAAGTGATCCTTCCCAAAGAAGTCATAAATTCTTATATTTATAAATATGTATTTTTATTACTGCATCAGGAAATGGTAAGTATGTTAGCGAGTGAGCTTCATTGTGCATGCTATCCAGAAGCTTTTTAAGAAAAGTGAATCTGACAATATATTTGTTTTCCCAAATACCTAAAAATTTTCACATGAGCCAGCAATTAGCATACTCTGGATATTATCTGAGGAGCTTAGAAATATGAAATGCTCTGGTTGAGTAAGGGGACCAGGAAGTATATTTATCACTCTTCATTAACAGAGATGAAGCAGTGTATCATGATGTGATTGTAGCGGAATGGAAGCGCTGTTGGGGTGGCTGGTGGCTCCCCTGCTCTTGCGTTTCTTGCTGCTTCAGAGTTGAGGGAATAGTCAGGACGAAGAGGCTAAATGTAGAAGAGAGTGGGTGCTGCAAGTTCACATTTTTCTCCCAGCCCCTCCTCTAATATGAAAATGTCAGTCCTTTGTTCCCATCTAATTTTAGTACATCCTGGCTAAAAAAAAATGTTAGGATGATTTCCAACCGTGGAACTTGGAGGGGCGGGGTGAGAGAGGGGCAGAGTGGAGGAAAGAGCCGTTTACATTCCATATCCCTCTGCCGTTCTGTGACAGCATCTTGCCCCTACTCTGTGGATTTTCGTGATGAAATAAATTTACATGCACTGGAGCAGCACTAATTAGGTTTTCCTTCCATGTCCTCAACAAGAAGTCTCATTGGAGTCTGAATGGGGAAAATCCTAATATGGTATTTAATAAAACATACTGGGTTGAATTAAAGAGCTGTTTGCAAATTTTGGAAGACAGGCCTGAAATTGTGAGTGAAAACTACATGTTGTGTGATTTATAAATAGAGCCTTCGTGAGTCAGTGAAACTGCTTGTATGCTATTTTTTGAATGAGAATAATATTTGTTGATTTTTGAGAATCAGTCATAAGCAAGTCAGAGTTATTTATTCTCTCTGGATTATACTCCACGGTAGATTTCATATATTGAAACTCACATTGGAATAAGCCTGACCTTTCCAAAAGTTTGCTCATTTAGTGAGCTAAGGTTTCCTTGTGAAATCTTTGTATGGTGAGGACGCTACATAGCCAGAATTGAGAGATCATTTTGTTAAGTCGGTTTGATTAATGACTTAATTTGCAAAAAATGCAGTAATCACATTGATTTTTGAACTTGAAATTTGTTTTTGTTTTCATTTTACAATAGCATATAATTTGTCTTTAAAATCTATTAACTAGTAGAATAAATATCAGAAATGAGATTTTTAAAATACTAAATTTTGGGGAGGAAAATGATTGGAACCTAGGCAACTCACTTTCCTTTTCTGGGCTTCAGTTTTTCTTTTTGTGAAAGGGGTATTCAGTACGTGATACTTAAAGTTCCTCTCTACCTCTGTAATAGCTGGGATTGCCATGGACTGGGTGGCTCAAACAACAGAAATGTATTTTTCATAGTCTGAAGACTGGAAATTCCCACATCAAGGTGCCGACAAGGTAGGTTTCATTCTGAGGTCTCTTCTCTTGGCTTGTACGCAGCTGCCATCTCCCTGTTATGTTCATGTGTTCTCTTTATGTGTGCTTGTGGGGAGAGAGTGTGTGCAGTGTGCAAACTCCCTGGTAGTTCTTATGAAGCTCTTGAGTGTTTCTTCTTGTAAGTGCACTGATCCCAAGGTGAGAGCCCCACCCTCATAACTTCATGCCAGCCGTAATTACTTCCCAAAGGCCCCGCCTCCACATACTGTTTCTTTGGGTGTTAGAGCTTCAGCATAAATTTCTGGGGGACACAAACATTCAGTCCATAATAACTTCTGAAATTGATCTGAGGTTTAGAGAAAACTTAACAAAATAGATTTCCGCTATGTATGGAGAGTTTAAATACTCCATTAGCTAAATACCAGTTTTTAGGTCACTTTATGATTCTTTTAAATCAAAATAGCTATTCATGTATCTGAAAAAATACATGTACATATAATAAAACAGTTGAAGCCATCACATGATTGTTTTTCAGTCTAACAATGTCTTTATACATTCATTGGTAAACTTAAGATTTCAGTATTGATTGCCCCTGATACATATTTGATAATTCAGTTTGTATTCATTTGACACAGAGATGTTTTATATGAGAAACTCAAAAATTTACATCTAATTTTGTCCTCCTACCTTAATTTTATTATTTTTTAAAACTTTTTTAATTTTTAAAAGTTTAGGCTGTGCTGGGTCTTTGTTGCTTCAAGTGGGCTCTCTTTAGCTGTGGTGACAGGGCTTCTCATTGCAGATGGTTTCTTTTGTTGCTGAGCATGGCCTCTCGAGTGCAAGGGCTTTGGTAGGTGTGGCCCCTGGGCCCAGTGGTTGCAGCCCTCAGGTTCTAGAGCTCCTTGTGGTGTGCTTAGTCGCTCAGTCATGTCAGACTCTGCGACCCCATGGACTGTAGCTCACCAGGCTCCTCTTGGATTCTCCAGGCAAGAATACTGGAGTGGGTGGCCACGCCCTCCTCCAGGGGGTCTTTCTAACCCAGGGATCGAGCCTGGGTCTCCCACACTGCAGGCAGATTCTTTTCCTTCTGAGCCACCAGGGAAGCCCCTAGAGCTTGAAGGCTCAGTATTTAATAGTTGTGATATGAGGGCTTAGTTGCCCTGGGGCATGTGGAATCTTCCCAGACCAAGGATTCAACCCCTGCATTGGCAGGCAGACTCCTAACAATTGGACCACCAGGAAATTTCCCCACCTTAATTTTGATAAAGTGATAGATAAATTGATAAAATTATGATAATCTGAAGAATCTCCCTCATTTCATTCTTCCCTATTTCAAACACACACACTGCACACTCAGAGATGACTTTATTTACCACTTGAAAGCCCTGGATTTTTGAGGTTTCTACATTCTCATGCTATACAGAGTGTAGTACATGGGTCTGCCCTTCTATACCTTGTACCTCTTTGAGGTACTGTCAGTCTGTTCTATAACTGCTTATCCCTCTCAGTGAAACTGAACTATTTTAAAAGTACTGGCAAAGTGCCTAGTATATAGTAGATAAACTTATTTCAAGTTGGTTACCCTTCAGTACATTTGTTTGAAGCAGTTTGATATAGTGGAGAGAGAAGCAGTTGTGTAGACTGTACATAATAGGGTAGTGAATATTAAGTGAGAAAAATGTAAATCATCTTAGCATGATTCCTAGCACACACCAAGGCCAAATAAATATTCTTTTCTCCAAAGAAACCTTCTTCCCATTGGAGCTAATATATTGAATGGTTCAGGATTTTAACTCTCAGTGCCACTGAGTTAATGTATTCAGATCCATCCTAAGGCATTTATATTCCAGGAGTGATGAGATGAGTGAGGAGAGGAGGATAAGAGGTAGACAAGTAAGAGGGAAAGGCTGGAATAGATGGGGGCCTTTCCAGAGTATCTTAAATCATACTGCATAGCTCCTCCTTCTTCAGTCTCTAGATGGGGCTGGTGCTAAAAGCACCTTTTTATTTAGTAAGAAATGGAGACTGGATATCATAACGCTGGATTTTCATGAAATGCCCTTCATGATGTGTTTCAGCAGATTCTAGGAATTCCCCTCAGGTTTCTGATCATTATCTGTTTCAGAGGTCAGGAGGTAGTAATAAGTATAGGTGTTGTGGGGAAAAGGTTACTGTGGATGCTTCTGAATTGAAAACAAATGGCCACGGATATGGTACATTGTCCTCAGGTTTGAACTCCAAGGCTTTGTTTCCAGTGACCACTAATGCGGGACCAGACCAAGATCCCCCATGTGACCGTGTGTGTGTGTGTGTGTCTGTGTGTGTGTGTCTGTGTGTACGCGTGTGAGTCTCTCAGTCGCGTCCGGGCTCCTCTGTCCATGGAGTTTCTCCCAGGCAAGAATACTGGAGTGGGTTGCCATTTGCCTCTGCAGGAGATCTTTCCAACCCAACCAGGCCACCTGGAAAGCGGGACTAAGATTTTTATCATTGATTTCCACCTTCCATAATCTAGGTTTGATTTCTTTGATCACTGAATCGTGTTTCTTTGCTGTAAGTTAGCAGACATTCACAATGGCATTTTAAAGTTTGATGTTGGGCAGTACTTTAAGCAGTTTATATGATTTGACCTTGGTTTATATTAGAACTGACAGTATAGTTAGTGAATCAGTTGTTTACGCTAGTGTAGAAAATGCTTCGTTTGCGGATTTATTTACTTAACCTTTTTATTAGTGGTTAAATGAATACCTTAATGCTTAGAGTGCTTAATATTACTATAGAAATGCTGGCCAGAGGAGTGTCACTTTCTCTAGGTGACTAACCTCCCAGAGTTTAAGTCTGAACCGTTTTAGAAGCTCTACAGAGATGAGGTCAATACAATATGATGTATGTCATCAGGAGAGAGCATAGTCAGAGTCTCACTACTTTCAAGTAGGTAAACATCACAGTGGTTGAATATCTTGGTTTGATCAAGGTGTTTTTTGTTTTGTTTCTATGTGAAAATTAAAAGGAGATGTAAAGTAGTATTTAAAATTGCAAGCCAGCTTCTCATTCATATCAGTTCTGTTTCAGGTCAGCTGCAGGGCATGCTAGGACAAAATAGGCAAGGCTGGCTGGCCCTCTTACAACAGTAATGGATAGGGTAAAACAAAACGTCTCTGCTCTCCGTTAATAGAGAAGACTGAGAGCGCTGAGTGAGGAAATTCACAGGCTGGTAGAATACGTGGGGCCAATGTTCTTTTCATACTGTTCCCAGGGATGTTCTTCCATTGGAGCCAGAGACCAAATTTTTTTTTTTCTTGATATTTTAACTCCAAAGGATTCAGTCTTAAGATTGGGTATTTAAACTCTATGAAATCACAAGCTGTATCTTTCAGTTTCCTGTATAACTAATGAAAATGAAATTCACTCATTTCATTTTCATGGGTAATAGGCAGGATAAGCTTTGGGCATATCACTAGGGATGAGTTAAAAATAGATTTTTCTTGAGGCAGTGACTTATATGACGGGTAGTTGATAGAAAAATTAAGTTAAATTTTGGGCTGAATATCTCATACTAAATCTGAATTCCACTACAGAATATTTGAAGCAAAAAATTGAAATGATTTTCATTTGAAGATGACATAAACATTGAATGTGCTGTTGAAATGTTTTCTAGATTAAATTCAATGTGTAGCAATATGAAAATACTATAACTTGTTTTTAGCTATGATTTTGGTAGAGTGTATTGAGGTAGACTAGGTTATAGGTGACTTAGTGATACTAGTTAGTGTCTGTTTCAGCTAACTTCATAAACAGATCAGAGGAAGGCCAGGAGTTGATTATGCTTTTGAATCTCAGTATTAAAATAGTTTAAGTAGGTTTGGTAAGATTTACATATGTCAGTAACTTTGAATGTAGATTCACTTTGCTATATTTTTACTTATTTACCATGCATAAACTTTTCAGTGTCTGTTTTTTCATGCTTGAGTTTTCTTTCAGCACATAATACTTACAGGTACTATTAATTTTGCAAGGAAAAAGTAATATTAAAATAAGTTTTAACTGTTGCTCTGTTCTTTTTAGCTTCCTTTACTCAGAGCCCTTCCATGCAGTGAGTTGCAAGCGTGACATTTGCTGTGTTTTCAGCACCTGCCAACTTGGAAACCAGGGTTTGTGCTCAGGACTTAGGCTTACAACCCACACTTTGTGGTGCACAATGCCGTCCCAGCTGGCATGCTTCGTGCCTCAATGGTGCTAGACACTCAGTTACAAAGCTGTGCGGATTCACATGCGCTGATTTCAATAGGCAGTCTCCTTCAAGCTGCTTTCAACTCTCATTTTGTATCAAAAGAGTTAGATTGGTATCATTAAATTCACTGCTGTGCTTATTTTTCAATGAAAATAAATTCATTTTATTTAGCTCCTGAATCAAAAAATGACTGTCTTCGAGAACCAAAGTTCCTCTTAAAAAAAGGTGGATGTCTACAGATATGGGAGATAGATTTATGTATCTGCATGAGATTCCAGCCAGGGTTATAACTCATTTTCATCAGTTTTGAAAAGGTTTTAGAACAAAAGATAAAAAGAAGAAAAAGTAAAGAACAGACGGATTAGTGTGTTGTAACATGCTTATGTAGGTAGGGCTGTTAATTGAAGCTGGATCATAGGTATGGGGACGATTATAGAACTTATTTTTCTGAATAAGCTCTGCATAAGAAAATTGCCCCCATAGTAGGCTCAGATTTTTGGCTTCCACTGACAACCAAAAACTTCCCATCATTTTTAAAGCAGTGTATTTTGCTAATAACTTGCTTTCAGTAGCCAGTCTCTGAAAATGTTTCAGGTGGACTTGGTGATGTCTATCTTCCCGTCATCTATTACAAGCGATTTTAAAAGGTTCTGCTTTTATAAAGTTCTTTTCAAGTGTAGAAAAGACAGTGTGAAATGTGAATGACTGGCTTTTAATACAGCACTTGTGACAAAGAAGCTGTGGCTTTGGGAAGCTGAATAAAGGGGTTAATACACATGCATCTGCATACTGCTGTTGGTTCCAACGTATAACATGTCTGATGTCTGTTTCACTCCCATTATTAGTCTAAAAAGAATGTTATTCTCAGAGACAAACCTGTTTACCATCTTTCAGTGGTCACCACTCTTTTTACAATCATAGGTACAGATAAATTTAATGGGAAAAACTGAACAGTATTGACTGCTACTTGCTGAAATGTCAAAAGCTTAGCTCCCTGTTGTTTGAATATCATATTTATCTGGCTCTAAAGACACAAACATAGAACACCCACTAACTATCAAGGACATTTCTGAGTACTTAATCAGAACCCAATCTTTACCCTCCTCTGCACAAATGTGCTTAGGTGAATAATTTTATTAGCTTGTTGATACAAGTTATAGTTGGTTACACCCTTTCTTAGTAAAATACACCCTTATTGTCTCCTGTTGCTTAAGAGCTTTAAACTTGGAAGGGGAGAACCGTCTAGTATAGAAAGCCACTCAGTTTCTATCTCCCCAGCAGTGCTGAGTGGACATGTCATGCATACCACACACACAGGCGTTCCTTCATTTGCAAGTTCTGCTTTGAGGGGAGCCAGGAGAGCCAGTATTGACTGTACTTTTTCCCTGGGCTTCATATGTTGGTCTTGGAGTGAGACTGCATGTAATCCCTACAGCTTATATTTCCCAGCGTGTTCTGTGCCTTAACCAGGTTAGTGTTGGTTGGTGATAATGGAAAAGTTGCAAGTGATCATTTTTGGATTATTTTATGGATTTATTCCTAAATTGGCCCATGAATTTGCATTTAGGTTTCTGGTTGTATTCTAAATCGGGTTTTGATTTGGTTTTGACCTTTAAGGACTGAACAGAGGTAGACAGCTTAGCCCTCCTACCCCCTTCCCCTGACTGCAGCTCACATTGTTTTAAAGCCAGTTTGACTGAGTTTATGTTTACTTCTTTGAATTAAGCAACTCTAATATACAAACTTTTGGGTAGGACTTTTTATAATAAAGGACTGTGTAGTATGGCCCTAAAAAGAGGGGCGTCATATATCTATGTTATAGGACTTTATTACATGATGTGGGAAGGCCCATAGTATGGAAGACTAGTGACACAGGCCTTAATGTATGTATTTTCAGTCCTTAGACATTCAAATTAAGTAAATGAGAAATAGCTATTCATTGGTTAGTAGCACAACCCCTGAAGCAGATAGTTTTTAGTTCTCTACACTTTTAAGAAAGCCTAAAAACCAGAAAAACAGGCTGCTTTAGGTTGGAAAGGAGGCGTTAACGGCGAAGGAGCTTGCCATAACCACAATCCTTGGAGTTTTGTGAGACTAAAATCATCCTGAAAGCAACAAGAATAATGGTTGCAGTAATTGTTTCCAGGCTCAGGACCCCTGAATTTTGTTTTTTAAGTTGACCCCATGAACTAGTAATTGCAGGAATAAACTGAATGTTTGCCAGCAGGAGTCACTCTAGGCCTCCTAATAAAAAGTAAATTAAACTATATCCGTAAGGCTCTCAAAGGCTGAGGTGTTTGACACTGCATGCATAAGATGGCATGAGGGCAGTGTTGCAGCATTCTCAAATTATCCCTGTACCTTTCTTTGTTCAATCTAGGAAGACTTGGTTTTTGCTTCTTTCAAAATTGGCCCTTGATAACTTTTCTTAAAGCAGAGTTTATAGGTAAGGATATCGGTACCATAGTCTCCTACATATTAGCTTGGTTTGGCTTTACTGGATGAATTGATTGTATCCCACATCATGTACTTGAATGAATACTCACATCCTTCTCCTGGTTGTGCCTCTCAGTCTTGCAGCAGAAGTCACTGGCGTGAACTGTAGTTGGTGTGAAAGGAGATGTTAACTCGTGGTTTTCTGCAAAAGAATGGGTCCAGTGTGATGGGAAACTGAAATATGTTAGCAATAGCTGTGAAATATAATAGTTTCCCAAGTGCACACAAGCTCAAGAAGTTAATTGTTCATTTATGTTTGATACTGGGATTGAAACATTGGATTAAAACCAATTAAATGTTCCTAGAAGCAACAGAAAAAGTTTCCTGATTTATGAATAGAACCATTGAAATGGCGCAGACACAATCCATGTAAAGTAATGAGGTGTTTTGTTTTTTTGGCAAAGGAGAACACAAAACAGGCATAGGGAGTTCTTTTAAAAAACCTTCTCTTTAAAAACATCTCTTTTTGGACAAGGTCAATAAAATAACATACACCACTAGGAAGGCCTAATGGGAAATCTAGGGCTTCACTTCACAAGGAAAACAATCCCCCTCCCCCAGGTGAGCGGCACAATGAAAATACTCTGCTTATTCTATCAGGGTTACATTCCTGAACTTAAGTCAACATCCTAAGTTACAGAACTAAACATGCTCTGCTTCTGCTTAGCAACCACAAATCCTTCCTTCACCAGTTGCATATATTTTGGATGTGGCTACCGAAGTACACATTCCTTTATTTCGGTCAGCGCCCCGAGTTAGGAAAGGAGCGCTTTATTTTCCAAAAGCGCGACAGACAACATTCACACGGCTCCCCCCGTCCCCTGCCGCCCAGCACGCCACTGAAGCGATGGTTTCTTTAAAACCTCAAAACACACACACACACACAACCAAAACACCCCAACAACCCGGAAGCTGGACGTCTGAAGTCCACGCGGCCGGGGTTTTCGTCCAGGCTCGTGCGGGGGCCGGCCCCGGGGTCTCTGGCTCGGGGCCCGGGCGGTGGCAGCGCGGCCGGGGCCCGGGGCCACTTCCCGCGTTCCGGGGCCTCCCAGGCGCGAGCGCGGCGAGCGGCGCGCGGCTCGGCTCGCAGGACGCCCTCTAGCCCCGCCGGCGGCGCGCCGCGACCCCCCCGCCCCACTCCCCGCCCACCGGCGGCTGCGCGCACTGCACCCTCGCCCGCCGCTGCTGCTGCTGCTGCTGCCGCCGCCGCCGCCGCCGCACGCCGCCCGGCTCCTGCACGCCGCCGCCGCGCCGAGCGCCCGGGCCCGCGACGCCGCCGGCAGAGCGCTGGACCCAGCGAAGAGCAGCCGCGGTCGGGCGGCCCCGCGGCGGCGGCGGGCACGGGCGGGCGCGGGCGGCCTGGCCAGGGCCGGTTAAAGGGACGAGTTGCAAACAGTTCAGGAAGTGACAAGTCGATTTCCTCCTCCCCGGGAGCAGCTCCGTACAAAGCGCTCGGCGCCGGCAGGAGAGCGTGCGCGCGGCGGCCGCGCGGCGGGCAGCCCGGACGACTCGGCGAGCGCCGGCGGCGACTGCGCGGGGGCCCGCGGCCGGAGCGTCCCGCCGCGCACAGTAAGCGATCCCGGGCCGGGCGGCGGCGGCGACCGGGAGGCCGGTCCCGAGCGGAGGTCCTGGCTAGTGCGCCCCGGCCGCCGGCGGTAGGGAGCCTGGCTCGCGGGATGCACTGGCCTTAGCACCCCCCCCACCCCGCTTTTTTCAGTATTTGTGTGGCTGATTTCCTTTCGGTCCGCCTGCCTGGTTTCGTGTGGGGCCGGGCGGTTTCTCGGGGCGCTGAGTGCCGCCCCTGGTGCATGCGTGAGACTTGTCAGAGCGCAGCCAGGGGAGCGAGCCAGCACGGCCCCTGCGGAAAAGTCTGCGCTTCCCCGGGGCGGGCGCGGGCACTGCTGCGCCCTGGGGTGTTCCCCCGTCTCCACGTCTCAACTTGAACCCCGGCGAAGGCGCCGGGGATCCGGGCGTCCCCGCGCACCCCGAAGTTCCTGCATCGTTTTGCAGACAACTCTTTTGTTCGTGGAAGTTTGCGTCCGCCACCCCCGGGATGCGAGCGCGCAGCGGCGGGCTTCGCGGCGGCGGGACCGACCGGAGAGGTCACGCTGGGGGTGGGAGAGTACCCTGTCCGCGGTGGGGAAAAGCCCCCGCGGAGGCCGCGGCCGCGGGGACTTGCGGAATGGGGTGGGGGTGGAGGGCCGTGCCGGCGTGGCTTTTGCACATGGCGAGAAGGGCCGTCCGGCACAGGGCACCCTGGCCGAGTCCCATCTTTGCCAGTCCTTGATTTGCAAGCCTGTGGGAGTCGGCTTCCCCGCTCGGGCTTTCTCTTGGTGGGGTGGGCACGAAGAAGGGGAGGGCACCCAGAGTCCGGGGAGGGCCCTGGGTTTGCATTGCCCAAAGTGCCTTCTTGGCCACCGCCGCCCCCCGCCAGCTCCCCATCCCCTCCCGCAGACTTGAGGAACAATACTCGTGGCTCGATACCGGGTGGCGGAGCCCTGGCGACTGTCGAGAGCCGGGTCCCTCGCTCCCGGACGCCCCCTGAAGCCAGGCTCCGTGCATCCGAACGCAGGGCTTCATTCACACGTACTGTACTTCGTACGACGGTGAACAAAGAACAGCTCTTTGCAGCATTTGATGAATGGGATTCTGCCTCCTATAGGCCACACTCCGAGTCTTCCATACGTTACAGCCTCCGGACTCGGGGGGCGGGGGGTGGGTGTTGGGCGAGTGGCCCCCCGCGCTGGGCTGCGCCCCGGGCTCGGGGACCTGGGCCGGGCGTTTGTGCCGTCGCCTCCGCCAGCTCGCCTTGCCGGAGCCGGTGCAGATGGAGCCAGGCTGACGGTTGTTCAACAGGAACAAATGTTTGTTGAATTGTTGGATGGTGGAGACAAGGGGCTGTTTTCTATTGACTGCTGCAGGAGTTGGAATGGCATTGTTTATTGGCCTGGGAAGCCAGGCAAGCGTCTTGTGCAGCTTACAACATATTAGCAGACTTCCAAATGACATGCTAGCATATGTGTTCCCAGCAGTTCCCACCGGCTGGAGGGAGATCCTTCCTTGATCCAGAATCCTGGACTCTGGGTGATTACAGTAGGACGCTACCAGGTTTGAGGACTTGGAAGGGAATGGAGTTAGTAGACTGGGTGAAACTCACTGTTTCTGCAGTTGGCTAGGTTTTGGTTTCATTTTAATTTATTCACTTAACAGTAACTTGTCTCAGTTACAGTTTTGATACTGAATTGCCGATCTGTAGTTCTTTTTTTCCCTTCCTCCCCTCCCATTTTTCTCAGCTAGGGACAGCTAGATAAACTGAAAACAGCTGCTTGTCCCAGTTGATAGGCCCATGTTAGTGGGAGAAGGTTTGGGTCTTAAGTTCAGGCTTGGTAACCCTTGACCCAGTGTCTGTGCTTGGCAAGTGCCGGGATCCTGCCAGCCATGGTCCAGACCGAGGAGCCAGCTCACAGGGTGCTGCTGCAGCCCAGAAAATGAAAGAAAGGCATGGGGCAGGCCTGCTGCTTTCTCCAAATGCTCCCCTCCAGATAACAAGGCAGTTTGATGACCTGTTCCAATAATTCTACCCAAGGACTTCTTTTCCCCTGAGAAGTGATTATTGCAATGCAGTCATTTTAACATAGAAAGCAAGTTTTAAATAAAAGCTTGCAGTATAGCTGCTGCAGAAGTGGGCTTGAACGTCCTCAGGCTAGTGGGACAAGTAGAGCATTCCACTGTTTTGATTGATGATGATGTTTTTAGTCAGTTTCTCCCTCCTATTTTCAGTTCAGGGTAAGTCGCATGTAGCAGTAGTGTTTTTGGAAGTTCATAAAATTCTTGGAGGAAACAGAGCTTTAAGATACCGTATTGTAATCATGGCTGCTGCACTTAATTGGCGTTTTATGGGAGAAAGCCCTGTGGTTACCTCTTAGGCTGTTTCCCACCATGCCTTTTCGCCTTTATTCCCCAGTTGATTTCTTTTCACTTTCGCCCAGCCCCTCCATCTCCCCTGTTCTCTGGGAGCCTAGTGGGCTGGGTGTCCTTTAAATGGGTCCAGGGAGCAGGCGCCTGACCCGTGATGGAAGCTCAGGAAAGGCCAGCCAGCTTTCCTCCCCCTGCGGGAGACTGGAGAGAAAAGAGCCTTGCGTAAACTCTGGGAGCTGACGGCAGAGGACGCTCCGGAGCAACTTGGTGTACCTTTGCATCGCTCTTTGAGAAAGCACACCCTTCTTTACCCACTGCTGGATGCAGCGGGCACTGGAGACTGTGCTTCCGACCCACTGTTGGATTGTTGCGTTGATATTTTACCCAGGCAGTGTGACTTTCTTTTGGATTGCATAAAGTGTGTGGAAAACTTTGTTCTTGTCCTTAAAAAAAAAAAAAAAAAGACTGAAATAAGCAAATACTCAGATCAGCACAACTCCCATCATTACCACCACCACACACCTCTCTGATGTGTAATAAAAGAAACTGCGGGCATAATTTGTTATGTAATACGCTGATAATACAAATTTCGGTTTTCAATGGAAACCAGATGTGGAGGGGCTCTCATTAATTGATCCAGCAAGAGGGACACTTTAATAGATTCACTAGCCCTTGAAAACCCCAGAGGTGATTTTTTTTTTGGGGGGGGGGTGCGACTTGAGAGGAGAATCCCAAACCTGGGACTTTTTCGAGGTTTTTGCCTCTCAGCTTCTCATCTTGCTGCAGCTGTCCTTTTTGTCAGACTCTTCCTCTCTTGAAAGAACCGGTTTGTTGCCAGCATGAAGCACATGGCTGGGTCTGGCAGGGCTCTGCTTGGCTTAACTCTGCTGGGCTCCACTCTCCTCCTTGCCTGGCCCAGCTGCCGGCCTGCCCTCTACCCTCCACAGCAGAGCCGGGCCGGGGGACTTGGGTGCTGTGAGGAATGCTGACTGGTTTCCCCCAGCTCTTTTCTACAACGTCTGATCATCCAGGGAGAGTTGCTGTTTAAACTTGCCCAATGAACAAACTTTCCGAAATCTCGACTCTCCTTCTCTGATTAATTTCTGTGTTTGTTTCCTGCCTAACTTTATGAGGGTTCTTTCTACACGACTGAGTCACCTTTATTATGGCCCAAGGTCGGGGACTGCACTGTAATAGCTGACCCCATTAACAGTAGTTTCATTGCGTGCCGGGGATGTGAACTTTGGAAACAAACCCAGAGGCTTAGATACGCTGATGTGCCCAGAGACTCGCTCAGAGAATTTTTGTTTTAGCTCAGTTTACATTAACATGATTAATGACCCCAGCCACTGAAAAGTCTATATTCAAAAGCAATTTTACCGTTCCCGAGGGTTCTTCTTACTGCGAAGTAATTTTCTTGGCCAAACAACTTTGTTGTAAGGTAACTTCTTCTTTGATGTTTAATCCAAACCTCCTGTGCACACGGTTTTGGATCAAGGTTTGGGCTTCGAAAATTGCGGGTTGTGGTTTTGGTGGTGCCGGTCTTAACCCTCCCGAACTCTGGTCAGGAGGCACCCGGGTTCTTGTCTCGGGAAAGTTCTCTGAGATCTGGAGCATCAGCAGAGAGGGGAGGAAACCTTCCAGAGGAAACTTGGCTTCGGGGTGTCCTGGAGGAGGGATACAGGAGGCTGGAGCGGAGGACAAACTTTTTTTCTTTTCCCCTTTGCAGAGATTGAAGATACTTGAGCGTTTTCAAAAAACAGAGACGTCTTCGCTGCAGCTGCCTCCTGCTCCTCCTCCTGCTGCTTTTTCCTCATCTTCTTCTTCTTCCTTTTTTTTTTTTTTTGTTAAGTGTGGGTTGATTGAGAGGGGAAATGCTGATGGGTGGGTCTGAAAGCAGCCTTAGGAACCCAAGAAAATAAAAACACATTTGAAGGACTCTGGAAGATTTTGCATTTCAAAGGGTCTACCTTGTAGAATTTCACATCACGTCAGGGAGAAGTGTGACGGGCACCCCGCTTCTTTATGGTTCTCCTCTCCTGCTGCGGGGTGGCGGGGGAGGGGGGGGTTTGATGCACAGGATGCTGCTTTTTGCAGGGGGGAGGGGGACAGCCTGGCCAGACTGTGCAGGAATATCTCACAGCCTCCCCGCCACCCATAGGCAGCTGTAGTCCCTGGAGGGACTTTTTCTACCCAGCTCCCCGCTAAGGAGGTGAAAGCAAATCATGTTGGTAAAAAGCCCCTTTGACCCCAGAACGCAGGAGCAGCCAACTCCTGCCTGTTCTGACTCTCCCACAAAACAAAGAAACAGATTTTCCTCCTGCGATGATATAATGGGGCTCCCAAGATGCAGGCCTGTACAAAACTTGGGTGCAGCGGGATTTAGCTGAAATGGGGGTGGGCTATTTTAGAAATAATAGCAGTGCCCACTGGTTGTGGAGGCTCACCCTTGCCCAGGGGCTTTGCATCCACTGTCTCTCGACTCTCAAAGCAGTCCTGCGGTTACAGCTGAAGAAACTGAGGCTGAGGGAGGCGCCGGGACGCAGCAGCTGGAAGACTGAGCGTCTGGGGACTCTGTTCCATTCTCTCTGGCTCCACAAGCCTGCCCGCTCTCCATACACCATGTTCATAAGATGTGGAGGCACCGAGTTCTGTTTTATCTCAAAGCATAAATTTTGTTTAGTCTTGTTAACACCACAGGGAAACTTAGAAATTTTAACTGCCTCTTTCCATTGCCCCTGTGTTTTCTGCAGTCTTTTTTTTTTTTCTTCCCCCTTTAAAGAAATGATTGAATTCTATTGCTGTATCTGCCATAGGACCAAAGGCAGTGCCTCAGTTGGGAAGACTGAAACGTTTCGCTTTGTCTTTACAAAAGACAGATTCACAGGAAAATATGATTATTCCTAGTGACCTTCTGGGGGAAATGGGAAATAAATCTGGCAGCCCATTAGAAGCATCACCATGTATACAGATCCCATTTTCCCTTCAAAGAGATTGTTTAAAGGATTTCCAGCATTTATCTCCCTTTTTTTTTTTTTTTTTTTTTGGTTAGCTGAGTGAGATGTTTCAGAGTAAATCATTTTGTGGTACTTGCCACCCCAGGTTTGCACAACATCACGTTCTGTTTACATGCCCAAAGTAATCAAATAACTGAACACAATTGTCCATCCTCCAGTGTGTGGGCACTTGGTATGCCCCAGCTAGGGCTGGGCAGAGGCCCTGTGTTCTGTCTCAGACAGATGGCTCTTTGCAGGTTGATCCTGGTTTGTGTGTGGGAGTGGAGGCGGGGGACGGCGGGGAGGCAGAGTGAGACCCATCTCCAGCAAGGGCTGCCTGGCTGGGTCTTCTGGCCTTTCTGCTCCTCAGGGGTTTGTGGGAGAGGCCTGGGATCTCCATTAACTAAGTGTTTAGCGTCCACAGAGGTGGTCCTCAACCTTGGCTGCATGTTAGAATCACCTGGGGAGGTTTAAAAAAAAAAAAAAAAAGTCTGGATGCCCAGACAGCATCTCGGACCAGTTACATCAGAATCTTGGAGAGAAGGGGTGGGACCCAGCGTTGGTATTTTTAAAGCTTCTGAGTTGATTCTGTTGTGCATCTAAGACTGAGGCATGAGGACTGGAATAGACCCTGCGTATGTATACCTCCCTCTCCTTCGTAGGGGATTAGGGGCCTTCCTGTTCAGGAGTGGAATAAACCTATTGGAATTTTCCACTGCTGCCGCCATGTCTCAGCGAAGGAGAATCTGAGAGGTACCCACCCCTGGGCCCAGTGCCTGCTGCAGGCATCATCCAGGTAGTTCCTGTTTCGGCCCAGCCAGGTGTTCGCTGCCCCTCACAGGATTTGGTACAGCCCCTCTGAGCCACCTCCTTTCTGGAGTGAAGAGGGCAGGTTTTATTCAGTCTGTGGTCACGTAGGTCCCGCATTCCTTCTGGAGGTTGGGCACATGTTGTCTGTGTGGGGCTCAGGGGCGGGAGGAAGCAGTTTTGTCCATCGGTGATTCTGAGAGCCGCTGGTCCTTTTCATCTTGGTTTGCAGTGAGTATCATACTGACAGCCACCTAAGGGTACCTGACTTTCGGGAACCTGTCCTTCTACATACTTGAGATCACGTTTTTCGTAGAGTTCCATGTCGGGTGACCAGGGGCTGGGAGAGCAGGAGCTGCCGTGGCCTGCTGATGGAATCTTACAGAAGGTGAATCCCACCGCGAGAGATGCGGTGACTTTTCGCCCAGTCACGTGGGCCGGTGCACAGAGAGACCAGAACCTGTGTCCCCACCCTCCCCCCGCCCCCAGGTCCCCTACTCGAGTGCTGCCTCCTCTCCAGTGAGACTTCAGGACACCGTCTTGCTCGTGAGACAGTGTGCTGTGCAGTCCAGACCTGCAGGCAGCGTGGTCCTCGTCCAGTGATCTTTAGCCTGGTGAAACATGCCCTCCGACACCCTCAGTCGGCTTGGACCGTCCATCCCAGATTTCACTTCCTCCCCGATGTAGGGGCAGCAGGCCTCCCTTCAGTCGTTGAGAGTGCAGGGTTACTAAGTCCGCCACTGTCCACCGGGAAAACTGAGACCCGAGGGGAAGTGCTGAAACCTCAGGCTTGATCAAAAGGCCTTTGGTCGCTTTGGCAAAGGTTTGTCCATCTGCTCTTCTGGGCGCCAGTGGTGGCGCATAAATAAGGGCTCTTTCTCCTTCACGAGGAGTTGGGTTCGGGCCTAATGAGGTGATCGGGCATGGGGGGGTTCTTCCTGCCTTCATTTAGCAGACACTGATTGGACACCTGCCGGGCGTCCCTTGCAGTGCTGGCCTCTTTTCTTCATTCGTTCACCGAGTCCTCAGCACAGCCTGTGGCTGAGGGACTCGCTCCGTCGCTTGCTGAAAATGCCGCTGCTTAGAGAAATGACTTGGCCTCGGGTTTGAAGGACGGTGACCTCCCAGCTCTTCGTGATGGCCTCCATCCTGTCCCCGCCACCAGGCTCCCTCTTGGCCCAGTGGCTGCCCCCGGGGCAGCAGAGATGCGCTTCCTGCCATAAGCAGGGGGCATCGTCTGGGGAGATGGCCCCTGGCGATTAGAGATTGGGCACTGAGCTGCCACCTCTAGGAGGGGCCCAGGTGGCCATGTGCCAGGGCCTGCCGCGGGGCCCAGGGAGCAGGGTCTGTCTAGGCCTGTGTCCCTGCAGTTGGAGCAGTTCCCCCGGGGGGAGGCGGTGGCTCGCCCTGAGAGGCCACCCTCCTTCCTGCCGCCCTCTGGCTCAAGTGCTCTGACGGCCCTGTTGGGAGAGGCCTGCACCTCGCCTGGAATTCCCCTTGCTCTGGCCTTCACATTGGCTTGGAGCCTGGGAGTGCAGGGAGGTCCCGGGTGCCGCCTGCAAGCTGCCTCTCTGCCAGTTTGGAGGTGGAAGGACACAGGTCTCCACGGCCAATTGCCTCTGCACTCAGGATGAGAGGGCGGCGCTGGGGCTGAGGTCGGTGGTTCTGAGACTCCAGGCAGAGTCTGGGATGCAGGGGGCCCTCTGTGGCATGGTCCTGGGGGCCCCTTCCCCCCAAAAGCCCAGGGGCAGTCAGATGATGGGATTCCCCGGGGGAGGGTAGCGGGCCCTCGATGGCTCACTTGCTGGACCTGGTTGGCTTTGTGACCCCTGTGGCCTCGTGTCTCTCCTCTCGCCCGCCCTGCCTCCTAGTGCTTTCAGGGTTGGGTGGGGGCCTGTCCAGGAAGCCCCCCGGTGAAGGGTGTGGTTCTGCCCGTCGGACGTGAGCTGGACTGGGTGGGCAGAAGTTCTGCCAGCCAGAGGACTACAGAGGAACTTGGGCAGGGAGGAAGGGAAACCCAAGGGCAGTTTTCAGCTCTGGCGTCAGTGCCCGGGGTTTGAATCCCAGGTGTGCCCTCTGCTCACTGGTCGCTCTTAGGCAGGACTGCCTTTGCTGCCTGGGTTCCCTCGTCTGGAGTGTGGCCAGGCCAATGGCACCCAGCCCCTGGGTTGGGGGGAAACCTAGGGAAACCACGGTTGGGGGCACTCAGAGCCCAACGGACGTCGTGGTGCAGCTCGTGGCAGGCATGTGCCTCTGGCAGGACCGATGAGGGGAAGGACTGGGGTGACTGTCCCTATGGCCAGTGGGTGACTGAACAAGGGACAGGGCAGTGGGGACTACCTTGGAGCTGGCCCTGGCTGGCCAGGTGAGGCCAGGTCAGGCAGAGCGCCTTTCTCTACGCACAGTCTCCCGTGGTGGGTGTCTTGTGATTTAGGGGGAAGAAAGGTTGAAAGCCCATGTTACGATCTGGTTTGCAGTGTGTCTCTCAGTTAAGATGGGTAAAATCTTTTAAGATTTTTTGCTTGGGAAACAAAGTCTCCTGTTTACCAAAGGTGATTGAATTTGGTCCTGAGCATGGAACACTGGATGCGTGTCATGGTGTGGCCCCGTTATCTTGGCTCCGCCCTCACCACAGTCTGGGAAGGAATTCTGTGGCCACTTCCTGGCCGCATCCCCCTGAGGACTGAGGGTGGCAGGTCCTTCACTGTCTTTAAGGTTCTTCACAGACTCGCCACCTCTGATGTCTTTATTTTGCCCCCTCCCTTCAACTTGCTGAGCTGCCTTTCATAACTGCCCGTGTCCTCTCGGGTCAGGTTATGTGGCTGGAGCTGGGGCGTTTGCTGGGGCACGTTTCACCGACTCTTGGGGTGTGAGTCCAGTGCCTCCAGAGCCCCTCTATCTTGCCCCTCATGTAGCGGCAATTTCTCCAGCAGCAAGAGCTCATCTAAGCTCATCAGAGCTTTTCAAATGAGTCCTTGACTGGGATGATGGAAGGGAGTGCGTCCCCTCCCCAGGGATTGGGTAGGCCAGTGGTCCCTGGCGGTCTCCATTCCCCAAGTCTTCTTATTTTCATGTTCATCTTTCTGCTTTTTCGGCCATGCTGAACAGCCTGTGGGATCTTTGTTTCCCGCCCAGGGATTGAACCTACGCTGCCCACAGTGGAAGCACGGCGTCTTAACCCCTGGACTGCCAGGGAAGTCCTCCTGGTGTCTCCCGAGTGTCCCCTCGTCAGCCCCAGCCTGGCTGTCCTGTGGGGCGAGCAGGGTGGACAGTCTTGGCCTGAGAGACTGGTGCTCTGCTTAGGACAGCTTTGGGGAGACCCTTTCCTGGGGAGACCCTCCTGGGGAGACCCTCTCCTTTGGGGAGCTTTGGGGAGACCCATTCCTGCAGGGGTGTGCAGACTATTCACTGAGTCTGGGTGGGTATCCTGACTCCGGGCTGTTGCTGTTCCTGCCCTCAGTCTGGCTTGGGTGGCTGGGGCCGGCTTTAGAGAGCTCTCCCCGTAGAGGACCCACTAAGGTGGCCGGCCTCAGGTGGCCTCGACACAGACCCTTTTCCTGGACCTCACAAAGCTCAGTGACCGAAGGGCAGTGTGAGGGGGGTGACCAGGACATCGGGGCTGCCTCCGCCCTTGCTGGACGCGACAGAGCCCGTCACCCTGGCCCCGTGTGCCTCTTTGGCTGTATGGCCGCTTCTCTGCTAACCACAGAACACTCTGCGTGCTGGTTCCTCCCCGCCCCCCCGGCCCCCCTTCCCGGCGCAGTCCCATTCAGTCAGTGGCTAGGAAGCACCTACGGTATGTGTCAGCATCTCTGAAGAATCCCAAGATGAGTGACCTGAATCCCTGCCTTGAGGAACTTGTGGACTTGAGCGGCAGACCATCAGACTGCACTTGTGTTCAGTACTTCCCACCATGCGCCTGGGGCAGTGTAGTGGACGTGTGGGTCCACGGGGCACTGGTGAGCCCCAGTCCCGTGGGAGTCACAGGGGGGTCATTTAAACCGAGCCCAAGGGAGCAGGGCTGAGCAGGAGGCTTGAGGAAGGAGGGGTTTGGGTGGGGGTGGGGAAGGAGGCATTCCAGAGCAGGGAGCACGGAGGCCTGGTGGCTGGAGACCACCCCGTCGTGGTGGAGGACGACCTAGGCTCGAGGGTGGGAAGCATACCGCTGGGCCCACAGCTCAGCCGTGAGTCAGGATGGTGCGGGTGCTGGACGGAGGAGTCCGAACTTTATCCTGGTGGGCTGGGAGCTGGGGGCGCTTGCTGATGCTTCTCTCTCTGGGAGGCTTGGTGCTTGGGGAGCAGCACTGTGGAGTGGGGTTGGAGCAGACACCCGGGAGACCACAGAGTGACCCAGGAGAGAAGGCAGGGATGAGGGTCCAAAGAGGTAGCGGTTGGTTAGTCGGACACTCGCTGGAAGCTGGCAAGGAGGCAGCTGGGAGGAGGAGATGGGAACAGCCTGCTCCTTACCAGGGGCCCCCTTCTGGGAAGACTGCTCAGGGGCCCCATCCTTTTGACCTCTGAGTGACCTCCTGGGAGAGCCCAAGACTAGCCCCCTACACAGGGAATTATCACCAAGTGGCACCTACTTGGCTGGAGGCATGTGGTTTGTGTTGATTTTAGTTGCCACTCTTGCTTTCAGTGGGGGCACTTGGGATCCCCAAGATCTTCCAGAGTTCCTTGCCTGCACCTGACTGGAACTAAAGGAATCAAAATGAACAAAGCCTTTTGGCATTGCATGAGCTGGAAAAGTCTGATTCAGGGTACACCTGCTTTTTCTTTTCTTTTCCCCTTAAAGGAGAAGAAAGTAACCACGTTGGTGTGATGGAAAAAAGGAGTGTGGGTGCCCTTTGGGTTCTGCTGTAGCGTGTTCTCGCTGGTGATCTCAAAGGGTGGGGAGTTGCTGACACAAACACGCGAGAATGTTCTGCATGGGTCACCTGGCGCCTGGGACTCCACACCCTCAGATGCCAGCCAGGATTCCAGGCCCTGGTGGCTGTGTGGCACGTGACTTAGGCCCAGAGGACAATAACGAAGGAGAATAGTGAACCTCCAAGGCTGGGCCCTTCAGCAGCCCATCTCGGCTTTCAGGGTGTGTTTTCCAAGCCTGTGGGAGGTTTTGTACATCAGCATTTAGTCTCGAGGAGAGAAGTTAAGTAAGCTGGCTGCTCTTGTTCATCTGATTGCCAGGGCAGTTAGCAAACTGCCCTCACCTGTTAGAAAAGTAAGAGAGTGGTCAGGCCTGTTGGAGGCTGAAAGGGACCCAGAAGGTGAGCTGCAGAGCAGAGGGGAAGTACCATGCCCATCAGGCACCTGGGCTGCTGGCTGAGGCACGTAGAAGGTGGCCTTTCCGCAGGTGATTGGGTTCTAATTTGCTTAAACGGAAAGTATCAGATTTTTGAACCTTTTGTAAGATTCAGGCATGTTCTCAAGGGCTGCAGAAAAGACCCCAGGACATCTCTGCTCTAGGTCGTGACCCGGGGCGCTCGCCTCAGCCTCGGAAGGGCAGGGCCAGCCTGGCACAGGCTCTGGGTTGGCCCGAAGGCCCCTGGCCTGCTGGTACCCTCCTTGGCTTTGAAATGCGGATGCCCAGCCAGCCCTTTGCCTGCACCTGCTAGAGAAAGAGCAGGCTGGCCGCTTCTGCCTGGGGTCTGGGTGGATCTGTGGACAGACCAGGTGAGGTCATGGGAGGCGGTGGGGTAGACCGTATGGTCTGCAGAGCTCAAGAGGTTTACAGAAAAAAAACCAATGAGCTGACCCACCGCCTGTACGGATGGGTCTGTATACCAAACCTGTGCTGTTCAGCTGGTAGCCGCTAGCCATGGGTAGCTGCTTAAAGTTTTTTCCAGCTTTATTGAGGGATAATTGACACAATTATGATTGTTTAAATTTAAAACAGTGGAGTTAAGGAATCAGTTCTTCACCTGCAGTAGCCACGCATCACGTGCTCAGTAGCTGTGTGCGGTTCCTCACTGTCATGTTGGAAGGTGCAGATATAAAACTTAGCCCAGCGGCACAGAACGTTCTGGGGGCAGAAGTGCGCTAGGCCTAGTCTCCCGTGCGTGTGTTAAATTGTGTCTGACTCTTGCAACCCCATGGACTGTATCCTGCCAGGCTCCTCTGTCCATGGGATTCTCCAGGCAAGAATACTGGAGTGGGGTTGCCATTTCCTTCTCCAGGGGATCTTCCCGACCCAGGGATCGAACCTGAGTCTCCCGCGTCTCCTGTGTTGGGAGGTGGATTCTTTACCCCCGTGCCACCCGGGAAGCCCAGACCGTCTCCCAGTGTGTGAGGGAACCGGAAGTATGGAGGAGGCACTCCAGGGAAAGAAGGGACACAGAGTGCAGAGTGAGTTCCTTGACTCGGAGGTGATGGGGAAATGTGTGATGTGACAGGGGGGCCTCGGCCTGGAATGGAGAAGCTGCCCCAAGACCTTCCTTCTCTGTGACTGTGGGCAAGCCCCTTACTGTGCAGACCACAGTGCCCAACTCCAAGTGACCAGTGGCTATGCGAGGACCCCCTCAGCCCTGCCGCTCCAGCCTGTGACCCCAGCTCCTCTACCCCTGGCTCCTGGCTCACCTGGGCCGGTGGCTACATCAGCTCTGCTGTGCCCAGCACTTCCCCCCGCTGGTGTGTGTGTGTGCACACGCCGGTGTACACACACGCTGGGCTGTGTGGAAGTCCACAGAAATCCTCCCTTGCCTGTGCTCCAATCACACTCCGCTCCAGACCACCTGGACCCGGTGGGTCATATCACTGTTCCTCCTGCGAGGGGCACATTTTTGTTTTGATAGGATGGCCGTGTTTTCTATGGGCAACAGATAAGGAACTACTCTGTTCATTTAGAATGGTGGCCTCTGTGTAGCATGAGGAAGGAAGAGACGTTCCAGGCCCCGCCACTAGCCAGCATCACGTGGCTTTCTCATTACAGTGCCGTCAGCTGCAGCGCTGGGGCAGTCTGTTGACTAGCTGTGAGCTGGGCTGAACTGTAACTCTCGTCTTGCTTGGTTCCCACATTCGCTGACTCCCAGTCCCTTTGGAAGCTAGTTAGGGGTAGAGTCCTTCTGAGGTGGGACAGCAAATGTGGGGAGCGTGGATGTGAGCTCTGTATGTGGGGCCCGACTGTGAATGCATTGCTGCTGGAACCGCTTCCCCGCGTTGCTGGACGCTGGTGGACTCTGAAAGTTGAGAGACTCTGCGGGGTTGTTCTCCGCTGAGCTGTCCCGGTCTGGGGTTCACTGCCTTCACGAGATGCTGCATTTTGCCAGGAGTCCGGTCCACTGGTGCCCTTGGGAATGGCTGGGCCTGTCCACGTTGGGTTTCCATGAGTCTAGTCTGCTCGCGTCACCCAGCTTAGTGCCCACTCCCTTTGCGTCAGGATGAAAACATCTCCAAGATGCAAGCCTAAGATATCAGGGGGAGCTTCCCGGACTTTGGGCAAGGGTGCAAAAGGGAGGACACCAGATAAGCCTGGTGAATTCAGCCGCAGAAGAGTTGCATGAAAGAAGTGCTTGGTGAGGAGGAAGTTGGGGTTACGAGGAGATGGAGCAAGAGCTCTGGAAGCCCAGGCCTGATTGCGTCCCCTCCTCTGACGCTCGGCCTCTAGCCAGCCCCTGAGGATGGCCTCCTGGGCCTGCCCTCTAAGGCTGGTGGGGGCCTGAGAGCATTGGCAGATTGGGCCATGCCCGGGATTGCGCACCGCTGGTCTCACCACCCAGAAAGGGGCAGTGTGTGTGTCCCCCAGGAACCCTGGTACAGCGCCTGCACCGTGGAAGTGGCTCGTTACTTAGGGAGCTGGTGCTGCGTGAGCACCTGCTGCGTGCCGGCCCTGCGCCTGTCTTTTGTCTGATGGTCACCCAGGCAGTTGGCTGTTGGCTAATGAGCCCCACTCCACAGGAGGGGACTGAGCTGCGGGTATGTCCGAGCGCAGGCCCATCCTCACAGGCCAGACCCCAGTTCTCCTGTTCCGAAGCCCATTTCTGCTTCACACCCGGTGCCATCCCCCGTTGGCGACCGTGCCACCATCTGCAAGAGGAGTCTCTTCCTTCTCTGGACAGCACCCCCGCGACCCCCGCCACCACCACTGTCTTATCACGGCCTGTGGGAAGAGGAGTAGGTTGCTCTGTGGGTTGACATTTAAGAAAGCCTGCTTGATGGAGCTGTCCCTCTGAATGTGTGGTTGTGGTACACGAAGGCTTCATTTGTCCCAGGCTGTTTTGAAATCAGAGGCAGGAAACCCCCGTCTCATTTCTGTATCTTGCATAGAGGTCATCAAAACAGGATCCTGTGTTCTGTGCGGGAGTCGTGATCGAGGAAGCCAGCCACGTGTAGGCATTGGGGCTCCAGAACCATCTCTTCTATCTGCTGGGTTTACTTGGATTTGTTTAAAGAACTTGGCGTGGAAGCACCCCTTCCCTGATACCCCACTGTGGCAGAGGCTGGAAGGGAGCCCTCCCGGTGACGGTGGGGCAGACCCCGGCCGTCCTCTGCTCCCAGTAAGGCCGCAGCTCACGCACCTCTCTGATCATGTGGGTGGGAAGGCAGGCCTCTGCCGTTAGGGATTGCAAGCGTCATGGTGCTGCCGTGGTGTGCTCTGAATTTCAGACAGTCTGTGCTTTCTAGTCCTTTTTAGGGCTTCCTCTAACTCAGAACCAGCCAGGAGTGATACAGATGGATATGCGTGACGGTGGGGTGTTCAGGGCAAAGCCACTGGGCTTTTCAAACTGAGATGAAGTGCAGTTGTCTGAATGGCCTCGGAGCTTGAGTAAGCATCCTTTAGAGCAGAGACTGCGCGCCCATGTTCTGGGGGCCAGATGTGGTCCCCTGGCAAAGTTTGTTTGGCTCCCAGGGTGCTCTAGGCACTTCTGCATTTCTTGACAACATTTAAAAACCAAGATTGTACAGAGAAATCTAGATGGTCAGCTTTTTCTGACACATCAGAAGACCTTTAATATAGTATTATCCTTGGTCCTCTTTCCCCCGCCCACAGCCGGGCAAGGGTAGCCAGCCATCCAGCCTCCCGGGGGCTTCCTGCTCAGCATCACAGTTTCTCCCCATCAGGCTTCACCTGTTTCTAGTCCCTGCTTGGCTCTGGAAGATGTTTGAGATCGCTGGAGTGGACATGCCGTTCAGAAGGCAGATTTAGGTTTTCTGGCCCCCCGGATTGTATGGTTCAAGGTGCACGGTGGTGGAAATGCCCAAGTGCACAGTCATTCCCTCCGTTACCTGGCTGCTTGTGCCACCTGCAAGGAAACCGACAGAGATGAGCCGGGAAAGTACTCTGTTCATCTCCGTGAGGCTTCCCTCTGGCTGCTCCCATTGAAACTGCCCGCACGACCCCCAGTCAGCTCCGTGAAAAATGACCCTTGACTCTTGGAAGCCAGTCTGCAGCGTGGGGTTCCCTCCAGTTGCCCTGCAGATCGTTTCTGTCCCCCTCCAAACCCCCTACAGTCACACTCAGTTGCTTCACCCAGTTTAATCTTCTTAGTTCAAAAGTGCTCCCATGATTTTAATAGATGATGCAGGATTTTCTTTTTTTAAACAAAGATTTAATCTCTAAATTATCTTGACAGGCAGTCTAGCTGCCATGTATCAAGTAGATAACTTCTGCTGGTGGTCGAGAGAGAAAAACTTTCTCAGGGTAAATGAAAACACGCTTCTCAGAGTCTCTCAGCTTATTCTTTTCGACAGAGACTCAATGAACCAAGTGGAAGCGAAGAGCCTCCAAATGGCAATTTTTTTTTTTCCCCCTAGGAATTGAATTTTTCTTCTCGTATTCCTCCAGGTATTTAGTATCAGTCTCTCCTTTCACTTACTCTTTTTTCTTCAACCCCATTTTTTTTCCTCCTCTTGTGGCAAATATTCTGCCTCCCCATCTGTCTCCTCCTCCCCGCCCAGCCAATCCATTCCATGCCTGTGGGCTTTGTCCAGCCCCTGACCCCCCCCAGGGCTGAGACTCCTGAGAAGGACCCCAAAGGCCCTGCCCCCACTGGTGTTCTTGAGAGCATTCTAGGGGCTGCTAGGAGTTCCTTAAGGACAAGCACGCATTGGGTCATCTTCATCTAAGTCCCCAGGTCCTGGCCCAGATGAAGTGCTGGTGGTGGGACCGAGACCTTCCACCCCTTTCTGACCTCATGGACATTTGCATGAGACTCAAACCAGTCCATCCTAAAGGAAATCGACCCTGGATATTCATTGCGAGGACTGATGCTGAAGCTCCAATACTTTGGCCTCTTGATGAGCTACCTCATTGGAAAAGACCCTGATGCTGGGAAAGATTGAAGGCAGGAGAAGGGGATGACAGAGGATGAGATGGTTGGATGGCATCATCGACTCAATGGACATGAGTTTGAGTAAACTCTGAGAGATAGTGAATTTCCCAAGTGATGCTAGTGGTAAAGAATCTACCCCCAATGCAGGAGACCTAAGAGACGTGGGTTCAATCCCTGGGTCAGGAAGATCCCCTGGAGGAGGGCATGGCAACCCACTCCAGTATTCTTGCCTGGAGAATCTGAAGGATGGAGGAGCCTGGCAGGCTACAGACCATAGGGTCACCAGGAGTCTGACATGACCGAAGCGACCTAGCATGCACGCCGGGAGATAGTGAAGGATAGGGAAGCCTGGCGTGCTGCAGTCTTTGGAGTCAGAGTCAGACATGACTTAGGGACTGAACAACAACTTTGATGGACCCCATTTTTTTCATCTGCAGAAATGTCCTCCCCTCCCAAGTATCCGGGTTCTAAGGAACAAATCAAGTAGAACATTGGTTTTCAAACATTCAAGGAGCATCAGACTCACCTGGAGGGCTTGTTAAAGCCCTGATTGCTGGCCTCTGCTCAGAGAGTCTCTGATTCACTCTGGGTGGGGTGGGGAGTGAAACTTGGCGTTTCTAACAAGTTCCCAGGTGAAGCAACTTGCTGCTTGTCCCAGGACCACGACTTTGAGAACCACTGCACTGGTAACCACGTTGTTGAAAGAGGCTCCAGTGTTCACCCCAGCAAGGGTGTGGTTCCCAGCCAGTGACTCTGATGCCTGCCCTGCTTGCAATTCGGATCCCCTTTTTACTTTGCTGTTCTTTGACGTACACACAAAGCTTTGCATCTTTTTTTTAAAAAAAAATTTATCGATTTATTTGGTGGCCAGGTCTTAGTTATGGCGCATGGGGTCTTTTGAGTTTTGGTTTCCCAGGTAGGTTTATTTTACCCTGTCTCATGAAGGAACAGCTGCACTTGGGCTGAGTTAACATCTGCACGGAGATGCTGGGTAACCTGCCTCATGGGCAGCTCGTTCCCCTCACAACGCGTGTGCTCTGCGCCTGCTTCCCATGACTTTCCAGGCATCAGTCTTGAGGCCGAGGCGCCCTCTGACTCAGGTGTCCTGATATCAGTGTTGTTGTCGGTGGCGGCTGCCTGCCTGTGAAGATGAATTTCACCTCATTTTTGGTTTTCAGTTTTCCTGTGTGAATCTGAAATCACTGCCTGTCTCCCGTCCGTCTTTAGCCTCGGATGGAGTAGCTGGACGCGATGGCAGTCACCAGTCTTGCCTCACTTTGCAGTTTTCCGTGCAGTTTTGTTTTGTAAAGGACTGTCCACTTCCCCCACCTCCCCGCCCCCACTTCCCTTCAAAAACTGGGGGGGACAATAAAGCAGTCATGGTTTTGAATGAAGTGTCTCTGTGCTGTGTCTGGGACTCACTTCTCACTCCCCCGTCCTCTGCTGTCCCCGGACCCAGTCCCAGCAGCTGAAGCACACGGGCCCTTGTGCTTTTGTGCTTTCATAGGCATGCAAACACGTGGTGAGCGCGTGCTCGGCACATGCCTTGATCACATATTTGTGACTCGGGAGTCCGGGACGGTCGCAACATTCTCACGTGGGGCAGGACGTGGCCGCTCCCCCTCCCCTGGGAGCGAGCACAATTGCCGTATTGTCTGTGGGCGGCTGAGCTAGCCCCGTGGGTCGGAGGCGGGCTGCTGGCGCGCCGGGAGAGCAGAGTAGCTGTTTCACCCTGGGTACCTTCCTGCTGCCATTTTATGGAAGGGGGTGGCGTGGGACGCCCATTCAGGATGCTCTGGCCCTGCTCGGCGGGTGCCCCTCGAGGTTCAGCTGCTGGCCTGGTGTTCCCACCTGCCGAGAGCTGGAGAGGTGGAGCCAGGCAAGGGGTGGGGAGGCCAGTGCGGCTGAGGCCCCCCCTGGATGGCAGAGCCCCCACCCTCCAGGGGCTTGAGAGGGCTGCGGGCATCAGCCGGACATGTGCCCATTTGGGCAGCATGGGGCTCCTTCTGCTGAAGCGGGAAGGGCCTCACCTGCCCCCAGCTCCTGGAGTCCTGGGTGCGTCAGCAGTCGGCTGCTTCTGGACAGGGCCTCGCCCTGTCTCCATGAAGCCCGACACTCCTGTCGCCTCTAGGACACCTGCCCAGACCTGGACCTCCCTGTCTGGGGCCGCAGCTCGCTCCTGCCCTGCAGCACGCATCTGCCCTGGCACTCAGTGTTGTCGCTGTTGTTCAGTCGCTAAGTCGTGTCCAACTCTTTGCGAACCTGTGGACTGCAGCACGCCACGCTTTCCTGTCCTTCACCATCTCCCGGAGCCTGCTCAAACTCGTGTCCATTGAGTCAGTAATGCCATCCAACCATCTCATCCTCTGTCGTCCCCTTCTCCTCCAGCCTTCAGTCTTTCCCAGCATCAGGGGCTTTTCCAATGAGTCAGCTCTTGGCATCAGTTGGCCAGAGTATTGTAGCTTCAGCTTCATCATCAGTTCTTCCAATGAATATTCAGGGTTTATTTCCTTTAGGATTGACTGGTTTGATCTTGCAGTCCACGGGACTCTTAGAAGTCTTCTCTAGCACCACAGTTGGACAGTATCAGTTCTTCGGCACTTAGCCTTCTTTATGGTCCAACTCTCACAACCATACATGACTCCTGGAAAAAAACGTAGCTTTGACTATACGGATCTTTGCCAACAAAGGGATGTCTCCGCTCTTCAGTACACAGTACAGGTTTGTTGTGGCTTCTTCCAAGGTGTGCCTTGTGGTATAACTCTGTGAGCAACGGGTGGTGTGTGAGGGCTTGGCTGGGTCCCTCTGCTTTCCTTTCTCAGACCCTGGCACGGCCAGCCTGGGCAGTGTGGGACAGGGGACGCAGCCCCTGTACCAGGAGGAGGAGGCAGAGTGTGTGTAGGACCTGCCTGTTGAATCAGAGCTCCTCAGAAGCTGCCCTTTGTTCAGGAGCACAGCGTCACGTGCGCATCTGACTTCTCCCCGGCGGTCCTGCCCCTTGGCCCTCCTTGCTCACTGTGCTGGCTGCTGGCCTTCAGGCCTCCAGCTTCTCAGGGGACGCCAGCATTTGGGGGTGCTGCCTCCCCGCCAGCCCTGAGTGCAGTCAGGTGCTTTCTCCTAAAAGCTAAACTTGGGGGGAAAAAAAAAACCACAGGGAAGGACCCTGGGCTGAGGTTTTCCTGGGATTGGGTGTGTGAAGGGCTGCCTGCCAACCTGCCGGCTTGCCCAGGGAGCCTCCTGATGGGTATTTGCAAGTTTCCAGGAGGTGAGTGGTATCAGAGAGATTTTGTTCCGACCACATGCTCTGCTCCTGCTCTGCTGCCGTGGAACCTAGACAGCTTTGAGCCCAGCCTCTCCATGGACCAAGAGAGCATTCGTGCAATGCTTCGACTTAGTGCCAACAGCCCAATTTTGATAGCTGTGGAGAAACCCCACAAACAAGAGAGGTTTCAACAGCTTTTGGCATCAGGAAAGTCGAGACCCGACTTAATGGAGTGAATGTGGTTTTTGGGTTCAGCAAACATTTCCCTGAGCAGTTGTCCATGCAAGGTCCTGCGACTTGGGACTGTGGTGGGTTCTCACCCTCCTGAGGTTCACAGCCTGTGGGGGAGATGGACACGCTGCCCGTTCATTTCATGCTCCTTTGATCCTCCGTCTGCGGGGTGGGCAAGGCCTTCCTGGAGGGGGAGACACCTGAACTGCGTCTTAAGAGCCGAGGGTCGTGAGCTCAGCTGGAGATGGACAAGGCTAAGAGACGAGCAACCAGAGAGCTCAGCGTGAGCAAAGCTCGGGACACGTGGAACCGTGGGGGTTATTTGGGCAACTACTGGCAGCTGTGTGTGTGTGTGTGTGTGTGATTTTTAAGAACAGACAATATATACACTTGGTCAGACTCAGCTGTGGAAAGGAGCTCTCCCTGCCTCCCTCCCTGTCTCCCTGGAAGAGTTCTTGTTGCCTTCTTGTTTATTCTCCCAGAGATATTCCATGGATGTGCAACCATATATAAATATATACAGACTTTTGATTTTAAACATTTATGTTTTTTTGCATAGGACACACCTTCAAAGTTCAAAACATGCAAAATGGTATTCCTTGAAGAGCCTCCTCCCCACTCTGTTATCAGCCACCCTCTTCCTCTCCCAATGATCCCTCATATTGGTTTTTTTGCATCCTTCTGTATTATGATTACATTTATTTAGTTTTACCCAAATAGGAGCTTGCTGTGTCCACTGTCTTTGCTTTTTCTCTCAGCACTGGACTGGAAAATGGTTTCCTCTTGGTACCTATCAAGTTTTTTGAAAAGCTGCATATTGTCCCTTGCATGGATGTCTGGGCAGCTGTTTATCCTGTCGTTACTGTTAGTTAAGTTGCCTTCCGTCTTATCTATGGTGAAGATGCATATTTTTTGCACCTGAGCAGGACTAATCTGTAGGGCAGATTAATTTGCCGTCTGAGGCTCAAAGGGGAAGGCTGCCTGGTTGACGGTAGCATGGCACAGACCATGTTTCCCCAAGTTATGTTTTTGCTTTTGTTCCGCTTTGTGGGAGGCAGGTGACTTTTAAATTGGGTTGGGGTGAAAGTTTGGGGGAGAAACTGTTTTATTCTGTTGGTGCCTCCCATATCTGACCCCTCTGAGAAGTGGGACCCACTGTGGGCTTGTGAGTGCCACTGACTCCCAGGTGTGGCCAGACCTGGGGCCCACAGAGCGACTTTGCCAGCCTTGGCTACTGGGGCCTGGTGGGCGTGAATGCCACGTCTGGGCATGCTGTGGGCTTTGAGCTTCATGAGCGTCATGGCTCAAGCGAGTGTTCTGTTGGTTTATTAATAACTGATGTGAACGAGAATCTGCTCAGGAAGAAAACCCTTCCCGAAGGGTAAGGCGGGGAGACTCCAGCACGGCTTTGCATGCACCCCATAAAGGTGGTGATGCCCAGGTTTGCACTCCAGAAGGCCCAGTTTCGTGAGTGGGGAGACCCCAGAACAGCTTTGCATGCACCCCATAAAGGTGATGATGCCCAGGTTTGCACTCCGCAAGGCCCAGTTATGTTATCATGTCTTAAGGGTGAGAGGGGGGAAACCCCAGCACGGCTTTGCATGCACCCCATAAAGGTGGTGATGCCCAGGTTTGCACTCCGGAAAGGCCCAGTTATGTTATCATGTCTTAGGGTTGAAGGGGGGAGACCCCAGCACGGCTTTGCATGCACCCCGTAAAGGTGGTGATGCCCAGGTTTGAATGCACCCAGGTATGTTATCATGTCATTTGTCTTTTAAAATGTTCTCCGTCTCTTAGTGCATTTTACTTTCTATTTCACTCATACATCAGTTAATAATATTTACTTCTCTGGACGGAGGGCCTGTGGCTTACATGTGTTTTTGTCTTCAACGCCTGCAGACACCAAGCAGCCACTGGACAAGGGCTTGTAGAGTGAGTGAGCACAGCCCCGTCCCACCCGGCTTCCCGGGAGGACGGCCTGCTGTTAACCGTTCACCCAGCACACCTGAAGCTTGGTTTTGGTGTCAAACGATGACCTCTGTCCAAGGACCTGTTAAATTTCATCCAGTCTCATCTTGTCCTCTCACTCAGTCTGACAACTTCTTTTTTTTCTAAGAAAAAAAAAAAGCTTTATAACTCTGAGCACATTGATAATTTACACTCACCTCCTCGGGGCTTCCTCCTGGCCAAGGAGGCGGGCATTGCCCCTTCCTGCTCTTGGCTGCTTGGCATCTCCTCCAGAGGAGGCTCCTGAGCAGGGCGAGGCCCCTTCTACGTGGGGCGAAGGCCAGCCCGCCCGCTGGTGGGTTTGGGAGGTGCTCCAATGCCTGGCTGTAGAGCTTAGCTGCTGACTTAGTGAAATGCACTTCCTGAGGGTCGGACAAGCCTGCACCACAACCTGGTTCCTCTGGCCCTGATAGGGGACGATGACAGTAACGTGACAATGACAGCAGCCGCGGGCACATCTGCGGGTTTTCAGGAATATTGGGGCATGTCGTGGGCAAATGTGGAACGAACCTACGTTTCTTCCGGGGCCCGAGCCATTTCTGACAAAGGAGGTGGTCTTCTCACCTCCCGAGGTTGGGTTAAGTCTGTCATGGAGTCGCCCTTAGAGCTGTCTGGATACCCTGGAGGCCCTGCAAGGGTTCCGCAGGGTTTCGGGAATTGGGTTGGCCCCGTTGTTTCCCCTTCAACCCCCTGGAGGGCTGTGCTCGTGAGGCTGGTTGTCACATCCACCCTGGCGCTTAGAGGAAGTGGAGATGGGTTTGCAAATGAGGTGCCCCTCCCTTCCCCTGCCCCACGCCCTGCCGGAAGGTGAAGCAGGAGCCAAGACCCTGAGCTGCTGCTCCTTGCCTTCTGCTCCTGAACCATTCTAAATCATTCAGAACCGAGTCTCTGGGCTTTGCTGTGAGTTCGGACCTCAGCCCTTCTCCCGCCTCCTCTAGAGTCTGGTGTTGCCTGTGCGGACAGGTGGCTGTTGTTTACAGAGTGCCTCTCTCTGCCTCGCGCTGATGTCAGCGTCATCTAGGTGGAGTTGGGCCCACCCTTTGGAAGCCCCCTGGGAGGCACCAGAGGCATGGCTTGGAGAATGTTGACTGTGAGGTGCCCCGAAGTTCAAGGGTGCTTGTCGTGACGACGGACCTGGAAGAGTTTCGTCTTGGCCGCCCACGGCGTTCTCGAACGTGCAGTGGCGCCTGCAGCGCGAGGGGCAGAGGGGAGGGCGGAAGCCTCAGGGTAGATCAGTTAGCCTGGCTGATTCATTTCTGCACTAGACCCTGTAACACTGGTGGGTTCAGGAGGGTGAGGCCCCTGGTCCGCAAGATGAGGTCAGGGTGTGACCTCCTGAGCGAGCGGCAGATGGGAGGCCTGGTTCTCATGTCCCTAGCAGTCCTTTACCGTTGCGTCACCTCCCATGTACCGGGGTGACACTTGTGATACTGCGGGGGCCCCTGAGATAGAGAGGGGCTGCCTCCCAGCTGTGGCCCCAGTGCCGGCTGCTGTGGGGGGACTCCGTGCACTCTGCTCGGCGACCAGGCGTTCTGTGAGGGCAAGGCTGGTGTGGCTGGAGCGGGTCAGGACCGCCTCTCCCTGCCCGAGCCGTGCTGGCTTGGAGGTGTGCCTGCAGCCTGGCTGGGGACGGGTCCTCCAGCCCACCAAAAATCCGTAAATATTTTGCCGAGGAAGAGGATATTCCTTTGCAGAAGGTAGGAGACCAAGGTGTGAAAACTGGTGAGTGACTCAACTTCCTGGCCTGCCAAGAAACTTCCTTCATCCCCGAACGTTGTTAATGTCACTGAAAGACACCAGGCGCCCCTGCTGTGCTTAAGGACCAAGCTTGGGAAATGTGCTTGTGCAGGCACCCTGGTTTGCACCCATAGATCCGGAAGGGTGGGGCCAACCCCTCTCCCCAGCCCCAGAACCCAGGCGTCACCGGCCCCCCAGGGAGTATCAGGGTGGCTTCCTGCTCCCCACTCAGCTGTACAGAAGGTCACGGCTCAGGCTTGCGGCGGCAGCGAGTGAGAATTCGGCCTTTGCTGTTGTCCGGGTTTCCCGGGATCTTGAACGCTGGAGGTCGGGTCCGAGCAGGACGGGAAAGGCTGGCCAAGGCCTGGCCGCCAGAGCGTGACTGCAGGGCAGGCATCAGCCCTTCCCGCCCGCCCCCAGCTCATAACACACCTTCAGCTTCCACTCCCCCGGGCTCCCGTTTTCATGATGCAGGGGAGGAAACTGAGGCTCAGAGAGGCTGCAGGACCTGGTTGAACCACCCAGCTGGGGCTCACTGAGCAGACACGGAGCCCGCGTGGCCCAGGCTTCCAGGCGAGGGAACCAAGACCACGCGGGGGAAGTGAGTTGGCAAATGGGGCTGGGCTAGAGGCCGGGCCAGAGCCCCGGCTCCTGAGCCCCGCCGCCTTCAGGAAGAGGCCACACTGCTTGGGCTCCTCTGTTCTTGTTCCATTTTTTTCTCTTTCTTTTTTTTAACCCCTCCGCTCTTTTGTTTCCTTAACCGTGGTTTGATTACATTCACTGTGCTTGTAAATAGGTCTGAGCGAAGAACAGGTCATGGTCGTCTTAGGCTAAGTGGCTTAACATGCAGTAGCTTATCTCGGGGGCTCCGGCTCTGTCTCCCCGTCCTCTGTTCTCTGCCTCGCCCTGGTCTGGAGGAGAAGGCGGTGTCTAGTCTGTGCTCCCTCAGTAAGTGCTAGTCCTCCCCCACCTCAGCCTCCCCGCCCAGCCTTCCTTTCCTTCCTTTTGAGTTCGCTCCTCGGACTCTAGTCCATAGGACGCGCTTGCTTGCTCGCTCGCTCACTCTCTGTCTGTCTGTCTGTCTCTCTCTCTCTCTCTCTCTCTCTCTCTCGGGTTTGGCGGGTTAGAATGACTCCAGCGGTAGCGAGGATCACGGGAATGCTTATAGGAGACTGGCCTGTCAGTTATTTCTCATGATGAATGAGCTCTTGACAGGTCATGCATGCAGCTGGCTTCAGTTTCAAGAAGCAGCTCAGGCTGTCTCGTTCCCATGTTCAGATTTGTTTTGGCTCCGGGTCTCAACACTTTCATGTCCCTGAATAATGTCCTTCCTCCCCTTCCTCTTGAAATGCTATTTGCTTAAAAAAAAAAAACAAAACAAAAAAACAGCAGATCCCTTTAGCGCTGTGAGAGTGACTGTGTAAAGTCCCAGAGAACAGAGTCCCCGTTTGGTTCAACAGCTCATTGAACCAAAGCAAGGGTTTCGCTTGCCCTCCATCAAGACAGCCTCATGAGGGAGCCTGGGCCGCTTTGCTCAGCGCAGGGCACCGGGTAGGTCCCTCTCCTGCTGGGTGGCGTGGCCGCTCAACCTTCCCTCAAGACTGGGCCTTTGGCGGCTTTTGACTATCTGGAGGTCTAGCCCAGGGAATGGCAATCACCCTAGTTACTGCAGAAAATACCCCCAAGGACACACCTTACTCTGGGATGAGGGATCAGAGATGGGGTGAGCATGCTATCTCTAAGGACAGCAGATGCTTTATTCTCACAGCTCAGCCCCCCAAGAATCCCAGGCAGCCATGAGTCGGCTGTGTGGTGTAGCCAGGCCGGGCTGCCTCTCTGAGCCGAGTTTCCTCACCTGCCACAGGTGGATGGGAGCCCCCATGAGACTCAGTCATGGATTCAATTATCTGGCCACTGCACCTCCCAGCGAGGTGAGCCTGTTCTATGACCTGGTAGCCAGTTCCCACGAGCTGGAGGAGGGCCCCCTCTGTGCTTGAACTGCGCTCACCTGGGGACCTCAGTCCCCCGGGCCCCTCGTCAGGGGCCCCACTGTGCAGACCTTTCCTTCCTTAACTTCCCACTCAAGGGGGCTGACTTCTTACGGATCACAAAGCTTAGCAAAGTCATAATGTGCGTCCAAGGTGCCACAGCCTGCCCGGGACTAAACCTGGAGTGATTCTGGACCTTGCATCCAGTGCTCGTCCCCCAGCGTGTTACTGACTCCGCGAACAGACACGGATCAGGTTCCTCCTGTCAGAGCCTCTGTTGAGGCCAGAGGAGGCCCACACCCGGACGATACGCCTGGAGGGGAGAGCTCGCCAGAGCGCCCTGGAAATGGACTTGGAGAGAAGGGCAGGGTGGGCTGTGGGAGCCCAGAGAGATGGGGGCCGACGGACTCAGAATCTGATGTAGCGAGGAGCGGCAGCACTGCCCCAGGCCTGGGGGCGCCCTGGCTTCCCTGGAAGGCCCTTCACCTCCTCCTGGCGCCCGGTGTGGCTGCACCTCCCTGCATTTGGGATGGGGAAGCAGTACCCGTATGCTCTCACCTCCACCTTCCCACCTCCCCACTCCCTGCCTCGGTGGGAACCCTAGTGCCAGTTCCATCGTTAAGCCCAGAAGGTTGAGGTGTGGCCTGGAGCACCTTGGGAAGAGCTTATAGAGAAGGGGTGTCTTGCAAACCCAGCGTCTGTGCTTTGGTATCTGGTCCGTTTGAGAGAGCAAATATTTGTGGGATAATTATGATAAATGTTAACAGATCCTGGAGTTGAAGCCTCGGTGGTTAAGACAGAGACTTTGGAATCCATCAGACGTGGTTGAATCCTTGCTTCACCCTTCACAGCTTGGTGACCCTGGGCCTCAGCTTGTCCCGCTGTAAAATGGGAAAACAGCAGTGCCCGCTTGGAGGGCTGCTCTGAGGACGTGGTAAGCCTGGGGGCCTGACTGCTCTCGTGGCTCAGACGGTAAAAGGCTGTCTGCAGTGCGGGAGACGTGGGTCTTCCCTGGGTCAGGAAGATTCCCTGGATGCGGGCATGGCAACCCACTCCAGCATTCTTGCCCGAGGAATCCTACAGAGGAGCCTGGAGGGCTACAGTCCTCGGGGTCGCAAAGAGTCAGGCACGACTGAGTGATTAACATTTTATTCATGGTCTGTTAAAGGTAGACCCCATGTCACCTGTTAATTTCCATAAACACAGACCAGGAAGCTCCTGGGAAGATGGTGGATAAAAGGTTATTTCTTTGCTGTCTGTTGCCTCTGCTGTGGAGTTGCCTTAAATCAGTGATATTTGGTGTCGAGCGTGTCCTTGGTGTTTAAGTATTGACGTAAGAGGTCTCATCTGTCTCTGTTTTTCTGTCAGTGCATTGCAGGTGGTGAAGGCCTCGCTCTTTGATCGGTCATTTTTCAGTAGGATCTGAAGACTTGGGAACCTAGGCCAAGGGAGTTAGTTTAAGCGTTCCACCAGCGTCTGGGAAACACATTCTCCGGGCATGTCCTCTTATTGAAACTGCAGACTCTTTCCAGTATCAGCTCGGTGTGGGAAAGTATGGGCTCTTGATAAAAGTTCCTAGGCAGCTTTTAAGTTTTTATCCTTAAACTCAGACGCCTTCGCTTCACAAGCCGCAAGCAAAAGGCCTCCCCAGGCAGATTTAATTCCCTTCTCTTGGCAGAGGTGGACCCTGACTGCGACCACAGGATTCAGTTTCTCCTCTCCACCCTTCCAGGAGTTTGTCACGGGATCTGGCAAAAGGCCGCATGGCCCCCTGAAAGATGCGCTTCCTCAAACGTTCATAAATTAGCTTCCAGAGCCTGCCCACAGATTGCTTCTGTCACACCAGCAGCTGAGAAGTCACCGAAGCTGAGAAGTGCACACAGCCTTCTCCAGGACCTTGCAGAACTGCTGTTTCTCTCCCATTTCCTGTGGCTAACGGGAGGGGGAGGGACACGGAGGCTGAGGGGGAATGACTTGCTCAGGCCATCAGGAAAATCACTGTCAGCGGCCAAGGTTATGTTTAGGTTTTGCTCCGAGTCCTGTGTTTGGGGTGGTGAGATATTCTCCTGCTATAAAACTAAGTTGCACAAGTAGTAAACACAGGATAAGGATATTAAAAGAAGGAAACATTTAATTGGGCGAGTTCCAGTGTGGTCAGTTTCTTTTCAAAGGGTAGCTCTTCAAAACGCATTACAGAAGCGTTTGGTAAACTCCTGTAATCTTCTGAAGAGTCATATAGAATTTGAGAGTTTACAGAACTTTTTGCGTATATAAAGGAATTTGGTGTGCACCGGGCAGGGTTCCCACTCCCCAGAAGCTGAGCGTCTCCAACCACAGTGACATCAGACAGCTGGGCTCCGGGGCTTGCAGAAGGCACATTGCAGGTTGCAAAGCAAAACCAAGAGAGCTGCTTGTTAGGAAAGGCTCGTGTGACAAAGCCAAGTCAGCCCCTGTCTGTGAAGCGTCCTGAGGAGGCAGACCTGGATTCATATCTCACCATCACCCCTTCTAGGCTGCAGGATCTTGGGCAAATGCTTGATTTATTTTCCTGGAGCCTTAGTCTTCTCATCTGGAAAATGGGAGTCCTGTTAGCAGCAACAGCTGTTCATGGGAATTAGATGAAATGAGTGAGCCTGTCGTTGGTGCCCGGGAAGCTGGAGGCTGGAAGCACAGCTGTGAAGGGGTAGGTCGAGGAGGACCTGGAGCCAGGCTGCCACAGGGCTGGGTCGAGGCCTCTTGTAGACTCCGGGCAGTGTCACTTGGTGCCCGTTGGCCATCGTGGGTGCCCTGGGCAGTGGGCACCACTGTCTGGGGCCTTCTCTGTGCTGCGCTGTTCCGTGCTTTTGCTTGACCTAATTCTCCCGGCAGCCCGCAGAGCAAAGGTGTTCTCACTTTGGTTTTAAAGATGAGGAAACTAGTCAGGTGACTTGCAGGGCGATGGCGAGACTTGCCCAGTCCCTTAGCACGGGTCCTTGCCCCACCCTGCACACGTCCTGTATAGGCAGTGGCAGCCATGTGGGCCCCTTAAAAAAAAAATTTTTTTTTTCATATATCTGTGCAGTGTAATTCACTCATTGGTGTTTGGTGTTATGAGTTTTGATGAATGCGTCGATGGAGTGGGCTTTTTCCATTTAAAAGTGTGACACCAGTGGTTGTCCTGTGGTTGAGGCTTTGCCTTCCCATGCAGGGGTTATGGATTTGATGCCTGGTCGGGGAACAAAGGTCCCATGTGCTTCATGGCCAAAAAAACCCAAAACAGAAGCAATATTACAGCAGATTCAATAAAGGCTTAAAAAAATGGTCCACATCACAAAACAAAGTCGAAATAAAATTTTGACACAAGAAAACATTGCTTTTTCTTGCTTCTTTGATTTTGTATCTCTACGAGATGATGGATGTGTTCACCAAACTTGTGGTCATCATTTTATGATGTATGTAGGTCAGACCGTAATGCTGTACACCTGAAATGTACACAGTGCCGTGTATCAATTTATATCAATAAAATTGGAAGGAAACGTTTTAGTTTGAGATCATTGTAAATGCACATGTAGCTGTAAGAAATCGTAGAAAATGCTGTGTATCATTCACTCAGCTTCCCGCAGCAGTTAACACATTGCAAAACGATAGTGCAAATCACAAACAGGAAGTCGACACGGATGCAGTGGAGATGCAGAACATTTTCATCACCTCGAGGGTCCCCGCCCTTTGCATAAGTGCTTCCTCCTCCCTCTCCCACCTGCCTTCCCAAGCGCCCATCCAGACCCCCAGCAGCAACTAAAGCTAGTCTTCCATTCTGTCTCTTTGTCATTTCAAGACTGTTACATAAATAAGAGTCGGGCAGTAATTAACCTTTGGGGGATTGGGATTGTTCACACAGCATAATTCCCTGGAGATTCATCCAAGTAGGTATCAAAGGTTCGTCCCTTTCCAGTGCCGAGGGGCATCCCACAGCATGTCTGTCCCGTAGTCTGTTCAGCCAGTCACCCGTTGAAGGACATCTGGGTTGTTTCCTGGTTTTGGCTGTTTTGAATAAAGCTGTTATGAGCATTCATGTGCAGGGCTTTGTGTGAACATAAGCTTTCATTTTTCTGAGTTACGTGCCAAGGAGTGCGCTTGCTAGGTTGTATGGGAGTTGCTCGATGGGGCTTTGAAGGATGCATTTGGGATGGAGAGGCAGGTCAGGTGGGGCTTTGCTGCAGGTGGGCTCCGGTGGGCAGCACAGGCTCGGGAGCTCACCCCTGAATCCCTGGTGGGTTACTTCATCTGTCTGTAAACTGTTATTAGTTACATCTGTCGTGTAACTAGTGAATATAAAGCACCTGGTACACGGTCGGTGCTCAGTAGATAGAAGCCGTTCTCAGTCAGAAGCTGTTCTTAATACGGGCTCAGAGAAGACCGAACAGGCCAGGGTAGGATCTGTGCCCCACAGATGAGCTCAGCAGGTCTTTCCCTTGTCACTTGTGGACTCCGGGGTACTTCCTTCTTACCTCGGGTAGAGCTGGGCACATAGTTGTCCCTTAAAGGTCAAGTTCCTGGCTTCTGCCTGAGAAGTCCCTGGCCCCGTTCTCAGGCTGGGCTCTGAGTCCCTGGACGGGCATTGGCATTCCCCAGTGAGCTTGGCCAGACCCATGCCACGGATCAAAGGAATCCCAGGGAATTCCACATGGTGCCAGGCTCTGCCGGTCTGGATTTGCCTCACAGGGTCTGAGAATGTGCCCAGATTATTTCAAAAGTTGCTACGATTCAGCCTGGTTCCAAAAACGTGTGAAGCTTTTGGTGTAGTCAAGACACCCTGCTAGGTGTTGCAAAGGAAACAAACAACATGACCGTTTCAACTGATCAACCCCACCAACTCCAGCTCCTTGGGGGCCCTCCCGTGGCTGCGAGATGGAGCCTGGCATCAGCGCCTTTGGTCTGGTGTGACTCTTGTCTTTCCAGACCCTTGTCCCGCTGCTGCCCTTCTCCACATACCCTGTGTGCCTGCCACCGGTGGGCTGACGGCTCCCGCCCCCACCACATGCAGGCCAGGCTGCCTGGCTTCGCTCATGCTTCGCTCTTCCCAGTTGCCTCCTCCCTTCCTCTTGAAGTCTTACCTATTTTCTTTGTGATCAAAAAGGTGTTAATATGCTTACAAGCACTGGATGAAATACACAAACCACGTGCGTGTGCGTGTGTAAGGCTGTACACTCAAAGTATGCCTTCTCCCACTCCAGGACCACGTGGTTGTGGGACCACCCCGTTCTCCTCCCCTTGCTGTTTTCATTTACAGTGAATCTTGGAGAGTGTGTCATGTCGGCACCACTAGAATCACCTCATTAAAACTGCGGTGCAGGTGACGGGGCGTTATTCATTTACACAGTGGCCCTGTGATTTCTCTTACCGGTTGCCTGCTGGTGGCCGTCTGGGTTGTCCCCACTCCCAGCCTCTTCCAGCAGTGCTGTGCGTCACTGGCCCCTGTGCAGAGGTGTCTGTTTAGGACTCAGCCCGGGTCCCCCGCTTCCTCCTGTCTGCCTCTGGTAGCTGTGGTGCCTGTGTTTCCAGCACTGTCTTTCCACAACTCCTGAGGACAGGGCTTGTGCAGGACCTCTCTCCTTCCAGTGCCTGCCGTGCTTACTGACTGCCCTGCTGCTGCTGCTAAGTCGCTTCAGTCGTGTCCAACTCTGTGCGACCCTGTAGATAGCAGCCCATCGGGCTCCCCGTCCCTGGGATTCTCCAGGCAAGAACACTGGAGTGGGTTGCCATTTCCTTCTCCAATGCATGAAAGTGAAAAGTGAAAGTGAAGTTGCTCAGTTGTGTCCGACTCTTAGCGACCCCATGGGCTTCAGCCCACCAGGCTCCTCCGTCCATGGGATTTTCCAGGCAAGGGTACTGGAGTGGGTTGCCATTGCCTTCTCCGACTAACTTCCCTAGTTTCCAGGAGTACATGGTCCTTAGTATTCACCGATCTTGCTGCCCCTGTGTGTTCCAGCCTTCTGTAGGGCTCTGCTGGGAGCAGAGACACGAGAGCCGAGACGCCTGCACCACCACCTCTGTCCGGCTTTGTGCTTGGTACACAGCGGCGGCATCAGATGGGGTAGCTTGTTTCCATGGTGATAAGACTTCCACAGCATCTTTCTTACTGTTTTCACCGCAGGGATCAACCATAATATAGCCAGTCCTCTCTAGATGGAACATTAGCTTTGAAAAGTTTTAGCTTTAAAATTCTGCCTTTTAAAATTTTTTTTGAGAGGACAGATGGTTTGGTGTCCATTGCTGAGAAAAGATCAGGACTCAGCCTCCGCCATGAAACTAGTGGCTGTGGCTACTGTTTAACGAGCAGTTCTTCAAACGAGCTAGGGCTTCTCACCGTGCAAACGGCTTGAATTTGTATTTTCTCATGATGCAGCCATCTTCTGAGGCAATCTGGTGGCAGTCTTCTATGGCAAGAGGAAATCAAGGCTCAGAAAGGAAGTAACTTGGCAAAGGGCACTCAGCACATTTCAAGAGGTGGGATTCTGGCTCAGGTGTGCTCGGCTCAGGACTTGAGCTTATAACCAGTGAACCCTCCTGCCTTGCTAGGAGGAAAGGCCTGGGGAGGGCGGGTCACCCTGGGCCTGGGGTGATGGTTGGCGGCCCCAGAGCTGAATTGATGTTGCACCCGGAGAGAAGTTGGCCGCCATCAGGCCTGGTCTCTGACTCTGAGCTGCACAAAGGGTCCCTTTGAAGGGGGAGTCCAGGGCACCCCTCTGGGCGCTCTCCTGCACACATGCCCCGCTGCCCCTGCTCCCAAGCCAAGTGTCCTGGGGGCTGGCGGGCATTTCTGGCTCAGCTTCCTGGCCAGACTCGGACAAGTGATCTGAAATTCTTTGCTGGGCCAGATGATAACCTGGTCAGAACGTGTGTCACTTCTAGATGGATGTGGCTTTGAAACAGGTCTCCCGGTGTGACTTGGGGACCCCGCCGGGCTTCCCTCCTGAACAGTCAACCCTTTGAAAATGTATTGATTTCCCTTCTCCCCTTCCCTGCTTTTGCACTTTGGATGAACCTTGTTTTCGAAGAACAGTAGAAGGTAATTTTCCCATGCTTGCCAGCTGGCCTGTAATTGAGCAATGTCAATAACACCCACTGTAAAGTCTAATCGAAGTAAACAGGAAAATATGATTTATGATCTGGACAGCAAGTAAATACCACGGTGCAATTAATTTTTACACAGAGCAGCAGATTCTAAAACATTTTCCTGCGCTGACCAGTTTGTTTTTAATTACAGATTAGAAGCTACTTTTTATGTATTTATTTTACGATTTTTATTTTTATTTTTTTTAACTTTTTGATGGTGATCTTCAGATTCCGTGGATCTCTGTGACTTTCTCTGAAGGTGTAACCTTCAGAGGGGTGGGATGGAGATAGGATCAGAGGGATTAATTTGCAAGGAGCGATTCTCCCAACGTGGGCTGCAGGCTGTACCTTTTGGGCGTTTGCTTGATGGGAGATGACATTGGGTTGGGGAGATACTCCGGGCTGTGTAGAATGATGATGAGAGAGGGTCCGGAACTGCTGGGAGCTCAGAGGTGTGTGTGCAGGCCTTCCCCTGCCCTCCACCCAGGGATGTGGTGTGTTTTGGCTCTTTCTGAGGAAGGAGACAGGTATGGAGGCGCCTCTGCTGCCCATGTGTTACTGTGGAAATGTGATGCTTCCAAGGACAGGAAGCAACACGTGCCCTCGTAGTTCTTCCAGTAGCTTCTGTCCAGACCTGGGTGGAAAACAGGAGTCACTGCTGGTTGCCCAAGGGCCAGTGGCATGGGCTTCAACTGTGGGCTGGGTGAGCGCCCGACATCAGCTGACCTCGGGCTGTCTGTAGGGTCAGGTCTGCCTAGGAGGTCACAGGGCTTGAGCACACTTTGGGGGTGCAGGCCTGTGACCAGCCAGACCCCGAGATCTGTCTTAAAAAGGTGCCACAGCTGAGCTGAGAGACGCTGCTTTGCCCACCAGGGTGTTGGCTTTAGGGACGCTCCAGGGCTGGCACGGGGACTCCTAGGAAGGCGATTCTGGCCTTCATGTCCCTCCACCCACCCCCACCCCCACCCCCAGAAAGCATCTCAGTTCAGTGGTGAGGCAGTCCCGTTCCCCAGCAGGGTCCCACCTGGAGGGGAGGGGCTGTGTTTCTCAGGCCCCCCGTCTTCCATGGTCCTGAGTCCCTCTGCCTTTGTTTTATCTTTCCAGAGAGCCGACCTCACTCCCCTGTTTCCTGGAGGAGCCCCACCCCAATGGGGAGCAGCCTCTCCTGACGTCATCGCCCAGGAGACGCCCCAGGAAGTCACCTCTGCCCCCCCGTCTGCCCACCTGAAGATGGCTTGTGCCCACCCTGGGCTGGTGCCCAGCGCCTGAGGCCCTTACCATGGTGATGATCCTGAGTCAAAGCCTCGACAAGCAGGGAGCCGACCCCGTGGCCTGCAGGACCTTCAACCCTGAGCCGGTAAGGACCTGGTGGCCTCGTTTGGAGGCCCGATGTCCTGGTGGGGCTATGGGCTGAACAGGCAGGCTTAGCAGACTGAGTCCAGAGGGCCCGCGAGCAGAGCTCTGGGAGATGTGGCTGCAGGGGTGGCGGGCTGTCACCCAGAGCCTGGCTTTGTAGCTGGCCCAGGTGGAGTCCTCTGGAGAGCGGTGAGGGGAGGCCACCCCCTCGACCCTCCTGGTGAATAGTACCAAGCTGCCGCCCCTGCCAGGCCAAGACCCACATCCCTCCTGGCCTCCACCCAGTAAGGTAGGTGGTTTCCAGAAGGTGGGGGGTGGCACCAAAGGGCGGTTGGAATAAGAGCTGCCATCTCAGAGATGTCAGGAGCGGGAGCCAGTGGAGAAGGAGGGTGTGGTTGGGGGCCCGGGTGGTGGGCCCAGTGCTGGCGGCCCTGCACAAGGTTCTTCTCTGACCAAGAGGGCTGATGAGCTCGAGCAGAGAGGCAGGGAGCCCGGCCTTGTTAGACCAGGAACGGAACGGCCTCCTGGTCCTCCTTCCAGCCCTCCTTCCTCAGAAGCGGGTGGGCTGCCCCTTGCTGAGGAAGCACGAAGCAGTCCCACTTGGGCATGAACACTCCTGCAGTGGTGGGCTTTGCAGGTGGTCCGTCCCCAGGACTCTCTGCCGCTTCTGTGGACAGGGCTTGGGGGCACCCCTCCTGGCACCTTCATAGCCCCCTGTGAGACCCCATGTTAGCACCTCTCGTAGGCTTCCTCCCCTGATACCTCCCCAGCACCCACGCCGAGAGCGGGCAGGTGGGTCTCAGGTCCTTGCAGGAGCTTGTGAAAGTCACCAAGACCCGCGTCCACCCTGCAGGGCTTCACTGGGAACCGTGGGCCGGAGGAACTCCGCAGGATGAGCCGCTGTCTGTCCGTCACCCCTTCCTTTTCCAGTTTGCTTTGGATGTGTCTCTCCGTAGACTTGCTCCCATCATTCCTGCTGCTTCCCCTCTGGTCCCGCCTGCGTCCTCTCTTGCCCGGACTCTCATGGGAACTGGCCCCTGCTTCTGGCTCCTGCAGCCTCTTCCCCAGCAGCAGCAGCTGCAGGAGATGCAGGTCAGAGCGGTCCTCCTCTGCTCAGAGCCTTCCACCAGCTATCCCCAGCTCAGGCTGAGCAACACGCCAGACCCTCACTTGGATGGATGGGGGCTGGCGTACCCTGACCCCGGTGACCACTGGATGCTCTCCGCCACTTTCCCCCGCCTCAGTCTGCACACGCCTCGCTGGCCTACGTGCCTCGGGGCCCGTGCGCTTCCTCTGTGGCCTGGAACACCCCCCGTGAGCAGGGTTCCCTCCCTTCTTCCCTCCTTTTCTTGGGCCACTACCCCGCTCCCTTCCCACACGCCCTCTGTCCCCTTTCCCTGGTCTTTTCCCTTCCCGGGCACCACCAGCCTTCCTCACGTTTTGATCTTGTTCCCTGAGTTGACTCCTGCCCCAGAATGCGAGCTTCGCCAGGCAGGGACTTTTGTCTCTTTGGCTTCTTGCTGACCACCCCAGTGCCTGACCCTGGGCACAGTCCGTGGTAGGTGCTCAGGGGACCTTGGCAGAGGGAGGGGATCTTGTTGAGTCCCTTCTCCGGTACTCAGCTTCCTCGCTCAGGGGGTGCAGGTATGAGTTGATTCGTTTTCTGCTCTGGGCACGTGTTTTCCTGGTGAAATGAAAGCACCTCATGTGGAGTAGCTCTGACCAAGATGAGACGGCTCTCAGGGTGCAGGCCTCCTCGAGGTCCCAGGGGACCCCCCATTCCCTCCTCCCTTCCCTCCCCACTCCCCCAGTCTGGTTCCAGCTGTGCTGTTGCTTCAGTCTCCGCTGAACTTGGTTCCATCTGGAGGTGGGCCGGCCTGGGCTTGGCCGTGGAGCTGGTTCCGGGGCCCATGGGCCTGTGGTCAGCTGGGCTGCTCTTCCAAGAGACAGGGCCCGAGCCCCCGCCAAGAAGGAGGGCGGCCTCCCAGCCCCAGCCGGGGAAGGAAAAAAAACTTCTTCTCAGAAAAAGAAAAAGGAGCGACGAGCCAAGGGGAGCAAATGGCCACTGAAGGGGGCCTGGCAGTCGCTTTTGGAGAGGGGCCTCTCCTGTGTCAGCCTGTGGGTGGCGTCATGGGCCTGGCCGGTTTCTGCCCTCATGGTGGGGTGGAGGCACAGTGAAGGCGAGGGAGCCAGGGCCTGCGGGGGGGTCCGCCAAGGTGCCCTGCCTCCACGTCCCCGACTAACAGGAAACGGGGCCCAGGGGCAGGAGGGCACAGACGAGCAGGACGCAGGCTTCAGGTGCAGGCCCCGCCTACCACCAAGGCCTTCACACCACCCCCGGCCTGTCTCCTGAGCTGCCACCGGCCTGGACTTCCTTGGGAAGAAGCACGGGCCATAAACAACCAAAGAAAGAACGCCCCCACCCCAGATAAGACCAGCCAAGTAATGACAGCCCCAGAACGTGAGATCAACTGATTAGAATCCGCTCTGCACAGCCAGCCAGGGTGAGAGGAAGATGGGGGGGGGTTTAGCTTCAACTGCTTAAACCGGTCGCATCATCTTTGGGTAAATACCATCAAGATAATGACAGGAAAGAGGGAAAAGCTGTCCTCTTTTGTTTTCTCATCAGACTAAGAAGATACCAGAAGTTGGGGTTTCAGATTTAAAAAAAAAAAGGAATGGTGAATCACCCCCAGGCAGCTTCAGAATTAGGGAAGCGAGAGGCCCTGCAGTGAGGTCAGAGCCTAAAAAAGCTGCAGGTGAACGTGCCCTGGGGGCTTGGAGATGGTGGGAGGGGAGAGACTTGGGCACCTCCCCCCCACCGTAGCCAGGCCCCGACCTGCTTGCTTAGAGGGTCCCCAACGCAGTTTCCTAGTTCTCCTTTTTCTATAAACTAAAACGCTGGTGACAACGTGACCGCCCTACTCCCCAGGGAGGTGAGAAGACAGCAAAGGGACTGAGAGCCCCGGTCTCGCCTACCCCCGCCCCTGGGGTGGGGGGCAGTGCAATGACTCGGTTCCCCTTTCCCCCACTCTGCCCGGTCGCCTTCCTTTCCCCCGTGAGTGGCCCTTCCTCTGAGTGTGCTAACATTAGCTGCTGCCGCTGGAAGGCCGCCCAGACATCTGACCTTGGGGCCAACGTTCCCTGAGCTCCTTCCCGCCCGCCCACGCTCCTGCCGAGGGCCCGTGGTCCCTCCTCCCCAGGCAAGCCTCCCGGCCCCCCTCTCTGGAAGCTGGAGACCGGAGGGAGCTTGGGGTGCCCTGCTCCCTGGAGGATGGGGCTGGGGAGCAGTGGGGTTGGGGGTGGACAGAGGCCGGAGGCGGGGGCTCCAGGCCACCTCACTTTCCTCAGCCTGGAGGTATTTCCGGCCACAATAGACACTCGATGTTTTTGGAGCAGGTCCTTGCTTCCATGCTTGTCAGATGAGGACTCCGAGGGCCTTGCCCAGCAGGAGAGTTCAGGGGCCATGTCAGCTGCCCCAGGCACCCAGGCTCTTCCCCTGTCTTGCTCACCCGGAGTCAGCATCAGGCTCGACGGGGCCCCAGCCAGGATCCCAGGCTGGAGTCCCAAAGTGCGCGGAGCCTGAGGCTGTCCCAGTCTGCACCCCCACCGTCCTGGGCAGCAGAGACCACCCCCCACCCCCATGGCTGACCTGCAGCCTGGGAAGCCGGGGCTCCGCCCTGTGTCCATCAGCCTCCACCCCGGGGCGCCTCTGCCTTCCCAGCTTCTCTTCTTGGCCTGCCTCTGCCTCCCGCTTTCTGCCGCCCAGGGTTTCACCCTGTTCCCTTCCAGAGGCCAGAGCACTGCTCTTGTTAGCCCCCCAACGTGTGAGCGTGGGCCCATCTGCGTTGCTCCAAAGTGGCATCAGCAGAAGGAAGAGTGATGTCATTGCCCTGGTCTGCAGAAGGAAGCCACGAAGACGCTTGGTGATGCCCAGAGAGGAGCTCGGCCGTTTTCTGTCTGAGCTGGCTCCTCATTAAATGATGACCTGAATTGAGTCTTATTTAAGTCAGGGCTTCTCAGTCAGATAGACGGCCCCTGGAACCTCTGTTTGGTCTCCAACTTCTTTCTTTTCTATGGAAGATGTAATTCCAAGCCTTCTCTGCTGATGTAAGGAGTCTTCCAGACACCAGACTGTGCCCTGGTCAGGGCGGGGGTGCTCAGGAACAAAGGTTTTGGAGTAGCAGGAGCAGCCCCAGGAGCAGAGCTCATCGTCCTGGGGACACAGCAAGGGCCCCGGGCGCACACTCGTGTGTGAACCCCGAGTGTCTTGTGAAACCTCAGATGGTGAGAGCTTACCCCCCGCCCCACCCTGGGGGGCCATTCGGGCCTCACCACATCGTTGTCCACAGAGCAGTGGGCTCATCAGCATTCGCACAGTGGGTGCAGAGGGCTTCGAGGGGTCGGGGAGGCTGGCTGCAGAACAGCACAAAGCAGTGGGGATAGGCCGGCCCTGGATAACCTGGAGTCCAGGGGGAGCCTCGGTGCTGGGCCCAGGGAGCGTGGCCAGGAAGTGGTGGGTTATGTGATGTCCTGGCCTGCCCACTGGCAGCCCAACCTTGTGGACGGGGTTCAGAAAGCGAGTTGGGGGCCCTGATCTTTCTTTCTTTCTTTCTTTACTCCAACAGGAGGCAGAAGCCCCAGGGGGAAGTAGTTAGCTCAGGACTTTCAGCCCTTTTCTGACCTTAAAGTTGCCAGCGTCCCGTCAGTCAACGTTTCTCTACTGCTACTTTGATGGGATTTGTCTCCACACAAAACCAGTTTGAAACGAGCATCACATGAGGATGAAGGAAAAGAAAGAGGGGAGAGCTGCATTTTTAGGTGGGACGGGAGGGCAGGGAAACGCCGTTGCCCTCTACATATTTTGGCCGGTTTCCTTGTATCTTTTTAGTGAAGCAGGTTTCACTGACAAAGTATGCTTCCTCGTGGTACTGGAAGCCTCTGCCCAAACACTGCTTTGAGCGGCTGCATGATATCCCTTCAAGTGGCCGAGCCTACTTCCCCCGTTATCCTTCTTGAAGACCCCCATGAGATTGGCCAGGGTTCCTCGGATGTAAGCAGCTGGGGCCACCTCCCGCTGATACAGCAGAAGAGAATCCACTGGCGCGATCGAGAGAAACAGGAGAACTGGTGACGAGTCCCCGGAAAGGGCAGGGACAGGCCCGCTGGGAGGATGGTGGAGGCGGGCAGGGGGCTCCCCACCAGGTGGACTGGCCCAGCACCCCTTCGGTCGGGGAGGGCGGGGGACAGAGCCCCGGAGCAGGCATGTCCGGTCAGCCAGGCCTGCCCTGTGCCGTGCAGGGGGCTGGGGTGGGGGTGGGGGTGACATCCCACCAGGACACTGCCCAGTGGGGAGGGGAGGAGTCCCAGTGCAAAATTGGGGTGCTGTCAGCAAAAGAAGGGCGCACGCCACCTGCCATGCCATTTCACACTCAGCGCTGTGGGGGTTGTGCCAGGATGGGACACGGAGCAGGTGTCCCTTGTCAGCTCTCCGTGCGTACAATGGCCAATCCCCCTCACCCTGGGCGCAGAGTCAGAGGCTGTGTGTGGGGGGGTTGTCCCCGACTTTATCTAGCTGATGCTGTCCCCCTCCCCTGCTGAGTTGTGACTTGGCAGGAGGCCAGTGATTTGGGAGGGCAGCAGGTTGCGTCCAGGGAGAGTCTGTTTCCATCGGCCCTGCGTTTGCCAGGCACGTGGTAGCAAGGGCAGGCTCAGGCTGACGGCCGGCTGCAGTGGCGGTGCGGCAGAGAAGCTCCGGGGAGCCCGCTGCAGGGTGGGGATGCTGTGGACCGGACCACGGCCTCAGGGAGGCTCGATCTCAGGGGCGAGTGGAGTGTGAGCCCAGAAACAAAGCAAACTGATGCGCACGGGGTGGCGGGGGGGCAGCTTTTAGCAGGGTCCCGTGGAGAAGAGCGCGGGTGGGCAGGGCGCGTTTCAGCCAGGGAAGGCCGCCAGGGAGGCCACGTGACAGGAACCAGCCGCAGAGCCAAAGGCCCGGGCTGCAGCGAGCCGGACCATCCCCGAGCAGCGTGAGTGAGGCCGGGGTGGACGCGGGCTTGGCTCATGGGTGCCCGGTGGGCAGCGGGGAGCGGGGCACAGCCAGGTTTTATCCAGGTTGTTGTGAGCAGGGCAGCCACGGGGGCTGGGCCCCCTGGTTCTGCGTGGAGGACGGATGGTGCAGGATGAGCCCAGGACCAGGTCAGGGGCTCACCTGGTCCCTTGGTGGACGATGGTGGAGCTCGAGCCGGGCGGCATGGGGAGCCAGAAGTGGTCGTATCACTAGTGCGTGCCCCCCTAGCCTGGCAAGCAGGTCCTCACTGGGTGAGTGAATGAATGACTGAATGAATGAATTTCGAGGGCCAGGGGCACCCTGCGTGCTAACCCAGTGGCTCCTCTCTGCGGGCCCAGACCCCAGCCTCTCTGGTGCCCGCTCGCGGGCCACGTTCCCGGGGGAGGGGAGCCAGGTGCCCCTCTTCCTGAAACACGCCTGCTGAGCGAGAGGTCGGTCGGTGGGCAGCCCACCCATGACGGTCCGCGGGCAGCACACCCCTGACTGTCTGTGGGCAGTGTGCCTCCCTCTGCATCCGTAAACCTGGGCCCCTGGTGGCCCCTGCGTGTGCCAGGGTGGTGACACGCGGCTCCCGCCTCTTTGTGCCCTCCAGCTCTCCCTGGCCTGCCCTGCTTCGGGTTTCTGTGGGCCTCCAGCCTGCGCTAGGGCCCCCATCCCTGCCCTTCATGGGGATAACGCTGAGGTGGGGTGGGGCTGTGGTTTCCAGTGGGTGTTGGCTCTGTGATATAAAGGCTCCTGCAGCGTCGGGGGCCATCCCCCTCAGCTGGCCAGGCCTGTGGCCTCGGCCAGGCCAGCTTCTCTCTCCCCTGAACCTTCCCTGGGCGCAGGGCCTGCCTGGCTTCCACAAGCCGCGCTGCCCGGAGTCAGGGCTCTGAATGTCGGTCACACCTGCTTTCCACGCAGTGACTCTGGGGTGAGCTGGGCGGGAGGCAGAGGCAGCCCATCTTTAACTTTTTCCAGGTATTTCCCCGGAGGGCTGTCGATTGGGTGGACCCTGGGAGGGATACCTATCCTGAAACCTAAGGATTGTCTTCAATCCAAGGTGGGGGACTGGAGGAGGACAGCCCAGCCTCCCTTTGCACCCCCCACACCATAAGTTCCTTCAGGACCATCTCTGTTTCCCACAGGAAGCCCGCCCTGACCTTCAGCTCCCAGCGCCCATGGCCTGGCCCAGCTGCCTCCAGTCCTGCTCTCTGTCTGGACTGGTTGTGTGACCTCTAGAAAAACACGAGCTTCTTTGGGGCCGAGGCCGCGTCCTTCACCTCTGTGTTCCGGGCTGGTCAGGACAGACCCTTGATAACCTGATCAGCGAACGCATTGCTGACCAAGGGCAAAGGTCCCCAGCTCGGGCAAGCTGAGGACAGGGGTGGGGAGCCCCTGCCAGATGCCAGCTCCCCTCTTATCTGGGGGGGCCAGGTGTTTCTCGGCAGCCACACCCTCCCTCCCCATCCAGGCTTGAAAAGAGCCAGGGCCTGCGTCCCCCCCACCCCCGCTCCCTGCTCCTGGGACCAACAGCCAGGCACGCGTCCCTGTCACTTGGGACTCCACTCAGAAGTGAGAGCCCCCTGTGACCGCTGACCCCTCCAGAGCTGAGAGCTGCTTTCACCGTCGTGTGCTCCACCCCAGCACAAGCCTGCACGTGACTCGTCGCTGGTACATGTTTGCTGAGTGAGTGGATGAGTGAGTGAGTGAAGGAAGGGATGAGAGAGGCCCTTCTTCCTGGGGCCCCGACAGGCGTGGACGGTCTCCTCCTCATTGGAGGTCAGACCGGCCTCTTGACCTGAGTCTCAGCTAGCGCACGAAGCCCTGGAACGTTCCAGGCTCAGGTTACTGCGGCGCCGCGAGTGAGTGCCTGGGTGCGGGTTTATTCTGGGGCCCCCCACCCTGGCCTTTCACCCCGTGACCACAGTGAGGCGAGGTGTGGGGTGAGAGGGCAGAGGTGCAGTGTTTACAGGGGACAGGGAAACCCCTGTAGAAATGTGGCACCGGGGAGTTGAGAGGCCGTCGCCGTGTGTTGAGACCAGACGCAACCCGAGTTTCTGTTTCAGTTCTTGAGGGTGTCTTGACGGGCGGGGTGGGGGGGGCCCTCCTGGCTGCGAAACAGCTTCCGAGCCAGGGCCACCCTCTCGAGCTTCTTCACAGAGACAGGGGAGCTGCTCTCCTTGCGTCCAGGAGGGAGGCCTGGCAGGTGGCAGGTGGGCCTCTGCCCTTTGCTGGAGGCTCGTCCTGTCCCCAGGGACAGGAAGCGGTCGCCTGCCCTACTCCCCGCCCTGAGCTGCGGGGAGGCTGCTCTCCAGCCCCTCCCGCACCCTGACTCCGCATCACTCACGTGGACGAGTCCCCTAGTGTCAGGAGTCACGGGGCTCCCTTGTGTGTTTTTAAAGCCCGTTAACTTGATGGACTCCATAGCTCACCCGAGGCTCCGGACAAGAGCCCAGACCTAATTATGGGCAGATGTCTCTTTTAGTACTTTTTTTTTTTTTTCCCTCCTTTCCCTGATCTGACATTTCCCACCCCACCCCCGCCCCACGCCACCCCCGCTCCTTTAATTGTGACTTTAGCAAGGGAATCAGTGCAGGGTCATGTGCAGACGTGCTTCTTATGACTTGAAGAGTGATAGCTTTTCTGGTTGTTTGCAGCACACGCCAAAGAAGATGAGTCAAGGACCGACACTTTTCTCTTGTGGAATCATGGGTGAGTAACCAGGTGGCTGCGAACAGTCCTCCTCGAGCGCCTTCCCCCAGGGCCCGAGTCCTCCAGGGGGAGACGCTAGAAGCTCTTTCTGGACGCAGGCACAAGGAGCGGCCTTGGGGACTCTCTTCTGTGTTGTTGGAACTGTCTCGGTCTCAGTGGTGCTGGAGCAGGGCAGGGGCTATGGGGGCTGAGTGAGGGGCTGGGCGCTGGTGCGTGGTTTACAGACGTTATTTCCAGCAGTGGAACTGCGAGTTTGTGTCTGATCATTAAAGTGATCACGTTCATTTCTTTCTTTCTTTTTTTTTTAATTCAGAAAAATGCACCATTAGTGTAAAGTACAAAATAACAGTCTCACACAGCCCCAGCACCCAGCTGTAACTACTGTTAATACTTTGGTGTAACTTCTGTCCTTTGCAGTTTTTACATAGCCAAGTCCATGATGAATGTATGATTATTCAAAATTATTTATCAAAACTTGTTTTTGCTTTTTTTTCTGCATACTAATAGTGACCCATCATTTCCCTGCAGCATGAAAACTGCCCATCCCATGCGTTAGAATGAGTCTATAGTATTGTCTTTTAAGGAGGTAGCTCGTTTCTCGGTTGTTGGGTAGGACTGTTCTGTTGATGGTGACTCAGTGTCTGAATCTCGCTCTGCCTTTCGGATTATTCCTTCAGGTGGTTCCCAGGAGTGGAGTAGAAAGGCCAGGGGGGCAGGCACATTTTCATTTTTAAGGCTCTTGCTTTGTGTTTCTGATATGCTTTCCGGAAAGGTTGCCCTGGTGCCCTGTTCCCACGCAAGCGTTAATTACCGTTTTCCATGAGGGGGCCGAAAGGATGACTGTATTGACTGTGTTGATCCCTCTCTGCTCCCGGTGATCGGGCTGCTTCTCCTTGCCCCCTCTCCCCTGGACTCCTGCCCGCTTCCGGGACATGGCTCCTGATGAGCTTCTATAAGCCGGGCTTCCGTGGCGGGTCCCCTCTTTGGGGTTTCAGGTTTGCCTCCCCAGGACTGCGTTCCGTGTCCGTGGCCTTTTGTCTTGGCCCTTTTCCCTCTGGCGCAGCGTTTTCTTCTGCAGGCTCAGTCCCCATAGGTGGGAGGTGGAGGTGGTCCTGGGGGGCCCTCATCACGTGTCACAGTGAGCGTGGTGCCGTGCCGGGCACCTGAAGTGCAGGGTCCCCCTGGACTCCACAGCTGCTCTAGGTGCCAGGCAGGGGCGCTCCGCTCACTTCTGGGGTGGCACTCCAAGGCCCCTCAGTGGGCAGAGCTGGACCCCGGGGCGGGGGAATGACTGTTTGCTTCTCACTCTCAAGCCACAGCTGTGTGGTAGAGCCCTGGGCCGCCTCCTTGGTGCTTGCCCCCTGGGGAAATGGAACCAGGGAGCTCACCTGGCCTTGGTTTACCCGTGTGACACACTTCTGAGGCCTGTCCCCACCGGAGGCTTGGCTGCATACCTTGGTTGTGGTTAACAGCTCTCAGCAAACCCTCCGCACCCCATCCACGTGGCCCAGAAGCCCGCCTCCTCACCCTCTTCCTGGGCCAGACCCACAGTCGGGCTGCAGCTGGGCTGTCTTCCTCTGTCGTGTCCGGGAAGGGGAGTGAGCGGGGCTCCTGGGCATACCCACCCCTCTGCTGCCCCGCCTCAGGTAGCTCAGAATTGAGCTGGACTGGTGACCCAGATGGTGGAACCCTTGGTCTTTATTTCAAGACCTTAACTGTCAGCCTTCCTCGGCCTTTGCTGTAAGTGCATTGCAATAAGGTAGAGCTCTCGAGGGTTCATGATGGTGGTGCTGGCCCTCACACAATCACTGTGAACTGTTTACCTTTTCCAAGCCTCAGTTTCCTCATCTGTGAAATGGGTGTTGGGACAACACCTGCCTTGCTATGAGGTCTCCGAGACTCTCGGAAGGAGCTTGGCGCAGCGTGAGCGCCGTACTTGACAGGTGGAGAAGGCTGAGCTTAGGTTGAGAATCCTGCTCCTGTGAGAGGCCTCCACACCCCCAGGGACTACCTTGGTTACCTTGGTGGGCGTTGGGTGGGGGGTGGTGCAGGTGCGAGTCACCCTTGTGGGGAAGGTGCTCAGGCCCAGGGAGCAAGGCAGAGGTAAGCAGGGGAGGTCTCTTCCTAGAGTTCCAGCAGAGTCCGTCTGAGCCTGCCGAACCCAGCAGTCTGCCTTCTGCCCGGGGGCCCCGAGGCTACAGGACGACTGGGCTGCTGCCCCTCGAGGCTCTGGTGCGCAGGGCAGCCCCTCAGGAAGGGCTCCCTGGTCCGTGGGCTCTTCACCTCCACGAGGTCTGTGCCCTCCTGCTCTGCCAGCTGGCGCCAGGGCCCTTCCAGGCAGTGAAGGACCATGGGGTCCATGCAGTCACCCCCCCCCCACACCCCTTCCGTGACTTCTCTCTCTCCCATCTCTTCATCTTTCTGTTGTCCTAAGCCCTTCCTTGATTCGGGAGATCCTGACCCACCTGACAGCAGGTGCTACCAGAGCTTTTAGAAAAGTCGGCCCCAGTTCGGTTCAGGGTGCCTTGTTCTGGTCGGTATTTATTGAGTCCCTGCTCCGTGCCAGCGAGTCAGCCCCTGCCCTCGAGGGGGCTTCTGTCTAGTGGAGGAGCAAGGCCAGGGAGCGTGGATTTCCCCTGGATCCGTGTGAAGGGGCCCCTCGGCGTTGTCCTCCTGGGCCTCCCTCTGCAGCCTGCACCTTGTGGGGTCCGTGGGATTTAAGGAGGCGCCAGCTCGCACCCCACCTCCGTCCCTTCCCTGCACTTGCTGCTGTGGGTGTCAGGGGTCCGAGGCCCTCCCGAGGCTGTGTGCTTGTGGAGGCTTCGGCCCGGGACTCACTGTGCGGCCGCGCGCTGTGACACGCACGAGCAGCAGCCGCAAGACTTTATCTCTCCGTATCTGGTTTTCATAGCAAAGAAGACCGCCGGGGGCGGTGGGTTGGGGGAGCGGCCCTCAGTAAAGATGAAGCCTCACAGCGTTATAATCACCAAACCCCCTGCCTGTCTCTCGAGACAGAGGACTCTGGTTCTGGCCCTGATTAGTGGAATTCTCCCATGAGAGCTGGGGACAGCGTGGACCTGGGACTCAGGGCATTTCCCTCTCAAGCCCCCATGCAGGGGTCCTCGCTGGACACGGGGGTGAGCTGGAGGGTTTCGCGAGTGTTCATAAGAAAACCCAGGCAAGTGTGTTTGGTGGGAAGGGCCCGTTGGCTTCCTCTGGAGAAGCTGCCCTTGCCGGGAGCTCAGCCTCCCCTGCACCCACGGAGATAAAATGTGTTACTAATATCAGCGCTCACAACCGTGTTTTGGCTTTTAAATACTTCAGGCTTAGTTATCCTGAACTGGATTGCAGGGCCCTCCCCGCGGGTCATGTCCCCTCCCTTCAAGTTTGGGAGCTTGATACAAAGAAGTAGTTTTGTCCTTTTCCAGCGTGGGGGTGGGGAGACAAAGGCAGCGTGACTGTGGACGGGAGAAGCAGGGTGGAGGGGAGCCAGGCCACGGCTGGCCTGCCCTGCCAGGGCTGAGTGCCTGGCTAGCCTGGGCACCATAGGGCTCCTTCTATAGCAGAGGCGATGGCGTGCCTCTGGGTTTCTCTCCTCACCTCCCAGACCATCCTCAGCATGCCTCCTGGGCTGAACCAGAACTGCTTCTGCAAACAGCTTCTCTGGGGAGAGCCGTGTCTGCCTGGGGAATTGTGTTCCTGACACAGGAAACCTTGGTCAGGTGGCAGCTTCAGGGATGTGGTCCGCCCACCAGTCAGCTGGCCCGACAGGTGAGCCAGCCCCATTCGTGGCTGTGATTGCTCGTGGGTGCACACGGGGGCCTGGCTGCGCCCAAGAGGACCTCCCCGAGCCAGGCTGGGGTGGGACAGTCGCCAGGGAATCCTCGGCCCGTGGCTCCCTCCCCGTGGCTCCTCCATGGTTGGGCCTGGGAGGTGCTTCATCACGCTGACCCAGGGTCATGTGTGGATGGGTCAGATCTGTTTTGGTGAAACAGGGCAAGCGGGTGAGAGGGGCCTCCATTCACCACCCTGGGCTTGGCTCCTTGCACCCCGTTGAGCGAGTTCCGTGTTGCAAGGACTCTGGCCTCTGCCCACTGCTCTCTCTTCAGCCGTCGGATGAGCCGGAGACCGGGAAATCAAGCAACGTGAGCGAGCACGTGCAACCCCGGTTACTTCCGAACGGCCACTAGGAGAAGGCATGTAAATACAAGTCCATGGACGGGGAACAAAACAATTCAGATGCTTAAAAAAGAAAAAAAAAAAAAATTGGGTGGAAACCCATAATTACTTTAGGAGTTATGGTAATAAATTATTTATTAATGTAAATTATCTCACAGGCAAAGAACATAGAGGAAACTTGAGCAGAAGGATCATACATTATGTATAAAAAGGAATTGTAAAAATATTATAGCAGCCCTCCTTATGCCTCTGTGGTTCAGGTTTGTCAGCATTTTAATTATAAGCCCTTACTTTCCAAGTTTAATTACTCGCTGTTAAAGTCTGCTCTGTACACAGAAGGCTTGCTCCCGGGGGCACCCCCGTATCAGTTTCTACAGAGTACCCCAGTCGGCTGTGCTGAGCCGTGCGGGAGGAAGAGACTGCACTTTGAGGTCGGGTAGCTTTTGGTCTTTTCACCCTCCTGCCGTTTGTTGCTGAAAGTGGGCTGTGATTGCAGCAAGCGAGGGGAAAAGCCAGCATTTGGAGGTTGAGCGTTTCAGGTTTCCAAGAGCACCCGAACACAAGACTGAAACGAAACGAGCCGCAGTGATAATGAAGCCAGAATTCCTGGTCTCTGCCGCTTTTTCAGTCTCTCCGAGATAGCCACACTGCACATCATCCTTGGACCCAGGGCCTCCTATAAGAACTGATTATTAGCCCAAATAGGCTAGTACAAAAGTCCATAAAAAGTGCCTAGGACTGACTTTTCAGAACTTAGCTTTTAAGGACGACTCTTATTGACTGTAGGCATTGGTGGGGTTTGCCCATCTCTAAAACGGTGTAAGGTTTGTCCATGCGGAGTGCTTTCAGTCTTTCCTTTCACCACCTACTGGTTTCAGACGTTTCTGATACAAGGTACAGGACGGGATGTAGGTACAAAGTGTAGTTGGCACCTGATGCCCATTGACGGTTGAAAAGGGAGCCTCCCTGGCTGCCTTCTCACCCAGGCTGGCCTGACGTGGTGGGCACGGGCAAGGGAGTCCCAGAGGTGCCAGAGGGCGGGGAACGGCAGCTGCCAGACTGGCCGTGGGCACCCCCCACCCCTACCCAGGCATGGTGCCTCTCCAAGCCGCTTCCACGTGGAGAGACAGTCGTTAGGACGTAGCCTGGCCCCGCCGCAGGAGCACGGCCTCAGGACTGCAGACTGCTGAATTGGCGAGTGGCGTGTCCCTAGGCAAGACACGAGGCCATCCTGTCCTGGAGTTGGTCTCCCCAGCCGTCAGGTGGGGGAGCACTCTGCTGCCCTGCAGGATAAGAGTTGTGCTTAGGGTATGCACTGAGGCTTTCCCTCAACTTCAGCAAGGATCCCACTGAGGGTGGGGGTGGGGGGGCGCGGTTAGCTAATTAACAATTAATGCGGCTATATTGACAGTTTCCTGAAAAGCTCTTTCAGTGGCCAGTTTCCTGCTCTGTGTCACAGTGCCCAGCTTTGCTGCACACGTGGGTTTGGAGTTGAGTCCCTGGCTGCTGCCCATGGCCCATGCCGTGTGCAAACACACAGCCAGGGTAGGAATCCGAAGGCGATGGATGGAACAGACCGCTCTGTTGATTCGGAGTTTTTGTGGCCCTCATCTTTTTCTCTTTGTTTTATCTTTGGCCCACGCTGTGCGGCATGTGTGGGATCTCGGTTCCCCAAGCAGGAATGGAGCTCTATCTATGACCCCTGCAGGGGAAGCACAAGAGTCTCAACCACTGGGCTGCCCAGGGGACGTCCCGCCATGTGAATACCAGCTTTTCCCTACAGATTTCTGGAGGTTGGGGCACAGCAGGAGGTCCATTCAAGGCAGGAAGGGCTGTCACAGGGCCCCAGCCCATGCTTCCGCCTACAGATGGGAGACCAGCCCACGCTCCCAGTGCCCAGTCTGGAGGGGTTTATACCTCTTCACTGCCTGGGGATCCCCACTGGCCCTCTTTCTGTAAGAGAAAGAACCCCCCCACAAGCAGTGGCCACTGTCACGGGCCACCTGCACCTGGCTGGTGACGGCAGGACCCCAGGAACCCCCTGTACCCCCCAGCCTGTCAGACATCTCCCCAGTGCCCTTCCAGCCCGCCTTCCCTGGGTGGGGCCAGGGAGCTTTGTCTCCAGCCATCCTGGCCCCTCGTTCTCCCGCCCTGGGCTGAGGTGCTGGGCATCCTGTGCTGTCCCTGAACCTAAGATGCATGGGCATTCTCTGATTTATTGCAGGTGAAGGTGGGCATTGCCCCAGGCTGAGGCTTGTGCAGGCAAAGCCCAGGAGTCTTTTCCTCCTCGCCCAGCTCTGTGCTGGGTCTCCATCCTGGTGACTCAGGGAAAGAGGTGCTCCCGTAGGCCAGGGGCTCCTGAGTTCATTTAAAAGCACTCGGTGCCTCTGTGGGCTAGCTCATGCCATTGTCCTGTGTGTGTGTTTCCACCTGTGCTCTTTTCATAAGACTGATGCAATAAAGCGGGCTCCAGAAAGACACTGAGTTTCCCACTGAAAGGGTTGATGAGCTTCTCCCCTGCCCTAGATCGGGCAGAGTGCTTGCAGCCCGGAGGCCAAGTTAACACAGCCCCAGCCCCCAGGGCAGGGGAAGGGAGGCTGGTGTCAGCACAAGCAGACAGGTGTGAAATCCGAGAATGAGTCAGCCGGCCCCGATCTGAGCTCGGCCCGAGCGGCTGCAAGAACCTTCCGTATCTTCGGTCTGTGCTTCAGGTGTCTAACCTCTTCTAGAAACCACATTCTGTTGTGGTTATGTCACCATAGAGCGGCCTCCAAACACGGCATGAAGATACCCAAGGCCGTCTTGTGAACATAATATGAAGGCTTGTAGTCCACTAAGAATCTGGGCGCCCTAGGAATTTCCCTCCAAGTTTAAGGGCAGAAATGGAAACAAGAACATTTGAGGTCACATGCTATTTGTGTTCCTCTGGGTGTTTTCTTCCTCTGAGCTTGGAGATCCGTGCACCCAGCAGCCTCTGCCCTGCCCAGTCAAGGGATTTCGAGACCAAAGCCTGTGAGTGTGTGTGTGCGTTGCTGGGAGGGGGGAGAATCTGAGTTCCTGTCCCCCAGGTGTGGGCGTCAACTTCTTCTGTGCTTCCCAGAAACTTCAGGCTCAGTGGGGGAGCCTCAGCTTGGGAAGGTCCCTTGGAGGTCATTTGGTCAAGTCCGTCTGTGAGGGAGCTAGATGGCTTGTGTGATTTGTGTCTTTGCGTGGTTGGCCCCCACCCTCTGTAGAAAAAGCCCTGGGCGTGTGTATCCTGCACACACACCCACACCCACTCCCGTGTATAAACCTTAAACTTGGGAAGATTGGCCCAGCAGGGAGATGGAGAAACCTGAGCTGCCCCTGAGGGTTGCAAGTCATGGGGCCACCGAGAACTTAAGCAGCCGGGGCCACTGTCCTGGGCCCGTACCATGTCCGCTGGGGGCTTGGTGCTCGGACCTTCCCTGAGAAGCCGCAGGCCACGGCATGTCTTGGGGGGGTGGGGGGCCTCCCACTAGTGCCATCACGTGAACGGTCAGCCTCTCAGGCCTTTCCCACTGGCTCTCCATCCAGAACACGCTGTGCAACTCGGGGTCCCCACCCCTGTCCTATGAAAATGGGACCTCAACGTACTCTAAGGGCAAAGTCATCCTTCTCCATAATTCTGCTTTCTGTCGTTGCCCCAAACAAAGCCAGCGTTCAGTGATGTTCTGAACGCAGGCTTGTAGAGACCAGCATGGTCCACCCTGCAGGAGCTTCCTGGTGTGTCTGGATGGTCTGACTGGGCCTCCATGGAGGTGTCTGAGAGACACCCAGGCCCCTGTGCAGCCTGCAGTCTCGAACAGTGGTTCTCAACCACTTCATGTGAAAATAACCCAAGGAGTCTATTAAAAGCAGGTTCCTGCCCCTAGAGATTCTGTGTATCACGGCAGGGACTGGGCCTAGGAATCTGCATTTTAACATCCCCAGCAGATACCCCTCTGGTGCTCCCGAAAGCCCTCTTTGATTACACCCAAGTCCCCGTTCCAGACACACCCCAAGCAGGAGGGCTGGGGCTCAACCACCCGAGTCGCCTCCAGTGTTGTCATCACGGTTGCGCTGCTGTCTCGTGAGCCCGTCCTGTAGTCACAGGCCCTGTGCGAGGCGGCGGTTCAGTTCTCAGGGTGGCTCTGTGCAGAGGTTACAGTCAGTCTTCTCATTCTGTGGATGAAGAAGCTGAGACTCGGAGGGGTGAAGTCACTTGCAGAGCTGGGACTCGAACCCAGGTCCACAGCCTTCCCACCACACCGAGTCCTCCAGCTCAGCGGACTCCCCGTGGCCACGGCCATCGTCACTGTTGAAAGAGTTATGGTTGTTTGTGCAGAGACGGTGTTGAATGGAGGGGCGGGGGCGTCTGGCGTCCTCCCCTTGGAGCCTTACCGAGGCCTTCTGTACAACGTGACAGTGTGCCCAGCCCTCAGGGCGGTTTGCCATTAAAAATTAGCTTCTATTCCTGTTTCTTTTGTTTGGTGACCTGACCCAGCAAATCGCCTTCTGTTCCCTGAGCAAAGGGGGAAAACACACGGGCTAAACATAGCCTCGATTGTTTTTACTTTTCTTTATGTTGTACTTCTTGAAGTGATAAAGATAGAAACAACTAAAATATTATCTGCTCCGCAGACAGAACAAGTAGCCACCTGGCTGGTGTTGACACGCAGTAGCAAGAGCTCAGAATTGGGCAGGGTTTTGTGTTTTCACAGGGCCATGGCCACTGCCGGGCCAGCCAGTGTCCCAGTCAGTTCCATACACGACCATCCCTGGCCCCAGTGGGTTGGGGAATTCATGGTACAGCCCAGGTTGGACCTACTTGGCCAAGGGCAAGGGATACACAGACCACGGTGTGCTGTGTAGCCTTTATCTGCTCTGTATCACCCTTCCCTCCCTCCACCCCGCACCGGCTGAGGTCTGCTGTGTGCCAAGCCCTGTGCTGGGTGCTGGAACGTCAGGCCGGGACCGCCCTCTGGAACTTGTAGGTCAGCAGACGAAACAGACACGTAAACAGATAACGAAGGTTCAGTTACTGCGAGACACGTGACTGAAAGTCTAGGCAAGGCGCTGCAGGTGCCCATAGGCTTGTGTGGGAAGGGGTGGATCTGCAGAGAAGGCGATGTTTGAGTTGGCTCTTCCATGGGGAGTAAGAGGCTGGTGGGAGGATACAGGCAGGAGAATAACATCCCGGGTCGCCTCCCCCTTGGAGGAGGAGCTGCAGATCCATGGTGGTCACGTTGCACCCGCATTTAACCAGTGCACTGAGTTGAGAACGGATTCTGTGAATCCTCCCTACAAGAGACATTGTATGTGTTAAGGTCCTGTAGATAGCATATTAACAAGCAGAGACATTACTTTGCCGACTAAGGTCCGTCTAGTCAAGGCCATGGTTTTTCCTGTGGTCATGTATGGATGTGAGAGTTGGACTGTGAAGAAGGCTGAGCGCCAAAGAATTGATGCTGTTGAACTGTGGTGTTGTAGAAGACTCTTGAGAGTCCCTTGGACTGCAAGGAGATCCAGCCAGTCCATTCTGAAGATCAGCCCTGGGATTTCTTTGGAAGGAATGATGTTAAAGCTGAAACTCTAGTACTTTGGCCACCTGATGCGAAGAGTTGACTCACTGGAAAAGACTCTGATGCTGGGAGGGATTGAGGGCAGGAGGAGAAGGGGACGACAGAGGATGAGATGGCTGGATGGCATCACGGACTCGATGGACGTGAGTCTGAGTGAACTCCGGGAGATGGTGGTGGACAGGGAGGCCTGGCGTGCTGCGATTCATGGGGTCGCAAAGAGTCGGACACGACTGAGCGACTGAACTGAACTGAACTGAGAGACTTCCTCTTTAACACAGGAGTAGTTCCTATAGGGGGGTAGGAACGCATTCGAGTTAGCCACCCAACCCCAGTTCCCACTGGGGATTTGAGAGTTAACCTCAAACAAATCACATGGGGGACTTACCTGGTGGTCCAGTGGTTAAGAACCTGCCTTCCAATGCAGGGGACATGGGTTCGATCCCTGGTCGGGGAACTAAGATCCCACGTGCCGCGGGGCAGCTGAGCCCCACGCGCCAAGATTGCTGAGCCCGCCCACCACAGTGAAGACCCAGCACTGCCAAAAATAAATAACAAAACAGCAACAACCACAAAAATTGTGTGCACACCCCTCTGTACGTAGATATTAGTCGTGCTCATTCCTGCAGTCGCTCGATTAAGCTGTAGTTTTATGGGCTCTTCAGGGCTGTGGACGTGAAACCAAGAGCCCTCGAGGGCTGTTTCAAGGATTTTCAAGGAATGCCTTGGTATCCCTGATTCCTGTCTGACTTGTGCCGTGACGGGAGGTTTAGCATCTGCAGCATGGGCCTCCTGGGGAGACCACACGCAGACGGAGCCTGGACACCAGGCTGGAGTGTTTGCCACGGGAAGCTGCTGCAAGGGACGGGCTGTGAACACGTGGGGGCCTCCGAAAGTTCTCTGGAGAGAGAGAGAGAGAGAGAGAGAGAGAGAGAGAGAGGGAGGAGATCGGACTGGACTAGGGAGCCCCGAGGAGTCCAGTCAGGAAGCAGCGAGATCACAAGTGGCCACTGCAGAGCCAAGGGCCCTGCTGAGTGAGAGAGACAGAATGTCCATCCCTAACTGGCTCCTCTGCCCTCCCCTTTTCTCATGGTTTCCCAGAGATGGGAAAGTTCCAGGGCGGTGAGGTAAAAAGGGAGCAGAAAGTGGTGTCTTCTGAGGACAGAATCCCTCTCCTTGACTTCCCTGGTCTCCCAGGGCCTGCGAGAGAGACCATTTCTCGCGGGCTCCCGGCTCCTCAAGTCGGGGTTGTGGTGGCGCCGTCTTGGAGCCTTCACCGCCCTTGGTCGGCTCCTTGGTTCCTTGCTTAGCCGGCCACTGGCCCACTGGGCACCTCAGGGCCTTGTCCCGAAAGAGCAGTCCATGGCGAGCATTGTTCGGCAAGGACTTCCTAAAAGACCGAAGGAGCGAACCCAGAGGAGGATGGGGCCCTAGGCCCCAGCCCTCCACATATTTGTCCTTACCAATAACGTAGAAACCCCAAGAAACGAAAAGGAGAAAAATCAACTAGCTCTCTGCCAATTGACTGTGAACATGTGGGCTTGTTTTCCTTTTTATCTTCCCATATAACATGCATGTTTTACTAAAGAGGAGTCACGCTATCTCTATGGTTTTATGTCCTCTTTCTTTATGTCTAGTGTTACATCATTAACATTTCCCCACATCATTAATATTCTTTGAAACCGCTTTTTTCATGTTCCATGTTATTCCTTGATGCTTTATTTAACCACCCCTCTCCCCCATAGGACCTTTTTAGTTGTGTTTATCATTTTGCTATCACTCATGTCATTTTGTGGAGAAGGCGATGGCGCCCCACGCCAGTACTCTTGCCTGGAAGATCCCATGGACGGAGGAGCCTGGGGTCGCTACGAGTCAGACGCGACTTCACTTTCACTTTCACGCATTGGAGGAGGAAATGGCAACCCACTCCAGTGTTCTTGCCTGGAGAATCCCAGGGACAGGGGGGCCTGGTGGGCTGCCGTCTGTGGGGTCACACAGAGTCGGACACGACTGATGCGACTTAGCAGCAGCAGCAGCATGTCATTTTGAAGAACATCATCATGTGTAAATCTCCACTTTTTTTTGGAGAATAAGTTTTCTTCTTCTCAATCAGAGATGGTCGTGACTAAGTCATTGTTAGTTTGTATTTGTTTTTTAATTTTACTATTAGTTTACTGAACTTTCAACTGCTGATAAATGTCATATTGAACCTCTTTTGAAAGAATGGTGACTCCTTGAGGAATAGTGTATAATGAAGACCTATTTTGAGCAATGCATGCATCTAAGTCGCTTCAGTTGTGTCCAACTCTTTGTGACCCTGTGGACTACAGCCCTCCAGGCTCCTTTGTCCAGGGACTTCTCCAGGCAAGAATACTGGAGTGAGTTACCATTTCCTTCTCCAGGGGATCTTTCTGACCCAGGGATCGAACCTACTTCTCTTTATGTCTCCTGCATGGGCATGCGGGTTACCACTAGCACCACCTGGGAAGCCCATTTGGAACGAAGTAAATGCTATTTGCAAAAAGGTAAATTTTGGTAAAGCTCTGTCGGGTTGGTTTAAAGAAACACGTATCAAGAGTGGCCACGCACCAGGGCCCAGGCAGATTTCAGAGGTGAGATGAATTGGACAGTTAGCATCAGTCCTGCTTTGTTCCTGGCTGGCCTGACGAGGCAGGTCTCTCTCCTGCATCTCCAACTTCTAAGGACCATGGCGCCCCCCCCCCCCCCGACACATGGGAGCAGCCTCTGGACAACTTATGCATGTCCCCTGCCCCGGGTCCCAGCCCCTCAGGCTCCGAGTCCCATGGCTGCGTAAGGGGCCCTCAAGGAAAGAGCACACGTTGAACCCCTCTGGCTTTCCCTCTGGCTCGTGACGCTGCCCCCACAAGTAGCTGCTGGCCATGACATTTACCATGGGCTCAGTCCCTGCCTCGGGTGTGTCTCTCGGGCCCTTTGAGGAGTGGCCCCTGGTAAAGGAGACGGTCCTCCAGTCCTTGCTGCACTCCCATAGGTGATGTCACAGGTTTCTGAGCGATGGCCCATCTTGTATGACTGGTAGACTCTTTGAGGGCAGGGCCGAGGTGAGATTCCCCTGCGGCTGCCTTAGTGCCACTGTGTAGTGAAGAGAGCAGAGGGCTTTGGGTCGGGCTGGCCTGAGCTTGCATCTCTTCACCTGTTAGCTGTGGCTTTGGGGCCACTACCCCACCTCCCCAAGCCTGGGTCTCCGCATCTGGGCAGCGATGGTAGCCATGCAGGGCACACCGCAGGTCACACCCACCACCCGCGGGGGTTGCATAGTAGTTGACTGCGGTGCTGAGAACCAGCGTGCGTGAAATACCTGCTGACTGTCATTTCAGGTTTTACTTCTACTGACTGACTGACTCAAACCATACTTTTCTCTGTGTTCACATTTGCAGAGTTTATGAAGATGTGGAGATTAGAGAAAACCAGAAGCATGCTAACATGTTGATTCCCAGCAGCACAGCGTATTTCTTAACTCTACTTTTGTATTATTAACAATGTCAGATTTGTCTTTGAACTCCTCAGATTCTAAGCACAGGGCCTGATTCCATAGCAGAAAAACAACACCTAGTTCCTAGCAGGGTTGGCTTGTTTGTCCGTGAGTTCAAAGAGATACCCCTATATGTAGGTTTAAATTGTACGCTTAGGTCTCTTTGCAGCCCAAAACTTGATTCTATGGACTTTAGCAACCTTGTCCTAGATTTTAGCAAGTGAACACAAGCAAAGTCCTCAGTGATTGGCAGCTGTTGTTGTGGTTGGCTGTGGAGCATTTTGGTGGAGGGGATGTAAATCAATAAAATATCCTGTTTCTATTGTCTGCCTTCGTTTTAAAGAGGGAACTCAGGTCAGCTAACCTGGCAGCGCCACCAGTCACTCTGGGGGTCCCGACAAACTAACCTTTGGTCATGGTCTTCCCCCAGGCCGTCGAGTCCCAGCCCCAGAGCAGAGAGCCCTGAGATGGGACGTAGCAGACGCGTTATCCCTGCTCTGCTGCCGGCCAGGGCAGAGGCCGGGCAAGTCAGTTTCGCTTCTAGAGGATGAGAGGCCTTTGGGGTGAACAGTAGTGCTTCAAACTGTCCTGGGCGGCTAGAGCTTCCGCAGTGGCTCAGTGGTGTAGAATCCGCCCGCAGTGCAGGAGCCGCAGGAGACATGGGTTCCATCCCTGGATCGGAAAGACCCCTAGAGGAGGGCATGGCAGTGGTCCTCCATATTCTTGCCTGGAGAATCCCAGGGACAGAGGAGCCTGGTGGGCTACAGGTCCATGGAGTCGAATGTGACTGAAGTGACTTAGCGCGGGAGGCTGTGCAGTATGTTGGAAAGAAAACCGTGTCAGGAGTCGTGGGGCTGCCCTGCGTCTGACTCAGCACCTCGGGACTCACGTCTGTCCCTCTGAGCCTCAGTTTCTCATTTGTAAAGCGAGGCCAGACTGGATGGCTTTTTTAAGGGCCTTTCTGTCTCTAACCTCCTGTTTAAAACGGGTTCTTGGTGAGGCGAGAGAGGACCGGCACGAAGGCCCGTCTCAAAACCCCGTTTCTCTCTTTTTTTGTCATTTCCAAACCAGAAAATGACAGATGGCGAGACCTGGACAGGAAGTGCCCCCTTCAGATCGACCAGCCGAGCGCCAGCATCTGGGAGTGCCTGCCGGACAAGTGCCAGGATGGCGCCCTGTGGCACCGGGAGGCGGCCACCGCCTGCGCGGTCACCAACCTGATCAAAGACCTCAGCCTCAGCGACCACAACGGGCACCCGTCCGCGCCCCCCAGCAAGCGCCAGTGCCGGTCGCTGTCCTTCTCGGATGAGATGGCCAGCTGCCGGACGTCGTGGAGGCCCTTGGGGTCCAAAGTCTGGACGCCGGTGGAGAAGAGACGCTGCTACAGTGGGGGCAGCGTGCAGCGCTACTCCAACGGGTTCAGCACCATGCAGCGGAGTTCCAGCTTCAGCCTCCCATCCCGCGCCAACGCGCTCTCCTCGCCCTATGACTCGGTGGGACTCCACCCGCGGCCCGGTGGCCCGCCCGGCCCGGGGGCGCCGGCCCCGGCCACCTGCGGACAGGCGGACGACCTCTGGGGCCCCGCGGCAAGCCCTGTGGGCGGCGGCCGTCTGGACATGCAGCGCTCCCTGTCCTGCTCACATGAGCAGTTCTCCTTTGCGGAGTACTGCCCGCCCTCCGCCAGCAGCACCCCTGCCTCGACGCCGGAGCCGGCCAGGCGCTCGGGTGGGCTGGCCCGCAGCCGCTCCCAGCCCTGCGTCCTTAACGACAAGAAGGTGGGCATCAAGCGGCGGCGCCCCGAGGAGGCACAGGAGCAGAGGCCCTCCCTGGATCTTGCCAAGATGGCACAGGTAAGAGCCCCCTCCCTGCCCCGCCCCAAGGAGGCACTGCAGAAGCCAGCAGGGGCGTCTCTGAGCCTCCCCGGCCCCCGGTCCAGCCTGGGCAAGGGCAGGATGCCCACGTTGAAGAGGCCCAGGAAGCTGGTTCATTCCCTCGTTCTTAAAATCTGATACGGTGAAAAATGAAATCAAGCCCCCCACCCCCCACCCTTAAAGCCATTGCCATTTCAAAGCAGAAGCGCTCTCTCCCGGCGCTAGCAGTGCTGACTGTGAGGAGTAGATAGCCAGGAAGAGGCAGGCGCAGCCTCACAGACGCTGGGGGCCCCCTTCTCAGGGGCCTCCCCCAGGAGCCCCCGTCCCCGCAGCTGCTGTAGGAACCACTCACACAGGCGGGGTTCAGCATTACTCAGATCATGCTGATCCTGAGATCATGGCAGTGAGTGACGGTTTCAGAGGATGAGAGAACAGGGGCAGGGTAGGGGGGTAAGGCACGCACTCTTGTGATTGAGCTGCCAAAAGCGTGCGTCCAGCAAGAAATGGCGCTCATCCTCGCTGTCCCTGGAGGTACAGCCTCTGGCCATGCTTCCTGTCACTCGCGCATCATCCTCTGTGTCTCAGGGCCCTGGCCGCCCTCCCTCGTGCTTGGCCTCGGGTGTTGGTTTGAGTGAGCTGAACTTGGAGTTAATGTACCATCATCAGAATGGTCTCCAAGCCGGAGAGCTGCCTGCGTTGGTTCTCACTGGGGAGTCCTGAGGGTCAGAGCCCCAGGAGCAGGGCTGGCCCCTCGAGGACAGACGCGCACGGTGGGTTCTGGGTCCAGGGTGTCCTCGGGTGCTCAGGGCCATCTTTTCTAGTCTTATTATCTGAGCTTCAGTGGTGGCTGGGCTTGAGGGAACGGAGACCAGCTTGGCGGTGAGAGATTGGCCTTGCTTGTGAGCATGTGGCCACGTCCAAACAGGCAGGCTTGACGTGTCCACTCCTTTCCAGGCGGGCCTCACTGCCTTCCTTCGGTGGCCAGCGCTGCCTTTTCGTCAGGCCTCCTTTCAGCTGAGAATGAAAAATACAGCTTCTGTTGATGGCATTTTCTCCTCTCTCCCTTAGTCCTCCATCCCAACCTACAGATCCCCACCCCCAAAAAGAAGAGAGGCAGGTGTCTGTGGTCCAGAGCCCCTGCCTGGCCCCCAGGTCCGCTCTTTCTGGCCACCTTTGTCCGAGAGCCCAGGCCCTGGCTCTGGACCAGCACGTGGTGCCTGCCTTTCTCTGTGCCCATGGGGTTCACCTGGGGAGGATCCAAAGGGAGGACCCAGCGGGACCCCCGCCCCCAGCCCTCCGATCACCTCTTTCCCTTCCTCCCCATCGCTGCTCCAGGTGAGTCCAAGCTGGTCAGCGATCTAACACGTTCATTCAGGCTGGACAGGCAAGTGGAATTTTCCTTCCTGGAGAAATGTAAATAGGTGAAAATGCTGGAAAGGTGACAGATTCAGGCAAAGAAAATCTTCTGAAGAAAATCCAGAGCCACGAGTTCTGGGTGCGATAAAACGGCTTCAGTTAAATTTTTAATGCTGAGCTTATTTTATTAGCTAATAAGCTAGATAGGTAATAAAAATAAGGTACACGTGTTATTATATTTTACTGGCCACAAGTTGGAATAACACCACGGGCATTGTTGGAGATATTTCCTGCCCTCACTTGGGAGAAACCATTTAAAAATACATTGTTTGGTGGGGCCATGCCCAGATGTATAGATTGCTTCATCGGTTCCAGACAGGCCTCCAAGATCCTGAGGAGGCTGCTCTCTGTCTGCCTGTCTTTCCCCAGCCAAGGCCTGGGGAGGGCAGAGTCCAGGGAAAGCAGAGAAGGGGCCCCTGGGAGGCAGGTGGGCCTGAGGGCTGCAGCCAGAGGCCTGGAGACAGATGGGCCCGAGCTGCTCCCCCACCGAGCCTCTGGACCCAGCCTGCCCTCTTCCCGTGGGGTGGCGCCTGCTTCAACTCCCGCGCTGGATGACTCATGGCCCTGGAAAGTGGGCCTTGCTCCTCCGGGAACCTCAAAAAGCCAGGCCCAGGGCCACGTCTGTGCATCTGAAGAGCCCTTAATGCAGTCTGGAGCATGTAGGACCCCTGTGCCTGATACCCTGTGAGCCGGTGTCACTGGCGTGGGACTTCCTGCCCCCAGACCCTGTCCTCTGTGTGGGGTCCCCGCATCAGTAGCCACCGGGGCGGGCATCCTGTGCCAAGGGTCAGCCCTGCTCCTCACGTCCTGCTCTCATTCCCTCCACTGGACCTCAGACCCTCTCGTGGGTCTTTGGATCTTGGTTTGTACGTTTGTCTAGCTGGCGGGAGGGGTTCCAGGTGAGCTTCGTCCTCCAGGAGCCCCTGGGACTCGGTCTGCAGGTGCAAAGCGAATGTGCTTTGGTTGGAACTCTGGGATGACGGGCAGCTCTGAGAAGCCGTGGCCCGCCCCCAACCCAGTGGTGCTGACTGGGGCTGAGACCTTCCTCAGGGTCCATGTGTAAGCCCCCAGGGGCACCTCGGAGCCTCTCTAGATTGTCGGTGGAAAAAGGACCAGCGAGAGACCCCGAGAGAGGCAGGCGGGCGGAGAGACCAAATGCTGTGAGGTCCGGGCTTGCCTCATGCCCACAAGGAGCCAGGGAACTGTGGGTGGGCCCTGCTCTGAGGGGCAGGCTCTCAGCTGGAAGCCTGGGGCGTGAGGGTAGGTGTGTTCTCGGGCCTCGGCACCCCTTCTGGAGTGCAATGTTCCCCTTTAGGTCCTCACTTGGCTGGGCAGGGAACATTGATAAATCAGACAGCCTCAGAGAGGGGGCAGAAGGCTGGTGGCCCCAGGAAAAGTGCTTCACATCTCTGTATAGCAGATAAATACCGTGCCAACCACCGCCATCAACGTAGGACTGCTGGGAGGAACAGGAAATCACCTGTGTGCGCATGTGTACGTGTGTCGAGCAGATGTGTCCTTGTGCCTGTGTCCGGGTATATGTATGTGTGTAGCTTATGTATGGAGGTCTGCGTATAAGGGTCTCTGTGTGTCTGATTATCTGTTGACGCACCTGTGTGACTCTGTCTACATGTACATCACCCGTGCTCTGGCCCTCCCCGCCCAGGGAGCTGACGGATGCTGACCGTCGTCATGGCGGGGGTCCCAGGGCTCGCTCTGGGCATCTCCAGGGGCAGAAACCGGCCCCGAGGGCGATGTTCTGCAGACTCCCCTCTTCATTCGTCCATCTCTTTCCTTCTGTTTTCGGCACCACCCCCCGCCCACCTCTTCTGTCCTGGCCACTCACTTCTTGTCGATTCCTCTTCTTGCCTCATCCTTGGCTTCTGGAAATGGGAAGGAGGCCTGGCCTGCGGCTGCGTTCTGCTTGCAGTGGGCTCTGCGAGGAGGGCCGGGGGTTGTGAGATGGGGGCGGAATCTGAATCGCCACCTGCCCGAGGAGGCGGGTCGGTGCGAGCATCCTTGTCTCGTGTCTGTCACCCGGGGAACCAGGATGTAGGGGACTGTGGGAGCCCACCGGGCACCCCTGCCCACCCAGCCGGGGTGCGGGCACAGCAGTCCAGCTGGCGGCAATGGTGGCTTGGCTCCCACAGCAGTGGGGTGGGGGTGGAGGCGGGGTGGTTAGCAATTGCTTTCAGATTGTCTTTGCTGCTTCTTTTTTTTTTACTCTGAATAATTTTTTTAACTTTTTATTTTACGTTGGAGTCTTGCGATTAACAGCGTTGTGTTTGTCTCCTGTGCACGGCAAGGTGACTCAGCCATACATATCCACGTGTCTCTGCTGCTTAAAACCTGCATGCCCTGCTCTCAGGCGGGGGAGCTGGTCTCTAGTGGGGGAGGGTGACTGTGGGGAGGAGGCCCTAGGGGGTGGATGACGCAAGGACCTGGCCCTGAAAGGCCGTCTCTCCCTGGAACTGCAACTGCAGCTGCTCCATCCACAGAGCAAGAGGCCCGGAGGCGGCCGTGTCAGATCTGACCCTTTCCTCGACCTCCCCAAGCCGCTTTCCTCGGGCCCCTGCCGCCTGATGTTGTATATGAAGCCTCAGCCTCCCTTTTGCAAAATGGCAGCGTGTGCCAAGGAGGGCAGGGCCCAGCCTGAACATGTGAGTTGTTTATTAGCGGGACTTTCACTGACAGGATTATTAGCTCCTGCTTTTTTTGAAACCTAGTCTGACCGCCCAGCATTGGTTGACTCCCAGCAAGCCCTGGGCTGCACGTGGCCACTCAGACCTGGATCAGGTATGTGAGTGTGCTCAGTCGTGTCCGACTCTCTGCGACTCCATGGACTGTGGCGTGCCAGGCTCCTCTGTCCATGGGATTCTCCAGGCAAGAATCCGGGAGCGGGGCTGCCATTTAAAAGCAACAGTTAAAGATGAGCCACCAAACGCCGTGCCCTGGGTGGGTGTCACAGGCCCTGCCATGATTTTTAAGTCCAAGCTGGTCATCTTGAAAGAGCAACAAGTTGTATTTCCCACAGTGCCTCCGACAGAAGGGAGATGCTTGCAAGGAGGGGTCCGAGGGTTGGAACAGAGGTTTGATTGATCGCAGCGGCCCACACACTGTGGGCCCACACCTCCCAGCACAGGCCGCTGAACAGGCAGCAACTGTTGTGTTAGCAGATGTTGGAGGGGCCTGTGAAAGCTGGCCAGGGGGCAGTTTGGGGTAAGAAAGAAGCCTGAATTGGAAGCTATGCTGAGAGCCGGGGCCTGCAGACGGGTACAGGGCTGCGTGGGCTCTGACGGGGGAGGGCTTGATGCGTGAAGTCGCCGGAAGGGTCATCTCAGAGGCTCGTCAATAGCTCATGCCGCTCTGCCGGCAGGGTCTCTGGGCGAGGTGGCTGGCCCCCTGCCCCTCTTCTGTGTGCGGTGGGACCGCCTTTCCCGAGGGGTGGCCCTCACCCCACCTGCCGCACTCCCTTCTTGCTCGGGCAGCCTGGCAGCTGCAGGCCAGCTGGGCTTTCTCTTGGCAGGGTCCCTGGGCTCAGGCCGGGTCGCCCAGGCCTTTATGGCCCTCTGTCCCCCTCTGCCAGGGGCGGCCACCTCCTCGGCTCCAGCTTCCTGCCACGTTGCACCCTCAGCACCCTTCCTGACAGCCTGGGGAACCCTGCAGACGGCAGGCAGAGGAATTCAGAGGTGGGTCGCCCTCTACAATGCGGAATGCGGATGGGTGTGAAGATCTTAGAGGAACAGTCATGGGAAGCCCTGGAGTTCCAACTGAGATGAAATGAATGCTAAATAAGAGGAAAGGCCTGGGAATTCCCTGGCAGTCCGGTGGTTAGGACTTGGTGCTTTCTCTGCCGTGGCCCAGGTTCAATCCCTGGTCAGGAAGCTAAGATCCTGCCAGCCGCGTGGCATGGCCAAAATTTTTTTTAAAAAGCCAAGCCAAAACCCACTGTGGATGCGTAGGAATGGTTGCTTCTGATGAGGGAACAGGCTGGGTCTGAACAGAGGAAGAGGGCCCTTGAGACCCGGGCTGTCAGAATGACGGATGCCCAGGGTGGCAGCTCCTGCTGTGCCCAGGACAGGCACTCCGGTTGAACTCACAGGCCGTCTAGAATCTCCCCTGCAGCGGTCTTCACAGCCGCTGCTAGTTGATACGCCACCTCTGCCCTTGTCCACCCCTCGCTTGAGAGTCAGGAGAGAGTTGGTGAGTTGCCCAAAGCCACGTGGCTCCCTGGAGGAGGCTGGGAAAGCCGGCTTTGGGGCTTTTCCTGTGGCTCAGTCCACCCCCAGGCGCCCTTCCCCGGTGGCTCACGCTCAAGGGACGCAGAGGCCATGGAGGTGAAGCATGAGCTCTGGGGTCGGGGGGGCTTGGCTCCCCATTCCTTCCCTTGTTTGAGCTCTTGGTGCCCTTGGGCAGGTCACCTCTGTAAGCCTCCGTTTTGGTGTCTGGAAAGCGTGGGAATGACCGTTCCGTTTCCCACGGGTTTGGACGGGACTCTGGTGGTGTGGGTCCAGCCAGGGCGATGCTGTAACAGCGGAGCCGCTCCCCGCAGCCTGCCTCCTGGCTCCAGATGAGAGCCGGGCTCGCCACCCCTGGTGCAGGGGTGCTGTGACCCTGCAGCCTGGAACAGGGTGAGGCCAGGGCGGGCGACCAGTTTCAGCTCTCTCTAGTCCTTCTTTCCTCTCCGAAACACCGCAGTCCTTCTTTTCTCTCCAAAAAAACCCAAAAGGGGTTCTCAGAATTTGAGGAAACCCCCTGGATCCCTCCTGCGTCCCCAGGCACAGCCACCAGGTTGCATAAGCAATCTGCTTAAGGTCACTCGGATCAGGGCCGAGTGTTGACACAATAGCTTTGATCTCCCAGGAAAAAGAAAAATAGAAGGAGTTCAACTGGGGACGTGCCAGGGAGGCAGCTTCTAACGCCACTTGGTGATTTTCCATGCTTTAATCAAGAGCCTCGCTGAGCCGAAGGGTGTTGGAGGTGACAAAGCTCTGGGGGGTTCACAGGAGTTGGGGGGAGCCCGCTGCATAAGCCAGGGGCCCAGATGAGCCAGATGAGCTCGGGGTGCCCTCGCCTCACTGGGCCCCACTCTGGTGCCAGGTGCTGAGTTGGCCGCCCCCCCCTCAGGAGGCCAGAGCCTGTGGGCAGGTGGAAAGCACGTTGGAGGACATCTCCCCATCCTGCTTGGTGAGAAACGTCTAGAAAACGTCTCACATGTGGTGCCGGGCGTTTCCCAGGGAGGCTCCTACATATGGCGGTCCCTGCTCAGTGGCCCGAACCCTGTGTCGGGCAGCAAGTGAACAACCAGAAGCCTGGCGCGGTGTGGCGTCTGCACCCTGTCCAGGTTACTGCACGCGCTGGACCATATCTGGGGCGTTTAAAGGGGCCAGGCTTCTGGGGTGTCCTCTCAGTACCTTGGAATGACATGAGCAGGGCCATAAGTCGTGAGGCAGCCATGCCAGTGTGCACACAGGGGCTACTAGCAGAAGTGCGTGTGCAAAGGTTGGAGTCAGGAGGGGGTGGGGAGGAGCCCAGTGCGCCTGGAGCAGGGCCAGGCGGAGCAGGAGGAGCCCAGTGTGCCCGGAGCAGGACTAGGCGGCAGGGGCCCTGAGCACGGGGGACCTTCTTGGCAGGCCCTCTGAAGACGCTTGCCTTTTATTCTGAGTGCAGTGGGGGGAGCCTTAGAGAGTTTTAAGCAGGGGAGTAACAGCCCCCCTCCAGCAGCGTGGACTTAGGGGTGGGGCCGGCTGTTGGCAGGCACGCTAGTATGGACCAATGTGGGCACACACCTCCTTGTAAGGGGCGCAAACATCCCAGAGGTACGGCCAGCAGGCCCAGCCAGGGGATCGATCTTGCACTAGCGTCCACGTCACCGTGGTCACAGACCTCACTCACAGGGCCGAGCATCCATCACCCTAATCCCCAACGATAACGTTCCTTAAGCTGCTGCGTTCAGAGTTGGCTGGCGGTAAGGCCCTCGTGTTATCCCACCTCGCTTTGCCTGTATTTCTCTGTGATCTTCCCTCAGTACCAGTGACGGGTAGCTGACCCCCGTGATTCACTTTGTTTCCACACGTGTCCTTGGAGCCATCCTGCCCCCGATCCTTTGCGCATCAGGTTCCCTCTGCCGTCCCCGGGAGCTCCGTTCCTACCCTTCCCGTCACCCCTGCCTCCAGCCTCCATCTCCTTTGCTGAAGCGTCCCTGCTCTTGTCCACTTGAATCTGGGTCTTCTCTCCTGGACTCGGCTGGGGACTCAGGGCCACAGGAGGTCTTGCCCGCAGCCCTGCAGGCTCGTCCTGCTGGGTCACATCTCAGGGGTGCCGCCTTGGGTCTGTTTACGTTGCCTGGGGCGGCATCTCTGGAAAATGAGAACCTACCCACACAGCCCAGGGAGCCCCGTGCAGCTGGGAAGGATGCAGGGGAAGGGGCCGCTTGACAGAAACCCGGAAGCAGTCCAGTGTTCCCGTCCTATTCCTGCCTCATCGGGGATGTCGGGGTCACAACCCCCGGGAGGGCGCTCCACGCCCTCGGTGAGCCAGTGGGCCAGCCCCTGGGAGGCCCAGAGACCGGGAAGCAGGGAGCCGTGTCTCTGAGACGGACGTGATTAATTACCAGCCGACGTGCCTGCCGCCTGCCCGTGCCTTCCTCCTGTACAGGCTGCTGGCTTACGTGCGGACTCAGGTCGTATGAAGTTAGGCCCTTTGGTAACACAGTCCTCGGTTGTCCTCAAGCATGGCAGCGACCTAGACTCCCTCAAACATTTTTGTGGAATCAGCTGTCCTGAGTTCCTGCCCTCTTCTTGCAGCCTCAGGCCCCCGTTGAGAACTTCAGAAAGCGAATGCCACGCAAGAGGGCCAGTCCTGCGCTGTGTCCCAGAGCTGGCAGGAACTGGGTTTTGCCTGGACTCGGGAGTGGGTGTTAATTGCCTATTTATGGCGAGAAGATTAACAATGCCTCCTTTGAAAGTTAGGCATAGTAGAACTCTTGGATAATTCCTGCTGGGGAGGGAGAAGGGTGGCTTTTTTTTCCCCCTGCCTTGGAAAACAAAAGGAATAGTTGGTTCCAAAATATAACGAATCACCACGAGCTTCATCTGTGAGCAGCAGCAGTGAGCTCACATCGTCATATGTCACTGAAGGCCACCAGGCCCAGCCCCCTTCCCTGAAACAGTGCAGGGGCCTGTCCTGCGTTTAATCTCTGTTGACTGGGTGGTGGCTCTGGCGGGGGTGGGGGGTGGGGAACGCTGCAGCTGTTTCCTTTCCAGAGCCCTGTGCCTGGGGAATGTGCCAGGCTGCCTGGATTAGCTGGGACCCTCTGCAGGGGGCGGAAACCACCCCGTGGGTTGGAGAGTTCAGTGTGGACGATGGTTAGGCAGGTTCCTGAAGACCGAGAAAGGGAGATGCTCCCACGGTGAGGGCCACAGCAGGAGGGGTTGCCCTTGGGAGGGTGGGGCTTGGTAGTGTGGGGTCTGCAGGCCCGCCAGGGCTGAGGACAGGGAGGGCCGTGAAGTGGGCTCCGTGAATGTTGGAAAAGCTACAAATTGGAAGCAAGTGCTGTGTGTGGACCAGACGCTCTCGAGGGGTGAGGAGCAGAGGCGGCCGCAGGAAGCAGGCAAAGTGATGCGCCTCCTCCAGCCTCGAGGGCTCTCCCAGCCCGTCCGTGGGCACAGCCTCTGGCGGGGAGGCACAGATGGCAGAGCCCCACCCCCGGTGCAGAGTGCAGAATGGGAGAGGGCCTGGAGCTGACGCTTGGTGCAGGGCGGAGGGGCTCGTCATCCTAGGGCCTGGCCGTGGGCTGACTGTGCAGACCCGGGCAAGCCCTTTGCCCTCAGTACCATCCGGCGTCCTCGGCCAGGGGAGCTAGGGGCCTGCCCCGTTCTCTTTTTCACTCCGCATCACCCTCGTCTGCACCCATAGATGCTTCCCTGGGGAACTGCTGGGCACCTGGCACTCGGGATGAGGTCCAGGGGCGTTTTCTGCAAGACACACGCCACTGTCACTTTCGTATCAGCTACTGTCAAGAAAGGGGATGGATAAGACGCAAGCAACTTAGCACAGACTCCCTGGACATGAGTTTGAGCAAACTCCGGGAGATGGTGGAGGACAGAGGAGGCTGATGTGCCACAGTCCGTGGGGTTGCAAAGAGTTGGACGTGACTGAGCGACAACAATAAGCCAGCCCAGAAAAGGCAGGATAATTTCCGATGGCAATGTGTGCTGCCAAGAAACTCGAGCAGGCTGGTGTGGTTTGGAATGCCAGGTGGGAGAGAGGAGGTGGAAGGGGCTACCTCCGGTTGGAGGGATGGGGAGGCCCCCCACCCCGAGGAGGTGACCGGATAGGAGGACACCTTCAGCTCCCTCATCTTCGCCCACCAGCCTGGCTGAGGCCCTGGGGGGCCAGGGCCGCAGTCCTCATCAGACTGGCCTGCATCCGTAGCAGGAATAGGAGGGAGTTCGTCGTTCTGACCCTCCACCACTGCCACCCACCCCCTCCCGGGGTCCCCTATTCTCCCAGGAGACTTCCTCTCCTTCCTCTTCAGGGAAGAAAATTGAGTGTGGGCTGCCTGCTCACTGCCAAGTTGGGAGACCCCTGAGGGGTGCCCTTCAGCCCCCATGACCCATGGGCAAGACCTCCCCAAAGGGCCCCTGCCAAGGGTGGGTCCTGCCAGCCCTTGCCAGCCAGGGGCCTGGGTGAGGCTGGGACCCAGGCTAGGCTTTGGGTTCCCTGCAGGTGGGGTGGCCCAGGGCCTCAGGACTTTCTCAGGAAGCATGGCTGTTCCTTGTCTAATCCACTAGGTTCACACGTGGATGGAGGAACCTCGATGTTCTGATGTCATCCCATCTCAACAGACTCATCCTCCCAGCCCTTGGGCAGACAGGCTTTGCATTTCTTTCTTTCTTTTTTTACTTTTGCCCGTACCACGCAGCCAAAAGGGGCAAACTCTCGGAGTTTGCTCCAACTCACGTCTGTCGAGTTGGTGGTAAGTCACTTGCATATTATCCACCCTCTTTCTTGACAGTAGCTGATATGAAAGTGACAGTGGTGTGTGTGGGGAACTTAGTTCCCCAACCAGGGATCGAACCCTCGTCCCCTGCATTGGAAACGCAGAGTCTTAACCACTGGACCACCAGGAACGTCCCAGCTTTGCCTTTCTCGAGTTGTGAGTTTTTGGGCTGGAAAACCAGGGCACCGAGGTTTCAGCACCAGGGCCTCCCTTGGAGGCTGTTTCCGCTCTGCCTGAGGACTGCAGCGCAGCTGTCACGATCCTTATTGGGATCCAGATCCTTCCTCGGTGCGGGGCTGGAGCACACAGGAGACAGACCCTCGGTCTGGCTCTGCCATGCCCAGGGGAGGTCCATGAGGTCCTCTGACTGTCCATGAGGTCCTGCAGGTGGACACATCCCCAGTCTGAAAGTGTCCTCTTAGCGCCCAAAGCAGAGCCTTCGTTACCCGTTCCTGAGATTTGCTGGGGGATCTCTAAGCCCTTGGCCATCGCCACCCCCTCGTCCCCAGAGTGACTCGTCTCCTGGGAGGGGCGGGTGTGGTGGCCAGTCCTGCACTTGCCCCAGCCCCAGGCCTGGCCGGCCTGCCCTCTGACCCCCAGCCAGGTTGTCCTGGACACAGGCCCCTGGTCACTCCTCTCCCGTCCCTCCTGGAGTCTCACTCACCCTCTGAAACGGTGAGCAGGCCTGGACGTGGGGAGAAGGGGCCTGAGAAATGGGCCTTCTGTGTCCCGGAAGGGAGGTTCCTGGCAAACCCCTTCCTGAAATGACTTGGCGAACAAGGTGCAAGGTGACCTTGAGGGCTTGCTGTGCTGACGGCCCAGCCAGGCCGGGGCTGTGCTCACACTCATGTGAGGGGCTCTTCTCTCCCCATCACCCCGATCCCTTGTCTGCCCCTTTCTCATGTGGGCATCCCGGGAAGATTCCAAGCCCAGGGCAGGGCCCTCGTGGGCCGCCTGGGTCTTCTCCCGTCACATGTCCCCTCTGGAAGGACAGGTCCCCACTGGGACCCAGGGCCGTGGTCCAGTCTTGCAGACGCTGGGTCCACCTCTGGGCCCACACACCTTTCCACAACCCCTTGGTAGTTGGGACCAGCTTTAAACAGGCCTAATCCACCTGTAGAAGTTCCATCTCACGTTAATCTGGAATAATCTTGAACAATGGAAGTTTCCAAGAATTGATGGCAGATAGAAATAGGAACAAGTATGCAGGCTGGGGAGCCAGCATCAGAGAAGCCCCTTTTTTGTTGGGTTTAGAACCAGCCCAGGCAGGTGTGGCACAGCGCAGCATGTTGGGGGTAAGCATTTCAGCAGAGGTAGGCTGATTATGCAGCATTAACTGTTTGGTGAGAGGAGGGACATGGCTTCTGAAACGATGTGAGGTTGATTGTGTCACTCAGCAGAGACACCAGAACTTCAGAATGACACATGCAGGGAGCCCGTGAGCAAATACTGTGCCCATGTCCCCCCCAACACCTAGGCCAGTGGGCGGTGGAAGGGTGGGTTCTGGACCTGCAGGGGCATGGCGGGGTAACTCTTGCCAGCTGGGGGGCCCTGGGCATGTCACTGTCCCTCTCTGGGCCTCTGTGACCTCTGCTGTGTACTGTGGCCTTTGAAATTCTGGGGGCACCTCGAGCCGGCCGGGTGCACAGACACCCTCCGGAGGTGTTGGCCCCTGATCAGTGTGGTCACCCCTGTCATCACTGGTATGTCTTTGACTTATTACTGCTTGTGACCTTGAAGTTTCAACATTAGCTTGATGGGCAGCCCAGAGAAGGAAGCAGCAGGCCGCCAGGAGGCCCGAGAGCGGCCGGGAGTCTGGAGCAGAGGGTGGGGAGGGCAGGTGCTTGTGAGTTACCTGCTGACTCTGGGCAGGTGAGGTAGGAGCAGGTTTGCAGGAGAAACCCACCCATCGAATGTTCTCAAGACAGCCCCGTGAGATCGACACATCTTATCCGTTTTAGAGGCTGTAACTGAGTCTCAGCTCCATGCAGTGGAAACAGAATATGAGCCGTTGTTTTAAATTTTTTAATTATTTTAAATTTTAAAATTTCTGATTATTTTAAATTTTCTGGTTATTGTTGTTCAGCCCCTCAGTCGTGTCTGACTCTCTGCCACCCCACGAACTGCAGCACGCCAGGCTTCCCGTCCTTCACCGTCTCCCAGAGTTTGCTCAAGCTCGTGTCCTTTGAGTCGGTGATACCATCCAACCATCTCATCCCCTGTTGTCCCCTTCTCCTCCTGCCCTCAGTCTTTCCCAACATCAGGGTCTTTTCCAGTGAATCAGCTCTTCGCATTGGGTGGTCAAAGTATTGGAGCTTCAGCTTCAGCATCAGTCCTTCCAATGAATATTAAGGACTGATTTCCTTTAGGATGGACTGGTTGGATCTCCTTGCAGTCCAAGGGACTCTCAAGAGTCTCCTCCAGCACCACAGTTTGAAAGTATAAATTCTTTGGCACTCAGCCTTCTTTATGATCCAGGTCTCAACTTGCTAGTAGCCGCAGTTAAAAAGAAAAAAAGAATAGGTGAAATTAATAGCATCTTTTATTTAACTCAGTGGATCCAAACAGTGTCATTTCAACATGCAGTCAGTAGAGATCAGTCATTGGTAGAGATGTGTGCTCGTTTTCAATATATCGAGTTTCCATGTACAGGACGTGTGTTACGGTTACTACACATCCCAGCGGGACTGGCCACACGTCCAATGCCCGGTGGCTTCTCTCATGTGCACTTGGAAGTGGGCCCCCTGGCCCCCCAGCACTCAGGCCGTGGGGTGCGAGAGCAGGTGTGGACCGGCCCAGGGGCAGAGTGTGGTTCCTGAGCAGTCCTGTCCCTGGAGCTTGGCCGCTTCCTGACCACATTCTTCCTAGGAAATTGCATTTATGGTTCTAGTTTGTGCCCCGCTGTGCAGGGCAGACCTATAGGAAGGTGGGGCCTAGGCTTCAGCAGCCTGGGAACATCAGACAGGGCCCCGCCCACCATGGGAACCTTCTGGGCCCTCAGGCTCCAGGTAGCAACAGCCCTGTGAGCTGATTCCAATCGGCATGCATTGACTGGGTGCCATTTCTGTGCAAGGGCCTGGAGCAGGGGCTTAGGGGCTCAGCACACATAAGATCCCGGCTGCACCTTTAAGGAGCCTGCAGGCTACAGAAGGTTTGGGTGGGAGCAACTCTATCTAGGCAGCCACCTGCAAGCTGGTGAGGTAGTTGTGTCCTCTGGGGGTTTGGGTTCAAGTTCTGGACTCATCTCTTCATTCAGCCACTGCTGACCAAGCTCCTGCTGTGTGTTGGGCCCCTGGAGGCTCCAGGGCTGCAGCAGGAGACGGGGACCCTCCGCCTCAGCCTTCTGGAAGTCATAGCATCAACACTTGATCACGTAGAAACATGGAGACTTTGACTGGCGCTCGTAGCTCTGCCCTCTGTGAAAGTGAAAGTCGCTCAGTCGTGTCTGACTCTTTGTGACCCCATGGACTGTATGGGATTCTCCAGGCCAGGATACTGGAGTGGGTAGCCTTTCCCTTCTCCAGGGGATCTTCCCAACCCAGGGATTGAACCCAGGTCTCCTGCATTGCTGGCGGATTCTTTACCAGCTGAGCCACAAGGGAAGTCCAAGAATACTGGAGTGCATAGCCCATCCCTTCTCCAGCAGATCTTCCTGACCCAGGAATCGAACCGGGGTCTCCTGCATTGCAGGTGGATTCTTTACCAGCTGAGCTGTGAGGGAAGCCCAGCCCTCTGTGCCTTTGTCTTTTTTTCTGGTTAAATAGGATCCGTAGTGGCTGTTATTGGGCTTAAAACAGGACGATGACCACTGTAAGGACCCTGCATGGCACCTGATGCACCCTGGAGTGCTCCAGGAATCCAGCAGTCAGGACCAGGGACGCCTGGTGGGTTTGCCATGATGTGTGCAGGGCTCTCCACTTCTTTGCAGGGGAGCCACGATGCTCCCTGGTGGGCTTAGGCCTGGTACCCAAGCCCCTCCTCAGACCACACCTCTGCTGGAAGGCAGAGCAGAGACAGGGCCCCAAGATGTTCCCTTGACCGGAAACTGACTCGTGTGGCTGGAGCTGTGGTTGGGATGGTGCATGGAGCATTGGGACTTTGTTCTGCATGCCGTCAGGAGCCAAGGACAGTTCTGAACAGACAGTGGCGTTTTGGAGCTGTGTCTGGCTGGGGGTGGGTTTGCAGGGAGCCCCCAGGGCAGACAGAGAAGGATGGTGCCTGTGTATTTAGTGGCCCTCATGGAGATGGGGGCCTGTTGGAGTCCCAGTCATGCAATGTGAACTGCTTTGGGCCTAGGGCCTTTCGGGGAATTCCTTGCCTGGTTCCTCTAGGTCTGAGTGTCCAGGGCCTGGAGGAGACGGGGGAGCCGCTGGCTGAGTTGACCTCTGCAAGGCCACCCTATGAGCGCTTCCTCCTCTTCATTAGGGAAAAAGGAGGGTGACCTAGTGTGTCCTTCGGGAAGCGAACTGAGCCAGAAAGGCCTTCCTTGTCCTCTCAGGAGCTGAGGAGGCCGGAAGCGACCCTCCTGAGCAGTGAGATGATGGGACCTCCTGCCTCAGTTTGGGTCACCTGTCTGGTCAGACTGCTGCCACGCCGTCCCTTCGTGTTGAGACCCGTTTGCCGGAGCCCTGCACCTGTGTGGCCTGAGCCCTACCCTTTGAAACTTGGGTCCACACGCGAGGATAAGACACACTGCTGACTCTTGCCATGTGCAACAGTGTGTGCACCCTGCCTGTGTTCCCGCGCTCCACGGACCAGCAGGGGGCTTGTGTTCATGTAGTCACGTGGTGTCGTGATTACAGTCCCCAAAAGTGAAGATTGCTGTTTTCATTTTGCAGAATGAAAAACCAACATTCAGAGTGGCAGCCAAGCTCACAAGGTTAGGCGTGGCGGGGCTGTGCGGTCCAGGTTCTCGCACTTATCAGGGAGTCAAGGCAGGGCTCGGGGTGCCAGGCCCATTCCATAATCTCAGGTGTCTGTGGTGAGGTCAGGGCCAGAGACTGGAGCTCGGTGTGAGTCTTCCCTCCTCGGCTGTGAAGGGCCTGTGGCGGGACAGCCTGGCCCTGGGCGCTCCGGTCTCTGCTTGAGGACAGTGCAGTGGCCCAGACTCAGGGGTCAGGCAGGGCCCAGTCTTGGGGCGGCAGCTGGGATCTCACATGACATCTTGAGGGAAGCCTGACCTGGTCCCTGCTGTGCCAGCTGTTAGAGCTGTCTAGACGGTCTAAGGTGACAGTTGTCACCATCCTAGAAGTAGGCTAAAATTGGAATATCACGGAAATCTGAAACTTCAGGTCGAAGTCATGACACTGAGCAAGTGCCTAAGTGGGGACACTAATGGTGGCCTTGATGAAGCCCATGGACCTGCACGAGGAGCCCCAGGCTTTTTTTTCTTTTTGGCTGCACTGCCTGGCATGTGGGATCTTAGTTCCCTGGCCAGGGATCGAACCTGCATCCTCTGCATTGGAAGTGTGGTGTGCTAACCACAGGGAAGTCCCAGCCCTAGGCTTCTGAAGAAGTACCTAAGGCTTAGTATGAGAGGCTGGTGTGGGGGAAAAAGACAGCCCCCCCCTCTCCCTGGACCTTCCCGACTGCCAGGGCCCTCGAGCTACCCCGCAGTGCAGGCTGGTGCCTGTGAGACTCATCCAAAGCCAGCCAGTGGGGAGGAGGGAAGACGCGGGTAGAGTCGGTCCTTGCCCCGCGTCTCAGGATTCTCTGCGGGGCCCCTGTGGAGGCCGGGCCTTCAGGGTAGGGGACCTCCCCTTTGTCCCCAGTCTGCCCGGGTTTCTCTTCTTCCTTGTGGTTATGGATGGGACAGAGGGCGGTTGTGAGCCCCTCTCCGCCTGGGCCTCCCTGACCCTCAGTCTTTGACCCTGTGCCAGGGGGTTCTGCAGGGACCACCCTTGTCCCAGAGTGGAACCTCAGGGGATCGGAGGCCCAGTGTCTGTTGAGTCCTGTGTGGGATGTGACTTAATGGTTTATAATAATAGATTTGCTATTCTAACTAGCACTCCGCAGAGAGCACCCCTGGGATGCTGAGGGTTCAGTGGTGCCCCGCAGTTAACGGCCAGTGCTTCCAGGAGTGCTAGCAGCCTTCATCTCCAACCGTGTAGACTCGGGTCAGCAAACTCCTGTTACCCACTTTTGCAAATTGAGTTTGAACGGTGCACAGCCATGCCCGTGGCCTGTGGCTGCTTTCATGTCACAAAAGAGACCACGTGGTTCTCAAAGCCAGCAGGATTCACTGTGTGTCTCTCGCAGAGACTATGAGCAGCCCCTAACGGAGATGACCCCATGCCTCAGTTTCCCCATTTGGAAAGCTCCACTGGCATTTCTTTGGCAGCTTCTCATGAGAGTGGGTTCCCCAGGAGGGCCTGGTGTCGTGATCGCGGCCGTCAGGAATGTGAGGGGTGATGTCAGGCGATCCGCCCCGACTGTCTCAGGCCCTGCTGGCTACAGACTTGGCCCCTCCACTGGGGATCCCCTGCTGGCCCAGCAGTTAGGACTCTGCACTTCTACTGCTAGAGTCCAGGTTCCATCCCTTGATGGAGAGCTAAGATCCCAAAAGCCACACATGGCTGAAAACACACACACACAACAAAAAACAAGGAGGTGCTTGCAAGGGAGCTGGTTGCTCCTGTCTTACCAGGGCTCTGGTGTCAGGATGAGCCATTCAGTATCTCAGTGCACAAAAGCGTGATACCTTTTTAAGAAAATGAAAAACCGCCTCCTGTCAGCAGCGGCCTGGCTCTGGAGGCGCTGGCTGGGTTGCTGGTCCAGGCCCCCGTGCTCCCATCTCCTCTCCTCCAGGCCACCCTCCTGTCTCTGCCGCCACTCTTGCTTGGAGAGCCTGCGGCCGCGGGGAGGCTGGTTCACTTCCTCCTGCTTTCATCCCCTCCCCCGGCTCTATTCTCATCATCCCTCGAAGAATTTCGGGTGAGGCCGTTCTGCCCAGGCTGGTAGGACGCAACTCAAGATGCAAGGGGTTTTCGTCACTCAGGACAAACCCCTGGAATGTTTGCACTGGCTGGGGACGCAGCAGCCTCCCCGCTGCCAGAGGTGTCCTGTCCCTGAGGCAGATAACCAGCTGGGAAGTTGCTAAAGGATATTAGCTCTGTGGCAACAGAACTTGGCCCAGCGAGGTGGGTCTGGAACAGCATTGTGAAAATAAGGGCGGGAAGGCTGGCTCTGACATTTAAGGGCCTCAGATGGCCGCGGTTTCCATCCTCCTGCCCCCTCCCCCCCACCACCACAAGCTCAGTCAACAGAGGCCGGCCTGTCCCAGGGCCGCCCCGCGCCTGAGAAATCTGAAGGCGGCCCTCGGAGCCAAGAGGCTGCGGCCGGGGCTGGAGCGCCTTCGGGGACCGGGAATGTGGTCGGAAAGTTCTTAGCACGACCAAGAGCCACTTCCACCACCGCGGCGGCTGGCGTCGGCCCTGCTGTGAAGCCAGCCGGCCGCGAGCAGATGGGGAGAGGGTTTCGGCGTAGGCGCGCGTCTCCCTGAAGAAGCCGCTCCCTGCAGGTCCCCTCATCCCCCAGTTTGTCCGCAGAGGGTACCGTGCAGTTTGCAGTCCGCCATATCTATGATCGAGAAGCAAGAAGACTGGGGTCGGGGTGGAGTGGGGCTCACGGTTTTTCCCAGGAATTGAGCTTCCCAGACTACAAATTCTGTGAACCTCAGCCCCCTGAGCTGAGCTGCTACTGCATCCGGGATGCTGGGGCACGGTATGTGTGTGGCCAGCAAGTGTAGCCCCCGCCCGGGAGAGACAGACACGTCCGCAGTTAGCCGGCACAAGGCATCTGCTAAACTGAGGTCCCAGGAGCATCCCAGGCTCCTCCTGGGAAGCGCTGGGTGGCAGTAAAGAAATGACTCCATCAGCCTCGCTGTGGGCTGGGCGCCACTCTGGATGCTATGTAAGAGCTCCCTCCCTGCTCATGCCAGCCCGGGATGCTCTTAGCATCACGTCCGGTACTGCCAGGGACCCAGGAACAGAGACCCGAGGAGTGACTTGCCCCAGTCCACGGAGCCAGCCCCCGCCCTCGGCAGGTGTGGGGTTTGAACCCAGGTGGTTTTGTGGAGAGCGTGTGCTGCTAGTGTGCAGCCCAACTCGGGAGGTGCAGGGAGGGGTCCAAAGGCTGGAGGTTTTCTAGGCAGAGCCAAGCAGCGGGGCGTGGAAGGGGAGGAATGCAGCTCTGGAGTCCTGCCACGGGCGGCCCGTGCCCTCGCCTCCCTGCCCCACAGCCTCCCAGGAGCGCATGCGAGCACCTTCGTGCTCGTCTCCTGGGTGGGCCCAAGTGGTCTCTTGTCCTGCCAGGCTTGTGCAGGAGGTTTTCTGAGGTCCAGCACTGTCGAACAGGTCTCAGGACTGGGAGCTTCTTCCATCCTGAGCTTGTATCTCCAGGAGGTAGAGGAAGCAGTCGTGTGGAGCCAACCCCTGTGGCCTTGAGAAGCACCATTACTGTGTGATCAGGGCTGGACACAAGGAGTGGGCAGGAGGGGACCCGCTGACATCTCCTCTGGGGTCAGTGCTCTGGGACCCTAGCAGAGTGACCCTTGGTTCTGGTCCTGAGCCTTCCTGGGGTGGCACGTTGTCAGGCAGCGCAGAAGATGACCAGGCCTCCCTGCTGGCCCAGTAGGAACCGCCATCTCCAAACATAGTGTTTTCTCTTGCCGACCTGCCCGTCTCCCTTGCCCTCTCTGTGGGTGAGGGTGGTCACTGACCTGGTTCTTCTCAGGCACCTCCAGAGTGCCCACCTAGTCCTGTGGTCTTGAGATTAGTGATTAGAACAGTAGCTGCTTTCAGTGGCCAGGCAGAAAAAGGGGCAGGTGGGAAAGAGCCCTAAAGTCTGCCAGAGAGCCGTGGAGCAGGCTGGCTGTGAGCGAGGCCTTTGGAAGCAGACAGAGCTGGGTGTGGGTCTGGCTGTGGGACCCTGAGCCTCGGTCTCCTCGTCTGTGAAATGGGTGTGGTAACAGGGAGCTCAACGAGATGATGTCTGTCTTGCACTGAGGATGCAGTGGTGCGAAACACTCAGTTCATGTCAGTTAGCAATGTTCCTGTTGGAACGGGGGCAAACAGTTGTATATCCACCCAAGTAATTTTTCCAGATTCGTTATTGTTTCTTCTGGCTACAGAGTTGATGCGTGTATATATGTATGCCGAGTCATGTCAGTCGTGTCCGACTCTGTGCAACCCTACAGACTGTAGCCCACCAGGCTCCCCCATCCATGGGATTCTCCAGGCAAGAATACTGGAGTGGATTGCCATGCCCCCTCCTCCAGAAGATCTTCCCAACCCAGGGATCAAACCCGCGTCTCTAGTTAATATATACATGTAAAAAAAATTTGCAAGTTGAGAAGGTAAAAAAAAAATTACAGTTTAGAAATGTAAACATACAGAAAGTGAAATTCCTCCAACATCTACATGCAGAGATACGATCTTTGAGTGTCGGGTGTAGATCCTTGCAGCCCTTTTTCTAAACAGCCGTAACACTGAGTGGAGACCCACGAGGCCCCTTCCGGTCCAGGTGTCCATTGATTCCACTGGTTCGCACATTCTGCATGTGCCGTGATGACACGAAGTGCGAATGTGTTCCTTTAAAAGAGAAGTAAAAGGAATAGTACTTACTGAAACAAAATCCACGCGCCTAGTACTGGTTTTTTACTCTATCCAGTAAAAAGCAGACATGGTTTCAAAAGGAAAACTGACCACAAAGTTCTTGGCCCTGGGCAAAACAGAACTGAATTCTTCCTAGGGCTGTGTGATCCAAGCCCTGTGACCAGCGTGTTGATTGTCTCGTACCACACGTCAGTGGTGATGCTGTTCTCCATCTAACATTGCTGAACGCTCTCCACGCTCTCGGACACCATGCCTCGTGTGATTTAATCAGCTCCGTTGTCCATTCCGGGGGCCCACTGTCTTGGCTGCCCCGAATGCAGCGTGGCCAGCTGGTTTCCAGCCTGTCCAAGCCCAGGAGTCGCTTCCAACGTCAGCCCCGCACCACGGACTTGGAGCCGGCCTGCCGACGGGGCAGGGCCCTGCTGTTGTTTTGGTCTTGCTCCTCGTGAATAGTTTGCACATGAGCCCAGGGAGCTGGTTTGGCTGTGTAACATCGTCTAAGTGAACCATTCCATTCTGGGGCTGCGGTGCCCAGGTACGCCCGTGCCGCAGCCGTGCTCCCAGCACCCCCCCGCACCACCACGCTCATTTGGGACACACTTCTTCGTGGGGCCTCTGGTGCATCTTCCATGCCGGCCCTGCAAGGTCGGGGCGTGCATTTGATGTGTGAAAACCCCAAAGCGCCGCCTCCCTCGTGTCTGTGTCTCCCCACCCTCGCCTCCACCCAGGGCAGAAGCTGGCCCCCTCCTCCTGGGTTGGTTTTGCTCCCCGTGTAGGACCCACGTTCAAGGGGATCTCTGTCACCATCTGTCGGTCCAACTCCTCTCTCCGGGGACCTGCTGTGTTCAGGGCACTGTGCCGGTGCTGCGGAGCTGGAGAAGCAGAAGCAGGACCCCCGTTCCCTTCAGACGGATCCCATGCATTCTGGGCCTGCTGCTGTGTGCTGTGCACCTACTGTGCGCCGGCACTGCTTATGTGGGCAGATGGTCAGCAGGAGCAGAGAGACCACGTCAGAGCCAGTGCTCAAGCCCGGAAGCCTGGGTAGCAGGGCAGAGAGGGCTGGGCAGAGAAGCAGGACGTTGCAGGGTTGGGGGTGGCACGAGTGACCGCCCCCCTTCCTGAGGCTCGCTGTGCTGGCAAGAGCTGTGGGGGGTGGAGCCCAGGGGCAGGGGCAGGCACTCACGCCTGGCCCAGCCCCAGCTCTGCCAACCAGGCAGTGCCCTAGAGGGTGGTGGCTCATCTCCTGGAGTGGCTGTCTCCCCGAATCCCCTGCTAGGCTTCTCGCCACTCCCCTTTCCCCAGCACCTCTGTCCTGTACGGGCCTCGAAGTGCCCGGGGATAGAATGTCTCGGTGGGGAAAGCTGTCCAGTTTTCCTAAAAAGCTGCCCCTGGTTTTCCTATAGACGTCCAAGGCGGGCTGTGACTCTGGGGTTCCTTAGCAGCCCAGCCAGTCTTGGCGCAAACCCTGAACTCACATGGAAACACCCTGCTTCAGAATGGGCTGCCTACTGTGTGGGAGGGGGCGTCGCCTGGGGTGGTCCTGGCTTGTGGCTGGGAGATGGGGGCTGAATGTGTCCTTGAGCTGCTCCTAGCCCTGTCAACCTACACGTGGCAGGACACGGGGACCGGTCTGGCTGGGAGTGTCATACGTGGCGGTGAAGTTATGAATGGGCCACTGGACCAAGGGCAGGGGAAGCAGTCCCGGGCCCCAGAGCTCATCTTCTGTGTCACCGTCAGCGACCAAAAGCCTTCCCAAAAAGCTGAGACTGCTGTGCATCTTGGGCTTCTGTAACCTGGGCGTCTGGGGACCTGTGGTTCGTGTCAGCCTTGACTGTTGTCAGACACATCTCTGTGCCCCTTCCTGTCTGTCTGACTTTTAAGAGCAGCCAGGATGACCCTGGTGTGAATCCACTCGCAGGGCTCCTCAGGACAAACATGGGTAGGTGGGTGGGCACAGCGGGCTGCCCTCTGGAGCGGCTGGCCAGCAGACCCAGGATTCAGAGCGGACAGCATCATGTCAGAGCCGCAGGGAGACTGAGTCACCTGTGGCCCCAGCCACAATGCATGCTCCGCCGGCCCTGACCCTGCCGGTAACCGGGGGCCACGGGTTCTTGCCGCCCTTTGCAGGCTGGAAAGGAGACCGCTCCTGCACATGGCAGGACGTGGGCTTTCTCCCCCAGCACGTGCGTCACGTGGGGCGGAAGGGGCTCTCGGGGCAGATGAATCAGAGTCTGCCTTCCAGTAACTCACTACTGTTTGTTCTGCTCCAAGTGGAAAATGCACTCTCACCGCTGTGTTGCCCTGGCCGCCATCCCCACGCCCTTCCCCAGGGACCAGGAGCCTGTCTGTGGGAGCGCCCCTTCCTTCCCACCAATCCCTGCAAGGCCGCGGACCAGACACGCCCCTTTCTCCTCGGAGACCCAGCGCCCCTGCGGTCCTTTGGTGGTTCCGCTGTGGAGAGCACATCACTGCCAAGACCCAGGGCTTGGGAGGGCCGGGTACCCCAAGGCCTCAGGTCCCTTCCTTCCAAGATCTTTCTCTGAGCACCTTAGCACTGGGTGCTAGGCACAGTGTCTAGCTCCGAGCGTGTTTTTATCTTTGAATGCTTCGTAAATATTTGCTTTGGTCATGATAATGAGCCTTTTGCTTTAGGATCCACACCCCAGAGTTTCCCTTCTTTCCAAATAAGGGAGATGTGGCTAGTGCCTGGGGTCCCAGGGGTTCTTTAGTGGCTCTGAGCACCCATCTCTCCCAAGTCCACAAGGTGACCCGGCAGGCTTCGCTCTGGGATGGGTATTGACGGGAACAGTTAGGAGAGCCTGCCAGGTGGAACCCAGCCCCTGCGGTTCACCAGCCGAGCCTCAGGCCCCACTGCTGGTCAGTGCCAAAAACGCAAGCCGGAGGATCCACCCGGCACCGGCCCTGACCAGATGACGGGCGTTCCAGACCTGCCTGCTGTGATCCCCTCCCACCCGCCCAGCCCTTGAGAGCCAGACCGCACCTTCCTACGTGTCTCACCTGTTTCCTCCCCGTGGGTCCCTCTGCGGTGGGCTCTGCTTGTTCCGCTGAGGGGTAGGGAAAGTGAGGCTCGGGTGGTGGGCCTACCCACGGCCACATGGGGGGAGGGGGTGCCCAGGTCCCCTTGGCTGCCGTCTGATGCTGCCACCCCAGTGTCCCCTGACCTAAAACCCATCCCCACCTTGGCTATTGGCCGAGCCGCTCGCGAGTAGACCACTGCTGTGGCTCAGATGGTAAAAGAATCCACCTGCAAGGCAGGAGACCTGGGTTCGATCCCTGGGTGGGGAAGATCCCCTGGAGAAGGGAATGGCAACCCACTCCAGTATTCTTGCCTGGAGAATCCCACAGACAGAGGAGCCTGGTGGGCTACAGTCATGGGGTCGCACCGAGCCGGATACGACTGAGCGACCAGCACCTGAAAGTAGCGGGCAGGGAGGGAGGCCTGGCTGTGGCGATCCTGGCAGCGCCCAGCCGGTTTTGGCTCCATTGATGCCCCTGTTCAGTCGGCCTCGGGGCCTTCTTGCAGCCCCAGCCTTCCTGGCATAGAGGAAGCCTGCCTTCCCAGCTATAGGCCTGCTCTTCCTGAAATCTGGAAGACATCCTTTCCTGGCCTTGAGCATGGGTCTTCATCAGAGAAACTCATCAAAACCTGTGTGAGCCGGAAGAGGCCTCTGCTCCCAAAGCGGGCATAGCAATCATCAACCTAGGTAGTTTCTAGGAGCAAAACAGGACAGTGTGCGTGGGGCATTTGAGGTGCAGACAGGCAGCCCCTGAGGCTCTTTCTAGCTGAGTTCTCTGCAGGGCCCCAGTGGAAGCAGTTGGAAAGTGCCATCCTGGCCTCATTCGTGGGCCTGTGGCAGCGGGTCCCCCCAGGAAGGACGAGCCCTGTCATCCACAGTCCCTTGGAAGCACCGGGCTGGGGGAGCCCATGCTCACCCAGGGCATCCATGCCTGTGTGTGGGCCTTTGAGGGCTGGAAGGAGATGGGAGGGGCCCGGGGATTCGCCCCACGAGTCTCAGCTGGGAAGGGCATGACTCCTTTCAGAGCTGCAACCCCGCCAGACTCCCGCTGTTCCCCGCACGGAAGGACTCGGGTCCCCAAATTGGGAACCAGAGGGGCCAGGGAGACGCTGCTGCTTCAGCCCTGCACCCTGGTCCTTCCTCGTGGCCGCGTGGACACACAGCACTCTTCCCCACAGCCCCGGACTCCTGGACCCCAGACCTCACCCCCACCTTCAATTCCGTGACTCTGTGGGCAAAGCCACTGAGGCCCCGGGGAAGGGAGCGACTGTTGCCACGGTCACCCAGCAGCTCATCACCAGGGCTGAGAGGCTGGGACCGGAGCCCACGGCAGAGAGGCACCCTGGGATGTGCCCTCCGTCGCCCTGGGCAGGATATGGATGTGCCGTGCCAGTGGCACACCCCCAAGCCCATGTTGTGGCTCAGACCTGCTGAGTAGAAACATCTTGGGAAACTGACGCTCTCCCCTGACGCTCTCAGGGACAAACTGGGCAAGTCTTGGGACCTCGATGGGAGAGAGGGTTGCAAGTGAAGGACTTAGAGAAAAATTGTTCAACCTTATAAAGAGTTCTCGGAGAAAGCAATGGCACCCCACTCCAGTCCTCTTGCCTGGAAAATCCCATGGACAGAGGAACCTGGTAGGCAGTGGTCCATGGTGTCGCTAAGAGTTGGACATGACTGAGCGACTTCACTTTCACTTTTCACTTTCATGCATTGGAGAAGGAAATGGCAACCCACTCCAGTGTTCTTGCCTGGAGAATCCCAGGGACAGAAGAGCCTGGTGGGCTGCCGTCTATGGGGTCTCACAGAGTTGGACACGACTGATGCGACTTAGCAGCAGCAGCAGAAAGAATTCTCATTCTTGTTGTACTTTGAGTCCAGATTGTGCTGGGTTTGAATTCCCTTGGGAGAGGGATCCTGGCGGGGTCGGGCGGGGACCTGCCTTGCCGGGCCTTCAGTCCCTGGAGCTCAGGACAGCACCTGACACATGGTGGGTGCTTCACAGATGAGGAGGAAGAAAGGAACCGGTGAGTGAAGGCCCCCTGGGTTGAGGAATGTTCCCCAGGCTCAGGTCATCCTGATGCAGGGGCTGGCGCAAATGTTCCAGGCTCAGTCGCCAGGGACCGCGTGAGAGTCCAGCGTTGGGGAAGCCAGGGTGCCGTCTGCCAACCTGGGGCCAGAGACCCGTGTCCACGTCAGGGCTCACCAGGGTCTCTGTGGCCTCACTTCTCCAGAGCGGTCGGGCCCCGGGGCAGGAAGTCAGCTGAGTGTCTGCACTGCACTGCCCTGCAGAGGAAGCAAAGGGACTGCTGGCCTGGGATGTCCGCCTGGGAGGCCGGCCGAGGAGGCGGTGAAAAAGTGGTGTCTGGGCCCTGGAGCCCGTCGGGGGGCCTGTGGGTCAGGAGCAAGGCTGGGGTGCAGGCAGAAATACCCCTGCACCTCTGCCTGTGGCTATCCTCCTCAGCTCCAGCCCTGCCTGTCCTGCGCGGCTTGGAGGCCAAAGGAGACCCAGAAGGACCCCAGGCCCAACTGTCAGCGCCAGAGGAAATGGAACACGGGGCTGTGAGCTGGGCTCAGACCTTGACTCCGGGTTGCAGGGTGACCGAGGGCATCAGAGGCTCCTGGCGTGGACTGAAGGCTGGCCTTGATGCCTCTTCCTGTAGTGCAGATGCAGAGCCAGGCCAACAGGGACAAAGGCTTTGCTCGACCTCTCTGCCTCCTTTGCCGCGGCGTTGGCTTTGGGGTTGTTTGAGGTGGGGGTTGGGGGGAGCACTCGGGGAAGGGAGGGGCCTGCCCCCCAGTGCTCCCAGCCCCCAGAAGGCTCCACAGCCCTTCCTTTCCTGGTGCGCTCACTGCCGAGGGTGGGAGAGGGCTTGGGGTCTGGAGCACATAAGATCCCCTCTGGGACGAGTCCACTCCTTTCAGATAAGCCTCCCCCTCTGAAGACACATGCCAGCGGCTAAGGGAGGTTGGCTTGATAGGGAGATGGGGGACTTTTATTCTGGGGAGAGAGGCTGGAAACTGTTCATCAGCAGAGGAAATGGTTTCTCATCTGGACTCCATCCCTCGGGGAGGGATGAGGCAGACGAGGCGCCGTGCCTGTGGAGGTCCGTGGGTGAGTCCTGGCCTCACCGCTCTCTAGCCAGGTGGCCCCTCTGAGCCTTGGATTCTTCAGTTGGCAAAGAGGGTGCATCACTCACCTCATAGGGTTGGTGTGAGGATATCACGCAAGCCGCAGGGTGTAGAGCATCTCACGCATCCAGCCGCACTGTGGACACTCGGGGGACGGTAGGGGCCGTCGGCAGCATCACCATCCTCGTCGTTCCCTTCGTCACCGCTGGTGTCTCCACCATCCGTATCAGCACCACGGCCACCATCCCCTTCATCACCACTCCCGTATCACTGCGGTCATCATCAGCATAGTCTTCATCATCACCGCCTGTCACCTTCTTGTCACCGCCTCTTCACCACCATCCCTGTCTCCATCACCACCTTCAGCATCACCACCATTGCCTTATCACCACCATCATCACTTTCTTCCTCACCGTCTAGCAGGCAGAGTCCAATCAGAGCCCTTAGAAGATTCAGCCTCGTGCCTGGCTCTCTGAATCGTAGTGGAATGTGCTTTTCTTCATCTCTTGGGTACTGCAGTGACCCAGGCTTCTCTCCCTCTTCAAGATGGCTCTTTCACCTTTGGCCCCTTCCCACTGGGAGAAAGTTCTTCCTTGTCGGGAGAGGTTCCAGGGTTAGTTGCTGTCTTCGTAGGACTTACTCTGGGAGCAGGGCAGAGCCTACAGTATCTTAAAATTATCCTGTACTTAATTATATTACTCAGAATAAGATATTCTGGCTCTATTAGGGAGAAAAGTCGTCCGGTGGATAATTATATCATCTGTGCATGTCACCAAGGCATCGTGTTATGACTTGAGCTCTTAATACTGTAAACACCTCATGTGACTAGAGCTCTCCGTGCACATGGAGGGGCAACTAGGCCAGGAGGAGGGGTCTGGGGGTCAGCCCCACCTCTGTCCTTCACTAGGTGCAGAATCCTGCACAAGCAACTGTTTTTTGAGCCACAGGGGTATTTTGGTTTTGTTTTGGTTTGGGGTTTGTTTTTCCTGAAAAACGGGGCTAACACTAGTGTGCTTTGTGGAGGCGTTGTGAGGACCAGAGATGTGCGGCATCGTCTGTGGGACAATTATGCCTCCAGTCCCTGATTGTTCCTTTGGAGCCTGAAGGACTAGGAGGGGTGGGGTGCACACTTCCCAGCACGTGTCAGGACGCACACGGCACCGTGAGACTGTGCTCTGGGGGGCAGCTCCCTGGCACCCAGTCCTGCCACCTTGCAGCTGGGTGCCTCGTGTGGCAGGCGTCCTTCACACGCTGGAGCACACACAGACTCGGGGTTGCTCGGGGAGTTTGTTTAGAACTGGCTTTGTCCACATCTGTGCAGTTGTTGGGAGTTTGGCAAGACCGCCTGCTGTGCAGTGGAGAAAAAAGTCGGCTGACTCACACGGAGGCGGGGCCACTTGCGGGCTGCCTCCTGCTTCCTGCCTCAGCCTTTGTGCCTGGGCCCACGTGCCTGGGCCCACATGCCTGGGCCCACATGCCGGGCAGCACCCTCTCCACCCACCCCCTGACTTGGTTGGTCAGGTGGAGGGTCCAAGGGTGCCGAGCCGGTCCCAGAAACAACTCGCAGGCCTCTGTCCAGGTCGGTGTGCTGGAGTCCACTGAGACAACAGCATCTTCCTCTAGGAAAATGGCATGCAGACTTCTAGTCCCCAGGACTGGTTTCTCTGCTCCCAGCTTTGAGGATGAAGAGATGCAGGCGGTGCTAGTTGGCACCCATAATCCTCTGAGCCTGAAGGGACCTCCGTCTAATCGTGTCTGTGCATCTGGGGGTAAAAGGAGGCCCCAGGGAGGCGAGGCCCTTTGCCCAGGGTCACACAGTGAGCCGGCTGCCCCTCCCCGGACTCTGTCACCAGCCCTGGCCCTTCCCCCCCCTTGGCACCTTCCCCAGCAGGCCTGCAGCTGCTCCTGCACGTTGGCAGGACGGAGCTCTCCTCTCCCGCTGGTTTCCTCCTGCCTCCCTGGCGCCTCCCCGTGCCTCTGCTGTTGTGGCAGGCGCTTCCCACTGCCTCCAGTGACGCGGCACATTCCTCCAGGGCCTGGGGTGCTGTGCTCTCTTCCCAGGGGAGCTTCCCACGATTGCTAATCCCGGCCAGGCCCTCTGAGCGGCCAGAGGAGCCCCAAGCAGGCCAGGCAGGCGCTTGCACCCGCGTTCTGGTGGCGGGACTGCAGGCAAGCTGCTGAGCCTGTCTCCTGAGTCCGCTTGCTCATCTGCTCAGTGAAGACAAGAAGGACATCTCAGGACTTGTTGCTGCAGGGGGGTGTAGGTGCGGCCTCTGCTGCTGCTGTTTCCGTGGGTCCTCCCCTCCCGAGCCTCAGGAAGGCCATCATTCTTGAGGTCTCATGGTCATCCTGCCAGGCGAGCTGACCGGAGACACGTGATTGCCATTTCACAGACAGGGCGATGGAGGCTCTGGGGAGAGAAGGTGATGGGGATGGCTTTATGGCAGGCTAGGTATACAGCTCAGCCAGAACCCAGCAGCCTGGCACTCACCCACCCTCCCCCAGGTACCAGCCCCGCTCCCCGCCTTCCTCTCCTCAGAGACTGTGGGCTCATGGCTTCTGGGCATGCAGGTCTGAGGGCAGCCATGCTCATCCATCCCTCTTATACTTGGGGGGTTCCTGCAGAGGCTTCCAGAGCCTTCTGTATTTTTGCTTCTCGGAAGCTTTGATGCCCCCGGGGCCCCCAGAAAGAGGGCCTTCTCAGGAGGCAGGAAGAGTGCACCGTTTGGCCCGGCAGAGGCAAGCAGTTTTTCAGTATCCGAAGGAGAACCAAGAAGGCAGGAGTCCAGGGGAGGCAGCCGCTCACGGGCACGTTCCGCGAGTTTTCCTGTTGACGCTGCTTTACCCACACCCACTTCCTCTGCAGCCCTCTCCCCGCCCCGATACCCTGCCAGCTGACTGGTGGCCGAGTCCAGCTACCAGCGTGCTCCGTTGTTGGTCTCTCTGGTGGTCTGGGCGCTGGTGGGGAACCCTGATCCCAGCACAGTGCCTTCGGAGTCTGAAAGCTCCTCCTCCATGTCTTTCTGGAAGCCTGAGACCCACGCTTCCTTGACTCATCCCGAGTCTGCCCCTCGATGCCCGCAGCCAGGTGCCCAGGTTCTGCTGTGCCCCGCCTGGGACACTGGGCAGGTACCCTCGGTCCACTGCCATGTGTCCGGGCACACACTCATCCTCTTGTAGCTGGCTCAGGACTCAGAACTCAGGACTCAGTCCCTGGTGGGCTCTCAGCTGGCCACTTTCCCTTCCTTCTCTGGCCTGTTCACCCGAAGGGGCACTCACCCTGTTGACCACCCCCGGCCTCAAAATTGACAAATCGGCCTCCAGCTTGAGACTCTGAGGCACTGGGTTGTCAGGGGTGGGGTTAGGATCAGGAGAAATGGCCAAGGCCCAGGGGTGCTGGGGCAGCTGCGTGGAGGGGGCAGCCAGCTGTGGCTTTCCGCCAGCCATTCATTCCCGTTACCAGGGCTCCGAGTCCCCATTTAAAATAATAAAGTCTAGTCTCTCGGGGAAATGGACATTAAATGAGATGGTATTTCAAAGGTGCTTGGTAGAGCGCCCGGGCCCAGCCAGGTGCTCAGCAAACGCTGGCCCGAGGCCTGGCCCCTTCGCCCCTTGCCAGCCTTGGCCTGTCCCAGCTGATTCCTCAGAGGCCAGGCTGGTCTCCTGCTCTGGTGGGGCCTGATGCTGGCCAGGAGGTAGACTGTGTCACCCTGTCACAGTCCCTGGGGCTGGTTCCCAGGGCCCGGGGCACCTTGGAGCCCACGGACAGAGCCGCACCTTAGACCCGGAGAGAACCGTGTCTGCGCCTTGGCTCTTTGGATCAGTGCTCATCAGAGGCCCCTCTCCCGTGGTGGGGAAGAGACGTGAGCCGTTCTCCCCAGTACCTGCTTCCAGCCTCCCTGTAACCATAGGAGTCCCCTCTATGACGATTCAGAAAGAAGTCAGGTTCACTTGAGGGGAGTGGTGCAGACTGGTTTCCCTGAAGCAGGAGGGGGACGTAGGGGAAAGGGATGCAGAGAGTGACTGTGGCCCACCCTGGCTGGAGGGCAGGGGTGTTGAGTCCCCGTAAACCCCTGTGTCCACGGTGAGCCCAACCTTGTGCCTTCAGCCCTGAGCCCGGCGTCCCAAAGGCCCCGGGCCTATAGTGGAAGGACCGAGGGAGGAGATGGAGGTGGTGGCATGTCAGTGGGAGAGCCCTGGGCTGGGGCAGCTGTGAGTCCTCGGAGACCTCCTCCGTGTGGCTGGAGGACCTGTGTGCTTCCTCGCCTCTCCCGTCAGGCACTGAAGATCTGGGGATGATGTTTGAACCCTGTTTTGGGGGCCAGAGCAGATTTAGGTCATCTGCCTGGAAGCTGAAGCGGGAATCATCTTTAAGGCGCCGAGCGGATGCCTCAGAGTAAGAAAGCCAAGCGTCCAAAACAGGGAGAGGTGCCGTGCTTCCCTAGCGCGGCGTGTCCCAGCTCTGGCTGCGTCATCTCTGGGACTGGATGGTTCTCTCGTGGAGGGAAGGGGCTGTCCTACGCTGGAGAAGCTCTGTCTCTGCCCCACAGGTGCCCGCAGTCTCCCCCCTTCCCTCCGCTCCAGTTGTGACAGTCACCTGGAGGTGACATTGTTCAGGTGAGGCTGCCGACTGCAGTGAAAGAAAAGACCTTGACCTCCCAGGTGGCTGCAGCCCTGGGGGCCCTGGTACACGTTCTAGCTGTGGCCGGGAAATCTGATCCTCTGAACTGGGCAGCGGCAGAGGAGAGGTGCCTTCCCGGTGCCCACTCAGCTCAGGTGCCCTGCAGGGCGGGTGCGGCTGGGTGGCGGGCGTCTGGTTACCGGAAGACACAGGCAGCGCAGGCCTACCCTCCCCGCCGCCCCTGCCCCCAGGATGGGCTTGTCCATTTGTTTTCTCTGTCCCCGGGGAGATGGCCCAGGAGCTGCGAAGGACAGTGACCCTGTCTGATGGCTTCTTGGCCCACGTCTCCTGCTGGCTCCTGGGCGATGCCGGGGTCTCTCCACTCCCCCCCGCCCCCCAATCCCCTCCAGGGAGGCCAGGCAAACGGGCACTTGGCCAGACAGCCGCCCGCAGTGTGCGTCGCTGCTTTTCATCAGAAAAGGCGCCTGAGTCCCCTGCCAAAACCTGAGCCATTTTGCCCATTAATCAGGATTTCAAAATTCTCGGGGAGATCTTAGCAACTGCCTGGCACAAGCCCGACTCGATTTACCATCACCTGTCTGCCCTCGGAGCTGGCCCCGTCCACTGCCGCACCAGGGCCACCCCTGGCCCCAAGCCTTTGGGTTAGAATTAATGTTACTTTTATGCTAATTAACAGTGTACCTTTTTTTTTTTTAACTTGAAAGAGAAAAAGGAAGCCAACTGGTGTCCCAGATATCCCCAGATATCTCCAGGTTGAGGCCTGGAGAGGTGAGGCCACCCAGTCCATGTGCGTGGAGGCCTCCGGGAGCCCGGGGCTGGCCCAGCCGCCTCTTCTTGCACTGAGGGCTCCGCTTGGCTCCTTGCAAGGCCACCCTAGGGCTTCCCTGGTGAGACCGGGCCTCCTCCTTGTTCTGGGACTGTCCCCGAGGGCTGACTTCTGCACGCAGATCCCTGCCACCCCCCACAGCTCCTCTCCTTTTCATTCAGGCAAGAGTGTGAGGGGCCGGCCCCGTGGGTTCTGGAAACGGTGGGAGCCACCCTCGCCCTTCTGGGGACGGATGCTCCGGGCGTGTTGGGTCCTCAGCTGAGGGGCTGCACACTGCATGCCCTCTGTCTCCCAGCCCCTCAACCAGAGGCAGCTCTGGCTAGAAAGGCCGGCCAGACTGCCCTCCTCAGCGCACCCCCCCACCCCCCGCCACCATTCCCATCACTGCTGCTTGCCCTCTTAGGTCACCTTCTCAGGCCTTAGGGGTCTCTCCAGGTGCCCCCTCCCACCCCCACCCCCATCTGGGAAACTGCACCTCCTCCGAGTATCCCTGGGAGGTCGCCCCTGGCCTCCGTCTGTGCCAAAAACCTCTGAGCGGGGCCTCTCTGAGACGTTCCTGGCGGGGAGGACCTCACTCAGCCGCCCGGATACCCGGGTAATTTGGAGAAGGGTTGCTGAATGCCACGCAGGTCAGCTGGAATTAACGCGCATTTCGTTGAGCGAACAGACTTGCCACCCACATCTTCCTCCACTGCTGGGCTGGGAGCTGTCCTGGAACTCTCAAGGGCACTGGAAAGGGAGGGAGGGGAGCAGGGAGGACCCCCTGCCCTACTTCTGGGGGTTCTGATCTTGCTCTCATGGAGCCAGAGCTCCCTGGTTTGCTGGCGGAACTTCCGAGGGGGTGGTGGTGGGCACTTGGTCGTGCGTGGTTAGTGGTCACAGGGCTGGCTGTCCCCAGGGGCCCCCCGCTGTGCTAGCCCCGAAGCTCTGCAGGGTGGCCTTCATTGTCACTGCTTTCAGCTGAAACAGGCCCAGGGGCAGAGAGGCCAGGCCTCAGATAAACAGCTAGAAGGTGACTAAACCCAGGTCCCTTCTTCCCCTGACGATAGCTGTCTCCATGTCAGTGATCCCAGGCCGGCCAGCTTGCAGGCATCGGGCGTGAATTTACCCCCGAGCAGAGCTGTGCAAGCTGTAGGCCAGCTCAGTCCCACCCACACCAGGTTCGACCCGTCTTCCTGAGCAGATTGGGGCTGGGGGGTTGGGGGTGGTCTCCGGTACATATAGGGAATGCTGGAATGTTCCACAGACCCCAGGGGCCAGGCTCTTCTGGGGGCTGGTGTCCAGGTGGGCCCTACTCCTTCCAGAGGCCCTCTGCCCCTGAGGATGGGGTGATGGTCTGAAGGGGACCCGTCGTCGCAGACTGCCAGCCGCGCCCGGAAGAGTCCAGCATTCACAGTTAGGCCTTGTCTTCCGAGGCCTCACTCCGCCCCAGGAGCAGCCTGGGAGGGACTCTGCTTTTAATTAGCCTAGTTTGGGAATGGCAGCTCTCAAGCCCTGGGAGGCGAATGCAGCCGCCTCGCTTTTGGAACCTGCTGCCAGTGGACACAGTTGTAGCTACAGGAATGAAAACGAGGAAGAGAAAGGCCCATGGGCTTGCGTTTTTAATTGGCACCCCCCTTCACGGCCCCGCGCCTGCTCGCCAGCCCCTCCTGGGGCTGTTTGGGCGGCCTGGCCCGGCCTTCGAGTGATGGAGCCTTTCACAGCTTCAGACTGGTTTAAGTGGCCCCGTGTGGGTTCCTGCAGCCCTCGCTGAAAGAGCATGGCACGATCGCCACACTGATAAACCCTGGGAAATTGATCGGCCACCTGCAAGCAGTGAATAGCGATCACCACCGGGAGCCCCGCAAGGCGGCCAGGCTGCCTATGGCCCCAGGGTCCTGCTGGAGAGAAAGGATATTTCTAAAGCTGCAATTATTATTTCCCCCCCCCCCCCCCCCCCGAATCACTTGGAAGTTGCTCTCCTGTTTTGAGCTGGGAGAGCGGGGCGCTGGGTTCTGTGCTTCTCGAGCGCTTGACTGCTGGTGGCTCTTCTCCCTCTCGAGGAAGCACAGCTTTCTTTCTCATCAGCCATCAAGGAAGGGACTTTTTTGCTTGTGTTTTGTGTGTGTCTTTCTGTCGTTTTTCTTTCTCTGAGATCATCTCAAGCTAACAGTGAGGGGAAAAAAAGGCATATGTGAGCGATTCCGCCTCGACAGGACCCACAATACCTTCAGGAATGTCCATTTTTCTTGCTTTCACAAAAACACTATGAGGTCTCACTTCGAGGGGACAATGGTGGAGATTAAAGCGGGAGGCAGCGGGAGGGCAAAGGGAAAAGTAAAAAGGCAGTTGGGCCGCCGCTAGGGGACTTTGTGCTGCAGTTGAGGAGGTTTATTCTGGATCCCCCGCACCCTGCCGGGACAGTTTGGAGGGGAGGGGGCAGAATTCTTAGCTCTTATTTAGTTTTGCAGTGAGGCCCCTGTTTTAAGCGCAAAAGAGAAAGAAGGCCGCCCTGGTCCCAGGTTTTCTGTGAGCATACGTTGTGTGTGTGTCTGTGGGGCTGCTCATCTACAGAGCTTCGGGGCCCATGTCCCCTTGCGGGCTTGGTAACCACAGGGCATTGGCCTGGTGGCCGTTATGCAGTGGGGGAGGCCCACGAGCCTCTGTTGGGCTGCCAGGGGGGCCCCCACCCCAGGCCAGTTCTCCTACAGAGAGGACGTGCCAGGCTTTAGGAGGTGGCATCTAGGGCCGTCTGGGCTCTGCCGGGCAGCCCTTCTGTCAAGGCAGAATCTTTTTGGCCCCTCCAGCCCCCCTCAAAGCTGGCCTGCTTTTGCCTCAATGGCCAGGAGTGGCGTTGGCATGAGGGGGGACCCGTCCCCATGTGTTCCCACATATGCAGTTCTGACTCTCACTCCTTCTCGTCTGGAGCGCCCCTGGCCTGCTTGCCTGGCAGATTGTGAATGAGCCCAGGCAGGGTCAGTGTCCTCAAGACGGAGAAGAATGACTGCTCTGTGCCCTGAGCCCACCCAGCACTACCCCCGGCTGCAGCTGTCATGACCTACTGGTAGGGCCCCCCGAGGTCGTTTTCCCTCCTGGTGTGCAGGGCGCTGTGTGTATGCACTTGAGCACGTTGCACACACGTGTGCAGCCTGCACATGCCTATGCCGTTTTGTCGAGAGAGCAGCCTGAGGCTCCCCATCACTGGGTGACCTCAGCAGGCTTCTCAGGCCTCAGTTTCTTCCTCTGTGGCCTGGGAGCCCTAACACTTGCCTGCTGGGGATTCTGGCGAAACAAGGCAGGTGCCCAGGTCAGGGGTATATGTTATCGGCTGTCGTTTAGGTAATATGTATCCCAGGTGGCGCTCATGGTGAAGAATCCACCTGCCAGTGCAGGAAACCAAGGAGATGCATGTTCGATCCCTGGGTCAGGACGATCCCCTGGAGAAGGAAATGGCAACCCACTCCTGTATTCTGGCCTGGAAAATCCCATGGACAGAGGAGCCTGGTGGGCTACAGTCCATGGGGTCTCAAAGAGTCAGACACACACTTTGCTAATAAGACCCGCCCATCTGCTTGAAAGACAGAGGGAGGAGAAGGGGCCCTCTTCCTGGGTCCACAGGGCAGGGATTCAGCCTGCCGGTGGCCAGCCAGCCCCAGGGCTGCTTTTCTTTGAAGGGCCTGGGGACGTCTCCTGTGGGGATTTGAGAACTTCCTCTCCCAAGGCTCCCCTTTCTGAGAGAACTCAGGCTTCAGTTGATGACCCACAGCGTCTGGCAGCTCCTTTTGGCAGTAGCCACTTGCAGATGGAAAGTTAGGGACTTCCCCATGGGTTCTGTGCTTTTTCCAAGTCATCAGACACTTTTACAAGAGAGAAGTAGGCTCATTTCCTGACTTGGGCTCAGCCGGTGGTGATCTTAAGCTCGAGGCTGGGGCCCAGACCCGGAAGCTGAGGTCTCCTTTGCCCCTCTCTCCCATCTGGCTCTGGGCCTGGCCCCACGTGGGGTCAGCCTGGGCATACCCTCCCTCTCGCCCCTGGCAGGTACTTGGAGGGCACCTCACCTCCCATCGGGGCTCCGTCACAGCTCACTTCAGCTGTCTGGACCAGGACAGACGCAGAGAGGTTCGAGTCCCATTGACTCCGTGATCATCAGTCATTGTTGGCATTGTAGCAGCTTGGAGTGATTGCAAGATGGCGGAGCTGTGTGTGTCTGTGTGTGCGGTGTGCGCACACATGCAGGTGCACGAATTTATATCTAAAGGGGAGAAGCGAGCGAGGGCCGAGCTGGGACCCTCAAAAGATGCCAGGTGCTGTGTGCACCCAGGCATTGTCTCGGCACTGACTGGTTCCCCCTGTTTCGTCCTCCTTGGTGCTGCCAGCATTTCCCCTGACGCGTCATTCATCACCGGGGCTGACTCCAGGGAAGAGTAACATGCTCACGGCCTTTGCCCTCTCTCCCATCTGGCTCTGGGCCTGGCCCCACGTGGGGTCAGCCTGGGCATACCCTGCCTCTCCCCACTGGCGGGGCTGCTGCCCCGATGGCGTCTGCCCCGTGGAGACCCCAGTCCCTTTCCTGCTGTCTCCTTCCTGCACTCAGGCCTGTGGCCCCAGAGTCAGATGCCAGGGGTTCAGATCCTCCCCACTTGCTCCCTGGGTGGCCTTGGCAATTCCCGAGCCTCCAGGGACAATCGAACCCCCATCTGCATGTCGGGGTTCGTGCAGTGGGACAGCCCTGAGAAGCTCAGGGAACAGGCTTAGTGGACATTCGTCCTGCATCCGTCAGAGGCTACACAGCTGCTCGGACATGAGAATGCACCCCCAGAGATGCCCTGACTCTGTTGCTGGGACAAGGCAGGATTCCAGGGACGACGGGTGGAATTTACGGTAGCTCAGCCTTGTGGGTTGACTTTCTTTATGTGAAGGAACGCCTGGATTGGAGAGTGATTTAGGGCTGCTCCAAACCTTGCACATTCCTCGGGGGGCCATCCCGGAGCCCTCGTGGTCATAAGGGTCTTCGGCTGTCGTGGTTGGGAATCTTTACCAAGACTTGCCGGGGGTGCCTGTGGGGTAGAAATCGGGGTGGGTTTCCACTGCCGATTCAGGTATTTCTGGCGGCCGTGAGGTGCAGGGGTGATGGGTAAGGGTGCAGACAGAGCTGGGGCTGAACCTGGCCCAGCATGGGTCCCCTGGATCTCTCCACCTGTGCATGGAGGCGCTGGCCGAGCCGCCTCTTGGGGTTAGATGCTGAGACGATGGAGGGAGAGGTTCGCCCTGTGGGGCCAGGGCGTTCCCCTCAGGTGTGTTCGCTTGGACATCTAGGGCTTCGAGATGCTTTGAAATGCCTGTGCTGAGTTTGCATGTCCCGTCCAACAATGAAACACTGATTAACAAAAGGGAAAAAATAGAAAAGGAAGAAAATAAGCCCGTGGGGAAATTCACAGTTATATTGAGGTGTGTCCCTGGGAAAAGCAAAGAGACAGGGACTCGCCCTGGCCAGCCCTTCCCTAGCCTACGGTCTGGCCTCTAAGGGGGGAGTGTGTTCTGTGGGTTCACCGAGGCCCCGAGCTGGGTCTTCCGCACAGTTGGCGTTGGGCTCCCAAGGGGGTGAGACTGCAGCTCAGCCTGGGGCACTGGGCGGAGCTGGGACTCCAGGGCTTCTGGCTGTGTGCTGGGCTCCCATCCTGGTGCCCAGGCCCCCCCGATACGCCCTGCCCTGCTGCAGTGACGGATATGACTGGAGAGACGTGGCTTACACGGGTGAGAGGACAGGCCATCCCAGGAAAAGTGCCTGGTGGGCAAGAGCCCAGGGTGAGTCTTCCCGTGACCCTTCCCGTAACTAAGTGTCCTGTCTGCCTGTGAGACAAAACCCCCAGGACAGGTGGTCCTCTAGCGGGGCCTCCAGGGGCTCGGGAGCACCAGGGGCCCACACAGCGTCCCTGCCACTCAGCCTGGGCTCTGCGGGAAGGGGCGGCCGGGCCCACAGAGGCGGAATGTGCCCAGGAATGTCCTGCCGTGCCCGCCGCCAGCAGGCATGTCCATGGCCACCTGCCCTGTGCCGGGCACGCTGGGACATGCTGGCCGAGCCCTGCCGGCCACCGCCGGCCGTCTCCCCCGTGGGGCCCCGGTATCCAGGTTGGGCCAGCGTGGCCTCGCGTTTCCCAGCACACCTGGGAGCTCTGCACTCCCAGATCACTTCCAGGCGGGATGGAGGCGGGTGAACGGCTATCCGTCTGCCGTCCCTGCCCAAACCCTGGGGCCAGGGCCAGCCCTCTGCCCCACCCCTGTCCTGGTGCGCCTGGGCACCGCGAAGAGGTATGGCGGGGGGGTCCTGCTGAGCCAGGCCCTGTGGTGATCTCACTTGAGCCCCATCACTGCCCCACATGGGCAGCTGTATTTCTCCATTTTGCAAACTGGGAAGAGCAACTCAGGTTGCACAAGGAGGACCCCGGGGAACGGCAGTCATCGTGGCCGAGGCGGGAATCTGCCGCACGTGGGTGACCCTTCTGAGCCCTCCACTCAGCCTCCACCCTCGGTCCCTGGCAGGCATCAGGGACCCAGTGAGCAGACTTGTTCCCTGGCCGAGCACCCCCAGAATGCTGCCCGCCAGCCTGTGGGTGGGGGCAGGGCGGCTCCACTTGGGCTTGGGTGGGGGGGGAGGGTGTGTTAGCTGGGAGATGAGGGGGGAGAGAGGTTTCTCCAGCAGAGTGATCCTGAGGTGGGGGGCACCCCCCGGGAGAGCTTAGTGCATCCAGTTGGCCTAAATGGGCAGGGCAGGGACAGCCAGGTTCATGTAAGACCAACGCCGCCCTCGTTGTGGACATGGGCCAAGGACCTCCCCAGGACACGCCCGGTGTGCGACAGGCTGGAGCCAGGGGTCCACACCCTTCGGGGGCGTCCTGGACGCCACATAGCCTTTGGGGCTTGCCCGTCGTCTCCTGCCTTCTCCAGGCTGGCGCTGCACCCAGAGCCTATGTTTGATGCCCCATGTGGGGCTCAGCATCCCTCATAGGCACGGTGCCTCCAGGGGTGGAGGGGAGCCATTGCCCTTGAACCTTGACCTTAGACCTGGTCACAGAGCAAGGGAGTGGGCCTTGTGGCTTGTGACATGGCCAGCTCTGTGGCCCGTGAGGTGGCCCTCTGGGTTTGGCCAGGGAACCCCCACCTGATGCCGTTAGAAGCGAAAGCAATCAGACACTGTCTCCTGGCCTTCTGGGACCTCTTCCCAGCAGCCCTGCTGTGCCCGGCTCAGCGACGTGGGCAGGCCAGGGTGCCGAGTGGGTGGGCCGGTCAGCGGGGACAAACCCCCTCCCTGGGGGCCTGCAGCCACCCCATTCCCCGAGCCTGCCCTCGCAGCCTGTTGACATCCACGGGTGCTGAGTTCGCAGCAAATGAATGGTGGTGTCTGGGACCACCCGGGGTCCTGGCTTCCTGGAGCTGAGGGGTGCTGGGACGACCGTAAGGTGGTCAGCGTAGGCTCTCCTGGCCTCAGGTTTGCCTGGAGTTCAGCCCGACGGTAGCAGGTTTGTTTGGATTTTCCAACATTTGGCCTCAGGAGATGGCCAAGGGAACAGACAGCAGACACAGGGCGTGCGTTTCACTTTCCTCCGCGGCCCTCTGGCCTGGGCCCATCAGCTGGGAGTCAGTGCTGTGCGGCTGTTGCCGTGAAGTCCAGCCTTCCTCCAGGGCCGTTGGTGTCAGTGCAGACACTGCCGGAGCCCATGATGTGGGGTGGATCCTGCCTATGCAGGTGGCCTCTGCGCCCTGCTTGGACACTGACCTTCTTAAAGTCGGGGGCCAGGGGCCTGGAGCTGCAGAGCTTGGAAGGGGGGTGGAACCACACCGGAGAGGGTGGGAGTGTGAGCCCAGGGAATCCTCTAGGGGTCCTTCCAGCGGGAGGGGTGCGCTTGGTCCAGTCTGTAGAGGGCATGGGGGCGGCTCACTTCTGGAGTTTTCCACGCCGAGGCCTGTTGGAGCAGATAAACCGGCCAGTTGTGTTTCTGCAGGGTTTGCCTGCCTTTCTTTATGATTTATGTTTTATCGTTGAGGAGGAGATCTCAAAGAGCGCCTCCCCTCTCCCCCACCAAACAGAAAGGAAATCCAGCCGAATCAGACACTTTGAACTTAATCTGTGCTTCTCATCTCTTTGCCAGGTGTGGATATACGGTGACAGGTGGCGGCAGGGCGGGGGGTTCCATGTTCACACGCTCCGCAGCTCCGGACCCCTGGCCCACATGTCCATCCTCGGCATGTCTCCTAACCCTCCCTGGGGACCCAGGCTCTCGCGGACCCTGGGGGGCTGCTGCCCTCGGACCACTTCTGGTAGACAAGCAGCTTCTTTCCTGCCCCGGGCGGGGCTGGGCAGCTGCTCTGAATGGCCAGCACTGGCCCACTTGGACAAGGCTGGCACAGGCTAAGACATGGGCCTTGTCCAGGGAAAGCTGGGTTTGGGGCACAAAGCTGCCCCAGCCGCGGCCTGGGGTCACCCACAAAGCCGGGCAGTGTTCTCCCACAGAGCGAGAGGAGCCCCCCAGGCCAGCCCCCCTCCAGGCGGGCAGGGAGCCCTAGAAACCTCTAGAACAACGAGATATTTTCCAAGGGGTTCCCCCGGCCTGCGTCTGAGAGCATGCCTACCAGCCCCGGGCAAAGGCCCGCACGGCTGACTGACCACGTGCAGATGGCTGGCACATGTGTGGGCCCTTTGCCACTCAAGGGGCGGCCTTCCTGATGTGTTCCCGCCTTGTGCTTGTGAGAGACTCGGATTTAATTTGGTGATTATTAAGTGTAGGAACCCTGTATGGGGTTTTTTGTTTTTGTTTTTTTTTTCCGTCTGCACAAAGTACTGTTTTTTGATAATGCATAAGCCTCATTCCTGCCAATAAGGGAGAAGGAAAGTCAAAAAGAACTTTGGTAGAGAAACATTAAAATGATTTAAGATGGAGATTGTTGCAGCCGTGGGGAGGGTCTTTAAAAAAAAAAAAAATCAGAGTGACCGTTTCAGTAAGATTTATTTTGGCCTGTGAGTCATCCTTTTTCTTCATTCCTAATTTAGAGTGTCCCTTCCTCTATAATATAAGCACGCACATATTTTATTTTTTGATGGTATTTTCACATGTTCAGAAATTAAAACAATACACAAGGGAAGTCTTGCTCCCATCCCCCGTGGCCTCAGGTTAACTCCTTGTTTCTTGTGATCTTTCCAGAATTCCTTTATGCAAGTACCAGCAAATAATAACATTCTTGTTTCATTCTCCTTTCTTGTACGGAAGACAGCAGGCTAACATCTAGCCTTCCGCACCTCGCTATCTTACATCATAGACCCTGGAAGTGTTTCTGAGTCACAGCCCAGCTGTTGGCTGCCTTTTTCCAGCACAGGAGGGTCTGTTGTGTGGCCCTGCCCCACTTTCTTTTTCCCAGACCCCGGCTGCGGACCCCCGGGGCCGCAAGCAGTCTTCTCAGCATTGCTTGGGCCCTTTCAGGCGTGTGCAGGTGTATCCTCTGTGGGTGCATCCCGCATGCACACTCCTCATCCGGGAGCCTGTTGCCCAGGTGACGCCAAGGCGGCCACGCTCCCCAGGTGGTCCATTTCCCCACCGCGCCCCAACAGATCCTGCTCACACGTGGGTTTTGCCAACCAGAGACGTGAAAAAGTGGTTTCTCCCTGTCATTTTAGTTTGCATTCTTCTAGTCAGTCGAACATCTTATAGTTAAAGGTCACTCGTGTGTCCTCCACTGTATTCACGTGCCCTTAAAAGAAAATGGAGGTGTTGCTCTGTTTCTTGATGTACAGTAGTGTGTTATTCGCTTCAGTCATGTCTGACTCTTGGCAAGCCCATGGACTGTAGCCCACCAGACTCCTCTGTCCATGGGATTCTCTAGGCAGGAATACTGGAGTGGGTTGCCATTTCCTTCTCCAGGGATCGAACCTGGGTTTCCTGCATTGCAGGCAGATTCTTTCCCATCTGAGCCGCCAGGGAAGCCCCAGTTGTCCATTAGAGTTTGGTTTTTCATGTGCTGCTGCTGCTGCTGCTAAGTTGCTTCAGTCGTGTCCGACTCTGTGCGACCCCATAGGCAGACAGCCCACGAGGCTCCCCCATCCCTGAGATTGTCCAGGCAAGAACACTGGAGTGGGTTGCCATTTCCTTCTCCAATGCATGAAAGTGAAAAGTGAAAGTGAAGTCGCTGAGTCGTGTCCTATTCTCAGCGACCCCATGGGCTGCAGCCCCCCAGGCTCCTCCATCCGTGGGATTTTCCAGGCAAGAGCACTGGAGTGGGGTGCCATCGCCTTCTCCGTTTGCGTGTGCTGTGAACTGCAAATGTTTGTTTCTGATTTGTTCTTTGTCTTTTGACGTTCTTTAACAGCTTTATTGGGATATAATTCACATTATTCAGTTCACCCATTTAAAGCAAACCATCTTGGTCGTTTTTTGTGTGCTCACAGAACTGTGCAGCCCTCACCACAGTCAGTGTTAGAACAGCTTCCTCACTCCCCGCAAAGAAGCCTCACACACACTGGCAGTCGCTGTTCACCCTCAGCCACCCACTAATCTGCTTTCTGCTCTTCCTGGATCTGCCTGTTCTGGGTCTTTCATATAAATGGGATCATACAATAACACACCTCTCGTTGACCGGCTTCTTTCCCCGAGCAACATGGTGACTTCAAAGTTGGTCCCTGCTGCAGTGTGTGTCTGTGCTTTGTTCCTTTTTATAGCCAAAAAATACTCCTACCACATTTTATTTATCCAGCTGCTAATTGATGGGACATTGGGGCGGTTTCCTCTTTTTGGATATTATGAGTAACACCGCTGTGAACATTGATGTGCGCGTTTTTGTACGGGCATATGTTTTCATTTCTCTTGGCTATATACCTGGGGTGCAATTGCTGTGTCCTGTAACTCTGCGTTTTAACATTTTGAGAAGCTGCCAGTCTCTGTTCCAAAGCGAGTACACAATCTTACATTCCCACCAGCGCTTTTGGCTTTTTTTTGACATGTATACTTTTTAAATCAAATTTATTATTTCTTTTATGGCTCCGAAGTTTGGATTTTAGAAAGGCCTTTCTCTCCCAAGACTATAAAAGAATTCTCCTGTATTTCCTTTTAGTGTTTTTATGGTTTTATATTGCAATATTAGGTCTATGTGGAGTTCATCCTGTATATAGTCTGAATATGGAGCCAACCTTTTTTTCTTTTTTAATATGTCTACCCATTGGTCTCAATACCCACTATTGAAAATTCCATCTTTTCCTCTCTGCTTTGAGAGTCCATCTTTAGGACATGCTAACCTGGGGCTATTTCAGAACATTCTCTATTTCATGAGTCTCTGTGTGTCCTCACGAAGTAATATACTCGTAATTATTGAGGCTCTGCAGTACGCTTTAGCATCTGGTAGGACTAGTCTCAGGGTTTTCCTGATAGCTCAGCTGGTAAAGAATCCACCTGCAATGCAGGAGAGGCCTCGGTTGAGTCCCTGGGTCAGCAAGATCCCCCAGAGAAGGGAATGGCAGCCCACTCCAGGATTCTGGCCTGGAGAATCCCATGGACAGAGAAGCCTGGTGAGCTACAGTCCATGGGGTTGCAAAGAGTAGGGACACCACTGAGCAGCTAAGCACGGCACAGGATTAGGCTCTCCTAATGCTTCTTCACAGAAGCTTCCTGCTCGTTCTCACCCATTTATTTTTCAGTTAAAAACTTCGAGAATCTGCTTCCTCTGAGATTGGAGACGGGGGTTGAGGACTGCTGTGACGTTGCAGGTTGAGATTGTGTTAGATTTATGAAATAACTTGGGGAGAATTCACACCTTTTTGAGGTCGAGTCTTCCTGTCCACGAGACAGGATGGTACATTTGTTCAAGCCCACTGTTAGGTTCTGTGAAGTTTTCTTCCTATTTCTCTTGCCAATTCTTGCTTTTTTATTCTAGGGATTCATATTTATTCTCACATTTTTATTCCTAGGGATTTTTACCTTTTGTGTAACTGGCAGGTCTTCTTCCAGAATTCTGAAAGCAAGTTTTGGTTAAAAAGGGCAGTGGGTTTGACCATCTGTATTATAGATTCTGTTTCCAAAGCCGAGCCCCCTGACCCCTTGGCCATGCAGTGCTGACCCCTGACCCCTTGGCCATGCAGTGCTGTCCACAGAGAGCCACGCCCCCCTCCCTCAGCCTGAACACAGCGCGGTGGGCGGAGGAGGGACGGGGGAGATCAAGGTTTGCCAAGCGCCTCCTTGGCTTCCTATGTGGTCTCAATGTAATTACCCCTCCAGACAGTTCTGTGGCTGTTGTCCTCTGTGCCATCTGGGGCACGTCTCTTCGCTTCTCCCAGCTTCAGTCCACCTAATCTGCAGGTGGGGCTGCTAGGCTGATTGGTAATCTGCTCATTTTCCCAGAAAGCCTCGCCTTTCTCTGGAAGCCACTATCGGAACTGGTGGGACTGCTGCTGCTGCTGCTGCTAAGTCGCGTCAGTTGTGTCCGACTCTGTGCGACCCCATAGATGGCAGCCCACCAGGCTTCCCTGTCCCTGGGACTCTCCAGGCAAGAACACTGGAGTGGGGTGCCATTTCCTTCACCAGTGCATGAAAGTGAAAAGTGAAAGTGAAGTCGCTCAGTCGTGTCCGACCCTCAGCGACCCCATGGACTGCAGCCCCCCAGGCTCCTCTGTCCATGGGATTTTCCAGGCAAGAGTATTGGAGTGGGGTGCCATCGCCTTCTCCGACTGGTGGGACTGGTCTCGCTTAATTGTTGTTCACTGCAGCTTCCTGATTATTCTCACCTGTTTTGATTTTCCATTTAAAAACTTGAGAACCAGCCTCTCTTGAGATGAGCGGGGGCGGATGTGGAGCTCCTGGAGCGGGGCTGAGCCGGCCCCAGTGCTCCACGCTCCAGTCGCCCTGTGTGTTGGTGTGGCCACAGGGGGCGCCCAGCAGCTGCAGACAACCCGGGGGCCCACCATCTCCTCTGGGCTTTGGCCCCACCTTCCATGCCCCTGCGTCCCGGGCGGAGGCCGCCCCTGGAGTCCCCACACGTCCCCGCCGCACATTGGCCTCGGCCCCCCCGCCAGTGTCCTGTGTGCTTTGGAAAGATCTCTTGACTTTTGTCAGGCGAAGAATCCTCTCCACACCAAGCTGAGAGCAAGGTGGTTTCACAAGTCCTGTCCTGAGTGTGTGCTGGCCGGAACACACACCGCAGAAACAGAATGTTTCATTTCCCAGTTGTGAGCTGCTTGGCATCAGCATCCGCACCTCTGTGCACAGGCAGGCCATCTGCCCCCCGACCCCCACCTCAGGGACCTGGTGTAGAAACAGCCTTTACCACAGTGTGGCGCGAGTGTGGGGGTGCTCCTGTGTGGGCTCCAGACCCTATAGGGCCGGCCACTGCTCAGAGGACACGACCTCTGGTTTGCGCAGATGCACAAGCTGAGCTCCTGGGGGCCAACCCCATGGGGTCCTTCTTCCTATCCCACTAGGCTGCACTCGCACCTTCCGTGACCTGGCCCCCAAGCCAGGCGGTAGGGTGCAGATCAGGGCCATGGGGGCCCAGCAGGGTCCACCAGGTTCAGCCTGGCTCTTGTAGGGACGACACAGACTGGGCTCTAGCGGACGAAGAGGAGCCTGCAGGGCTTGGGTGCTCAGGAGATGTTTAGTGACCTCCGCATAGAGGAGCCCAGGAAATGACCCAGGAAGGCAGGGCTTCCCAGTAACTGCACCCTCACAGATAGTCCCTGCCCACCCCCGACTGCCTGATTCTAGAGCCCGTGGTCTGGGAAGAACTTTTGAGTGTCCAGGGCTGAATCCACGGTGCTCCCTGGGGCCTCCCTCTCTGGGCTGCATGGCTGGCGTATTCCCGAGGGCAGGAGAGCAGTTCGGGCTCGAGAAGGCTGCCTCTCGTGGGGGTCCCATAGGTGAGCATGACAGGGACAGACTGGGCCCGATTTGCAGGAAGTGGTGCTGGGCTCTGCGTCCTGAGCCTGGAGATGAGATGCTGGGAGCGAGGGGCCGGCCGCGGCCACCACCCTCGGCCACCTCCAGCCAGACCTACCACCTGACCCGTCGTTGAGCTCCCGGGCTTCCTGTAAGTGACAGTCCAGCCTTCATGCAAAATTCAGATTTACCAAAGATGGATTAAAGATAGGCCCCAAGTAAGCCAGTGCCTTTTTTTTTTTTCTTCTCTCTCTTATCTGAGATAATTTAAAAAACAAAACAAAAACAAAAAACAGCACCACCCCAGGAAACCGCATGCCTCACCGCCGCCTTGGTTGTCGCTATGCCAGCCTCCAGCATAAACGAGACCTAGAACATTTCCAGGCCGCTAGCCATCCTTACGGCCTGGTGTTTTCCCAACACTTGGAGATTCTGCTCTGGAGAAGGCGTCTGTTTGGGGAGGAAATGCCCGGACTCTGCCAGCGCCTGAGCCCAGCAGCTCCAGCAGAGGGGCCCCCAAAGCTCCAGGAACCCCAGACAGGCGGGCACCTGGTCTGGCCAAACTGACCGGCTGGTCGGGCTTGTTGGGATGCCCCCGTTTTTGAGGCGGTTCCCCCAAAATCAGTCACACAAAGCGATCTAGGAAATTAGATGACTAGGAGACACTGACATCAGGAAAAAGCAAACGTGCCAGGCTGGAAGGCCGGTGTGGAAGAGGGAAGTCGGGCGCTGTCACCCTGCTGTCTGAGCAGGGGGAAGGGCCCGTGTGCCTTGGGGGACCCAGGTCCTGTCCCAGCACATCACAGAGGATGTTTCACCCAGGCCCGGGGGTGAGGACGCGGGCTGACCCGAGGACAGGGCCTCTCCCCGCAGCTGCTCCTCCCCGGCAGTCCTGACCCATGGACCTCACGGGCCACTTTCACGCATCCCTGTTGGGAAGGAACAGCGTTGCGGGTGAGCCGTGGAGAGCAGAGTGCTTTCACCTCCCGTCTGAGGTTGGTTCCATGGAAGCAGGGCTGGAGCACAGAATCTTGTCCCGGAGACCCTGCGGCTCCTGGGAGGAACCTGTAGGAAGTGCAGGAAGCGGCCAGGCCGGCCCCAGCCCAACCCCGAGGAGCACCGTCTTGTGAAGAGCACCTGGGGTTGGACTACCCACTCCCCCCAGCCCGGGGCTGCTCTGGGACCCGCATCAGCCCGTCACTGGCCGGGGGGCTGCCTCGAGAGGATGGGCCCCCGGGGGCTGTGCCAGCCATCACATCGGCACTAGGGAGCGGGCTTCCATAGTCAGGGGGATGCCAGGAGCCCCTCTTCGCATCCCTTTTCTGGTAGGATCCTTGTGATGGCCCAGCGGTCAGGCCGTCAAGGACTGTTCCGTTTCTGAAGCAAACAAGGCGACTCCAGCCTTGGGTCCGGGTTCTCTGACCCCATCCGCTGCTCCTCCCTGGGCCCACGTGTACCGTACTCTTGAGGCCTTCCCAGTTCCAGGGGTTCAAGGGCAGGTTGGGGCCCAGGAAACAGGAGTGAGGAAAACAGCCGGTCCTGCTCAGGGCACTGTCTGCTTCAGTCCGCGGCGCCCCCGCGGCCCACCTTGCCCTTGGGCCTGCGCTGCTGCAGGCTGGCACAGGGAGCCCCGCCCCTGGGGACAGGATGGAGCTCACGGCCTGAGGCTAGGCAGGGCAGGGGGCGGGAGGCATGCGCAGGGAGAGTCTGTTGAGTTTGGGTGTGTCTCCCAAGGCGGGGTTTGGTTTTCAGCTGGTAGCTCAAGGTGGAGTTTCCTTGAGCTGGTGAGGGGCTATGAGCTCTTCGCCCTTTGGCAGGGTGGGCACTTGGGGCTGGGTATGGCTGCAAGTGCCTCGGGGTGCTCTCCCCAACCCAGATCTGGTGGGCCTCTGCCTGAAGTGAGGGCTGCCTGGACTTCCCAGGGGGATACCAGCAAAGATCCGCACAGGAGAAGGGGGCCCTTGCTCCTGACTGCAGAACCTTTGAGAGACCGGCTGGGTGTGTGGGCTGCAAAACGGTTGGATAGACCCTGCAATAGAGCAGATCTGATGGAAGCAGCTGGACTTTCAGGGCTCTACTCCAGAGTCACTCCAGACTCTCGGACTGGGGTGCTGACGAGTGTCTCCAGCCTCTAGCCTGAGGCCACATGGATGGTCCTCTCTGAGTTCTGTTACCTGGGCAGGCCTGTGCTCAAGTAGGCGGCCCAGCCCTGGGGCTAGGGCTGGGCTTCAAGAGAACAGAGCTTGGGGACTGTCTGTCCCCGAGCAACCACTTCACGCTGGAATGATGTGTTCACACGGTGCTTTGAACTTGTCCTCAGCTTTGCCGCTTTCCCTAGAGGGGCGCCCAGGCCTCCGGCAGGCCCGTGCAACATTCTTCCGTGGGTACTGAGATCTCAGGGAGTGTGAGCTGCCAGGAGAGGCGGGGTGGGACCCGGCCCCCAGAGCCTGGCAGGCGCAGCGCCACGCCCTGGATGTTGGCATAGGACAGGCTCTGCTGGCTTGGAACCTGGGCGGGACACACAACTGCCCCATTGTGACGGCCACATTCCTCCCCGGCAGGTGGGCCATGCCACCGGCTGGGACGCTCGGCAGAGGGGTCTTGGTTTTCACCGTGGCTGCAACAGCTGAGTTTTGAGTCAACAGTGTTTTCAAGGTGACACTGGCCAGGTGCCTTTGAGGACTTTCAGAGGGGCATCCCGGGGTTTGCTGTGACAACAGTCACCAACCAAACCTTGCAGCTTCTTGTCCTGCCTCAAAGCAGAAAGGACTCAGTTATTCCAGACAGCCAGAACAGGGGTGGGGGAGGGAGGGTGGTGCCCTCGACCTACCCCTTGTTGGTTGGGGGGGCCATGGCCCAGAGGTTGGAGGGTCTTGTCTGAAGTCGTCAGGCCTGTGTGTGGCAGAACCTAGGACTGTAACAGCAGTCTCTCTGACCTCAGTCCTCTCCCGGGCACACTCGAGGCAGAAGCCACATCTCAGAAAGGCCCCAGCAAACCGGGGTCCCCAGCACCTTGCTGCTGGTGTGCCCGCTGTGTAACATGATTCGTGCCCAGACGCGCTGTCACAGCTGCTGTGAAGGCAGGCACTCGCTGCCCCCCACCCCCCCACCCCGCACCTTCGTCAGCACCTGGGGTCAGGCTGCTTGGCAGGCAGGATACTCGGGAGGAGTTCCGGAAGACCCCATTCTCATGGTACAGCTCCCAGGAAGCAGGGAGGCCCACTCAGGTCCTGCACACAGAGGGGAGCATCGTGGCCGTTCCCCCAGGGCTGCGAGCCCCAGGATCTCAGCCTCACCTGGGGCCCATTCGCAGCACACCGGGCTCACACTGGACACCACTGTCTGTAACTGGACGCACACGCCCACTCACCACCACTCCTTCCACTCCGCCGCATCTGTGGGGCGAGAGACCGTCGCCATGCTGGGGTTTAGATCGGGCTCCCCAGGGCCTCCCTCCTAGGCCTCCCTGCTGAGTCGGGGGTTTGATGCCCCTGCCTGGGCTGGGCCGTCTTTCCTCCCTTCTGTCTCCTACCCAGTTCTCCTCTTGTCCCGGCTCAGGTCTAGGCCCATCCAGAGGGTGGCCAGGAGGTGGAGAGGCCTCAGGGGCCTCCCAGCTGGGGCTTCTCCCCACCCAGGTTTGTGTTCTGACCCTGGGGACATGAAGGATCTCGGGGGCCATTTTGCACGAGGAGCTGTCTCCCAGCAGCAGAGCAAACGTGCCCAGTGAGGACTTGGGCCCTCCGCGCCCCTAGGCTGGCTCCTGCCGGGGTCAGGGCCAGCATCGCAGGTCTGATGGGGAGCCTGGCTCTTCTCTCCTCGATCCCCCCAACACCCCCCCGACCCCCAGCCTGCCTTCTTCAGTTAATCAAAAGATTCCAGGACAAGCAGGCCCACGAGAATGGGTTCCTCCACAGCACGGGCAGGAACAAGGAGAGTGCGCATGGCAGGCCCCGCCACCTCCCTCCAGAAAGAGCACCTTTTCTTTCCCATTTGCCCAGTCTGCTTCAACAGTTTGTTCGCCGTGACAGCCATTGGTTGTCTTTATTTCAAGTGAAAGTGTAGCTCAGTCGTGTCCGACTCTTTGCTACCCCGTGGACTGTAGCCTACCAGGCTCCTTCCTCCATGGGATTCTCCAGGCAAGAATACTGGAGTGGGTTGCTATTTCCTTCTCCAGGGGATCTTCCCGACCCAGGGATCGAACTGGGGTCTCCCACATTGCGGGCAGACGCTTTAACCTCTGTGCCACCAGGGAAGCAGCAACACACAGACACTGCCGTCTGCGAATGGACCAGGGCCCTCGGGGATGGGCAGGCGGTGCTCCCCGCGTTCCCACCTCCCAAAGCCCGGTTCCCCCGCCGCTGCTGCCTCCGATGCCCCTCCCTTTCTGTCTCGTCCCTGGGAAGGGGCTGGGCTGCCTCTGGTCATGTCCGGGCTTCGTGCTCAGCCGTGAAAGCAGGCATGTAGCTGGACCCACTTGTGCACAGTACTGGCTGCCCCCTCTTGTGAGTGTGTGGGGTCACGTCCAAGATGTGGCTGCCACCAGCGGGCCCTAGGCTGCCTCCTCCGGGCCGCCACACGCACAGAGGCAGGGCTTGGCGGGTGCAGAGCTCTTGGCTCTTGCTGGGGCCTCAGATGGCCCTGCGGGACAGGTAGGGACCTCCTCTCACAGAGGAGGCTGCCGAGGCCTAAGCGTGGCTGGGGGCGGGGGGGCGGTCTGCCTGCGGCCCCCAGCTGTGAGCCCGGCCCCACCCCCAGCGGGGCTGAGACACCCACCACCCGAGGGCCTGGGAGTCCAGGGCCCCGTGTGGAACCATGCACCACGTGAACGTCAGCCCCACCCCCCGGCCCATGTTCGTCCCCGCTGCAGCGAGAGGGTGGCATGGCCCCCCCGCCGCGTCCCCTCTGCGTGCCAGTGCAGCCTGGCGGCATCTCCCTCTACGTCAGTGGGCCCACTCCTGCCATGTTCTTCCAACAGCTCAAGAGCCTCCCTCGGCCCGAAAAGACATGCTTTACGGAACCAGCATCACAGGGAATGATGCTGGGTCACTCCCTTCTTTCCACTGCAACGGTGTGACGAGGCACATTTGTGTCGCTGCGTCCAAACTGTTTTCTTGCAACAAAAATCCTAGAGGTGAACCTGCCACTCGGGGTTTGCAGGAAGGCTGTGCGTGAAGGCCTCTGAGCCTGCCCCACACCCTCCCTACTGCACCACCACCACCCCCAGTCCCCCCAGAACTGGATGTTAGGCAGTTTGTGCTCTTTGCCCGTTTGTAGACAAATAACTGCATTTTGAGATGTCGCTGGTGGCTCAGACGGTAAAGCGTTTGCCTACAATGCAGGAGACCTGGGTTCAATCCCTAGGTTGGGGAGATCCCCTGAGGAAGCCGATGGCACCCCACTCCAGTACTCTTGCCTGGAGAATCCCATGGACGGAGGAGCCTGGTGGGCTACAGCGCATGGGGCCGCAAAGAGTCGGACACAACTGAGCAGCTTCAGTCCCTCACTCAACTACGTTTTGTGTCTCTTGATTAACATGGTGTTCACTGACCAGGGGCAGTTCTTCATGAGCTCACGAACAGCCCCTCTGTCCTTGCCCATATTGGGGAGGGTGTTCCATCACCTGGTGGGTCCACCACCAGGTAGCTCCCCAGGGGTCTTGGCCGGGCTGGGTGGGTCGTTCAGTCCTTGGATTCCACGGGACTGTGACCCTTTGTGACCTGTGTCTGTCTTCCCCACAGAACTGTCAGACCTTCAGCAGTCTCAGCTGCCTGAACACGGGGACAGAGGACCGGAGCGCCCACAGCCCCTTCGCCGTGCACACTGGCACCACCAGGTCCTGGGCCGCCCTGTTCTCGGCCCCCAGCACAGGGGGCAGGACGCCCGCCGGGACCCCGGTCCCCGAGCCTCTGCCCTCCTCCCTGGATGACCCACTGGCCTGCCGGGAGGAGTCGTGCTGCGAGGAGCCAGGCACAGCCTGGCGGGACCGCGGGGCCCGCAGCAGCCCCTGCTCCCTGGATGGCGAGCTGGACATCGAGCAGATAGAGAACAACTGAGGGGCCACGGGCCCTGGCCGGGGGCGGGGGGTGGGATAGTGCATTCGAATTGAGGGGCCTCCTCCTGCCTACCCCCCAGGTGCGGCGGCAGGCCCTCCTGGGAGCCCCACCCCTGGGCCTGATCCGAGCTTCCTGGGAGGCGGGCATCAGGGCCCAGGAGCGAGCCCACCGCCTCCCCAAGATGCTGTCCCGCCCGCGGGGGTCTGGGCTGCCCCCCACTCCCCGCCCTGCAGTACAGCATCTCAGCCTTTCACCAGCGTGGCAGCCACGGTCCACAGAACCGCGGGGGCCGGGATGGAAGCTTCTCGGTCTCGGGCTCTTGCCCCCTTTCACTTGCGGCACATCGATGGGCACAGCACCCCAGCCTTGCCCACTGGGCAGTCTCTCGGCATCTGTGCAGGGCTGTGGTTTCCACCCCCAACTGGGGTTTCCGCCGGAGGTCCGCACGCTGGCGTCACAGGCCTGCCCGCCCTCCTGCTCTCAGGTTTGGGTCGGGGGGCCAGCCCTGCAGCGCCCTCCTCCCCTCGAGTGTGTATTCCGTGCCTTCTCTCCCAGGTCTCCCGCTCAGGCTCGGGAAGGCAGGGGAGGCTTCCTCGGTCAGTCGTTAACACCAGAACCGTTCGGCCTTAATTCTGGGTGCGGGCGATGGGGCCCTGTGTGCCAGGTGGACTCCCGGGGTCCAGGGAACACCTCGGGGTTGGGGGGGTGCTTGTTAGAGGCCCATCCAGTTGGTAGACATCTGGGGGCTCCATTGGCCGAGAAGGCGGAGGCGTGAGCCCCTCCCATGGTGTGGAGGTCCCAGCCCCGGGCCCTTTGCTGCTCCAGGGCTGGGGGCTGAAGTCGGCAGGGTCGGCAGCTGGCAGCCGCTGTCCACGACTGCCCTGCCACTGAGCAATGAGCTCAGTAGGCACGGGCGAGTGGAGAGACATCCCCAGAGGAGGGCGGCCTTTTGAAAACATCTTCAGGGACAAGGGCCCTGTGCAGGTGCGCAGACCCAGGCCCTGGGCATGTTCCAGGGCTAGAGGGTGCCTGCCGGCCATTCTGGGCCTGGCCACCTACCAAGCACAGCCTCGTTGGTTGGGGGGATTTAGGGGGGTGCCACCTCCCTGCTATCGCCCCAACCACAAGCACAGAGTGGGGTGCCCACACCCCCTTCCTGGCTCCTGGTGCCCCAGCAGAGACACCCCCCCACCCCGGTCCACAAGGAGCCCCAACCCCTTGAGGCTTCTCTCCCAGACCACTCCTCCCCAGCCCCACTTTGCAGACACGCCCCACGGGGCTCTGGTTCCCCTGGAATCCAGCTTTCAGCGCTCGGCATCTTCTGCAGACAGCAGCAGTGAGGGTCAGCTTATAAGCAGAGTGGCTCCTTTTCCCACAAGGCTAGTCCATCCACGTGTCCCCTGCAGTGCGCTGCCGCGCGACAGAGGCACTCCGGGGATCCCTTTGGTCCCACTCACCTTCTGCTGACGGCAGAGCCCTCGGTGCTTGCAGGGGCTGAGGGCACATGGTTCTTTCTCTTTCTGCTGGAGAGAGACCAGGTTTGAGAAAATGTGACTTAAACCTTTACTTTTGGACATTCGAAGTGTGGTGGCTCAAGTTCTCACTTAGAGTTGGCTCTTTGTAAAAATCAGCTGTTTAAGATGCTTGCAGAAAACCCCAATTCCATGACCCGCCACCCCGCCCCCCGAGATGATGTCAGAAGCCGCAGGTTACAGAGCATCGTGGGCGTTTGGGCGCTGGACAGGTCCCGCCAAAGGGCACAGCTCCCCTGGGAAGCCAGACCAGGCAGCTCGTTGTCTTTGAGCTGATCCATGGGACCCCGGGGCGTCCAGCAGCAGGTGGATGGACAGGAGAGGACGTTCTGGCACCTCCTAGCCTCAGGGAGCCTGGGTGGGAGGCATGATACCTGACCCACACCGAGAGTGGCCACAGCGGGCACGCACCCCGGACAGCCGTCCTTCCCCTGGACGCCCTTCCTCCGGGCCAGGAAGGGAGGCACGCAGTGGTGGGTGTCACAGGGCTGTAGTGCGCGTGGCCCCCTCGGACCCTGCCAGCCACCCCCCACCCCTTCTCAGGCCTGGTGGCAGGGAAGGACGAGCCGTGGCCCCACCTGCCCCGTCTCCCTGCAGGCTGCTCCCGGGACCCGTGTGGCAGAAGGGCTCGCAGCCCAGGGCAGGGTTTGGCCCTTCCCAGCTTCCTCGGGCCTCGCTTCGCTGTTCCTGCCCCCAGAGAAGCTCCCCGCCCAAGCCCACGACAGCAGCAAGGAGGGGAGGATGACCAGTGACCCCTCAGAGAAAGAGGCAGCTGTGGGGTGGCTTCATGTCCGTCTTCCCATCAAAGAGAGCAGCCCATCTGTCTATAGGAGGTGCTGCCTGAGGCCTGTCTCCGCTCTGCTCCCCTGGCACCAGGGCCCCTGGTCTTGAAGGGAGACTCTCTCTGACCACCCCGGGGTGGAGGGTGGCAGGGTGTCCCTAGGGGGGGCAGCAGGCCAGCTGGTGCCTCTCCCCAGCCCTGAACCTCACTTCTACTGGGACCCTGCCTCATGCAGCCCATGAACTCCTGCCTGTAAGGGGGAACTGAGGAAGTTCAGAGCCAGGAGGGAGGGCTGTGCCAGGCTGTCCACCTGCCCCAGGGGCCAGGAAGGACAAGAGCAGGGTCATGCATTTGAAGGGTGGGGGGCTTCCTGTTGGGGCACCCCCACTAAAGCCGCCAGACTAACAGAGGCCGCTGCCCATGGGGGCTGGGCCTGGCATCAGAGCGGCAGCCTCAGCGTTTACATTACTGCAAACCCTCTTGCCTTACTCGTGGTGGAGGCCAGGGCCAGTGCAGGGCCCATGGGCAGACACGACTCCCAGGCCCCTGGAGAGCTCATGAGGATTTTCTCTCAGAAAGCCTTACTTTTCAACAAAATTTTTGTAGCAGGAAAAGTTTTTGTGAATTTGTATACGCCGAAAGAAATTTTAAAATGCAAAGTCCACCTCAGAAAGGAAACAAACCCATCATCCACAGGGGGCCCCAGAGCAAGGTTGGGGAGGGGTGGCCTGTGCGTTCCACACTCCAACTGGTGCTGCCCGAGCCTCCAGCCCACGCCCTGGACAGACGCCCCACCATGGGCTCAAGTCTCGTGTGCCCTGGCCTGGAAGCGGAGATGACCGTGTCAGATCCCACGGCCTGGGGTGCAAGTGGTCCCCACGCCCCAGCTCTGGGGGCAGCAACCCAGCCAGGCCAGCGCCTCCATGTAAGCAATGGTTGCTGCCGCTTGCCGCAGCCTCACGGGTGGCCAGACTCCTCCCGCTGGCACTTCTTTAAAGAGAAAAGAAGAGAAAAAGATTTAATTAAAAAAAAAAAAAATCCCAGACTACAGCAGAGATCTTATACCTAGCTAGAATAGCCCGATCTTCTAGCATAGTCTCCTTGGCAAAGAAATTGTGTCCCAGTGTGGGGGCCCACGTCCCGGGCGCAGGTGCCTGCGGCTCGGCTGTCTCCGGGGTCACGTGCGCTTTCCCAGCAGCACCCGTTGGTGCCCTGGAGCTTCAGGAAGCGTGGTGGCCGGGAAACAGGCCGCGTCAGGCCCGGCCCCTGCCCGGGCGAAGTGCTGTGCAGGGACGGCGCTGGGTCTGCCCACCGCCACCCGCCGCAGCCTGCCCTCCACGCAGGCCACGACTGTCTTGCACTAGGGCCGCTCTAGTCTCTCAGGAATCTGCTTGTTACTTTTACTGTGTAAATAAAGCTTCCTGGTTCAGTACCCAGCTGCTGCGCGCTTTCTGTTGGGGGATGGGGGGTGACGGATTAGAGGGTCGTGCCTCTGCTCTGGGCTGGCACAGGCAGAACCTGGGGCTTTTTTGTCCCCTCCAAGCCCCAGGGTCAGATCTGTAAAGTTGGGGGAGAGCTGATGTCTCAGTGCTCTCAAAAGCTTCTGGTGCAGGAGGCTGTGAACAACTGTGATGGGAGGGCTGGCCACGGTCACAGCTGTGATCCGGGGGGCCCCCAGCTCCGGGGCAGTCAGAGTGCATGTGTGTTTCGGGCGGAGGACCCCTGTTCCTCATTCCATCCAGGAGCCAGGGACTTCCCCGCCCCCCCTCCGCCCGCCGTAATCCCCAAGTCAGGAGCACCGAGGGACCTGCTTGTCACAGAGCCGTCGTGAGCATGTCAGCTCAGCCCCAGTGGCACCCAGGCCAGGCCGCGCAGCCCTGATGCTATAGAGGGCCTGGCCTGAAAGTCCTGCTGGGTGCGGGGCCACCTGCCCACCAGGGTAGCTTGGGAGGCGACACAGGCTGGGCCCTCCCTGCCCCGCAGAAGATGCACAGCTCAGATCTGCACCGCTCGTGCTGAGGGGTCAGCAGTGCACACAGCTCAGCCCAGAGTGGGCTCCTGTGCCTGACCCCCAAGTCACGGACCCTTTGCTCACGAAGCTCAGGAGACCACGATGTTTGCAGCCTTGACAAATTTACAGAGGCTTCTGTAATTTCTAAGAAGCCAGGGTTGGCCCACGTCCTCTGACCACAGAGGCTATACCTAGAGATCTATTAGGTCCTAAGGAAGCCCCCCCGACCCTGGGAATGAGCCACCAGAACACCCCGCCCAGACTGTCCTTGTCTTCTGTTTAGCCGCTCTTCCTTTTTCAAACAGGCCCATGAATGTGCAGTTCATGAAGCAGGTGAGGCGAGGCTGAGGCTGGGGGTGGGAGGAGCCTCATGCCCTCCCCGGCAGCCTTGTTAGTCCCAAGGCCAGGGGCCCAGAGACCCTGCCTCATGCTCCCCATGACTGGCAGAGCAGGCTCCCCTAGAGTGGACCTGGATGGACCTACGATCCTAATAGCTCCTTACCCGACCACCTCAGGCCACATCCGTGGCAGGGCTCAGGTCTGGTTACAGCACATCCCAGCTCAGCATCCCCTGTGGTGCCTCCCCAGGGGCGGGGGCGGCGGGGGACGCCACCTCGAGCACAAGCTCTGGGCCTGCTGTTGGGTCCGGCCCCCCTGAGGGCCACCCACAGCCAACAGGGGAACCATCCGTGGGCCACCAGAACATAGGCTGCCTCTGAGCAGCCTCCTCATGTGCAAACAGGGCTTGTAACATTCCTGGGGCTTAAGTGAGAGAATCAACACCCAAAAAACCCCAGGACCACCCTCCACATACGGTGCGATCCCAACTGTTCAAACATTTATCTTCACGTGGAGTGGGGTGGAAGGAAGCACACCCAAATGTTAACAGCAGTTGGGCTCCGAGAGGCTCTGGTTCCTGTCTGAACTTTTCTGTTGATGTTCCTATAATGACACATGTTGCTTTTATCATCTTACGTGTTAATTGCTCAGTCATATCTGACTGTCTGTGACCCCATGGACTGTAGCCCACCAGGCTCCTCTGTCCATGGGATTTCCCATACTGGAGTGGGTTGCCATTTCTGACTCCAAGGGATCTTCCTGACCCAGGGATGGAACTTGGGTCTCCCACATTGCAGGCAGATTCTTTACTGTCTGTTCAGTTCAGTCGCTCAGTCGTGTCTGACTCTTTGTGACCCCATGGACTGCAGCACGCCAGGCTTCCCTGTCCATCACCAACTCCCAGAGCTTACTCAAACTCACGTCCATTGAGTCGGTGATGCCATCCAACCATCTCGTCCTCTGTCGTCCCCTTCTCCTCCTGCCCTCAATCTTTCCCAGCATCAGGGTCTTGGACTTCCCTGGTGGCTCAGCTGGTAAAGAATCTGCCCGCAATGCGGGAGACCTGGGTTCAATCCCTGGGTCAGGAAGATCCTCTGGAGAAGGGAATGGCAACCCACTCCAGTATTCTTGCCTGGAGAATCCCATGGACAGAGGAGCCTGGGGTTGCAAAGTCCAGGGGTTGCAAAGAGTTGGGCGGCACTACTGAGTGAGCAACAGCCCACATAGAAAGTGGCTGAGGCTCAGGCGGTATACGGCGCCCCCAGAGTAGGGCTGGACCTCGATCCTGAAAGACACTACATCTCCGGGGGAGGACGCCAGGGCGCCCCTCGCCTGGAAAGTCACAGCCACCGGGTCCACCACAGGCCACCCCCCGTGGAGGGACTGTGGAATGGGCCAGAAAGGGCCTGGGATGCAGAGTCAGACTTTGATTCGAGCACCTCAGTTTCCTTACCTGTAAAAGGGGGAGGTGACAGTGTCCACTTCACTGAACCCACAGCTCAGGGCGGGAGGTGGTATGTTCTCTGCCCAAAGCAGGGGTCTGCACCTGCTGTTCCTCTGACACCGTGTCCCACTCCTGGGCAGCAGCTTGCAAAGCGGGAACCACCAGTCGCCTTCCTCCAGAGACCCATTAACCCTGGCTGCAGGCCCCTGCCGAGGACAGCGGGCAAGGGTGGCCCACGAAAAGGGCAAGATGAAAAAAGGGAACAAGCCGAATGGGAGGCTGCCAGCCTGCTCCCTCACAGTCACCCTCCGAGCGCCGGTGAATCGCAGCCACCTCGTGCCTGCCTATAGCACCCAGCTCGTTGCCTAAAGAGCTGGGATTAGGGGACCCCCTCCAGGGGCAGGGCATCTGCCTATTTCCCAGCTGATAGGCCACATGCCCTGCCTCCCTCGCAAGCCAACACCACCAGCCTGACCAGTGACCTCTCATTTCCATGAGAAGACCCAGCACCATCTCTCTAACCCTGATTTAACAGGCCAGGGGACTCGGATTCAGGCAGAGCGTTTTATCATCACCTGCCTTTGTCTCATGGGAGTCCTGTCCTGGAGGACTCATGAGCTCTTTTATGAGAAGTCTCCCAAGATCTGTCAGTGGCTTCTGGACGGATTTGGGGAGAAACAGAGCAATCAAGTTATCCGTCCTGCTGACTGATTCTGAAACCTGAAACCTGAGCAGTGGTGAATTCAGAAAGCCTGCAGCTCACCACCCTGAGCGGAGGCCCATGCTTGCCCATCCACTTGGTCCCCATGGGGCCTCAGTGTCCCCCCTCTGCTGAATGAAGGGCTTGAGGCAGGTGAGGTGTCTCGGGGCACAGGCCCTCTGATGTGTAGGGGTTCAAGTCCAGGGTGGGATCAGGGACAGTCCTCCCAGCCCCCGAGCAGTTAGAGCCTGAGTTACTGCAGGTCATGGCAGAGTTTATTTCACCATTAATTTCCTGGGGGTGACAAGTCTACAGAGTTAAGGCTCCAGCAGGTACCCTCCACCCACAACCTGGCGTCCAGAGGTTCGAGTTCTCACGCTGAAGCACGGCAGAGTGGCCCTGGGAGCCACTGTTTTGGCTCCAGAGGGGATGGGATGGGGAGAGGGGCTGCATGGTTTGGGAGGTGCATGGGTAGTGCTGAGTGCCCACTCTGACACTGGGTGGGGGCTGGAGCCGCCGGGCAGTCCTGAGGAGCCTGGCTCAGCTGTGCCTGCAAGGACAGTGCCCGGGAGACCCCTGCTTCCTCCAGGCACCTCCCTAAAGCACAGGGACTGTTCGCTCAAAGACAGTGGCCAAATGCCTGATTGGACTCAGGCGTTTAAAGGACATGGTGTGAATGGAGAGAGGGTGGGTGTGGGCATTCAACAAGTCTGCCCACCTCTCGACTTCCAGAGGGACAAATAGATGGGATGGGCCATCAGCGGGGATCAAACTCCCCCCAGGAGGCTGGGAGATGTGTCTGGGGAGGGTGAGGGGAGGAGGGGGTCAGTAGAGGGAGACAGAGGAGGAGCTGGTGGCTCAGGGGCCCAGAACTGCCTGGCTGGCACCCTCTTGCCTGCTTGTCCAGGGCCGGGGGCAGCACCCTGGTGGTCTGGGCCCGGGGCAGGGTGGCAGGAGGCGGGGCCCTCCCAGAAGGCCTGTCACTTGTTTGCGTGCTGCAGCAGCAGGTCCACGGCCTCCGCGAGGTTGTCCACGTATCCATCAGCCTTGACTTCCGGATGGTGCTCGTCGCTGGGCCTGGAGGGCAGGATGGTGGGTTAGCCAGTCAGTAATCCCTAGGTGGCCCTCTGAGGTCACTGCCTTCCCAGCTTCCAGCACAGGCCCGACCTCGCCCTCGGGAGAGTTCCAGGCCCTTCTGCGTCCCATCAGGCTGGGCTGGCCTTGGCCGGTGCAGTCCCTGTCCTCCCCATGCCGGAGTCCCGGCCACCCCAACTCAGAAGCACTCAGGCCTCGCTCTGCCCGGACTCTTCCCTGAGCCCCTCCTGTGGGTAGCTTGCTCAGAGCCCCGTGGCAGAGTGGCCGCTGGCACCTGCTCCGTCCATGCCGCCAGCAGAAGCATCATGCCCCGGACAGCGGGGCCCTGAGCTCCGTCCTGCTCCAAGTTTCCCACCCAGACCCTGGGGTGGGTGGGGGGCCCATGTACCCCCCAGAGGCTGCACCACCCAGCAGAGGAAGGCTCCTTGCAAAGATGCTCTCCAGCTGAGATCTGGGGGGCGAGGACGCCCAAACCCTGCATCTGCGCCCTCCTTTATTCCCCGAGGCCCCGCTGGATGCGGAGAACAAGGGCAGTGAGGCCACACGATGAGGGCGGGTGTCCATGGGGCCCCCACACCTCATGCGGGGGCTGCAGGCTGAGCCAGGCTCCCAGCAGAAGTGGGATGGAGAGGGGAACTAACAGGACTGCAGCCTTAGTCCCAGGATGGGGCAGGGGCTCGGGGTGGGCTCCTGGGGACGACTCCCGGAGCCTTGACAGTTGCGGGAGCGGCCTAGAGGGCGAGCTATCACCTGGAGTGTGGGGCCCTGGGGACAGGAAGGCACCTCCCCAACACTGCTCGTGGGCTGGAGATTGGAGGCAGGGGCAGGGCGGGGGGCCACCCCGGTGCAGCATCCCACACGGAGGGGCTGCTGCTGGCATCACCCGAAGGTCTGAGCCAAGCACCCTGGACAAGCACGAGAGCACACCCACCCAGTAGTGGGGCTGCCACCTCAGACGCCCCCTGGGAAGAAATGGCTGAAGTGGGTTCTGACAATATCCTAAAAGTCAGGTTGCCCCTTTGGAAAGTTTTGATAGTGAAAAAGCACTTGACCCTAAAACGGCCATCCTGAGCAAAGGCCATGGAATTAAAAGACGCTTGCTCCTTGGAAGGAAAGTTATGACTAACCTAGACAGCACATTAAAAAGCAGAGACATTACTTTGTCAACAAAGGTCCGTCTAGTCAAAGCTATGGTTTTTCCGGTAGTCATGAATAGATGTGGGAGTTGGACCATAGAGAAAGCTGAGCACCAAAGAATTGATGCTTTTGAACTGTGGTGTTGGAGAAGACTCTTGAAAGTCCCTTGGACTGCAAGGAGATCCAACCAGTCCATCCTAAAGGATGGATAGTCTTTGGAAGGAATATTCTGAATATTCTTTGGAAGGACTGATGTTGAAGCTGAAACTCCAATCCTTTGGCCACCTGACGCGAAGAACTGACTCATTGGAAAAGACCTTGATGCTGGGAAAGACTGAAGGCAGGAGGAGAAGGGGAGGACAGAGGATGAGACAGTTGGATGGCATCACCAACTCAATGGACATGAGTTTGAGCAAACTCTGGGAATTGGTAATGGACAGGGAGGCCTGGCATGCTGCAGTCCATGGGGTCACAAAGAGTCAGACACCACTGAGCACCTGAACTGAACTGAGCAAAGGCACCTTTTGCGGGGGCTGGAGGGGGGTGAGTTTGCCACGTGGCTTGTGGGATCCTAGCCTCCCTGACCAGGGATCGAACCTGTGCCCCCTACAGTGGCATCGTGGAGTCCTAACCTCTGGACCGTCAGGGGCGTCCCAGGCACATTCTCTTTCAGCCCGGTGGCCTGGAGGCCTTCTGCCCAGGGCTGCTGAGACCTGAGAGGGGCAGGGATGTGGGAGCGGGAAGTGTGGATGATTCTTACGACCGAGGAGGCCCGCCTTTGACTCTGCCCTGTCCCCCTCCCCAGGGCCTCTGCTCACTTGCCCACCCTCTTGTATGGGCTGAGGCCACTTCTCTGCCTGCTGCAGCCCTGCCCCCAGGCACAGCCCTCACCCATCCCCCATCCTCTTCTCCTTCCGTCCCCGGGGTGGAAGCAGGTGACAAAACGGGGGATCAGAGAGGCTCAGAGACTTGCTCGAGGTCACACAGCAGGGAGGGCAGACCCAGATCTGACCCGGCTTTTCTGACTCCCGGCCTGATTCTGGGTGCCGGAGCCTCCAGGCGTGTGGGTACACATGTTCCTACCCCTCCAGGAAGGCCCCCGTGGGCAGCGCCTTGTCCAAGCAGAGGCCACCTGCAGGTGCCAAGGCCGGCAGGCATGGGCATCGCTCCTGGTCTTCTCAAGTGTGACAAGCACACAACGACCCTCGCCCTTGCCCGCAGATCAGCAACTCTTTCGTCAGTGGAGGTATTTAAGGGATTATTATTTCGCTCTTGCCAGATCCAAACATCTAGTGAACACGGGAATTTAAGACCCAAATTACCCGGTGTTGGTGCTGAAATCCGTGCTTGTTAACTCGAAAAGTACGTGGCACACACTCTGGACAACGGTGTTGGCACCTATTTGTGAGCCACGAGTCCACTCTAGGCAGGCAACACAACAAAAGGGCATCGGCATGTTCACCAAGAACACGTGCTAGAATGTTCCCGGCGTCTTCGGTCATAATAGAAAAAAAGGTGGAAACTGCCCAAATGTCCATCAACGGGGTAGCACGTGCACACGTCCAAGGGCCCAGGACACCACCACCACCCACAGTGAGCCCCCACCCCCGGCTGCCAGGCTGCCCCCACAGACATCGTGATGGGTGCAAGAAGCTGGGCTCAAGGAACCCAGGCTTGAGTTGGTTCCCTGTTCGTGTCAAGTTCCGGAGTGGGTAATGCCAGTCTCCCGGGCAGAGGCCAGAAGACGGTTTCCTCTTGGGGGATGGGGTGGCAGTGTTCTAGATCCTGACCCAGGTGGTGATTACGGGGGTGGCTCATGGCAGAAAGAGCATCGTACTGTTCACGTTCCGTGCACTTGACACGCATGTAAAACACATGTAGGGTCACGCTTGAGGTATTTTTACCTTGAAAGTTTAACTAAAAAGTCGCATATAAACTCACATATTCCATGTGTGCATGCTCAGTTGCTTCAGCCGTGTCCTGACTCTGCGACCCCGTGGACTGTGGCCCGCCAGGCTCCTCTGTCCACGGGGATTCTCCAGGCAAGAATCCTGGAGTGGGCTGTCATTTCCTCCTCCAGGGGATCCTCCCGACCCGGGGATCGAACCCGCGTCTCCTGCACCTCCTGTGCTGGCAGGTGGATTCTCGATCACCTGGGAAGCCCAAACTCACATGTAGAGGCGTCTGTTTCCCATCGTGGCGGTTGTTCTCTATGGCCCATGGATCAAACCGTACCAGCAGCCTGTTTTTGTACAGCACTAGAGCTAAGAATGGTTTCCACATATTTAAAAGTTTGTGAAAAGAAGAGAACGCAGAGCACACGGCCCACAAGCCTCGAGCCGCTGCCTCCTGGGCCTCCCCAGCAAAGGCTCGTGGGCCCCCGGCTCTGGCCGTCCGCCCTCCAGGGCCCCTCCCTTCCCATTCCCCCAGGGAGGGGAACTCATGGCCTCCCAGTGGGTCTGGGGTCTCTGCAGACAGCCCTTCCTGCAGGAGGGTCTTCCTCCTTGGAACTCAGGGCTCTCCGCCCAGGCCCTCCTAGGGTGCAGACAACCCCTCCCCTGAACATACTGAGGGATGCCCCCCTTGCTCAGGTCTTTTCGAAGCAGGCGGGTGAGGGACTCCTCTCTGGGCAGCTCCCCCTGAGATGGGAGCGGCCTGGCCCAGGGCGCAGCAAGCTGGGCCCTGAGAGATGGAGACGGAGCTCCTGAACGGGCAGCAGACCCACTGCGACAAACCGCCCCTCTGCCTCGGTTTCCTCATTGGTGGGCTGAGCATAGCACAGCTCTACCCCTCACCCACCTGGTGACCACCAGTGAGCTGGCACACCTCCGAGCGTGGAGTCCCTAGCCTCTGGATGGGGGGTGCTCCCGGGAGGCATGCAGAGACACACATGGCTGGAGGGGGCAGGCCCAGAGGCAGATTCGGCACCAAGATCACGGCCAGTGAGGACTCGGCCAGCTGCTGGCAGCGGGCCAGGCAGGGAGACTGGTGGGGGGCAGACAGATGGCACGAACGGATGGAGACCCATCGGCGTGCGAGGTACAGGGAAGACAGTGAGCTGGGTGAGGGGGGGCAGCATTGCAGGGGGGGCCAGGGGGTGGGGCTGGCAGGGAGGCAGGACCCGAGGGGACATCCCGTCACATGCTCAGCCTGTGTGCGCGAGGCTGCGGCTCTACACCGCGCAGAGGGCAGCCCTGAGGCCCAGCTCACTAATGTGTGGGGGTGCCCAGCCCCCACTCAGGAGGAGGCTGTCAGGGAGGGGGATGTCTTCAGGCCATGCCCGCTCAGGTGCTGACACCCGCTGTGCCCTTTCTGTGTGCCCCTCAAAGTCAGATCCCTGACCTTTCTCTCCAATACGATGGGGTGGGGGTGGCGGGCAGAGCGTCCTCAAAGCAGAGTGCAACCTCTTCCAGCAAACCCCCCCCCCCCCCACCGAGTCTTCATCTCCCATCCTCACCGGGGTGGCTGGCCCCAGGACTGCTCACCTCGGACCTTCTCCAGCCCCCAGGCCAGGTTCACTGTCCAGTCGAACCAACTCCACCCCGAGGGGGAACAGATGCCTCCTAATGAGATCCTAGGCAGCCCCACGTGGCATGCAGTACAAGCCGAGATGGGTACGCGGCTAATTATGCTTAATTACATATAATTTGAATTCAAGAATCCATTAAAAGAAAGGATTGCATTAGCAGCCAGCCACTGTTTGCCAACACAGAGAGGAAATCATGGACTTTCATGTCGTAATTACGTGACGCTGCCGTGGGCCGCGGCTGGCTCTCCCGGGGGCCCCAGTCCAGGCCCGCCCGCCCTGAGGCCCCCGACGCTGCTACGCCTGGCTGAACTGGTCGGGAGAAGACTACAGGCTATGCCCGCTGGTGATCTGTGACCCTTGGGGCCTCAAAGAGGTCACACTACAGAAGCTGAACCAAGAAGCCCAGCAGAGACATGCCCTTTGGCAGTGGGAACAGAAGCAGAGGGTGACGGACAAAGGGGCTGAGAGACACCCCTGGCCTTTGAGCAGGCCCTGCTCGGGCAGCGCTGGATGTGCTGGGGAGGAAGGGGGGAGGCGGGAGGACTGAGAGGGGGGAAGACTAAGGGGGTGAGGACTGAGAGGGGGAGGACTGGGGGAGCTGGGGGGGAGGACTGAGAGGGGAGGATTGCGAGGCGGGAGGACTGTGACGGGGAGGACTTCAAGGGGTGAGGACTGGGAGGGGGAGGACTTAGAGGCAGGAGGACTGCGAGGCAGGAGGACTGAGAGGGGGAGGACTGGGAGGTGGAAGGACTGAGAGGGGTGAGGACTGTGAGGGGGAGGACTTGGAGGGGTGAGGACTGGGAGGGGGAGGACTTGGAGGGGGGAGGACTGGGAGGGGGAGGACTTGGAGGGGGGAGGACTGGGAGGGGGAGGACTGAGAGGTAGGAGGACTGAGAGACAGGAGGGTTGAGAGGGGAGGACTGGGAGGCAGGAGGACTGGGAGGCGGGAGGACTGGGAGGCAGGAGAACTGAGAGGGGGAGGACTGGGAGGCAGGAGGACTGAGGGGGGAGGACTGGGAGGCGGGAGGACTGAAAGGGGGAGGACTGAGAGGGGGAGGACTGGGAGGCAGGAGGACTGGGAGGCGGGAGGACTGAGGGGGGAGGACTGAGAGGCGGGAGGAGTGAGATAGGAGTAGAGAAGAGACCGACGGGCAGACAGGGACACACGCACCCGGGAAAAGAGGACGAGGAGGGAGGAGAGAGAAAGCGAGTCAGACAGAGAGAAAGAAAACAGAGGGAAAAGGGGGGAGACAGCAGGGGGCAGAGAGACCCTCGGGTGGGGAGCAGAGAGGGACAGGTGGAGGGAGGAAGGTAAGAAAGAGAAACGGAACACGGAAGCGTGGTGGAGCAGACACCAGAGTCCCCGAGTCCCTCTCCCCCCTGGGGGTTTAGGAGAGGCCCCTCTCTGTACCCTGAGGCTCGGCTGGGGCCCCCACGGGGGTCGCAACTGCAGCAGCCCTCCACCTCAACGACCTCCTCCCAAGTGGGGCCGCCCCAGGCCCACGGAGGGCGGGCTCCCTGCTCTCTTCCCAGCCGGCGTCTCTTCACTTCCTGTGGCCTCGGTTTCCTCATCTGTAAGGTGGGCGTGTGGTCCGGCGCATGGGGTCACTGAGAATGAAGCACCTGGCACCTCGCCTGCACCCAGGGGCCCCTTGAGGGGAGGCTGGCTTCAGCCGCTCAGCCTTTGCCCTCTGCCCTCCCCGAGCCCACGGTCCAGTCCCACATTCAAAGTCGTGACCAGGGCTGAGAACGGAAGGACAGGGTGTGGGGTCTGAGGGAATTTGGGAGGGGATATGTAATCCGCCTGGCAATGCAGGAGACGTAAGAGACACGGGTTTGATCCCTGGATCGGGAATATCCCCTAGAGGAGGGCATGGCGACTCATTGCAATATTCTTGCCTGGAGAATCCCATAGACAGAGGAGCCCAGCGGGCTACAGTCTATAGGGTCTCACAGTCGGACACGACTGAAGCGACAGCGTGGCACTGAATGTGGGGATCAAGGAAGCTTCTAGAAGAAGGGGCATTAGGCTAGATCCCGGTCCCTGCCATCCATGTGAGCATGGCCCTCAGGTCATTCTCCGAAGTTGGAAGCAGAGGCAGGTTCCCTGGGTGGCTGTGGGCTGAGGGGAGGTGGGTGCCTCTGCCCTCCCAGGCTCCTGTGTGGGGGCGGTGTCCAGGAGTCTCCGGTTGAGTGTGAGCCTGGGGACCGTGCAGATCCTCTCTCCTCCCCAGCTCCCACCTCTCTCTGGGTAAACTCCCTATTGCTCACATCACAGCCCAGCTCCTCAGCAGAGCAGACAAGTCTGTCCTAACGGGGTGTCCTCTCAGTCGCCCTAAGTCCAGAGCCCACCCCTCTTCAGACAGTCCATGCTCTCCCACACCTCTGTCCACACTATGTCCCAGAAAGGCGCGATCGCCAGGTCCTGCTCCACCTGCAAACTCCTACTCATCCTTCAAAGCCTCACCCACCTGCTCCCGTCTCCAACTCTATGCTCCGTAGCAAGCTGCTCTCTTTTCCGAGCACCCAGAACTTGCCCCCCTGCCCCCAACTCTCACACCATGCTGGCTGAGCACCAGCTGGCCTGAGCTGCCTAGAAGGAGGGGCCGGGCTTCCTGCCCCGGTGACCACCCGCATGGGCCACACAGGCACCCAGGGAGGATCTGCCAACCAGTAAACGAACAAGGCCCCCACCCAGACGGGCACCCCGCCTTCTAGTTATTCCGCCCCTCACGCCCCGTGAGCGAGAGGAGGAGGCAACGGCAGAGGCAGAGAACAAGGCTAATCTGTGTCGGCCTGGACAGCTTCACAGGGCCCATCTTTGTACCGGCCCACCGAACATGGCGGCTGGCTGCCCAGCAGAGGAGCCCAGCAAGGCGCAGTCGCCACGCCCGCCTCCTCCTCCCTGGTTCCGCTGACCAAGGGGACCTCCCTGTGATATTCTCAAGGACACAGGGCCACCCGCCCCCACCCTCCCCCACCCCCCAGCCCGGTCTGCTCCAGGACAGGGCTGGGCAGAGACCAGAGGCCATGGTGCTGCCCGTACTGGGCGTGGCGTGCGTCCTTGTCTGGATGGTTTTGGAAGCACTGGCCGCACCCCGGGTGGCCAAGGGCTGGGCGCTAGGGCAGGCTGGCCGGTCACGTGGATTCGAGGAACCGGGCCCTGGCTCCAGGGCGAGTGACCCAGCCGAGGCTGACGCCAACTCCGGGCTGTGCTGACGGAGTTGGAAGAAAAGGGCAGAGAGGGCCTTGATTTGTGGGCCGGAGGTGACAAGGCGGAGCCAAGGGTGTCTTTCCAGCTGAGCCGCTGGAGTCCAAGACCCCGGGGGCCTGAACGCCTGTTCCTAAGATGGTACAGGCCAGCGCGTGGCCTCCTGTAGACGCCAGGGGGTGCATGCCGGGACCTGCTTCCAGCTGCCCTCGCCCACTTTCTTCTGAGGGCAGGTGATGAGATCCCCATCACCGGCCATGGTCCAAAGATGGATGGGGCTTCTCGCAGTCCACCTGCTGGCCCAGGATGCTCGCCGTCCAGAGAGCAGTTTGCTAGGACCCAGAGGGGCAAGCCAGTGATCCCCGGCCTGCGCCGGCTGCTGGCAGGTGTGACCTCACGGTGGGGCGGCCCGGGAGGGTGCTCCTGGCCACAGATCTCAGAGGTGGGGTGGGGTGAGCCCAGACCCAGGCTGACACCCCAGGCACCCGGTTTAGTCCTGCTGTGGATGGAGAAACTGAGGCAGGAGCTGGTCTCTGCAGAGCCTGAGCCTGGAGCCTGCCAAGAGCCGCCGAGCCCTCCTTCACATCAGGACTCCGACTCTCCCTGCTTGCAAGGAAGGCACCTCGGAGACGAGGACCCCCGCCCTCCGTCATCCTGCCTGGACGGCTTGTGGGCTCCAGGCGTGGATCCCTGACCTCACTCAGAAACCAGCCCGGGCCTCAGGCGTGTGTGTCAGAGCCCCACCCGCCACACCCTTGGCTTCCCCGGCCTCTGGGTCCCCCACTGCCCGCCCTCCGTCTCCCCTGTTTGGGCCCAGCCTCGGTGGAGCAGAGCAGCCTGGAGCCCCCCTCGCCCCTCCTCCAGCCCCTCGGTCACCCAACCCGCTCATGCAGACGGTGGAGGGGCCCCCTCTGGACACCTTAAAATCACATGGTGGGTAATATACTGAAATAAAAACCCAGGCTTAGACAGTCCTGGCCTCAGGCCCCTCTGAGGACCTCCCGGGGCTCCCTGGCCTGAAGGCAGACGGCGACACACTTCTACTGACTGAGCCTCCCCGAGGTCAGAGCTCTGCTGGAGGGTGGGGGTGGAGGAATGCCCCAGGGGCCTTCTTTCCTGGCAGGTGCCTGGGCCTCCCCTGTCCGTCTGGCTGTCTGCTCCTCTGTAAGGGGCAATGGGGTGGGGTGGGGAGGAAAAGCTTCCCCCAGAGTATCCCCTCCCCATGGAGGCTTTGTGTAAATGACAAAGAGGTGCACCCAGGTGAGCCAGGCCCCTTGGGGACCCAACTGTGGAGCCTGGAGCTGACATCACAGGGGGATGGGCAGGGGCACAGCGGGTTGGCTGCCTCCCCTGACCCTCCCTGCAGCCTCTGCTTGTAGGAGGATCTAAAGATGGGGGAGGGTCCCGGGCCCACCAGCTGGAAGACATCGGCTGTGCGTGTGCACATGTGGGCTGGGGCGGGAGAGGGGCGCGCAGGGGTGCCCCCCAGAGAGAAGAGAGGGTCACACCTGTGTTGAGCACCTTGCAGCCTCGGCCATTTCCCGGACGCCCCCTCTCCTTCAGGCATGTGGCGCCCCAGGGCCCAGAACCCCACTCAGGATGGCTGAGCCCTTCTCCCACTGGGAAGGACCAGGAGTCTCTCCCACCAGGAGGAGGCATTGCTGGACCTGGTGTGTGAACTGAGGCTGCAGAGGAACCTGCCACTGACTTGAGGGCCCACCTTGCCCGCAGGCAGGTTCCAGGATGCAGGCAAAGCTCACCAGGCTGGGGGCATGAGTGAGCCACAGACACTGCACCACAAGGCCAGGGGGATAGCTGGGCACCGGACCCGCGGCTGCTTCGGGCGGGCTTCGAGGAGCGCCTCCCATGTTCCCTGCACGATGGCCCATGATGGGGGGTTGGGGGGGGGGAGCCTGCCCACAGTCACAGGCAGGGAATGGCAGCACTGGGACCTCAATCCTGTGTGTCCGGATTTAAACACAGGCTCTCACTCTAGTGATTCTGCCCTTGGCACACGGGACAGACTGTGCGTCTGGGAATCGCTGATGTGCCGGCTGATCTCCGGCCGGGCCAAGAGGCCCGTGGGCAGGGGTGCACCCCGGCCTCTGGGTTAGCCCCCGGCCGGAGGTGGGCCCCAGGAAGGGTCTGCTACCTTTGACTGACTCCCAGAGGACAGCAGGGTGTTTGTGAGACACCAATGAGGGAAAGAACGGCACGGTCCACCCTGGAGCTGCAGAGCACCACCCTGCCCCCCACCCCTCATGGCAGACCCCAGAACTCCTGAGCTGGGCCTGCGGCGCCCAGTGCCCAGGCCAGGCCTGTTTCACCCAGGAGGAACCAGGCAGAAGGCAGTGGGGGTCCGAGCCGTGGACCCTGGCATCCGCCCTGGGGCCCCTCTGCCCGCAGGAAGGAAATGGGCCTGTTTATGGGTGTTTCAGCCTGGTGGTACCTTTTCAACCAGAACTGACCCGATGCGCTAGCTGTTTCCTGTGAGGTTCTCCCTGCCCAGTGGCTGTGGGCACCTGGCGTGCTGAGAACCGAGTTGGGGCGTGCAGACGTGAGTGGGTGGTGCCGCATGGCCGCCCGCTGGCCCGTTCGCAGACACGAGAGGCTTCCTCATGCTGACAAACGAGGTCCCCTGACCTCCAACCCTGGCCGGAGCCCCTGCCTCAGCCTTTGCCCGATGCATAAGCACAGCGAGGCCAGAGTCACAAACCGGGGACCCCTGGATGTGTCCGGGTGGGGCCCACGTAAGAGTGTTTCAAGAACAGGAGCTGGCAACTTGACTTTGGTTGAAAATCTGAAAGACTCCTAACCCTGGGCTGGGGATTCCATAGGCAAGGCCAGCGGATACCGCGTGGCAGCCGCTCCCTGGAGTGGGCGAGCGGCTTCTGGTTCACCACACTCCCCACCACTCCCTATCGTCTCCCCATTTTTAGACCAGGCCCAGTCCCCTCCACCACATTTCCTCCCTGCCCGCGGGAGTCTCTGAATTTGCTGCCCTGCCCCAGCATCGCTGGCTTTCCGGGACTCATTTCTCAAGGAACAAGCCACCTCCTCCAGGAAGCCTTCCCTGAAGCCTTGCCCCCGGCCCTCGTCTCAGTTAGGTGCCCCTTCTGTGCTCTGTGGTCAACCTGTGTTGACCCCACTGGAGCACTGGTTACATTCTGCTGCAGTGTCTGGTTGCCTGGGTGACGCTCCCTCCAAATCCTGAGCTCCCTGAGGTCAGGGGCATCCCTATGGTGGCTGTCTGCTGGGAGCTGGCAGAAACAGGAACAATCAGCCAACTGCCTGAGCAGACAAGCAAGGGGCCTCCTTCCTTCTGACCATTGGGAGCTGCATGTCCTCGCCAGGCATCTGGCTCCCTGTGAGCCTGAACTGCCTAGAAACCTGGGCGTGGGGGCCAGTCCGTCCCCAAGGCCATGAGGCAGGAAGGCAGGTGTCTGAGGCTCCAGGCCCGGGAGTCCCGCCCGGCCTCACTGTCCCGCCCCTTCCGTGGGGCACACGCAATCTGGATCCTCACCTTCGTGGGGAGGCTCACTGCCCAGCCCCCGAGCGCCAGGCCACGGAGAGCTCCCTTCTGGAGAAGCGTTCACCAGAATGAACCCTCTCCCACAAACCCAGGCTCTCAGAGGCATAAACGTGTCACCATGAACGTGACACTGCTAGCGGCCAGTGTCACTGAACCCGAAGAGGCAAGCCCCCTGCGCCCACCCAGGCCTGCAGAGCTCTGCGTCTTCACACTAAGCAGGCTCCGACACCTGAGGGCAGGGACCATGCTGCAGGTGTGGGTGCTGGACGCAGAGGCTCACAGAAGCTGGGGGCTGCACTAGTAACCACGAGGGGTCCGAGGTGTCGGGCAGGCGCCCGCCCTGTGCTTCCCCACTCCCGGCAAGCCTAAATCCAGTCTCCTTCACGTGGCCCACGAGGTTGCCCCAGAGCCCACCAGCGACACCTTCCTATAACCCCCCAGCTCGGTGTCCACACACTCACGTTCCCCAGCTGTCCATGTCACTGCCTAGAACATGCTCTCGTGCTCCCTCCTTTTTGTAAAGTCTGACTCAGAAAGAACCGTGCCCCCCCCCCGCCACCAAGGTCTCTGGGACCCATCCTACCCCCTTGATGAGTGAATGAACACCCACTCAGCCTCGGAGACACGGGGAATCCACTTGGGACCTTTGAGAGTCATGGGAAGCGCACCCCAAAGAGGGTGGCTCTGTCAACGGAGCAGGCAGAGCTCCTTGGCACGCAGGGAACCCCCAGGGCACCCCAAGTCAGGCTTGAGCAGTTAGCCATCACACACACCCCCTGTGACTCCCACACGTTGTCAAGCAGCGAGTGTGGTTTCTCTCTCCTTTCCTCTTTTCCGGTCCCAGAAGACACATCTCAGGTCTGACCCTAGAGGCCCCCAATTACAACCACACCTGGGCCAGGGCAAGGGAGAGCCGGAGGGTGCCTGCTGGGCTGGTCAGAGGGTGCCTAACCCCGGCTCTGGACTAGGCTGGCCCTGACTGCTGTGTGGCCTTGAGGAAACACTCGGAGCCCCGCATCTCTCGTGAGTGGATCTGGAAAGACCCCCTCCCAGGGCTGTGGGGGAGAGGCAGAGGGAAGATGCTTGGAGGGCAGGGACGGCGGACGCGTGGTCTGGGGGGGTGGCTGGCCAGCAGGCGCTGGATGGGGAGGGTGAAGAGCCCTTGCAGGCTGCTCTAACCCAAGGGGAGGGGCAGAGCCCACAAGGTGGGCGTGAGATGCTCACATCGGGCTTGGTGTCTGGAGAGCCGCAGCCACCTGCGGAGAATGTCCCAAGGACCACGGATCCTGGGGGGGACCCTCCCCAGGGTGCGGCCAGGCCGCAGGGGACAAGCGCCACGTTCCTGCTCGGTGGGGCTGAGGCAGCGCTTGCAGAGACGCTGGGTGACTGTGCCTGGGCACCCTAGGACTCCTTGGGGAGGGAAGGGGGAGCCCCTGGGGGAGGCTGAACCAGCCAGTGCCCCGAAGCCTGCCCTTGGGGCCCTTGTCTCCAAGCTGACAGGATGCTCCGTTCATAATATTGTTCATAATAGTGACAGTCACTGAGGCCCTCTCCCCTGGGGGACTCACACGGGAACGTACGGTGCTGCAGCTGCTGTGGTCTGTGCAGCAACCCAGGAGATAGGCGCTACTGCCCCTATCTTACAGCTGACAAAGTGGAGGCTCAGAGAAGGCAAGTGGCCTGCCTGGGGTCACACAGCAGTGCTGAGAGGGCCCCTCTGCCTTCCTTCCCAACCTGCCGGAAGCACTGTCCGAGCCCCACCAGGAGCCAGGGGGCTGGGCTAGCAGGTGGTGGACAGGGGGCCCACCCTCCGGCAGACGAGACCCTGGCAGCTGTTCAGAGTGTTTTGATAAAAACATGGGGAACACCTGGTGTGTGTTTAGATTAAAACCAGCTGGCCCAGCCCCTATGATGGGCTCTCCGATGGCTGGATCTCCCGGGAGGTCACTCCCTGCCTCCCCAACACATGCCACCCGTCTCCTCCTCTGGAGGCTAGACCGGGCCAGGGAGTCCCCGTGGCCAGCACAGCTGGCCCTCAGCCTGCACCCCCCAGGCCCTGGTTCTCACGAGGCGGTCCTTGATGGAGGGCACCCATACCCCACTCCCCTTGAAAGGTGAGGAAATCGAGATTTGGGATGGGTGAGGAGGAACTTGCCCAGAGCTCATGGAGGAGCAGGGCTCGAACCCAGAAGCCCTGTCCTGTCCGTTAGCTCAGGAGGGAAGTCTCCAAAGGTGATGGGCCAGGCTGAGCCTCCCGGCTGCTGCTCAGGGACCAGCGTGCGGAGCTCTCATTCCATAGAGCGTGCAGCTTCATCAGCTCCATGCCCACCCCGGGGGCTCACGTGGGACACTTCACCTACTTTGTTGAGTGTGTGCCACTTCAAAGGGTTAAGACTGGAACCTCACAAACCAGGAGGTCCAGCCTCCAAAGGCAGCTCGAGGTGCTCACGAGCATCAGAGCCAGCAGGCTTAGGTGAAATCAGAGCAGGACGCCCTGCACGCCCAGAACAGCCAGAGGGGCAGCAGGGAGGGCTGGCAGCACACGAGCAGGGGGCTTCTCTCACCAGCAAGGGACGTGTGAACGGCTGCGGCATCCAGAAAACACTCGGCAGACACAGCATTCCCTAACGCTAAACACACGAATGGGGTGACCCTGGGATTCCACCGTGGGTGCGTGCCTGAGAGAAACGGTCCCGCGGCCACCAAGAGACGTGGACAGGAACGTTCCATCGGCCCTGTGCAGAGCGACCCCGAGCAAGAAACAACCCATGTCCATCAATCGCAGAATGAAGAACTGTGGGCCAATCATACAATGAAACAACATACATCAGTGAGAAAGGCTCCCAAAACGCAGGACAACATGTATGAAACAAAGGGTTGAGTTTTTGGTGTTTTTTTTTTTTTTTTTTCAATTGTCCCAGGTAGACTAGAAAGACACACAGTGACGTTTAGGACAGTGTCAGAAACTTGAGTTTGAACCAAACAATGTCGGGACTTCCCAGGTGGTCCAGAGGCGAAGATGCCATGCTCCCAGTGCAAGGGGCCCAGGTTCAAAACCTGGTCAAGGAACCAGATCCCACATGCTGCAACTATGAGTTCACAAGCCACGCTAAAGATCACGCGTGCCACCAAGTAGGACCGGTGCGGCCATATAAATAGGTAATTTTTAAAAAAAGTACCCTTATCCTCAATGGTGAAAAATTGAAAGCATTTCCCCTAAAGTCAGGAACAAGACAAGGGTGTCCACTTTTACCACTACTATTCAACATAGTTCTGGAAGTTTTGGCCACAGCTATCAGAGCAGAAAAAGAAATAAAAGGAATCCAAATTGGAAAAGAAGAAGTAAAACTCTCACTGTTTGCAGATGACATGATCCTCTACATGGAAAACCCTAAAGACTCCACCAGAAAATTACTAGAGCTAATCAATGAATATAGTAAAGTTGCAGGATATAAAATCAACACACAGAAATCCCTTGCATTCCTATACATGAATAATGAGAAAGTAGAAAAAGAAATTAAGGAAACAATTCCATTCACCATTGCAACGAAAAGAATAAAATACTTAGGAATATATCTACCTAAAGAAACTAAAGACCTATATATAGAAAACTCTAAAACACTGATGAAAGAAATCAAAGAGGACACTAATAGATGGAGAAATATACCATGTTCATGGATTGGAAGAATCAATAAAGTGAAAATGAGTATACTACCCAAAGCAATTTACAAATTCAATGCAATCCCTATCAAGCTACCAGCCATATTTTTCACAGAACTAGAACAAATAATTTCAAGATTTGTATGGAAATACAAAAACCTCGAATTGCCAAAGCAATCTTGAGAAAGAAGAATGGAACTGGAGGAATCAACTTGCCTGACTTCAGGCTCTACTACAAAGCCACAGTCATCAAAACAGTATGGTACTGGCACAAAGACAGACATATAGATCAATGGAACAAAATAGAAAGCCCAGAGATAAATCCACACACATATGGACACCTTATCTTTGACAAAGGAGGCAAGAATATACAATGGAGTAAAGGCAATCTCTTAAACAAGTGGTGCTGGGAAAACTGGTCAACCACTTGTAAAAGAATGAAACTAGATCACTTTCTAACACCGCACACAAAAATAAACTCAAAATGGATTAAAGATCTAAATGTAAGACCAGAAACTATAAAACTCCTAGATAGAGAACATAGGCAAAACACTCTCAGACAAAAATCACAGCAGGATCCTCTATGATCCACCTCCCAGAATTCTGGAAATAGAAGCAAAAATAAACAAATGGGACCTAATTAAAATTAAAAGCTTCTGCACAACAAAGGAAAATATAAGCAAGGTGAAAAGATAGCCTTCTGAATGGGAGACAATAATAGCAAATGAAGCAACTGACAAACAACTAATCTCAAAAATATACAAGCAACTTATGCAGCTCAATTCCAGAAAAATAAACGACCCAATCAAAAAATGGGCCAAAGAACTAAATAGACATTTCTCCAAAGAAGACATACGGATGGCTAACAAACACATGAAAAGATACTCAACATCCCTCATTATTAGAGAAATGCAAATCAAAACCACAATGAGGTACCACTTCACACCAGTCAGAATGGCTGTGATCCAAAAATCTGCAAGCAATAAATGCTGGAGAGGGTGTGGAGAAAAGGGAACCCTCCTACACTGTTGGTGGGAATGCAAACTAGTACAGCCACTATGGAGAACAGTGTGGAGATTCCTTAAAAAATTGCAAATAGAACTACCGTATGACCCAGCAATCCCACTGCTGGGCATACACACCGAGAAACCAGAATTGAAAGAGACACATGTACCCCGATGTTCATCGCAGCACTGTTTATAATAGCCAGGACATGGAAACAACCTAGATGTCCATCAGCAGATGAATGGATAAGAAAGCTGTGGTACAGATACACAATGGAGTATTACTCAGCCATTAAAAAGAATTCATTTGAATCAGTTCTGATGAGATAGATGAAGCTGGAGCCAATTATACAGAGTGAAGTAAGCCAGAAAGAAAAACACCAATACAGTATACTAACACATATATATGGAATTTAGGAAGATGGCAATGACGACCCTGTATGCAAGACAGGAAAAAAGACACAGATGTGTATAACGGACTTTTGGACTCAGAGGAAGAGGGAGAGGGTGGGATGATTTGGGAGAATGGCATTCTAACATGTATACTATCATGTAAGAATTGAATCGCCAGTCTATGTCTGACGCAGGATACAGCATGCTTGGGGCTGGTGCATGGGGATGACCCACAGAGATGTTATGGGGAGGGAGGTGGGAGGGGGGTTCATGTTTGGGAACGCATGTAAGAATTAAAGATTTTAAAATAAAAAAAATAAAAAAATAAAAAAAAAAAAACAAAAACGTACCCTTGAGTTCCCAGGCAGCCAAGGCAAAGAGGGAAATCGAGTTTGCAGAGAAGCAGACGACTGTTCATGAGAGACAACCATTCCAGCAGCAGAGACCAGGAGGGTCTTGGCCCTGCCCATGTGGGGGCTTGCGTGGCCTCAAGCACAGCAGGGACCCAGCAGTGGGTGGGGAGGTGGGGGTCTGCAGGAGCTGAGAAAGGCCTTCTTCCCGGATGAGCGGACCTCTAGCCACCTCCCTCCAAGTGGCTGTTGTGTGGCTCCAAGACTGGCTCAACCTGGTCCCCTGACTTCCCAATGTCCTGTTCAGTAGGTCGCTGGCTTGTTCAGCCAAGGGTTTCCCAAACTAGTCCCACTTGCTCCCGAGTTCCCGCCTGGACACCCCGAGTTCAGAGAAGTCCCTTCTCCTCTTTGGACTTTGGATTCTCCGCTCATAAAACCCGGGGGTTTCAGCTGACCCTCCTGGCTCTCTAGCTCCTTTCTCCCACATGGGGGTGGACAGCCCACCTTAGGGGCTGACAGGCGACCGAGGCAGATGCTGACCTGGGACAGATGAGGTGGGGGGTGGGGGTGAGCAGGCTGGTGCAGCACAGGCAGCTGGGGGCGGTCCCAGGAGCCAAGCGGAGCTTTAGAGCCTGGGGTTCTTCACGGGGCTTCCCTGGTGGCTCCGACGGTAAAGCGTCTGCTTGCTGTGCAGGAGACCCGGGTTCGATCCCTGGGTTGGGAAGACCCCCTGGAGAAGGAAATGCCAACCCATTCTAGTGTTCTTGCCTGGAGAATCCCATGGATGGAGGAGCCCGGTGGGCTACAGTCCATGGGGTCGAAAAGAATCAGACACGACTGAGCGACTTCACTTTCCCTTTTTGCTTTATTAACGAGCTCCATGCATGGATTTTCCTGCTCAGTTCCAACCGTGCACATCGCGGGTCTCGCAGGGCACCTGCAGGGTGGGGTGGCAGTCGCTCCCTCCCTGGGCAGCCTGCTGCGTGCCCTCCCCGTTCACTCGGCCTGCCCGGGGTCCCTGCATGCACGGGATGCCCCTCCAAGCTGGCTAAGGGGGACCCCAGGCCTCACATGCAGGGGACTTGCTCCATCGTGAGGGGACAGCTGGCCCTGTTAAATGAGACCGCAAATGAAACACGGGATGCCGGGCGCCGAGCGCTCATGTGCTGTGCTCTGAGGGCCCCCCGAGTCAATCACCTGTCACCTTCTAACCACAATCAGGAGCCTCCAGCACAAACAGGGCGGAAGAAGGACTTGCCTCCAGCTCGCTCGGGACCTGCTCCCGGGGTCAGCTGCCCAACCCGTGCCACGGCCTGGTCTCCCCCCGCCCCTGAGCTCGGAGCATGGGCTGCTCTTGTGAAAAGTCGGGGGAAGGAGACCCTCCCGGTCCCAAGGCCGGCAGGGGCCACGGTGGGGAGCACTCCTGTGTGTGCTCCTGGAGGGAGCACTTCGCACAGGGGCCCTGTGTGAGGGTCCACATCTACCGGGGCAGGTGACTTCACCTTGTCCCTGCGAGACCCAGACAGGACACTGCATGCTGGGAGTGGAAGTCAGCGTGGGCTTGGGGTGACGAGGCGGGGTGACGGCCACCACGGACAGACGCCAGGAGGTACCAAAAGGGCCAAACCATCCCAGGCAATCATCACGAAACGCTTCCAGGGGCTGCTCGCTGAGATGGATGCACATGTTCACAACAACTGTCCCCCGTAGAGGGCGGGGAGGTGCCCATGGACGGCAGCCCTGCCTCTGGGACAGGCCCCCGTCCCCCTGTCCCCCTGCATGTGGCAGGCGTGCGGTCTCTCCGTTTGTCCTGACGCATCCTTCCTGAGGCACAGACTACTCTACTTAGCCGCCCTCCTCCCCGGGGACGCAAGCGGACAGCCCTCTGTTGGAGGTCACGTGGCTGAAGATGTTAAGATCCATAAAAAGGATTAACGGCTTCAGTCCTGTTCCTGGAAACCTTCCCTAAGAACTTCATCCTTTCCTAAGAACTTCTTCCCCAAGGAACCTCTTACAGAGTCTGGCACGAGGACGGTTTTCAGAAAAAGTGAGCTGAATCGAAGGACAAAAGCTACAGGTACAAGAGGAACCAGTCCAAACCAGTCAAACCGCAGAGGGGAGCACTTAAGTCTAGTATGTTCGATCTGCTCCGTAAAATAAGATGCTGCTGTGGACATCGGTCAGGGGAGGGGAGAGGGACGCACACACGTGACCACGGCTACCAAGGGGGCTGGCGGGAACCCAGAGGCAATGAACAGCCATCTGAGCGTGGGGGGATGACGGCTGGGACCGTTCCTCCCAGATCCCTTGGAGGCTGCAGTAAAGCTGTCTTAATAAAGCTTATAATAAGAAAAGCAAATGTTCTAGTTTGGTCTTGCCACTGCTTCACTGGTGGTATTAAGGAGGCTGGATAGTCAAGGGTATGCTCCAGACCAGCCAGATATAATAAGAGGCACGGCAACTCCCCTAGGTCCAGCAACTCACCCCCCATGGGAGGGACAGTCCTGGCCAGCCCTAATCTTGGGGCCAGAGCCGGGCATGGCAAATGCCACCAGCTCTGTAGCTCGTATCCATTGACTGCAGAGGATTTCCAGGTGGGCCGAGGTAACCTTGGGGCCGGAGGTACCTGCAATAGCCAACAAATGCCACTTGGGGCTGGCCTTACCCTGGAGCCTCTGCCCACCTGCCCACAGTGTCAGAGAGGCCTGAACCCACTGCCCTGGGGAGAGGGAGCCCTGGGGGTCCGCCCAGCACATCCTCGGTGGCACCTCCTTGAGGTCCAGCTGGCAAAGACATCACATCTTACACCCTGGAGACGAGGACACAGGAGAGTAAGGGGTTTGCTTCAGGCCACATGACCAGCATGTGGTGGGGCTGGGACTCAGATTCTGCCTCCAACGCTGGCATCTTCCCCATACCCAGTGGATGGAACAGCCCCAAACATGGTAAATCCAACCCCGAGCCCAGGAGCTGGAGGGACTTTAGGGTACAGCCGCTTCATTTCTCAGGTGAAGAAAACTGAGGCCCAGGGTGGGGTGGACCCCGGCTTGAGACAGTCCCTGGGAGGCTGCACTGAGATGGGATGGGCTGCCCTCCCAGAGAGCTAAGCCAGCTCCCCCCGCACTCCGAGCCCCGGGCAGAGGGGGGTCCTGGGCTCCCTGCCAAGACTCTCACGCACCTGCACTTACAGGGCAGGGGCCGGGCATCAGGGAGTGGGCACCAACGGGGAAACTGAGGCATGGGCTGGCGCAGGCCAGGAGTGAAACAGTGGAGAGCCAGGCGCCCCTTGCCCATGTTGATTTAGCGTCTTCCACCCTGGCCGGGTTCCCCAAAAAAGCTGATGGATGCCACTTATTCATCACAGTCCAGACGGCACCTCGTAAATGGGCGAAGCCGCCCACTGAGGGGGGCCATTCATTCTGGCCCTCGGGGATGCCAGCCTGCCGGGGGTGGTGTGCCCCACACTGGGCCGATTGTGCGGGCAGGCACCCCGTCCAAGCTGCCCCGGCTCCTGGCGGGCCGCCGAGCCCTGGACGGTTCCGAGATGGAACCCTGTTTTCTTCAGATTCATCTCCAGCCCGGGAGGGCGAGGGGCTCCTCCAGAACACTCACTCAACACTGCTCTGATGTCCCTCAGACCCTGGTCCTGCCCCACGATTTACTGGGAAGTCACAAGCCAGCCCCAGTAAGACAGCCCTTTGGCCTGGGAGCTTCCTTTGTGGCTCAGCTGGTAAAGAATCTGCCTGCAATGAGGGAGATCTGGGTTAGATCCCTGGGTTGGGAAGATCCCCTGGAGAAGGGAAAGGCCACCCACTCTAGTATTCTGGCCTGGAGAATTCCATGGACTGTACAGTCCACGGGGTCGCAAAGAGTCGGACACGACTGAGTGACTTCCACTCACTCACTTGGCCTGAGAGCAACTACCACCTGGCTGTGGGCGGGGATGGTGGCAGTCCTCCAGAACTCTGGCTCAGGGATCTTCAAGGGGGTGCTGTCTCCTTTATGGATGGGGTGGGGGTACCTGGCCAAGGGCAGCGGTTTAGGCTCAGGATTGTGAGGCCGCGGTGCTCCCCGGGTATGGGGCAGGCCAGTGACCCGTCTTCTCTTTTAGCCCTCTCAGCCTCGGTTCCCCCTCCAGTGCCCTTGGGGACTTGAGCCTTGGGCTCAGGTGTGAAGGGCTCAGGTGTGCCGGGATGGGATCGCGGGCACGCCGGCCTGGTGCTGAGGGGAAGGAGGGTAACAGGACCCACCTCCCCTGGGCGCCATGTGGCTTGAAGATCCCACGGAAGGCAGGGCCCCGGGTGCCATCTGCCACGCTGCTCCTTCCTGGGCGCCACACTCTGGCCCGGGCCTGGAACCACAGGAACACCATCCCTCACCTGTCCCTCGGCCCAGGTGTTCCTACACAGTCCCAGGGATGGAGGCGCTACGCTATGTTTAACATCTCATGGAGCCCCGCCCCCTCATTCCCCCCTCCCCCAGGTTTCCTCCTTGCCTTACTGTTACATAAACTAAGAATTAACTTGTCCACTGTGTGACCAAGTTATGACCAGCTTAGACAGCATATTAAAAAGCAGAGACATTTCTTTACTAACAAAGGTCCGTCTAGTCAAAGCTATGGTTTTTCCAGTAATCATGTACGGATGTGAGAGTTGGACTATAAAGAAAGCTGAGTGCCAAAGAATTGATGCTTTTGAACTGTAGTGTTGGAGAAGACTCTTGAGAGTCCATTGGACTGCAAGGAGATCCAACCAGTCCATCCTAAAGGAGATCAGTCCTGAGGGTTCATTGGAAGGACTGATGTTGAAGCTGAAGCTCCAATACTTTGGCCACCTGATGTGAAGAACTGACTTCTTGGAAAAGACCCTGATGCTGGGAAAGATTGAAGGCAGGAGAAGGGGACGACAGAGAATGAGATGGTTGGATGGCATTACCGACTCAATGGACATGAGTTTGAACCACCTCCGGGAGTTGGTGATGGACAGGGAGGCCTGGCGTGCTGCAGCCCATGGGGTCGCAAAGAGTCGGACACGACTGAGTGACAGAACTGACTGACTGTGTGACCAGGTGGAGGAAGGGGGTCTTACCTTGTTCCTCAATGAGGTTCTTCAGCAAGAACAACCTGACTTCTTCCTCGGAGCCCGAGGGTGCTGTCAGCCCCCTTTCTAGAGGCCTAACATTGGACAGGAGATGAGAATGCAAGTTTTCAGATCCAGCTGCTTATCAGAATCACCTGGGATGCTTTAGAACAGTGACTATCATGGGTGGGACCCGAGCTGCGGCGTGTAGCTAAAGCAGGACCCAGAGGCAAATCTCTAGCTCTAGAATCCTTACATGGGAGGAAAGCTCTCAAATCCACCATCTAAGCTTCCAGCTTAAGAAGAGCAAGAGAAACCCAAGGCAAGCAGAGGAAGGAAATAATAAAGATCAGAGCAGAAAACAATGAGATTGAAAACAGAAAAACAATAGGGAAAAATCACTGAAACAAAGAGCTAGGTCTTTGAAAAAGGTCAATTAGAAAAGCTACTGCTTGAACCCCAGCCTTCTCCCCAAACCCAGAGAGGGCCCGTTGCTGGTCTGGGGTTGGCGCAGAGGCTGGCTGGTCTAAGCGCCCCCAGTGACTCGAATGGGCGGTGAGGACCACCTTGCTGCCACACGCAGACCACCTGCCCAGCAGTAAGAAAGAGCAGCCTGCCACAAACGCTGCTTCAGTCTCCACCCCTGTAAAAAGAAGTGGCAGCACAGTCCCCGCCGCTGGCCATGGCTGGGGCAAGTCTGCTTCCCACCTGAGCTTCTGTCTCCACGCCAGACTCTGTCCTAGACCCGACCTGCTCCGCCTCTGCTGCCCGGAGCGCCGGCTTCCCGGAGGTCCCTGAGCTAGTGTGGTGGCCATCAGGCAGCCGGTCCTCAGGAGCCTTGCCTCCTCCAGTTTCCCTCTGGAGCTGGGATGGACTCCACCCTGCACTCCAGGCCCTGGGCGTGTGAGCGAGGTCCTCCCAGCTTTGCTCCACAATCAGGAACCTCCACCTGGTGCTGCGGTGGCCTAAATGGCCCTTCTCAACTGTGGTGGCCAAATTCACCTCCTCCCATGATTCTGCACAGACCTTCCCTCCCCCAGACTTTTCTCCCAGTAAGCCGATGCCCCACATGGACATTTGCCTGCCAGGACGCTAACAGGATGCCTGCTGACAGGCCCCCTTTAACTAACAAGCCAGGACCCCAGAAGAGTGCTGAACACAACACCCACCTCGACGCCACTTCGCCTCAGTTCATTCAAGCTCCACACCCTCCCTTAGGGGCTTCTGTGTTCCCCGCACAGAGAGCGTGGAGACAGGAATTCCTCACGCCCAGGTCAGGCGGAAATGTCATGAAAGAGCAGTGAACTTGGGCCTTAGGAAAGCTCAGATCTTCTCTTTTTAAAAAAACAAACAAACAAACTTTTCATTTATGTTTGGCTGCAATGGGTCTTTGTGGCTGCCCACGGGCTTTCTGTAGTTGCAGTGTGTGAGGGCTGTTCTTCGATGGGGTGTGTGGGCTTCTCATTGCGGCGGCTTGTCTTATTGCGGAGCACCAGCTCTAGGGTGCGAGGGCTCAATAGTTGCAGTGCCCGGGCTTAGCGGCTCCATGGCACGTGGGCTGTTCCCGGACCAGGTGTCCCCTGCACTGGCAGGTGAATTCTTAACCACTGGACCACCAGGGAAGTCCAGATGGGATCTTTTCTATCCAGAATAGGAATCCCATTTTCTGCAAAGAGGTAGGCAAAGAGCTCAGGTTCACTCTTTGCGACCCCATGGACTGTAGCCCGCCAGGCTCCTCTATCCATGGGATTCTCCAGGCAAGAATACTGGGGAGAGTTGCCATGCGTTCCCCCAGGGGATCTTCCTGATATAGGGATCACATCTCCTCTGGCTCCTGCATTGCAGGCAGGTTCTTTACCGCTGAGCCACTAGGGAAGCCCAGGTGGGTGCCAGTGTTTGCTAAGTACCACGGAGCTTTCGTGGACCCTACAGGGGATAGCCAGCACCACAAACCCATCCTGCCCCTTCAGGTGTGCAGGATTATGACCTGGCCTCTGCTCTACAGACAAGAAAGGGGCTGTTAACCCCTCAGCCCCACAGCAGGTAAGTGGCCGTGGACACACACTGTCCTCCTTTCCAGCCGAGTCATTGGGTGCATCTCGGGGGACAGGCACCCCCCATGCAGATGTGGGGGAGCCCTGGGCAGAGGAGATGGATGCCGCCCCGCCCTCCTACAGCTCCCAGAGCCCGGGGCTAAGGCCCAGTCCTGGCACAGTGGCGAGAGAGAGGGAGCCACCAACCCCATCACGGAGTAGCTGTCTCGGGGAAGGCCTGGATGTGCTCACCGTTGCCAAAGTCCACATCACACCTTGACTCAGGATTCTGGGCCAGGAAAAGTTCCCTTGGCTCTCTAATGGCGCCTTCAGAGCACAAGAAAGACACCCCCCTGCCTGTGTGTGTCCTTCATGCCCTCGCCACCAGGCGAGGCAAGGCCGAGTCGACAGTCTGCATGGCGCCGCCCCTCCTGCTGCGGGGAAGCAGTGGGCGTACAAATATGTAGATGGGTTATTATTTAGGCCCTGGCCACCCATCGGCACCTCAGTTCCCTGGTAGCCCAGGGGCTCTTTCCTTTGCACAGCCCACAGCCAGTGCATGCTCTGTAGCCCCCATCCCCGAAACACTCGGGGTCCACACTCTCCTGGCTCCATTTCATGTGCATTTGGAAGGAGAGGGACACTCGGACAGAGGAAGACGGAGGAAGGGGACGTGCATGAACGAGTCAGCTGTTGGTGCTATTCTTTGGAAAGGATGAAGCTTAACAGCTTGCAAAGCCAGTCAATTGCACATCTATTTTTCTAAGGGAGGAGGGCTGGGATGGAGAGAGCTTTCCTGAAAGGACTTGGCCTTGAAACATTAAGTCAAACAACTGGACTTGGCAGTGGCCAGCTTCTGAGCACCGCCAACCTGGAGAAACTGGCGGCCCAGCACGGCGCGTCAGGGCTGGGAATAATGAACTCATTCCGAGCCGGGCCCAGGGGCTGGAGAGGCCGTGCACGCGGGGCCAGGAGTCGGGGGGGGACCTGCAGATCAGAGGGGCAGCGGCACCAGGGACCCCTGGGTCTGAACCAAGAGCCTGACCTCAGCTCTGTAGCTGTGGACCAAGGCCGCCCAGCAGGGAAGGCCACAGATCTGACCCCACAGATGCGGGTGCGCCAACGGTCTGTCCGGATAGATAGGAAAAGGCATGGTTCTGTGCTATTAACACAGGAAGAAAGTCCCAGTGGATGAAAATTACGGGGGCCAATCCCTAATTGGCAACTAAAGTTCACGGGGTGAGTCCCCCAGCACCGCGGCCTCCTCTGGAGAGCCTCTCACTTGCTTTCACAGTCCAGCTCCTCCGACCTGGGACAAAGGGGTCGTGCAGAGCCTGTGTGGCCACTGCCTACACCTTCTCTAGTCTGCCATCCCTCCTGGGCCCGCGGGATGGAGACTCTGTGGCTGAGTCCACGTCCCAGTTTGGAAGCTGAATTTTAATTTTTGCTGATTAGCCTTTGTTTTTGGAGGTGGATGAGAAGCCAGAATGGTGGACCCAGCATCTGGCAGCTTAGGACCTGAGAAGTGTGCTCTGAGCAAGTGCCGCAGCCACCAAGGAAGTGCTGTCTCTAGACTCTGGGCCGCTTTTCTCAGGAGAAGGTGCCCGCCATCCACAGCTCTCCCACGTGCCCGCGTGCACGGAGCGGCCCGGGTGGCGTCTGGACAGCATTCCTGCACACACCAGCCCGGAGGCGGTAGGGAAACCCCGTGGCGCGGGGACGAGGTCTGGCACAGGTCTGCGCGAGGTTCGGGAGAAGCCCTGTGTCCTTGCAGGCGTGGCCCCGGTTTCTCTCCGACAGTTCTGCAGAAGGGGCACCCTGGGATGTTTCAGAGTCCTCATTAGCTGTGCTGCTGGGGAAAGCCTTTATTTATGGCCGCGCCACTGTCTCACAAACAACCGCTGTGCTAGCAACACAGCTGCTCCAGAGAGGGAGCGTCTGGTTTCCCCTAACCTCTGCTCCTGTGACCTCGGCTCCCAAAGAGCAAGGCAACCTGCGGGGCGGGCCCTTGGCGGGGTGGGGGTGGGGGGGCGGGTGTCTCCTGACCCCCCTCCCGCAGGCCTCGGTGTGTTCCCCCTCAGAAGGCAGAGTTAGCCCCTGCAACCTGCTGCCCTGGAGGGTCCTGCAAGAACCCACCAATACGGATGTTTCTGTGCAGATATTTATAAAAACTTCTTTTTTGAAAAGCTAAGAAGTCTAGCGTGCTGTGCTCTAGAGAGTAATGCTTCAGGCCGGCTGGGCCGGTGGTCACCCTGGAGGCAAGGCCCTGGCCGACACTCCTGGCCCCTAGCTCCTCTGGGCTGGGAAAGCACCCACAACCCCAACACACGCCTGTCCAGAGGTCCGTGTTTTCTCAGCCTTCGGCGCCCCGCCCACAGAGCACTTGTGGGTGTGGCTTGCTGGGGGGCGGGGCGGTCAGGGTGAGGAGCAGGACTTCCCCTTGAAGGCAGCGTGGGGGGTCTTTGCTCAGCCTGTGAGTTGGAGGTGCCCATCCTTACAGAGCCCAGGGGCCCCGTCCCCACCCCACACCTGTGCTCAGCGGGGCTTTGACTCCGCAAAGTCAATGCCACACCCCGGATCGTCTCAGGGTTTTTTTTTTAAACTCAGGGTGGGTTCCGGCCACTTGAGAAGAAACAGCTAGAGCAAGATCCCCGGAAGCAGAGTTGGGGGACAGAGGTGATGGCAGAGGGAGGGGCAGAGCAGGGCCCAGTGGGGCTGGGGGGGCACAGCTCGTGCATGGGGCAGGGGGCATGGCCAGGGCGCTGGCTGCGACACATCAGGGTCACCTGGCATCAGGCTCGCAGCGCGGGATGGGGAAGAGACTGGTCGGTAAGGGGGACACAAATATTCAGATCGAATTGGGAGCAGACATGGAATTATGGGAGCGCGTGTGAGAGAAAGATGGTTTGGGCCAAAATGACAGGTCAGGGGTGTCCCTGGCGGGGAGGGGGGAGAGGAATCCCCCTGCCATGATGCGCTGAGTTGGAGCCTCACTCTTCTGTGGGGGTCCATGTCCTGCCGCCTGGGGCCCTGGCCCTCGCCCCGGCTCCCACACACTCTGGACCTACCTCCCCACCCCCGGTGGCTCGAACGCAGGAAGGAAGGACAAGGCGAGGGCTGCCTGGGCGACCGCATAAAGCCACCAAGGCACAGAGGGGGTCGCTTCAGGGCCCTCCGCTCCCAGGCTCGAGGAGAGACAGCGGGCACGGGCAGTCTGCATGCCAGCTCCAGTGAGGCTCCGCCAGGGCTGTGTCCTGGGGGCGCCGTGCATGGGACCAGGGTCAGAGGTCAGGGGCAAAGGTGTGTGGCTGTTTTTCCAGACTTGGATGGTGCAGGAGTCAGAGCCTCGCAGCCTCCTACTAGGCAGCGTGTCTTAGAGCGCTGGGGATCCTTAGCCCTTCCCTCTTCCCTTCTCCACTGTTCCCCCGGAACCCCTCTGCTCCATTCACCACTGGCTGCTCTGTGCTGTGCAGTTTACACACACAGTCTCCTCACTGCATAAGCCGCGCCCACCCATCATCCGTTCTTTTTCCCACGCTACATCAATGCCACACCAATGCTACATCAATGCTGGGAATTCAATCAGCTATGTCTACACTGCTGACAGCAGTTTCACCCCAGAGGGAGTCATGGGACCGCATTTTCTTTAAGAGAACATTAGTTAAGTGGGCTGCACACAACTGTGTGCTGCTCGGGTCTGTATGGACCCACACGTGTCTTTCCAACTCCATGTTCAGTGACATCACATTCAGTTCAGCTCAGTCGTTCAGTCGTGTCCAACTCTCCGTGACCCCATGAATCACAACACGCCAGGCCTCCCTGTCCATCACCAACTCCCAGAGTTCACTCAGACTCGCCTTCATCGATTCAGTGATGCCATCCAGCCAACTCATCCTCTGTCGTCCCCTTCTTCTCCGGCCCCCAATCCCTCCCAGCATCAGGGTCTTTTCCAATGAGTCAACTTTTCGCATCAGGTGGCCAAAGTATTGGAGTTTCAGCCTCAGCATCAGTCCTTCCAATGAATACCCAGGACTGATCTCCTTTAAGATGGCCTGGTTGGATCTCCTTGCAGTCCAGGGACTCTCAAGAGTCTTCTCCAATACCGCAGTTCAAAAGCATCAACTCTTCGGCACTCAGCTTTCTTCACAGTCCAACTTTCATCCACACATGACCACTGGAAAACCATAGCCTTGACTAGATGGACCTTTGTTGGCAAAGTAATGTCTCTGCTTTTCAGTAAGCTATCTAGGTTGGTCATAACTTTCCTTCCAAGGAGTAAGCATCTTTTAATTTCATGGCTGCAATCACCATCTACAATGATTTTGGAACCCCCCAAAATTAAGTCTGACACTGTTTCCACTGTTTCCCCATCTATTTCCCATGAAGTGATGGGACCAGATGCCATGATCTTAGTTTTCTAAATGTTGAGCTTTAAGCCAACTTTTTCACTCTCCTCTTTCACTTTCATCAAGAGAATTTTTAGTTCCTCTTCACTTTCTGCCATAAGGGTGGTGTCATCTACATATCTGAGGTTATTGATATTTCTCCCAGCAATCTTGATTCCAGCTTGTGCTTCTTCCAGCCCAGCGTTTCTCATGATGTACTCTGCATATAAGTTAAATAAGCAGGGTGACAATATACAGCCTTGACATGGCTCAAAATCAGCTGTGATGGGAGTATTTACACTATGGGAAGTGGCAAGCACTACTAATCAGGGCTTTCTCCCACCACTGAAGAGCTAGTTGTCACATGTAAGCAACTAGCTTGAACTTGTTAATCCCCCAAATTCCTCATTGTTTAAAACAATTCCACGAGATAATGATTTATATGCTCATCTATAACTAAGCCTGCATGGTAGGGCAATTATTAAGATAACGACAGTAAAACTTCATGACTATTCATCCAGGCAAGGTTTTTTGAGATGAGAAACACTGTAGTTTATAACATTTTTTGAGTCACTTAATTTTGTATTAGCAAGGCAGAGGACCATAGGAGAGCTGTGGCCTCTTTCCCATCTGTGGGCCTCTGTGCAGATCATTTCCTCTGCTGGAAAGCCTTATCCTCATTGCCTGCCAGAGAAGCTGCCCTTTTTGAGACTCAGATCAAACGTCACCTCCTCCAAGAAGCCTTCCCCGACTTTCACAGACATTTCTGGCTGTGCCCTTCACTAGGCAAACTCAGCCCTCAGCATGGAAATGAAAGTGTTACTTGCTCAGTCATGTCCGAGTCTGTGTGACCGCATAGACTCTAGCCTACCAGGCTCCTCTCTCCATGGGATTTTCCAGGCAAGAATACTGGAGTGGGTAGCCTTTCCCTTCTCCAGAGGATCTTCCCAACCCAGGGGTCGAACCCAGGTCTTCCACATTGCAGGCAGATTCTTTACCAGCTGAGCCACAAGGGAAGCCCAAGAGTACTGGAGTGGGTAGCCATGTCCTTCTCTAGGGGATCTTCCTGACCCAGGGATTGAACCGGGGTCTCCTGCATTTCAGGCAGATTCTTTACCATCTGAGCCACCAGAGAAGCCCAGGGAAACTCAGCCCTTGGCAAAGCAGTGTCCCTGAGCCAGACTTTCCATTCTGTTTTGAGACCATGTCTCTCTTCCTCACAAACCTGAGAGAGCCTCCAAGGCAGGGGGCCTGTCTCATTCACATTTATCACTGACCACCATCCACACTGGATCAGGTTGGGAGGGTGAGGGCGATCTCCCTTGACCTACTCCCCTGCCAGGACAGACGGAACTCTGAAGGAACATTTCAGGTCTCTCTTTCCATCAGCCCCACCTCTAGAGGGAGGACTCATTAAGCTCAGTGATTCCCAGCCCATCACCCACCACCTCCTGCATCTCATTTAGACAGAAAGGAAACAAGACGGAGACCCACCCATGACATGTGGAGCAGCTGTGGGGCCAGGTGAGTGGAGTCGGGGGGACTGGCCTGCTGTACTACCTGGGACCTTCAGTTTGTTAGCCTTCCGCTTAAGAAAAATTTACTCCAAAATGCTTGCTGAATAACACATCGAGGGACTTCCCTGGTGATACACTGGTTAAGAATCCGCCTTGCAATGCAGGGGACGAGGGTTTGATCCCTGGTCAGGGAATTAAGATCTCACGTGCCCCGGGGCAGCTAAGCCTGTGAGCCACAAAGAGAGAGCCCAAGAGCGGAAGTGAAGATCCTACATACAGAGACTAAGGCCTGATGCAGCCAAACAAATAAGTATTTTAAAAAACACACGTCTGACCAGAATGCAATTTCAATTACAATAGCGTCAAAAAGAATAAAATACTTAGGAGTAAATGTAACAACAAATGTAAAACTTACACTCTGAAAGCTACAAAATATTGTCAAAGAAATTAAAGTTATAAATAAATGAAAAAATATCCCATGTTCATGGAATGGAAGACTTAACATGGTTAAGATGGTCAAGTCCCCAGAACTACAGACTCAATGCAATCCCTGTCAGATCCCAGTTGACTTCTTTGGAGACACTGATGAGTTGATTCTAAAATTCATACAGAATTGCAAAAGACCTATAATGGCCAAAAACAATCTTGAGAAAGAACAAAATAGGATTCACACTTCCCTTTCTCAAAACGTACCACAAGGCAACCGTAAAAAGTCAGTGTGGTACAAGAAAGGACACATAGTTCAATGAAATAGAACTGAGAGTCCGGAAATAAAACTGTGTGTGAAGGTTAACTGATTTTCAACAGGGTGCCAAGACCATTTAAAGGGGAAAGAATAATCTTTTCAACAAATAGTGCTGGGACAACTGGATAGCCACACGCAAAAGAATAAAGTGGTACCCTTATCTCACATCACAGGCAAAGATGAACTCAAAATGGCTCAAAGATTTAAATGTAAGAGCTAAAAAAAAAAAAAAAAAAAAAAAAAACTTCTAGAAGAAAACACAAGGGTACATCCTCATGGCCTCAGATTTGCCAAAGCATTCTTAGATATGACACAAAAACCAGGAGCAGCAGAAGAAGAAATAGAGAATTTAGACTTTTAAAAACTTTTGTGCTTCAAAGGACATCATCAAGAAAATGCAAAGACAACCCAGAGAATGAGAGAAAATATTTGCAAATTGCATATTTGATAAGGGCCTATACTCTAGAATATCCCGCATTGCAGGCAGATTCTTTACCAGCTGAGCCACAAGGGAAGCCCAGGAATACTGGAGTGGGTAGCCTATCCTTTCTCCAGGGGATCTTCCTGACCCAGGAATCGAACCGGAGTCTCCTGCATTGCAGGCGGATTCTTTACCAACGGAGCCACCAGGTAAGCCCGATGAGAGGACAACCCAATTTAAATATGGCAACAGGGATGATAGATATTTTTCCAAGGAAGATACAGGAATGGGCAATAAGAGCATGATGAGATGCCTGACATTATCAGTCATCAGGGAACTGCAAATGAAAACAAGGATGGTACCACTTTACCACCCACTGAGATGGCCAGAGTCTAAAAGTCGAGAATAACAAGTGTAGGCAGGGATGGGAAGTAATCAATGCTCACATGATGCTGGTGAGAATGTAAAACGGTGCAGTTGCTTTGGAAAACAGTCTGGCACTTGCGTAGGTGATTAAAACTAGTTACCATACGACCCAGCAATTCTACTCCTGGGTGAAAAAAGTGGAAAAAAGCCAGTCAAAAAAGGGCACATATTATGTGGTTTCACTCACGTATTTCCAGAATAGGGAAATCTATATATAGAGAAAGTAGGTTAGGGGCTGCTCAGGGCTGGGAAGATGAGAGGAGGTGGCTTGGTGATAAATAATCTGCCGACGAATGCAGGAGACGTGGGTTTGATCCCTGGGTCAGGAAGACCCCCTGGAGAAAGAAGTGGCTACCCACTCCAGTATTCTTGCCTGGAGAATCCCATGGACAGAGGAGCCTGGCTGTCCATGGAGTCGCAGAGGTGGACACGGCTGAGCGACTGAGCAGGCACACAGCTGATGGCGAGGGTAGTACCTGGTGTCTTTCAGAGAATACGCAAATGCTCTCACACTGACTGACGATGCTGGTGTGTGACTATACTAACATCACTGAACTGTACACTTTAAATGGGTGAACTGCATGGTTGTGGATTATATCTCAATATAGCTGTTTTTATTTTTATTTTTCAAACTTTTTAGCCACATCACGCAACTTGTGGGATCTTAGTTTCCCGGCCAGGTATCGAACCCTGTGCCCCCTGCAGTGGAAGCTTGGAGTCTTAACCACTGGACCATCAGGGAAGTCTCTCAGTACAGCTGTCTTTTAAAAGCCCTATATAGGGGACTTCTTGGCGGTCCAGTGGTTGAGACTTTGTCCTCTCAGTGCAGAACAGTGCAGGGTCTGTATCCTACAAGCCGTGTGATATAGCCTAAAGGAAAAAAACCACAACCACAACACTGAAAACCACACTCAAAGAGAATGATGAAAGCAAATATGGAAAGCTGACATAGGACAGAAGTGGCGTTACAGGTCACTGAGGAAAGGGTGGCCTATTAAAAGAAGGTTCTGGAACAGCCAGCAGTCCACATAAAAAATTAAGCGAAATCTCCCGCCTCACACTGCATACACAGCCAATTCAAGCATATTTAGAATCTGAATGCGCAAAACAAAACTTTAAAAAAAACCTCTGGAGAAAAATGTAGAAGACCGGTTTTCTGACTGGGACCGGGAGGATGTCTTACACAAGATACAAAATGCACAAACCATAACAAAATGAAAATGGCTCCGATTAAGAAATCCGATTATAATTCCATTTCATACTTGTTCAACAAGACACCATAAGCAAGGTGAAAAGACAAAACAAACTAGACGTAAATGTCTGCAATACAGATAACTGACAAAGAAGCAGAAGGTATGAGAGGTGATTACAGACCGATTTTTAAAAAGACAAGCATTCCATGGTGAAGCACACGAAGGACATGAAGGGTAATTCACAGAAAAGGAGCTCGAATGGTCATTAAACACTGGAAAAGTGCTCAACCACACCAGAAGTACAGGGCGCGCAAATTACATTAAAATAAGGTTTTACTACACCCTCCTCGAGTTGGAAAAGTTTTTCTAAAAAAACAAAACAGAACCTCACAGTATGGAGAATTGGCAACAACGCGGAGAAACGGGGTTCTTTTCCACTGCGGGAGGGCACGCAATTGGGCACGCCTCTTTCGGGGGATCGGTATATCTAATTAGTAACTGTGGCCCGTGCTCCCCAAGTCAGTTCTGCTTTGGGACTAAACTGCCCAATAACAGGAATCACTGCAGTCTGGCTGAAAGAAAGAAAAGATTCCTGGGCCTTAAAAACTCAGACCCGCCAAGGGACAGACCTGGTAATATGTATATTTAACAAGCTCTCCAAGGCGATGCTTACTACCCTGCAAACGCAGGGCGGGGGAGACTGTTCTGAAGAAAGCCTAGCCCATTTCCACAGGAGGCGCGCCAACTCAGCTCACCACAGCGTGATTTATAATCGTGAAAAACACTGGAAACCATCTACACGTCCATCAACGGGAGCCTGGAATACGAATTGTGGGACAGCCATACATTGAAAGTCTCCCACCTAACTCCAGCCTCTTTCCTGGCCAACTCAAAACGCTCATTTCCAGAGGCTGGCCAGGCCTCTAAGTAAATAGGTCCTATGTGCGATTTTCCCTGCCGGTGCCACGCTGTGTGAATGCAGTTGAGGGGAACTGTTAGGAGCTTGGTGCTGGGGGTTCTTGTAGCTTTCCACTGGCTGATTCTTTCCATCGGGAGGTGGGGGGGGGGTTCATGCTCGCCAGCTCCACGGTGGTGGTGGCCTGCCTAGTGAGGGAAGGCAGAGGGCACCCCACACCCCAGTGTGAGAGATGCCCCTGGAAAGAAAGGGTTCTGTGGTCCAGCCTGGGTTAGGGGATGCGGGCTACCCCACCCTTCTCTGCCAATCACCACGCCTGTCTCCTCACTTCGGGCCCCTGGGAGAGACATGCCTGACAGTCGGGACACTCGGGGAGATGTGCTGAGGCCGTCAGCGTGTTAGCCTAAAACGGTCCAGCTTGGCCCAGATGACTTGCCCACGGCTCCTTTTCCACGTGATCCCCTTTCCTAGAAATCCCTCTGGCCCCTGTTGGGGCCTCAGAGCAGCCAGAGATGGGTGGGACTGAAAATAAGTGATGCAAAGAACTCTTTTTTCCAAAGGCCAAAACCTAAGTGTGTGAGCCAGGAGTGGGTGGCCCTGGCGGCCAGGCTGCCCGGATGGAGTGGGCGGCGGGGGCACTGGGGCGGTGGGCAGGGGCCCAGCTCTCTAGGCGCTGCTCAGACCTGCACTTTCACACACAGCAGAGCGTGAGCTGCCCGTGACCAGTGGCCGTGTCTGGGTCCCCTGGGGCCTGTGCCCCGCTTGGCACCTCGACACAGTTCACAAGAAGGACACAGGAATGTCCTTCCTGAACATAGTCCCTCCTCACCCCTGCCAGGTGGGGGGTTGACACCGTCCTGCCAACTCCTCAGCCCCCCGGAACCCCAGGCCATGCCTTCGGCTCGCCCGTTGGGAGAGGGCCTGGCAGGATGTGGGTGAGGCCCTTGGCCCCCTGCAGCCAGGAGTCCCATGTGGAGATGTGCCCCAGGAACCAGGCAGAGGGCGACGGGGCGGGGTCTGTGGAGGCTTCCTGGGGGTAGCACGTCCAGGGGGCCTGGAAGAGCGATGTTCCTGGACACAAGGCTGTGGGAGGTCGAGTGACCTGGTGTGTCTGTCAATCAGCTCCTGCCCGGAGGCCTGGGGCCGGGGGGCCGGGCGAGGGCTGCTGGAGTAAGGCCTCCAGGCCCCTCAGCTGCCCCGACACGGGCAGCCAGGGCAGGCTCCATCCAGCAACAGCACCGGGGCAGAGACGAGCAGCCTGATCCACTGACTCCTGGGGCACTGTCACTCGGTCGGCCACTTCCCTGGCTGGACCGGTGCTGGGGGGCCCAGGGGCCATGACGGCATGGCCTCATCTCCGGAGCTCAGGCCTCGGGGGGAGACACACATGAACGGGTGACCACGGGAGCAGTTACAGCCGGAGGGGGCCATGGGAGAGGAAGTGCTGACCGCTGAGAAGATGGACAGGAGTGAAGGCGAGTACATGTGTGTGGGCATGTGTGTAGGTGTGTGGGGGGGGCAAGCGTGCACATGTGTATGGAAGTGTGTGGGCATGTGTGCGTATATACATATGTGTGGGCATGTGTGTGCATGTACGTGTGTGTGCCTATATGTGGGGCACCTGTGTGCATGTGTGGAGGCGTGTGGGCATGTATGCACGTGGGGGTGTATACCTGTGTGTGGGCATGTGTGTGCATGTGTGGGTGTGTGCGTGGGTGTGCCTGTATGTGGGGCACCTGTGTGCATGTGTGGAGGCGTGTGGGCATGTATGCACGTGGGGTGTATACATGCGTGTGGGCATGTGTGCAGATGTATGTGTGGTGGCATGTGTGTGCATGTGTACAGAGGTGTGTGTGCATGTGTGTGTGTGTGCATGTGTGTGGAGGCGTGTGTACATTGCAGGGTATGTACATGTGTGGCTGTGTGCATGTGCGTGCCTATATGCAGGGACACCTGTGTGCATGTGTGTGGAGGCGTGTGGGCACATGTGCAGGTGCATGCATGTAAATGTGTATGGGCGTGTGTACGTGTGTGTGGAGGCGTGTGGGCACGTGTGCATTGCAGGGTGTACCTGTGTGTGGGTGTGTGCATGTGCACACCTGCACGTGGGCACCTGTGGGCATGGGCATGTGTGTGTGTGTGTATGAGGTGGGGCAGAGCCCATCACAGCCTCACCGTGAGGGAGGGAGGGAGGGAGAGAGCGGTGACTCCGGCACCAGGTTTCATGGTGGGCAAAGCAGGGCCAGGCAGGGTTCGAAGGCCACCTGGCATTGCCTGAAGAGGGGAGGGCACAGGCAAGCCTGCCTTGGGGCCTCGGGCTCCCTGGAGCCCTGGAAACCAGAGGCGGGCCTCTGGAGAGTGTCAAGAATGACAGCTTATGAACCTAATTAAGTTTCTTTCTTTGGATCAATAAAATTTCCGGTGGGCTCATTCCAGGGCACGCCTTGCTCTGGAGACAAGGTTAGCTGGAGGACGAGGCCACATGGGTAGGCTGCGTGGGAGGGCCCCCCCTCCAGGCCCAGAAGGCTGGGGGGCGCTGGGGCCAGCCGTCTCTGGCTGGCTAGAGCCTGGTGACACCCTGGCCTTGGGCCTCAGGGCGCCCACTCCCACCCTGGGGGCCGGGGCAGCCAGCCTTACTTGGGTGCATCTCCTGGTCAACCACACTGGACAGGCTGGCACGTCTCTGGGCCTTGATTCCCCCTACTGTAAAGTCAGGGTGACAATGCTTCCAACTTCCCGGGAGCAACAAAGAGTCAGCATCAGGCCTACCAACAGCAAGCACGCAAGGGGCACTGTTATTCTTATTCCATTTCCCAGTCGTGACAACGTAAGTAACAGCGCCTGCTCTGTCTCCCCTAGAGGCTGCTGGGCGGGTGGACACGCACCTGAGGGCTCGGGATGATAAACAGTCACCTGGACACTGGCAGATGGAGGCTTGGCCTTGGCCTGGGTTCAGCAGCTCACCTGGGGCACAGGCCAGATGGGGCGCGGGTGGGAGGCAGGGCCTGGGGGATCGTCAGCTGTGCAAGGAGGGTTGGCGGCAGGGCTCCCCCTGGACAGCACAGACACTAGCTAGGGCACCCCATCTGGATCAGGCCTTGCGCTGGCGCCCCGCCCTGGAGAGGCTCTCCCTGGTCCTCCAGCCCTGCTCACTCAGGGAGGAGGAAGGTTTGTGTGCGCCTGTGCAGGGGGCCCTGGGAGACCCCTGTGCCCACGTTCCTGGCAGGCCTGGGGGCAGGCTGTGGAGGGGGTTGGCCCACCACCTCAGCCCAAGCATCCCCCTGCTGCCTCACACTTCACACTAGCACTTTACATCCCGCTGGGTTCTTTTTTTTCTTTAAACATATTTCTGGGAAAGCTGTAGTTTTACTTTTGTCCCGCGAGGTTTGTTTTTCTAAAATACGTGTGCACTCTATTAGGCGATAAAATCTCCGCATGAAGTCATCCTCAGCAGCTCATAATCAAAACCCCGGGTGTCCGGAGAACAAAGCGACTGAGAAAGCCAGGACTGAGCCCTGCAGACAAAGTGCAAGTGACGGGGCAGTTGGGAGCCACGTTTTCCTCTGGCTCAGACCTCTGCTTTATGGACCTCTGACGGCTGAGCCTTGCAGCAGACACCCAAGGGCTGCGAGCCTGTCCATGGGCCGGAAGGTCGCCTGGAGTCCTGGCTCTGCCCAGGGCCCTGCCATCCAGGCGGGTCATGGCTTCTGCTCACATGCCCACGGCATCAACAGGATGGAACATTTACTTCTTCTGGAAGAACTGTACTCCCTCATCCACGCACGTGACGATTTTGGAGGCCGGAGTGCGGACAAAGAAGCCCAGCTCTGTCCCTGACCTCCTCCCCACCCACACACACAGAGCAGGTGACACGCTGGCAGCGGGTCTAGGGGAAGCTGGTGCAGGAAGAGGAGTGGGCAGAGCGGATCAGGGACGCAGGGGAAAGATGGACCCGAGAGCCGGCACCTTCTTACTCACTTTTCCCACAGAGGCCAACACCTTAACCTTGGCCTTCCAGCCTCCAGAAGTACGAGAAGACATGTGTCTGTTGCATAAGCGCCCTGGTCTGTGTGGCCCGAGCAGACTAACACGTGGTGTCTGAGCAGGGGAAGGGAGGGGCCCACGCAGCGTGTCCCCGGGAGAATGGGGACCATTTTGTAGCATGTCACTCAATTTGTTTTTTAACAGGCCTCCCAGGTGGCCAAGTGGTAAAGAGTCCGCCTGCCAATGCAGGAGACCCAGGAGACATGGGTTTGATCCCTCGATCCAGAAGATCCCCTGGAGAAGGAAATGGCAACCCACTCCAGTATTCTTGCCTAGAGAATCCCGTGGACAGAGGAGCCTGGTGGGATACAGTCCATGGGGGTCGCAAAGAGTCAGACATGACTGAGCAGCCTACTCATGTGCCATACCATTCACTTATTCAAAGTGCAGAAATCAATGGGTTTTGGTGCACTGCATAACTGATTTTTCTAAATTGCGGTAAAACATAGAGAATATAGAACCTGCTACTGTTTTTTTAACGGTACAATCCAGGGGCATTCGTGACATTCACAGTGCTGTGCAATCACGATCACTATCAAGCTCCAATAGGTTCAAAAACAGACAGAAAACTCCCCAGACAGGTGCTCTGTGCCCGCTAAGCAGTAACAGCCCCTGGCAACCACTGTTTGACTTCCTGCCTCTGTGAACTTGCCTCTTCCGGATATTTCACACAAGTGGAGACATACAGTAAGTCGTCCTTTTGTGTCTGCTTATTTCACTGAGCGTAGTCTTTAAAGTCCACTCACGTTGTGACGTGTGTCAGGAACGCCTTCCTTTCTGAGGCTGAATAATATTCCACTGTAAAGAAAGACCACATTCCGTTTCTCCATTCACCGGATGGGGGTGTTGGGGTTGTTTCCACCTTTCTGCTACTATGAAGGACAGCGCTATTAACATTTGTGCATCGGGTCTGTCGTCTTTGCCTTTGGCTCCCTGCTCACTGTGGTACATCTGAGTTTTCCCGTGTTTACGGGGAAGGGCGCCCAGGGCTTCCATTCTCAGCTCCGCATCAGGGGTACGTGCCATCTCACTGCAGGTGACGACCGCCCTGATGATTTGGCTAAGTTGAGTCTACTGGGGTCCACTGTAAAGTCCCCGTTTTCCCTTCTATAACTGTTAAATATTCAGAGAGGGGTAGTTTAAGGCTATGCAAATATTCTGTTCCTGCTTAAATTTCCAAAGGGCTCTCTGTGTGAAAACTGCCAGGCTGGAGATGTCTACTGATGGGCAAGGGCCAGAGGTCACAAGGTTACTGATGCCGGAGCTCGGGAGGGTCGGATGTAGGCCAAGGTTAAAGAAGCATTCCTGGTGGGGTTTGCGGCCACAGGCCCAGGCCAGTCACCTGCAGGGAGACCGGAGGAGAGTGGGTGGTTTCAGTCAGGCCTCCCTGCCACCTGCAGCATCTTTAGACCAGGAGAGAGAGCAGGCCGAGAAGGAACTCTGGTAATGACTGAGTGCTGAGGGCTGAGGGGAGAGTGTGGCCTCGGCCGGCAAAACCTGGGAATCCGTCCTTCGTTCTCCAAGATGACAGGTTGGCGGGGTCACCCTCCGCATCTCTGCCTAAGCCCTCTGCTTGGCTTGCCTCCCATCCCCCTCTCACCCCGGTCCCTACACATCGTCCCTCTCACCCTTCAACCCAGAACTTTCATGGCAAGACTGTTCAAAGCAGTGAAAACGTAGAAACAGCAATGTCCGTGACTCTGGGAATGATTAGGCATAAAACAGCACGACTGTGTCATACCTGCCTGGCAGCTGCAAAAGAGAAGGTGGCTCCGTACATACTGAGCAGACACCCAGGGCATATTAAGGAGGAAAGCAAGATTACCGAACTTTATACTTAGGGTATAATCCCATTAAAGTAAAAAAAAAAAAAAGTATGTGTTTATATACACATAAAAGAGCTCCAGGGGACCTATGTCAAACTGCAACAGTGACAATTATTTCCCACAGCACGACGATGAGGCAGCATCCAGTGGACATGTTTCCACGGTATTGGAACAGAGTATTTCCGTAACAGCGGGTTCTATTACTGGGTACATTTGGCCACCACCTCTCCGTGGACTTCCTGCAGAGGCCTCCTGAGGGGTCTTGCTGCTTTTGCCCTCCCGTCCCCTGTCATCTCTCAACCCAGCAGCCAGAGGGACCCCTTCCAAGCATGAGGTCAGCCCTGGTCCTCTGTGCACACCCTGAAACGGGCCACCCGGAAGAATAAAAGCAGAAGCCCTGACCCCTCTGATCCCCTCTACCGCTGCACCCCTGGCGCCCAGCACCCCAGTCCCCAGCACCCTGCTTGTGGTCCACAGCCCCTCTGGTCTTCTCATGTAGAATATGACCTGCCTGGTTACCTGCTCCATCGCCCACCCTCCCCTACTAGCAAGCGAGCCCACGTGGCAAAGACTTCGCCTCTCCAGCACTCTGATGGCTCCCGAACGCCCACCCCATGAGAGCTGGTTCAAGGAGTGAACTCAACAGAAAAACCATGAAAACACTTGCATTTATCATAAGTTCTTTGATCTCCCTGATGAGCTGGACTGTGTTACCATCCACACAGCAGCACTATTCACAATAGCTGAAAAGTAGAAATAACTCCAGTGTCCCTTATTTGACGAATGGATAGATAATAGATGGTACATTCACGTGATGACATGGTATTCAGTGGTGAGAAGGAGTTCAGTTCTCACACACGCTACATACGTGCTCCAGCTGTGTTCGCAGGCTGCCTTGAGCTCCGTGTTCCCATGTGCTCTGGAAACCCTGACTCTCACCTGGCAGGTGTGGCCCCCCTCACCTGCCTATGATTATGAAGAGTGTCAGACACGGGGCTCCCAGTGCCAAGCACACACCCAGCAGAAATAGGTCTCACGGGTGCACACGACACGTAGCAGTGTTCCAGCACCTCATTCCGGTTCCTAACAGCCCCTAGTGCCCACATCATTGCAATGGGAAAAAATAGCAGAAACTGTACTGCAATGAGTGGGCGATCCAGCCTACACACTGTCACAGGAGGATCTCACAAAGTTAGTGCCAAGCAGAAGAAGCCAGGACGTGAGGGAGCACTCCCTGCATGGGTCCATCTCATAAAGTAAAGACATGGGAGTCTGGAAAGGGGTCATCCCAGAGATGGGGGACGGGACAGGAGAAGGCAGGTGGGGGCTTCTGGGGCCGGGAAACATCCTGATTCTTGACCTGGGTGTGGGGGAGTGTTTACTGGATGTATTTCACTCTGTGAATATATATCAAGCTGTGTGCTTATAACACATGCCCTTTTGTTATTTTCAATGAAGTTAAGGAAATTTTAGGAAGAATCACACAGCATTACCTAAACAGCATAGTAAAAAGCAGAGATATTACTTTGTCAACAAAGGTCCATCTAGTGAAGGCTATGGTTTTCCAGTAGTCATGTATGGATGTGAAAGTTGGACTATAAAGAAAGCTGAGCGCCTAAGAATTGATGCTTTTGAACTGTGGTGTTGGAGAAGACTCTTTGAGAGTCCCTTGGACTGCAAGGAGATCCAACCAGTCCATCCTAAAGGAAATCAGTCCTGAATATTCATTGGAAGGACTGATGCTGAAGTTGAAACTCCAATACTTTGGCTACCTGATTCGAAGAACTGACTCCTTGGAAAAGACCCTGATGCTGGGAAAGACTGAAGGTGGGAGGAGAAGGGAACAACAGAGGATGAGATGTTTGGATGGCATACCAACATGATGGACATGAGTTTGAGTAAACTCCGGGAGTTGGTGATGGACAGGGAGGCCTGGCATGCTGCAGTCCATGGGGTCACAGAGTCGGACATGAATGAGCGACTGAACTCAACTCAACAGAACATTATACAGCTACTGAAACCACGTGTTACAGTTGATCATAGGGAGCGGCTGTGTGTGTGTGTGCACGCTTGTGTACACAAGTGTGTGCTGGTGTGTATGAGTATCCACACATGTGGTGCATGTGTGTGCTTGTCCTGGTGTGCACGTGTGACTATGTAGTGCCTGAGTGCATGTGTGTGTGTGCACGGTTATCTATGCACGCATGTGTATGGCCGTGCACACAGACATCTAACTCAGGAGAAGGACGCACCTTCAACCACAGGAGGCTACAATCCACAGCTGGTAAGGCGAGTGGCCGCCTGAGGCTGATCTGGGATGTTAACCAACAGCACCGTCCTAGGTCAGCCAGCGTGCTGCTTTGTGGCCATCTGGGAACATTAAAGGACTCAAAACTGCCCACAGAGGAGCCCATAAAGGACCGTCTCATTAGTAACAGTAATACTAGGTACCACATACTAAAGCAGTGTGAGAGGCCAGGCAGTACTTGTGTTTTCCATTCTATCATTTATGCCCATTCACGAGTGGAGGAGACCAAGGCTGAGGGGACAGCAAGTGTCTGGGCTGGAATCTGAAACCACCGGTGCTTCCGGTCACCCACAAGCATGGGCTCACTCCCTGCTGTGTGCGCTTGCTCTCATTTAAGGAACCTGTATCACGTCCGGCTCTGCCCAGGCCTCTGGACACAGAGCTGACCCAGGCAGGACCCAGCCCACTGTGGGGACAGACCCCAGAACCCTAGCTCCAGCAGAGACTGTGACAAAGGGCTGGGGTGTCCAGAGGGTGGAGGTGCAGGGTCCACATTATCTGGACTCTGAGACCAGGACTGGAGCCCTAGCTCTGAGCTTCCAGGGGTCCCAGGGAACTCCCCCTTTCCCTCCCTGCCCCCCTGTCAGTTCATCTGCCGGATAAGAGAGTGTAGCCTGGGGGCCTCACTCTGAGAACTGAAGTAGGGCTGGTAGCGGTAGCTGAGGTCAGCGCTGCTCCAGGCAAAGTGAGGCTGCCCGGGAGATCCACTGGAAAGGGCTGGGGGGCCAAGATAAACAAACTGTCCCCCAGACAGTGCTGTTGACCCTCAGACCCTTGCAATCCATGGTTGAGGTGAACAGGTCAGCTGCCCATCCACCCCTCACCCCCAACAGCCTCACGGTGACCTGCCCATGATTCTGCTGGGATCCCATGAACTCTGCACAGAGGACCCCAAAAGATAGAGGTGGGCTGGTTAACTGGCTCCAGGCGCCAGGGTAAAGGGATAAATCCTGGTTTGTAGTGTTGCCGATTGTCAATACGTCCACCCTGGTTGATTCAAGCTACTGACGTGTCACGGCTGACTGGGGCTCAGAAGGTCGTGCATGACTGACTCTCACAAGCTAGGTCCCAGGGGGGCCAGCACTTCAAAGGCTTAAGCTACAGTTAACTCTTGGCACCTGCACCAAAGGGCTTAGTGTCAGTTTGGGGAAAACTGGAGGAACGTGGCCCCAGAGCAGTGGCCGGCACCCGAGGTCTCTCAGCTTACTGCCCCTCCCCAGAGGACAAGCAGCAAAGTGTCCCTGGCGGGGCAAGGACACCCCTTCCGAGAGTGGTGTCCTGGGAACCCAGTGATGCTAACCAGACTCTGGGTTAGCAGGAAGGCACCCAGGCGTGCGGAAGGGATATGATACAATGAGTGTCCCATCTCCAGGATTGGGCCCCTAAGAGACACTGGAGAAGGTGCCACCCCCTTCCCCAGGCCAGGCTGGGGAAACACCTGTCTGGGGGCCTCCCCTGCTGAGCGTGGCATGGCGACTGCCCACAACAAACAGGGCACTGCGGCCAAGCCTGGCTCTGCAGACAACCCAGGGGCGGAGCAAGCCACACAGTCCAACACCTAGAGGCCCTCTGAGGACAGCAGGGGTTCTCGCCCCCCCACCCCCCATGCCTTTGCTTGGTCAGGTTTCTGAAGGTGCAAAGGCCAATTTTCTCCACCACGCACAAACACAGAGGGGCAGCAGTGGTCTTCCAAACCGGCTGGACCCGCTGTAACCCGATCCCTGGGCTGGAGCAGGGAGCTGGCGGCCACAGTCCTGGCTCTGTTTGCCAACCTCTTCAGCTGCTGCCCGGTGACCTTGAGCAAGACCAGATGCCCCCAGGCTTGTGGCCGCACACTGAGACAGTGGGAGCTGGGCTTCCTCCCTGCCTGACAGAACCAGAAGTGCAGAGAACAGACACCAGACAAGACCTTGAAGTCCTTGCATGAAGGTGGCCACCCAGGAAGCAAGGCAACGGGCTGCCTCACTTCTGGGTCAGGCCTTGAAGCACTGGGCCCCCTCACGACGCTGCTCCTAAGGACACTGGGTCAAAAGGAGACTCAGTGGGTGGCTCTTGATTTAAAAATATTTTTAGAAAGAAGTGCAAAACCTGGAAACACAGCTCAACGGGTCCTGCTCCCCCCAGACTAAACCATCACCCCTTATCTAAATGCACGTCAGCAACGACCTGTAAGTGACTTCTTGGGGATGGTGACCTGCACTGTGAGCCAGCGGCATCTGTGTTCTTCACCGACTTCAGTAAAGGATGCGGCAGAGACTAGACCTTACTTCCTACCCGAGGTCCAAGGACAAACCAACAAAACCCTCTGCCTCAACCAAAAATTATTTCCAAGGGAGGAAAAATGTCCTCTTCCCTCACACTTGCCTCTCAGTGCTGCTGGAAGGGCCGGCTCATTCAGGGGAGCCACGAGCATCTCAGGTGGGCCTCGCCTGTCCCCTAGGGCGCGGTTTGTGCACATCTGAGCAGAAAGTGAAAAAATGAAGCCGCTCAGTCGTGTCTGACTCTTTGTGACCCCATGGACTGTATAGCCTACCAGGTTCCTCTGTCCATGGGATTTTCCAGGCAAGGGTACTGGAGTGGGCTGGCCGTTTCCTTCTCCAGGGGATCTTCCCAACCCAGGGATCGAACCTGAGTCTCCCGCACCGCAGACAGATGCTTTACCATCTGAGCCACCGAAGCCCTCATCTGAGCAGAGCATGTGTGATGAAGGTATGGAGCTTCCAATACCAAGAAATTCTCCCCCACCAGCTGGGGGTCCTACAGTCCAAGTCAGTTCTCACATTGTCCACCTGGAGAGAGCATCAAGGGCTCAGGCCCACAGACTGTTCCCCACCCAACTTCAGAGGCTAAGGTCCAAGAGCCACCGTGTTTCTGATCTACCTGCTATAAATCAGAGGCCCCCATGATCCCCTCCTCTGGGTCAATTCATTTGCTAGGAGAGCAGCTCTCAGAACTCAGAGAAACATTTGCCCATGTGTGTGAGTTTATTTTAAAGGACATTATAAAGGATACGGAGCGAGGTAGGACTCTCCCAGCACCTCCACCTGCTCAGAAGCTTCCAGAAGCCCATCCTTCTGGGTTTCTATGGAGTCTTTATCACGCAGCCACGATTGACTAAGTCATTGGCAGTTGGTGACTTGACCTCAACCCCCAGCACCTCTCCCCTCCACTGGGGTGTTGTGGGGAAATGAAAGTACCAACTCTCTAATCACTGGGTGGGTTCCCCTGGCAACCAGCCCCATCTCAGGGGCTTTCCAAAAGTCACCTCATTAACATAAACTCAGCAGCCTGCTGAAAGGGGTTTGTCATGCATATGAGATACTTCTGGCGCTCTTATCACTTAGGAAATTCCAAAGGTTCTAAGGGGCTCTGCGCCAGAAACAGATGAAGACCAAACATACATTTCTTACTATAAAGTCACAGTATCACAGAACCGGCTGGGGGACATGTTTCGGGGAGGACAGCACCGCTGAGCCGAGACGTGGGCTCCTGGGATGGTCCCCGCCCCCTGCTGCCCGGAGACTGTCTTCTGGTTTTATGGCTTTGTGGGAGAACAGGTGTGTCTGGTCCGTGAGGCCCGCCAGCAGCCCCGTGATCCTGGGACACGCCTGTATCAGGCAGGTGCAGGGGAAGCCGGAGCAGTAAAGGGCTCAGAGCAAAGCCCACCCTGCCACCCCCTAACCCTCACCCCCATCTCCCGTCCCTGGAACTCAGAGCTGCTGTCAGATGGCTGTTCAATAACCCAGTGCGCACTACCAGCTCCCTTAGAACGCTTTGCTTCTGCTCATGTGGTTTCCTTTTTTAATATATAACCTCTTCCATCATAAAAAGTTCATGTAGCCATATCACATGTTTGGAACTCAGAGATAAGAAGAAAACATTATCCATAACTCCAAGTAGAATGCACATACCCACCCCAGACTCAGTAGCCTACATTGCAATCACCCCCTTCCTCATCCATCTCCCACTAGGGAGCCCGGAAGGACCAAGGGAGACCAGTGTTCAGACAGACAGGGAGATAACAGGTGGGTTTCAACTCTAACTCACACCACCATGAGTATCTGGGGACGTGGCGTTCCAGTCTTGTTCCCCCAACAAGCATGCCTACTCCAGAACTGTCATCACTCTGAAACAAGAAAGTTTTGGCATCAGCTCCTATCACTTCAGATTATATCATAGGCATTCTTCTTTGTATGCAGGGTTGCTACATACAAAGGGGTCCCCCACACACACACCATTTCATTGTTTTTGCAGTAAACCTTTTATTCTGAGATAACTATAGGTTCACATGTGGTTTCTCCCAATAATGACATCTTGCAAAAACTATAAGATAATATCAAAACCAAAATATTGACATTCTTACAGTCAAAACACAGGATTTCCATGACCATCAGGATCCCTCATGTTGCCCTTTGTAACCACACCCACCTCCCTCCTGCCCAACACACGTCTTAATCCCTGCCAACCACTAATCTGTTTTATATCACTATAAACTTACTGGGGCTTCCCAGGTGGTGCTAGTGGTAAAGAATCCGCCTGCCAATGCAGGAGATGCAAGAGACGCAGGTTTGATTCCTGGGTCAGGAAAATCTCCTGGAGGAGGAAATGGCAACCCACTCCAGTATTCTGGCCAGAAAAATCCCATGGACATAGAAGCCTGACTATTTTAATAACGCTATACACAAGGGATGAGACAGCACAGAATCTTCCAGGACAGGATTATTCACGGCATCGACAGTGTCTTCTCCTTGCTGAGTAGTATTCTATGAAATGGATATGTAGTTAAATTGTTCACCCACTGATGAGCAACTGAGTTGTTTCTAGTTTGGGGGCTGGAGAAAAACTGCTATGAACATTCACGGACAGGTTTTTGTGTGAATATCTGTTTTCATTTCTCTGTAATAAATGCCCAGGAGTGCCAGTGCCAAATCATATGCCAGCTGCATGCGTATTTATTTATTTTTGGCCATGCTGCGCAGCCTGCAGGATTTTAGTTCCCCAATTAGGGATCGAACCTGCAGCCTTGGCAGTGAAAACACGGAGTCCTAACCACTGGACTGCCAGGAAATTTCTGATAGTTACACATTTAGATGTTTAAAAACCTGCCAAACTATTTTTCCAATTGGTTGCACCATTTTATGTTGCCACCAGCCATGTCTGAGTGATCAGACTCAGCATCTGTGTCAGCATTAGCTGTTGTCATTATTTTTAATTCCAGCCATTCTGAGAGGTATGTAGTGATAGCCTGTGGTGGGTTCCTGCATTTCCCTAATGACTGGTCACATTGAACATCTTTTTTGAGTTTATTTGCTACTTCATGAAATGTCTGTTCACTTTTTTCCATCTATTTTTTCCTCTTTGGGTTGCCTCTATTTCTCTATCCACATGTTCTCAGATTGTTTCCATTGTTCCCCCCACAAGGAGAGAACAAGCCCATCCCATGAACTTTTAATTTTGGCTAAAATTTTCTTTGGTGCTTTTTTATGTCTTCTATTTCTTTGCTGAGCCTGTCTACGTCTTTGTTGAGCTCTTCTACTTTGTCACTTGTTTGCAAATACGCTTGTTGAAGCATTTTTAAAGTAGCTGTTTTAACAACCTTTGTCCTAACATCTGTGTCATCTCATGGCTGGTGTCTGTCGATTGACTTTTCTCATTCAAGTTGAGATTTTCTTGGTTCTGGGTATGACAAGTGATTCTGTATTGCAATTGTGGACATGTGGGGTACGAGACTCTGGATTTCATGTAAATCTTCTCTTTTTAGCTGATTTCTTTGGGAACACAACTCCAGCAGGCGAAGAAGGTAGAGCTGCTGCATTACTGCCAGATGGGGCAGAAGTCCAGGTTCCCAACTTGGTCTCTGTGGACACTGAGGTGTGCGAGGGGTGCTAATCACTGCCGGTTGGAGGTGGGAGGAGTTCCACCCTGGTTGGGAGGAACAGGAATGCCTCACAATTGTTTCCCATGGGGCCTCCATCGACCACATGGAGAGTATTGGGTGGGAGTCACCTTTTTACTGTTGTTGGGGGTAGAATCAAGATTGCTTCCCGTAGGGCCTCCATTGACCAACATGGAGGTCAGGTGGGAGTTGCCTTTTTACTGCTGTTGGGGATAGAATCACCATGGCTTCCCATGGGGCCTCCATCGACCACATGGAGAGTATTGGGTGGGAGTCACCTTATTACTGCTGTTGGGGTTGGAATCAAGATTGCTTCCAGTGGGGCCTCCATTGACTGCATGGACTATGTCGGGTGGGAGTTGCCTTATTACTGCTGTTGGGGGTAGAATCACAGAATCTCCATGTCGTCACCAGGGACACCTCAGCTGAGGAGCCCTCTTTATCACCCACCTCCTGGCTCCCTATCTACTTGGCCTTCTCCGACACCCACCAGCCCCGGGGTAAGAGGTTGGTGACAGCCTCAAGAAGGTGGGAGTCTAGGCTTGTCGCTGGGTCCTCGCCGGCACGGGAGGGAACAGACCACAGTGTACTCTGTGGTATTTGGCTGGTGCAGAGTGGTTACTGACTTCTCGCTGGGCTGCCTAGGAGGACAGGCTTCTGTGGGGGCTTTTTGTCTGTGCCCTTGGCGTTTCTAGGCTGCTGGCTTCTTCAGCTCCAAGTCTGGGATCCACTGCGTCACTCCTCGGGTCCAGAGGTCCCTGGCAGGCCTGCCCTCTTCTCTTCATCTTTTGGAGTCTTTTCATTGTGTTTCACAGCTACTGTCTAGGGTTTAGTTGCACTGAGCAGGATGAATATAGAAAGGGTTTCAACTTCATCTTGTCCGAAGCAGAAGTCTCTCCAGGTGCTTTTCATGGTTGAGTTCATATTTTTTTTTTTGCTTCTTGTAACCAGGGTGGGTCTTGGGAGAAGCAGCGGCTGGTGTCTGACAGAAGACCCCTCAGCTCCCTGTCAAATGTCTGCTTTGCAGAAGACCCTGGAGAGCTCTCGAGGGGCTCCTCAGGAGGGTGCTGGGCTCAGCAGCACCTACCGCCATGACAGGCCCTTCCCTGTCCTCAGTTCTACACTGTGACCATAATCACCAAGCGCCTGTTGGTTGGGGTTGGGGGTCACTCGTGTGGCTACTTGGGCCTTTATTTTACTAGAAGGAAAATGTGAGGCCATGGTGTTCCCTGTGCAAAGCCAACGAGCAGGATATTTTTGGACTTCCTCCTTCCCCGGCTTTAGCTAAACTCCGGCAATCTGGTCTTCTCCCTGCGGCCCATATTGAAAATGCAGACGAGCCTCTCTCAAAGCAGACTAGTAAGGCTGTAAAACTGTACATAAAACACAATTTCAATTATGTTTAAAAATACTTTAAGAAGGAGGGGTCTGGAAGGAAATATGTCATAATGTTAATTGATGTTATTGGTGGATTACAAAAGGATTCTTTTAGAGCTGCTTCTTTCAGATGGCTGATGATTTCCATATTTTCCAATATGAACATATTACACTCATAAAATTAAAAACAAATTTTTAAACCAAAATAAAATGTTTCCCGTGAAAAACCATATAGTGAGTGTATGAAACCATCACTGGCTGTTTGTCTCATCTAGACCTGAGTTTATATCTTCAGACCACGAGTTGTGGTCAAGTCGGGACTCTGAGCCGCTGCACAAGATGCCAGCCAGATCCAGGGCCTGGAAAGCGGAAATGACGCCTCTTCCCTGCACGACCAGAGCTGCTGTCTTGCCAGCCCTGAGGCTTCCGGTTTTGATGGCCCCTGGGGTAGCAACACTCCCAAGAGTCACTGCACAGCTCTGACTGGAGAGAGACCCTATGGAACCTACTCTCCATGGGCCCCAGAGCCAGCGGTACATACTCCACAGACTCCCTCAGGCCCCACAACAGTCAGTGCCACCAAAGGACCAAAACTGCGGGAAACCCAGCACTGCCAAGGCTCGACCTCTCCGCACTACATTCGAGACCAGGCTTGCCGGATGATATCCTCCAGGACGAAGACAAGAGAACTGCTCATTACCCTGCCTGAAATCATCCCCCCCCACAAGGCGGCCTCCAGCCCTGCGACCCCCATCCCAGCCCTGGGTGGGGAGGGGGCCAGTGTACCATCTTCCCCAGCAGATACACCCGTGGCCCCACCGCCAAATCCCCTCTGTGGCCTTGGTGGGTGGCCTTCATTTCGGCAGGCAACTCAGGTCCTGGCTGCCCTGGAAGGGTGTGGGCCCCAGGGAAGCCAGCCAGCCAGCCCCCTGGCCGGGAGCCTGGGACCCACAGGCAGGCGAGTGCCGGAGACTGAACTCCGTCAGAGCCAGCTGGGGCGCATCACCGGCAGGTGCCCTCGGCCCCACCCAGATTCCTCCCGCAGATGGTCAACGCCAGCAGAGAACCAGGGGGTGGTAAGGAACTAACACTTCCCCACTCGGGGACAGACTGGGCACTGTCTAGGGGCGGCCCACCCCCTGGGGCCCTCCCTCTCTCTTTAGGCCTCTCTTCTCTTTGCTGTCCTAGGGTGTGGAAACCTTGCTCCGGGTCCCTCAGCTATCTGGAAACCATCATTAGCTTCCTCTCGCAGAGGCGGGGCCACCTTGGGCCCCAGCGTGCTCAGTAACAGCTGCAGAGAACCCCAGTCGCTGGCCAGTTGGGAGAGCGGGCCAGGCCCGGCCATTGGCTGCCTCTTTATTTATAACTTCTTTTACTTCCAGTGTGAAGGCCCCGCAATTTCAACCGGAAAGGTCGAGAGAAAAATGAACGCCTTGACATTTTTTTCCAAACATCCTCCCAGAGGGCGTTTGGCAAGGGAGCCCGTGGTTTCACTGAGAGCGTGAGAATGTCTGCGGCCCCGCAGAGCCCGCCTTGGAGTGGATCTATTTTTGTTTGCTGAGACATCTGTGCTCTGCGAAAGGCTCGACGCTGGGGACTGGGAAGGAAAGCCAAAACATGTAAATGGGGGCTGAACGCTCTACCGAAATGAAATACGAAGGGGTCGCGAGCCGCTTCGCCACCTTGTCGGGTGGGCGCTGGGGAATCGGTGGCGGAGTGAGGTGTGCTCCCTGTCCGCTAACCGCCAGCTTCCTCCGGCCAGCCTTCCCAGGAGGCTCCGGGTCTGAACTGGGCAAAACCCAAGCCAAGCGCAGCCACCCAAAACTGCCTAGGGATGAACCTGTCCGCCTCCCACCGGTTGGGACCTTGGGCAAGTGGCTTACTCCTCCCGCCCCGCCCACCTCGCCGCGCCCCGCCCCTCGCTCCCGCCCCACCCCGCTCTCCTCGCCCCGCCCACACCCCGCCCCACCCCGCTCTCCTCGCCCCGCCCACGCCCTCTACCCCAACCCCCCCCCACCCCCGCCCACGCCCCCGCTCACAGCAGCGCAAGCGCAGCACAAGTCTGAGCAGCAAGCAGGCCGCAGCTCCCTGGGGATAGGGAGCCATGGGAGGATGTCCGTTCAGGGAGGACTCGGGCAGCCCTCCAGCCACTCCTTGATTGCAGGCTCAGATTGCAGAAGGGTCACTGTGTCCCCCGGAAAGGCTCTGAGAACACTCCCTGGAAGCCGCGGGGGCAACAGTCCCCCAGGCCAGGTGGCCCAGCAGCTGCAGGGCGGGCCCCGGGGCGGCTGAGGCAGCTGTCTGTCCAGTTGCGGCGTGAGAACGCAGGGACGCGGGGTGCTGGTGTCCTGCAGCCTCTGGCGCCCTCGACTGTCACCCAGAGCCCTTAGGGCACCTATCTCCTGTGACCCCGAAGCGTCAGGCCGACGGGACAGTAAGGACAAGGGAAGAAGCAGGTACCAGAGGACAGGCTGCAGGTGCGCATTCCAGGTGTCGGGACACAGGACGGGAGGGGCCCCAGACCACACCCCTCGGCTCCCACTGTGCTTCCCCTCTCCCAGCCCACCCCTCCTTAAACTCCCTGGACTCCCCAAGGTCTTACCAGGTTGTGTCCACCTGCTCCACCACTCAGCCCCAGACCACCACCTGGGCCCTGCCCTGGTCACCCCCAGTCCACTCCTACATAGCTTCCCGACCCAGCCCCCTTTGCCCCCTTCCCTGACTAGCCTGGCCTAGCATCACTGCAACACAGGGGTGACATCTGGCCCCAAATGGCCTCCCCAGCTGAGCAGCTGGGTGATGACAAAACCACACCCCAAGACCGGCACCCTAATCCTCCTCTGAGAAATGGATTTTACAAATGGGCTGTGACTGACTCCAAGGCAGACATCCGGGTTTTACACATTCTTGTCTCTCCAGTTCCTGGGGACACAGAGCCGTGAATACAGAGTAAAGTTCAGTTCAGTCACTCAGTCGTGTCGGACTCTTTGCGACCCCATGGACTCCAGCACACCAGGCCTCCCTGTCCATCACCAACTCCCGGAGTTTTACTTTATGAAGTAAAGTACATGAAGCTATTTGTCAGTTCCAAACACAAACAACGGGCAAGTATACCTGCGCTATGGTTTTCCCAGTAGTCATGTACAGATGTGACAGTTGGACCATAAAGAAGGCTGAGCACCAAAGAACTGATGCTTTCAAACTGTGGTGCTGGAGAAGACTCTTGAGAGCCCCTTGGACAGCAAAGAGATCAAACCATTTAATCCTAAAGGAAATCAACCCTGAATATCCATTGGAAGGACTGATGCTGAAGCTCCAATACTTTGGCCACCAGATGCAAAGAGCCGATTCATTGGAAAAACCCTGATGCTGGGAAAGATTGAAGGCAAAAGGAGAAGGGGGTGGCAGAGGAGGAGATGATTAGATAGCATCACTGACTCAATGGACATGAATTTGAGTAAACTGTGAGAAGCAGTGAAGGACAGGGAAGCCTGGCATGCAGGAGTCCATGGGGTCACAATGGAACCTAAACCCTCCCTGGGTGGAAGCCACCTACGCATCATGTCCCCTGAATCAGACCCTGTTGATGCCTATGATGCCCTACGTGGTCTCTCCAGTCTGATGGGGTCTGACCTGCACTGCACACAGATGAGAAGCAGGTGGGGGAGGCTCTTGCTGTGCACAGACCTCAAAGAGCCTTCACCCAGGACCATGTCGAGAAGAAGTTATAGTCCTGGCTGGGCCACTCCCCAGCTGCACTGACTTAAGTTGTCTTCCTCTCTGAGCCTCAGTTTCCTCATCTGCAAAGTTGGGATAAGACAGCATTCACCTTATTGCTCAATAAATACTAGTGATTATGATGAGACAGCTGGCAACAAACTCCCACACTCTCCATCACTCAGCTGCAGGATTTCTCTAGTCTTCCTTCTCCCTGCCATGCCTCAGAGCACCCAAGGCGCCGGCTGGCTTTTATCACTCCTGATCTAATCAGCACACTGCTGCCCCCGCAGTGCTGGGACCCCCGCCTCTTTAAGATCAGTTATTCGAGCATTTCATCCTTCCGTCACTTGCCTGACCTTTCACGGCATCAGGAGCAGGGCCTGACTCGGCACCAGAAACATCTGGAAACTACGCGCCCCCCCCCCCCCAGGTGTTAGGCATAGCACTAGGCCCATCATATCCACCCAGAGCTTGTGTGAACCACAGGGCAACCGCAGCGATCCTCATTCTGCAGCCCAGAGAGCGGAGGAGTATTCACAGGTCACAGTGCTTGGAAAGGGCGGGTAGGGATTGCAGCCCTGGTCACTGTGACCCCAAGTGCCTCTCAGCTTTGAGCAGTGGGGATTAAAGTGTCGTTTTCTCAGCTGGGATCCTTACTCATACTGCCTGTCAGTCTCACATGCTGGAAATAAATTTCCCAGAATCTTTTCGTCTCGGTATCTGATTGGATAAGAGAAACAAAAAAGAAGCATTTTCTCTAGAGAATAAATGACTCAGACCCTGAGTCCATCTTTGATGAAATGCAGGTTCCTCATTAAAGGAAAGTCTTGGTTTTAAAAATATACAGTAAAAAATAAGAAAGAATATGCAATTTACACAAGGAAAAATACCAGTGTCCAAGGAATATGAAAAAAAAACAAAAAAACCAAACCTTTAGTCTCCCTAGCAATCAAAGATGGTGCCTTTTTCGTATACCCAGAGAAAACCATGATTCCAAGAGATACATGCCAATTTCCCCAGTGTTTATAGCAGCACTATTCACAATAGCCAGGACAGGGAAGCAACCTAAATTCCCATCAACAGAGGACTGTATAAAGAAGACGTGGGACATATATACAACAGAATATTACTGAGCCATAAAATGGAAAGAAGCTGCCTGCAATGTATGAGACTTGGGTTCAATCCCCGGCTTGGGAAGTTCCCTGGAGAGGGGATAGGCTACCCACTCCAGTATTCTTGGGCTTCCCTGGTGGCTCAGACAGTAAATGAAAAAAAGAATCTGCCTGCAATTTGGGAAACTTAGGTTCAATCCCTGGGTTGAGAAGATCCCCTGGAGAAGGGCGTAGCAACCCACTCCAGTATTCTTGCCTGGAGAATCCCATGGACAGAGAGCCTGGTGGGCTACAGTCCACGGGGTCGCAGGGCTGGACACAACTGAGTGACTAAACACACATAAAAAGGAATGAAATTGTGCCGTTTACAGACATGGATGGAACTAGAGACTCAAACAGAGTGAATTAAGTCAGGAAGAGAAAAACAAATGTTGTATATTAGCACATATATGTGGAATCTAGAAAAATAGTACAAATGAATCTATTTGCAAAGCAGAAACAGAGACACAAATGTCTGGACACCAAGAGAGGAAAGGGAGAGGGTGGGATGAATTGGGAGATTGGGATTGACATGTATACACCACTGTGTATAAAATGGGCTTCCCCGATGGCTCAGCAAGTAAAGAAAGAATCTGCCTGCAGTACAGAAGACGCACGACACACAGGAGATGGGGGTTCGATCCCTGGGCAGGGAAGATCCCCTGGAGGAGGACATGGCAACCCACTCCAGTATTCTTGGCTGGAAAAATCCCATGGACAGAGGAGCCTGACCGGCTACAGTTCATGGGGTCACAAAGAGTTGGACAAGACTGAGCATTCACACACGTATAAAATAGACAACTAATGAGAACCTACTGTATAGTATGGGGGGGGGGAGAAGGTACAATTTGCTTGTAGGACGCATATTCTTAACCTTAAAAATGCGTTTCAATATACAGTAGGTGCAGACAAATACTATTTAATTCCATTTATACGAGATACCTAGAACCGTCAAATCAGTCAGAAAGTACATTGGTGGATCCAGGGACTGAGGTGGGGTGGCAGGGGGAAGGGGGTTAGTGTTTAATGGCGACAGAGTTTCAGTTTCAGAAGGTGAAAACTTCCAGAGCTGGATGATGGCGAGAGCCGCACAACTGTAACATTTCCATATGGTTAAACAGCATGCTTTATGCTATGTGACTTTTACCACAGTTAAAAAAAAAGTTAAAAAAGGAGGTGACTTTTCTTCTATCAATGGAGACAATGCTGTTAAATGATGATACAGTTCTCTGGGACTATCTGTTGGCAAGAATGTAAAGTAACAGAGATTGTCCACACTGCAAAGGGGAACACAGCTAGAAGTGGGGAGGAAGAATTCTGCAGTACCACAGCCCTCAGAATTCTGCACATCCTTTGACCCAGCAACGCCATATTCGAGAATCTGTCTTAATGCCAAAAAAAAAAAAATCACAAATAAGTGCAAGGCCCTGCTCCGAGAATGCTCCGTGCAGTCCTGGTTACACTAAGGTAGAGGTGGAGATGATGGACTGTCTAGCAACACGGCGAGTCCCCAAGGCGTAGGATCAGCCATTGACAGGGTGACTCAGGAGGGTGGTATGACGCAGCACGGTGCTCTCGAACTGTTCGCTGAAGAGAGGAGTTTCAAAAACAGCACGCGCTTCTAATCTCACTTTTGGGTGGAATACATAACCCACATCCTCCACACAGAAGGTCTGGAAGGGGGACCCCCACATGTTATCAGAAGTCTCCCCTGGGTTGGGGGTTGACTCAGGATTTCTTTCTTTTTTCACTCCTCAGGTTCTCCTAAACTTGCAGCAGTGAACGTGAGCACAGGTTAGGGAGCTGGGTGGCTTGAGTTTGAATCCCACTCCTGCCACCCCACAGCCTTTGGAGGTGGCGGGGACCGAAGGAGCCAGTGCATGTGAGCAGTAGGTGACCTGCTGTGTGACCTTGGGCTTAACTCATCCATAACGGGGATAAAATAGCACCCACATCGTGGACTCGGCACTAGGCTCAGAGAGGCAACACCCTGAACAGCTCAGAGCAGGGCTGGCCCCAGGACAGGAGCTCACGAAGGCCCCTGATTTCATCAATCAACCAGAAAAAAAGTACTAATTATTATATTGAATTTTGGAGGGGAAAAAGTGGCTAATGAGCATGAGAGAGACCCCAGGCTGGATCTCCAGTTTCTCATCCTCCTGGAGAGGGTGGGCTCCCTCCTCCCTCTGGCCCAGCCAGGGACCACCCACACAGCTCCAGCCCCCCTGCAGCACAGCCCAGGCCTGCCTGCTCCAGTCTACCCTCCACACATGCCCACCCCTCCCCCTGCCCCACTAGCCTACCCAGGAGAGCGTGAGCGTCTGGGGCTCCCTTTGGGAGGGAGAGAAGAGGATGATGATGAGAATGGCTCTCTTCAAACCCTGGTCCAAAGCCACCTCCTTACTGGATGAAGTCAGGTCAGTCACTCAAACTCTCCTGAGCCTCAATTGCCTCATCCATGAAATGGGCTAAAATGCCAACTGCATCCAGCTGCGGTCACAGTCAATGAATGGTTCTGTGCAGCGCTTAGCCCAGAGTCTGGCACACAGGAGGTGCTTAAGAAATGACAACTGTCACTGGGATTTTCATTCCCCCCTCCCTGATGTGGGTGTGCTACCCCTGAACCATCACCTAGCCTGGTGGAGACATCCCGGGCACCTGTCTCGGGCACCTGTCTCTCTCACTCCTATCCAGACATTTCTGCCAGATTCACAGTCTCTGGGAAGACACAGGACAGTGTGCAGAAAGGAAGGGAGAAGAGCCAGCGCTGGGGCCAGCAGGTACCCCAGACCCAGACACACATGGTGCAGAAAGCAGAGACGCGGGCCCCGGTCAGAGCCCACCCGGCTCACCCCACTTGCCCTGTGTCCTGCTCTGACCACTGCTGTCAACCACAGTGACGACTACAGGAGCAGCGGCATTCACTGAGCACTTACTGTATACCACGCACTGTGCTAAGGCTGAGCGCCGAAGAATGGATGCTCTTGAACTGTGGTGTTGGAGAAGGCTCTTGAGAGTCCCTTAGACTGCAAGGAGATCCAACCAATCCATCCTAAAGGAGATCAATCCTGAATAGTCATTGGAAGGACTGATACTGAAGCTGAAACTTCAATACTCTGGCCACCTGATGCGAAGAGTCAACTCACTGGAAAAAGACCCTGATGCTGGGAAAGATTGAGGGTGGGAGGAGAAGGGGACGACAGAAGATGAGATGGTTGGATGGCATCACCAACTTAATGGACATGAGTTAGAGCAAGCTCTGGAAGCTGGTGACGGACAGGGAGGCCTGGCTTGCTATAGCCCATGGGGTTGCAAAAAATCGGACACTCCTTAGTGACCAAATAATAATTTAATGCAGTCATCATATCCCAATTATACAAACTGAGTCAAAGTGGTTAAACAACTTCTACCTGGCCAAGGTCATACCAGCTCTAAGTGGCAGAGGCTGCCGGGTCTAATCTGGGTCCCACCACACTCCCTTCTATCTACGCCAGCGTCCCTCCCAAAGGATGCACGTGGCGCTGTCTAAAGGAGCACCTGGTTCCTGGAGGACGGGACAGCGAGGGCCACAGGACATCCCCGTGCCTCCCAGTGCGCCGCTGCTTTCCTGAGCAGGAAGAGAACAGATTCCAAACAGATTAGCCTGCTGCAATCCTGGCGTGGATGCAGCCTGCTGGGGGCTGCCTCTTATCTCCTGCTCCGGATGGGGTGGGGGCTGGCGGGTGGGCTTCTGTGGGGTTTGCCGAGCTGACAGCACGACGAGGAACCAGGCAACACACAGGAACAGGCGCAGTTCTGGCTCTAGCGTGCAGCTGTGGGACTTTTCCTGGGGTTGGGCCAGGGTGGGGGGAGGTGGTGGGGAGAGGGGTGCGGTCTGGAACACGCTGTATTAGAGGGGGGTTCCGTTTTCCTGGACACACACATTTGGAGGCCGCGCACAAGCCACAGATGATCAAGGGCATCTGTATTTCCTGGCTGGCTCTCCACGGCACAGGCCCGGGACGCAGCCCTGGGCTCTGGTTGTGCCCCCCTGACCTTTGCACAGCTTCTCCCGCCAACACCACCTGCAGCCTCATACCCGCCCGCCAGGTCCAACTCCTCCTCCCTGGCTGGACTGGATCCCAGGGAGGGCCCATGGAGGCAGAATGCAGGCACAGCCAGGCCAGCGCTCAGGGCAGTCTTGACCCCACCCCACCAGGGCAGTGCTCCCCAGGGAGCACACGTGCAGCCTGGCTGCAGGGGGTGGGGCAGGAGCAAAGCCTGCAGGGAGACCCTCCCAACTGTGCGGGGGGCTCAGCACCACCACGGGAAGAGCTGGCGAGAAAGCTCCCCATTCCCGGGAGTCTGGGGGCTTGCCTCGGGTTCAACACGTGGATCTCTCCCTCTCTTTCTGCACGACCTGTGTCGTCAGGCTGTGTCTTATGAAGCCAGAACACAAACTGAGCACTGGGGACAGCTCGGTCCTACGGACCCAGCTCCCCTGGGGCCGCCGTCCTCAGCTCCTCAGCCAGGTGCCTGTTCCAGGGCCTGGGGCGACGGCAGGGCTGACCCCTCACCTCCGGTGAGGTGAGGTGCAGGCCCTTGGTACCTGAGTCCCCCCGCCCCCACCCCGAGGGCGGCACTGAAGAGCCCTAGGAGGCCACTCGGGAGTGCAGGGCCCGGCCTGGTGATCGGCTTGGAAGGCCAGCTTAAAGGGTAGTCCCGTAATGGCAAGGTTTTTCGTAAATGTTAATTACGGTTGCCTTAATTAGCTCCGAACCCACTGATCTATGGATTGTATTAGGTTTATAATTACCTTGACAGGCATATGGATTACAACGATGCTCCAATTAAACCCCAGCGGGGTCCTCCTCATTCCCGGGGTCAGCCTATTAAAAGGCGGGAGCGTCAAGGCCCTTACATGGGGCCGGCACTTAACGGGTTCAGGGGCACGGGAAGATGGGAGGGAGCAGGGTGGGGCTGTCCACACAGTCTCTGGTGTTGCCCCCATGGACGGGGCCACACGTCCAGGTGCAGTGGGGTGGGGGCGGCGGGGATGATGGGGCCTGGCCTGTAGGGCTGAGGGCTGTGCCCAGCTGGGCCGCTCCTCTGTGGGCACCGCTGCGGACCCCCTTCTCTTCCCCCAAGGGGATCAAGACACTCATCAGCCCGTTAATTATGACTCAGCCCCTCGGGGCCAGAGAGGCGTTAAATCCTTATCTCTAGGGTGAGCGGGGTGAGTAGTATTAACCCACTTTCCAGGGTGCAGGGTGGGGTGGCTGCAGAGGCTGCTGGGCCTGGGGTGGGGTGGGGTGGGGAGGGAGGGCCCCCTCTTCTGAACCCCACTGACAGCCTCGAGGATGGAGGGGGTGAGCAGGGGGCCAGCAAGGGGAGGTTTGAGCATTCAGCCTGGGGGAGCAGGGAGGTGGGGGGGCAAGGACAGGAAGTGCCTGCGGTGGGTGGAGGGGGGCGGTGGGGCCTCAGGATGACAGGATTGCTCAGTTCAGTTCAGTTTAGGCGCTCAGTCATGTCTGACTTTTTGCAGCCCCATGGGCTGCAGCACACTAGGCCTCCCTGTCCATCACCAACTCCCGGAGTTTACTCAAACTCATGTCCATTGAGTAGGTGATGCCATCCAACCATCTTATCCTCTGTTGTCCCCTTCTCTTCCCGCCTCCAATCTTTCCCAGCACTGGGGCCTTTTCTAACAAGTTGCTCAGGGTCCCTTAGAAAACCCGCTCTTAGGATGCTGGCTCCAAGACCGCAGTGCCCACAGCCCAGCATGCTCCTTGGATGTCCTTTCTGTGTCTCACCAGTGAGCCCAGGCTCTGGGGGGACCAGAGGTGGCAACCCCCTCCTGGGCCGAGCTGCCCTGCCCCCGAGGAGGCCTACAGGGGACCCCATGCTGGAGTGGAGGGGCTGCGGGCCCCTCACAGTGTTTGGGGAGGCACACTGATTGAGACCGCCCACCCTGGCCAAGCACCATAGTAACCATTTGCATGAGTTGTTTTATGACAGGAGATCCTGATAAGGAATATGGAACTAATAAGCCGCCACCAACCGGAAGAGTTCCGAAAAGGTCAAAAGGAGACACTGCATGTCCGTCCACTTCCCAGAATCCCTCTCGCTAGCATCCATCTTGGCTGAGCGATGCATGCGCCACCAGGAAAAACTCCGAATTAGAATGATTGGCCAAAGACCACTCGGAAACTAATCCCATCACCATAAAACCCGAGACTGCGAGCCACGCCGGCAGAGCAGTTGTCCTGGGTCCCCTTACCCTACTGCTCTCCACCCGGGTGCCCTCTCCCAATAAAATCTCTTGCTTTGTCAGCACATGTGTCTCCTCGGACAATTCATTTCCGAGTGTTAGACAGGAGCCCAGTTTTGGGCCCCAGAAGGGGTCCGCCTTTCTGCAACAGCAGCAGTGGACTTACTCCCACGGAGCCCAGCCCAGCCCAGGGGGCCAGGGGCATTAGAACCCCAGAGGCTGCGGCCCTCCTGTCTCCAGGGCCCCCATCCCACCTTGGTTCCCGCCATTCTGACCCCCACTCCCGATCAGGATGCTCCCCATCCACCTGGCCCTCACCTCTCCGTGGTCAGGATGAGGCTCCGCAGGTCTAGGGCAGGGCCAGCTGGGCAGCTGCAAAACCCGCCCTCCCCTCCGCCTGGTCTCGGAGGCAGGAGGGTGTTGAGGCTGGGGAGTTGCAGGGGAGGTTGGGCTGCCTCCTCAGGCACCCTGGAGGCAGGCAGGTGGTGGCGCAGGCAGGCATGACAACGATGACAGCAGACACCATCTCCGGGGGAGACTGGACGTCGTGGGAGGAGGTGGCTCCTGTGGCCCCATCGTAGAGCTGGGTCATGAGACATGGAGGCGCAGCAGGGCTCACACCGGGAACCCAGGACGGCACGGCTCCTCAGTGGTGAACCAGGCGTGTGTGCCAGGCTGTCGGGCTCTGGAAAGGTGCCAGATCCCACCCAGGCCAGCCCTCTGTGGGGAGCAGAGCCGCCCCAGCCGGCTCCAAGCACTGAGGTCACCCTCGAGGCACAAAGCGGGCGGCAGGGCCACGGGCAGGGGCTGTCTCAGGCCTCCGTGGCTGATGGGGCCTCCCCTTGCCCAGGGGTTCCTCACCCACAGCTGGCATTCCAGAACTCTTTCCCAGAACCAGGGCCTAGAGAGCGGAAGCAAGTATTCGCCACAATCAGTCGATGTGGGGAGAAGCCAGGCGCGTGCACCTGTGCACACCTGTTCACACCAGCACGGAAGGGCCCGGAGCACACAGGCGCAGTGTGCCTGAGCCGGGCCACCTCCTGCACATGGAACTCACGCCTGTCCTCCCAGCCGCACACGTGGCTAGAAATCTTACGAACATAAGCAGCTGCGCTATCTGAGCACGGATACTACACAGACAGTGGAGACAAGGCCTCTCTCCTGACAGCACAAGAAGGGGTGTGTCATGGGGGGCAATTATCCTCAAGCAAGGGCTCAACCACCAAGACCGGGGTCACCACCAGCCTCCTGCTCCCCGAGCTGCCTGAGGGCAGAGGCCACAAGGCATAGGTCGGGAGAGGGCACAGGAAGGTGTTAACAGGAGACCAGACACCTCATGGTCAGGAAGCCCCCCGTCGCAGCGGGTGTTCAACCCCAGGTGGCAAGCACGAAGAAGGAGAGGAGTTCGGCCAACTCCTGGGTCTCTGAGGGGCCAGGAGCAGGGCCATCAGCCTCGCACACCAAGATGGGGAAGTCTGGGCTGCCCTGCACGGCCAGCGCTGTCCTTGTGGCCTGCAGTTACCCTGTGGGTGCTTTACAGACACAGCAGGAGTTCGTTTCATCCTCATAACACCTGACAATGTAGGCCGTACCATCCCCACTTACAGACAGAAAAAGCGAGGCTCAGAGAGCTGGTTACTTGTCCCAGAGTGGACGGTCAGTCCACTGACCGAGTCAGGATTCCAATCCGGGCCTTTCGTTTCCAGAGACCCCACCCCTTGAGGCACCCAGAGGCCAGCCTGCCTGGCAGACTGTTGCAGGCACAGAAGCACCCACTCCAGCAAATCACACCGCTGGCCACCATACAAGTCCATGTCCTCTGCCCCAGTTAAGGGGACAGAGTACCACGTGGCTTCTTCTATGAATTCTTAAGGCTTTACAAATAAGACTGCACTCAAAAAAGTCTTTTTTTTTTCCCCTTCCCCAGAACTAGGGGATTAGAAACTGAGTTCCTTCCTTTCCCTTAAACTTCTGAATTTAGCAGATAAGATTCATTCATCAAGGGGCTTTCATGTCCATGATGCTGAGAAATTGTTTTGAGGCAAAATCTAATTAGACTAGATTTTCATATTGGAAATACTAGCTCCCGTTCAGGCCTAAATACAATAATCACTATCGCTACTTAAGAGTCAGGAGAAGCCATATGTTTTAAAAATGCACATTTTATTCTAAAATATCCCCCTTCTCTGTTCTTTTCAGGTCAAGGAGGCTTCAAGACCATGACCTTGACGGGTGAGAAGGCCATAGCAGAAAGCCCTGGACTGTGAGGTCAGCTGTCTGTATGGGAGGCAGAAGGGGCCGTGGAATAGTTCTGGGTGGGAGAATGAAGACAGATTTGAACGTCCGGAAGACAACCCCAGCGGCTATTTGAAGAATGGAGTGGGGGTGTCACGGAGGCAGAAAGGCTGTTTTTCTGGCGATCCTAACCCCAATTTTGTCTGAGGCAGTCATGGACGCCCATTCCTAGGCAGAGAATCATGGTTGGCTAAGTCAGCTGTGATGATTTCACTGCCTTTTGCCAGGTACTTCCTCCTTGAGAAGCCCTCATCAGGCACATTCATGTGACCCAGTTCGCAGTCAGGGAAGGTGGGCACCACTGGGAGAGCCATTTAAAAGGGCCACTCATGGGAGGAGAGCCCACTGGTACTGCCTTGGAGGTGGCTGTGACACCCGGTGCCACAGCAGCTATCTTTCGACCATTAGGTGACAGAATGAAAAGCCAACGTATTAAGTGGGGGTGAATGTACCATGAAACTAATGAGTCTTTGGTTTCATGCCCCTCAACAGCATAGGCATCTTCCAGGCCCTAGAAATATGTTCACACAGTCGTTTTTCTAATAGAAGTCAAATTGACATACGTGTGAAAGTTGCTCAGTCGTGTCTGACTCTTTGCGACCACATGGACTATAACCCATGGAATTCGCCAGGCCAGAATACTGGAGTGGGTAGCCTTTCCCTTCTCCGGGGTATCTTCCTAACCCAGGGATCAAACCCAGGTCTCTTGCACTGCAGGCAGATTCTTTACCAGCTGAGCCACAAGGGAAGCCCTTACATAACATAAAATTTACCATTTTAAAGTGTACTTCACTAGCTTCTACTGCATTCCCAATATTACACAACCTTCACCACTATCTAATATCAGAACATTTCTGAAAAAAATGTTAAACGTGTCAAGTAGTTTAAGCTAAAAAACCCTAAACATGTCAATTGCCCTTCACCATTCCTGGCTCCCCTGCAGCCCCCTGGCAACCACTAATGTACCTTCTATCTCTACAGACTCGCCTGTTCTGGACATTTCCTACAAGTGGAACCACACAGCATGTGGCTTTCGTGTGTGTGGTTTCTTTCATTCATCATAACACTTCCAAGGCTCATCCTCGTCAAAGCGTGAATCAGTACCTCGTTCTCCTCCACGTGTGAACAGCACCCCACTGCCTGGAGAGAGGCCGCACTCTGCCTGTCCGTTCGTCAGTGGACGGACACCTGGGCTGTTTCCACTTTGGGGATGTTATGAATGATGCTGCTCTGAACCCTCGTGTACACGTTTGTGCACACTCATGTACATACGTGTGGACACATGTTTTCAATTCTTTCCAACCTAATTTTACATTCATTCATCTACGGTATTCTTTTCCTTAAAACGCCCCTCTCCTCCAAGTTGCCTAAACTGCAGGCCTCAGTCTGGATTTACCCGGATAGTAAGTCTGGTGGATCAAAAAAGATGGATGAGACAGCCCGTGTTGAAGGGCAGTGCCAAACCTGGCTCTGAGGATCTCCGACTGCTTTCTTCAGAAAATAACCATCCCGATGGCTGAAGCCACAGCCAGCTGGTGTCCAGCAGCTGCAGCCACGGTGATCCTGACGGGGACAGGAGGTGACTGCAGGGGGTCAGCGCAGGACACGAGAGATGAAGCCTTTGGGATGACCCTGCACTTCTCTCAGTGACTTGATGAAGTCTTTCACTGTCTTATTATTTAGCTAAGAATATGAGTGAATACTTGCCAGGCACATCCCAGCAGCTGGCAGGGGCCTTTGATACATAATGTGTGAGCAGCTGACCACCACCCTGCCGTGCACAGCACCTGACATGGTTCCAGGCACAGCTGGCAGAAGGTGACCCTCCCCTCCCCGTCTATTGTCCAAGGTCAGGATAGGATGGTGGTGTAGCAGTCCCACCCGCCACACCGTGCTCCTACGGACCCCGAGCCCCTCACAGAGTCAGGCACACCCTGGACCTTCCCGATGGCTTGGCTGGGAGGACAGCCTGGCAACCCCAATTCCAGCAGCATCTGCTGAAATGGAACACAGCCTCTCCCCCTCTTCCTGCCTCTTCCTGAAGCTCATTCTGAGCTGCGACAATCAGGGTCCAGAGCTGGACCAAAAAGCTTCTAATGGCAGCAGGCGGCTGCATTTTCTCCACGACTGAACTTTTTACCTCACTCGGAACAGAACGACGGTGTCAGCCTTATAGACCCAAACTGCCCCGGAAGATTCTGCACTGATTTTCAGAAACATAGGAACATCGAAAACTACAGTTATCCTCCAAGTGCACACTTACACACATACTCATGCATTCTTGGAGACACACTCACATATACCCCGCATACACACACACACCCTCTCACACACATACACATACATGCACACATGCCCTCGCACACATACACACGCACACACACCCTCACACACACATGCACACACACCCTCACACACACACATGCACACACACCCTCACACACACATGCACACACACCCTCTCTCACACACACACGTGTGCACATACGCCCTCTCACACATACACACACGCCCTCACACACTCACATGCACACATGCCCTCTCACACATACACATGCACACACGCCCTCACACACACACACACACACGCACACAACCCTCTCCCACACACACGCCCTGTTGAGTCTTACATGCTGCCTGTGGATTTGGGGCCCTCCTCTTGGTTCCCTGGGAGCAGCCGTGAGCTGCTTACATTTCCAGGCTCCACGAAGACCCAGAGACCCCCCTGCCCGTGAACTAAGGAGCAGAGCGTCAGGACCAGATGAGTGGCTTGGCCACTAAGGGCCTCAGAGTGGGCGGTGGGTACACTGCCAGGGTCACCGGTGGTGAGCGACAGGGGAGACGCAGGGCTCCCCGCCCAGAGGCTGAGAAGGCCCCTCAACTCCCCAGGAGAAGAGCTGGAGGCTGACACCAGACTGTGAGCCGCCCCAAGCGGTGAGCTGTAATGACGATTGTGGAGGCAGCAGGGCCGCCTGTGGAGCTTCCAACTCGGGCCAGATGTGACTCAAGCATGGGAGGAGCATGCTCTCATTCAATCCTGCCACACCCGTGAAGTCCAGACAGCGCTGCACCCCCACTTCCAGGTGAGGACACAGGTGTATCGGAGAAGGGCCAGGCTCACCTGGAGCGTCACCGGCCCGAGGGCACCCTGCAGGCCCCAAACGGCGCCGGGTGGGTCGCAAGGGGAGCTGCTGGCAGAGCACCCCAGCTGTGGCCACAGGCGCCACGGGAAGGTCAAGAGGGCAGATGCGCAACACAGGTCTTCGGTGGCTCAGGCTCCAGGCCTGCAGGGCCTTCTGGTTCCGGTTCCGGGGCTGTCATCAGGACGGGTGTCTCAGCAGAGCCTCTCAGAGGCCCCCGCAGTGATGCTCCTGTTCCCTCTGGGCGGGGCCAAGTGTGGGCATGGGACGCCCCTGTGCAGATGGCAGCATACTGCCCGCTCCTCGGGAAGGTGGCACCCCCCCAGGTGGGAATCCAAGGAGAAGGGGCCACCCTCTCTGCCCTCTAGCATCACAGAGTCTGCTGACTTCTGATCTGATAACATCAGAAGCCCCCGGCCCCAAGCGTGTTCTAGGAAGCCCATGCCGCGTGTGCTGAGGGATATGTTCACAGGGGCTCTGGCTGACGGGACCACGATGCCCTTGACCCCACAGGAGGCCCTGTCCCATGTCCACAGTGCTGTCTCGCAAGATGTGTGAAGCTGTCTACCATTGGAGCTGCTGCGTGGAGTCCACTGGGGTGGTCGTGGTCCCCCTTAACAGCTCAGGGGCTGAGCCCCGGGGTTCAGAAGTTCATCCCACTTGGAGCCAAAGGCCACATTCCTGCCAACTAGAGAGCCCTACCCCACTCTCCCCACAAAGCAACTCAGGATAAAAGTCCACCTGATGGAGTCAGGCTCAGACCTCATCCACCATCTGGGACCAGGGGGCCGTGAGTGTTCATCTTGCCACAGATGTCTCCTGGTCCATGGCACTCGGGCCCGGGCCCGCTGAGGGGGCGTGGAGGCTCTCACACGGCAAGGGCACGCCTGGTGCTCAACAACTTTGCTGCTGCTGAGTCGCTGCAGTCGTGTCCGACTCTGTGCGACCCCATAGACAGCAGCCCAACAGACTCCCCCGTCCCTGGGATTCTCCAGGCAAGAACACTGGAGTGGGTTGCCATTTCCTTCTCCAATGCGTGAAAGTGAAAAGTGAAAGTGAAATTGCTCAGTCGTGTCCGACTCTTCGAGACCCCATGGACTGCAGCCTCCCAGGCTCCTCAGTTCATGGGATTTTCCACGCAAGAGTACTAGAGTGGGCTGCCATAGGGGCCTCCTTTTCCAGAAGAAGAATGTAAGTAATTTAACAGATTTCTGCGAGCCTCAAAAGTATCATGTATTTCTGACATGAGAAAAAAATTTTTTTAACATTTTCTTTGACCTTAAAAGTTTGAGGGTTTTTCAGTTTTGAAAGAAATTAAAACACCTTCATGAACCCCTTCAGGTATTCGGGGGGCCCATGTGCTTTGACTCCTGGCTCCAGTTCCTGGGGGTCTAGAGCCCTTCCTGAGCCAGAACCCAGGAGTGGGCTCAAGGGTCAGGAGAGGGGATGAGTGTGCACTCTAAGCCACCAGGCACTCTGACCCACTGGTCTCGGCACCCCACCTATGCAGACCCTCGGGGCTGTTGCGGAAGATGTTCATGTTCCTGCAGCCCTCGGGCCCCAAGAGAAAATGCCGCTCCAACTGCCGACGGCGAGTGGAGCACATGGAGCAGGCTGCAGGTGGGGGGCCAGGCCGATGGGGCCTGAGGGGCCTGGTGGAAGGAGCCAGCGTCCCAGGCTCCGAGCCTGTGTGGACAGCTTTCCTCAGGATGCTGCGAGCAACTCCAGACGCCCATGGGCTCCGGATTCTGGTGAAAGGCCCCTCCTGCGGGGGTCCTGGGGGAAGAGGGGGCGGCCACGGCCTGACCTGCACTCCCGATTCAGGTGGGGACCCCTGTCTCTGGAGGCCCAAGGGCCCAGGCACGCCTGCCCACCCACCCGGAGTGCCTCTGCAGACCCCGCGGACAGCGGTGCTGTGGGGACGCTAGCCCTCCCCGCCAGGGTTCACCCAGGCCTGCGGCCCCCATCATCACACTGATGGGGACACCAACAAAAATGACAACAGCCAGAGCTTGCCACTTGCTCACCATGTGCGGGAAATGTGCTCAATGCTCTCTGCACAACGCGCTGTTCTGTTCTCCCTCCACAGAAGGGCTGGTGCTCTTCTTAGACCCATTTTAAAGATACGGAAACTGAGGCCTCAAGTGACTGAACTCAGGCAGGTGGCTCTGACTGGAGAGGCTTCACTGCCTCTCCATGGGGGGACTCAGGAAATTAAGGGGGCATTTTAGTTTTAAGGGCTGAAGAACCAGAGGAGACACTTGGGGGGCTCCCAGTACACCTCAGGGGCACCCCACATTTCCTCCAACCATCCAAGATCCAAGTCCCCCCAGAAAGAGGCCCTGAACAACCATCCTGCACTTGAAGTCCATCTGCGCAAGTGGCAGCAAGAGTACCCCCCGGAACACACAAGGATGGGCTAAAAATAATCCAATCCCAGTTGTATTTTGAGAAGCAAAGTGCCTTGAACCATCTCGGGAGGGAGCACAGCTTCTCAGAAAGCGCCTCCCTCCTTCACCACGCAGTATTTAACAGGCGGTGAGAGCCTGCGCTGTGAGCAGAACTCGAGTCAGCTAACCCGGGTGACCCGCGCCAAGTCAGCAGCCACACTGGGCTTACTCTCCTGCAGGACGGGGTGGGAGGGTCGCACCTGGACAATCAATCCCTGAGGTTTTGTGCGTGCCTCTCAAGAAATGGAAGGTCTGCCCGTAACGTCATCACCGGTCTCCTCAAGAGCCAAGTGGCAAATCCCCAGCAGTCACCTGCCCAGTCCAGAGTGAATGTGGGAGGCCTCCGTCTCGGGGGAAGGAGGCCTGTCCGCACCTTCCCGTTGGCTGGAGCAGCAGCCCGCTCTCCCGAAGCGGCTGGGTGCGCGTGGACCGGAGCCTCAGGGCACCGGGCCTCTTCCTTCCTCACCAAGAACACGGATAGGGTGGGCAGAGATGACAGGCGGGGGCCACGGAGAGTCAGGACCCCAAGTCCTAGAAGGGTCTTTTCCCACCGTGGTGTTCAGGCCACACCTGCCCGCACCGAATTACTGCTCAGTGGCGGGACAAAACCACAAACGCTTATCCAGGCAGCCCTGCAGCCCCTGCTTACGACGCAGCCTGCATCACTCACACCTGGCTGAGACCTCTGACTTGAGTCTCCTTGGCCTTCACTCTACCCAGGGCACTGGGCACAGAGATGGAGGGCCCACGGGAGTGGGAGATGGGGAGCCCGGCCCTTGGGGCAGGCCCTCATGCCAGCCACCTGGCTCTGCGGCCTCAGTTTCCTCATCTGTGAAATGGGGGCAGGGTGGTGCGTGAGCTGTTATCTCTGATGGGAACGGCCTTCAGGTACGTCTCTGGATGGACCAGTGAAAGGGCTCAGGAAGCTCTGGGCTCCTGGCGTCTGATTCAGGCCTGGGGCTGGGCCGGGGTGGGGGTGGGGGAGTTGCAGAACAGGCTCCGAGCACCGGTGCCAACAGCCATCAACAGGTCCCGGCCTCCCCGCCTCACCCGACTGCCCAGCGGGCTCCAGCAGGCTGGGCACGCCTGCCACCCACTCCCGGCAGCCTGATTCACGCCACCTGGAGCCTCCCACCTGCGTCCCCACTTCTGAACAACAATAAGAAACCCCCGCCACACGGGCAGAGGCCTGACACTCCAACATCTCCCGGGGCCCCGTGACACCCCGGGGACCATGTTCCCATCTCCTGGCACCACGGAGACAGAGAATGTAGGTGGGGAAGCTGAGTCCGGGCGAGCGGGGTGGGGGCTGTGGTCAGGGCTTTGCAGTTAGACATACCTCGTTCGACTCCCGGGTCCCACCAGGTTATTAAATGCTTCTGCTGCTCAGAACCCGGAGACGCTATATTTACCTTACAGGCTTGCTATGCAAGGGCCCGGACCACGGTCCGCACCCAGACCCTCACAGCTTAGCCTATCCAACTCCCGGCAGTGGAGGAGGGTGGAGCAGCTTCCAACCCATCAAGGCCCACTGTCCTAAACCAGTCCTCGCCGGACCCGTCTGATTCTCCTGGGCTCAGAGCTGCCGCACAGATTGGCTCTTAAATAACTCAGGTTCCCAACGGTCTCCAGTCAAGTGGGACCCTGGCCTGCTTCCTGCCTTCTTAAGGTCACTGACAAAGTGACCCAGAAGTTTCCCTGCCCTTCTCCCCTCCCCTCCCTTAGCCTCACCAGCCCCGGGCTCAGGGAACCTCAGGCAGATGTCCATGCGAGCTCAGGGACGCACCAGCTGGTCACCTGGAGGCCGGGTCCCTCCGCCGGTGGCCCGAGTGCTCCCCAACCACCCAGGCCTGCAGAGAAGAGCTCAGACACTAGGAGGCGCTCATGAGCTGCCACCCTGCCCTGGCAAGATCTGTCTGGGGTGGCCTCAGCGGGGCTGGACTGGAGTTTATGTTAAACCATTTCACGTGGAAACACTGAGGTTTCCTCTTTACTGGTGGGTTCCAAAGAAGGCTAACCCCGTCTTCTCCCTCCTGGCTGACGCTGGCCAGAAAGAGACAAGGAATGACACGGACGCCTTGCCGGGATCCTGCTGGGCCCCAGCCACAGCATCCCTGAGACCCATCAGGCCTGGTGGGGCGGAACGGTCAGGAGCGAGCGAGGGACAGGTCTGAGCCCATTCGTCTGCTTCTCAAGCTCCTGCTGCTGCTAAGTTGCTTCAGTCGTGTCCGACTGTGCGACCCCATAGACGGCAGCCCACCAGGCTCCCCCATCCCTGGGATTCTCCAGGCAAGAACATTGGAGTGGGTTGCCATTTCCTTCTCTCAAGCTCCTAAATGCTTTCCAAGCAGAACTTCCACCCCAGCCCAGCAGAATGTGAGGCAGCCCCAACACAGACAAGACAGATGCTCAGGCTGAATTACAGCAGGGTCCGGAAGCCCCTGCAATGGGTCCCCTGAAGGACCAGAGCTGAACTGGGGCTTGCGCCCTGGCCTGAGGACAGACCCTGAGCCCCTGGGCTCTCAGCTCCTTTGGCAGCTGGGAGCAGCTCCTCAAAGTCCTGGCGCCCCCTTCACGCACAGCCGGACTTCACAGCATGCACCCCCGGAGGGCAAAAAACTCCACTGGACTAATCTAGAATGGTCCAGAAAGAAATGGACCGTACTCACAAGGTAACACGATACATGGTGGAGGATTCAGAGCACTGGCTATGCAATCGACCCCAGGGTTCAAAGATGGGTTCTCATCCGCTCTGTGACCTTAGGTGAGGTCCCGTGTCTGTCCCTGTTACAATTAGGGTTTTCCCAACAACGGTAAGAAGCAGACACATCCACAGTGAGGAAGCTGAGGCACAGAGAGGTTAGGTAACCAGCCCACAGCCACACAGCTGAGCACACGGCAGACATCAGGTCCCAGGGCCTGTGTGCTTAACCACTAGGCTCCAAGGAGCAAGGCACATGAGAAAATACCCAGACCCCATGAAAGTCGTTCAGTTCAATTCAGTCAGTTCAGTTCAGTTCAGTTCAGTTCAGTCACTCAGTCGTGTCCAGCTCTTTGTGACCCCATGGACTGCAGCATGCCAGACTTCCCTGTCCATCACCAACTCCCAAAGTTTACTAAAACTCATGTCCATCAAGTCGGTGATGCCATCCAACCATCTCATCCTCTGTGGTCCCCTTCTCCTCCCGCCTTCAATCTTTCCCAGCATCAGGCTCTTTTCAAATGAGTCAGTTTTGCACCAGGTGGCCAAAGGATTGGAGTTTCAGCTTCAGCATCAGTCTTTCCAATGAATATTTATGTGCAACTATTTGCATGTCCTGACGGCTACTTTCCACAGCTGCATCAGGGAGCTCTTCCCGGCCCTGCATAAGCCAGAGACAAGCTACCGACGATGCCAGAAACCATGAGAAATCTGTCAGGAGCCCGAGAGGGAGGGGACAAGCTCATCACGGCCTCACCTGTACCTGCCCGGCTCACCTGGACCTCACGGCATCCTACAAGAGCAGCAGCAGCATCTGTCTTCACAGACAGGAATGAAGCACAGAGATGCAAAGTAGCCCGTGCAGGGCCACATGCGGGCCAGGTGGTGGCTCAGAGATGTCATTCCCTGCCATAAACCCCAAAACTCACGCCCTTCCGCCAGCCTGTCCCCGTCTGAGCCCTGGGCCAGAGCTGGTCAGGCCGGGAGCTGTGCCCTGGCTTCCTCCCCACTGGGCTGTGGTTTCTGACAAGCCACCATTGCCCCCTCCTGCCAATGGTTGCCTCTACAACCTCACATTTGGGAAATTCTAACAAATGAAAGAAAACCCTCGGGTGCTGTGGTGGAGGAAAAAATCCAGTCCCTGAATGCCCAGCCCCTGAGCACCCAGCCCCTGAGCACCCAGCCCCTGAATATCTAGCCCCCGAGCACCCAGCCCCTGAATATCCAGCCCCTGAGCACCCAGCCCCTGGATATCTAGCCCCTGGGCACCCAGCCCCTGAATATCTAGCCCCTGGGCACCCAGCCCCTGAATATCTAGCCCCTGAGCACCCAGCCCCTGAGCACCCAGCCCCTGAATATCTAGCCCCTGAGCACCCAGCCCCTGAATATCTAGCCCCTGGGCACCCAGCCCCTGAATATCTAGCCCCTGAGCACCCAGCCCCTGAGCACCCAGCCCCTGAATATCTAGCCCCTGAGCACCCAGCCCCTGAATATCTAGCCCCTGAGCACCCAGCCCCTGCGTGCCCAGCACCCGAGCACCCAGCACCAGGGCAAAGAAGTGCTACCAGTTTCCCAAGGGGCATCTGCTCCCGAAATACCACAGCCACACTGCAAGGCTCCCTCCTGCAGCCCACCCACCACTCGGTCACGTTCCGGGGCCTTGAAGGGACCCTAGAAGCCCAGCACCTCCGGGCCCCCCGCCCAGGCCCCTGTGTCCTCAGCCCCATGCCCACACCCTGTCACTCAGAGCCAGCAGTCTGGGGAGACCCAAGACAGGACACAGCAGGGCGGATGCTGGCCCTGCTGAGCCTGCATCCTGAGCGCCACCCTCAACCCCAAAGCCCCCTCCCCCGGCACTCTGCGTCTCACAGAGTCCTCCTCGGGCGCCCCCAAGCCCCCAGGACACACACTCCGTGCCCATCACTGGGCTGGGGACCCTCCAGGCTGCTTGGTCTCCCCACACAGTGCTGAGTGAGTGAAGGTGCCTACAAAGCTGAGCTGCCCTCTGGGGGCCCTCTGGATGGTAGGAGACGGCCTGGCAAGGATGAGGCGTGTCTCCCTGCATGTGGGTGTAGGGTGGGGTAGGGTAGGAGCTTGCCCCTCCTCCCCGAGTAGTAAGCCTGGATATAGCCGCCTGCGCCCAAGCATCTGCCGGCTCGCGGCGGCTGGCCCCGTGGCGCGCCCTGCTCCACCTGGCTGCCACACGGTCACGAACGGGAAGAGAGCTGGCACATGGTTGTATTCTTCCCTTCCATACGTAAACTTGTGTAAGCTGTCCACCGCTCCCCACACGGAGGGGAGGCCGGGAGCCCATTTGGGAGAGCACTTGGGGATCTAAGGATGTGGGAGAGCGCTTGGAAATCTGAGGATGTGGGGGTGAATTTTCAAAGCGGTACCTGAACACCCCAGTCAATGACCCCTGTGATTCTACCCAGGGGCGCGGGTCTGGCCGAGCCGGCCCTCGGGAACGCCTGGGCTGTGGGCGGTCAGGCCGGCAGTCTCGGGCGCTCTGTGCTGTGCGACCCGAATTTCACAGATCCACTTCCCCCTGTGCTTGTTGGCTCATCCGGCTCCTTCTGTGCTGAAGGCGCTGATGCTACTGCCCCCAAACTTCCATTTTAAAGATGAGAAGACTGAGGCTCAGCTGGGAGGTGGCGGAGCCAGGATTTGAGCCTGGGGCTCTTCTCCGTCTCTGGAGCACGTGATTGCCGCAATGGGGGCGGGAGCAGCCCGGGCGACACCCCTGACACCACATGACTAGGACTTCGTGGGGGCGACAGACAGACTGGCAACCGGCCCGGGAACACCCTCTCTCCAGCCAGGCGACCCTGGGCGGGTCGGCATCTTCCCCAGAATGCCCGACTTCCCCTGCCCACCTGCGGGGCTAGGGTGAGAACTATGCCACACACAAAAAAATGTCTGGGAAGCTGAAAGGCCTCTCCCAACGGGGAAGATCCTGGTTGCCCAGTTACACAGACCAGGGTGTCTGCCATGCACGAGGCACGCGGGGATGATGAAATTGGCGAAAACCCAGTCCTATCGCTCAAAGAACAGGAAGGGCGAGAGGAGGGAGATGGATGGAGGTCTGGGGTCTTCCTCCCTGGTGGGAAGGCAGCCAGGCGCCCTGGCATGGGATGGGGCATGGGAGGGGCAGAGCCCCTCATGAGGAGAGCGCTGTGGGGCGGTGAGAGGGATGCAGTCCAGCGGGCCCAGGGGTCGGCCAGGTACGGGGCGACAGAACAATTGAGTAAACAGGAATAACAGACACCTGCTTCTTCCTGTCGGGGGACAAAGGTACAGACGTGCAAAGGCACCAGGCTGGGATGGCCTGGCGGGGCTGCAGCGGGATCAGAGGTGTCAGTGTGCACCCGCGGTCTTCTGGGCACAGGTAGGAACAGAGACACGCGTGGTTGGACGTGTGAATTACGCACGTGCACGCACGCATGTTTCCCACCTCTGCCCAAGGAGAGGGTCTGAGAGAAGGGACGCTCAGATGCAATCGAACATCCAGTGTCCTGGGCAATCGAACATCCAGTGTCCCGGTCTTTGCTTCTAAATGTCACTTTCCACTCAAAGGCACTGTGGCTCCCGGGAGACACGGCTGACTCTGGCACTGAGGCAGAGACAGAACACGATGACCCCAAAACAGTTTTTCTGCCAGAAAGTAAGAAAGGGCTGGAGAACAGGGGGGTCAAAAGGACACAGAACCAGCTTGAAGAGGCTGTTACTGGCCACACTGGAGACCACTTGAGCATTCAAATGAATTACGATGCTTACAGATTATCACCTAGTGGGTTACACAGGAATCCGTGAGTCCACACGGATAAAAATAAATAAGTGGGGAGAAAAGAACGTTCTTCCGTACAATACAGCATAAGTCACAAATGTTAAGAATGAATGATGGACTTACTTGGTGGCCATTACAGTTAGCTCAAGGAGCAACAATAGACATTAACACTAGTGGACGGGGGCTTCCCTGGTGGCTCAGTGGGGAAGAATCCTCCTGCCAATGCAGGAGACACGGGTTTGATCCCTGGTCTGGGAAGCCTCCGTATGCCAACTGAGCCTGTGAGCCACGACCGCTGAGCCTGGGCTCTAGAGCCCGGGAGCCCCAACTATGAGTCCACGAGCCGCAGCTATTGAAGCCCGTGCTCCGCAACCAGAAGCCTGAGCCCCGCGACTGGGGGGCAGCCCCCGCTCCCCACAGCGAGAGGGCAGGTCCTCGTGGCAGTGATGTTCCAGCACAGCCAAAAATTAAAAAAAAACAAAAAAAACAAAAAACTAGTGGATGAAAACAGAGTGAGGAACAGGATTCTTACTCACAGGGTCTCCCCACGGATAGTTATTCATTACAAAGGGAAGAAAACCCTAACTTTGTGTAACTGTATGGCAGGCGCCACCTTAATCAGACAGGCTGAAACATCACTGTTGTTGGCAAACGGGCACCGCATGCTTCCTAACGTGACACAGAGACGCACACGGCATCGCTTCTGTGACACTGTGGCCCCAAGTGCATAACCTGGGTCATATCACGAGGGAGTATCAGACGAGATGACTGTCCTGGGATCTTTAAGACCATCAGTGTCAAGACAGGCAAGGCCTCGGCGCCCCAGATGGGAGTCCAGAGATAGGACTTGCCCCCAGGGCTGCAGCGTCCTCTCTATAAAGGAGGCAATGGAATTACCGGAAGACCTGGGCAGGGTCTGGCTCTGGGAGAAGGGTCCATGGCATTTGTCTTTTCTGGAAATCTCCAAAAAGGATTGGAAATTATCAGGCCATGGGAACTCCAGGTAATCCCCCCAAGGTGAGGGGTATTTGGGGTACAAGAGAAACGGCCTGGAGTGGGGGCCCACATGGACTCCAGCTTGCCACGGGAGCCCCTTGACCTTGAGATGGCCCCTCTGCCACTCAGAGGCCCATACGGAGCTGGGGGAGCCCCCTAAGGCCAGTCCAGGTGGGAGGATCCCAGGAATCCATCATCAGAGAAGGCCTTAAAGACGGCAGGATTTAGGCCAGCAGAGGATGGGCGTGGTGATGGATGGAAGGGAGCCTTCTCTGTGGAGCCCCGGTCTCCCCCGCGAGCTCACAAGGGTCCCGGGGGGTGCCCCTCGCCTGGGAACCCTGGGTTCTCAGGCCCCCTCCCCTGAGCAGCTGCAGGGGAGCTGGAGGAGGAGAAGGGCACGGGAGAGGCTGGCGGGAGAGGCCTGGGATCCCACTGCCAGGGGGTTCTCTCCGCAGCCGGGCCCAGCACCTCCAGGCTCTCCACGAGGGCTGGCAGAGGAGGGGTGAGGGCCCGGGGAGGAGCGGTGGGTGGGCTGCAGGGCCTGAGTGTGCGTGTACGTGAGCGTGCAGGTGTATACCCTGCCCTCAAAGCCCCCACTTGCCAGCAGCAAGGTGCCCTCTGCTGGCCCCCGCTGAAAGCGGCGAGCGGAAGAAGGGAAATGAGTGCTGACCCCGTAAGACTGGAGGGCGGGGGTGGGCAGCGAAGCCAGGGGTGGAGGACGGCAGGAGCGGGCAGAGGAGGAGGGACCCGGGGGGCAGCATCTGGAGGACAGCGTGGGGCCCCCTGCATGCTCCCCCGGGACCCTCCTAGGGCACAGTGTGGCTTGGAGGCTGCCCCTGGCCACCCTCTTGGGTCTTCTCCACCAGGCCCCTCCCTGCTCTGGGTCAGAGGCATCATCCCAGATGCCAAGGGTAAGGTGGGCTTGGACTGCACACATCAAAGCGGTGGGTGAGGGGCGCCTGGGCCTTCAGTAAGGGGAGCCCTGACCCCGCCTTACGACCCCCTCAGTCCAGGGAAGGCTGAGTCAGGCCCCTTTGCCCGACATACCCTCACCCGCCGTCCCCAGCCTGGGGTCTATAGTCTGCAAGTGTAGATTCAACGGTCCTGGGCACCCACTCCGTGCTGGGGCGGCTGGGAGCCCACCCTCAGGCGGCCACCCTTCAGGTTCAAATCCGTGTGTGTGTGTGTGTGTGTGTGTGAGTGTGTATGCGTGAAAGAGAGTGTGTGTGAGTGTGTGCAAGTGTGAGTGTGTGTGAGTGTGCGTGAGTGTGAGTGTGTGTATGTGTGTGTTGAGTGTGTGTGTGTGTGTGTGTGTGAGCCAGGGTATGGGACCTTGGGGGATGAGGGCTGCTGCGGGGAGGTCACAGACGGCTGCGTGTGTATGGTGGCCCAGAGAAGGCACTGATTTCCGTCACGGGGACCAGGGTCCCCACCCTGCCCCTTGCTGGATGAAGGAACTCAGAGGGTGCACACTGTCCCCCTCAACCCATGCTCCATGTCCTGGCACCGGACGCGGAAGCAGAGGAGCCGGAGCACCCACTCCCAGGCCAGGAAGGGAATCTGCCTTGTGAGGAGGCCTGTGTCCACTGACCCAGGGTCCTGTGTGTGAGCAGGGAACCTGGCTGGGCCCTGGGGCTCAGGGCAGAGCCATGCACCGGCTCAGAAACACTTGGGTTGCTTTGTTTTTAAACTAACCAAGTCCCCCTTTCAGGTGGTCTTTCTTCTTAAGAATTCCCCCAATTCACAAACCTATGGGAGGGGGCGCAGATGCACTTTAAAAAATGACTGTTTAAAAAAAAAACAAACAAAAAACAAAAAAAACCGACTGTTGTTCTGATAAGTATGCTGCACTTCCATTATGAAATATTTAGAAGACACGCGGACTCTTTACCAACTGAGCTATCAGGGAAGCCCTCAGAAGATACCCAAGGATGCAAAGGGCTCCCGCAGTTGGGCTAGAGGTAAAGGACCCGCCTGCCAATGCAGGGGACATGGGAGACTCGGGTTCGATCCCTGGGTTGGGAAGGAAGACCCCCTGGAGGAGGGCACAGCAACCCACTTCAGTATTCTTGCCTGGAGGATCCCGTGGGCCGAGAAGCCTGGCAGGCTACAGTCCATGGGGTCGCAGAGTCAGATGTGACTGAATTGACTTAGCATGCACACACACAAGGACGCACAGATACAACCAAACCCTCTGTAACAAGGAGATGCCTTTCCTTCCCATCTCTGCTGCTCATGCGCCCACAGACCTGCATCTATACCTGTGGCTTTAGCCCCTGCGCTCCAGCGCTGATGCTAACAGCCCATGACCGAGAGGAAGAAGTCAAAGGCTGGCTGGTGCATCAGGCGTGAATGACAGGCCGGGCTGGGATAACCAAGTCCCAGGGCCCCCCACCTGCCTGGGCAGCAGTTTTCACATCTCCAAGTGGGAGGCGGTAATGCTGCCATCCCAGGGATGGCGGAGGGAGAGTGGGACTGGAAGGACAGAAACATCCCACAGGTGCCCATTTCAGGGCTGCAGACTCAGGGCGAGTGTGTGGCTTTACTGAGCCCCGGGCTCTGGCCCCAGCAGTGCCGTCTGCAGCCGCTCCGGCTTGTCTCCAGGGACAAGCACTCACCCCTCTCCAGGCTGCCCATTCTATTCTGGGACCGCTCTGATACACCTTCAGGGGCAGCCTCCTCTGAGGTTAAACGAGGATCCTTCCAGCACTTTCCAGAGCTCCAGAGAGAGTGAGCCAGCAGGGCTGTGAGCTGAAGCCCACTGTCAAGTTCTCTATTTGCCTCTCAGCAAGGGCAGCGTGGGAAAGTCTAACATTTTTAGCATAGGGACCATACTTTTCTGGGGAGGTTTTTTTGTTTTTTGCAGATCTGGTAGTTTTTGAATACTGTGGGTTACAATGGAATATTATAGATACTATATTGAAGATGCTCTGGATTCTGTTTTTTTTAAATTTTGGAAATAGAACGGTAGGCAGAAATGAAAAGAAATACAGATTACAATAAAAGAATTTACTCTATCTAAATGCTAACATTGCAAGGACTATTTTAAAAAGTTGGGGGGCAGCATGGAGACCGGGGCTTGCACACCACACAAGCAGGAAAGGAGAGCCTGCAGACAGAGAGAAAGAAAGGAAGGGACTCCCAACTGCGTTGTTTGAGCACACCACGTCATCCACCTGCGTAAAGCAGCAGCACCCTGGGGCGGGTTCCCCAGTGGGCACGCATCATGGTTGACCCGCTCGAGGGAGACCTCAGCGGCTTTCTGGACCAACCCCGTGGTACCACACTGCTCCTGGGGCATCGCTAACCAAAACGCTCATTCACTGGCCCGCTGGACTTCAAAGGCCAGAGGTGGGACCAGCTTCAGGCAGAGCCAGATCCAGATGCTCAAACAACTGGGACTCTCTCTTCCTTTCCCTCCCTCTCTGTCTCCAGGCTCTCCTTTCCTGCTTGTCAGCTTCGCCCTTAGTCCAGGCTTTCCCCTGGAATGACACAGATGGCTACTGGTACTTCTCAGCTTCTATTTCACTGGCGACTTTCCTAGGGGTTCTCGAAAATCCCAGGCCTAGCTCGGATCACATACCCATTGCTGTGGCCAGGAGCTCTACATGCTCCAGACTGACCCAGCCTGAGGCTGCCTGCTGGGCTGACCGCTGGTCCACTGATGTCCCCCAGCTGGCAGCCAGGATGGAGCCCGTGGGACCCAAGGGTGAGGCCCCCGAGCCAGGCACTAACTGGTTCTCCGCAGCTGGGCGGCCGGGCTGTGGCCAGGCAGTAGCTGGCTATCTCCAGTCTCTGTCCCCAGCCTGCAGCCCCACCTAAAGCTACGTGGAGCCCTCTCCCTGGCCGGGAGCGTCTCCCAGAGGCCCGAGGCTCAGGAGCACTCACTCCGCAAGGCAGAGGGTCCCGCCTGGAGCACACGTGCTCCATGATGGGACCAGGGTTGGTGGGCTCCCGACCCCTGGGTCTGCCGGCCAGGCCACCACCCACAACCCTGGCCTCCAAGAGTCTCATGGTGACAACTGTGACTGCTGGAAAGCCAAAGCCCAGGTTCGCTCACTTCCTTCAAATACCACCTGGCCCTAGAAGAAAACTCCATCTCATTCCAAAGAGGAACCAGAGCCTCCTAAGAAGCTTTGAAGTCAGTGGCTGCAAAGTGATGGGAGACAGGGTCAAGGGCCAGGCTCGGGCAGCCGCTGTGTCAGGGCTGAGTCGGACCTGGCGGGTTCCACGCCAGCCTCTGGTTCCACCACCAGATTCTCTGCGCCCCACATCCTCCAGCCTTGTGCAAAGTGGCTGAAATCTGCCTGCCCCTCTCACCCCCAGCTAAGAGAACAGTGACTATGGGGACCCTAGCCCCAGCCCAGCTTCGGTGTGGACGGAGCGCCAGCCCCAGTCGAGGGCCCCTCCCAAGTCCAAAAGGGCAAACCGCTTGTCAAGAACGTTCTGGGCTCATAAAACACCATCCCGCCATGAGTAAATAACAAGTAAGAGGACACCCAGAGCAGGCTCCACGCGGCCGAGTTACTGACACAGCACGACCAGCGTGGGCCCTGCAATGTGACGCCTGCCGTGCAGCATGCAAGGGGCAGCCGTCCAGGGGTCCTCGCTCCGTTCCTGGTGTGTCCCTGGGAGGAGGGGTCAGGTGGGGCTGTCAGGAGGTGTGAAGGGTCAGCGAGATGTCCTGAGCGCCTCCTCCTCCACTGGGGAGATGGCATCTCGCTGCTGGGAAGGACGTCTCTAGCCTGAATTTGTCAAAATAAGGGGACACAGGGCCCGGCTCCCATGGAAGATGAGGCCTGTCCTTAGGAGAGAGGAAGAGAGCCATGGTGCCCGGGGGTGGGGGCGGCAGCTCTCCCAGCCCAGCCCTGCATCACTCAGCCACCGAGCCCTGCCTGCGCCCTGAAGCACGGCTGGGAACGACTCCTGCAGCTCCTGGAATCTGACCTCAAGGTCTCGGTGTTCCCAGGAAGAAAACAGAGGCAGAAGCACCCACCTGGGGGCGGAGCAACCAGGCTCCAGCCCAGCCTCTGCCAAACCTCGCCAGGTGGCCTGGGGCAAGGCTGTAGCCAACTCAGCTGGGAAGGCCTCTGGCAGCTGGGGAGCCTGCAGCCTGATCTCCGGGACTCACTGGAACTGTGAGGACCTGTCATCGAGGGGCTCAGGGCCCCGGGGCAGTCGGGACGGGGCCTTACAGAGCTGGAGGAGCAGCAGCTTCTGGCTTCAGGCTGGAAGGTTCTGCCGGCAGCCCTGGTGCGTCACACATGCCAGGAAGGGGCAAGTAGGGGGAACGCCCGAAAGGCCTCTACCTGCCAGCTGGGTGAGAACCACACCCTGGCTGGGCTGGACTTCCAGGCAGAGCAGGTACGATCAGCAAGCTTTGTGTGGTTTCAGCCACGGCTCTGCTGCCCTGCTGGGCGGGTTGTGTTTGCACGCTGTCTGCCCTGGGAGCTTTGCTGGCTCCAGACACTGGTGTTGCTGGAGGGGGCCCGGCCCCCTTCCTGCAGGCCCTGAGCCTTCCTGCCGGTAACGGTAGAGACAGGCCCTATGAAGCCCTCCTTCCGAGGCTCAGGACCCCGTGACCTCGCCCCACTCTGACACTTCACCCTTTTCTCTTTGGGCCATTGTGCGATACAAGCAGGAAGGAGAGACGAGGACGAAGACGTGGGAGGTCACGGGGAGACCTCCCAGCCATGGGCAAGTCCAAGTCCCATGAGCCCAGCAGTGCCGTGGCTGGACCCACAGCCTCGCACATGCACGTGTGTGTGTGTGTGCGTGCACAACCAAAAGATGCTGGCCTGAGGGGCACCTGCAGGGGGGCTGTCCAGAGGCCACCAGCGCCACCCACTCCAGTCCCAGAGGCCGGACCCCCATCGAGATTCACACTTGCTCAGCCTCCCCATGCGGCCCTTGGCCTCCAGCCAGTGGAGAAGCCACGTGGCCCAGCGTGAGCACCCGGCTCCTCACTCCAGGGTTCTCTGCCACCTGTGCCCTGGGACAAGGCCAGCTTCCACCTGCCTCAATCCCCCAGTGCAGTCAGGGCTGGTCCAGGGCCACCAGCAGGGGACACAGTGCACCCACTCGGGCCACTCAGAGGAGAGGCCCAGTGCACAGTAAGGACGCCTCACTGTCCCCGCCCAGTTCCTGTCTAGTGCAGACATGGGCCACGACGACCTTCAGACCTAGTGTGGCCAGCTCTCAGAGGTGGCCAGAGGGGTGGAGAGCTCCAGGGGGCAGGCGGGGCAACCCTGAGGGGGAAGTTGGGTGCTGCCCCAGGGGGTGGGGAGGTGGGGGGTTGGAGGGTTGGAATGCTGGCCCAGTCCCCAGGGTGCCAAAGTGCCAAGGCTGCTCACTGGCCCCAAGCCAGCTACAGGGCCTGCCGCGAGCAAGTGCCACACAGGCCTCGTGCACCAAGAGTGCCATCTGCAGGGAGAAGGCGGCCGTGCAGGGGCCCCGCTGTCCACCAGATAGGCACCCAGACGGGTGCGAGTGGCGAAGCGAGCCAGGACCCTCTAGCAGCCGTGTTGCCAAGAATGAGAACAAGCAGGTGAAATTAACATAAGGCATCAGGACTGCAACACGTGATCGGTATGAAATATTACGAATGGGCCTTTTCACGTTCTTCTCCCACCGAGTCCTTGAATTCTCGTGTATGCCCACTTTTAACCCAGCTTCATCTCCAGGGCTCCCCAGCACCTGAGGCTTGTGGCCACTGCATTAGACAGCAAGACGCTGGAGAGCAGAGATGGCAGAAAATGTGGCTCGAGAAGGAGGCAGCTGGAATACTATCCTGGTTTCGTAAAATATCCAAATGTTACCAGAATATCCGTATGTCGTCAATTAGGCTGACTGTTGATCGGTTTCTCTCTCCAGGAGATGAGGCGACAGGGGCCTCAGAAAAGTGCCGACCTCAGTGGTGTGCGGTGGGACACAGCTGCCCCCATGCCCACCTGCCCACTGGTGGGCTTCCTGACCACACATGTGGACCTTCCTCAGGGACTGAGCGACCCAGGGGCACATGTGGGGCCTGGGGCAAAGGCAGGACCTTCTCGGCTACAGGGACATGGCTTGGGCTGGCCAGAAAGACCCCAACCGCAGCTACATTTAATCCTAGCAGACACGTTTTTCTTCCTAAGAAATCAGAAATAGACCAGTACCAAAAAAAAAAAAAAACACGACATGGTTCTCACTCTTCACCCCGCTCTGAGCCTCAGCATCGTGTTCTCAGCAAGGAGGCCCCACTCCTGCGCCTGTGCTCACAGGAGCTCCTTGGGCCAGGCCGGCTCCTGACAGGTGGCACCAGGGACTCGGCAGCACCGTCCAGCAGAGCATCAGGGCGCCAAGTCCTCCTGCTCAGCAACTCGGAGGGAGGGGGACAAAGAACCACGGGGGAGAGAATGTGGACAAGGCTTTGAGTCAGACATAAGCTGGACACAGCCCAGGAGACCCAGGAAATCCTGGAAACCCTCATTTGAGGACGTCAGGGAGAAAGGAGGTCCAAATTTCAAGGCATGCTGGGGGTTCAAGGTGGTCCTCTGACACCTTGGGAGGGCCAGAAAGAGGCTGGAAGGGACTTCTTGGCCCCAGACCCCCAGGGACGCTAAGACTTGCTCACTCACCTGGTGTTCCCCCACCTGTCCCAAACCCAAAGGCCCCCTGGGTCTCTCACACAGGAGACGCGCCTCAGAGTGAGGGTCAGACCCTCGAATCGACTCCTCTGACCCGGTCTAAGCAGACTGCTCAGAGCTCATGTGGTCCATCCTCGCCACCCCCACCCCACATCCAAATACCCAAGGCAACCACGTTTTAAGTAAGTCTCTGCAGCAACCACAAAACAGTACTTCCTCTGAATGGTCACAGTCAAAACCACCTAGAGTCAGGCGGGACAACACTCTGATGTCTGAGACGGGCGAGAGAGCCACACTTGGACGCCGCAGGGTACCTCCACACGCAGCAAGGGCCCAGACCCCGACAGGCACCCGATGGCGACCCACGCGAAGCCAGGCTCACCTCCCAGCAGAGAAGACACTCTGGAGATGGAGGCTCAGCTCCCAGGTGTCCCTGACTCATCCCTGACCACACAAGGGTCAGCTTTAAGCAAGAGAGCCAGACACATGGAGGGAAAGGATGGGTAGTGGCCAGAGGAGTCGTGCGCACAGCAGCTGTACCCTCTGAGCAGAGCGACCCGTCTGCCACGGGGCCAAGGGCACGGGGCCCAGGCTATGCGGGCAGTGGGCTCCGCAGCCGGCCAGAGCCTTCAGTGCGTGGTTTCCGCACGGCACCCTTCTCCAACCCCAGGTCTGAAACTCAGACCCCGTATCAAAAGCTGCTTTCCCTACCTACTTTCTCTGCTACTAACAGGCACCCAGGCCTCTCCAGGGCACAGTTACCAAAAAGTCACCGGATGCCCACAGTCTGCTCTTCCATCTGGAAAGAAGAACGCCCTTTATTTTGGAGACGAAAAACGAAACCCTGGAATCCACGAGGCAGTCAGGCTGACGGAGGCAGGCTCCCACGGGGCACTTACCTGAACTTCCCAGTCCGCACCTGCAGGGCTCTCATCCCATACCGCTGGGCACCGCCCACATCGCCCACGATGTCGTCCCCAATCATGATGGCCTGTCGGGCAGACAGTGAAAGGCGCTGAGAAGCGGTGTCAGGACAGCTTTCTTCCTGCCCTCCCTCATCTTTTCTGACATCGTAAACCTCTTGATTTGATGTTTCAAACCACCATCGTACACATTAAACAAGGTAAGACTGTTGTCATATTGACTAAAAGTCAACCTGCTTGAATATATCTCCCACTGCCCGCCATGGGCTGCAGCTCTGAATGGTACATATTTGCAGAATGTAAAATCAACCAACAGGTATCAAAGTGATACGAGGTGGGCTTCCCTGGCAGCTGAGCGGTAAAGAATCCGCCTGTCAATGCAGGGCACTCAGGTTCAATCCCTGATCTGGGAAGATCCCCCATGCTGAGGAGCAACTAAGCCCGTGAGCCACAGGTACCGAGCCTCGGCTCGAGCACTGGGGAGCCACAGGCACCGAGCCTGGGCTCGAGCGCTGGGAGCCACGGGTACCGAGCCTGGGCTCGAGCGCTGGGGAGCCACAGGTACTGAGCGGGGGCTCGAGTGCTGGGGAGCCACGGGTACCGAGCCTGGGCTCGATAGCTGGGGAGCCATGGGCACCGAGCCTGGGCTCGAGCGCTGGGGAGCCACGGGCACCGAGCCTGGGCTCGAGCGCTGGGGAGCCACAGGTACTGAGCTGGGGCTCCAGTGCTGGGGAGCCATGGGTACCGAGCCTGGGCTCCAGCGCTGGGGAGCCACAGGTGCTGAAGCTCTAGAGCCCTAGAGCCCGTGCTCGCAATGAGAGAAGCCCCCACAATGAGAAGCCCATGCTCTGCAACCAGAGAGCAGCCCCGGCTCCCCCAACTAGGCAAAAGCCTGCGCAGCAATGAAGACCCAGCACAGCCAGAAATAAACACACAGGTGCCACAGGGACACACGGGGAGTTGACACTGTCTCACCTCTGCTCGAACACAGGCTGGATTTTACCGCCAGCCAAAACCTCTGTAGGGCTTCCCTTGGGGCTCAGCTGGTAAAGAATCCACCTGCAATGCAGGAGACCTGGGTTTGATCCCTGGGTTGGGAAGATCCCCTGAAGGAGGAAAAGACTACCCGCTCCAGTATTCTGGCCTGGAGAATTCCATGGACTTTACAGTCCATGGGATTGCAAAGAGTTGGACACGACTGAGCGACTTTTACTTTCACAAATACTCTGTAACCAGGTTATTTTGTAAAAGCCAAGCGAATTTCTGGCCAGTCTTTGTAGCCCCAAGGGAAAAGCTTTTACTTTCAATGCTGAGTTTACCACTTATAAAAAACAAAAAATTTATACAAACAGAAAGACACACACACACGTGCACGAAACACTCACAGCCTGGGTATCATTTCTAAAAGCAGCCCCTTCCCACCTGAAACAACTCGAAAACTAGACAAACCAGATGTAATCACAGTTTTCAAGACACTGGACATCAAGCAGTGAGGGACAAGTGCTGAGATACAGGAGAGACAGCCCTGTGACTGCCTTCAGGGTTTCCAGACTGTGAGCACAGGGAGGGGGAGTCAGGCAGAGCCCGGACCCCCTGAATTGAGCAGGTGCAGCTCAGAGCTGGGAGACCAAGGCAGGGTATCGGAGAAGAGCAGGCACTGGGAGGACAGGGAGATCTACAGAAGGTCCCCCCTGAAGGATGCAGTGTCGGGCAGACTGCTGGTGAGCACAGGTGAGTGAGGAGACCACCCGAGGCCAGGGGAAGAGTCACACCAAAAATTAAAACAGAGCCGGGACCTCCTGCGGAGTTGGGGAATGGCGCCTGTTCCCACCAATCAGCCTGGAAAGTCAGACTGGAAAATGTTATAATGCACAGGGCACCAGGGAACATTCAGAGAAGTGTCTCGACTCAGCAGTGAGGAATACCCAGCCCTAGGGTAAACCCTGCTCTGTGCTGCCTCCCTAATTTCAAAAGCAAGATCTGGAAGGATCGAACTATTCCCAAGTGACTTGACTATATCCCAGAACAAAGCTCAAAAGTATTTCCCAGGTGGCACTAGCAGTAAAGAGAGGTGGGTTCAATCCCTAGGTGGGGAAGATCCCCTGGGGGAGGGCATGGCAACCCACTCCAGTATTCTGGCCTGGAGCATTCCATGGACAGAGGAGCCTGGTGGGCTTCAGTCCGTGGCGTCACAAAGAGTCAGACACGACTGAAACGACTTAGCACCCACACAGAAATGTCCAGCACTCGGAAAGATAAAATTTAGTAAAAATGAAACCCATCCATGCAAAGATGACAAAGAATGACACACAATGAAGAGGAAAATCAACCAAAACTGAACTGGAACTGACCCAGACGTAAGAATCAGCAGACAAGGACACTGAAGCAGTTGTTATAACTGTATTCCATATGTTCCCAAAGTTAAGCAGAGACAAATATCCAAATCAAGCTTCTAAAAGGGAAAACTACAATGTCTGGAAGGAAACACAAAAACACTTGATGAGATTAAATCCAGGTAAGACAATGAGGAAGAAAAAGATTAATGAACTTGACACAGCAATAGAAACAATCCCAAATGAAACACAGAGAAAAAAATAAAATATATATATATATATTTTTAAGAAAATGACCAAATGACGAAACTTCAAAAGGCCTGGTGTAACTGGAATCCCTGAAAGCAAGATGTTCAGAGAGGAGACGGAAACAATATTTGATGAAATACTGTCTGAAAAATTTCCAAACTCAACAAAAATGATAAATCCACAGCTCCAAGATCCCAATCAATACCAAGCCCAAGAAACATGAAGAAAGTTACATCGAAGCACAACACAGTCAAATTGCTCAAAACCAACGACAAGGAGAAAAACTTAAAAACAGCTGGAAGACTTAGACAGTGAACTTATGGTGGCTGGCGGAAGGACTGGGAAGGGGGATAGAGAGTTTGGGATGAACAGGTGTACACACTGCTATATTTAAAATGGATAACCAACAAGGACACTTAAGAGGCCCAGACCATAGAACTGCTCAACAGTTACCAACCAAGAGTGGGGGACAAGCAGCACAGTCAGCATTCGTGCTGCTGAAACCTTAGCCATCACTGGTAGGTGTCCTTTCAACATATCAACCTGTGCGATGAACGTTACCACTTAAATGGATTCATATTCTTTACGTGAAAGTGAAAGCCGCTCAGTCGTGTCTGACTCTTTGCGACCCCATGGACTATACAGTCCACGGAATTCTCCAGGCCAGGATACTGCAGCGGGTAGCCTTTCCGTTCTCCAGGGGATCTTCCCAACCCAGGGATCAAACCCAGGTCTCCCCGCACCGCCAGCGGATTCTTTGCCAGCTGAGCCACAAGGGAAGCCCAAGAATACTAGAGCGGGTAACCTATCCTTCTCCAGTGGATCTTCCTGACCCAGGGATCCAACTGGGGTCGATTCTTTACATAAATAAATGTATTTTTAAAGAGGAAAAAGAGCAGCCTCCCTCACTCAACTACCACACTGATTAAAAGCTCCAAAATATTTTCAGGAAACGATTCTGCTAGTGCAAGTCAAGTCTAACACATCAGACACCAAACGCATTCCAGATACGCTCCCAAGTCTGATCAGAAATGTCCTTGGTCGGAGGTCAGACAGCCTGAGGAACTGGGCTCCTGGGGCACAGTGAGTGTCCCGATGTTGACGGGGAGACAGGCTTTGAAACTGACAATTATTCCACAAGTTTGTCTGAAATTCAGATGCTGGGTAGGGCCAACCAGTGAACAAATGCAGAAACCAAAACCAAGAAAAGTAAAAATGATGACCGTGAAGCAGTCACAAACTAGGGGACTCTTACCCATCTGTTTGAACTCTGCCCGTGAGGAATCCAGATGGAATGGCCCTTCCATCTCAGAGTGGTAGGGGCGGAGACAGGGAATACAGAGGCCGGCCCCATGCGGCCAGCAGACTTAGACTGAGCTCAAGGCTCAGATGGGGACACAGAAAGTCGGCCCGAGGTCCCAGCTGTGCGACGGGCTAGCCCTGCAATCTCGTGATCCACTTCAGTCTGTACAATGGGTACAACTAATGTGATATTTAAACAGAAACATGAAAGTTAAGCATCCAGGGCAGTGCCTGGACATAATAAGCTATCTGTACGTGTTTAAAAGGAAAATATATTAGGAAACATTTTATTGAGGAAACTCCTAATCTAGCCCTATAAGAGACAGTCCACAGTCCTCACGACGGGCCTCCAGCGCTCCAGCCCTTCTGTATCGGGTCCTCTATGGGCCGGGCAGTGGGGATGCAGTGACTTAGAAATACAGTCCCTGCGCTTGTGAAGCTCCCAGTGGAAGGCAGAAGACAGATGTTCATGAGGTAATTTTACATACACTTAGCCAGGACCCGTGATAAAGCGCAGGGAGGAAAAAAAGCAGGATGTGGTCAAGCCTGACTTCGTGGGGCTCGCAGTGGTCAGGGAAGGCTTCCTGGAGGAGGTGAGGTTTTGAGTTTGGATCTGAAGGGAATGAGGTGTCAACCAGGCTAGGGGGTATAGGAGGAGGAAAGGTGACAGCCTTCGCCGAAGAAGACACCACACGTGTGTCAACCACAGGTCAATAAACCTGAAGCAAATGTCCTTGGAAGCATCTCCCGAATGGGCCTTCAAATAATGAGGAATCATGAGGTGCCTGTAGACAAGGGGACAAAGGCTGAGCGGGTGCCGCCCGGGCGCCAGGGAGGCAGTTTGAGGTGAACACGAGGGTTTCTAACAATTAGCACGGGCTGCCTCAGAGGTACCAGACCCTGGTCACTTAGTCATATTCCAGCAGAGACCAGAGGGATCTCCGTCAGACAAGCTACTGCAGGACAAGGGCCCCAGGGAGCTTGAGCAGGTGGCTGATGACCACGAGGGCTGAGAATTCCGCTGACCGCTAGGAGCTGCGCCCCCTGCGGGACATATGAGGTACCTGAAATACACTGCATTTTGTCCCAAACTTCACACACCTCTGGGCTTTCCTTCACCCAAACTCATGTTCGCCAACGAGTGTTACACATACTATTGATGTACGATTTGATCTTAGGTAGAACAGGATGTACATTTTTAATACAACCATTAGTAGTTATTTTTAGAGTAATCTATTTATGGTGATGATTCTGGTTTCCCATTTAGAGTAGGAATCAAAAGTTTCTTTTAGAATACACTTAAGTATATAGAATGAATCAATTTAAAGAAACATTAAGTTAATAATAGTGCCGCAGGCAAGTATTCAGATATGGCAAAGCTGGAATTTTTTTTTTTTCCTAGAAAGTGATGCTGGGGAAAACACTGTCAAATCCAAATAGGTTCATTTTCGTGTCTACAAGCTCCCATGCAGTGTGTGGAAATCATCCGTCACCCAAGAAGAAAAAACCAGTGGCAACCCACGTTCCCTGAAGTGGGACCCGCCCCAGAGACGCTGCACACACACGCGAGTCTAAGGGTACCTGCAAAGCCAGGTCACCTGGGCAAACACACAGCTCACCTGGCAGGAGAGGGCTGGGGCAGGGGGGCACCTGGCCTAGGCAGCAGGCTGGCCACAAGCTCCAGTGGGAGATTCTGTGTTGACTTCTCAGGGAGCTGTCCTGACACTGACAGGTCAGCCTCTAAACATCCACTGCAGCTCCAGCTTAGGACCCTGTCCTCCGCTGCCAGGGATCCTGGGGGCCACCCTGCTAAAAGGCTCCTTGGAAATGAAACGGTCTTCCAATTATTAAACGTCATGCCTGGCATCTTTCTCGCTCTGGGGAAAATACAGTTTTGCGCGCGCGCGCACACACACACACACACACACACACACACGTGTGCATGCAGCAGAAATTCCTCCCCACTCAGAACAGAGGCTCTGGGCCTTTCTGCATGAGAACGTTTGCGGGTGGGACCCGTGGAGGCAGAACCAGGGAAACCTGGGCCATTGGAAGAAGCTCACTGAGGAGCAGCAGCTACAGTTCTGCCTGATAACCCAACGGCTAAGCCCTGGCAGAGCCCAGAGCCGTGGGTGGGCGGAGGGGAGGGGCAGGGTGCAGGACCCCCGGGGTCCGCAGCCGCAGGCGCAGCGAGGCCTGTCTGGGCCAGCTTGTGGGCTCCGCATACCAAACGCGCTCCAGCCCCTGGGGAATCTCACAGATTTACTATCGGTGAAGGGCAATAACCACGCAAGGAGGAGCAATTATTGCCAAATCATTTAGGATTTAAAAAATCATTGGCAAGAAGATAGAGGTCAAGAGGTGGGCTGTCGGGGGAAATAAAAAAACCCTACCTGTCAGGCCTGGATTGCACTTCCTTTCTGACTGCAATATGGTGCAGGGAAGATGGAGACCCACACACCAAGCGGTCGGCTCCCACGGAACAGAGATGCAGGAGCCGGAGGCAGCACCAGAGCCCTTGAGGCAGGTTTTCAGGTCTGGGTGCAAGATGCAGAATTCATTTGTCCTTCTTAAATATCTATCTGCCCACCATATCTATCTGCCCAAATATCTATCTGTCTCCTCTTCCCGCCATCCTAGGTGCCAGGGGAAGAACCCATTCCAACAAGTGGCGATGTTTGGAACACAACTTCCAGTGAACGCCAAAGAGCTTTCCCAAGAAAGTTCATTTCTCATGAAATGTCTAGTGATTCCGAGGCTCTGCCAGGAGCGACACTTCTCCCCACCATGGGGTACCAAGCAGCAGGGCTGGTGGTGAAGCAGCAGTGGACTCAGCCTGCACTTCAGCCCTGCGGTACTCGGACCCCTACTTAGAGCCGCCTCGAGAAAACACCTAGCTCTGGGAGGAGCCCCAGACCCTCAGCCTGCAGGCTCACATCTGGAGGCTGGTCATCGCTGAGGTAGCTCCCCCAGCATCTGACACATTCGTAAGGAATATATCAACACAGCAAAACTCCAGGTCGCTATTTTATATAAAGTAAGAAATAACGACATTGGTGAGGATGTTGGGAAATGAGCACTTGCAAGTACAGCTGGCGAGGAAGCCGAATCGCTGTGGCATTTCTGAAATAGAAATGAACAATGTGCGTCAGGGCGTGGCAGCCACACCCCCAGGATTTCTAGCAAAACAATTTAAAATGTACCAAAGGAATACGAGGGTGTTCACGAGGCTTATGTACAAGAGGGAAACTGAAAGCAACCTAAACGTCCAACTCCTGAGGACTGCGAAAGCACGTTATGGTGGCAAGGGGCTGGGAGGACAAACCTGTGCTTAAGAACATTAGGTAGTCACTGTGACAGAATGCTCTGTAGCCACAAAAATTACTTTGTGGAAGTGCCTGAATCTGCACAAAGCAAACTATTCCCAAAGTTACAGGGCAGGGATGGGAATCAGGTTTCAAACAGCAGATGCAGGATTATCCAACTTTGTGTTAAAAACGTGTGTATGCATGCATGCTAAGTTGCTTCAGTCGTGTCCGACTCTTTGCGACCCCATGGACTAGAGGCTCCTCTGTCCATGGGATTCTCCAGGCAAGAATACTGCAGTGGGTTGCCATGTCCTTCTCCAGGGGACCTTCCTGACCCAGGGAACGAAACCATGTCCCTTATGTCTTCTGCAATGAGGAGCAGGTTCTGTACCACCAGTGTCAGCTGGGAAGCCAGAAGCCCCCAGAAATGTGTGCACAGACCCCCCTGCCCCCCACAAATTGGAAAGATTAAGCGTGATTTGTGTTATTCCAGGTTAGGGGTTGAACATTTTTTTGTTCCCTTGTACTTTCTGAATGTTATCCACCTCCTTTAACAAATATGAGTTACCTCATCATCAGATTTTTTTATTTTTAGTTGTATTTTGAGGCAAAGGAAAGCAAAATCTTTAAAATCTTTAAAAGGCGTTAGGGGAGGAAACGTCTTAGGGAAAAGCTGAGACAGGAGGTTTTAAAGGTCCCTTATGTCTGAGAAAAAGCACAAAGGCAGTCCCAGGTCTGGTATTTCCTGGAACCACCCCCCCCACCACCACCCAGGGCTGGAGGCAGAGCCAAGTTCAAAGCTGGGCTGCAGCAGCTCAGGCCCTGTCTCTCCCGATGCTCCCACCACCCCAGCAAGTGGTCCCCAAGCTGACACCCAAAGACCACGCACCCAGCTGGTGGGGAGGATGGGCTGGAAGAAGGCTTGGCCAACAAAAGGGAGAAGACGGGCCTTCCATGCAGATGTTCACGCCACACCCACAGGCCTCCCCGCCAAGGGCACAGACTGTCCTTATGGCCCACACTTTGAATGAATGCCCTGAGAACCTGGAAACAAAATGACGACGCAAAGTCCTTGTCTTATGCCTGGCTCTCTTTGAATAAACCCACAAACCTCGTCCCCATTTTTTTTTTGGACACGCTGGTCTTGGTTGCGGTATGTGGGATCTAGTTCCCTGACCAGGGATCGAACCTGGGCCCCTGCGTTGGGAGCACAGAGTCTCAACCACTGGGCACCAGGGAAGTCCCCTCGTCCCCACTGTCGATAGGCTGTCCTCAGAGTACTCACCCTTACCACCAGCAATCTTGTCTAGCTTTATTTTCTACATTCTGCCAACAAGACATATTTTAACATTTTATTTCAAAATGGAATATATCACAATACTAAATACACCTTTTCAAAGCTAAGTGTTCTGACATGTTGCTGCCACCACCCTGAAAACTGGGGAGCAGCAGAGACCCAGAGGGACTGGGGGCCTCGGTCCACTCTGCAGAGGAATCCTGGCTCCAACAGCAGCTTTCATGTGACCACCCCACAGTGCCCTGGTTCTCAACTGGAGGCAATTTTGCTCCCCGGCACATCTGGCAACATCTGGGAACATCTGTGGCTTTACAACTGGGGGACGATGGGGGTTGAAAAAAGAAAGTGAAGTTGCTCAGTCGTGTCCAACTCTTTGCAACCGCATGGACTAGAGCCCACCAGGCTCCTCTGTCCATGGGATTTTCCAGGCAAGAATACTAGAGTGGGTTGCCATTTCCTTCTCCAGGGGGTCTTCCCTACCCAGGGATTGAACCCAGGTCTCCCGCATTGTAGGCAGACGCTTTACCGTCTGAGCCACCAAGGAAGTTGGGGGACGATGGGGGTTACCCTCACCACAAATAATGATCTGGCCCCAAAATGTCAACAGTGCCAAGGCCGAGAAACCCTGCCTTAACCTTAAGATGGGAACGCAAGCACACGATGGGGGACTGGAGTAAGGATTTCACGAAGTACCCGGGAATGTGACAGGTCCCAGGTGTGCCTGGCATATGTGGGGCTCAAGCCTCAGGTTCTTCATCTGTGAAATGGGGGTTCTCAGCTTCCAGGCTGCCAAGCACTGGCTTCTGGGGCTAAGCACTGTGGTCTGAACGGTCTCCATTTCCATTAAACACGCACAGTTTACAGGTGATGGAGTTTCTCAGGATCATGGAAAACTGCCAAAACCTTCACATCATTTGGGCTTTGGTATGCAGCAATAAAACCACCCACTGATTCAAAGCCTTCAACTATGAGAATTAGGTATTTCCAGAAGTAACCTTTCAGAGAAGGCAATGACACCCCACTCCAGTACTCTTGCCTGGAAAATCCCATGGATGGAGAAGGCTGGTAGGCTGCAGTCCATGGGGTCGCTAAGAGTCAGACACGACTGAGCGACTTCACTTTCACTTTTCACTTTCATGCATTGGAGAAGGAAATGGCAACCCACTCCAGTGTTCTTGCTTGGAGAATCCCAGGGACGGTGGAGCCTGGTGGGCTGCCGTCTATGGGGTCGCACAGAGTCGGACACGACTAAAGAGACTTAGCAGCAGCAGCAACAGCAGAAGTAACCCTTAAGGTATGTTATTCTTTGCCTTATTAGCGAATCCCAGAAAGGCCCTGGTTACCTCAAAGAGGCCGGCCTTTCCAATCTATTAGAGTAATCCCGGCAATCTGTTATTTCTAGGCTATCAAGGAAAGGTTAAAACGAAAATTGGATCTGGGGAGTTATGGCCATTCCGAGTGCAGGTGGAAAACTCCTCGGCAGCGAGAAGCGGCTCTGGGCTTGGGAAGAAGCAGTTATCAAGGGAAATGACTGGTGATAACTTTATTGATTAAAGCAGCTTGAAAAATGTAAGGTTTGCCACAGCCTGGCACTTGAGCAGCAAGATAGCCCCTCGCGGGCATTGCTCATTAAAAATAGAGAAGCAGGAGCAGACAATTATTACCCTGTGCATAAGACACAGTTCATTCAAAATGGCCTTGTTTTGAAATACCGCTTTAAAATGCCTACAAATCCTGAGGCTTGAATAACTTAATGGACAATTTAGAAAAAGGGTTGGGGGGGGGGGTGGTGTTAAGAACATGCCATTGCCCATCAGCTGTCAAGAGGGGGAGACAGAGAGGATGATAACACGGGAGGGAAGATGCAGCTTTGTTATCTGGGCTCAGGGTCACCAGAGAAAACAATTCCCTGGTGACCCAGGCCCACAGAGGCTCACATGCCTGGACAGCCAAGCCAGGAATTCAAACCCCCTAACCCCCACCCCGGTCCCCACGGCCCTGGCATCCGCCAAACGAGAAGTCTGATCAACCTGAACCCTCAAAGGGCCTCGGTGCCTCGTCGGAGGGTGTGGGGAGGGCGGTTTCTCATTCACAATGTGAAAGATGCTGACCGTAAAAGTAACAGGGAAGTGAAGTCGCTCAGTCGTGTCCGACTCTTTGCAACCCCGTGAACTGTAGCCCACCAGGCTCCTCCGTCCGTGGGATTCTCCAGGCAAGAATACTGGAGTGGGTTGCCATTTCCTTCTCCAGGGGATCTTCAAGAGTCTCCTGCATTGCAAGCAGACACTTTAACCTCTGAGCCAACTGGAAACACCAAACAAATGAACAAAAGGTGAGAGGGAAGGGGATTAACCAAGGTCAGCTCTGCAAAGACAACCGAGACATTATCACATCTTAATACTCGGTTCTTCTGGTCTTAATTTCTAGGCAGTGACAGTCTGCTGTTTTGCTGGTTGGGGGAGGTGGGGGAGACTGCCAACAGATGGCTGTGACCGTAGTGCTGACGTAATTCTAAATACTGATTTTTCTAACTCAAATTACAACAGCAACCTTTCTCCCACTCTACTAAAAAAAAAAAAAAAAAAAGGATCTTAAGAATGTATTCTTTCAAATTCCCTATGAGCAGGATACAAATATTATGTAGTTGCTTTTATTTAAGAAATGGAAAGCCAAGCTATGATATTTATAAAAAAGGACTCTGTGACCAGAGATGGGTGGGAAAAGCAGGGAAAGGCCAGAAGCTAGAGGTCCCTGAAAGTATCTTGTTTCATGGATCTGATTTCAGATCCATGTGAATTTTTACGTAACTGTAAAACAAATTTAAATGTTGGAAAGCAAATCCCTTAAAAATTGGAAATACAGTGAGTTCAAGGGTCCTGTTGGTGATACACACACACCCCCAGTGAAATAATGGTGGCTTTAAAAAAACAGTTTGGGGGGACTTCCGGGCGGTCCAGTGGTTTAAGAATCTGCTTTCCAAAGCCGGAGACGTAAGTTGGATCCCTGGTCAGGGAATTAAGGTCCCATGTGCCTCGGGCCCGCAACTACTGAAGCCGGTGCGCGGAGATCCCACACTCCACAACAAGAGAAGCCGCCGCGGCGAGAAGCCCGCGCACCGCAACGAGAGGCAGAGGCAGCCTGTAGATGCTCCTGCCGGTCAGGGATGGGATCCTTTGAACACGAGTAACTGCAACGGAGGAGAACGCATCGACTGCGCTTTTACCTATCTATCTATAGCGCTAGAGTTTTAAATCCCCAAGGCACTGGGAGAGTGCTAGCGAGCCAACGCACTCTGAAAGCTCATAAATAATAGCAAAGAAATGGGCATTTGTCTGGAGTTTCCTACATGAATTGTACTTCGTGGGATCAGATGATGGGTGGGGAGTTCCCCTATACAGAAGTCATCCATAGAAAAAGAGAAGCAGGAATTACACAGGATTCAAGCGTCACCGTTTCACAGAACTCAGTGGATACATGGGGTCATGCGCCAATCACTCACAGCTGCTAACACCACAGGAGACGCCTGGGCCCTGGAGGAGGACGCACTGTCCCCCGTAAAGCAGTCGTCGGAAAACCGGAACAGACGCTCAGGAAGCTTCCTGTCTAACCATCAACACACAGGAAACCAGGGCGGCATGAGACAGGACAGGCTGAGGCGCAATCCACAAAACCCGGACTGTGGCGAGCTCTACAGGACCGACGGCCCAGACGCTTCCTCACAACGCTGCAAGGAATCCAAGAGGGAGACAGGGAAGGTGTGGGAGCAGACAGATGAGCAAACACCTGGGAATCACACCAACCAGTCACAGTGCAAGGACCTCATTCAGGTCCTGATTCAAACAAATTGCAAGCGACGCAACAATTATATGACAATCAGGGAAATGCGAATAATGGCTGGACATTTAAAGGTAACAAGGAGTTATTAGTATTACTAACACTTGGATGTCGTAATGACACTATCTGTGTTTTTAAAAGATTTCCTATCCTAGAGACACTTGGAAACATCTGCAGATGAAGTGATGATTTGCATCTGAGGGATGATTCAAAATAAATAGGGGAGAGGAGAGATAAGCGTATAGATTAAATGAGCTGCTGAGTGAAAGAAAGTAAAAGTGTTAGTCACTCAGTCATGTCTGACTCCTTGTGACCCCATGGACTGTAGCCTGCTAGGCTCCTGTGTCCATGGAATTTTCCAGGCAAGAATACTGGAGTGGATAGCCATTCTCTTCTCCAGGGAATCTTCCCGACCCAGGGATCGAACTCGGGCCCCCTGCATTGCAGGCAGATTCTTTACCATCTAAGCCACCATGGAAGTCTGCAGCTAGTCATCTCCAAAGGGGTCCCAGTCTTCAAATATGGGACAATCTGGGCAAGAAAATGACAGCAGGCATGGATTGTGACTCATGGAGTAAAACAGAGATCCTTGAGTCCATGTTGGAGTAAATTAAAAGGCAAGTGGGAGGAAAAGGAAAGCTCTTCCTTACAGTAAATTCTAATGAATAAATATAGAGGAACTACGGAAATGGGAAATCACCCCTTGGCAAACACCATGGTAACAACCGTTACAAGTATGAGCTGTCCATGGATGCTGACATCAGGAGAGGAAAAGGATGACTTGTAAGAGGATATTCACACGGGACCGAAACACTCCCCCGCCCCAAGCCACTACTGGTCGCAAAGGGACATAGCAGCTTTGCAGTGGAGAGCAGGGCACCTCCGATGGGGGTCTAAGTGGCCACCACCAACAATGGGCAGGGTGCACGCCTGTGCCTCCTGAAGGGACACACCCCCAGGGCCCAGCACTGTGTCTGTGAAACGCATGACCAGGATTAAATATCCCAGAAATGCAAAACCTACACTTAGGTCATGAGGAAACAGCAGGGACATTCTATGAAGAAACTGGCCGGTACTCTTCCAAAGGGCTTTCCAGGTGGCGCTACTGGTAAAGAACCCGCCTGCCAATGCAGGAGACATAAGAGAGGTGGGTTCAGTCCCTGCGTCAGGAGGATCCCCTGGATGAGGGCATGGCAACCCACTCCAGTATTCTTGCCTGGAGAATCTCATGGACAGAGGAGCCTGGTGGGCTACAGTCCAGGGGTCTGCAAAGAGTCAGACACGACTGAAGTGACTTAGCATGCATGCACTCTTCCGAAACTACCAGGGTCCTGAAGGACAAAGACAGACAGGAACTGCTCACAGTAAAGGGTGTGGGGGGTGGGGGGGGGGGGGGTATGACACCAATACAGCATATCCAGAAACAGAGGGTCCCTGGGCTAGTCAACATCGGAGTCAAGGTTGATTTCCCCCTTTTATAATCGTCCGGTTCTCGTTAAGGAAGATGTTAGCCTTTGGGGATGCTCTAAGGACACATGGGAATTCTCCGCACTATTTTTGCAACCTCTCTCTGCGTGGGAAATTGCTTCAGAATGAACAGTTAAACACAGTTTTTAAAAGTGCTTATTAGCTGATAATTACTGATGGATACCTGGGGTCTCATTATATTCCTCTCTCAATGTCAACAGATATTTGAAACGTTCCATGAAAGAAAGTTAAAAAGAGACTGGTTTAAAAGACAAGACAACCTTATTTGGATTCAATTCAAAGAAATCTACATAAAAGACATTTCTGAGACAGCCAAGGAAATTTAAATATGAGCTGGTATAGATAATACTAAAGAATTACGACTGATTTTGTTAGGGAGGGGTTTTTTTTCTTTTAGGTAAGGTTTTTTTTTTCAACATGAAAAAATAAGATAAAAGTTACCAATGTAGCCATTTTAAAGTGTACAAATCAGGGGCATTAAAGTACTCACAGTGTTGTAAAACCATCACCACCGCTGAGTTCCAGACATTTTTATCACCCCAAAAGGAGACCTCATACGCACTGGCAGTCAGTCCCCATTCCTCCCCACTCCCAGCTCCAGCAGCCACTAGTCTATGAATATTTTGCGTCTCTGTGGGTTTGCCTGTTCTGGATATTGGACTTCCCTGGTGGTTCAGCAGTAAAGAATCTGCCTCCAATGCAGGAGCCCTGGGTTCGATCCCTGGGTCAGGAAGATCCCCTGGAGAAGGGAATGGCAATCCAACTCCAATATTCTTGCCTGAGAAATCCCTCATGGAGAGGAGCCTGGCTTTCTGCAGTCCTCGGGGTTGCAAAGAGTCGGATACAACTTAGCGACAAAACAACAAGTCTGGACGCTGCATGTAGTATATAAACATTAAATATATACATTGTGGCCTTTTGTGACTGGCCTCTTTCACTTACCATAATGTTTTCAAGGTTCATCCACGCAGCAGTATTTTTCATTATTTCATTCTTTTACGGCTGATATATTCCACTGGGACAACAGATCACATTTCTTTCACCCATTCATTTGTTGATAAACACGTGCACTATTCCCACCTTTTGGCTACTGTGAACAGTGCTGCTATGAACATTCATGTGTAAGTTTTTGTTTGAACATGGGTCTTCAATTCTTTTGGATATACACCTAGGAGTGGAATTGCTGGGGTCATACAAGAATTCCACATTCAACTTCCCATGGAACTGCTTTCCATAGTGGCTGTATTTCATAGTGGGTTCTCCATTTTACATCTGTACCAGTATTCCTATATTAGGGTTCCAATTTCTCCACATCCTCCCAGTTCAGTTCAGTCACTCAGTTGTGACCAACTCTGCGCACGGACTGCAGCACACCAGGCTTCCCTGTCTATCACCAACTTCCGAAGTTTACTAAAACTCATGTCCATTGATTTGGTGATACCTTCCAACCATCTCACCCTCTGTCGTCCCCTTCTCCTCCCACCTTCAACCTTTCCTAGCATCAGGGTCTTTTCCAATGAGTCGGTTCTTTGCATCAGGTAGCCAAAGTATTCAGCTTCAGCATCAGTCCTTCCAATGAATATTTAGGATTGATTTCCTTTAGGATTGACTTGACTTGACATCCTCCCAACGCTTGTTATTTTCCTTTTAAAACTATTATGGTTGTCCAAGCGGGTGTGAGGTGGGATCTCACTGTGGTTTTGATTTGCATTTCCTGAATGAGAGATAATGCTGAACACCTTTTTGTGTTTTTTCATCACTGTTAAATGTCTTAATGCATTGTAATCAGGTCAAAAACAACCATCGCTTTTTGAAAGGCATACTATGATCTGAAAGGCTATAACATTAAGTATGGAATTTGCTTTATAATACAGCAGCAAAAAAAGTAAATTTCCAAAAAGAACAAAAAGGGATAGAAGAAGGGAATACGATATAATCTTTTAAATGTTGCATCTGCATGATAGACAGACGAGGAGAGTCATTGTGTCTTTCTGCTTTTGAGCATGTTTGACATTTGCCACAATAAAACAAATTTTAACACTTGTCATGACGAACTGAAGTCATGAAAACCAGGTTATTTATTCCTGTCACCTTCACTCATTCAAAACTTGTGTCTTGAATGAGTGAAATAAATTCCTGCTCTACCAGCCTCACAGGTCCCAGTGAGGGATCCCCGAGACCTGTGCTTTCTGACTTTCAGGTGAGGTTTGGGTGCTGGGGTTCCAGACTTCCACAGCTGTGTGCTCTTTTTCTAAGCATTGTGAGAGACCAGCGCTCTAGACTGGAACACGTGTGGAAAATTCCGGTCCAACAGGGAGGAAACAGCAAGGGGACCCTGGGGGCACCAGCCTTGCCATAGGATGCTGACATGGACCCGTGGTGCCCTGTCCAAAACAGACAGCAGGAGCCCCTGGCCACCTGCAGACGCATACCCGCTGTTTCTCCAACAACGCTGTCAGGACCCCACCAGCTGGAGGGGACCAGCTCACTCTACCTGGGAAGCAGGGAGGGAAGATGCTAAAATCATAACTGCTTTTTTTTTTTCCTTTGGAGATGTATGTTTGGAAGGCAACATGTGTCAAAAGCAGTTATAATGTGGGACTTCCCTGCTGGTCCAGTGGTTAAGACTCTGCACCCCCAATGCAGGAAGCATGAGTTTGATTCCTGGTCGGAGAACTAAGATCCCGCAGGCCGACCGGTGTGGTCAGAAAAACAAGCTGTAATGTAAAGGTGGCCAGGTGCATGATTTTATTCCTGCATATTCTTTTCATCTTGCTGGACACTGTCTTTCCAATGAAATAGTTTTAGTACACTGACCAGACTTGTCAATTCTGATCCTTCCAAACAAGCAGCAAAAATCTTAGGAAAAGCCATGAGCATTTCTCTTTCTCACTCTCGTTTAGTCGTGAAGTCCTATCCGACTCTTTGCAACCCTATGGACTGTAGCCCACCAAGCTCCTCTGTCCCTGGGATTTCCCGGGCAAGAATACTGGAGTGGGTTGCCATCTCCTTCTCCAGGGGATCCTCCCAACTCAGGGACTGAACCCTTAGACTGATACTGATTTGATAGGCTGAGAACGTTCAGTGGGCCTCCTTGGCTGTCTTTCCCCATCTTCCCAGTCAGATCAGCCCTCAAGCCTGGGGATGGAGGAGGGAGGGGGATACCAGCTTGGCTGCCTGAGTCCCCAGACTCATTTCACGCACCCAGGCTGCCCCCCGGCGAGCACTCTGGCCTCCCCCGACAGCTGCCTCCACGTACATACTTCGTGGGGAGCCGGCTTACCTCGTGGGCTTCCACCCCCATCTCTTGCAGGGCAGACTTGAAAAACTCAGGGGAAGGCTTTCCCACCACCTCAGCTTCGATACCACAGGCATACTGGGGAAGAGAGAAGGACATGGCGTGGGCTGGGGACCAAGGGATGGTGGAGGGGAACCCTGGCCTGGTGAAATCCTCCTCCTGGGCAATCAAAAAGAAAGGCTCCAGTGTGCACCCAGGGGCCTCTAAGGGGCAAGATGACACGGCCCAGAGGCTTGTGAGTGAGCATCACAACCGGGCTGCCCAGGGTGCTGGGGGCACCCCCACCAGGCCCCTGCCACCTGCCCCAGGGCCAGAAGACCTCCGGGGCATTAGGGGCTCTCCTCTGCAGTCCCACTTCTCCTCCCTTCCCCTCCCCCCTCCCCCAGCTCTGTCTCAGGTCCTCCTCCAGCGGATAAAAGGCCCAGGGCCCCAGCCCTCCCACCTGAGTGCAGGTAGGCAGGCGCCTAGGCGGCAGTGACCCGGGGCTGACCTGGGCGGGGAGCCTAGCTGAGCCCAGCCCTGGAAACTGGAGGAGGGGACTGGGAAGGAGTCCAGCTAGCACACACGGAGTCTGAGGTGCTGTAGGAAAGCAGAGTGAGGGACGAGGTGGGTGCACAGGGATCTTAAGGAGCCAAGAACCCGGAGGAGAGGCGCAGAGCATGCCGGGAGGGCCAGCGGGGCAGAGGCCAGGGGTGCGGGGTCGGGGTCCTGGGGGGCGGACGGGGAGCGAGCGACAGGGAGCAGGGGGACGACCAGCGCAGCTGAGGGGCCAAGCTCCAGAGGAGGCGAAGGGCTGGGCCTGAAGCCGCGAACACGGCGTCCGACTTGGAAAACATAAAGGCGCTGGGAACGCCGAGCACCCCATCTTCTCCGGGGAGACCAGGACATCCCGGAAGGCCCTGAGACCGGAAGAGGGTCAGGCGGATCCAGGCAGGTACCTCAAGCGCCTTCATGTAGGGACCGACGTCCAGCATCAGGCCAGAGGTCTCCTTGTAGTAGCGTCTAGAAAAGAGCCAAGGGGAACAGGGTGAGCTGAGCCCAGGGACCTGGGAAGCGCCCAGGGAAAAACTGCCCTGTCCTGGTTCTGGGCCGGCCCGAGAGGGCTGTCACGGGCCAGGGTGAGGGCAGACGCCACGCTGAGAGTGACCGACGGGGGTCAGCACAACAGAGCCCAGCAGTGGCCAGCACACCCGGGCGGGGCGGGGGGAGATGGAGGAGGGGAGAGATGGGGGCCGGCAGCTCTCAGTCAGAATGGCCCCCTGCTGCCAGCCGTGTGGCGACCCCACCAAAGTGATGAACGGGGGGCCCCAGGGACAGCTGGGTCCAGTTGCTAACACAGAGAAACACAAGTGACCTGTGTTCTGGGAAAGGGCAGCCGGTCCACAGAGCGTGTGGCGAACCCCTAATTGCTAATAATTAACCCCTAATTGCTGCCTGGAGAAGAAAACGCCATTAGTTCCACAGCATCTCCTAGCAGCCGGAGGGTCAGCAGAGGTGCCAGGCCTCCCAGGCGCCAGATGCTTCTGAGACGACAACTGTTTCTTCCCCGTCTCGCTGGAGGCTGAGACGGCTTGGCTCCCGGCAGCGCCTCCCAAGACGGTCTCACCTCCTCCCTCCTGCGAGCGCTGTGCCCAGGCCACACGCAGACCCCTCGGGGCACACGGTGACCAGGCCCAGCTCTCTTGGAGCACAGCTATTTGACTATAAAGTGGGGAGAAGGTGGTTTGCTCTGTGCGGCTCTGAAGAGGTTGAGACCCATCACACCAGTTACCCTTCCCCCTTCCCACGACCGTCGAATCTGGGAGACATGAGACAGCATGCGCGTGACCTAAATGCCCTCGGAGGGAGGCATTCAGGTAACACCCACACACACAGTGGGGTATTACTTAGCCATAAAGAAAGTCATTTGCAGCAGCATGCACGGACCTAGAGATCATCACCCCAAGTAAAGGAAGTCAGATGGAGGGACAAACACCAGGTGATGTCACTTACATGTGGATCTAAAAGAATGACAAAAATAAACAGCATGTATGTGGAAAAGCAAAGAGAAGACTAGGGAAGCCTGCTGACTTCAGGGTTCTGACTCGCTTTTAACTGCGGGACTCTGGGTTGCGTACGCCCTCTGGGCCTCAGTTTCCTATTCTGTAAAATGGGTCAAAAGAAGGTCCAGTGCCTACCGCCATGGGCTGCTGTGAGGCTTGCGTAAAACAATTCAGGCAAAGTTCTAATGTGATGCCTGGGGTGAAGAAACCACTTCAAAAATGTAGCTACCCAGAGTGAGATGGGCAATAAGATATGAGCCAGGTAAGAAAGAATGAACGCAGGTCTTTCCAGTTTGTGGGGGCCGGACCCTGTCCTGTTGTCTACTGGAAATGGTAGGACCGAGCTCGCTTCCTTCCTCTGGCTCTGCCACACCCAGGGACTCTGCCTGCCCCTCTGGGCCCCACCTGAGGCCTCCAAGGCTGCAAGAGCCTGGCCACCCGCAGCGATCACCTGGCCCCTCAGATGGGAGAAGCGTGCACCCCTTCTGCATCCTCATTGCCTGCCGCGGAAGCTTCCGTACGGATGCAGGCTGGGCTGCAGCCAAACTCTTACCCTCGGCAAGGGCTGGTCCCCTGCCACTGCCTTGGGCCAGGCAGATCAGAGCCCAACTGTTGAAGCCGCGGGGGGCCTCTTCCATCACAAGCGGACCCAGTCTCCAAGTCAACCTGGGCCTCTCGGTCAGGGTCCAAGGCTCTGCACACTAGGGGTCGTGCCGGAAGGACATGGCTCGGCTGGGAAGCCACACACATGCAGGAAGATGCCTGGGAGCCAGGAGAGAGCCACCGCTGCTCATGGAGCTGGGACTTGCCAACGATCCCCTTAAGGAAAGTGAAAGCGCCAGTTGTTCAGTCGTGTCTGACTCTTCACGATCGCATGGACTGTAGCCTGCCAGGCTCCTCTGTCCATGGAATTCTCCAGGCAAAAATACTGGAGTAGGTTGCCATTCCCTTCTCCAGGAGATCTTCCCGACCCAGGGACCGAACCCAGGTCTCCTGCATCTGCAGGCAGATTCTTTACTGTCTGAGCCACCAGGGGAGCCCCCCTTTTAAAAGCGTGACCCCCAAAACATAGGCTTAGAGGTTCCTAACTGTCTTGGTCTTAAGTCTGGACTCCAGACATCTGTCCTGCATTTAAACAGGCTCAAAACAGTGTTGGCTTTTATTTTTCCCCAGTTCCACAATAAACTACTTGGGTATGATGATTCCCTCAGCCGGGTCCAGGGTTTGAAGGACTGGCCAAGTAAAGCCAAATGTGGCCAAGAGGCAGAGGAGGGGCCAAGCTCCAGAGAAGCATCAAGCAACCCCCAGACACCGGGTGCTGGGACCTGGGCTCTCTCGGAGGGGGCCGCTGGCATCCGCTAACTCGGTCCCCCAAACATTTAAGATGAAGCTGTCCCGCAGTCCTTTGCAGGGGACACTCTCAGACCCAGGCTGCTCCCCAGGGACTCCCTATCTGGTGGGGAAGCAGACAGATCCACAGACAAATATGAAAGAGCAGGACCTGGGTGACGGCAAGCGGAACCTGGTGTTCTGTACACTCTGCGTGGGGAGGGCCAGGCATGCTGGGGACGGGGCGGTAGGGAGGCGTCCCAGAGGAGGAAGCATCAAAGCTGAGGCCTGAAGGTCAAAGGGGAGGAGTGGAGGGGTCTAGACCCAGGGGCTCTCAGACTTGGTACCTTCCTGAGGACCCCGAGTGCCAGATGCCACCCCAGGCACACAGGAGTCCGTCAGATGCTCAGAGGCACCCCCTCGTCCACCCCCCTTGTCCCCTACACTCCAGGAAATGCACAGCCAGGGTGAGAGAGAAGGGAGCTGGTGTGTGTGGGGGCGGGTGGAGGAGGTGCTGAGGGTGGGGCATGTTGAAGAGAGCCAGGGCACCGAGGACAGAACCGAGGAAAGAATGTAGCCAGCACAGGAGAAGACGACCCAGGCGCCAAAGGAAAAATTATAAAACAAGGACGCTCTGTTGCAACACACGGCTCTGTCTGGAGCTGAGGATGCTAGGAGCCTCTGGCCCAGGACAGGCTCAGCTCCCAGCCGGCTGCAGGAGGCGGGAGCCCTCCCCATGGAAGGGCCTCCCGAGGACCCCCTGACGCCCCGCTTCTGCCCGATGCACCCTCCCCCGAGTCTTCCTTCCAGAGTGACAGGTACTGCACCTTCTTTAGTTTAAATTTCGTCCCGGTGGGAAGAAGAATTGGAACATGCAGCTGAAAAGATCCAATCAAAACCCTCTTCTCTTTGCCACACTGATTTTTGGAACCTAAAGAAAAAAACTGACTTGCATAAATCTAGAAACCTTAATATTTCTTTTTATACTAAATGTGGACTCGCTTTCATAGGGCCAAGAACTTGTCTTTATTTCTTATTCATCCAGGAAAACAAAAAGGCATCTTGAGAAGGCCATCTGTTGGCCCAAAACATTTTTAGGGATACAGTAAACACTAGTACCCAAGTTAATTTTTCTTATTCCCCAAACACAAGAGATTTGATGTGTTTATCTTCTGTTACTGGCATAATAAAAGCCACAGCAGGTCTGGCTTGAACCTGAGTACTCCAGCCACAAAGAAGAAACCGTGGATTCCGGAAAGACAGGGAAAAGCCGGAGAGCCGCAGTCAGATAGATTTTATGCTTTATTCCTCTGCCCTCCCTTCCGATTATTCAGCACAGCCTCCCTTCAAAATGACCACTTGACCTTTCCCACAAGAGCCATTAACCTTCCATAGTCTGTTGCGTAAACAGCTTAATTTTCCGACGGAGGCATGACAGAAGAAATTACAAAGGCAATTCCCACTCTCAGTCCAAACAGATGCCAAATGTAAATCACTCCGTTTCCAGGACGAGGACATTCTGCCCCAGTGAATCCACCACCCTGCCTCCTTGGGGGCACCTCGCGGCCCCACTCAGGTGAAGGACGGCCCCTCATCCCCGGTGACCCTCAGCTGGGTGTGGCAGCAGCTCTTCCTGCGTCCTTGGGCTGTCCCAAGGGGTGACGACCTAAGCCCAGAAGCTGCTGGCTCCTTTCTCTGATTTCTGAGCACCCAACCCACAGCCCCCGTCAGAAACCCCAGCAGCTAGCCACCCCCTCACTAGCTGCTTATTTGGAAAACACATCTTTGCCAACTACTGAATTTGTTATACAAGTACAAAGCTAAAAGAAACTGATTCCATATTTTTTTTTTCTTTTTCAACCATACCTATTTTGACTACTATCCCTGATCTGGAAAAATAACTTTTAATAATTAAAGATAATTTTGAAGACAAAAGTTTTAACGTAAATGAGTAATAACAAAACTTCTTAATCATGCTGTTCGCGAGGAGTTGGTAACTTTAGGGAAGCCTACAGGACCAAGGCGGAATGTGAAAGAGTCAAGCTGGCCAGCTTCTGTGGTTTGCAGTGACCTAAACTGCAGAAGGTAAGACCAGCAAGGAACTGTGGCAGCTAATTTTATATCAACTTGGCTGGGCCAGATATTTGGTCTAATGGTATTCCAGATGCTTCTGAGAAGATGTTTCTTGGATGACATTCACATTTAAATCAGTAGACTCAGTAAAGCAGATTGCCCTCCATAATGTGGTGGGCCTCATCCAATTAGTTGAAGGCCCAACCAAAACAAAGTCTGACCTCTCCAAACAAGAAGGAACCTGCTGGCGGATAACTGTGGCACTCAGATGGCAACTCTTCCCTAAGTCTCCAGCCTGCTGGCCTATGCAGGAAAAACCTAGCCTCCACAATCAATTTCTCTTTACATACCCATCTTCCTCAACCTATGACAGGGTTATGTTCTGATAAATGCATTAGAAGCTGAAAATATCATTAACTCAAAAATGCATTAAAAAATGCATTTAATAAGCCCAGCCTACCTTAAATGTGCTTAGAACACTTATATTAGCCTATAGTTGGGCAGAATCATCTAACACAAAGTCTATTTTATAATAAAGCACTGAATATCTCATGTAATTTATTACTGAAAGTGAAACTCAGAATGGTGGTCTCGGTACAGAATGTTCGTACGTGTACTAGCTGTTGACCCTCGTGATCACGGGGCTGCCTGGGAGCAGCCAGTGCCCAGCGTCTGCCCAGCATCACAAGAGAGGACTGCACTGCATGCGGGAAAGGACCAGAATTGAAAATTCGAAGCACAGTTTTTCTGAACGTGCGTGGCTTTCACACCATAACCAAATCGAAAAATTATCATCTGAATCACTGCTAAGTCAAGAACTGTCTGTGTATACATCACCACACCCTGTTGGTTCTGTTTCTCTGGAGACCACTGACTAACACAGGATACAATTTTTTGCATGATAAACACACTGGAATATTTGCAGCAAGACAAAGGTCCGTCTAGTCAAAGCTATGTTCTTTCCAGTAGTCATGTATGGATGTGAGTGTTGGACCATAAAGAAAGCTGAGCGCCGAAGAATTGATGCTTTCAAACTGTGGTATTGGAGAAGACTCTTGGGAGTCCCTTGGACTGTAAGGAGATCCAACCAGTCCATCCTAAAGGAGATCAGTCCTGAATATTCATTGGAAGGACTGACGCTGATGCTGAAGCTGAAGCTGCAATACTTTGGCCACTTGATGCGAAGAACTGACTCATTAGAAAAGACCCTGATGCTGAGAAAGATTGAAGGCGGGAGGAGAAGGGGACAACAGAGGATGAGATGCTTAGATGGCATCACCAACTCGATGGACATGAGTTTGAGCAAAACTCTGGGAGATAATGAAGGACAAAGAAGCCTGGTGTGCTGTAGAACGTGGGGTTGCAAAGAGCTGGACAGGACTTAGCAAATGAACAACAACCACAAGAGACACGTATCCTCTCCTTTCTTTCTTTAAAACTCTTTCACTTGCCTATTTTAAAAGAAGCACAGCCATGAAGAAATATTTCTCTACCACGAGAAAAGCAACTCTCGGTACAAGATGAACGTCAGCCGACCCTGAAGCCTGGAGATGGGCAGGAGGTCGTGGTGGGGTCTCCGCTGCACCAGAGGTGAGGGACCAGTGGCTCCACCAAGCGGCAGTGCATTTGGGAATGTGGGGCGAGTACCCTCAGATCTTCTGCTTTTTTAAGAGAATCCAGAAATCCAGTTATTTTACGTAAAGTCTTCCAATTTTTAAAACGATCTCAAAAAAGTTTAAGATCTTGTGTGGACCCAATACCTGCTCTAGAATGGAGCTGAAAAGTGACGGAGCACAGGCTCTGGGGGCGCTCCTGGCCGTCCCAGCACTGACTGATGGGGTGACCGTGGCTTAGCTCATCTCCCTGTGCCTTGATATACCCATCTGTAAAATGGCAATGATGCTGCCTATAGCTCACAGTGTTGTGGTCAGAATTAAACATGGTGAGCTATATAGAGTGCTTAGCAATGGCCAGCAGCCAGATAAAAAGTCCCCCTCGTGTCTACCGGAATAGCCACCCCCATTCAGCAGGCAGAGGTAGGAAGTCCCCAGTCATCAGAAGCACCTAAGCTGGGAAAGGCTTCCCCAGAGATGGGCACAGAATTCCTGCCCTGCGTGCAACGCTGGGCTCGGGTTCCACAGCACCCCTGTGACTCTAAAACCCTAGTGCTGCTTCCACGGAGGACAGAATAAACCTGCACTGCTTTCTGGAAAGCAACTTGGCAACATGCACCAAGGACCTCAAAAAATACACATCGCCCAAAATGCCAGAAAGAGGCTGATCACGGCCTCACTCAGGGAGAAGATCAGAAACAGCCTAGGACAACTACAGGAGAGCCTGTAAAACAATGAACAGGAATGACCTCGCTGCAAAGACGTCTACTTCCCACACGGAAGTGATAGTCGCTCAGTTACGTCTGCCTCTTTACGACCCCATGGACTGTAGCCCTCTGGGCTCCTCTGTCCACAGGATTCTCCAGGCAAGAGTACTGGAGTGGATTGCCATCCCCTCCTCCAGGGGATCTTCCCGACCCAGGGACTGAACCCGGGGCTCCAGCACTGAGGGGGATTCTTCACCCACTGAGCCACAAGGGAAGCCCTATTGTACGCAAAGTGCTTCACAGAATATTCGGTGAACCACTAAAGCCGCGAGACAGAACCAGGTCGAGTTAGATACTGATGCTGTGAACACACCCACGTGTAATGATTTCTGCACAGAAAACTGCTAGGAAGGACACACGCCAAAATGCTGGCTGCTGTTCCCTCCTGCAGTGGGACTGAAAATGCTGTTTTCCTCTTTTCACTCATCTGTATTCAACAGTTTTTCTTCAATGAAGATGTGTTGTTCTTTGTGATAAAAAAAAGGTTAAGAGAAATAATCAGCACAGTGTTTTGAAAGAGACGGTGAGGCCCAGGCTGCAGACTCGGATGACAGAATCACAAGCTGACAGGCTGCTCCTCAACCAGAGATGCGGGGCCCAGACGAGAGCACACAGGCCCTCAAGCCTATTTTCACTGCTCAGGCATCCGTCTCCTTGGCACAACCCATCAGCCCTGTGCTGTGTCCTGTGACAGTAACCGAAATTCAGGACGGCCACCCTGATCTCCAGGGGTCCCGCCCCTGCCCCCAGCCACTCCCAGCCTCGTGGTCACAGGGATGCTTGACCAACCAGCTGAAGACCAGGTCTCTGCTCAAAAATTATCAAAGACACGGATGCCGAAATGAAGGGAAAAAGCAAGAAAAGGAGAGGGAAGGAAGAAGGAGCCATACTGCGTCCACCCCATGCCCACCCTTCCCAGCTTCTCTGCTGATTCCTTAAGTCAGAGAGGCCCACGGAGCATCACCCCGAGTGGCCGGAAATGACTCCCCCGCAGCCGACTTACCCTTTTCCCAGTGAGAAGAGCACAGGGTTTTCCAGCTCCATGAGCACCTGGAAAGCTTTATTCATGTTTTGATAAGAAAAGTCTTCTCCAGCATCTGCAATTACGACACAGTTTGGGTTGGATGTGTCGATCTGATCAAATTCCGAGCGGACTCCTGAAAAGAGGGAGAGAGAAGGGTTCAATCCCTGGGTCGGGAAGATCCCCTGGAGGGCATGGCAATCCACTCCAGTATTCATGCCTGAGAAATCCCATGGACAGAGGAGCCTGGTGGGCTATAGTCCATGGGGTCGCAAAGAGTCGGACACAACCGAACGACTTAAGAATAACAACCACCAACAAAGTCTGCAAGTGACTCTGAGATGCATCAAGAAGATAAAGATGGATAGATGGATGGAGGGATGGGAGATGTATAATGAAGGAAACATGGCAAAATGTCATTGGTGAAGTCAAGGTGAAAGGCAAACAAATGTCCCAAATAAAATTATTTCTGCTTTGCCGTCTGTTTGAAAATCCTCATAGCAAAAAGTTGGGGAGGGGGAGGTGGAATTCATCGACCTGAAAATGATTCAGGGTCTGAAAAGACAGGGACTCCTGTGCAAAGCACAGACACAAGAGAACAGGCAACGAAGGGCATCTGGCTTCCCCCACAGCTTCTCGAGCTCCAACATCAGCCTGTTGGCCTCACTGATGAACGTCGTCTTCAAGGGGAACGCTGAGTTTCCCTTTCATCTCTGGTAGGTCCACCCCCACCCTCTGCCCCTGCCCCGGGGAGGGGAGGATTTTCTCTCTTAAATCTTTCTGTTACTTTAAGGACCTGTTCTAAAGACGCTGGCAAGGATCCCAGATCACAGAGGAAGCATTTCAAGAAAAACAGTTTCTAAAGGCTGGGCATGTCGCCCTCGACTGGTGCCAGAGCTGTGGACTCGGCCTCCAGATCTTCAGGAGCTCTCTCCATTTCTGGGAGTCCCCTACTCCTGTCCCGGGGTAGAAAAGCATGCTTGCCTCTGCCGCAGGTTTGTAAATAACAACGCCAAGCACAGAGGAAGGAAGCAGGAAGGCTCTGTGCAACAACAGAAAAATGTCCTGAATTCTGAAGCATGTACTGTCTCTTCTTTTTAAATATTCAGAAGGTGCCAGGTAATACTGTTCTTTCTTCTTCATTTCAGCAAAACTCCCAGCTGAGGGTCAAAGGGACTTTGTCATTGCCTTCAGACTGATGTTAGCAAGTGAACCTGTGCCATTAGCCAGAGCTTGGGGCTGGTTTTCACAAATATGGTTCCAAAACCTACAGACCTAGCTTTGTATCTGTTCTATTTGTCTGTCTGTCTTTCTCTCTCTCACACACAGACACAGACCCCAGAGGCTAAAATCTTGCCCCCTTGACAATTTCCTGCCACCTTGCTCCATCCTGGATCACAGAAAACAGACCCAGGGTTTTCCTGCCTCCAGGGAGCCATATGGACCCTGCCTCTGACCACCACCCCACCCCACCCCGACTCCCAGGCCCAGGATGATGCCAGGATGGATGGGGCCAGGGTCCCAGCAGGGAGTCCCTGGGTTCCACCCCAAGGCCCACGGGTCTAACAAGGGCCAGGTGCTCCCTCTGTGTCCTCCCCAGCCCCCAGCTGGAGAGGGGGTGCCTTCACCTGCCCTGGGGGCCCAAGGGCGGCCTACCGTCGTGGACAAGCAGGTGTGGCCGCAGGCCTCGCTGCTTCAGGATTAGGCAGGCGGCAGGGGCCGGGGCGGTCACCTCGCTCTCGGAGACGTCGAAGCCCAGCCGTTGCAGCAGCCCCACCAGGTCCGCCCGCGACTTCTGCGACTCGTTGGTGCAAAATCTCACCTTCAGCCGGGACCGTTTCAGCCTACAGGGGGGGAGACAGGCCGGGGAGGGGGCTGTCAGCAGGCGGCCCGGCCACCCTGGGAGGGGCCTGGACGGGTGCTTCTTCTCCAGGGAACAGTTCAGAGCAAGCCGGGTCTCCATGGGCCCCTGAGCTGGGCCTTGACAGCCTCGCCAGACCCTGGGGTTTCTGAGCTGGAGAAGACCCTTCTCATCCTCGCCAAGCTCGGCACACCTGAGATGCCCCAAGTTCCCACGTGACCTCTGCTTCTGCCTGGGACACACCGCCTCTTCACACGTGCCAATCCGCCCGCCTCCAGGAGCCAATCGACACCTCCCCGGCACCACACCACGCCGCTCAGCCTGGTGGAGGTCCCCTCCAAGCGTCCCGGCCACCCCTCCGGGCCCTCCCACCACAGTGAGCATCTCCACTGAGCATCTGAGCTGACCCCTGAGTATCCACATTTCTCCAAAATGAAAAGGCCGGGGACCACGCCTGAGGTGTGCTGTCTCGCCACTGTCACTGAAGACAGGTCAGCCAGATGGAGTCATCGGGCGCACGGGTGAGCTAACGGGACGGGAGCCGGGGATGCCCGCGGTGTCAGCAGCTCCGACAGCCTGTCTGGGCTCACGGGAGGCCCTGCAGCCCCGCTGCACCTGGGCAGGCTCTCTGAAGGCCAAGTCACAAAAGCCGACGCCCAGAGAGAACCCAGGGAAATAACACTGAACCCTTCTGCTGACAGCGACTAAGCACCTACTGACTGGCACACGGACACGCCGCGGTGCCCGCAGGCGGGCTCTCTGACCCCAGAGCCCTCAGTCGGTGCGTGAGGTGGGAGACCGCACACAGGAGGGGCGCTGGGATCAGGACGAGAGGTGATGGGAAGGACCAAAGAGGTGAGGAGACAGGACGGCCAGGCAGCCTGGGCAGGTCAGGAGGCCTCCCTGGGAGGAGACAGCTCTGCAGCTGAGACTGGAAGGGAGACAAAGGAACAAGGACCCCCAGGAGGAAGGGGGCCTTGCAACAGTCCGTGCTGCGGGCGAGGCCAGGCCCTGAGCAAGGGCGCCAGCGGGCCGGCGACCCGGCCTGGCCCGGAGCACACGGCCCTCCCTGGAGGCACCCCGGGCCGTGGCGAGGGAGCCCTCAGATTTGGCATCTGCTGAGAGCATGTCAGGGGCCATGGAAGTCACCAGGCTGCAAGTCAGGAGGTCCGAGAAACCCTAGGGAAAAGGTGAAGGGTCTGCCCAACGTCCCCTTCTCCGCCCATCTGGGTGACGCTGCCCTGCTCTGTCTCTAGGCTGCTTTTCTTTCTGACGCTAACCCGTATCTCCAACCATCTCATGCTGGCATTTGTTCAGCGTCTCTCTCCCGGACTCGCGTGCTCCATGAGGTCAGGAATGAGGTCTGATGGCTGGGCCCACGCAGGCCCCTGACAAGTGTTTGCTGAATGAGTGATGGCAAGTCCAGATGACAGCTGGTGAGAGGCACCCTGTCTTAGGACCATGCCTACTGCTTCCCCTAAGGGTGCCCTGAGCCTGCACCCCCTTCACTGCACCCCATTCGGTGGTGAGGACATGCACCCCCACATGACGGTGAGCCTCCAGACCCACCAAGCGCCGGAGCCGACAGGTGAGACCCGGGAAGAAACGTCAGGCCCGACTGACAGCAGGGCGAACAAACGCAGACGGAGAGGCTGACGATGCCATACAATCAGCAGCCCAGGTGATTCAGTCCTTTCTTAGTATTTGTCTTTCCTAATCAGGGGGTTATGAATTATCAATTACGCTTAGTGGTTAATTGCCCTTCATAAAGACAGCTTTTGTATTTTTAAATTAGGCAGTTAATATATTGTAACTAATAGCATCACCTTGTATATTACAGACAGATCTTCCGCTGATTGGCGCCTGGGATGTGCGATCCGCACCCAAGTTAATGGAGCAGTTGAGGGAAGAAGGCAGCGGGTGCCGGGGGACTAATTATTGCTAATGGATTACGATGTGACCTTCTCAGAACAGTGAGCAATCGGTGTGACGGTGAGATGACAGGACCTCGCAGCTGCTGTTCCAAACACAGCTCCGGTGCCCGTGACACACAGGTAAACAGCAGAACTCACCGCAGACACTGTTCGCCGCCGACACACAACGTACATTTACTGAAGACATGTTGCTTTAAAGTCAAAACTACTCAAATGGAGAAAGTAACATGGAAGCCTCTACACTATCATATGCAAAACAGATAGCCAGTGGGAATTTGCTGTATGACCCAGGGAACTCACACCGGGGCTCTGTGACCACCTAGAGGGGTGGGGTGGCATGGGAGGTGGGAGGGAGGTGAAAGCGGGAGGGGCCATATGTACACCTGTGGCTGATTCACGTTGTTGTATGGCAGAAACCAACACAATATTGTACAGTAATTATCCTCCAATTAAAAATAAAATAAAACTACTAGTTTTAGGACTGAATCAGCCCCTGGACAGCGGTGGGAAATGCTCGGGGAAGGCCCCTCACTGCAGGTCTGTCCATTCATGTCCCTGACCACACCCTCTTTTCACTTTCTGGCATGAGTCCCAGGTTGTCTCTTCATTGTTCTTACTTACTAAAAGTAAAGAAAGTACTGGTTGGATGGATGCGTGCAAGCTTGGTCCTGTCTGACTCTTTGCAACCCTTCGGACTATAGCCTGCCGGGCTCCTCTGTCCATGGGATTCTCCAGGCAAGAAGACTGGCATGGGTTGTCATTTTCTCCTCCAGGGGATCTTCCCGACCCAGGGATCGAACAGTCATCTCCTGTGTCATCTGCATTGTAGGTGGATTTTTTTTTTTTTTTTTTACCACTGAACCATCAAGGAAGCCCTAGAGTATTATTCATTATTATTATTAAAAATAATAAAGGATGAATACATTACATTCAGCCTTGCCCTAGGGGTCGGTATCTGTGATCTGATGTCATCCTCACCCCTTGAGGGCAGAGCCCTCTTTGGACACCCTGTGTCCCTCACATGTACTCCCCAGGCCAGGAGCCTGGAGCGCACAAGGCGCTAAGCACCTGCCAAATTGAGTCTGCGAGCTATGGAGACAAGAACCAGGAGCCCGTCCCAGGGATGAGAAAATAGGAGGTCTGGGAGGCAGAGGCCTGAGAAAGTCACATAGCATATAAGCTGTGGTGTCCTGCCCCTCATCTCATAGGCTGACCCCTCGGGAGATAAATGAAGGTTAGGAGAGGACGAAAGGGTGGGGCCGGGACAGGACAGGATCACAGCCAGAGACGACAGGGATCCCTCTGCAACCACAGAGGGGAGGCCATGTCAGGGCACAGTCGAAGGGAGCCACCTAGCAAGCCGGGAAGAGGGCTCCCCCCAAAATCCCACCCTAGGGCACCTCAATCTCGGATGCCTAGACTTCAGGACTAGGGGCAGATAAACCTCTGTCACTCAGCCCTCCAGGCTTGTGGTACTCTGTTCCGGCAGACTAAGACAGCGGAGGAGCCAAAGCCTTTGTGTCTCTTGGAGGGGCCACTGCTTAATATCAGATTCAGCCTTGGAAGGCCTGGAACACACAAACCCAACGTCAGGGGAGCAGGAGCCAGGCGTGGCTTCAGGGTCGCGGCAGAGCCTGCCATGGGCCTCCCAAGGGCAGCGAGCCCCAGAGCCATTGGCATCGGGCTGGGCCCGGCTCCAGGACAGGCCAGGCCATCCCCGTCCCCCAACACCCCAGAACCCTGGGGACAGGGGGCCTACCGCAGGGCCGTGGCGGCCAGAGCGGGGCTCCGGCCAGACGTCCCCTCTGAGACCACAGCCACGTTCTCAGTCCGCTTCCAGACTGCCTCCCGGGACCCCGCCTGGAGTGGGTGGGGACTTGCCCCTACTTCGTGGGCGCACTGGCTCTTTGAACTGACCTTTACCTCCTCCCAGAGGCCAGGACAAGCTCTGAGTGACAGCGTCGCCTGATGCCATTACCGATCATCACATGAGCGGGTCCCTTGCAAATCACCTTGGACCTCACACATCTGCTAGCTGTCGGCATCTGCCAGGGGCGCTCACCCGAAAATAATGGAAACCCTCTCATTGTCGCTCGGGAGCAGGTAGAGTGCTGGGACGATTACTGGACATCCTGGCTGACCTTGGCACAGCTCCACCACCTAGTGCCCTCTGGGCTCACCACAGAGGAGCTGGACAGCGGCAAGGAGGCTGCCCTGGGGAAGGCCCCTCGGAGCTCCGTCCCCAACCCACCCCAGCCACCTCTCACCTTCATCTGACCCCGAAGGCCCGCGAATCACCCTGAGTCTTTGCCGTCACCCATCCCCTATGGCAAATCCTACACATCCTTCAAGGCCTGGTTTGTATGTCCCTTCCTCCAGGAAGGCCCCCCAGACTTCTGTCCCCTCCCAGGCAGAGTCTGTCCCACTTGGCTTTCACAGCTCTTGAAACACGGCACTGCTTTTCTGTGAGAAGCACTTAAGTGATCCAAATTCTAACGGAACCAAGTCATTCTAGCACCCAGAGAACCTCGGGAGGGCTCACTGCCAATCCTGCCCGTGGGGAGCACTGCTTCAGTGTCTGTTAGGGTTAGGGTTAGGGCTGGAGTTGGGGTTAGGGTTAGGGAAAGCACAGTGGACCCTCATGAGTCCAGATGGGTAGACAGTAGGAGGGGCCTTTGCTCAGCGACGCAGGGCAACTTGTGCCTTCCTGCAGCCACGGGACAAATGCATATGAAAGACGCTCTAATCCTGAGCGGGAGGCCAGGAGGTCAAGGAGCGACCTGGAGGTGCTCCAGGGCCTGATGACTAGGGCTGTGGCACCTCCACAGGCTATTTCTTCTCCTTGGAGCTCAGTTTCCTCATCCGGAAGATGGGATGATAACAGCCTCACATGCTGAAGCTCCAGGGAGATCTTCGAGGTGCCAGCTTGGGCCTGGCCCATGGTCAGAGCTCGCTCAGCGTGTGCGGAGAACGTCAGCCAGTAAGTGGCCAGCAGACAGGCTCCCCGATCTCGTTCCCTGCCTCCCCTCCCCGCCCCCATTGCCCAGAGCAGGCAGGGCCCACCCCCACCATGCTCCAGCCACCCCACCACCAAGCAGAGAGGGCCCCGCTGCTGGCAGGCCCTCCCATCCACTGCTCCTACACCTGGGCCTCCCAGGAGCATGGGCTGGGTCCTACTGACAGGGCTGGGAGGGAAATGGGTCGGGGTCTGGAAGGCTAGGCTAATAGTGACTCCAAACCTTATTCCCACCCCGAGTAGAGGGACCCCTCACAGGATGGTGAAGGAGAGGAGGCCTCAAGCTGGGTGGGCTCCTGGGCGCGTAGGGAAGGCTGCAGGCTGACAGGTCGAACTTGAAGCGACAAACGATGGTAGGGGATGGTGACTTCTCCCGACCACAGAGAAAGCAGGGTCCATGTCCTTTAATTTACGTGCCCCTGGGCTGGTCTTCATGGAACAACAGACTGGTTCCAATCGAGAAAGGAGTACATCAAGGCTGTATATTGTCACTCTGCTTATTTAACTTATATGCAGAGTACATCATGAGAAACAGTGGGCTGGATGAAGTACAAGCTGGAATCAAGATTGCCGAGAGAAATATCAATAACCTCAGATATGGAGATGACACCACCCTTTTGGCAGAAAGCGAAGAACTAAACAGCCTCTTGATGAAAGTGAAAGAGGAGAGTGAAAAAGTTGGTTTAAAGCCCAACATTCAGAAAACGAAGATCGTGGCATCCAGTCCCATCACTTCACGGCAAATAGATGGGGAAACAGTGGAAACAGTGGCTGACTTTGTTTTTTTGGGCTCCAAAATCACTGTGGATGGTGACTGCGGTCATGAAATTAAAAAACGCTTACTCCTTGGAAGGAAAATTATGACCAACCTAGACAGCATATTAAAAAGCAGAGACATTAGTCAACAGAGGTCCGCCTAGTCAAGGCCATGGTATTTCCAGTAGTCATGTATGGATGTGAGAGTTGGACTACAAAGAAAGTTGAGTGCCGAAGAATTGATGCTTTTGAACTGTGGTGTTGTAGAAGACTCTTGAGAGTCCCTTGGACTGCAAGGAGATCCAGCCAGTCCATCCTAAAGGAGATTAGTCCTGGGTGTTCATTGGAAGGACTGATGTTGAAGCTGAAACTCCAATACTTTGGCCACCTGATGCGAAGAGCTGACTCATTGGAAAAGACCCTGATGCTAGGAAAGATTGAAGGCAGGAGAAGAAGGGGATGACAAAGGATGAGATAGTTGGATGGCATCACTGACTCAATGGACATGGGTTTGGGTGGTCTCCAGGAGTTGGTGATGGACAGGGAGGCCTAGCGTTAGTTCATGGGGTCACAAAAAGTCAGACACAACTGAGCAACTGAACTGAACTGAACTGCGCTGGTCTTCACAAGAGCTATGTGAGGTCCACCAGCCCACCCTGGGCTGAAGTCTCTACCGGTGACCATCTCCACGTCCAGCGGCCTGGAGCGCTGACCTGAGATGGGAGAAACACGCCAGGAGGGGTGGAAGGAGGGGACGGGAAGAGCATGTTCCCCACATTCCCGCCTCCCTGACCCACACTGCCTGCTCTGCGCCCCTACCCCAGGGGCCACAACTCAACTCTCCCCCACTACCTGGTGGAAACAATCTCCTCTTTCCATCAAAAATGGCCACAGCTGCAGATAAATGAATCTCTGTAGTTCAGGTTTCCAAGAGAAGGAAAGGACATCTGCAACACCCTGGGGGGGCAGTCATTATGAACTGAAACCCAGGCAGCAGCGCCCAGTGAAGATCCTCAGAGAACAGGAGTCCTGGTTGTCCCATCTCACGGCCTCCAGATCTTTGTTACATGGCGGGGCTCCACGGCAGCGCCAGCCACTGTCTGACGTTGAGATCGGTGGCTGCTTCCCTTCTGGAAAGCCACGGAGACAGACGGCACACATTGGGAAAACTGAAACATGCAAAGAGCCTATTTGTTCTAAGGACTCGCTATTTTATCACAGGGTCACGTGGGAGCCCAGGTGCAGAGCAGGGGCAGTCCTGCAGCGAGAAATACCGTCATTAAAAAAAAAAAGAAAGGAAAGGAGGGAGGGAGTGGGGAGAGGGAGAAAGAAAGAGAAAGAATGAGGGAGGGAAGAAGGAAGGAAGAAGGAGGAAAAAAAAGAAAAATCATTCTCGCACACCAAAGGGCAGCCACATTGATTCTGGGAGGAACCCGGCGCAGCTCCCCGTGTGCCCAGATGAACGGGCATCAGCTTGGGGTCAAGGAGCTGCCCTCTAGTTGCAGCACGGACAGAAGGGCTTTTGCCACTTGAGGAGGGGGTCTGGCTTCCCAGCTGAGGTCCTGGGCCAGGCATCCGTGGGCCAGATTCAGGGGTCTGAAATCCCAGCCGTGAAATGGGGTAGCGCCCAGCCTCCCAGCTCTTTGGTGGGGAGGGGCACAGTGGGCCCAAGAGGAGCCCTAGCACGTGCTGACATCACCGGGGCCGTGACACAGGGCTGCCGAAAGCCTCTGCCAGAAGCACCAGCTGGGCCTGCTGCACCTCCTGCTTCTTTCCACCAGAGCAGACCTTTTGGCCAGCCTGCGACAGCCCGCTGCGGGGTCCCGGGAGGTCCCTGCCCACTCTCCATCTGGCCCTCTGCTGGGCACAGTGTGTTGTCAAGAGTGCAGGCAAGAAACAGGAGTCCAAAGGCTGGACGGAGAGAAGAGAGAACGCAGGCGGTGACGCACGCAGGTGTCCCTGGCTGAGCCTCAGGGTGGGCCAGCCAGCCGGCGACCTCAGGGGACAGCGCAGGAGGGGGAGACAGTCAAACAGAAATGTCGGGCAGGCCCAGAGCCAGGGCCCTTGCGAAACGTGGGCACACCTTCCCTGCCCGGGGCCAACCCCCACTGCCATCCAGTGAGTTCTCGCTCTGACTTGCCTGAGCCTCTGAGCTCTGATCAGAGAGTCACACCGAGCGAGCTCACAGCATCGCTTTACTAGTTAGATAAACGAAATTTAGAATCAGATGCGCGGGAACCCACAAACCAGAGGAGACTTGGAGACTGTCCAGCCTAGTGGTTCCTCTCACAGAGTGGGAGACCGAGGCCCAAAGGGACACAAGGCGCTTTTTAAAGGACACGTTTTCAGGAGCCAAGAGGTCTGTGGACCACTCCCCAGCCTTGCAAGGTTAGCTGGCAGTCAGTTCTCCCCTGATGTGGTCACTGGCTGGTCACGGGCTGGGCACTGCAGGGGACAGAGACCAGGTATTCTTAGGGTAAGGGGGCCTCAGCTCGGGAAGCAGACACACCCACAGCACCTCCACCACCCTGTCCCTGTGTGAGACCAAGGCTTATCACTTAACCCTCTCCAACCTCAGTTTCCACTTCTGTAAAATGGGGCATTGGCAGAAGCTACTTGACAGGACTGTTATGAAGCACGTTGCAAATGCTCCGTGAATGACGATGGTGGTAACAAAGACAACCACACCTCTGGCAGGCCCAGGGCTGGGTGCTGGGGACATTCAGGCCCTCAAGGCAGGCAACTGAACGGGAAGCCAGATGCTCAGGGCACCTGGGACAGCAGATGAGCTGGGGCAACTGATAAGAAAGAAGGCATAGTTCAACCAGCGAAGGGAGCCGGGGGGTGGGTGGGTGGGGAACCGAGGCTGGCTGTCCTGCCAGATGTCCCCAGGACATCCAGGATGGACAGCCCCAAGGGCAGTTACAACAGCTTCCAGGAGATGAAACGGACGCACAGAAAGCCTAAAGAACTTGCCGGAGACCACATTACAGCCACAGTGCTGGGCTGGGACCTGGACCCAGGACCCTGCCCGCCAGAGCGAACTCCTACCTTCTGGGGGGCGGGGAGTGCGGCACCTGCCCCAGCAGGGGTGCTGAACCCCCCTCTCTGAGCAAGTCCCAGCCCCGCCCCGCTCCACTCAGGCACTGAGTGGGACTGTTCACAAGAAGGAAGCACTTCTGGCTTGTGAAGATTAAACTGTAGACGTTATGCAACAAGCACGGGGCCTGGGAGAGGGCCACTGTGCACTCGCCCCCTCCCGGGCCCCCAGCTCTGAAGTCAGCCCCTGACATCAGCAGCACGGCGGGGCATTCTGGACAAACGCCCCTTGTCCAAGGTCCAGGCTGACTCAGCAGAGCTGTTTCTGGCGTAAATGAACTCAGAACAAGTGGCCTGTCCCCTCTGAGAGCCTCAAGAGCCCCTCCAGCAGGCACTGGGCCACACCTGGGGGATGGGGCGAGGGGACACAGGGAGCCACTTCCAGTTGGCTGTGTCCGTGGGGTCTGATGGAGCGAGGTGGGGGTGGTGCTGACCACCAAGGAAGCCAAGCTTCAGACAAGCCCCCTGGCCCCTCGGGCCCTAAGGCCTGAGGGGTGGGGCCTGACTTTCATAGGGTCACAGGGCTTGTGTGCACATTTGGAAGCAGCGGCCGCGGGTCTGTGAGTCCCGGGTGGCAATTGCTTTATGAGGCTGCTCGGCCAAGGCGGGCCCTGCTTCCTTCCGTTGCCGCGAAAAGGCTGGGCCAAGGGGGCCCCCGCAGCTGTGCTTTAGTGCCCGAGACAGGATGCAGTAAATGCCCCCCTCCCCGCCTTTCACATGCAGATGCCTCCGGGGCTCCCTTTGTGCGGGGCAGCCCCCGCTGTGCCACGCCCTGCCTCTGAATGGCTCCCCTTGGGGAGCCCAACTGCCCAAGGATGGACTCCAATAAAGGGCCTGCTGGGGGGACCCAGGCCAGTTACAGATGTCCCGGGACCACGCCCACCACAAGCCCCGGGGCAGTAATTGGGCCCCACCTGGCCTACCCAGTGGCTCCAGGAGGCCTGGACCTCCTGCTCTTCCATCTGGGACACGACTGGCCCAGAGGACAGGTCCAGAGCCTGGCTTACACGTCACTGGTTCCACGTGGCCGGGCTCCCCGACCTCGGCTCCCATTTCCGCAGCGGTTCAGTCTCTCTCCCTCTGACATTCGCCTTCTGGGTGCTGTTTACGCTGCTCTCCCCAGACTGGACGGTCAGCCTCCCTGGGGGCAGGGACTTCCATCTGCCCCACTCACTGCCCCTGGCCCAGTGCCTCCATCTGTGTCTCTAGCATGAAAGAATGTGAAAGTGAAAGTGTGGGTCGCTCAGTTGCTCAGTTGTGACCCCGTGGGCTGTCCACTAGGCTCCTCTGTCCGTGGAATTCTCCAGGCAAGAATACTGGAGTGGGTAGCCTTTCCCTTCTCTAGGAGATTTTTCGCGTCCCAGGGATCGAACCTGGGTTTCCTGCATTGCAGGCAGATTCTTTACCATCTGAGTCACCGGGGAAGCCTAGTATAAAGAAAAGTGAGAAGTGAAAGTCGCTCAATCGTGTCTGACTCTTTGAGATCCCATGGACTATACAGTCCATGGAATTCTCCAGGCCAGAATACTGCAGTGGGTAGCCTTTCCCTTCTCCAGGGGATCTTCCCAAGCCAGGGATCAAACCCACGTCTCCCACATTGCAGGCGGATTCTTCACCAGCTGAGCCATCAAAAGCACTTGACAAACATGTGAACGAGAAAATGAACAAGTGCATCTTTGATGAGAAGCCATGAGGTACTGCAGGGAAAACTGGGGCTTGGAGCCGGGTGGACGGGCTTCGGGGGTGCAGAGGAGGCAGTCCCGGTTCAATGACTTTTCCCATTTGTGCCAGTTTCTGAAACTCTCTGAGCCTCAGGCTCTGCTTGGAAACGCACTGGTTGTGAAGGTAGCTTGTGCAATCAAACATCTGCCTGGGACATAGCAGGCCTCCCGACCATCACTGGTGATGCTATTATTGTGGTCCATACTGTCTTAAGAGGACTTCCCCGGTGGCTCAGTGGTAAAGAATCTGCCTGCCAAGGCAGGAGACTCGGGTTCCATCCCATGGCAACCCACTCCAGTATTCTTGCCTGGAGAATCTCATGGACAGAGGAGCCTGGCAGGCTAAAGTCCATAGGGATGCAAAGAGTCGGACACGACTGAGCGATTAAACAACAACAGCATCTTAAAAAGCAAAGCTGATATTCCCCATGTGCTCTGTATCCCCCAAAAGGTGGGGATTTTTTCAAAAGCTGGGGACACCTGTCACCACGGACAGCTAGGAAGAGGAGCGGCAAGTCGCCTCCCCCGTGCCGGGGTTTCTAGAACAGAAGGTGCGGTTTGGGGCACCCATGGCGATAGGGAGCCATCTTGGAGGCAAACACCCCCCAGGGTCCCGGGGACCCCATCATCGCTGCGGCTCTGCTCTCACCCCAGGGACTTCCTCTGAGCTCCCTGCAACTTCAAAGCCAGCCTCGCATATCAAGGAGCCCAGAGAGGGCAGGGTGTGGCTGCAAAACAATTACAAAAAGTGATGCAAGCCCAGGAGTCTCCACCGAGGCCAGCAAGGGAGGGCCCACCAGCCAGGAGAGCTTATTCCTGGCTCAGCCACTATGAGAGGGCAAGAGTGTCCCAAAGTCTGACATCCCCAGGGACACTCCAGGAGCAGGCAGGTTTTACTGGGGAGGGGATCCACACACACTCGCTGCCAGGAGGGTCTGGACATGGGGCTCTGGCGGCACCCACAGGAGGGCGGGGGCCACTCCCTTGGGCCTGAATGTGATCAGTTGGCCATGGGAGGCCTGGGTCTGAGTGGAGGGGCCTAGTCTTTAGAGAGAAAAGGATCTTGAGCCAGAGGGTGCTGCAGTGTGTGTGGGGGGAGCAGGGGGAGCGGTTCTGTGGATGCTGGGCTGCTAAGGGGCTGGTCAGGGGAAAATCCACCCGAAGTCTACGTAACTGGGAGCATGGGGGTAAGGTGAGCAGAGGGGAGAAGGGGCCACACAGGTCCCTTGGCAAGGCTCTGGTGGGTGGGGAAGAGTTGTGGGGATGTGGTGTGGTCCTATGCCAGGGAGCCCCAGGGTGGTTCAGATCTCCAGGCCTCCTTCTCCAGCCCCTGGGCGGCATGATGGTCAATCACCGGAAACAATCCCGTGCTCAGTGGGGAAGGCACTTCTCCCCTCTCAGCTGGGATGCATTTGAGGACTATTCGTACAGCCTGCTATTATATGGCTGCTAGACTGATACAGTGTCGCTGCTACCAGAGACACTCCAGTTAGATAAATCAGTTGAATTAAAGCAGACCAAGATGAGACTTCCCTGGTGGCTCAGACGGTAAAGCGTCCGCCTGCAACGTGGGAGACCCGGGTTCGATCCCTGGGTTGGGAAGATCCCCTGGAGAAGGAAATGGCAACCCCCTCCAGTACCCTTGCCTGGAAAATCCCATGAACGGAGGAGCCTGGCAGGCTACAGTCCACGGGGTCACAAAGAGTCAGACACAACTGAGCAACTTCACTTTTCCTTTCCTTTAAGACAAAAGGTGTCCCGAGGGTCTGTCGGGGGGGACACCAGTCCAAACCCTCTGTGGTTAATGGAGCAGGGATCAACCCCCTAGAGTCACACCCGGGGGTGCAGGCAGACTGTGGGACAGCCTGGCGGGGGAGCATCACCCAGGGAGGCTGCTAGAGAGAAGACCCCTGCCCTTTTTCAATACCCGTGTCTCCCTCAAAGGACTCTACGCGCAGGTCCAGCACAGAGGGTAGGAGTGGGGCGGACCTACATTCTCATGGTCCCAGGGCTATCCCAGCGGAGACCTGGTGAGCCCTGGGCCGCAGTGGCTTCAGCTGACCAAGGGAGATAACAGCTGCCTCCCGGCAGTGGGGTACGGAGCGACACGGATACCCAGCACAGAGGAAGTGCTCCCTGAGGGATCCCTAGAGCCACACTGGCCCAGGAAGGGTGCACCCCAGACCCATGCTACTGACTGGAAAGCAAGGGCTCATAATCAGCCCGACCTCCTCCAAGGCCATTGCTGAAGCTACTCTGTGCTTCTCTGCAGAAGGTGGACGGATGGGACTGAGGCTCTGTCCCTATCCTTGACCTCCTTTACGACTCTGGTTTCTAGAAGCAAAAATGACCTTGCGAAGATGCCAAGGACTCACAAACCCATGTGTTTGTAAGGAACGGAGCCACGGGGACGCTCACATATACCACTTTGGGAAATGACCCAACAGCATCTTCTAGTGACGATTATAGGCCTATCTTAGGATCGGCAAGTCCACCCCTGGGTCTGTGCCCAGCAGAAACGCAACCATGCATTCACCAAAGACACGTTCTAGAATGCTTGTGGCAGCGCTACTGAAAATAACTGAAAATGGGTAACTACACACCCCTCAGGAGAAGAGATGAGTATTTTACTTTAATGTAAAGATGCTTTTAAATGGCCCTAAATGTAAAATAATTAAAAGCACATACAACAGGAATTCCTATATGAACGTGGGAAGTGAGATTTACATGGCACACTCCTGGGGTCTATCGTGAGCCAGGCTCTGCGTCAAGAGCCATCATCGCACCTGCCTGCACCCCCCGCTGGCCCCTCTCCATCTCATCAGGTGCTGCAGTCCCAACACCAGAGCCGTTCTTCACTTCATCTTCTCCCTGGACCCCACGATATCCCATACACTGGCTGGTCCCATTGGTCCGGCTCCCCACAATATCCCATACATCCAGTGGGCCAAGGTCCCACTGGTCCTGCTCCCAAAAGGTCTTGTGAGTTCCCCTCCTTCTCTTCCTCTCCACCCACCGGCCCACGCCCCTCCGTGTCTCCCTGGACCACACAAGGATCTCACAGCTGGCGGCTCTCCTGTTTCCTCTGGAGCCCTGCCGTCTGCCCCACTGACAGCTGGTTCTGTGCTTTGCAGACAGAGATCTTCTTAAAAGAGTTGGTGGGAGTGGGGGTAGGGAAATGCGGCATTTTTTCCAGCTTTACTGAGACAAAATTCGGAAAATACTCCTTTTTTGGTATCCTGAACAGGAAAATACATCCACATGGTTCAAAAACATGTAAAAATGTTTATATACCAAGTTAGCCAGGGAAAAGTCTTGTTCCCACGCCTTCCTGCAGCCACCGCAGCTCTTCACACAGTGAAGTTCTTCCCTCCAGCTTCCTTATGCAAACATACTAGCAGGCATACATGCTTGCATTTCTACCTTTTCCACCCAAAGGACAGCACAGAGCATGTCCCGTCTACATGGGACGCCTACACGGCAGGGGTGCTCATTCGTTTTTATACAGCACAGAACTTCACTGATAGACTGAGACTGTAACACTCCCCTTGTGATGGACAGTTGAGATGCTTCTAGTCTTTGGCTCTCTCACAGGCACTGCCACAAACGCCCTCCCACCCAGGTCATTTCTCACAGATCAGGCAGATGCTGATAGATAACGCCAAATGCGTCTTCCATAAGCAATGTAAGATAAGAGTCTAGATTTTGGGGCAGAGCTAGAAAGTTCTTCTCCCACTCCAAGATTTCAAAGGGAATCTGCTATTTTCATTTGGTACTTGTATAAAACTAAACTGTTAGTTGCTCAGTCGTGTCCAACTCTTTGCAACCCCATGGCCTGTAGCCTGCCAGGATCTGAGTGTAGTCTGCCAGGCAAGAATATCAGAATGGGTTGCCATTTCCTTCTCCAGGGTATCGTCCTGACCCAGGGATTAAAGCCGGGTCTCCTGCACTGCAGGCAGATTCTTCACCATCTAAGCCACCAGGGAACCTGGTACTTATATACTTTCACTTTTTATATTTTAATTTCTTTAAAACATAAATCAGATTCCATGACACTCTTGCCTAAAATCTTCGGTGACTTTTCCCTGCACTCAGGATGGAACCCACACAGCTCTGCCCGACTTATAAGGCTGCAGCCAGGCTCTGCCACCCTCCCATCCTCACTCGCCCTTCAGTCCTGTGAAGGGGAACCTGCCACACTCTCCTCCTCAGGTTCTGAAGCCACTGTTCCCCCAGATGGAAGGCACTTCCTCCTTCCCTGCACCATGATGGACCCTCTTACTTTCTGGTTCTGAGATGCCAATGGCAATTACACAGCCCGGGGTCCAGTGGTGCCACCAGCAGTCTTGGCAGTGTCCTCGGTGCATAAGACTAATGGGCAAGATGCCCTCCTACTGTCTAAGCGGATGGTCAGTGCAGTCCACCCGAATCATAATAATTTAAAATTTCTGGTAACCACAATAACAAAGATCAAAAGAAGCAGGTGGAATTATTAAATATATTTTATTTTGGCTAACACATTCAAATTACTATCATTTCAAACACGTAACCAATACAAAATGATATAATGAACTTTTCACATTTTTCTCACTAAGTCTTTTTCTCAATCATATGCAAAGTATATCATGAGAAATGCTGGGCTGGATGAAGCACAAGCTGGAATCAAGATTGCCGGAAGAGATGTCAATAACATCAGATATGCAGATGACCCCACACTTAAGGCAGAAAGTGAAAAAGAACTAAATTTTGATGAGAGTAAAAGAGGAAAGTGAAAAAGTTGGCTTAAAGCTCAACATTTAGAAAACTAAGATCATGGCATCTGGTCTCATCACTTCATGGCAAATAGATGGGGAAACAGTGGAAACAGTGACAGACTTTATTCTGGGGGGCTCCAAAATCACTGCAGATGCTGACTGCAGCCATGAAATTAAAAGACGCTTACTCCTTGGAAGAAAAGTTATGACCAATCTAGAGAACATATTAAAAAGCAGAGACATTACTTTGTCAACAAAGGTCCATCTAGTCAAAGCTATGGTTTTTCCAGTATTCATGGATGTGAGAGTTGGACTATAAAGAAAGCTGAGTGCCAAAGAAATTGATGCTTTTGAACTGTGGTGTTAGAGAAGACTCTTGAGAGTCCCTTGGACTGCAAGGAGATCCAACTAGCCCATCCTAAAGGAAATCAGTCCTGAATATTCATTGGAAGGACTGATGCTGAAGCCGAAACTCCAATACTTTGGCCACCTGATGCGAAGAACTAACTCATTTGAAAAGACCCTGATGCTGGAAAAGATTGAAGGCAGGAGAAGGGGACAACAGAGAAGGAGACGGTTGGATGGCATCACCGACTCGATGGACATGAGTTTGGGTAAACTCCGGGAGTTGGTGATGGACAGGGAGGCCTGGCGTGCTGCAGTCCATGGGGTCGCAAAGAGTCGGACACGACTGAGCGACTGAACTGAACACTAAGTCTTTGAAATCTGCTGTGGACTACACACTTAGCATATCCGAACTCAGACTAGCCCAATTCCAAAGACTCAGCAGCAAGCAGCAAGGGGCTGCCCTGCTGGACAGTGGAGCAACTCTAACCAGCAGAGCCCCACGATCGCCCAGGGGTGCCGGACCCCTGGCGCAACCCGAAATGCCTCAGGGTTCTCCAGGGGCGGGCAAATGGGGTCCTGGGTCCCGGGGGCCGGCCCTCTGCCTGCCCCGCGGGGCGGGGCCAGAGCAGCAGCAGTAGCCCCGCCCGTCCCCCGCCCACCCCGGGCCGGTGGCCCTCGGGACCCGGCTGAGCTCAGGGCCCGGCGCCCAGCACGGCCCACTCACCTCGCCACCGCCTCCACGGAGCCGGTGATCGCCGCGCCGCCGCCCTCACCACCGTCGTATAAGACGCCCGAGATGTCCAGCAGCACCCCGCGCACGCCGGCCAGCAGCTCGCTCCACGCGGCCATCGCGGCCCGCCCCCGCTGCAGCTCGGGCCCTCGCGTCCCAACCTGCGGCGAACGCTGCCGCCGTGGTGGCCGCGCAAGGGCTCCTGGGAAGTGTAGTCCCAATCACCGCGGGGTGGGGCGGGGCTCGAGAGGCGGGGCGGGGCTGGGGCTGAAGGGACGGGGCGGGGCTAGGGCTGGGGCTGGAGGGGCGGGGCGAGGCGGGGCGAGCCGCAAAACCAGAGAGACAGGTGCGCTTCTTCCGCACTCCCCTAAATGAGAGCCTTTTGACTGGAGATCCGTAGACAAAGATGAGGAAGAGCGGGAAAACAACCCCCCTGGGAAATAGCCAACCCTCCCCCGCCCCGAGAATTAGAGCAAGGCCATCCACTGCAGTGTTCTTGCTTGGAGAATCCCAGGAACGGTGGAGCCTGGTGGGCTGCCGTCTATGGGGTCGCGCAGAGTCGGACACGACTGACGCGACTTAGCAGCAGCAGTTGGGACTACAAGGAGGCACCTATATAAAAGTAACAAAAATGAATGAGAACAGGAAAAGATTCTCTTTGGTATTCCCACCCTCTGTCCAGACCGCAGTTCTAAAAGCAACGGCGATACTTGGGTGCTTTGACCGGATAATCCTGGGCCCCTGAGAAACAGTGCTAAGAAAGTGAGCCTAAAGGCCATGTCTGCGTGTGAGCTGTGATGCCAAAACAAGCTGGAAGACAGGGACTAGAATTGCTCAAGAAGTAAGATGGCTGCTGAAAGAAATACTGTGCCATCAAAAAGAAGGCTACATGCTTGTGTTATAACATTACATGAAAAAAGCAGAATGCAAAACTGAATGTAGGGACTTCCTGGTGGCCCAGTGGTAAAGAATTTGCCTTGCAAGGCGTGGGACACAGGTTCAATCTCTGGTTGGGGAGCTAAGATTCCCACATTCTGGGGAGCAACTAATCTCGTTTACCACGATGAGGATTTGTGCACCCCCTCTGTGTGTCCTGTGGAAGGATCTTTCATGACACAATGAAGATCTCACATGCTGCAACTAAGATCCAATGCAGCCAAACTAATAATTAATTAAAAAAAAAAAAAACCACCAAATGCAGACCCCTGCCTGCAAAAATAAGGATGCATAGGAATAAGGCTGAAAAGGAAATGGGAATATTGCAATGTGTTTGCCCAGTGAGATTTTTGGATGAATTTTTACATTCTATTTAATGTTACATCATTTTTGTAGTAAGTAAAAGTTGACAAAAAAGGGGAAGAATTTCCTTGACCACCCCTCTGACCAAGTGTTTAAAGTAAAACTTGAAAGAATTTGACTTATCTTGGCCTGAGTTAGCTTTAAGGTTTCAAAAGAAGATCATTAAAAAAATAAAATAAAATAAAAAAGAATACCATATTCCCCATGCCACTTTGTCTCAGTCTCTGGAGTTACAGAGAGGATGAAGAATTCATCAGAATATTAGAACGCGGACCCAGTTCAGTGAGTTGTGCATGTCATGTTGGTAAGCTTACTGGGGAAACTGCAGTCTGCTGACCTTATTAAAAGATGCTTACTCCTTGGAAGGAAAGTTATGACCAACCTAGATAGCATATTGAAAAGCAGAGATATTGCTTTGCCAACAAAGGTCCGTCTAGTCAAGGCTATGGTTTTCCAGTGGTCATGTGTGGATGTGAGAGTTGGACTGTCAAGAAAGCTGAACACCGAAGAATTGATGCTTTTGAACTGTGGTGCTGGAGAAGACTCTTGAGAGTCCCTTGGACTGCAAGGAGATCCAACCAGTCCATCATAAAGGAGATCAGTCCTGGGTGTTCATTGGAAGGACTGATGCTGAAGCTGAAACTACAATACTTTGGCCACCTGATGCGAAGAACTGACTCACTGGAAAAGACCCTGATGCTGGGAGGGATTGGGGGCAGGAGGAGAAGGGGACGACAGAGGATGAGTTCCGGGAGTTGGTGATGGACAGGGAGGCCTGGCCTGTTGTAATTCATGGGGTCGCAAAGAGTCGGACACGACTGAGCGACTAACTGAACTGAACTGAACTGACCTTACAGGAGAAATAGGAATATCCTTTCTGCTCTTTGGGTATTCACATTCTGATTGAGGGAGAAATGAATATGAGACCCTGGGCTTCCCTCATAGATCAGTTGGTAAAGAATCTGCCTGCAATGTAGGAGACCCTGGTTAGATTCCTGGTGTGGGAAGATCTGCTGGAGAAGGGATAGGCTACCCACTCCAGTATTCTTGGGCTTCCCTTGTGGCTCAGCTGATAAAGAATCCGCCTGCAATGCAGGAGACCTGGTTTGGGAAGATCCCCTAGAGAAGGGAATGGCTACCCACTCCAGTATTCTGGCCTGGAGCATTCCATGCACTATACAGTCCATGGGATCCCAGAGAGTTGGACACAACTGAGCAACTTTCACTTTTACTTTCCACTTTCATGGTTCTTAGTTGCAGACAATATCCACACAGGGCGTTAAGGAGCTTACAGATTTCCAAGGGGACTGGGGAACCAAGCTCAAGCACCACACAACAGAGAGCTATGCAGCTCTGAGAAGTGAACTTGGCTCTTAAGATGACAGGGACTGACAGTACTGCCCCCAAAGAACCAAGCCTATGCACTTTTCCCTCAGCAGAGTCTCTCAGCTCATCTGTTGACTCCATTTCACTTCCACCGTATCTGGCTTGGCGGAACCTAGTCCAACCTGCAAGGGAGTCTGGGAAATGTAGTTTTTGCCTTCCTGATTCTGAGGTGCAGGAACTGGATGATCTGGATAATCTACCAGGACCATCATGAGCCATGCATCACCCGCAGGTTGAACTTCAACTCTCTTGGCTCAGTGGATCCCATGGGTACATGTGTGCCAGCATGTGTCTCCTAAGTTGCTTCAGTGCTGTCTGACTCTTGGCAACCCTATGGACTGTAGCCAACCAGGCTTCTCTGTCCATGGGATTCTTCAAGCCAAGAATTCTGGAGAGAGTTACCATGCCCTCTTCCAGGGAATCTTCCTGACCTAGGGATTGAACCCACATCTCTTACTTCTCCTGCACTGGGAGGTGAGGTCTTTAGTGCCATCTGGAAGTCCACCCCTGCCCCACTCCACAGGTGCAAAAGGGTCTAAAGTATGATCTTTTGCCTTTGAGTTAAGACCGGGCAGAGAACAAGAGGGACACTTTTAAGGCTACTGATCAAACGTGTGCCCAGTACCAGTGAGTGACAGACACAGCCAAGAGGATGGACTCTGCAGGCAGTGGAGGGCAGCAGTGGTTTCTGAGCAGCAGGGCAGCCTGAAGCATGACTGGGCTTTAGCTTCATGCCAAATAAAGAGGCAGGAAAAGGGCACTTCTGCTTGTCAGGGTGAGCCCACACAACGTTCCTCTCCCACTGGCTGGGCCTGACCTTGGGCAAATTGCTTTCTGTATCTAAGATTATGGAGACAGAATAATGGCTCCTTGAAGATGCCCATGCCCTACTGCTCAGGACCTGTATGGAATGTGTTTCCTTACATGGCAAAGGGGACTTTTTAGATGTGATTAAGCCAAAGATCTTAAAATGAGAGATTATCCTAGATGACCCACATGGGCTCAATCTAATCACAAGAGCCTTTGTAAAGGATAGAGGGAGGCAGGAGAAGAGTCAGAGAAGACATGACCACAGAGGTGGAGGTGAGAGAGAGATTTGAAAATGATGCCCGAATATGAAGGGGCCATGAGCCAAGAAATGCAGGCAGCCTCTGGCAGCTGGAAAAGGTGAAGAAAAGGAGTCTCCCCTACAGGCTTGTTTTTTAAAATATTTTATTTATACTTGCCCTACTCCTACTTCTCAAATATCTGTTTTAACTTTTAATTTTAATTTAACTTTTTTAATGCTTTAACTTTTAATCTGCTTTAACTTTTAATTTTAAAAGTTTAATCAAAAAAGTTTTAAAAAGTTTTAACTTTTTAATTAACTTTTATTATCTGTTCTTTTAACTTTTAACCAACACAATATCGTGTTGGTTTCTGCTGTGTATCAGTGTGAATCAACTGTAAGTATACATGTACCTTCCTCCCACACCGCACCATTTCAGCCCTCTAGCTCATCACAGGGCAGCAAGCTGAGCTTCCCCACTAGCTATCTGTTTCACACATGATACTGTATATATGACAATACCACTCTTAATTCGTCCCACCCTCTCCTTCCCCCCAAACCCCTTGATTTTAGGACAAAACTTGCCCCTAGAACTGTAAGAGAACAAAGTTGTGGTTTCTAAGCCCCTAAATTTGCGGTGATTTGTTCCAGCCACGATAGGGAATGAACACAGGGACCCAAGTCCCTCACCTGAAGGATGACACGTCTGCCCAAAGCAGCAGGTCTCTAAGTGTGAGCTCAGCCTGACCGTGGTCTTTCTTCGGATGTGATTTCTGTTGTTCAGTCACTCAGTCGTGTCCGACTCTGCGACCCCATGGACTGCAACAGGCCAGGCTTCCCTTTCCTTCACTGTCTCCCAGAGTTTGCTCAAACTCATGTCTGGGCATTGGATAAGTTAGAGTTGTTTTCACTGCATATAACAAATACCCACCTGCAGTTGCTCAACCAAACTGAGGTTTTTTTTCTCATAGATCAAGAAGCCAAGCGGAAGGCAGTCCTGGGCAGGTACAGCAGCTCCCAGAATCGTCAGGAAATGGGCTACTTCCACCTTTCTGCTCCACCATCCTCAGCGTATGGCTTCTTCCTCAAGCTCTCAAGGTTGCCCCAGGCATTACATCTGCATTTCAGGCAACGGGGAAGGAAAAGGAGAAAGGGCCTGTGACAACTGAGTCTTGGCCTTTATACCAGGAGAAAAAAGCTGCCCCAGAATCCTGACCCAATAGACTCTTGTTTATACAGTTTTGGGCCAAAGCTAGTGAAGTGGCACATTAACCCTCCAGTGTCCAGGGAGGCATATTTCATCCGCAGAGCTTGGCCTCTTACATTTCCAATAACCAGTTTGCAAATCATGTCTGAATTTCAGCTGAAATTCGAATCCTTCCAATCCTCTCTTGGTGAGTAGACGTGTGTATAATCCTTCCAGACTGGCTTGTATTAACTAGGACTCTTTGGTCGCCAGTGACAGAAACCCAATTTCAAATGGCTTAAGTTGAGGAATCTGTTGGCTCATGTAAACATCTAGTCATTGATGGCTTCAGGTGTGTCTGTTCCAAGGCATGAATGGAGGCATTCTGGGCTCCCTGACTCTCCATTTCCTGACTCTGCCCCTCTCTCTTGCTCCTTGGAAGAAAAGCTATGACCAACATAGACAGCATATTAAAAAGCAGAGACATTACTTTGCTAACAAAGATCCGTCTAGTCAGGGCTATGGTTTTTCCAGTGGTCATGTATGGATGTGAGAGTTGGACCGTGAAGAAGGCTGAGTGCCGAAGAATTGATACCTTTGAACTGTGGTGTTGGAGAAGACTCTTGAGAGTCCCTTGGACTGCAAGGAGATCCAACCAGTCCACCCTAAAGGAAATCAGTCCTGAATATTCATTGGAAGGACTGATGCTGAAGCCGAAACTCCAATACTTTGGCCACCTGATGTGTAGAACTGACTTATTTGAAAAGACCCTGATGCTGGGAAAGATTGAAGGTGGGAGAAGGGGACGACAGAGGGTGAGATGGTTGGATGGCATCACCAATGCAATGGACATGAGTTTGGGTAAACTCCTGGAGTTGGTGATGGACAGGGAGGCCTGGCGTGCTGCAGTCCATGGAGTCGAAAAGAGTCAGACGCGACTGAGTGACTGAACTGAGCTGAACTGAGATACAAACTATTAATACCATATGTAAACTAGATAAACAACAAGGTCCTACTGTACAGCACAGGGGATTATATTAAATATCCTATATCACAATGGAAAAGAACATGAAAGCATGTATATACATATATATCTGATTCACTTTGCAAATTATATTCAATATCCTATAATACATCACAATGGAAAATAATATGAAAACAGTATATGTATACACATATATATGAATCACTTTGCTGTCCACCAGACACTAACACAACATTGTAAATCAGCTGTATTTCAATTTTTAAAAAAGACTGAAGGTATGAAATTTGGGCACAGATGTGGGTGACAGAGGGCTTTGGCCCCTGCCTTGCAGGAGACCACCAAGAATGATCACACGTGTCTCCATTCAAGCAGGAAGCAGGTGCTTCGTATATCTGCCAAACCCTACCTTGCCACCCCCCCCCCCCCCCCCGGGTCTGTACGCTGCACAAGCCTCTCTTGTGTCAAGTAGGACGATGACACGTGATGCTCACCATCAAAAAGCCCAGAAAGCGCCTCCTGCGCTGTATCCCTGCTCCTCTGGCCCTGTCCTTCCCCGATTCTCTCCTCATATGTTCTCAGCTTATCACTTGGCATTTCCCCTCCATTCTCTTTCTCCCAGTGACATGTCTTTCCACTTTTCCAGATGTCTAGAGCAATTTGGCTGGCCTGGCAGTTCCCTTCTCTTGGGCTACTCCTGGGAATATCTTAAAACATTAGAAAACAGTGCCTGAAAGAGCTTCCAAGACTGGATCCCAAACCTGCACCACCATATCCTCCTAGGCAGTGCTTGGGCTTGGTTACTTCTCAGAGGTCCTCTTCTATATCTCAGATCCTGTGTCACCTTGAGGGAAAGCCATTTGATAAATGTCTGCAATTGGACTTCACCCTGAGGCAGGGATGTGGCTTCCTGTCAGAAAAGAACGTTACTGAACCAGGCTGTAAAAATCTAACAACTACCCTGGTTCAAATCTCAGCTTCTCTACTTCCTAGCTCTGGGGTCACAGCAAAAGTCATCTGAAGCTCTCTAAGCTTGGTTTTCTCTACTGTAAACTGGGAGTATAATAGTGCCCGCTTCGTGGGGTCGTGGCGAGGCTTAAATGAAGTAACTCCAAATAAGCAAAAAGCTTAGCCCAGTGCCTGGGCCAGAGAAAGTGCCCAAGAAAGAAGAGCTATTATTGTGAATGCTTACTGTCTTTCCCAGGACAATACCCTCCTCCCACTGCCTTCTTACCTTCTTTGAAGCTTCCTCACATTTCTGAAATAAAGGAGTTGATTGTTTTTTAAACCTGTTGATTTCCAAAAAGAAACAGTGATTTCTTAAAGCAAAAGATACTGAGTAAACATTTTTATTTTGGTTGCAGTCTGGGGATGGGTGGCTACTCTGAGAGCTTTCACAAATCAAAGCTTTTTTTTTTTTCTTTTTTTTAAGGAACACTTGCTCTGCTTGGCTGTCAGAGTTCAAAGCCCTGGTGGGAAATGGGAAATGCTAGCCTTTAATTGTAAATGAACTCTCCACCACCAAGGGCTGTGGAGTCAAGTAAACAAGGAGCAACTGATTCTGCTGCTATGGGTTAGTTTCTTTTTAAAATCCAGCACCTCCCCCTCCCATTTTGCAGCCCGATTCGAGTTGAAGACGTCCGCGGTTCACTTCTCCCCCTTTGTTACCTTACCACGTTGTGCCTTATGAAGCTGTCTCTTTGGCATACTGTCCTACCCCGTGGGCTGGCCCAAACTGCAGGGTTTTACCTAGAGAATTTAAGGTGTATTTTATTTCAGGAACATCAGATTTTATCTCAGATGCTTTGACACAGCTCAAGATTGCTCTCTCTCTGCACATGCTGCAGATCCTTTCCATTGTTAACACTGTTCACGGCTCAGGCGGTAGCTTCTCAAGGCTGTGCTGGAGGTATAGGCCACTTTGTTTGTGGAATCGCTTGGGAAGCTTGGCATCATTGATTTGCATCAGTGCCTCTGGAATAGCCTTTGCCTTCTCCTTAAAGATACTATCTAAACTGTGAAATTCATTAAATAGCCCCAGAAATGGATCAGGTTATTTAACACAACATCCCTAATGGTGCAATATCTCAGCTGTCTGCGCTGATAGTGAACATTGTCTTGGCGAGTGTTATCAGCCCGGGACACCCGCTATGAATATTGATCCTGAGCTTGTTACAGCCATCACTTGCCATCAGGACAGGTCAGGGATGGAACCTACCTAGCATCAAAGCAATTTAAAGACAGCACTCAGGCAGAATTTTAATGCCCACGCTGAAAACACAAATCAACTCCAAGCACAGGGAGAAGGTGGCTTGCTGGAGACCGATGTACTTATTACATAGGAACATCTCGCATATAAATACACGTGTGAGGACGTGAGCAAGTCAACACATCTCCAGATTGTTCCTCTAGGAAGTCTCACAGCCTTTCTGGTCATTTACAAAGCAGGTGGCCAGAAAAACAATTCCCCCAGACACCCCCACCACTCACCAAATTGAAGGATTTAGTCTGTTCTCCGGGTGAGGTGTCTCTTTTCAAGTTGGGTGAGTAAAAAGGAGCATTTTCTGTTCCTGCAATGTTGATGGGAGACACCGTGGTGTTTCTTTTTTTAAAATTTATTCTCAATTTATTTGGCTGTGCCAGGTCTTAGCCATGGCATGGAGGATAGTCAGTCTTCCTTGTGGCATGCAGGATTTTTTAGCTGTGGTATGTGAACTCTCGACTGTGTCATGTGGGATCTAGTTCCCCGACGAGGGGTCAAACCTGGCTCCCCTGCATTGGGAACGCAGAGTCTTAACTGCTGGACCATCAGGGAAATCCCACATCATGGTGTTTCTTGTGGCACCTGTCTCCAGAAGCCAAGTCCTGAATGCAAGAGTTCACAAAACTTCATACAGCACTGAGCACACATGTCAGAAATACAGGAAAAATAAAGGGCAAGGGAAAAAAGGTGACTGAAAAACTGCTAGGAGTTCTTGAAGATTCACAGTCTTACAGCGCATGTCCTTTATGTGTTCTTGACATTCCAATTGGTTGCTTCTCCTTTTGCGTCTCCTTTTCTATATATAACACCTGTGGACCTCAAAGGAAATATGATTCAAATTATTTGAACAAAAATTTTTGGAGATAGTTGATAAAGTAAAAAGAAGATGACTGGATTTAGCCTGCTCTGGCTTCTGCATCTTCCAGGTCCATCTGGTTGAGGACATGGGATGTCCTCTGGAATGCCAGCCCACGTTCCCCTGAAAGTGACTTCAATATTTCTCAGAGGAGAACAGATAAGGACAGGGACCATGCGGAGCCAGAAATGTCCATTCTGGAGGTCCCTTAAAAAGACCTATTTCTAGCTACCATGGAGAACCTAAATATGAAAAAACATAAATGTGAATGGAAAAATGTAAAAGGGGAGTGGGATCAGTGGGGAAGGAGAAAGAAAGAAAAGATTTTTTAAAAAATTTTGTTTTATAAAGTATACTTGATTTCAATATTGAAATGTATTGAAGTATACTTGATTTGGGTCTTCCCTGATGGCTCAGATGATAAAGAATCTGCCTGCAGTGCAGAAGACCTGGGTTCAATCCTTGGGTCAGGAAGATCCCCTAGAGAAGGGAATAGTTACCCACTCCAGTATTCTTGCCTGGGGAATTCCATGGACAGAGGAGCCTGGTGAGCTACAGTCCACGGGGTTGCAAAGAGTCGGACAAGACTGAGTGACTAACACACACACACCCCTGATTTACAATGTGTTAATTTCAGCTGTACAGCCAAGTGATTCACTTATACATGTACCTACATTCTTTTTCATATTCTTTTTCTATTATGGTTTATCACAGGGTATTGGATATAGTTTCCTCTGCTATACAGTAGGATCTTGTTGTTTAAGAAAGATTTTTTTTTAAATCAGGTGAGAAAGAGTTGTCAAAACAAAAACCAAACTACCCTATCGGAGACCTGGAAGGCTCTGTGATTGGCAATCCAGGTTCCTGGGTGCCACGGTTTAGAGCCCTAGCCATCTTTCTTTGGTTTTCCCTAGGCATGCATTCCCTCTGATGGGAGGTGGTCCGCTGGGCTTGGCCAGGGCACTTCCTTCCCTGATTTCCTTTGAAAGCACAATTCATCTCAGCTTTAGGACTGGAGCTAGCTCGAATTCGGCAGGGCTTTAAAGTCCCCAGGGAATACAGTGACCGCCTCTGGGAGGGGCCATGAGCTTTGAATGAGAAAAGCTCCAAGAAGCTGGCCTGTAAGATCTCCTCTTCAATAACAGATGGAATTAGCAGCACCCCCTACCCCCGCCTCCACTGCACTTAGTGGAAGGTTTCTCCTCCCCTTCCTACTCCTACCTGCTCAGACAATCTTAATTGCCAAGTCATTGTTTGAAAACCCCATGGGGCCGGGAAGAAAGGGACAGCAACCTTAGAGGTAGCTCTGGGCTGAGGGGTCGGAGAAGCCTCAGAAATTGCCGCTGAGATAAATACTTAGCGCTCAGACTGTTCCCCAAGCAACAAAAGAAGGGGAATTTAAGAAGGGCGTGGCTGGTGGAAGCTTCCCCAAGGACTGCTGTGCCTCATCCCCATGGGACTTGGTGGGTTAGATGCAAGCCTTTTATCTGTTTTCTGACCATAAGTCCAAACCAGGCAAAACACCTTTTAACCTTTTCCTTCTTGGGACTATTGGGAGGATGGGGGGTCAAAGATGCAACCTGCTTCCCAGAGACGCAACATAACTGTGCAAATGATCAGACCTGTGTCTGTGAAGAACGCCTGAAGGGTATCAGGGGTCGTGCTTGGAGTCTCCAACAGGACAGGGCAGCCGCCCGCACCTAGCTCACCTGTCCTCACCAGAGCATCTTGGCTGGGGCTCAGACATCTCTCCAAACCCCCTGCTGCTCCCTGACCTGGCTAGGCTCCAGGGTGGAAGGGAAAGCCTCTGTCACAACCTGGGTTTTGTCCAGTCCACAACCTGGAGGTTCCTAGAGAAATAACAGAACTTACTGCAAAGAATAGTGGTTCAGGAAAGGAGACCCGGGTTCAAATCCAGACTGTCACCAACTAACAGTGGCCCTGGGCAACATAACTTCTCACCTTTGAACCTCATTCTCACCTTTTCTCATCTTAAAACCGGGATAAATAGCCTTGCCAGGCCACTCCCACCGCACAGGGCTACTCGGAAGATCAAACGAGATCTCGCACGTGGAAGGGCTTTGTAAACTAAACTGTGAGAACATGAAGGCTTTTAAATCCGAGGTGGTCAGGTCCGAGGCGATTACTGTGATGCACTGGCGAGGCAGGCGATGTGCTGAGCGTTGCCTTCGTGTAATCAGTGCTGGACTCAACTGCGTCCCCAACTCAAAGGCGGGTGCCCTGGAGCAAGGGTGCAAATCCAAGCCCGAGTCGGGGTGGGTGTATTGGGAGGATTTTCGGGACGAAATCTTCCTAACTTTCCTCCCTCGCTCACCGGCAGTCCCAGCAGGTTGGGCGGAAGCGCGCTGAGCCCGCGGCGCTGTCCAGGCGGGCGCGCGCACCGAACGCACCTAGGCGCCCCCTCGCCGAGGCTGGAGGTCCGGGCAAGGCTCGGGGTAGTCCTGGGGGCTCCTGCTAGCGCGCCCTGCACGTGGCGGGGGCCTGGGGTAGCCCAAGTGCCAATCCGCGCGCAACCTCGGGCCGCTCTCCCCCAGCCCCGCCTCCGCGCCCCCCTCCCCAGCTTCTCTTGGCCGCCTCGACCCTCCTACCGGCTGAGAGCTGCTGCCGAGCCACAGCCTAAAGCAAGCCCGAGCACTACCCTCCCCGGACCCCGCGCCGCAGGCCTCTGGGGCATGCTGGCATGGCAGGACGGCGGGGCCAAGGCGGCTCCCTCCCACCACAAGATCTCCTTCTCGGTTCTGGATATCTTGGACCCGCAGAAATTCACCCGCGCTGCGCTTCCAGCCGTGCGTCCGGCTCCCCGGGAAGCCAAGAAAAGTTTGGCAGAGACCGAAGCAAGGAAGGACGCCAGCCGGGACCCGGTTCCGCAGCGAGAGGCTCCTGGTAAGGAAGCGAGGCGGCCTCGGGCCCGGAAAGCCCCAGCTTAGATGCTGCGATGGGCGGGTGGGAGGGACGGCCCGGGATCGGGTGAGTAGACCTTGGCGGCGTCTGCCCCAAAGGGGAGAAGGCACACAGGAAGAGGGCTGAAAACAGCAGAGGAGCAGCGAACGTGTTAGGCGCTCGACCGCGTCCGACTCTGCGACCCCATGTCTGTAGCCCGCCAGGCTCCTCTGTCCACGGGATTCTCCAGGCAAGAACACTGGAGTGGGTTGCCATGCCCTTCCCCCAGGGGATCTTCCCGACCCAGGGATTGAACCTGGGTCTCCCCCAGTGCGGGCAGATTCTCTACGATCTGAGCCACCAGGGAAGCTGCAGGAAGAGGTACATAGGGGCACATCCCCCTACCCCCCGCCCCCCGCAGCATCCCAGGTTAGAGATTTGCCACTGAAGCCTATCCCTGCTCACCTGACAAGCGAGTAAGCACCTCAGCTCTGACTGACCGGCAGTGGAAACTAATAGTTCCCCAGCACCCAATTTAGCCAGGCTTATTCACTTATTGGGCATCTAATGCTCCCGCCATGTGCCAGGACCTGGGCTAGAGACTGGGATACAAGTCAGGGAAAACTTCAATACCTGCGAGGTCGACAGCGTCATTAAGGAGGTCGACACCATCATCCCTCCATTCTCTGGGTGAGGGAGCTGAGACTGATGAATCATGTGTCTGAAGTCTTAGCAGGCAGTGAGGTCCGGTGGAGCACAGGGGTCCCTTCTAGCCCTCCAGAGACAACAGCAAAGAATCCACTGCCCACCCGCTCAGTCTCCCTAGACCCAATCAATCGTTGACTGGACTGGGGTCAGGGTGGCTTGGGGTGATGGGAGACTGTTTTGTCCTTTCTCTCCAAACCCTTTTTGACTTAACTCCTAACTCTGGAGGACCCTCATGAGGTGTCCAGGAAAGTTTGTGTCTGAAATGAAAGACAAAGGGCAGCAGGACCAGAGCTGGGTGAAGCCTGGGAGGGACTCCAAAGTTCAGGGGCGTAGCGCAGGGAGAGAGGCTTGAAGTCTGGCAGTCTCCTCCCGCCCACCCCACGCCGCCCCCCACCGCTCCCCACCGCTCTCCATCCCCAAGTTTAGAGGTGATGGTCTGGGGCTCTGGGCGCCTCTGGCGGCCGCTCTTGGGCCTGGGCGGCCGGCCGGGTAATTGTTCCGATCGCCTCTCGCAGGGGCCGCTCTCCCCTTGCCCCACCTCTCTGATCGATATTCTATTACTGGAGCCTGCATATCTCCTGCCCGCAGCTTGCAGGTACCGACTTCAAACCCCCTTTCCCTGTCTGATCCTAATATTGTTCGATTAAAACTTACCTTTAATAGATGACATCTATCGATCCAGTCCCGCGCAAATCTGAAACTCTATTAACACGGCAGCAGAGAGAAGATGGGAAAGAGGGAATTTCACTTTAAAAGGGAGGAGAGGGGCGCCTAATAACTTCTTTTTCTAATTGCTAGAGGTTCCAGACCCAAACAGGCGTCTAGGGACGGGGGGGGGGGGGGGGGGGGGGGGGGAGAGCCTGAAACGCACTTGACATCTCGATGTCTTAATGTGTAATACAACGCTCTTATAAGGTTGTCCAATGAGCCCTTTATTTTTTCTTAATGCAGGGTGTCATCCATTGATTCCAAACACACTTCTTGGACACCTACTAGGTCGTAGATGAGTAAAGAGCGAAGAGGCACCGCAACCCTCACTCTCACCTCCCGGGACAGGCTGGGCACTCTGGATGGGGGGCCGTGGGGTGGTGGCAGGGAACGCAAACTCGGAGAGGGGCAGGGCAGGGCCCTGAGTTGGGGAGATTGCCGCCTACCCTGGGGAGGACGAGAAGCAGGGCCGGGGACCAGAACGGGCTGGGTGGTTCCCGTTTTCTGATCACCGTCCCGTTCTCCTCTAGATGCTGAGGGCCGCGGCGCCGGCTTGGCGTCCCCCCTAGAGGGGTCGGAGGCGGAGGAGGCGGAAGAGGAGGACGAGGACGTGGAGGATGCGGGGCGGCGGCGCGGGGAGCGGGCTGTGCACCTGCGGGCGGGCCTGACACTCTCCCCCGAGGCCCGGGCCGCGGCGTCGGCGGCGGGGGAGAGCGGCGCGGGCGGCCTCGCGGGCTCCCCTGGCTCCCCGCGGCCCAGGCGCCGGCGCGCGGAGCCCAGCAGCTCCAAGCCGCGGCGCGCGCGCACCGCCTTCACCTACGAGCAGCTGGTGGCTCTGGAGAACAAGTTCCGGGCCACGCGCTACCTGTCCGTGTGCGAGCGCCTGAACCTCGCGCTCTCGCTCAGCCTCACTGAGACGCAGGTCAAAATTTGGTTCCAGAACCGCAGGACCAAGTGGAAGAAGCAGAACCCCGGCGCCGAAGGTGCGGCGCAGGCGGGAGGTGGCGCGCCCCAGCCCGGGACTGCGGCGGCGAGCGGCGGCGCGGGGGGCAGCCCAGGTCCGCCGGGCCCGGGCGCGCATCCTTTCCAGACTTTCCCCTCCTACTCCGCGGCCAACGTCCTCTTCCCGGCCGCCGCTTCCTTCCCGCTGACGGCCGCCGGGGGCTCCTTCGCGCCCTTCCTCGGGCCCTCCTACCTGACCCCTTTCTACGCCCCGCATCTATGAACCCCCGAGCCCCTTGGGCCCCTCTTCGTCTGGACTCACGAGTGATTGGCGTGGACTTGTGGTCCCCACCCTACCGAGGGGCGCCGATGCATAGGGACCGCCCCCTCCTGGTGCGCGGGTGTCTGTGCGCCCCTTCCCTGCCGGCTGCCTGGAGGCGCCGCCAGAGGGCAGGGAGAGGCCGCCTGCCAGGTGCGCGCCTTCCCGGAATCCACACGGTCCACTAAGGGGAATCAAGGACCGGCCACGTTTCAGAGTATCCGGAGACGGAAGCCGTCCTTAAATCTCCCCGTTTCTGGACCTCCTCTTCCCGGTGGGTCAGGCTTCATTCAGTTCAAGGGCTCTTTCCGAGGGTCTGGGTGTTCGGAGGCGCGCGACTAGCCCAGCGCCGGTCCGGAGACAGCCAAGACCCGCCCTCCAGCGGCTCACGAGGATGGAATCTGCAAAGATTTTGGCTCCCTCAGAGCCCAGTCGTTTTTGTTTCCCTTTCCAGAGCCGATCGTTTCCCATTTCATCCTTGGTTACCGGCCCCAATGCAGCGATTTCTGCCGAACACTGCGAAAGCTGGAGAGAACTGGATCTGAGCCTTGAGATGGGCCGTTTCTTAAAGGCGTAGCGCTCTACGTTTTTCGATCTTTCATTTAAGATTAGGCCCCGAGAGCAACTCTTATTCCAGACTGTCGCTTCACGGGCTATTCCTGAGAAAATGGGTACCTAGCTTTTCGGAGAAGACCAGAAGTTTGGGCTGGTTAATTCAACTGCTTTACAGCTAGACTTGCCTACTAAGGTAGAGCGCAGTTCCCCGCTACTGCAAGTTTTGAGAATAGCTTTGACAAACCATGACTATGGCCCCAAAGGCATAAAAATAACACAGGGACCAGTGGCACAACTGAAATCTTGAGGTCTATACCTGAGACTGCCCATTATGATTTGCAGTGTTTGATATCGTAAAACTTCAGTCTTGGCCAATATGTCTGTCCCAGCAAGTCCGAAGCTCTCAATAGTGATCAAGGAGAGTTCTCTCCTCCAGCATACACGGCAGTTATGAACTGGACTAGTTTTTAAAGCACAGACTCAACATTTTTAGAGCTTCATCTAAGATTCTGACTTGAAAGATATTCTGTTCCACACAGACTGTCCGTGGTGGCATGGTGAACAAGCAAAAGGTTGTTAAGAGCAGTAAAAGAAATAATTATTGGGCATATCATGGAAGCAAAAGGCATATATGTGATGGATTCAACTGCAGGAGCTAAATATAGGGACATGCATTCTAACTGCTGCTTTTATTGTCTCTCTTAAGAATTAGTCCTGTAAAATTCTCTTGCTGGCTTTATCTGGAATATTCTTCAGTTTTTTATGTAATATAATTTGTAGCCCATATTTCCGAAAACCAGACCTCCCCAACTAGGTCATGTATCTTTCACTCTCATCTTTATTGGATTACTTGAGGCTGGGCAATATCTATATGGATACCATATTCCTTGCTATTTCTTGGTAGCCTTTGTCATTAATAAATTTAAGGATCAATGGCTTCTCATAAAATAAAACACATTATTTGGTTTTATGAACACATGAGATTACAACCTTGAAATATCTATTTCTGTTATTATCAAGAATGAGAAAATATACCCCCCTTCTTCCAAACTAAATTGAAGTTTTCACATTCATGTGAATCTCATCAGATTTGAGTGTATGTATTATTTAATTATAATTTATTAATTAGACTCTTTCCCTTCTATGCTAAAGAAGAAATGTGTCCCCAAACAATGCATTAAACTTTCTGAAAGACAAATGGTGCCAGATGAGATTAACAATGCAGTTACTGTAATAGATAATATTGTTTTATTCACTTTACTTGTGATAAACACTCCCTCAGTAACTATTAGTGGGTTTCTCAAAAGCAACATTCCATGTATCAGGAGCAGGCATGCAAAGAAGCCAGATCTGTAACAAAGAAACCAAATTTCTGTAAGACCTGGGAAACATTCCTTTCATCTCAGGTACCAGAAGACTACAGCTGAAGAGAGGGACTGCGGAGGGAGGGGGGAGGCTTGTCTGTTTGTGGACCAGCATGGAGTGCTGTATTTCCTGACCTTTCTTGTTTCTATGAATTTTAACAGAGTAATGCTTGAAGTGTGTGACTTTGGACATCTGCTGCTTTAAAAGGCCCAGTGAGTTTCCAACCAAATCCTTAAATTCAATCTATTGATGTGTTTGTCTAATAAATTTTGTTTGTAATAATTTCTTTCTAATTATTTCTTGTTGTTTATTAGCAAAGATTTTAAATAATTCTATAACTATCAGAGGTTGTATATCTTCACATCCTCACCTCTCACCATCTGGCATTCACCAGTAGAGAGTATTTCTCCCCTAAAATGACTTTTTCTAAGCCATCCTTTTCAGATTCTTGCTAGGTAAACACATAGTGCCTCCACTTGTAGGCAGTACACACAAACACATATTTAAGCCCATTTTCATAGTGATAGCAAAGTATCTTTATAGGATATTCATTAGTGGCTGCAAATTAAATTAATACCATATTTCTAGGACATTAGCTTCCTAGCCTACTTCACAAGTTCTGAATAACCCATAAAGACTCTGGGAGGCAACTTTGCAGATTTGGGCCATCCACTGGTCATAAATTTCAGATGTTAAAAATGAATATTTAAGAACGATCTTATTTACAAATCAGAAACAGACCCATAGACATAGAAAACAAATTTGGTTGCTAAAGGGGGAGGGATAAATTAGGAGCTTGAGATTAGCATATACAAAATACTATATATAAAAAACATAAACAAGGTCCTATTATATAGCACAAAGAACCATATTCAAAATCCTATAATAAACCATTATGGAAAAGAATATGAAAAAGCATATATCTCTCGATATAGCTGAATCACTTTGCTGTACACGAGAGTCTAACACAACATTATAAATCAGCTATACCATTTTAGGTTCCCATGTGAAGCCATGTAGCCAGTTCAGTTCAGTTCAGTCACTCAATCCTGTCAGACTCCTTGCGACCCCATGAACTGCAGCACGCCAGGCCTCCCTGTCCATCACCAACTCCTGGAGTTTACCCAAACTCATGTCCATTGAGTCAGTGATGCCATCTAACCATCTCATCCTCTGTCGTCCCCTTCTCCTCCTGCCTTCAATCTTTCCCAGCATCAGGGTCTTTTCCAATGAGTCAGCTCTTTGCACCAGGTGGCCAAAATATTGGAGTTTCAGCTTCAACATCAATCCTTCCAATGAACACCCAGGACTGATTTCCTTTAGGATGGACTGGCTGGATCTCCTTGCAGTCCAAGGGACTCTCAAGAGTCTTCTCTAACACCACAGTCAAAATCATCAATTCTTTGGTGCTCAACTTTCTTCATAGTCCAAATCTCACATCCATACATGACCACTGGAAAAACCATAGCCTTGACTAGACGGACCTTTGTTGACAAAGTAATGTCTCTGATTTTCAATATGCTGTCTAGGTTGGTCATAACTTTCCCTCCAAGGAGGAATTGTCTTTTAATTTCATGGCTGCAGTTACCATCTGCAGTGATTTTGGAACCCCCCAAAATAAAGTCAGCCACTGTTTCCCCATCTATTTGCCATGAAGTGATGGGACCAGATGCCATGATCTTAGTTTTTTGAATGTTGAGCTTTAAGTCAACTTTTTCACTCTCCTCTTTCACTTTCATCAAGAGGCTTTTTAGTTCCTCTTTGCTTTTTGCCCTAAGGGATGGTGTTATCTGCATATCTGAGGTTATTAAATTTTCTCCTGGAAATCTTGATTCCAGCTTGTGCTTCATCCAGTCCAGCATTTCAGTCCACGTAAAAAAATCCAACTTTGGAAGGTAGTTATTTGCTGGGATTCCTCTCGCTGTTGGTTTATAATGGGTAATACATTTGGAAAAGCAACTATGGTGTGTGTAGCCAGGTGCATCTTCTAAAACAGAACACCTTTGTCATTAGTACCTGGATCGAGACTAGAACACTGTGAACACCCCAGAGCCCCCTTGGGTCACCTTCTCATACCCCTCCCCAAAGGTGACCACTATACTACTTCTAATAGCATGGATTAGTTGTACCTGTTTTTTCCTTTTAAATATATGTAATGAACTATTTTGCATCTGACTTTGTTCAGTATTTTTTTTTCTTTGCTCAATATTATTTGTGAGTTCCATCCATGCTGTGTACAGCTGTAAATTATTTATTCCTATTTCTGTTGACATATTATGATACACACTTTCTACAATTCATCCTTTCTACTTTTTTTGGGGGGCCTCGCTGTGTGGCATATGGGATCTTAGATATGGGAGCAAGTATTGAACACATGTCCCCTGCATTGGGAATGTGGAGTCTTAACCACTGGACCATCAGCGAAGTCCCTAGCCATTTTACTGTTGATAAGTAATCAAATGTTTTTTGGGCCATTTTGATTAAGCAGACTTATACATACCTTTTGAGGCTTCCCTGGTGGCTCAATTGGTAAAGAATCTGCCTGCAGTGTGGGAGACCTGGGTTCAATCCCTGGGTAGGTAAGATTCCCTGGAGAAGGAAATGGCAACCCACTCCAGTATTCTTGCCTGGGACATCCCATGGACAGAGGAGCCTGGTGGGCTGCAGTCCATGGGGTCACAAAGAGCTGGACACAACTGACTAACACTTCTTCCTTTTTTTCATACCTTTTGGTAAATACATCTTGATATTTCCTTTGGGGATACAGCTAGGTGTGAGGTCTACCTTTAGTAAATACTGCCAATCAGTTTTCCAGTGGTTGTCACAATTCACATTCCCACCTGCAATGAATAAGAGTTCCAGGTGTTTCACATCCTTCCATCACTTAGGATCGACCAATCACCATTTTCGGTCCAGTGATTCCAGAAGGTATGTAGCAGTATCACGTTTGTGCTTCAGTGTTCATTTGTTGATGGGTAATGATACTGACTCTGTCTCCATATGCCTGTTGGGGATTTGGTATCGCTCTTGGTGACGTGTCTAATCAGCTCTTCTGCTGACTGGTGAGCCCTCCTATTTACTGGTAAAACAAACTGAGTCTTAGGGACTTCCCTAGCAGTCCTGTGGTTAGGACCTCACCTTCTAGTGCAGAGGGTTTGAGTTCAATATCTGATTGGGAGAGTTAAGATCCCACATGCATCATGGCCAAATAACCAAAACATAAAACAAAGGCAGTATTGTAACAATTTCAATAGAGACTTTTAAAATAGTGGTGGTTTAGAGTATACAGAGTATACTGTATAGAGCATACAGTCTTGTGACCCCACAGACTGTAGCCCACCAGGCTCCTCTGTCCATGGGATTTCCTAAGCAAGAACATTGGAGTGGGTTGCCATTTCCTACTCTAGGGGATCTTCGCAACCAAGGAGTCTAACCTGAGTCGTCTGCATTGCAGGCAGATTCTTTACCACTAGGCCACCAGGGAAGTCCTCTTTAAAAATGGTCCACATCAAAAATAAATAAATAAACAAACAAACCGAGGCTTAGAGAGGAGGTGACTTGCCTGAGATCACCCATATTGTCTTAGAAACTGTGACTCACTGAGGTTATGTGACTTGCCCAAGGTCACACAGCTAGTTAGAGAAAAGCAGAGACTGCATCACAGTTATTCAGTTATTAAGCAGGGCCTAATAAAGTGAAAAGGAGTGCGTCAAGGCTGTATATTGTCACCCTGCTTATTTAACTTATATGCAGAGTACATCATGAGAAATGCTGGGCTGGAGGAAGCACAAGCTGGAATCAAGATTGCCAGAAGAAATATCAATAACCTCAGATATGCAGATGACACCACCCTTATGGCAGAAAGTGAAGAGGAACTAAAAAGCCTGTTGATGAAAGTGAAAGAGGAGAGTGAAAAAGTTGGCTTAAAGCTCAACATTCAGAAAACAAAGATCATGGCATCTGGTCCCATCACTTCATGGGAAATAGATGGGGAAACAGTGGAAACAGTGTCAGACTTTATTTTGGGGGGCTCCAAAATCACTGCAGATGGTGACTGCAGCCATGAAATTAAAAGACGATGACCAACCTAGATAGCATATTGAAAAGCAGAGACATTACTTTGCCAACAAAGGTCTGTCTAGTCAAGGCTATGATTTTTCCAGTGGTCATGTATGGATGTGAGAGTTGGACTGTGAAGAAAGCTGAGCACCGAAAAATTGATGCTTTTGAACTGTGGTGTTGGAGAAGACTCTTGAGAGTCCCTTGGACTGCAAGGAGATCCAACTAGTCCATTCTAAAGGAGATCAGTCCTGGGTGTTCACTGGAAGGACTGATGCTGAGGCTGAAACTCCAATACTTTGGCCACCTCATGTGAAGAGTTGACTCATTGGAAAAAGACCCTGATGCTAGGAGGGATTGGGGGCAGGAGAAGGGGACGACAGAGGATGAGATGGCTGGATGGCATCACCGACTCGATGGACATGAGTTTGGGTGAACTCCGGGAGTTGGTGATGGACAGGGAGGCTTGGCGTGCTGCAGTTCATGGGGTTGCAAGAGTCGAACGACTGAGCGACTGAACTGAACTGAACTGAATAAAGTGAAGGTGATTTAAATTGTACACGGGGCCATCGAGTATATAAAATATTTGGTAAAAAAAATATTTTTAAATGATATGAGAGCTGTTTGGCGTTACTTTGTAGTTACAGGTCAAGAGTGCAGTCTTGACAGGGTATCTACCCATTGTTCCTCCCTCCTTCCCTCGACTCCTTCCTTCCTGCCGAACCATAAACTGAGCACCCATTCTGGGCCAATGACTGCTCCGGATGATGGGAATTTATTCAGGCAAAGAAGGTTCTCCGCCGAGGGACAGTTAGAGTCAGCGAATTCTCTTTCCTCCGACTACAGTGGTTTCTGGAGTCAAAAGAGGAAGGCCCTTTATTTCCTCTCTCTACCACTTACTAGACTTACTAGCTCTGCCATCTGGGGTTCGTTTCCCGTTTTTTTTTTTTTTTTTTTTTTGACCACACCCTGAGGCTTCTGGGATCTTAGTTCCCCAGTTCAGTTCAGTCACTCAGTCATGTCCCACTCTTTGAGACCCCGTGGACTGCAGCACACTAGGCCTCCCTGTCCATCACCAACTCCCGGAGTTTACTCAAACTCATGTCCGTTGAGTCGGTGACGCCATCCAACCATTTCATCTTCTGTCGTTCCCTTCTCTTCCCACCTTCAATCTTTCCCAGCATCAAGGTCTTTTCCAATGAGTCACTTCTTCCAATCAGGTGGTCACAGTATTGGAGTTTCAGCTTCAGCATCAATCCTTCCAATGAATATTCAGGACTGATTTCCTTTAGAATGGACTGGTTGGCTCTCCTTGCAGTCCAATGGACTCTCAAGAGTCTTTTCCAACACCACAGTTCAAAAGCATCAATTCTTCAGCCCTCAGCTTTTTTAGTCCAACTCTCACATCCATACATGACCACTGGAAAAACCATAGCTTTGACTAGATGGACCTTTGCTGGCAAAGTAATGTCTCTGCTTTTTAATATACTGTCTAGGTTGGTCATAATTTTCCTTACGAGGAGGAAGCATCTTTTAATTTCATGGCGGCAGTCACCATCTGCAGGGATTTTGGAGCCCAAAAAAGAAAGTCTTCCACTTTTTCCCCATCTATTTGCCATGAAGTGATGGGACCAGATGCCATGATCTTAGTTTTCTGAATGTTGAGCTTTAAGCCAACTTTTTCACTCTCCTCTTTCACTTTCATCAACAGGCTCTTGAGTACTTTTTCAGTTTCTGCCATACGGGTGGTGTCATCTGCATATCTGAGGTTATTGAGATTTCTCCTGGCAATCTTGATTCTAGCTTGTGCTTCATCCAGTCCAGCATTTCTCATGATGTACTCTGCATATAAGCTAAATAAGCAGGGTGACAATATACAGCCTTGACGTACTCCTTTCCCAATTTGGAACCAGTCTGTTGTTTCATGTCCAGTTCTAACTGTTGCTTCCTGACCTGCATACAGATTTCTCAGGAGGCAGGTCAGGTGGTCTGGTATTCCCATCTCTTTCAGAATTTTCCAGTTTGTTGCGATCCATACAGTCAAAGGCTTTGACATAGTAAATAAAGCATAAGTAGATGTTTTCTGGAACTCTCTTGCTTTTTTGATGACCCAATGGATGCTGACAATTTGATCTCTGGTTCCTCTGCCTTTTCTAAATCCAGCTTGAACATCTGGAAGTTCATGGTTCAGGTACTGTTGAAGCTTGGCTCAGAGAATTTTGAGCATCACTTTGCTAGTGTGTGATATAAGTGCAGTTGTGCGGTAGTTTGAACATTCTTTGACCTTACCTTTCTTTGGGGCAATGAGAGGGAGTTTCAGGAGGGAGGGGACATACATATACCTATGGGTTATTCATGTTGATATTTGGCAGGAAGCAACACATTTCTGTAAAGCAATTATCTTTCAATTAAAAATAATTTTAAAAAAAGAGTGAGACACGACTTAGTGACTAAACAACAAGAAGTAACTGATGATATTGAGCATCTTTTCAAGTGCACACTGCCATTTGTGTATCTTCGTTGGAGAAATGTCCATTCAAATCCTTTGTTCTTTTTTCTTTTTCTGAAAAGAATGTTTATTACTTATTTACTTGGCTGCATTGGGTCTTAGTTGTTGCAGGCGGGATCTTTAGCTGTGGCATGTGGGATCTAGGTCCCTGATTACGGATTGAACCTGGGCCCTCTGCACTGGGAGCTTGGAGTCTTAGCTGCTGGACCACCTGGGAAGTCCCTCACTTGTTCTTTTTAATACTTTTATTTATTTATGGCTGTGCTGGCTCTTCATTGCTGCTTTCAGGCTTTTTTCTAGTTGAGGTGAGCAGGGGCTACCCTCTATCATTACCCGTGGTGCTGGCGCTTCTCATTGAGGTGGCTTCTCTCATGGTGGAGCACGGGCTCTTGGGTGTGTGGGCTTCAGTAGCTGCAGCGAGAAGACTCAGTTGTTGTGGTTCCCGGGCTCTAGAGCACAGGCTCAATAGTTGTGGCACACAGACTTCGTTGCTCTGTGGCATATGGAATCTTCCCCGACCAGGGTTCGAACCTGTGTCTCCCGCCTTGGCAGACGACTCTTCACGACTGAGTCTCCAGGGAAGTCCCCAGTTTGTTCTTTTTAATTAAGATATTTATCCTTTTGTTGTTGAGTTTCAAGAATTCTTTATGTATTTAAAACACTTTTATCCTTCTCCCTTTATTTACATAGTACATTATAATAAATACATGGTCCAAAGAATAAATACATGGTCCTTTCCTCTGCAAGAACACATACTGGGTACCAGCTGTGTGTCAGGAACTACCCTAAACTCTGGGAATGCAACAGGAAGGCTCTAGCTGGCCGAGGGAGAGAGGAACAGGTGAGTGAAAGTCACAGACAGGTATGCATTGGTGCAATAGAGTGTAAAAAGGCCATGACCTTCTTGTCAGCAATTTCTGCACAAAGAAACAGTCTTAGCATTGACGTCATTGGGGATTCAGGCTGGAAATGTCACTAATTTCACCTTTGCCATGCTTGTGCTGTACAGATGTGGTTTGTGTTTTTGAAAGGTCTTCCCAGGCATTTGTAGCTTCTAGAACTCAGCAAAACATGACTAACAGAAGTTAATGATATTACTGAGATAAGTTCAAAGGACCACAGTTATTTGTTTTCCTGAGATGAATCATAACTACTTTTCCCCTATATGACGTTGTTAGGTTCCATCATGGTTTTCTAAAATAAGTTGAAGTAAAATGACCTTCGGTAGTTTAGAGAAATCCATGCTTTCCTGATAGCAAGATTCTATCTGTTGATGGAATATATACCCATGTAATTTGATCTGCAAGCTGACTTCCAATTTTTCTTTCAACTCTACAGGGCAAAAATACTATGTTTGAACATATATGCCCTTCATGGTAGGACAGGTATAAGATGTTTTTTTCTCTCTGTTTCTCGTTAGAAGCTTAAATATTTAGCAACCACACCTGCAGAAGCATCTGGGTACTTACAGTGAAGTGAAAGTCACTCAGTCGTGTCTGACTCTTTGCAACCCCATGGACTATACAGTCCATGGAATTCTCCAGGCCAGAATACTGGTCTGGGTAGCCTTTCCCTTCTCCAGGAATCCTCCCAACTCAGGGATCAAACCCAGGTCTCCCGCACTGCGGGCGGATTCTTTCCATGGAATTCTCCAGGCCAGAATACTGGAGTGGGTAGCCTTTCCCTTCTCCAGGAATCCTCCCAACCCAGGGATCAAACCCAGGTCTCCCGCACTGCGGGCGGATTCTTTAGCAGCTGAGCCACAAGGGAAGCCCAAGAATACTGGAGTGGGTAGCCTAGCCCTTCTTCAGCAGATCTTCCTGACCTAGGAATCGAACCGGGGTCTCCTGCATTGCAGGCGGATTCCCCAACTGAGCTATGAGGGAAGCCCTGGGCACTTGAGGGGGGTACTTAAGTCCAAGGCTGTGTCAGAGTTTACGTAATTCCTCTTTGCTCTCCCTATATCAGGGATGGCAGTGGTGTAACACATCAGATCTTGCCCTCCAGTGCTACATTTCTAGTACAATAGTCTTTCTGATCTTTTGATCTCATATTTTTTCAGAATAAAATTTACTGAGCCTGTATGTCCAATATACATATTTAACTGGTATATGCATTCTGCCCTGGTAACAGATTATTTCCTTTGCAAAATAAAAGGATTTAACAGGATGAGATGAGACTTCCCTGGTGATCCAGTGGCTAAGACTATGCGCTCTCAGCTTGGAGGTCCGGGGTTCAATCCCTGGTCAGGGAATAAGATCCCACCTGCTGCACTGAGCGTTTATATGCTGCAAGTAAAGATCCTGTGTGCTGCAACTAAGGCCTGGAGCAGCCAAATACTAAACAAATAAATATTTTTTAAAAAAAAAGGATCAAATAAAGATTCTGAGCGTCACAGCTAAAAATATCCCCCGTGCCGAAATGAAGCTAGAAGATCCTGTGTGTGCCACAAATAAGGCCTGGATCAGCCAAATAAATAAATAAATATATTTTTAAATAAAAAATAAAAGGATAAGGTAATGAATATTTGAAAGGATGAGATAATAGAATTAGATAGCATTTATAACATTTTATTCCTGAATATGTGTATTTCATCTTACACCTTCTTTCCACTTTTTGGAAATTAGTATCCTGGCAGACATGGTGAGTCCTGACATACTGCTTTTCTGCCTGAGTGCCCAGATCCCTTAGTGAACAGGTGAAAGTGAAAAGTGGAAGTGTTAGTTGCTCAGTCGTGTCCGACTTTGTGACCCCATACTGTAGCCCGCCAGGCTTCTCTGTCCATGGAATTCTTCAGGCAAGAATATTGGAGTGGGTAGCCATTCCCATATTACTTAGTACCTACTACATTTTGTGCTGTCTCATTATCTACTTGGGGCCTTCTTGGGGACTCAGTGGTAATGAATCTGCCAGCAACGCAAAAGCTGAGCAGATGTGGATTTGATGCCTGGGTCGGGAAGATCCCCTGGAGAAGGGAACGGCAACCCACTCCAGTATTCTTGCCTGGAGAATCCCACGGACAGAGGAACCTGGCAGGCTATATAGTCCATGGGGTTGCAAAGAGTAGGACATGACTGAACCACTTAGCACACACACATTATCTACCTGTTTCATGTGGGAGAGCACTTCCCCCACCCCATTTTCTGCCCCTTTCCATGGCAATTCCTCCTTGTATTTTGTGGATCTTATATTTCTTACATTGGAATATGTTGGTATTCCACCAATTGCTATATGCAGTTACAGTAGCTGGTTCCCAGAGGAAAAGAGCCAGATACAGCTTTGTATCAAAAAGTGAAAGTGAAGTTGCTCAGTTGTGTCCGACTGTTAGCAACCCCATGGACTGCAGCCTTCCAGGCTCCTCCATCCATGGGATTTTCCAGGCAAGAGTACTGGAGTGGGTTGCCATTGCCTTCTCCAGGACGAAACAGAAGCTATTTTGACCTAAGCCATTTTGTCATATAAGCCTGGCCACAATGCTTGTGCTTTAACAGGTCTTAGAAATTAAAGCTTAGTAATTAACTGTTTGTTCCTTGGAAGAAAAACTATGACCAACCTTGATACATATTAAAAAGCAGACACATTACTTTGCCTACAAAGGTCAAAGCTATGGTTTGCCTATATAGTCAAACTATGGTTTTTCCAGTAGTCATGTGTGGATTTGAGAGTCGGCCATAAAGAAGTTTGAGTGCTGAATAATTGATGCCTTTGAACTGTGGTGTTGGAGAAGACTCTTGTAAGTCCCTTGGACAGCAAGGAGGTCAAACCAGTCAATCCTAAAGGAAATCAGTCCTGAATATTCCTTCGAGAGACTGATGCTGAAGCTAAAGCTCCAATAGTTTGGCCACCTGATGGGAAGAGCTGGCTCATTGGAAAAGACCCTGATGCTGGGAAAGATCGAAGGCAGGAGGAGAAGGGAACAACAGAAGATGAGATGGTTGGATGGCATCACTGACTCAATGGACATGAATTTGAGCAAACTCTGGGAGATTGGTGAAGGACAGGGAAGCCTGGAGTGCTGCAGTCCATGGGGTCACAAAGAGTCGGACTCGACTGAGCAACTGAACAACAAGACTCCAGACTGGCTGGAATCTAGGCAATGGTGACGTTGACCTTTTCTGACCTTTATGAGTGTAGTTTGCACTCTGCTGGCCTTTGTTCCAATTCTATGCTGAATTCTCCTCTACTCCAGCCCCTTCGTGAATATGCATACACTACCCAAGTCCCTTCATGAATATGCTTGTTACCCCTAGCTTAAAACTTTCCCAGTTTTGCTGCTGGGGAGACACTGCTTTGGGAAAGGTTCCCCTTGTTCCTCTTTGCTGCAAGTAGTAAGTCCTTTCTTCCAACCTTCAGCTTCAGTAGGTCTTTTGCATGACACCCACCAAGAGGGGACCCAGTTTTCTGGTAGAACTGCTGTTACATGATTAAACTATGTTTTCACTTTTTAAAAAAAAATTTGGCTGCACTGAGTTTTCTTTGCAGCATACGGGCTTCTCTAGTTGCGGTGGGAGGGCTTGGTTGCTCTGTGGTATGCGGGATCTTACTTCCCTAACCAGGATCAAACCTGAGTGCCCTGCATTGCAAGTCAGATTTTTAAAAAATGTAATGAAGTTAATTAAATTTACTTATTTAGCGCACAGGCTTCAGTAGTTGCAGCATATGGGTTTTAGAGCTCGGGCTCAGTAGTTTCCGGACACCAAGTTAGTTGCCCTGAGGCCTGTGGAATCTTTCCAGATCAGGGATTGAACCCTTGTCCTCTACCTTGGCAGGAGGACTCTCATCCACTGTACCAGCAAGGAAGTAGCAAAGCTAATTCTTAACCACTAGACCACCAGGGAATTCCCTGTTTCCACTTTTGAATTAGTCTAATTTTGTTTTACTCTTTCATGTTTGGAGAGTGCTGTTTTTCAACTTTTTTCAGAAGTCTGTATAACAAACTTGACAGAATTTAAAATAATATGAAGGAAAATCTCATCTTACTAAAAAAGCTGTTGGTGATTTTGCATAGTCACAGAAGTCATTTTTCTTCTCAGGAGTTACATGGATACAATCAGTAAAAATCAACAATTTCTAAAAATGATCATGTGCTTGGATGTCACAGCAATGAAAAATTGCTCCGAGTTTTCTTAGTACTCTTAATTTCTGCACCATCTCATTGCAGAGACCGGCACCAGTCCAAGGCATGGACTGAGTGGCCTGCTTCACTCTCCTCTGAGCCCTGGAATTTGAAATCTCAGCCTTGAAACTGGAAATGTAGGCCACTCCTTTGACCCCTTCCTAGGACTTCATCCTACAGATATATTTTCACAAAATGTCAGAAACTAGGTTATCTATTGTGACGTTGTAATAGCAAAAGATTGGAATAATCCCCGTGTCCAGCAATATAGGGCCATTAACGCAGCTATAAACAAAAGAATGAGGGCTGCCTCTCCATATTGACACAGATAGAGCTCCAGGGCATGTGAAGAGGCAAGGTACAAAGAGCACATGTAATCTGCTGTCTCAGGTGTTATGAAGTAGTGGAAATAATGACATGTATTTATATTTCCGTCTATTGCAAGAAGAACCACTGGAGGGATAAACACAATGTTAATGTGAAGGGCTGCCCTAGGTGGTGACAAGGGCTAGATGGGCTTGGGCCAGACCAAGACCTCTCAGTGTGTACTGTTTAATTTGCTTTGATTTGTAAATGAAGTAAATGTATTAACTATTCACAAAACAAAAATAAGCTGCTTCAGGGAGAAAATGTCAGAGAGGCAAGTAGTTCTATAAATACTTCATGTAATTTGAAAGTTTCCAAATTTCCTCCTTTGACTAGACGGACCTTTGTTAGCAGGGTAATGTCTCTGCTTTTTAATATGCTGTCTTGGTTGGTCAAAGCTTTTCTTTCAAGGAGCAAGCATGTTTTAATTTCATGGCTGCAGTCACCATCTGCAGTGATTTTGGAGCCTCCTCGAAATAAAGTCTGTCACTGTTTCCATTGTTTCCCCATCTATTTGGTATGAAGTGAAGGGATGAGAAGCCACGATCTTAGTTTTCGGAATATGGTTTTTCCTGTAGTCGGTACGGATGTGAGAGTGGGACTATAAAGAAAGCTGAGCATCTAAGAATTGATGCTTTTGAACTGTGGTGTTGGAGAAGACTCTTGAGAGTCCCTTGGACTGCAGGGAGATCCAACCAGTCTATCAAAAATGAAATCAGTCCTGAATATTCATTGGAAGGACTGATACTGAAACTCCAATACTTTGGCCACCTGATGCCAAGAACTGAGTCATTGGAAAAGGCCCTGATACTGGGAAAGATTGAAGGCAGGAGGAGAAGGGGACAACAGAGGATGAGATGGGTGACTGGCATCACCGACTCAATGGACATGAGTTTGAGTAAACTCTGGGAGTTGGTGATGGACAGGGAGGCCTAGCGTGCTGCAGTCTATGGGGTCGCAGAGTGGGACATGATTGAGCAACTGAACTGAACTGAACTGAAAGTTCCTTCTATTATCAATCTTTGGATTTTTTTTTTGGCAGTGCTGTGAGGCATGCAGGATCCTAGTTCCCTGACCAGGAATCAAAACTGTGTCCCCTGAAATGGAAAAGCAGACTCCTAACCCCTGGACCACCAGGGAATTCCCTCAGTCTTTGGAAATTAAGGGGAGAATCTGACCAGTGGAAAGCTGGGCTACCTACTTCCCTGGATTTATCTCAAGCTTCCTTTAGAAAATGAACACACATGGGAAGGTATTACCAAGGCTTGTTTATTTACTAGAAGAAGGCCAGTTCAGAGTGAGGTTCATAACTTATAATCACAGTCCAATGGGACTTCACAGACCCCAAGGGGAGGCATAGGGCCAGACTGGGAACAGGTAATTGTAAAAAAGTTTTTTTTACTAAAAGTTAAAATAAAATTTACTTTGGATCCCAGGAGTAAAATATTCTTGCATTTTCAACCAATACTTTTCTAGCCTTCTAAGTGTAATAAACAATTTACTTAGATTTCAGTAGGAATCTGTAGAAGAGGGAAGATTCAAGGCCAGACGATGATCACATTGACTTGGAAAATAACCTTTACTGATCACTGCAAATAAAAACAACAATGCCACCAGGCATTGAGCTGCGGGGTGACTTAGAGGTGACTGGGTGTTTTAGAGCATCACATCTTTTGGTGATCCTCTGGGTAACCCATGTTAACAAGATAGGTAAGTGGGCCTGCAGGGTCTCAGGTTATCCAGGTAAGATCAGTGGAGTCAGGACTGACTTCTGGGTGTTTTGATTTCAAAGCCTGCATCTTAGCCACCATGGTGACCTGGATGCTGGATGCTCTAACACATTTACTAGACCACTGACCACAGTCAGATTCACATCCCTGAAGTCGGGGGTTGCAATTTATTCAATCCCTTGATTCTCTCAGAGCTTTGCACAGCTTTTTTTTTTTTTTTTGTATTGTTGTTTAGTCATATAGTCGCTAAATTGTATTCGACTCTTTTGCAACCCCATGAACTGTAGCCCACCAGGCTCCTCTGTTCATGGGATTTCCCAGGCCTGAATACTGGAGTGGGTTGCCTTGTCCTCCTCCAGGGGATTTTCCCCGACCCAGGGACTGAACCTGAATCTCCTGCATTGAGCCACCTGGGAAGCCCCTTTTTGTGAATTAGAAGGCACTATATAAATAGTTCAAGCTGAATTATTCATAATAATGGGGAGACCAAGTAGTGGAGATCTCTTGGTGCTTTAATCTGTATTTAAATTAATACAGATGGGACTTCCCTGGTGGCCCAGCAGTTAAGAATCTGCCTCACAATGCAAGGAACGTGGGTTCAATCCCTGGTAGGGGAACTAAGGTCGCGCATGCCTTGGGGTAACTAAGCCTGCAAGATGCAACCACTGAACCCATGTGCCTCAACTAGAGAACGTGAATGCCACAAGGGAAAGCCCCACACGACACGGTGAAGATCCAGCACGCCGCAACTGAGCTCCTCAGAGCCAAACAAATAAATATTGAAAAAGAGACCAATACAGATATCAGAACACGAGAGTAGTTTGTTCAGTCAGGGAAGTAAGTCAGACTTCAGGTGGCAGGGTAGAGTATAATTTCTCATCCCTAATTTAAAGACTTAATTCATCTTTATCACTAAAATCCTTTTGGAGGAAAATCCAAGTCAAAAGGAAAGAGAAGGACCACATACCACTATTAGGAATGTAACAACCACCAAAAGAGAGTGCGCTGGTGACTCAAACACCAGACTGGCATTGCTGTCTGTGACTTGACTTTCCAATATGTGAACAGCTCTTGGCAGAATACAGAGCAAAACCATGTTTTCAACAAAGATGAAATGATTTTATAGTATATTTTAATATGTTTATTTAATAACATTTAACTTTGACATTTAAAAAGTCTTAAAAATCACATCTAACTTATCAATGTTAGCAGAAAAGTATGAATTATTTTCGACGAATGTATCAGGTTTTCTGGGAGCGATGGGGGTTGTCATTGTTCTTGTTCTCTATAGTCCAACTAACAAGAGTTAAAATTAAAGTTCTCCAAAGAAAAGTAATAACTGTTATCAAGGCTCACACTCAGTTAGCCTTCATGGAATCAATAATAAAAAAAAAATCATTGCAAAATACACTGAACCTCTTAGTATCAGAATAGATAAGGATGTAAATATTTAACTAGCACTTGAGGTTTCTATTATTTTTTAATTAATGAGCAGTGTATTTTCCAAATAAATGCTGCTACTAATTCACTACTTATTTTTGTAGTTACTTGTTTCATTACTGATTTTTGTAACTTTTTGGTTCTTGGTTAAAAGTCTTACTTCTGACGAAGTGTCTGAAATACAACACATGACGAGGTGAACACCTAGGTTTCTTGGCTGTCCTATCACCTGCCACCTATGTTGTAACTGGCTTCGGCCCTTTACCTTGGAATCTTGGATTTCTCTGTCCTTTAAAGTGCTAGATTGGATCTTTAAGGCTTTTCAGCTCTAAAATCTAGTATGTACTTATATCTCTAATTCATATATTCAAAATAAAATATTTACTATGTTTCAGTATTGAGACTTGGCTGATTTTTCAGCTCCATGAGTTGAGTCTCTTATAAAATAGTTGCTACTGAACAGGTGTGAATAGCCATCACTTGGCCTGGTTCACCTCCATCCCTCTTCTGGTATTTTCTGTTCTCGTTCCTGATTCAGGCTTAGAGGCACACAGTGTTCTTTATCCGTGGTCACTGACCCCAGAGTCCCTCTCACAGCCTCCTCTCTGGACCCAGCTCTGTTCCAGATCTTGTGCTTCACTTGACTTAAGATGTAGTCTATCACCTTTTCTCCAGCACATAACTTTATAAACTTACCAGGCCCCAGTGACAATCCTTCAGCACTTGGCAAGGTGTTAATGGATCATAATTTTCTTTTTTTTGTACAGATCATGTTTTAACGGCACATTTAAAGTACGATTTTGTTGTCATTTGTTTAACTTGGAATTCTTTTTTTTTTTTTTTTTTTTTGTACAACAATGGTTTGAAGTATTCTTCTTTCAACCCAAGCTACTTTGAGGTTTTACTGTTCTAGGAGTGGGGAGGGCTTTGGGCCAGCTAGCTGTTTAGAATCTCAGGATCATAGTCCAATATCTTATTCTGCTTCTAATTCCTGCCCAGGGGAATAAAGATAAGTTGGAACAAGTGTAGAATACTATTCCTCTTAAAAGCAATATAGAGATGGGTACTGGAAGGCTCTAAAGGTCCTGCAAGACAAGCTCTACCTTTAAGAATATATAGTCTGGGGACTTCCTTGGTGATGCAGTGGTTAGGACTCTGTGCTTCCATGGTGGGGGGCACAGCTTCTATCCCTGGTTGGGGAACTAAGATCCCAGGTACCGTGTGGCATGGCCAATATATATATATATATATAGTCTGGTTGGGAAGATATGACATACACAGAGCTAGAGATATACAGTAGTCAAGCAATGAGTGTAGGCAGTTCTACGACTGATGGACAGAGTGCTGAGGGTAAGGGGGACTCTTCTGACTGGGGAGTCAGGAAAGGTATCATATGGAGAAGGATAGAAGCTGTCGTTGGAGTTTTCAGGTGAAATTCAGCTAAGGGGGAGAGAAATGAAGCGACCCTAGTAGGGATATTCTTTTAGCAGAACCAATATTTTAACCGTACTATTTCTGAGTCTCTACCTATTGTCCCCAGTTCAGATATATATATATATATTTTTTACTTGGAGTATAGCTGGTTAAAAATGTAATAGTTTCAGGTGCACAGCAGAGGGAGTCAGCCATTAATCTACATGTATCCATTCTCTCCCAAACTCCCCTCCCATCCAGGCTGCCTTGTAACATTGACCAGAGTTGCCTGTGCTATACAGTAGGTCTTTGTTGGTTATCCATTTTAAATACAGCAGTGCGTACATGTCCATCTCAAAATCCCTAACTATTCCTTCCCCTTCCCCTTCCAGCTCAGATTTAAGTTCAGAACATTTACCAGCTGTATCCTTCTTTAACCCTCCTTACTGTTCTGCTTATGTTGCCTCTAACAGACCCCTGCCATCTGGCTGTAAGGAGGTTTACTGTCCTCCAGATATAAATGCCTGCCCCTGCTTAGTGCAGAAGCAGCAGGAGGCATGAGGTAAGCATATTGCCAAGTCTTCTGCTGGAAGGTATCTTTTAGGATGAACATAATCGGGGGAAAATTTTTCTCTTGCTGGGTAAACCTCACCAAATGTTTCCTGAGTCTCATTATGAGACTTTCTCCTTGACTGTCAGCGTGGATTTTCCTCTTCAATCATTTCAAGTCCACATACATGTAGGCTATCCTAATAAACAACAACAACAAACTGGGCAATAGAGGAAGTAACGGAAAGCAGGAGGCAGGCATAATCCATCAGCTACTTCTCTGGTCACAGAATCACTCGGAGTTGCTTGTATAAGAAAACGAAGACTTCTTTCCTTTTTTTGTGTAGTTGCAGCTTTTTCAGATGGCCAGAGTTGCAAGACTTCAGCTCTTGAAGGAGCATTTCCTGAACTTCTCCCTTCTGATTGAGAGGCCCACCTGCTCTTGCCTGATGGGAAAACCTTTGCAGGGTCAGGCACGCAGGCACTCAAGGGACATTTGTTGAGTGAACTAAAGAAATGAATGTAGGTGTTGGATAATGTGATCGGATCAGTCTTATTTTTTTGCTTGCACTGGGTCTTTTTGCTGAGTGGGTTTTTCTCTAGCTGTGGTCAGCAGGGGCTGCTCTCCAGTTGCAGAACACGGGCTTCTCATTGTGGAGGCTTCTCTTGTTGCTAAGCAAGGCCTTCAGGCACTGGGGTTTCAGTAGTTACAGTATATGGGCTCCTTAGTTGTGGCTCACGGGCTCCAGGGTACAGGCTCAACAGTTGTGGCCCATGCGGCTTTGTCCCTCTGCAGCTGGTGGGCTCTTCTGGGACCAGGAATCAAACCCACGTCCCCTGCATTGGCAGGCCGATTCTTAAGCACTGGACCTCCAGGGAAGTTGTGTGTGTGTGTGTGTGTGAAGTCCTGGGGTCACTCTTTATATCGTTCAGTTTTATGGTTCCCATTTAGTCGATTACTTGAGTCTATGAGTAGTTTTAGAGGCTCAAAAATCTTTCCAATGTATGCTCTGTCCTTACACGCTATATGCTGACTATAAATAAAGTGTATACAAACAGAGCAGCTCTGTTTCTTGTTTGAAAACAAGCTGCTTTCAAATCTAGGTCTCCCAGGGCATATTAAGCTAAAAAAACAAGTGCTAGTTATTTTTCAACTAGCTAGAAAAACCATAAAATATTTCATGCTGTCTGTTCCTGTTTCGTTTTTCTGATAAGAGAGAAGAGATAAGACCCAGACATTCTCAGCAGTTTCTAGCCTATGAAAAGGTTTTAGTTCAAAGGGACCTTAACTGTAAGTCCAAAAGGCATTGCAACACATTTTTGATGTTACTCAGATCTTGGGTGTCGTACCCCCTTCATGAACTGAGCAACACCTGTTCCTACTTGCCAATGTTGAATTGGGGATTCCTGCTCTGTAAGTGTTCCCAGAGCTGGGCCTGGCATGACATACCTGCCCAGATTTATGAGGGAGGACCACAGAGAACAGTTCCTCTCTGAATGACCTAACTTCCAAGAGATTGATCACATTTTCAGTGTTAAGAAGTCACATCAAAAATAAATAAATAAACAAATAAAAGGCAGAGTCCTACTCTCAATGCACTCTAGGGAGGGCACAGCCGTAACAAGGACAGATGGAACCACGAGGACTGAATCCCTTTTTGGTGTCTAGCTCTGGATATCAGCAGACACAGGCTCTGCTGTTTACAGCTTGGCCTCTGTGCCCACACATTTTCCAGCCTTTACCAGATAGCTTTGACTTTTCTTTCTACTCGGCTAAGGTTTAATCTTAGCTAGCTGTCTGTGTTGAATGACTTCCAATTGTCCTCTTGCCCATGTAATCTCCACCCTTCCCCACCCAGCCTGCCTGCCAGGAGGCTGCGCTGCAAGGACTGTCTTCACCCGGCTCCCTAGGTCTCTGGCTTCCTAATGGGCTCAGTCCATGGAAAGCCCTGGAAGGAGATGGGAGGTCAGGATCCTCCTTACCCCAGCTCCCTTCCTAGGAGGTCATTGAAGACCTCTGCCCAGGCAGGTGGTCTTCCCTTTCTTTTAGTCTATGGATCCTGGAAACAGTCCCTTTAGGCCTAAGGTTGACCATGGCCCTTCCTGGTACACTAGCCCCAGGTTACTCCTCTGCCCCTTGTGGTATATGCGTTTACACTTAAAAAGATTCCTTTAACAAATACACCTCAATTTTCCATTTTGGAGCGTGCCACTCGTTTCCAGATGGGACCCTGCCTGATTAGGGCAGTCTAAGGGAACCTAGGCTGAGGTGCAGTCCGATTTCTGGGGGCTCTCTGCAACCGCCCTCAGAGAGAGGTGGCTGGCACGTGGAAGAGGTCTGCCCAAGTGTGGGATAACCCTGGGTAAGCTGCTTTTTCACTCCCAGCTCTGTTTCCCAATATGTAACAAAAATGGTGTAGACTATACCATGGCATGGCCTCTTCCGGTTCTAACATGAGGTGGCCTGCGTGCTCATATCCGACTTTTTGGGACCCCGTGGACTATAGCCCACCACCCTCCTCTGTCCGTGGGATTTCCCAGGCAAGAATACTGGAGTGGGTTGCCATTTTCTTCTCTAGGGATCTTCCCCATCCGGGGATGGAACCTGCATCTCTCGCATCTCCCGCATTGGCAGGCATATTCTTTTACCCCCGAGCGTATTACCCTGTGGAGAAAGCAATGGCACCCCACTCCAGTACTCTTGCCTGGAAAATCCCATGGACGGAGGCGCCTGGGAAGCTGCAGTCCACGGGGTCGCTAAGAGTCGTACACGACTGAGCGACTTCACTTTCACTTTTCATTTTCATGCTTTGGAGAAGGAAATGGCAACCCAATTCAGTGTTCTTGCCTGGAGAATCCCAGGGACAGGGGAGCCTGGTGGGCTGCCGTCCCTTGGGTCGCACAGAGTCGGACACAACTGAAGCGACTTAGCAGCAGCAGCAGCAGCAGCAGCAGCAGCAGCAGCAGCAGCAGCAGCAGCAGCAGCAGCAGCTATTGGCCTGTGCATTCCCACTTCTGGCTTTTCTAACGGATTGTGCAGGGCGTCGCATACAAATTTACAGAGCGTTTTGCCCTAATTTCAATATCTACCAGCAGCCACGATGAGGGGGCAGTGGGCTTTCCGCTGCAGTGGAGACTTAAGCGCTGCAGCACACCAGAGTTCAAGGGCACGGCGGCCGCAACTCCTGTCCCGGGCCAGTACAGGCGGGCGGCCTCCACACACGGAAGGCTCCGCGAGGCAAAGGCCTGGAAGCGCAAGCCCGGGAAGAACGCAGGTCTGGAGGTCCAGTCCCGCGTTTCACCCCTTCAGATCTTGTTTTCTCTCCAGCAAAGGGAGGGCGGTGAGGGCAATCGATGAAAACGCACGGATCCAGGCAGGCGCCTGAACTCAGGTAGCGACCACGCCCGCTGCCCGGAATTGCGGGGCGCGGAAGGAGCAGGAGAACGGCTGGAACCCGCGCCCCGTCCGAGTACGGGATGCGCCGCGCCGGGGCTGGGGGCGGGCCCACGGCGATTGGTGGCCAGTCCTTCGCCGCCGGCCAATGGGCGGCAAGGGCGTCCGCGGGGGGCGGGGCAGCAGGCGCATCTTAAGCTCTGTGACGCGTCGCCGTCGCCGCAGCTGATCCTTGGACGCCGCGTGTCCCCGTGCTGGCCTTGGAGGTGCCGCCAGGTATCCGTGCGGGGGGCCGCGGGGCCCGGGCCGGAGCTTGGGAAGGGGTCGGGCGCCCGGGGCCGGGCCGGGGCGGGGCGAGGCGGGCGTGAGCGGCTCGGGTCCCAGGTTGCGGGGAGCGCGCGGAGGGGGCGCGCTGGGCCTCCACCCGGAGGGCAGGCTCCGCCTGCGCAGAGGCTTTGCGCAGCGGGCCCCGGACTCCCGGGGCATCTGGGGCGCGGAGAGGGGGGTGGCCCGGAGAGCCGCCGGCCCGCGCGCAATCCGGGCGGGCAGGGCGCGGCGCATCCCGGCCCAGAGGCAGGAGGACAGAGAGGGAGGCTGTGGATGTGGCACCTCCGCCTGCCAGAGCGGGCGGAGCCGGGCGTGCCGGCGCTCCGCCCCGCCCTCCCCGGCCTGCAGTCCCCCCAGCCCGCGCCGGCGCCCCAGGGTCCCTGCGGCTAGGCCTGGAGCCTCTCGGGCGCCTTGGGGGTTTCCTGGAGGAGGCCTTTTAGGGCGCCGGCGCGCGGGGCGGGTCGCATTCTGGATACGCGGGACTGCTCGGTAAACCCACGGAGTTTTGCCTACAAGAGTGGGACGCGCCGACTCTTGTTGAGAAGGGATCGGAGCCCACCCGGGCAGCTCTGGGGGCCCCTGTACTACCTGCCCATCTCCTCCCCTCCCATAACCTATCTCCTTTTCTCCTCCAGCCTTTGTTCAAGTAAGTCATCAGGCAGGTAGAGCCTTACCGTAGCGTTCAGGTTAACTGCGTGATGTCAAGGGGTTGGGGTCCACCGGACTTTGAGCACGAAGACGTCATCGTTCGGGTTTCTTCGCCAACGGTGCTGAGCATTTAATACATTCTGGTTGAATTGAGTGGGACACCTGTACTCAGTGACCTAGTCTCCTCCCTTTGTTACCGTATCTCTTACCTTCTTGAGGTTCAGTTTTCACCTCTGAAAAGGTGATAAATTAAGGGGGGGAAGGAGAAGTGACTTTGGAATGAAGTGGCTTTAAGAAATTACTTCCTTCTCAGTCTCTTCTTCGGAGTTTTAAGAGTTTCTATAGGGAAACTAGTTCTCTCCATTGGAACCTGGAACTGTTCTTTAGGTATGTAATACGCGCTCTTCATCTTAATCCTCTGGAAACAATGGGCTTCTTTCATTAGAATATCCTGGTTCTGTCTTAAGAAAATCTAGTTCCTGACTGTAACAGCCTGGTGGGAAAGTAAAATCTTTTAGTGAGGTTTAAATAGTACAGCTTACTGTTTTGGGTTTGCAGTTTTTCATGGTGCTCAAGATTAGTTTTCCATCTGCTTCCCAAAAGACCCAGTATAACTTGGAATGGTAAAACTTCTGAAAAAGACTTTTTTTTTTTCCTCAAAGAGGCTGTATTTTTATTTCCACCCATACTCTGCTTTTATTACAGTAACTTGTGGGCATAGTTTACGCCCTTTACTGAGTTCCCGGGGATGGGTGAAATCCACATTTAAAGATAGTGTTGTTGGGGGAGGGAGAGGGTGGGATGATTTGGGAGAATGGCATTGAAACATGTATACTATCATGTAAGAAACAAATCACCAGTCTATGTTCGATACAGGATACAGAATGCTTGGGGATGGTGCACGGGGATGATCCAGAGAGATGATATGGGGTGGAAGGTGGGACGGGGGTTCAGGATTGGGAACTCATGTACACCCGTGGCTGATTCATGTCAATGTATGGCAAAACCAATACAGTATTGTAAAGCAAAATAAAAATAATAATTAAAAAAAATAAAATAGTGTGAGTGCTAAAAATAAAAATAATAAAGATAGTGGTGAGTGGATTTTGGAGGTGTGTGGAGGGTGTGACCTAACTGAGCCAGTACATTTTCAGTAGTAACAGCTTAAGGTGTTTGCCAGTGACGCACTTGAGTTGACTCTGAGCCAGATTACGTAAAAAAAACAAAAAAACAAAAACCCAACAAACCCCTAAACTTTTGTTGGCTGAACTTTCCAAAAAGGACTGTATTTGTGAATGGTTGCCTAAAGAAAAGTAAATATTTGACAAAAGTAGTAAAACCAAACTCTTCCCCCAGTGGAATATTTTAATCGGCTTTCTGATGAATTCATGCTGGTTTTTCTTTTAGAATGATCTTTAAAAATAGTACTTCATGCTGCTGCTGCTGCTAAGTCGCTTCAGTCGTGTCTGACTCTGTTCTAACCCATAGACGGCAGCCCACCAGGCTCCCCCGTCCCTGGGATTCTCCAGGCAAGAATGCTAGAGTGGGTTGCCATTTCGTTCTCCTAGAACTCTTCAGAATGCAGCCTTTTATGGAATTCTATTTTAGGTATGTTCTAATGTAGATAGGATGGATTGGATTGGTCTAATAATAGCTTGAAGGACCTTGTTAATTATGTGTTTTACTGAAAATATTCAGTATTAAAGTTTTTGTTGTCAATAACTCTTGTTCTCTTCTCCAGGAGCCTAGGTTAAATGCACAGCCTGGAGTGAGCTGATCTAATGAAGGGAACTCTTGATGAAAAGATTTTTCTTGATGATGTCATACTAGCCTCCTCTTAGACTCTGCTCCATCTTTTGGTGAAGGTGAAGTCGCTTAGTCATGTCTGATTCTTTGCGACCCTGTGGACTTTACTGTCCATGGGATTCTCCAGGCAAGAATACTGGAGTGGACTGCCATCCTTTAGGAGTTGGTGATTTAACTGTCTGCCTGGAGGGCATTGCTATTTGTCTGTCTTGATTCCCTCTTAAGTCTTAAGTCTGTTTAGGAATGACCTCATTCGTTTGACAGATAAGGAATGCCCGAACCTAGGCTAGGTTCTGGGAATGCAGAGTGAATTTTAAGACATAGTTACTGTCTTTTTAAGGAGTACAGGCATGAAAGGAGTACTGTCTTTTTTAGGTGGACAGGCATGAAAACAAGTGTCTTGAGGTGTTAGAACAACTGTGACAAAAATCTGCAGAGGTCCTAGGCATCATAGAAGGTCTGATGTGGTAAATTCAGTAGGGAAGTGTGAAAGGGAGCTAAGATGTATAGTATTTATTCATAGAAACAAGATAAAAATGTCAGTGATTATCACAGAAGTATGGAATTTCAGGTAATTTTCTTGTGTTCCTTATTTTTTATCAATAGAAACAAACTTTTAGAAGAAAAGAGCTCCAGTTTTAAAAAAGAAACCCTGGCACAGTTGACTCTTTTTTTTTTTAATGTTGCAGAGATTAACTAATTTCCCTGTTAATTTAAAGCAAGAAGGAACTATTAATAATTGGTCATTTTGTGCTAAGTTCGGTGCTTTAATGTTATCTCATGTAATCCTCAGTAATGGCCTTGAGTGGCTTCAACTTCATTTTGCAAGTGGGGACATTGAAGCTAAAAAAATGGACAAAATCATCCAAATAAAGTTACTCTTAAGAGCCCAAGCTAGAATTTAAGTCCTGATTTTCAACTCTGAGGACCTTATGGTCCACTCTTCTGGTTTTCCAAGCCTTTTTGGAAGAGGAAATTGTTGATGCTGGCTATTTTTAAGCCCATCTTAATTCTCCTCTAATATTTCTTACGTTGTGCCAAGCACAGTAACTTGAACACAGAAGGCTTTTTAATAGAAATGTGCTTAGAGGATCCTAGTACATGTGATGCATTGAACAGCGGGGCTTTTACCAGTTGAATTAAATATTCAGAGTTCATCTTTAAAAACCTTAAGCATGAGTATTAGTAATGTTTTGGATGTTACTGTTAGTAAGTTGTAGTTATGAACTTGGCATGTAAATGGATATTTTGTCCCATTTCTTTTGTGAATGAGCTGAACAAATGACTTGTATAAAAGGAAAATGTTCAGTTTAGATAATTTCAAAGATTCCTTTCTTACAATATTCCTGTTTAGAGAGGTTTTAGTATTTTTTTTTTAATACCCCTGCCCCCCCACCCTGGCCCCGATACACAGACACACACACCTGGCTTCTCAGGTGGTTCTAGTGGTAAAGAACCTGCCTGGATAATGCAGGAGATGTGAGTTCAATCCCTGGGTCGGGAAGATCCCCAGGAGGAGGGCACGGCAACGCACTTCGGTATTCTTGCCTGGAGAATCCCATGGCCAGAGAAGCCTGGTGGGGCTACAGTCCATGGGATGGCAAAGAGTTGGACATAACTGAAGTGACTTAGCAAGCACCTCTTTTTTTGGGGGGGAGGGGAGGGCCTTCTGCCTCTTTTTTGGGGGCCCTACCCGTGCAGCATGCAGTAATCTTTGTTCCCTGACCAGGGATCGAACCCGTGCCCCCTGCATTGGGAGGGCAGAGTCTTAGCCACTGGACCACCAGGGAAGTCCTTATGAATGTAGTTCTTGATCATTAGGAAGCATGGAAAATACAGAACAGTGGAAAGGTAACCATAGTGAACTTCCTTGGGTATATTTTTTGTAGAGTTGAACACCGTATATATGATTGTATTATTTTTTCGCTTAAACATATCATAAAACATCTCCATGTCATTGAAAACTAATTATTTTAAATAGCAATATGCTATTATGTGATTATGTTGAACTGTTCTCATATCGTTGAATGTCTTTTATTAATGAATGTTTCACCACATCCCTGAGTGTTGCTTTAGGATCTGATCTTGAGAGTGAAATTAGTGGTCTGAGAGCACAAACACTTCTAAGGCTTTTATTCTAGTTACAGTTCTTTTCAGAAAGTGTTTCAGTTAAAAGTATATCTAAGTAGCACTGTGTTTTTTTGTTATTTTGATCAAGACAAAAGTTAACGTGTTGTTCTTTAGAAAAAAAAAAAATTCTTTATTTATCTGGCTGTTAGTTTCGGCATGCAAACTCGTAGTTGTAGTCTATGGCTACATGACCAGGGATCAAACCCAGGCCTTCGGCATTGGGAGCACGGTCTTACCACCTGACCACTAGGAAAGTACCTCGTTTTGACTTTTTAGTTGGTCAAACAGCACTAATTCTGAGTCTCTACTCAAGCAATAGAGTTGAAAATCAGTGTTTTAGACTTAGCATTTTGGGGAATTTCTGTCTAGTATAACTAGAATTTTTGCTGTTTTTGCTAATGGCTATCTCCCACGAATGATTCTTATATAATTTTTTTTTTATTGTTGTTAAGACATATTTCTTTGAAATAAGATCTGCTAGAAATTAGGGATCTTTTCCTTCAAAAAAAAAAAAAAAAAGAGAGAGATGCACTTATGCTTATAATTATGCATTTTATTTCAGGAGTCATTGGACCTTCTGAAGACGTCCCTGGATCTCGGGTTAAAAATCCTTGTTGTAATCTCAGCTGTGGGAGGACAGGCTAGTTGGTGAGTCTTGGCACACAAAGTGCTGGATTTTAGCACATTCCTGAACATACCAGATTTAACGGCTAGTGCCAAGTTGAAAGCAAAGCAAGCCAAGTTCCAAGTATTAGCTTTTGCTAATTGGGCAGCTCCAACTGAATGCTGGAGATTTGCATGGCCTGACTTGTCATTAATAGATTTCTCTTGAAACATGACGTAACTGGTCATTTTTAAAAAGCATAGGCATATTAAGTATGCCTGGCGTTGGCAACTTTGCATTAATCTTGAAATGTATCTTTAAAAAGCATGCCCCCCTTCCCTGCCATGATTGCTCTGGATTGTCCCCAATTTCCTTGTTATTATTCTTAGTTACTTCTACGGCTCAGTCTGTACTCAGTCTGTACGTTGCGGCTTGTCATGACTGTTAACGATACAGTTGGCTACAAAGCCAGCTGCAGCACTGGTGGGGTGAGAGCAGCGATGACATTGGAATATATAAATAGATGGTCAGTAAATGTCAATTTGCTCATGATATTTAGGATTTATTACTCAACTTCTCAGCTTGTAGTTTGAGGCGCTTTAGCTCCTCGTTGCTTTTTTCTCCTTCAAACAGTTGCTTTTGTGGTGAAGCTTTTTTGGAGGGGCATTAATTTCACAGAAGCAATCATCTTAGCAGAGTAGATGGTTTCTTTTGGGAGCTCTAACCTTTCCTCTCATACATTGTTTTGTTGTGTTTTTGGTCTGTTCCTCTTAATGTAAAAGCTCTTCAAAGGCTATTTGTTAGAAATTGCAAAACTTTTTCCCCCATCTTCGTTTGTGATTATTTTAACCCAGAGATGTTTTGGATAATTGTGGCTAAATAATAGATTTGACTTCTTTTTTTGGTCACCATGAAGCGTGTGGAATCTTAGTTCCTGAAGCAGGGATCAGACCCGTGCCCCCTGAATCCCTGTATTGGTTTTAACCACCGGAGTGTTTTTAACCACTGTACCACCTGGGAAGTGCCTCAGATTTTACCTTTTGTAGTTTCTGTCTTTCCTGCATTAAACTTAGAAAGCCCTTCCCTTCCCCTAAGGAATCACTTTTCCACCCTACCGCTATTACTTTTACTTTAGGATGGTCTCTGCTCCCTTTGTGGAAACCAGATTCTTCCCTAATTTCCTCACTCCTTGCAGGAGGACCAAGCTGGTATGCAAAGTCGTTCTCGGTGCCTCTGTCCCTGCCCCCAGGATCTCTAGCCTTCCTGCCCTCCCCGCCCCCACCGCAGGGCAGCCAGCATCTCTGATTTGGTTTCTGCCTTTGGTCTCACACCCCCGCATAAATACCTTTCAAATGGTGGCTCAGCTCTTTCTGAGCCTGTGCTGTTCAGCCTTGCCTGACTGCCTCGAGCTTGTCAGGTGGTACAGAAGGGTGTTTGGGGAAAAGTAAAAGCATCTACTTTGCACCGCTCTTCCCTGTTCTCGTGGACTTCTAGCCTCGAGCACTTTGTGCTTGTGTGCGTCCTTTGGAGTTTATTTACTTGTGTATCCACTCGTTTGTCCTGTTGCTCTTCAAGTTCCCCAAAGGCAGGAGTCAGGTGTTCTCTCTTTTTTTTGTTTTTGGTTTTTTCATTTTATTTTTTCAATTAAAAAATTTTTATACAGTTTTATTTTTTTTATTTGTATGATATGACTTTCTCCATCTTTTTATTTTTAATTTTTGTCTTTTTATACAATTTTAAAATGTTGCTTTCCACTTGCAGTTAAGACCTCTGTTCTCTCTTATTTTGCTGATTCTTTGGCGAGCGCTCCAAGTATATAGTTGATGAGTAGACATCCACCCACCCTGCGAAGTGTCTTACTCTTTATGCCTTCTGTTTTCTTTGGACAGGTCGGTGATATTCCCACTTGAGGACATCATGCTTTCCAAACTAGCGCGTTTGCAGACTGTTGCTGGCCTTGGTCGTGGAGTTCATTCTTCAGTGGCTTCTGCTACATCTGTTGCAACTAAAAAAACCGTTCAAGGCCCTCCGTCCTCTGATTACATTTTTGAACGGGAATCTAAATATGGTGCCCACAACTACCATCCTTTACCTGTAGCCCTGGAGAGAGGGAAGGGTATGTTTTCACCCTTTCCACCACCCCCAATTATTTGCTTTACCTTTTTGTAAAACTTGCTATTATATTTTCTCACTGTACATTTTTCCAGAGGCATTTAATTTCTGTACTGCCGGCATGATTAATTCAACATCTCTTGAGTCTCCAGTGCTTGCTGTGTTAGGTGCTGCGGGGAATGCAAGGTCATGATGGACCTGCCAGGAGGAAATGTATAATACACGAGTAAAGTACTATAATATTGTTGTCACTTTTTTTCCCTTTAACTTTTATTTTGGTGTAAAAAGCTGCCACAGTAGCACTAGAATTTCTCTTTTGTTTCTCTTCACCCAGATTTCCCAAGTCCCTTTTTTTTTTATTGCACTTGCATAATCATCTTTGTCCAGAACACACATGTTTTTTTCCTTGAACCGTTTGAGAGGAAGTTGCAGACATGCTTCTTTACCCCCAAATGTTTGTGCTTTTTCTGAAACACAAAGACTGTCTTACATAACAAAGTGTAATTCTCAAAATCAGGAAATTCACGTTGGCACAGCACTGCGCTCTAATCTACAGGCCTGATCCAGGTCTCGCTTGTCCTGTGTAGCAGAAGAAAACGTCAGACCATGGGTTGCCTTTGGTTTTCTAGTCTAATCCAGAATAATTCCTCAGTATTTGGCTTCTTGACCTTGATATTTTTGCAGAGTACAGGCCAAAAATTTTTAGCATGAACCTCCATTTGGGAATGACTGGTAAGGTGTAAAAAATTTTACTCCCACTTTTAGCATCCGTTAATGATTCTTGTCTGAATAAATGATTACTGATTGTTGCCAAATGGTGATTTAATCCATATTTTGAAATAACAGCCATCATCAAATCGAGCTGAAATTTATTACTTAGCTCTGGGCCAGAAGCTAATACAGTCATTTGCCTATATGTTTTTTTGATTTGGGACCAGTACTGTAATAAATAAAGCTCCTTCTGAACAGATGAAAATCTAGGTTTATATTTTACCAATTTGTAAACCTACAGTAGCAGAGCATGCACTCTAGAATCTGACTGGGTTCAAGTCCTGGTTGCATGCATGCCAGCTTGGGCTAGTTATAATCTAAGCATCTACTTCTTACCTCTGTAGTGTAAAGATGGTGCACATATAGAGGGTTTTTGATGAGATAAAGGACAAAAGCACCTTTAAGTATGTTAAGTACATGGCAGAAATTAGGTGAGCCCCTAATATATTTTAATATCTATGGTCAGCTTAAAAAAATTGTTATAAAATGTACATAGCATAAAATGACTGTTTTAACCAGTGTTTAATTCAGTGGCATTGAGTACATTTATAATGTTGTCCATCTGTCACCATTACCTCGTTCTAGAACATTTTTCATTATCCCCCGAGGAAGCCCCACACATTAAACAGTCACTCCCCATTGCTTCCTCCCCTAGAGCCTGGCAGCTACTCATCTGCTTTTCGTTGCTACAGACTTGCCTATTCTAGATGTTTCATATGTAAATGGGGACAGACAATATGTGACCTATTTCACTTAGCCCCATGTTTTAGCGTGAGTTAGTATGTATCGCTATTTATGCTTGAATTAAGTTCTCCAATTTATGGAGATAGATACCATGTGTGTGTCCATTCATCAGCTGATGGACATTTGGGTTATTTCCACCTTTTGGCTATTTCAAATAACACCTTTCTGTTTGAACACCTGTCTTCCACTTCGAGGCGCTGGGTTGCAGGTCATACAGCATTTTATGTGTCATGTTAACTGGTGAGGAGCCCCCAAGCTGTTTTCAACAGCTCTTGCACCACTTTACATTCCAACTAGTTACATATACGAGTTTCAGTTTCTCCACATCCTTGCTAATTCTCATTTTCCTTTTTAAGAAGTGATAGCCATCCCAGTGGTAGTAAGTGCTACCATTGTGGTTTTGGTTTGCATTTTTCTCTAATGACTAACTCAACAAGGTATACAAGCCAATTAGGGCTTCCCTGGTGGCTCAGAGGGTAAAGCGTCTGTCTGCAATGCTGGAGACCCGAGTTCAGTCCCTGGGTCAGGAAGATCCCCTGGAGAAGGAAATGGCAACCCACTCCAGTATTCTTGCCTGGAAAATCCCATGGACTGAGGAGCCTGGTGGGCTACAGACTGTTGGGTCACAAAGAGTCGGACACGACTGAGTGACTTCACTTCACTAATGACTAATGATAGCATCATTTCATATGCTTGTTGGTCATTTGAATATCTTGTTTGGAGAAATGTCCATTCAAGTTCTTTGCCTTCATTTTTTTTTTTTTTTTTTTTGGCCGTGCTATGCAGCTTGTGGGATCTTAGTTCCTCCACCAGGGATTGAACCTGGAGCTCTTGGCAGTGAAAGTGTGGAATCTTAACCACGGGACTGCCAGGCAGTTCCATTTGCCGTTTTTTAATTGGCTTGTATACCTTGTTGAGTTGTAGGAGTTCTGGATAGTAGATCCTTCCTAAATAGATGAGTGATTTGGAAGTATTTGTTTTCATTTTGTTGGTTTTTACAGTCAATTAATCGTAATTTTTATGTTTGTGTAACTTCTTCCTTTAAATTCTAACTTTAGGAATTCTCTGGTGGCCTAGTGATTAGGATTTTGGGCTTCACTGACGTGACCTGGGTTTAATCCCTGGTCAGGGAACTGAGAATGCCACAAGCGTCATGGCATGGCAAAGAAAAAAAAGGAAGAAAAAAAAAATCCAGCCTTAAATGATAAACAGGTTTCCAGGAATAAAGGTTTTACTCTAGAGTTTATAAAATCTTTTCATGTTATTGCTGTTTTTATTAAATGTGTAATTTGATTCTGGACAGATAAAATATAATTCCATATAAACCAAAGTTTATTATGCTTGAGTAAAAATATACCTTAACCACAATTCTCTGTTAACTAGAGGTCCATACATAGGTATTCAGAGGGCTGACTAGCAGTCTTAATCTTTGAAGGTTATATAATTTAGTGATTTTTCTAAAATTATTTTTCTTACGTTTTAGGCATTTACGTATGGGATGTTGAAGGCAGAAAATATTTTGACTTTCTGAGTGCTTACAGTGCTGTCAACCAGGGGCATTGTCATCCAAAGATTGTGGATGCTTTGAAAAGTCAAGTGGACAAGTTGACCTTAACATCTAGGGCTTTCTACAATAACGTGCTTGGTGAATATGAAGAGTATGTTACTAAACTTTTCAACTACCACAAAGTTCTTCCTATGAATACAGGTAAAACATTTTCTTTTTTTTTGGTAAAAATAGCCAAGAAAATCTTCTTGTTTTCTGGTAATTTAAAACATTTTTTAAAACTGATATTTTAAAATGTTCTCTTGGGTAGGAGTGGAGGCTGGAGAGACTGCTTGCAAGCTTGCTCGTAAATGGGGGTATACTGTCAAGGGGATCCCGAAATACAAAGCAAAGATTGTTTTTGCAGGTATGTAAAATTCAGCGTTAACTGCTATGATTGGAACATAAAATTGTTAGTTACTATTTTAACTTATGATGAGATATTGCAAATGTATTTGTCTCATATATGTTATATCAAGGCTTCCCAGGTGGTACTAGTGGTAAAGAACCCGCCTGCTAATGCAAGAGGCCTAAGAGACGCAGTTTCCCTTCCTGGGTTGGGAAGATCCACCGGAGAAGGAAGTGGCACAGGAGCCTGGTGGGCTACAGTCCAAAGCGTCTCAGAGTCGGACGTGACTGAAGTGACTTAGCCATGCATGATACATTGAATGTTGCATAAGAATTGAGAGATTTCCTTTTCTTGGGTTCATTTCCAAGTATTTCTTGGATGCTCCTATAACTCCCTACCCCTCCCTCCCTAGAGTGAGTGACCATGTGATTTATTTCCCATCTGCTTATCTGATTTTTTTCATAGCAGTTTTCTGGTTAATGAGACAGTTTTGCTGATGGAAGCATCATACAAAAATGTTGCAGCAGTTTTGTGAGGTTGTTGAGGTTGGGTTATGTTCATGTAGGGTCACGTCCTAGGTATGATACGAAGTTTGAACCTTAATGTTTCTCAAACACTATGAGATATTATTGTGCCATGTTGTTAAAAGCTGTTGGACGAGCAGGGCTGGCATTGCCCCGATACATTTCTGCGATGTTTAAGAGGAGTGACTCATATACTGAGCAGGGAGACCAACAGTTAATTCAGATTATTGATTTGGTCTGACTTTGGGATAGGTTCTGACTTTTTCTTTTCTAAAACTTTGATTTTAATTTTTCAAAACATATATGGAGAAATTTGTTGCTGCACACGGTTGGGATTCTTTCTTGTGACGGTTGAAATCATGAAAGACTTTGCCTTGTGAACACACGTAGCTGAATTATAAGCCCCATAATACAGTAGAATCTAGGGTTCATCCGATGGCCAGCCAAAGTTGCTGTCTGGGGAGGGGACGGTGACCAATTCCTGTTTCTGAAGAACGTCTCTGCCCAGCTCTCTAATCTGCCATTTTGGAGTCTCATGCCTTTAGTTGTAAGGCAACATAACTGTCTCTTGCAAACAAAAATGGCCTTTCTGGTGACTTTCCTCCTTACAGACCGTGTCCAGTCTCTCTCATGTTAGCACAGGGCGCAAAGATGTTTCTCCCAGGCATTGAGAGAAATCAGTAGGAAGAGATGGAGGACTGTGCCCCAGCTGCAGTCCCTTATTCAACAGGGTAAGCTGTAGGGAGTGAGCCTGCTGAGGCTGATGGCGGAGAGCAAGTAGGCTATTGGCACACTTTGTCTTAAACAAGCCTGGGCAGAATCAATAATGCTGTTGCTTGTGGACAAGTCAAGTAGGGATTACTCATAGCTGAGAGAGGCTCTTCAGGGGTTGTGCTGAAGGATGCTATGAAGCCAACTTGGAATAATTCAGTTCAGTTCAGTCTCTTAGTCATGTCTGACTCTTTGCAACCCCATGGACTGCAGCATGCCAGGCCTCTCTGTCCATCATCAACTCCCAGAGTTACTCAAACTCGTGTCCATTGAGTCGGTGATGCCATCCAACTATCTCATCCTTTGTCGTCCCCTTCTCCTCCTGCCCTCAGTCTTTCCCAGCATCAGGGTTTTTTCAAATGCGTCAATTCTTTGCGTTAGGTGGAGTTTCAGCTTCAGCATCAGTCCTTCCGATGAGCACCCAGGACTGATCTCCTTTAGGATGGACTGGTTGCATCTCCTTGCAGTCCAAGGGACTCTCAAGAGTCTTCTCCAACACCACAGTTCAAAAGCATAATTCAGCACTGGGTTAATTGAGTTGCTGCTGGCAGAGGGGGGGTGAGAAGACATTTTTTTTAAAAGCGGGAGAACCTCTAAGCCTCTCTTACTCTAGTTTGTTTCTTTTCTTCCTTGAATTTAATCACATTGAAGTTACCTTGTACATTTGCTTCACTGGTTTCTGTCCTGGTATGTCTTCCCTAATAGCATAGAAGCTCCTTGGGGGCAGGGAGCTTGCCAGCCATCATTCTATCCCCAACACCTAGAGCAGTGCCTGACATTATTAATCAGTCTTCAGATTACTAATGAAACAAATTAATGGGTAAAAATTGTTCCTGAATAAAGGTCAATGTCTGTCTTCTAGTGCATAATAGCTTATAACACTACAAAGGCAAATTGAAAGTTTTCAGACTGCCTGAGGATGTTTTATCCAAATGAAATGTAAAATTCATTCTGTAGAATAGTTAGCCTGTACCATTGGATTTTTAAAAGGAGAAGTACAGATTCTCTATGAAGGATAGTTGTTTTTTTCATGTCACTATCATAAATGTGTCTAGAAAAATTGTCTCTAGAAAAACACGTATTGAATGCTTCGGTTTTTAGGGTTTGGGATTATTGAAAGAAAAGACAAATGTCTCTCCTCAGGGGCTATGCTTTGTATTATAGTTGGGAGACTCAATAGAGCTGTCCAGGAACTAAGATCCCACAAGTATTGAGCACTGTGGCCAGGAAAACAAAAAGCTTTCTGGAGTATTTTTGGGGAATCGTGAAATTAACTTCGGGGGTTTGTTTGAAAAAAATGACTGTTTATTTCTTCTTTCTAGCTGGAAACTTCTGGGGTAGAACATTGTCTGCTATCTCCAGTTCCACTGACCCAACCAGTTATGATGGTTTTGGACCATTTATGCCGGGTTTTGAAATCATTCCATATAATGATCTGCCTGCCCTTGAGGTACTTCACCTAGTATCATGGTCCTTTAGCTCATAGTATATAGAACCTGTATTTGTTCAATGTATGAATTGAAAATAGACATCTGATTGTACCGAGAGTCATACATCTCATAACTTATGTTCCAGGCCGAGATTCACACTGTTCTCTGTAATGATCAGTTAGTTTCTAACATGTGGAAACCAGGTTCCATGGCCTAATCCTAACTGCCAACTAACCGTTAGATTTGTCTCCTACATAAATATTAACTTGAGTATTACCTATTAATTACTTTAATAGACAAAATTAGTGAGTTTTCAGCCAGCTTTTTAAAATTATGAAGTGGAAGACTTGTAAAATAAAAAGATACACTTTTAATGTATCTAATGGCGTTTTAAAAGGCCATTTTCACTAGCTTTTATTTGCAGTACATTTGAGTATTATATTAGAAAATACAGGATAGAGTAGCTTAAAGCTGAGGTATTTGGAGCTTTTTAATTGTAATTGTCAGAAAAGTTGTGCTTGGAAGTCAGAATATAAGTTAGTGTGAAAACTTAATTTGCACCCTTACTCTTACGGGAAAACGTGTGTTGTGTGACTTAAGATTTCCAAATAGATTTGAAAGGAAGTTACTAAGAACATACTCATGCTGTTTCCCTAGCGTGCGCTTCAGGACCCAAACGTTGCCGCATTCATGGTGGAACCAATCCAGGGTGAAGCGGGCGTTGTTGTTCCAGATCCAGGCTACCTCGTGGGCGTCCGCGAGCTCTGCACCCAGCACCAGGTCAAAGCTGCCCACTTGCCTGCCTCACTTAGGGTTTGGCCGATAGGATAAGCTCAAAGATTGCATCACCTTTCCACTAGAAGGAGGCTTCATTTTAAGAGCCTCCGAACTTTCTGGGGCTGATAGAACTTTCCAGCAGCAGGCTGCAGAGAAGCTGACTTTACCGGCTGGGCCCTGGTGGACCCTCAGCCCAGCTCCTTCCTCTTCCCCAGCAGCCTGTGCTTGGATTCTTCTCAAAGCCTTTGTCGTATCCCTTTGCTCCAGAATTTAAGCTCTACCACTCTTCCACCAAACTAGTAAATATTAATAAGAAGTACATATTAACAAATGGTTGTGAAATAAGCATAGAAATCTGTTCCCAGAGAGTAGTTCTATTCAGAAACCCTCCACAAAACCCTCACTTTGCATACCTGCGCTTCCACTGTGTAGAACAGTGCAGAGTGGGCCTGTGGGGACAGGGTGGCCTGCACTGTTGAAGTCATGTGGGTAATTAAAATGTTTTCACAAATCTGAGGGGATGTCAGAATGACAGATTTGTGCAGGAAAGAGTAAAATAAAGATAAGTATTTCGCTGTGGAAATAATTGACTATTTTCATATGCTATTTTCATCTATGTTATTTTGTTGTTTTCCAATAGGTTCTGTTTATTGCCGATGAAATACAGACAGGCTTAGCCAGAACTGGGAGATGGCTGGCTATCGACCACGAAAATGTCCGACCTGATATTGTCCTTCTAGGAAAGGCACTTTCTGGTGGTTTATACCCTGTAAGTTGAATGCTTAACCACTCTTTGTATTTTCCCTATTCTCATGAATCCCTGAGATATTTTTATATTACCGACTGTGCCTTTCTGAGGGTTTGGTTTTACTTAGTGTGGTTTATAGACATAGGTCACCTGGAATACGTATGATAAAAACATTTCAGAGTTCCATGGTTAACCCCACTTAGTTTAACTGAAGAATTGAGTGTACCTTGGGTTTGCTCTACTTCGTTTATTTTGGATGGAACCATTTTATCTCCAGAGTACTCCTGTAGACGTCTCTGCTTTTTTCTCATAGTTTAGAAACATACTAATTGTTTAAAACCATTGACCGATTAATGCAGAGATTGGAAAAAATTAACGTTTAATTGTTAATCCTTTTCTCGGGTTTGCTGTTCAGAGCCAGCAATTGGTATGGATTAAAGGGCTCTGAATGTGTAATGCAGAGCATTGTTTTCTAAACAGTTAAAGGATTTCACCCTGAGAGTGGAAAGAATTCTAAATTATATCATTGCGGAAATAGCTTTCTTTTAGTTCCAGAACATTACTCTGCAACTGGAATGTGCCCAGCGTGCTTGGAACGTTAGGGCGTTCCTCATTCTGACGTGTGGCTCTTGTTGGTTGAAGCTTCATGTCAAATTTAATATCTGCTTCATAAATCTGTTTCTGTAAGAATAAGAGTGGTTCATCTGAGGAGAGACCTGGTCTGCGCTTAATTCCCTTTGGTCTTCCAGGTGTCCGCAGTGTTGTGTGATGATGAGATAATGCTGACCATTAAGCCAGGGGAACATGGCTCTACGTATGGAGGCAATCCGCTGGGCTGCCGGGTGGCCATCGCGGCGCTGGAGGTAAACCCTGATGGCCGCTCTCAGGAGAGCCAACCAGGCCCTCCGAAGGGGAGTCAGTCCTGAATGTTCATTGGAAGGACTGACGTTGAAGCTGAAACTTCAGTACTTGGGCCACCTGATGTGAAGAACTGACTCACTGGAAAAGACCCTGATGCTGGGGAAAGATTGAAGGCGGGAGGAGAAGGGGACGACAGCGAATGAGAGGGTTGGATGGCATCACTGACTCAATGAACATGAGTTTGACTGAACTCCGAGAGCTGGTGATGGACAGGGAGGCATGCTGCAGTCCACGGGGTCGCAAAGAGTCAGACGGGACTGAGCAGCTGAACTGAACTATATGGTAGCCAGTATCCTGGAGGTGGTGCTGAAGTGACTTTTAAGTCTAGGCTCATTGGTGTAGTAAGAAATGTTACAAGATTGCAGTGTATTACAGAACATGAAGTACAGAGAAGGACTGCGTGGGCTTCCCAAGTTTGCAGTCTCCCGGGGCTTTGGGCCTGCAGGTCCTGGCCTGTCCACCTAGAGCTCTCCCTCCGTGGCCAGGCTGGCCTGTGAACCTCTGGCTTAGCCCACGTGGTGTCTTATTATTGTCGTTAAAGCGGGGATTTGAACACTTTCAGACTTACTCAAGTGCCTACAAAAGGCATAAAATTATTATGTAATCTCCGAGGATGGACTTTTTAGGAGGGAAAAGAAGCCAAAGGAAATTCTATTGCAGTTAGAAAATGTGTTCAGCCCGTTGATTTATTTGCCTAAGAAGAAAATCTATCAGTTCCGTTAAACACATTTAATCCTCATTTTGCCACAGAATCAGATTAATGATGGGTTTTTGAATAAAGCAAGGCTCTGTCTGAGTGAGTGTCTGTTACGTGATGAGAAATTAAACTGGTATAGGCTTTGAAAAATAGAAGTGAAAGTTAAGTTACTCTGGTCTTTATCTGATCCTCTTCTTCTTTTGCTTATAGTTCACATTCCCCTCCAAAGAGCAACATTAAAAAACAGACAGTCTTTAATATATGTGTAATTTCTCTTGAAACATAGGTTTTGGAAGAAGAAAACCTTGCTGAAAATGCAGAGAAAATGGGTATCATCTTGAGAAATGAACTCATGAAGCTGCCTTCTGATGTTGTAACAACTGTAAGAGGAAAAGGATTACTGAATGCTATTGTTATCAGAGAAACCAAAGGTATGGAGACAAAACATTTTACAAGGTACTATTCTTATAGGAAAAGCTCAAAATGCATATGGTATTTTTTCCTCTGTTTGAAACTGGTGGCTGGCCTCCTATCTGCCAAGTTGTTGGCTCTGCCTAATACTCTTCTTGGGCTTTCCAAGTAGCGCTAGTGGTAAAGAACCTGTCTGCCAGTGCAGGAGACACAAGAGACAAGGATTCGACCCTGGGTCGGGAAGATCGCCTGGAGGAGGGCGTGGCAACCCACTCCAGTATCTTGCCTGGAGAATTCCATGGACAGAGGAGCCTGGTGGGCTATAGTCTGTGGTGTTGCAAAGCGTCAGCACATGACTGAGGCAACGTAGCACATACGCCTGCAGCACTCTTATAAAATGATTTATGTTAATGGTCCTAGAAATATAGCTGTTTCCTACAAGAAGGCACATTTGACTCATTTCACCTATGTATTCCTTCAAGTCATTTGTTATTCCGCCCTAGGTTATTTATACAGTGCTTGGAGAGTTGAGTTTGTTTTCTGTTAGGAAGACAGCACAGAGCACTTTGCAGTTTCCTCTCCGCTGTCCTTTCCTCCCTCAGTTTTGCAGATCAGTAGAGATAAGTAGGAGCAGCAGTAATAATAGGAATGATAATGGTGGTGTTGGTAATAAAAATAACCCCAGCTGCCACTTAACTGAGCATTTGGTGTTTAACCCATCATTTGTAACCCATAAGAGTTCCTGGCTGGATTTTCTTGCCATAACCCTTCCTTTTCAAAGCAATGGTTTTAACCTTGACTGCAATTTAGAATCACCTGGGGAGCTTTTTAACAAATTAATTCAAGCCTAGCCTCACTGCTGGAGAAGGCAATGGCAACCCACTCCAGTACTCTTGCCTGGAAAATCCCATGGGTGGAGGAGCCTGGTAGGCTGCAGTCCATGGGGTCGTGAAGAGTCAGACACGACTGAGCGACTTCACTTTCACTTTTCACTTTCATGCACTGGAGAAGGCAATTGCAACCCACTCCAGTGTTCTTGCCTGGAGAATCCCAGGGACAGAGGAGCCTGGTGGGCTGCCATCTATGGGGTCGCACAGAGTCGGACACGACTGAAGCGACTTAGCAGCAGCAGCAGCCTCACTGCACAGACTCTGATTTGATGGGTCTAGAGCGGGGCTCAGGCACTGATGGTGGCCCCTTTGGTGTTTCTGTTGCAATCAGGGTTTTGAGGATCCTGAGAGTCTAGTTCTGCCAGCTTAGGAAGCAAATCCAGTTTAGACACGTGCAATGGTCACTGGGTTTGAATGTTGCTTATTCTGTGGCTGTTAGTTATCTGTATCATACCTTACTTCTTTTATGCATTGGTTCCTCATATAATTAATTACATCTGCCTTAGCATGTTTTTTTGCTAGGTCAAAAACCCAGCAGAAACCATATCTGATCATACCATTCAAACCACTGCTGAAAAGTAACTTCATTTTTAAGAGTAAGAGCCAAAAGCAAGCTTGTAACTCAGAGCTGCCTTTCTTGAGTAGGTACTGGGAATTCTGTTTTTGCCAGGCTGCCCCGACCCCTGCAGGCTCCTTATCATTGATCAGCATACCCTTGATGGTTTTTCTTTACTAGATTGTGATGCTTGGAAGGTGTGTCTGCGACTACGAGATAATGGACTTCTGGCCAAGCCAACCCATGGCGACATCATCAGGTTTGCGCCCCCGCTTGTGATCAAGGAGGATGAGATTCTAGAGGCGGTGGAGATCATTAACAAGACCATCCTGTCTTTCTGAGGGTGGCGACAGTTTTCAGTGGCGCCTGGGAGCCAGCTGGAGACATGCAGTTCATAAAGCTCTGAGTTTCTGTGCTTAATGCAGGCATATTTCACTCCTCCATGTCAAAGGCTTTTTTAAGAAATATATATATATATGTTTTTCAGTTCATATATAACAGAATGACTTTTATAGACATGCAGTTTGCTATGTAACCTAACTAAGAGAATGTCCTGGCATCTTCTATTCGATTAAGTGTTTTTGTGCTTGTATTCTTTGTAAGCTGAGGTGCCTTTCTATATAGACAGCCTTTTAATCAAGCCCCTCAGCATAATTTATATACGTTTTAATAATTTCCTTGCTGGTACAAATGTTTGTATTTGAGAAAGTTATATTAGTATTGCCTGGAAGACTTGCTTAACCTCATAAAGTTGAATCATAATCATTGAATTTTAGCAAGGTGAATGATTAAGCTGACACAAGTCAACTCCATATTGGCTGGCACCAAGACGTATTCTGTGAACGTCATTACTTTGAATTAAGAATTAATGTCCAGTATTCCTAGATTATATTTTAAGTGTTCCATATAATTTGTAAAAAGTGTTTGTTTTCAGTGCATCTTTAAAATAAATCTCATGTCTGAAATGTCTATGTTAGGGACCAGTGCGTGGTTACTGCTGTGTTATCAGTTAACCTCACATTTTAAGCTCTCTGAGAATGTTTTTATTTGCTTCGTTTCTTGTGTTCTCTAAGAACATTTCAGTTTGTTTGGTAATCTCTAGAAAAAGAGACATTAGAAAAAGAAAGTTTCTTCCAGTACTCCTTATCTGCTTGCAAAATAACCGCTCTTTCCCATGTGTTTACTAGTACTTGCCATTTTTATTAAAGTATCCTTGCTATGCATGGTATTGTACAACTTTATTTTTTTACCTGTGCAGGGTATTTTGGATGCTTTTTTTACGTCGGTAGTTTTAAGTTTATCTCGTTGTCTTTGAGTTGATCTAAGAAAGAAATGGAAAATTTTATTTGAGCCAAACTGAGAATTATAACCCGGGAACAGCCTCTCAGAAGGCCCCGAGAACTGTTCCTCCCATTAGCAGTCAAAACACAGTTTTGCATATGTTTTTGGAGACTTGGTAACGCATTATGGACAGCTTACACAATCGGTTGAGTTACGGGTCATGGGTAATCTTGGCCCTTACAAGATTAAGAAGGAATGTGGGACTTCTGGTGGTTCAGCGACTTAAGACTCTGCTCTTGCACTACAGGGGGCATGGGTTCCAGTAAGCCAAGTGGCATGACCAAAAAAAAAAAAGGAAGGAATGTTGTCTTCAAGGAGCTGTCTTATTGGTGCTGGAAAGTGTTGCTCTTTATGGTTGAGCAGGTATTTCTGCCAACTGGCAGGTTTGGCTGCGGCTAAACTGAGACACACAGTGTACAGTAGAGGGGCGAGAGGAGGCCAAACGGGCAGAGAGAGTCTGCTTCGACTTGTCTTGTCTTGCCACAAAACGTGAATTTTTATTTTCACACTCTCTGACGATAGTATGTTATCTTGAGTGGATATATTATAATTTTGTATCAGAAAACATGAATATTATGTTCACACTCTATGATGACAGTATTTTATCTTAAATGGGTGTGTTAGCATTCCGTAGCAGAAAACATTTTGGTTATCTTCAGTTCTTTACTTTTTTGTCTTTTAGAAGTGGAACGTAATTTTAATAGTTTTGTTTAATACATTAGACGTCACTGTGTAAAAATCTAAGGCATACAGCACGATGGTGTGATAATGTGGTCAGTTTTTCACTCTTTAAACTGGTTGTGACCACTTTACATCTTGAGTATGAGTTGCCGCAGTGGAGTAGATCCTTAGGGGTGAGTCGCTGCGTCAAAGGGAACAACTTGTCATCAGTAGTGACACATTGCTCCCTGTACCCCCTCCCTCCCCACCAAAAAGCTAACAAGTCACCTCTTAGCAGCTTGGAAGTTAGTGATCAAATCTGAGCCAGGGGTTACAGGAGCGTCTGCTCATACCAATGGCAATACTTACTGTCTGCCTGGGAGGTTCTGGCTTGGATCTGCCTGGCCCCTGCAGTCTATATAAGACATGTAACAAACTGAAGTAGGGGTCCTCCTAAACCAGTCAGAGGCTACTAGTTTTCAACCCTGGTTGGGATGTTAAGACTGGGGTTATTAACGTTGGTGCTGACTTCCCTGGTGGCTGAGACCGTGGCTCGTTGTCTGCCTGCAGTGTGGAATGTGGGAGACCTGGGTTTGATCCTTGGGTCTGGAAGATCCCTTGAAGAAGGAAATGGCAACCCACTCCAGTATTCTTGCCTGGAAAATCCCATGGACAGAGGAGCCCTGTAGGCTACAGTCCATGGGGCCCAAAGAGTTGGACAAGACTGAGCAACTTCACTTTCACTTTCCCTGCTTCCAATCAGATCCCCTTGTGCATATCAAAAGCACCAGGGTTTCTCAAGCCTTACCCCAGGCTGGAATCTCTGGGGCTGCACACAGGCCTCAGTAACTTTAAAGGTCCCCAGGTGACTCTGTGCCCTCAGGGCTGAGAACTTACTTTAGGAATCTCACCTAACTGCAGGTTCTGATTCAGTGAGATTCTGCCTCTCCTGCAAGCTCCCAGTAGATGGAGGTGCTGATGCTGCCTTGAGGCATAAGAACATGATCAAGAGTAAGCTGCATTCAGCAGTTCTCACCCATCGGAAAAGGCCTAAAGGCAAGGTGAATTTAACAAAACAACAAACTTCCTGCTGAATTCTTTGAGGGTCTTTAATGGTTTGATGAAGGTTTCCCTGGTGGCTCAGATGGTTAAAGAATCTGCCTGCAATGCAGGAGATCCCTAGTTGGGAAGATCCCCTGGAGGAGGGAATGGCTGCCCACTCCAGTGTTCCTGCCCAGAGAATTCCATGGAAAGAGGAGCCTGGAGGGCTACACAGTCCATGGGGTCTCAAAGAGTCAGATGAGACTGGGCAACTAACACTTTCACTTTCACTTTCATATTGGATTAAGGTCCACCCTAATGACCTCATTTTAACTTGTCACTTTAAAGACTTGATCTCTGAATGCAGTCACATTCTGAGGTTCTAGGGATTAGTTCTTCACCATAGGAGTGTGGGAAAGGGGAAATAATTCAGCTTCAAACCCCAACAATGTAGTGTTCTTTGGATCCTGACCTTTTAGGACACCTCATCTAAATTCGGGCTTCCCTGATAGTTCAGAATCCGCCTGCACATCCTCTGGAGAAGGGATAGGCTACCCACTCCAGTATTCTTGGGCTTTCCTTGTGGCTCAGCTGGTAAAGAATCCGCCTGCAATGTGGGAGACCTGGGTTCGATCCCTGGGTTGGGAAGATCCCCTGGAGAAGGGGAAGGCTACCCACTTTAGTATTCTGGTCTGGAGAATTCCATGGACTGTATAGTCCATGGGGTCACAAAGAGTTGACTTTCACTTTTACTTTCATCTAAATTAATCATTGCACACACGAACTGAGATTGGGACAAGATGTCTGATTTACCTTGGAAGAAGCAGAATTACAAAGGTGAAATTACAGTGTGTTTCAGGCACTGGGAGTTTAAAGATCCCAGCCTCCTCCCAACAGGAAGGGACCACCATGTGGGGACCACTAGAAGGGTTAGAACTCTGCTTCTCACACTGGCTGCCTATTGAGGTCACCTGGAGTGCTTAAGAATTAATGTCAATGTTCAGGCCCCACCTCAAATCAATTCCATCACAATCTCTGGGGATGAGGCCTAGACATCTGTCTATTAAATGCTCCCCAGTGGAGTCTAGTGTGCAGCCTTTGCAAAATGGGTATTGAATGTGGAGGCATGAGTGATTATTGATTGTAAAGCAGAGTGTCATTCAACTTACCGTGCCAGGCACTGGGACTACGCTAGGGTCTGCTGGTGAAAAAGACGAACATGATCCTTGACCTCATGGGGCTTTTTAGTATGTTTAGTCCAAGATTGTACTGCTCACTGCATTGCAGGCCAACAAATGAGAGACGAGTTGTTGGGCCTGAAATGGTGACATTATTTGGAAAGCCAGCAGACCAAGAAGATGGTGGACTAGAGTCCCAAAGAAGCATCTTGCATCGCCTTCCCTTTTTGTATAAAAGAAGCTAGAATTTGGGGGAGGAACTGAAGAGCCTCTTGATGAAAGTGAAAGGGGAAAGTAAAAAAGCTGGCTTAAAATTCAACATTCGGAAAGCAAAGATCATGGCATCTGGTCCCATCACTTCATGGCAAACAGATGGGAAACAATGGAAAGAATGACAGGATTTTCTTGGCTCCAAAGTCCCTGCAGATGCTGACGGCAGCCATGAAATTAAAAGACGCTTGCTCCTTGGAAGAAAAGCTATGACCAACCTAGACAGCATATTACAAAGCAGAGACATTACTTTGCCGACAAAGGTCCATCTGACAAGCTATGGTTTTTCCCGTAGTCATGTATGGATGTGAGAGCTGGACCATAAAGAAAGCTGAGCACTGAAGAACTGATGCTTTTGAACTGTGGTGTTGGAGAAGACTCTTGAGAGTCCCTTGGACAGCAAGGAGATCAAACTAGTCAATCCTAAAGGAAATCAGTCCTGAATATTCATCGGAAGGACTGATGCTGAAGCTGAAACTCCAATACTTTGGCTACCTGATGTGTAGAACTGACTCATTTGAAAAGACCCTGATGGTGGGAAAGATTGAAGGTGGGAGGAGAAGGGGATGACAGAGGATGAGACGGTTGGATGGCATCACCCACAGGATGGACATGAGTTTGAGTAAACTCCGGAAGTTGGTGATGGACAGAGAGGCCTGCAGTGCTGTAGTCTATGGGGTTGCAAAGAGTCAGATACGACTGAACAACTGAACTGAACTATACCAAAAGGGGAGGGAGTGTGGTTGGTTGTTGCAAACTTCTTGGTATTGGAATCCTTTGCTCTTGCTGTAAAGCCCCAACAAGACACATGTTGTTCTCTTTTCTACAACTTTTTATCTCTATGAGTGGAAAGTTTTGTCTAAAGTCTGACGTTTAAACTTTTAAAGACCAGAGCCTTGACACTGAGCTATCCTGTATATCTCAGGCTCTAGACAACATTCTTAACTTGCAGCAAAAGCAATAGAATATAGAGTTTAAGGTAAAAGAAACAGATCCAGTGTGGGATCAGACTTGTTCTTCCCTACTACAAGTTCAGGGGTTCAATCCCTGGGTGGGGAAGATCCCCTGGAGTAGAAAATGGTAACCCACTCCAGTATTCTTGCCTGGGAAATCCCACCGACAGAGGAGCCTGGCAGGCTACAGGCCATGGGGTTACAAAAGAGTCGGACACGACTTAGTGACTAAATAACAAGAACAAGTTACAAGTATAGTTATTTGAAAAATATTATATACCATGTGGAGAGGAGAGGCAGTGGTTCCAAGAAATAACATTTATTAGACAGTATGTGCTAGGTGCTATTCCAAATGTGATAGGTTTCATCACAGGTGCTAACACCCCCATTATTTTACGGATGAGAAAACCAAGGCTTAGAGAGACAAACTTGCCTTGGGTCATTGGAATAGTAAGAGGCGGAGCCCTGGAGTCCTGGGTGGGCTGGACCAGACTTCTGCAGGGAGGCAGGAGATAGTCCAGGTGCCCCCGTGGCTGGGGAGACAGGGGCCAGCTCCTCCATTTGGCTCTGGAGAATGGCTGAGAGGCCCCAGGTGTATGGAAAAGCATTTCAATTAGTTTCTAACTTGGGGGATGGATTCTTAAAAATACTAGCAGGAGCCATTTAAATAAAAATAGGTACACAAAAGCAGCTTAGTCCCTTTAGGAAAAACCCTTTAAAATACATTTCCGGCCTTACTCTACTGTTTAGTGTATGTTTAATGGTTCAGAGGAGTTTTATTAGCTCCCAGCCTTTATTTTGATTACCATGGAAATGAGATTTCTCCCCCATGCCTTGGTCCAGTCCCTCAAATCGTTAATGCAATATCAGAGCTAATATGGTTTTTATAATTTGTATCACAATACTTAAGTGCAGAGCATATGGCAGCTAAAGATGAATGGGAGTAAGGCAGAACCTGGCTCAAAGCCTCCTGTTCAGTAGGACTGTTTATGATTCTGGCTCCTGAATAAATGGACCGTGGCTGGCCAGAGTGCCTTCTGATCTTGGTGGCTTTCCCTCCAGACCATCGGGGTACATCTTCCCCTCTGCAGTGGGAAGTGAAGGATGCTAGTAAGTTCTGCTAGTCTCTTCTGTCTTCTTTTTATCACAAAGCACTTTGATTTAGGGGTTTCTAAGGGCCTAAAGGATGGATCCAACCAGTCCATCCTAAAGGAGATCAGTCCTGAATATTCATTGGAAGGATTGTTGTTGAAGCTGAAACTCCAATACTTTGGCCACCTGCTGTGAAGAGCTGACTCATTGGAAAAGACCCTGATGCTGGGAAGGATTGAAGGCAGGAGGAGAAGGGGACGACAGAGGATGAGATGGTTAGATGGCATCACTGACTCAATGAACATGAGCTTGGGTAAACTCCAGGAGCTGGTGAGGGACAGGGAGGCCTGGTGTGCTGCGGTTCATAGGGTCGCAAAGAGTTGGACATGACTGAGCGACTGAACTGAACTGAAGGGCCTAAAGTGAAAGTGAAGGTTGCTCAGTCATGTCTGACTCTTTGCAACCCCATGAATTATACAGTCCATGGAATTCTCCAGGCCACAACACTGGATGGGTAGCCCTTCCCTTCTCCAGGGAATCTTCCCAACCGAGGGACTGAACCCAGGTCTCCCATATTGCAGGCAGATTCTTTACCAGCTGAGCCACAAGGGAAGCCCAAGGGTACTGGAGTGGGTAGCCTATCTCTTCTCCAGCGGATCTTCCTGACCCAGGAATTGAACTGGGGTCTCCTGCATTGCAGGTGGGTTCTTTACCAACTGAGCTCTCAGGGAAGCCCACTAAGGGCCTACCTATGTACTTATTCGGAGAAGGCAATGGCAGCCCACTTCAGTACTCTTGCCTGGAAAATCCCATGGATGGAGGAGCCTGGAAGGCTGCAGTCCATGGGGTTGCTAAGTCAGACATGACTGAGTGACTTCACTTTCACTTTCATGCATTGGAGAAGGAAATGGCAACCCACTCCAGTGTTCTTGCCTGGAGGATCCCAGGGACGGGGGAGCCTGGTGGACTGCCGTCTATGGGGTCACACAGAGTCGGACACGACTGAAGTGACTTAGCAATAGCAATAGCAATGTACTTATTAATGATCTGGAACTAATGACTCCTGGGAGTAGTTTATAAATAGTCATGAAAAGAGCACACACAGCCATAGGAGCTCACCTGGTGATCTAGGAGCTCAAACCCGGATGGAAGTGTGCTTCTGCTCTGGAGATTCTAGAATCATGGAGGGAACTTTGCACACTGATCTGTGCTGCAGCACAGAGCCGGGCGATGCGGAGTGGCAGCGACTTGCTGTCGCGCACACAGCAGTCGTGGCTGACCTGGGGCTGAACCTGGTAACGGCTTCCTGGTTCCTGTAACCAGGGGACGGAGGCACAGGTGGGAGCTGTGTTGCCAGAGCTTCCGTTTACCTGCCTGTCCTTCATGAAATGAAGGGGTCAAATGCAGCCAATCTTTCTTACAGAGTGGTCCTGCCTGAGTTGGTGGCTGGAGGTGGGGCCTGGGACTACCCCAGGTGACCTGAACCTTCAACCATTGAGCACTGGGTTCCATTGCTCCCTCAGACCACCTTGTAGAGCTGAGGTCTGTGCCCTCGAGGCAGATTTCAAACAGGGACAGTCTGACAGCCACCACACTTTGTGCATTCCCAGTAGTCACGTAAGGATGTGAGAGTTGGGCCAGAAAGAAGGCTGAGCACCAAAGAATGGATGCTTTTGAACTCTGGTGTTGAAGAAGACTCTTGAAACTTCCTTGGATAGCAAGGAGATCAATCAGTCCTAAAGGAAATGAACCCTGAATACTCATTGGAAAGACTGATGAAGCTCCAATACTTCGGCCACCTGATGCGAAGATCTGGCTCATGAGAAAGGCCCTGATGCTGGGAAAGACTGATGGCACAATGAGAAGAGGGTGGCAGAAGATGAGATAGTTAGAATGGCATCACTGGCTGAATGGACATGAATCTGAGCAAACTCTGGGAGATAGTGAAAGACAGGGAAGCCTGCAGTCCATGGGGCCTCAAAAGAGTCGGATACGACTTAGTGGCTGAACAACAACAACAGTCGCTTCAGTTCAGTTCAGTTCAGTCGCTCAGTTGTGTCCGACTCTTTGTGACCCCATGGACTGCAGCACGCCAGGCTTCCCTGTCCATCACCAACTCCTGCAGTTTACTCAAACTCATGCCCATTGAGTCGGTGCTGCCATCCAACCATCTCATCCTCTGTCTTCCCTTTCTCCTTCCGCCTTCAATCTTCCTCAGCATCAGGATCTTTTCAAATGAGTGGTGGCCAAAGTATTGGAGTTTCAGCTTCAGCTATCCAGTGGGGTCTCAAAGAGTCAGATATGACTTAGTAACTGAACAACAACAACAACAATAGTCACTTAGTTTCCCCCCAAGTCAGTTCCTGGGGCGCAGAGAGGGGACTTCGGGCTCTGGGTGGAGGAAAGGGCTTTGGAGAGGTGTCCCCTCACCTCCAAGATCCAGCGTTCCGGAGTCATCTCATCCTAAGGAGGAGTCGGGTTTGGCGGGATCCGCTCCTGGGCACAGGGCGCCTGGGGACGGCAGGGGGCGCTGTCCGCAAGGCTTTGGTTCCAGGGTCCGCTCTCCGAGCCCGCAGCCGCGCGTGCGCAGTAGCCGGGTGGGGATGGGGGCGTTCCGCAGGCCGGAGCCCGGCTTTCGCCTGGAGAGGCGGGTGGTCAACGGACCTCGCGCTGCAGAGCCGGGACCGGACGGGCGGTGCAGAAGGCCCGGGGGGCCGCGGCCAGGCCCGGAGCCTCTCAACCGCGCGCCGAAGGCAGTGAACTTTGGTAAAAGTTGTTTCATTTTTATTAACTGTGCTCCTTGTGGGAAAATTGTAAGCGTAGACACAAATCTCCCACGGTCACTCCCTGCAGAGAGGGGCGCTGCTGCGTGGGGGGCCCGGTTCAGACCTCTCTCGCCTCCCCGGGGGTCTCTGTGAATCGCTTGCACCCTTCTGGAGCCGCTGATTTCAGTTCAGTGCAGGGAGAATCAACCCCGGTGCCCGGGATGGGGAGCTCTGAAGAGCATCGTGGCCAGCAGGACCAATGAGGGGCGCTTGTGCGTCCCCGACAGGGAGCGCTGCGACCCCATGGGAAGGGCCTCCCAGACCGTCCTGAAAGCTCCTTGGACGGCTGCGGTTGGAGGGACTTGCAGCCTGAGGTCCTGCAAGGACAGGGGCGTTGGGCTGGAGTCGGGGAAGTGCAGGTAGGGGGAGAAGAGGGAGGGAAGGCGGGTCCTTTGGCTTTGCTGGGCCTCACTGTTCAATGGGGTTACTAATAGTTGCCTTGGTGGTGGCGGGGGGGGGGGGGGGGGGGGGGGGGGGGGGGGGGGGTGGTGGCGGCTAGGTGTGCAATGAGTGAGGATAACTCTGGCACCTGGTTGCTGAGATCACGACAGTCCTGCCCACCAGTGAGATCGGGCAGCCCTGGATGTGCGAGTACCAAGGGGCAAGGTCAGTGCCTGGGCCCAGAACCGGGCCTCAACTGTGGTCTTCCTGGGGGGTGGTGGTGAGGGGATCAGGGAGGGACGATTTTCCTCCCTACTCCTGGCCGTGGCCAAGCGCTGCCCATTGCCCACCCCCTTGGCTTCTGAGTCCTTAAACGCTAGTCACCAGCTCTATAACTTCAGTTCAGTAGGAAATCTCTGCAAGTTGTAGTTTCCTTATTTAGAAACTGGAAGCTGGCTGCTGGTGAGGGCAGTGTTAGGTCCTTGGTTCTGTCCCATCCCCACCCCCCACCCCCTGCCACCCACCTCGACCTTCTCTGGGAATTTGCAAACTCTGAAGGGTGCTGGGATAACCTGAGACTTGATAAGTGTCCAGGCACCCACCCTGGGCTCTCCTCCGACAGGTATGTGCTGTAGGTCCGGCTGGCACAAGGTTCCTTGGACCTTCCTGGGAACACATGTCCTGGGGTTTGGTTGTGGACCCCACTGGCCCCTGGCACTGGGAAGGGGAGTGCCAAGGTAGTGGGGTGTGGGGCGGGATCTATCCCAGACTCGTTAACCTGGGAGGCTATGCAGAGAGGGAGGGATTTTAGTGGTTTTGTTTGGGCAGGACCCTGAGCTGATGTTTCCCTTAGAAGGTGTCATTGCTCCTAGGTGTAAGGATACCGCTGGACTTGGATAGCCTGGGGGGGGTCAGGTCCTAACCTGAGTTCACTTGCCCGAGGTCTGGGTTCTGACCTGGGTTCACTTGCCTGGTGCCTGCCTCTCCCCACAGGTCTTAACTTTGATGAGTGAATAGTTTTAACAATCGCATCTTTCCTTCCCAGTTGAGGGCCAGTTCATACTTGAGTTCCTTCATCCCTATAGCAGCCCTGCAATACTGGAAGTACTCAGACCCACTCCTGGGAGATAGCTCGTAGACTCCTCAGGTGGGAGATGAGGCTTTACCCCATGGAGCCTGGTGCCCAGACAGGCCCGTCCATGCTGGGGGAGCTGAAACTCCAGACCCTATTCATGACAACAGTGACCCTGAGGACTCCAGCCGAGCATCTGGGGCTGTCTGGGTGGGCCTGGGTTCAGCCTGTTCTAGAGGCCGGGGGTCAGGAGTGGCAGTGTCCACCTCTGGCTCCCATGCCCCTCCCTGTCCCTCACTGGGACCTGGCCCTCTGTGGAGGCTCTGCCTGTTTGCGTTTTAGTATAACCAGGGCTTTCTCCTGAGGTCTGGAGGAAGGTCCACCTCAAGGAGGGGGGCTCTGCATCTTTGGGGGGAGGGCAGATGGGATGTAGGGAGCATTGGGGCGACAGGAGCTGTGCCTGGCCCCACTGGCCAGAACTCGGTCTCCCAGGCCTGAGCTGTTTGTGCTTCTCACCTCCAGAGCGCATCTGGGTCATCACGCCCCCCACAAGCAGCCAGTCCAGGGCCTGTCTGCGACGCCAGACCCTGCCCGTGGCCAGCCACTTTTCCAGAGGAAAGCACGGCCCCACAGGAGGCCCCACCCGCCCCGTCACAGCTTTGAAGGTGGGAGCCAGGAGGCCAACTCGAAATGGCATGGAGGGTAAACAGCTGAGGACCCAGTTTGGCCTGGTCAGGAGGCTGGCCGGCTACAAAGGGACACTGTGAGGGATGCCCGGCTGCAGAAGGGACCCATTCAGTTCCCCCTGAACGGGACTTGCCTGCTAATTAGGTGGGGAGGACCCTAGCAGTGGGTGGGCTGCAGGAAAAGGGTGGGATGGGTAAGCGGGGGGTGACTGACCCTGCTAGGGGAGAGCTGCTGTTTCCGAATAGCTAGAGCTGAAAGTCCAAGCCTGGTCCTGCGCACCCGCCGCCCCAGAACCGTGCGAGGTGCTGTTAAAAATGGGGATGTGCCAGCCCTGTCCCAGACCTCCCTCCTGCATTGGGTGGGGGGGTTGCACCCATCATACCTCTGCTGGTGTTTGTCAGGGAGCAGGCCTTTGGCACGCTGCTGCTGTCTGGGAGGTGGCGCTCCCTACGGCTCTGGGGCGGCTGGTGGGGCTCAGGGCAGGAGAAATCCCACACTTGTTCCTCTACTTAGCGGGCTCTGCAAATATTTCCGTGTTCTCCGTATGCTCTGCTGGGAGAGAGGGTGGGAAGCTCTAGTTCTGTCATTTTGTCTCATAGTAGGATGGTGCCATATTATCCCCACTTCACAGGTGAGAAAACTGAGGCTCCACCAGGCTGATGACTTCCTCAAGGTCACAGCATGTGGGGGCCTGGCTGTGCCCTGTGGTTCTGGCTTCTGGGGGTGGATGGAGGCTGGGAAAGTGATGTTAATTTCAGTGTGCAGGCGGGTTGGAGCCACAGCCCCCGTAACCTCTTAATACACTCCATGTGGCCTCACTGCACATGGAACGCATGTCAGGGCCGCCCAGGGCTCTGGGTTGGGGAGGTGAGGAAGACTCTCCTGTAAGTGCTGGTGGACAGCATGAAGACAGGCCTGGGGGGAGGCCCGGGCTTCCAGGGAAAGGGGCCCTCTTCTCTTCCAGGATGCCCACCCACACACACAGCCCACTTCTGTGGTCCATGTGGCAGTGGTGGCACTGAGATTCATCTCTAGACCCTTCCGGGTGTGTTTGCTGTTCCTGGGACGGCACCGACCTGTTTGCTTAAGGTGGTTTCAGTGACTCTTGGTGGGCATCTGGTGGCTCAGTCGGGGTCACTTTGTGCCCCCTGTCTGTGCTGAGGGCACTCGTTCAGGACTTGTTAGGAGTGGGGTTAATGGATCCCAAAGGTGAGACTACTCAGGGTGTGAGCAGGGGCCTTAACAGAACATTGTAGTCCCACTAGAGGTAGTGAGTCGATCAGACAGGCCCGAGGCGTCCTGAGCAAGGGGGTCCTGGGTGACCCCCTGCCCCACTCTTGGGTCCATGGTATGGTGGTTCAGAGGCCAGGCAGTTTTGGACAGACAGTGGCTGGGGCTCCTGGCTCAGGTGGTCAGGAGAGCACTTGGTCTTTGGTGCTCCCTGACTGCATAGGTACACCCTAAACCCCTGCCTTCCCCCCACCCCGCCCTGCCGGCTCTGTTGCTGATGAGGGTCACTGGGGAGGGAGGCCTGGGGACGCCCCTGCCACAGGCTTCTCATGCTCCTGGGCAGACCCCCGCACAGAGGCCAGGGGCTCAGTGAAGTCCCGTGTGAATTACTCCTTGATCGAGTGGAGCGGAGTGAAAGCGGAGCTGCCGTTCCATTGTTCTCTCCAGGCGCAAAAGAATGTGCTCAGACAGGTAAAAATAACGGGGAGGTTTGCTTAGCGAGCAGACTGTTCCCAGAGCAATGTGCAACTGGATTGAAAAGCGAGCTGCCGTTTCTTAGGCTGTCCCTTGAAGTCTGAAAGGTTTTTCATTCCAGAGTGTCTGGGGAAGCTGACTTCTGTGTCTGTTCCGCCCACCCACTTCCCAGTTTCGAATGAAGGATCACTGGGAGGATAGAATTGAAGAGAGAATCTGGAAGTAAATGTGACCTCCTTAACTCTAAAGATCTTACTCTTGAAATTACAGACTCTGGATTTCAGTGCTAGAAGACCCTAAGGGGCGCCAGGCGGCTGACACTTGCTCAGGGACACGCAACGGGCTAGTAGCAGGAGCTGAACCTGAACCCAGGTCTTTGGGCTTCCAGCTTCTGGGGTTGGGAATCAGAGCAGAGTGTCCTGGTTTGTGTGGCTTCCTTTTACACCCAGACGCTCATGTACTACCTGACATCTTCCACTCGACATGATGAAACAGGAAAGAAATTGAATTTGTTTTCTATTGCCATGTGACAGATTACCGGATTTGTTAACAAATTTGGCAGATTAAAACACATGCATTGATTATCTGACAATTTCTGTGGGTCTGGAGGCTGGGAAGGCTTAGCTGGGTCCTGTGCTCAGGGTTGAGCAGAATTGCAGTGCTCGGGAAGACTCTCGGGAGTCCGCTGGGACAGTGACTGCATGAATGTTGAGGGTGGGCACGGGGCTGGACGCCGGGGTCTGTGACACCAGGCACAGTAGCTCGAGGCCTTGTGGCCAAGCTCATGGTCAATATAGCAAAGGTGCAATGGGAGTGACCCTCAGCTGACTAATACAGGGCCTCTCTGCTGTGGCCTGGGTCCATTCACAGCTGAGTCTTTGGTGGGGGCAGTGGGAGGGCCCAGTGTTACTATTTCCGGTCTGATTAACCCTGGTGAGTGAGGTGCTGGGGAAGGCCTTGAGCCTCCTAAGTTTGAATGTTGAGAGGCAATGTTTTATTCCCAAGTGGGGAGTACAATCTAGCCCAGAGACCAGGTGCTGGGGGGTGAAGTTCAAAAGAGGAAAAAATAAGGTAGGTTTTTCAAAGCTCAAAGACCTTGAGCTCGGTCTGTCCTTTATCAGGATCGCAGGGTCTCAGGGTGTTGGCTGACGATACCACGGGCTGGCTTGAGGGGGCTTGCTGCAAGTTCCAGGTGTTGGCTGGGATCAGCCATGTGTGGGACGTGCCTGAGTCAACGCTGTGGCACTCAGCCAGGTGAGTCCTGGGCTGGGCACACCAGGTGGCCAGGTCGGGGTGTGTCATGAGCCTCAGCTAGGTTTAATTTTATGTTGAAAAATTATCAAATAAGATGGTTCTCAAATTTGAGTGTCGTGGAGCAAAGCTATGCTTATTACATAAATAAAAGGATATTCTAGCAGGCAGCTGCTTTATAAGGTCTGCAGATGGGTTGCTATGTCTTGGCGGGCCTATGTAGTCAGAGGGGCACAGGGTTTTTTTGAAAAAAATCATTTATTTTTAATTGAAGCAATTTAATTGCTTTGCAATCAACATGAATCAGCCATAGGTATACATCTGTCCCCTCCCTCTTGAACCTCCCTCCCACCCCATGCTGCCCCTCTAAGGTGGTCACAGAGCCCCAGTTTGTATTCCCTGAGTCATACAGCAAATTCCCACTGGTTATCTATTTTGCATATGGTAATATGTATGTTTCCATGGCACACTCTCCATTCATCTCATTCCCTCCCGCCCTCCCCTGAGGTTCACAGTCTGTTCTCTGTGTCTGGGTCTCCATTGCTGCCTTGCAAATAGATCCATCAGTACCGTCTTTCTAGATTCCATGTGTATGTGTTGATGTACAATATTTGTTTTTCTCTTCCTGGCTCACTTCACTCTGTATAATAGGCTCTCGTTTCATCCACCTCATTAGCACTGACTCAAACGTGTTCCTTTATATGGCCCAGTAATATTCCATTGTGTGTATGTACCACTTCTTCTTTGTCCATTCATCTGTCAGTGGGCATCTAGGTTGCTTCCATGTCCTAGCTATTGTAAATAGAGCTGCAGTAAACAGGGGGGGACATGTGTCTTTTTCAGTTATGGTTTTCTCAGGGTATAGGGCACAGGGTTTTATTATATCTGTTTTATAGATGAGGAAGCTGAGATTCTGAAAAGAGTTTCTGTGAAGGGCCCAGCAGTAACTTCAGAAGGTTCTAGTGGCAGAGATGGGGCAGTGTCCCCTGGCCTCTCTGGGAACTCAGTGGTCCTCTGTCTTTGGAGCCCCCTGGAGAAACGTGAGTGAAGCCTTCACAGCACCTCTGCCCAGTCTGGGTGGGTCCAACGCCTGCATCTTTATAACGGTCTTCCAGATGCCTCTGGGTTGGGCTGAGATCCGTTGGAACATCATTTCGATTATCAGACCCAGAAGTTTGGGTCAGTGATGAGATGCGGACAAGCATCGTCCACTCCCTGAGTAATGGATGATTTCATCCACGGCGGCTGCTGACACACTCGTTTTCCTGGGACTGAATGAGACCGTGCGGCTGTGATTATGTGTTCTGTGACTGACCCACTGCCAACACTGGAAGTTTAGAATCCACAATTCAGCCAACTTTATTGAGTACCTACTGTGGTTGGTGGCTCAGAGGTTAAAGCGTCTGCCTACAATGCGGGAGACCTGGGTTTGATCCCTGGGTCAAGAAGATCCCCTGGAGAAGGAAATGGCAACCCACTCCAGTATTCTTGCCTGGAGAATCCCATGGACGGAGGAGCCTGGTAGGCTACAGTCCACGGGGTCGCAAAGAGTCGGACACGACTGAGCGACTTCACCATCACTGTGAGAGAGGCAGGGAATGCTGAGCCAGGCACCACAGAAAGCAAGCCTTGAGGCCAGGATGCTCCCCTTGGCTCTGCACAGTCTGTCTGTTCTGCTTAGAGGTGCCCGGCACGAGTAGAAAGCGGATTAGGCTTCTGGTCTTTTGCAGCACACAGAGAGCGGCGGGCTTGGGGGTTGCTGGGAGGGTGGGGCGTGTGGCGCTGCCGATACTTCTGGCCTCAGTGGGGCTGGTCTTCTCCACGCTTGGGTGCCTGTCCGCTCTGACACCGCTGTGTGACCCGCAGTGTCTTTAGGTCTCTCCATTCTGCGTCCATCACAGCCCTCATCCTGTGCATGCAAGTACATCCATTAAACAGTCTCCTCAATAGGAAAAGCTTCGATTTCCCCAGGGGCTCTGACGAGTGGCATTACTGGTGTCGATGCCTTTCCCATAGAGCTGGCGGAAGCAGCTCCTGTCTTCCAGCGCGAGAGGTGTCTCTTGTTTCTAATGATTTACTGTGCTCACAACATTGATGTTCACAAGCAAATGCATATTTATCCTGGTTCGGAAATCTGCTCCCCCACAGTATGCACACATGTGAGGGAAAAAACAGAAGAATCAGAGTCTGGCAGGATTTCAGAGGAAGGAGAGAGGCTGGATTTCTTGATTTCCTCTGCACACCTGCCACCTCCCCAGCTGGGCACCTTGAATCAATTTACAGATGACTGCCGAGAAAAGCTTGAGTTGGATTAATTTCAGACATTGATCAGCAATTTCTTTTTCAACCAGAGTTTGTAGGGTGCTTACAGTGTCAGGCACAGTGCCAGGGGTCAGAGGGCAAGAGCTGAGAGGAGACAGATGGCCTCTCAAGGTCAGGGGAAGGGAGAGGCCAAAACAATAAAATTTGTGAAAGTCAGGATGGAAGAGGAGCTAGCTGGAGTATCAGGGAAGGGGCCATGGAGGAGCTGTGATGTCAGGAGAGGAGCACCAAGGATCTAGGGCATCAGGGAGGAGACTAGAGCAGCTGGGGCACGAGGCGGGTGCGTGGGGAAGGTGGCATTTAAATGGGGTCTTGGAGGAACTTCCCCGGTGGTCCAGGGGCCAAGACTCTGCACTTCCAGTGCAGGAGGGGCTGGGTTTGATCCCTGGTTGGGGAATCAGATCCCATATCCTGCAATGAAGATTGAAGATCCTGCGTGCTGCTACTGACACCCGATGCAGCCAAATAAATAAATAAGATATTAAAAAGATAAATGGGACCCTGTAGTCTGTGCAGGAGTGTGCGTGGCCCAGAGGCTTGGTGGCGGGATGTGGGTGCTGCTTCCTGGCCACAGAGCTGGAAGAGCTGATTGGAGGGCACATGGGCTGACAGCGGCCCAGGTCACCCATCTAAGGGGCAAAATGGCATCCCAGAAAATAAACCTGACTGGCAAACGTACACTTGGGTTCGGGAGTTGGAGAGAAGTGAGCAGCTTCTTCTTGCCTCCAAGGCAGAGCCTGGGGGTGCAAAGTCACATGCAATGCCATTTTTATTTTGCACACTGGGTAGGAAGTGTTCGTTCCTTCCCTGCACTCAACAAATAAATGTGAACACATATGCCAAGAATATCAGGACTTCCCTGGTGACTGAGTGGTAAAGAGCCTGCCTAACAGTGCAGGGGACAAGGGTTCAATCCTTGGTCCGGAAAGATCCCACGTGCCCCAGGGCAGCTGAGCCTGAGAGCCCCAACTACCGAGCCCACGTGTTGCAATGACTGCAGCCCACATGCCCTGGAGCTCCATGCCCTCTAACAAGAAAAGCCACCTCATTGAGAAGCCCCTGCAACGCAACTAGAGAGTAACTCTTGCCACAACTAGAGAAACCCCGTGCCCAGCAATGAAGACCCAGAGCAGCCAAAAATTAAATGAAATAATTTTTAAAAAGAGTATCAGTCAGAAGGTACTAAAAATCATCAGCCTTCATGGGTACCTTCTGCTCCTCTGGCCCTTAGAGTTGAGCACCTTCTCTGAGCTACAGGAAAACCAAGTCTGGCCTCTGACCAACAGGTGCCCAGCCGCATGTGGCTTTGCATCCATGCGGTGAGGTGGTCCACCACTGCTCTCCCAGGTGGTGATTTGGAGTTAGACTGACCAGGAGAGAAGCTGGAGCAAACCTGTGATGCTCTTGGCTGGTATCTGTCTCCTTGGGCAAGCCCATCGCAATCTGCAAGGCTTTCTCTTCAGTATTCATTCCTTTGAAACAGTCTTTCTTTTGGGCTAGGACTCCTGCCATCCTTGAAAGAGCCAAGAGTTGATCACACACACCTGGATGTTTTTTAAAAACTATTTTTAGCTGCACTGGGCCTTCATTGCTGCTCGGCTCTCCTCCAGCTGCAGTGAGCTGGGAGCTACCCTTCATGCTGTGTGTGGGCTTCTCACTGTGGGGGGGGGGGGCGGGCAGGATTCAGTAGCTGCGGCTCGTGGGCTCTTGAGCACAGGCTCAATAGTTGGGGCACACAGGCTTGGCTGCTCCGTGGCATGTGGAATCTTCCCAGACCAGGGCTCAAACCCATGGCCCCCGCACGTGGGGGACATTCTTATCCACTATGCCACCAGGAAAGTCCACCTGGGGTGTTTTGATATTTACAGGGGGTGAGGAGAGAGGGACTCAGCCCATCTCGCCTGCGTGAGGATTCTTGTCCACCAGCTCCCTGCCCTGTGACTTCTGCTGACAATGGCAAACCGTCGAGGACAGCAGGGATAGATGACCAAACCTGCTTAGTTTCATGCCCCAGGCATGCCCTCGGTGTCTGAACAGCTGAGAAGTGGCCTTTCTTGGCCACAGAACGTTTCCACTTCTCCAGTGCCAGGCGGGCAGCTTGCATGTGGCTCAGCTCTGCCCTGAGGTCTCCAGGCTGTTATGCCTGTTACCTAAGTGCATCTGCTGTGTGGACAAAGGAGGGAAAACCTGACTACAGTAGATTTGTTCTGTGCTCATTGAAATTCAATATAGGGGAAAAAAAAGACCCAGGAGGGCTGAAGAATCATCCATAATGCCATCTCTCGGAGGGAACTCCTAGTGATGCGTCAGCATCTTTCCTTAGAGTTTCTGTCTCTACCCTCACATAACTATTCCTTCCCGAATTGTAACATTGTAGGTAGCACAGCCTCTGGAAGGTCTACCTGAAGAGTCCCCTCTGCAGTCTCCCTTAGACATGCAGATATAGAGCAGGCTGGCACCCAGCTGGGCATGAACCTTGAGCCTCCTACAGAGGAGGCATGTAGGGAGCCAGGGACCTCCGGGAGGAGGCTGGGCTCCAAGTCCCCAATCCCAGATGCCCACGATTAGAAGTTAGGGAGAACTGTGGGGCCCCAGTGTGGCCTCAGTCTGGTTTTAGGCTTGGAGTAGGTTCATTATGGACTTCCCTGGTGACTCAGATGGTAAAGAATCTGCCTGCAATGCCAGAGACCCAGGTTCAGTCCTTGGGTTGGGAAGATTTCCTGGAGAAGGGAAGGTCTACCCACTCCAGTATTCTGGCCTGGAGAATTCCATAGACAGAGGATACAGGCCAGGGGGTTGCAAAGAGTTGGACATGACTGAGCGACTAACGCTTTCACTTCCAGTTTCATTATGTCTACGGAAACTCTATCTTGAGGAAAGGGGCATCTAGACTGGGCTCCATGCTGGGGCAGTGTCCCTGGGCCCTCTCTGGTCACTCTTGTCCACCAGAACAGTGCTGCGGTCTTCCAGGTGACCTGAGGTCTCCAAGGGTATGGAATTCCCTTCCCTACGTAGGTCCGGGTTAGTGTGGGCCGGTCAGTAGACGCTAGGCATGAGATAATGAAGGCAGAAGTGAAGAAGCAGCTGTATTCCCGTCCCCTGGGAGACTGGAGCACAAGGCGCCTGGCAGCTCGCAGACGTCACCGCTCACCTTTGGGGTCACCTAGCCCATGACTCCTTCATTCAGCCTCTGCAACTCCCGGGCCCGGGGGGTGTTTAGCTGTGTGATGAAGGGCATCAGAGTGCAGGCCACCCCCATCACCTAAGCTCGTTCTAGCCCATCCTGTAGGTCTGCTCATCCTGTTTTCCCTAACCTTCTCCGCCTCACATCCACTTTCCCTTCTCCATGGCTGACTTCAGGCTGTGGCACCAGATGTAGAATCAACAGCTCCCAGAGACAGTTTACTCAGGTCCCGCAAGTGGGCAATGCCAAATCCTATAATAGGTGTATAATACCTATGTGTATGATATGTATTTATATAAAAACCATGTGATTTTATGATAAATCTTACATTCATGTTTATTATATAATTCTTGTGCCCATTTTAAAGACACAGAAGTAGAGGCCTGGGACTCCACCAGGCCACCATCATGCCTGTGCAATGGCCACTCAGCACTGGGTATAAGGGGCCCACAAACCACTGACAAGGATGCTCTCCTCCTCCTTCCAGGAGTCTCTGGTATCTGCAGGGAAGAAGCAGGAGAGGTAGGGTGCCCCTCACTGCCATCTTCTTACCCGCTCTCCTTTCTCCATTTCCTCAAAACTGTCAGTTCCCTGAGCCAGAGCTGGACCTTGGGCCAATTGCTATGAACACTCAGCAGATTAAGGAGACGGGTGAAGGGGCGCCTTGGAGGAAGAACCGGGAGAAAAGAACTCAGATAGGAAAGGACATCAGGAGGAGAGGTCCTAGAGACTAAAGGGCCCCTCGTGTGGTCTTTGCTCCAAAAGAGGGCGCAGCATTGGTACACTACTTGCTGCTGACCGCTGGGCCCTCTGCAAGCACAAACAGCTCGGCCCAGCAGAGCCTGAGCTGTCTCAGAGAGGGGCGGAGCCGCAGGCATCCCAGAGAGAGGGGGCGGAGCCACGGGCATCCCAGAGAGAGAGGGCGGAGCCGCAGGCATCCCAGAGAGAGAGGGCGGAGCCGCGGGCCTCCCAGAGAGAGAGGGCGGAGCCGCGGGTATCCCAGAGAGAGGGGGCGGAGCCGCGGGCATCCCAGAGAGAGAGGGCGGAGCCGCGGGCATCCCAGAGAGAGGGGGCGGAGCCGCGGGCATCCCAGAGAGAGGGGGCGGAGCCGCGGGCATCCCAGAGGGAGGGGGCGGAGCCGCGGGCATGCCAGAGAGAAGGGGGACGAAGTTAAAGGCTCCTACTCCAGTCAGTATTCTTGCCTGGAGAATCCCATGGACGGAGGAGCTTGGTGGGCTACAATCCATGGGTCGCAAAGAGTCGGACACAATTGAGCGACTTCACTTTCAGGGTGGGTCTCTAGGGGGTTCGTGATTGAGAGAAAACACAGGTGTCACCTCTGTAAAGAATCCCTTCAGGGGTTTAGGGGACTGGGAAAGACACTGGCTTCCCACCTCTCAAAAGTGGGTGGGAGCTGGAGCATGTGGAATAATAAAAAAAAGTTCCCTTATACCCAGGTTCACAGGTCTGTAACATCACACGAGATAACGGGTAGAGGGAGAAAGGCTTGGGTCTCACTTTCTGCTAGCTGTTAGCTCATGTGAGCTTGGAAACGGGCACTGTGGCGTCTGTCTTGTTGTAAGAAGTAGCCTCTCAGTTTCCCATTCAGGAGGAAGGGACTGAGCTGTTTCAGGAAGGTGGGCACTAGGGAGGACGAGGAAATCGTTTTGTTGACGTTAACACTAGGAGATGCAGGGTGTTTGCCCCAAATTAAGAAACTCAGGGTGTCACTTGGGGTCAGTCTTCTCCATGTTCCAGGTTAGAGGCAGGGAGGAGCCAGGAATGGGTGCTGGCAGTTCCTGGTCTCGCCAGTAGTGGGTGACAGGGCAGGAGCAAAGGCCATCTGCCTCGGATCTATCCAGAGCTCTCCCCACTTAGAACTGCTGCTGCTGCTGCTGCTGCTGCTGCTAAGTTGCTTCAGTCGTGTCTGACTCTGTGCGACCCCAGAGACAGCAGCCCACCAGGCTCCTCCGTCCATGGGATTTTCCAGGCAGGAGTACTGGAGTGGGGTGCCATCACCTTCTCTGCCACTCAGAACTGCCTGCCTTCAACTGGCCCAGGAAATGGGCTGCCCCCCAAGAGAATACAGGTCTTCAGGCTGCTAAGTCCCACTCTTCTCCACAGCATCTGACTTTTCAGACCCCCTACCTCCAATGCTGAAGCTGAAACTCCAGGATTTTGGTTATCTGATGTGAACAACTGACTCATTGGAGAAGTCCCTGATGCTGGAAAAGATTGAGGGCAGAAGGAGAAGAGGGCGTCAGAGGATGAGATGGCTGGATGGTATCACCGATGCAATGGACATGAACTTGGGCAAACTTTGGGAGATGGCGAGGGACAGAGAGGCTGGAGGTGCTGCAGTCCCTGGGGTCACAATGAGTTTGACATGACTGGATGACTGAACAACACCTCCACTCACCCAGGGTCCCCCTTCTTCACCAGTGCCTTTAGCATCTCAATATGCCAGCCTTCTTCCTCTCAGGGTCCCTCTTCTGCCACACCAACTGTGGCACCTGGCACAGGCTCCCATTTCCCCACAGACCTCTCATTGAAGAGTTTCATGCTGGGCACTCCAGGAACAGGAGTGACAAGTCCAACTCCCAAATGAAAGTTCCAGAACTGTCCTGAGTCCTTGGGGCCACTGCCCTGGTCTGAGCTTCCTATACCCACCCCCTACCCCACCCCCTTATGACATAGCTGCCAAAATCCCCAAAGGCTCAATGCCTCTGAGTCCTGATGGGAGCTTGTAAGCTCAGCATCCTTAGCACCTGTCTTCCCCTGATCTTGTCCCAGGAATAAACCCATCAGGGCCATCGAATGGACTGTCAGTGCCCAGGCTGCTGCTGTGTTGAGTTGGTGGGTAATTTGCTTCTCCAAGACCCCAGATTAAGAGATGCTCCATTCATGGGACTTCTTGTCCCACACAGGAGCTTTCCTCATAGGTACTGCAACTGTGCTTCATTTAGAAAGAGTCCTTAACGTAGCCAGCCCTGATGATCTTAATGTAATCTGCGTGATGCAGGGTCCAAAGTAATTTAGAATGTGTTTCTGGAAGGATATTTCATGGTGTTACACAGGAAATGTCCAGGAACCAGCAGGGGAATTATTTTCAGGTAGGACTCCCAGCAGGAAGTGACCCCTCCCTCCCAAGAGAGTTTCCTGGCAGAACAGCCTAGGATTTAGAGTCAGACCAACCCAGAGCACATCCCGCCTCCATCCTTTTGAGCTCTGCTGCTTCTGGCAAGTTGGAAACCTTCTCTGAGCCTCAAGTTTCCTCATTTCAAAAACCAAGCAATAAACTTATCTATGCAATAGTGTTGTTATGAAGAAGAAAAGCACAGAGAATGCTTACCAGGGCCACTTGCCCATGGGGATCAGTGCTGGCCCACTCCCAAAGCCTCCCACCAGAATCCCAGAGCCAGAATGGTTGCAAGCAAAAGCTGAAAGAGGAAAGAGCTGTGTACATGAAATTGCATCAGTCATGGAGCTTGATGGCAATCAGCTGAAGCTAATTCTGCTTATTAAGGCAAAACAAATGCACTGAAGGGTGTGAGCAGCTCACAGGATCTCTGTATGGGTCAGACAACTAGTTTTGGAGGCTGTGCAGTCAGTAAAAATGTTCAGAATCACTCAGCAGGGCTGCCCCTGGGGAGACACCTGAGGCCTCTATGGGAACTGACACCTCCGCGGGCGCTGGTGATCCCGGAGTGAACGAGCTGGCCATCGCTGCTTGAGCCCAACTCTGGAAGCCTCCGTAACGTGTGGGTATCTCTGGTCTCCCCAACCTCCCCAGCATGGTGTCCACACAGTCTCAGACTCTGTCACCAGCTCCCGTGGGTACCTAGTGGACAGAACCCTCATCAAATGCCTGTTCCCCTGGCTGCAAAGGAGGCTGGGAAGGCAGGTCTCTGGCATTTCAGCATCTGTAGTGGAACAGACTTCCTCTTTCCTCCAAGCTACAGGAAGTGGGGAAGGGCATACAAAGATGCTGAATGGCCCAAAAGAAATTTATATATGAGTGCAAGTGTTCTAAGTCATTTTAGTCATGTCTGATCTTTGTGGCCCCATGAACTGTAGCCTGCTAGGCTCTTCTGCCTGTGGGGTTCTTCGGGCAAGAACCCACAGGAGTGGGTTGCCATGTCCTCTTTCAGGGGATCTTCCCAACCCAGGGATTTAACCCATGCCTCTTATGTCTCCTGCATTGGCATGCAGGTGGTGGTTGTTTTTTTTTTTTTTACCACAGGCATCACCTGGGAAGCCTATATACATACGTGCATATATGCATGTGTATATATGCATGTATGTATATATGTAAGTTTTAATCCTTGTTATCCATAAGTGTGACTTTATCTGAAAATGGAGGACTTTATCTGCAATGAAGGGATAAGGTCTTTACATGTAATTTACTCACAAGATGAAAACACACTGCCGTATGTGTGTGCATACTAAGTCACTTCAGGCGTGTCTGACTCTGCGACCCCATGGGCTGCACCCACCAGGATCATTTGTCCATAGATTTCCCAGGCAAGAATAGTGGAATGGGTTACCATTTCCTTCTCCAGGGGATCTTCCCTGACCCAGGGATTGAACCTGCGTCTCTCATGTCTCTTGCACTGGCAGGCAGGTTCTTTACTGCTAGTGCCACCTGGGAAACCCCCATTCTTCAAGAAGATGGGCTCTTAATCCAGTATGACTGAAGTTCCTTGGCTTGCAGCTACATCACTGTAATCTCTGCCTCTGTCTTCAAGTGACAGGCTTCCCTCTGCGTGACGGCCTTCACGTGTTATTCTCCTCCGGTCTTTGCCTGTCTCTGCATCTCTTCTCCTTATAAGGACTCCAGTCATATTGGATTAAGAGCCCATCTTACAGCAGTATGTTCTCACCTTAACTTGCAACTAAATTACATGCAAAGACCTTACCCCTTCATTGCAAAAACCCCATTTTCAAATAAATTCACATTTATAGATATCAGGGATTAGGACTCCAACTTGTCATTTTGAAAGTGAAAGTGTTAGTTGCTCAGTCATGTCTGACACTTTGGGACCCCATGGACTGCAGCCCGCCAGACTCCTCTGTCCATGGGATTCTCCAAGCGAGAATATTAGAGTGGGTGGCCATGCCCTTCTCCAAGGGATCTTCTTGACCCAGGCACTGGACCTGGATCTCCTGTATTGCAGGCAGATTCTTCACCATCTGAGCCACCGGGGAAACCCTTTATCATTTTGGGGGACCAGCACTCTATTTGGTTTTCTCTGTATCTTCCCTGTGCTTCCTGGGACCACCTCCAAAATACACCACCTGCACCCAAGTCCTTCTCTCTGGGTTGTCTTTAGGGGTTTAAACCAAGATGGAGGGTAAAGATCTGAAAAGAAAAGAGAAAGGGGTGCCAAGCCTGTGGAAGGAGAGAGTTAGGAATAAATGATTTATTGGCCCCAAGATCAAGAAATGAGGTCAGGTTCATTTGACCTCATTCAAGGAGACCTCAGGGAGATGGGGAGGGGTTGAGTAGCAAGCAGAAGGTAACCCTCTTTGTTGGAATTTGGTAAATGCTCTGGCTGGAGCTGGGCCCCATCTGGGGAGGTGGGGAAAAGAGAGGCTGAGGTGGAGTTGGACTTGAGCTTGAGGGCCTGGACCAGGAAGCCAGGACCCTCGGGCTGGGTCCTCTAGTCCAGCCAGCTCTGGCTCTGGCTGGGGAAACTGAGACCCAGAGATGGACAGTAACTCGCCTTGGTCCCTGGCAGGGACTAGAAGGTCCACCTCTGACCCTCCTGTTTTGGCCTCTCTTCCATGGCAGGATAGGTGGCCGGCAGGATGCAGTCAGACAGACCTGTCTGGGCTCTGCTGATCCAGTCCATCTCTGGGACAAGGGTGTAGGAGGGTAGACTCCACGGCCAAGCACTGATGAGCACCTAACTCCAGGCCCATCCCCTGACCGTTTTCTGTTGTGTGGGCAGTTTGGGCAGCGTCTCTGGGGCTCTGCCTTCCCTTGACTGCCATGCATTTTCATTAGTTTTATTAATAAATTATGACCACACCCTTCCTGCCCACAAAGTTGACGAATTATATTAATAGCTCTTAGAAACATCTGCCCAAAACATCCACCCTCCAGCTCCGCTAGGGCCCCTGCTTGGTCAGCAGTGTGCCTTTTCCCAGGGCTGTATTTCAGCCAGAGTCCCACAGCATCCATGAGCAGACAAGGTTACTTGGTGACAAGCAGCGGACACCATCCAAACAGGTCTGATTTTGTTGGGAAACACCTTAGCATCACTCTTTGAAAAGAAAATGTGTTTCAGCTGGGGGCAGCAGGAAGAGACTGGTGCGGTTTAATGTGGTTATACATTTTTCAGCTCCTTTAAAATATTTTTATTTTGCTTTGACCAAAGGAGATACTTGTGTAAAATTTTTAGGGTGCAGAGTCCCAGCTGGAATCACTCCCTTGTGAGTAGAGTATGAGAGCCAGTGTATCAGTTTTTTCTTGCTGCAGTAACAAGTTACTACAAACTCCGAGACTTAACACAAATTTATCTTACAACTCTGGAGGACAGAAGTCCAAAATCAGTCTCACAGGGCTAATGTCAAGTCGTGGGCACAGCTGCTTCCTCCTGGAGGCTCTGGGGGAGAATTCCAGCCCATGTCTATTTCAGGTTTGCAAGTTTCTCTGCCTGCATTCTCCGTTCTCTGATGGTGACTCTTTCCTCTATTCTGTGTGTGTGTGTGTGTGTGTGTTTTCCTGCACCACAGGACATGTGGGATCTTCCCTGACCAGGGATCAAACCAGTGTACCCTGCATTATGAGCCCAGTCTTAACTGGACCACCAAGAAGTCCCTCCTCCTTCTGTTTTCGAAACCCATCACTCTGACCTCTGCTCTCGTCAGTGTTTCCCCGACTCTGACCTTCCCACTTCTCACTTATATGGAGCTTTGTGATTTCAGTGAGCCCGTTGGATAATCCAGAGCAGTCTTCCATCTCCCTGTTAACTAACTGCATCTGTAAAGTCCCCTTTACCATATGAAGTGATATGTTCACCATTCTGGGGACTAGGGTTGAACAATCTTTTCTCCCCCTTGATATTTATTTATTTGGCTGCACCAGGTCTTAGTGGCAGCATGTGGGATCTAGTTCCCCGACCAAGACTCAAACCTGAGCTCTCTGCATTGGAAGTGTGGAGTGTTAGCCACTGGACCACCAGGTAAGTCCCACGAACAATCCTGGGGCTGTTATTTATCCTACCATAATGAGAAAAATGTTTCCATGACCTGGCCACTGCAATCCTACTGACATCCTGTGAAGCAGAAGGAAAGGGAACTGGGGGCCCAGAGGCGAAGTCATTTACTCAGGATTGAGAAGTGAGTGCCAGAGCTGAGAGAGGAAGCAGGGTCTCCCCAATACCAATGCCAACACTATTCCTTGGAGAAGGAAGTGGCAACCCACTCCAGTGTTCTTGACTGGAGAATCCCAGGGATGGGGGAGCCTGGTGGGCTGCCATCTATGGGGTCGCACAGAATCGGACACGACTGAAGTGACTTAGCAGCAGCAGCAGCAGGCATGGAAATAACGGAAGTGTTTATCAACAGATAAATAGATAAAGAAGTTTGACCCTTGAACAATGCAGAGATCAGGAAAGCCTACATCATAGTTGAAATTCCATAAATAATGCATAACTTAAACATAGGTTTAAAAACCAAACCTACATCAAGTTGAAATTCCATATATATATAACTTAGAATAAGCCCTCCATAAACTTGGCCCTTCCTTATTCAAGATTCTACATACAGATTCAACAACTACAGAGTGTGCAGCACTGTAATATTTACTACCAAAAAAAATTTATGTGTTAAGTGGACCCACACGATTCAAACTCATGCTGTTCAAAGATTAACTGTATATATTAATACAGTGTAATATTAGCCATAAAGTGAAAGAGAAGTTGCTAAAAAAATAAAACTGTTCCTGCCGGCTCCCAGGAGCTCCCCATCAATAGGCTGTCTGTGTGGAGACCGGGTGTGTGGATTCTGGCTGCAAATGGAACCCATGATGTGGACCTGGCTCCATCGTGCACCTGAGATCACATGGTCAGTTTCTTAATGTCCCTGGCTCTCAGTCTTCTGGGGGAAAATAATGGTTTTTCTATAAAGCACATAGTAAGTGTTGGCTGTATGGTAGCTGGGCTTCCCAAGTGGTGCTGGTGGTAAATAACCTGCCTGCCAATGCAGGAGACATAAGAGACGTGGGTTCTATCCCTGGGTCGAGATGATCCCCTGAAGGAGAGCATGGAAACCCACTCCAGTATTCTTGCCTGGAGAATTCTACAGACGGTGGAGCCTGGCAGGCTACAGTCCATAGGATCACAAAGAGTCAGACACGACTGAAGCGACTTAGCAGGCATATATGCATGTGGTAGCTATTACTATTATTAATAACAGTAGGGTGGAACCCCAAATCTCAGAGCCTCTGAGGACATACACCAAGATGCCAGGACGCCTCTGGTTTCTGCTTGCTGTGCTCAGAGCCCTGCGCATGCTCCTTCTTCTCTTTGTTCCTCTCTCTTAGCCAAACCCTACTCATCATTCTAAGCCCAACTTAGATATCACCACCTCTAGGAAGCCCTCTTTGACTGTGCCAGGCAGAGTTGGCTGCTCCTTACCCATGTGGACACCACGGTTGCCTCTCAGGAGGGGTGAATCTTGATAAGGAGATGGAAGTCACTCAGTGCTACCCTCTGCAGACATGGATTGGAATTCCAGGCCCATCGCTAACCCCAGGATATGTATTCAGGCTATTCTGAACCCGATTCCTTACTTGTGACATGGGGTGGAGGATGACAAGCTTATTTCCCAAGTTGCTATGGGGCCTGAGTGAAACCATTCTTGCGAAGTCTTTCCCCTAGCTTTACACATGTTAAGTTCTCAGTAAATGGTGGCTGCATACAAGTAAAGCACGGAAATCTCACAGTTACCTTGAGACAGAGGGACCCAGGGTACAAATTCTCCCTGCTTTTGGCTGGAATCACATCAGAGTGAGGGCTTAGCTCCTGTACGTTAGACTCTTGTTATGACCGTCTTTGATGAACAAAAATGTAATGTCAGATCAATTGCTGTGAAGCCCGTGGGCTGATGAAAGCAATGGAGTGGGCTGTGGGAACTCAAGGTATTCCCAGGGTCCTTGGCGCTGTTGGGAGGCAGTGACTCAGGCCCTGCCTCCAGTGCCTTTTGTGTTTACTGGGGCTGCATTTAAACCCTAGTGGCAGGGGCTTCCCTGGCCGTTCAGTGGTTAAGACTCTGCATTTCCACTGCAGGGAGTGCGGGCTCAATCCCTGGTCAGGGTACCAAGATCCCATGTGCCACTCAGCACGGCCAAAAAGGAAAAGAGAAAAATGAACCAGCAAGTAAACATGGGTGGTGATGGGCTTCCCAGACCCCAGGATTCTGGTTACGATGCTGTGAGCCCCATCCCCAGTCTGTGGAGGTGAAGGCCCCTTGCAGGACTGAGTGATGGGATGGGCGAGGGGGGAAACTGCCAGGTAACAAGGTGGGGGGCCAGTCCTGCGCAGGGGGTGAATGGGCCTCAGTTCCCTGGCCTTGGTGCCCATCATTCCAGGACCCTGTGCTGACCACCTCTTTGCCCTCATTGTCTGGGCAGCTGGCCCATGAGCCAAGTGTTGGCCCGAGGTATCCTGGGGCCATAAACGCCTTGTAAAAGTTGCTGGGAACAAGATACTTTATGTTGGTGGTGACTCCAACCCAGGTCATTAAGTCTGTCCTGATGTGGGGCTGGGGCTTGTGGTGGCCCGACTTGCAGGTTCTGTGTGAGCCCCCTAATTAGGGCCCCTCTGCCACCACCCTGGCCGATCCTGCTGTGGTCCTCCCTGAGTTCTGGTAGGACTTTCAGGCTCCCAGGGCTGGGGTCCAAGGGCTGGGATTTACTTTGTTTTATACCTTCTACTCCTTTTCCTTGCCCTTGGTTTAATGCTCGCCTGTCTCAAAATTCTTAGTCCTTTGGAACAAGGACCTGTAATTCCATTTTGTGCTGAGCCCTGCAAGTTATGTAGCTGCTCCTGCTAAGACAATGCTTTGTGGGCTGCAGGGGACTCTTCAGACGAAAGGCCAGGCTGGCTGGAGGGCAGTCAGGGAGGCACACGGTGGTCTGACCAGTGCTGCCAGAGTGTACATGGGGGCTGCTGACAGTGTAGGGCTCTGGGGGTCACAGTAAGAGCTTTGGCTCCCCTCTTAATGAAATAGGAAAGTACAGGAAGGTTTGAACAGAGAAGTGACATTATCCAACCTAAAGTACAGAATGGTCAACTTGGCTGCTATGCTGGGAAGAGACTCCAAGGGTAGAACCCAGGGAGGCCATTCAGGAGGCTGGTGAGGAAGCAAGGTAAAGATGCTGGTGACTCAGGTGAGGCTGGGAGCAGTGGTGGTGGGGGGAAGGGATGAGATTCCAGATATATTCTTAGGACAGAAACAGCAGGACTTGTGATGGAGTAGGTGTCATCTGAGTGATCCAAAGGGAGCTACTGACAACTCCTTCCCTTGTGTCCTTCCTGCCACGTGGCCATTACTTCCCACTCCTTCCCCCATCCTTGAATTAGGGCTGGTTTTGTCGCTTGCTTTGATCAGTAGAGTGGGGGGAAACGATGCTGTGTCTGTTCCTGGCTTTACCTTGAAGAGGCCTGCCAGCTTCTGCTTTTGCTCTATGGGAACCCAGTTGCTGTGCTGTAAGGAGGCTGGAGAAGAAGCCTGTGGACTGCTGGGCCAACAGCTTCCAGACCAGTGAGAAGGACCTTCCTGCACGTTCCAGCCCCAGCTGCATTCTCAGATGATTGTAGCCCTGGGAGGGACTCCAGCCAACATCACATGGGGCAGAAGAACCACTCAGATGAGCCCTGTCTAAGCTCTGGAACAAAAGAATCATGAGAAGACACAGTTCTTTTGGCCCACTCAGTTTGGGGCTGCTTGTTATGCAGCAGTCTCTAACTGACAGAGATATCTGTTAGACATCCAAGAGGAAATGTGGTGAGTAGGCAGCTGGGTACATGAGCCTGAAGTTCAGGAAAGAGATTCAGGCTGGGAAGTGTCACTTCAGGAATTTTTGATACACAGATGACATTAAAGTCCTGAAAAGGGATGAGATTAACAAGATTGAGGGTGGAGGGAGAAGAGACGAGGACAAAAGATTAAGTCCTCAGGTACATGGAGCTTTAAGTGGTCAGGGAGATGGGGAAGGGCTGGCCAAGGGGAGCAAAGGGGAGGCCGCTGGACATGCATGTGCTGGCCATCTCCGGGCACCCAGCCCCTGCCGCGCGGCCCCCCCCCCCCCACCACAACCTCTTACTTTTTTCTGGTGATGGTCTTTCTAACATGACTCCCCTTCCTCCTGTCTCCTGTGAACACAAACTCATTCAGCTGAGAGTGCTAACTGTTCTGGGCTACATCTATTCCTGTCTTCTCTGAGCTGAGGTCCTTGTCATCATCCTTACTCATCCTAGGACTTGCTGAGGATTCTGTATCCTGAGCCCAAGGCAGAGTTCTTGGTCCTCTGTAGGCCCCACCATTGCGGGGAGGAGTCAGGTGCCTCCAGGGAGCTGGTCAGCTTAGTTGTCCCCTATCAGGGCATGCTGGACCTGGCCGCTCCCCAGCAGGGAGACACAGAACTGCCAGGCCTCCAGTTCAGTTCAGTTCAGTCGCTCAGTTGTGTCCGACTCTTTGAGACCCCATGAACTGCAGCGAGTCAGACCTCCCTGTCTATCACCAACTCCCGGAGTTCACCCAAACTCATGTGCGTTGAGTCGGTGATGCCATCCAGCCATCTCATTCTCTGTCATCCCCTTCTCCTGCCCTCAATCTTTCCCAGCATCAGGGTCTTTTCAAATGAGTCAGCTCTTCGCATCAGGTGGCCAAAGTATTGGAGTTTCAGCTTCAACATCAGTCCTTCCAATGAACACCCAGGACTGATCTCCTTTAGGATGGACTGGTTGCATCTCTTTGCAGTCCAAGGAATTCTCAAGAGTCTTCTCCAACACCACAGTTTAAAAACATCAATTCTCTGGGGCTCAACTTTCTTTATAGTCCAACTCTCACATCCATACATGACCACTGGAGGCCCCCAAGCTAGGTAGAAAACAGTCTCCCTTGTCTAAATACACCCTCTTGCCACAGACTGAGCTGTACATAGTTGGGCGTGGGGTACACTGCTGACAGAGCCCAGAATTTTGGCTGAATGTGTGTGGAACCAGGTGATGAACTAAACCATTACAGTATCATGGGGAGCACGGTCTTGATAGAGGGAAGAGCCTGAGAGTGCTGGGGTCCAAGAGAGAGGGAAGACTAGAGGTGAGATGGGCAGAGATGAAGCTGGTGGGCTGGGGGTCAGGCAGAGTGGACATTCAGACCTCATTATCCCCAAGTCCTCATGGTGTTACAACAGGTGAGACCCACATGGCTCAGATTACACCCATGAAAACATTATTATGTTTGCTGTTTGTGGGTAATTAAAAGCAGGGAGTGTTGGTCCATTTTGCAACAAACAAGGAGTTTTTATCCTAAATGGTTTAAATAAAAAGCCCGGCACTTAAAGGGTAAGTTTCATTTACTTCAATGATTCTAAGATGTGCTTAGCTTGCTACATGTTCTGATGAAGTAACTTTATTTCATAACCAGCTGTGTGCATGAAACATGCTGTGCTGTCAAAGGCCCTGCTCTGGGGGTTGTGACTGTGAGACCGAGTTTGTTGTACCCCTGTGCGATCATTCTTCCTTCCATCCATCATTTATTGTCCTTCCTTCCCACCTTCCCTTTGATCCATCATTCCCTTCCTTCTGCTGTGGATTCATAGGCACTTCCGCAGCACGTGTGCCCTGGGAGGTACACGAGCCCTGTCCCAGGGCCCTCACTGCTCAGACTGTCATCCTGAAAAAGTTAATAATTCCCGGGAAAGGCAAACCAATGCCACCCCTGGCAGTGCCCCCTTCCATGAGGTTCTGGCATTTTGCTGCTTCGGTGGGTGGGGTCCTCTGTCCACCCCTTCCTGTCCAACTGTCCTTGGGACCCCCTGGAATAGAGGATTCTTTTTCCTATTCTCTATGATTATCAGGGCTGACTTCGAATTATCAAGAAAGCACACTCAGCAGTATTCAGACAGCAGCTGAGCCTGGCGGTCACCAGGTCGTTAGCTGAGCCATCTTCCTTGCACTCTGTGGCTTCAGGGATGTCCAGGGCCCACTCTCAGTGTGTGCGAGGCTCTTAGAAGACTGTGCTGAGGGTCGGCATGGGCAGAGCCTGGAGTACCCGGCCCCCAGTCCAGAGGCCACTGTCCTGATCTTGGAAGTGAGCTCACCTTCCAGCCTCTGTCTTCTCAGCTGCGTTGGCCAGAGGCTGGAGGGGTGGGTGGCAGGGTCAGAGGGCACAGGCCTCAGAGGCAGGTAGAGAACGCAGGTGCTCCGGGCTGAAGCAGGGCCCTGGGGTCTGAGCCATGGCTGTTGAGGAAAGCCTGGAGGTGCTGGTCTGGGGCTGGTGCACAGCAGAAGGATGGGAGGGGGTGCCAGGAAGGTCCTGACTTTGAGTAAGACCCACACTTCCTCTGTCCCTCTGTAGACACCACTCTTGCAGTGGAGAAGGGCCCCCAGCACTGTCCTTGCAGACGCGTGTAGTACCGATGTGCCCCAGAACCAGCTGAGGTCTTGGCTCGCGTTGTGGGTGGCCTGAGCCAGGCTGCACTTGGTTTCATTCGCTTCATTATTTCCCCTTCACCTTCCCTTCTCACTCCTGTTTCCCTCCTCCCAGTAGTACCCACTTCAGTGTGTTTAATTTACATCCTCCCAATCTACTTTCAGTACATTATCTATTTATTTAAATACAAATGGCTCCTTGAAATAGAGTGCCATTTTGCATGTGTTTTAAAATCTCCATAAATAGCATTGGCCCATAAATCTTATTGTCTTGCTTACTCTTTTTTGCCAGACATTAAGTTTTTGAGATTGGTCCTTGTTGCCATATGTGTCTGGCTCAGTACTTTGGATGGCCGTGTGGAATTTTCATTATGTGAGTGTACTCATGCTATAGGCTGAATGTTTGTGACCCCACTGACCCCTGCCCTCCCAAAAAAGTGAAGTTGCTCAGTTGTGTCCGATTCTCTGCCACCCCATGGGCTGTAGCCTATCAGGCTCCTCCATCCGTGGGATTTTCCAGGCAAGAATACTGGAGTGGGTTGCCATTTCCTTCTCCAGGAGATCTTCCCGATCCAGAGACTGAACCTGGGTCTCCCTGATTGTAGGCAGATGCTTTACTGTCTGAGCCACCAGGGAAATCCACAAACCTAGGCTGAATGTTTGTGACTGCCCCTAGCCCCGCCCCCCCCCCCCCGCCACGCCCGCTCAGCTCACATGTTAAAATTCCACCACCCAAGGTGATGGTATTTGGAGGTGGGTCTTGGGGTGGGGGGTGACTCGATCATGAGGGTGGAGCCCTCATGAATGGGATTAGTGCCGTTGCAAAAGGGACCCCAGAGAGCTCCCTCATGCCTCTTGCCATGTGAAGTGACGCCCAGAAAACAGCAGGAGGGGGACTCGGGCTTGACACTGGGTGTGCTAGTACCTCGATCTCAGACTCTCCACCCTCCAGGATGGTGAGAGATTAAAGTCTGTCGTGAAGGAGCTGCCCAGTCTTTGGTGCCCTGTTTTTAGCAGCCTGGGCAGCCTGAGACAACCCACACCAGTGCACCTCTTTCCATTCTGGGCGGCAGGCCTCAACCCTCCCTGTGACGGGAACAACACTGTGCCCATCGCCCTTCTCCATATCTCCTGGGGGCTCTGTGGGCCTGACTCTGGGACACATACTCAGGAGCCCCACGCCTGTCCCCCTGTCCCAGGCTGCTGTAGAGAGCAGGTACCCGCCGCCTGGCTGGCTGCAATCCTGCAGCAGCAGCCTGGCCTGCCAGCCAGCGGGACCCCTGTTCTGCAAGCTCACAGCTGCCTGTGCTCTCATTGACCTTCTGTTTTCTGAGAATTGGATGGCTGGAGGCGGTGTCTCCTTGTTCCCGCATCTCTGGCAGAGGCCTCCTCGCTTCCTCATCAGATGCCGTCTCCCCGCTGTTAACCGTCTGTTTACAGGCTTGCTCACTTTCCTGAGGGACTGATTCTCTCTCACTCACTGATTTGTAGGAGTTACTTGTATAATTTGCATAATGATTTTTATAAATTTCAGACAGACTTTGAAGAAAAAGTTCTCCCAGCCTGTCACTCATCTGTTCAGTTTGTCTGTGGGTTTTTTAAATATATTCTTTATTGAACAGAAATCTTTAATGTTGATGGAGTTGGATCTGTCATTTCTCATCACGTACTTGGTTCTTTTGGCATCTTGTTTAAGAAACTCTTTCCCACTTTGATACCATTAGGCTTTTTCTCTTTTTTAAAAAGTTAACTTCATATTTCAGTCCTTAAACTATTTGGAATGCGTGTGTGCTCACTCAATCGTGTCTGACTCTTTGGGACCCTACAGACTGTAGCGTGCCAGGCTCCTCTGTCCATGTAATTTTCTGGGCAAGAATCCTGGAGTGGGGTGCCATTTCCTTCTCCAGGGAATCTTCCTGACCCAGGGACTGAACCCACATCTCTTCCATCTCCTGCTTTGGCAGGTGGACACTTTACCACTAGGGCCCCCTGGGAAGCCCTTGGAATATGTATGTGTGTACATATTACATTATGTTAAATTATATTATCATGTGATACTACATTATATATAATATTTTTCATTTGTATATTCTTTTCTTTATGTATAATATGAAGACTTTCCAAATACCATTGATGGCTGCATCTAAAGAGCTTTGGTGAGAATCTGAACTATCTCTGTACTGAGAAGCTGAACTATCTCTAGTTCTAGAGGAAGTGAAGATCCAGGGCAAACACTTTTCTTATACTTTCTTTGTTTCTTACTTCCTGGATGCTAATGTGTCGGCACCGCATGGCAGGTGTTCATCCCGGGTTGTTTATCTCTGCATTTTGAGAAGCAGAATGCTCCAGTAGCTTATCTTTCCTTTGAAGCAGCCTGATTATTTGCTTCTGTGATTCAGTGTAAGGATTTCAAGAATCTTTTCGTGTAAAACTTGCTTCTTTCAAACGCTCTTCCACGCCAGAAAAGTTTGGATTGCATAAGGGCTTAATATGCATTCAGTGTTAAAAATGGGGATTCCCTGGCGGCCCAGTGGTTAAGACTCCAACGCAGTCATGGGTTAACCCCTGGTCTGGGGACTAAGATCTCACATGCTGTGCGTGGTACAGCCAAAAAAAAAAAAAAAATCACAAATGTATGTTTAAATTATAAGCCATACCACGATACCCAGACTAATGACTGTTAATTAGGCAACATGAAATTTAGGTGATAAATACAGCCAGTGAGTTAAGTATGGAAGGAATGTTCGACCCGGGGTTCTCTATGTGGAGTATAATCTGTATGTGGTAGGAGCCCAAATCTTCCTCACACATCAGGTTAATATCTCTAGCATCATTTTCCGAAATATTCATCCTTTCCGCTCTGCTGTTCACATCATTTGATGTGGTTCTGAAATCCCTCTCCTGTTTCTTAGATTGTCTCATCTATTCCCTTGCCAGTATCATGTTTTGATTTTTTTTAGCCATTCATGTGTGCTTTTTATTTTTCATATGAATTTTCAGGTCAACCTGTTAAAGTTCCTGGAACTTTCCTAATTGGGTTGTCTGTTAATTTTCAGATGAGTTTGAGTATTGACCTTGGTGCTGCGAACCTGTGCGATACATAATTGGGGCACAACTTCCTAATTTCTCACCTGTTCTTCGGTGGCTTTACTAGATTGAAAATTTTCTCCACAGAGATCTTGTGCAGTCTCTGCTAGGCTAATTCCTAGGTGCTTTCTATTTGTTACTGCTGTGATAAATGCTAATATATTTTTGGCTACATTTTCCCAGTTAGTTTTGGCTGGAACGTAGAAACACTGTTGCTTTTTGCGCAACGATCGTGTATCTGGCAGCAGTACTGCACACTTCCATTCCTTCGTTTCTCATGGGTTTTCACTGTCTTTTGTGGCTATTGATCTAGTCAACTTTTCTGTTTCCTCTTGATCGGATTTTGGCACTTCATATTTTTTCCAGAAATATTTCCATTTAATCTGCTTTAAAGTATTGGCTTGTGGTTGTGAATAATATCCCTTAAGTATTTAATATCAAATATAATATTTGTTATATCTGAGATGTTCCCCATTTTCATTTTATCTTTTGCATATTTGTGTTTTGATCATATTCATCATTTCTGTTTTGCCTCAATGATGTTTCATGTTTCAACTAATCATCTCAATTTTTACTTTTGGCTATACCGTGTGCCTTGTGGGATCTTAGTTCCCCAACCAGTGACTGAACCCAGGCCCCTGCAGTGAATGTGTGGAGTCCTCACTACTGAATCGCCAGGGAATTCCCTGAATATTAAAAAAATTTTTTTTTGCCTGTATTTATTTACTTAGGTCCTTCTTGTTACCTTGAATTGACTGTTGCTCTTTTTCTAGTCCTTTGAGTTACACTCGTGTGTCTTCCCTTTTCCCTTGTTTTCTATTTGATCTATTGAAAGCTTGGACTTATCCTCTAAGAATGATGTTAAAGCCATGATCCATGAATTTTTCCATGGGCTATGCTCATTATTATTTCTATTTGTGGGGGTAGCTTCAGCTAATCAGTATTCTATAATAATGATGGAAATAATAGTAGCGATCATTATTTCCTCTATCCTTGTCAATTTTATTTTAAAAATTAAAAATTGTTATTTCTCTGGCTGCATCAGGTCCTAATTGCTGCACTCAGGCGCTTGTGGTGTGTGGGCTCTTTCTTGTGGTGAGTGTGGGCTCAGTTGCCCGGTGGCATGTGGGGTATTAGCCCCCATCCAGGGATGGAACCCTCATCCCCTGCATTGGAAGGTGGATTCTTAACCACTGGACCACGAGGGAAGTCCCCATCCTTGTTGATTTCAAAAACAATTAAAAAGGAAAAAAACCTTTTAAACTTTTACAAAAAACTTTTAGACTTTTACAAAAGTTGTCTTCAACTTTTAATTGTTTTAATTTGAAAATGATCTCCCAGAAGGCATGAACAATCTGAAGGTAAGGAAGACCAGGAGAGGAGGCATGAGGGGGCTATGCATCTCAGGAACCCCGAATCCTGACAATGAAATCACCTCCCTCATTATCTGGTTTGTGGAGGATTTTCTGTCACTTGCAACAGAAAAGCTTCACAGCCTGGGCTTGGGGAGAGGCTGTATGAGCCTGGACGGTCAGGTGGGGCCAGGGCAGCCCAGCAGGTCACGTTCAGGGTCAGGCAGGTGGAGCCTGCAGGGAGGGGGTGGGGCTCAGGGCAGGCCCCTGTGAGCAGGAGTCTGGAGGAGACAACCTCCAGAGTGAAACATCCAAGGAGGGCTTGAAAGTGAAAGTGAAAGTTGCTCAGTTGTGTCTGACTCTTTGCGACCCCAAGGACTATACAGTCCATGGAATTCTCCAGGCCAGAATACTGGAGTGGGCCTTTCCCTTCTCCAGGGGATCTTCCCAACCCAGGGATCGGACCCAGGTCTCCTGCATTGCAGGCAGATTCTTTACCAGCTGAGCCACAAGGGGAACTGGAGTGGGTAGCCTATCCCTTCTCCAGCAGGTCTTCCCGACCTAGGAAATGAACCAGGGTCTCCTGCATTGTAGGCAGGCTCCTTCCCAAAGGAGCTCTCAGGGAAGCCCAAGGAGAGCTTAAGTATTGGTAAGAATAGCAGAGGCTTCCCGGGTGGCTCAGTGGTGAAGAATCTGCCTGCCAATGCAGGAGACACAGGTTTGATCCCTGATCCAGGAGGATCCTACATACCATGCAGCAATTAATCCTGTGTGCCACAACTACCTAGCCCTTGTTCTAGAGTCTGGGAACCATAACTAAGGAGGCCTATGAGCCCTAGAGTCTGTGCTCTGCAACAAGAGAAGCCACCGCAATGAGGGATCCTTGCACAGCAACTCGAGAGTAGCCCCCGATCGCCGCAGCTAGAGCAAAAACCCACACAGCAGTGAAGAACAGGACAGCCAGTAATAACAGCAAGTAACAACAACAAGGACAGCAGCTAAAATCTCTTAGTGAGGCTAGTTTTGTGTGCCAAGCCCCATCCTAAGGACTTTATACCTGTTACCTTATTCAGGCTTCACAATAGCCCATGTTGTGAGCACTGCTTTTATCCCCAGGTGCACAGCCCAAGCCTACAGCAGTTAAGGAAGTTGCCCAAGGTGATCAGCTGGCCAGGGATAGAGCTGGCATCAAGCCCGGGGGCAGAGCCAGTTGGCCCTGGGACCCTGCTCATAACCACTGTGCTGTCCTGCCTCCTCCGAGAGGGTCTGAGCAGTCTTGACACCTTTGGCAAAGCAGCGGCTCCCCTGCAGCCCCTGTGATGAGCTCAGGCTCCTGGTTGCCTATTCCCTTCCCTTTAGCAGGGGCCTTTACTTTGACTCCTTGCTGGATGGAGGAAACTGGCTGTTTTCTACTTCTTTGGCCTTGAAAGAAGCACGACCAATGGTCCTGGTTCTTTACATGCAGCATGCTTTTTAGAATCTAACTCGTATCAGAAAGCTTAACCCAGACTGGCTTCAGCAAAACCTGGGCTTCCGTTGGTGCCTGTAACCCAGCTGTGTCAGGAATGGTTTGATCCCAGGCTTGAATGATGTCACCAGGACTTGGCTTCTCTCTCTTCCTCTCTCGGCACTGCTTCCTCCACGTTAGTATATTTTCAGGCAGATTCTTTCCTCATAGGCACAGAATGGGTGCCAAAGCTCCTGGGGCTACATCCTTCCTTATTCATATCTACAGGGAAAGGTTGAGTCTAATTGCTTTCTTGTGGAAGAAGGGACCTCGTTGTTTTTGATTGGCTTGGATACACATTCCTGAACCATTTATTGAGACTGGGAATTTGCTGATTAGCTTGTAAAAATAAGCCCCACCCCTGGGTCAGAAAACCAGGGGGCATCCTCTGTGGAGCAGGGCCTGTCTCAGCCTGGCTCATTAACGTTCGTACTAAAGACACGTTGTCCGCAGCGCTTTAGTTTACACGTGTGTTTCCGGGGGGTAGGAATTTTAGTTCTGAGTTGGTGCATTTGTTCGTTTTGTTTGCTTATAGCCCTGGTTTTTGCTTCTTTATGTAGCTGCAAAACTGTTTCGAAGCAGGATTTAGGTGGGAGTCCAGCACAGAGCAGATTGGATCAAGACAGAGGAGACGTGTGTCAGGGCTCTGGGCTCTTGCACTTTCCCTCCCCTGTTCTAGGAGGGCCTCAGGCTGCCGTGTCCTCTTGTGTTGGGGCCACTTGTCTGAAGACCATGCCTGTCTCTGGCCTTTCGTTTTGCTCGTTGAAGGGACTGGAGGGGAGTTCTCCCAGAAGGAGGCTGAGGATGAGGGGTGACGACTGTGAGAGCAGGGGCTGGGACAGAGTGTCCTCCCCACTGAGGGGCCCTGTGCTGGGTGCCCTCCGCTGCCCTTCCTACCTGCTCTGGACCCTCAGGGACTGCCCCAGTGGGTTGCTGGCTTCCAGTTGGTTTGGCCAGTGGGAAGCACCAGCAGGAAATGTGGGAGGGAGGAGAGAGATCTGGGGGGTTATTCCTGGGATCTCTCCCTTAGGGGTCTCTGAGGGTCTTAGCTCCTGTTTGGCAGCCCCTTCCCAATCTCTGTGCTCAGATTCTGGAAGCCACTCCCTCCCTTAATTGTTCAGTAGTTTTGGGTGCTGCACTGGGCTCTGTACATTTGGTCCATGACTTTGCAAATGGTCTCGTTATTAACCTCACGCAAGTCACTTGATTTGATGGGCCGGTGGTCTCCTGTCAGACCCCTGACTGATAAAAGATGGCTCATGGTGTCCTGATAGTTGTGGGCACCAAGGCCCCATGCCAGCAGGGTCCTGAGAGGTGGCAAGGCTTTGGGTCACCTCTCACCAGGTGCTTAGCCTTGGCAAAGATGCCCCCTACCCAGCTCTGTCTCATTCAGTATTGGGGACAGGAAAGGTCCCTGCCCCTCCCCTGTGATATACTTGCAACTCAAGGCCTGGGGCCTCCCTGTCTCTTCAGCTCTACAGCCCTTCCTGGGCCTTTGCAGAACCCTCAGGGGACAGAGATAAGGCTGTCAGTAAAAACATAGGACACCCACATAAATTTGAATTTCAGATAAAAAATGAATAATACTTTAGGATAAGTATATCACAAGTATTACATGGGATAGACTTATCCTAATTTTTGGGTTATTTATCTGGGCATCCTGTATTTTTATGTGCTAAATCTATCAACCTCGTCTGAGAAAGTGAAAGCGCAAGTCACTCAGTTGTGTCCGACTCTTTGTGACCCTGTGGATTGTACAGTCCCTGGAATTCTCCAGATCAGAATGCTGGAGTGGGTAGCCTTTCCCTTCTCCAGGAGATCTTCCCAACCCAGGGATCGAAGCCAGGTCTCCCGAGTTGCAGATGGATTCTTTACCAGCTGAGCTGTAAGAGAAGCCCAAGAATACTGGAGTGGGTAGCCTATCCTCGTCTCCAGGGGATCTTCCCAACCCAGGAATCGAACCAGAGTCTCCTGCATCGTGGGCAGATTCTTTACCAACTGAGCTACCAGGGAAGGCCCGTCTGAGAAGGGGCCCTAATATAATGACAAAGTGAATTTGCCCTCAGCCCAAGGGTGGGAGCATAGGGCAGGAGCAGAGGGTCAGATTTAATTTGCTTAAAAAAAAGACCAAGTGCTGTTTTTTTGGCGCACTGATCAGTGCAGTAAAATCTGTGCTGAGTGCAGGTAGCACAGGGCTGTCTGGTGGGGGTAGGCTGTGGGGAAGTCGCTGTGTCGGCCCAACTCTCCTCTCCCTTTCCCTTCCAGGGGTGCTTGAGGACATCAGGAGTCACCCCAGCCCCTGCCCCTAGAAGGGCTCCAATAAGTCCCATCTGTGTTTCACCAAAGAAGTCAGACTCTCAATTACTTTATGATATTTGGTCTTATGGTTACTGGAAACTTTTTTCTCCCTGATTTCTGAAGTAACCCGTAGTCATATTGCGAACTGGGAAATACAGAGAAAGATACGGAAGCAATTACGCACCTAGTATCACCCCGCCTTTTTTCATGCCCTTGTGTTACGTGTTCTTGCTGTTGTTGCTCAGTCGTGTCCGACTCTTTGCAACCCCATGGACTGTAGCCCACCAGGCCCCTCTGTCCATTGACTTCTCCAGACAAGAATATGGAGTGGGTTGCTGTTTCCTCTTCCAGGGATCTTCCCAACCCAGGGATCAAACCCGAGTCCCCTGCATTGCAGGTGGAATCTTTACTGCTGAGCCACCAGGAAAGCCTGTTCTTACATTATATTTCCACATATGTATATATATGTACGTGCTGTATCTTGAAGATAAAGCTTGGACCCTACTCTACATACTGTTTTATCATTTGCTTTTCACTTAATAATAGAAAGAGGTACTTTCCTATTGTCTTTATTAGTAAATGTTCTCCTAGACATTAAGTGTGTGACTCTATCATATTCCACCTTCTTAAAGGGCTGAGCTGTTTTAATTTAATCATCTCAAATTAAATAGTTTAATGATTTTAAATGAAATAATTAAGTGTTTTAAATTTCACTGAATTCAATTATTTTGATTTCCTCGGTCAAATGGAAGGTTTTAGGGCAATTAGCTCATTCATTCATTCATTCATCCCTCCCTGATACTCGTTGTGCGAATGGAGGAACCTGAAGTTGGCAGGGGTAGACCGCTCTCCTTCTCCTGGTCTCACCGTGGACGGCTGCTTTCCTGGCCCTCAGGCGGATGTGGCATTTGGTGACCAGCGTCTACCTCCCCGACTCCTCCCTTCACCCCCTGGAGGTTATTTCAGCTGTGCCTTGCCTTTTGAGCTCTACCCCAGTCATCACCAATAATGAGAGCGAGGAGCCTCATTCTTCTGTGTGTTTTTGGAACGCCAGAACAACTTGACAGTAAAAAAAGTTAATAAAAAGCAGTGCGATGATTCATCTACCACCAGAGTTTACACTTCCAACTTTTATCCCACAGCTGCCTCCCCTGAGAAAATAAATATGCTTCTAATTAGCTGGGCTCTTAAAGCCAAAGCTGAGCGCTGGGCAGTTTAAGATGAGGAGAGGAGAGAGGCCGTACAGTGTGGGGAGTGAGCTGGGCTCTCCTTGTTTCTGGGCTGAAGAGGCACGTGGGGGCCCATTACACGGAGGGGCTGTGGGCAGGACACTGGCCGTCCTGTCTGCTGACCACTTTCTTGTCAATGTCACAGACTTGATGGAATCATATCATCTTCACGTGACACTGCTGGGGGATACATGGCTTCTTCTAGCTCTCCCCCTCTGCCTGGAGGCCCCATGGTCTAGGCATAGGGAAAGGGTTAGTCACTCAGCGGTGTCCGACCCTTTGCGACCCCACGAACTGTAGCCCACCAGGCTCCTCTGTCCGTGGGGTTCTCCAGGCAAGAATACTGGAGTGGGTAGCCATTCCCTTCTCCAGGGGATCTTCCCAACCCAGGGATTGAATCTGGGTTTCCCCCATTGCAGGCAGATTCTGCACCATCTGAGCCACCAGGGAAGCCCCTGGTGTAGGGATCCGACCCTTTATCTCAGGGAGTCAGGTTTGAATCTCAGCTCCAAGGATCCTTCACTGAGGACCTGGGGCCTGACTGAGCCTCAGTCTCTGGATCTGAGAAATGGGCATAATAACAGCTATTCCCCCCCCCCCGAAGGCTGGGGTGAGATTGAAATGACATGTAGTTGCCCTTCTCTTTCTCTGCTGTAGAACAGCACTTCTCTGAGTGAGTCCTTCCTCTTCCAACCTCTGAGCCTTCACCTCTGTCTTTGTCCTCCCCAACCCCCATCCTGTCCTGCCTCTGAGAAGCAGATCCTGAGACCAGGATTGGAGGGAAGTCATGTATCTGGGAGACCATCTCAGACCAAACCAACCAGAGTAGAGACGTGAGTTGGAAGCAGGTTGCACCTGGCAGACTGTGGGAGCCTCAGCGTGAGATATCCCACCCGAGGGGCGAGGGTGCCGGCCTTTACCTGCCCACCCTTGTCAGTCACTGAGTACCGCCCCCAGGGACTCCCAGTTTCCAGGGTGCTCTGGGCTTGGCAGAGCCTGTGGCCGTGACCCCAAGCACACCCAGTGGCCGGCATTGCAATGTTGGAGGGGGGGTGTTCCCTTTAGAGGTTCAGGGGCCCTCCATCTTTACATCTTTGCTTGGTTTAGCTAAGAAAGAGTTAAGAAAGACCCAGAACAATAGCTGGGACCCCAGGAGCCAGGTGGGAGGACACTCATGGAATCTCAGAGGCCTGCTCCCTTGCTAAACCCTGGGATTAGGTTTCTCTCCACTGTCTTTAGCAATTCTATGATAATTTGCCTGTCTCAGCAGAGCTCTGGAGCATGGGGAAAAGGATTTTCCTCCCTGGGGCTGGAGTGTTGGCAGCAGTGGGGAGAGCAGGGTGGGCCTGTGGCTGGCCTGGCTTCCCTGGGCTGCAGGGAACCTGGACCGTGTGCTGGGGATGCACTGGGGGCAGGGCTCTCCTGCTCTCGGGGGACACGCGGGACTCCGGTGTCTCCCTGGGTGAGGCCCGGGCTGCCTCTCTTCCCGGCCCTTTGCCTCCACTGGTCTCTGGCTGTGCAGGGAACTTTGGGAGCTGGTATATGGGGTGAAGCCCAGAGGAGGTGTTCCCTGTGGTCTGAGGTGTTGGGAAGGCCTCCTTCCTGCACCTCTAAACCCATGTAGGGTGCTTGGAGGGTGCCTGAGCTGGGTAGGTTGCACTGGGAGGGGCGGGGCTTTGGGGCAACGCTTTACCTTACCTCTGAAGGTCACCCCAGACTGGCTGTGGCCTCTGCCCGCTAGTGCTATCTACACCCCCAGGACTCAGAAAAATAACCACAGCTGTCTGAGGGGTGGGTGTGGTGCTGGGACTCTTGAGTTCCTGGCTGTCCAGACCCCAGGGTCCAGCCCCCATGTGACCCAGAGGGGGAGCTGAATGGGGGGCACACCCGTGAGCCGGGAGGGAGGGAACTGGCAGGGGAGCACCCTGAGGACAACTGGCCTGGGGCTCAAGCCTCCGCGGTGGTGTTTTGGCAGGAGAGGGAGCCTTCCCGGCCCAGGACAGGCATCCGAGGCCTCAGGTCAAATTGGGTGACCTGCTCCCAGTCATGCCTACCTACGATTCATCTTGGCTGTTCCGTTGCATCTTAACCATCTCCTGGTCTTCCTGACCTGCTTGAGAAAGACACTCTGGTGTCCTCGTGACAGTAGTAATCTTATTAACAATTCTGAAATAATAAAGATGTCGTAATGGTGATCATGATAACTCTCTCTCATTTACATGAGCTTTAATCTTTTGCGAACCCTTTCTCATGAATTCTCATTTAACCCTCATAAAACCTAAAGGAAGTTGGTATGCTTTTCTCTGTCCCCCCCGCCTCTGTTTTTATAAATGTAGCAACTGAGGCTCAGAGAGGTTGAGTGATTTGTTCAAGGTCACACAGCATGAAAATGGCTTCCTCATTGTCATGAGGTCCATGAGATGCTTCCTCGTTGTCATGTTTGTGTCTCTCCTTCAGTAGTGTGTGTGAGTGTGTGTGAGTTGTGTGTGTGTGAGTGTGTGAGTGTGTGAGACTGTGAGTGTGTGAGAAAGTATGTGTGTATGTGTGTGAATGTGTGTGTGTAATTGTGTGTGTGTCAGTGTGTGTGTGTCAGTGTGTGTGTCAGTGTGTGTGTGTGTGAGTGTGTGAGTATGAGAAAGTATGTGTGTATGTGTGTGAATGTGTGTGTGTGAGTGTGTGTGAGTGCACGTGTGTATGTCGGTGTGTGTCAGTGTGTGTGTCAGTGTGTGTGTGTGGGTGAGTTGCATGTGTGTGTGAATGTGTGTGAGAGTGTGTGTGAGTGTGTGTGTGAGACTGTGTGTGTATGTGTGTGGGTATGTGTGTGAATGTGTGTGTGTGAGTGTGGGTATGTGTGGTGTCAGTGTGTGTATGAATGTGTGTGTGTGTGAGAGTGTGTGTGTCAGTGTGTGTGTGAGAGTATGTGTGAGTGGTGTGTGTGTGTGAGTATGTGTGAGAGACTGTGTAAGTGTGTGTGTGAGAGTGTGTGAGAGACTGTGTGTGTGTGAATGTGTGTGTGAGTGTGAGTATATGTGTGTGTGTGTGAGTGTGTCAGTGTGTCAGTGTCAGTGTGTGAGTGTCTGTGAGTGCACGTGTGTATGTCATTGTGTGGGAGTGAGTGTGTGTGTCAGCGTGAGAGTGTGTGTGCGAGTGTGTGTGTCAGTGTGTGTGAGTGTGTATGTGAGTGTGTGTGTGAGTGTGAGTGTGTGTGAGAGTGTATGTGTGTAAGTGTGTGTGTGTGACCACTGCAGCTCACTGCTCCAGTCCACTCTGGATCCTCTGAGGCCCAGGTCCCCTGGGCACTTCCTGACTGAAGTGTCGCTGAGGAGATGGCTGCCGGGGAGGGAACTGGGTTCGCTGTTGTCTGACTGGGAGACTTGCCTGGGCCGGCCTCTGCTGAAGGACCGTCTCTAGCCGCAAGGGAGGAAGATTTGGGGTGTCCGGGAAAAGCGAGTGGATGGATGTCCGACCCTGTGTTGGTGTTATGCTCACTGCATAACGCACAGCGGTTGTCACCTGACTGTGGGTAAGTGTCTTCCCGTTGCTGAGTCTCTGCTTTCTCAGCTGTAACATGGAGACGAATCTCTGGGTGAGGGGAGGCTTCGGGTATTCACTGAGATAACAGACAGGACAGCATTTGCTGTGAAAACCTACACGCAGGAAGGTGTCATCATCCATATAAAGTCAGACCTTATGACCTTCTTGTTGAAAATATCAGCTCGGAGGTGGCTCTGCCCACCTGGGGAAGACGTGCTCTGAGCAGCCAGGTTGGTCCTTTTCATCACTGGGGTGGAGGATGGTGTGAGATTTCTGAGAGGGTGGAGCTGGGGAGTGAAGGTCAGAGCAGCTGGCAGAGGGGCGTGTGGTGGAAAACTGACCTCACCCAAGGAGAGAGTCTGTGAATTTTGTCTTAACCTCAGTTTGGGCAGCAAAGAAGATAGTGCTACGGAAGGCCTGTCTGATGGATGAAGGTGTACAGGGTGGAGACGGGGAACTGACATCCTTCTTAAATGTGTCTCACTCTGAGCCTGTCAAGTATTGGAAAAGCCTTGGTGTAAATAGACGTTAAATTAAAGTGTGTGTACTTGCTCTCTGGCCTTCCCAGGTGGCGCTAGTGGTAAAGAACCCACCTGCCAATGCTGGAGACATAAGAGATGAGAGTTCGATCCCTGGGTTGGGAAGATCCCTTGGAGGAGGGCCTGGCAACCCACTCCTGTATTCTTGCCTGGAGAATCCCATGGACAGAGGAGCCTGGCAGGCTACAGTCCATAGGGTTGCACAGAGTTGGACACAACTGAAGTGACTTAGCGTGCATGTGTGCACTTGCTTTCTAGATGAATTAAAAATGTCGTTTGATTTAGAAAAAAATATTGATGACTTTTTCAGAATACATCTGGAGGGTTAAGTTCGATTTGTTTACCTGGTGACTCATCTATCCATCCATCCAGCAAGCTACCTAGCCGGGTACAACTATTTCTACATAAAAATATGTGGATAGACAGATGTGTAAAAGCAGAATTTTTGCATGTAAATGGCCAGATCAGTGGCCTGAGAAATCTTATTTACATGACAAATGCAATCTTAATACATTGAAAATGTATTTATTCAGGCATCCGTTGATTCCAGAAAGAATTTGAAAATGTGGAAGTCTCCGATGATGCTAGGAGCGGGGGTGGGGCGGGGGGCTGTCTTCAGAAGGTGTGAAGGTAGAGGGTATTGTCCCCATCTGTCCCAGGGGGTGGGTACCAGCAGACCCCAAACTGGACCCACACCTAGAGGCCTTGTCACACAGTGGGGAGCAGTGGCTTATGCAGTCTGTGCCTCAGGGCTGGCTGTGTGCAGGGTGGGTATTTGGACAAGGGGGTGTCGATTAGGGAATTTATTGCTGCTTAATGACAGCTCCCAGGGAGGGCCACCGGAAGGTTCCAAGGTCACTCTGGCACCGATGGGGGGATACCGGATAACCTAGCGAGGGTGAGGAGCCCAGCTTGATGTTCTCAGCCCTCCCTGAGGCTTGGGCAAGTCACTGCCTCCCTTCCTGGCCCGCTGATGGGGGTATAGGTTAAGGACTCAGAGGGAGACATCTCTGCAGGTCTGCAGGTCACTGGTTCCTGAGTTCGGCCGGTCCAGAAGGGAGTTGGCAGCCGAGGGCGAATGGGGCCTGCAGCCTGGAGGTGGGAGGCTGGGGAGACAGATAGGGGGTTCCTGAAGCAGCCTGTGGGGATGCCTGGGGAGGGGGCGCACTCTGAAAAGGGTCGAGGATGGACTATGAGGGAACACCCACACTTAAGGGCCAGGTCCTGGGGATGCTGCAAGAGAGACTGGAAAGGCGTAGCTGGAGGGGAGGAAGATGGAGGAGGCTGCAAACCCGGGAGGAACAATTCCCCAGGTTGCAGGGGGCGGGCAGTGAACGACCCACATATCGGGGATTGAAGTTCCTCCGATCGCTTCACAGGGGTGCTGGGGGCCAGCTAGTGTGCTTGTCACTCCTAGGCTCTGCAGGACCTGCCCAGAGAGAGATAAGGAGGTATTTTCTTGGCTTGAATTAGGGGTGGCAAAGGCGGTCCCTTCTTCTTCTGTCTGAGAGCTGGCTGCCGGCCAGCAGTCAGGGCAGACCGGCCACCCACACAGGCATCGCCAGTAGGAAGCCTGGATCCGCCGGCTTTTCTAGGCATTTCTAGGGGAAGCTCAAGGTCAGGAGGAGGGCAGGAGAGGGGCTGTCCTCAGGGCCTGGAGGCAGGCAAAGCTGGGAGGCGGGTGAGGGCTGTGCCCACCTGGAGGCAGGTAGTTCCAGGGCAGTGGGGCTGGGGGAGGGATGCCCTGGTCGCAGCTGCTGGCAGCTGTTTTAGGGCGTGCTGGCCACAGACTGGCAGGCCCAGGAGCTCAGAGCCAGTTGTGCCCTGTGCCTAGCCTTTGTCCTGGCTGAGGCTGGTGGTTCCCATGCAGGCTATCTCTGTCATCATCTGGGACTGGGACCTCCCCTCCGCCCCGGCTCTCAGGAGCTTGGAAGTCAAGGGGCAGCTGACTGAGGTCTGGTTCCGGGTGGCTGCCTTGTGGCCTTGGTGTTGCTTTAGCCAACCCCTGCGGTTGTGTGTGCGTGTGCGTGTGTGTAGGGGGGTGGGAGGACAGAGGTAGACATTTCTCTGGTGTTAAGGCTTCAGGCATGACTTCCCCAATGGATGAGCGGGCGAAGAATCCTTGTGCCATGCAGGAGACACAGGAGACGCGGGTTCGATCTCTGGGTCGGGAAGATCCCCTGGAGGAGGACATGGCAACCCACTCCAGTGTTCTTGCCTGGAGAATCCCGTGGGCAGAGGAGCCACTACTGTTCATGGGATCACAAAGAGTCAGACACAGGCTGAGTGACTAAGCAAGCAGTACAAGGCTTCAGGCAAGGTGCCAAGGGGTGAGGAACTAACCTACCCTATAGCCTGGCCCAGGAGAGGGCGTGGCCAAGCCGTGTCTCTAAGCTTCTGGCGGCTGGACTGAGCTTGCTGGAGGGGTGTGTGTTATCCTCCTGTTTTGAGGAGAATGTTGAGGCTCAGAGAGGGTAAGCAACTTGCCTGTGATCACAGAGTAAGATGCAGAGGCCAAACGGCAACACAGGCGTGATACCCAGAGCCATCCTTCTTGTACTCCCTGGCCCCCTAGGGCACCTGGAAACTCAGACAGAGAAGCTGCTTCTTTGGGCCTTGAGGGCCCTGGAGTCGGAGGTGTTGGCAATGGAAAGTCCACCGTCTGCGCCCTCAGGTGGGTGCTTCTGCTGAAAGCCTGCTGATGGGTCAGAGTGCAGTATTTGGGCTTCTTGCAGAGGAGTTAGCCTCCTTAGGGGCAAAGGCTGGGTCCTGTTGGCTATCTCATTTGCGAGGAGATGACTCCTGGGAGCGGAGGTCCGTGTGTCGTGCCCAGTGGGACGGTGAAGGAAGACAGAGGGACAGAAGGCTTTCCAGGTCGTGCTCTTGGCCCCGGCTGTGCTTACTTAGCTGTTGATGAGGAACTTCTTACAGAGCCGACTCTAAAATTAGATCTCTAAAAACTTCTGGGCACCGTTGAATGTTGAAGCCCAAGGGAGCCCCATAAACCTTTCAAGCTGGAAGCCTGCAGGGACCTGTGGCCGCTGAAGCACACGCCAGTCTCACAGACCTGGAGATGTGTAAGTGGGCGGTGGGGATTCTGGTGGGTCACGGGGCAGGCATGGCTTTGCTGAAAATGTTTTCTCAGCTGCTGCAAGCTGAAGCCAGAAGATTCTCAAGTGTCACCCGTGGTGAGGCTGTGTCTTGGTAATGCTGTGATGTGGCTACGCTGTGATCCTGGAGGTTGTGACCCCCTGAGTGAGACCTGCAAAGTTTGGTGGGTGTGGACGCTCGAGCCAGGACAGACTGGCTGCTGGTCTTTACCGGCCAGTTTCGCTTTCGGTCTTGTTCCCCATCACTTGCTAACCTGGCCAGGTCCGGCTCACCTCAGTGGGCACCTGGCACTCCTTGCCCTCTGGGCCAGCCTCCTGCATGCCTTGGCTCTCCAGAGTCCTGGTGGGGGCAGTGCGTGGTCCTGCCTTGTCTTCTTCCTCTTTAATTCTTCCAGGGGACCATGCAGGAAGCAGGCCCTTCTCTTGCTGATAATGATCACCTCTCACAGCATCATGCGGAGGTATCACCTTCAGGGGGTCTCTGTGCCTTTGTTCTCTGTCTTACCCTTTGGAGAGAGGTTGGTTGGGGTCACGGTGGAGGCAGGAAGATGTCTGTGAGGAGGCTGACCCCAGCGCCCTGGGCAGGTCACCTCCAGCGCTCCCATAAGCGGAGCCTCTGTTCTGAGCTCCCGTCATTTGAGTCCAGGCTTTGAAGCTACTGAACATTTGGGCATCTGCCCTGCCTCTGGTCCAGGGCGAGCTTCCTCACCTTCTGTGGGCCACACCCTGGGGGCTCTCTGATTACCTGAGGGGTGCTATAGAGGCTGCCTGTTTCTCCATCCACCTGCTGGGCCCACCTTCGGTGCCCTTGGGAGGGGAAGTGTGATTGAGGGCTCTCAGTGTCGGGGGAGCTCTGATCCTAGCACCCGCCGGGCACTGTGTCCTCACCTCAAGTCCAGACTGATGTACTTTATTTATTTTTTAATATTTATTTTCACTTATTTATTTGGCTTTACTGGTTCTTTGTTGTAGCATGTGGGATCTAGTTCCCTGAGGAACTCCCTTGCCTCAGGAGTATGGAGTCTTAGCCTCTGGACCACCAGGGGAGTCCTGCACTTTATCGTGTGTCTGTGATCTGAGATTAGCTTGAAGCCATGGAGGCCCAGACCGGGAGGGGTGTGTGTGTCCTCCGTGGGGTGGTGAGCACTGTTTCTGGGTGAATCTGCCACACAGAGCGAGGGGTATTCCTGTGTCATTCCAGGTGGATGTGAAGACACTTAATGAGCATCAAGTAATATATAGCTATTAGTACATTAATTGTGGAGAAGGACATGGCAACCCACTCCAGTATTCTTGCCTGGAGAATCCTGTGGACAGAGGAGCCTGAAGGGCTGCTGTCTATAGAGTCACACAGAGTTGGACACGACTGAAGCGACTTAGCATGCATGCATGCATTAGAGAAGGAAATAGCAACCCACTCCAGTATTCTTGCCTGGAGAATCCCAGGGACAGAGGAACCTGGTAGGCTGCCTTCTATGGGGTTGCACAGAGTTGGACACGACTGAAATGACTTAGCAGCGGCAGCAGCGGCGGCAGTATGTTAATTGAGGACTTCCCAAGTGGCACTAGTGGTAAGAACCTGCCTGCCAGTGCAGGAGATGTAAGAGACACAGGTTTGACCCCTGGGTCGGCAAGATCCCTGGAGGAGGGCATGGCAACCCACTCCAATACTCTTGCCTGGAGAAGCCCATGGACAGAGGCGCCTGGCGGGCTACAGCTCATGGGGTCGCAAAGAGTAGAAAATGACTCAATGGACTTAGCATGCATGCACATAAATTCAGTGGTTGGTGCAGGGCTCGGTGAGCCCCACACAACTCACACGTTTCTAATGTCTGTAGGAAGCGGACCTGGCATTTAATGGACACTGACCGTGTTGGCAGTGCTGTGTGGGTCTCGGGGTCAGTACTGTCCCAAGCTGTCCGGTGAGGACCCAGAGCTTCAGAGACCACGTGACTGGCCAAGGTCCCCAGCACAGGCTCCCTGCAGCCTCTCCAGTCTGCCCCCTTGCGAAGGCTTGTCACCTGGGGCGCGGACGTAGGACACTGGCATGGCCCCTCCCTGGACTCGGCTGTGTCTTGAGGTATGCAGGGGCAGGTGGGGGCTCTCTCTCTTGTTTCTCTGGACCCATTCATAGCAGACCTCCTCAGGGGGCTGGACCATCCACACAGGAGAAGCTGGACCATCCACATGGCCTCTGACCATAGCCGGCATGGTCATGGTGGGACCCTCGCAGACACCGTCACGAGGGTTTTGGGCATCCTGGCTGCCCTGCCAGTGCCCCTGCTCTGGGTTGGCAGCTGCGGTCTCGGCCTCAACCAGGCGTGGCCCCCACCGGGCGTGGCCCGAGGGGTGGGAGGCTCAGGAGAGAATCTGCGGCCCGCAGCCTGCATCTCCCTGGAAGCCTGGCAGCCTCGGGAGGGCCTGGGCACGAGTGAGTCTAGAGAAACAGAAATGTTTTGAAAGCAAACAGTTCAATGGGGAAAGCACACTCGGTCAAGGCCTGGGAAAGTGACAGGTCATGGCACAGAAGTGTCTCGTTGGGGCGAGATGTAAACACAGCTCTGCAGACCCGCAGCTCTGACCCCGAGCTCCCATGAAAATTATTCAGTGTGCAGTCACAGAGGAATGAAGATTCCTGATGGGAAATCGGGAGATGACAGGGACAGAGTATGAGTGTTTCATGCAGTCCTCAGGCGCTGGGGCTGGGACAGCTTCAGAGGCCAAGGGTGGAGCAGAACGTAAGAAGCTCTTAGGGGCTGGACTCAGACAAGAGGTCAGATCTCAACCTACCCACCAACGGCCAAGGTACAGCCCACCTCCAAGCCTCAGTTTCCTGATCTGCAGAATGGGGCGATAACTGTCCCTTGGAGGGCTGGCCCACGGCTAAGAGTGAAGCTGCCCATGGACAGTGTGTCCACAGTGTCAGCCCCGAGGGCCCCTGTGTGTTGTTGTCACTGTCATTGTTCACACCAGTCATGAGATGGCTGCTATTTGGCAGTCAGAGGAGCCTGTGTGTGGCAACGTCCCATTAGCCTGCAAGGGGCTCTTGGTGTGTGTCCACAAGCAGGAAGTCCTCGGTCAGGGCCAGGCAGGGCAGAGAACTTGGTGAGGGGTGCCCTGGGGCGTGGCAGAGGAGTGCAATGGTGGTTGTGACAGCTGGGATGAAGGCTCCAGGAAGACCAAGTTACTGGATAGGGGCAGCATCAGCAAAGGGAAGTGTGGCCTGGGCAGGGGGGACCAGAGAGGGAAGGGGGAGGTAAATATACAGGGCCAATCTTGAAAGACCCCAGAACATGTAGGGTGGATAGGATGGGTCTGGGAGAAAGCTGTCTTCTTGTTCGTTAAGCAGGGACTTTAGACTTTTGGAGATATAACAAAGAGTATGCAAATAATTTGTTGTTTAACTTAGTATTTTACTGTGAGATATTTAGACATGGAAAGGAGCTGGGGAGAGGAATATGGGTATAGAATAAGTTAAAATATGATAATACACACTGCCATTATTGACATTCGTCCATTCTTGGGAATAAATGCTCCTGGTTGCCTTTGGTTGATTTCCAGAGCTCCAATCAGCGTGAGTCTGACAGTTTCTGACGGGGTCTTCATTGCCTTTCAGACGTCCTTACGCTCTCCTTTTCACTGATGTTAGCTCTCATTATGGTTTCTGTAGGAAGAATTTTCTTTAACATTCCTCGCAGTGCAGATCTGCCAGTAAGGAATGATGGATGACCTTGGGCTCTGCATGTCTGAAATTTGTATTTGTTTATTTCGCCTTCATTTGAAAAAGTCATCGAATGAATATTTTATTTTTTGGCTGCGCTGGGTCTTCACTGCTACACACAGGCTTTCTCTAGTTGTGGCGAGCAGAGGCTACTCTCTAGCTGTGGTGCGTGGTCTTCTCATCGAGGCACCTTCTCTAACTGGCGAGCACAGGCTCTGGAGCCCGCTGGCTTTAGCAGGTGTAGAGCCTGGGCTTAGTAGCTGTGTGGCCTGTGGAGTCTTCCTGGACCAGGGATTGAACCCGTGTTCCCTGCATTGGCAGGCGGATTCCTAACCTCTGGACCACCGGGGAAGTCCTCACCTTCATTTTTGAAAGACATTTCACTGGACATAGAATTTTAGGTTGACAATCCTCCCACCCTCAGTATTTAAATATGTAATTTCATTGTCTGCTGTCATTCTAAGTTTTGTCCCTCTGTACATCATATGTCTTTTTCTCTGATGACTTTTAAGACTCTTCTCACCTCTTCTCAGCAATTTATGTTTTGCCTTGGTGTGGTTTTCTTTATATTTATCCTGTTTGGAGTAATTGAACTTCTGGGATCTGTGAGTTAATTTTTTCATAAAATCTGGAAAAAATTTCAGCCACTCTTTCTTTTTAAAAGTTTTTGAATTAAAAAAAAATTATTTATTTGGCTGTTCTGGGCCTTAGCGGCAGCATGCGAGATCTTCAGTTTTTGTTCTGGCATGTGGGATCATTTTTAGTTGTGGTATGCAGGATTTTTCAAAATGTCTGCACCATTCTGTAATCTTACCAGAAACGTATGAGACCTCTAGTTCTTATTCTCTCACTGGCGTTTGGGATTGTCAGTATTTTTTATTTTAGCCATTTTGATAGGTGTGTAAAGCCAGCTCATCATGGTTTTAGCTTGCATTTCCCTAACAGTTAATGATGTTGAGCACCATCTCATCTGAATATTTGCCTTCTGTGTCTTCTTTGGTGAAGTACCTGGTTGGGGTTTTACCCATCTTTTATTTCGCCTTTCTCACTACTGGATTTTACCTTTTTGATATCTTCTGGATAGAAGTTCTTTATTGGATATGAGATTTGCATATTTCTCCTAATCTGCAGCTTGTCTTTGTATTCTTTTACCAGCGTATGTCAAAGAGCAGAAGTTCTTAGTTTTGATGAAGTCTAATTTGCCATCATTTTCTTTTATGCATCTTGCGCTTTGTGCCGTGTCTAAAAGCTCTTTACCTAACCCAGGTGATAAAGATTTTCTTCCATGTTTTCTTTAAAAAGTTAGCTTTGTGCTCTATATTTAGATGTGTAGCCTTTATTTTTTTGGTATAAGATGTATGTTTGCTGGGCTGTGCTGAGTCACTCAGTTGTGTCTGACGCTTTGAGACACCATAGACTGTAGCCCGCCAGGCTCCTCTGTCCATGGGCTTCTCCAGGCAAGAATAATGGAGTGGGTTGCCATGCCCTCCTCCAGGGGCATCTTGCCAACCCAGGGATCAAAGATGTGTGTTTAGATCAGCTAAAAAACTTTTAATTTTTGGCCCATGATGTCCAAATGTTCCAACCTAATTTTCAGGACTATACTTTATCCTTTGAATCACCTGTGCACTTTTGTCAAAAATCTTTTGGCCATTACTGAGAGTCTGTTTGCAGATGCTCTTTTCTGTTCCATGGATATATGTGTCTACCCCTTCACCAGGATCACGCTGTCTTGATTAATGTAGCTTTTTAGAAAATCTAAAAATCAGGTAGAGTTATTCCTCCGATTTTATTTTCTTTCTCAGAATTTTGGCTTTGCTAATTTCTTGGCCTTTCTATTAAGATTTTACAATCGGTTTTGATCTATAACTATAAGAAATCATGCTGGGGTTTTGATTGGAATTGTGTTAAATCCATAGAGCTATGTAGGGAAAATTGACAACTTTGTGAGTCTTCCAATTCATGACCACGTGGTCTCTTGATTTATTTAAGGCTTCTTTGGTTTCTTATATCAGCTTTTATAATGGCACCCCACTCCAGTACTCTTACCTGGAAAATCCCATGGACAGAGGAGCCTGGTAGGCTGCAGTCCATGGGGTCGCTAAGAGTCGGACACGACTGAGCGACTTCACTTTCACTTTTCACTTTCATGCCTTGGAGAAGGAAATGGCAACCCACTCCAGTGTTCTTGCCTGGAGAATCCCAGGGATGGCTGAGCCTGGTGGGCTGCCATCTGTGGGGTCACACAGAGTCGGACACGACTGAAGGGACTTAGCAGCAGCAGCTATTCCCTCCTTCAGGGGATCTTCCCAATCCAGGGGTTGAATCCAGGTCTTCCACATTGCAGGCAGATTCTTTACCGTCTGAGCCACCAGGGCCACTTGCCAGTGCAGGAGGCATAAGAGACTTGGGTTCGATCCCTGGGATGGGAAGATCCCCTGGGATAGGGCAGGGCAACTCACTCCAGTATTCTTGCCTGGAGAAGCCCGTGGAAAGAGAAGCCTGGCGGGGTTGCAAAGAGTCGGACGTGACTGAAGTGAACTAGCAAGCACGCACCCGTGTGCTGAATAGTCTAAAAAGAAGCCTTTTGTGGGTATGATCCTTCCTGCTAGACAATCTAGGGCATAACAGAGGACTTACACTTAATTTGTAGAGAGTGCTGGGCGGGGGGAGGCGTTTCTGCGTGTCTTACTGTGAGCCTGGCGCTGGAAGGCGCTGGGAACACCAGATGGGTGGGACTTGGTCCCTGTCCTCAAGGAGCTCAGATATCCCACCCGGAGTTTGCTCAAACTGCCGTGAGTTGGCAAGGCTTCCCTCTCTCCACCTAAACCATGGGAGGGAACTGGCACTCCTCCTCTCACACTTATTAATACATTTAATTAACCCCAGGCAACATTTGCCAACACTAATTCCAAACTGGGAGTGTGGAGTGAAGTGTTCTGGCAAGTTCTCGGCCACATGAAACTCTAACAGCTTGCTCTGGATGGCCCCTCAATGGGTAGAGTCTGGCCCTTTGGGTTTTCCAGCTGGTGAGGCGCACCTGCCCGCCGCTCCTCACACGGCTCACTGGTTTGCGGGAGAAAACGCTGCTGAAACTCATCCTGTTGGGATTGTCACTGTGCCCTTCCAGGACGTGTCTGCATGTCTCTGTTCTGGCTCTCCTATGCCTGCAGGCTCGGGCCTGGACATCCAACGCTGCAGTGCAGCCTGCTTGAGCTTTTCCAGCCTAAATCCCAGGCAGAAACAGTGCCCTGCCCTCCTGTGCCTGACCGTGAGTGAGCGACAGCTTCCTTCTTGGCGAGGCTCTGCGGTGTGCCTCCTAGCTTGGCTCTGTGTATAAGGAGAGAGGGAAATAGTGCCCACGGTAACCCCTGAATGCTGGCTACTGTTTCATCCCAAACTGAACCATTTCCGACAGTCTTTTAGCTGACTTGACTCAGTTGTTTTGGAATCTGTGCATTCCGTTTGGGCCAAGTCAGAGAGCCCACTGAGTGGCCCTGGGTTCTGCGGAGGCAGCCTTGCTGGCAGGCTTGGAGAGTGCGAAAAAGTGATGGGCAGTATCTGTGAGTGGGGATGAGCCCTCTGGGGGTGGAGAGGAGGGGGTCAGAGGTGACAGGACACATGACGTGGTGGAGAGAGGACCCCACTGTTCTCTGAGAGGTGAGTCCAGCCGTGAGTGGAAGGGCAGTGGGAAGGGAAGGACAAGGCCAGGCCCAGCCGAGGCCTCGCAGGCTGCAGACACGCCTCCACCCACACGTGACACCGAGGTCACCCTGCATCATCCGAGCCTCACCTGGGAGCAGAGACCTGGTACCCACTGGGGCTTCTGCTTGAGATCCAAACCAATGCGAGAATGAGTCTCGAGCTGGAAGTCCACAGAAAGAGTGGAGGCTGACTCCACCGAAGGCTGGTTCAGGCTGAATCAGTACCCAAACCCAGCTCACACTGGTTTGAATGATGAGTGAATGAAGGATTAAACACATAAGGAAGGCCTGGAGGGGAGCAGGACCGGTCTGTCCAGGCACCAGGCACTCAGACAACTCCAGCTGGAGGGGAGGCCAGGGCTGAGCAAGGCTGGCTCCAGCGGCTCCAGCGGTCGTGCAAGACTCCAGTTTTGTAGGGCGCATGTCCTGAAGGTCCGGAAGCCCAGGAGTCCAGCTGAGGCTGGGCCCCAGCCACTGCCAGGGCAGCTGGGGCAGGACAGAAGCTTGTCTGTGCCTCATGGGTGTTTCAGGGCTCATCTCTGGGGCACCATGATCCGGGGTTTGGGCAACACAGGTCCTTGGGAAGGACCACCAAGCCCAACAGTCATCCATTCATTCACTCTTTTCATTTTATCTTTTCACCCAGGCAGCCGAGATTCAGGAAGGTGCTGTGTCAGCAGCTGTGATGGGCAGGCCAGGTCCTCGACTGGCCCTGTGGATTTCATAGCCTGGGGAGGGAGACAGAAAATCCAACAGGCCCTTCCCTCACCGAGTGGCAGGGGGAGCATAGGGGGGCAGGGAGTGCAAGGAGCTGAGAGAGTGAAGAGGAGCATCTGTCCCTGTCTGGTGGTCATCAGGGAGGGCCGCCTGGAAGAAGTGATTCCCAGCTGAGACCTGAAAGGCCGATGGGAACCAGCCGTGTGCAGGGGGAGGGGAGGGTGTTAGAGGTAGAGGGGTCAGCATCTGCCAGGCCTGGAGGGAGGGGAGAGTAGGTTGTTGGAGAGCAGGGAGGAGCCTGGGGTCAGGCTGAGCTTTGGGTCCTGACCCCTCTTCCCAGCCCAGGAGATGGAATTGATCCTGCGGTCCTGCAGCTGACAACCTCTCTCCTGATGCTGTGGCCTTGGGCCTGGGGGAGGCTGTGCTGTGGGGCCTGGGGTGTCAGAAGCAGGGAACCAAGGGGACCCGACTGGGACTGAAATACCTGGTGTGTCCTGGAGGCCGCTTTGGCCAGAGCATCTGCAATCTCTGGACATGGCCCAGCCCTGGCCTGCCTGGAAGAAACGCGGCATGTTTAGAAGGACGAAGGCCGTTGAGATGGCGACAGGTTTCTGGGATTCACATTTGAGAACCCAGAGATGGCAGATGTCCCACCTTAATTCTGGGATTGTGGGGGGAGAGGGGTGATGCCAGCCGGGCACGCATGTGGGCGCCGGCTTCTCCATGGCCGGCTGTTCCTGCCAGCGGCTACAGAAGAAGAGCCACGAGGTTTACCTCCCTGCTGACTCTTGGCTGGGGCTCTGATGATTCGACCTGCCTCCTCTTGGCTGTGCACCACGGTGCAGATGAAAGAGGACGATGCATCAAACGTGAATGAGCGGCACGGCCTGCAAGGGAGTGTGAGGGCTGCAGGTGTCCTGCCCATGTCCTGCCAGCCTCGCAGCCTTGTTGGCTGAGGATCAAACAGTGCAGACGTGGCCGGGGAAGCAGAGCGGTGGGCCAGGGCCTTCTCCATGGGCGCCCCCTGCCTCCACCCCAAACATGAAAGCAAGCTCCAGGAGTGCCAGAAACTGACCACAGATCAATATTTTTCCGTGATAAGCTGCCTGGTGCCAGTGAGGCAAGAAGCCTCTGATGAGCGCAGGTCCTCTGCCAAGCAGGAAGGAGTGGTTTTTACATTTTCACCCTCCTCCGCGTCTCTCTGAAGCTTAAGGCCTGCTGTGTGCCAGGTGGAGGGGAGGAGGCATCAATGTCTATTTGATTGTCCATAGCAGTCAGGGAGCTGCCAGCAGGAAGGCCTGGGACTTGGTGATGCCTGCTGATCCCGGGCTCGATGCTGGGTCAGCCACGCAGCCCATGCGTCTCTCCCGGGCACCTCTGCGGCCAGGCATGTGGCTGGCGTTTGACATTGTGAGCTCAGATCTGCTTTCCTTTGCTAAGGCACTTCGGAGCGCTTCTCCCTGAGCCCGTCTGCTGCACCAGCTCAGGAAGGGGGGATTTGACAGCAGAGGTGATGGGTCTGCGTTTGCAGGTTGGGCGCTGGGAGACAGCATGTGTGGAGGGGGCCGCTGGCAATACCTCTTGGCTGGGGGTCAGCAGCAGAAGGTGGGGGATTGCTTGGCAGGCGGGGCTGGGAGGAAGGAGGGCTGGGCAGGGAGACAGGAGTAGGTCTTGGCCCAGGCTCTGCAGCGTTTGTACTGAGAACTGTGGGGAGGAGCTCCTCTCAAAGGGTGTGGAGGGAGTTGGCAGCATCAGGTAGGTTCTATAGGGCTTTACCGGCAAGGGGTCAGTGGAGGGAGGCTCTGAGGTCCGAATGGGGGCCCCCCGACTCTCTGATCTTCTTCAGGTCAGAGGTCATCTCAGGATGCCCTGGGGAGCTGGATGCAGTTTTGTGTGAATGCAGATCTGGCTCTGTCACTTATTAATGCTGGCAAGTGGCCCAGCAACTTGAGACTGGCTTTCCCCCTTGTAGGACTGTGTAAGGTAAATGGTGACAGTGCTTCCTGGGTGCCAGGCCCTTTGCATATCTCATCTCCTGTGATCAAGTTCATGAACTTACCAAGCCCAGGGACCAGGAATCTGGACTGAATCTGTCTGGCTCTTTCCACAGCACCACGTGGCTGGTGTGTGTGTGTGTGTGTGTGTGTGTGTGTGTGTGTGTGTGTGTGTGTGTGTGTATGTGTGTGAGACCACCCCAGCTCTGTGCTTTGCATATAGTCGGTGCCCAGAAATGTTATCAGGAACCTTCCCCCTCTTTCCCTCCCCAAAGCCTCCCTTTCCTTCACCCTCTATGCTCAGGTCAGCACACACCTGTTGAGGCTTCACCTGTGTGCACGGCTGGGCACCCCTCCGCAGGGCAGCCCCGAAACAGAAGTGGCTCCCCACCTCCTGGCTGCAGCATGGCAGGGTGTGGCCATGTGGTGAGTTCTTGGAATGTGGAAGTGCTGCACCTCATTAGCTGATGTGGTTAACAAGAGGGTGTGCTGGGGCGGGTGGGGGGGTGGCGGGGGAAAGGAGACCATGGGTAAGTGTTAGTTCTGCAGGATGAAGACCTTCGGGAGAACCATTGTGCAATGGTGTGCATGCCCTGCCCGCCCCGGACTGTGCCCTTGAACATGGTTAAGGTGGTACCTTTTGTGTGTGGGTGTGCGTGTGTGTTCAGTTGTGTCCGACTCTTTGCGACCTCGTGGACCTCCTCTGTCCAGGAAATTTTCCAGGCAAGAATACTAGAATGTGTTGCTATTTCCTCCACCAGGGGTTTTCTCATCCCAGGGGTCGAAACTGAGTCTCTTGCGTCTCCTGCATTGGCAGGCAGATTCTTTATCATTGTGCCACCTGGGAAGCCCCTGTATGTTTGCCACGATAAGAACAAACACTTCAGACCGGATGTGCTGTCTCTGTAGAGAGAACTCCAGGAGTGGACCGAGCTCGAGTCCCTGAAGGAGCCTGTAGAAGGTGGCCGGACAGGAAGAGCAGCACTGGATGTGACACGAGTTAAGATGTTGATTGTTCCTGTGTGAGATCACCGAGATTCTGGGCTCTGCTCTGACAGCAGCTAGCATTGCCTCAACTAGTCAAGGGGGCTTCAGAGCAAAAGATGTAAGGCCCCCCTGCCCTCTGGAGTTTACAGGATGGAGGAGATGGTGGACGTAAAGCCTGTAACCCACAGTGGGTGTGCACCTTCAGGGCACAGGGAAGGATGTGGGAGAGCCAGAGGCGGGGAGGGCTCCTCGGGATCAGAGAAAAATTCAGGAAGGACGTGGCCAGGAGGAGGACTCTTCCGAGGCTGTAGAAAAGAAGACAGGTTGCTTGGGAAGGGATCCCCATCTGAGCAAAGACATGAGAGTTGAAATCCAGGCGATGTGTCTGAGGACCTGGGATGAGGGGCCAGGCTGTGCAAGACTGAAGAGTGTGGGCTTGATTCTAGGCGATGGGAGCCACAGAAGGTTAATGAGGGAGAGCATGTTAGATACTCTGTGCTTCATGTGGAGGCTGCCTGGGGCAGGAGGTGTTAGAGTTGGGAGACGAGGAGGGAGGTGGAGGATGGAGGGGAGAAGTTCAAGAGGGTGGGATCCCACGACCTGAGCCAGGAGAGGGGCATTGGGGGAGGGGACCAGCAGTGGGGGAAGCCTCCCTCCCCTCTCGCAGGCAACTGCAACATTGGGGGAGGCAACTGCAAAGTTGGGGGAGGCAACTTTTGTGGCGGTCACATGACTTGCTGATGCTAACCCAGAAATGCTCCCTGCATCTGTCCCATCCTCTCCTCCCTCAGTAGCTCATCCCTGGGCTTTGGAGCTGGTCAGTGTCCTTCCTCCACTGTCCCCAGGGGCATAGTCTTGAAACTCATCTGCATGCCCAGCCATCACCCTATTGTTTGAAAACTTCCCTTGACCCCATAATGTTTATAAGATGGATTGTACTGTTTCTGGGGGTCTAGATCCTGCTGTTCCCACTTTACTCATGGAATGTTGCACCTTTGTGGTGTTCCAGGGCCGCAGGCGACTCTATATGTCTGCACTTGTCCCTTTGTCTGCCAGGAAAGGCTTCAGGTCTCCCCTTCTTTGTCTGGGAGGGTGGATCAACTGGCCTGGTAATGATTAGGGCAGCAATGCCAGAGTAGAGGGCATCATTGCATGTGAGTGGCACAGTGGCATGCCATTTGTAAGGGGTTTGTATGTAGGTAAGTATGTGTGAATGTGTGTGATGTGTATCCCTTGGCATGCCCAGCTTGGCTCCTGGAAGTGCCCTGCAGCTGGACAAGTGTCCTCTGGAGCCCCGTCTGGGCTTCAGCCCCTGGAAACTACCTCATTCCTCCTTGGGCATCTAACCTGCAAGCTGGACCCATGCCCGAGCTCTGGCTGTTGCAGAACACCCAGTTACACCAGGGCCCCGCCCAGTATAAGCCTTTGAGAAATGCATTGAAAAGCACAGCTTATGGACCTGCTGGGCTGGCAGGTGCAAGAATCTGAGCGATTGCAATTTGCAGATTGCAATTTGCACAGGTCGACCCTCCGACAAGCGCGGCACCAGTTATTTCTCGGTGAGCAGCTGCAGCAGTCTTTTGTAGCATAATAACAGGGAGTTTGGGGAGCAAGCTTCTGGAAAGGTTTTGCTGGGCAGCTTTTCCAGCTGGCTTTGTCTTTGCTAGTCGCTGTCACCAGTGGCACTGAGGGGTAGATACTCTGATTCCCTATGAAAAGATGAGGACCTTAGCAGTGAGCCAGGGGCCCTCTGGGGGCTCATGCCACAGCCTGGGCATGGCTGACTTGCAAACGCTTGCCCTTTGGATACTGTGTCTGTCCCTGAGGAGTCAGGGATGAGCGCCTCTCAGAGCCAGGTCTTTGCCTGCCTCTCCCGGCTCAGCCCCAGTCGCTGCTCTCAGACACCTTGTGTTCTAGGCGAGCCTGTGTCCAGGGAGTGCAGAGCAGCCTCTACTCCGTGTCCCTTAGGTCGCGTGGACAGCCAGCATGTGCTAGAGGCTGACTGTGTGCCAGAGCATGCGGACTACAAAAATGGCCCTGGATCCTACCCCTCCGGGTTCACACCTCCTCGCTGGTTACTTTGGGAGCCCTCCCATTCCTGCTCCACTCTTGGCCATGAACTTGCTTCAGCCAATGTAACATTCACAAATGTACTGCAATTAGAAACTTGAGGAGCTTGTACACTGAAATGGTCCTCGCTTCTTCCTGGAACTTTTCCTCCTTGTGAAGAAGCCTGGGCCAACCTCCTGGATAATGAGAGACCCATGGCCCATGTGCACCTGATGCCTTTTTCAGCCAATGGCCAGACCTGTGGGAGAGGCATCCTGGATTATCATGCTAAGTCGCTTCAGTTGTGTCCAGCTCTTTGTAGTCCCATGGACTGTAGCCTGCTAGGCTTGTGTATCCATAGGACTCTACAGGCAAGAATACTGGAGTGGGTTGCCTTGCCCTTCTCCAGGGATTGAACCCACATCTCTTATGTGTCCTGCATTAACTGGTGGATTCTTTACCACTAGTGCCACCTGGGAGGTCCATCAGGTGGGCTGGATCCTCAGCCACTCATCAGCCACCAGCACAGATGCAGGAGCAATTCCAGGAGAGAGTGACTGAAACTGCCCAAAGCACCAGAACCACCCAACTGACCCACAGAATTTGTGAGCTAAACACATGAGTGTTGTTTTAAACCACTAAATGTGAGAGTGTTTTGTTATGCAGCAAGAGCTAACTGATACAAGACGTTGTGTTTTACTCTTGCAGTATCACAAACCACCTCAAACAAATGCCTGAAGAAACCACTTCATCCTGCTTATGGATGTGAGTTGGGGATTTGGACAGAGTGTGGCAGGAATGATGAGTCTCTTCTTGCTGAGGTCTGGGGCCTCAAGGGTTGATGGCCTGGACTATTAAAAGATGTGGGCTGGAGTCACCTGGAGGAGTTTTCACTCACTTCTGGTCGTTGATTTTGTCTGTTAGCTGGCATCTCAGCAGGGACTGTCCATTGGCCTCCCCATGTGGCCTAAGTGTCCCCACAGCATGATGGCTAGCAGGTAGCTAGGCTTTGATGAAGGCTCAGGGTCCAAGGGCGAGTATGCCAGCCAAGAAGGGGGAAGGGAATTGCCTTGTATGATCTTGTCTCAGAATTTACTTAGCATCACTTCTGTTACCCTGGATTGGTCACAGCCCAGTCACAAGCTCTCTGCTCCCCCTGGATTCAAAAGAAGGGAATTACACTCAACTTTATTGGTGGGCTTCCCTGGTGGCTCAGCTGGTAGAGAATCTGCCTGCAATGTGAGAGAGCTGGGTTTGACCCCTGGGTTGGGAAGATCCCCTGGAGAAGGGAAAGACTACCCACTCCTGGAGAATTCCATGGACAGTCCGTGGGATCGCAAATTGTCGGACATGACTGAGTGACTTTTTCACTCTCACTTTGGTGGGGGAGTGGCAAGGTTCTAGATGAGCTTACAGAGCAGTAAATACAGGTGGTCACTTTGGGAAAATGTGATCCGCTACCTGTCATCTCACTCAGTTGTTGCAGCAACCCAGTGAGGTACCTGTTATCGCTGTCCCCCTTTTTCAGATGAGAAAACTGAGGCTCAGCTGTTTGGAGATGTGCTCAAGGGTGCGTGGTTAGGAACGCTGGAGCCAAGTCTAGCCACGTCCTTTCCTGGGCTGCCTTTTGGGACTGGATCTAGTGTCTCAGTCAAATTCTCATTCTTCTCTCTCTGCTTTGTGTTTTGTCTCCACTTGACCCGATGGACGTGAGTTTGAGTTGGTGATGGACAGGGAGGCCTGGCGTGCTGCAACTCATGGGGTTGCAAAGAGTCAGACATGACTGAGTGACTGAACTGAACTGAACTGCACTGAACTGAATGGGTACATCTGACAAGTAGCTGTGCTTCTCAATGTCCCCCCTCAACCCTGTTGGGGGTCCCTACCAGTTCCCTAATGACTGTTTAGACACCAGAGGTCTATTATTGTGGGGGAGGTGGGTAAGGATGAAGATTACAAGCTTGACTGATCACCACCAGGCCTCCTCCTACAAAATGAGATGAAGTTTGAAGGTACTTAGTAGGCAACTTGAACTTAAATCCTAAGAGGGTGGAAATAGGGTCATAATCTCTGGACTTTAAAAGATTTATTTTCTACATTACAAAAATTATTATCAGGAGTTCCCTGGTGGCCTAGTAGTTAAGATCCTGGACTTTCACTGCCTCGGCTGGAGTTCAGTCCCTGGTCGGGGAACTGAGATCCTACAAGCTGCAGGCCAAAAGAAAAAAAGTGTATTACTATGCGAATATTTTCAGTCCTGTCTTCTGCTCCGACTCTCTCCCAGCTGATGAAAGATCCCAACTCTGCCCACTGACATTTCCCTCCTCCCTTCTTAGGGAAAAAGTGGGGGGATCCGTATTGATCACAGTGTTCTGTGAAGTTTTTAAAAATAACTTTTACTGACGTATGAAATATACATGTGATATGTGTTGGTGACCACAGTGTCCACTAGCAGGAAGATGGAGTAAGGTTGTCAGAAAAAGATGGAATACTTGGTTGAACTTGAACCTCCAGGAAACAACACAAACCCTTTGCTGTGAGTGTGTCTCATGCTTCCAGGAGGGCACACGTTGTAAGCATGCGGTCTGATGGATCATCCCAAAGGGCACGCATCTGTGTAAGCAGCACCCAGATCCAGAGACAGAGCATCCAGGGTCCCCAGACATCCCTCTTGTCCCTATCCAGGAGCTGCCCATCCCCCCGTGTCCTGGCTCCTAGTATCAGGGGCGAGTTTACCTGGTTTTGGACACCGTGTAGATGGACACATCCCATCTGGATCCTCTATGGCTTCTTTTGTTTATCATCGTGTCTGTGGCACCATCCATGCACAGCAGTAGTGCATTTTGGGTAATATTGCTGAATGAGACAAACTTCTGCTAAAATATTATTTGTTGTTTATCTGAAATTCAGATTTCACTGGGTGTCCTGTATTTTACTGGGCAACCCTTTTCCATTTCCTAGGCTACCCTGGTAGCTCAGCGGTGAAGAATCCGCCTGCCGGTGCAGGAGACGCAGGTTTGATCCCTGGGTGGGGAAGATCCCTGGGTGGGGAAGATCCCCTGTAAAAGGAAGTGTCACCCCACTCCAGGGGATATCCCATGGACAGAGGAGCCTGATGGGCTACAGTCCACGGGGTCACAGAGTCAGACGCAATTTAGTGACTAAGCAACAACAAAAGGTCCATTCTCCTGTTAATGGACATTTTGAAATTTTCAGTTTGGGGCTACTATAAATACAGCTGCTATGAATATTTTAGAGCCTGACTTTTGGTGAACATATGGACTCATTTAGGTTGGGTATTTACCTAGGAGCAGAATTTCTGGGTCATAGAGAATGCATATGCCCAGAGTGATGTATACGGCCAAGAGGTGATCCAAATGGTACCAATCTATACTCCAACCAGCAGTGCGTGAAAGTCCCAGTTGCTCTGCACCCTTGCCAGTGCTTGGCATTTTCTGCTTTTTCACTGCAGTCATTCTAGGGGGTGTGTTTGGTTTTAATTTCAGTGTGGTTATCCCTGAGGGCTCCTGAAGCTGGGCCCCTTCTCACGTGCCTCCTGACTATTTGGGCTTCTCCTGTGTGAGTTGCCTGTGCTACCACATTGCCCTTTGTTTTGCTGGGCTGTCTGTCTTTTCATTATTGCTCTGTGGGCATTTCTGATAGAGCCGAGATACAAATTATTTGTCAGATTTATGTCAACTGTCTTTTCCAAGGGGCTTCCCCAGTGGCTCAGTGGTTAAGAATCCGCCTGCGCTGCAGAAGACACAGGAGACCTGGGTTCGATCCCTGGGTAGGGAAGATCCCCAGGAGGAGGGCATGGCAACCCACTCCAGTACTGTTGCCTGGAGAATCCCATGGACAAAGGAGCCTAGTGGGCTACAGTCCACGTGGTCACAAAGAGCCAGATACAACTGAAGTGGCTGAGCATGCACTCATCTTTTCCTTAGGAGTTTTGGAAAGCAGTGAGAGAGGATTTCGGGTTAGCTGCGGGTCTTGTGGGTGATTTAGAAGAACGAGGTGGAAGGAGGAGTCTGCTAAGAATTGCTCTGGCTAGTGAGCTGGATCTTCTCAAGTAGCCTTTGAGAAGCACGCGTGAGGACCACGCTGTGATTCTTTGACTCCTTACTTGTTCTGAGACTGGGCCACTTGGGACCCTTAGGTGTATTCAGATCTTGACGTAAGGATGGAGATCCTGAATTCCATTGTAGAGGGTTTATAAGGTGTCTTGGGAATTTAACCTGGGAAGGTTGGAAGCACGTTTAAGAAATTTGTGTATGTCACAGGGTAGACTCTGTTGAATGTTTTCACATCCTGAGAGGCAGAGTCATCCCTCAGAGAACAGAGATTCTTATTTTTCATTGACAGATAACCCCACCTCCCACCCCAGAACACACACTTGGTAAGAATAAAGTATACAGTATTTGAACATTGCTGCTGCTGCTGCTGCTAAGTCACTTCAGTTGTGTCCGACTCTGTGTGACCCCACAGACAGCAGCCCACCAGGCTCTACCATCCCTGGGATTCTCCAGGCAAGAACACTGGAGTGGGTTGCCATTTCCTTCTCCAGTGCAGGAAAGTGAAAAGTGAAAGCGAAGTTGCTCAGTTGTGTCCCACTCCTGGCGACCCCATAGACTGCAGCCTACCAGGCTCCTCTGTCCATGGGATTTTCCAGGCAAAAGTACTGGAGTGGGTTGCCATTGCCTTCTCTGATTTGAACACTAGTAGCATCTAAAAGGGGCTTCCCAGCTGGCACTAGGGGTAAAGAACCGGACTGCCAACGCAGGAGGTGTAAGACACAGGTTTGATCCCTGGGTTGGGAAGATCCCCTGGAGGAGGGCATGGCAACCCACTCCAGTATTCCTGTCTGGAGAATCCCATAGACAGAGAGGCCTGGGGGGCTACAGTCCATAGGGTCGCAAAGAGTCAGACACCACTGCAGTGACTTCGCATGCAGGCAGCATCTAAAAGGTCCACTTAATTCACAAATCAAGGCTACACAGCACATGATATTTATGGCAATTCTTGCTGGAGGAATTATTAAAATTTGTAAGAACTGTAAGTGCTGTCGCACAAAATGCCTCAGTCACTGGGCATAATTGATGACTTCCTCTTGGATCTATTGAATAAATTAATTTCATTGCTATACAGATGACATTAATATGCTTTTATAATTAATTTAGTTCTGAGAGCCGCTTTGGGTGCCAAGATTTCAGTGGGGGTTGAAAATGGCTCAAGGTAAAAGGAAACACATGAAGAATAATTTAGAAATCAAATAAAGAATAGCATTCTAAAAGGAAATAGCAGGCTTGGGGGATCTTGTTGTAAAGGAAACACACCAGACAACTGTTGGGAAGCAGATATTAAGCCAGGACTGTGTGTTCTTGGTGTTGCTACATTTTCCTTGGGATTCCTTGTGTCCTGAGGTGATGACAGAAGGGCATATGGGGAAAGCCTACCTTTTTCATGGGAATTGTCTCCCGCTGGAGCTTTTTGCCTATGAAGATGGTCTCAGAGCAGCGTTCTGAGGGGTTCAGGGAGGAGCATCAAATTATCAGGGATGCAGAATTTCTCAGGAAGCAGACTCCATCCCTGTGGGTTCTTTACAACTAAACAACCAAAAAATAACATTTGAAGAAGACTCTTGAGAGTCCCTTGGACTGCAAGGAGATCTAACCGCTCCATCCTAAAGGAAATCAGTCCTGAATATTCATTGGAAGGACTGATGCTAAAGCTGAAATTCCAATACTTTGGCCACCTGATGCGAATAACTGGCTCATTGGAAAAGACCCTGTTGCTGGGAAAGATTGAAGGCAGGAGGAGAAGGGGACGACAGAGGATGAGATGGTTGGATGGCCTCACCAACTCAATGCGTGAGTTTGAGTAAACTCTGGGAGTTGGTGATGGACAGGGAGGCCAGGCATGGTGCAGTCCATGGGGTCGCAAAGAATCAGATATGACTGAGCAACTGAACTGAACCAATAAGAGTCCTTTCTTCTTTCTGGGCGTGGTGCTAAATTCTTTGCATCCAGTACTTTGGACACCTGATGTGAAGAGCCGGCTCATTAGAAAAGACCCTCATGCTGGGGAGGATTGAGGGCAGGCAGAGAAGGGGATGACAGAGGATGTGATGGCTGAATGATGGCATCACTGACTCAATGGACAAGAGTTTGAGCAAACTCTGGGAGATGGTGAAGGATAGGGAAGCCTGGCATGCTGCAGCCCGTGGGGTCGCGGAGTCCGACACGACTAAGTGACTGAACAACAAATGTGCCAACAGGATTGTTTCTTTCCTCCTTAAAAAAAATCACCTTTGATTTATCACAAAATAATGCATGTTTGGAGGTTATTCTTCAGAAAGCATAGTTGAACCAATTCAGCCATGCTTTTACACCTAGGTTGTGCCATTCTCAGGGCTCTGTTTGGAGAAGGGGGTTGAAGCTGAAGCGCATAGACTGGTGGATGTTGGACCATGCAGTCTTCCCAATACTTTCCTCTTTCCTTTCAAGGACCCCCAAATGTGGAGAGGTGATTTGCTTGGAGGGAATCTTTTATGCTTCCTCCTTGCCCAAGTGCTTGAGTAAATAAAGTATTATAAGATTTAGACTCAGCCTGATTTAAAGAGTCATAGTTCATGAAAAGATCCACCAGAGTGTGATCAGTTCAGCTGCAACTGCAGGAAAGAGAAATGATCTTTATTTAATTCTGAGAAGCGTGAGGTGTGGGCTCTGCCTGCACACAGCAAATTCCTCAGGAGCTGATGTTAAACAACTGGAAAGATTACTTGGAAAAAAAGATCCCCCACCACAATTTCCCCCAATCTAATGTTTCATCAATGCGGCCAACCCTGACTGAGCACCAGCCTCATGCCAGGTCTGGGAGCGTGTTGGGGGTGCTGCGTGGTGTGTGTGTGTGTGTGTGTGTGTGTGTGTGTGTGTGTGTGTGTGTGTGTTTGTGAGAGAGACAGAGTGAGCGAGCATATGTGAATGCATGTGTAGTGAGATGTGAGTGTGGATGTGAGTGAGGGTGGTGGATGTGTGTGTATGACCATGTGTGCAATATATGTGACTTGTGTTTTGTGTGTCCATGCACGTGGGTGGTGGTGAGTATATGTGAGGATGCATGTGTAATGTCCTAACCCTCAGGACCTCAGAATGTGACTGTATTTGGAAACAGAGTCTTTAGAGAGGTAATTAGGTTAACACGAGGCCCTTGGGGTGAGTCCCGATTCATTATGAGGTATTCTTATAAGAAGAGGAGATTAGGACCCAGGCTCACAGAGGGATGGTGTGGTGACTGCAGCCATGAAATTAAAAGATGCTTGCTCCTTGGAAGGAAAGTTATGATCAACCTAGACAACATATTAAAAAGCAGAGATGTTACTTTGCCAACAAAAGTCCGTCTAGTCAAAGCTATGGTTTTTCCAGTGGTCATGTATGGATGTGAGAGTTGAACTATAAAGAAAGGTGAGTCCTAAAGAATTGATGCTTTTGAACTGTGGTGTTGGAGAAGACTCTTGAGAGTCCCTGGGACGGCAAGGAGATCCAGCCAGTCTATCCTAAAGGAGATCAGTCCTGAATATTCATTGGAAGGACTGATGCTGATGCTGAAACTCCAATACTTTGGCCACCTGATGCAAAGAGCTGACTCATTGGAAAAGACCCTGATGCTGGCAAAGATTGAGGGCAGGAGGAGAAGGGGATGACAGAGAATGAGATGGCTGGATGGCATCACCAACGCGATTACATGAACTTGAGTAAACTCCGGGAGCTGGTGAAGGACAGGGAGGCCTGGCGTGCTGCAGCCCATGGGGTCACAAAGAGTCGGACGTGACTGAGCGACTGAACTGATAGCACAGAGGGAGGTCCGTGTGAGGACTTGGGAGAAGGCAGCCGTGTACAAGCCAAAGAGACAGGCCTGAGGAGAAAACAACCCTGCCAATCAATCACCTTGATCCCAGACTCCCGGCCTCCAGAACTGCTGTGTACACTGCCAGCCTGTGGTGCTTGTTATAGCAGCCTGCGCTAATACAGGCCCGCAACCACACCACGAGTCTGGAGGCACGTCTTCTGAAGCCTGCTGACAGCCACATGCCTGGGTGTGAAAGAGAATTTCCCAGACTCGGTCGAGCCTTGAGATTTACCTGCAGGTTAGACTGATGGTTTTAGTGCTGCTCAGGGAAGACCCTGACCCAGAGGTGGACAGCTGAGGCACATCTGAATTCTTGAGCCACATCCTGTCTCTGGCTGTTTAGTTACTAAGTCATATTTGACTCTTTTTCGACCCCATGGACTATAGCTTACTAGGCTCCTCTGTCCATAGAATTCCCAGGCAAGAATACTGGAGTTGGTTACCTTTTCTTTTTCCAGGGGATCTTCCAAACCCAGGGGTGGAACCCAAGTCTCCTGCATTGGCAGGCAGATTCTTTACCACTGAGCCACCAGGGAAACCCAATTTGAATTTTTCAAGAATCACCATCTGCTTTCCTTCCGCACACATTTTGTCCTAACAGGCCCTGTGTGTGTGTGCCCAGTCGCTCAGTCGTGTCCGACTCCTTTTCGACCCCATGGACGGTAGCCTGCCAGGCTCTCCTGTCCGTGGGATTTCCCAGGCAAGAAAACAAGAGTCAGTTGTCATTTCCTTCTTCAGGGGATCTTCCCGACCCAGGGACCAAACTTGTGTCTTTTGCCTTGGTGGGCAGATTCTTTACCACTGAGCCCCCAGAACAATAACCCTTGGCTGTTTCAAATTGCTAGGTTTGCGGTAATTTGTTACACAGCAACAGAGAGCTGATATGCCTCGTCATCCTTCATGACAAGAGTGACTCTATTTTTTGGTCACGCCAAGTCACTTTTGAGGGTGAAAGGAGATTCTAAAATAATTAAAAATTTCTATATTTTGAAGATATTTATTTCTTGGCTGACATTGATTTCATTGTATCGGTATTATAAATGGTTCTATTAAAAACTATTTTCAATCATGAAATTCTTTCTACAACAAAAGTAACATGTATTCATGTACAATAGAGTAAAATAAAAAAAAACCAGTTCTTTATATTGGCTATCTGAATAGAATAAAGAAGCAGAATACTGTACTTTAATCCGCTTTGTAAGCCAGGTCTGTCTCTAACATAATTTCAACGGTATTCATTTTTTCCCCCCTAACCTAGCCTCGTCATTTAAATTATTTCTTTTTCACAAAATTTCCCGCAAGTCTTCTTCAAAGAAACACTTCGTAGTTAGTAAATCTGAAATGACTGACACCTATAATCTATTCTTTGTTGTAGACTAGAAGATTCTTAGGGCTCCTCTTGTGGCTCAGATGGTAAAGAACACGCCTGTCAATGCAGGAGACTTGGGTTTGATCCCTGGGTCTGGAGGATCCTCTGGAGAAGGAAATGGCAACCCACTCCAGTACTCCAGTATTCTTGCCTGGGAAATCCCATGGAAAGGAGCCTGGTGGATTACTGTCCATGGAGTCACAGAAGAGTCAGACATGACTTCGTGACTGAACAGAACAGAACAGATAATACTCTTAGGAGAGAATATATTTTCTCTATAGGTGCTGGGGTACCTGGTTGGCTCAGGGAAAATGAAGGATGTTCTCAGTGCTACTTTTTGGCATTAAAATGTGAAACTCATTCAGCTTAAATATTTGACCAGGTACTGTCTTTTTAACCTCTTTCCAGAATAGCTTTCTTCAACAAATATTTTAACAAGATAAACCTCATCAAACAAATTGTGATACTTTTGGACACTTCATTAAATTTAGATGCTGGAAAATAGTAGGCTTTTTCAATCTCCTGACCTTCTGGGACAGAATGTAATTTCTTCCAATTAAAAATAGAAGTTCCATCAGAAGATTTTTCTTACAAGTCAAGATATTCTGAAGTACTCTTATAGAATTTCAATATTGAGCTCTTGGTAATTAATGAGTTCCCATCCTCCCCTTAATTTTTAGGGATAAATTCCAGTGCCCTTTCATTTGCAAGCTTTGTTTTTTGATTAATATAATTCTTTCAGAGCTTCAGAAACTAAAAATCCAGGTGTTAAGTAATCAAGGTTTTCTAAATTTTTTAAACCACATGTACCCAAAGTTTGGAGGACTCCTTTACAAAAAAGTTCGATGTGATTGGGCACTTAGATTGACTTCAAAAGCTTCACCTATTCTGAAATCTGATAGAGGGCAGGCAGTGGAGAGAAAGCACAGTAAGCTATGCCAAAGCTTTTTTTTTTTTTTTTTAAACCTTTCGTCAGTGTTGTCACAAAATGTTGGCAATGGCAGCTTTTACTTAAATTGGTAGAGTGCCAGCTTTTTGGGATCCAATATGAATTATATGTGCACCATCAATAATTTCAACTAAATTTCTGCTTCATAGTTTCTTAATTTAGTAAGGATTTTTTACCATGACACTGCGTTCCACCAAAACCTATATTTATATTATCATTGCAAAACAAGTACCATTAAGCTTCAGTGTCAATTGTACAATATCCCTAATAGTCTCAGATGATGCTCAATTAATAAAGAAAACTTCCAAAAGCTTTATTCTGGGTCCGTGATTTGAATGCAAAAAGCAGAAACATTATTGGAATTAATTGATATTTCTGTCTGAGGAATCGTACGACACTGAAATAAAATTTGCATCAATTTACTATTTGTATAATTTTCCTAACAAAGTCAACATGTAAACAGTGAGAGTGTCACTTTTTGTACCTGAATATGATATTCATGTACATGAATATCAATACAGCTTGGAATTAAAAATGAATGACATTTGAGTCTTACCTTCATCAGGATGTAGAGAATGGTAAAAGAATGTCTCTCCTGAGCAAATACTAAGAAATCACTGGATTAGAAATTATATATTTTTAAAAAGCTATGGAAGACCTGGGGATGCAAAGAAGAATATTCCAGGGAGAGAGCCAGTTCTGTTTAGATGAGTGAAGATTGGTGGCTGGTTTTAAACCTGGAAGATGTTATCTAGACGGTGTATGGGTGGGCAAAGGAGTGAGTTTAAAGTTGTTTCACTGGAATATAATAAGTTAAACTTTTAATTACTGTGTAAGCCAGCCTGTGTGATTGGAATTTTGAAGAGCTTCAAATGCAAAGCTAAGTCTACTCTGTTGTAGAATTCGCATCTTAAAATATTCCTGTTTGAATTACTTTTTTATTTGCTCATTTTCTCAGGATAATATCAAAATTTTCTCAGGAGAATTTCCAAAAAGAACGCTTGGAAGCATTTTTAAATATCCCCAAACATTTATGTTGTCCCTACACAAATTAATTTTTTAAAGGTAGAATTATAAATTTAGAACTTCTTTCCTATTAAATTTTATTAAAAAAGACTCTGGGTTATCACTCTCTTGTCTTCTAGCTTCCAATATTGCTGATTAGAAGTTACATGTTAATGTGATCATAATTCCTTTGCAGATAATCTGTTTTTCTTGTCCGAAAGCTTTCAGAATCTTTTCCTTCCTCCTGGAGTTCCGTTTTCAGAATGTGTCTGGGGGTGGGTCTTTTCTCTTTCATTCTTCTTGGCACCTGGTGGATTCCATTGACGTGAAGATGTGTATGCCCCTTCAGTGCTTGGGGATGTTATTCTGGCCTTTGCATAATTTGTATTATTTTTTTACCTTTTATTTTTCCCCAGAATTCTTAATGGGAGTTTTTAGGCTGATCTCAAATGTCTTGTATTTTTTCCTTCATATTGTCCTCTATCTTGTTGATATGTATTCTGAGGGATTTTCTGAACTTCAAGTTTTCTCCTATGGAATAGTTCTAGCAATGACATTATTAAGAACTCTTTTTTTTAACCTTTTATTTTATATTGGAGTATATAGGACTTCCCTATAGCTCAAACTGTAAAGAATCTGCCTGCAGTGCAATAGACCAGGGTTCAGTCCCTGGGTTGGGAAGATCCTCTGAAGAAAGTTATGGCAATCCACTCCAGTATTCTTGCCTGGAGAATCCCATGGACAGAGGAGCCTGGCGGGCTACAGTCTGTGGGGTCATCAAGAGTTGGACATGACTAAGCGACTAACACACACACAGACACATAATTGATTAACAAGGTTGCGTTAGTTTCAGATACACAGCAAAGTGATTTCAGTTATACGTATACATATATCTTGCAGCCATGAAATTAAAAGATGCTTACTCCTTGGAAGGAAAGTTATGACCAACCTAGATAGCATATTTAAAAGCAGAGATATTACTTTGCCAACAAAGGTCCGTCTAGTCAAGGCTGTGGTTTTTCCAGTGGTCATGTATGGATGTGAGAGTTGGACTGTGAAGAAATCTGAGTGCTGAAGAATTGATGGTTTTGAACTGTGGTGTTGGAGAAGACTCTTGAGAGTCCCTTGGATTGCAAGGAGATCCAACCAGTCCATTCTAAAGGAGACCAGTCCTGGGTGTTCATTTGGAAGGACTGATGCTAATGCTGAAACTCCAATAGTTTGGCCACCTCATGCGAAGAGTTGACTCATTGGAAAAGACCATGATGCTGGGAGAGATTGGAGGCAGGAGGAGAAGGGGACAACAGACGATGAGATGGCTGGATGGCATCACCGACTCGATGCACATGAGTTTGGGTGAACTCTGGGAGTTGGTGATGGACAGGGAGTCCTGGCGTGCTGCGATTCATGGGGTCGCAAAGAGTTGGACACGAATGAACAACTGAGCTGAACTGAAACTTTTTTTGAATTATTTTCTCATTTAGGTTGTTATATAATATTGAGCACAGTTTCCTATGCTATACATTAGGTCCTTGTTGGTTATCCATTTTAAATATAGCAGTGTGTACATGTCAATTCCAAGCTCCCTAACTATCCCTTCCCTTCACCCTTCTCCCCTAGGAATCTTAAGTTGAAGGACTCTTTCTGGATCTTCAATTGCTAAGAGTCAGACACAACTGAGGGACTTCACTTTCACTTTTCACTTTCATGCATTGGAGAAGGAAATGGCAACCCACTCCAGTGTTCTTGCCTGGAGAATCCCAGGGATGGTAGAGCCTGGTGGGCTGCCGTCTATGGGGTCGCACAGAGTCGGACACGACTGAAGCGACTTAACAGCAGCAGCAGCGGTGGCAGTTGCTAAGTCGTGTCTGACTCTTTTGTGACCCTGTGGAGTGTAGCCCGCCAGGCTCCTCTGTCCATGGGATTTCCCAGGCAAGAATACTGGAGTGGGCTGCCATTTCCTCCTCCAGGGGATCTTCCTGATGCAGAGATTGAACCCACATCTCCTGCATTGGCAAGCAGACTCTTTACCACTGAGCCACCCGGGAAGCCCCAGATTGGTTTTAAATTAGTATGAATAGGTTCAAAATAGGCCTGTGGGGCTCCAATAGCCAGGCCCTTATGCACACACTCCACCACCCTCTGATGCAGGAAGGATGTACCATCATCGCGCACGGAGCTGGGGCAGAGGAAGGCCTGGGCTGGGATTAGGATGCTTGTGATCCTGGAGCTCAGACTACAGCATCAGGAGAGAGAAGGACGTGAGGCTTGAGAGAGTCTGGGATGGGAGGATGGGCAAAACCTGCCAGAAAAGAAAGCATCAAGTTGGCAGAGAGGCCAACATAGAAGCAGAGAGGTGTGTGTGTGTGTGTGTGATGGGGGAGAGCTGAGCAAGGCAGAGGGGAGAACACCCCCTGGATGCATGGAGGAGGCTGAGGTGATGTGTGGCTGGAGGGAGGGCAGAAATGCAGGCCTGAGTACCAGTGTCCAAGCTGGGGGCACAGAGGAGAGCCACCCTGCAGAGACAGGGTAAGGAGGGGTAGGGTCTGAGCTCTGGCCGCTCTGGGGCTGGAGGAGAAGGAAGAGGAGCCCTGAGTGTGTAGTATCCGCCTGTTTCTTCTTTCCTTCATTCCATCCTTCTTCCCTCCCTCCATCACACAGGCTGAAAGGCTCTGCTGTCTCAGTCTGGCTGGGCACCAGGGGCACTGCAGGTGGACAGGACTTCTCACCCCACGTTGCCGTTTTTTGCATGACCGTGGCCGGTGAGATACCCTCTGTGTCTGGAGCGAGTGACAGCCACCCAGCTGCTCTTTTGCAGTAAAGGTCACGATGCCCTGTGGCACGGGTGAGTTCATGGGTTCCTGGCACTTAGTCCAGCTGGATGTGGACTTGGGCGTTCCCCAGAGGTGGAGGTGATCTCAGCTGGCTTAACCTCTCTGAGCCTCAATTTCCTCCTGTGGAAAGCTGAGACAGTAACATTTTTGTCACTTCACTTTTCTAAGCCTCAAGTACATCCACAGGAAGTGGGATCAGGACACACCCTTGCCCTGGGGGCCATGAGGCTGTGAGGTGTCCGTGTGGTCCTTGTTGCTCCCAGTTTTGGCTGAGGAAACGTGCCTGAGTTTGGGTAGCTGGCCGCATCCTTCGTGGATGGATGACTCCACAGCTCTGGGGGGAGGACCTGGGACCTCTGGATCTCTGTCTGGTGCCCCTTCTGTCCTGCCTGTTGAGCTGGATGGATCCTTGGCACAGCCTAGACTCCCATGCTGTGCCATCTGAGCGCAGCTCCTGTGCCCACAGGGCCTGTCTGCTTCCAGGATAGAAGAGAGTATGAAGTTGCTTCCTACATGAGAATACCTGCCGATTCAGCAGACACAGGGAAAGGTTCTCTGCTGTGTTCTCGCTCCTTAGCTGAGCTCTGATGGGAGGGGACTGGCTCGTTCAGAGGAAACGGGTGACCAAGGATAGAGCGGCTGAGCAGAAGAGCTGTCACCAAAGACATCCCCCGCTGGATGCTGGTTCCAAGATCTGCAGGGGAGGAGGCCTGGTGGTCCGAGCACATTAAGTGAGACCCGCCTTCTATCGGCACAGACTCGGAGAGCAACCTGACTTTGACCTTGAAGCATATGCAGTCAGGCTGGGAACAGCGACGTTTGATTTAAAGCCCAATGGCCGTCGCTGGAGAAACGTGGCGCGACACTGAGCCTGTGGGGGGACTAAAACCAGTTCAAACTCTGGAAGGAGATGAATCTCATGTCACTGAAGCTCATCCAGAATCAAAATCAGTTTCCTGCGGTTCACTCCTAGCCGGTCCGCCAGGACGCTGGCTGCACTCAGGGTCCCCGCCTGCCCCTCTCTCCGGGGGGCCTGGCAGCCCCACGTGGACTGTGGTGTCTCTGTTGGCATCGCATTTCCACCACCTACCATGCACGTGGTCCTCCTCCGGCCCCCAGGCAGGCCAGCCTAGGTGACTTCTGCCAGTTGTGCAGCAGAGGCAGGCTCAGACGGGCCTCTGCTTGGCTCGCTGCTCTTCGGCTACCATCTTGAAACTTAAATTCTATTGTCTTTGGACTTATATTTTGTAAGTGAAATCCGCTGGGACCAGGGAGCACGCACAGGAGCAGCGCACACCTGTGCAGGATTCGTGTCGTCCTTTGTGGCTCCCCAAGTGCCGATGGCCTCCAAGCCCCACGAGCGAGCACGCGGACTGGGTGAGCAAGGGCACCGACGTCCCCACGAGGCCACACTCTCTGTTCAAACCAGAATGTCTTGGCAGGCAGGAACACGAGTGACCAAGCAGCCCCGTCTTATCCTTTCTCACTGTCGACTTAAAAAGAAAGCACAACATAATAGTTGTGAATCAGATTTTATTTGGGGCAAAATGAAGTCCATAGCCTGTGAGATAGCACCTCTGATAGCTCTGAGAAACTGCTCCAAAGAGGGAAGAGGAAGGTCAGTATATGTGTGATTTTGGAGAAGGGCAAGTCCATGCAATCAAGAACATGTTTTTTTTTTTTTTTTTGCAGGAGGTTTCTGCTAGTCACGAGGAGCAGTCATCACCATGAAGGATTTTGGTGCTTTTCTAGATGTGAGGGGATATAAGAATTGGGCTCATAAAATCAGCTCCCGAAAACATCTAAATCTCTGAAGACCTGCTGCCAGTTTTCCCAGAGCACAGAGAGCCTCATTTCTGCTTTCCACCCTGAACTCTTTCTAGGGGGGGTTGAAGGTCAGCAGCTGCAGCCGTACCTGATTTAGTCCTTGCAGAGGCAGATGGCAAGTGCCAGTTTGTAGTTGGCATTACCCAGGTTATAAAGTCCCTGTGTTAGTCCAGCACTTCTGTGAAGGTGATGACACAGCGGGGAAGGAGAGACGGGACGACTGCAGGCCCTTTTCTTTTCGTCCTTGCTTACTCAGCAGTAAGGCCCAGGACAGAGTGTGGGGAGAATGTCAAGGACTGAACCGAAACCGCTTGAGTTTTGTGCAGCGTCCCCACTGTTCTGTTAAGGACACAGCTACCTAGGCACATGCAAAGCACAGAATAACTAAGTGTGAAATTTCAGTGATCCCACATACGCATTCTTACATTTGCATTTAAAACTGGCACTGCACAGTATAATGATGAATGATAATATTCATGTTGGTAATTTAAAAATTTTAATTTTCTGTCCTTAGAACAGCATTATAAAGCAAATAAAAAACATCATGACAAGTCGAGAGAGAGGCAGAGAGATATATGTGAGACGTAGGAGGAAAATTTGTATTTTAGTAAATAGAATGACGTTTTTCCTCTGGTTTTTGAACAAGGAGTCCCACATTTTTATTTTGAACAAGGGGCCCCACAATTATGAAGACAGCCCTGGGAGAGGAAAAGAAGACTGAGGACATGGGAGCCCCAGCAGGATCCCAGAGTCGATCAGGGCTGAGCCAGGAGTAGAGGCTGGTCTCTGACGGAGTCCGTACGCGGGACCTGCAGTGATGCTGCTGGTGGTGGTGATGAAGAGGATGATGGTGAAAGACTAGCATTATGGAGCTGAAGAGAAGCTCATTCACCTTCATCGGAATCCTACCAGCTCTGGCGTCTTGGCAGGCCACACCTGGGATCAGCTCTTGCCTTGTGGAGGCAAAAGGTGCTTCTTTCCCAGGGCCCCGTGTCTGTGGCCTGGGCTCCGTGCAAGCGGCGGGCTGGCCCCATCGTTCACGAGGGTGCACACGGATGTCTGGTTGGGATTCTCTAACGTGAGGAGGGAGCCCCAGCAGCAGCTCTTGGTGGGGGCATGGGATGCTCCCCTCCCTGAGAAGACCCTCTGGTGGCAAGTGGTTGCCCGCAGCTCTCCAGGTGCTTACTGGGTGAGGGCGACTGGGGTCCAATCCAGGGGGCTGATAATTTCCCCAGAGCTCCTCCCAGATAGAGACCCAGGGGCCAAGTCCAGGGCCAAATGCTGGGATCCGAATCTAAGCTCTGGAAAGATAGGAGATGTTGTGGCATCTGGGAGAGGAGGGCATTCGGGGTGACCTTGCCTTCTTGGACTTCTCCCAACAGCCCGGCCGGCACCTTCGCCCCACAGCTAGCACCATTGGGGGCCAGAGCAGCTCTTACGGTACTTTTGGGCCCTGGGACCTGGAGCACGGGCTACGAGGACTGGGGAGCCCTTCCCACAAGGTGAAAATAGCCTCCCCCCTTTCCTATAACCTCCCATGAGACCAGCCCCACCCAGGGCTCTCAGCCAGGGTGGGAGACTTAACAAGTGGCTTAGACTTAATGGGATCATCCACAAGGGGAGCAAGAAATGACACGGACCCAGTGAACTAGCTTCCTTTTCTGGAGAACGTGAGATGAAGTTATATTTCTTTATTTATTTGGCCTCAACAGGTCTTAGCTGTGGCATGTGGGATCTAGCTCCCCGACCAGGGATTGAACCCAGAGACCCTGCATTGGGAGTACAGAGTCTTAGCCACTGGGCCACCAGGTAATTCCCTACTAGTTGGAATTGATGGTCTCCTGACCCTGTGCCCGGATGACCCTCACAAAGCTATTTCCCTCAGGCTTGGCCAAGAGGCCAAGTTTCCAGGTTAATCTAGGTTAGAAGCCGTTCAGTCTCTCCTGCCTGCAGCCAGGATAGGGCAGTGGGGATTACCTACCAGAGGCAGCCCCTGACTCCCCAGAGCACTGGGGTGGGAGGGAGGGGACCCCCAAATAGGCCTGCTGGGAAGTCCCCAGGGTGTCACCTCTTTTGGCCAAGCAGCCTTTGCTGGCAGCACTGGGGTGGGGTTGGGGGGTTCACCTCCCCAGTCACAACTTTCTGCAGCACCGATTTACCAGGTACATGAATGCGCAAGGTGGCAACCCCACCACCTTGTAGATTGGGTTGGGAATTTCAAACCCCACTTGATTAAAACAAACTAACATATTATGAATTAAACATAGAGTCTGCATGAACTCTGAAGATCAAACAGGAGATACTGCAGACATTTCACAGTTCTGGAGAGCCTCTCTGAGTTACTGCTCCCAGGAGCCCAAATTCAAGTTTATCGTCCTCAGCTGGGCCTCCCCCGGGGCCAGCGGGAAGGTTGGTAACGATCGCTAGCTCCTGCCGGCACTCTAGAGTTTGCATGAGCTTGTTTATTCTCACTGCACGTGAAAGTGTCCAGCATTAATTACCCATCAGCATCTCACAGGCATGGAGAGGCGAGTCTCAGAGACCTCACTGAGCCAGGCCCAGCCCATGGAGCCCATGCTGTCAGACTCACGCTGCCAACCTTTCTCCTTCCCATGACCCTCCTGGGCTGTGCACTCTGGGACGCCTGGGGCCCAGGGAGGTTGGTCTTGGCTGCTTGAGGAAAGTCATAATTTGCGGAACAGCTGCACTTCCCCGTGGTCCTGACTGCAGATAAAGGCTGATCCTGTCCACACAGTAGACTGGGAGAAGGAGGCCCTCTGGCCTTTGTTCAAGGACATTGCCACCTGGGTGCACATGGGTTGCTGGAGGATGTCACACTGTTTTTTTTTCCCACACCACGGGGCTTTTGATAAAGACTTCCCTGGTGGCTCAGTTGGTAAAGAATCTGCCTGCAATGCAGGAGACCCAGGTTTGATCCCTGGGTCTGGAAGATCTTCTGGAGAAGAAAATGGAAGCCCTCTCCAATATCCTGGCCTGGAAAATCCCAAGGACAGAGGAGCCTTGCAGGCTACAGTCCGTAGGGTCACAAGAGTCGGACATGACTTAGTGACTAAACCGCTAGTGGGGCTTGTGGGATCTGAACTCCCTGACCAGGGATCGAACCCACGGCCCTGCAGGGCCGAGGGCGTTACACTTTGCCAAAGATTGTTTTGCCTTCCTCTCTCTTTTCTGTAGCAGGATTCGTGTGTGCACTTGGGAAGGAGCCTTGTGTCCAGGCAAGGCTGGAGCTGGTCTGGTCTGTGTCACCCTGACCTAGACTTTGTCCTGGGCACCTGTTCCCACCTAGCCCACATGTTGCTTTTGGGGTGTGGAAGGAGAAGGCGGGGGCTGGGATGGTTCCAGAGGAAGGCTGTGCATGGACCCTCACCGCCCACTGGACTTGCAGCAATGGTTCATGTTTGGTTGCTGAGGTAGCTGAGGTTGTAAGTGGGAAAAGGGTCTGTCGTCCCACCTGAGGACCTGAATTTTTCCTTCCCTTCAGCCTTGGTGGTGGCAGGTGGCTTGAGGGTGGACGCAGGACTGTGACAGGAAACTCCTATCTCTGCCCTTCTCGTGTGAAGCAAGTGCTTTACCCTGATTAGAAAACAGTGATATTAGAGTTTCAGAGGGGCCAGCGTGGGTAGGGGAGAGGTGTTTGTAAATCTCTGGGGTGCTGTCAGCACACAAACCATGACCATATCCTTGCTGGGAGAAAAGTCAACTCTTTATTATTATAATAAATGGCACTTATTAATCACCATAATGCTAAGAAGTGGAAATAATTCTGGCAATGAATGCTGAGTGTTCTGTTCAAACCAGTGACCACAACTTGTCCTTCACGGCACTGGCACATCTCAGTGATCTTATGATGAGTTCTGCTATTGGTCCCATTTTACAGATGCAAAAACTGAGTCTTGATTAAAACAAACTAAAATATTATGAATTAAACATAGAGTCTGCGTGAACTCTGAAGATCAAACAGGAGATACTGCAGACATTTCACAGTTTTGGAGAGCCCTCTGGCCTCAAGGTAAGCGACTTGCTCCAGTGGCACGGTGACTGAGAGGCAGCCCTGGGATCTAAGGACTCAGCCTCTGTGCTGTCACCTGTCACATCCTCATCCCTTTTCCACGCCAGGCCTGGTGGGCAGGCTCTGCAGGCATCCTTCCGTCTTCATCTCACAGTGACCTTTAGGGTGGGTACTGCATCGACGTCATCTTATAGGCGGGGGCACTGGAGCTCAGTGACTTGCCCTAGTCACACAGCTAGTCGGTGATGGGCCAGGCGCTGGAACCCCTGGATGTCTAACAGAGAGCCCTTTCTCTGTATAGGGCTGCAGCTCCATGCTGGTGGGAGGCTCTGGGGAGGGAATATTCTTACAATTAAGGGGGCAAATCAGCTGAGGTCCTAAGCCAGGGGAGCTGCACAGGCCATGGTCCCACCATCCACCCTCCACCAGCTGTGGAACTGGTTCCACCATCCACCCTCCACCAGCCGTGCAACAGAGACCGGGTCCCCAGCGAGGGCTGCTGAGGAAGCGCTGGGCCCTGCACTGTGAGGGACAGGGCGTGGATCAGTGCTGGACACCTGACCTGAGTCCATGCATGTCTGGGCTGTGAGCCTTTAGCTTCTTGTTAAATCAAAAAGCCACATCTGGGCTTCTCCCCAGGCCTCCAAAAAGCATAATATCCAATAATTTTTCCATAATTAATTGCCACATCATCATCCTTTCAACAAAAATGGCATATTTGCATTCCCTACTCATCTGGAAATTCATTGCACACCTGGAAAAAAGAGAGACAACCACAAACATTTAGGACTCATTAGCTTTGTGTGCAGATTCACGGCTTCATTCATCAGATGCCCTTGCTTAGGGGTTGGGGGTCCCAGGCCTGTCCTCAGGGAGTGCAGAGTCTAGGGGGGATATAGAAGTATTTCAGGCAGCCCTGGAACTAGGACTGTATTGACTGATTGACTGATTAGTTCATTCCATGAATATTTATCGAGGATCTATTATGTGCATGAAATTGATACTTAAATTATTCATATTTTGCAGTCATGTATTGGTTTTAAAATTGGAAAGTGCCTTGAGATGTATTCTATAAAAGCCCAACGGATGTGATTTGTACACGTCTGGGACAAAGATCATCTACAAACCGAAAATCAGATTGCGGTTTTGAGCATGCCCCATGATGTCCTGTTTTGAGTGAGAGCTAGACCTGTGCACATTGTGTCTCTGTCCTGGCTACACGATCGTCTGGGGGAGGTATCATAATGGATCTATGCTGTCATCTGGGCCCCACTCGTATGGATTATGATTTGATAGGTTTGAGGCAGGACCCTGGAGAAAAAGTGTTTTTAAAAATCCCCAGTGATTTTCATGTGCAGCCACATTGTAAGACATTGGTCTATACCAGCTGTTCTTTTTTTTTTTTTTTAAGTAAATGGAGCACACACTTTTGTTTATTAATTTTTGATCACCATGTGGGGCTGGTGGGATCTTAGTTTTCCAATCAGGAATCGTCCCCTGTACTGGAAGCATGGGATCTTAACCACTGGACCATCAGGGAAATCTCTGTATCAGCAGTTCTTAACCTTAGCTATACGTTAGAATCTTCTGGGGAATTTTAAAAGTCTCCATGCTCAGGCTGCACCCAGTCCACTAAATCAGAATGTCTGGGGGTTTCATAGCCAGTTATCAATATATGTCAGAGCTCCCTGGGTGATTCCAGTGTGCAGCTAAGACTGAGAACCATTGGTCTGCACCTAATTATGATCATAAACTGGTTGGAATTGGCATCAGAGAAGATGTGCACTTCTCGATCATTTTGCACCTGCAGGGTGGGAGGGACCTGTGCTCACTGCCTGGAGGTGCCCAGGAGGTGGAGGAACTCCTGGTGGCTGATGTCTGCTTCCCTCCCCCAAACATCACCACCTCTGGCCTCTCTTCAAAGAGCTCTGCATGTCCCTGGACAGTAGCAGCAATCCCCCCACTAAAGGAGGGTTGCTCCCTGCCCAGCAGCCTCAGTTATCTCCTGGGGTTTTGTTAGAAAGGCAGACGCTGGGGCCCCAGCTGCAGTATAACCAGCTTTCCAGGTGTTTCTGACGCTGCCAAGGGCTGTGTGCCTTAGGGTGGTGCCTCAGCCTTCCCTGTGGCTAGAGTCACCTGGTGTGCTTGTCAAACATCTATGTGTCAGGGCCTCACCCCAAGCCCTCTGTCAGCGAGTGTGGGTCTCTGGGTCTCTGGGTGTCAGGCTGTGTGTGCCCGTGTGCATAGCTTCTCTGAACTCTGAGTCCTACCCACTGGTAAGAAGCCCTCCCTGTCTGTTGCATTGAGCTGACAGCTGCCAGGCCCTGTGCTAAGTGCTTTACGCGGTGATGGACACAGACGCCATGAGGTCATTTTCATGGCAGCTTAGAGTTGCACACCTGTATCATTCCCATTATCCAGAACTCCAGGAACTCAGGAGCTCCCTGGCCTCTCCCTGGGCTGACTCCAGGGCCCCATGCTTACCTGTTGCCATGAACTCACAGTATCCCTGACCCAGTAAGGATCCCTGGGTAACTGTTTCAGGCCCAAGGGCAAGACCCTTGATCCACATGCCAGTCCTGGAATTCTGCCTCGGCTGGTGTCTCTGCCCAAACCTCCCTGTCCTTCTTGAACATCTGACATCAATTCATAGATTCAACACAGTGAAACCTCCCTGGGCACACTGCAAGCACAGAGGAACCGAGGGAGGCAGACACAGGGGCAGGCCTTGTGCAGGTCGGGGTCACTGCCCCACGGAGCCAGGGATTGAAGTAGGTGGCAGGGGAAAATCCCGATTCTTGCAGAGGCCGGCAGCCTGGCACTGGGCCAGGCCTCAGCATCCCTTCACTGTGGACACACCTGGGCCAACCGAGCAAGAGGGAGCAGACTGCTGATTCCAACATGTCACTTTGCTGCTGAAATTCGCTGAGTTAAAAGAATCAAAGAGAGTGGTTTATTTACTGCTGAAGTCATTTCAAATGGAATTAGGGATGTAAATCACATTTGCGACGGCTTCGCTTCGTCTTTAACCACCTCCAGAACAGAGCGTCTCCATGAACTCTGTACAGGCAGAAAACGAGGCTGGTGGAGAAAGCTAGGGAAGAACCTCGGAGTCAGCAATGAATCAAGCTGTTCATTTATTGTTATAGAAGTGACGCTAATAAATTTTAACACAGCAGAACTCGCCAGGATTTCAGCTTTGCTGGATCACTTCTTTATGAACTGTAGGCTCCTTCCTCAAGCAGTTCTGGCAGCAGGTAGGGCAGGTTCATCATCAGCCCCAAACTGCAGGAAAGGAAATCAAGGCTTGGACATTAAGGGGTGTGCCCGGGTCACACGGCTGGGGACAGGAGCCACCACTGACCCAGGTCTCTCTGCTCTGAATCTAGGACACATTCTCCGATCTGATGATAATATTCAGCCATGACTTTCTTCCCTGCCCATCCTCCCATGTGATTATATTCAGTCACCATGACCTAAAGTCGAAAAAAGTGTGAGTTTAGGCCCCAGATTCCTGAACTTGCACCAGTACTACTGGGAGTAGTGGCGATGAGGGGTAGGGCTGCCAGAAAAAATCGAGGACACCAGGTTCGTGTGAATTTCAGGTCAGCTATGAATACTTTCTCGGTAGAGCTATAATTCCAATACTGCATTGACATACTTAGGTTAAAAATTTGTATGTTATATGAAGTGCAAATTTCACCAGGCATCCTGTATTGATGTTTGCGAACTCTGGCATCCTGAGAGGGGGAGGCCTCCTTCCTTGTTTTGTTTCAAGCCCTGGGCTCTCTCCAGGTTAGCTCTTTTCCAGGTCAGCTCTTGAAGGGCGCGGCCCCTGCTCTGTCAAGCAGGATAGATCAGGGTCACAGAGGGGAGGTGTGAGAGCCACATGCCCTTTCCTGAGGGCTCTGCAGGTGGACATGGACTTGGCCCCTCTGGCCAAAGCCTGGTAGACCCTCTCTTTACCAGCGATCAATAGCCCAGCCTTTCTGGAGAGAGAAGTCGTGGGGGCGGGGGGCCTGGCTTGGCCTTGGGCAAGCCTCTTTGCTTTTCCATGCCTCGGTTTCATCATCTGCAAAAGAAGGATGCTATGGGCATCTGCCCTCCTGGGTTATCGGGGGGGGCAGATGTGTCAATATCTGAGAAGCTCTTGACTGGGCATCAGGGACACCCACAGGGCACTGAACCAGGAGACCAGGCTGCTCATGGGGAGGGGAGCGATAGTGCAGGTTTACCGGGGATGCATAGCGTCTTTGCTCAGGGGACATTATCTATATGCATTTTAGAAGAAACACCACGCTACCTGTTTATCTGCTTAATAGAATTCTGAGTCCGGAGGGGTCCTATCAGGTCTGGATGGCAATCTCTTTGCAGAGGAAGCAGCGTCACTGGTACAAATGGACTTAAAGTCCCCTGAGATCTTGGACGTCATACCAGGTCCCAAAGTCCGGGACCCGCACTGTGTCTGTGAGTCCCCGGGGGCAGGGAGCAGGTCAGAATGTCAGCTGGGCCTGCCCACTGTGTGAACTCCCAACATGTGTTGACAGAATAGGAGGCAAAATGGGAAGTCTTAGAGGAGTCTGCGTGGCTTAGAATAAACTCCAGCACAAAGCACAGCCCTGGAGGATGGACATGAGTGTCCTCCACGAAAAGTGCCTGCCAGCTCCATTTAATTTTCTCTGATAGCCCAAGATACTACACAAGTTCCCTGGCCGAGGTATTATTGGACCACTGTGTGTATTTTTTTCAGCTTTAAGCAGAGGATACTTCAGCAGAGATGGCAGAAAGAGAGATGGGCTGCGGCCTTTATGACGGTGAGTGAAGTGAAGGTCACTCGGTTGTGTTCGACTCTTTGAGACCCCATGGACTTATACAGTCCATGGGATTTTCCAGGCCAGAATACTGGAGTGGGTGGCCTATCCCTTCTCCAGGCGATCTTTCCAACCCAGGGATGGAAGCCAGGTCTCTTGCTTTGCAGGTGGATTCTTTCCCAGCTGAGCCACGAGGGAAGCTGTTATGACGGTGATCTAGGCACAAAAGTGGCCATTTATGTGAATTACTTACGATCCTCACCACAGCAGTGCCAGCTGGGTTTTGCTACTATTCTCATTTTGCACATGAGGTTAAGTGACTTCCTCAAGGTCACAGGTCAGTCGGTGGCAGATCCAGAATCTGAATCCAGGCCATCTTGCTCTGCCGTGGGTGCTCGTAGACACCTCAGGGTAAAGCCCACTTCAGTTCCCGCAAATAGCCACTTTCTGGCTTTGTACCAGATCTTTTCAATCCCAAACCAATGACTATTCCATTCAAAAGCCTTTTCTGAGCACCCTTTCCGTTTCAGGTTCTGGGAGGAGCATGGGAGAGAGAAAAAGAATTCCAGACCCAGCTCCTGCCCTAAAGGGACCTGTAGGAAAGAAGGGAGACTGACAGGTATGACCCGAGCAGTGGGTGGTGGGCCACAGGTGGGCACAAAAGGGAGGTCACAGATGCCGTCATCCCTGGCTAGGTTTTAGCAAGGGGACACGTCCCCTTGCCTCCTGTCCTTGGCCTATTGTTTGCCCCACTCCCAGCATCTCCCACACCCTGAGAGCTGGGGCCTCAGCTGACTTGCCCATCCTTGTACCCCTGTCCTCCCCCTTCCTGCCATTGCTAGCACAGCTAGACCCAGCGGCCCATCTTGGGGGTGAATTGAGGGGCAGCCAACAGTCCCTGGCAACCTTTTGGTTTCCTGAAACCTAAATCCCCCATGAACCTGTCCTCCAGGGGGCAGGCGGCTGTGTGCCACTCCCCCCATTCTTCTTTCTTTCTTTCTCTCCAGAAATGTCATTAGATCACCTTGAATAAGATGCTTAATCCTTGACCAATAAGCCCACACTCAGAGTAGCAGAACCATCAACGATCGTGAGATTTATTGCATCAGATTCCTGGGTTAGCAGAAAGAATGCTCAGTTCGTGGGGAAACTCAAGCAGCTGGTGCCACTGTGCCACCCCCATGAACCCCAGGGAGAGACTCAGGTCCTCCCCTCCCACCTCCTCCCTGGGGCCAGGAGAGCCGTCAGGGATTGGCCGCTGTCTTTCTGAACATCTCTCTCTTCCGAGTGTCAGGACCGACTTGCTCCGTTTTGAAGCAGAGGTCTTTGACATCAGACAGGGTGGGTCGTTTGAGGGAACATACTTCAACTTCAAGATGGATTATGATCGTGCAAATATTTGGAGAGCTTCACTTCGTCTTTTCATGTGATTAAAGAGGAAAGCTTGTGATCAGGGCGTGTATTTTTTAGTCACTTCCAAACACCTTTCAATGGTTCATTCAACAATCATTGGCTGGTATGCTTCCTATGTGCTGGGCTTTGCAGCGTGCCATGGGGATTGAGACCGGCTGATATTGGTGGCTCCCTGGAGACCCCCAGCCTGCCCAAGGAGCGTCACCCGGAAGACCACTGCAGCTCGCGCTGGCTGGGGCCTTTGCGATGACGTGATTCAGCATGCGTTGGGGCTGCCCGGAGGAAATGATTCAGCAACAGCATCAGAGCACAGCTCACAGTCCATGTGCTGGGTCTTTTGTCTCCTCCCAGGAAGAGGTCAGGAAAAATCAGTCAAGAGTCTGGATTCGGACATTGGTACCTGCCGCTTCCTGGCCTTGGGCGAGTTACTTAGCCTCTCTGAGCCTCTTCTTTAGGAAAGCAGGGACATGTCACTCCTGCCTCACAGAGGCACGGGAGGCCAGGACGGAACAGCGCACACAGCACTTCCCATTCCCTGGGACACTGTGCACACACACGGCAGCGGGCCCTTTACTGTTGCCGCAACTATCCACACCCGCTGTGGGTGGAATCTGGAAGTTTCACAAGAGCAGCCAGCTCTGGTCACGCCGCTGCCTGGCTCAGATGTCGTCACAGCCCTCTCTGCCGCCAGTAGCCCCCCTTCTGGACCTTTGCCACTCCCCAGCCACCATCCCCAACCAGGCCGCCCAGCAGAGGCTCTCTCAGCGTGCACAAGAAAGAAGTGTGAACGTGAAAGTTGCTCAGTTGTGTTGACTCTTTGTGACCCCATGGACTGTAGCCCGCCAGGCTCCCCTGCCCATGGGATTTCCCAGGCAAGAATGCTGGAGTGGGTTGCCATTTCCTCCTCCAGGGGAGCTTCCTGACCCAGGGATCCAACCTGCGTCTCTTATGTCTCCTGCATTGCAGGCAGGCTCTTTACCACCAGTGCCACGTGGGAAGCCCATGCACAAGGCTGCCTTCAAGCACACGTGGAATGAAACACTCCCGAAATGCTCTGGGCTTGCTGCTCCCTGCCCCGGGCGGCTTGTCCTGCTCTCTGATAGGTCTTTCTGCCCTGGGAGTCTCCCTGGTCAGCACCCTGCGTGCAGGGACATCTCAGGAACCACTCCATCCAGGAAGCCTTCCTGGATTGCCCCTCCTTCATAGCTCTTTGCCAGTTCTTCCCATGATCCCTTTCAACTCGGCCAGTGAGCCCTCTAGGCCGGAGGCTGAATTTTCCTGATCCTGTGCCCGGTGCAAGTGGGCACTCCTGCTGTGCTGCCCCAGCCTGCAGCAGGGATGTGAACAGTGGTTGCCCAGGGTGTGGCGTGCATGGTCGGACGTGCCTGAGGTCTGAGGCTGGAGGATAGAGCAGCTGCTTCCACTTACCAAGTCTCTGCCACCTCAGGGCCTCAGGGCTGGGAAAGACAGGGCTAAGGCCCTGGGTGGGCAAGCAGTGGTCGAGGGACAGAGGCTCTGTGGCCTCCTTTGCTTATTTGGAGGAGCAGCGACTCAGGTTTGAGGCTTCCCTGGTGGCTCAGAGGGTAAAGCGTCTGCCTGCAATGTGGGAGACCTGGGTTTGATACCTGGGTTTGATCCCTGGGTCGGGAAGATTCCCTGGAGAAGGAAATGGCAACCCACTCCAGTACTCTTGCCTGGAAAATCCCATGGACAGAGGAGCCTGGTAGATTACAGTCCATGGGGCTGCAAAGAGTCGGACATGACTGAGTGACTTCACTTTTTAACTTTAATGACTCAGGTTTGCAGGATGCTCTCGACGAATGGTTCAGGTTTTGCAAATACCTCTGGGGCTTCCCCATAGCTCAGTCGGTAAAGAGTCTGCATGCAATACAGGAGACCTGGGTTCGATTCCCGGGTCAGGAAGATCCCCTGGAGAAGGAAATGGCAACCCACTCCAGTGTTCTTGCCTGGAGAATCTCATGGACAGAGGAACTTGGTGGGCTACAGTCTATGTGGTCACAAGAGTCGGACATGACTGAGTGGCTAAGCACACACAGCACACACAGGATAAGGCTTCCTTCCCCAGGGCACTACTTGCGGGCATTCCAGACCAACTGCCCTCCTCTCCTGCCTTGAGTTTCACTCTCCTCCTGGCTGCCACGAGTGGAGCTGACATTTGGGGGTACACAGACGGATGTGTCCTTGAGTTCATGGTCGGGGGAGGCAGGATGGATAGATATGCAAGTTCAGGAATCTCAGAAGCCTCCTCTTGGTCCCCTGGACACTGGGGGGACTCAAGGTGATATCCTCCTAACCCTAGTCCAGGATGCTGTTCTTAGACCATGTGGCCAGTGTGGTTATGGACCCCAGGAGAAGGTTCTCCATCTAATGAATCTAGGAAATCCCTTGTGCAGCAATTCGCATCGCCTAACAACACTTTTAAGACCCCTGAGAAGTCCTGCAAGAACAAAGCATGTCTGACTTTATTTAAACCAGGGCTCATCCAAGTTTTTTGGAGGGAACCAGGTAGTAAATATTTGAGACATCTTGCAGGCTCTCTGTTTCTGTCACAATGACTCCACCCAACTGCTGTCGTGTCGAAGAAGCCATTATTGCTGCTGTTGAGTCGCTCAGTTGTGTCCGACTCTTTTGCGACCCCACGGACTGTAGCCTGCCGTGTTCCTCTCCATGGAATTCTCCAGGCAAGAATACTGGAGTGGGTTGCCATCTCCTCCTCCAGAGGATCTTCCTGACTCAGGGTTTGAACTTGTGTCTCCTGCATTGGCAGACAGATTCTTTACCGATGGACCACCAGGGAAACCCTGAAGAAACCATAGACAATATCTAAATCAACGCTCCAATAATGTTTTATTTACAGACAGGAAGTGGGTAGGATTTGGCCTGGGATCCCCAGTTTAAACCATCACCCCCCTCTGCTCCTCCCCACAGTGTTTTATGGGGTGCCTGGTACAGGCTGAGAATAGGCTTGAGCACAGCCACTTGTTCCCAAGTCAGGAGATTATCTTTCATGCACAGGGTCCACTCTTTAAGCTACTGTGACACCCACAACGTGACTATTTCAGGTCTGACTTCCTGTAGCATGGACGGAGGGCGGGCGTGATTATGTGTGAGCTCTGGTGGTGTGGACGCAGGCAGGACAGAAAGCCCAGTTTATGACTCATTCAGTAGCAGATTGGCAATTATGCAATTCGTGACACATTTGCAACATTTGAAAGGGGAAATTTGCATTAGTTCACATTTTGCACAGAGGGAGGCTTTCTTCACATTTTGGTGCCACATTTTCTCCAGAGCTCAAGTCCCCCAGGAGGCACTGCACTCCTGTGAGTCCCCAAGGGCTGTGGGTTCTGTGGTGCCCTCTTTGGGAGCCACACCTCCCTGATGGTGTTACAGGTGACAAAGCACTTCTGCAGTCGCAGCGGAGTCTCCTCCACCCTCTCTCAGAAGTCTCAGGGGGACCCGGAAGCAGGGGTGCATCCCAGGCCCCGGGTCTCTGGGACCCTCGAACTAACTTTTGCTATCCACTGCCTTTGGCAGGAATGGCTCTCTTAGCATGTGCAACCCTGCTGAGTCAAGTGCCTTGGAAAAGATGTAAGAAAGTCCCAGTATTGGCTTTTATTTAATTTCTTTTCATTAAAGTCTGCCAACAGCTAAAGCAAAGAGGAATTGCTTTCCTGAAGTCTTCTGGTCCTCAGAAGTTCAGACGCCCAAAGGGCCTTCCAAGAGCGAGGGTACCGGCTGGCGGGTGAGCTCTTAATCATTAACTGATATCACTTGTACATGGAATCTAAAAAAATGATACAAATGAACTTATTCACAAAACAGAAACAGACTCACAGATTCAGAAACAAATTTTGGTTACCAAAGGGGAAACATGTAGGGAGAGGGATAAATTAGGAGTTTGGGATTAATACACATACACTTGTTGTTCAGTCATCATGTCTGACTCTTTGCGACCCCATGGACTGCAGCACGCCAGGCTTCCCTGTCCTTCACCATCTCCTGGAGCTTGCTCAAACTCATATGTCCATCGACTGCGTGATGCTGTCTAACCATCTCATCTTCTGTCGTCCCCTTTTCCTCCTACCTTCCATCTTTCCCAGCATCAGGGTCTTTTCCAACAAGTCAGCTTTTTGCATCAGGTGGCCAAAGTATAGGAGCTTCAGCTGCAGCATCAGTCCTTCCAATGAATATTTAACATTGATTTCCTTTAGGATTGACTGGCTTGATCTCCTCGCAGTCCAAGGGATGCTCAAGAGTCTTCTCCAACACCGCAGTTCAGAAGCATCAATTCTTCAATGCTCAGCCTTCTTTATGGTCCAACTCTCATATCCATATAAGACTACTGGAAAAATCACAGCTTTTGACTATATGGACCTTTGTCAGCAAAGTGATGTCTCTGATTTCTAACATGCTGTCTAGATTTGTTATAGCTTTTCTTCCAAGGAGCAAGTGTCTTTTAATTTCGTGGCTTTAATCACCATCTACAGTGATTCTGGAGCCCTAGAAAATAAAGTTTTTCATTGTTTTCCCATCTATTTTCCATGAAGTGATGGGACCAGATGCCATGATCTTAAGTTTTTGAATGTTGAGTTTTAAGCCAGCTTTTTCACTCTCCTCTTTCACCTTCATCAAGAGGCTTTTCAATTTCTCTTCGATTTCTGCCTTAAGGGTGGTGTCATCTTCATATCCGCCCGTACACACTGCTATATATAAAATAATCAACAAGGATGTACTATAGCGCACAGGGAACTCTACTCAATATTCTGTAATAACCTGTATGAGAAAAGAATCTGAAAAAAACCCCAGATACATGTATACGTATAACTGAATCACTCTGCTGTACACCTGAAACTATACAACACTGTAAATCAATTATACTCCAATATGAAATAAAAAATTAAATTAAAACAAAGAAATGGTGAAATATGAATAGAGTCTGTAGTTTAGCTCATAATAATATACCAGTGTTGATTTTTCAGTATTGACAAACAGCCTTTCGGCAAATCTAAATGTATTCCAAAATAAAACTTCACATAAAAATTGCAGAGTATTACAGTAATTACCAAGATTTATCTTAAAGTGATTTCCTACATTAAAAACATAAAAATCATTGATTGAGCCCCTGAAGTCTGGCTGGGATAGCACCAGGCACCGAGACTCTCCTCTCTTGCAATCCTTGCTGCGATCCTATACTCGAGGTTCTGTTGTTCCCATTTCCAGATGAGGAAACTGAGGCTGAGCATAGTTAGGCCACTTTTGCCCAAAGTCACACGGCCAGGGACTGTGGAACCGGGGCGGGAACTCAGACCCCAGGGTCACAGACACATGCTGCCCGCGGCTCCTCCTGAGACCGGCCAAAGTGTGTGGTGATGTTGGACCAATAGTGACATCCTGTCAGCCCCTCTGTGGACTCGGGGGTCTCAGCCTGGGTTTGTGGCAGATGCCACACACATGGGGGTCTCCTGTAGTAGTAATTCCCCTGTCTGACCGAATTCTAAGCACTTTCACAGTGAAAGAACTGCTGCTGTTTCTACCTGCCCAGCGACCATTATTCCTTCTTCAGAAACGGCTGCTGAATTTTCCTTTGGGGAACCCCCTTCTTCTACTCTCAGACTCAGACCTTTCTCAAATCACAGGGATTGGTTCAGAGATGAAGACGTGGTCCAAGCCCGAGCAGGAAGGCTCAAACCTGGGAGCTTTGCTGAAAGTAATCACTGGCTCTGTGAATGTTGCCAGACTGGGGGAACCTATGCCTAAAGGCTTCCCCGAGTGGCTCAGTCGGTAAAGAATCTGCCTGCAATGCAGAAGACACAGGAGATGCAGGTTCGATTCCTGGATCAGGAACATCCCCCCAGAAGGAAACGGAAACCCACTCCAGTATTATTGTCTGAAAAATCCCATGGACAAAGGAGCCCGGTGGGCTAGAGCCCATGTTGTTGCAATGAGTCAGACATGACTTAGTGATTAAACAACCACCAAGCCTAAAGTGCTGGGACCTTCTTTGCTACTTGTGCAGGAGTCTGCTTGAGAACAGAGCCTACCTGGGGAAAAACAGAGCAGGTGATGGATGGAGGTGAATTCCACACATTACCTGAGCACCTGGATCCAGCTGTGCCTGAAACATACACCTTGGAGTTTTCATTATCCAAGGTATTCTAAATTCTATCCTTTATGCTTGAGCTTGCTTGTTTGCATCTCTATCACTTCCTTCCAGCAGTGTCCTGAGTCATAGAATCTCCACTGAGAGGCACCATTGTAACATGGTAATTAGGCCAGGTTCCAGGCACAAAGTCAAGTCTGCTACTTATTAGCTGCATAATGATTTGAGTAAGTCATTCGATAGCTCTGTGTCTTCGTTTTCTCATCTGTGAAACAGGGATTATGATGGTATTCTCTCCTCATAGTGCCGTTTGATAAGGATTAAATGAACTGATACAAATAAGGCTCTTAGTATAGTGTTTGTGTGCACAGCTGCTCAGTTATGTCCAACTCTTTGCGACCCCATGGACTGTGGCCCATCAGGCTCATCTCTCCATGGGGATTCTCCAGGCTAGAATGCTGGAGTGGGTTGCCATGCCCTTCTCCAGGGGATCTTCCCAACCTAGGGATCGAACCCAGGTCTTCTACATTGCAGGCAGATTATTTACCATCTGAGCCACCAGGGGAGCCCAAGAATCCTGGAGTGGGTAGCCTATCCCTTCTCTAGGGGAGCTTCCTGACCCAGGAATCGAACCTGGGTCTCCTTCAATGCAGGCGGATTCTTTACCAGCTGAGCTACCTGGGAAGCCCCCTTAGTATCATGCTTGTTGCTTATTAGGCACTCCACCCTCATGGGGGATCCCCGTGGCAGGGCTCTTGTGATTCTCTATCTGGGGCAGAAGTGAGCTCCTATCCACATCCTTGACTGCCCTGGGGTTAAATAAAAAATGATAAAGTCTGCCAGTGGGAAGGAGATGACATTTTATTGGGAGCTCAGATATCAATATATTTGGTTAAGACTGGTTTTTGCTGTTTCCCCTTTCTTGACATACTGGCCCTCTTGGTAATTCAGTGAGTGGTTCCTTCAGGAGATGACAGGCAAATGGGATGCGGATGGGGCAGAACAGAGCCGCAGAGAGATGAGCATCGCCTGAAATTGACTTATCCTGATTGGGTTCAGAGCCAACAGCCTTTTAGACTGAAGGAGAATTGTGGCAAGCCGAGGCTACAGGCTGCTGCTACGTCTCCTTTAACCTGCAGTTTCCAGTTGGGGAAATGGAGGCAGAGGGAGACTGCTCTGAGTCCAGAGTGGGGACCAGGGCCAAGGAGTCAGCCATCCCCACACCTTCCCTCAGTCACCTTCCTTAGAGCACAGGGGTGACTACATCATAACTGGCTGTGTGAAACTGGAGCCCTGGAAATCAGCTCCCCCAAAGGCAAAGCAAAGAGACAGGTCAAGGAGGGATCCGGGCAGCTTGGCACATCCTCAGCTTCCCTGCAGTGAAGCCAGTCACTGGCAGGACCTTTCCCTGCAGAGGCCACCTTATGCTCTGAGCCAAGGTGTTCTAGCTTGGAGGTCTGTGTCTAAACACAGCTGCCACGGGCCATGTGCCCACCAGCAAGCATCTTCCTGTCTCAGACTGGTGGTCCTCTCTTCTAGAAAATGGGAAGAACATTAACGCCTGTTTCCCAGGGTTGCGGAAAGGTCAAGGCTTCCCTGTCCTTCACTATCTCCCAGAGTTTGCTCAGACTCTTGTCCCTTGAGTTGATGATGCCATCCAACCATCTCATCCTCTGTCGCCCTCTTTTCCTGACTTCAATCTTTCCCAGCATCAGGGTCTTTTCTAATGAGTCAGCTCTTCACATCAGGTGGCCACAGTATGGGAACTTCAACTTCAGCATCAGTCCTTCCAGTGGATATTCAGGGTTGATTTCCTTTAGGCGAACAGAATAATATGAACCCAACACTTCACGCTGCAGGTACTTAAAAATCTGCTTCTCTCTCCTTCCCTAGCATTTCCTTTATCGTCCCAATAAGCTGGGATGTTTTTCCTGAGCCCAGAGCATGCTGGGAAACCAGGATGGAGCCTCCATCTGGGAGCTAACAGTCTCTAAGCCGGTGCAGAGTGGTGGATGGCCCTCCTGCATGCTGAATCACCAGACTGTTTCCATTGTCTGTTCTGAGCTGAGCCCCTGCAGCACCCACCGGCCTGCGAGCTGCCCCCTGGGAGGAATGGGGCCTCTGCTTCAGCCAGGTCCCCGGGCCCCTCAGCTACCTGGGGCTGTGCACCGGGCAGTTTGGAAGCTCTTTCTGTGACCAGCACAAGGCTGGAGACACCAGATGAGTGGCCTGGTCATTTGAAGGATGTTCTGGGTCTTGACGGGCTTCCCAGGTGGTGCTAGTGGTAAAGAACCTATCTACCAATGAAGGAGACATGAGAGATGCTGGTTCGATCCCTTGGTTGGGAAGATCCCTTGGAGGAGGGCATGGCAACCCACTCCAGTATTCTTGCCTGGAGAATCCAAAGAACAGAGGAGCCTGGAGGGCTGCAGTCTATAGGGTCACAAAGAGTTGGAGATGACTGAGCAGTTAAACCACCACCACCAAGGACACTAAGAGCTTTTCTGGTGGCTCCGTGGAAAAGAATCTGCCTGCAGTGCAGGAAATGTGAGTGTGATCCTTGGGTCAGGAAGACCCCCTGGAGGAAGAAATGGCAACTCACTCCAGCATCAGTGTCTGGAGAATTGCATGAACAGAGGAGCCTAGCAGGCTACGGTCTATGGGAACACGAAGAGTCGGACATGACTGAGTGACTAACAAAGAGATCCCATGATGAGAGGTTTAGCTGAGTGCTTCTTTTTCTTCCTCATGCCTCTTCTTCGGCTGTGACATCGTACAGGGACACAGGCAATCTTCTCTGCCCCGCCCCCCGCTGCCCTGGGAAAGAGAGACCCCTGGGGGCTGGAGTGATCTGATGGGAATGAATGACTGTCTCCAGGCTCAGTCCCTTCCTTGGGAAAACCCCACGTGCTCTCAGTGGCCGGCTGTGGGGAGGATTAATGGCCCTCTGCAAGGCTCTAATGGATCCATAATCGGTTTGCTTCATTAGGGTCCGCTGCCTGGGAAGTTAGCCGTGCACTAGGAGACTCGATAAATGAAGCTCTGCTGTGGGGCTCAGTGACGGGGGAGGGTCCCTTCTACAGACACCAAGGCTGTCCTGCGAGTCTGAGAGTCCTTAAAAGCCAGGAACTTGGCCATGGGAAGCAAATTCATATTGTTTATATTTCAGTCATTAGCGTTTTTGGAGGCCTTAAGGAAATGATTCTTAATCTTTTCTGGGTCATAGACCGCACTGAGAATTTAAAAACTGCACGTATGTATGTAGCCTCATTTGCAGGCTGGGTGTTTTTTTTTTTTTTTGTCAGGCATGGGGTGGGTGTTACAGATTCTCTGAGCCTATTCATGGCTCCCTTGGAAAATTCATGGACTGACACTGGTCCCTCACCAAGTGGGTGATTTTTGTTCGTTTACTCATGTATCTATTTTCTAATTTACTTAACAAATATTTGTTGAGTACCTACTATGTGCCATGGAGATTATCTCTCTTTTGTAAAGTTTGGAGATAGCCCTAAAGTGAGAGTAAAATTTTTTAGGAAATAGTAACTATAACTGTACTTTTTCAGATGTTTGTTTTCTTTTCCTTTCTAGGTAAAGCCAGGGAATGAAGGATGGGGGGAGACATTAGTGAACATATTCGTCTTTTCAAGCTCTATGTGTTTGGCCATATGAAAGAGCCACTGACGGGACGTGAGTTCACTCTGAGACCAAGAGACCCGGAGATGTCCCAGGGTATTTTAAGTAACTTCTTTCTATCATGAAGCAAGATATACTTATTTCAGTCTAAATCATAAGTCTCCAAATTCCATAAGCCTACAAGAATGTTAGACTAGCCCCTGATGCTGCCTTGGTGGTAAGGTTCACCTGCTGTCTTCACTTGGACAGAGGATCAAAAGATAAGTTTTTGTGACAATTCTTCCGGTTTCAAGTTTTTTTCAGAATGAAGAGTCCTGATGGCTATGGACCTTTTGTAAAAGCTCAATCTGTCATATCTTGGGAGGCTGCCCACCATCATTTTGCATCACCAATGTGAAATCTCAATGTAGAACTTGATTAAAAATGAGGAAAAGAAAACTAATAGATAAATATCCTCATATATTCAAAAATTACCAATATTATATCAAATTGATTTTAACAATACATCGAAAAGATTTCCTAAAGGAAATCAACCCTGAATACTCATTGGAAGGACTGTTGCTGAAACTGAAGGACCAATACTTTGATACGAAGAGCCAACTCATTGGAAAAGACCCTGATGCTGGGAAAGATTGAGGGGAGGAGGAGAAGAGGGTGACAGAGGATGAGATGGTTGGATGGCATCACTGACTCAATGGACATGAGTTTGAGCAAACCCCATCAGATAGTGAAGGACAGGGAAGCCTGGTGTGTGTCAGTCCCTGGGGTTTCAAAGAGTTGGACATGACTGAGCAACTGAACAACAACAAAACAGATAATACATCATAATCTTAAGTGGCTTTTCCGAGGAATGGAAGGTTTTTAAAAGTTGAGAATCTGTAATTGTAATTCATTCTACCAGCAGGTTAAATAATACATGATCATATTAATGGATTAAAAAAAAAAGACAAATTCAAGATCCTGTATCTGTTCCTGACTAAAACTCTCAGAAACTTAGGAAAAAAACTTCCTCATCTGATAAAGTCATCTGTGGAAAACCTATAGCTAGCATCATACTCAATGCTAAAGACAGAACATTTTCCTTCCTAAGCTCAAAAACAAGTCAAGATGTTCACTCTCACCACTTCCATTCAACATTTGTAGCCAGTTATATAATTCTAGTCAGTGCCAAAAGACAAGAAAAAGAATAAAGGGCATCCTGATTGCAAAGGAAAAAGCTAAACTGTGTTTATTCTTAAACAACATCTTTGTGTCTGTAGAAAGTCTTGTGGAATCTAAAAAAGAGCTACTAGAGCTAACAGTTGAGTTTAATTAGGTTACACGATGCAAGAACAATATATAAAAATCATTTTTTCCTGCCAACTCGACATGAACAAGTAGAAATTGAACTGTAAAATTTCTATTTACAATAGGGTAAAAATATGAAATGTTTAAGGGTTGCGTTAGTTCCCTATTGCTGGTGTGATAAATTAGCACAATCTTAGTGCCTTAAATCAAATAAGACACATCGGTCATCCTACCGTTCTAGAGGTTAGAAGTTCAAAATTTGTCTCAAAGTGATAAAATCAAGGTATCGGCAGGGCTGTGTAACTTTTGGAGGCTCTGGAGAAGAATCCATTTCCTTGCCTTTCCAGGTTTTAGAGGCTGCCTGATTCCTTGGCTCATCTCTGATTCGTTGGACACGTCTCCGACTCTGACCTTCCTATTTTCCTCTTATAAGGATCCTTGTGGTTACATTGAGCCCACATGGATAACGGGATGAAATTTCCATCAGAAGAGCTTTTACTTAATCACAGCTGCACGTGGTAATTCATGTTAAGTGACATGTTTGCAGGTTTCAGAGACTGGGACATGGACATCTTTGGGGGCCAACATTTTGCCTACCACAATCTACCCTTTGACTTCCAAATATTCACATTAATTTCACAGGCAAAACATGTTTACCCCATCTCAATATCACCAAAGTACCAAACATTATATAGCACCAAGTCCAAGCCCCAGATCTCATCTAACTATCACCAGTTCAGAAGTTCCAAATCTCATGATCTAAGTCATCTAAATTGAGCTTCTCAGGTGTGGGTGAAACTCTGGGTATGATCTGTCCTGGGGAAAAACATCCCTGTCTGCCTGTGGACCTGTGAAATAAGAAAGCATGCTATCTGCTCCCCAAGTACAGTGGGGAGGTGGGGAGACAAGCACAGGATACCAGGTAGACATTTCTGTCCCAAAGGGAGAAAATAAAAGGGGGAAAAAAAGAAATCACTACTTCCCAGCCATTTCAAAATCCAACCAGGCAAACCTCGTTAGATTTCAAGACCTATGAGTAATTTTCTGTAGCTCTCTGCCCTGCCTTTTGGTCTTATGGCTCCCACCTCTGGACTCAAGGCTCTGTCTTCAGAGTTAGCCTCCCTTCATCATGAAGGGTAGTGTGTGTTTAAAACTGGGGAGTTTTATCAGTCTGTTTCCTGCCTACAGAATCTTAGGGGTCTGACACCCGTCTTTCATCCTGTCCTTTGTCTGCCCCTTTCAGTCTAAGATGGCTCTTTCTGTTGGTATAAAATTCTTAACAACCTTGTGGTTCTCCTATGCACATCACAGGGACTCACTCCGCTAGACCAGGCTCTTCCGCACATCTTTCCTAGGTAACATCGTCTCTATTTTTGGCTTCTTCTGAGACGGCTGAAGGGATACATGAGTCACGTGCTCAGCCTCTTAAAAGAACTCTGTCTGACCTGATACAGTGACTTTTTGTTCCTTTAAGGTCCTAGCAGAAGGTTGTCCAGTTATACCCTCCTTTCTCTCTGGAGCAAGATTTTCCTGACAGCAAACTTCCCAGTTTTATACTGTCTTTTGCAAACTGAATAGACTGATGATTTTCCAGATCTTCAAGTTCTGGTTCCCTCAACCTTTCCTCTTGCATTTAAATATCGGCAGCAAGGAGAACCCAGGCTCCCCTTTCAAATACTTTGCTTAAAGGCTTCCCTGGTGGTTCAGCGGTGAGGAATTCACCTTGCAATGCATTCTGTATACCATATAGAATATTAAAGTAGATCCTAAGTGTAAAAGCTACAGTTTATGAAACCTCAGGGAGGAAACACAAGGAGATTTTTGCACTCTTGGATTAGGTAAAGATTTCTTGGATATGATACACAGCTGGGGCCGGGCTGTGGTTCCTCCTCTTCTCACTGTGGGTGTGCTGGTGGTTCCTGGACCCACACGGGCTATTCTGTAACTGTGAGCAGGAGGCTAAGACATCATGATGGTTCATTCACTAAACCAGAGGCTGGGGCCACGCCCTTTCATATTTCATGTTAATGTGAGACAATAAACCCCTGCTTCTTTCAGCCACTATGAGTCAGACTTCTGGTTAACTGTAGCTAAAGCACTTCTAACAGACACACTGCCTTTCAGATGTGAGCCTTAATTTCCCATCCCCAGATGCCTCCTTCCCCAGGGTGAGATACACTGTTCCTCTAGGCCATGGGGGATGCTCGCTCAGTCACCGTGTCAGCTCCCTCTCATACCCACCCAGGACCCCTGGTCCTGTCCCAGTGAGACCAGTGTCCCCAAGGAGTGGCCTGTCAGGGGCAGCTTAGGTAGCAAGTAGCTTAAGGACAAGGCAGGCAGACCTGGAGCTGCTCTTGTTCATCGTCACCTGCGGGCAGAGTCTGTGGTTCCAGAAATAAGTAGGAGTGTCTCGTGGATCTTGTGAGTCACCCAGCAAGAAAGAGGATGCAGGCCACAGTGGGTCTGAGCGGGGAGGTGTACCCCATCCAGGTTTTGTGGCATTGCCCTTGCAGCTCAGAGCATCCTGGGTCCCCCACGTGGTCCAGACAGAGGGGACACGAATGCAAGTCTACACCATCATTTTCTCGTAAGAACAAACTCTTCTGCAGTTTCCAGGGGTGACTGAGTATTGGCCTTGGAAAGGCCCTGGAGGTCACAGGGGCTCGGGCCCTGCCCCAACCCTATCACACTCATCCCTGATGCATCGGAGCAGCCCCCCAGGGGAGAGGAGGCCACCTTTGGGAGCAGGGTCTCGTGCTGAGACCTGTGATGAGGGCAATGCTTACAGCCTTCAGGGCCCGGGAACCTGTCTGGTGGAGGGAAAGCACGGACTGTGGCATCCTCTAGTGACAGCCTGTCCTGGAGTCCGTGGGATGGGGGAATAGAGTCCCCTGTGGAGAAGACCTCAGCCCTGGAAGCAGCTCTGCGCCTCACCACGGAAGGCACACTGGGCCTTGTTTCAGGAGGGGGCCTGAGCAGAGTCAGCATGGTGCAATTCAGGGTGCAAACTTTCCACCTTCCTGCAGTGAAGAGCTTCAGTGGCTTAATTTCTCCCATTGGGTAGGTGGGGGGCTAGCTGGGAAAGGATGGGGTGGGGGAGGTTTTGCCTCACTGGTAGGGGAACTGGATGCCAGACTCTTCATGCAAACAGAAGCCCGGCGTCCTGCAAGCTTCCCTTCACCCTGTGATGCTGGTGCTGTTTTGCATGTACTCCCTTGGCAGGTCCTCACTGGAGCCCTTTGCAGTGGATGCCATCACGAGCATCCTAATATCGAGGAAAGAGTGAGTGTCGGAGAGGCAGGAGAGGCAGGCAGCCATGGCTAGACCATGTTTGGATGTGACCTTGGGGGCCATGGGACCACTGAGGTCTGCCTTTGGGAAGAGGCTCTGGGGGCAGCGTGGCAAAGAGGGCCTGTGGAGGCTTTTGTACAGGAGACATCTGGGCGGATGTCCTGCCCTGCACGTGGGCGGCTCTCCGTAAATATTTGCGGTTGAATGATGGAGGGTATACAGAGGAGGGGGAGGGTTAGAGGCTTGTGTAGCAGGTGGAGGCTGTTCCCAAGCCCCTGACTTCATCTTTGGTCGCACCAGCTGGGGGCTTGGGGACTTGCTTTCTGAGGGCCGGCCAGGTGGAGACGCATGTTGTTCCCACTTCCGGCCACCCTCTATCACAAACAGGAACAAGCAGCCATTCAGGGTTTCTGGTGTTTCCTTTCTTTGTTTCTTAGCATGTTGTCCTGGACACACACCTGGAGACACCTGTCTTTCTACGCCAGGGCCTTTGTTATCAGAGAGGATTCATCTGACCCACATCCCACGGAGATAGCTCCTGGGAGGAACCTTGATGACGGCATCAAGTGCTCGGTCGTCAGCTCTCAGCGCGTGTGTTAGATGTACTAGGAGTCTTTGGAGAAAAGTCTTTCTGTGGTTGCATGAATTAGGAAAACTCTGAGCTCCACATGTTAACAGTCTCTGGGTGGCAGGCCTTCTCAGGACCTTTAGTTGTGCCATAAGAATCTCTAAGAGGGAGCTTCTGTGTGCAGGACGCTCCAAGGATCCTGGGCTGATGGATGTTTTTGCAGGAAGCATCCATCTCCATCTCCCAGACCTGCTACTCTGGGGTCAGGGAATAGTGGTCAAACCAGGACTGGCCTCTGGGTGGGTGGCGAGGTGGTCTTCCCCAAGCTCCTCCTTTTTTTGTTGGGCAAACTGAGGTCTAGAGAGAGAAGGGAACTGCCTGGCTGAGCCAGTGGTGACTCTGGGCTGAGGACCCTGGGCAGGTTGCCTTCTGTGCAGGCTTTCTGTCTGTGCTCCTATTTCCCTGGTCCTTGGAGGGACCTGCTCTTTCACTGCAAAAGACTCTTCTGGAAGGCATCCGAGAGGATGAGTAGGGGTTGGGTTTTGTCCCATCTGTGTCCAGGCCTCTGGTGTGGACCTGTATAAATGCATCCTTCCCTGTCGGCTGAGAGAGCCATGTCTGAACACCGAGACAGACACCGGACAGAAAGCAATTAAGGCCCAGACGTTCCCCAAGGAGCCATTTGCAGGCCAGTGAGGCGGGAAGATGCCTGTTTGGGGGGCAGTGGTGGTAATGAGACGAGGGCTGGCTCTGGCCCCTCAGAGCCTCCCCACAAGGCCTGTGGACAGCACCATGGAGGGCACGGGGTCTGTGGGCTCCGTAGGTGCTGCCAGCTCGGGGGCGACTGTGCTTGGCTGGGATATAGCTCAGGACGGGCAGGGAGGGGCCAGGATGTCAGGAAACCCAGCGTATGTGACAGTTTCCTTGCGTGACTGTCCCAGAGGGAATTTCATGTCACTGAGCACAGAGCAGGCCCTTCCTTGCTTCATCCTGGTGGATGTTTATGGCGGATGGGGGGCCTACTCCACACCAGGTGGCTCCAAGTGGGGCCTGGGAATGAGGAGAGGGACAGTGTCCAGTTTGGGTTCTAGGCTTGTGAGACCAAGATGAGGACTCACGTGCCACTAAGTTTGCTGAGAGCTGATCCCTGGGAGCAGGATGAGGGAGAAGGGGGCGACTTGAGCAGAGAAGAAGAGCTACTGCAGGTCTGAGGCTGTGATGCCTGATGCCATGGGGAAACGCAGGCTGGGGGTGGGCAGTCGGAGGGGACTATGGTGCAGGCCAAGCCACATGCTGGCTCCCTGCCCGCTGCAGAGGTTTGCCCCAGGGGGTAGACCCTGCCCTCCTGGCTGCGCTTGGCCCAGGTGGGCTCCACAAGCACGATGCGGGGCTGTGTGTGATGCAGGCATGAGGTGGGTGCTGTCAGGGTGGCAGGGGGGTGGGGGGTGGGAGGTCACCAGACTCCTGTCCCCAAGGCATGGCTGGGTCAGAAGTGGCTGCCTGTCTCCAGGGCATGAGGAAGTAGCTGGACTCGGGGAGAAGAGAAGAGAGGGAGCCCAACCTTTCTATCCTGTGGTCTTATTCCCACTCAACTTCCTGTGCAGGCCATTAGCTACCCTCTAATAGCCATCATCACAATGTATTACCTTGGAAGAACGAGTTGTAAAAGGGCCATTTTTGGAAAATGCGGTTCGTGCAGCACCCCTCACGCTTCCTCCTGAGCAGGAAGCCAGCTGCACCACTAGAACATTCTTAAGAAGGTTCTCAGGAATGATTTACTTGCTGACTTCAGATTCTTCCTGAAAAACCTCAAGTTAGAAATTCAAGTTGGAATTATTTCCCCCCATAGATATTGAAACAGTAATGCCGGTTTTTAAAAGGTGGTCATGAAAATGTTGATCAAAATCCTGAAGACAAGCCCCACCAAGCCTGCTGAGATGGCTCCCAGGTTAGTGGGAAGATGTTTTCCTCCTGTTTGGTGCATCTGGGTTGGGTATTTGTGAGATGCTCCCCACCTTGGGGGGAGGTGTGTGTAGAGAAGTCTGTCCTCAAAATCTGGTGAAAGCTCTGCATCTCCCTGTGGCCAGCCAAGCATCCCTGAGTGTGGGGGTGTGTGGTTATCAGAGGGCAGGGTTGGGGCAGGAAGGACCCGACCAGGGTGGGGGCAGCAGATGCAGGAACCTTGTCCATAATCCAGTCGGTTAGATTCCAGCCACCAGAGTCCAAGGCAAGTACCCAAGGTCATTCCACCAATGCCCACTCAGCCTGGGTTGGTCTGGTGGTTAGGCACAGGCATCAGACTTTGAACATCCCAAGGATGGAGGAAGATTATCTATATTAGAAGCCAGAGCTGGATTAAAACAAGAGCCCACTGGTTGATGAGGGGGGGACAGTCTTAGAAAAGGAAAAGCATCAGGAACAAGGGGACCAGCTCTGCATCAGGTCCAGTTGTGAGCACAGTGCCAGCTGCAGAGACAGAAGGAGCTGGTCAGCGGCACAGGTAGCACGTTTCTGGGGGAGGGGCGGGTGTGCTTGCCCCCTCACTCCCCTGGGTGTGCGCCCAGGGCGTATTTAAACACTGAGGCTGGCCTCCCCTAAGCTGACTGGACCAGACTTGATCCAAGGAGATCATATCTTGTAGCAGGATGAGTTCATCAGCTTCATCCCTCCCAGAGTCTGGGATCGGGACCAGGCATGCACATTGGCCCTGGAGCTGGGCAGCCACGTTTGAGTGTTCGAGCAGGTGCACAGAAGAGGGCTCTGGAGAAGAGGGAGGAACGTAGAACCTGCTGGCCAGCGAGGGGTGATGAGAAACGGTGCAGCCGTGGGCTGGGCTGCCCTGGGCTGCAGAAGGCCACTGGCTTGTCCCAGCCAGCCTTGGGTCACCACGTTCCTTGCCGTCACTTTCCGCCCTTAGTTCCCTGATGCGTTCTCAGGCCTCGCGGTAGAGTCCACCTTTTCTGAGCTGGCTTGGTAGGCTTTGGTAACTGGCATCTGATTCTCTTTGGGAGAGTCAGTGTCCTGGTGGTCATCAGCAGGGCGGAAGCCGCTGGGAGGAGGAGCAGGTGGGGCGGGGGTTGGCTGGGAGGGGTGGTCCCGCAGCTGTGTCAGACCCCTCCATGTTAGATCCATCAGTTCATCTGGGCACCATCCCCACAGAAGACAGACCAGGCTGGTGTCTGTTCATGACGGATGACCCTGGCGTCCAGGGCACTTGGACCTCTGGCCTTGGAGAAAGGGCTGAGGGTCATACATTCTGCCTGGAGGGGAGTAGACTTTGTGTGGGACATAAAGTGAAATTGAAAGTGAAAGCCGCTCAGTTGTATCCGACTCTTTGCGACCCCATGGACTATATGGTCCATGGAATTCTCCAGGCCAGAATACTGGAGTGGTTAGCCTTTCCCTTCTCCAGGGGATCTTCCCAACCCAGGGACTGAACCCAGGTCTACCGCATTGCAAGTGGATTCTTTACCAGCTGAGCCACAAGGGAAGCCTGGGACATAAAGAGCATTTGTAAAACATTTCTGGTTTATTTATTTCTCTGGCTGTCTTGGGTCTTGAGTTGAAGCACGTGGGATCTTTGTTGTAACATGTGTGATCTTTTATTGTGGCCCACAGATTCTCTAGTTGTGACGTGCAGGGTGGCCTTTAGTACTTTCACTGCAGGGCTCAGTTGCCCTGCAGCATGTGGGATATCAGTTCCTGGATCAGGGATCACACCTGAGTACCCTGCATTGGCAGGTGGATTCTTAACCACTGGATCACCAGGGAAGTCCTAAGAAGCATTTCTGAAGTCTGAAGCTTTGTGAGAGGAAAAGGAAAGACTGTCCTGTGCTCTTTAAGGCTGTTGCATTGGTTCCAAATGTCGAGGGTCCACTTTTGGCCTGGTGTGGGGGAAACCTTCTCCTGGAGCAGCCTGCCACAGGATGGAGGCACTTGGGCACAGGGTGCTCCCTGTCCCTACCGCTGAAAGAATGGGTCTCACAGGACATGGAAGAATGGAGCTGATGGCCTGGACTGGACCACAATAAACATCTTCACCCAGGTCAAGGACAGCGTCTAGGCATGACCTTGACGATGGTCTTAACCAATGGCCATGACCACAGAGACTCTCTTTACTTGCAGGTAGGACCTAGTCCCAGGGCAGGAAAAGCCCCTAACCATGGCCTTGAAGATGAATATGGCCAACGATCGTGACCACAGAGATCATCTTCACCTGGATGGCACTGGTGCCGGGGCAGGGACAGCCCCAGGAACGACCATGAACCTGAGCGTGGTGCAGGATCTGTTGGGCCCTGTGACCTTCAGGACAAGCAGATGAGGCCTCTGGTCTGGAGACGCTCGGCAGAGCCGGGGAACTCCAGGGACAAGCTTGAGGAACCACAGCGGTCGTGATGTTATTTGGAGGCTGTTGTTGTCCTACAGCTGGGGGCGGGCGCACGTGTGGCTGAGGGGATTTGGAGGAATAGTGGTGGTGGATTGTCTGTGGGAGGAGGGGTGGGGTGTTAGAGTAGGGGGAAGAGGCACAGGGTAGGAGCTGTAGTGACCTTTTGGGCTGAGAACAGGGGAGGTCCCAGGAGGCCCTCTTTCTGTCTGGGTTACTTCCTTCCTTTCTCAGGCTCTGGGACCAACTTCCTGGGCAGGTGAGCAGTGTTCCTTAAGGGCCAACCACAGTGTGCCCTCCACCATCCCAGACTGCCAGGCAGGGCTTGAGCCCCAGAGGTCCCCGAGCCCCTCCATCAAAGCTTGTCCCAGGGCTGTGCTGCTGGAGTCCGTGCCCCACTGTCTCTTATCTGCTGCCTGCAGAGGAACCGGGGAATGGGCCATTTGAGGAGCCCAGTTAAAACCATCGTGGGCATCTCTGTGGAGAGACTCACCCAGGGGAGCTTTCCAGGGATGGCAGAGCCAGCAAGGGGGCAGGAGGAGAGGGCAGAGGAGAGTCTTGCCTGGGTCCTTCCTGGAAAGGGGCTTGTGCAGGCTGGGGCGGTGGCTGTTCCTGGGGCAGCTGTAATCCAGCAGCTTTTTGTAATTATCTGTTAGTAATTATCTACTAAGACTTTGGTAAACAGCAGCCTGTTTAGCCATCCTTGAAGAATTAAATCATTACTTTTATTGCTCTATCCACTCGCTATTAACCTCCTAAGAGGCTTTTCTACCTCAGATCCAGGGTTTTCATTTGATGGGCTCCCAGGAGAGCATTCAAGGGGGAGGCACTGGGGAAGGGCAGACACGCACGCCCCGATGTCTGCTGGAGGTGAGACTCTTGACTGTGGGGCCCCATGGGTGCCCTGTGTCACACATCCGTGTCACATGTCTTCTGTGACTTGGCGCTCTGACCACGGCAGGTCCTTTACAGGAAGGAAGAAGCTTCTCACATGGAGCATGTCTTAAGAAGCCAAGGGCCCAGCTTGAAAGGGCCTGGAGACTTCTGGACACAGTCAGGCGGGCTGCCCTGGTCCTGGGGTGGGTGTGGCAGCAAGACAGAAGGAGGTCCTGTTTGCCCTTGGAGGGTGCGCTGAGCTCGGCCGCTTGGATAAAGGTCAGACAAGGATCAAGGACAAACCTTCAGAGAGGATCTGCCCTGACTTCCCCTCTGGCCAAGGTTGCCCTTTTCTTTCTGGACATTTCAAGGGCAGCCTGAGGCCATGACCATGAAGATGAGCCCCCTGCAGCATGAGATGGGCCCCAAGCTGTAGGGAAGGCCTGTGGTCTAGAAGCTGCTGCTGGAGATGGAGAGCTCCTCCCAGGGGCCAGCTGGAGAAACCACGGCTGCTCATGAGGTCTCTTAGTGACTAAACTTCGCGTACAATGTTTGCTGGCCAGTGGTGCTAGGGGTAAAGAACCCGCCTGCTAATGCAGGTTAGACGTAAGAGACGCTGCTTCGATCCCCGAGTCGGGAAGATCCCCACTCCAGTATTCTTTCCTGGAGAATCCCATGGACAGAGGAGCCTGGCGAGCTTCAGTCCATGGGGTTGCACAGAGTGGGACATGGCTGAAGTGACTCAGCAAAGCACACAGCCCGTCTGGGTGGTGTCTGTCACCCGAGGGGATTTGGAGGGAATGATGGGGTGTTCTGTGCTCTGAGCCGCCTCCTGGTGGGACTGTGTTCTCACCAGGACTGAGTTGCTACACAGATGGCATACAGGCCAGCCCCCAGGGCTTACCGTCGGAAGCGGTGGGGGTGGGACTGTGACTGCCTCTTTCCTCAGAGGTTCTCATGTGTGGTCAGGGGTTAGGCATTGCCCAGTCACATGGTAGGCAGGCAGTGGGTGTCCAAGGAGTCCCGACAGGGGTCACAAGTGGACTGACCCCTGAGTGCCTCCTGAGTGCCAGGTGTTGCCCCAAGTAGGAGTGTAACAGCAAGGAAACCTTGACAGGCTTCCCTGTGGCTCAGCGGTAAAGAATCCATCTGCCATTGCAGGAGACACATGTCTGATCGCTGCGTTGGGAAGATCCCCTGGAGAAGAAAATGACAACACGTTCCAGTATTCTTGCCTGGAGAATCTCATGGACAGAGGAGCCTAGCGGGCTACAGTCCATGGGGTCACAAAGAGCAGGACACAGCTTAGCGACTCAACAGCAATAGCCCAAAATAGCCTTCGCTGTCGCTCAGAAGCTACTCTAGAGGGGAGGAGGGTAACACACCTTGAAGCATGACTAAGCCCAGCACAGATGCCAGACATCATCCTTGCTGATGTCCAACAGGAGATCAGATATTCAGGTCTAATTCTCTAGCTTGCTCTGTAGACTCTGAAGCCATTATACATGAAGTGAAATGAGAAGAAATGAATGAATAGGATCAATGTAAATCTGTTTTGGAAGAGGCCATCATAATGGTTCATTCTGGAAATCCTTCTGAAGCTGAGCTTCTCCATTTTCTTTTTACCAATCAAGAAACCCTTGGTGTAGAGTGGTGGAGTATTGCAAGACCCCAAATTGGATCACAAGATTTGTTGACAGATTTTAAAATACGCGATTTAATTTACATCAAGAACTTAATGGGGCTTCCCTGGTAGCTCAGATGGTAAAGAGTCTGCCTGCAGTGCAGGAGACCCTGTTCTATCCCTGGGTTGGGAAGATCCCCTGGAGAAGAGAATGGAAACCCACTCCAGTACTCTTACCTGGGAAATCCCCATGGACAGAGGAGCCTGACGGGCTACTGCCCTTGGGGTTGCAAAGAATCAGACACCACTGAGTGACTAAAACTTCCACTTTCACAAGGGCTTGACAAGCAGAAAAACAGAATGATTCCCATTTTTGTATAAATTACCTTCATTGCTAAGTTCTGTGAAATGGGGATTGTATCAGAAGATCGAGGTTGGATAGTTGCCCTGCCTTCAGAATATAGGTTTTTAAACCTGGTTTGCATCCAAATGAGTGGTGAGATACTAAAACAAAAATACCATTGCCCCAGATCTACCAAGTCCAAACCTCTGCAGGTCCCAAATCATGTCACCTTATAGGGTGTCCCATGGGGAGCTGGAGTGAAGGGCGGGGGACAGAAGGATGCCACACAGGAGCCGCTGATGGGAAGGACGCCTGAGCCTGAGCCCTGCTTCCTGGTTCCAGCAGGGGCTGTCTCCGGGGGTCCCTATGGTCCAGCCCAGGGCACTCTTCTTTGCCACCTCCCCAGGTTCTCCCTACCCTGTCCTGGTTCTGCCTTGTCTCCTCCTTGGGCTATGCTGGGTCCCGGGCTGGGACACCTCGTTCTTTGGGGGGAGCACACCCCAGACAAGCCCATGGGGAGGGGCCCTCCAGGCTAACCGTGCCAAGTTGTGGAGCTGAAAGCCCTTCTCTCTATCAGGTGAAGAAGGGGAAGAAGGAAGGACTGAGGGGACCAAGCCTCTCCCCTGGTCCCAGTTACAGGGCTGCTCAGGTGACCGACACACCACCAGCGGTGCACACACCGTGCATTTGATAGGTTGAATCCTCCCAGAGGCAGGAAGGCGGTTCTTCCCACAGAGCAGCGGGAAGGCCCCTGGTTGAAAGATTATACGGCTCATCTGATGGGGCGTCACTTGGAGAGTGTTATGAGAGCCCCTGACTTCCGTTAGGCGGGACTCTCTTGCTGGCTCTGAGGGAAGCTGGGTGCAACGCTGTGAGGTGCCCTATGGAGGAGCCACAGAACCAAGAACTGAGGGTCGTCTCCAGGCAACAGCCAATGAGGAGACCATGGATCCAGCACCTTGTGAAAAACGGCACCTTGTGTGTGAGATTTGAGTTGAACCTTGAAGTGACTAGCCCCCAGCAGACACATCGTTTCCAGCCCTGTGAGAGGCCCGGAGTGAAAGGACTCAGCCAAGCTGTCCCTGGGTTCCTGGTGCACAGAAACCTTGGGGCAACAGATGCTTGTTGCTTTACAGCTGCTGAGAGTGGGGTCATTTGTTACCCAGCAGTAGCTTACTAGTACAGTTACCGTGAACGGTGCCCGCCTCACCTGTGTTGACCCCAGGGGAGCTGGTTGGCTGTGGTCTAGACTTGGGTCTCAGCCTACCCACTCAGCTGACCACTTGAACCCTGGTCAGCCAGGAGCCCAGAGCAGGTAGGGGAGGCCACTGAGAATATGAGGGGGGCTCCTAATACCTGCCAACTTCTGGAAAACCAAGTCAGCCTCCCTAAGACCACAAGAGATGAATGAGCCTGTGAGTGAGACCTAGGTTCAAGGCCAGGTTCTACCATCTGTACTTGCGTGGCATTCAGCAGCGTTTTAAGATCTCCTGGAGGTTTGGCTCCCAAGTGGCCTTGCTGGAGCCGGGAGAGGGCCACACAGTAACCAGGGCTGAGCAACAGCATCTCCAGGAGGAGCTTGGTCCTAGAACGTGGTGGGTGCTTGATACAGGCTTGACCCTGTAGCCGTCAGGTTGCTCAGCGTATTGTCCTCCGTCCAGGCACTGTTGTCACAAAGTCCTTGCTGTACCCTCGTGATGCCCAGATCTAGGAGGACTTGGGGAGGATGCCTGCTCTTTGCAAATGTGTAATCACCACCACTTGGCTTGGGGGACCTCTTCCAGAAAACTTCTCCCAGATCCACCACCCCCTTGCTCCCATGCAGTCCTGCCTAGAATACCAACGCCTCTTCAGCTCCCAGAAGCTCCTGCTCTCCACCCCCCGTGGGCATCGTGGGTCTCTGCCCAGCTCTATGTTTATTTCTTGCAGTATGAAGCGATGATTTAATTCTTGCCTGGGCTATCATTCAGCCCTAGTTCCTGCTGAAGCGAAACATATTTCAGCACCCACCGATTTCCATATAGATAAAAAAAGGAAAAAAAAAAAAAAAAAAAGGAGAAAGGAAACAACCTCAACCAGCGTCTTCACAAACTATGCATTTGAAACGTGTTTCTTGAAGATGGATTGCTCCGTTAGGCTGCTAAGAGGTTTTTCTTGACTTGTCAACAGTTTTATCCCCCCCACAAACATTCTTGGCTATAAATTATTCATTGCCCGGTTAGTGGTTAAAAAAAAAGAGATGCCTGGAGCTGAGGCACTTTCTTAATTCTCCCTCTGCTTTTCAGATCCAAGTTGTTTTTTTCCTTTTCACTGCTGGAAAAGTAGAAATGACTGGAATTCTCTTGAACTGGATATTCAGGCTGGACCCAGCGAGAGTGTCGCCTTGAGCCTGGCGTAAGCTTGGCTGGAGGTGGGGGAGTCATTTACAGTCTGGGATTAGGCAGGACACTGGGGCGATCAAATATATATGTTGAGACAGGAGATAGGTGTATTGGGGGCTTTCTTTTTGTTCTGTTGGCAGGAGCTCTAGAGTTTCCAAAAAGCAGAGAGGAAACTTGATTTGATTCTAGGCCCAGCCATTTCAGGGCCCACAGCTGGAAAGGATCAGAGGCTTCCTCTGTTGACCTGATTCCACTCTCCTGGGGCCCCTCTCTGCCAGGAGACAGCACCCCCTTGTCTTTCTCCCTCGTGCCCACCCTCTCTTGTCCTGCATTCCCCTGGACCACCTCCCCTACCCTCAGCTGACTTCCTTCTCCAACAAGGATTCTCAGCTCCCCTGCCCCCCATCTCTGTCCCTCCATGGAGGTGGGTGGAGGTGGTGGTTGGGTTTAGCCTTCAGAATTGGGGCCCATATTAGCTGCAGCAAAGCCTCACATTGGTTGTTCAGTTGCTCAATTGTGTCTGACTCTTTGTGACCCCATGGACTGCAGCACGCCAGGCTTCCCTGTCCTTAATGTCTCCCAGAGTTTGCTCAAACCCATGTCCATCGAGTCGGTGATGCCATCCAACCATCTCATCCTCTGTAGCCTCCTTCTCCTCCTGCTCTCAATCTTTCCCAGCATCAGGGTTTTTTTCTAATGAACTGGCCAAAGTATTGGAGATTCAGCTCCAGCATCAGTCCGTCCCATGAATATTCACGGTTGGAAGCCCCACATCCTGGGTGGCTTAAGACGACAGGAATCCAGCCTCTTGGTTTCTCAATTCTCCCTCTGTTTTCAGATCCCAGTTGTTTTTTTCCTTCCTGTTGCTGGAAAAGTAGAAATAAGTAGAAGTCTCTTGACTCAGAGGTTCATGCTGGGGCCCAGTGAGAGGGTTGTGCTGAGCCCTGGAGTCTAGGAGTCAGAAGTCAAGAGGTCAGCATGGCCGTGCTCCCTTGAGACTAGGGGAAGGATCCTTTCTCACCTCCCTCACCCCCAGTGGAGGTCCGCTGTCCCTGGCCTGCAGCTGTGGTCCCCACTGTCACATGGCATCCACCATGTGTGTCTCTGTGTCCAATCTTCTTTTCTTCTAAGGACACCAGTCATGTTGGATGAAGGACCTACCCTGGTCCTCATCTTAGCTCCACTGGAACCACCTGCAAAGACCCTAGTTCCAAATCAGGTCAACTTCGCAGGTACTGAGGGTTGGGATGTCAGCAGCTTTTCTTGCGGGGGAGGCATGATTCAATCCTTGACAGTCAGAGGAAGGAGGAGCCCCCAGTGAGGAGGGGGGAGGCCTCAGAGTAGCCAAAGGGTCAGAAGGTCAAAGACTTCCCCTTCTGGTGGGACTTCACCCTCCCTGGTGGTCCTTGTGCACCAAAGGCCCTTCTCTGGCTCTGACTGTGCTGGGGTGCCAGGCTCTGGTGTGGGTCCTTTCACGCTGTGTAGACAGGGAGCATGCTGACTGAAGGACTGATGCCCCTGGAGTGGAAACAGGATCTTCCTGGGAAAGTGGCTGCCTTCGACTCTGTCCGGTGACTGGGTCTGAGGGCATAGTGTCCGCCTGCCATCGGCAGCAGGAGATGTGACTTGGACGTTATCTTGACACCTAATTCCCACCCCCACCCTGCCGCCCACATTCTCTCGTGGCACTTGGGCTTTGCCAGGGTAACGTTTCTGGGTGGGCTCTTGGAAGGCTTCTACTCTTTGCTGCTTGACCCAGAGAGTACTGGCAGATGGTGGCTAAACAGTCCACTGTGCCAGGGCCCTGCTGGACGAGGCAGGTGCACGTAGGGAGTGATGCTGGGTCTCAGGCTGGACCCTGGATGATTTTCCTCCCACCAGGCCAAGAGCTTTGGTTTTCAGAGAAGATCTCCAGAAGCTGGGTTTATAAACACCAGAGGGTATGGGTTTAGTCGAGGGCATCCAGTGCCTGGCATCCATCACCTCTTGCCAGTCTCTCTGTGGCTACCAGGTTGGGTTCCATAATGCAGACAGGAGACCTAAGAGGCAGGGTCCTGAAGGTCTCTGTCCATCTCATTGGATGTGATGGTTACTTTCTGGGTCACTCACCTTTGGTTCAATTTAAGTTAAAATCAGACTAAGCAGCCTTTGATTGGAAGCCCTGGGGTTCTCTGGAACCCAGGCCACCTCTAAGCATGAAACTGAGTCTCTTTGGCGTAGTTGTTGTTGTTCAGTCCTAAGTCGTGTATGATTCTTTGCAACCCCATGGACCGCAGCATACCAGGCTCCCCCGTCCTCCACCATCTCCTGGAGTTTGCTCCAATTCGTGTACATTGAGTCAGTGATGCTATCCGACCATCTCACCCTAACTGCACACTTCTCCTCCTGCCCTCAGTCTTTCCCAGCGTCAGGTCTTTTTCAATGAATTCGCTTTTAACATCAGGTGGCCAGAGTATTGGAGCTTCAGTTTCAGCATCAGTCCTTCCAATGAATATTCAAGGTTGATTTCCTTTTAGAATTGACTGGCTGGATCTCCTTGCAGTCCAAGGGACTCTCAAGAATCTTCTCCAGCACCACAGTTTGAAGTCAATTCTTGGGCACTCAGACTTCTTTATAGTCCAATTCTCACATCTGTACGTGACTGCTTGGAGAGAAGGGAACAAGATTGGTCACTCCTAAATGTCTCTGGCATGTTGATTATTTTTCTTGCTGAAAACGATTAAGGCCCAAAAGAATCAGGAAAGAAGTTTACTTTTCCCCTAAGTGTCTGAAGAATTTAGGTAGAAGGCCTATTCTAGGAACAGAGCGACCACCAGAGACATCTGCAGGGAATATGGACTGGGTGTGGTGGGAAACGTTTAGAGACCAGAGTCCACGCTTTGCCCATCGTCTCTGCTTGGCCCAGCAAACGTCTATTTAGTAAACATTTGATTTCCCAACTGCATGTGAATTGCCTTCCTCCCTTTCAGTCTCACACCATTGCCCCCAACCCTCAGCTGTCTTTAGCTAAAGGTGGCATTTAAAGCGAGGACTTTGGCCATTTTGGTGAGTTGTTCAGTTTTCCTGGGTCTCTTCCACGAATGTGTGTGTGTGTGCGCTCCAGTTGTGTCCGACTCTGTGCTACCCAGTAGACTGTAGCTCGCCAGGCTCCTGTGCCCATGGGATTCTCCAGGCAAGGATACTGGAGTGGGTTGCCACGCCCTCCTCCAGGGGATCTTCCTGACTCAGGGATCTAACCCTTGTCACTTATGTCTCCTGCACTGGGTTCTTTACCACCAATGCTACCTGGGACGCCTCTCCCATGTACACATGTTATTAAACTTTTGCTTGATTTTCTCCTGTTAATCTTTCTCGTGTCAATTTGATTCTTACACCAGTCAGAAGAACCTAGATGGGTAGAGGAAAATGTCCCCCTCCTCAACGGGGGCAAAGGGGGCTGAGGGAATGGACAGGAGATGGACTGGTGTGAGCTCCTGGCCTATGGCAGTTGAGGAAGAAAAGAAGAAATCCAAAGTTCTCTTGCACACAATATTTGACTTAATTCTTACGATAGTACACCCATTGCACAGATGAGGAGACTGAGGGTCAGGGAGGCCAAGGGCCCTGCCTGGTAAGTGGCAGAGTCTAATGGACCCGAGGTTCCTGAATGAGAGAATTTCTTCTTCAGACAGGTAGCTTCCACAACCCTCTGATCGCACAGTAGTGGTGGTGGTGACTTGGTTGAAAGGATCTTTGGGAAAATGAGATTCCTTCCCAGGACTGGAATCTGATTAGAAACCTTTGGAGCTGACTGCTGGCTTCTTTCAGGCTGTCTGGGCCCCTGCTCTTGTACCACATCAGGCTGTGGGCCATATTGACAGTAGAGATTCAAAACCCAGGATGGGGGGCCCCACCCATGGGGCATCTGATAGGGGATGACTCAGGGCACGGAGGTGTAGCAGCGACCTGAGAGAACGGATGCTCTCCTGGGGGCATCCCGAGACCTTCCGTTCAGAGGTGAAGAGTCAAATGAGAGAAGGTCTTTCGAAGACCTGCTGTATAGCACATGGAACTCTGCTCAAAGCTGTGTGCCATCCTGGACGGCAGGAGGGTTTGGGGGAGAATGGATACATGTATTTGTACGGCTGAGTCCCTTCTCTGTCCAAGCTACCACAACATTGTTAACTGGCTATACACAACACAACATGTTTTTGGTGTTAAAAAAATTTAAAATAATAAAAAAAAGAGAAGATCTTTCGAAATGAGGCTTTTTCAGGGAGCACTTGAAAACATTTGGCAGAAATCTGGACCGTTTTAAAGAGACACAGGAGAGGCAAGATGTGCAGAAATTAATTCCATCATCTTTTCAACTGTCCAAGTCATTGAGTTTGTTTCCATTGCACTGTTTTTTTAAGACCAAATTCTTTGAAATAATATTGCGATGAATACGGAGGTCATTGACTTTTTGTATTCCTTTTTTATTAACGCAATTCATCTACCACATAGTTCATCTATTGAAAGTGCACAGCTCTAGCACAGGGAACTCTTCTCAATATTCTGTAATAACCCATGTGGGAGAAGAAGCTGAAAAAGAATGAATATACAAGTGTGTGTAACTGAATCCCTTTGAAACTAACACAACGTTATAAATCGACTATACTCCAATAAAATTTTTTTTAAAAAGCTAAGTGCACAGCCCGATGGTTTTTAGTATATTCTCTGAGTTGTGCGTCTACCACAATCAATTTTAGAGGCTTCGTTGTCCTCAGAGGATGCAGCCTTGGGCAGGAATCTGAGCCCAGGACTCTGGGATGACAGTGGTCTTAGCAGCGCTGTCTGATTGTGTCTTTTCCTGATTCCTCTGTTAAACTGTTTGCTTCAAATGGTAACATGCCCAGTCCAGCAGGAGGTAATAGACTCCACCTGCTGATTGCTCTATTGTTTTAAAAAATGCCCAGAGACTTAAATCCCTCCGCAGTGTGATCCAGTTAAAATCAGGCAGGGGTAGATTTTGAAGCCAGTTTCAAGGTTTGTTTGGAGCTCAGGAGGGCTCTTCTTGGCTGTCTCTTTCTCTGGTTCTCTCTGGTGAACTATCTAGCTTGGGTTTAGCTTATTGTTCTTAATAAAGAGGGGCTGTTGTTTTCAAGAGTGCCCTTAGGCATGAACTTCCTCACATTCTGTTTTAAATAAATTCAGTTCTTTTGGGAGCACTTCAGAGAACCTTCTTTTCTCATGGACCGCATTTCCCCTGAGAAATCCTCTAGTTCTGGAGGCAATCCTCAGCGTGTCTCTTCCCTGGAACCTGTGACCCAGGAGAGAGCTGGGCGGAGGGGTTGGGGCCCCAGTCCTCTTAGCCTGCCCTGCTTGGGCTGAGCCTCTGTCCCATGACACGCTTGAGGACGAAAAGTTAAAATTTTACATAACCCCCTGTTCCTTCTGCCTCTGTAACTCAGTTTGCTCCTTGCAAAGTCTGGATCATATAGGTCTCAGAAAGTGGGGACTCTCAATACTGGAGCTTATCTCACTCACCCTTGTCCTGCTCTTTACAATCGCCCAGCCCCTGTGAACCCACAAACCCGCTTAATCATGCCTGTCCGGGTATAAAAACTCTGTAACCCCTTTGTTCGGGGCTCAGAGCTTGGAGTGTTAACTCCTCTGGGCCCGCCGGACTAATAAACCTGAGTTCTCCAGCTCTCTGAGTGTGGTGCTGGGTTTCTCGAGTACTGGTTTCTGCAATACACTCACCGGGAATTTAGCCTTTTCAACTTGGAGTTGGCGGAATGAGAAATGCTGGTGGCTGGTCCCTCCTGATGAGATATAAAAGCCTTGATTAGGTTTTGAGGGGTCGGGGAGCCCTGATTTCTAGGCCACACACATGCGGAGTGACGCTTCTGTGAGGCTGAGCTGGAGTGGAGAGGGAGAGGGCAGGTTGCGGTTGAAATGCTACAGACTTGCTGTTCTTACTGAATTTTAGTAGATTTTCTCGAGTAAATGTTTCTTTGTTTGTCATATGCCCTTAAGGCAGCTCCCAGAGACTTTAAATTGTCTTTTTTTAAGAAACAGTTTTTGCCAGCTTCACTTCTTCCATGAAGTTACTCTCTCAGTCATCCCAGAAGTGGAAACTGTGCTGTTTTAATAATGAAGGCCTCTCTATACTATGAATTTGCCTCCAGTGGTATGGGATAAGTTTTGACAAGTCATATTCTAATTCTCTGTTGTATTTATAATTCATTTTCTGAACCCCAAAGAAAGGCTCTTCTAGTTTTCAACTGGGTTGTCTGTCTATCCATCTATTTTGCTTTTCAGACTTTCAGCATTCCAGCCTAGCTTTTATTGGATTTTGTGGTTGGGAGAATGGCTTGTACAGTTTCTGCTCTTTGTAATTTAGAGGAATTATCTTTCTGGATAAGTAAGTTTTTTACAAATGCTCCATCATTTGTATGCCTGTGAGAAAAAGGTATAGTCTCTTCTAAGACACAACATACAGCATCTCTCTGTTAATTTACTTTATTAGCTACATTGCTTGATTCCTCTAGGTGGATAGGGACAATATTCCAGCAGATAGAGATGGGGTAGAAGGTGGAAGAAATTGCAAAGCAAATGTGTAAAGCAGTTTTAGCTAGCTTATCATGATTTCAAAGGAAATAACACTTTAAAAGTTAATTTATTTGTTTGTTTTTGGCTGTGTTAAGTCTTTGTTGCTTCTCTTGCTGTGAAGCACGGGCTCTGAGGCAGACACGCTTCTGTTGTTGGGGCACATGGGCTCAACAGTTGTGGTGCACGGGCTCAGTTGCCCCGCAGCATGTGGGATCTTTCCGGACCCAGAATCGAACTCATGTCCCCTGCATAGGCAGGCGGCTTCTTAACTACTGGACCACTAGGCAAGTCCCTCAATGGAAATAATACTTGATGCATTTTCCTCAGAAGCTTTTCCAGGTAGCAATTTGGCTTAGAAGGGACTCTGTAAGTTTTCCAGTTCCTACTACCTTAATTTATAAATGAGGAAGATGGCTTGCTCAAGGTCACACAGCTGGCAAGCTGAGGCTGGGATCTGAATTCAGGTCCTCGGATTCTGGGAAAGATGTGAAGTCTCTGTGTTTGCCCTGCGTCTGGTTCACTGTATTTTGTTTCAGTTTTCATTGTTATCTCTGAGACAGCCGGTGGAGATACAATTTCTTTTTTAAAAAGGCCTTCTAGGACTTCCCTGCTTGTCCATTGGTTAAAACTCTACGCTTCCAATGCAAGGGACGAGGGTTTGATCCCTGGTCTGGAAACTAAGATCTCACATGCTATGTGCCGTATATATATGTGTGTGTGTATATATATACACACACACATATATATATAATATATTTATTTATTTGCAGGTACTTTACAATTAGGACTTCCCTGGTGGCTCAGAGGTTAAAGTGTCTGCCTGGAATGCAGGAGACCCAGGTTCGATCCCTGGGTTGGGAAGATCCCCTGGAGAAGGAAATGGCAACCCACTCCAGGACTCTTGCCTGGAGAATCCCATGGAGGGAGGAGCCTCGTAGGCTACAGTCCATGGGGTCGCAAAGAGTCGGACACGACTGAGCGACTGTACTTTCACTTTACAATTAGCAAAGCACACTTTTATATGCCTCATCTAATATAATCTTCACAGCAAGTGATGTTTAAGGCTGCACTGTTACCCCAGTCCTGCAGGTGAAGAAATGGGGGCTTAGATATGGCAGTCCGGTCAGTGCTGGGGTCTCCTGCCCCCGAGGCCATGCACTCATTCCCAGGGCCCTGGAGTCCTGTCTCACCTTAGCCCAGAGCCAATGTTCAGACTCATTCATTTCCTGCATGGTTTTTCTTTTTTTTTTTTCTGGAGGGGGGCAGTAAAATTGTAACATCCTAGGATGTTTCCTTCCTCCCTTGGAGCAGTGCCCTGAACAGCTGGCTGGGATTGTGAATGCAGTGATAAGTCTGGGATATTATTATTTTTAAAAAGTATCGCTGGAGTCTCTACACCTGCTGTAAGTAGGTTATAATCGGCTGGAGTGCACTCGCAGCGTCTCTCTGCAATCTCCTGGGACCATCTCAGTTCATTCATGCCATTGTTTGCCTTCCTCTGCAGGAACATTTAAGCAGCCACGTCTCAGCTGCGCGCCCCGTTCCCCCAACTCCCCCAGTGCTGTGGCTTAGCCAGCGCTTCCTGTTCTCATCTGGGAGTTTGGACCCACCTGTGGATGGCATCACTGACTCCATGGACATAAGTCTGAGCAAACTCTGAGAGATAGTGAAGGTCAGGGAAGCCTGGGGTGCTGCAGTCCAGGGGGTCACAGAGAGCTGTACTCGACTTAACGACTGAGCAATGGAGTGATTGGGGGCTCCTAGTCCCCCTCTTCAAATGTTGGGGGCGGGAGCTCAGATGGTCATAGGAGTCTCCAGGTTCTGATCATCTCTGAGTTTACCATGAAGTCCTCGTTTCCTGGAAGACACGAGTTCTATTTTAGGAATTATCTTACGAATTAATTCTTAGTTGTTCGCCACATTCAGAATCTTTCCTTCAGAATTCTTGGCACTCGGCTAGAGAGCATCCTGAGAATGGCTTTCTTTCCTGCTGTCTGGCATTTTTCTCATCAGTCACACATTTTTGTCTGGCAGGTGCCAGGCACGGACCCTCCCTCTTCAGGTCTGTGTAGGCGTCTCCTGAGAGTCCCCAGGGCCTCAAACTGGCACCTGCTCTCAGAGGTGACATTTGCTTACTTCCTCTCGTCTTTCTGTTTAGCCCCGAGCTGGGAGGGGGGTGGACAGGGCCTCTGTTTGGTTCATCCGCAGAGAAAGCACTGGAGATTGGAACTGGTCCCGGGGAGGAGTGGGACAGGCAGGTGGTCCCAAGCCCTACGTGGTGCTGGAAGGAGGAGCCTCTTGGAAGGACCCAGTTAAACTTGAAAGACACACAACTGGGGTCTGCTCTGCTGTGGACTCCGAAGGGCGCTTCTCAGACCACCGATATCCCCTCGACCTGGACCATGTGAGCAGCTGTGTAGGCTTTTATATATATATATTTTTTAATTTTTGGCTGTGCTGAGCCTTAGTTGCGGCACGTGGGATCTTAGTTTTGCAACCAGGGATCAAACTCACACCCCCTGCCCTGGAAGAGCAGGGTCTTAACCACTGGACCACCAGAGAATTCCTCATATTTGAATTTGAACTGAAAGCAGACAGTTGCCAGCAGAAAGGGATCTCTGAGAGCGCCAACATGCTTTATCAGCAGTGGACGACATAGTTCCAAAGTAGAAAATAACTTCCTAGGTCTTTAAAGAACTGGAACTCAGTCCTGGCTCTGATTCTTACCTCTGTGTCACCCACTGCTAATCTCTGTGGACCTCAGTTTCCTAATCTCTGAAATCATCTTAGTACAAATCATCTGAAGCATCTGGAGACGCCGTGCACAGATATGCAGGCCTGGGCCCCTCCACGGAGTCCTGGCCGTGGCTCCTCTGCCCCCTCACATGGCTGAGGGCCTGCAAGGCCTTTGGAGCCCCAGGCCCATTTTTCAGTAAGGCTCCACTTGGTATATCCTTACCCACCACCCACCCTAAGAGACTTGCTATGAACCCTGGAGGAGCCTGAGTCTGGCAGTCTCTGAGTCCCAGGAAAGAGACTGGATTTTTACTGTCCCAGCCTATGTGAGATGATGACTCATGTACTTTTCTCAAGATATGAGCCACCTTTTACAAAAATGAAGCCACCCGTGTGCCCTGTGGGGATGGTGGGCTGTTCCTGCCATATTGCCCCAGCCTGGCAGCTCACAGGAGAACCCCCTCCCTGCTCCCTGTTGGGTCCTCTGGAAGGGGCAGGGGTCCTCACTGTGGTCCTCTCTCCTGAACCCTCACTCTTTGGGGCGGACTCTGGACTCCGGCATGCTGTTGATGTTGGCCCTTGGCGATACTTGTGTGGGTGGGTAGCGGCTGCCCTGGTGGAGGATGCCTGGTGGAAGGAATGTTGTCACCTCACCTGGCAGGTTGACCTGGACAGTGTGGTTTTGGAAAGTGATTTTACACCCACTGTGTTTAGGCAATCAGCTTGGAAAGGGCTGATGGGGTAGAGGGGGTCCCTGTGAGGCCTTTGGAGAGGACCCATCCCAAACTCCACCATTCAGGAACAATCACTGCTAGATTGGGTGCGTGCGTGCTGTCTCTTAAGTCAATTCTGACTCTGTGCGACCCTGTGGACTGTAGCGGCCAGGCTCCTCTGTCCATGGGGTTCTTCAGGCAAGAATACTGGAGTGAGTTGCCAGGTCCTCCTCCAGGGGATCTTCCCTGGCCGGGGAGGGACCCTTTTGGATGCAGCAGGAAAGAAAGGACGTCCCCACCTGGCAGCTGGCAGAGAAGGGGAAGCCAGCAGAAAGAATGGTCCCCATGCACCTCGTGTGGGTGGCTGAGTGCCACCTGTCATTAGCTCAGCCCTCCAGTGTCAATGACTGGAGAGCTCCTAGCAACCCCAAATTCCTGCAAACTTGGGGACTTCGGAAATTGAGACCCTTGAAGTTGCTGCCTTCAGCTTCCCACACGCTGAAAAGGGGCTTTGAAGGGGCAGCTGGGGGTTGCTTTGCCTTGTTTTATTATTTTTTTCTTTCTCCAGCAGACCCAGCACTGTTTTCTTCCATTTTCAGTGAAAATGAACGGAAATGTTTGATGTGACATGTTTGTGAATCTGGACTTGCGTTACACCTTGAGGGGCACGAAGGTGGCCCCACATGGTTGCAGCGTCACCAGCCTGCAGTGGGTCCTGCGGAAAGTGTCGCCAACAGCTGCTCAGACACAACACAGTGATGGAAGGGCCCATGACTTCAGCAGAAAGAGGAAAACCCTTCCCGTCTCTTCGGCCTCTGAGATACAAACCGAGCCTGGACCCTGGGGTGTTGTCAGAGCCAGTTGACTTCTGCGGCGGCTGAGGGATCGTTCTTCCAGCTCCTAGAGGCAAAGATGCGGGGGCAGCTCTGGGGACACTGAGGACCCGCCACCCCAGGCTCTTAACTTCAGGAGTCATGCTCATGGCGTCCTGATTGCAGCTTCCTGATCACCCCTCCAGCCTCCAGAGTTCTGGATGTGTTTATTCGCACTGGCTCTGCTCTTTGGCATCCCCGTCTCTGCCCGGCACCAGGTGGGGACATGCTCTTGTTCCTCACGCATCCAGAAGGGTCCCTCCCTGGCCATTCTGCCTCTCCGCCTCACACTCACCGTGCCTGTTGTCTGCCCTGGTCTTCCAGCCTCCTGCCTTTCCCCTTAATAGCCCCCCATCCATCAGGTCCTCACCTCTAGGTCTCTGCAGGCCACTGTCTGCTTAGAGTTTTCGCAGCCCCCAACCCACCCTTCACCCTTGGCCTGGGCAGAGCTTTTTCCCAGCTTCCCAACTTTGCAGGCCCCATACATGGCAGGAAGTGGCTGGGACTGTGGGCAGCTGGAGGAGGCCTTGGCTGGGGACCTCCGCCTCGGGGATCCCTGGGGGCCAGCAGTCTGGGTACCTGTGTCGCCGGTTCACACACCCTGCTGCCCAACTTGTGCACAGCCTCAGAGCCAGAGCCAGATGCCCCCCTCTGACCGGGGTGGGACGTGTGGCATGCCTGCCATTTCCCCGGAACCATCACTTTAAGCAGATGGGGAAAACCAGCCATTCATAGCATGAGACAACCTGCCACTGTAGTGGTCCCCGAAACCACAGGACCACGATTACTGCTGACCCTGGTGCCTCTGAACCCGAGCTGCCAAAACTGCATCTTTTTCTACACAAGTTGTTGTGTTAGCAAACCGGGGCTGCAGCAACAAATTACCACAAACTTAGAAAAACAAAGAGAAGTTTATTCTCTCACAGTTCTGGAGACCAGATGTCCAAAATCTAGGTGTCAGCAGGGCTAGGTCCCTCTGGAGGCTGTCAGGGGTGGAGTCTCCTTTTCCTCTTCCTGCGGCTGGCGGCGGCTGGCATTCCTTGGCTTGTGGCCACATCATTCCCGTCTCTTCCTGTGTCTTCCCTTTTCTGTCTCTTGCAAGGACCCTTGTCATTGGATTTAGATCCTGCCCTAATTGAGGATGATCTCATCTTGAGATCCTTAAATTACATCTGCAAAGACCCTTTCCCCAAATAAGGTTACATCACAGGTTCTGGAATATGAACTATCTTTTTTTTGTGGGGGTGGGTAGCTCACCGTTCAACTCATGACAGCTGTGCTATGAAAAGCCTGAAGGGGGTCCAGCAGCCTGGAGTGCAGCCTCAGGACCCTGTCCATCCTGGGAGCAATGGATGGGCTGGATGTGTTTCATATGCCACCCTGTCCTCCAAACCTCATTTGTTGAAACCTAATTTGCAAAGGTGACGGTGACAAAAACATGTGATGGTATTGGCAGATGGGAGCTTTGGGAGGTGACTAAGTCAGAAGCAAACATGGAGGAACAGAGCCCCTTTCTTCCTGCCCCCCAAATCGGCTCTGGGTGCTCTCACCCAGTGGTGGGTGGTGGCTGGGTATGCTGGCTTGGGTGGAGGGTGAAATGTGCCCATGTTTGACATTGGGAAGTGCTGTGATATCCTCTGGGAGAGAGAAGAGAGAATCAGGCCCAAGTCCTGGCTGGCTAGTATGTGACCTTGGATGGAGCATCCAAGAAGACCTTGAACCAAAGTCTAAGTATGCAAGTTGGAGGCCTGTTGGGTGGCGGTTGCTCCTTAACTTATTATTTTTTAAAACAAACTCTGACTGAGGACTAGCTGAGTGACAGGGCCCAGAAAATCTAGGTAGGATTAAGTCCTGTCCCTTCCCTTTAGGGACTCACAGTCTCCCTAGGGGAGAAAGTCTGTCCTATAAACTGACATAAAAGCAGACACCGAGAATGGAATGAGTTCAAAGTTTTTGGTAGGCTTCATGGGGGAGGTGGCATTTCCCTTGGGTCCTGAATGATGAACAGGAGTTCACCAAGATATAGTAGCACTCTGTAGATGTCTACTGTATACTAAAGTTCCCTCAAACTCAGGGGTGCATCTCTTTATTATATCTCAGTTTCTGCGAGTCCAGAATCCTCACAAGGATGAGTCAGTGTGTTGGCTGGGGCTGCAGTCATTTCAAGACTTAATGGAGATTTCACCTGGGCCTCCCCTAAAGCTGTCCCAGGACGTAGCAGCTGGCTTTCCCTAGAGCGAGTGATCAGAGAGAGAGAGATGGATGTTGCAGCCTTTTAATCGTTGTTTAATTGCTCAGTCATGTCTGACTCTTTGTGACCCCATCGACTGCAGCATGCCAGGCTTCCCTGTCCTTCACTATCTTCCAGAGCTTGCTCAAACTCATGTTTATTATGTAGGTGATGCCATCCAACCATCTCATTCCCTGTCATCTCCTTCTCCTACCTTCAATCTTTCCCAGCATCAAGGTCTTTTCCAATGAAGTTGGCTCTTCACATCAGGTGGCCAATATATTGGAGCTTCAGCTTTAGCATCAGTCCTTTCAATAAATATTCAGGACTGATTTCCTTTAGGATTGCCTGGTTGGATCTCCTTGCAGTCCAAGGGACTCCCCAGATTCCTCTCCAACACCGCAGTTCAAAAGTGTAAATTCTTCAGCGCTCAGCTTTCTTTATGGTCCAACTCTCACATCCATACATGACTACTGGAAAAGCCATAGCTTTTGTCAGCAAAGTAATATCTCTTGCTTTTTTCTTAAAGGGACATCCCATCACTTCTGCTGAGTTCTCCTCATTGAAAGTGACATGTTAAGATCAGTCCACCCTCCAGGGCAGGATGGCCAGCAGGGTCAGGGTGTCTTGTGGCGGATTTAGAGGCTGTGACCCCACAGAGTAGCACAGGGACCTGGCTCCTGTTGCAGGGTCCAGAGGAAGGACATGATGATGGATGGGAAACCATTTCTCTGGTTTGGGAAGCAGAGAAATGGTGTTGAGGAAGATAGTTCTAACAGTGGAAGTGTGTAGCAATGTGGAGGGCATACTATGCCAGGCTCTGTTCAGAACATCAAAAGAAAGTTTCATTTAATTCTTTCACAATTCTTTAAGAGGATGGTGCTGTTACGAGCCCCACTTTACAGATGAGGGAACCGCGTGAGCCCACGGGTATGTGGTGGTGGGGTGGGAACTCAGCCTGGGGCTACACCAGGTCCCAGACCAGCAAGCTCCTTGGAGTCCTGTAGGAAGGTTGGAGGGTGTGGGGACCACCCCACACAGCCTTTTCTGGCCCACAGAGGACAGGAGGTGGGCATCTCTGTGGTCACTCCAGGGCCAACAGTGGCCTGATTTCTGTCAGGGGGAAGGGAGTGATATTTCTATGAAATAATAGAAAAATGTATGTATTGGTCTCCGCCTCTGATTCCTGGCACAGAGCTTCTAAAACCCTTAGAATTTGCTGGGTGATTGGAGTGTCTTTTGTTCTAATGAGATGACTCTTGGTGGATCACTTCAGGATGAGAGCCGCTCATCAGAAAGACCAAGTTGTGATGCTTGGAATTTTCAGCTCCCATCTGCTCCCTGTATTCTCCAGGAAGGGGAGAGGTGCTGGAGTGTGAGTTAACAATCGATCACATCTATGTGGTAAAACCTTCATCAAATTCCTAGTAGTGGGAGGGGTTTGGAGAGCTTCTGGGCTGCTGAGATCGTGGAAGAGCCGGGGGGCCTGGCGTGCCCAGAGGGCATGGGAGCTCCTTGCCCTTTCCACAAATCTTCCTTATACATCTCTCCCATCTGGATGTTCATCTGTATCCTTTATCATATAATAAACTGGCAAACGTGTGCGTGAGTATGCCCCTGAGTTCTGAGAGCTGTTCTAGCAAATGTGTAAACCAGGAGGGGTATTGGGAACCCTGATTTATAGCTGGTTAGTCCAGGGAACTAGGATGGGTGCCAAGCTTGGACCTGGCAGTTGGTCTCTGAAGTGGGGGCAGTCTTGTGGGACAGAGCCCTTTACCTGTGGGGTCTGGACTGACTCCGGTTACTGTTGGAGTTGAATCACGGGACTCCCACCCCCACCCCCCACCAAGTTGGTAGCAGACAATTGCTTGATGTGTGGAAAACCCCTACTTCTAGTGTCAGATGCATTTTGAGTGTGTGAGTCACAGAGAAACACGGGAGAGTTTTTTTCCAGTACAGTCCCGACGAGGCTGCCAGGGGAGGCACACACACTCCTGATAGACACACACAGGAAGCCACCACGCTGAGCCCGAGCAGGTCTGGTTTGGCCTGGAAACCTCTCATCCCGGCCCCGAGGCTGAGGGGGCTCTCTTGGCAGGAAGCTCCAGGGGCACATGGCTCCATGGAGGCAAGAGAGGTCCATCTGGAAAGGCCCTGGCTCTGCTGTGGTCACGGCCTGTTAATTCTCTGGAGCTGAGCCTGCGATTTAGGGGGAAGCCCCCCGCCACCACACCCCCATCCCCCGCAGTTACCCATCCTCTGGTCCTATGAGCAGCTGACAGCAGAGAGGGGGTGCTTGCCCACCTCCTCCTCCAGGGCAGAGGGCAAGAAGGCCAGCATGCCTCCCCGGCCCATCCCACACAGGATCCCGGCTTCCTGAGCTCACAGTGATGGTCCCAGCCAGGAGGAGGAGGCAACAGCCTGAGCTGGGTGGCCTCCTCCTCCTCCTCTGGGATCACTTCCCCCAGAGGGGCAGTGGACTTGGGACCGGAAGACCAGGGTTCTGGTTCCAGCGTACAGCATTCTGCTGTGTCCCAGAATGGGCCCACTTCCCCTCTCTGAGCCACACTGACTGAATGTCCCTCTTTCCACCCCACTAGGAGGTTTGTCATCTCCAGCAGAGCTTTTCCATCCTGATTGTGATCAGGAATCACCTGGAGCTTCTTGAAATGCGGTTCTGACCCAGCAGATCCTGGGTGAGACTGAGGTTCCCCCTGGGGCCTCGGGACCACATTTGGGGTCTGAGCATTTTTGGGAGGAACGTAATCAGGACACAATCAGGGAACTACCTAAGGCTGCCCTGGGCTGTCCTGGCTCCAATTAGCATTTCGAAGGACTAGCATAACCCCATTAATAAGATGCCCCGTGTTAGCAGCTCCAGTGCTAATGGGCACCGACCAGGGATCTCAGGTTCAGACTCAGACCCCTAGGACCCCCAGCTTCTTCATGATCACCTTTCTCTTTGTAAGGTGATTTCGGGACAGGCGCCATCCTTATGCAAACCCTATATTATTCTTTTACGCACACAGGGATCCACCAACAGGACATTGGCCCCAGATTGCCTCTTGGAAAGGTGAGAAAGTTATGGACGTCTTTTAGAAAAAAGAGTCTCTGAGCAAACTGCTGGTCTGGACCAGCCCTTCCCCATGGTGGGCAGAGAAGGCGGGGGGCCCAGAGACCCCTGGTCCCCCCGAGTCCCCATCTGTGGGGTCAGCCCTGAGATGACCCCAGTGGAGCAGCTGCCTCCACTCATCCGTCCCACTGTGGCTGCAGCTTTTCTTTCCAGGCTCAGCATCCATGGTAAACAGGAGACACCAGATTTCTTTCCATCCTTCATCCCGGCTCGGGTCAACCCACCAGACAGATGTTTTCCACTTGTCCTTCCTCCAACTAGGCAAGGCAAGGTTTTGAATCAGGAGAGGGAAAATATAATTGCAGTGGGAAGTCAAACATCTTTACCCTTTAAAGGGAACAAGTTGTGCATTTATTCAATGAATACCTTTTGAGTATGGCACTGGGATATGCTGGGGGCTGGGGGGTCCTGTCCACAGGATACTCAAAGTCCAGTGGAGGGAGATACTGACTACGGGTCAGTCTCCCCGGTGCATGAAGGTGGGGTGGACACTGAACTAAAGGGAGCCGGATGAAGGTGCAAGTCTCCTCCTGCCCCAGCTGGAATCTCAGAGGGGACTAAGCACTCTCCAGGGTAAGAAGGGCATTCCTTGCAGGGGAGCAGCCTCCACCAGGCTGCAGGGGAGTCAGGAGCGGGGGGCAGGGGTGTGTTGGGGAGAAGGTGGGACTGGACTTTGGGTGTACATGGCAGAGTGGGGCCAGGTGGAACTGGAGCCAAGGAGAGGTGAAGGCCTTGAACGTCGGCTGAATCATGAGGGCTGCACAGCAGAGGCAATGGGAGCCTCTATAAGACTCCAGCGTGGGGGTGAGGTGGTCGGACTCATGCCTTGGAAATAGGGTGAGCAGGAGGCGGAGGGCTGCAGACTGGGGGCTAGAGGCTGGGGACTGGAGGGAGAGATGGTTGACGGAGATGACGGTCCAAGTGAGTGGTGATGTGAGTCCCAAGAAGGCCAGGCCAGGGAGAGGAAAGGGCTTGAGAAATACTCATTCAGTCGGAGCAATATATCCCTAGGAGCTGTGGACTGAGAGGACTGAGGGAGAGCCTCGGTTTGCCCCAGAGGTGGTGGGTGGAGATGAACGGGAGGAACAGGGTCAGAGTCTTGGACCCCACTGGGGCTCAGGGCCAGGGCTCCACGTTCAAGCCAGCTGGCTGGGGTGGGCTGCATCCTGGCCAGAAGGAGTGGGGTCCGGGACAGGTAGCAGGGCAAGGACCTGGGAATCTAGACATGCACACGCGCACCTGGGGGTGGGGAGGGAGCGATGAAAGACACGTGCCTGTTTTCTCCAAGTAGGGCTTCCGTGATGGCTCAGGTGGTAAAGAATCCTCCTGCAATGCAGGAGAGCCTGGTTTGATTTATGGGCTGGGAAGATCCCCTGGAGAAGGGATAGGCTACCCCCTCCAATATTCTTGGGATTCCCTGGTAGATCAGCTGGTAAAGAATCCACCTGCAATGCGGAAGACCTGGGTTTGATTCCTGGGTTGGGAAATCCCCTGGAGAAGGGAAAGGCTTCCCACTCCAGTATTCTGGCCTGGAGAAGTTCATGGACTGTATAGTCCATGAGGTTGCAAAGAACTGGACGTGACTGAGCGACTTTCACTTTCACTGTCTGTCTGAGTAAGCACTTCATTCTTACTTGTTTTGGCCCATTTTGCAGATGAGAACGCTGAGCTTTGGAAAGAGCTCACAATAGGCATGGCTGGTGATGGATCCTAAAGGCGGCATCTGAGTGCTGACCTGCAGCCCCGCCTGTGCTTCTCAGGGAGCAGACAGTCGCCTTGGGTGACGTGGCCAGCGGGGCTGGCATTTGGGCTGGCATCTGACAGCCCAAACCCTGTCAAAAGAAGTAGAGTGCGTGCTAAGTCACTTCGGTCGTGTCTGACTCTCTGTGACCCCATGGACTGTAGCCCACCAGGTTCCTCTGTCCAGGGGATGCTTCAGGCAAGAATACTGGAGGGGGTTGCCATTGCCTTCTCCAGGGCAATAGAAATAGATAAGTGGATAAATATGTTGCATGTGGGGATATTTGTATGTGGGGATATTACAGAGCCCTAAAACTGAATAGCAGCAGGCAACATAAAGATGGATGAATCTTCTCAATCTCATTTGAATGAAAATGAAACATAGTCTGAGACTCTTTCCCCTAGTTGGTATCCAGGGGACTTAAAAAAGTGGTCCTAACGTTTATGAGCAAGTTCGGCTTTCTAGCACAGGCCAAGCAGCCCATCTGACAAAGCCGTTCCTCTCTCTAAGTCAGCGTGAATGCCTTTCAGATTGCTTCCTGTTGTTTAACTGGCCCCAGGTGTATGGAACTGAATTACACATAATCCTTGTTTATGATGCTCCCCTAGAGCTCTGCTCGCAAGATCCTCTTCCTCTCGCCTCCCTCACTTCCTCCCTTCTTTTATTCTCAGCTAATAAACGGCAGTCCTTCGTCATCCGACAAGGAAGTTGGACACCGAGGGCTGTTTGCCACCCTCTTTTCCTCCAGGAACTCTGCCCTCCCTCCCAAGGGGACCGACTCCATAAATCTTGTATCTGTCCTTTCTTTGCTTTTCCTTTTATCACATCAAAGTGTAACCTCCCAAATATTTTAAATTTGAGTCATTTTTAACTTTAGAAAGGGGAATACACACTGTAATTTTTTAAAGGACTATTTTTTTTTAAAGAACCATTTTGGATTTACAGAAAAATAGAGGGGATAATACAGAGAGTTTGTATAATCTTTTTGGACATTTTTTCCCCCTCTCAGAATTTTATTGCTATTTTGGAAAATAGTTTGGCACTTTCATGGAAAGTTGAGCCTTCACAAATCTTACATACCAGCAATTCTTCTCCTAGGTGTGTACAAAAGTATTCTTAGCAACACTATCAACACTGGAAGCAGCTCAGATTCTGTCAACAAATGTAGATAAATAAATATATTGCATGTGGCTATATTTGCATGTGGGGATATTACAGAGCCTTAAAACTGAATAACAACAGGCAAACAAAGAGATGGATGATTCTTACCAATCGAATTTGAATGAAAATTAAAAAAAAAAATCTGAGATTTTTTTTTTTTCCCTAGTCAGTATCCAGGGAAATTCAAAGAGCTGTCCTAACATTTAGGGGCAAGTTCGGCCAAGGGCCATCACCTTTGAGAACAGCGTGAGCAAAAGTCAACAGAAAAGGGTGAGTCTCTGTTTGCAGGGGGACCACCCCAGGATGGGTTTGGAGCTTTGGACACGGACAAGTTGAGTCAAGATGAACAGAATGGAAAATACCTATAGAAAGCCATAATCCACCCAGAGAGCCCTTGGTAGGTGAGGAAGGTGGGGTGAAGTGGGCAGGGCTCTGCCAAAGCTGGAGAGAGAGAAGCCGGCTCCCGAGGGAGGCCCCGGAGAGAAGGACCCTGAAGTTGGCTGAACAAGTATTGCGGTCATCAGAGAGGAGCCCAGAGCTGGGCAAAGACTTTGCCAAACGCTTCCCCAGCTGAACAAACTGTCCCTTAACCCCATCCAATTTCCACGTTCACCTAGCAACCCTCACATTTTTCTAAAGTAATTTTTATTATAAAACCGTATAAGCTTATAAAAGAAGAGAATTAAAAAAGGTGTAAAGTAGGAAAGCAAGAAGGGACAAAAAATCACTTGTGCTTTGGAGTATTTCATTTTAGCCTTTTTTCATATACAGTGATCATATTGTACCCGTTATTTAACTCAGGTCTTTTATCAGAATACTTTTTCCCATTATAAACCCTTTGCAGTCATCTTTTTTTTGAGCCAGGCTGCAGGGCATCTTAGTTCCCTGATGAGGGATCGAATCCTCGCCCCCTGCAGTGGAAGCGCACAGTCTTAACCTCTGGACCCCCGGGGAAGTCCTTGCAGTCATCATTTTTAATGAATGTATATGTTCATTGAATTGAATCTCCCTTTCTTTCCCTCTTTTTCTCCCTATCATCCATCTATCCATCCATTCTTTGAGTCTATCTGTCCCTCCATCCGTCTATTGCGTCTGCCCTTCGTAGAATATATTCTATACAGAATTTGTGTATATATTCCAATGGCTGTTCTCCAATGGCTGGCTATTTTGGCTGTTTCTAGGTTTTCACTATTATAAGTAATCCTGCCAGGAATGTCTTGGTGCAAAAAGCTTTTTCCATATTCAAATTATTTCCTTAGGAGAGATTTCCCAGAAGTAGAATTATTAGATTAAAGGGTTTGAACATATTTAAGGCTCATGACACTTAATGCCAGATTGCTTTCCAAACGTATGGCGGCAGTTCGCCTTCCTGCAGGCAGCCTATAATCAAACCCGCTTCCTTGCACCTTCTCAAGTGCTGAGTGATCTAATTTTTAAATAGCCCCATTAATTTGTGACACCAGTTTAAGATAATCAGTGATATTTTAGAAAAGAAAGGAGATGCCCTAGAGTGTTAGGGGCTGAGGAAGCTCTATCCTGCAGTGTGAATTATGTTACTGTCTGATTGGTTGAAAGTGAAAGTGTTAGTCACTCAGTTGTGTCCTGTTCTTTGTGACCCCGAGGACTGTAGCCCAGGTCCTCTGTGCATGGAATTCTTCAGGCAAGAATACTGGAGTGGGTTGCCATGTCCTTCTCCAGGGGATCTTCCTGACCCAGAGATTGAATCTGGGTCTCCTGCATTGCAGGCAGATTCTGCACTGTCTGAACCACCAGGGAAGCCCAGCTACTAGCCTGTTATCAGAGATTTAAAGACCAAAGGATCCAGCCAGGCATCTCTTGGCTCTCTCTTAACGGCAGCCCTGTTTGAAGAAAAGGATGTAATAGCAAGAAGGAAGAATAGGAGGACACCAGCCACCGGAGAGGCCACTATTGGTCACCCAACATCTATGTCACTCCTCTCCTTCTCCCATAGACAGAAGCTGCAGTTTGTTCAGGCAGTTGAGTAGATTCACTGCTCACAGGAAGTGTGAGCTCCAACCTCAACCCCAGGAAATGAATCACCACTGGACTAATGTAGGCTTAATAATATCATTCCCACTGGCCAACCATTGGTCAGAAGTGGGCATGTGATGCAGCTAGGGTGAATGAAATATAAGTCAGAGTTGGGTAGATGGGACATATTTGGCTAGCATGACTCTTAGCCCTTTACCCTATTTTTTTCCTTCTGGTCTGGGATGTGAATAAAAGGTCAGAGGTATGGCAGTGTTCTTGTGACTATGAATTGATAAGCATGAAGACAAAAGCCAACACCAAGGATGGCCAGGCACGATGATAGAGTCTGTGTGTTTGAGCAGCTGATCCACTCTTGGACTATCTATCCCCAGACTTCTTGTTATGCAGAAAAACCACTTTAGACAGTTTTTGCCAGTTTGGTTGGCTTTTCAGTTACTTGGGTTTGGATGCAGTCCTACAAAGAAATAAATTGGCACACTGTTTTAGTCAGGACAAATCAGGCTAGCTGCTATAACACAGGGCTTCCTTGGTGATTCAGTGGTAAAGAACGCTCTTGCCAAGCAGGAGATGCGGGTTCAACCCCTGGGTTGAGAAAATCACTTCCCAGACCAGGGATGGAACTCCCTGCACTGGCAGGTGGATTCGTAACCACTGAACCACCAGGGAAGTCCCAGCTTGTCTTCTCTTAAATCCTTTTTTTTTTTTTTTTTTTTGGTCACAGTTATGGGTACTGATGCTGTGCAAAACTCTGGGCCACACTTGGGGCTCAGATACAGATGAATTGGGGTTCTCACCCTCAAGTAACGTGCCAAATGGTCAGAATCTATGCCCACACGTGACGGGGGAAAGGACAGAAGAGTCAGGAGCAGTGCTGTGGCCAAGAGCCCAAAGCTCTGAACCACACAGGGTCTCACAGGGGAAGCTCACTGGTCAAGGCAGCGCTGGCCTCTCTGCCATCTCGATGCTACCATTCCTTCATTTGACCAGGCAATTTGTGCAAAACGCTGAGGACGGTGTCTGGCACAGGGCACTTTCTTTCCATTCCTTCATTCACTGATTAACTGGTTATTTGGTTGATGGATTGATTGATTCATTCACGCAGCAAACAAGGAAGGAACATCTGTTACGTGCTAGGCGCTGGGCTGGCTCTGAGGATAGGCAGCAAGCTCTGTAGGATTGTAAATCTTGCAATTCTGTTCAGTGGAGGAGCTGGTCAGATAGACAGGTAATGACAGCACAGTGGCGGGAGGTGCGCTGTTCACTGTGGAGGGACACAGGACAGACACCCACCTTTCCTTGAGAGGTTAGGGAGGGCTTCCTGGAGGAGGGGATGCCTAAGCAGAGTCTTGGAGGATGAACAAGGAGGAACTGGCCAGGCAGGGATGGTTACATAATTTGTAGGACTCAGCGCAAAATAAAAATGCAGGTCTTCTTGTTCAAAAGGCAGGGAAAGTGCCATTGGAAAGTACTTCCCCAGTCTCTCTGTTGACTTACAATGTTGTTGTTTTTTTAATTTTACATTTAAAGATACTCTAAAGAAAAAGTAAAATTTTAAATCATTGGCATGCATTTTATCATTCATCTTTGCAGTATGTAATGCCAGTTTTAAATGGAAATGTAAGAGCATTTAATTCATACACAGGACCACTGAAACGACACAAGTTCTGTTTCACAGCTCGGGCATGCACGTGTATTCCATTCTTACCAGAAAAGTGGTAATGCTCAACTGTTTTTTACTTTGCTTTTTGATAGAATTGAATTCATAGGGGTGTGTCTGTGCGTACTCAGTTGCTCAGTCGTGTCTTGATTCTCTGTGACCCCATGGATGGTAGCCCTCCAGGCTCCTCTGTCCATGGGAGTTTTCAGGCAAGAATACTGGAGTGGGTTGTCATTTCCTCCTCCAGGGGATCTTCCCAACCCAGAGAACCTGTGTCTACTGTGGCTCCTGCATGGGCAGGATTCTTTACCACTGAGCAAACTCTCTGCCTTAGTCCTACTGCGGAGCAAGGAGGGACCCAAAAGGAAAAGGACTGAGGTTGCCTGACTCTTCCGTATCTTCTGTGCCACTTTTCAGCATCATCAGTTGCCTAGCACAGGGACAAGACATGTTTTAGGAAGGAAGAGACAGGGTTCCTTGGTCCATGTGTCTCAGAACGCCATGAGCGCATGTGTTCACAGCCAGTTCTGGTTTGACTGGAGAGCATGGCCTTGCTCACTCTCACACATCACGTGCTCATCTCCAGCTCACTTTGAGTCCCACTGACCTTGCACACGTCATGGGTTCTCTGGAATCCCATGTAGGTGGAGCCCAGGGAACGCAGACACACGCTGAGTATACCTGCTCCACTTGTGAGCATCGTCTCAGTAGATTTCATTCACAAAACACAAGTTCAAAGAGGAAATTATTGAGAATTTTAAGAGGATGACAGCAGAATATTAAACGAAGCGTGGAGCCTGCCTGAGCATGGCCCAGGTGCAGGGTGAGGGGATTACAGAAGCCGGGCAGCAGGTGTGAACAGCGCTACAGGAGGGTAAAACGCACAGAACCCGGGTGGACACGCACATCAGGCGTACCTTCTCTGCTCACATGCACGCACTATTGTCCCATCTGACATCAATTACAAAATACAAGTTCAAAGATAAAACGGTGACAAATTTCAAGATGGCAATGGAGACCCTGAAGTCCAGTGCGTGGCCCTTGTGAGCTGGAGGGCCTCTGAGCGTGGGACTCCATGCGATTGCTCAGGGCATAGGCTCACCCGGCAGCCCCGTGGCTGGGGGAAGGGAGCCAGGCTGAGCAGAGCTTCCAGGTACAGGGAAGGCGCTGTGTAAAGCCCCAAGGCCAGCCCGAGCTCTGTGTTCCCCTCTGCGATTAACAGGGTTTGGAGATCCCAGTAACCCGCTTCTACCTCCACCTGTCACTACTCCTTCTCCTTCACCACCGTGGCTGCTCCACAACTCTGGGGGCCCCCTGGGTAATGCTCTGGGGGTGCTGATTCCAGCTGGACAGGCCTGAGAGGTGGCCTGCCCCCAGTGACCTGGTGCAGATGGAGGCCTCGCCTGTAGCTGCTGCCTACCCAAGTCTCAGGCAGGCCTGGCAGGCTGAGGGCTTATGGGAAGGGCTTATGGGAAGCCCTGCAGGAGTTGAGGGGGGTCTCTTCCTCGTTTCCTCTGGCTGACACCAAGGCTGCCCAGAGCGGGGGAGCCCCACACGGCCCTGCCACCCCCGCACTCAGCCCTCACCTGCCTCCCCTTCTCACGTCCCTCCTTGCCGGCTCCAACTGATAACAGGGCAGCCTTTTGAAAGCACACATGTGCGATCATTGTTGTTCAGTTGCTAAGTCATGTCCCATGCTTTGCGACCCTATGGACTGTAGCACACCAGGCCTCCCTGTCCCTCAGTGTCTCCCGGAGTTTGCCCAAGTTCATGTCCACTGAATCGGTGATGCCATCCAGCCATCTCTCGCCTGCGTCCAAACCTTGCCCTGCCAGTTTGGCTGATCACCCTTGGCTGGGGTGCCAGCATTCCCACCCCCCAGCCTCATCGCCGCCTGAACTAGTCTCTTTCTGACTGTAGGACTGGGGCAAGTGGCTACAGAAGGCGCTTCGTGATGTCGGCTGCCTGGGGTGGGATGTAGGCTGTTCGGGAGCATGGATGCTCAGGCAGTGACCACTGGACCCTGAGAGCCAGTTCAGCTAAATTGACTGGAGGCTGGAAGGCTGAGCAACCCTATAAAACAACAGGAAGTCTGGAGGGTAAGAATGGGAGGCGGAGGGAAGCAGAGGACAGAATCTGCCTCTGGCAGCCACCTCCCTAGTCTCCTCTGCGTTTAGTCCAAGCTGCCCGTAATTAGCTGTCTGTAGGTCCCCACGGTGAGCTGGGCTGCACTGAGGTTCCAGGAGGCCCAGAGAACTTCCTGCCACTTCTGGTCCAACTGCATCTATTTCTGGCAGCTTAATTTTGGATGCTGTGCTCCCAGCGTGGGAAGGCAGGCAGGAAGGGCATTTAGGTATCTGGACCAGAGGAGGAAACCATGGCCACATGACTTTTTGAACCCTGTCCCATCAAGAACAGACTGCTTTTGGCAGCTAGATGGTGTTGCCCCCACCTACTTGAAGGCAGTCAGGCCAGGAGGGGAGGGGATTGGCTGAGCAGAGGCCAGATCCAGCTGGGATGGAAAGCACTTTCTTGCACTTTTGCAAAAGAGCCCTCATGTTATGAGTGACTCGGGCCTCCTGTAAGGATGGGGATGTGCTTGAAGTCTGATGGGTCCAGGTCTGTCTATCCAGGGTCATGTGGGGATTTGTGGAAATATTAATAACAAGACGTCTGGGGCTTCCCAGGTGCTGCTAGTGGTAAAGAACCTGCCTGCCAGTGCAGGCAACATAGAGACCTGGGTTCGATTCCTGGATAGGGAAGATCCAGGAGGAGGGCACAGCAACCCACTCCAGTGTTCTTGACTGGAGAATCCCATGGACAGAGGAGGCTGGCGGGCTACAGTCCATGGAATCGCAAAGAGTCAGACACAACTGAATCGAGTTAGCACACACGAGGCCAACTCAGTGCCTGGCTCTCCACAGAGCCTGTCCTCTGTCTCTTCCTTCCATAATAAAGGCATCTTGGGGTGAAAAACGCTGGGATGGGACTGGAGAATTTATCTTCAGGGACTCCAGCCAGTGTGAAATCCTCAGGCCTGAAGGTGGAGGCCAGTGGGGAAGAATTTAGGTGGGGATGATCTTTCAAACTAGGTCAGAGCAGGAGGGGTGACTGACAAATCTCCTGATACATAAGAAAGAAGAAGGGTAGTTCTCAAAATCTGAGGCTGATGGGTGGTATTTTTGATCAAGTTCCTCCTTGGCACGAAGTCTGAGACATTGAAAACCATGGAAGAAAATGGTGCTCCTGAAGAAATCGGATTTGCTCGTCATTACTTTGTTTATTTGTTTACTCACACAGCTGAGAAGAGGGCTGATGCTCTATCCATGGGTTTGTAAGACAACTGACCTCAGCCCAGAGTGATGCTGTTTTCCTTTGGCAGGGAGATTACTATGTAGGTGTCCCAGGAAGATATGCTGCTTGTAGGCTATTTTAGAATTTGTCTGGGCATTTGAGAGCCCCGCTTGAAAACTCCATGAACCACAGATGGAAATACAAACTGAATATTGGCAGATAGGGTAGGACTGAGTTTGGTTGCTCAATCAGCCACGAATCTGGTAACTCTGTAAAATTGCCAATGTTTGACTGCTTTGGACTACAAAAATGGCCATTTTGGTATGGTTCACTGATTATTTATTGGACTAGGGAGCTACTTAATCTTTTTCAAACATGAAGGCTTTGTACTGCTACGAAGATCTGTCCAGAGGAGCCAGAACTTCAGCCACTGCAAGGCAGAGAGAAAAGAGCTCTGATTCTGGGCCCAGAGGCCCTGGGTTCAGATCCTGGCCCCACCACCACCAGGATTCACGAAGGAACACTTTCAGGCTGGCCAACAGTGTTCCTGCCCTCTGTGCTGAGGGCCCTGTGCTGTGGCCTTGTCTCTGCTATCTTGCTTTGACTCTGCTGTCCCTGCTGTGAGGTGTTGAGCAGGAAGGTGGCCCGCAGCTGTCAGGTCAGAGCTGGAGGGAAGGGGAGTAGCCATGCATTGGGTCCGGGATCTGCAGGAGGAGCTGAGGTGGAGAAGCCAGCAGAGACCAAAGGTGGGGAGGCGCAACCCGCTGAGTGACGCTGGAGGCAAAGGGAAGGCGGTGGCCGGGGCTGAAGACACAGTCAGGGCACTCAAGTGTCTACTGAGCTGTTATTATCTCAAAACGTCGCAGAACCCCCTTCCCCAGCTCAGTGGCCTCCAATAGCAAGTCTTTAATCCCCAGATGAAAGGATGCTGCCCAGCCTGATGGGGTGCCTGTATCAGTGGTTGGGCTTGTTCTGGGGTCAAGGATGAAGAGGCAGTAGCTTACTAGGACATGCTTTCCTCAAGTGGGAAGTGGAAACTTGCCATGTACTTTAAGGCTGGCACTTCCATGCCCATGGCCAACGCAAGCCACGGGCCAAGCCCAATAACAATGGAGTGGGAAAGTGCACAGGCCCTAAGGGGGCAGCGTGGGGGCCATGAGTGATCACTGAACCAGAATCCATTTCGGCATCATACTCCAGCCTGGACAGGCAGCGGGGACTAGGGAGAGGGCCCGCCGGAGAGCTTCTCTTTACAAGTCTGGGCATACATTTGCCACGAAGCTTCAGGAACATGATTTTCCTGGTGGCTCAGACAGTAAAAGCATCTGCCTACAATGCAGGAGACCTGGGTTCGATCCCTGGGTTGGGAAGATCCCCTGGAGAAGGCAATGGCACCCCACTCCAGTACTCTTGCCTGGAAAATCCCATGGATGGAGGAGCTGGGTAGGCTACAGTCCATGGGATCGCAAACAGTCGGACACGACTGAGCGACTTCACTTTCACTTCAGGAACATGCTCTGTGGCCCTGAGAGTTTCTATAACACAAACAACCACTCCCGTTTTGCTTTCTGGGTCAGAGACTTTATCGCCAATCCCCGGATCAGCCCTGCTAAGTGGCAGTGTCGCTGCAGTCGGCAGCTGAGCGATTTGAGTCTTTGAGATACCTGCTGAGTTTTCCTAGCCCGTCAGCCAGGATTCCAGGGCAGCACTGTGTGCTCCAAGGTCTGTGCTCTGCCCTGTGCTGACCTTGAAGGCGTGAGCCCTTGGGGGCGGGAGATTTCAGCTTCAAAGGCTGTAAAGAGGCATGTGGAGGCAGAGAGGGCTCCTTGAGTTCCACAAAAGAAATAGAGGCCGTAAGCTTTCATGAGCTGGACGAAAGTCATCCTCAGCCACCTCCCCGGGGTCTGCTAACATGGCTGGCTCTGGAGCAGCGTGGGAGTAAACTGCAGTTATTTGTTTTTTTGTTTTAAATTTTTTGGCTGCACACGGCATGTGGGATCTTAGCCCCCAACCAGGGCTTGAAGCCACACCCTTGCTTTGGAAGCACAGGGTCTTAACCACTGGAGCCCTAGGAAAGTCCGAAAACTGTGGCTCTTAATGGTGAAATGGATCAGGCTGAAGACATCACCTGGGCCCACCGAGAGGCAGGAGGTGAAGAAGCCATCACCGCTCAACAAGGTTGCCTCCACTGAGAGCACAGGGCTGCCACTGGCTGCCATGGCTGTGGATATGCTCAGTAGGTGACAAACTTCGTTCCACGGCCCAGGACCACAGATGACCTTGCAAGGATTGCCTGACTTTTGCAGCCATTGATTTTGCTGAGATGAATGGCTCAGCTCCTGCCGGCACTTGCCATAGCCCAACCCCCCAAGCCAGACTGAGCTTTGGGGGTCTGACAGGCGGGTTACCCCTGGAAATGACCTTAGGAGAACCATCTTGGGACCTGGGAGTAGGCCCATTTGTATTCATGAGGAAATTGACAATTGTGTGCCTTAGGCTATAAAAAGGGCCTTGGTGCAAGGCTACTAGAACTCAGAAATCAATATTCTGTGAGGCCTGAAGTATTGGGGAATGAGGTGCTGTTTGCTTCAGGTTTGCCTCTAAAATTAGATGAATTAGCGTAATGAATTCTTGCAACTCATTTGCATACGTTGCTAATTTAATTTTCGAGGGAAACGCTAGGAAAGACAGTATTGTGGATGCTGGAGTCGGGTCTGACCTATTTTCTGAGCTGTGTGTCAGAAGCTCTGACACCTCCCGGCGGGTCACCTGTGTCTTCATGGCTCCGTGGGCCTGTCTTGCACATACCACCTTCAAGCCTCAGTGCACGGAGGCACACAGAGGATGGGAGAACTCTCACTGTCGCGATGCGAGTACCTCGGCTGACCCGGGCGGAGTGAATGAGGCTCTGTCAACAGTGCTCTGTGTATGGGTCTGCTCCTCACCAGCCCTCGTCCCAAATGCATACTGGAACATTCTGGCCAGATTTAGCCAAACCCTGAAATTACTCCTTGAACTTTTCAAGAGTGTTCTTGGCTGGCTCAGGACCATGGGAATTTGCAGAAATATGTCATCATTTTTGCCATCTGCAAAATCCCCCAGGTCAAGTGTCCAACTTCCGTGAATCAAGAAAGGCCAGAAAAAAATTCTGCCAAAGTCTAGTTGTCTTTAAGAGAGGAGGCCCAATCTGGCTTTCCCCCATCAACACCAGGCTGCCCGGCTTCCTTCTCTGCCCTCCAGGACTCCAGTTGGGGAGGATGGCTAGATGTTGGGAGACTTGCCCTGGACCCCTGCTGCCTGGGCTGGAACCTGGCTCATCCTTGCCTTGCAGCTCAAGACAAGAAACTCAGTCTCTCAACTTCGGTTTTCTCATCTGTGAAATGGGAATGGAGTGGTTCTCACCTCATAGGCGGCCTGCTTGGGCAATCACTCAGTTGTGTCTGACTCTTTGTGACCCCATGGGCTGTAGTCGGTCAGGCTCCTCTGTCAATGGGACTATCTTGGCAACAATGCTGGAGTGGGTTGCCATTTCCTCCTCCAGAGGATCTTCCTGATTCAGGGATTGAACCCACGTCTCCTGCGGCTCCTGCATTGATAGGCAGATTCTTTACCACTGAGCTGCCTGGGAAACCCTCACCTCATGGGATGATGGAGCAAATGCGGTAATGCTGGTAACAGGGTTCTGCACAGTGCTGGGCACATGATCTTATCCATGTTAGTGCAGGGATGCTACTGGCTTCTGAAACATCACTGGTACCCCCCCAAGTCATCTCATGTTTGAAGCTGTTTCTCACTGTAGCTGGGATGGGACAGACAAGGCCCCTCAGCCCCTTCCCCAACCCCCAGACTAGCCTGGATGCCCAGAACTCCACACTCGCCTGGCCTTCTGTATGTGATGTCTACGATGTGAGTGAGACCCCTCAGATAAGGCACCCTTGTGCGGTGCACAACCTGAACACCCGTACAGGCATACCCTGGGTTCTGAATACAGGCAGGCTAGGATGACAGACTCCTCGACTTGAACCTGGACTCTGCTACTTACTAGCTTGAAGGAGGGATTTGCATAAATTAACCCCTTGACATGTTTAGCTATTATTAAAATGAAGCTATGAAAGTGGGCAAATCCTGGCTGCCTGTGGTCCTGGGTATAGTCAGTGTTATAGCTTTTGGCTAACAAGATGGATTTGAGGTCTCCTGAATGTGGAGTTCAGAAACTGGGAAGGAGGGCACCCCTGAACATTTTCAAATGGTGTCCTGGGCAATTCTGGCAAACACAGCCTGAGCCCACACCCTCCAGATGAGCTAAACCACCCAGAATTCTCCAAATGCCCAGCACTTCTGTGCTTTCTGTCCTGGCTACTGCTGTCCCCCGCCTGGACCATTCATACCTGCTGAACTTGACCTTGTCCCTTCAGGCTCCATGTGAATGCCCAGATCCCTCCTGGGCTTCCTCTGAGGCTCTGTGTAGGAGGGGTTCTGTTGATTTGGGGCACCAGACCCACATTGGGCCCCCCCTGGATGGTGCACAGCCTAAGGGCTGCTGGGGCTGAGCGGACACCCCTTCAGCAGGCACCCAGCACCCGGGTAACCAGCGAATACAGATGTGAGCCTCTGGGTCTCTGCACCTGGACCCTGAGCTCTGGACCCTCTCGCTTCTCTGTGTCGTTGAATTGGTGCTGGTGACAATGGGCTCCAGTTAACAGTGTGGGGGCGTTGAGGAGTTGCTGGAAAGGGGCTAGCCTCTTCAGAAACTGGGGAGAGGGGAGGAAGGAGTCAGCTGCCTAAGGGGGCTGCCCAAGAGGATGTTTGTAAACTCCTTCAGAAACCACATCTCCGGGGGTTTGGGGCTGACATTCCTGAAGGAAACTAGAGATTGTTCTACGAAAATATCCTTTCAAAAATAGCAGCTGTTTTGTTTTGCTTCCTAAAGGCAGTGGAGACCGGCTTCCTGATTTGGGAAGACAAGTGTCTGAGCGGAGTCAGGAAGACCCGAGGGTCAGACCAGGTGGGTGAGATCACCAGCTCAGGGTCCCACCTGTTTTCCTCCTGGGAGTCCCCGAGGGCCAGGTGTGGTTGCCGGGTGTCCCGTCTCAATGTGCAGCCCCATGGGGGCAGTGACCAGTGACACACGCAGCCTTCTTATTTTTCATCCTTTAGGCTCCTTCTCTCCCAGCTAGTATATAACCAGTTGGTTAAGAGAGCTCCAGGGTCTCAGAAACTGAGGACTGAGTCTCAGTTCGATTTACTTTGCAGCTATGAGGAACGCAACTTCCTAGGCCTCATTTTCTGCATCTGTAAAATGGGAGTAATAGCAGTCAGATGATTACTCTCCTATCTCCTACGGGGGCAATGAGGCTCAGAGAGTCATGATGCAGAAGAATCAGGAAACAGTCTGCCTCGGGAGTCCTCTCTCCTGGTGCCGAAGGCCCACACGGCGCATGGGGCCTGGCTGGCAGCCCCGCTCTGCCCTGCCAGGCTCTCTGGCCCCATGCGCCCTCAGACTGGCAGGCCCCACATCCCAGATGGCCTGCAGAGGATGCCTTTAGTTGTGACATTGGGGCCCATGTCTTTCCCTTTTGTTTTTCTGCATTTTCCCAAAGCTCTGCCTTGCGCTGCATTGTATTTGAGGTCAGAAAGGCTGAAACAATAAATGCCATTTAGGAAAAAATAGATTTTGCTGAGCACTTATATTTTCTGATCTTGACTGGGACTCTCAGAGGCCCTGAAGGGGAGGTTGGAAGGACTTCTGTAGGGGGCTTCCGGCGTCCATGTGGTGGTGGGTGGAGCTGGGTCATAGGGGTCAGGCTCCACTGGGGTCTGGGCTTGGCCCTGGGCTGGGCAGCCTGCGGGAACCAGCCCACGACCCGGCCTCTGGAGGGGCCTGCAGAGAAGACCTGTGTTTGGTGTGTCTACGCAGCACCCTCCCACTCCCTCCTCCACAGTGTTTTTCTAGAACTATCACCAACCCCCACTGCTCTGCCTTCGGGGACACTGGTTTTTCCCACCCCCTACTTCTGCCGGGGCTGCTGATAAAACCCCAACCCCTCGGTCAGGGCCAGGGGACATTTTGACCCAAGTCTTCTGCTCCTGTGGACATTTTGACCCCAAAGACATTTCTAACGTAAGCATTTTAATCAAAATTACCCAACAGTGATGAGTGTTCATCTAGAAAGCACCAGAATTCCACAGGGAACTCCATTAAGCCAAGTTAATCCCTCGTCAACTTTCTATACAGCTCAGTTAAGCCATTTCCGTTGTTTCCGTTTCCATTTTGCTGGAATTATTTTCTTAGAGATCAATTCTTTTGCATTTAGAATTTCACAGTGGAGATTTGCTTCATAAATCAGGTTTCAAAAAAAAAAATCCATCTCAGACTTGACTAATTGCAGCTTCTGCCACTGCAAGTGGCCACGGATTCCATCAAGGATCATTTTCCTGGGCTATATTATAGTCGGTGTTATTTCTGAGTTAATCCATGAGGAAATAGTGAGGAATTTTATGAGGCAGAGAGATGGGGAGGCGGGGAGCGGTGGAGAAGGGGAGGGGGAAAAAAGCAGGAGAACGCAGAGAAAGAGACACACAGAGGCCCCTGGGCAGAAACAGGGCTGCAGCTGGCCTGGTGGGTGGAGTGAGAGGGGGCAAAGGTCGGAGCATCCACTTGGCCTCAGGTCAACACATGGCACAGTCCTGCACCTTCGCATCCTGCCCTGTTGCATCAGTGAGGCCCTGAGCGGTTCATCTCAGTCTCTTAGCTTCTCCAGGAAGATACAGTCGTGTTCTGCATGGTTTTGGTTTTAAAATGTAGGTTTTTAAAAAATGTGTTCATCCAGATATAAGGCAGTATTCTTGATCCACCCTGGGTGTTCACTGCAATAGTGTTTCTTCTGGGCTCCTGATTGTTTCCCGACCAGGTAAATTATGCACGCAGGAGGGTTAGGAGGGAAATTCATTAATTTCACAGCCAACCACGGGCTTTATTGCGCAGCTGGCAGCTTACCTCCAACAGGTTTCGGCAGCTAATGAAGGTGAGTCTCAGACTGGGGGTCATCCCTTCAGGACTGAAATGCAGGCAGATCTAAGGATGTTTGAGATCTGGGGATGTGGGGGTAGATAGTCACCCGGAACAACCTCAAGAACTCATCACAAGTGACCTGCTGATTCCCTGGTGTGAGTGACCTCGGGACAGTGCCCAGGCTGGCCCCAGGGTGGCCGCTGCTAATCTATGTGTCTCTTGACGAGCGGGGCCTGGGGATGGCAGCTTGTGGTTTACTCTCGGACTGAAGGGGCTTGAGCTGAATAGCAACCCCTGGGAAAGTGGGGATTAAACAGCCCTTTATATCCAGCTGTTCCTACTTTATTGGCCTTACTAACAAATCTCATGATGAGGCTCCAGCCCACTGAGACATCACAATTCAAAAGCATCAATTATTATAACATAAAAACATATAATTATATATATAGTTATACATATCAGAATAATAATAATAATAACTAAAATGAATAAGAAATAATAAAGTATGTTACTATAATAATGACCAAGTAATAGTTACATACTATTATAATATCCAATTATTATTAATAATATACAATTATTTAATAATTATGTTGTAGTTGTTAATAAATACATTGCTATTGATAAATTAGCAATAACAATAACAATGATTAGCATTTAGTACTGCACCCCCTTTCACTTACACCTTCTCCCTAATTACTTCCCTGGTAGCTCAGCTGGTAAAGAGTTCTCCTGCAATGCAGGAGATCCTGGTCTGATTCCTGGGTTGGGAAGATCCCCTGGAGAAGGGATAGGCTACCCACTGCAGTATTCTTGGGCTTCCCTGGTAGCTCAGACAGTAAAGAATCCACCTGTAATGCGGGAGAGACCTGAGTTCGATCCCTGGGTCGGGAAGATCTCCTGGAGAAGGACATGGCAACCCACTCCAGTATTCTTGCCTGGAGAATCCCCATGGATGGGGGAGCCTGGTGGGCTACAGTCCATGAAGTCACAAAGAGACCAACACGACTGAGTGACTAAGCATTCACGCACAAGCGTCTTTGCAATTGTGACGCACAGCACAGCAGGGCTCATCTGACCCCTCACAGTGGTGCTCTTTTGCTATCAGGCTGGGGAATAATCCAAGTTGAGAATTCCATCCTCAGTTTCCTTCTTAAGGCCATTTCTTACACAAACTGTTGTGGGCTGGGAACCCCCCAGAAGCAGATCCTAGTAAGCAGTTGATTTGGGAGGTGATCTTGGGGAATGCCCAAAGTGGGTGAGAGAGGAAAGGTATAGAGCCCACAAAAGGTGGGCTATGAAGCCAGTTCCCAGCTTGGAGCCCTTTCCCACTGAGGAACTCTGTCTGCACAGAACATAGTTCAGAGTTATCCCAGAGAGGCGTGGGTGCTGGGATACTTAGCCTCCAACTCCCATCAGCCATGGCTTCTGGGGGCCTTTCATTCTCCAACTTTTCATTATCTCAGCTTTTCATGGACTAAACTCGCTTCAGGTGGGTCTCTGACTGCATTACCGCAGGGGCTCACTGCTCTGAAGCAGGTCATTCTGACCTTGGACTCCTGGACTCTGGAAAGCTCTTTCTCTAGATCCAAGATCGATGGCTGTGGAGGCTGAAAACAGTCCCTAAAGATCTCTTAATATCCAGATCCTAAGGCCTGGATATTTAAACGTTACCTTATCTGGAGAAAGTTCCTTTACAGATGTGATTAAGTTAAGGATCTAAGGGAAATTACTCTGGATTATTGAAGAGGGCCCTACTTGCCATCATGGTATCCTTCTAAGTGAAAGTGAAAGTAGCTCAGTCATTTCTGACTCTTTGTGACCCCACGGACTATACAGTCCATGGAATTCTCCTGGTCAGAATACTGGAATGGGTAGCCTTTCCCTTCTCCAGGGCATCTTCCCAACCCAGGGATCTTCCCTCATAGCTCAGTTGGTAAAGAATCTGCCTGCAATGAAAGAAACTCGGGTTTGATCCCTGGGTTGGGAAGATCCTCTGGAAGAGGGCATGGCAGCCCACTCCAGGATTTTTGCCTAGAGAATCCAATGGACAGAGGAGCCTGGTGGGCCATAGTCCATGGGATCGCAAGAGTCGGACATGACTTATCAACTAGACCACCACCAGACTGCCATCCTTCTAAGACAGACAAGGTGTAAGTGAGGCTAGAAGAGAAGATCACATGACCACAGAGGCGGGGATCGGAGCAATGTGGCCACGAGTGAAGGAATGTGGCAGCAGCAGCCTCAGAGGAAGCGGGAACTCCTGGAGACCCTCGAGGGCCACAGCCCTGCCCCCACCTTGATTTTGACCCAGGGATACTGATTTTGGCCTTCTGGCCTCCAAAACTGTAAGAAAGTAAACATCTGTTGTTTTAAAGTGCCGCTCTTGGGGTAATTTTTTCCCAGCAGCCCGAGGAAACTCACACGGTGTTTCTGGACTTCATCCCCGGCTCCCTGCTCTGCCAGGTCTTCCAACATCTCTAGAAGCCCCTGGTACCCCCAGGGTCTTTCTTCTTGCAGGCAAAGCAGAACCCTGGTATCCTCTCTTGGACCTCTTGGGGAGAGACCCCCAGATCACCAGAGTTTCTCCTTCCAGCAGAACGTGAAGAGTGACCATCACCCTGTCCTTGGCCCACCTACTCTGTTGAAGCCTCTTAACTTTCCATGGACTTTCTTTTCTTTTTTTTTCAAAGAACTAAGATCCTGGCATGTAGGATCTTAGTTCCCTGCTGAGGGACTGAATCCTTACCCCCTGCAGTGGAAGTATGGAGTCTTAACCAGTGGATTGCCAGAGAAGTTCCTGATCCCAACATATTTTCATCTTTTCCCAAAGAGCTGGGGACATGATGGAAGGATTCTAGCCCCTCTGCCCGTCTACATACTCCTCTCTCCTTGAAGGTGAGAAGTTGCTGGTCTGCTTAGAAGCTACTGGCTGCCTTTGGATTTCACTGGCAGGCACAGTCATTCTCTTGAAAGGTAGTACAGGTCACAACCACACTCTGCTCCACCTGTAGCCAGGTGAGTTGGCAAGCCAGTCATCTTCATCCTTGGGCCTGCCGAATCAGTGTGCTCAGTGTCAGCCGCATGGTCCCAGGCACTCTAGCCCTGAAGGAGTGCCCTGCAGGAATCCTGTTCCAGGCCCCGATCCCAAGCATTAGCTCATCCCTCCCAGGGAGCTCTGAGCCCGGGGCTATAAGGTGCAGGGCCAGCTGTTAAAAAGATCAATATTCATTTGGCAATGTGAGTCCTTGCCAATGCATTCTCCCATGAGTTGTGCCTTTGGCAGGAACCTGAGGCGGTGAGTGGTAGGGTTCAGGGCACCCCCCAATTCTGAAAGACCATTCGGAGAGCAGGGGTGAAGCACAGAGCGAATGTTCAACATGTGGCAGTGACTACAGCCACGACCTCTATTACGACGATTTCTTCCAGCTTTCCATAAATATTTGCGGAATTGAATGAATAGGTGACAATTGCAGCCACAAATGTGTTTCCTATTTCAGAGCTTGTTGGGTATGTAAGTGGCATATTTGATCAATTTGCCAGGAGAGAGGAGGACGAATGGGTGTTGGTCTTTGCCCAGGAAAGACAAAGGAAGGGGGATTTCACCTTAAGAGGGTCTATATGTCCAGTCCTAGCTAGGTTTCTGGCCAGTTGTAGCTGATGCCAATATGATTTCAAGGTTTTCTGACTTTAGAAGAGGAGATTAAATGAGCCCCTCCTGGTTACTGTGGTGTCCTGGGGGTCTTCACATGGTCATTGCCCAGCGATTTGCAGCAACTGGTTCTCTCTCCCTCATTCTTCTGCGTGGGTGAAGAAAGAATTAGATCCAGGAACAGCTGGATCAGTTCTGGCCCTTCTCCTAGAGTCTGGAAACTCAACCCAAGAATTAATGCCAGTACAGCCAAGCCTGAGCTCGTCATGCCCATCGTATATTGTAGACTGACCCTCTGTGTCCACCTCCGTGGCTGGGTCAGCTCCTAGCATTGCCTCTCAGACCACCTCCCTGTCTTTGCTAACGATTCCAGAATGCCTACAAGCTGAGTCCAAAAATTATGACCATAATGTGTCACTAACTTCTAAGAGTAATGAGCTAGAAAGTCACAGATCACTAGTTCTCCAAAGGTCCCAAAGTCCTGACTGAGTCATGCAAACCTTCCTACTCCAGTCAACCAGGACCCAGGACTAAATGTTAACGCAGATCATCTGGAGAGCTTGTTAAAGACGCAGATATTGATGTTGTAGGTCTGGGGTGGGGCCTGAGACTCTGCATTTCTAACAAGTTTCCAGGAGGTGCTGAAGCTATGGTCTGCAGACCACACCTTGAGCAGGATAAATCTAGAGACACCAAGTTCACTGGTTGAGTACTTACTATGTTTCAAATTTAGGTCATTTTCTGCCAAGCTTAAGCAAATCTCAACCGCAGATCTCTATTTTCCATTGTGTAGAACAGTGTTTTCATAATTTTGTTACCATTCAGACTTTTTGCATTTGTAACTCCATTAGGAACTATCTCAGCCCCATTTTGCCTACAACAGAAAGCCAATCTGAGTTTTCTCTAGGGGACTGTATCTACCCTTGACCTTCATTTCCTGCTGGGCTGTTGATTTTGAGTGGATTAAACAAGGTGCCCTTCTGTAGACTCTGGAAATTCCATTCTAGAATCAATGTCAATGCAATCCTGATTCCACATTCAAATGGAAGGCACTGGGGAACTGAATGAGACAAGGACACTTCCTTGTGTTTGGGTGTGCGCTGATGCAGAGGGTTCAAAATAGCACTCAGTGACCCTTGCATCCAACCCCACATCCTGCACCCCTTGCCTTGGTGGGGAACATTAGCATTCCTCAAGGTTCCACTGCTGGAGCCTGCCGCCCTTCCCTTCCTGGCCTCGGAACATCTGTGGAGTGGGGAGTGAATTAGCCCACCTTTGACTCTGGTACTGGGCTTGCTGTGTGCATGTGTGTGTGCTGAGCTGCTGTAGTCATGTCCGACTTTTTGCGACACCATGGCCTGTAGCCCGCCAGGCTCCTCTGTCCACAGGATTCTCCAGGCAAGAATACTGGAGTGGGTTGCCATGTCCTTCTCCAGGGGGTCTTCCCAACCCAGGGATCGAACCTGCTTCTCTTACGTCTTGGGCACTGGCGAGCGGGCTCTTTACCACTAATGCTACCTGGGAAGCCCACCTGGCTCATTAGGTGCCTAACAAACATGTACCTAAAAAGGAGCTTTCACTTCATCTCCTTGCCTGGGAGGATAACAGGACTGCTCAGGGCCCCACAGACAGTGGCAGTGGAGGCAGATTCCTCAAACAGACACTGAGCCAACCTACAGACTCAAGCAGAAAGAGACCCTGAGGCCGTCTCATCCAGCCTAACATGTTGATAAACTGAGGTCAGGCAGGGCCATTGACTTGGCCCATGTGATTATCTTTGTTGCTGCTGTTTAGTTGCTAAGTTGACTCTTTTGGGAGATCACGGACTGTAGCCTGTCAGGCTCCTCTGTCCATGAGGCAAGAATACTGAAGTGGGTTGCCGTTTTCTTCTCCAGGAGATCTTCCCAAACTAGAGATTGAATCCAGGTCACCTGCATTGCAGATGAATTCTTTGCCATCTGAATCACCGTTATCTTTAGGAGTTAGTTAGTTTTCCACTCAGATTCCATTTTCTCCAGAAGCTCACTCTCAGGGAACTCTCGAGATAGAGTCATGTTTATGTCAAGGACATTAGAATGAAGAGTTTTCTACTTAAAGGCTGCCAACACTCGCTGGTGAGGAGGCAGAATCGGGTGTAATGTTAATAATTACATTGTGGGCATGAAGGTGCCATAGATTACAGAACTCATGGAGAAAATGGGCCTTTTACAGTAGGTCTCAGTCATTAGTAAAATTTCATGTTCAGAATTAGTCAGGAAAGGTAATTAGCGTCAAGGAATGCTGGCAGCCGCATAGTTAACATGACGGATGTTGGTGGGCTCACGCTAATGACTTATGGAATCCTCGCTTCGGAGATGATCGGAGCAATTTGGTGGTCAGCACAGTCTGAGAATCAATCACCGCAACAGTCAATAATTCATCACTTCTATTTAAAGTCTGGAATCTGCATCAGCTTGAACAGAAGGGAACCCTGATGGAGGAAGATTGGCATCCAACAAAACCCTGAACCTTGGCTCTTGAGATGCATCTGGCTTCTTCCTGGTGCAGAGCAAACAGGAAAGTTGTTTGAAGAATCTGCTCCTGATTCCATCTTGGGGCGGACACGGTCAGTGTCGCTGGCTGCGTGGAGATCGGGAGTGGGATTTTAAACTAGATTTAGCTTTAAAGGTTCCTCTGTGTGATCAGAAAATGGCCCCTACAGTTCAGTGATCCCCAAATTACATCAGTAACTGTGAGATGGGAGAGCACTGCTCAGGGAGCCCAGGTACTTCTGAAGTTAATGAGCAGCAGGACCAAAGCTCTGACCTGGGTTGTGTAGTCTTTGCTCAGCTGGAATAATTTTTTTTACCTTTGGATTTTATATTGGAGCATAGCAGATTAACAATGGTGTGATAGTTTTAGTTCAGTTCAGTTGCTCAGTCGTGTCTGACTCTTTGCGACCCCATGAACCGCACATGCCAGGCCTCCCTGTCCATCACCAACTCCCAGAGTCCACCCAAACCCATGTCCATTGAGTCAGTGATGCCATCCAACCATCTCATCCTCTGTCATCCCCTTCTCCTCCTGCCGTCAATCTTTGCCAGCATCAGGGTCTTTTCAAATGAGCCAGCTCTTCGCATCAGGTAGCCAAAGTATTGGAGTTTCAGCTTCAACATCAGTCCTACCAATGAACACCCAGGACTGATCTCCTTTAGAATGGACTGGTTGGATCTCCTTGCAGGCCAAGGGACTCTCAAGAGTCTTCTCCAGCACCACAGTTCAAAAGCGTCAATTCTTCAGCGCTCAGCTTTCTTTATAGTCCAACTCTCACATCCATATATGACCACTGGAAAAACCATAGCCTTGACTAGACGGACCTTGGTTGGCAAAGTAATGTCTCTGCTTTATAATATGCTGTCTAGGTTGGTCATAACTTTCCTTTCAAGAAGTAAGCGTCTTTTGTTTCAGGTGGACAACAAATATGTATACATATGTACATACATACTCAGTCTTACATATATATGCATCCATTCTCTCCCAAACTCCTCTGTCATCTAGGCTGCCACATAACATTGAGAAGAAGTCCCTGTGCTGTGCAGTAGGTCCTTGTTGGTTATACATTTTAAACACAGCAGTGTGTACATCAACACAAATAATATTGATAAAACAATAATAGGAACAACAGCAGCTAATAGTTTTTGAGAGCCTACTGTGTGTCTGGTGCTTGCTGAGCATTTTACACATGTTATTTCAATTTGGTCTTCACAGATAGAAGCTGAGAGGCTGAGTACGTTACTCAAGATCACACAGCAAGCTCTTACAGGGCCGATCTTCAAAGCCAGATCCTGGTACAGATCTCCTAAGTACAGTGCTACTTTGAGCTGCTGGATGCAGGAAATTGATGCTAAATTCTTACTACCTCAGCCATCTCATCTATAAAATATGAATAATAATGTGCTCCACATACAATTTCAGGAATAAGTTGCTTGGTAAGCTGTTATGCAGGGAGCCGAAAGCCTGAAGGTAACTGTGACCTGATAATTACAACATACATTCATATGAAGGCACCTGTGTACCAATTGCAAATACCCATCTCTACCCCTCCCTTCCCAAGTCCTTGGATGCACTGAGTCCTGCCCAGTCATTCTTGATAGCATCCTGTATCCGTACACTCACTTCACATTCACATTCACACCGCCTTTGGTCTGTAGACTTGAGTTTTCTACATTCTGTCTGTGGGTCTCCTCTCCCAAAGCTTCCAGTGCTACCCCATTTCCTTTAGGATTAAGAGTGGCCTTCTGAGAGCAGCAATTGAGCCCTCTCACCAATCTGTCTCCAGGGTACTCTCTTCTGCACATGCCCATGGCCCACTAAGATCCCCCCACCTCCTTCTTGGCCTCTATCATTGGTCATTGCCCTCCCCATGAACATGATGACAAACACTCCGCTCCTTACCACCCCCACCAGCATCCTCAGCATTAGATACCCAGGAAAGCGTCCCTGCTTGTGCCGGTTCCCACTCCCAAGAAGGGATCCTTAAACCTCTTCCCATCTTCAATATCAGGGTTGCTCAAATGCACACTGACCCCTGTCTGTGCCCAGGAAGACCCAGACAGATAATGGAGGTTGGAGAGAAAGTCTGAATAGGAGAGAGGATGAACTTGCTGTGCATGGATCTGTCTTCCTGGTTCAAAGTGGTGACCATGTGGTCCAGGCTGAAAGTCTTTCCTTTTCAGTTGCATTTTTGGTTCAAAAGTGATGATCACCAAATTTCTACTCTGGAATGTCAAGGTTTCATTCAGGGAAAGAAACCTCTGAAAGTACAGATACATGTGTAGGTAGAGGGCTCCTGGCTTTCATAAATACTGTTAGAAGTCCATGACTCAACAAGACATCCCTCGGTTACTGGAGCTGCTAGAGAGTGAGACTGTGTGATCCCCAGTTCCCCTTCCCCAGAACTCTGAGATTGGAGGCCAGAGGAAGTGCAAGTAGATAGTAAGCATGCCTTAACTGAAGAGCAAAGAACTGACAAGCCTAGAATCGCGGCAGATTTTAACTTGTTTCTCTCAGCAACAGATAGATCAAGCAAACAAAAAAGTAACAAGATTGTAGAAAAGTTGAACCATACAGTGAACAGATGGAGCTAATAAAAAATGCAGAACCCCAGTATCTGCCAACTTAAAAATACATGTTTTCTCAAACACATGATTAATATTTACACAAACTGATTACACTGGGCTGTAGAATACATCTCAACAGGTACTGAATCATTATAGAGAAATTATGTTCTCTGACCACATACGATAAAATTAAAGATCAAAACTTTCCATATACTTTGAAATAAAAAATATTAAGGGGATAATTCACAATCACGGAGGAAATTATAATGGAAATTTAAAAACTGAACAATAGTGAAAACACTATGCGTTATCAGTCAGTCTAGGCCAGGTTATGCTGAGATAACAAACATGCCCCAAGTCTTAGTGGTTTACACACCTAAGGTTTGTTTCTCCTTGCCGTATTACATGTCTGTCCTTGGCCAGAAAGACGTTCTGGTCCACATCCTCTTCACTCAGAGCTGAGGCTGATGGAGCCTCACCCATCTGGCACATCACCAGTTCCTGTGGCTCAAGGAGGGGAGCCCTGCAGGGTCTTTATTTATTTGGCTCCATCGGGTCTTAGTTGCACCATGTAAATCTTTTATCATGGCTCATGGACTCTCTAGTGCATGTGTGTGTGCTCAGCTGGGTCCAACTGTTGGTGGCCCTTTGGACTCTAGCCCACCAGGCTTCTCTGTCTGTGGGATTTCCCAGGCAAGAATATTGGAGTGGGTTGCCATTTTCTCCTCCAAGGGATCTTCCTGATCCAGGGATCATCTCCCTCGTCTCCTGCATTGCAGGCAGGTTCTTTATTGCTGAGTCACTGGGGCTTCCTTCTAGCTGTGGTATGAGAGCTTGATTGCTCCACAGCATGTGGGATCTTAGTTCTCCAGCCAGGGATTGAATCTGCATCCCCTGCATTCCAAGGCAGATTCTTAACCACTGGATTGCCAGGGAAGTCATGCCCTGGGGAGTTTTGAATCAACAATACATTCTTCCACCTAAGAATAAGTAGCGCTGGTCACTTACACTCACATTTCTACACGGCCAGGCTGAATTTGAAGAGAGAGAAGAAATACACTCCTCTTGTGGGTGGGAGGTGGTAGTTACCAGCAAGTGGTAGCAAGGGATGTCACAACCCATCAGAACATGGGATTTGACTAAAGCAATGGTTTAAGAGAAATATATGGCTTTGAATGCAGAATGACTGAAAATAAATGATCTAGGGGTCCAACTCAAGAGAGCAGAAGACAAACAAAGCAGAGCAACTCCAACGAATGTAGGAAGAAAAGATGAAATGATGCACGGAAATGAATGAAACGAAGAAATAATAAATAATACAATGGAGCAGCAAACCCAAAGGTGAGTCATTAGAAAGGCAAACACACAACCAAAAACAGCAACCTAGCAAAATAGAGCAATGTATGGCAAGGGATAGTCATTAAAAAGGAAGAAGAAAACGCCAATAACCAATAGCAGGACTTGTCCAAATGTCGGAAAACTTCAGCTTGATGGTAGTGGCAGCCGAGAGTTTGTTTCCTGTGGGTCAAAAAGAAACACAAGAGGTCTTTGTGAGGTAGAGAAGGCAGAACTTGGCTTGCTTCTTAAAATGGGGAACGGGGTGGGTTTCCCAGCATGTAAGGGAAGGCTGGGGGGAAAACCCTACAGCCAGCTTGCTGCCTACAAAGAAGACTGAGCGCTGAAGAATTGATGCTTTTAAACTGTGGTGCTGGAGAAGCCTCTTGAGAATGCCTTGGACGTCAAGGAGATCAAAGCAGTCAATCCTAAAGGAAATCAACCCTGAATATTCATTGGAAGGAATGCTGAAGATGAAGCTCCAGTAGTTTGGCCACCAGATGCAAAGAGCTGACTCATTGGAAAAGACCCTGATGCTGGGAAAGATTGAAAGTTGGAGGAGAAGGGGACGACAGAGGATGAGATGGTTGGATGGCATCACTGACTCAATGGACATGGATTTGAGGAAACTCTGGGAGATACAGGAAGACAGGGAAGCCTGACATGCTGCAGTTCATGGGGTCACAAGAGTAGGACAGTACTTAGTGATTGAACAACAGCAAAGCTTCCTGCCTGGGCTTTGGTTTTGTAAGAAGCCCTGGGCCTCAGGAAGTGAGAGCTAATGTTAATTGAGGCTCTAGAATGATCTGAACACTGTACAAGCATTTTATATGTAGAAACTAATTTGTTCCTCCTCATGACCCCAAAACTAAGTTCAGGTATTATCCCTTTTGGGCTTCCCTAGTAGCTCAGACAGTAAAGAATCTGCCTGCAATGCAGGAGACCGAGGTTCAGTCACTGAGTCAGGAAGATCCCATGGAGAAGGGAACGGCTACCCACTCCATTATTCTTGCCTAGAGACTCCCATAGACGCATGAACCTGGCTGTCTACGGTCCCTGGAGTCGCAAAGAGCCAGACACGACCGAGCGACTAACACTTTCACTTCAGTTTCATAATCCTTTCCTTATACATGAGAATACAGTTTCGCCTAGGTCACATGACAGCTGGCACAGCCAGATTCAAACCTGGACCCATGGGCTCAGCTATGGCACTTCCATGGCCTGCAGGGCTGAAAGTGAATCCAGCTGCCCACTGACCCAGAGGCGACCCAGGCTCACCCTGAACCTGGGGCCCAGGGCTCTCCACCGGCTTTATTTGTGGTGGTCTGGCCATGCAAAAGGGTTTATTTTAATGTGCTCAAATATCATAGTCTTTTTTCCTTATTGTTTCTTCATACCCATGTTTCCCTCTATTACCTTAAGGCTTCAGTTTTTCTATTTAAATGTCTGATCCATTTTGGGTTTTACCCCAATGTGTGGTATGAGCTCCAGGTTTGACTTTTTCCATATGGCCATCCAATTATCTCCAGACCACTCATTTGGGGAAAAAAAAAAAAAAAAAATCAACTTTCCACACAGATTTGTGAAACTGCCTTTCTCATGGAATAACTTTCCAGACGCAGTTGGGTCTATTTCTGAATTTTCTTTTGGTCCGGTCGGTCTATCTGTTTATTCCTGTGCCAACACCAAACTCCTAATTACAGGCATTATCGTGTATGTTGATGGTGAGGAACTCTGCCACCATATGGCTTCTTTTGGGTTCTTCTGGCTTGCTTTGCTTTTTTGTTCTTAAGCATAAACTTTTTAAACAAGTTGTTTCGCTCCGGAAGAAAAAGAAGCCTGGTGGTATTTTTAAAACTGGAAGTTCGTTAAATCTGTTAAATGAATGGAGGCAGAATGGGCGTCTTTATGGCGATGAGTCTTTTCAGTCAAGACCATATCTCTTCATCCAAAATAGCATTTTGAGGGAAAAAATGTGAACAGGATACTTACAGAATGGTTAGTATTCAAATGAATTAAAAAAAAAAAAACCACACAGAACAGCCTGTCTGGTTTACAGATTCATATTAATGTGATGTGCTGTGCTTAGTTGCTCAGTCGTGTCTGACCCTTTGTGACCCCATGGACTGAAGCCCGCCAGGCTCCTCTGTCCATGGGGATTCTCCAGGCCAGAATACTGGACTGGGTTGCCATGCCCTCCCTCGTACAGGGAATCTTCCAGACCCAGGGATCGAACTCAGGTCTCCCACATTGCAGGCGGGTTCTTTACCAACTGATCTACCAGGACAGGGTAGGAGGGAGGTTGGTAGATAGAAAGGGAGAGAGAGAGAGACAGAGAGGGAGAGAGAGAGAGGTCTGAATTATGGCAAACGTTTGATCTTGGTGGAGAAGAAGTAGCTGTTATGTTATTTCTCTATGCTTTTCTATACGTTTGAAAGATTTCATAATTAAAAACAAAAGGAAAACAGAGCTGTCTCCACTGCTCGAGGGTACTCCCCAGAAAACAGCACATTTCAATCTCTTTTCATGCGGTTCTGGAGTGGTGTCCACTGCTAGGCCTCTGTCAGGGGAAGCCTGTAGCTCTTTCTGTGGAAAAGAATTCTATTAAAGACTTGTCAGCTCCCTCAGCAGCTGGAGTGGGAAGATTTCCTTTCTCTAAGTGGGCATCCTTAGCAGCTCTGAAGCAGACACGAAGCAGTGTGAAATCCGGAGTTAATGAAATCTCTCTGCAGTCTTCTGGGTTTCTGACAGGAAGGGTTTCACTGTATTAAAAACCTGTTCCCCAATATGTTGTAAACATCTCATTTTCTTCCTCTCCATCCATCCACAAGATTTAAAATCACCGGGAAAAAAAAAAAAAAGCCCAACAAGTCCCAAATGGAAGGAGGAATCATTTCTCCTCCTGACTCTACAATGGTCTTAAAAGACCCTTGTTTAGAACAGCTGACAGGAAATTGTATTCTCATAAACGGATCTATTGTGCAGTCTTCATACCCCCCGTTTCAATAGGACTTAAGAAAAGCAGTTTCAAAATTGAGTTATTGAGTGGGCTCATTCAGAACAATTTTCCTCTATGAGGAAAAGTTTTCATTACTGAAAGTGGCCCAAATCGACGCAGTTGTGTTTTCCAGAATCCGTCACCTCACGGCGAAGGCGCTTGAGGAGCCTGTGTTTGGTTGCCACCTGCGTCTCCATTCCGAGGAGAGGTGTTTGTTTTCTGAGGCATGCTTAACGGGAACCCTGGGCATGGAACACAATCCCTTCATTGCTATTCTCGGCAGTGGGCTTGCATATATTACAATCACCTCCTCGGGCCCACACAAGGTTTCCAGAAAGGTGAGCATTGCTTGAAAACACCCTGTTCTATATGAGGAGAAGCAGAGACAGGCAGTTAGGCCTGGCAGCAGAGCTTCATCTCCAGACTCAGGAGGGAAAAGAAGGGATGTGGGGTGGGGTGCCGGGGGGACCCCTGCCTCCCCTCCCCTGCCTCTGTCTCTGCCTCTGGGACCCCTCCTCCTGGCTCGGCTCTTCCCGGGGGAAAATCCCCACCAGCATCTTTCCAAAAAAAGATGCCTTCGTTGCTGGTGAGGGCGTTAATTCTGAGAAAGGACCTCTAGCAAGTGTGAGGTGAGCCTTTGCAAGAAATGCCACGTCAAGCTGAGTTTCTCAGAAAAGGCCTTGAGAGACTCTGTAGTGTCTCAGGAAAGGAACGTTTCGATGTAAACGTCTAGAAGTTGTTCTTCCTGGTCTGGGGGAAGAAAACAGAAGAGGAGGAAGGCTCTCAACATGAATATTTACCAGAGGAAAAATATCCTCGGGGAAATATGTGACCTTGATGAAGTTTGTCACTGAGATAATGAACATGAAGGGATGGATGGGGAGGGAAAGAAAACCTGGTCTCCCACTTTATTCCTGGTCTTTCTGTTGGACTGAACCACGAAGGCTCAGAGCGAGTGGTGGGCTGGGGGCTGGGGGGAGGAAGGCCCCACATGTTGGCAGAGCCACAGAGAGTGTGGGCCTTAGCAAGGGAGGACTTGAGCTGGGACTCAAGAGGTCCAGGTGGTGATTCCTCCTCTTTCTCCGCAAACCTCCTCACCTTGCTGTTTTCTCTTGCTCTTCACTGACCCGCCATTCTCTTGGGAATCCAGGCTGCCGACTTGGTGACAGCACCAGCTCCTCCCATTCCTGGGCCACCCACTGCCGCCAGTGGCCATATCGTGTGGTTCCATCGTCAGAATGCCTCCTCCGCTTGCCTCTCATAGACCTCTGGCCATGAATGCCAGTGAGCATCCCGTGAGAGTCTCTGACTCCCAGTCTGGTCCTCTCTGCCTCTTCGATTTTGTAAAAGGCCTACATCGAGCTTTCCGAATATGCCTGTGATCCTGTTAGTTCCCTGCTCGAGAGCTTTCAAACGCTCCCCATTGTTTGCAGCATGGAGCCCAGCTGACATTCAAGCTTCCCTTCCCGGGTCTCACTCCTGTCCTGTTGCCTCTAGATCCCCAGAATCCAACCAGTCTGGCCCCTTGGGTTCCTTGAGTCCTGTAAGTGTGAGTCGCTCAGTAGTGTTTGGCTCTTTGCGACCTCATGGACTGTATGTAGCCTACCAGGCTCCTCAGTCCATGGAAGTCTTCATGCAGGAATTCTGGAGTGGGTTGCCATTCCCTTCTCCAGGATCCTTGAGTCCTGTAAGGCTTTCCCAAACTCAGAATATTAACATATCTTCCCCTCTTTTTCCACGGCTGACTCTTAATTCTTCAGACCTTGGTTGGCTTAAAATATCACCCTCTCAGAGAGAACTTTCACGAGCTTCTCATTGGGAACTCTGTTATGGAGCCACTGAATACAACATTCATCTTAGTAAAGATAATTTATACTGATTTATTTACTGGTGTGTTTACTCATTTATTATCTGTTTGCTCAATAAATTATAAACTCCAAGGGATGGGAAATTTGTCTTCTTTATTCACCCACAAATATTTAGTATCTGCCAGTGGCAGATAGTAGACAATCAAAATTTATTTTTTGAATAAGTGAATTAGTATTTTTAGGATAAATCATTAAAAGTAGAATTAGTCTATCAATGGACTGTACATGGTTTTGAGGTTTTTGATGTGCATTTCCAAACTGCTTTGGCAAAAAACAGTGTTTGGGGAAAAAAGTGTCTGAATTTGTACTCTATTAGCAGTGAGTGCTTTGAACATCTCCTCACACACTTGCTAGCACTGAGTATTATTTTTTAAATATTTGCCAGTTTTTAAAGATGAAAACAGTCTCTTTGATGACTAACGGAATTGAATGTTTTTTTTTTCTTCACATTTTCTGTTTCCATGAGTTTTATTTTTTTCCTTTGCTCATTGTCCTTTGTGATTAAGAGTTCTTCCTACATATGTCTGTGAGAATCACTGGCTTTTCTATTGGTGATGCTAAGCTTCTGATCTCCCTGCTCACCGCAGTCACTTTGCACAGACACCTAGCAGGGGTTCCTTTACTCTGGTTTCAGATGTGGTTTGTATTCACAACTCTTTAGACACCACTGATTTGTCAGCACCTGCGTGACCTCTGAATCAGTTTGGCAAAAAACAAAACAAAAAAACCCCAGACAGTTGTTTGACATGATTGATTGCATTTTGCATGTCTCACCTGGGGCTTTGGTGCTGTGCAGGCAGGAACTTGGGCTTCCTGGGAAAGTTAAAGAGCTCTAAAATCAGTCACCTTTTCTGCATTGTTTCATTTTCTTCATAAGACTGTCTGGCTTACTATTAATTTTATGTGACTGGCAAGATAGAGGGGTTCCTTGAAATCAGGGAATGTGTTTATGCCAAAGCAGATGTTAAGTGGGTGCCGCATTTTTGCGCACACCTCTGGGTGAGGGGTTGGCAGGTGCCTCAGAAATGGTCTCATCTTGGGCCATAGGTATGCAAATGTTTGAATAGTGGTTTCCTAGTCAGGGACACCTGTGTGAACCTATACTGCCCTCGGGGACATGTCAAAAGGTCTGTACTTGTCTCATTCATTCACTCAGCAAATGTTCAGTAGCTTGGAATTCAAAGCAAGACCAGAAAGGCAAGGCCCCTGCTATTATACACTCTAAGGTTCAGTGTAAAAGGCAGATATTTAAGAAATAACCCAGGGAGGTCCAGTGGTTAGGACTCTGTGCTTCCAATGCAGGGGGCTGAAGCTGAGGAAATGAGATTCCATATATCTCTTGGAGTGGCAAAAAAAGCAACCCATAAATAGGGTGCTAGGCAGAGAATAAGAGTGGCTTATGCTTTAGATGAAGGGTTTGAAAAGAACACTGGCTCTTAGGCCAACTGTCAAGCATAGCAAAGAAACCTATCAGGTAAGAGTATCTCTTCGTTGAAGAATTGTGAGGCCTCCACCAGGCCCCAGGAAAGAAATTGTTCATTGCCCATCAGTACCCATTCTCTCCTCTGTTAATACCTGAATCTCCAGGTTTTACATGGGCACAAGACTGCCTAGGTGAAAACTGTCCCTATGACTAATTTCTGGCCTATGGGAGAGAAGCAGAAGGGGTGTGTGCAACATCTGCTTGCTATCTCTAATGGAAGAGGGTGTACCTCTCTTTATCCCCTCTTCCTTCATTCTGGGTAAAAGGAGACATCCTGGCTGGAGGTCAAGGAACCGTCTTGGACCAAGGGGTAGAAGGGTCATGCTCATGGTGATGCTCGTGATGGCTGAGTAGCAAGAGAGAAGGAGATTGGGCCACTGACCTGGGAGAATGTCATGATAGATCTAATTGTCCATCTCTGACCTTATTTACTTAGATGTAGACGTCTATCCTGTTTAAGCTATTATACTTCTAACTGACAACAGCCCTGTGGAGGTATCCTCTTGAGGGCAGGGACTGACTTACTTTGTATTTACCTCCCCAAAGCATCATGTGGTATGGGACACTGCATGGAGGCTGATGGGGGATCCACTTTTAAGGTGGGTCACTCAGATTGCTGGCAAGCTGGTGCCAGCTGTTGGCAGGAGGCCTCAGTCTTTCACTGTTTGGATGTCTCCATAGGACTGGTTGAACGCCCTCGTGACACGGAGGCTGGCTTCTCCCACAGAAAGGGATCTGAGAAAAAGCAAGGCAGAAACACAGTGTCTTCTGTGATGTGGTCTCAGAGGTTATCCTCTGCCATTTTCATAATACCTATGAAACCATGCTATTCAGAAGTGGAAGGAATGGCGCAGCATTACTACCAGGAGGCTGGAATCATTGGAAGCCACTTGGATGTTGTCCCAGTCTAGCCTTCAGACCCTCCCGCATGCTCAGGGAGGGTACTTCTTTTACCCTCAAGCAGAGAGTCTTCAGACTATAGCTCCGATGGTAAAGAATCTGCCTGTAATGCAGGAGATCCGGGTTCAATCCCTGGGTCAGGAAGATCCCCTAGAGAAGGAAATGGCAATCCACTCCAGTATTCTTGCCTGGAGAATCTCATGGACTGAGGAGCCTGGCGGGCTACAATCCAAGGGGTCACAAAGAATAGGACACAACTAAGTGACTAACCACACACAAAGAGAGTCTAAGTGGAAGGTGCCACCCGGAGGCCTCGTGTTCTCTTGGGTCAGTGGGGTGGAGATATTATTTGACAGAAGACCACCTTATTAGATGGAAGGGGCCACTTATGCCTTAAAGATGAATGGTTCGAGCTCTAATCTCCTTTCCTGCAGGGAACTGAGCAGAGTGTTCAGGGACCAGATCTCACTGGAGGAGGGAGCAAAAAAGATAATAGCATTTGAGCTGAGCAATTGTTTAAGCTGATTAACGAGAGGAAAAAAGAGAAAGATTCTGCCAACAACTGGGCTGGAGAAAGAGATTTCCTTCTGGTCAGTGGCTCTCTGCAGCTGAGCACATCAAGGGCAATACAGTAGAACTTTCCTAGGTATGTTCAGACTAATATAGGTGATATATAGTCACTGCCCTTTAGCTGTGGGGTCAGTGGCATAATGTAGCAAAACCACATTGCCTCATCAGAACCAATGTCAAATCTCAGGAATTTTGAGAGCTGGTTATTAAACACAGTCATTATTAAGAATTAAATTGTGTGAAATAATTGTTGTTTAGTTGCTAACTGATATCTGAGTCTTTGCGACCCCATGGACCGTAGTCTGCCAGGCTCTGCTGTCCATGGGATTTCCCAGGCAAGAATGCTAGAGTGGGTTGCTATTTCTTTCTCCAGGGGATCTTCCTGACCCAGGGATCAAACCCATGTTCTTTGCATTGACAGGCAGATTCTTGACCGCTGAGCCACCAGGGAAGCCTGTAAAATAATTAGATTCTACTAAACCCAAAGGTAATAAGTAGTCAAAACATCACTTGTCAATTTATTTACTCTGATCTATGCTTTTGAGGTTATTTATATCTCGCGTTTGTGTGGTGAAGACACTATATAATGGTGAGCTTCTAGCATCTCTCCCCAGCCCTGCTCCAGGGACCTCATGGTGGTTCCTTGAAACTGGCCATGGTGAGAATACTTCCACCACAGGAGCTGGCTAATGCTACAGTCAAAGACTGCTCAGCCAGTAGGTTGTTAAGCACTTTCCAGCACTCCACTGTGAAGGACCTGACCTGGAACGGTTGTCTGGTCCCGAGGGTGGTCCAGGAAAGAGGGCACTTGTGAGGCAGGAACATGCCTTGGGCTCTGGGCCATGTCACCCTGACCCTCAGGAGATGAGTAAATGTCCTCTTCTCTCTGGACCTGAGGAGGAGTAGGAGGACTCTGGGTTCCTTTCTAGCCTTAGAAGACTACCCAAGAGCTGTAATTTTAAGAGACTTAATGGCGCCCCTTAACATACTGCAGATATCAGTCATCAGACGTTGTCTGTTTCACGGAGGGTTATTAATTCTGGGCCCAGGCTGCAGTAACGGTGTGAAGATGTCTCCTGGTAGACTTTGAAGGAGTCCAGGAAAGGAAAGTGAGCTGAATTTGATCAAAAGGCCAAGACATTCCTGCATATTGACAGATACCATAGAAAAAATGAAAACCCCCAAAGCTTTCGTGGAAACCAAGGACTAACTTCAGAACAGGACTGTCTCGACAGCTTCTTTCCTGCCCTCCAGCCCTGTACAGCTGCCCCCGGTTCATCCAACTGGAAGACTGGATCTCACCAGGAAAGAAGGAGTTAATCCGTGGCCCCCACAGCAGTGATTCTTCCTTCCGCCATTGATGCCGCAGACCATTAAAATGTGATATTGCGTGTATCACGGTCCATTTCCCGGATGTGAGGAGTGTGGCAGCAGGCCTGGGACTGCAGCGTTTTGCCAGCTACGCTCCAGTTCCCCAGAGCCAGAGATCACGCTGGGATGCGGGAGACGTGGCTGGGGGTTGGAGCAGTCCTGTTGCCCCCTTGGAGCTCTGACTGCCCCGGGGAAGCCTGGCAGGGGATGAGGGTGTGGAGTCCAGGAGCCACTTGGCAAGAATTGCAGGATCATTCGCACTGGAAGCATCTCCAGAGATCCCATTCTATAGATGAGGACGCTGAGGTTCCCACCAGAGCCCAGAGCGTTTAAAGCCGGGGCCCGACTCCATGGACCCCTGCTCCAGCAGGAATGGCATCTGGTCTGCTGCACAGGAAACAAAGCGGAGGCCAGTTACTAGGCCTGGATCTGTTGGCTCCTTTTCCAAAGGGTCCCAGAATGTAACGTCAACAGTGCCCAGAGCTGTTTGGGCCTCCACGGCTCACAGTATAACCTCTAATCCTTTCCATTAAAATAGCCAACTCCATCTGGAGGACCTGGGAAGCAGTGCTGGAATTAGGGGATGGAGAGATCCCGGCACTGTCCCCGAGGGCAGCTCCAGGCCCACCTGCAGGGTGGTGCGCGGGGGGCAGCCCCTGTGGGGAGGTGGAGAGTGGAGGTGGAGGCCGGCCTCTGCAGCAGCAGTGCCCCTTGATCTGGTGGCCTGGCTGGCGAGCTGGAGTCAGGCTCCTCCAGGGCCGAGCACGGCCCGTGCTCTTCCCACTGCATGTCCCTTGGCGCTGCCTCTCCTCCCTTCCCCGGCCGCGGCTCCGGTCGCTGCCTGGACCACGGCGGGCAGTCACTCCATCTCTTCCCCAGCTGCCACAGGTGCTCCCTGGGAGCTCTCCTCATGCACTCAGGGTTCTTTCTCAACACAATCGGATGGATCCCGTCCCTAGTCCACTGACCATCTTCATGGGCTCCTGAGGCCCACAGCCAAGTTCATTAACTTCCCAGGCCTGCTTGGCTTGGGAAGATGCGCCTCTACCCATGCCCCCCAGTATTACTCTCGAGGTTCTTTCTTTAGAGGGAGGAGGTTGGCATCAAAGAAGAGAGAGATTTGAGTGGTGACTTAACTCCACCTGGTCCTGCCTGGTGGCTCGCTCACTGACGTGCCTGGTACTGTGCCCCCTGTTGCCCTCTGCCTGGCGCCCACCGCTCTTCTATGCCTTCCTTCCTGCAGGAGCCCAGTAATGTCAGTGAGAGATGGGAGGATGGAGTGGGGTTCAGGAGTTGATCCCCCTTTAGCCCAAAGAGTAGCTTCCTGTTTAGAGTCCATTCCTGATACTGGGAAAGATCGAAGGCAAAAGGAGTAGGGAGTGGCAGCGGATGCGATGGTTGGATGGCATCACCGACTCAATGGACATGAATTTGAGCAAACTCCAGGAGACAGTAAAGGACAGGGGAGCCTGGTGTGCTGAAGTCCATGGCGTTGCAAAGAGTCGGACATGAGTGAGCAAATGGACAACAACAACAGAGGCCAAGTGGGAATCGAATAATTTCCCCCAAGTCCTATTCAAAAAAATACTCACAGTGAATATGTTAATGATTATAATGAAAACACACTAACACGGTCCCTTTGGGCTGAGCACTGTGTATGCAATATCTCACATGAGCCTGTGAGGTAGGTGTCCCATCTCCTTACTTTGTAAACCCCATTTTACAGATGGCAAAATTGAGGCCAAAACAGATGATAAAAGAAGAGGTGAGGTTCCCCTAACACCAGAGCCAGCATGCAAACCCAGGTCCTTTCTACTCCCAGACCTGTACACTGAACTCCTTCGGTCAACTGTGTTCCAGAAGAAGCCTGTTAACAGCCAAAGTGGACCTGGCTGGGCGGGACCCTGACAAACCTCGGGGCTGAGCAGGCGGCTGCTTGGACGCCTCGTGCAGCTCCGTCTTCCTCTGTAATACAGCGTGCTGGAGGCAGCCACTCGGAAAATTGAAAAATGATGAAGGCCCGAGTGAGGTGACCATTTTGATATCAGTCAATGGTTTTATGCTGTGGGGCGGGGGGAGGGGAGGGTGCTAGGTGAAAGCAAAAAGACCTTTTGTCAGAGCTGTCTGCTGGGAGATGGGAACAAGCCTTAATAAAGAGCTGGCACCATGGAAGGGGCTGAACCCCTGCCGTCACCCCACTGGGGAGCCCCCTTAGTGGCATAGCCCACCCCTCCAACCCTCCTGGACATGGGAAATTTGCAGGGGCTCCCAGCCCTGCCATCTCCCGTGGGAGCCCCAGACCCAACCAGAGAAGGAGGTTCTAACCCAGAGCTGGGGACTCTAACACAGAACTCCTCTTTCTCAAGGACCCTGCTGCCTGGGTGTTATTTCTAGTAAGAGGACCAGATTATGGAGTGGATGGAATGGATATTAGTTAAAGCGCAGCCGGAGGAGTGGAGGGAGATCTGGGAGGCTCCTCAGGGGACTGGCGGGGACGGAGACGGGAGGGCTGTGCTAAGCACTGACAGAATTGGCTCAGATTATTTGAGCAAAAAAAAAAAAAACAAAACAAAAAAAACCACACACACACAAACACACACACACACACACACACACACACACACACAAAAGATTATTTGAGCCAGATCCACATCGAACCCTGAATCCCAGCCGGCAAGGGGCACAAGGAAGCCGTGGGGGGCCTGGCCTTGACCTACCTGATCTCAACCGTTACACCCACTCTCACCATGGCTTCTGAGACAGGCTGCATTCGTGAGCATAGGGTTTCACCGCATCGTCCTCAACTGAAAACCCAAGTGGAGAATAAGGCACGGCAGGAAGAAGGGAGCCCCTGTTGAGTGTCTGCTGGTGCAGGGAACTGTGCTGGGTGCTTATAATGTCATTCGGTGTCTCTGGGTTCCTCTGGGACACGTAATAAAGGAAACGAATCTGAAGTGATGGGTCCCTACCCATACTGATGGAATGGAGCTCAGGTTAGGAGGGAAGCCCCTGGGTATGGGCCCACAGGAGGAGAGCAAGCAAATCTGGTGCCTCAGGGAAAACGTAGGGATTGGCCAGGAGGGTCAGCTTTTGTGGATGGAGGAGGGCTCCCGGGCTCCAGGGGAGGGAAGGCAGAACCCAGTGTCCCCACGACTTTGGGCTTTCTCATCTGCTGGACTTGGACTGAAGGCCTGTGTGTGTAAGGGTGAGTCACCGTTGATCTCCAGGATTGACTCTGACCCCAGCTGGAAGAGGTGTAGATGACATGGAAGGTATGGGTCAACAATATGTTGGAGGCCAAGCCTGAGTGCACTGGTGGGCTTGGAAGCATCCCACGGCCAGTGGAATTTACTTATGCGCCTTCTTTGTCAGCAAAAGACCTGGAAAGAGATGGGTTTCCCTTGGTTCAGGGGATTTGGGCTAGACACAGGGGTAATGCTGTCAGTCCCTAGAGCAAGTGGCTGACTTCTAGAAACCTGCTGTGCCGAGTCTATCACCTCAACAACCTGTATCATGTGGTGGAAACACATGTCACTCAAGTAAAGCTCAGATCCCAGCTGACAGTGAGCAGCTTTGTAATCTCAGGCAAATTGGGTAACCTCCCTGGGCTCCTGTTATTAAGCTTCAGTTTCCCGGAGTGCGAGAAAAGCAAGCTGATAGCCCTTCCAGAGTTATCATGCAGTGCCCTTTGTGGAGAGCCTAGGCTGGAGCGTGGTAGCCACTGGCACCTTGGCCATAGGAAGAAGTGAGAACCCGGTGCTTAGTTGCAGGTGAGGAGAGAAAGCTGCTTTGACAAAGCCTTCCCATCTGTAGACTGGAGTGGGTAGAAAGGGGTTTGACTGTATCCTGCGGATCTCTTATAGCCTTCTCAGCTCCCCAGTCTCAGATTCTGGCATTTATAAGACCTGAGACAGTAGATCATGGGAAGACAATGTCTCCACATGATAGAGAAATTGTGATGAGAGTCACAGGTAGACCAGTTGGCTTGTTGCTTAGCGAGCCCCCAGAGATGCAGCTGTTGACCAGGTGTGTGCCTCTCCTCCCATGGAAGCACTGATGGCAGGTGTCCTCCTCGTCCCCACTCTTCAGTGATGACAGACCCTCTGATATGCAGAACCTACTACTCCCTCCCATCAGAGAGATTTCAAGCGGTCTGCATCAACAGGGGAGTCAAAACAGAGAAAGTGTTGGTGACTCTGATGAAGTTGGGTCAGATTTCTTCTTGACTGTAGCTCCTAATTGCTTTCTCTGGCCCGAGGGTCTTGGGAATTTACAGCTTTGAGCCAGTCCCTGTTTTAACACAGTCAATATCTGCTGTCTCTGTCCAAAGTGGACATCTTTGAGCAAGGATCAAATAGTCTTGGAATTTGGGGTGAAGGGCATAGGGCCTGGAAGAGGTCTCTTTCTAGTTATTTTCCCTTTGGAAATGAAGACAAAATATATTTAAATACAACAGTCTCCAAACAAACAAAATAGTCTCAGCTTAGGCTTGTTGATGGTTTGTTACTAATTCTCATGAATGACAGAAAAAGATTTTTCAGATTCTTTTCCGTTACATTACTGAGTAGAGTTGTCTGTGCTATATACCATGGTTCCTTGTTGCTCACCTGTTTTATATATAGTAATGTGTATATGTTCGGAGAAGGCAATGACACCCCACTTCAGTACTCTTGCCTGGAAAATCCCATGGACAGAGGAGCCTGGTAGGCTGCAGCCCATGGGGTCGCTAAGAGTTGGACAGGACTGGGCGACTTCACTTTCACTTTTCACTTTCATGCATTGGAGAAGGAAATGGCAACCCACTCCAGTGTTCTTGTCTGGAGGATCCCAGGGACGGGGGAGCCTGGTGGGCTGCCGTCTATGGGGTCGCACAGAGTCGGACATGACTGAAGTGACTTAGCAGCAGCAGCAGTGTGTATATGTTAATCCCAAACTCCTAAAAAATATGAGGAGATATCTTGTAGTGGTTTTGATTTTCATTTCTGGTGTGGTCCGTTTTTTTGGCAGGGTAATAAGCAGTTGGACCACCGATTTGGGGTGACTCGAATTATTTACATAGACAGTAGCCTGAAAACAATATTTGCCTGGGGACTCATACCTAGGACAGCCCTGTCTGTCATCTTTAGATGCCCCTTACTTGGGTTCTAAAAGTAGACCCCCCATGCTCTTGGGCACGCCCATTCGGTCATCAGATCCTAGCCTTGGTGCATTGCAGGGTTGGAGTCGTCCTCTGCTAGTATGTGGGACAAACATTTTGGAAATCTGGGAGATCCCCAGTGGGGCCCCTAAACTGACGCAGTCTGAAAATCCAACTATAATCTCCTCCCGGGTGTGGCCAGGTCTGCGGGAGAAGTATTATTAATGTGTTTCTTATGCCTGACTTCCCCTGCCCAGTGCTTACTCGGTCCCTGTCACAAGCGTCAGATGTTACAGCACTTCATTCCAAGTGATGTCTCAATTCCACAAATGATTTACCCACAAGAAATGAATACATTCATTAACCTTGCAAGACTCCTGGAGGGAATTTTTTTTTTTTTTTTTTAAATAGGAGAGAGCCAAGAACATGGCTAATATCTAAATAGATGTCTTTCCCACTCTCATTTCCTGGTAGGACACGCTGATCTAATCTTTCTGGAGGGCAATTTGGCAGCACTCACTGAAGCCTTTAAAACATGCTTACCCTCTAACTCAACAATTTAGCTTCTAGGAATTTGCCCCAAAAGAGAATTCAAGATGTTTTCCAAGATAGACCTAGGAGGACACTTGTTTTAATGTGTTTTAGAATGGTGAGACAGTTTTTTTTTTTTTTTAATTTGATTGGAGTACAATTGCTTTATAATGTTGTGTTGGTTTCTGTTGTACGAGAGTGTGAGTCAGCTCTATGTATACAAATATGCCCTCCCTCTTTAGCCTCCCTGCCCCCACCCACCCCACCCCACCCTCTAGGTAGTCACAGAACAACCAGCTGAGCTCCGTCTGCTTTCCTGCAGCTTCCTATTAGCTATCTAGAATAGTGAGACAGTTTTAAAACACACACTGAAAGCCAACAGTTGGGAGTGGGTGATAAAGATGGTGAGCACGCATACACTGGAGCCCTAACCCGTCACTGAAAATGTTTTTGCAAGAAAACAATGACTGGTATGGAAAAATGCTTATGATGTGTTTTATATCTCCATAAAGAGAAAAACTAAACAGGCAGTAGTCTCTCAGTTTTTTTTTTTTTTTTTTTTTAAATTTCTCTCGGTATGTATGAAAAAGAGAGGAAAGCTGTATGTCAAAGTATAGTAGTGGGGACTATGCTTCTTTACCTAAAATTTTAATATTTCAGTAATTACTGTGTTACACATCTAATCATTTGAAAGTAATGAAAATTATGTGCCTGATTACTTCTGTGCTTGCCCACAGGCAAGCCCATCTGAACTGCCTCTCTGGTGAGACTCCTTGAGAAATTGCCAGTCACTGGGGCTGCTGGACACACATCTCCCTGCCGGGGCCTGAAGGAGTGAAGTGAAGTGAGTGACTCCACGCCTGCCTTCAAGGAGCCTGGTCTCCAGAATGGGGGAGTCAGACCCTTCCAGGAGGAAGCCTGGGTCTCTGCTCGGGGAGTCTGGGAAGCGGACTGGGAAGGGGTCTTGCAGAACTGGACACATCAAGGCCACTGGGTAAGAGACACCTGCGACTGACGGGCGGGGTCTTAAGGCGCGGTTGTGGGTGTTTTCCAAGGGAGTCCTGAGGAAGAGTCTTCCGGCTCTGCCACGGCTGCCCTCCTCTGGTGAGCCCCTGTCCTTCAGTGTGACTCACAAGGAACCCAACCTGGGGCACCAATGCCTCGTGAAACACTCTGACTTTATTTAGGTCTCGCAAAGAGGTCCCTTCCTCCCAAGGTCTGGTCCTGGCTTAGAAGCCCAGAAACCCCCAACCATAGCTCTTTCTTTCTCCAGCCTTCTTGCCACACACCTCTGGCTACCTCCAGACGTCATTGGGTGTGGGAAAAATTGTTCCCTATTTTCTAAGCCACTGTCGGATGAATTTCTCTTTTACTTACAGCCGAATTCACGTCGAGCTGATGACATCGCCTACTGGCTGCCGGCGCTGAGCCGGTTATGGAACCATCCGAATTGAGCTTTCCTCTTTGTACAACAGAAACATGATCCCTGGTTATGGTGAGGATAACTAACACAGATGCCTAAAGAGCTCAGCACACACAGGAGGTGCTCAGGAAACATTCCTTATGCAGGAGACGCGGGTTTGATCCCTGGGTTAGGAAGATCCCCTGGAGAAGGAAATGGCAGCCCACCCCAGCATTCTTGCCTGGGAAATCCCATGGACAGAGGAGCCGGATGGGCTACAGTCCCTGGGGTTGCAAAAGAGTTGGAATGACCGAGTTACTGAAAACGCACAGGTCCAATGGGGAGTTTGTAGAGAATCCGCGGCAGACGGCCCTTCCCAGAGCAGGTCGGATCGTCCTGCCCTGTTGCCCATCCTGGCGTCACAGCTGTGGGCACCATGTTTCTGGCCCCTACTCTCTCCTTCAACCCAGCAGCTCTGCCCCAGGAGAACAGTTCCCAGGTTGGCAGGGCTCCCCCGGCCCGCTCACCCTGCTGGACCAGAAGTGTAGACGCTGGGTGACCCTCCCAAGCCTCTTACCTCCAACCAGGCTTATTACTCACTGATAGGAATAAAAATGCAATGCCCGAGAGTTACACTCCCCTGGCCAATGGCAACATCCTAACCTCGGGTTACCTGAGGGGACAGGCCCTCGGTGACAGGATGTCTGTCTGACTTCCTCTGACAGCCACTGCAGACTAACTCATCAGATGGAGGCCCGTTTCCTCCTTTTCTTCCGCTGCAGAGCAAGGTTCCTGATCAGTCTGGGAGTTGGAGTGCTCAGCTCGGAGTGTTTGGCTGGAGCAAAAGCATTTTTGCTCTGCTTTTCCTGGCCCTGGGGTTTTGGAGTTGATGAAACAAGCAAATCCAGACCAGGTGACCAGCAGGAAGCGGGAATCAGGCGTAGGGATGTGGGCCTGCTCCACTGCCCTCTCTGTGTAGTCAGAGAAACTGGCAAGGATTCACACTGCTGCGGAGTGGGCCACTGTGCTGCTTCCAACCTGCTGTGTAGCTGTATCTTGGTACTGCTTCTGTCGTGAGCTGAAGTCAACAGGGGGTGACTTGAGGAGAAGGCACACACCTGCACACATGCCCACTCGGGCCAGGATCTCCTGGGGGTGACAGAGCAAAGTGAAAACAGCTCTGTACTCAGATGGTCTGAAGTTTGCATTCCAACCCCAGTGCTGACTAGCTGGTGGCTTTTTGAGTGAATTCACTTTTCTGGGCCTCAGTTTCCTCATCTGTAAAATGGGGATGATAAAAGCATCCAACCCAGAGGGCTGTTGTGAGATGACACTCACAGGAGGGCTGCTGCCACAATTAGGTGATGGTGCATGTTGGTACGAGCGAGGCCCCCAGGAAGGTGGGGCTGACTCTGCCCACATGCACAGGAAGTGGACGCTGAAGGTCATTCATGGGTGTCCCTGGGGTAAAAGGCGGGCACTTGGGAGAGCACACTCTGTGTATGAATGCTAAGAGGAAGGGACTTCCTTGGTGGTCCAGTGGCTAAGACTCCTCGCTCCCAATGCAGCATGGCTGGGTTCAATCCCTGGTCAGGGAACTAGATGTCACAAGCTGCAACTAAAGATCCTGCATGCTGAAACCAAGACCTGCTTGCAGGAAAGAAAGAAAGATTTTTAAAAAACAAAGAGGGAAAAGTAGGAGCAAGGCAGTAGGGGGTTCAAGCTGAGCAGACCTGGTGGGTAGGCGTGGTGGGGAAAGGGGGGCAGAGGATGCCAGGCTGGATATAGGAACCGTGGCCTGGGTCAGGGTGTAATGTGTGTTATGCATCACTGTGGCATTGGCCCTCAATCTGCGGGGAGGGCAGGGAAGGCAGACACACCTCCTTGGACCACCCTGGAGGAGGCCCTTGCCAGCATCCTCCAGTCCTGGGATCCCCTCCCATGGGAATGACTCATGAAGGCCTCCCAGGCAGGCTCTGGGAGATTCTCAGGTTAATTTGGGCCACCTGAGACAAGGACTTTACCATGAGTGGGGTGGGGAGGGGAGAGAAAGCACAGACTCCCAACATACAGGACAGACACGGACTTCCCTCACCTGGGAGAAGACTCTGGTGTCTCCTGGAAGCTGGGAGGCTCAGAGGCATTCTCAGTCGTCGGGAGGCCAGTGAAAGGGCCTTTTGCTTCTCTAGGGTCAGACAGGCTTTCATAAGAGGAGGAAGCACAAGAGAAACTGGAATAAAATCCAAAGCGATGGCTGCAATTAGAGGGTCGAGGGCAGGGTCTCCCCTGGGAAGCATCTCTCAGCCGCTGTGAGTGCTGCTGCTTTGCCCTGAGCTGCAAAGCAAGCCCATCCCTGTCTCCCACCCAGCCATGCACATGTGTCTTTAAACAGATCACTGGAGCCGAGTCCCTGTCACCAGAGCGGAGCTGGGACAGGATGACAGTCACGCTCAGCTGAGGAACCAGGGACTGGAGACCCCAGCCCCATTTTCCCTCAGACCATTAATGAGTCTGGGTGTGTATTTTTGGAAACAGTAATGAATGCTTTTCAGGAAATGAGGGGAAAGGTGAAATAAATTGCCGTTACCACATATTTGTGGTTGGTCTGTATTTATTTTTAAAATAATTATGCTATTGAATTCAATCATCTCTAACTATGAAAGTGACTAGATTCTGGTGGATCTGGAGTCTGTGGTCTGGAGCCAGAAGCAGGCATCGAGGGGCGAGGTCTGGGGGAGTGAGGAGTTGGGGTTCAGACTAAGAGGAGGGGAGAAGGAAGAAGCTGAGGCAGGCGGGTCAGAAACGAAATCTCCCTCCACAGAGACTTGTTGCTGCCCTGTGCCCATTTCAAAGATGGAGAAACTGAGCCTGAAGGAATTCTTGACAGAGGAGATGAGAAACAGAGCTGTGATCGAGCTGGTTTTTATCATTCAGCAATGGAGACTCGCTTGTGTTCACAGATGGTGAGCAAACCAAGTCAGACAGAGGCAGAGAGAGAAACCTGGTTCCATCCCTGCTTTCTGGCACCGTGGCCTCCATGTCAGGCCGGGTCCCCGCTATCTCTCCCCGACAGCTTTCGCTGTACTTCCAGCTTCCTGGCCCACCTCTCTCTCTAATCCAGTTTCTACCTGTGACTGGGGTATCCGGAGAGAAAGCAAGTCTATCTGCACCTCTAAAATCTTTCCATGACTCCCTCTCGCCAACTGGAAAACATCCAAACCCATTAGTCTGGCTCCAAAGGAACTTTAACGACGCAGCCTCATGTGTCTTCCTAAGCCTCTGCCCAGCAACCTCCCCTAGTCACCCTGCTCTCAAGCCCCCTCCCCATGCAAACCACAGACTCTCGAAGCCTCTGTGCTCTTTGCCATCCCGTCTCCTGGAATGCCTTTCCCTAGGATTCACCTGGAAATCTTTACTCATCACTGAGACTCAGGTAAAAATCATCTCTCAGGGTGGTCCTCCCTGAACATCCTGGGGTGGAGGTGGGGAGTACGCCAGCCTGCCCCCACCCCATAGAGTGTTGTGGTTGGTTTCCAAGGGTGTCTCCGTGCCTGGGTTTGGCACAAAGTCAAATCAACAACTACTTCCCAAGAGAATGGGGTTGCGGTCCCCAGCACAGACAACCTCCAGTCCTCCTTGACAGGGAGGGACCTGAGAAGGGGTCTCTGAGTCCGATGGGCTTTCTCAGGGCCCTCCAAGTCCTGCCCAAGGTGACCCTGTTTCTGCATGTTTGAGCTGGGGCACTGGGAGGTTGGGAAGCCTGCCCATCCAACCAGCTCCTAAGGGCCCAGCTTTCCTGCTCTGGGCTCTGAGATGGGAGAAGGGGCTGGGCCATTCCCAGTCCTGCCTTTCTTCTTCCTCTGGCTGGGACCAAGAAGGGGGCACCTGTTTCCTTCTGATAAAAGGACCGGTCAGTTTAGAGCTCTCTGTGAGCAGTTGTGATGACAGTTAAAAGAGCCCCATTAGAGGGGCCGCCAACACAAGGACGTGAAAGCTACGTGTTCTGTGAATTCATTTGCATAGAACTGGCTATAATTTTTTCCCCTCGGGAGAACAGGATGTCACAAGTCTTGACAGGCATTCAACAACTAGGGTAAGAAGGGGGAAAAAACAAGTTGTCTGGGCTTCAAAAGCAACACTTCCTTGGCAGAAAAGTTGTGAGAACAACTTGACAAGATAGAGGGTGCAGAGTTCTGAGCTGCGTGGATGCTCCAGACAAAACCGTCCTCTGGTAGACCAGGCAGTACCTGGATGGCGGCTCTGAAAGCATCAGAGAAAGAGGACCACAGGCCGGTAGGGGATATCATCCTAGTTCATGGGATGATGACGTTTTATGTTCACCACAAAGGAGTGCGTGCGTGCGTGTGTGTGTGTGTGTGTGTGTGTGTGTGTGTTCCACATGAGCACCAGTGTGTAAACTGAGTCTCCGTGCAGACTTTGAATCTTGAATATTGTATCAGTCAGCAACTGTCATCTTGATGCTGTGTAACAAACCCCTCCAAATGTTAAAATGACAATTACTCATTGTTTTTAGGTAAGCAGCAATTTACCTGGGCTGTCTTGGCCTTTCACTTCCTGGTTCTGGGCTTTAGGGTCTACGGTGCAGTTTGGGACAAGGTGCGCCTTCTGCTGAGGCATCCTCCTTGGACTACAGTCACCAGGGCATGTGGGCTGCCATGTGTATCTCATTCTGGGGCCCAGGCCGTGGGGGCAGTGGTTGCTGGAACGTGGTCTTCTCCTGATGGGTCTCCAGAGTGAAAGAGAAGACCCCTCTTGGTAGCACACCACAGGCTCATGGTCAAGCCTCAAGTTAAGGGTCAGGGAAGTGCTCCTGCTTGGCATGAGGCCATCGCATGGTCTACAACTGGGCCCAGTCATCCAATCTACCACTCACCTCTCAGGTCCAGGAGTCACATGTGGATGTGAGAGTTGGACTATAAAGAAAGCTGAGCGCCGAACAATTGATGCTTTTGAACCATGGTGTTGGAGAAGACTCTCGAGAGTCCCTTGGACTGCAAGGAGATCCAATCAGTCCATCCTAAAGGAAATCAGTCCTGAATATTCATTGGAAGGACTGATGCTGAAGCTCCAATACTTTGGCCACCTGATGCCAAGAACTGACTCATTGGAAAAGACCCTGATGCTGGAAAAGATTGAAGGCAGAGGAGAAGGGGACAACAAAGGATGAGATGGTTGGATGGCATCACCGACTCAGTGGACAAGAGTCTGAGCAGGCTCCGGGAGTTGGTGATGGACAGGGAGGCCTGGTGTGCTGCAGTCCATAGGGTCACAGATGTCAGACAGGACTGAGCGACTGAACTGAACTCATTAGCGGGGTTTTAAGTGACATGGTCTCACCCTCACGTACATTGTAATTTGTCTCAGTGGATGTGGAACCATTCTGTGTGTGCACTAATGTGCTTTGGTCAATGATCGATCCCAAATGAGGATCATAAAATGATTTTAGCGAGGGGACTGATAGGGTTCACATGCAGAATTGTGGAGAGTCATGGTGTTTTTGGTGCTGCTTCAATTTCAGGGCAGGAGTTCAAAAAGTCTGTCCCAGGTGTAGAAATTATAACCTGTAAGAAGCCACTCTGTGCACTGTCACCTTCGTGTATAATTTGGGGTCATATCTTGAGCTCCTAAGAGGGGAGGGCACCACCAAGAAGACTTAATGTTCCCATCTCCGCAAGCAAGCTTCACAATCTACTATTTGGAGGCCAATACTATTTCGGGTTTCCCTCATGGCTCAGACAGTAAAGAATCTGCCTGTAATGTAGGAGACCTGGGTTTGATCTTCCCTGGGTCAGGAAGATCTCCTGGAGAAGGGAATGGCTCCCCACTCCAGCATTCTTGCCTGGAGCATCTCATGGACAGAGGAGCCTGGTGGGCAACAGTCCGTGGGGTTGCAAGAGTTGGACATGACTGAATGACTAATTTTCACAAGGAGGAGTTGAAGTGAATTTATGCTTGAAGAACTGCCTCCATGGAAACTGTTGAAAGTATCCCCACAGGTAAAGAAAAAGCCCGGTCTTGGCTGAGGCCTGTACCTAGCAAGGCAGGTGGTGGGATAGAAATAAATGTATGGATCCGAGCTCTTCAGGTAGGGGGCTTGGCGGGTCCTCCGCCCAGAGGCTGCAGCAGGGAGATTCTCCAGCGGCTCCGGGAGCTGGTTTCCACCAGCTCTCAGCAACTGTGTTAGTTACACTTGCTTTTTATTTTTCACGAGATGAATTTTTAATGTTTACAACAGTATTGGGAAAATTTCAAAGCATCCCACGGCAGGCTCAAGCTTGCTGTGTATTCTGTCACTCAGGGCTTCCACACGGGTCAATAAAGCCTCCCAAAGGAAATGAAAGTCAGCTTGTCCAGCCTTCAGAAGCGGCTGGGGTCCTGGAGCCCTGAGTGACACACTGCCCTGGACTGGGGGTTGCCTGCCACCTGACCCTGGGACCAGGGCAGACAGACCCAGGAGAAGGAAATTAACATGTGGGCTGTGTGTGAACCCCAGGGAGCTGAGGTGACTGATGATTGACAGCCTCTTGAGACCTCACCTGGGATGGGGGGGCGGGGGCGGGGGCCTAGTGCCCTATCCCTGCAGGTAGGTACCTCCAGCTTTGGCGGGATGGGAGGGAGGCGTCCGGCTCCCAGGTTGCCAGGAGAGGGGCCGAGTTAGCCCAGCCTGGTCCAGGGTGGATGCTCATGGTAGACTTAGCCACTTAACTCATCTCTGACGCTGGAGATCTGTCCCCCACAGCGAGGTCCTGCTCGCATCTCCCCACCTCCAGCTTCAGAACACACCTTGGTCCAGATCCAGGTGACTCATGGGCCTGTTTCAGCTCCTGTAGAGCCAGGGGCTCATGGTCACCACCAGCTCCTGTCCTCTGTGTCCCTGATCTTCCCTCCCGCTGGCCATGTCCCAGAATCTGGAGGCTGAGGACGCAGAGGAGTCTGAGAAAGTCGGGCTTCAGCAGCTGCTGCCCTCTCTCCCTACACCTGCCTCCTGTCTCCATGCCTGATATGTTGCAGTTTTGGGGGCTGCCAGAGGACCCATGAGTTACGGCAAGGGCAGGAGGAAGTCTGCCTCTGAAACACCAGCGTGTTGGGATCACGAGAACACAAAGGGGCTGAGCCAGGCAGGGCCTTCCTGACTCACCTGGTGGCTCACCTGGTGGTATTTATTGGAGAGGTGCTCTGTGTCCTCGACTGTGCCAGACAGATGCGGGGCACTCCCCAGGCACCATCCCTCGCGCTGGAGGCTGCGGCCGAAGGTGGCTCCTGGGCACCTGGGGCTCCGCTGCAAAAGACCTGCAGAAGGAGAGAGGCAGCCCAGGGAGCCCGCATCTCAGGGGGACGTTGAGAAGGCCTGGCTGAGGAGGGGGAGCTTGAAATTCTCTTTTATTCTCTCCGTCCTCCTGTTTAGACAGATAGCAGACCTCAGGGATCTCAGCCTCAGCATGAGAGGAGGAATCTGGCCTGGAGGTTTGAGCTGTGAGGTCACAGTCCAGCGACAGATCTGATGATCACTTGCTGAACCTCCAGGGAGGTGAGCATTCTCCGAGGTAGGGGAGCCGGGGGATTACAGCTAGACATGGGTAGGGGTCTGGAAACATCCTCCCCTGACCCAGATCCTGGGGAGAGAGGTTGAGGGGTTTGGAAAGTAAGAGCAGAGGAGACCCATGTACCGCCCCCCGCCCGCACTCCACGTTGACTCTCTTCCCCCCGCCCTGCCCCCATGGCTACAAGCATTCACAGCACGCCATCTACAATCTCCCGTCCCATACGATGCTTAAGTAGAAAAATAACTTGCATCCTCCAAGGAAACGTGGCTCGGACTCCCCTCCAGGCTTCCACCATTTTCTCCAGTCTCTTACAGATGGCAGCCTATGTCTCATTTGATTGATAGTCTTTCTAGCAACTTGTGTTTACCTAGGCTTACCAAAGTGTTCAACTTAGCTTTCATTGAAACAGCAGCTTTTCCCTTTTACAATTTCATTGGCTTATATATGTGTGTGTCTGAGCCTGGTGGCTCAGATGGTAGAGTCCGCCTGCAGTGCAGGAGACCTGAGTTTGATCTCTGGGTCAGGAAGATCTCCTGGAGAAGGAAATAGCAACCCATTTCAGTATTCTTGCCTGGAAAATCCCATGGACAGAGGAGACTGGTGAGCTACAGGCCATAGGGTCACAAAGATTTGGACACAGCTGAGCAACTAACACGTCCACTTTCTTGTATATATATTCTTAATTTGGCTGCACTGGGCCTTAGTTGTAGCATGTGGTATCTATTAATAGTTCCCTGATCAGGGATCGAACTTGGGCCTGCTACGTGGGGAGTGTGGAGTCTTAACCAATGGACCACCAGGGAAATTCCTGGCATAGCTCGTGTTTAAGAAAACTGTATCATTGCAACAGCAAATGAAACCTGTGCAATTTGGGACCATCACATCTGGCTCTGCCCCCATCACGCAGAGGGGCAGATGGGGGCAGAAGTGGACTGCACACTGGACCGAGCCCAGGGCACTCGTGTGACAACATCGGGCGACCACGGGCACAGAGGGAGGGTAGAATTGGTGACGTCATCCCTTCTTTAAGAGGAAGTTGGTTCACAGCATTTCTGCTGTGGTTGTGAGAGAATAATTATAGTTTAGACGAAGTTCCCCCAAAGCACACCCCACCTGCCATCTAACTGGAGCGAAGGAAGTGAATGAACATGGGGGACCACTGGATAGTGAGACAGTGAAGGGGTCAGTGGCTTGAGGGCCTCAACAAGGTCATAGTGTTTGGATGGGGCCATGTAAGCTGATGGGCTGAGGAGTGGAAGGTGGTGTGGATTTGTGGGCTTGGAGGTCATGCGGTTCCCGGACTGTGATGAGAGTGGCTGAGATTCAAATCATCGCAGGCACAGGGGATGAGGAATTGTGAGTCAGGGCATCCATGCGGCTCACCCAAGTGGACACTGAACAGTCTGGAGTGATGGCATTACTGGGGTTTGAGGAAGATGCTGGCAGACAGGGAGGTCTCCAGGGACAGAAGGAGAGGGGCCAGCTGGGCAGCAAGCAAGGCTGCTTCCAAGAGGGAGGGAGACCACCAATAAAGTGTTCCTGGAGGACATGAAAGCTGTCCACCTACCCCTGACCTGAGGAGCTGGAGAAGCAGAGAAAGCTGGACGATTGTGGAGGAGCCTGGAAGGCTGCAGTTCACGGGGTTGCTGAGGGTCGGACACGACTGAACGACTTCACTTTCCTGCATTGGAGAAGGAAACGGAAACCCACTCTATTGTTCTTGCCTGGAGAATCCCAGGGACGGGGGAGCCTGGTGGGCTGCCGTCTATGGGGTCGCACAGAGTCAGACACGACTGAAGTGACTTAGCAGCAGCAGTAGCAGTTGTTTCTCCAAGCAATGACCTAGTTCAAGCCCCTCATTGCCAGAAGAGGAAATCTACTTTCTAGAATTTTTCTAGAATTCTTTCACCAGATCAAGGCAGAGTTGGGACCAGGACACAGCCCTTAAAATTGAACTATTCCAGCTCATTTTAAAAAGGAGTTTATGCGACAGGCAGATAAGCTGTGGTCTTGGGCAGCCAGATAAAACATTGAATAGATGTCTATTCTCCCTGAAGCTAACATATGGATTAAATATAATTCCAATCAAAATTCCAAGAAGATGTTTTAAAATTGATATGCTTTGAAGTTCCACGTAGAAAACAAAAGTAGGCAAGAATTTCAAAAGATGTTCTTGAAATTAAAAGCAGAAAAGTAAGGGTGTGTGTGTGTGTGTGTGTGTGTGTGTGCGCATGCGTGCACAAGTGTGCACGCACTAAGGCTGCCGAACCCAAGTGCATATGATCAAGAAAAGCCATTACAATCTCCGAGCTGGCTCCTGCACAAAGAGATAGATGATGGGACGGCCCAGAAAACCAGGCATGAAAAATGTGAACACAGGAAAAAGTTCACTTTCCAAAGCAAGTACTAAGGAAGGAGTGTTTTCAGATTGTGTTGAGTCTATAGCCGCACGACCACAAACGCACCCGATCTTGTCAAATCGTGTTGAATAATAGGAGAGTCATTTGGAATAAAAGATTAGATTGGATGCACAGAATATCATACACGCAAAAAAGCCAAGGCAGATTCAAGTGTTAAATATGGAAAACCAAATTTCAGATAAACCGGCAGAACAGAAAATAGAATATTTATCAGACTGTGGACGAATTGCTCATCTCACAAGTACTAGAAGCAGCCGCATGAAGGAGATTGGCTGAGTGGAATAGTCTATAAACTTCCAAATTATGACAATATCAGAATAAGAAAGTTTAAGGGATAACACACTGGGAGAAGACTTACACCCAAAATGAAAATACCATGCTTTCAAAAATATGTCTAAGGGAAAAAAAAAGAAAACAGTATAATAACACCTAATGAGCTCATTCAGAATTTGTAAAAACAACAAGACGCTCAAAGATATTCACAGAAAGATAACGGAAATCTTTTTTAGGACAAGAGCAAATTGCTAAAGAGGTGAACCTGGGGTTGTCATTTTGGATTTATTTAAGATCACTTTATTTTTGAACAGTTTTGACTCGACACTGAGGATGAGGTGAAATGGACACATGGGTGTGCGCAGCTTTACCGAGTACAGGATGTTTGGAAAGCAAAGTGGGGAGAGGAAGGGAGAACCACAAAAATTTGTACAATCAATGTTTTTAAGTGTTTAAAAAATACTTATTTTTGACTGTGTTAGGTCTTCGTTACAGCATGAGGGATCTCTTGTTGTGTTTTGTGGGCCTAGTTACTCTGCGGCGTGTGGGATCTTAGTTCCAGCTTAGTTCCCCAGCCTGGAATCGAACCCACATCCTCTGCTTGGGATGGCAGATTCTTAACCACTGGACCACCAGGGAAGTCCCTACAACTTAAGTGTCTATTCTGGCATCTGGAACTTGAGTCTAAGGAAACAATCAAAGGGAAGCAACAGCCACAGGCATAAAGGGGTCCCTTATCATTTATGACACTCTGTTTAACAGTGAAGCAAAACTCAGACAAACAGAAGGGACAGAAATGCTCACAAATAAGAAAAGAGCTTTAGTTATATTGTAGCATATCTACTCCAAAGAGTAGCTTCAGCTGTTCAACCTATGAGAGGGTGGGGTGGGGTGAGGGGATGGAAATGTAGGGAGATGTTAAGATTTAAAAAAACCACAACCTTGTGCATGGGAAGATTATAACTCTTTAGCTATATATGTAAAATTAGCATGTGGGTAGAAAAGGACCAAAATGCAACCCAGAGAAGTGAAAATAGTTACTGTGTTAGAGCCACGGGTTTAAGGATAATGCTGTAAATAATTTTGAATGAGGGATCCTGTTTTTATATCTTCCCTCCTTTTTCCTCCCTCCCTCCCAAGCAGAATGGACCATATATCCCACTGAGACACCAGAGTTCAAACCCCAGCCTTCTAGGTCGTGCTTCGTCACTCAGTCGTGTCCGACTCTTTAAGACCCATGGACTGCAGCTCCTCAGGCTCCTCTGTCCATGGGGATTCTCCAGGCAGGAACACTGGCGTGGGTTGCCATGCCCTCCTCCAGGGGATCTTCCCAACCCAGGGATAGAACCCAGGTCTCCCATGTTGCAGGCAGATTCTTTACCTTCTGAGCCACCAGGGAACCCCACTCTAGAGTCTATGGAATGTCTCTAATACTGTCAGTCCAGCAGGGCCGGAACTGGGCAGGGTGTGGGCACAATGGGAGGAGGCGGAGACCTCGTCTCATCTGCTAAACTCGCACACACGTGTTAGGCGTGACTCCAAAGAATGAACCATTAGAAACACAGTCCATATATTTAGAAAAATCATGCATGCCAGCTATACTGCATATAATGCCAGATGAACCCAAAGTAACTATTTTGAGCACGTCTGAAAAAAATTTCACCTCCTGGCGAAAATGAGTCACATTTGCAGAAAAACCACAAATCTCAGTGTGGATTTCTACCTCCTGGATTAACGGGAGAGCTTGTCTTTCCTGGGGTGCTTCCATCTATCCCTTCCTTCTGGCCACTGGGGGGGGGATCCCCCTGTGTAACTAGAGCTCTGAGGTCCTGCTCTGCCGACCCTCTTTCTCCAGGTTCTGTGGCTGTCACCTTCCAGCTGCCCAGAGCCCACTGCTGCTCTCAGACTTCCACTGCCCTCTCCCTGGATCCCTGCTGTCCACCCCGTCTGCACGGCCACCTCCGCTCCTCCTCTGCCTCCTTCTCGACACCAGTTCTTGGAAGGGTGTTCCTCCAACAGGGCCGTCCTAGTGAGGAGGTTGGCTTCATTTCTCTCCACTACAGCTTTGTCTTCCTAGAGTCTAAGTCCTGCTGCGGGAGCTGGGGGAGGCAGTACTGGGTCAGGGGACGGTCAGGGGACCTCACACTGCATCCTCCTTCTGGGCTGCTGGTCAGTGCAGTTTGACCACCTGGTCAACCTCCTTCACTCCGGTGGTTTTCTCAGGTCACCAGTGTGCCTCTCTTCATCAGACTCTTTCAGGGACTCCTCCCCACCAGGACCTTGGAGATGTCCCTGAAATCGTTGACTTGCTTCAAGTTCTCACTCCCCGGCTCCAGGGATCTACATAGGTCAATAGAGGTGACTGGACGGTTGTTTCCAGGGGGCATTCTGGGGAAGGCAGAGGTCTTGCCTGTCCAGGGCAAACAGGGGACCTTTGAGGACGTGTGGCCTTTGTCTCAAAGCAACCTGATTGAATCTTTGAACCCCATTACTCACCTGCCCTGGGGGAGGTGGGTAATGTAAAGAGAACCCGGTGAGAGAGAGACAGGGCAGACAGACCCTGAATGAATCTTTTCATACAGCCAAGCCTGAAGTCAATGCTGCTCCCAGTCTTATGCAAGACACTTATCTCAGGAAGCTGAACAGGAGCAGAATTTCAGCATAAGGATTATTTTAGGCTGATGATTTTTAAGAAACAGCAGACACAGGAGAAGACTGAAAGCAGAGTAGAAGTTACTCTTTTGTAAGAGACATTCAGATTTATCATATGGGTGTGCATGTGTGTGCATGCTAAGTCGCTTCAGTCGTGTCTGACTCTTTTCGACCCTATGGACTGTAGACTGCCAGGCTCCTCTCTCCATGGGATTCTCCAGGCAAGACTACTGGAGTGAATTGCCATGCCCTCCTCTAGGGGATCTTTCCAACCCAGGGATCAAACTTGTGTTTCTCATGTCTCCTGCATTGGCAGGTGGGTTCTTTATTACTAGTGCCACCTGGGAAGCCCCAGATTTATCATAGAAATATCCATTTGTAAGGGTGCCATCCTCTTTGCATCAGAAAGAGGAGGAACAATCAAATCGAGAAATTTATCAATGGAGAAGGCGTGGACTGAAATCTGCATGACAACCACAGCCTTGGTTACTGTGCTTCGCCTGAGCACATCTCCCACAATTTGCTCCCCACTCCCAGTGTCTTCTTGTGTCTTTAGCTGGTGTGGATGGCCTGGGTCATTTCAGGGGTTTAACTCAGTATTCCTGGCAGGAGGAAATGTTATTAGGAGGTATACATGTTATTAAACTTCTGATGACTTTTCTCCTGGTAATCTGCCTTTTTATTACAGGGGAGTCACATTCCAGGTGGTGCAGTGGTAAAGAAATTGCCTGTCAATGCAGGAGACACAAGAAACTCAGGTTCGATTCCTTGGTTGGGAAGATCCCCTGGAGTAGGAAATGGCTACCCACTCCAGTATTATTGCCTGGAAAATTCCATGGACCGAGGAGCCTGGCAGGCTACAGTCCATGGGTTCACAAAGAGCCAAACATGACTTAGCACACACCCTCAGCCAAGGACCTAAAAGGGTAGACGGGGAGTCATTTTTCCTTCCCACACAAAGCTTATCTAAGTAGGGTTTTCGATACACAACTAAGTCTTTGTTGTTGTTCAGTTACTCTGCTGCTGCTGCTAAGTCGCTTCAGTCGTGTCCGACTCTGTGTGACCCCATAGACGGCAGCCCACCAGGCTCCGCCGTCCCTGGGATTCTCCGGGCAAGAATACTGGAGTGGGTTGCCATTTCTTCTCCAATGCATGAAAGTGAACAGTGAAAGTGAAGTCGCCCAGTTCGGTCACTCAGCAGTACCACCTCTTTGCAAGCCCATGGAATGCAGCACGCCAGACCTCCCTGCCCTTCACTGTCTCCCAGAGTTTGCTTGAACTCATGTCCACTTAGTCGGCGATGCTATCTAACCACTTCATCCTCTACCATTCCCTTCTCCTCCTGCCTTCATTCTTTCCCAGCATCAGGGTGTTTTCCAATAAGTCGGCTCTTCGTATCAGGTGGCTAAAGTATTGGAGCTTCAGCTGCAGCATCAGTCCTTGCAGTAAATATTCAGGGCTCATTTCCCTTTAGGATTGACTGGTTTGATCTCCTTGCTGTCCAAGGGACTCTCAAGAGTCTTCTCCAGCATCACAATTTGAAAGCATCAATTAAGAGTCTTGGGGGGTGTGATATTCATTATTACTTCTCAACTATCTCTATTCACCGGATTGTGTGCATTTACAGGGGCGAGGGTGCGGCTGCCACAGGCTTGGGGTGGGAGCCTGGAAAGAGGAACAGGCGCCCAAGCAGAGCCACTCTGCGTCTTGGTGATAAGAGTAGATGGAAACAGCAGCTCTGTGTCCATGTGGGCTCAGCAACTGACAAGTAGGATGAGGAACCCTCTCTGGGTCAGTGTGGAGACAGCCACTGGGCTGGTCCCAAGGTGGATGGTGATAACTGTGTTCTGAAAAGTATTCTCAGAAAGCACATGGTCCTGGGGGCCCACCCGTGCTCATCAGCATGGTCTTTGATGGATTTCTGACAGCCAGACCTGGCTGATAAACTCATCTCCAATCCTGAGGAGGCCCCAGCATATCTCTTCCAGAAACGTGAACTTTAATTTATTTAAATTTAATGGAAAAGCATATGGAGGGGAACGGAAAGCTAATTTAAAATAGTGCTCAAAGCAATCAATGTGTTAACAGATTCCTTCAACTTTTTCCACTTGGCTGCAGGAAAAAAAAAAGAAAACACAACAAACCTTTAAAATGTAAGTGGATCTCTTCCATCCCCCTCCTCCTATTTTATAAAAACACAGTTTTTGATGTCTGGTGCTGAGTCCTTGGGAGTTAAAATCAGTCAGTCTTGTAAACATTCAAATATGCTTTTGGAAACATAAATCATCAGATGAGGTCGGAAGTGGTGCTGGAAAGAACTCTAGTCAAAAAATAATTTGGGGGGTTTGCTGAGGCAGGCGAGGAACATGAAGCTTTTCAGATGAAGCGATTGTTTTTTTGTGTGTGTCTGCACTTGAGTTTGCTCATCTCCAAAGTGGGCATAATCATCCCCCCTTCAATATTCTTGTGGGAATTCAGCAGGATGAGGTTGGGAGGGCCTGTTTTGCAGATTGCAAAGCTGTGCAGTTTGTTGTTTATTGTATAGGCCTTATCGAGCCACGCCCCTCAGAGGGGTCAGGCCTGGCTCAGCCCCATGGATGCAACTGAACTCATCTGAGCGGCCCAAGGGCGACCTTCTCGCCTCCAAGCCTGTTCGCATACAAGAGCCAGGGTGCCCAAATTTCCACCATTAGGGAGTTCTTCCTTTGTGGCATTCTCCTCTTAGTCTCTGCTGGACAGGCAGCAGGGTGTGGAGGAAGAACAGAGGCGTTGCAGCGAAGGACGTGACTTCAGGACCTGCCTCCATGGGGCTTCCTGGCAGGCTGGACCTCTCCAGGTCACTCGTGCAAGCCCCAGTTCTGTCCCTGATGCATTTAGGGCGGGTGTAGGGAAGGCATCAAACACAGAGTAAGTGCCCAATGAGCGCTCTGTTCCTTTCAAAGGTCAAGTCCCCCAGGAACGGAGCAGGAGGAAACACACTAATCACCTCATCACTGGGCCTGCCTTCCAGCTGGGGGCAGGGAGGATGGAGGAAGCCTGAGGGGTGGGGTGGGGTGGGCAGGGTTTGGGGGAGTCTGCACGGGAGCAGGTGAGGTGAATGGGCCAAGGTTTTGGGGCATAAATCTCCAGCCTTGTCTTTCCATTCTGAAGCAAACAGTAAGACTGTGTGATGGTAAGAGCCCTTTCTCTGTGTTGGTGCTTCCTTATTCCTAAAGGCACCCTCAAGGTCAATTGTTTCCAGATTGAAATTTGGATACCAACTGGCGGACACCAGCGGAATCCCAATTCCCCCGCCCCTCCCCCCGCGGCATTGACCTTGGAGAGCCTGGACCGCGTTAAAATTCTAGGGCTTCTTTCTCCCTGTTCTGCTGCCAGGTGCTAGAAGCCCTCATTTGCTTATATATTAAAAAAGGGGAGACAGAAAGGCTGCTGGACCACTTCAGAATTTCATCTGTAATCAACATCTGCCTAATTGCATTTTCTTCCAGGAAAAGGAGAATTTCAAGGCTACTGAGTTAACTCAAGGCTTCGTGGAAAGGTCTCCACCAGGGTTCCCCTGGCTGAGAGGTGACGATTGAGACATTGTTGGAGCTCTTCCTCCAGGAACAGCATCTCAGCATGCCAAGAATTTGCAAGCTTAAATGTCATCAGGTTGACTGAAAATGTCTTTCTCCGAGTGTCCAGAGGTGGTTTCTTAGAAAGTTAAAGTGTTTCAGGGCTGTTCTCCAAGCAGAAAGTGGGATTCTTGAAAGATAAGGTGGTTCCTTCTCCCACATACACATAGAACCCACCCAGAGGGAGAGAAGTGCAGGGGTCCCAGGGATGGGGGTCAGGTCTGGGGATCCAGACAGATGTCTCAAAGTCCTGGAGTCAGTGCAGGGGAGACTCCTAAAGACATTGTTCACAAACTGTCAGACAGTCAGGAGGGATGACAAAACCTTAGAGGAGAGATGAAGAGATGCCCCAGGAGAGGTGCGGAAAAGATCCTTTATAAAATAAGCCGGAAGAAGAGACCTCCACTCAGCCTCACACGGTTCCAGGAAGCGGAAGCAGGAACCAGATCAGGAGAACCAGAGTTACAGAAACACTGAGAACCAGGGCCCTGGAGGATAACCCACATCATCTGGGAAGTCTTCGACATTTGTGTGCAAACCGGATGTCAGGAAATTACTGCAGTTGTTAGCAGAAACACTGACCAAAACTGCCTGCCCTGGCCAGACCTGATAGTAACCACTTGCTTGAGTTATCTTATAACAGGAGGTTCTGGTAAGGAACTGGGAACTAACAAGCTACCACCCACTGGAAGAATTCAGCAAAGGTCAAAAGGAGAGAGGACATCCCAATTCATATGTTCCTACCAAACTCCCAGAATCCTTCTCACTGGAACCCATCTTGGCTGAGTGATACACACGCCTCCAGGAAGGACTCTGAGTCAGAGTGATTGGCCAAGGGCAACCTGGAAACTAACCCCATCACCATAACCCCCGAGGCTGTGAACGATGTGCAGAGCAGTCCTCCTGGGCCTCCTTGCCATATTGCTCTCCACCCAGATGCCCCTTCCCAATAAAGTCTCTTGTTTTGTGTCTCCCTGAACGATTTATCTCTAAGTGTTAAACAACAGCCCACTCTCAGGCCATGGAAGGGGTCCCCCTTCCTGCAACACTCTGACACAAGGAATGCAGGAAATAGAAGTATGGAGTGCAGAAAAAAATCCATAAAATGACACAAAGAAGTGTCTGCCCCAGCTTAAGGCCAGGAGGGTACTTGGTCAGGGCTGTGGGGGAGGCTGTGTCCATATCCGATGGTCGCGGTGTATTTCTGTGCCCTTGGGAGATGCATGCATCATGTTCCCAGTGCCAGCCAAAGAATGTCACTCACCATCTGGTTCTTCAAAGATTAAGTCATTAGCCACTGCAGTTACTGACCTTCAACACACCCTGGAAAGGACTTCAGGGTGGAGAGCAGGAATGAAGCATTCTGTGGTCTTGGAAAAACTGGCAGAACAGGCCTTCAGATGGTGAGATATTTTCAGGAGAAAATTTTGTGAACCCAATTTCTTGCATCCTCCCATACCTAGGAAAGCACTAACATCCTTAACAGAGACATCTGGTCCTCATGGCTAGCAGCAAGCCTCGACCAAGATGTGTGCTCAACTGCACATACCCTCCTCACCAAAACCATTTAGTCTGTAAAAGAATACATACATGTATCCCTGAGTCATTCACTACACAGCAGAAATTAACACAACATTGTAAATCGACTATCATGTTGTTGTTTAGTCGCCAAGTCTGACTCTGTTGCGACCCTGTGAACTGCAACCTGCCAGGCTTTGTCCAGAGGATTTCCCAGGCAAGAATACAGAAAGAGAAAAGCAACTATTATATGCTAACACATATACACGGAATCTAGAAGGATGGTACTGATGAAACTCTCTGTAGAGCAGCATGGAGACACAGCCGTTGAGAGCAGACTTATGGACATAGCTGGGGCGGGAGGAAGAACGAGAGGATGGGAGGTATGAAGAGGTTAACATAGAAACGTGCATTACCATACGTTAACAGATAGCCAATGGGAATTTGCTGTGTGACTCAGGGAACTCAAACCCTGGCTGGATAACAAGCTAGAGGAGTGCGATGGGGAGGAAGGTGGGAGGGACGTTTAAGTGGGAGGGGACATGGGCAAACCTATGGCTGATTCATGCTGATGTTTGGTAGAAACCAATGCAATACTATAAAGCAATTATCCTTCGATTAAAAATAAATAAATAAATAAATGCAGAACAAACAAAGAAACAAGCAAAAAAAGAATACCCGAGTGGATTGCCATTTTCTTCCCCAGGGGATCTTTCTGGATCAGGGACTGAACCCATGTCTCCTGCAGTGACAGGCAGATTCTTTACCACTGAGCCGTCAGGGAAGCCCCCAAATAAAAAACTAGACTTCAAACTTTTTTTTTTTTTAATCATATATTTATTGGCATATATTTATTGTCACCTCTTTGGAGCAGTTCCTCAGAGTTATCTGAGAGGCTGTTTCCCAGGTAATAGTCCTCAGTAAATCCCCAATAAAACTGAGCCCACAGCTCTCATCTTGTGTCTTTTTTTTTCAGTCAACACAAGTCTAGTGGGGTGGTGATCACCAGGTGGGCTTGGGAGCCACTGGACTGGTGTTTGGGTGCCTGCTGTACTCCAGACAAGTAACCTCATCCTCTAAGCCTCTCCTGAGAAATGGGGATCGTAGGTGTGCCAACAGTTGTAGTAAGTACCAAATCAAGCAATGCTCCTTAGTTATAATAATGTTTTATAAGGGTCTGGTTAAAGGTCTCTTTTGGGTGCTATTAAGAAGGACTTCATCCATGTGACCCCCAACCACATCCACCTGGACAACCCGGGTGACCCATTCACAGAGCAGAGTCAGCCCTGTTGGACCCTGTCGCTGTCTGGATGACTCCAACCTTGCCTCCGAGTTTTCCAAAGTGTGTGTTCCTGGTCCCTGGACTCCAGGGTCTCTCTTGACTCTGGCACAGCCCCCCTCCCAACTTGCATGTAAAACAGCATGTAATATGGGACTTATAATATGAGAGCTAAAAACAGGAACCCAGCTCTGTTTTTAGAAACGGCACTTAAAACTGTGCAATGTGGTGAAAGCTCTGTAATTTCTCCCTGGGTGTGAAGGGAGTGTGGTTTGCCCCAGCCCTGGCGGAAAGTGCTTCTGAAACGAAGAGTTAGGGGTGTCACGGGTGTCCACCGTCTGTTCATCCTGCTGCTCCCCTTCCTAGGCAGCGGGGGCCCCGGTCACCTACATCGGAGGGCCGGGTAGACTCAGCCTGGGCAGTCAGTGCCCTGGTGGATGCACAGATACAGCCAGGATGGTTACTCTGGGGGGCCGTGATAAGGACCCTCCTCGTGGGCTCTGGGCCAGGATCGCATGCACCCACTGGAGCCGTGTAGTCCCAGGGGGATGCTCCTACTTTGATGAAGACGTTTGAGCTCCTCTCCACTCTGTCCCTGCGCCCCTGATTGTCACTGTCCCTCTCACAGGTCAGCCTACGGGGGAGAAACCGCATCTGGGCTCTCATCACAGCCTGGCCCCAGGTGAGCACGACTGGTCACTTAGGGATGAGTGGAACGTGAACTTTTGACCCTCAGGGACACAGACTACGCCCTCCATGGCCAGAAATACTGGGCTAAGGGACCATTGTTCCTGCCCGGAAAGGGAACTCAGCACAGGGTTTGCAGAGTGGATGGGAGGTTGAGGGTGGGGTGCAGAGTAGGACCCGGATAGACTTTTTAATTTTTAATTCTTTCGGGTGGGAATTTTTATTTTAATACTTATGTATTTATTTACAATACTATGTCAGGCCTTAGTTGCGACACGTGGGCTGTGGGATCTTAGTTCCCAGACCAGGGATTGAACCCACATCTGCTGCACTGCATCTCCTGATTCTTCACCACTGGACCACAGGGAAGTCCACAGACAAGCAGTCTTTGAACATTGTGTTATTCTAGCTGCTGTTTCATCCCTCTTGGCCTCAGTCTCCTCCGCTATAAAATTGGTGAATGTTACTTCTCAGAGACTGAATGTGGACGGGCATCTCCCGGGGGCTGTGCTTCGTTGTAGCATAGGGGGCTCAAACCTCAGCATCCCCCGCAGGGAGTGGCTCATTTAAGACTCTAGACATCTGCAAATCAGTCCTATGGCACAGGCACCTGGGGACAAAGGGGCCTGAATGGAGGCTGTTGACCAGACCTCTCTTCCAGCTCTCAAGGTTTTCAAGCTGCTGAGTTGGACGTCCCTGTTTAACCCATATCAGAAATCCCACAGGAAGCAAATGAGCAAAACACTCTGCTCTGGAAAGCAAATGTTTGAGGCCAAGGGGACAAGGCTAGGGTGAGGAGCCAGGCCAGGGTCGCTGGACTGCACGGCTTTCAGAGGTTCTCCCATCAGAGGAAAGATGGACCTCTTGCTCTGTCTCTCTTCTGACCCACATCTGGAGCAGGGGCAGGCCTGGCTCTTGGGTGATCCCTTTGGAAAATTAGACTTTAGGAAAAGGAGAGAAGGGGAAGAAGCAGACCCTAGTGGGAGCTGAGTGACTGCCTGGCTCTGAGTACCCTTGTCCACAGGCGCCGCTGGGTTGTGGCCAGCTGGCCAGGCAGCGGGCTGGCCCTGTGGGCGTCCCTGGCTGGAGTGGCGGTGTTGGCACAAGCCCTCGAGAGGAGTCTCCCTCTGTCACTCTGGGAGAAGGGCCTTTGCTACTGTCAGGAGCTGTAAGGGTGTGTGTTTGGGGGAGGTGGCTTCCCACTGCACGAGCCCAGCCCACTCTGTCAACACCCTTCAGTGTCTTCCCAGCCGCTCCAGGCCCTCTGTGGGGCTCCCGTCACTGCTCCTGCTAGTCCTCTCCTGTGCTAGGTTCTCCTGGCAGGTCTAAGAATGAAATTGACATGAGCCAGAGTAAGAGGAGAAAATCACAAAAAAGTTTAATAACATGGAAGAGACCCAGGAAAACGGAGTAAGTCACTAAAGCGGCTGCAACCATCTCTTTAAATTCCATCTTCAGCTAAAGATAAAAGATGTTGCGGATAATGGTTGGGGACTTCAAAAAGGAGAAAGGCGATTCACCTGGAGATAGAAAAACAAACGTTTGATAAATGTTTGCTGGCCCTGCAGAGACAATGGACACAGAGCGGGCGCTGGTCTTTGGGCCCCGTTCCCCACCACGTCAGTCCAGGTTCTTTGCAGATGTCTCTGGTGATGACTCTGTTCTGGGAACAAGCCTTCCATCTAAATTTTTTTAGGCAATTAGGGGGAAAGAAAGAAAAGAAAGAAAGTGAAGTTGCTCAGACTCTTTGCGACCCCACGGACCGTAGCCCACCAGGCTCCGTTCTCCAGGCAAGAGTACTGGAGTGGGTTGTCATTTCTTTCTCCAGGGGATCTTTCTGACTCAGGGGTCGAGCCCGGGTCTCCCACATTGCAGGCAGATGCTTTACCCTCTGAGCCATCAGGGAAGGTCAGAGCTCTTTCTGAGTCTTTTGAATCTTGCTTGCTTTCAATCAGAGATAAACTGCATGCCAGAGAGATATTTTGGGGTGGCAAGTTCTGCTCCCCTAAGGTCCCACCACTCGTTTCTTCTTACATTCCCATGGCCTGGGCAGGGGCTGTGGGCCCCACCTCTGGTTCCTACCATACTTGGGGTCTGGCTAGCTGCTCTACTCAGTTCCTTCCCTTTTTCTGAATTCCTACTCCCTGCCTGAATGCGGCTTTTGGGCATCCATCAATGCCACCTCCTCCAGGAAGCCTTCCCTGATGGGCTGACTCATGCCTCTTCTGAACTACCACTGCGCTTAGCACAGTCCTCCTGTGTTAGGGACACAGTCCCTTGCACCGGGGACACCTGTTCTGCACTGGGGAGGAGGTGGTGGCAAGAGGGTACCTTTGGAGTTGAATCTTGGCACTGCCAACTCCCAGCTGGGTGTCTTCAGTAGATTATACCAACACTCTGAGCATCAAGCAGAAATCTGCCCTCACAAGTTGCTGGGAGGAGAGATGAAAGAAATCCTCCAGCACGAGGCGGCAGGCCTCTGAATGTTGGCTCCCAACTCCTTCTGACCACAAGGGTGGCGCTGTGATGCTCAATGCTGGCTGGGTACTAAGCGCTCTGAACAGCCCTGAGCTGAGTTAACTCAGGGTCAGGGGCCTCTCCGGTGTCGCTTATTCAAGGGAGCAGGCAGAGGAGGGGCTGGACAGAGCTTGACCGTGGCTCCACCTCTGAGCAGCGGGGGTCCTGATGCCCTTCTCTGGGGACAGTGAGACCAGCCTCACAGTGACAGCGTCACCCCGTCGCGCCTGCCCCTCTCCAGGTGGACACGGAAGGACTCCCACCTGCCCCTGTTCTCTGCCTTTTCCTCTCTCTTCCTGGTGTGGACTGCGAGGCCCCCTGAGGGACCCCCCCACCCCACGAGCCTCCAGGAGCATCTCAAAGTGTGAGGGCACAGGATGGTGAGGGGGTGGGTGGAGGTTCCACTGCTGAGGCCTCAGGGCGCCCCCAGGGCCAGTCAGTCCTCCTGGAGTGCAAGCAACAGAAACTCTGACAGGCTCTCTGGAAAATGCTACCAGCCTGTGCCTCGGAGCTGGCTGTGCTTCCACAACCCGGCTGTGCTGCCCGCTGGGGGCACCGACCAGTCAGGAGATGGAGGCTCCGGGAACTGGGGGCAGGTCTAAGGGGGTCTGTGCAGCTTTCCCTGGGGGCCTGAGCTCAGGCTTGGTGGTTGGGGGTGGGCAGCTCTCCTTCCTTCTGCCTCCATCTCGCCCTCATTCTCCCTAGACTGTGGGTCTGGGCTGCCTGCCTTGACCTGCCTTTCCACTGCTTGCCGTCCGGCTGGAAGCCCGCAGCGCCCAGCGCGGCCTGTGCTGGTCTTCCCACAGCCACTTCCTGGGCCTGTTCACTGCCTCGTTTACATACCTGGTCAACAGCTCTGCCCGCCTCGGCTCCCATTACCTGGAGATGTGGCTGGGTAACAGCACAGCCAGTTTCTCACCCTCTATGAGCTGTGGGGGGTTGTGACACTTATTTCACAGCCTTATTGTGAGGATTAAATGAGAAATGACCACGTAACTCCGCTGCATCTCTCCCCACCCACCGGCCCAGGGCCCAGGGCCTGCACGCTGGCCCCTGGAAAGCACGCGAGAACCCAAGATAGGCCCCGGAGGGTGGAGGAGACATCAGTGAAGGCCTCTTGGGTCACACCAGAGGAAGTTCATTTCACAGGACATGGCCATGCTCCCCGCGTTCCCACGTGAGCAGTTCTGTCTGCCGAAGTCCCCCTTTTGGTGCTCCTGGGAGCCCCCTAGGCTGGCCTTGGCTCCCCTCCTCCATCTTCCCTCTCCAGCCACTTCCTCGCCTAGGAAGTTAGCAATCTTGCTTCCTGTTCGCCTCTCCCATTTGCATTTCCTCCAAAAGACTGATTTCTGAGCCATACAAACAAAGGATTCATTTTCTTTGTTGGACAAGGCAAGGCTGCTTGGAAGCGCCCATAATTTTATTTTTTAAATTCTTTGCCGTTACATATGTGAAGCTCCTAAACATCACACGGCCCCTTGCAGCTTGTTAATCAATAGTGCTTCCGGGTCCCAGGTCAAGGGGCCCCTTCGACCCCTAAAGAGAAGGGGTCCTCCAGAGACAGAGGCACGGGGGCTGCTCAGAAGGTGCTGGTGTTCAGAGCCCGGCTGTCCTCTGGCTGTGGGGCTCCCCTCTGGGTCTGGAGTCTCTGCTCTAAGGCAGGGATTCATGGTGGGGCAGGCTCTTCCTCGGGCCCAAGTAGCCTGGTGGGAATCAGGGTGCCCTGTGCTTGAACTAGAGGCTTCCGGTCGAGTTAATTCCATGTTGGTGTCCAGTGGAGGTACTCTCTGGTTCTCCCTCTGCCCAGAGCCCTCGCTGGCTCCCCAGCACTCTCGGGGCAAAGATGGCTCATTAGGACAGCATCTGGTCTCTGTGGACCGTCTCAGCTGTCCCTGGAAACTCACCAAAGGCTTTTTGTATGCTTCTCTCTCTTACCACAGCTCTCTCTCCCTGGGCTTGCTCTGATCTACCCTTGCAATTCGGCTTATTCATCCTCAGCCTCACATCTCTCTGTTCAGGAGGTCCCTCCCAGCATCGTGGATGCTTGTCTTACCCCATCAGCACCCCTCTTGGCCTGGCTCACAATCACCTACTCTCTTTTCTGAAGGGACCCCTCCCCGCCCCCCCACCAACCCAGACTCCAAGCTCTGTGAAGGCAAGGACGGTGCCTGTCTTGCCAGCCCTCTGTCCCGAGTACCTCCTATGTGATGCGGATCCACACAAGACTCAATGGAATAGATGAAGAAAGGTTCTCGTTGTGATCAAATGCCACACTTTTAGCAAAGAAATTCTTGGTATTGGTTCAAAAGGATTTGCTAGATATTCATCCTAAATGACATGTTGTTGTGCAGTTGCCCCCTAATATCCGTCTCTTTGCCACCCCACGGATGGCAGCACGCCAAGCCTCCCTGTGCCTCATCAACTCCCAGAGTTTGCCCAAGTCCATGTCCATTGAGTCGGTGATGCCATCCAGCCCTCAATCTTTCCCAGCATCAGGGACTTTTCCAAAATGTCAGTTAAATGACATATTACTGCCTCAAATTAAAATGTTAAAATACTAAGCACATTGCTTTGCGTTTTTGGTTCAACGTAAAATAACGGTTTGTTGAGTTTCTGGAATCCTGGTTGGGTCTAGTTTTTGTAAAAAGTAAAACTTTTCAGTCAAATCAATTATTAATTTGTTCATGAAAATAAAAATCCACACCCAGAGGTCTGGTTATAATAAATCCCACGCCCCCCACCGCATCCCCAGTACCCTCCTCCTCTGGCCTCAGATCTGGGGATCCTGGCGTGAGGTCCTTGCAGGGTCTGACATCAGCCCAACCCAGGAGCGAACGCAGCGAGCTGCCTGTGCGTCTACATTTTCCGTTTCCATTTTCAGATGATTGAATGCTGGGGGGGAAATGCTTTGAAAAGAACCCCCACCTCCACCCCAGCCCTTCAGCAGGTTAGTGTTGCTTAGTAATTAGCAATCACAATATGCGCTGGGATAATTATCCCCAAAAGTCAGAAGAAAAACACAGATGTTTTTAAAGCTGCACAGTGGAGATTTTGCCTTTCGATTGTAATAATTTAGCATGTGAAATGAATTAGAGGCTGGCTTTTCCGGGGACTTCATTTCCAAGGTAGGTTAGGGAAAAACCGGCTGTTTTTGAAAAGAACAGTCTTGGTTTGGGGGGGGGTTGGCAGGTTGGGATGGGGGAAACCCATACAATGCATGACAATTTTCAAAATCTAGGAAGGAGCGAGAGACACCGGATTGAATGAATTAATGAGTTTTTTTTCCCCCTGCTGGGATTTGAGTTAAAGCTTTCTCGTAATTGAAAACTTGTGGGATGCTCCTCGACTGAAATATCAATATACAAGTACAGCTGTGTGTTTGGCTTGGCTATCATGTGGAACAGGTCTGGACAAAGGAATAGATACCTTTGGATGGCCCTGCTTTCTCTGGGTTCCAGAACTTTCCAGGGGCCTCTCTCATTTGCTCACCGTGATTCCTCCATAATTACAGGAAAGTATATATCAGAAAGGTCCTCAGTGAAACAAACCAGCCAATCTTGTTTCTGGAAATGAAACAAATGATCAAAAGGATCAGATCATAGGGAACATGGGAAAAAAACGTGGCTAAGACAGGCCCCTGGTGCACTAGGTCCTTTCCTTTTCTTTTTACAGAGCCGAGAAATTTTTAAAAAGTCTGTTATGGGAGTGCAGTTGCAGTGCTGTGCCAGTTTGTGCATCAGCTATGTGCATGCACGCGTCTACTCCTTCTCGGCTGTCCTCCCCACTCCGGCCATCACGGAGCCCTGAATGTGCTACCCGTGCTATAGGGTAGGCTCGTGTTAGTCATCTGTTATGCACAGCACCCATCGCGTACAGATGTTGCACTGGTCCCCTCTGGGAGCTCCATCCTGTGCCATCTGGGAGGGTCCTCAGGAAGTTTCATTTGTTGGAGGAAACACAAGCATGCTCTGGCCTTGGGTCAGGGACTTGAATTTGAGACTTGCTACTGACTATAAAGAAAGCTGAGTGCAGAAGAATTGATGCTTTTGAACTGTGGTGTTGGAAAAGATTCTTGAGAGTCCCTTGGACTGCAAGGAGATCCAACCAGTCCATCCTAAAGGAGATCAGTCCTGAGGGTTCATTGGAAGGACTGATGCTGAAGCTGAAACTCTAATACTTTAGCCACCTGATGCGAAGAACTGACTCATTTGAAAAGACCCTGATGCTGGGAAAGATTGAAGGCAGGAGGAGAAGGGGATGACGGAGGATAATATAGTTGGATCGCATCACCAACTCGATAGACATGAATTTGAGTAAACTCCTGGAGTTGGTGATGGACAGGAAGGCCTGGCGAGCTGCAGTCCATGGCATCACAAAGAGTCGGACAGGACTGAGTGACTGAACTGAACTGACTCATTTGGCTTTTGTCGTTTGTCAACCCTGTCCCCTCAGGACCTTGGTTCCCTCAACTGTAAAATGGAACTTGGTTTCCATCGATGTTTTCCCAAATTGTGTTCTGCAGAATTGTAGTTCCAAGAGATATTAAGCAATAAACAAGGGACAGAAGGACCTAGTGGACCACACTTTCCCCTGGGCAGCAGTTCTCAGTCTGGGAGGTTTTTATTCCCAGGGGACACATGGAAAGGTTTGCAGACCTTTGCTTGTTTGCCGTAAATGAGAGAAGGTGGGGTTTGCTGCTGGCATCTAGTAGGTAGAGGCCAGTGCTGATGCTAACACCATGCAATACAGTCTCCTCAGCCAAGATTTATCCAGTCCCTCTCAAAAAACAAAATTCAACTTTTAAATTTAAAACATTTTAAAGTTTTTATCAGCTTTGTTTAACAGTTCATGAATCAGGCAATGTCCCAGCTAGTAAACAGAAAGGAGCTCTGAAGAACTGTACAAAATGGAAGTCTTGTATAGGCAGAAAGGGGCAGGACTAGGAGGTTACTAGCAGAGAGAGGACTGTGGCAATTTTCTTGGGCTCCAAAATCATTGCCACCAGTGACTGCAGCCATGAAATTAAAGGATGCTTGCTCCTTGGAAGCAGAGCTATGACAAACCTAGACAGGGTGTTAAAAAGCTGAGACGTCACTTTGCTAATAAAGGTCTGTAGAGTCAAAGCTATGGTTTTTCTGTACTCACATATGGATGTGAGAGCTGGACGGACCATAAAGAAGACTGAGAGCTGAAGAATGGATGCTTCTGAACTGTGGTGTTGGAGAAGACTCTTGAGAGTCCCTTAGACTGCAAGGAGATCCAGCCATCAATCCTAAAGGAAATCCACCCTGAATACTCATTGGAAGGACTGATCCTGAAGCCCCAAATCTTTGGCCACCTGATATGAACAGCTGACTCATTAGAAAAGACCTTGATGCTGGGAAAGATTGAAGGCAAAAGGAGAAGAGGATGGCAGAGGATGAGATGGTTGGATGGCACCACTGACTCAATGAACATGAGTTTGAGCAAACTCCAGGAGACAGTGAAGGACCGAGGAGCCTGGCCTGCTGCAGTCCATGGGGTTGCAGAGTCAGACATGACTTAGGGACTGAACAACAATAACAACACTTTCCTTTAAAAGGGGATGGGAGGGTTCTATCAAGCAGGTTACTTCACTAGTGCCGACCAGGTAATTCCAGATTAACTGGTCTAAGATCCCACTCTTGGGAGAGATTGAAACTCTAAGCTTGGTGCTAAGTCTTGGTTTGGTGATGTGGGCTTAGCACAAGTGCTCCATTTTAGGCTTGTTATTATTATTATTTTTTAATGTGGACCATTTTTAAAGTCTTCATTGAATTTATTACTACATTGCTTCTGTTTCATGCTTTGTATTTTTGGCCACAAGGTATGTGTCATCTTAGCTCCCTGACCAGGGATCAAACTCATATCTCCTGCATTGGAAGGCAAAGTCTTTACCACTGGACTGCCAGGGAAGTTCCCTGATAGTGCTGAGGTTGAGAAATGCTGCCAGAAGTTTCCAGAATCTATCTGAATAATAAAGACTATGGGCAGTAAAAAGACCCTTTCAACTTTCGAGCCAATATGCCACATATATATACAGGCAGGCAGAGTCTCTTGTTTTCCTACCTAACAATAGGGTTAATGTACCTTAGGACTCACTCTGGGAAACAGAGCCAAGTGTTAACTGAGGTTTCCTTCTACTCTGACCAGCTCAGATGCTGTATCTAATGAACAGACCTCCCCAGAAGGATGCAGGGGCTTCTAACTATCCATATCTGGCACAGGGCATCAGTCAGATGGAGTGTTCAAGAACTGCCAGGCGAGCTGAACCCAAAAAGCTGGCCTTAGCTTCTGTGAAGCAGAACCTGAAACAGAGGCTTTATTGGAAAAGGGCTCTCAGGAGAAGAGAGAGGGAAGTGGATGGGGTTGGGCGCAGAGCTAAGTTCAAGATGCGGTCTCTGCTAGAGTCTTACTTCTGCCTGAACCTGCAGCTCCAAGGCAGGTACTGCATCTCAGTGCTGGGAGTGACTTTGAGGCAGGAGGCCAGTCTACGGTTCAGTCCAAGGACTTGGTCCAATATTGACCTTGGTCTAGGGGAAGGCATAGCCTCCCAGGCAAAGATGCGTTCTTTGGAGAAGGAGGTGGCTGTGAGATGTCATCACAGACCCTTCTGGGGGGTGACTACACAGGCAGGAAGGAAGACCAACAACACCTACCTCCCTGCAGCAGAGTGTGGAAGTGCCAGGATGGTCCATGCAGGGAGCCCCACAGCCTGGAGGAAAAGCTTGGTCTGTGCTCGACTGACTATTAGAACTGGGGAGTGATTTGGGGAATTAACCCCATTTGCCACATCACTGGGTCAAATTCCGCGACTTTCACTCAGAGTGACGAGGGGTGTGTGCAGTGGTAAGTGCTCCTCCCCGACCCCTTATTTCAATGACTACTTGGGCTTTCACTTTTTCTCTTCTTTAGCTTTCTGAGATCCAGCTGTTGTTCTGTTGCTCAATTGTGTCTGACTCTTTGCGACCTCATGGACTGCTGCACGCCAGGCTTCCCTGTCCTTCTCTACTTCAGGAGTTTGTTCAAACTCACGTCCATTGAATCAGTGGTGCCATCCAACCATCTCATCCTCTGTCGCCCCCTTCTCCTTCTGCCCTCCATCTTTCCAAGCATCAGGGTCTTTTCCAGTGAGTTGGCTCTCCTGGGATCCTATCACTGCTCCAAGTGGTGGGAGCCCAAGGGAATAAAATGGCTGGTAAGGGAAACTGCAGAGGAAAAACCAGCCACCGGCCGGGGCCAATGAGCCACTTGATGAGTCCCTGCGTCAGCCAGGTGCCAGCGGAGGGGTGGTCTCAGAGCAGGCACTGGGTGTTCTGAGAGGTCCAAGGGCACACGCTTGACAGGTGCTGGAAAGCAGGACTTGTGGCCTTCGCTTTGGGCTCTTCCTCATATGGACCACATGCGTACTTCCAAGTGGCCGGGGTGGGGCTGCTGCTGAAGTAAACAAGAGTGAAATACGCAAGATGTAATTACTTAATTAGCCTCATATTTGAAAACATGTGGCTTCAAATCGGATGCTGGTGGAACATCCTGGCCCACATTCCCTCTCCTTCCCAGACCCGAGCCCATGGCGTCTTGGATCATTTCAGGGGCGTTAGTGACTGCTGCTGTCCCAGCAGATTTGCAACCACAAAAGAAGGAGGCTCTCCAGGGTGAGATTGAGAGCCAGCTTCCTCTGGTGGGAGGACAATGGACTTGGAGTCAAAGCCTCTGATGCCACGGCATTTCTAAGAGTGGCATTATATCCCTTCATATGGATTTACTGTAGTTTTCATGAGCAGCAATTTATTGCTGGCCATTTGGGGTATTTTTTCCCCAGAATTCTCAGTATTCTAAGTATCAACACAATGACTGTCTTTGTATATTCAGCTCTGCCTACAGCTCAACCAAGTCCCTTGAGATACAGTCTTAAAATAATTATGGGGTCAAGTTTACGTACATTGCCAGATTGCCCTTCAGAAAGATGTGCCAATTTAAACACCCAGTGTCAGTGTACGGAGGGCCAATTTCTCTGCTTCCTCATCTGGACCAGGTATTGTCTTGGCCAATCTATTTTAAAAAAATAGCATCTTAGTATTTTAGTTTGTTTTTATCGTTCACTGTTGAGACTGAACTTTCCCCCTTGCACTCCTCAACCACTTGTATCTCTTCGTTTGTAAATTGCCCTCACACGATGCTGCCCACTATTCTCTGGGTCATCCAACTCATGGTCACTTCTGTGTTTGAAGGAAATCAGCCCTTTGTGATGAAGGTCACACCTACTCTTCTCAGTTGATTTTTTGCCCTGTTTTCATTTTGTGGGAATTCTGTTTTGAGACCTTAACCCTCCAGGTGGAGATGGTTCCCCCGGAAGTAGCGACCATCGAACTTCTGGGTTAAGAGATTGTCTCTCACTTATCTTAGAAAATGAGAGCTCAGCTGGAACCAGAGAGGGTCAGCGGGGAAGAGGTTCAGGGGTCAGAGCATATCCTGTTCCTCGTTTCACAAATCATGCTGCGAATTGCCCAACTTGGAGAGATTTGGTGGTGATTCTCGGCAGCGGGACGTGCATTGCTTCACACACAAGGACAGCTGAGGATGTTTTGTTTCGTTGGGTGGTGTGTCAGGAAGTCCCGCAGTGGCCTCTGGGGCCCAGTGACGAAAGCCCTGTCTTAGCGTGGACAGAACTAGGACAGACCTAGCTGGGCTCTGTGTCTCTGGGAGGGGTCGTTGAACTCCTCCAAGCTTTCTGCTCCTGAAAGAGGGGCTCTAAGGCTCAGTCTGTAGCCTTGTTGGGACCGCTAACAGTGACTGGCCAGTGTGGAAGTGGCCCTGCCCGTGGGTGGTGACCTGAAGTTTTGAACGGACTCTCCTTCCACCCCGCAGAGCTATGAGATGAAGTATGGAAAATATTTATTTAGGCCCTGACTCTGTGGGTGGTGACTCAATGTCCTTGCCCCTTCTATAAAACAGTTTTTCAGGGGGTGGTATGGACTGTGGCCCCACGTCCCATGGGCTGTTGGGGTTCCCTCTGAACAGAACTCTGGGTCAGAGGCTTCTCAGGAACCCTGCTGCTGCAAGGTGGGGGAGAGGGGCCGCCTTGTCCTCTCAGGCTGCTGGAGCGTGGCACGACTGCTGGCTGGCTGTGTTACGCACTCAGGCGTGTCCGACTCTCTGTGACTCCACAGACTGGAGCCCGCCAGGCCCCTTTGTCCATGGAAGTCCAGGATGCTCAGGTGAGGGTCCTCTTGGTTCTCGACTGTGCATTTTCAGGGTGTCCCCTCTCACATGCTAGAAGGGGCAGGGGAGCAGTGAGGTCTCTTTTATTAGGGCACAAATCCCATCATGAGGGCACCACCCTCATGACCTAGTCACCTCCCCCAAGTCCACCTACTAAGAACATCACCTTTGGGGGTTAGAATTCCTACACGTGAAGCTGTGAAGACACAAACATTCAGCCCGTAGCAAGGACTTTCCACCTCCCCACCTTGCAATCTCCCTTCAGGCAGGACATGGCTAATCCAGCAGGGAGGACCTTGGTTACAAGTCACCATGGCCTTGTGCTAACAGTAACGGCTGAGTCATGCTGGGCACCTCCTGGGCATCAAGGCCTGTGCTCGGTGATTCAGAGACAAAGTCTCCACACGTGTGTGATTGTCACCAGGAAGCCACACCCAGCTTTCCCTCCGAAGGACGTCCGGGTGGGGACTCAGAGACCTACACAGAGACAGTAGTGAGCAGATACACGTGCACACACACACAGACATGCTCATGCACATATATTCACACTCATTCATACAGACGCAGACACACACATGCACAACACACACACACAATACGTAACACAACACACACATTCACATTTGCAGATACACACATTTGTAACATAACACACACATATACCGAATTCACCCACACAGACACTCAGACACAGACACACACATATACACATTCATTCACACAGCCACTCTCGCACAAGCAGACACACACATATGCATACAACACACAGACACACACTCACACACATGCACCCACACAGCAACATCAGACTCAACCCTCAAGGGCTGGGCGGGCTCCTGGCCATCACACCTGAAGAAGGACGGACACAGGCTGAGGTCCCCTCAGAAGCAGATGGGCAGGCAGAGGATGTTTCTAGACAAATACAAATGGAACGCCTCTCCTGGGCTGGGCGCTGGGGTGATGCTGTGCAGGGCAGACCTGCAGGGTCTCGTCCTTCCAGGGAGGGGCATCTACAAGGACAATAAGCTGGAGTATCTGCAGGGCTGCAGGCAGAGCCCGGCTAGCTGGAGTCAGCTCTCATCACGGGCTGTGTCAGCAGACAGGCGACAAGGATGCTGGCTGGGGCGTCACCTCCTAGGTGGGGAGAGTCCCTGAGACTCTCAGTGAGATCTTGCCCATCCATGACTCCAAAGCTGCTGTTTTAGATTTCACACTTGGTTCTCACAGAAAACAGAGCAGGAAGAGGAAGTAACAAGAGTTTCGTGGTTTCCTGCACACCTCACTCTCTGGGTTCTTCAGGGGGTGTTATTAGGACATATCGGTGGCAGGGGGTAAAGAATGGTTCAGTAGCTCAGTGACCTCTGCCTTGGCTGCCCCCAACCTGCTTCAGCAAAGATGATTCTTTCGAGTTCGGAGGCCCAGGAAGGCAGGGCTGTGCAGGAGAAAGCAGAGCGTGGATGGGCCAGCAGGGAGCCTGGCTTCGTTCAGCCCTCTGCTCTGGAACTTACTTGCTGTGTGCCTTTAGGCAAGTCACTCACCCTTACTGGGCCTCTGCTATAATTTGAGGGAGTTGCGCTGGCTGGGTTTACAGCCACTCCAGCCCTGAAGGGCTACAAATGACCCTGTAGTTACTGAGCCCAGGACAGGCCCCCATCAAGGGGTCGGTGGGTGGGTGGGCTGGCCAGCCTTGCTGTGTGGCTGCTGGGCTAAGATCAAACATCTGAGCAGGAGGGTTTCTGGGGGTGATGCTATTTCTTTCTTTCTGGGTTTCAGGAACAAACCTCAGAAGCAGGTTTACTTCCCAGCCCCCCAGAGGTTTCTTCCCAAGGATGATATGTGCTAACCAAGACGGCGGCATCAGAGCTGAGACATCTCTTTAAACTCTTCTGTAAACCTCCACGCGGACACTCCCCTTGTCTGCCACAAAACTTGGATGGCGGCTTTAAATAGAGCTCCTCAGGGCCTCAGATTTCAGCGGAGGCAAAATCCACAAACAGCCAAGGGCAAATGGGAAAATTAAATGTTTCAGAAACTTACATTTTAAAACTTATAATAAGCATGCAGCAAGCTTTATGAGACTACTCAGTGGTACTAACCAGTCTCCAGCCCTCCCAATTCTTGGACTAAGTTGACGCTGGTAATTCGCCAGCCAGCTGGCATGAACTTTGAACCATTTCTACAAAGTCTGTGGTGTAGGCTGACCTCCACTGCCTCAACCAGCCCCCACCCCAGGTGATACGAGCAGGCTTCATGGGTGGGCATGGTGTTTTTTCGCCTAGAAGGGTCTCATGCTTGGTTTCAAGTCCAGCTGTCACTATCTTAAAAGTCTTAAGTTTTGAACAAGGGGCTCTGTGTTTTCATTTTGGACTGGGCCTTGCAAATTTTGCACAGTGTCTGAACCCAAGCGTACTTTTCCTAGACAATCACTGAACTGATGGCAGTGTGTTAATATCTGGTCTAAAGCCATTTAACTTTCAGAAGAACTAAGCATTCAAGTTGGGTCTTATTTGCACATGACTTAGCCTACTTACCTGTTCAGGGTCAGTGCCAAGCACAAAATAAAGAGGAGTTATTTTTGGCTCAGAGAAATAAAACCAAGTCTGTCTCATGTGTAATTCCAAATACAAATGCCCAAACAAGTAAATTTGATGAGGTACCTACAAAGACCATAAGGAATTGCCAGTGTTCCAATACTTGAATTAGATGGTATAGATCAGGGGTGAGCAAACTATGCCCCTGGGTCCGATCTGGTTTGCCACCTGTTTTGTGAATGAAGTTTTATTGAAACTTTTACCTATTGCCTAAGTCTGTTTTCAGGCTGTAATGGCAGAATTGAGTAGCTACAAGAGACTGGAGGACCAGTCTGGACTTTTACAGAAGAAGTTTGCCAACCCTGGTCTGCTATTAGAATTTATAAATTTCTAGAATACACTGATGAACTCCCAAAAGCATAGCTCTGAAGAATAACGTTGTACCCTTGGGACAGGAAATAATTACTTAGACATAAACCACGATTGAAAAAGATTTATTTATTTATAAATTTGATTACAGTAAAATAAAAACTTTTGCAAAGCAAAAGCCACCATTAACAAGGTTAAAACAAACTTAACTCTTTGGGGAAAAGTTCAAAATACTAAACAGAATTCAAATTATATGATGAAATCCTGAAAATCCAAGAGAAGTAGAAAAAATGGCAAAAGGGAATCATGAGGGGGTCAACCAGACCACTAGTGCCAGTGACAAGCCTAGACAATGACGAGGAGCCCAGTGTGGCCATCCCTGACTGCCCGCTCTGCATTCCTGTGGAGGGAATTCTCTCCCCCAAGGGCTTTGCATGGCTCCCCCTTTCAGCATATGGATCTTGACTCAGTGTTGCTTCCCACCCCAGCCATTGGCTTGTTTGCCCTACGATCCAGCCCCTTTGTCCCCTTGCCCTGCCATAACACATCACCAGGCCCTGGGAAGGGGCCTGGGAAACGCATTTCTGGGCTTGCTAGCCACTGTCTCTTGGTTATGTTCAGCTGTTGGCAGGAGCTGGCAGCAGACTGGAAGGTGGGAGAATGGAGAAGCCAGGTATCTGTAGCCCCCAGGCTGCCTCTGCTTCAGGGACCATCCCATCTCCAGCAGCTGCTCCATCTCCCTGTAGTCTGGATCCTGCTTCCCTCTATGGCACCCCCTCCTGGGCTCTGGGACGCCCACCTTCCCTCCTTGGCCTCTCCTCCAGGATCAGTGCTCAGTTGCTCAGTTGTATCTGACTGTTCCCAGCCCCATGGACTGTAGCCTGCCAGGCTCCTCCGTCCATGGGATTTTTCAGGCAGTAATACTGGCGTACGCTGCCATTCCCTTCTCCAGGGGATCTTCCCGACCCAGAGATCAAACCCTATCTCCCGTGTCTCCTGCATTGGCAGGCTGGTCCTTTACCACTGGGCCACCTGGGAAGACCTAGGGTTGGTAGCAGCTGCCTGTTGCTGCTAATCTCCAGGAGGACTCACCATCCTCTTTGTTCCTGCTCTTCCTGCACCTTGTAACTGGTTCTCTATACTAAAATCTTTCTACTGAACTCCGTGGTATAGGATCTGCTTTGTCCATGGGCTTGAGGTTAAACATCTGGGATTCTGTGACTTTGCTTTGCAACAACTCTTACAATTCAGCCAATCTGGAAACAACTCAAAATTTCAAATTTCCTTGTCCAGAGTTGTCAACCGGGCTAATAAAAGCCAGAAATCACTAATTCCTTGGAGTGCTTTGTTCTGCTGGAAGCCCATTGGTCCTGGGACACAACTGCACTCTGTTAAGCACTCAAGTGTGTGTCCTCATTAGGAAGAAGGGAGCAGAAAGGCCATCACTCAGATTCAGCAATGACCTGACAACGTGGGGAGCTCACACCGTCCATTCCAAATACCAATCAGCACGTCATTACAGTGTCGGAGGCCAGCAGAGCTCGGCCAAGCTCATTGGAACCTGCCACTTTAAGCTGTCTCTAGCAACACATGGGAAGAAGGCTGGAGCCTTTGTGAACTTTAAGGCAGCTGCACACTGAGCAGTCATTTCCACGTGGGTGCACCACACGCATTAGAAAGCTTTTGAAATGGGCATCGGATACTTAGTATTTAGACAGCTTCTCTCTCCCCATTGCCACTGGCTCTATCCTAGAGTCCCCTCGCTTCTGGTATAGACCACTCCCCAGCCTCCTATTGGGTCCTCTGCAGCCAGAATGCAATCCCCCTCTGCCCCATTCCCGTCTAATCCATCCTGCACACTGCCATGAGAATGGCCTTTCCAAAAGGCTCAGAGGATTGAATCACTTACCCACTTAATACCCTTAAATAATTCCCTGTAGCTTTCGGGCTAATTTCCTGGCTCCTCGGCCTGGCACTCAAGATTACCGCATGGTCTGTTCCTCCCACAGCATCTGCAGCCTTAACTTTAACCATCCCCTCTCCGTGCGTGCTTTAAACACCACGTTTCTTATGGTTCCCCTGCTCTATCTGCTCAGCGTCTTTGCTCATGTTCCTTCCTCCTCCTAAGTTCTAGGACCCAGAATACTCTTCCTCCCTTCTTCATATGATGCTCATAACTTTCCCCCTCAATTTTAAAACAAAACATCCGCATTCGAGGGTTATGAAGACTATCCTACTAAGCTTAAGAAATGAAGTCAGTCAACACGACAAGGCTCTGTATGAAGTGAAGTCGCTCCGTCGTGTCCGACTCTTTGCGACCCCATGGACTGTAGCCTACCAGGCTCCTCCATCCATGGGATTTTCCAGGCAATAGTACTGGAGTGGGTTGCCATTTCCTTCTCCAGGGGATCTTCCTGACCCAGGGATTGAACCCGGGTCTCCAGCATTGTAGACGGATGCTTTCCCGTCTGAGCCACCAGGGAAGTCACCCCTTCCTAATCCTAGTGCTCTTCCTCTCTTCTCCCAGGTAACCACTACTCTGAATTCACCGTTTTAGCATTTCTATAAAGATCTTTATACGTTTGCCACGAGTGTGTGCACGCATGCCTAAGCAATCTGCATCGCAGCTTAGAATGTTCTAAAACTTCGTATAAATGTCATAATCTCTGTGCTCTTCTACAGTTTGCAATGTGTGCCCAACATCATGATTCTGAGATGTTTCACATGAATGCAGTAGCCACAGATCAGCCAAGGTCAGTGCTATACAGTATTCTAGCATGTGCACGCACACGAGTGTGCTCACGTCCATCTTCTCGTTGACGGACATTTAAGTTGATTTCTTTTTTTTTTTTTTCGCTATTACGAATCTTACTGCTATGAACACTGTGAACACATCTCCTTGGGCACATGGGCAAGAGCTCTTCAAGGGCATCCTGCGGAAGAGGAATTACAAATCACAGGGCAATCACGCTTTCAGTCTCACCAGGTATTGCCAGATAATTTGCCAAATGGTTGGAGAAGTTTACGCACTCATTAATGATATTTAAAGAAAACTTCTCCAGTCTACAAGGTTGTCTAAACTTTCTACTAACACTTTTTAAAGATTTTTGACAACCAATGAGTGTGAAATTAAATCCCATTGTGGTTTTGATTTGACATTCCCTGGGCAGGAGGAGAAGGGGACGAAAGAGGATGAGGTGGCTGGATGGCATCACTGACTCAATGGACGCGAGTCTGAGTGAACTCTGGGAGCTGGTGATGGACGGGGAGGCCTGGCGTGCTTCGATTCATGGGGTCACAGAGTCGGACACGACTGAGCGACTGAACTGAACTGAACTGAACTGATTACAAGTGGACTGCCATCTTCCTTCGTCTGCAAAATGCCTGATGATAACTTCTGTTCATGTTTCAGTTTTCCTCTAAAGGTTTTAAAAAATATTTTGATAAATTTAAAAAATTCACTTTGGATAATACTTTTTTGGTTTTATGCATATATGTATTTGTGAATGGACTATAAATGAAATATCTTTTCCCTGTTTGTGGTTTGCCATTTTCTGTTTATGGTATCTTAGATTAGCAGAAGGTTTTTTTTTTTAATGTAGTCAACTTCTATTTTTTCCTTTTGTTATTTATTTTTGTTGTCTTTTTTCCTCCATATAATCTGAGAGAGGATCCATTTTTTCCATAACTGGTTTTCCTAGCACCATTTATCTAAGAGTCAGTCCTTTACTCTTATATTCAACTTTTTCCATTGAATAGAAGCAATAATCATAAAATTTTAAAAAAGCAGTGATCATAGACTTGCCTTATTCATCACTCTAAAAGGAACACTTTTAAATGCTCTACTGTCAAATGTGATGTTTATATAGATTTTTAATTTATTCTCTCAGAATACGTAATACTATCTTTTTCTAGATTTCTAAGATTAAGATTTTTTTATCATGAATGGGTGTTAAATTTTATCTAATGTCTTTTTCTGCTCTTAATGAGATTCTAATATGGTTTTTCTTTAATCTCTTAATATAGTGCTAGTATTAACCTCGATAATAAAGCCAGAGGACAGTATGAGAAGGCAAATCACTGAGTAACGTTTCTCACCAGTTTGCATGCTTGAAAGTCCTAACAGCACACTAGCAATTCGAGTTTATCAATACCTATAAAATAATAATGATAATCATCAAGGTGGGTTTATCCTAAAAGAGTGAAGATGATTTATTAGCAAACTATGGCAATACAGCAGATATCACTATATCACCGACTCAATGGACATGAGTTTGAGCAAACTCTGGGAGATGGTGAAGGACAGGGAAGCTAGAACATTATCTGTAGTACAAACTCACTGAATATTTTTTGAACGAATGCAAGTCACTGCTGTGTGGAAGTTTGTTGTTCAGTTGCTAAGTAAGAGAAAACTCTGGGAAACAGTGGAGGACAGGGGAGCCTGGTGTCCATGGGGTCAGCTACAGCCCATTGGGCCACAAAAAGTCAGACACTACTCAGATACTATTCTAGATGCAAAGAAATAATAGTGAACAAAACAGGCAAAATCTCCATTCTTATTGTTCAGTCACTAAGTAGTGTCCAAGTCTTTGTGACCCCATGGGCTACAGAAAGCCAGGCTTCCCTGTTCATCACCAACTCTCAGAGTTTGCTCAAACTCAAGTCCATTGAGTCGGTGATGCCATCCAACTATCTCATTCTCTGTCGTCCCCTTCTCCTCCTGCCCTCATTCTTTCCCAGCATCAAGGTCTTTCCCAATGAGTTGGCTCTTTGCATCACGTGGCCAGAATATTGGAACTTCAGCTTTAGCATCAGTTCTTCCAATGAAGGGTTGGGTTGATTTCTTTTAGGATCGACTGATTTAATTGGTAGGTACAGGAAATCAAGTATAAGAGTTGAAAGACCTTTGGAAACAGATTATTAGCTGGCTGTATTAGTAACCTCTATTCAGGGTGGTAGGCTTCAGGTTGTGAGGGATGCCTCCCCTTGAGGGGTCATGATCTAGAAGGGGAGACAGACAGCGTTTTTTTTCCTCTTTCAAAACAGAGACCAGGCCCCTGGCAGCTGCAGCACAGAGAGGCTGGCATGTAGAGTGAAAGGAGCCCAGAGGGCTGTGCCTCCAAACAGTCAGTGCTGTAGAGTTAGGGTGAGCTGTGTCCCATGGGATGGACAGGTGTGAGTGGCCTGGGTGCTTCTTGATCCAGGACCTTGGATATGGACTTGAACAGTGACCAGACTCCACTGGCAGGTGAACCCACGGGCCCATCATCTGAGTTCCCTACTGATGGCAGGATACGAGCCAACCCTGTTGAGACAGCCCCTGCAGACGTCACTCAGAATCCAAACCCTGCTTCCAGTTCACTCCAAGTCCCTGGGGATGTTCCCTGGGCCATCCAGTCATTTAAACTGTGGAAGCACTTGCTACCTTGTCTCAGGGAGTTGGATAGAACTAATGGGATGATTTGCACTCTGAGAAGGAGAGAAATGTCCCTCCCCCCCAAGGTGTGTCATCAAAACAGTGACAGTATTTGGAATTAACTGGGCAGGCCCATGCTTCTTCATTTCCCAGCCATGTGTGAGTGACATTTTCTGTCAGTCGGCTTTGCGCAGCCCTTTTCAGATGGCTCAGAATGTGCTAATGTGCTGGGGCTTGGCTGATGCTTCATGAGGGAAGCCGTCGTTTGGAGGAGTCAGGAAAACAAGGCTCTAAGTACACAAACAATGACAGTGTCTTGTTTCAATATTTACCTACACCTTGAAAGGATGGGTTTCTAAGACATAAAACTTGCTCATTTTTTCCAGATACGATTCAGTAAATATGACATATTGAAAATAATAGAACTCTCCTCTGCTAAAACAAAGACAAGAAAGGAAATCTTGTGTGGACATGTGGTGGGGAGGGCGGAGAGGGGTGGGATGAATTGGGAGATTGGGATTGACATATTTACAGTGCTATGTGTAAGACAGATAGCTAGTGGGAAGTTGAGAGTCCCTTGGACAGCAAGGAGATCCAACCAGTCCATCCTAAAGGAAATCAGTCCTGAATATTCATTGGAAGGACTGATGCTGAGCTGAAACTCCAATACTTTGGCCACCTGATCCGAAGAACTGACTCGTTGGAAAATACCCTGATGCTGGGAAAGATTGAAGGTGGGAGGAGAAGGGGGCTGCAGAGGATGAGATGGTTGGATGGCATCACCGACTCAATGGGCATGAGTTTGAGTAGACTGTGGGAGCTGGTGATGGGCAGGGAGCCTTGGCATGTTGCAGTCCATGGGATCGCAAATAGTCGGACACGACTGAGAAATTGAACTGAACTGAACAATGGGAAGTTGCTGTATAGCGCAGCGAGCTCAGCTCGGTGCTCTGTGATAACCTAGATGGATGGGAGGGCGATCCAAGAGGGAGGGGATATACGTATACATACAGCTATTAATAATTCACTTTGCTGTACAGCAGAAACTAACACAACATTGTAAGGCAACTATACCCCAACTGCATTAAAAACAAACAAACAAACGAATCTCCAACCACCATAGACCAAGAAAGTAATTGGCAATTTAGATTAGAAGCTAAGGAATTACAAATGTATAGGATCAAGCAGGTACTTTGTCAAATACTCCAGTTATCGAGGGTCGCTGCTTAGTAAAAGCCTGTCTTTGTGCACAAGCTTCTTTCAAGCAAGGGCTGCAGGAACCATTTGGAGCCACAGGGATGCTGGGATAAAAGCCTTTGTCAGTGCACCAATCCACTTGGATCCCTTGGCAGGAGGTGCCTTCACTGCTCATCTTGTGGCGGGCGGGTCACTGTTCCTCTCCACCCTGGCTCTGGGGTGACCCCTGGGGCTCTGACCTCCCTGAGCTTGGCTGGTGAGGCAGCATGTAAACAACAAATTCATAATAAGAGGCAGTTTTCCTGAAAAATTATGAAAGAGAGCCTATGCCTTCCCCATTTCTTACTTTTTCTAAGTTTTTTCCTTGCAACCACCATTAACTGATCTCTTTAGGAGGCTTGCAACCTGCCTTTTTTTTCTGCTTGCATTTAGTCACAGCTTTTGATTCCTTAAAGAGCTTTATAAAATAGGTTTTATGTGCAACAGTCAAACAAACAAAACTCCATCCTTCTATGCAGAGTCAGGATTTTACCTTCACACACTCAGAGGGCTAGACATGCCTGTGTATCCATAGCTGATCACTTCCAAATCAGTTCTTATCTTTGACCTTCCCTGTCCTTCAGCTGGGTCTCCTGATCAGGAAGACACCGTTACTCCACAGCTCTGATGGGGAAACCAAGAACCTGAGAATTTGGGGGTACATCTAGGCCCTCTCTTTTTTCCATACTCACTGCTCTGAGGTCAGACACCACCCTCTTACCATGTCGCACTGGGAATCCACAGGGATCCTATAGCTGGCCTTCGCACGGTCAGCTTTAACTGTCCCAGTCTCTCTGTGGCCCAGGACAACTGCGTGGGGTGTTCTCAAGGCTGCTGACAGCGCATGCACCCTCCGCAGCAGCAGACAGAAGTCTGTGCTGTAACCAGCCTGGGGAGGCAGAAGGCAGAGGCTGGGTCTCAAGTTGCACCCGGAGCCTCAGTTGTCTGCACCAGCTACACATCGAGTAAGGGGCTCAGTAAACGGCACAAACTTACATGTAAGCAAATGCAAAAGAGAAATCTAAAAATGGAATGAGGTTCTCAAGGTTTCCCTGGCTGGCTGGGAGCAGAGCTGAGGAGAGGCCAGGCCCCCAATTCCTCCCCCCAGGACCCTTCCTGTCTCTTTGTGATATATCTTCAAGTTCTGCCATCACGCTTTTCTTTTCACAGAAGTTGTTGCTGTTCAGTCAGTCACCAAGTCATGTCCGACTGTTTGCAACCCCTTGGACTACAGCACACCAGTTTCCCTGTCCTTCACCATCTCCTGGAATTTGCTTAAACTCGTGTCTATTGATTCGGTGATGCCATCCAACCGTCTCATCCTCTGTTGCCCCCTTTCATGGAAGAGTATTTGTCAAATATGTGCTTTCTTTATTTTGCTTTTAAAGCCCCGGGGGTAGAATCCAAATGCTTCTTTACAGTCATCAATTTACAATAGGGTATTAAAAAGTGATTGCAGGCAGACCTCTTTTTATTGTGCTCCGCAGATATTGCATTTCTTTTTTTTTTTTCCCACAAACTGAAGGTTGTGGCAAGCCCGGGTCGAGCAAGTCTATTGATGCCGTTTTTAAAGCAGCATTTGCTCAGTTTGTGTCTCTGTGTCACATTTTTATAATTCTTGAAAGATTTCAAACCCCCCACCAGCAAAAAGATGAGGATTTTCTGAAGGCTCAGATGGTGGCTGGAAATTTTTAGCAATAAAGTATTTTTAAATTAAGATACATATATTGGGGGATTTTTTAGACATATGCTATTGCACACTTAATACCCTATAGTGTATTGTGAACATAACTTCTGTGTGCAATAAGAAATCAAAAAAAATTTACGCGACTTTCTTCTCTGCGGTATTTACTTTATCATGATGGTCTGGAATCGAATGGGCAATGTCAAAATCTATCTATACTGCTGAGATGATGAAGTTCCAGGGGAAGGGCCAAGGACCCACCTTAGAATTGTCTTTACCTGTGGCTGGGCCTAGGAAATGCCCAAGTTTGGGTTGAGGGAGTCTCTCATCTCACAGAAAAGCTCCCCACTCGGCTACCTGGAAGGTAACTCATCCTGTAGCCAGACCCTGCCTGGGACACCTGGCACCTGGTCCCTGGGCCCTCGTGACTTCAACAGCCTTGGCAGGTCTGCAGTGCTGGTGGCTGGGGGGTGTCACCAGTTTGCCCCTCCCCCCCCACCCCCCCACCCGACAACAGTCAGCCTCACTCCCTGCCTGGAGATCCAGTGCTAATACCTGCGGGTAACCATGGTTCCATCATCTGTCTTCCCAGCCTGGCTCCATCCAGGCAATTCTTATTGGAACAATGCTTTTGTTCTTTCTTCTGAGATGACAAATGGTGGAATTAAACTGACTGATGGGGTGGGAAGTTTACAAATGTTGAAAATATGCAAAAATATTCCAGGAAGTTTAAATGGTGCCTTCTTTTCAAGACCAAGCCAGGGGAGTAGGGGCGATGCACATATGTACAGTGGATGAATGGAACCATCCGCCCCTTGAGCCACGTGGGGCAGGAGAAAAGATCACAAGGCTGGTGAATTTCAAATTCGCTATTTTAGCTTGTTCTTTCTGTAAGAAAAGGGCATGTGCCCATGTTAATGTTTCATATCTAGGAATTTCCAAGTTCTTGCCTGAGGCTAACTAGAAATATCAGTGACTCTGAAGAGATTTGGCAATGTAACAGCAGGAAAAAAAAAAAAAAAAAAAGGAATAGCTTCCGCCAGAGGGTCTGCAGGGAAGTCCCAAGATGCTGAGTGAAATGCTACCAATGATGTTATTTCAAAAGACATTTTTCCTTATTTAATTTTTTGAGCTATTATATTTCCATCCATATCTTTTTTCTTCCTTTGCTCCTGACTTCCAGGCTGCCCACTCTTCTCCTTATTTCCTTCCTGTTTATGGGTTCGTTTCAGTCCTCCAGGGATTAAACAGCCTAGAGGATTTTGGCTTTTGACCTGAAATCCAGGAAGCGCAAGGAGGCTGGAAGAAGTGTGAAAAGGAAACCAGGAGGCCAAAGAGGGGAAGGAGAAGAGGGAGGGGTGCTCTCTCCCTGCTGGTCCCCAGTCCTCCTGATGCTGGTCTCCTGAGGCCTCTCCCTGCAGCTGTATCAGCCCCCCACCCCCAGACAGCGTGGCAGCACTTGGGAGAGTGTTGCTGGCCTGCCTTGTGATGTGCTGGCTACGAGCCCTGGGTAACTGCTCAGAGTCACGCAGCCTCTCCCCACCCTAAGGTGATGGCGTGCTCTGCCCTCCTGGGCGGGGTGGGGGTGGAGGGGTTGGCCTCAGCTTCCCTGCTCAGCGCTCCAGGTTTTAGCCCCAGCCTGGAGCCTGCCTTGAGCTGCCACCTTCTTGGCTGGAACCTGTTCAATGTCTTGGCAACCCTTCATTCTTCCCCACTGTCCCTGGCCAGCCCAGCCCCAGCCTGGGTTCCCACTTGCTGAGGCCAAGCGGTCCCCTTCTCAGCAGAGTTGTTTTCTCAAGTCCCTTAAATGTCCCTTTGACCCCAGTAGCCCAGTTTAGGATTCTGAGATCCCTGGGCATCTCAAACCCAGGTCTGTTGTAGGTGCAGAGTAAAGGGGAGAGGGGTGGCGGGGGGTGGCTGTAAAGTTCTCTTTTGCTCCATCCTTCCACTTCAAAGGAAGAAGCTCCCCAGTGGCCCCACCTTACCCCCAGGATGTGAGGAGAGAGCAGACACCTGTCAAGCGTTCTGCAGAGAAGGGAGGAGCCCAGTGCAGGGTGGGCTTGCTCACCGACGGGGTGGGGGAATGGAACAGCATCAGAATTTGAGTCCAGGGCCTGCCACTCCTGTGTATGCATGTGACAGGTCCCTAACCTCTCTGGGCTCAGAGGGCACATCTGTAAACCACAGTGGGGCTGACAACCTGCTTCTCAAGGCTGCTGGAAAGCCCCGATGGATGCTGCAGCCCTGGGTTAAGCTCTCAGACAGAGAGGCCCAGCCCCACTTCCCCTCCGGGATCCTCGGAATCAGGCAGTCTAGTTACAAACAGGTCCCCCTTTGGAGAACAAGGAAGATGGTTTAAAAGCAGAGAGCAGGAATCCAGAAATGTGGCCTGCCCCCGCTCCCCCTGCCCCGAGAAAACACAGGCAGGGCCCTTGAGTGCAGTCTGTTCCTCTATGACGGCTGTCTCCTTCATCCCTTGTTCCCTGGACACAAAGGGGTCCCCGGGGTGCCCTGGGGTCCCTGGGCACAAAGGCCTGGACCCCAGTGGCGTGCCCTTCTTTCTTTAGTGATGAAAGGAACAGATGAGAGCGGATGTAGCTCCTTCGAGGAAGCAGATACCAAAGGCCTGGGTGCTTCTGGAAACACCTCAGAAGCATTTGCAGGGGAAATCAAAGCTGCAGCAAGATTCATAATTGGAAACCCCTATATTACATTAATTATCCCTCTTGGAGACCAGAGCAGGGCTTCCCAGGAAGCTTTTAACATCCTGCATTATGGACGTGGGTGTCTCAGGGCTGCCTGCGAAGAGCATGGGCCTCGTCAATTATACATGGCCCCGCGGGCAGGCGGCGGGGCAGGCTCTGCTGGGAGTGGGGCTGCACCACGATCCGCTCCGCTGGGAGAGCAAGCAGAATGTGGCTCATCTCCAGGCTGCCTTCTGGGCCATGCCTCCCCTGAGGGGTGATGTGTGACTGAAGAGAAAAATCACTCCAGTGATGCAGGTTAACAGGGAAATAATTGTTGGGAAATTTGTGCAAAATGGGACTTTTTCTTAAAGACTGTTTTTTTAATGTGGACCATATTTAAAGTCTTTAATTTGTTACAGTATCATTTCTGTTTTATGTTCTGTTTTTGGGGGCATGAGGCATGTGAGATCTTAGCTCCCCAACCAGGGATTGAACCTGCACCCCCTGCATTGGAAGGTGAAGTCTTAACCACTGGACGACCAAGTAGTTAGTTCAGTTGTTCAGTCGTGTCTGACTCTTTGCGACCTGATGAACTGCAGCACGCCAAGCCTCCCTGTCTATCACCAACTCTCGGAGTTTACCCAAACTCATGTCCATCGAGTCAGTGATGCCATCCAACCATCTCATCCTCTGTCATCTGCTTCTCCTCCTACCTTCAATCTTTCCCAGCATCAGGGTCTTTTCAAATAAGTCAGTTCTTCGCATCAGGTGGCCAAAGTATTGGAGTTTCAGCTTCAGCATCAGTCTTTCCAATGAACATCCAGGACTGATCTCCTTTAGGATGGACTAGTTGGATCTCCTTGCAGTCCAAGGGACTCTCAAGTCTTCTCCAACACCACAGTTCAAAAGCATCAGTTCTTTGGTGCTCAGCTTTCTTTATAGTCCAACTCTCATATCCATACATGACTACTGGAAAAACTGTAGCTTTGACTAGATGGACCTTTGTTGGCAGAGTAATGTCTCTGCTTTTTAATATGCTGTCTAGGTTGGTCATAGCTTTCCTTCCAAGGAGCAGACATCTTTTAACTTCATGGCTGCAGTCATCATCTGCAGTGATTTTGGAGCTCCCCAAAATAGTCTCTCACTGTTTCCCCATCTATTTTCCATGAAGTCATGAGACCGGATGCCATGATCTTAGTTTTCTGAAAGTTGAGTTTTCAGACAACTTTTGCACTCTCCTTTCATCAAGAGGCTCTTCACTTCTTCTTTGCTTTCTGCTGTAAGGATGGTGTCATCTGCGCATCTGAGGTTATTGATATTTCTCCCAGGACCACCAGGGAAGTCCCACAGAAGGGGCTTGCAACATGCTGAAAGCGGAAGAGGAAGTGCCTGTTTCTCCCACGTGTGGGCCCTGCAGTTTGGATGTTTGGGAGGCTCGTGCTGAAAAAGCGTAGGAGAGAGTCTAACCCACACCCTCAACTGACTGACAGGGATGCAGAGAAGGGGACATGACCGAACCAGGGTCACACAATGGTGGAGGGAAGATGAAATGTGCTGAAACCCCTCAGGGGTGCCCCGAGGGGCTGCTTGGGAAATGTGGGATGAGACCAGGGCCCCTTCTGGGCTTCGCGGCTTCACAGAGCTGGGAGCTGCTGCCCTCCTCAAACAGAGCTTTCATGGCAGCCAGGATCCCGGGCCTTGCCCCCTGCTTCCACCCCTCAGCTGTGACGCTTAGGCTGGCCCTGTGGGGCAATTCCTCTCTCCCCTTGCTGGGGCCACTGGGGTCAGCGAGCCTAGGAGTGCCTCAAACTCCTGCTGGTCAAATCCAGAGACACTAGGTGAGGGGACAGGGTGGTGGTTACAGCCAAACAGCAAAGAGGACCACATGGCCTGGGAGGGCCGACCGCTGGTCAGGGCTGAGTGAGAGGACGCAGGGGGCAGGGTAGCTGGGAATCTCTCAGGGGTCCCACAGGGGCTGGGGGCAGACAGTCATTCCAGGGGTGGAGCAGGGTGGGGATGGGGTGGTGTTTGCCCAGGGAAGTGTCTTCTGTGGTCTGCTGAATACACACTGTGCCTACTGGAGAAGCCATTCAAAGCCTCAACATTTATCGCTACAGACGGCTGTGCTGCTGGATGGCTTCCTGGGATGAGGCTCTGGGGAAGGTGAGGGAGGTGGTCACTTACCTGAGAGAAAGCTCTGATAGCCTGTCCTGGCAGAGGAGAAAGAGTCCTGGGGCCAGGGTGCCCCAGATTTCACTGTCAGGGCTCCAGGGAAGGCTGGTGAGCTTGTGACACGGAGTGTGTGCCACCTAGCAGAACAGTGGGGCAAGAATGCTCTTAGCTCCAAGGTGGGTGGCCACTGGGGCACCTGCAGTTCACCTCTGTTGAGGTGCCAGGTTCAAGGGCTCTGGCATAGGAAGGCTCAAAGCCTTCAGAAAGGGAGCAAGATGGAAATTTCTAAAAATAGGAGCCCTGAAATACAGCAACAGAGGGGTTTTGTGCTTGCTTAGATATGGGCTCTCGAGAGTGAGGGTTAGGGGACTCTTTGGCAGCTGGTGGGGGGCAACTTTGGTCTCTCCCAGGACCACCGAGCTATAGCAGTGGGAAACGTAGAGGATGGGCTGGGTTCTGCCACTTGCCAGCTATTATGGACTGAAAGTTTGTGCCACCCTCCCCTCCAATTCCTATGCTGAAGTCTTATTCCCTAATGTAATATTTGGAGATGGGGCCTTTGGGAGGCGATTAGAGTCAGATGAGGGTGGGGCCTCCACAATGGGGTTAGCGTCCTTATAAGAAGGGACACTAGAGAGATGCTCACTCTCTGTCATGTGAGGAGGCAGAGAGAAGGTGGTCATCTGCAAGTCAGGAAGAGTTCTCACCGGAAGCCTGGCCTGTGAGCAGAGGTTTAAGCCTGCCAGGGTGTGGTATTTTGTTACAACAGCCTGAGCAGACTAATGCACAAGCCCCACGATGATCTCTGAACTGCTCTGAGTTGTAGACAACATATTCTGGAGGGGAAGACACAGCATGTGTTTATGTTTGGGTCTGCTCAGAACACCACACTCCTTTCTCTGGGGGAATCTTCTCTCCAGTCATGGGGCTCTCGGGGTACAGCTGAACAAATGCTGTTCTTATGAGAACTGTTGGCATCTGAGAGCACTTGGCACGCTGTTGGCCATAGAGAAGGCATGGGGTGCACACCCTCTCTCCACTGTTTCCCTCCCCGTCCACCACCATAAGGGACCTGGGACCGGAGGCAGGGCTAGACCCTGTGCCCAGCGGGCATTGGGCAGATAAAAAGTGGTGGAGGGGAAGAACTTTGAAGCACCTTCTGGGATTTGCATCCAATTCACCCTCCCAGGCTGCCTCTGGGCCTCCATCTGGTTCCTTATTCTTCACCAGAGGGAAGACGAGGAGGTCTCAGGCTTCTTCTGAGGCTCCGAACCCCTGATGAGTGGCATTCAGGGCGCTGGCTAGCTGTGCGTGTGAGGATGGAGGTGGCACCCTCAGGGCCCTTGGTAGAGGTCTGGGGTGTGGGCACTGCCCAACTAGCTCCCTCTGGGGAAGAAGCTTTCTGTGAGGGCATGAAGCTCAGCGGCTAAAGGGAGACCAGGGCTAAGCAGCTAAGAGGCCACACAGCCGAACTCCAAATGGGAATAGATTTAGCATCTGGCAAGAATACCATATTAAGAGGTAATTTTTCATCTGTTATAAATCCATTAGGAAATTAAAAATCTAGGCTGTGACTTTAAAATATGGAATGGGATTTTCTTCAGAGCCCCTGAAGGTAAGATTTTTTCCCCCCCTTAATAAATGCTGAAATCCAATGAATCTAAATCCCCTGGCCGAGGATAATGCTCCCAGAGGCGGCGGCCGCTCCGTAACCAGTTGCTGACTTGGGGCCAGGACCATATTTTCAGAAATATTAACATAAACCCTGGCAGTTTGGCAGTCTTTGCCCTGGGCTGGACCTGGAGCCGTACTCACAAGTGTTAGGAGACACCGACTAGTTGCCAGGACCCACCAGGCGCTGAGCTGGGGCCGTGGAGGCGGAAGGGGCCGACTCCCAAGTGGCTGAGGTCAGCTCAGACCCCGCAGCTCAGGGCTGGTTCTGGAGACAGGAGGGAAACAATGTGCAAAGGCGCGTGTCAACCAGGGCAGGTCAGAGTTCAACAGGGGCTGGTTAGCCTTCAACTAGGAAAGCTACTGTCTAACCGGTCAAGTTCTTGCAGAGTCAGGGAAATCAGTGTACAATTAGCTCATCACTGTACAACCAGGTTAAGCTAGTTTTTGACAAGAGCTAGTTAGTATACTCTAAGGTCAAGTTAGCATATAACCAAGACTTCAGCGTACCATCAGGGAAAGTGAATGGACTGCATGAAAGTGTTTTTAATACTCCACCGATCTGGAAATCAGACTTGGAGCAAATCAGGGTCTAGAATCTGATGTCTGAGCTGGGAGTGAGGATGGGGGAGGCCTGCAGGGGATGGTCTGGGTCTTCACGCCTATGGCTCATCCTTCACCTGGGCTTCCAGTGATGCCCAGGTTGGAGCAGGAGTGAGTCTCCCAGCCAGAGCCGGCAGGTCGCACGGCAGTCAGAGGATCAGAGCAAGGACACCGCAGAGGTCCGGAGCCTGGGGCCTGAGAGCCACAGACTGCCGCGGGTGCAGCAGACCTCTCTGCAGGAACTAGCGCTCGTGTGATGATCTCAACTCACGACTGATGTCAGAATGCAAGAAGCATATAAAACTTTATCTAGGTTTTTGACCAAAGTGGTTGAAATTTTAAAACCTCATGTCCTGAGGGTGAATCTTACTGACCTGGGATACCTGATTTAGTTTGATGCACATCCTCCAGCCGTGCTGGAAGAGCGTGAGAATGTGTGTGTAGCATGTATGTATGTGTGTAATTTGCGTGTATGTGTCTGGTTCGTGTTTGGTGTTTGAGAAGCGTAGCATATGTGTGTTTCTGTGTACTGAATGAGGAAAAAGAGATGCCAGCAAGGGAGCTAGATACTCAGACAGTGCTCTAAAGACAAGGGGAGTGTGGCTGGCTCAAGGTGGGCTAGGGCACTGGAGGTGGAAAACATATAGGCAAATGGACATACTGTTTTGACCACAGATGAGGTAACACTTTTCTCAAAATACGTTTGTACAACTTGGTTGCAGGATTTAAGCTGAGTCGTTTTGGTGTTATGTGACTTCTTACTGTAGTTGACTGGACCCGGATGATAGCGAACTAAGGCTACTGACTAATCAAATTATTTCCCCAGGGAAATGGAAAGACAGCATCAGCCCACGAGGGTCAGCCTTCCCTGCCCATCCCGTGTCCTGGCGCTTCACAGCTCTTGGCAGCCAGTAGAGCTGCCCAGGCAGTGCTAGTAGTAAAGAACCCACCTGCCAATGCAGGAGACGCCAGGGACACAGTTTTGATCCCTGCGTCGGGAAGGCCCCCTGGAGGGCGTGGCAACCCACTCCAGTGTTCTTGCCTGGAGAATCCCATGGGCAGATGAGCCTGGCGGGCTACGGTCCATAGGGTCGCAAAGAATTGGACACGACTGAGGTGACTTAGCAAGCACGCAGGCACCTGATATCTACTAACCGAAGGACTAGGCCAGGCAACCCAGAGGCTACTCAGTGTGCCCATTAAAACTGCAAGGCCACAGGTACTCAGGCAGATGGCAAACGAGAAGAGAGAGACGTGGAGAGGAGTGAGACCATGGGGCTCAGGGAAGAGGGTCAGAGACAGAGATGGAGAGGAAAGAGAAAGATGCATAGAGAGACAGAGAGACTTTGAATTCCTGAATTTTGCAGCCCCTCAGCATAAACCCTGTCCAAGCTCTCTGTGCAGGTCCTGCTGTTAACCACGGCAATGGCAGGCTAGGGTTAGGATTCAGAATCCCAGGACTTTCTCTCCTGATCAGCAGTTCTCGACCCTTGCATCTTTTTTCCAATCAGACCCCAGGCTTGGGACTTCCCTGGGGGTCCAGTGGCTAAGACTCTGATCTCCCAATGCAGGGGGCCAGGGTTCGATCCCCGGTCAAGGGACTAGATCCCGAACGCCACAACTAAAGATCCCATGTGTCACAAGCTAAAACCTGGTGCAGACAAAATGCAAACAATACCTGAGTCTCCTCGAGAGGAACGGAAACCAGCTTTCCCAAGAGAACATTCTGGCTTTCCTGGGTATCTTGTGTCTTCCTAGCATCTCTTTAGCCTGGACTCTGGCTTCCCGTTCTGTGGGTGCCCCCTTCACCTAGAGAACTCCCAGGCACCAGAAAGCCCCCCAGGCTGCCACGACCTTGATTCCATCTGCATCCGTGAATGGAGATCATTCCACAGGTGGTTCACACACACACACACACATCCACACAAACCCACACTCCCTGCCCCCCCACCCCATTTCCTGTTTTGCTTTGCTGTCAAGCCTGCCTGCTCCCGAGCCACCTCCTCTTCACACCAGCAGCATCTTAAACACAAGGCTTCTGAACGATTGTGCGCTTCTCCAGCAGAGTTCCAGTCCCCAGTCATTTCCTCCTATTGTTCAAAGAGGATGCACTTGATGCTGTGTGTGTGTGTGTGTGTGTGTGTGTGTGTGTGTAACCATATGGCCTCGGTGTGTAGCCATAACCGAGGAAATGGCTGCAAAATGCTCTGTTGGTCAGGTTTATCAGTAAAGGGGAGATGGATGTGAATTCTAATTCCTGGGGCAGAAGTGAGGAGAGGAGTCCCTCCTATATGCTTGTCTTCTAGGTAATTTTAATGCACTGACCGAGTGTTTGCAGCATGCCCACCTCCCCAGCCCTTCACCAGCCACTGAGCAATGCTTGGGGAATAAAAAAAAAATGAAAAATAAGACCTGCATCCACATCCTAGGGAAGCTGAAGATTGGCAGGCAGTGAGGGGTCGGGGGGAGCGGGGAAAGCAGTCGTCATCCGTGGAGCTCTTGCTGGATTGTCTAGGACTTTGCCTATATAAGCTTTATCTTCCCTGTCAGCCGGGAGGCAGCTTCCATTCTGTAGATGAGGAAGTCGAAGCTCAAAGAGGAAGTGACACAGCTATTAAGCGGGGAAGCCAAGATCTGGGCCCAGGTCTGCTGTGGCTGGGTCACCAGGCCAGGCTGCCTTTAGAGATAAACAAAACCAGCAAAAGAAACATTCGCAGGCCAGGAGCTGCGTGTGTGCCTGCTGGCGGGCCTGCGGGTTTGCAGAAGGGGTCCGGGAGGAGCCAGGAGTGGAGGGGACAAGGCTCCCAGGCCAGGGAAGCCCTGCGCCAGACGGAGAAGTGGCTGGTCCTGTGCTCCAGAAGGGACCCTGGGTGCCCGAGCTGGCTACGATGCTCATCCTGACTGGGGGCTCCGAGGAGGCAGGCTCCATGCAGGGATCCAGGAGGCGGAGGAGGACCCCACTGCCCTGGGGACTGTCCTGCCGCTGGCACACCTGACCTCTCCTCTCTCCCTGACCCCCCTCCTCACCCCCTCCCACCCCAGCCGTGCCCTTTCCCTTCCCTTCAGGCAAGGGTGGGGTGCCCTGTGAGGCTCTGTCCCTCTGTGTCTGGGACGAGCTGAGATGAAAATCTGTTTCCTCAGGAGCAGGAAATAGCTGATTTTACAATGCGCCAACAAGAAAGTCACCTTTCTCCATTTTGCAGGGCCTGGTCTTGATCATACGCTCCCCTGGGGAAGGGAGATGGCTCTCTGCTGCCCTTGGAGCAGCGGTGCATCAGGGTGGTCTCGCCCCACTGATGGGAAAGGATGAGGACACAGGAGGACAGGGGCCCCGTCTTGGGCCTCAGCTCAGTCACCAGGAGGCAAGATGTCAACCCTCTCTGGGTGCTGCACGCTGGTCCCTGAGTCTGAGGCCACCAGCCAGGCATCAAAGCCTGCCTGGTCCTGCGCAGCCTGGGGAGCTGTGTTTCAGTTCAGACTCTGAGATGAACCCTCAGTATGCCCTGGACCAATTGCTCTACTCTCTCCTCCCGACCTCGGTGTCCCTATCTGTTCAGCGGGACTGGGGGACGAGATAGCAACCAAACATTATCCCTGACCTGGGATCGAACCTGCTCCCTTGGCAGAGAGCGCACAGAGTCCCAACCACTGGACTGCCAGGGAATTCCCTACCAGGGAGCTTTAAACACACAACCAAGGCCCAGCCCCAGGCCCTGAGATTCTGATGTGATTTGTTTGAATGACTTGATTATTCCTGCCTTGAAAAATCTCTGCCAGCGAATCTGAAGTCACAACCGAGCTGGAAAACTGAGGCCTAGCTGAAGGCAGGGATTCTCCTTGGGGTCTCCCCTGGGGGTCGGGGCTTGGCCTTGGGAAGGAGAAACAAGTTATTTGAAAGCCAGAACTGTTTTCACCTCTGATGCTCCTATTTATTTGTCCTTCAAATCAACAAATTTATAGGTAACTTCATTGAGATACTGGCTGAAGCTTTCATAAAATTACAGATGAGGGTAAGAGCAGTGAGAACTATGCTACCCCACACAGCAGCCCCTACACACACATGGTGATTTAAATGGTTAAAAATGAAATAAAATAAAAATTTCACTTCCTCAGTGCTCAATGCCCCCATGAGACCAGTGACAACGGGAGGGGACAGCCTGGGTACAGGCCGCATCTCTCATCATAGAGAATTCTGCTGGATGGGCTGATCTAGCAGAGACTAGACCACAGTCCAGCCTTGCCATCCTACAGAGGGGGACACTGAGGCCAGGGCCTGCTGCGGTGACATGTCTTGCTGAGGGCCTTGGGGCTGAGTGAGGCTCAGGGCCTGGGATGCTGACATCCTGTCCTGTATCCTCCACTCGAGGAGGACTGGGGAAAGAGTTCAGACTTTGGAGATTGGAGCTTTCCACATGTTTTCTTTCTCACTGTCTGCCTTTCCACCCCAGCCGCCCACCCCCACCAACTCCCTGAAAATGCCATGTTGGTGTCGGGTCTCCTCGGCCAGCGCCTGGCACACACCGGGTGCCCAAATAATTACTGTCTGCATAAAAGAAGATCAGGAAGGTGGCTGGAACCCTGCAGACAGCAGAGAAGGGGCTGCGGGAGAAATCTTTTAAGAAGCAGGTTGGGAGGGGGAGGATGACAGGGAAGGGCCGGGGCTGTTGGGGGAGGACCAGGCCAAGAGGGGGACAGGCGACCCCTCAGGAGGAGGGTGACCATGGGTGCCTAATGCCGCCGAAGGGCCAAAATAAGGACAAAGGGTAGGGAGATATCGGGGCACACGCAGTGGCTGGGAGCTGGTGGGGCCAAGGCTATTGGCTGCCTCCTTGCAGCCATGTTTGCTTCGACCTTGGTCAGGGCCTGGCTGCATCCTGTCTTCCAGGACCTTCTGTGTCCAGATGACTTCCGAGTTCACAGATGCCAGCACAGGCCGGCTGCTGAAGGACCCTCATCCCCACCGTGCAGGTTACTGGACGAGGTGCCTCCACTGCAGCCTCTTTCTCTGTGCGCCTGGGTCTGAGACAGGGGAGGGCACGGCCTTGTTCCCAAGCCAGAGCCTCGCCAGTCAGTGCCCCCTGGCTGATGTTACATCCCAGGGGTTTCTTCTGAAGTCGCCAGTGTAGAGCAGAGTGGAAAAATGGATCTTCCTCTTTTCCATCCCCCAGCTCTCAGCCCTGAAGCATCTTTACAGAAGGGTGTTGATTTTATCAAGCATGGATGGGAACCAAGTCTGTTAACCGAAGGGAAACCTGAACTGGGCTTTCAGGAACCAGAGGCCCCTCCACCCCGCTTCCTGAAGCCTCCACATCTTAGACTTCAGGCTGAAAGGAAATTCAAAAGCAAGGTGTCTTTAGGATAACGTCGAGCAGTTTTTAAAAAATGCTATTTCATTTTCTATTCTTTTTTAAAATTCTCTGTGGAACATATGACTAATAGGTTTTTTCTTTCTTTCTTTTTTAGCATTCAGGGGGCCAAGCTAAGGGTAATTAGAACAGTCACTAAAAATATTCCACCCCAGTACTCTGAAAGTGATGTACTAAAGGTGATCAAATTAGCAATGGGAGCAGGGTTCCCACCAGAAGGAGAAAGAAAGGTGCAGCCTTTGCCTCGCTGTGCTCCAGTCTATGAGTTGGGGTTCAGGAAACAACGTGGGCAGGAAGGTGCCCCGTCCTGGCAACACGGCTGAGGTGTTGCAAAACATGCGGTATCTTTTACATCCCTAGGGGCGGCTGGGAAGGGAAGCAGGATCGCTCTCTGAGAAGCACGCCCTTTCCACCCCTAGGAAAATCACGGAAGTGCTCAGCCCATGGACTGGGGGACAGACGGCCGCCTCATCGCCTGTCTCCGTGGACGGCCTTGCACCTGCTTCAAGCAGAGAATCAGAGCAACCTAGGAGGCTGTCCACAAGCTCCCTGCCCACCTGCTCGTTGCTTTCACAGTCTTCATCTTCTCTCCTTGCACGCTGGACCGACCACCCATATCCAGCCCTTGGGTACCGGATCCCGTCTCATCCCTCCTGCTCTGAAGACGCTACTCAAGAAAGTTCCCGTCCTCCTCGCCCACATCAGGTCTTCCTTTCTCTATGGTTCACCCCCATCCACATTCTTCCATCTCTGCGTCTCTCTCCTCTTGTGACCCCACTTTCCCTCCACCTGCCAGCCCCTTCTCCTCCTTCCTTTCGAAGCCTAGGTCCTGGAGAACACCGCCTACTCACACTGTCTCCAACTTCTCTCTCCTTTTCCCCTCCCTGCCTTATTTTTTCTCCTTACACCTGTCTTGCTACAGAACCTTACTCGTTTCGCTGGTGCCGGCTGCCTCCCTAGAATTAATCTCCCTGAAGGTAGGGACTGGGTCTACTTCATTCATGGCTGTCATCTGGTGATCTAGAGCAGTGCTGGTCTAGAGCAGGGGCCAGATAAATATTTGTTAAAATAAACGAATGGAGGAATTCACAGATGACAAAGCACGTCCATGTACACTGGTGAGTTATCGCCAGGGATTTTCACAGACCCCCTGAGGCTGATCTCGGTCTGCCTCATTTTGGAGAAGAGGAGACGGAAGCGCGAGGGTTGGCTAGCTGTCTTTGGGATGTGGGGCAGGATGAAGCTGGGCCCAGCTAAGGTCTCCGGTACCAGCGTAGTGCTCTCTGCTCTACACCATCGGGTTTCCACGGTGGCTCAGTGGTAAAGAATCCACCTGCAATGCACAGGAGTTGCAGGAGATGCAGGTTCGATCCCTGGGTTGGGAACATCACCTAGAGGAGGGCATGTAACTCACTCCAGGCAAGAGCCTGGAGAATCCATGGACAGAGGAGCCTGGTGGGCTACAGTCCATAGGGTTGCAAAGAATCAGACATGACAGAAGCAACTTAGCACTCACACATGCACGCTTTACCCAACGGCTGCCTTTGGCAAAGGGCCCCCCTTCTGTGTCTCTAGGGCCCTGATGAGAGCCACACGCTCTGCAAATGGAAGCCAGGACCAAGCTGCAGACAACCTGCATTAACCCCATCACCTCCTGCCTCAGAGCTTCCCTCCCTCTGTCTAGGACTGACCTCCTCCTGCCTCCCAAACCTCCCTAGTTCAGCAAAGCATCGACTGTGTGATGCACTGGTTAAGATATTACATTTGGGGGTGTAATTATTTCAAAGGCAATTAGTTACTCGATATTTCTTATTCTGGCTGCCAAGAGGAATTAATAGGAAACCTTTCAATCAGGAACAACTGCAAAATAATTTCTGGCCCCAAAGATAATCAATATTACCCAGCAGAACATTCTTTGAGCTTCAGGAGGCTATTCATTTCTGGTACTTTCAAAACCGGAGGGCAAAGCGTTATTTCCATCTTCATCAGAAGGCTCCTTCGTGTAGAGTGTTTAAGAAGACATTGACATCTATATGGCTTTTTCTGACCATCCATCTCCATGTCACCCTCCAGGGTACAGGCATAAAACCCTCCCCAGTGGACGGTGAATGATGTTCACGTTATTAGGAACACAAGTTGCTGTTTTGCCCTGAGCCTTCCCACCAGACTTTCTAGGGCCTGCAATGGGATACGAGACTCCCAACCATCCGCTAGGTGGTATGTCCTAGAAGCCCCCCTAAGCCCACGGAGCTGGCATCTTCCCAGAAGCGCCTCTGGAGGGGCTGGTGGCATCTTCCCTCCCCATCCTGCGATGCAGGCAATTCCAGGGCTGCCCTCTCTCTCAGTCTCCCTGCTGTCACGAGGGCTGGTGTCCTGCCTGCTTGGCAAGGTCACTGACATCCTGTCCAGCTCGGGCCTGGCCCTCTCCAGGGTGGAGGGTCTGTGTGTGTGAAAGAGGGGGGACGTGGAACAAAGGTTTATTGTTGGTTCTTGCTCTCTACTCCCCTGCTCCTTTTTCTGGGTTCACTTCAAGGTCTACTCTGAAGATCTGCAGGACTTACGGTGGGAGGGAGGTCACCAACAGGGACAATCAATGGAATGGGAAGAGTTTTCCTACACTAACAGAAAAAGTGATCTCAGACCACCATTCATGTGCAGTAGGGAAGGAAAACTATAGGGCAATCAAGTCAGAGGGAGAAAGGTAGAGAATGTTCTAGAACAAAAACATCTGTTGCATTGACTTCTTGGATAGGAGGATTCTGTATCCACTGGAACTGATGTAATTTCTGCACTTGTAGGCTTTCCCATCCATGAGCATGGGAAAGTCCCGCTCCTTGAGCTCATATATAATCTGTAATGCTGGCCTCACAGGCTGAGGTCTTGAAGATGCTGTGGGAGATTTGAAAGATGATGGGAAAATGACCACACGGGGCCTTTTCTGGAAAGGAAAAGAGGGAACTATGAGCCTTAAAGGATTGAAGTCAGAGGTAAACTGCCAGGCTGTCTCTGTGGCCAGCAGAGCATGAGGATGCTGGAGAAATCCAGGAAGCCTGGGTTCCACTGGAGCACTCCTGTTTCCAGGTGGTGATAATGTGGAATCAAGAGGGCCAACAAGGAATGCACCTTCAAGACAATCTATTTAAGCTCAGCTCAAAGGCGTGATAGTGAATACACGTGCGGTGCTGTGCGTAGTCGCTCAGTCGTGTCCGACTCTTTGTGACCCCATGGACTGTAGCCCACCAGGCTCCTCTATCCACGGGGATTCTCCAGGCCAGAATCTGGAATGGGTTGCCATGCCCTCCTCCAGGGGATTTTCCCAACCTAGGGATCGAACCTAGATTTCCCGCATTGCAGGCGGAGTCTTTACCATCTGAGCTACCCATGGAAGAGAATAAAACTGTAGGTGGTTGAAGATGGGGAAAAGTTTATTTCTGATTAGAAGCCATCGAATCCCCTTCCTCCAGCCTTGTTCCTCCCCTTGTCTCCCCTCTCTCCACTCCCCCTTAATTCTCTGCCTTCAATCCCCCCCAAGAGCTCCACCCTCCCTGGCGAAGATCTAACATGCACACACACACACAAAGTTTGGGGAAACTGAGGTGCAGAGATGTGAAGGGGCAGCTCTGTGGCCACCCTGTCAGGAAATGGCAGAGTTGCAATGTCATCCCAGGGGTGCGTGATCGCACATGCCTCCCAACAGAGACTCCTAGGGGAGAATAGGGGTGAACGCCACGCAAACATCTGGTGAGCGCCTGATCCTCCTGTGGTCCACTTACCAGTGAATGAACACTAGGATCCAGCAGGTGACGGTCTCCGGCTGTGTGACTCATTGGAGTAGCACATGCAAGATAAATATCCTAATTTGGTCCCTTCTGCTCTCTGAAGACCCTACGCTGGCACTTCCTGGGCTTCTGATCTGAGATTTCTCCCATTGTTTACTGGTAAAGGGAGTCAGGAGGTGGCGGCGTGATTATGTGGTTGTGTTTTCAATTAACGATGCCCTCCAATGACCGTGGGTTGACAAGTCAGGCGTGGCGCTGTCTCCAAGGGTGGAGAGGTGACGGGCACTGTCACACTGGAGGTCTGACATCCTTCTAGGCTGTAGCTTATTCCCAGTGGCACGATGGGTGAACTCCCCACGCCTGGTGACAGACCAGTGGCTCTCCTACCCCTACCAGATGCCAATCTTTTCTGCTCCAAACTCCCAAAGCCCCCCTCTGGTAGATCCGGTCATCTTTATGGCAGCCTCATGCTTTTAGACCAGGCATCTGTTAACACATCTGTCCACCCACCCACCCATTCGTCCATCCACGGGCACATTTTCCACCTGATCTCCGTTGCTTCCAGGATAAGGCCCAGACTCTAAGGAATAAGAGGCCTCGATTCAAAGTGGTTTTGACTGCCACCCAGACATCTCATAACCAGGAGACCAGAGCAGGGCAGGCTCCAGATGGGCTGTCAAGGTTCTGACCTTGTTCTCACGATCCCATTGGTTCTGCAAGACGGCTTTGTCCTCTGGCTCGAGACGACACGGCCACGGCTGCTCTGGGCATCTACACAGTCCCGGGGAAGAAGAGGGACCCTCTCTTCATCTGTCTCTCTCGATGGCCTTTGGTTATGGATTTTCTAGTCTCCTGAAGAGGCCACAAACCAATCTGGGGAGTGAATTCACACTTGGTCTTAGCCAAAAGGCCGATAAGCGATTGGGGCAGGGGGGTAGTGAATTCAAACCCAACTGACTGTCTCAATGGGTCTCAAATAAGGCCTAACTGGTGGAAAAAAATCAAACAACGACCTCCCGCTGGTCCCTGGAGGCCAAGCAACTGGGCAGCTGAGCAGAGTGGTTGCAAGGTGGCATGGCCTGTTGGGCAGCACTGAGTCTCTCTCTTGTCCTGGAGCCTGGCATCTCGCAGCCAGCTGGGAAAACACAACATCCAGACTGTCTGCTCACCTGGCAGCTCTCCTCCACGTTCCCTCCCGGAAGTGGTCTCCCCGAGGTCTTTCAGACAGTCTTCTCACTTGGTACCTTGTGTCCGATTTTCTTTTTGCCCAGGAAGGAAGACAATCAGAATAATGGCTCCCTTGTGCTAGATGTGGCACCAGAGACAAGCTCCTCTCACTTCCTCCCAGCAGTGCTCATGGGCAGCGGGTCTCAGGGCCCAGCCCAGGGAGAGTCTTCTACCCACCCCCCCGCCCCGTCCCACCCCAAAGCAGAGGTAATACGAGGCCGAGAGGTCACATGACCTCTGACACCCAGTGGACCTGGGCTCACGCCACAGCCGAGCTTCTTGGGAGCTGGCTGAGTAGGGGTGACTGCCCACCATCTCTGGGCCTCAGTGTTCTCGTCTAGGAAATGGGGGTAATAACTTCACAATTGAGAATCAAACAAGATAAGATGCTTAAAAAGTGCTCTGCACAGAGGAGCACTATGCAAATTTGGGGGCTATTCTAGAACTGGGGGGCCAAGGCCTCTGAATCTCAGTGTCAAGGTAGACGCAAGTGACGAGGATCATGTCCATCCTATTCCTTTCAGAATTTCCTTTCAAAAACAAAACAAAACCCTAGGCTCCATCACACACATATGAGTCTCCTGCAAATTGAGTTGAGAGGAAATGTTTTGTGTGAGCTGTCCTGGAGAGAGAGCATAATAGAGATCTTTCTGGGCAGCACTTGCCACTTTGTCCCAGCACCCAGGAGCAGCCCCACCTGTCCCCTGAAAGGAAAGGAAAAGGAAAGTGAAGTCGCTCAGTCGTGTCCGACTCTTTGTGACCCCATGGACTGTAGCCTATCAGGCTCCTCCATCCATGGAATTTTCCAAGCAAGAGTACTGGAGTGGGTTGCCATTTCCTTCTCCAGAGGATCTTCTCGACTCAGGGATCGAACCCAGGTCTCCCGCGTTGCAGGCAGACACTTCACTGTCTGAGCCACCAGGGAAGCTCCTGTCCCCTGAGGTCTCCTACAAAAAAAGGAAGGCCAGAAAGTCAGCATCATTTACGGATTCAGTCAACAAACTTCACCGAGGATCCACTGTGTGCTGAGTGTGGGGATAGAGACGTGGATACGGAAGGGATCCAGCTGTGCTGGGGCATGTCAGCTGTGGGCTTGGATGGACCACCCCTTGGAACCTGGGCAACGGAACAAGCCACATAACCTCTCAGAGCCTCAGTTTCCCGGTCTGGAAAATGGGAGGAAGAAACAGTATATACCTGATCACGAGGGTTGGATGAGATGGGGTATGTGTGTAAAGCGTTCAGATGGTCAGCATGATGGTGGCGACAGCGACTGCAAGGATGGTGATGACCAAGTTCCTTCTCTTCTAGCGGGGGTGGCTCTTCAATGCGTGGAAGAGAGAAGGGAGTTCCGCAGGCCATCAGTCTGGGTGGGTGTGGCCTCTGCTACAGCCACTGCATGGCTTGCATCTTAGGGGGTCGACACATATGATTTGCTTTGTGTTCACACAGGCCATGTATGTTGAGACTGGCCATGAGGTGTCCGCCTTGTGGTGACTCAGTGATGGAGTCTGCTTTGGCTTGGGGTGGGGGGGTCCACCCCTCCCCAGACATCACAGGGAGAGCGCCCATCTCCTCTTCTGTGCTTCGGCCAGAAATGACACGCACCATCCTATTGGCAGTCCCCTGACCAGTATCTGCCACGTGGTCCCATCGAACCACAGGGAGCGCTGGGAAATGCAGAGGGCAGAGGTGGGGAGAGCCTTCCAGGTGAGGGGAGGGCCCAGGCGTGTTGAAAGTTCAAGCAGATAAGGGCTCCTGCAGTTAGGAGAGCGAGGAAGGTGTGGGCTGAGGGCAGGGTGGTGGCGAGGCTGAGAGAGTGGGTCACATTGGAGGGTTCTGGCTGCTACAGATTGCGTGGCTGGGGGCAGAGAGATTCACTGGGAGGCAAGAATCTGGGCAACGGGAGTGGATGCCTGAGTTGGGGCCACAGCAATGGGGTGGGAGGAGAGGGCAAGCCTTGAGCTCTCAACAAACAGAATCGAGACCATTTGCAAGTTGGAAAGAAGGGATGAGAGCGAAGCGATTCCCAGACTCCTCACTGGGTCCTCTGGTCAGAGATGGGATCAGGGAGGTTGGGGTAGCTTTGAGGGAAGATGAACTTCCCTGCCTCTGCTCTGGCCATGGAATGTAACAGGGCTTGGGAGAGAGGCCTGGGCTAAAGAGTCATCAGTCCACAGAGCCCAGACCTCCTGTCTGCCTCCCCTGTCCCATGCCGGGCACGGTTTGTCAGTCACCCTCCGTGTGCAGACCCCTGCTGGGCACACCTGGCGGAGACAAGGAAACTGGCCAGTCCCGGAAGAACAAAGGGGAGGGTGATGGATTCAAAGCACAAGCACCCACCCCCTACTGCGTCATCCCAGCTGCAGAAGCTCTGAAGTGTGAAAGTGAAAGTGTTATTCACTCGGTCTCATCCGACTCTTTGTGACCCCATGGACTGTAGCCCTTCAGGCTCCTCTGTGCATGGGATTTCCCAGGCAAGAATACTGCAGTGGGTTGCCAGTCCCTTCTCCAGGGGATCTTCCTGACCCAGGGATTGAACCTGGGTCTCCCACATTGCAGGCAGATTCTTAACCATCTGAGCCACCAGGGAAGTTCTGAAGCTGGTGATCAATGCCCAGTCTGAACATATCCAATCTGGGGGCAGGCCAGGAGGGCTTAAGGGACAAGAATTGAGGTGCTAATTATGGCGTGTGGATGTACACCTTTACCACAGAGCATCATGCTGACATCATTCTTTGCAACCGTTGAAGTAACAGCAACGTGATGAATCCCCCTCGTCTCTGGGATTTGGAATCCAATATACTGTAAAGGACTCCTTTCTGAAACTGGCTCTCTCAGCTTGTCCTCCGCAGACAGGAGTTGTTCCCATTAGCATCACCAAAAGTCTCACACACAACTGAACAGGAGAGGTGGTCTTCATGAGCCCCAGAGTCCTTTGCCGTTTTCTCTGCTATGCTCAGGCATTTCAAAGGCTCTTTTCGAGTCTACGGTTCGGCCTCCAGGGAGGAGCACCCTGGTGCTGATCAGAGGCAGGCTCTTTACCTGTCAATTAATACCTGCATTATATTCTAGCCATTTCACAGATGGGTACATGGAGGTGCTGAGGGGTCAAGACTTTGGCCAGGCTCATCGAGGAAAAGCACCTCAGGGTGAAAATGGGAACCAGAAGTTCTGCTCCAGCCTCTGTAAGTCATGGCTGCACCTGGCCTCTGCAGAGAGAAGATGAAAGCCCTGCTAGACCCAGAGAGAAGGCAGCAACCCCCCCTCCACGAATCATCCCGCACGAAAGGGACAGGCTTGGGACGACAGCCACACTTGTGGCGTCTTCTCTGCCCAGCAGAGAGGTCTGAGTGCATTTTATTAAACAGAGGACCATTCAACAATAAATATTTCTCTCACACGCTGGAGAAGTTACCACATTGGCCCTTTCCCAGCCTGGCTGAGTCAGCAGGAAGTTAGCCAAGGTGCAGAAAACCTTGTGTTCTGTGGTGCTGGTGTGTTGATATTTTTCAACTACGGAGCTGGAAAGCCATGAGGACTGAAAAACACCCGCGAACACCACGATCCTCGTGGGTCCCTGATCCTGGAGAAATGAGTCAGGGTCCTAGGGTGCCAGGAGCCTCCTGAGGGTAGAAGGATGGGTGGGTGATGTTACAGGGCATTTGGGAAGAAGGGGCCCAGCTGTAGCCCTCTCAGCTACAGTCTCCTTATCTGTAAACCGCAGGTAGGAATGCATTTCCTCAGGGGTGCAATAAGGCTGAGATCTTCTGCCGAGTGAAGAGGGTTTAGGAGGGAAAGCACTGGCCTTGGACTGGACCCTTCCTTTACAGTTAGGGCTGCTTAGCTGAATCCTTGGGCAAGACCCTTTCTCCTTCTGAGTCTGTGTGTGCTCAGTTGTGGCTGACTCTTTGTGACCCCCTGGACTGCAGCCTGCCAGGCTCCTCTGTCCATGGAATGTTCCAGGCAAGAATACTGAAGTGGGTTGTCATTCCCTCCTCTAGGGGATCTTCCTGACTCAGGGATCAAACCAGAGTCTCCTGCATTGGCAGACGAGTTCTTTACCACTGCACCAGCTGGGGAGCCCTTTTCTGAGCCTACTGCTTCTTCATATAAAGGTGTCTTAACACGTCCAATATGGACCTTTAAGAGGTAGGTGTGGCAACCCACTCCAGCAGTATTCTTGCCTGGAAAACCCCATGAACAAAGGAGCCTGGCGGGCTGCAATCCATAGGGTCGCACAGAGTCGGACATGACTGCAGCTACTAGGCAATAACAATAGCAACAGCAGGGACCCAAGCCGACTCATTGGAAAAGGCCCTGATACTGGGAAAGACTGAAAGCAGAAGAAGATGGCAACGGAGGGTGAGATGGTTGGATGGCATCACCGATTCAAAGAACACGCACTTGGGCAAACTCTGGGGGACGGTGCGGGACAGGGAAGCCTGGTGTGCTGCAGTCCATGGGATTGCCAAGAGTCAGACACGACTTGGTGACGGAACAACAACAGGAACCCAAAGGACTGAATGAATGTGGAAGCGTCTGTGAATTGTAAAGCCCTCGAGAGACCAGGTATGACCCTTTTTTTAGGTGCAGTTGTTATCGTGGCCTCTGCTTGGGGCATGTCCTCACTGAGGTCAGGCAGCTGCACATGGGACCTTGTTTACTTGTGTTAGGCTTTTAGTAGGGTCTGGGGACAGCTCCTTCATCAGGGCTTAATAGAAAAAAAACAACTGCTTCTGTTGTTCCCTTCACATAATTAATATTCCAAATAAGAATTTTATATTCATTTCATGAATATTTGATACCTTGACTCTTCAAATATCAACTCAGCTCTCAAGTTGAATTGAAAGAAGAAATAATTGTTTTTACAAGAACCTCGATAGGCCCTGATCACACCCTGAGAAGGGATGACTTAGTTTGGCTGACAAGACGTGTCATACAAACGTCTGAGTCGTGGTCCCTGAAGCACCACTCAGCCCTCATCCCCATTGAAGGGATGGGCTTCCTGGTCCCGGGCCCCTGTGAGGCAAGAGGGAAGCCCTGCAAGAGGCTGGTTTCAAGGGAACCACACGGCAGGGCATCGGGACCTCACAGAGACCCAGTCTCGGGGGGACATCAGTGACAGTGGGTGAAATGGGCGACTTATCTCCAACTCAGCCCCCTGGGGGCAGCTGCTGAAAAATAGGCCCTCCCTCATCTTGGCACAAAGGCAGTGGATCCCCTGGGCTGAGGAAAGAGGGGACAGCAGGCCCCTTCTCCAGGGGATCTTCCTGACCCAGGGATTGAACCCTGGTCTCCTGCATTGCAGGCAGATTCTTTATTGTCTGAGCAACCAGGGAAGGCCCAGAGAAAACTACTACGTCTTCTTAAATCCATCTCAGTGAGAAAGCTCCTCTGGGTACAAGTCCTTAAAACTCTGACACTTGCTAATTTTCCTAACAGGGAGTATTAACATGGAGAAGACATCCATCAGTAACCTTACTGGAATGTGACCACTTTGCTGTCTTTTAACTATATATACTTTTGGACAATTTTTTATGGTGAATGACAGCTGTTTTCCCATCTATGATGAAACACATGATCTTTTATAAATACATTTTCCCAAACTCTTCTTGCTATTCAGTTCAGTTGCTTAGTTGTGTCCGACTCTTTGTGACCCCATAGACTGCAGCATGCCAGCCTTCCCTGTCCATCACCAATTCTCACAGCCTATTCAAACTCATGTCCATTGAGTCAGTGATGCCATCCAACCATCTCATCTTCTGTTGTCCCCTTCTCCTCCTGCCTTTAATCTTCCCCAGCGTCAGGGACTTTTCAAATGAGTCAGTTCTTCATATCAGGTGGCCAAAGTATTGGAGTTGCAGCTTCAGCATCAGTCCTTCCAATGAATATTCAAGACTGGTTTCCTTTAGGATGGACTGGTTGGATCTTCTTGCAGTCCAAGGGACTCTCCAAGAGTCTTCTCCAACACCACAGTTCAAAAGCACCAATTCTTCGGTGCTCAGCTTTCTTCTGTGGACACTTCCAAATGCAGCCCAGAAATAGAGATGGGTGCCTGACATCCCACTCTCTAGCTCCAACCATCATCAGCCCACTCTTCCCACACTCCATTATTGAAGCAACTTCCAGCCGCCTTACACTTTATCTGGATATATTTCAGTATGTAAATCGCTTCTATGTGAGCATAGTGAAAGAATGTGGCAAGTGAATCACTGTACAGAAGGTTCCAGATAAAGCAAAACCTGCGAGCATCCTGGATGACTTGGGGTTGGGGACCCTTGTGCAGACCAGCTTCCTACTGAGTGCATGAAAAACCTGCCCCCCGCCAGGCCCCTGCTCTAGCCCTGGCATAGGCTTGGCATTTGGTTCTCCTTGTCCATGTCCTTTTAGATGGTGTGCCTCTAGAGGGCAGGGCTGCTGTTCTGAGAGCGCTTGCATGGCATCTCTGGACCTGCTCAGGAGATGTTCCCTGAAGAACTGATGCGGGCACGAGGAGCTAACCTTTCAGATTTCCTAACAGTGAAGTGTGGTAGGCCAAATTTGAAATGAACCCCATCTCCTTTGTCCCTGGGGTCACAGCTATGAATGTGTAGGTTACATGGCAAAAGAGACCTTTGAGATGCAGTTAAGGTTTCTAATCAGTCAACCTTATCAAAATGAGGAGATTATCCTGCATTCTTAAAATCTTGGATTCTCCTTGGTGGGCTCTGTGTCATCACAGAAGCCCAGAAAGAAAGAGTACAGGGTCCCAGGCATAAGAGGGACTTGACATGCTGTTGCTGCTTGGCAGATAGAAGGGGCCATGTGAGGAGAGGTGTCGGTGGCCTCTGAGAGTAGAGACCAAACCCAAACCAGCACCCAGTGAGGATGTGGGGCCTCGGTAACCTCAAAGAAGTGAATCCTGCCAACAACCTGAACGGGGCTTGGGAGGGCTTTCACCCCAGGACCTGTAGGTAAGAGCCCAGCCCTGTTGTCCTCTTGGTTTTATTCTTGTGAGACCTAGAGCAAAGAATCTACCAGACTTCTGACCCACAGAACCAAGCGGTAGTTAGAAGGTGCTGTTTGAAGTCACTGGGCTTGGGGTCATTTGTTACGCAGCTGCAGGAGACTAATACAGATAGAGAGCAGATCACCTTCCATGACTCCTTGTGATGGGTAATCAAAATGCTGATGACACCTTGGAGGGGCTCAGTCCCAAGAGAGAATCCAGTTCAACCCTCATGTCATGGGCAGATATGTGAATCCTGGGGCAGGGAAGGGGCCACACTCCCACTGGATTTTAATGTCATCGAAGAAACTTGTAAGGAAACAACTTTTTTCTAGTTAACCTTTCATCCAAGAGCAGATAGTCCCTGGGAATGCCTGGTGATGCCCCTGACCTAGAACTTATCTCAGCATGACCGTGTCTGTTGTCCCTGGGCCACTTTGGGAGGCAGTGTAAGCAGCGCTGATGGGCATGTTGGAGCTGGTAAGGGAGACAGCACAGAGAGGGACCCTGGACCCTACCTGGCACCGTGGGCTGGACTCACCTTTGGGTGCAAGGGAGGCATTGTAGGTGTTTAACTGTGGGGCCGACATGCTCAGATTGTGTGCTGGAAAAGATGCTGACTGCGTGTGTAGAAAGAACCAGTTAGTGGAAGTCAAGGAAAGGAGGCAGAGAGTATAGCTAGAAGCTGCTGCAAGAGGCCCAAGGGAAAGAGCGGGAAGAGGGTTGTTTAATATACAGATCCCCACGTACCACTCCCAGAGTTTCAGATCCTAGAGTCTTACCCTAGACCTACTGAAGTGGAATCTTTGGTTCTGGAGCCTAGGAATCTGCATTAAAAAAAAAAAAAAAGGCAACCCAGGCTTCTAAAATCAGCAGGCTTGAGAAGAAGATGATGGCTAATGGGAGATGGGGGCGGGGGCGGGTAAAAGAGCCAAGAGTTAAGGATGACACTGGGGTGCCTGCCTCAAGCATCTGGGCAGGTGTGTGGTGGGGAATTCAGAGAACTGGGGTAGCGAGGGGTGAAACAGGTCTGGTCTGGATTGGACCCAGCAGCAAAGGTGGGCAGGGAAGGGGATGCAAATTACCACAACCTGCTAGGAGCCTCTGCGTGTGGGTGTGTCACTCTGCTGAATTAAATGCTCAACCAGGAAAGTGGAATGTATTTAGAAGGCTCAGGTATTTCACAACCAGGGCAGGCAGTGCTGCTCTAAATTTACCAAATCAACAGCTCATTTTTGTGTCGGGTGGGTTGGAGATCTTATGACAGAAACAAGAAAGTGAAAATGCTATCGGCTGTAAACCTTATTGGCTAAGTGTCTATTAGGCAGCTAAAAACATCCAGTTAATAGGCGATGCCCGTTAACAGCTGGTAGCGAAAGAGTCTTAGACGGTGATAACAATGACATTATGTCTCTCTCATCACCCGTAGGTTCTTTGCATCGCCAATTACTGGCCATACGCTGACTCGTGGAGGATAAAGAGGTGATGACATTGTCATCACTAAAATGGCTTGGAATCCTCAGCCGATTTTCCTTCAGAGGTTTCTGCCTGTGCTTGTAGGATCCCCAGCCTTCATTGGTGGGGAAAGCATTTGATTTTAGAAAATAGTTTGGTGGATAAGTTGCTAATCAAGCCAGGAAATTCCAACTGGGGCATTCATCGGAAGTTGAGCATGTCCTCTGCGTCAGGCTCTGAGCTAGGGGTTGGGAATATCGAGACTTACATGATCCTGTTCTCACCCTCATAGGGCTTACAGTCTCTCAGATTTCCCTGGAGGGATCTCCAAAGTAAAGTCTAAAGCCTTCCAGCTATGGGAGCATCTTGAGAGCAAGTGAACTGACCCCCTGGGCCACCCCGTTAGAATAGGCAGCTCTTATGTAGATACACCTGTTCTGGTGTTTGTTTAAAACTGGCCTGTTGCTTTCTTCACTGAAGTTTTGAAACAGAGTTGAAGTCCATAGCTTTAAGGTATTTGCTATTATCCTAAATCCGGTTGAGGTTTTGGATAGAGTGTAGGAAATCTTCACAAGAACCTAAAATTTCACGTCGATTTGTGATGGATTAGCATACCAAAATTGGCTTAAAGTGCACTTAATGGATGCATTACAGCAGAAGGGATCTGTCTAACCAGAGTATTTTTAAATTTATGAAATTGAAATGCACTTCAGGTTACCGAGCAGTCTAAATTCGTCAAAGTCACAGGGCTGGAGGCAGGTCGTTGCTAGTGGCAGAGAGCTGAAGCCACGTCCACTGAAACAAATTTGAGAGCTGGTGCATGAGACCCAGGGACCCCCAGTGCCCCCAGGGGCAGCCCTCCCCAGCGCAGAAACTCTGACTCCAGTAGCTTTCCGTACCCCTCTACCCCAGGCTGTCCCTGTGGAAAGAGCCTCACACTTGGGAATAAAGTGAAAGTGAACTGAACTTTATCCCAGGCTCTGCTAAAGCATTAACTGAAAATTAAGCAGTTAGGTGATAAGTAAGTCCTCTGACATATAAAAGGGGGCATTCCTGGGACTTCCCTGGTGGTCCAGTGGCTAAGACTCTGAGCTCCCAATGCAGGGGGCCGGGTTCAATCCCTGCTCAGGGAACTGGATCCCTCGTGCCGAGACTAAGACCCTCAGGCTGCAACGAAGAGCAAAGATCCCACGTGCCGCAACTAAGACCCGCTGCAGCCAAATTTAAAATTGAATAAATATTTAAAAATAAAAGGAGCATTCCATTCTGATAGGAGGATCTGGGGAGACCCCAAACGCTTTGGTCTCCAGGCTCCTACAGTGCAGTGACCGGAAGCAGTGTTGCGGCTGCTGAGCTGGGGCTTGTAACACGCAGTGCCCATGGCCTGACCTTGTCTCCTTTCCCCCCAGATGGCCTGCTCTCTCTGTTTTCAAGTTGTTGGGCCAGTTCCTGGAACTGCGATTCCCATCACTTCATTCCTTCAAAATGAACTTCCAACAGCCATGCCTGTTGTATCAGCAGCGTTATAAGATCCCAGAGCTGCAGCTTTCAAGGTCCTTCCTCCCTCCAGTTGGGGAAAGAGAGCAAGAGAGGGGCTCAAGGTCTTACAGACAGCTGATGGCAGAAGTGAACCTGGCTCTCCGAGCCTCAATATTTCCTGAGCAACTCACACGCATGAGCCCAGGAGACTGACACAGCTGTGTCCACCTCTTTCCTCTGCTCTCACTGCGCTTACTTGATGGGTGTGCCCTCCGTGAGCTTGAATTCATTGACACTAGTACACACTGAAGGCATAGAGAGGCCTTTGGTCTTTTCTGGTGTTGCTTTGTTTCTGAGCCCCAGGCTCCTCATCTGAAAAATGGGGATTCAATAATAGTGGCTCACGAGGCTGTTGTGAAGGTCAAATGATATAGCACAGGGGAAGTGCTTCGTGGGGTGTGTCACATGGTAGGGTGCCGTGTAGGTCAGCATTCTTAGGAGGGCATGGAGACTTAACCATCTTAGTAGCTCCCACCTTCACGCCAGTGTGCGGCACACAGCAAAGGTTCAGGGAATGTCTGCTGGATGAATGAATGAATGAGTAAACGAATGCGATTTGGGGATCATGGCAGGTCCTCGGTCTTCCGGTTTTCTGATGTGCTTGCACTGTCTCATAGAATCTTTACTCAACTAATATTTGTTCATGAATTCAATTAACCAATGGAATAACAGTTCTCATGTGACTGTTACATGCAAAGCCACTTTCAATAGCATTGATTACTGATAACAGCTAATGTCCCTAAGCTCTAACTAGGGTCTAAGAATTGTGTTTAGTGTTTTTCAGTCACTGTGTCATGAATCTTCACGCCAGCCCCCTGAGGGCATGTATCAGTCAGCCACTGCCATGATAATGTTGTGTAGCCAAACTCCAACATACACCTTGCAACACGCCTTTCCCCCTTGTTCATGTGTTTATAGGTCAGCGGAGGCAGTTCAAATTCCAGCTGTGTGAGGGAATCACTTGGTTCCCAGCTGCAAGTTGAGTGTGGGTCTGCTCCATGTATGTTTAGTTTAAGGCCTTGCTGGAGAAGCAGCAGCTTCTCAGGATGTGTTGGTGTTGTTCTCATTAAGGATTCAAAGCACAAGAGAGCAAGCCCAGGCCTGCAACACATGTCGAGCCTCTGATTCAACCACATTCTTCAAAATCTCATTGTCTAAAGCAAATCATGTGGGTAAGTCCAAACTCAAGGGATAGGGAAGCATGTTCCATGTACTATGACGCTGTGACAGGATATCAAAGTGTAATAACCTACGTGGGGTCAATAATTCAACTTACTGCATATAGGGGTTATTATAGGCCCCAGACGGAGGCAAAGCAAAAAGTGACCTGTCCAGTGTCACTCAGCTAGTCAGTGTCAGCAGTAGGGGTTGAACTCAGACAATTTAATTCCAAAATTATGGAGGCTTAAGTGTGCATCTGGGGAAGAGACATTTGTTTTCTTAAATTGCATTCTTTTTTCACTCACTAGTTGCCAATGTGATACATCAGCCTCTTGCACAGACACGTATCCATCTGTCCATCCATCCACTCATGCACACACGTCTAGTATTTAGGTGTTCTCTCAGCTCTCCAGAGTAACAGACTCAAGGGCAATTCTTGAATGATTTTTTTTTTTTTTTTTTGGGAATTAAAGTTGAGAGGAAAAACTGCCCTCCAGTTAATCTCAGGCACGTGTATAAATACCTTTAGAAAGTCCCTGGTGGAATCTGTATCAAAGCGGCAGCATGACTATACTTAGAAACAATTTGCTCCATGTCAACCGTGATTTCTGACACCTGAATTTGAAAGTGACCTGGGTGGGCCCCGAGCCATCTATGCAACAGAGTGATGTGTTTACTTGGAAGGAGGAGAGGAAAGACAGAGGTATGTGTGGCCATGGAATAATGTTCCACACACCCTTACAGGAGGGGATTTCCTTCTGGGTGTTTCCACAGAACCTTCCCTGTGTTTGTTTAAACCCATTGCACACTCCGGTCTGACAGCTGCCTGGCCCAGGGCCTTCCTTGCAGACGCATGCACAACCAACCTCCTTCAACAGCACCCTGCTCTGTGTCCATCCCCCCCGCCCCCCCTGCAATTACTTGAGTATATAAACCTCACTGAAAGGCAGGCTTTTCTTGGGAGCTAATAAATAAGCCCCAAAGCCACAACGTGTGTTAGACCTTGAAAAATGGCATCATCATCTATTGGGAATTGTGAACCCTGCAAAAAGCAGCTCATTGTATTTTCAGAAAAAGCTTTTTGTTTAAAAAATAATAATAATAATGAACAAAACCCACCAAGTGGTGTCTATATGGAAAAAGCAATCTAGTCTGAGATTCTAAGGCTGGTCTCTTTGCTGCATTAATCTCTCCGTAGATTTTATGTAAGAGGCATTATTTGCAGGAAAACAAGATACCGTTTTGAAGAATTCCCCTCTCATCCCAGCTTCACATCTGCAGTTATAATCCTCTGATTGTGACCCCTGCATTAGTTGCCATGGCTGCTGAGCAGAAGTTTATGACCTCAGGGTGGGCTACAGTTTCTGGGGGTGAGAGGAGCCTAGGGCAATAAAAATCATGTTTTTCCAAAAAGAGAGGACAGGGTATGGGGAAGGTACCCTCAGGACGCGTCCTTCAGCGGTGTGTCAGCACTTGACACGGAGAATTTTCAGCTCCACTTCTGGTCGATCCTAGGACAAGATGCTGGACTGTGGTCAAGGGGACTCGGCCGGCAAAAGGCTTTGTGACCGAAGACAAGGATTTTTTTTTCCCCCTGTCCCTTAGACCTGTTTTCTGAGTGGCTGGGCTTGAGTCTTTCCGAATTCAGTGTTTTCTTCAACTGGTTTATCTCCGGTGGAGAGTCTCCAGGTCGACCACTGGTGCGCCACTTCCTTGACCTCGGGCAGCCCGGTGGTTTCCTGGAGCAGCCGCGCCCGGGGCCACTGCGGCCGGGCTCGGGGTCCCGCTGAACCTTCCTTCTCCATGAAATCAAACAGGCTGGGCCGAAGAGCCCGGGAGAGCCGTCTCCAGATGCAAAAATACAACAGAGGGCGCAGAACCCACCAGCGCCGTGGCCTTGAATATCAATGCACGGGCTGCTCCAGACCACCAAGTTCGTTAAAAAAATGTCTCCGGCAGGGTGTCACTGGCAGACTTGAGGGGTTTCGGTTTGCTTTCTGTTCCAAATCACCGCAGCTCACATTTCGTGTTGACTTGGAACGGGAGGGGGCGGGAACCAAACCCACCGCTCGGCGCGCACGCCTTGGTCTCACATTCCAGACCCAAGCTGATGTGTGTCCGCGCGACATGGGGCGGCGGGCGGGGTGGGGGGGGGAGGGGGGCGGGTTCTCTTCGGTTGTTTTATTCGCCATCCGCACGTCACTCCCAAAACTTTTCCTCCCTGCGCTCTGGGAGTCAGGTTGACGCGCCCCGCATGCCGGGCTCCGGGCGCGGGGCTAGGCGCGCTCCCGCGGAGCCGGAGCCGCAGAGGCTGGGCTGCCCCCGCCGCCCCCAGGCTGGACTCCGGCTTCTCAGGTACAACTTGGGTGCCAGGCGCGGCGCGGGGGCGGCCACAGGCGGCGGGTGGGTGTCTGGCCCCGAGCTCCGGCGCCCCTCCGCGTTCCGGCCGGGCAGCGCCGGGGTCGGCCCGGGCTGGGCGTAGGGAGTCCGGGCCGGAGGAGGCTGCGCGCAGCCTCACTCCCCGCGGCGCTCCCCGCGCGGTGGCGGCGGCGGTGGCGGCGGCGGCGGCGGCAGCGGCGGAGGCGGCGGCGGAGGCGACGACGGCCCAGGCAGACAATGAACTTGCGAGCGCGCGCAGAGCCGAGGCAGGTTTGGGCCCCGCGACCCTCGGCCCAGCCTCACCGAGGCAATCGCCGTCTCCAGCGGAGGGCGTCCCCTCGCCGCTGATCCCGGCCGCGCTCTGGGCGCCCCGAGTGCCGGGGACCCCGCGGGAAGGGCTGCTCGGAGGCGGCGGCGGCGGCGCCAAGGGCTCGCACGCCCCCCTCTCCCGCTAGGGAGAATGCGATCGGAGCTCGGGGACCGGGGACTCGGCGAAGGGGTGGTGGCGCTGCGAACAGCTGCCTCTGGGCACGCACAGGCCGGCTGTCCAGGAGAACGGCCCCAGGAGTCGGAATGGGGGTGCGGGGGGCGCGCTCTGCAGGCGGAGGACCGACTGACCGACGGATCGGTGCCTTCTCCCTAGGAGCGCGCGTGGGGTGAAGGTGGGGGTGGGGATTCCCCCGCCACGCGCTCCGCTCCCCGTCGCACTTCGGGGAAGTTTCCAGGTTCGGCCCGGGGCACTTTGGTGTGTTTGCTATCAGCCACTCTCTCCCCGACTAGGGTTCGGGGCCACCTTCCTGCCCCGGCTCCAATCCCGCAGCCGCTCCGGGCGGCGAGGCGTGGGGTGGGGGATCCCAGGCGCGGAAGCCCGTGGGACCGGGTTCCGGGAGGGGGACCTCGTGGGCGGGCCTGGGAGGAGACGGGGGCGCGGCGAGGCCCGGAGCGGCCTGAACTTTTGCTCCCCGCCTTCTTCCTCCGGGCCCTCCGCCCCCTGTCCCCTCCCAGCGCCCCGCCGCAGCTCCGGAGGCGGTGTGACTTGGGAGGAGCCGAGGCTTCCCGGCGGTGGCGGCGGCGGCGGCGTCCCCAGCCGGCCTGGGCGCGGCGAGCCGAACGCTGCAGGTCTGAACCGAGCGGCGCGGCGGGGCGGCGGGGGCTGCGGTGGCTGCGGGGCGGCGGAGCTGCGGGGAGCCGGGGTGGCATCAGCCCCGGCGAGGGGGCGACGCCGCGGATCGGGATGGAGCGCGAGTCTGTTGGGTTGTAGGTGCGGGTGGAGAGGACTCGGCGGCCGTGGGCTGATGAGGGACGGGTCGTGGCGCAGGTGGCCCCGTTGGAGTCCTCCTAAGATCGCAGGATGGAGGCTCCCGGGAGAAGCGAACCTCGCCTTTGGGAGAATGAATGAAGCGCTGTGGAAGCGCCTTCCGACTCCTCCGGGCGAACGGATTGGCCGGCGTGCGCGCGTGTGTGTGCGTGTGTGTTTAGGATTCAGAGCCGCCAGGGTCCTGGGCGCGGCTGCTTGACCGCCCCGTCGCGGTCCCGGCCCCACGTTGCCCGTCCGCCCTGCAGCCGGGGTCGGCCCGCGGGGGCTGGAGCGGCGGGTACAGACTGAAGGCTGAGGTTCGGGGGCTGGCTGTTGGCAGCTGGACGTCCGCGCCTGGAGTAGGGAGGTTCGAGAAAGAGGCAATAAAGCCTGGGGCTGAGCCCAGCTTCCCCGCCTCCGGCCCCGTTTTCCCATTCCCCGAGGCCCTTGCTGCATTCACGTTGGGTGAGTTGATGGCGCGGAGTTTGGGGGAATGAAGTTATATCTCAAGGAAGCCCCAGGACGCCCCGCGAAGGGATGTGGCGCGCTGTCTTGTGAGGCTGAGCCGAGGGGTTTGCAGGGCCCCAATTCTTATCAGCTGCGGTTCTAGAAGGACATCCACCAGGTGATGGAGCAGAAGGGCAGCCCGGGGGCGCACCTCCTGAGGCACCCGGGGGGAAACTGAGGCCTGGAGATTTGCCCCAAGTTCCTCTAGAACTGCCCCCCTCAACACACAACATTTTCCACGCCCAACTTTCCTACTCCCCTTCCCCCAGTGGTGCAAAATCAGGAGCCCTCCCTTCCAGAACATGGTTCTTAATTTTACCAACAGTATGTTGAATCCGGATGTCTTAGCATACAAATCATACATGATTTTGTTTAAAATAGCATGGGAATAAAATGCCTTTTAACTGCTGCTGCTAGGTAGTTTTTAATCAAATAGGTTTTTCAAATAGGTTTTTCTCTCTAGCTCCTGAAAGATTGGCAGAAGAATGTCCTGCCTCCTGCTGGTGGGGGGTGGGGGGTGGGGAACTGAGCCAGCAGGTGAAGCAGCTTGCCAGGCTCTCTCGGTGCATAGGTGCGCAAGTGAGTCAGAAGTGGAGCTGCAGGGGGCTCTTCTCCCCCTTCCAGGTCCAGCTCCCTGGCCCTTGGAAGGAAATTCAGCAGTGTTTTTGTGTTCTTTCTCGGGTGTTGGATGACTGCAGCGAGCAGGGTTAATTCATCCAGGACCTTGTGTTTGGAGGCAGGATGGAGAGGCTGCTTTGTGCAGAGTGGATCCCCTGCCTGCCTTGCTTTCTTTGACGATCAGATGGCCAGAGGTCCCAGCCCTGTCACAGTGGCTGCTGTGAGGTCTCTGTGTCTGCACTTTCCTTCGTTTCTGTTGCTGTTGCCTGTGGCCAGGAGAAGGGAGGTGTTTGGTTTTTCCACTGGCCCGAAGAAGAGAAGATTAATCCCAGTGTGTGGAAGAGGCAGTGTTTGCAGGAAAGTTTGGGCGAGGTTGGGAAGTAGACTTTGCTTATTTGGTATCTGGAGAAGGTGCAGAAGAGAAGCCCCAAGTTAACCATCTGGTCGACAGGACCCCCAGGCTCTTGGAACCTGTGCTGGTGGGTGCTTCAGTTTAGAGCTGGGCTGTGATTAGACTGTGGGTGTCCAAGGCCACCTAGGACCTGGCTGGAGGTTGCCGGGCGCACTGGCATCCAGGTGAATCCCTGCTAGCTCCAGGGGATGGGGAGAGTTGGGGAGACTCCGGGGCTGCCCTGAGCAGGTGATCACATGCCTTACCCAAGAGGGCAGCTTTGACTCAGCTCTACCTAGCTGGGAGAAAAATTGACTTGACAAGTGTTGTTAATTTTCAAGGGTTAATTCTCAAGCTTGAACATTTAAGTGTGGGCTCAAATTCTACAGGGAGAGGAGACGGTTGGGAATGGGTGCTCTGCCAAGAAGTCTGAAGCTTGACATCTGGTCCTGAGTTTGCGTATTGGAAAGGGTGTCCCACCATCAGAGAAGTGTGACAGGTGATAAGGATATGGAGACCACAGCCCCAGGCCAAAGGACTAGAATGACAGATGCCCTCTGTGCCTGTGGCCAAGTGCCAGCCTTCGTGTGCTGTGTGTCACGCATCCATTCAATAGCTGTCTAATGAACACCTGTCTCAGTTGGTAAAGATTTGCCTGCAATGAAGGAGACCTGGGTTTGATCCATGGGTCAGGAAGATCCCTTGGAGAAGGAAATGGCAACCCACTCCAGTATTCTTGTGTGGAGAATTCCATGGACAGAGGAGCTTGGTGGACTTCAGACCATGGGGTCACAAAGAGTTAGACACGACTGAGGGACTAACACTTTCACTTGCCATATGGAAAGAGGCACTCTGCATAAAACTTTTCATATCGTTTCATTATTCAACAGTATACATCGATACAGGGAGAAGACAGAGTTCCTGCTCTTCTAGGAAGGGAGCAGGCAAAAATTTCTGTGCCGGGTAGATAGTTGAGCAGTGAGCTGCATTAACAACTGGGAGAGTAAGGCCAGGAAAAAGGCCAGTGAGGGGTGGGTGGCCTGGGAGTCTTTTCTTACCGATGTGGGAGCTGAGGCACGGAGCAGTGAGTCTCAAGTCACTTCTGGAGCCCAGAAGTGAAACATCAGCCCAGGTCCCCAATGCTCCGGCTACTGGGCTGGCTCTTACATCCCACCCTGCCAGGCTGGAGCCTCTTGGAATCTCCCAGATGAGTGGACACCCCCTGTGCTGGGCAGCTTTTGCTTCCTGCCCCCCAAATCCAGACCCTGTCCTGGTCCCCAGGTGTCAGCAGTTCCAGGATTACAGAGGCACTGTTTGGAACCTGTTTGTATGAGAGATGAGTTTCCTTGATCTATGAATAAAAGCAGAAACTACTTAGAAACGTAGCTGGCCTGGGAGCGTCGTTGTGTGAGCATTCCGTCACCAGGCATCTCTTGAGCGGCACGTGATGTAGAAGTGGTGCTCTCAGTCATCAGCTGGTGAGGACAGTGGGGCTACTCAGGGGACGGTGGCTGACTTCCGCCCTAACTGTACTGCTTTGCTGTGGATTCAGAGCCTGTCTTCTCACTTAGCGGACGACGTATCGGGGGACTGTTTTGACTTGCACAGGGTGTTTCTTTATTGTTCTCAGGTGCTGGGGTCTGATTTCCTTCCTGAGAGGCTCCTCCGTTAAAACGAAGTGCTAGGACGGGATGATTGATGTGTACACCTGGGTCTTCATGGTGTGAAATGAAGCGCAGAGGTGGCTGTTATCTAGCGTGTGTATCCAGTGTCCACATCTAGGAAGAAAAGTAAAGGTTCTGTGTTCATTCGGGCCAATACAGAATATTTGTAAGTACGGGCTTTGGGGAGGAAGACATTTGGTCCTAACAGCCGTCCTTTGCTGGGTCCCTACCGGTTCCCAGCTTGCCCTGTGCCAGCCTGGTCAGACAGGTCTCCCTTTGACTCAATCAGAGGGTGGGGAGGCTGTTGGAGACCACAGGGCCTAATCATTTCGCCCTCCGGATGTGCAGGAGGTCGGATCACAGAATGGCAGTGGAGGCAGGAGAGACACAGGGTCAGGGTGGGGAAAGCAGCCACGGTTCTCAAAGGGGAAGGCGGCGATGAGTCAGCAAGTGGGGTGGGGGTGTGGCAGAGGAAAGCAGGTTCTCGGTCTCTGTTGATTTCGAAAGGGATGTGGAGGAAACGCGAGCAGCCTGTTTCATCAGCGCCAGCCATACGCGGCATTTATGTCTTCCTCCAGGTGCAAGCCCAGGGCCAGGTGCGTGGGGGCCACGAGGCAGAGCTTAGAGTAGTGGGCCAGGCAGAACTTGGCACGAGTCAGATTACATAACACTGCCCAGAGTGCAGCAGTTGCTAGGTTAGCGCGGCTCTGAGATTGGAGTGGCCTGAGGCCACTTCACCCCTGGCCTGAGAGCTGAGGCCTGAGAGCTGAGCCAGGTGTTATTCGCTCTGTTGTGTCCCGCTCTTTGCGACCCCATGGACTGTAGCCAGCCAGGCTCCCCTGTCCAAGAGATTCTCCGGGCAAGAATCTGGAGTGGGTTGCCATTCCCTTCCCCAGGGGATCTTCCCCACCCAGGGATTGACCTGGGTCTCCTGAGTCTCCTGCATTGCAGGTGGATTCTTTACCATCTGAACCACCAGGGAAGTCCTACACAGAACACTTAATACCTGCTTGGAGTGGTGCCTAGCATACAGTAAGTGCTTAATATACATCAGCTCTAGAGCTCATTACTGGGGATGGGAGATGTCTCTGAGCTCCCTGAAATTGCTTGCCCAGTGTTTTTTTTGTTTGTTTGTTTGTTTAATGTAGCTGTGTATGTTTCCTGGTGGAGGAGGGGAGCATGACTTCTAGCATATTCTACCTCAGAGAGCTTCTCTGACACCCCAGGACGCCTTGGCCTCTAGTCAGGCTGATTGCTTCATCTCTCCCGGCAAAGAGAGGGCTACATCCACAGCCGCCCTCCGAGATGCTTCCAGCGGACACCGTGGACAGGCAGCCGGGTGGTTTGGCTGTGCTTCTGTGTAGTGGTGATTAAGCCAGGGGCAGATCAGGGGATGTGCTGGAGAGGCCAGCTTTCGAATGTTGCATTCCTGAGCCCCACTCCAAGCTTCAGAGAGTTCTGAGTGTGTGTGCGCGGGAGCCTTCTTGCCCGGGCAGGCTCGTCCTGACACCCATGCTACATTTCTAGAATTTGTCCAGGTCCAGGCCTTCCGGGTCTCTGAAGCAAGAAAGGCTGGCAGATCCTCAAAAGCAGAGAGTGTCATTATAATGGAAACCTGGATGCTTTCCAGAACTGTGCTTGTGATAAAAATATTGAGACAGGCCGCCTCGTCATCCAGGTGCCTGGAAAATACCCTAACACGGGCACATAAGTAGATTACAGGGCTGTGCTGTGCTCAGTCACCTCAGTGGTGTCTGATTCTTTGTGACCCCATGGACTGTAGCCCACCAGGCTCCTCTGTCCAAGGGGTTCTCCAGGCAAGAGTACTGGAGTGGGTTGCCATGCCCTCCTCCAGCAGATCTTCCTGACCCAGGGATTGAACCCATGTCTCTTACATCTCCTGCGTTGGCAGGCTGGTTCTTTACTCACTAGCGCCACCTTGCTGTTCAGATGCTCAGTGTCCCACTCTTTTCGACCCCATGGATTGTAGCATGCCAGGCTTCCCTGTCCTTCACCACCTGGGCAGGTGCAATTATTTTTCCCTATGACAGGCAAGAACCTGGTGGTTTTACATCTTCTCCTGAAATGGAATATGTGCCTGCTGACCCTTTTTGCTCCCTGTGATTGAGAAGATATTGGTGTGACCTCAGAGTGGGAGAGGCCTCGATAGATGGCAGGTCCCTTCCTCCCAGGGTAGCCCTGGATCTCGGGGAAGTTCTGACCTGCTCTGCTTGCCCTGAGGGGGCCGGGGGCCCATAGCGCATTTGCTGTGAAGTTGGAAGGTGCGTTTCAGAGTCTGAGAGGCCTGTAAAGCTGTGTTATTGTCTCACTCCTTGTTGAAAGGGGTCTGGACTGCTGTGTCTCCGCTTTGTGACATGTGTTAGCTGATTTGGGCTGAATGAGGCAAGTTTGACCAGAACCTTCATTTTCCAATCCACCAAAGGTTTGGTGCCCCCCATGCGGATGTGCATTTAACCTGAGTGTTGAATCCCTTATCCCCTTGGAGAGGCAGTGTAGGTGGTGGGGTGAGCCTGGACACCATGTGGACCTGGGCTTGAGTCTCTCCTGTGTTTCTTTGTTCCATTATTGTGACCCTGGGTCAGTGGTTACATCTGCTTGGTCCTCAGTTTCCTTATCTGTAAAGTGGGGTTGATAATCTCTATCTTGTTTTTGTAGCATAGTTTGGGTACCAGTAGTACAAACTGGCTTCCCTGATAGCTCAATCGGTAAAGAATTTGCCTGCATTGTGGGAGACCCCGGTTCGATTCCTGGGTCGGGAAGATCCACTGGAGAAGGGATAGGCTACCCACTCCAGTATTCTTGGGTTTCCCTAGCGGCTCAGCTGGTAAAGAATCCATCTGCAGTGCAGGAGACCTAGGTTTGATTCCTAGGTTGGGAAGATCCCCTGCAGAAGGGAAAGGCTACCCACTCCCATATTCTGGCCTGGAGACTGACTGCTCCATGGGGTCCCAAAGAGTGGGACACGACTGAGTGACTTTCATTTTCTTTTCACAGTACAAATTAGGGTTTAAGGGAGCCCCCCAAATTAAACCCCTCTTTCTTGGCCAAGTTCTGAACCAGTGGAGAGAGGGGAGGAGAAAGATGCATAAAGATAGAAATGCAGTATTTGGTCCCAACTGAAGTGGATCTTGGAGAATGTGATTGAACCAGTGGGCATGTGGGCATCGCATACCTGAAGTGAGAAGCGGGCAGTGAGGCCCACTGACCTCCCCTGAGTTGCAGGCCAGTGGGAAAGCGGCAGTTTGTTCCGCTGCAGCAGCCTCTTCCGGGGCAGCCGCCACTGCCCACCCCCTCCAACCCGGGGCAGCCAGCAGGGGGCAGTGCTGACTCTGTGTGGGAAGAGATGAGGCCAGGCTCTTCCTTGCACGCTGCTGGGATGGTGTGGACCTCACCAGGTGGAGACACAGTCGTGGTACACAGGCAGCACTGTCTCCAGGAGGAAGGAAACATCTGGAGTCCCCCCGGGCCCCCCACCTCCCCTGACCCCTCCACCCACCCAGAGCAAATGATAAGTGCTGAGCCCAGGGCCTGACCCATGGAGGGTCTCACATGTGGCACCTGTTAGGTGCAGAGTTGATAAGGACAGCATTAGATATGCAGTCGCTAAGGACATCGAGGTTAGGAGGTAAGCTTGTCAACTGTGTTGCTATCTGCAGAGCATGGCAGTGATGAGTCAGATTGAGGGAATGATCAGCCTTTGACCTCAAGGCTGCATTCTAACTGTAACACAAGGGTAATTTACAAGGAGGGGCAGAACCACTGGTAGACTGACCGCCTGGTAGCCTGAGTGTGAGAGCTTTTCTGCCTCCTCTTGGTCCCCTGCTGTTGATTTCCCCCTGAACCTTTGTCTAGCCCCCTGCCCCCATCTCATCATTGTCTTCTGGAAGTTTTGTGAGTAATGATTAACTATCTTTCCACATCCTTCCATCCAGATGTCACCGTTCTCCTCTGAGTATCTGCAGGGATCCTCTACTGAACTTGACCTTGACCCCATCCTCCTTTTTACCATGATCTTTCTAGTATTCCTGGGTGTGATCCACTCACCCGGGCCTGGTGAGCCTCTCAAGGGTGAGAGGCTGTCTGGGGGTCCGGTCAGTCGCGAGAGACTGTCGTTTGTTGAATTAACACATCAAGAACCAGCTTGTCCTGGAGAAAGGGCTGTGATGGATTTCATGTGGGCCTCTGAATGTACACCCAAAGAAGATGGAAAAGTTACCCCAATCTGGTAGCATGGTACAGGAGAGTTAGTGCTTATCAGTAAATTTCAGAAGGAGTCAAGAACCTAATGTACTAAACTGGGCTTTCCTGATATTAGGTTTTGGGCTATTAAAAGGTAGTAACCACAGTTTTTTTGTGTGGCTTGAGAGTCTTGGGGAAAAATACTATGGAAATTTGTATCTCAGGAATAGAAGCAGGAGCCATTAACTCAGGCAAGAAATGTGGGAGCTGTTAGTGTTTCTTATAGCCGGTATAAATAGCTTGTCATTAAGTTCCATGCTCCTTTGTTTGGAATGTAAATATTTGCATTAAAAATATAAAGTATGTCCTGGAGTGTATTTATAGAGACCATAATTTCCAAACCGAAAATCAGACTATTGGTCTACAGAGGATTGTTCCCTCTGATTCGTGAACCTGTTTATATAAAGAGCCTTCCAAATGTATACACGCAGAGCTGCATTTGCTTTGTGCACGTCAGGGATCTCCAGGATTACAAGAAAGCGGGTGGCCCCAGGGAACTGGGCCAGTCAGTGGGGTTTCCCAGTAGACGCTTGTGATCATGCCATCTGTTAAGTTGCAGCCACCCTGGGCAGGGTGAAGTTTTGGCCCAGGTTCCGTGGGACCAGCCGGCTTCCCTGCCTTCAGTTTCCTGGACATCCAGGTGGGAGTCGGCTGCAGCTGGCTCGTCTCTGGGTCACGTAACCAGACACTTGATTTCAGAATCACTGTTGCTTTAAGAAGATGTGGAGAAGAATTCAGGATCGGTGGTTCTCTTTCCGTGGTCTCGTTTCAGGTTCAAGGTTGAGGGCCTCCATCGGATGTCATCCTCCGGCAGACTCTTGGGGCCGTTTAGCTTTTTAATTTTCCATGATGAACAGCGCAGACTTGTCAGATGTTTGCTAGAGACAGGATGTCAGCACCTATTCGCTCTCTGCCCTCTTCTTTGGAATGAGAGACTGGCGGCTACAGTCAGGCTGGGCCGGGGCCTCTGCTCCTGGCACTGTGTGTGTGTGTGTGTGTGTGTGTCTGTGTTGGAGGGAACAGGGTTATTCTCGAGGGGGCAGCCCTCTCTGGAAAGCCTTTCTCCAGTTTCTCAACAAATACAGAGGGTCGTCTGGTCGGTGGGAGCGGGCTGACCTGGTCTACAAGTGAGCTCTGAATCCAGGCTGTCCTCCACCTGGAAACCCCCCTATCATCACAAGGTGATGAAGGACAACTGAGTGGGGATTCAGGGGGATCTTGGCAGGACGGGGGGTCCCCCTGCTCTGGCCTCTGGTTTTCTGGTACCAGCACCTCCTTTGCCTGGCATCCCAGGCCGCCCAGGGCCCTTCTGTGGGGTGGGGGCCAGCTCCATCTCTCCCCCCGTGTGCTGTTGCTTTAGGACCAGGACTCAGCTGAAATGGCAGGAATCCTTCTCGGTCTCGTACGGGGCCTGGTGTCCTGGCTGTAGGACCTTCAAGCATCTCTCTGCTCGGGGTCCCAGGATGCCAAGCCCCACTCAGGGGAGGAAATAAAACAGGGTGTTGATCTGAGGGGAGGGGCGTGGCGAGCCAAGTCATCAACCTCACCATGCCCTGTGCACCATCCAGGGTTAAGCACTCAACTTCCCCTGGTTGCCTCTTACTTTGACCCATCAGTATTATCTGAAAGAAATACCCTCTGGGCTTAGAAATGGTGAGTCCTTAGAGAAGACCATCCTCCTGTTTACCTGGTTGTTCTTAACTGTGGGACATTCACAGTTGCCCTTTCTGTGGTCAGCTGTAGCCAGACCCACATGTTGTGACCTTCCCTTATTCTCCCACAGTTCTCGGTCACGGTAATAGTTCCAGGAAGGCCCCAGCCAACCCCATATCAGACCAGTAATCCACCCGCGCTGTTTTGAAAGTCAGAGGAAATAGCTGCTTTTAGGACATGTTGAATTTGCTGAAGAAAGTTGTCAGGAGCGCTAAATGAGAGGATGAAAGAACACTCAGAATAATGGAATTGGGATCAGCCTGACATCTGTGTTGCCCTAACTTTGAAAGCTATTTATACTTGTTCCGTAGCAGTTTCTGTGAGAAATTAGAAAGATACACAAAAGGGAAGAGGGAGCTTAGCAAATGTGGCCTCTTCATTGGAAATAGCTTCCAGGCAAAAAGGAAAAAAATCCTTTGCTCACCGGTTGGCTGTTGAGAATCCACGCAGCTTTCGCATTGTTCACAATTTGGTTCTGAGAATAAAAATGATGTATTAAAGAGTAGATGAAACCTCAGTTGCCATTTCAGTGGTAGAAAATAAATTTGCTTTTGGCTGTTAAAACTGAAATAAATCAATAGAAAAATGCAAGCCTGCCCACTTTCAAGTCAGCAGTTTTTGTGTGTGTGTGGTTTATGTATCTTTGGATCAGTTATGAAGCCGTGGAACTGTTTAGGGAGAATGTGTGTGTGTATATGTGTGTGTGTGTATTTATGTCATATATATTTACTTTACAATGTTCTCATCTGATTTATTTTTCAAAATCATGCAACAGATTTTTTTTTGTCTAGTCAACCTATCCTTTTTATAAAACAGCTTTAATGAGATGTAATTCACATGACATAAAATTCACCATTTAAACCATATAGTTCAGTAGTTTTTAGTAGATTCACAGATGTGTGCAACCAGAACCATGTTTTCTTTTAGAGCAAGTCTTCATATTAAAAGGAAACCATGTACCTATTAGCTGTTAGCCCCCTATCTTCCTATTCACCTCCCCCACCCTAAGCAACCAAGAATCTACTTTATCTCTTAATTTCTTTATTCTGGACCTAAGATGAATGGAATCACATAGGATATGGTTTTTTGTGTATCTGGTTTCTTTCACTTAACATCATGTTTCATGGTTCATCTATATGGTGGCTTATATCAGTACTTCATTCCTTCATATGGCCACATGATATCCCACTGTATGAACAGGCTACATTTATCCATTCATCTGTTGATAGAGTGGTACCACTTTTTGGCTCTTAGGGATAATGCTGCTATAAACATTCATTTACGAGTCTTTGTGTGGACATGTTTCCATTTCTAGAATTAAATTTTTTGAGCTATCTTGACTTGTTTTCCATAATTCATTTACTTTTTTATATGCTCTTCTCCTGGCCCTAAAGGAGGACTGATTCTCAGATGAGGTTCTGATTTCCCCTGACTTGTCTGAATGTTAGAGCTTGCAAAGGCCTTCAGGGGAACATAGTTCTGCCCCATTTTGCAGATGGAGAAACTGAGGCACAGAGAGGCCACACAGAGTCAGGATTGAATCTGGGTTTTCAGAGTCGATTCAGTTACCCTCAACATTCTTCCTGAGCCCTTTTACTAAGCGGCAGGTCACCCTCTTGATTGGCTGGGGATGGTAAACGCAGGCTGGTTGGGCGGACAGACGGTGACTACCTGGCCCTCGCCCGCTGTCCTAACACCCTCTGACCTGCAGAGGCCCCGCAACAGCTTATCCTCCTCCAGCTGCCAAGCGAGAGCTGCAGCTTGTGGCTTGTGGCGCCAGTGTCTCCTGAGTTCTTTCCCTGCAGCGGCAGGAGGCCAGCGCTTATCCGGGGAGTAATTAAATTAGGAACCAATTCAGAGAATGAAATTTTATCTGATCTGGCTGAGCCCATAAACACGGGGCTGTGCTTGTGACTCCAGGGTACATTATGAAGTTGATTTTTAAAGAGGCTGGGCCACAACAAGGAAGGAAACGCACAGGGCCAGCCGGCAGCTCTCCCGGGCAGGGGTGCTGCAGTGGCTGGGGGTGCATTCCCGGGTCTTGAGCCGAGTCCCCAGGCTAGCTTTTGTATTGTGACTGGAGTGTTCTCGGCGCTTCGGAAGGCTCACCTGTTGAGATCCTCCTGGATCCATTTCATGCTCTTACTGTTGACACCGCAACGCACCTCTATAACTGCATTCAGAGGGAACCTTGCCGGAAGCTGGCTGGTTCTAAATGCAGGTTCTAAATCTAAAGCCCTATGGGGCTTTTTAAAGAAAACACATATTCCAGTCCTGCGTGAGCTCTTCAGGAGTGGGTCCCAGGCGTCTGTGTATGTGCATGCTCCTGTGTGCGCGCGTGTGCGCACGTGGGTGCTCATGTTTGCATGTGGGTGCTCATGTTTGCACGTGGGTGCTCATGTTTGCACGTGGGTGCGAGCGTTAAGCTCTTTAAGATGGAACGTAGTAGTGATCACAGCTGTTCTTCTGAGAAGGATTTCCAGTTCTTCTGTGGCAAAAATGGGGGCCAGTAATCTGCAGAGATCTCAGGAGCGAGCCTCTTTTATCCTCCGTCTGTCCTTGACTGTGACTTTCTTTGGGGTTTTTTTATTGGATTCCCTGGATGTAGCTAGCATACATGTTCTATCACTGCAGCTTCCGTGGGATGTCAGCTCTGGTTTTCTTTTCTGCATGAATGGCCCTCATCTCCACAAGGGCCCAGGAGTCACCTTTGGCCTTTAGCATGTCGCTGCAGGAATTACCTCCGTTCTGTCTCTGCCATCAGAAGGTTATTTGTCCCTTTAGGATAGGAGGTGTGTCTTATTCAAGGTTATATCCCCAGGACGCAGGCCATGGGAAAGAACGGTTGGCTGGACGGACAAGTGGCTGAAAGGAGGAAAGGCAAAAATACGCTGAATCCCCCGCCTTGATCCTGTAGCTTGGCTCAGGAAAACCATTTGGGAGCCTGACCCTTCATCTTCAACTCTTCTGACTCAGGCTCTGCCCCTCCTTTAAGAGTCACCATCCAGTGATGGAGGACCTACTGTGTGTCCAGCGCTAAGAGCTGAGACTCTAGCAGTGACTTGACAAACAGGGTCCATCTCATAGACAGATTCATAAATATCAGAGAACAGATAATAATAAGTGCTGCATGTTAGGAGGTGACTGTCTGGGTGATTGGAGAAGGCCTTTCCAGAAAGGTGACGTTTAAGCTGATTCTTGAACGACAAGAAGGCACACGGTCTATAGCTCAGAAAGGGCATCCCAGGCAGAGGGAACAGCCAGTGCCAAGATCCCAGGAGGGGATCAGTTGATGGGATGGGATTGGGTCGGTCTGGGAGAGCAGGTCAGGGAACTTGGTTTATAGCACAGTCGGGTTGAATCAAGTGTTCTTTCATTTCGCTTTGAACATGTTAGTCATTCAGTCATGTCTGACTCTTTACAACCCCACGGACTGTAGCTCACCAGAATCTTCTGTCCGTGGGATTTTTCAGGCAAGAACTGGAGTGGGTAGCCATTCCCTTCTCCAGGGGATCTTTCCGACTCAGGGATCGAACATGAGTCTCCCACTTTGCAGGCAGATTCTTTACCATTTGAGTCACCAGGGAAGCCCATTGGGGAAGCTCCTTTACAGCTTCGCTTTCTCATTGTCTCTCATCTCTGGGTGAAGAACCCTTGTCCCGTGCTGGGCTGGCCTGCAGCTGCTGTGGTTTCAAAAGGTAGGGCTAGTGAGAAGCAAAACCCCCATCCTTTCTGTGAGCTTGTGAGCAGAAGTTATTTTTATGTAAGCACATGCTTGATGGGAGAAGTCTTGGGTGGGCAGCCGAAACCGCACTCATGAAAACAAGACTGAAATAGTCCGTGAAATCCCAAAGATGAGTATGTGGCTGTTCACTTGAGTTTGGTGTTGACTCCAGACAGCCTGGTTCAGGGAGAGGGCACCCTTTGGAGAGGGACCGGGGCATAGCAGTCTCCCCAGCTGGTGCGGCCCCTGCCTTGAGCCTTGCTTTCTTCCCCTGACCTTGACCAAGTCCTATCTGTCCCTCAGGACTTGACTTCCTCCGTGCCCTCATGGGGAGGTTCTCCCCCCCACCACGGCTCCCCACACCTGGCCCTGATGTCTTGATATGTTGATAGCGTGCCAGGAGTCCCCTTAATCTTTTGGTACTCCTGGATTCTGCCCATAATTTTATTTTAGTTTTTTAATTTGAAGTAATTTTAGACTCATAAGAAGTTGAAAAAATAGCACAGAGTTCTGTGTACTCTTCAACCAGCTTCCCACAACGATAACATCTTACATAACCACAGAACATTATCAAAACCAGGAAACTGACTCAGGTACAATTCCATCACTATGCTACAGACCTTGTCTGGCTGCCATCTAATTTCATTAAACCTAGGGAGCCCCAGCCCTTTGGAAGCACCGTAGAATTTCATGAACTTCAGTGTTGTCATTTATCTTTTAGATTGTTTTTGGATCCCTCCCAATTGGCCATCAATTAAATTAGTTTTTATCAGATTAACAAATTCTGGAAGACCCGTGGTTTATGCGTTTCATGCTTCTGTGTGCCCACCTGGAGCTTTGTAGGTGCCTTCTCCCTGGGTATGCACAGAGCCTTCTTCTCTAGATCTGAGAGATTCTCAGAGACAATAAGATATAGAAAATAGTTTGGTAAAATGGAGAAGGCAACGGCACCCCACTCCAGTACTCTTGCCTGGAAAATCCCATGGATAGAGGAGCCTGGTAGGCTGCAGTCCATGGGGTTGCGAAGAGTCGGACACAACTGAGCAACTTCACTTTCACTTTTCACTTTCATGCATTGGAGAAGGAAATGGTAACCCACTCCAGTGTTCTTGTCTGGAGAATCCCAGGGACAGCAGAGCCTGATGGGCTGCCGTCTATGGGGTCGCACAGAGTCGGACAGGACTGAAGCGACTTAGCAGCACCACCAGCAGCAGTTTGGTGACATGGGCTTCACTGGTAGCACAGTTGGTAAAGAATCCACCTGCAATGTGGGGGACCTGGGTTCAATCCCTGGGTCAGGAAGATCTGCTAGAGAAGGGATAGGCTATCCACTCCAGTATTCTTGGGTTTCCCTTGTGGCTCAGCTGGTAAAGAATCCGCCTGCAATGTGAAGGACCTGGGTTTGGTCCCTGGGTTGGGAAGATCTCCTGGATAAGGGAAATGCTACCCACTCCAGTATTCTGACCTGGAGATTTCCATGGACTGTCTAGTCCATGGGGTTGCAAAGAGTCAGACATTACTGAGCAACTTTCACTTCACTTTGGTGAAATAGAACCCAGGACAGGGAATTAAGAAACTTGAGTTCTGATGATAGTGACCTACATTTGGGTGCTTAGTATGTGCTAGGTTTTGCATTATTCCATTTACTCTCAGCAACCTTGCGACAGACATGCAGGTTGGGAAGATTTCTGCAGCCTCATGTGGTTTGATGGGGAACCTCCATTCCAATTGAATTATGCTCCAGTGCATTTTATTTTTTATTGTTTTTCATCGCACTGCATGGCATGCAGGATCTCAGTTCCCCAACCAGGGATCGAGCCTAAGCCCCTTGCGGTGGAAGCACAGAGTCCTAACCACTGGACTGCCAGGGAAGTCCCTTGCTCTGGTGTGTTTTACTTACACCACATACAGACTGATTTCTTCAAGATGCAAAATCCCCATGCAGCCTGCTATGTCTGAAGCCCCTACTTTCATGTCTGGGTCAGAGTGATGCTTGTAATAACCGGAAGATGCTGTGTGAAGCTGCTCCTGGTCAGCCTCACGGGCAGCATGAGTTACCAGATGCCACCAGCATGAGATGCGCAGATGTTATCAGCTGATACGTAATTGATTTGGCATCCTCTGTAAAGGCAGGTTAAAATTAAGCTTGTTGGTAAATGGTGTTTAAACCTCGCTGTCTGGGGACAAGTGGCAAAAACCAACAGAGCAAGGCACTTGTGGAAGGGCTTGATTTTTTTTTTTTCTTTTCCAGATTGTGGAATGAGTTCATCCCTCAACTATGGTAAAGATTTTCCTATTTAAAGGGGCTGGAAGTGTGTAAGCTTCCGATCATAAATTTCATAGGAGAGCCTGTGAGATGGCTAGACTGTGGGATGGCCGTGTAATCACATTAGCTTGATAAATTAAAGGTCCCCATATTTTTTAAATCATCAGGCTGAGTTGCATTAGAGTAGATACTGCGATGAATCAGAGCTATGATAAATGGGCTTGTGGAAACTCCTGGTATAGAATGGAAGGTACTAAGTCTGCAGTGATCCTGGAAAGGTCCCTGCTGAAACCAACGATGGGATTAAACCCTGGGCATCTTGCCATTTTCTAAGTATCCATTTGTATTGATATTTAATACTTTGGACTTCCCTGGTGGTTCAGCCGGTAAAGAATTCACCTGCAATGTGGGAGACCTGGGTTCGATCCCTGGGTTGGGAAGATCCCCTGGAGATGGGATGCAAACCCACTCAATATTCTTGCCTGGAGAATTCCATGGACAGAGGAGTCTGGCAGGTTACAGTCCGTGGGGTTGCAGAGTCTTAGCTGTTACATGTACCAGGAATCAGAGAAGCTCTTTGGATGTGATTTCTTTCCCTGTTGTATTACTCTTTCATTAACTCCAGAACTGGTGCTATAATTTGTAGACCTTAGTACAACATAAAAATGCAAGCCCCTAAAGGATCTGCCTGCAGTGCAGGAGACCTAGGTTCAATCCCTGGTCGGGAAGATCCCCTGGAGAAGGGAATGGCTACCCACTCCAGTATTCTTGCCTGGAGAATTCCATGGACAGAGGAGCCTAGCAGGCTATAAATCCATGGAGTCACAAAGAGTTGGACATGACTGAGCAACTAACACTTTATGAAAAAATTATTAAGAACTTCAAACTGGGCTTCCCTTGTGGCTCAGCTGGTAAAGAATCCGCCTGCAATGCGGGGGACCTGGGTTAAACCTCTGGGTTGGGAAGATCCCCTGGAGAAAAGAAAGGCTACCCACTCCAGTATTCTGGCCTGGAGAATTCCATGGTCTGTATAGTCCATGGGGGTCACAAAGAATCTGACATGACTGAGCGACTTTCACTTTCTCAAACCAGGGAGAGCAGAGCATTAACCAAGTGCCCCTCTGGGCACCAGGCCCCGTGTGACTGCACAGGTTGTGGCCCAAGGAGCTGGCGTGAGATAGCTTGTGTCATGCCCACCCTAGACCACCTTGACCTACAGCAGCTTGTATGCACCATAGCTTGTGAGCACCAGGAGCGCCGGGCTGCGGCCGCATCACCTTGGTTTGCTCTGCGGGCTCTGGCGGGGTTCCTGACCCCCTTCATGCTGAGGAGAGACTTGCTGAGATCAATTGGGACACAGAGGGATTGCCCTTGTCTGCTAGTGGGATTACATGTGACTTTCTCAGAATCTGCACATCAGAAATCTGGAAAAATCCACCTTTGGGCTCTTCAGAATGGACAGAATGAAGACCAAAACTCCTACTGTCTGCAGCTCAACTTGGAGAAGAATTCAAAGCGTTTCTGGACATCTCACAGTGGTTTATGTGTGTGTCTATTTGCAGCCCCGGGGCCTCGGTCCTTAGAGAACCAGTGCATCCCTCTGGACTTTCACCTCTGGTTGTCCCCAGCTTGGGCTCTGCCCTGCCAGCTGAGTGGAAGACCCCTGGAGAGAGTCCAGGATTCCAAGGCCACCATAGGTCAGCCTCGTCATTTCCCAGCCCTGGAGTGAAGCTGTGGAGATGGGAGGGGGTGGACGGTGCATCTGGGCGAGGAAGCGGACCCCGGCAGCCGCAGCATCTCTCCTCAGGAGCCAGTGGCTGCTGGGCTTGGAAAAGCCCACTTCTTTGTGTGAAGTCTTTGTTCTCTCCAGCGTGTTGAGCTGGGGCTTGTACGGGCTCAGTGGGTGCCTGTTTCCTCTTAGAAGCCAGTGGAGAAGCGGAAGGTAGCATCCCCGGGCTGGCTGCCAAAGGGAGGGGAGGTTCCAGCGGAGGAGAGCTGGGACTTGCCGGGTTTACATTGGAACTGGAGATCTTGAATGAGGATTAAAGTTATTTTGTACTCGGGGAGGAGGCTGGGGCTTGCTTCACTCAGAATCCCTAAGGACAGCTCTTTAGAGCCGTGTCTTGGGGCGGTGGGGGAGGGGGCGGTGTGGGGAGCTACTGTGGATTCCCCCCTCTTTTGTTCTCAGTTTGTACAGAGGTCACCAGGGGTGTGAGCTCAAAGGGAGCCAGAACGCCATGCTCGCCTTTCATTGTCACAAGCCTCTGGGTTTGAATGGGGCTGCAAAACTCCAAGAAAGAAGCCGTCTTTAATTCCTGTCCTGGCTGGGGAAGAAGAGCTGCTCGGCAATCGGAGTGGTTCTGGAGGCCACGTCTACCCTTGCTGAGCCCAAGACAGTCTGTAGTACCTGGGTGTCCAGAATCACATCCTCCCATTCAAGGCTGTGTTCATCCAGGACTTAACTCACTCGGGAAATGACACGTTATCGCACCTTGGTCTGCAAACAAAAGCTGATTTTATTTATTTTCCTTGTGAAGACATCCGTAGTCATTGTTTTTACTTTGAAAAGAAAAATAACTGGAAGAAAAGCCCATAATATTTTTATTAGCTGGTGTGGGACATTTGGATACCTTAAATAATAAGGTTGGGTTTAAAACTATTGGGGAAAAAAATCTTGATGTGTAAACCAAAAGAGAGAGAGAGAGAGAGAAACCCGAAAAGATGAATATGCAGAACCTCACAAATCCCTCTTACCTCTGCAAAACGTCACCAACACTGAAGTGGCCGGGATCTCATCTGTGGGGTCCACCCACTGTGTCCATGCCTCGCCCAGCCACACTGCATGGAACCTGCTGACGAATGAATGAATCGGGGCCCAGATCCCTGTTTTGGGCTGTGAGCTGGCTTTCTTGGACGATGACCTCAAATGGAAGGACACTGTAAAGACTGTGGTCAGTGCTTAATGTCAGTCCGTCTCCCTTCCAGCCCTGAGAGGTAGGTAACCTGATCCTTGTTTGTAGAGAAGCTGATAAAGCTCAGAGAGGCTTGGGCAACTTGCCCAGGGTCAACCAGCTGGCCGTGGCTGGGCTGAGATTTGGTTCTAGGACTTGCCCCATGGCTGCACGCCACTCTTTCTACAGAAGATGTCAGGGAGAGGAAGAAAGGACACTGACCGACAGCCAGGTGTTGGAGATGCCTTGGTGTCCCCATTCTGAGCCTTAACTCACAGATGGACACAGACACGGAAACAGACAACTGGCTACCAGGGAGCTGGTGGTGGCTAAGACACGCCTGGTTCCTGCCTGCATGGAGATCGCTTTCTAGTGGGTGGACGAGACCCAAACGCTGAGTCAAGTGACTTATTTCAGCAGTGATGAGTGCCCTAAGGGAGATGAAGGGCAGGGGTGTTGCGTGCATGTGCCCATTGGTACACTGAGCAAGCGTGGCCAAGGGTCCATGGAGGTGTCAGAGAGTTCCAGGGAGTGATGGAGGAAGCTGGGAGAAGAGTAAGGCACAGGAAGCTCTGAGCCCAGAGAGGAGGGAGGGATGGCCTAGCAGGCCTCCTGGATGGGCACAGTCTGTGATGTTGGGACAGTGACAGGGGTGGTCATGGTGACCTTGAGTGACGTGCCAGGACCTGGGGCCTCTTTCCTTAAGGTTCAAAATGTGGTGGGCTTCTTGTCCCCTGGGCACCAGATGGGATTCCATAGTGACCAACTCTCTCCAGGATCAAAGAGCATGTTCCCTTCTCACTTTAAAACTCATGGGCTTCCCTGGTGGCTCAGACAGTAAAGGATCTGCCTGCAATGCGGGAGACCTGGGTTTGATCCCTGGGTCGGAAAGATCCTCTTGGAGAAGAGAATGGCCACCCACTCCAGTTTCTTGCCTGAAGAATTCCATGGACAGTGGAGCTGGTGGGCTACAGTCCGTGGGGTCGCAAAGAGTCGGACACAACTGAGCGACTAACCGACACTTAGACCTCATAGCTGCCTGGCCTGCAGGTGGCTGCCAGGCTGAAATGGCCCCATGACATGGCCCAAGAGGACTGGGGCTTGCAGCCTCCTTGCCAAGTCCACCCTGAGAAGAACCCTTTAAGACCCTGGAAACCCTTAGAATCTGGGAATTGGAGGTCATTAGCCTCCAGACCGAGACATGGGTTGTAAAATCAGCCCTGAATGGTTATGAGCAGAGGTGGCTTTGGTTTGGTGCCTCTGAAAGGAAGTGGGCATCTCTCTGAGAACATTGTCCTTCAGGGTCAAAGCGAGAGAGTGGAATTGTATGGGCGCATTCATGCACGAGTCAAATTCCTGTGTGCCCTCTGCTTCTCTCTTAGTTTCTTATGGAACAGAAACCTACCACCACCCATTCTTTTTTCTTTTTATGAACTTTTCCCTCCCGTGGAGGAAAGCAGACCTAGCTGGAGAGCATCTGCAAAGGTTCACAGCTTGATGGACTTGCATAAACAGAACTTATCTGTGTAATAGCATCTCGGTCGAGTGTGGAAACCATACCCCAGAATTGCCCAGTTCCATTCTACTCACTGAGCACCCCCCACCAGCCCCCAGTCAGGCAAGATCACCATCGTCATCTCCACCGCCTCTGCCTGTTTTTTATACTTAATATAAATGGAACTATGTGGAATGTTCTCTTTTGTGTCTACTTTCTTGCGCTCAGTACTGCATCTGTGAGATTCTTCCCTGGTGTTGCAGTGTTAGTTTGGCCTTAACAGCCAGGGCTCTGAGCATCCTAATTCTAGTGCATGGTCTTGAGCAGCGTGAGGATGCATTTCTGCTGGGCATGGACCTACTAGTAGAATCGCTGGTCTTTGGGAAACAATGTGCTCAGTATCCGTACGTGTGGCTAGTCTTCCAAGGTTTTGTCCTGAGTACGGTTCCCACCAGCAGCATATGAGTCTCCTGAAAGATGAAATAAGAGCCTGGAACAAATATACTGTGAGACTGACGCCCCTTTGGTCCTCTCCCTGCAAAAGACTCTGGGGGATAACTGCTGACTGTCCTGCAGGCTTGCGTTGAATGAATAAACTGGGATCTGAGTAGAGAGAGTCCCTGTGATGCCCCAGAGAGTTGTCCCTCCCTCCTGGGATTCTGCACCCCATGGTCACGTTTCACTGGGAGCCAGTCTTTGTGCCTGAACTTAGGAATGGGGAAGAGCCCAGCATTTAGCCACTGTCCTTTGGGGCGTCATCACTGAAGAAGAGCCTCTAGGCTGATCCTTGAGTTGGAAATGGCTGGCCTGGGGTTCCTTCCTCCTGGAGCAGGGATGAGAAAGGAGAGCTGCCACCACTTAGATTTTATTTGCAAATGGGTTCAGTCCCAGAACCAACCGGTTCTGCCCACTCTCTCCTTGTGTGTAGCCTGACCAGCCAGACTTTCCCCGACTGTGTTCAAGGCAGAGAAGGAACTTTTTCTTCCCACAAGGCTGATGTTCAGGGTGACTGGGGGGTCTAAAGCAGTGAGAAGAGGCAGCTGGCATTTCCCAGGTGTCCCTGTGTTCACACCATGGGCATGTTGTTGTCCATGATATGGACAGGAAACGAGGAGAAAGGATTCTAGAAGTCCTTGAATGCAGAGTCCTATGGGGCCAGCCCAGGCTGAGTGCCAAGGTGTGAATGCTGCCCTCGTTCTATCAGATTCCTAATTCACAGCAGCGGCTGTGGCTGCATAAGGGAGGCTTGGAAGGAAGGAATATCCGTGGCCATTGGCTTGAGGCTTGAAAGTGAGTAGGAGAGAGTGCCTACCTGCCTCACCCTGCCCGCAGTAGATTCTGCAGATCTGGGGCTGGGGTGAAAGCTGTTTTATCTTGTGCCCTACGGAGTCTTACATCCATTTTGGGAAACAGTGATTTCCCAGTGCCTTTTGTTGGGAGGCCAGGTAGGCAGAGGAATGAAGGAGGTAAGAAACAGAGTCCCCCTCGGAGGTCCTTGGTTAGGCAGGGTTGAGCTGGTGGGCTCAGGAGGGGCAAAGCTGGGCTCTGTGCTCAGGTGTCCCTTGGCAGGAGCTCCTGAGGGAACAGTGGTGTAATTGGTGGTCTTCTCTGCCTCGCTTGTTCAAAGTCAGTCACTCAGATTTTTACAACCTGAAACCATACACTCATGAGTCCTGTGGTCTTGCTGGTCTCTGGGGAAACACCTGGCTCCCCACCCTCTGAACCCAGGCCTCAGCCCTGCACTCTGCTTGTCAGGGTTTTCCCTTCTGTCGCTGGGTGTGGAGGAGGCACCTTTCAGCCTCCTAGAGCCGCTGGGCTCCCCCACCCAACCCCGTGGGACCAGCCCTCCTGACTTCTGCAGGGTCACACCCTTCACACCCACAGATGGCATCTGAAAACTGCCAGGGTGAACCTGAACTTGGCAAGACTCTCGTGTCTCCTGGCTGTATGGTCTGTGTGGCCTTGACTGGTGCTCGAGCTAAACTTGCAGAATTCAGATGAACCTGATTCTCCCTGTGTTTGGGAGTCAGGGGATGTAGGGAAGCAAGCGAGATGTTGATTTGGGAGTTTGCACCTTTGCCTGGTGTAGCCCGAATTTCAGATCACTGGTCTGAGGTGGGGGCCTGCGGGGCACGATACTGAGCTGAATGTCTGTGCAGCGACAGGGCTCTGAGAGGCAGAGTCCCCACTATGACTGGTCGTTTCCCACTCATGTCTGCTGGTGGCTTAGCCCAGAGAGGGACGTGCTCAGACCTGTGCAGACACTTTCTTCCCAGCTTGCATTTTTCCTTGCTCTGCCATCTTTGTGGGCTTGGGGCCCCAAATACCATCAGATCTAAGGCTGGAAATAAAAAAATGATCCTTTTTAAAAATTATTCGAATTTATGTTTCTTATTACAATTATCTGCATTCTTATTACAATCTGCAGTTATTTGCAAGATAAGGTCTCTTTAAAAGAATAATTATTTCCTTTGCCTCTCTGATTTTTTTTTTTTTTTGGGTAAGAGTAGGGCTATCAAGACAGGTGATATGAAAGCAGAATTTTTAATAAGAGTGCAGTGATTCTTTTTCAACCAGCTTAGAAGACATTAAAATAAATGTAGGCGCTTTGATCTTCTCTTTCTGTACTAGAATATGAAGGATCAGTTGTTGCAACAGACAGCGAAGTAATTTGTTTCTGATGCATTTCAGAGAGCTGGCTTTCCAGAAGAGGCCAGAATGAAACATGGGATGGCATGACACAGACCAGACCAGAGACACACCCAATATGTTTACTAAACACAAGTCCTAAGAGCAAGTGGTAATAGGAATAATAGTAATGATGATGATAAATATAATAACGGTAGTGACCAACCAGTCAAGCACCTGGGGGTACCAGGCTTCTTGCTCAGAGCGTTCCATGGTCATCTCAGTCCTCTGTGCAATTCTGTTAGACTAGACATTATGGTCATCACCCTCTCTTTCCAGCTGGGGAACTGGAGTGGGCTTGGGGTCAAGCTGTGGGGCCAGGACAAGGACCCTGGTCACCTGGTTGCCCTCTGTGCTCATAGCCACCTCCCTGCTCCCCAGGAACTCCTCATAAGTGGCGACTAGTCTCCACCACCATTGGCTCTGCCTCTGACCGCCCCCCAGCCCTCCCTGCCACCAGAGGGGGTGAAAACTGGAGGCAGCTACTCCTGCAATGAGCCATATGCTCATTTTTTGCCTCAGTTATTTCAGTAATTGAGGCAAAGGTTCTGGGAGTTTGGACATTAAGTATCTGGATAATTGCCTCAGTACATCATTTTCATTTTACATGTTTAGACCCAACCTTTAATGAAATTTGAAAACCCAGCTCTACCTGGAGAAGCAGTATTACTTTCTATTTCTAACTTTGTTTGCCCAAAGTAGCTGATGGGTTTGGCTTCTAGTTATCAGCTTCATTGCCAACATATAACCTCCTCCAAATGCCCTGTTTGTCAGACTTGAAAATCAACCTTGATTTGGGGACAGATTCCCTGACTTTTCCTTTCCTGGGAAATGAAGACTCTGAAAAGAAGGTCTCTTGGGAGCTTGGGGTTGGTTCTGAGGCTCTGTTCTGGTGACTTCTGTCCCTAACTGGGTCACGGACAGGTCTCAGGAGGGTGGGATGGAAGTCTGCCTTTTCCTTCATCCCTCCTCAAGGCCCAGCACTGATGACTGAACAGATGGGTCAGGACCGGTGTGAAAGTGCCCGTGGTTTCCCTAAATGATGTTAATGCAAATTAACGGCCAGAAAATATCCAAGGAAGATAAATGTCTAAGAGCTTCCTGCTACTTTTGAACATTTTTCCCCCTAATTTCTTCTTTGAGATCCCAAGGAGAATTTTAAAGAGGCTTCAAATATGCTGCTTGCAAGAGTCCTAGCACATTATCATAGTAAGTGGTGGGTGGTGTCGTCACATCACTAGGGGTCGGGGTCTGCGTGCCCGGTGATGTTTGGAGAAGCCCAGCCAGTGACTCTGGGGGCGTGCAAACAGCTCCTCTGCTCCTGCTGCAAAGCCCCTTTTGGGTCAGATCTCAGCGGGAGTAGGGGTGACCGGGGCAAGAGAAAGAGGTCAAAGCTCTGGGAGGTGCTCACACAATCCTGCCATTTCCCCAAGGCCCTGCCTGTTCCCAGCAAGCTGTGAGGGGACCAGGAGGGGGCCTTGGCACTGACCCCACCCCTCTAGGATCGAGGTGACTGGCAGTCCAGGTAGGGGTCTCCCTTCTCCCCAAGCTGAACCGCCTCTATCTCTTTTTCCATTGTAAAGTGAATGCTATTGGCCATTCATAGGGAAAAACTTCTTTGGGGTTTGTTCATGATCATTCGTTTCCGCTCAGCATTTTTACAACTGCAGAAAAGTGTGTGAAAACCTCAGAAACACTGAGTTAACTAACCAAAGGCGGCCCAGCAATGTTGTCAAGTGTGTTTTGTCATCCTAAAGTGAAAATAATCCTAGGGTATGAACAGTCAGGAAAAAAAAAGTCAACCCGTATTGCTTTGTGACAACGTCAGCTTTTCTTGTGGCCAATTTTAGAGGAGGAGGGGTGGGTGAGGCTGGAGATGACAGGCCCGTGGAGGGGTCATTAAAGAGGCTCCAGTCCCCCCCCCGGTCCTAACCTGCTGGCACAGACTGGTTGGCACTTAAACCCATCCAGCCCTGGCACTCTGGAATGCCATGAAGAATTACTTTAACCTGAAAATCTGGTTTCTCCTGCCCATAAAAACCAGTAAATCCTTCAAACTGATTGAATGAAGGAGCTCATTTATTTACATAGTAATTGGTATTTTGTCTCTTTTAAGTATAGAAGAGGGGAAAGTGGCTGAGGAGAACACACTCCCCCCTTCAAAAAAAAAGAAGAAAGAAAAAGAGAAAGACAGAAAGGAGAAAGCTAATTTGGATTTTCAGTTGACTCTGAATACTTGATGTTTTTGAAACATTTCCAGATTTCCTTTACAGGAAAGGAATGAAAAGGATCCAACAGGAGGAAGAATTTTCTTTTTTCCCTCTTTTGTCCTGAACTCAGTCCTGGGGTTTTGTGGCTTGTGCTGAGAAACTGGGTAGGCTGAGTGCATTTAGAAAAATTTGCCTGAAGGGGTTCTAAGAACTGAAAATGAGTGAAAAGCAAAACAAGATGGAAAAAACAAAACTTCCGGCCACAGATAAGAATCATGTAATTTGCTAAGACATATCATTTGGTGTTTTCTTGAGGATGAAAGCTAATTTGGAACAGCGGGGAGGTACACTGGAGGTTAGGGGAGTAAGATACAGCCTCGGCCCCTGGTGGCCCTTGTTTCTGCTCCAGCAGAATTGAGGATGGGTGGGGCAGCCCTCTGGGTGCCCAAGCCTGGGGCCAGCCCACTGGACAGTCCTGCCCTTGAAACCAGCGTCAGCTGCAGGCCAGAGAGATACCAAGAAATGTCTTTTCAGTGCCATTGGGACTAATCCTAGAGAAGCAGATTCCAAAAACGTGCAAAATTTGAAATCCTATGTTGAACGTCAGCTCTCTCCCCTTCCCATCGTTGGGAATTCTCTGTGACTGTACTCTATTTCTGTATATGTTGCCTGCTTCCTGCCTGCCTTTCCAATTTCCTTCTTTAGGAAATATTTTAAAAGTGAGCAGAAGAGGCTCTCTTGCCTTCATAGAGCTTATAGTCCACTGGTCAAGGAAAATGCCAGCCCAACAAGCATGTAGGGGCTGACTTGGTCTGGGGGCTGGGTTGGGAGAGCTTGGCTGATATTGGAAGGGGGAGCAGGAGTCCATGGGTCAATGTAGAAGGAGATGGTAGCCCTCCAGGGAGGCTGGGGGAGTCAGATGGAGACAGAAACAGAGGCGGCATCTGCCTGGGGCAGAGTCCTGCCCTTTCCTTGAATGGAGAATGTCCCCATTCACAGCGTGGCTGCTGACCAGGGCTCAGAGATTGGGGGCCTGCCCAAGGTCACCTAGGCAGGGGGTTGTTTCCGGGCCTTGTGGTATCAGAGCCATCGAATCGGGCACGCTCCTGCTTTGCTCACCGTGTGTCGCTGGGGACACCAAGTCCAGTGCTCGTTTGGTGCTCCAAGGCCTCTGCTGGGCCTTGCATGGGTGGACAAATCACCATGTAGGCCCTCGGATTGTGTCAGGAGAAGTTGTTACTGACTTTGAGCTGACTCAAGGTCTGAATATCTATGTGCTTTGACCAAATATTTTTCTGAACCGACCCAGAGCAGTTCTTGATAGAAAGTCAGCTACTAGGATTTTTTTTTGTCAACTTTTTAAAAGTTTGAGATTTTTTTAAGCTCAGGAAGAAGTCTGCTGTCTGCAAACAAGTGCCAACCTTCATCATGACGCCTGAACACTTTCCAGATCTTTATGGAAAATTCCACTCTTCCATGGTTAATTCCAAGACGTTACATGTTTACTTGTTTATGTAGAACTGAGTTCCCAGGGCAGCTCTTGCTGCCCAGCTGTCTGCTTTTATAGCCCATATCACTTCCTCTCCCATCCCCTCTCTGCTTTGTGTGCATGTTCAGTCGCTGAGTTATGCCCAACTCTTTGCAACCCCATGGACTATAGTTCACCAGGCTCCTCCGTCCATGGAATTCTCCAGGCAAGAATACTGGAGTGGGTTGCCATTTCCTTCTCCAAGGATCTTCCTGAATCAGGGATTGAACCCATGTCTCCTGCATTGGCAGGCAGGTACTTTACCACTGAGCTGCCAGAGAAGCTCCCCTCTTTGCTTTAACTCGTTGCAGAAGGAGACTAGTCCTCTCCATCAGCAGGGTGGGCGTGGAGGATTCCACTGAAGCAGCATCTTACCAAGCTGTTCTTGGAGAACATGTCTTTGTTCTGATGGTTATTGAAGGTCCACCTCTCCAGCATCAAGAATCAAAACTTGGAAAGACGTTTTTCAAAAGAAATCATACCCCACCAAACACTTTCAGGATGTCTCTACTTAATGGAGAAGAGAAAATAATTCTTTTCCTTTTCGATAGGCTGATCTGTGTTCAGCGTCTGGGGTGATATGTCTATAAATAAATACTTACTTGACCTATTTATTTTACAGAGGTTGGGAATCTAGATTTCAGATTTGAGTGAGGTTATTAGAAACTGGGTCTCTTTTCTAAAAGTGTCAAGGATGTTAGAAGGAGAGTTTGAGACTACCATTTAAAATTATGTATTTATTGAATACTAAGGAGTATTGCGATTATTTTAACTGGTACAACTACATGTATTTTGGTTGCCATTTACTTTTTTTTAAAAAAAGGTTATATTCCATTTATAGTTATAAAATATTGGCTTAAACTACCACGTTTAAAATTAGTTTCTTTTCTGGGTCTCTCCTTCCATCCAAAATCTAGTTCTTGGCTCCACGTGTCCTGGTGGGACCAGCGTCACTGTTGCCGTGTCAGCAAAGGAGAGGGCCTGTTTCAATCAGTTTTGTTCAGATGTTGCTGACACGCAGCCTTCGCGACTTTCCTTCTTCCTGTCTTGCATCCAGGCCTGGCTGGGTCTTCGTACCCCAGGCGAGAGTCCATCCTGCTCGACTAAGATCCTGTCTGCAGAGTTGGGAGGGAGAGAAGGACATGGGGGAGGCGGTGGGGATCTGGTTGCTGTTTGCGGAGCACTTGGAGTTGGCGGCCCCGTGGAGGCATTGCGCACGAGTTGTCTTGACCCTCACCGTTTTCTGGTGGGTGCGTAATGCCACTGTCTCTCGTCAATAGATGAGCAAACCAAGGCACAGAAATGTAAAGTGGTTTGCCCAGTGGCACATGGAGCTTTGCAGGTGGCGTGGTAAAGAACCTGCCTGTCAGTGCAGGAAATGTAAGACATGCGGGTTCGATCCCTGGGTTGGGACGCTCCCCTAAAGAAGGAAATGGCAACCCACTCCAGTATTCTTGCCTGGAGAATCCCATGGACAGAAGAGCCTGGCAGGCTATAGTCCATGGGGTCACACAGAGTCGGACACAACTGAAGTGACTTAGTATGTCAAGGGCACATAGTAACCTGATGGGTGTGCGTGCACGTCTCTGTGTGTGTGTGTGTGTTCACATACTTCTAGGGCATGGACTTCATCTTTAGTCCCAGCCACCATGCTTTGCCTTCCACGGGGGCAATGTGCCTGTTCCCACGCCATGCAGCTGTGGGAAGCAGCACTGGGGTCAAAGGAGTTAGAGGCTGATTTGGCCTCAGCACACAGTCAGTCACGAGACATCATCCTCTGGGGTCTCACTGCCCTTTCTGCTTGTGGTCCCTTGGCACTCTTCTGGATTGTGCATGTGGATGCCTACTCTAGGGACTTCTGTGGTCGGCTCAGGGATTCCCATGGCTGTGGCAGACAGGGCAAGGGACATGTCCCTCCCAGGCTCACTCCCAGGCATGTCATTCTTGCTTAAATGCCAATCGGATTTGTGTTTCATTTTTCTTTTTTTTTTTTAAAAAAAGCAGTTGAGCATTATACTATGTCTGTTGGAGAGAGAAGATAACTTGAAAAGTGAAGGGATGAAGTAGAGCTTGACTGTAACTTCCCACTTGGCACTTTGCATAAACCCCTTCTGTGCCATGACACCTTGCCTTGTACAGCCCTGCAGTCTCTTTGCTGTTGCACCTGATCTGGGGAAAAGAACAAGAGTGACCCATTTTCAACAGATGAGGAAACTGAGGCTCAGAGATGGGACCTCGTGTCCCAGGGACCTTGGCCCACCCCACTTTCTATTTGCCACTCCTGTTTCCTCAACATTAATTGTCATCGTTGTTCCATCTTTCCCATCTTTGTGGTTGTAAAAGTGATACTCTATGTGAGTAAAATTGCAAGCTTGGTGATTGGAAGCCATAATGTATGTGTGGGCCCTGCCCCCACGCCCCCTATGAGAGGGGCGGCTTGGACTTCAGCTCATGTTTAATTCCAGCTCTACCACTTACTTGCTGTGTGATTTAGGACAGGCCACTTCACTGCCCAGGGCCTCGGTTTTCTTACCTGCAAAACGGAGCGATTGCATCTATTGTTATCGTTTCAAAGGCAAGGTACGTGAGAGGCACCTTAGTGCCTGCCATAATAGGTGTTCAGCTCCTGCTAGTTCTCCCAGGCCCTGTATCAGCGCTTCTCAAGCTCGCCCCTAGGGGACCCTGAAGGCAGAAGATAATAAGTTCTCACTGGAGTGCCAGGGGCTGTCCCCAGGCAGCTTGCAGAAGGCAAGACAAGCTGCAACTCTGTGCAGATTTTGTATCACTTAGCGATGTATCTGAGTATAACTTAATTTATAAACAATGTTTTCAGTGTTTAAACATGTAAAACCCAGAAGCTTCTAGTTGTGGCATCCTGCAGCTCCTGGCATACCTTAGCACACTCCTGGGAGGTTGGCCCACACGTCCCCATGGCTCTGGGGTCTACACATCCCACCTGGGAGCAGTGCAGGAGTTGTTGTCCTTGCCTCTTGCCACCGCTAGTAAGGGCTAGACCTGTCTTCGAGCAGACAGTGGATGTTCTGGAGAAATCCTGTTTCACCCTCATCTTGTTCCAGAACCCTCCAGAGGATATTGCATTTCAGTCCGATTGCTCACTCTTTCCATACAAAAGAAATCCCAAGAACTGTTGTCAGGCAGTTCTTCTTGTTCAAGGGTTAACCAGATTCTTATTTCGCTTATCTTTGGAAATAAAACAATGTTTAAAACTATTCAGATCAGCAAGGCCATCTGGTGGGGAGTACGCAGCTGCTCCACATTCAATGGTTGCCACCTCTAATGTATTCATTGCAGAGCGCCGCCACGCATCTGCAGGGTCATTATTCGCTGCTGGTTTTGAATATGTGAGCTCTGTCTGGGCAAGACCTCTTTCCTCCGCCCTTCCTGAAGGACATCTGAGTTGGGTATCTCCTGATGCTAGGCAGTGTTTTTACTCTTCCTGAAACCGCTTCAAAGCAGGTGAGAGGGTTCCGGACCTCCAAGTGAGGGGGAACAGAGCCAGCCTGCTCCTTGGGGCCCGAATACCTTTTATACTTGGGGCCACTTCTCTTTTCCATTCCTTTTCCTCTTTGTGGTAAAGAAACATTGTTGGAAGCTAGAATCTACCTCTCATCTTTGTGGTCTAGGTGATCAAGGGCCAAAAGGATCCCCTTGCTGAAAATGTGCTCTACCCCCCTGCACCCCCCCACCCCCTCCGTAGTTAAGGTTTGTTATTACAGATGTTTGAATTCTTGAAAGCATGCAAAAACATACCTTAGTTATCAGGTACCTGCATTCCTGAGGTCACTGGACTCTGTGATGATGCATCATACTTTGGGAAGAAGAGACTGAGGGTCTAAGTGGTGCCGGGATTTGCTTACAGTCCTGTGGGTGGTTGAGAGGGGTCCCAGGTCTTTGGATCTAAGCCCTCTCTCTCCCGTTTTCTAAGTCATGTGGAGGGTGGAGTGTGTAGCATTAAATTCGTCTATAAAATGGGACAACTACATGATGTTTTCCTGTTAGATTATCATGACATATAAACAGGATTATCCGTATAAATCCCAGCCTGCTGTCTGGACACCAGAAAGCCTTCAATAGATGTTAGCTCGTGTCACTTTTATTATTGTCACTAAATAGCAAAAGCCTTGCTCTGGATTTCTGCCAAGAGCTTGCTCCTTCACTCATTCATTTAAAAACTCTTCAGAAAATGCCCGCCCCTGTGCCAGGCATGGTTGTTGTACAAGGAACTCCAGTACCTAAGTTGATTTGATTTCAGGATTGAGCATCGCTGACCCTACCTTTGTGGAGCTGACAGTACAATGGTTCAGACAGTCACGGGACCCTAGCCACGCCTCTTTGCCTGGGAGCCAGGGTGGCTGGTGCGGCTGGGTGAAAGCTGACCTCGCCACTCCTTGAGCCTCGAGTTCTGGGCAGGTTTCCCCTCGCGTTACTCCCTTATGTGATGGTGAGGTGCAGAGGGAGGTCATAGGCTTTGCAGCCAACACACTTGTGGTTGGATTGTGGTCCTGCCAGTGGCTACACATGGGGCTCCCGAGATATTTTTAACCCTGCTGTGCCTCAGTTTCTTGTATATAACTTGGGGGTCACAGTGCAGACCTCAGAGAGCTGCCATCAAGAAGAGAGCTTGCAGGCTTCCCTGGTGGCTCAGTGGTGAAGAATGTGCCTCCCAATGCAGGAGATGTGGGTTCAATCCCTGATCTGGGAAGATCCCACATGCCTTGGGGCAACTAAGCCCGTGTACTGCAACTACTGAGCCTGAGCTCTAGAGCCTGGGAGCTGCAGGTACTGAGCCTGAGCACCGCACCTAGAGAGTAGCCCCCACTCACCACAGCGAGGGAAAAGCCCGCACAGCAACACAAAGACCCAGCACAGTCACAACTAAATAAATAAATAAAATAAAAGAAAGGACCTTGCGAGGAAGGGGTTGGAGCAACATTTGTTACCTTCTCTTTTCATCATCCCTGGAGCCACTTAAAACCCTAAACTGGACCCATGCTTTGAAGCATGTATCTCAGTCTGCACAAGGAGTGGTATTTCATTTCTAATGTCAAGTGTCTTCAAATAGACTCCACGCGGCTTCCTTGACATGCTGTGCATTGTAGGATTGTCCTTGCTTTCTCGCCAAGAACCGTGGAGGTGGGTGGGTCCCACAGCACCCTGGAAAGCTTGTCTCCAGTAGGTTCTGCCCTAATAGAAAACCGTCACCATAGATGTGCAGCCTTGAGTGGGAAATCAAGTACCTAAATCAAGCACTGATTCGGGTTACGGCCGGAAATAATAAAATGAGCATTTAGGAACAGTTTCTCCACAAGTTTGGTTTCAGAACAAGAAAATCATGGGTTGTGTCACGAAGACCTTTAGCACCTTGAGCCTGTTGAGATTCTCAGGTGATGGTGCAGTGTGAACATCTCGCAGCCTCTTGTCCACCCTGCCCCAGGCTGTCCTGCGCTTTGCAGAGAGAGGGGGCCATCTGGCTAGTGTCGTCGGTACATCTGGCTGTTGCATGAAGGAGCCGGGGCAGGTTACCCTCTGGAAGAGTGAGTGGTCCTGGAGGATGTTAGAAAGACCTCGTTTGATCTCCTGCCTTCAGCCGTTGGAGATCCCGTGGGTCAGTGAGGCAGCCCTGTTGTTGGGGTGCTTTTTCAGCCCCCTGAACTAATGCTGGTTCTCCCAGCTCTGCAGACACTCAGGGGCTGGTGGGCTTTGCAGCTGCCCTCGAAAGGGGATCTGTCATTCGGAGTGTGGTAGTTTTTCTGGAACCTCCATTTTGGGGTTCATTGGGATGTTCCAGAGGGGTGGACTGGCCATTTTTCATACTTGTAGCCTCAACAAACAGTGTTCTGCACACCATGGATGCTTGATAAACATGTGCTGCCCAGTGGGAACTACTAATAAGGAGAGAACACTTCATGTGTTTGGGAATTAATTGTCCAGCTTTTTTGCCTGGCATAAGGCAAGTATCGCACAGGCTTTTCAGTCCTTGCTGCAAAATGGTTGGCTTCTTAGTGGCCGGAAGACATAATAGATGATTATGAGTATAATGATAATGGGCTTTTACTAGGGAGGAGTTCATTGCAAATCATCCATTCAGGAGTGTCCGGGCTGAAAGAGGTAGTCCTGAGTCTGTATTTTATGTACAGGATACAGGCTCAGAGATGCAGGGACTTGTCCGGGGTTATTGGCCAGGTGAGCGTCAGGTCTGGATGGTGACCCCTTGGGAAATCTCAGCTCAGGGGCTACACCCTGTGGCTTGCTGCCTTGTTGGAGACAGATGCTCACTCCGAGGGGGTCTCATCTTTCCCCAGGGCGAAACTCCAGGCATCCCAGGCTCTCCAGGGCTCCTCACCCAGGTTATGGAAGCACCTGAATGATCCCGGTCGGCTCTGCTTTTTAATATCCTGTTTCGGCTATAAAACTTGGCTGTTTTTCTGTCATCTGTGTGCCTGCCTCTAGCTGCCACCTGCCTCTTCTCACTCATTACTTCATATTAGTTGCAGACGGGAAAATTGGACACCTGTACCTAGAACTATATGTACACTGAAAGCAAGCAGCCTGGAATGAAGAAGGCCTAAAGGCCTCTCCTGTAATAACTCAAAGAATACGTATCATTTATTGAGGCTTGCTGTGTGCCAGTTGCTAGGCTAAGCATTTTATATATATTATCTCATTTCCTCTTCACATCCATGCTGGGTGGAGATAGTTTTATCCCCATTTTACAGATGAGGAAATAAAGTCACAGGACAGTGAAGTTAGTTACCCGAGATCATTAGGCTGGCTGAGACTTGAGTCAGATTGAAATGCAGGTCTGCCTCACTCCAAAGCCTGTGACTGCTCAGAAGACATTTTTGCTCCCTCCCAACTTTCTACCAAGTTACACATCATTTGGTTCCCTGGGCTAGATGCAGAGGAGGAGCTGGCTGTGTATTTGTGGAAATTTGATCTCAGAGAAAATGTCTTTTTCATATAGATATATTTTATATAATGAAACAATAGTTTAGAATGTGTTTTCTATACTGTAAAGCATGTGCAATGGTCATTATTAACAAATAAAATTTTGATGATGAGCTTAATACAGAGGCAAGTATGCTTTAAAAATAACTTAAAAAAACCTGCCTGTGTTGCATGTGACATACATTTTGAGTGAGCCAGGGATATTCTGCAGGTCAGTTTGAGAATCCTGTCTCAAACAAAACACAGATGAGACTTCCCGGTCAACAGGAAAGGTGAAATCTGGCAAGGAAACCAGAAGAACAGGATGCAGGAAGGGCTTGCTCAGGAGAGGAAGCAAGGAAGACGTTATAGTGACTGTAAAATAGGCAAGGGGGGAAGTTTCTTCATCAGGGAGTGGGGAGAATGGGAGAAACATAGTAGCTGTGGTTGTCATAAATACACATTTCGCCAGAAAATAACCTGGTATGTGCCATTTGGGTAGTTTTGTCTTGATTTGGGACCAACTGCCATCTGGGTTTTCAGCATTATTTTGGCATATCTACTTTTGGTGTTAGCCAAAGAATTCTCCAGGGCAAAAGCATTGATTCAGTTGATTTACTGGGTCTTCTTTGGATGAATTCAGTTCAGTTCAGTTCAGTCGCTCAGTCGTGTCCAACTCTTTGCGACCCCATGAACCATAGCACGCCAGGCCTCCCTGTCCATCACCAACTCCCAGAGTTTACCCAAACTCATGTCCATTGAGTCGGTGATTAATTACTTTGGCCTGAATTGCTCACTTAGATAAACATACTTTTTGAAACTCTTCAGTGTCGAATCATATCAGCTAAACTTAGTAAAGTCTATTGTTTGCAACCTGTAGAAGGGTGTATTGGATAGCTTTTTATCACATAGCAAGACAGCCTCAAACTCAGTGACTTAAAACAGCAGCCACTTATTATTTCTCGTGTGTCTGTGGACATTGGCGGGGGGTCAGCAGGGTATTGGCTACTCCGGGGGGACTCAGCCAGGTGGCTCTGCTCCACGTGTCTCTTGTCCTCCCCTTGGCCAAGCTGCCGTGTTCTTCCCACAGCACCCGTAGAGGTAGAGAGGCCAGGGGGGCACACTTGAGCCGTCTGAGGCCTGGGCTTGGGACTGGCCTGCTATCACTGCAGCCACAGTCTGTTGGCCAAAGCAGTTTCCAAACCCAAGTCAAAGGGTAGAGAAAGGTATTCTGCTAATTTGATGAGCAGAATTGCAGAGTCCTTTATCTGGTGAAGGGGGTGAACAGAGAGGAATAATAAGCTGGAACCAAAGGTCAAACTACCATAAACAGTAGTAAACTGCTACTTACCAATTACTTCCTGTGGGCCAGGACTGTGTGTGTTTAATAATAGCTAAGATTTATTTGGCACTTACTGTGGGCCAGACATTCTTCTACACACTGGACACAAATGGGTTCTCTGAGTGTTACAATATAGACCCTAAGATTATCTCCAATTCGCACCCAAGGAAATAGGAGAGAGGTTTAGTGGCTTGCTCGAGGTCAAAGTAGGGGAAGCCCGCTCCAGCACCCAGTCTTCAGTGCTCTACGTGATCTGTTACTGTGAAGGACTGTTGCGAATACAGAGGCCCAGGTCACTTAAGGGACTTGTCTGAGGTCACCAGGTGGACACAGCTAAAGCCTGCTGGCCCACATGACTGCTGACCGTATTCTTCCCATTGTGCTATTGACTGACAACGTGAATTGAGGAATGTAGCTTTCTTTATTCTATTTACTGATTGTGATGTGGCCAGAGGCATGAGATCCAGGTATGAGATTGAGACTGAGCATCTGTTGTTTGTACAGAATTCTCCCCTCTCCTTGAGCTAAATGTGACAAATATTCCTTTTGCCACTTGTTGATTAATATTCTTTGGGGAAAAAATGTATTTTCATATACATAGCCTGAAGAGAAATGTCAGCAGTTAGACAAAGTAATCAGTAGAAGGTTTTGTGTTTTAGTAAAGGTTAATTAAGACCCATCAATTTTTTCTCTTTAAAACCTTGAAGTAAAAGAATGTAATTAGCTATTCCCCCCCCTCCCCGGCCATTCCCAGAGGGCAGATGTAAATGTTTTACCTAAATGGAGGCATTTATTTAAATTCATCCCGATTTCTTTGGAAGTTTTATACATCTTTCTTCTGCTATATCAGCTTATAGCTACAATTATTTAATAAGGTTTTCCCAGGGTGAAATTGGATGCCCTTTATCGATCTTAATGCTGAGGGGGCATTCAATTACTTAATCTGAAGCACTATATCTGGGTCTCTCTATTACAATTTTGTTATAAATGGCTTGCTAATGATGCTTGGGGTGCATAGGTTAATAGGGGCCATCTTAGCCAAGGCTGGGTAATTGAACGCTTTCTATTTTGGGGCCGGTTATCTGATCTCTTACAGTGGTACTGGGTTCCCACGATTCCAGCCTGCACCCACAGGGCACAGCATTGAGCCCTGGCTGGAGGGCGATCTCACTGAAATGCATGCCTGCGGACTCTAGTTTAATACACGAATGGGAGAGCCAGGGGTCCTGGCTAATCGGAGTCCACTGGCACCAAAACGGGGACATTCCAGACAGGTGAAGTGGATATCCATTGCTTATTTCTTAAGAAAGAATAGCCTGAGTGTTAGGTTTCGGAATGACTGTTCTTGGTGTATAGAAAATCTCAACCCAGGAAAAAAAACAGCAATCCATTTTCCTTTCAGTCTAGGTGCATGAGTTCCCAGCTATACGTATTTTAAAGATCCTTTTGAAAGCATCCAGAGTGTGCCTCCTTCTTTGTGTGTGGACGGATCCCAGCCCTCCAGGCCTTCCAGAGTCTGGCCCTGCCTTTTCTCCCATCTGTTTCCCACCCCCTTTCTGCCCCATAACCCAGAGATCTGCTCTCCTGCTGGTCCCCATGGCTTTGCTCTCCAGCTTCCCTTCTTTGCGGGATCTTTACTTCCCTGGTTCCTACGTGACTGGCTTCCTTCTCATCAGTCAGATGAATCCACCTTAATTAGGTCTACCCTGGCCATCCTCTCCACTTTACTTCCCCTTCTTCTAAGGCAGCAGTTCTCCCCGGGGATGAAGGCCAGGGATGCTGCTAAACATCCTACAGTGCAGAGAACAGGCCACCACAACAAAGCATCACCCGGCCCTGGTGCGGCACCGGGACCCCCTGTTCTAAGGGTGTCCTTGTTTTCTCTCTTTGTGTTTTCTTCCAGCATCTGAGATGATGTTATTCATTTGTGACTTTTAAAATTGTCTATTGTCCTGCTATTCCCCTAACTCCAGGTGGGATATAAGTTCCAGGTGAGGCAAAGGTCTCCCTATTATGGTCACTGCTGTACCAGTCCCATCCACTTGGACGAGGGTGGTCTGGAAACCTCAAAGCTCCAGGCCCTGTTCACAGCAATGCACTCACTAGTCATACGGTAGTTGTGTTTAATCCAGTATTTCACATACTATATGCTAGTCAGATGTTTTGATAAAAAAATGTAACAGACATTTTTTTTCTCTCGAGGAGAGTCTCCACTGGTGTCTCTCTCCAGACACCAGCTGGGAGTCCTGCAGTTCAGTTGAATTTTTCTAGTAACTCCCTGGAATTAGCACAGCTTTCACGGGTTAGGGGCTCAGTCCTCGGAGACTGGAGCTTCCCTGGTGGCTCAGCGGTAAAGAATCTGCTTGCACTGCTGGAGACTCGGGTTCGATCTCTGGGTCGGGAAGATTCCCTGGGGAAGGAAATGGCAAGCCACTCCAGTATTCTTGCCTGGGAAATCCCATGGACAGAGAAGCCTGGCGGGCTACAGTCCGTGGAGTCGCAAGAATCGGATGCAGCTCAGTGACTAAACCACCAGCACCACCTCTGAGACAGCCCCTGCTTCAGACCTGAGTCACAAGTCTTGAGTCCCCAGGCTACCCACACTTCCGTTCTAATGGCTGCAGGGTCAGAGGTTCCTACAGTCCTTTCTCAAGTTCCTTAAGTTGAATGATGTGCGGTACTCAGAAAAGCACCCTCCTTACTATTATGGGTTCATTACAAAAGAGACAATATAAGAACAGCCAAATGGAGGAGATGCACAGAGTGAGCCTAGGGGAGGGTCATGGACCTTCCAGGCCCTCTCTTTATATACCACCCTCCCAGCACTTCCACAGGCTCTCCAACCAGAAAGCTCTCGGAATCCTGTCATTTAGAGGGTTTTTATGAAAGGCCTGCAGCTCATGGGGACGCAAAGAGTCAGACACGACTTAGACACTGAACAACAATAACATTATGTAGGCACAAGTGAGTAAATCATTGGCCACTGGGGATTAACTTAGTCACCAGCCTCTTCCCCTTCCCTGGAGGCTGGAGAGGCAGGGCTGAGAGTTCCAAGCTTCCAAGTTTTTCCTGCTACCAGTCCCATCCTGAAGCTGTCCAGGCCCCCTCTCCCCCTCCAAGAGTCACCTTGCTAACATAAGCTGAAGTGTGGTTGAAAGGGGCTTGTTACAAATGGCAAAAGGTATTGTCCATGTCACCCCTCTCACCCAGGATGTTCCAAGGGTTTTAGAAGCACTGTGTCAGGAACTGAGACAAAGACCAGATATTTCTTTGGTGTGACATCACATCCCCGTCATGTCCTGGTTTCAAGCCCCCAAACCTGGCCGCGCTGGCTTCCCTGGTGGCTCAAGTGGTAAAGGATCTGTCTGTAATGCAGGAGATCTGGGTTCGATCCCTGGGTCTGGAAGATCCCCTGGAGAAAGAAATGGCAACCCACTCTGTCTTCTTGCCTGGAGAATCCCATGGACAGAGGAGCCTGGTGGGCTAGTCCATGGGGTCACAAGGAGCTGGACACAACCGGGTGACTGATCCTTTCAAACCTGGACATGCATCTCGGGTGGCGCCCAGTGCAGAGTCCTCCTTCGCGAGGGATCTGGAGAATTAAAGAGGAAAGGGATGAAGGAGTGAATTTTAGGAGGTAACACAGGATCTGAGTGTTTAGGCTCTGCAGGCCTCTGGAATTGTCTCCCCAGTTTTCTACTCCCATTTTACGAAGTGAGACGTAGAATGGGAGGTCTGGCTGGAGGGTGCCGCTGGCCCAGCTGACAAATCCTCTGGCCTGCTGTGTCCCAGGCCTCTCTGTTGAGACTGTCAGCCACTCTGGCTACTCAGGTCTATTTATTTATTGTGTTTGTCCTAGAAAACCTTTGTTCTGGTTGAGGAATGTTTTGCCCATTCTGGTGAGTCCAGATTTTGTACATTTTTTGTCTTGGAGCTTCAGAGACCATGTTTTGGAAAAGATCTAATTAGGCCTCCTGCAGCCAGAGAGACAGAAGGGTGCAAACTGGCTCCCCCCCTGCGATGCTGGCTGGAATCTCATTTTAACCCTGCTTGGCCTTATCTTCGCTGTGTGAAAAATGTTTTCTTGGCTTAGTGACGGGGTTTCTGAGTAGGGGAACTTGCCCTTTTGTTTCTTTGGTTTGGGAGAATTGTTTGTAGCAAGTGATGGTTCAGGGCCGGTTGAGCAAGTTGGAGGCAGCGGTCTGAGCCTTGAGGTTTCCACGGAGTCCCTCCAAAAACTCTCGGGGATGAGGGGGTGGTGGAGCCTGAGATCTTGGCCTGGTTCTGGGCTGTTTGCTCCCACGTTGCCCTCTTCTCTGTGCTTCTCAGAACTGCTCTGACCCCTGTCTCAGCCTTTACTCACTAGCATTCCTCAGACTGCTTCCTTGAGACATTAGTTAGAACTCCATGGTCAATTATGTTTTGGAAATGTTGTGTATTATAGTCCTCTCTTATGGATTCACAGTGAAAAGGTGAAGTCTGCTCTAAAGAAGTCTGTGTCATTTGGGCCATTCTACCTTTCCTCCAGGCAATTTAAGCCCTGAAGACCCATCGACCATGCAGAATATTTTGTGGAGGACATTTTAGGAATACCGCATGGCTATTTCACGGTCATCATGTTGTGATAAAACATAAGCCTTTCTGTCCAAGGGAAGGGGATGTTGCTGCTGGTGAGTTGACTGCTTGGCCTCTCTGCCAAAATGAGGGGGGCTTTATGCAGGGTTAGTTAACACCACCTTACCTGGGGACAGTAAGGATTGTTGGAGGGGTGTGTGTATGTGCAGAGGCAGAAGTGAGTCTGCCACCTTTAGCTGATTCTCAGGTGCTAAGGAAAGATACTGTGATGGGATTGCCCATCTTTGATTCCACTTCAGACATTCTTGGCATTTACTGACAATGAAAAAACATAATAGTAAGAGTCATTGATGATGCTATCATTATTCATGTTATCTCTCTTTTATGGGATCCTAAACATGTGTAGGCATTCTGCAAACTCTTCACATGCATTAGTTGACTTAGTACTTGTTACACACTTGAAAGGGAGATACTTTCATCCTAATTTTACTGGTGAGGAAACCAGAGCTTACAAAGGTTATGCTGCTGGCTCAAGGTCACACGGTTAGCTCATTAGCAATGTTCTACCACTGCTAGAAACCATATAGGTCTCTTTTTTGCTGTTTTTACAATGTCTACAAAGAAGTGTCACTTGGGCAACAATACATTTTATAACTGCAGACTTCTATTAATGGATTTTTAAGAATCATGTTTTCCCAAGGATGATGAAAGTGAAAAGTTGTTTCAGGGTCTGAAGTGTTCTGTTACTCGGGGGAGTACTGCATGTTGGATTTAATTGCTTAATAACTTAAAGTCAAATTTTTTTTAATATGATACAGTCTGCTGAAGGAGAGAATCATTTCAGTGTTTCTAAATTTTCATTAACTTTTGCATCCTACACTGATAATAAATGTTCAGTTCAGTTCAGTCGCTCAGTCATGTCTGACTCTTTGCAACCCCATGAATCACAGCATGCCAGGCCTCCCTGTTCATCACCAACTCCCAGAGTTCACTCAGACTCACATCCATCGAGTCGGTGATGCCATCCAGCCATCTCATCCTCTGTCGTCCCCTTCTCCTCCTGCTCCCAATCCCTCCCAGCATCAGGGTCTTTTCCAGTGAGTCAACTCTTCCCATCAGGTGGCCAAAGTATTGGAGTTTCAGCTTCAGCATCAGTCCTTCCAATGAACACCCAGGACTGATCTCCTTTAGGATGGACTGGTTGGAGCTCTAGGTTAAAAGACTATTTATTAGTGCTGTTCGGAGGGGAAAAAATATTTTCTCTGCCTGCTCCCATCTTAACTACTCTTGGGTCTTTTTTTTTTTTAATTTAAAAGAGTTGTTATTTCAATTCATCCCTCAAATTCAGAGTGACTAACTCTGCATGAATCTAAGAATGATTCCAAGTTGAGAGCAAGGGTTCTAGTCACTTAGCTGTGTCCAGGCACAGACATTACAGAATATGTGGGTTGTGTGAAATAAGATGTGTTTAATAAGGTGCTGGTGGAGCTGGTGTTGGGGTCACATTTGGTGGCAGAGATTGAACTCCAAAGCCAAACAGCAAGGACCTGACACCTCTCCCTTCATCCTATATGATTTTCTGTAACTTGCTTGTGACCTAGCCAGCGTGGCTGAAACTTAGAAGTGGAAAAGAAGCGGGAACGTCTCTCCTTGGAAGATATTCCCAGGGTGATTGCTGTCACCATCTAATGTAATAAAACCTCTTTTCCTTGTTGTTTAGGTACTCTGACATCTTAAGGATTTTGTTTCCCATGAAGAGGAAACATTTCAAAGGAACATAGGATGTGAAAGAAGAAATCTCCATGGACTCTACATGGATGGTGTGTCTGTCCATCTCTCATTGAGGCCATGAGATCTTCTAATCCCTTGGGTGTTTCCATGTTCTCCAGCAAGAACACGTCCACTTCATTTGGTGCCATGGGAAAAACCTGAAGGTCAGGAAGAAGTGCTCCTGACCTGTGGCTTTTTCCAGGATTACAGAGCATGACAATTGGACATCACTCGTGTTATCTTTCAGAGGCAAACCAAAGAACGTGATCCCTCATTCTCTGGTGGTTTGGCACCTGCTCATTTTTATTCTGGTTTCTGTTGCTTGTGCCTTCCAATCATCTTATGTGATCACTGAGCCATCCTTCAAGTTTCACAGCACAACTTGCAGGCATCCAGACTCCTCAGGGGCTCGCCCATGGCTCAGTGGGCCAGCAGTCCAGGGGCATTATCATGAGGCACTGCATTAATTGCTGCATCCAACTGTCGCCTGACAACGTACAGACACAGCAGGTCAGCTGCCGAGGAGGCTCCCATCACGGTCGCCAGGACTGTCCAGTGTGCAAAGCAGAAAACAAAATTGTGTTTCGAGTGGACGGTAAGCAGATGAACTTGCTGGCTGTTCTCGAAGTGAGGGCTGATGGGAATGAGAGCTGGGGTGGGTTTTTGCGCTTCAAGAAGGGGAAGCGATGCAGCCTTGTTTTTGGATTGATAATAATGACGTTGGTGATGGCTTCTTACATCCTTTCTGGGGTCCACCAAGAGCTTCTGATCTCATCGCCTTTCCATTACGGAGCCTTCCCCAGCAATCCCAGCTTGACGGAGGGTGAAAATCCAAGTGACGCAAAAGAACATCATCACCAATCCTCTGTAAATAATATTTCATACGTGAAGGACTATCCAAGTATTAAGTTAATTATCAACAGCATCACATCCAGGATTGAGTTCACCACCAGACAGCTCCCAGACATAGAAGAGCTCAAGAAGCAGGAATTGCATGTGAGTAGCCTGATGCGCATCTCTGTTGACTGATTTTAAAGAATGGCTGCTTCCTTTCCTATCATCACCTTTGGCAAGAAAGTGACCAAAAATGTCCGAAGTGTAATAGTGGTAATTTGACAGCCTTACGGATGAGAGTTCACTGAGAGGGCTGTGTCCATGCTGTTAATGCCAACAAGGGAACTCTGTATTAAATGGCACAGCTAAAACGGTTGAAGGAACCCCCTTTCTGGTAATTCCTTTCTGGGATGTTTTGCTTGAAAGGTGGTCCTGGCAGTTAAAATTACTTTTGTAGAACACTCTCTAGTCTGCCCTAAATCACAGTGTTTGTCTCTAACAGCCACTGAAATATACAACTATATAGTCGTATGTGTGTGTAAGATAAATCATGGTAGAATGGATTTTGATGGAACTTGTATTTTTATTCTCTTCATATCTTATTTTTATTGGGGTTTTAGGAAAAGCATGGTCTTTGTTTACCAAGTTTACTTTTAGTATTTAGTCATCATCCAATAATACTCCCCATGCAAACGTTGTAATAAGCCTCAGTGTAGGATCATACTGGGGAGAAGGCAATGGCAGCCCACTCCAGTACTCTTGCCTGGCAAACCCCATGGATGGAGGAGCCTGGTGGGCTGCAGTCCATGGGGTCACTAAGAGTAGGACACTACTGAATGACTTCACTTTCACTTTTCACTTTCATTCATTGGAGAAGGAATTGGCAACCCACTCCAGTGTTCTTGCCTGGAGAATCCCAGGGACGGGGGAGCCTGGTGGGCTGCCGTCTATGGGGTCGCACAGAGTCGGACACGACTGAAGTGACTTAGCAGTAGCAGCAGGATCATATTGAGGACAGAGTGTGTTTTCCCCTCTCAGTGTGTCTCTCCATTTTTATCTCTTTCTGTTGCAGATGTTTTCCGTCATCCCGCACAAATTTCTTCCCAATAGTAAAAGCCCCTGTTGGTACGAGGAATTCACGGGCAGGAACACCACCGACCCCTACCTGACCAACTCCTACGTACTCTACTCCAAGCGCTTCCGCTCCACCTTCGACACGCTGCGCAAGGCTTTCTGGGGCCACCTGTCCCACGTGCACGGCAAGCACTTCCGCCTCCGCTGCCTGCCGCACTTCTACATCATTGGGCAGCCGAAGTGTGGCACCACCGACCTCTACGACCGCCTGCGGCTGCACCCGGAAGTCAAGTTCTCCGCCATCAAGGAACCGCATTGGTGGACCCGGAAGCGCTTCGGTGCGTGCCGCCATGTCCCCATGGCAAGGGTGCTTCAGGAGCCTTCACTCCGTCACTCCTTCCCGGGTCAGGGGTCAGGGTTGGAGTGGGAGCCCTGAGACTGACCCGAGCGGGGCATTCTGGGAGGTTCCCGGAGCGAGGCAGGTGGGGAAATGAGAAAACACGCTGAGAGGTGGAGATTAGAGAGTTATGTGGTTAGAGATACCCAGGCAGGCACCCAGCAGGACTGCGTACCCAGCTCCTGATCACCTGATGAGCATTTATACAGGGCCGGCAGTGTGCAAGGCCAGCGAAAGGGTGCCGGATGGGCACTCTTCTTGTCCTGAAGGGCCTTGGGACATGTATCATCCAGGTGGACGTTTGTTGGGGCCTGTCCGCTCCCAGCTCCCAGCTCAGTGCTGTTCCTGCTGGAGCCCCCACACCCACACCCCTGCACTGGGAGGAGGCAGGAGAAAGAAAGCCGGCTGTGTTTGGCCAGGTTTCCACTTCCTGCTGGAGCATCCCAGGACCTGAGCCTGTCACTGAGCTGCTTCCTGCCTCTTCTCTTACCTGCCTGCCCCTTGGGGATCAGAGGGTCAGAATGAAAGCCCCACGAAGGTAATTCTGGGCCACCCTGCTCACAGCACCCCTTTCCCAGGAAGTTGATGGTAGCCACCACCTCATGACTCCTGCAGGCTGGTTTCTACTCCACCCAGCCCTGAGCCAGCCCTAGCCAACCCCTCAGCCCCCAGGGTCACTGTTTCCTCTCCTCAGCCTTTTCCCTTCTTCCAGGAGACATTTGGTCACTGGAGCTAAGGGATGACAAATGCCAGAGTCTGGGTGAGCCTGGAGGGCGGTTTCTGTGGAAAGGACCTAGGTTGCTTGGAAAGGAATTTTGAAAGCTTTTCTTAGTACAACCTAAGTTGAGATCAACTCTTAGTGTGTTTCTGACAAACGTTTGACTTAATCCTTTTGATGTTCCTCCGAAAGTGAACAGAAGTGTAAATTTGTCTTTTGTAGTTTGGCAGTGGCAGCTGTGGAAGCTGGAGTTTCTGTGCTCATCTTTAGGGGGCCCTCCCCTACAGAACTCACTGTCTTTCCCTGTGAAAACCAGGTTCCTGCTGGTCAAGGGGAGAGTCACGGGGGCATGGAGCCTCTGGAGGCTGGTGTTTGGTATCACCTTGAACCTCTTGCTGTTTTGCCTGTGGATACTCTCTCCACTTTCCATTAACCTTGGTGGCTGTGGTTTGGGGCAGTGCATTGTTAATAAATTTTCAAGGTAAATTTACCCACCTCTCAGGCAAGGGACAATTTAGGCTGCTTGTGGCTGATGCCAGAATCACTCAGGTGTCCATCCGGAGACCATCAGTTCTCCTTATTGTTTGGAGAAATGGATAGACTTCCTGATGGAAAAGAACTTCGGGAAGGTGCTGGGGAGCCCTGACAAAAAAAAAAAAAAAGATGCATCTGAGCTTTAGAGGACACCTCTGATGGGAGGTGTTTTCTTGTGATTCATCGTGTGTATTCTGATGCCATTGCTGCCCTGCCCCTGGGGGAACCTCACCTGGTGCCCGTGTTAACCAGCCCTGACCTCCCCGGCCCTCCAAGTAGACCAGATTATAGTTCTTGAATAGGCGTGCCATCTTTTCAGGGGCTACTGTGCACCCGAGTGGTGGTGTGTTCCACCCCTCAAAGTGCACGTGGCTCAAAAGAGGGCGGCCGGTTTGCAGAGGTCCCTCCGTCTCTTGTAGCTCATGGGGTCAAGCCTTGGCTGCTGCAGCTGGGCCTTCAGACCTTTCCATCCATTTGTGGCCACTCCCTGGAGGCCACCAGCCCAGCGTGGCAGCTTTGTCCTCAGTAACCCCTGCTTCCTGGTTCTTGTAGGAATCGTTCGCCTGAGGGATGGGCTGCGGGACCGCTATCCTGTGGAAGACTACCTGGACCTCTTTGACCTGGCCGCACACCAGATTCATCAAGGACTGCAGGCCAGCGCTGCGGAGGAGCCGAGCAAGATGAATAGAATCATTATCGGTATGGCTTCCATGGAGCTCCTGCCCTGGGCCAGGCCAGGCTTCACTGCACTTGCAAGCATTTGCATGACATTTGCCCTCAGCTGCTGAGTGCCTGTTTCCCCAGTGACTCCCCCCACCTCTCTCCCCCTGTGTAAAATGTTGATATTGTTTGTGCAATTTTCCATAAAGCAAAAACATTTAGTAGACTCTCTATTTCCATGGAGACTCAAGTGCACCTGAAATGGCTTTTTAAAAATGTTGCCGTTTCTTGCTTTTATTAAAGTTAAGCTTGCATGTTGGATTTCTTTTCGAGATACACCCATCTGAGTAAGTTTGGATGGGGGATCATGAATGCAAAATGAACTGATTAGTCATCGGTTTAATTTTTGTGGCATTTGTACTCCCTGGCCTCTGGGACCCTGTGAAGATGGAAGTGGCCTCTCCTGAAATAGACACATCCCTCGTGCATCGTGGGTGACTGATTGCTGCTGGAAAAGCTTCGGTCTTGTCAACCTAATGCCTTTAGACATTCAAAGTGAGGTGGTTTGATTAGCAATTTTTTTTTTTAATTCACAAGAATGTTTTGTAAAAAACATATCTGTTCACCCTCTCTATTGGATTCAGCTTAAAAGACATTTATCCACTTATACCTCTGAGAGAGAGAAATCGAATCACATATTTTTCTTAAATTGGTTACCTGAGGCAGCGATCTATTTTTTCATTCTAAATCTATTATATTTTGATTCTCTAAGTTCGGTTACACTATCAGTGACTAAGAAGAATTGTAATCAACCATCTGAAAGACGGCTGTTTACTTATGTGTCCCATGTCCAAGGGGACAGACTTACATGCTGAAGCTCTGATTTATTTATTTTTAACTCGAAGAAGCCAGATGAGAGCATACCCTCTTACTCAGTCCAAACTGGGTACTAGCTGTTTTCTTGCAGCCATGAGTTAACACCCAAATTACAAATCTTGACTAATATTTAACTGTGGCTTGAACATACTGTGGGCTTCCCTGTATGGGCTTCCTTTAGCTCAGTTGGTAAAGAATCTGCCTGCAGTGTGGAAGACCCTGGTTTGATCCCTGGGTCAGGAAGATCCCCTGGAGAAGGAAATGGCAACCCACTTAAGAATTCTTGCCTGGAAAATCCTATGGACAGAGGAGCCTGGCAGGCTAAAGTCCATGGGGTCACAAGAATTGGACATGACTTAGCGACTAAGCCACCATGACCCATACCATGTGCCTCTGGGAAAATCTCATGTTCTTGTGAAAGAGTTAAAAAGCTATACATCCTAGGGTCGGGAAATAGAGCCCAAGCTAATGAATAAATAAAGGAAGGCTTTAGTTTGGTCTTCTCATTTTATTTACTTCTAGATTTAGAAATGAAAACTGAAGACTATATCCATGCTCTGATGTTTACCTGAAGCAGAGTTTGTTGAGTTTTATGGTAGATGGAAAGCTGGCATCTAGCCCGGGCTGTGCCACCAGCGAGCTCTGTGCCATGCGACAAGTTGGTCTTTGTGTTCCTGAACTCAGTCTACTCATCTGTAAAATGGGTTTGTTGGACCAGATCAGTTCTGGGTTCCTCCCAACCCTGAAACTCTGCTTCAGCTTCTTCTGGTTAGATCCCTGGAAGAAGCATACTGATCTTTCTTCATCTTGGCCAATGGATCATAGAGGGCCCTTTCTTGGTCGTCTGGGCTAATGGCTGGAGTCGGGAAGGACTCCAGGGGCTGGTTCTGTGGGCTGGGGATCAATACATGTGGAAAGGCTGCTGCCCTCTCTCAGGGCTCTCAAGGGCCCCTGCTCTGCCCTGTCAAAGTGCTCAAGTGAAGCTCTGATTGTTTATTGAATTATTGATCTTCCCCTAGGTTGTAAGGTTTGAGATTAAAGGGGATTGTCTGTCTTGTTTCTGTCATCTATCTATAGTGCCAAGCACAGTGCTGGGCACATTTTAGACCCCAAATCAGAGCCTTCTGCATGGATGGATGAAGGATGGGTGAATGATGGATGAAGGATGAATGAAGGATGGATGGGTAGATGGACAGACCGTTAGGTAAATGGACAAGCATAGAACCAGTTCATTTATGAGATTGACAAAATTTGTGCCAACTTAGTTTTAGGTACTTTCCTTGTCCTAATATTCTCTTATTCATTGTGAGTAGAATTTTCAAAGGACTTCAGATGGGCTTGTTTTTTTTCTGTGTTCTAGGGTATTATCTCGTAAAAAAAATAGAAAGAAAGAGAGATCAGAATAGAAATACTCACCTGGACATGATTGCACATCCAACAGAATAAATAGGAGCCTGCTAACTCTCCGCATAACTGTGATGTGCTCATCAGTGATCAAAGAGACTTAGTCTTCAGGCTCAGATTTTCCCCGAATAAGTGACTTTCAGATGTGTCATATAGTCCCGTGTACGATGTCGGGAAATCGAATGTATAATTAATTGATTGATTTGCCTTTCTTTCTGAATCTCTGAAGACTATTCTTCAAAAAAAAAAAAAAAAAAAAAAGAGGGAAGCGGTTCAAGTCTATGAGACAGAAATGCTGAAAGGTCTCTGTGTTGGCTTCACCCCTGGCCTAGAATGTGCTTAACTGACCTCATCATGCTCATGCAGACCGTGATCAAACAGGGGCTAGAACCAGCTTCCCGTTCACCCAGCCAGCACTGAGTGAATGCTGTGTGCCAGGCCACGGGGTGGGTGGGCACGCAGGATCAAGGTCCCATGAGCCTTCCCGCAAAGCCTTCCTCTTTGAGTGTGCTTGGGGACTGACCCTTGTGATTTCAAGGGAAGATTGATGCAGATTGCATGCAGCTTCCTAATGAGAGTCAGCTTGCCCGAATGCCTCCTTCACCCCTGATGACTTTTGAAGGAAAGGCATCTCAGCGGGCCCTTAAAATGCCATGGAGCAGTGTGCCGTAGGCAAAGTTAAACATCGTGAAATTGGGAGGCCAGATGCTCATAGAGGTTTTTCTGCCACATCCTGGAGAGAGGAGCTGGGAGGAAGAGGGATGCTCAGTGTGGCTCAGATCACCTTCGTCTCCCGATGGAGGTCCTTACGGGAAGGGGTGATGGTGTAGTAGAGGGCAGTCATCAGCCTCCTCTTCCCAGAGTCCAGTCGGCCCTCTTCCTGGGCCAGCTCACCTGTGCACAACTGTTTTAGACGGCACCACAGCCTGGTATGGCTCCTAGTTCAGGCTGCTCTGTGGGAGCCCGTAATTCAGCCCCACTCACTCGCAGCGTTTTCTGTTTCCAGGCGAGGCCAGCGCCTCCACCATGTGGGACAACAACGCCTGGACACTCTTCTATGACAACGGCACAGACGGCGAGCCCCCCTTTCTGACCCAGGACTTCATCCACGCCTTCCAGCCAGACGCAAAGCTGATCGTCATGCTCAGGGACCCCGTGGAGAGGTGAGCAGCATATTCGTGGGTTTTTTAGTTTGGGGAAAAGAAAAGCCAGTTTTGAAGGCCAGTCTTCCTTCTCATCACAGACAAGATTTTGCTGCTTCTTCTTTAAATAAACAGGCTTAACATGTGATGTTACTGCTATTTCTTCTGTAAACGTTATTCTTGGGGCCATCTTCACTGCTTCTAAACAAACTGTGGATTGTTTCCTTAGCCATTCTGACCCTAGCCTGCGGGCCTTCAGCCTCTGCCGGTCTGGCCTGGGGATGTGGGACGGCCCTTGAGTGATGTCCAGGCGTGAGAAATGCCCTTGGAATCAGGGGTGTCGGGTTTCTCTGTAGGGTGTAACTCCTATAGTTCTTTGTCCTCTGCCTTGATTGATGCCTCTGAAAGTGCTAGCTGCACCTTTCCTGAGAGGAAGAAAACGACAGAGCCGCTCTGTTGTGAAGTGCGGTAGCTGCTCAGTGCAGATGAGGCCAGGCTAGCGTGGTCCCAAACAGACTGGGTGAGTGTGGCCTGGCCAGCGCTGGGCCTTGCTGAGGTCACTGACAATGGCTGTGTGTGTGGCAGAATCTGAGGGCTGCCAGGACTTAAAAAATCATTTAGTCCATCACGTCCCCTTTGGCCGGACCAGCACCCCTGCACCAGAGACAAGAGGCTCCATTCTGGTTCAAGAGTTCCCATCCAGAACAACCCAGTTCTGCTTAGACAGCCCTGTGAGAGCACCCTTCCTACACTGACCCCAAGTCTATCTTTTGGGAATGTCTACACTTTGGACCCATTTCTTCCTCATAGAGCTACATAGATCAGATTTAATCCTTCTAAATGGGTAAGCCTGTCAAATATAGAAGACATTGTCAGGGCCCTGTGTCTTCTTTTCCTTTGGACTAAATGCCTCTTGTTATAGGGGCTTCCCAGCTGGCACTAGTGGTAAAGAACATGCCTGCCGGTGCAGGAGACGTAAGAGAGGCGGGTTTGATCCCTGGGTCAAGAAGATCCCCTGAAGGAAGGCATGGCAACCCACTCCAGTATTCTTGCCTGGAGAATCTCATGGACAGGGGAGCCTGGAGGGCTGCATTCCATGGGGTCACAAATAGTTGGACATGACTGAAGTGACTTAGCACACAGCACAAGGGTTATTATGCCCCACGCCCCCACACATGCCAAAGATGTGTGTGAACTTGACCCTGTTGGGAAATAGAATCTTTGCTGATGGACTCAGGTTAAGATGAGGTCACACTGGAGGAGGGTGGGCCCTAACCCAGGAGCTGGTGTCCTTATGGGGAGAGGAACTGTGGGTCCCGGGATCCACAGACACAGGGAGAACGCTGTGTGAGAATGAGGCAGAGGTTGGTGTGATGCTCCCAAACCTCTGAGGACCACCAGGGATGGCCGGGACCGAGGCCCGGAACAGACTGTCCTCGGAAGCCCCAGAGTAAACCAGCCCTGCTGACCCCTGGATTTCAGACTTCGGACTTTCAGAACCGTGAGAGAATAAATTCCTGCTGGAATGAGCCCCACGTCGGCGGTAATTCATTATCAGCAGTCCTAGGGCACTAACACAGCCCTGGTCCCTTCCTTGGATGGCAGACATTCCTGGCCCCATAGCCTTTCGAGTGATAATTGTTTAAAAACGCCTAGAATCTCCTACCCAGATAATCAATATTTTTATTTTGGTTTGTTTTCTTTTAAGCTAATACTTATCTATGCAGAGAAGTGGTGTGTGTGTGTGTGTGTGTGTGTGTGTGTGTGTGTGTGTGTACAGCTGTGTGACTATACAGTCTCACATCTTGCTTCTTTCGTTTCGAACTCTTGGCTTACCTCCACGGACCCCATGTGGGTCTTGGAGTGGCCTCCGTGCTCTGCAGTGATCTGGTCAGAGAGCTGGATGGCCCCTGCCCCGTCCCCACCCCTGCAGACCCCCTGTGGGGGCCATCTTGATGCTGCAGATGGTTCCACTCTGCCCGCTGCACCTCCTCCAGCCTCAGGAGTCCCTCCACACTGGTCCCGAGGCTGCCCTGACCTCGGGGCAGCTTGCCATGTCCTGCCTGCCGCTTCCCACACCTCGGGAGACAGGAATTCAGCCCTTCTGCCCAGGGAGTGGGCTGGAACCCACTGCCCCAGCTTGAGAACAGTTGACCCAAACCAGCAGTGCTCTCGTGTGTACTTGATTACATAACTGTCAGCCTTGAAAGGCCCGGTGACTCAGTGACCCCGTGCTGCCCACAGAGGTGTTTTCACAGCTGCTCCCCCAGGCCACCCCCACTGCAGCTCATGAGGCTGCAACATTCTCTCAGAAAAGGAGGGGGCGCCTCACTGCTTGGCCAGTGTCTTCCCATCACATCTCGCTCTTCCTCATTCTGAAGAAGTTCACCTGCCTCAACTCCAGAGGGCCAAGAAGGTGAGACTCCAGCTCTGTCACCCCCTGAGCACAGAAATGGGAGCCCGGGGGACGAGGCGCTCTCACCAGCTGCAGTCAGACAGGTGTGGGCATTGCGGTCTGCAGTTCAGCCAGGGCGGGGAGGAAGGGGTAAGTGTGGCACCAAGAGGGAAAGAGCAGCTAGTGGAGAGTGCAGAGAAAGGCCTTTCTGGAAGAGCTGAGGCCAGGTGGGGTTTTGAGGGCTGAGTAAGAGTTTGCCAAGTAAGGAGCGAGGGACATGGTCAAAGGGAAGGAGCATACTGGGCAGGGAGGATGGAGAGTGCAAAGGGAAGGACTGCGTGTTCTCTCAGAGAGCGGAGCCAGCTTCCATGGGCGCGTCCCTCTCCCCACAGCTCTCATTCCACCTCTGGGGACACGGGAACCGTGAAGACAAGCTTTGGACAGCAAGGACCATCACGCTGCCTGGGTTCAGACACGGAACCAGGGGCCAGGGCTGCCCGACTCACCTCTCAGACCTCAGCCCGTAGTTCCCCTTTTAGTAGGAGGCCATTCCAAGGAGTCTTGTCTCCTTTTTTTTTTTTAAAGAGCAAATACTCTGTTTATACTGGGAACTGAAAGTTCTTGCCTTCCTGACACTCACTTAACAGAAAGAGTTCATCAATTACAGTGTTCACTGATTCCCAGTCACATGCTGGGCAGTGCTCTTGGTGCTGAGCAGGCGCACACAGACGCCTGCCCTCCAGGAGCTGCACTTTGTCAGGAATGCGAGGCACTAATCCTCATGCACACGTGATGGTGCGGAGGAGGGCAGGATTCCATGGCAACACAGCCTCCTCAGGAAGTTAACCCTGTTGCGGGGCTGCTGACTGTATTTCTTATCAACTGCTGTGTCACAAATCACCCAGAAACCTGGCAGCTTGAGACAGCACAGTTAACTATCTTGCACTATCTTTCATGGGGCAGAACCCAGCACAGCTTTGCTCTCCCAAGGCTGTCGTCAAGGCAGGGTCTCATCCGAAGGCTTGGTAGGGGAAGGATCTGCTTTGGAGCTCATGCAGTTGTTGGCAGAATTCAGTTCCCCAAGAAGTGTGGGAAGAGGGCCACAGTTCTTTGCTGGCCATTGTCTAGAGGCTTCCCTCAGTACCTTGCCACTGGGCCACCCCGTCATCAGAAGCTGCTTGCTCCATCAGAGCCTGCAGAGGAGCAAGCTGCTGCCAAGTTGGGAGCCTCCATCTTTTGTCATCTGAGCACAAGAGTGGCAGCCCATCACCTTTGCCATATTCTCTCGATGAGAAGCAAGTCACATGGTCCAGGACACAGGCAAGGGGAGGGGATTACAGGGAATGAATCCCGGGGTGAGGAGAGGATCTTCGGGACCATCTTAGAAGTTACCTACTGCTCTGTGCTGCTCTCTCGCTCCTCTGGGAAACCACGCCCTTACAGCTGGAAAGAGAGGCAGTGCCGGCGCAGTGCCCTGTGGAGGGGCAGCGAGCCCACGTGCTCAGGGCAGTGTGTGTGTGTGTGCGTCTTCTGTGGGGGTTACTGACAGCAGCAGCTGTTCCATTGCTTTGTAAACGTTGATAAAGGATGGAACAATAGGAATTTCTTCTTTTTTGAGCCCCATGACTCATGGCCTATCTGAAATGGCTGGCTCATTTCCCATCGCGACCAGAAAGGATGATAAATACCGGGTGTTTAGGTCACTCTTGAAGAAGCAAACACTTGGAGCCCGAGTTCCCATTAGTCTTAACTGGGTCCCAGGCTATCAGCCACTTAAGCCATTCCGTGACCTTGTACTTCTGCAAGTGGGAGATTCCCTGAGTTTCTCCCTGCCCATGGGATTGGACTGAATGAATTCTTCTCTCCTTGTACAAATAGGCTCAGAGAGGAGGGGGGGAAAACCTTCATTTCTAATTTAAATTCGCATTTAGCCTTTATGTCTATAATTGATCAAAGGCAGAGGGTTTGAAAATGTTGGAATTGTAAGCAAAATCAAATCAACCACTTTAAAGCTTCCAGAGAAGCAAGCCCATTTATCTTTCTGGCAAGGAAGAGAGAATAGTGGAATGTGGATGGGATGGTTCTTAGGGCCAAAGGGCCAGCCAACAATTCCTGTTGCAAGTTTCTCTACGTAAGAGATAACGACAATTTAAAATTCAAGTTCCTTGGCTAAATCGGCCCAGTTAATTAAAAAGAAGCCACCAATTACAAGCAGGGTTTTCCTTCATTTAGTTCAATTCTTAAGTGGAAAAGACTTTTCAACACTGCCCACATTGGCCGCCTGCCTGCTCATTTGTGAGACAGTTGATGGAGTTTGACTCAGCGCAGAGGTGGTTACAGTCAGCAAGAAATGCAGAAAATGGCTGGGAGGTGCCCACCCCTTCAACGTACTTTGTTCGAGGGATGCTTGGAGAGTGGTCTTGCACCATCATTCACGGACTTTACCATCCCCGTATCTTGGGCTTCATTTTTCGGGTGGTCTTCCCACAGTGCATGATAACGACCACCTCAGGAGTCTTGGTTTTCACGTCTTATGAAGAGAGGTCAAAGCAGAAGGAGAAGTCAGCTCCATTAAGGGTAGAGCTTGATTTTGACACCAGTGTCTTGAGACCCAGTGTCTTGTCCCCAGTGCTGTGGAACCTGGGGAGTTATTTTCTTTACCTGCTTTTATGAACTGATTTTCTTAACAACCCACTGGGCTGGTTAAATAAATTATTCTCTTCATGGCGATAAGCTAGGAATGGAAGGAATGAGGCTGCTAATGAAATGAATCCATTTCTGTGCAGTTTTTCATTTGGGCAGAGAGTGATGAGCAGGAGGGAACCTTTGGACTGGAACCTTGAACCTTTCATCAATGTCGTTCCATCTCCAGAGTGGCTGTTGGGGTGTGTGGGTGGTGAACAGGGACCCAGGATCACTGTGATAGGGACGCAGCCTCAGGGACCACAGGGTCTGTGTTTGAACCCCATCTCTGCGGCTCTCTGGCTATGTGAGCTTCAGGTTATTCAACCTCTCTATGCCTTCTTTCTTCCTCATTGATGAAATGAGGGGAAATAGTCCTGTATCTGGGGCTTCTATGGTGGCTCAGACGGTAAGGAATCTGCCTGCAATGCAGGAGACCCAGGTTCGGTCCCTGGGTTGAGAAGGTGCCCTGGAGAAGGGAATGGCTACCCAGTCCGGAATTCCTGCCTGGAGAATTCCATGCACTAGAGCAGCCAGGCCCACTACAGCCCATGGGTTCACCTAGAGTCGCACATGACTGAGCAAGTAACATTTTCACGTTCAGTCCTATCGGGTTGTAAAGATGAAGTGACTTAATATGTGTGGTGTGTTTAAAAATGCTGGGCAAATGGTAACTATTATATACTTATTAGTTACTATTATTCAGCCACAATAGTAGCAAGTAAGAATAACAATATCCAGACTCAGATACTCAAGGAAATGTTTATCCAGCCCTCTTGATATGCTGGATGCCCTGCATACATTGGAGAGCCGAGCTGAGTCCTTCCCGTCTGCCCTCCCGGAGTCTTCTCCAGTGGGGAGGTGGCAGCCTAGCACTCACCAATCACTTTCTTTAGCCTGGTTCAGTGCTAAGTCCTTTTCAGGCATTGCCTCCTCTGAACTTTGCAAGCAGGTGAGAGGGCTGTCTTGACGTGTCACAGCTAATGTGTGTGGGCTCAGTGGGGTTAAGTTACCTATCAGCTGTCACCTGGTTACTAAGTGGCCAGACTGGGATTTGATTGCATGTCACTTGGACTGAGGGGCCAAGCTTTTCATCTCTGTCATAGGTCAGTTACTGGGAGGCCGACTCTGCGGCAGAGGGTACAGGAAGTTTATCAGTTCAGTATCAGTTCAGTCATTCAGTTGTGTCTTGACTCTTTGAGACCCCATGGACTGCAGCACACCAGGCTGCCCTGTCATTAACCATCTCCCAGAGCTTGCTTAAACTCATGTCCATTGAGTCAGTGATGCCATCCAGCCATCTCATCCTCTGTCGTCCCCTTCTCCTGCCTTCAATCTTTTCCAGCATCAGGGTCTTTTCAAATAAGTCAGCTCTTTGCATCAGATGGCCAAAGTATTGGAGTTTCAGCTTCAGCATCAGTTCTTCCAATGAATATTCGGGACTGATTTCCTTTAAGATGGACTGGTTGGATCACCTTGCAGTCCAAGGGACTCTCAAGAGTCTTCTCCAACACCACAGTTCAAAAGCATCAATTCTTCTGTGCTCAGCTCTCTTTAGAATTCAACTCTGACATCTATACATGACTACTGAAAAAACTATAGCCTTGACTAGACAGACCTTCGTTGGCAAAGTAATGTCTCTGCTTTTTAATATGCTGTCTAGGTTGGTCATAACGTTTCTTCCAAGGAACAAGCATCTTTTCATTTCACGGCTACAGTCACCATCTGCAGTGATTTTGGAGCCACCCCCACCGTCCCCCCCCCAAATGAAGTTTGCAGGGCGTGCTTTTGGGCCAGCCCCCGTGAGGGGCGACAGGGCAGGACCGACAGAGGGAGAGGTCACAACAGGGGTCTCAGCCAACCACTTCCTCGAGGCATCTCCCATCCACCGGCCATTGGCTGCGTCTGCCCTGGGGAGGTGTAACCTTGGTGGTGCAGGTCTTTTGGTGAAGGGACTGAACTTGTGAGCTGTGAGCAGGATGGAGGTTCCCCACTTGGGCAGAGTTCTGTGATCAGTAAGGATGCCAGTCTATGTAGAGGCCTAAGCCTGGACTCAGCTCCTTCACTTGTTTCCACATGAGTGAGAGCAGGATCCTGACCCAGGGCGTGGAGCAGCTTGCGGAGCCGGGAGAAGAGCCGGATTGATGCTTCTGAAATTGCCGTGCGCCCCCACTACTGATGAGAGTCTCTCTGGCGACTCAGCTGCTGCTGAAAAACTCCCACCATGTTCTCAGGCAGTACAGGAGCTCTGGCATTCTAAGGCCGAGGGGTGTTTTCTCTATAGCAGATTTTTCATGAAGACTGAAAGGCAGGCCATTCCCTAGCACCGACAGATTAATTTTTAATGTAAACCAGCTCAAAGGGAAATTAGGAGAACTCCCTTGTGGGCAAGAGATGGAATCCGGTGGAGGGGGCGTGGCGCTGAAATGTACAGGTCATGACAACCGCAGCAAGGCATACTCCCGCCACCTAAGGCCTTGCCCTCCTCCCTTTTCCCTCTTTAAGACCTTGGAGGTTTTGGAATCCCAGGCAGCAGTCTTGAGAAAGACTGTAGCGGAGAGTCCTAAGCCACAGGTTAATTTCCTGGTGAATTTGGGCGTTCTGCTTCTTAGAAGCTGCCTGTCTGGGTGTCACTGACACACCTTGGTATGGGCCTTAACGGTGACACCAGGTCCTTTGATCAGGCTGCACTGTGAGCCGCCAGGGAAGGGAGAGGGAGCTGGCCGGCTCTGGGTCAGGGCCACAGGCCCCATCCTCTGAAGGCCGTTCGGGAGTGTCCGTACGGGGAGGGACCTCCTCTCGTTCCTGGCGGGAGAAAAGCCATCGTGCTGAAAACCCCCATGTGTTTAACACTGTTTATTTTTTCGGGAAGTGTTTACAAAGTCATTGGCAGTCCTGAGTATTCCCACACGGACTGTTTGCAGAAGGAGGCTCTGTGTGCCGGGGAGCGTGGGGAAGAAGAGCCCGCTGTGTGTCCTTCTGCAGAGATTGGAAGGGCGGTGGGGGCATGGGGCGCCGATGCCGGGCTGCCAAGAGAAGTCGGGGGGCCTCTCCGACCCAGGGTGTGGGGGCTGACGAGTAAGGGCGGCCCATGTCCTGGACCGGCCAGCCCAGGGATGGTGGCCATTGCTCTGTGGTGAGGTCTCCCACCTAGGGGTCCCGGCCTGGCCCTGCTGCTGCCTTAACCTGGGGGTAGCCCAACCATTCTTGGCGCCTGCTTTTTCTCTTTTCCCCTGGTCTCAGGGTCTCAGACACATCTCCTGTGAAAGCGATTTGTGAGCCACACGGGGCTCGTGGGTGGAGGGCTGCTGGCATGGCCTCCACCCACAGAGGTTCACCGAGGGCCCCGCGACTGGATGCGCAGAGGGAATCAGAGCTGGGTCCAGAATCCTGCTTGTGTTCAAGGGGAAGAGAAGGCCCAGCCCGGGCAGCCCTGCTTCCCTGTGGACCCTCTTTAGGCCCCAACCTAGTATGTTTTCTCTGGCAGAAAGTGAGCTTCATCAGCATCGCACAACCTGAGTGACTCCAGAGGTTTTCTCCGAATAAGCTGGTCTGGCCAGCCCCGCTTCACTGTTCCTCATGATGAGATGGTCATGGTGTGTGAGTCAGTGGACAAAGGGCCTCCGTCTCAGCGATATTAAATGGCTTTTTTTTTTTCCATGTAGGAAAATTATACATCATCGTTATTGATGACACTGTGTCAAAAGTCGGGAAGTTATTGACAGGAATTTGGGTCTGGGTGCCAGCAGATGGACAGCAATGGCGGGCTGCTCTGGCTGGCACTGTGGTCACTGCGTGCACGAGACCCTCCAGAAGCCGCAGAACCCTGTGCTCTTACGCGGGGGGGCGGATTAGAAGACATGAGTGTGCCCACTCCTGGGGCTGCCAGGGATGAAATGTGACCCTTCACATGTGTGTCGCCATCTGGCACGCACTTCAGGGGCACAGAAGGGCCAGGGAGTACTTGGCCTGAGGTAGGCCTGTCCAGGAGCTGTGGGTCAGCTGTCCACAGCTCTGGCATCTGCCCTGGGGTCTTTCCGCCAAGCATGGCTCTCTGTGATGGCTGAGGGGTGAGCAGTAGTAAGCTGGAAAGACGAGGATCTCCAGGCCTCTGACGGTCTGCACTTGGCTGGACAGACCTGACACCGAGGCTCCAGCTTCTGTGGCCTTTCAGGCTTGGGGATCTGAGTGATTCGGGACCTGGGCCCCTCTGAGGACTGACCGGTGAAAATCAGCTCTCCCTTTGGAGTGATGAAAACATAGATGGTGCTGATGTTCACACAAATTTGTGCATTTACCCAAAACTACTACATTGTTCGCTTGTTTAAAAGGGTGCATTTTATGGGGTGTGGATCATGTCTCAATTTAAACATAGTATGAAAATAATTCATGAAAGAAGGATAAACCAGCCGCAAGGGGTGGTCTCACCGAAGTAGCGACGTTTGAGCTGGAACCTGCAGTCTGCACCTAGAGGAAGGCCAGTCAGCATGCATGTCATGGTCTCAGAGCTCAATTATAAACTGAAATGAGCTGTCTGCCGTGGCCAATGAGTATCAGCTCATCCACGTGATGAGAGATCGGGAAGTAGGGACGGAAGCCAGGAGATACCTGGGCCTCTGTTGTGCTGTGATTTCCAGTTGTCGAGCACGTTTTCTCTTCCTGGTCATGCCAGGTTTCACCCTGATGTCTGCTGCTGTATTACAGGTGTGATTGCGTTTCAGTCTCCTGTAACTTATTAAGTAGTTCTGTGACAGAACTGACTTTTGCTTCCAAATCACTCTGCACCTAAAACAATAAAGACCTCAAAACAAAGCCCCCCAAACCATCAGATGGCTAGTCCCCGACTCGGGCCAGCTGCCAGTTTGCGGCTCCGTCCCTAAAGTATGAGCCCGGGGCCAGGTCCTGTCGGGTCACTGGGCTTTGGAGTTGAGCAGGTCTGGGTTGGTTTGGGCCCAGCCTTGGGGCCTCCTAGGCCCCATGACCTTGGGAAGCTTTGCAGGATTGGAGAGGACAGAGCGCATCCCGAAGGCTGGTTGTGAACAGGGAGGGAGATTGCACGTGTAGTGCTGAGCACAGGGCAGGCCTCAGTAGCCAAGTGCAGCCATGTAGCGGGTGGACACCAAGAGGATTCTGGGAGGCTAACCTGTACAGCCCTGAAGTGAGCCTGGCTGGAGGAGAGGCCCAAGGGGTAGTGGCCGCCCTTGTTTTCCTGTCTATCAATACACCCAACTCTGCTCACCTAGGCTCAGAGGAGTGCCCCGCTGTTGTTGGATGAATTCAGCTGTGACCTTGGGGTCACCACCCAGATTTTGCATGGTGAGACCTGTGAGCTCACTGCTGGCCACTCCTTTGTTCCCCCTGGAAAGAGACGTGGTTCTTTCCAGAGGTACCAGGTTCAGGGAGCCCCTGCCACCTCCGCTCCTATGCCTGTCTCCAGGACTGCTGGGGTCCCAGGACCCCTGTCCTGCCCAGGAAAGACAGCTCACATCCATGAGCAAGCCTGTTGTCTCGGGGCCGCCCCAGCAGCCTTCTAAAATAACCGCAGCACAGAAGGCTCGGAATGTCTTATATTTGGAATTGCTGTTGGAAACAGTTCTGGCCAAATGTAACACCCATCTGTTTGGGAGGGTCTGAGAGTCAGAAAATGAGGTGGTTCAGCAGGAGGGGGCTTGGCAGCACCAAAACTCAGGGCTGGGGGTGGGGATCAGGTCAGCTGGCCCTCACTTGGCCTGGAAGGCCCTTACCCCTGCAGCCTGGACCATGCCCTTTGTGCCAGACGGCCCCAGTTGGAGAAAGGTTTCCCTGTATCAAATCCGGCTTTCTTCCTGAACCTTCTACCCAGGGGTCGGTCCTTCAGGAGTCTGGGACCTGTCCCCTCCCAGCTCTGAATAGCCTTTTGGCTGTTGAAGCTGGCGTCCTTCGTGCTGAGTCTTGCTTTTCCAGATGAAGTGACTCCTTCCGCTTCGCTGTCTGGCACCCAGTCCCGAAGGCGAGTGGCCTCGAGGACTCTGACCTGGCCGGGTGGTGCAGAGCAACACCCTCCCAACATTCTCAGTGCCATGCGTTCATTAATGTAGCCTGAGGTGCTTGTGTCCCTGCAGGTCTGTGATGATTCATTGTGCACTTACGTCAGCTAAACCCCTTGTGCAGTTTCCAGGTTGGCCTCTTTTCCCTACATCATCATTGCACAGTTGGTTTTTAAAGAGTAAAATATGGATATTTAGGTTTATTTTGTTGTGCTTCCACTTGTTATTTGAGTGTGCCTGTAACCCAAAGTGGGCTCTGGCTGCTCGCTGCTCAAAAGCCAATAAAAAGGCAAGGTGAGTGGAAAGGAAAGTTTATTTTGGATGCCGGCAACTAGGGTGGGGGGAGTGGATGCTTCTCCAAAGGCCCACTCCCCACCCCTACTCCCTCCAATCAGGGGACAAGAGCTTTTATAGACGGAGGGAGGGAGGTACTTGCAGAAACAGCAGAGTCAGCTCTGACAGTCATCTTGAAGTTGGTCATCGGTGATCTGACCAGCGTCATCTTGAATGTTTTAGGTATAGTTAATCTTCAGTTCCAGGGTCAGTTCGTTTCCATTTTCTGGAGGCCAGTTCTCAGAATTCCAGCAGCTTAGGTCATGGTGATGGTCTGGTCATCATGTAGTTAACTTCTTCCACCTGATGGGGGCTTCAGTATCTACAAGACAGCTAACAGGGTACGGCTCAGAATATTACCTACAGCCCTTGAGGAGGGACTGAAGGTCCTTGACTTAATGATTGCATTACTATTATCTAGTCTTGTTGAACTGTTTTCCTTTGTCTCTGCATTTTCTCACTTCTCTGATTAAACTTATCCTTTGGTTAACAATTTAAGGGCCTAGATCTGATAGATAGAGTGCCTGATGAACTATGGAATGAGGTTCCTGACATTGTACAGGAGACAGGGATCAAAACCATCCCCAAGAAAAAGAAATGCCAAAAAGCAAAATGGCTGTCTGGGGAGGACTTACAAATAGCTGTGAAAAGAAGAGAGGTGAAAAGCAAAGTAGAAAAGGAAAGATATAAGCATCTGAATGCAGAGTTCCAAAGAACAGCAAGAAGAGATAAGAAAGCCTTCTTCAGTGATCAATGCAAAGAAATAGAGGAAAACAACAGAATGGGAAAGACTAGAGATCTCTTCAAGAAAATTAGAGATACCAAGGGAATATTTCATGCAAAGATGGGCTTGATAAAGGACAGAAATGGCATGGACCTAACAGAAGCAGAAGATATTAAGAAGAGGTGGCAAGAATACACAGAAGAACTGTACAAAAAAGATCTTCACGACCCAGATAATCATGATGATGTGATCACTAATCCAGAACCAGACATCTTGGAATGTGAGGTCAAGTGGGCCTTAGAAAGCATCACTACGAACAAAGCTAGTGGAGGTGATGGAATTCCAGTGGAGCTGTTTCAAATCCTGAAAGATGATGCTGTGAAAGTGCTGCACTCAATATGCCAGCAAATTTGGAAAACTCAGCAGTGGCCACAGGACTGGAAAAGGTCAGTTTTCATTCCAATCCCAAAGAAAAGCAATGCAAAAGAATGCTCAAACTACCGCACAATTGCACTCATCTCACATGCTAGTAAAGTAATGCTCAAAATTCTCCAAGCCAGGCTTTAGCAATACGTGAACCGTGAACTCCCTGATGTTCAAGCTGAATTTAGAAAAGGCAGAGGAACCAGAGATCAAATTGCCAACATCTGCTGGATCATGGAAAAAGCAAGAGAGTTCCAGAAAAACATCTATTTCTGCTTTATTGACTATGCCGAAGCCTTTGACTGTGTGGATCACAATAAGGGTCACAATAAACTGTGGAAAATTCTGAGAGAGATGGGAATACCAGACCACCTAACCTGCCTCTTGAGAAATCTGTATGCAGGTCAGGAAGCAACAGTTAGAACTGGACATGGAACAACAGACTGGTTCCAAATATGAAAAGGAGTCCATCAAGGCTGTATATTGTCACCCTGCTTATTTAACTTCTATGCAGAGTACATCATGAGAAATGCTGGACTGGAAGAAACACAAGCTGGAATCAAGATTACCGGGAGAAATATCAATAACCTCAGATATGCAGATGACACCACCCTTATGGCAGAAAGTGAAGAGGAGCTAAAAAGCCTCTTGATGAAAGTGAAAGAGGAGAGCGAAAAAGTTGGCTTAAAGCTCAACATTCAGAAAACGAAGATCATGGCATCTGGTCCCATCACTTCATGGGAAATAGATGGGGAGACAGTGGATACACTGTCAGACTTTATTTTGGGGGGGCTCCAAAATCACTGCATATGGTAACCGCAGCTATGAAATTAAGACACTTACTTCTTGGAAGAAAATTTATGACCAACTTAGATAGTATATTCAAAAGCAGAGACATTACTTTGCTGACTAAGGTCCATCTAGTCAAGGCTATGGTTTTTCCTGTGGTCATGTATGGATGTGAGAGTTGGACTGTGAAGAAGGCTGAGTGCCGAAGAATTGATGCTTTTGAACTGTGGTATTGGAGAAGACTCTTGAGAGTCCCTTGGACTGCAAGGAGATCCAACCAGTCCATTCTGAAGGACATCAACCCTGGGATTTCTTTGGAAGGAATGATGGTAAAGCTGAAACTCCAGTACTCTGGCCACCTCATGCTAAGAGTTGACTCATTGGAAAAGACTCTGATGCTGGGAGGTATTGGGGGCAGGAGGAGAAGGGGACGACTGAGGATGAGATGGCTGGATGGCATCACGGACTTGATGGACATGAGTCTGAGTGAACTCCGGGAGATGGTGATGGACAGGGAGGCCTGGTGTGCTGCAATTCATGGGGTCGCAAAGAGTCGGACACGACTGAGCGACTGAACTGAACTGAACGTTGTCCTACAGACAAAGGCAGGTGGAGGACATGGTCCATAGTGTCCTGCTCCGGTGTTTTGAGGTGCGTTTGGAGCCTTATTCTTGATATATCTGCTCTCTTTCTCAACGTTTTTTGAATTGTCTTAATGCATCCAAGTTACTGGCACTCTTCCAAAATCATTATCTGACTTTCTCCCCAGAGAGTAGTTGTGGGGAATCACACACTTGTGTAAGTAGCTTCAGTCGTGCCCAACTCTGTGCGACCCCATGGACTGTAGCCCACCAGGCTCCTCTGTCCGTGGGATCCTCCAGGCAACTGGAGCAGGTTGCCATGCCCTCCTCCAGGAGATCTTCCGACCCAAGGATGGACCCAAGGTCTGACTCCTGTGTCTCCTGCATTGGCAGGCAGATCCTTGACCCACTAGCACCGCCTAGGAAGCCCACCTGGGAAAATCATAGTATTGTTTATTCAAGACAGTCTTACCCCTGATTCTTCATGGGTACTCAGATAGAGCCCTCTGGGGAAGTAAGGGTCTTGTGTCGCTCGTCTTCCTTCTTCTTTCTTTGCGGAGGAGCTGGCCACATGGCTGTCATCCCCCTGCACAGGCAGGTTACCCTTCGAGAGTCTCAGGGTGAGAGACAGGTGCTGGCAGAAATGACTCCTCAGGAATTTGGTTTCAGGTCTGTTAGTTTCTCGGGGGGCTCTTGTAACAAATCATCACAAATGAGCTGGCTTGAAAAAACAGACATTTATTCTCTCATTGTTCTAGAGGCCAGAGGTCGAAGTTAAGGTGGTGGTGGCGAGTTTAGTTCCTCCTGGAGGCTCTGAGGGAGGGTTTGTTCCACTGGTCTTCCAGCTTCCAGTGGCTTCTGCAGTCCTGGCATCCTTACCTTGTAGGTAACACTTCAGTTTCTGCCTCTGTCTTCACGTGGCCTCCTCCCCATGTGTCCATGTCCTCGCCCCTTAGAGGGACACCAGTCCTTGGATTTCGGGCCCACCGTTCTCACCTGGAGGTCTTTACCATAATGACATCTGCAGAGACCCTATTGCTGAAATAAGATCCCATTCGCAGATACCGGTGGTCAGGAGCTGGGCATCTTTCAGGACATCTGTAGACTCCAAACGGGCGCAGGGAGGTTCTCTGCTCAAATAGGGTGTGGAGGACTTGTTACAGACACTCATCTCGGCATGTGTGTGGGCTCCAGGGAAGCCCGCTGCCCACCCTGTGAGCAGATTCAGGGTCCCTGGGGGACTGAGGGGAAGGAGAAGTCTCCCCTCACCCTGCCGAGGAAGTGGGCCTGGCCTGATACTAAGGACCATGAACCAACCTGATTCACAGAAGGTGGGGCCCTGAGCTCGTTTCACTGCACCCCAGGCAGATGAAAATCAGTCTTCTCACTTGGGCGGGGCTGGACTGGCGCGGCTGGACCTGAGGACATGTCCCGGTTTGTCTGCCGGAGTGACTGCTGGGTCTCTAAAGAATTGTATGGAGTCAGCAGATTCTTCATGAAGTTACTTTGTGTTTAAAATTAAGCCAGGTTTTAGAGACTCTTATTTTATTTATGAGCCACCCGTCTACAAGAAACGTCATTACCACAAAATAAACTCACTGTGGAAAGCCTGAGTGCAGAGTTGGGATTTTAGATGGCAGTCGATGTGATAGAATTCCAGTTCTACCGACCGATTCAGATGGTTGTGTGGGAGGTCTTGCTAATGACTCTAAACTTGAGCTTCCTATTAAAGTCCAGATTCTGATGACAGTCTCAGAGGTGTTGGTCACTACCCCCCGGCATCTTTCTTGGGCAAATCTGTAAATTGGCAGCACTCATAGGAAACGGCGTGAGCCCGGAGGGGCCTCCAACAAGCTCGCTGCTACAAGGCGCCCAGGTGTGTGCCGCCCAACTGTACTTTGAGCTCCACGCAAATCTGATTTCAGGCATTTATTCATCAGCTCTTCAGTTACGCTGTGGCTGAGCCTGCGGGGACAGGTGCCATGTTTCAGTCTTGATGGAGGTCCCGTGTTTGAAGAGGGAAAACCGCACAGCTGATGTGGGGGCCACCTGTAGTCAACAAGCGCAGTGTCATTGGGGTCGTGTACGTGGCTGAACATGGATCTGGGGGAAGAGCTAATTGCCAGTGCTTGAGCATCTCTCAGGATTAGTCTTGAAGCAAGTCCTTTTGGAGGTGTGGCTGACCAGGCTGAGACGTACAAGCACTCTCCTTCCAGTGTGTGTGCATGGATTCTAGGCAATCTGTGGGCAGATTCCAGACACCTCACTACTTCTCCGAGGTATTCTCCCTGGACATTGGCAGTGGGTGATTTCTAAAGAGCCTGAAGGCAATGGCACCCCACTCCAGTACCCTTGCCTGGAAAATCCCATGGATGGAGGAGTCTGGTAGGCTGCAGTCCATGGGGTTGCTAAGAGTTGGACACGACTGAGCGACTTCCCTTTCACTTTTCACTTTCATGCATTGGAGAAGGAAATGGCAGCCCACTTCAGTGTTCTTGCCTGGAGAATCCCAGGGACGGGGTAGCCTGGTGGGCTGCCGTCTATGGGGTCACACAGAGTCGACCACGACTGAAGCGACTTAGCAGCATGCAGAAGGCACTGTGCCAAATGCCAGAGGGGAAGACAATTGGTCCCTGAGAAGCTGCTCTAGTTGTCAGAAAATCTTTGGATTCCCTGGTGGCTCAGATGGGAAAGCATCTGCTTACAATGCCGGAGACCTGGGTTTGATCTCTGGGTTGGGAAGATCCCCTGGAGAAGGCAATGGCACCCCACTCCAGCATTCTGGCCTGGAAAATCCCATGGATGGAGGAGCCTGATGGGCTACAGTCCCTGGGGTCGCAGAGTCGGACACGACTGAATGACTTCACTTTCTTTTCTTTTCACTAGTGAGTGGGGAGGGGTGGGAGCTGGAGAAGGGGTGTCTGCAGCCCACCTGTGCCCCCAGGGCACTGCCATCTCTGCAGGGGGATGAGGGAGGCCAACAGCCAGAAGAAAGCCGTGGGTGCAATCAGCGGTGCACAGCTACAGTCCCCAGACCTGTGGGACCCTAGTGAGATCTGCTGTTTCCTTCACTGGAAAGAGGGAAGCCGGGTTGGAGATGCTGGGAGAATAGAAAGTATGGAGCCGAGGGGGCCAGAGGCAGGCCAGCGCTGAGCAGGGAGCCAGTCTGCATCAGCCTGGTTTCCTGGCAGCCCCGGGGCTGAGTGTGCATGAAGGGTGTTGGGCATGGGGCGGGGCGGGGCAGGGAGGAGGGCAGGACGTGTGTGTTGAAAAAGGCATGAGACAGAAACAAAGGGGGAAGTGTTGAAAAACCAAAAAAAAAAAAAAAAAAAAGGGTAAAGACTTAAGCTCTCTGCCAGCAGAAAAAGGAGAAGAGGTGAAAAGAGGTGTAGAAAACTCTCAACTTGGAAATTCCATTAAAGTGAAAAATTGCTGGGGTTTCCCCCGGTGACCTAGTGGTTAGATTTCTGGGCTTTCACTGTTGTGGCCCAGGCTCAAACCCTGGGTGAGGAACTGAGATCCTCCAAGCTGAGTGGAACTGCAAAAAAAAAAAAAAAAAGAAAGAAAGAAAAAAAAATTTACAACAATGGAATCTGTGTTTGGCTGCAGTGTATATGTTATCTTATCTACTTTTACGAATGTTCAAAATTCTCCCTAATTAAATAATTAGAGAAGTGCCATAAGAGCAGATGTATTATCTGATCCCATCTGATATAACCTGATATGTCTGTGTTTTTAAAAAATGTAAGATATGCAGATATATATTTGAAGGTGCACGGAAAATTTCTGGACCGATGTACGAGAAACTGATAATGAGGCTCACCCTTGAGGTCTGTATGGATTACCTTGTCATGAGGAAAGCACAAGGAGTTTTCCTGTTTTACAGATGAATTTAATGCTATACCCATCCTTCCCACCATGACTTAAGATTGTAGGAGCTGGGGATCAAAAGTAAAGGCCACAAGGGAAGTTGGGGCTGAGGACTTTAAAACAAAGGTGTGCTCAGTATAGTGTTATAACCTGTTTTGTTTTGCTTTTACTTTATTTTTTATTTCTGGCTGTGCTGGGTGTTCGTTGCTGCTCAGACTTTTCTCTAGTTGTGGCGGGTGGGGGCTACTCTCCAGCGGGGGTGTGCGGGCTTCTCACTGCGGTGGTTTCTCTCCCTGCGGAGCTCAGGCTCCAGGGTGCGCAGGCTTCACTAGTTGCAACACGTGGGCTCAGTAGTTGCAGCCCCCAGGCTCTGGAGCACAGGCTCAGTAGCTGTGGCGCATGGCCCAGTTGCTCCGTGGCATGTTGGGATCTTCCCGGACCAGGAATTGAACCTGTTTCTCATGCATTGGCAGGTGGACTCTTTACCACTGAGCCATCAGGGAAGCCCGTTCTTTTGTGTATTTGATATAAGAAAAGAATTATCCCATGGTCAAAGAAAATATCTATCTGTAGTGTTAAAGTACAATAAAATATATGTGGAGAAAGTGAAAGCGTAGTCACTCAGTCATGTCCGACTCTCTGCGACCCCATGGACTGTATCCCACTAGAATTCCTTGTTCATGGGATTCTCCAGGCAAGAATACTGGAGTTGGTTGCCGTGTCCTCCTCCAGGGGATCTTCCCAACCCAGGAATCGAACACAGATCTCCCACATTGCAGGCACTTTCTTTACAATCTGAGCCACCAGAGGACCCCCTGGTGCAAAGGATTTGTGGGAAAAGAAAGAATCATTATTCTGACTCCTGTTAAAGAATGATAAGGCGACTATTGAGGGCCATAGGTGTAGGGACCACTGAGGTGGCATCTTGCAGTAGGGGAGGGAGATTGGGGTCAGCTCCAGATACAGCAAGAAAAGGTGGGAATTTGTAGTCCAGGAGGATGTGGCTTGGCGGATGGGAAGTTAACTAAGAGGAAACAGCAGCGTTAAGGGGAGAGTCCGGCTAAATGGCTAAATCGACCTGGCAGGATTCTAGTTAAAACTGGGAGATGCAGAGACAGACAAGGAAAGTCTAAGAGTCAAGGCTGAGCTGGGAAGAAGGCCCAGAGGAACCTGAGACCAGTTTGGTTAAATAGAGACACTGTCAGCTCCTGTGCGCATGCCGTGTGATCTGGGTGAACAGCTCCATGTGCGTGGACACGTGTGGAGGTCTACTGATGTCTGCATGCCTTAGACCTGGGGTGGAGATGTTTCTACATTGTGTGAAAAATAGATTCCTATCAACCTAGAAAGATACATTTCATAATTTTGCTTTAACGTTCAGAGTCTGGAATGGGCCAGGAATCTCGCACAGAACTGTAATATTGGCAGAGCGACAGCTGTTCTGTTACTGTCGCCACGAACAGAGGAGATAGGAACCGGAAAGGGCATAAAATTTTCATGGCCTCTCTGCTCTTGTACAGTCTTTGTAATCTGGTGTTGTTTCAAAGTTCACTCATTGTGAAAACCGCCTCGGCCCAAGGTGCCTAGAAAGGACCAAAAAAAAAAAAAAAAAAGGAAAGCACAGAAAAAATGAATGGGGGCTTGTCTGGGGCCAGTGTAGACCGTGCCTGCGTCCAGGAGGGCATGGGTGGACCTGTGAAGGGTGGGGAGATCGTCCGGGGCAGGGGCGGTTGGAAGCAGCTCCTGGGCTAGGGAAGAAGAGAGTGGTGGTGTCTTAATGAACCGAACGAGGTAACATAATTGCTTGTTGATTTCCATTGTCACGCAAATGGAGCGATTTCACATTCCTGGGGGTAAAAAGATCCATCTGTTTTATTCACAGGTTGTACTCCGACTATCTCTACTTTGCAAGTTCGAATAAATCTGCAGATGACTTCCATGAAAAAGTGACAGAAGCTCTGCAGCTGTTTGAAAATTGCATGCTGGATTATTCATTGCGCGCCTGCGTCTACAACAACACCCTCAACAACGCCATGCCTGTGCGTATGCGGAAGCGCTGCTCCGCGCTTATTGTGCGAGGGCATTGTGGATGGGGATTTTAGCATTTAAACAGAGAAGCGTTTTAATGTGCAAATGCCTCTCCCCATGCCTTTGAGCGGTGGCTAATGCCAAACAAATATTCATGGATGTAAAAACTATAAAAGCTGATGGGCCCTTTCAGCTGGCACCCTGCTTTCTTCCTCACTGATGGCTCAGATGCAATGCTCACTCCCCTCCCCCTCCCCCCGCGCGAAAGAAAGAGGGTGCATTTAGGAAGATTATTATTTAGCAAGGCTCGGAAACACACCCTGCAATTAGGACTGGCAGACACGAGGACCCGACTCTTTGATTGTCTTAAGAGTGTTCTCTCTAATGCTGGATTGTTTTGTTGGTTTAAAAAATTACCCACCAGTGACTTTCAGTGCTTCTCCGACTGAGTCTTAATGGAACATTTTTGTCCATTGATCCCTCTTTTCTTTGCTCTCATTTGCCTTCAGGAATATAGCTATACGCTTCTTGTTGTTGCTGTTATTGTTCAGTCGCCCATTCGTGTCCAACTCTGCGACCCCATGGACAGCAGCACATCAGGCCTCCCTGTCCTTCACCATCTCCCGAAGTTTGTCCAAGTTCATGTCCATTGCATCGATGATGCCATCCAACCATCTCATCCTCTGATGCCCTCTTCTCTTCCTGCCTTCAATCTTTCCCAGCATCAGGGTCTTTTCCAATGAGTTGGCTCTTTGCATCAGGTGGCCAAAGTATTGGCGCCTCAGGTTCAGCATCAGTCCTTCCAGTGAGTATTCAGGGTTGATTTCCCTCCAGGTTGACTGGTTTGATCTCCTTGTCCCCCCTTTTTTTTCCCATGCAAAAGAAGCCGTTACTGGTGACTTCAGCATGGTGTAGCTAAGGGATGGTTTTGCACTGCATAGCTCCCTGGGCTGTCCCAAGTGTTTTCTCAGCAGGTTTGCCACAGTGGTAAGTCTCCTTCAGCCCCCGAGTGTGGCCCACAGGCTTGCTCCACTGAGTGTGCCAGTGGTAGATCTGCTTGAGGTGGAGGCCGGGGAACCCCCAGGTGTGATGGGGTTTGAAGTCAAGAGTGTTCCCTCCCTTTTCTTTGTTGTCCAGACTATCTTATCTGACAGCATTGCAGGAAGGGGGCTCTTGTCTAACACTTGGAAATGAACTGTCCAAGGAGACACACGTGCAGACAAAGCAAGAGACTTTATTGGGAACGGGTGGCCCTGTGGAGAGCAGCAGGGGAAGGGAACCCAGGAGAACCACCCCGCCAGGCGGCTTAAAGTTTCAGGTCTCGTGGTGAAGGGGTTAGTTTCCAGGCTGTCTCTGGGCAATCACTCTGACTCTGTCCTGGCTGGTGGTGCGTGCATGGCTCATCCAAGATGGATTTCAGCGAGGGGGATTCTGGCAGGTTGGTAGGTCGTAGGGACTGGCATCTCCTCTTTTCTTGACCCTTCCTGAATTATTCTGGTTTGTGGGAGCTTGTTAGTTCCACATTCCTTACCATGTGTTCCTGACCTGTTGTTAAGATAGCTCATGCGAGTGGCTCCTATCTTGCCTGGCCGGGGTAGGCGGTTCCGGTCAGTGTTTCCCCTAAGAGCAAGCTGCACAGAGGAGCAGGTAGGATCCCAGGCCGCCCTGCTGGCGTGTATAGTTTTGCAGGGAAGACGCACACAAAGGATCAACACAGAATTTGGCCCTTGAGCTCGGGAACCGGTCCCACCTGCCTGCCCTCCCGCTCCCCACCTCCCTCTCCGTCACTGCTCTACAGCCGTACCCTCCCCTGCTGGGTCCTCTTGCCTCAGAGCAGGGATTCACAGGTGTGGTCCAAGACCAAGAGTATCAGCATCCCTGGGGACTTGTCAGGAAAGCACACTCTCAGGTTGAGCCCCAGACTCCAGAATCAGGAGCTTTGCGGGGGTTGGGGGGGGGGGACAGGTCCATCTGCCTATGCAGCAGCCCTCCAGGGGTTGTGTTGGGTGCTCGTCTTGGGGACACCTGACTCCAGAGCCTACCCCACGCCCCTCCCTGGCACGTGCTCCTCATCCTTCGGGTCTTGCTTTAATCTTGACTTCCGTTCGCTCTCTTTCCACGCCTTTCATTTCCCAACAGCCTGGGTCACAGTGGCCGTTACAAATAACTTGTTCTTCACCAGTTTAGCTCCACCTCCGCCAGATTGCAAGCTCCACGTGGCCAGGGGCCACGTCTGTTACATAGCAGCACATCCCCGTTGCTTAGCATGTAACCTGGCATGCAGGATGCACTAGAATATTTGCTGAATGAATGAATGAATGGATGGATGGGCAGTCTGTGAAACTAGTGGAGAAGCTGGGTGGAGAGTTCCAACCGAATCCCTAGTGAGGAGCAGAGGGGTTCGGTATGCTCTTGTCAGGGGAGACCCTACACCGCACTCCTCAGCTCTTTCCTGGCCTGGGATGGGGGAACAGGCCCCCAGGGCGAGGGCCCAGCTTCGGGACCAGGCTCTGGTGGGTGTTCTCCAACCGACCCTGGCAGGCTCCTCGCCCTCCCTGGGCCTCTTGTGTTTCCACCCAGAGCTGGCTGAAGCAGATAACCTCAAAGGCCTCCCTCAGCTCTAATGTTTTTAAAATTTAAACGTATTGGGCACTTCTCCTAAAGACTCTTTTTTATCCCCATTCCACTTTGATTCTCTGATCGGTACTGGCGAAAGATGAGGGGAGGGGTAGCATGAAACTATCTTAAGTTTGTTAGCAGCGATGCTCCATGAACCAGAAACTATCATTCGAGGTGAGTGGCACTTCCCTTGACTGGTAAGGGGGCTGGGGGTGGGGGGTGAGGGGCTGGAGTGAGACGAGAGTGTCCAGGAGACCAGGAGAGCTTGCCCACCCCTCTGCCCCTGCAGAGCCCTCTCAAGTTTTGCCCCGGACGGTCCCTCTGCTGCTGACCAGCCCTCCTGGGAAGGCAGACCCAGTTGCAGGAGGTCTGCCTGGCCCAGCGCAGGGGGGCTTCGTCCATGAAGGCACAGACACACTCCAGGGAAATGCTGTCACCTGTGGCCAGGTCCAGGGACCACTGCAGCTACTTTAAAACACCCCCATCCTACTACAAAGGCAGGACCTTCTAGAACCTTCTAGAAGGTTCTTAGGATTGAGGGCAGGTTCTCTGGAAGAGATAAACCTGGTCAGGCTGGTCCTCCACGGGAGGGACAGACAGACTGAGAACAGAAAGCTCTCGATGATTTAGCAAGAAGCCGTGCTCACAGTGGTTGTCTGTGTGGAGGCGACGCATGTGTTTATTTCTGAGGCTGGCACATGCCCGTTTTCTCTTTATTTCTGGCCCAGCTTGAGGTCTTTTTGCTAGCTGGTGTCTGAGGTAGCTGCAACCTAAGGGCTGCAGGCAGCTAATGAATTCTGGAGACAGCTTTCCCCCCTCCCATTGTTTTTCTTCCTCCACCACCTCCCACACAATTAGGAGAACAATGACATGGAAACAAGAATAGCTAAAGATGAAGCCAGTTAGTGTCTGTACATATTTTGTCAAGCGTTTCGCTGTCTTGTGGTCGTCACCGTGTTCAGCGTGGGAGTGCCAGGGGGCTTGGCCTCACACCGCCGGATGAGGGGATGCCGACTGAGATCCTAGCCCCGCCCTGGAGGAAGGAGGTCAGCGTAGAGCTGAGAGGGAGCGAAGTAGGAGGTGAAAGTGTCTGCGTCAGGAACCAGGACTGGGCACTGGGAGGCGCTCCATGTGGGAGGGGGTGGGCTGGGGGTCCAGCCAGGCCAAGGACTTTGCACACGAGGAGAGCCAGGTGTGAGGCCAGGCATCAGTGTGGGGAGCTCACCCTCAGAGACTCGAGGCGGGAGCACCAGGCATGGGGCTGGGACCGTGCCCGAACAAAGCCACGAGGCACAACCAGAGGCCGGACACGGAGCGGGTCCCTGAGTGGGGGACATGGGTAGGAGTGCTGGAGAAAGGGGGGGACCTCAGAGCAAAAGGGGAAGGGTTTGCTGTTTTTCCGGAGCTTTGCATAGCCAACTGTGAAGTCAGAGGGAACTGTCCTCAAGACCACTCTCCCTTCTGACACTATTTGCAACCCGGGGGAAGTCCCCCAAAGTACCATCAGGTTCAGTAATTCCCTGGAAGGAATCACAGAGCACACGGTTGGCTGTTACACTCATGGTCATGGTTTACAGCAGGGAGGAGACACGGATTAAAGTCAGCCGAGAGAAGAAGCACGTGTGATGGTGCACGCAGCATATTGCCAGCCGGGGACGCCCACCCAAGCCTTTGGTGTCTGCAGCGTTTCTTGAGGCTCCATCACGTACTGCCCGCCTGGCTGACCTTTACCCATCCAGTCCCTTCTGGAGGTCAGACCGGTCCTGCAAGGCCCGAATCCCGCATCCTAAGTCGTGCTGTTAGACTGTCCAGTGACCAGACCCACCCCCCCTGCCCCCCGGGCAAGCGAGATACTCTCATCAGGCAGGACTTCCCAGGTGGCTTTCGGTGGCCTCTCAGGAGCCAAGGACCAAGGCCAGACGTCTCTGTGAGTCAGGTTAACGCTTCACCACACACGATTTTCAGTTTGGCACAAGAGGAGGCACAGGAGAAGGACAAGGACCCCGAAGTGCAGGTGGACAGGAAGGGCTTCTTCGTACAACGCTGCTCACACTGGCATGTGCACACACGCTGAAGGTCCTAGACCTCTGTGTGGCACCTGGCATTTGGCGGTTCCTCTTGTGGCTGGTTGCTGGGCATTTGCAGGTGTTTCTCATGGCTGTTGAGTGCTGGGTGTAGAAGCAAAGGCAGCTGGGTCTTGTGTAAAGGAATTCCACGCCATTGGTGGGCGTAACCTTGGCCTCTCCCTTCACCCAGGTCCTCTCTATGAGATGTCGTGAAGATACCTACAGGGTGGTTCTAAGGATGAAATGAGACCCTGAGTGTGGGAATCCTTTGTGCATGGGACACAAAGGCCTGCACAGGGCAGCAAGCATGAGTGGTGTTTAAAATCCAACTTCTGGGGACATCCCTGGTAGTCCAGTGGTTAAGACTTCACCTTCCAATGCAGAGGGTGGATGGAGGTTTGGTCCCTGGTCACAGAGTTAAGATCCCACATGTCTGTTGGCCAAAATGTAAAAACAGAAGCGATATTGTAACAAATTCAATAAAGACTTAAAAAAACAGTTCAGTTCAGTCACTCAGTTGTGTCCGACTCTTTGCAACCCCATGGTCTGCAACACGCCAGGCCTCCCTGTCCATCACCAACTCCTGGAACTTACTCAAACTCATGTCCATCGAGTTGGTGATGCCATCCAACCATCTCATCCTCTGTCGTCCCCTTCTCCTCCTGCCCTCAATCCCTCCCAGCATCAGGGTCTTTTCAAATGAGTCAGTTCTTTGCATCAGATGACCAAAGTATTGGAGTTTCAGCTTCAGCATCAGTCCTTCCAATGAACACTCAGGACTGATCTTTAGGATGGACTGGTTGGATCTCCTTGCAGTCCAAGGGACTCTCAAGAGTCTTCTCCAACACCACAGTTCAAAAACATCAATTCTTTGGCGCTCAGCTCTCTTTATAGTCCAACTCTCACATCCATACATGACTACTGGAAAAACCGTAGCCTTGACTAGACAGAACTTTGTTGGCAAAGTAATGTCTCTGCTTTTTAATATGCTGTCTAGGTTGGTCATAGCTTTTTTTCCAAGGAGCAAGCATCTTTTAATTTCATGGCTGCAGTCACCATCTGCAGTGATTTTGGAGTCCCCCAAAATAAAGTCTCTCACTGTTTTCATTGTTTTCCCATCTATTTGGCATGAAGTGATGGGACTAGATGCCATGATCTTAGTTTTCTGAATGTTGAGTTTTAAGCCAACTTTTTCACTTTTTTTTTTCACTTTCATCAAGAGGCTCTTTAGTTCTTCTTCACTGTCTGCCATAAGGGTGGTGTCATCTGCATATCTGAGGTTATCGATATTTCTGTCAACAGTCTTGATTCCAGCTGTGCTTCATCCAGTCCAGCATTTCGGTCCACATAAAAAATCCAACTTCTGAAGGTAGTTGTTTGCTGGGATTCCTCTCGCTGTTGGTTTATAATGTGTAGTGCATATAGAAAAGCATCTACGGTTTTGGAGGAATTACCGTGAACTAACGCCCGCCTTCTTGCTTGGTCCTAGGTGAGGCTCCAGGTTGGGCTGTACGCCGTGTACCTTCTAGACTGGCTCACTGTCTTTAACAAGGAGCAGTTCCTCATCCTCCGCCTGGAAGACCATGCCTCCAATGTCAAGGACACCATGCACAGGGTCTTCCAGTTCCTCAGCCTTGGTATGAATCTCGAGCCGGACACCCACAGAGCAGGGCGCGAGTTCCATGGACACTGACCTGCTGGGTCCCAGGCAGACTCTGTGAGCCTGAGCAGGGTGGGCCTGGGCTGGGAGACCCACAGATCAGCGCCTGTTGGTGAAGCACCAGCTCCAGATGGGGCCTTGTGCGCAGTGTGGGGAGGAAGAGACTGCCACTCATCTGGGAGCTTACGGTCCAGTGGAAGGAGAGGAGGAAGCAAGGCTTGAATCGCCTAGTGCCAGGGTGACACGGGCGAGGAGTAATTTAGCATCCTCATACACGTGAAATCCTTACACGTGACTTGGGGGTCCCAGCTGCTGAAGGGATCTTGGAAGCAGTGGTGTGCCATGAGGATGGACAGGGTGTCCTGACTGCTGGAACTGTCTTGCAGAGGCCATAGGGCCTGGAGGATGGGATGGGCAGGTCATTGGTTGTCCCTGCTTTGCTGGGACCCCTGGAGGCAGTGCCACGTGGCCAGATTTGGGCTCCTGGGCCTCCAGGGTGAAGGACCCTGTTCCCACCCAGAGGAGACCGTCCCCTCGAGTCCCTAGTGGCACTTTGTGGTAGCAGGCCGACTCGCTGGCCCCAGTGATGGCTGGTAGAGGCGTGTACGCGGGTGCAGAGTGCTCCCCGGCGGGCGGCATCCAGGACCCCTCGAGAGGCTGGGCTGACCTGCGCATTCTTCCCCCACGCCCACCCAGACGCCCCTGCAGCCCTGTCTGATGAGCTTGCCTGGGAATTTTGTCAATTGAATATTTCCTGAAATCCATTTGCCCACCGCTGGGACTCAGGGCCCTTGTGTCATTTGATTCCTTTCTTCTTTTCTCAGAGACCTGGTAATGTGATAGAGTGTGATTGCTTTTTCCTTTTAAGGCCTGGAACCGTTTTTCCTTTGATTGGGCCACCTGCAGACTCTGGCACATTTCAGTGACTCGTCTTTGGTTCCTAAGATGGACGATGGCAAAGGCCAGTCTGTTCCTTCCCTGTCACGTAACCCAGGGATACTGGGGTGTAGTTTTTGTGCATGGGCTCAGGACTTCAGCCTGACCCCAAGAGCCCTGGGGCACAGAGGCTGAGCAGGGATTCTAGAGGTTAAGCCAGTGAGAGGCTTAAGGTCCTGAGGGCTCGGGGTGGAGGCGGCACCCTTGGGAGGCAGCACCTGCTGGTTTGTTCTTGGGCCTCTCCCCATGGACACCCCTGCTGTAGCTGGAGGTTCAGCCAGTGGAGGGTGGTCCCTGGGCATGGGTGGCCCCCACCCGTCCCCCCACGATGACTGCACAGCAGGACACACAGGGTGAAATATGGCCCCACCACGAGGCCCTCTGCAGAGGCCTGGAGTGGAAATGGTGGAGGCAGAATTCGAGTGGCTGGTTGCAGAGCATCTCCGTGCAGAGGCCGCGTGTGGCAGGCCACAGCTGTCCAGGCACAGGCCAGCTCCTCTTTAGGGGGCTTTGGAAGTGAAACTAGGAGGCGAGGCTGCGCCCAGAGACCCAGCTGTGCTTCCAGGGCGGGTAATCCACCAGACCACGCAGAAAGCATCTGCCTACAGCACGGGAGACCCGGGTTCAATCCCTGGGTCAGGAAGATCCCCTGGAGAAGGCAATAGCAACCCACTCCAGTACCCTTGCCTGGAAAATCCAATGGACAGATGAGCCTGATAGGCCACAGTCCACGGGGTCACAAAGAGTCGGACACTATTGAGCGACTTCACTTTCACTTTTCCCTTTCCCTCAGCAAGTCCGAAATGAATCCAGCCAAAGAATCTGAATCTCCATACACATTCTTACGGGAACCTCCTGACTCCCCAGGAAGCATGGCCCGGATTCTCTCATCAGAGTTTCTTACGCCCCTCACTTGCCTCACTGGCTCTTTCCTTTGTGTTCCAGGACCCTTAAGTGAGAAGCAAGAGGCCTTGATGACCAAGAGCCCGGCATCCAACACGCGGCGTCCCGAGGACCGGGATCTGGGGCCCATGTGGCCGGTCACCCAGAGGCTTCTGCGGGACTTCTACGGGCCTTTCAATGCCCGGCTGGCACAGGTCCTCGCTGATGAGGCCTTCCTGTGGAGGAAGACGTGAGACCGGCTTCCCGGAGCCGGCAGGGCTGCGGTTTCCGTGACTTCCATGGTCTGAAGGTCTCTCTTGGTGGGGAACTCTTGTGCTCAGAGCCTGGAGGAGATCCCCCTCCCTGGGCCCGTATTTCTGGAATCTGGTTCCGAATCCTTTGTGACGTCACACAGCCCAGCAAGGACCCATCGCCAAGCCTCGGATGGAGGCTGTCGGAGAGTCCACTTGGAAAGGGGTCCCCTTCTGCTCTGAGAGTGTCTGGGCTCCAGGACGAGGCAGGCCGGTGCTGGGCGGGGGTGCAGGAGGGTGCTGGGTGTGGAGTCTGGGCTTTGATGATTCCAAGATCCGCTGGAGGCCCCAGCCCAGGGAGGGCCAGGATACACACTACACATTCAGTTTCACAACCCTCTGTTCAGGTCACTAAACCTCATGATGGTGGAGAATGGATTCTCATGGAGAATCATGAGGTTCATTTCATTTTTTTTTTTTTGCCTTTTACCCCAAAGTCAGCCCTTCTGTCTCTTCAGATATAAACCCCATCAACTTCACTATTTACGAGAAAAAAGACACAAGCCAATTTTGGGTAGCACATTCCTGTCTCGGACCTCCTCCCCTTCTGTCCTCGTGGACTTTACTTATGTTTAAAAAGAAAGCGAATGTATTTAAAACAAACCACTTTCTGCATTTCACTGGCTGGAGCTCTCTCTTTCTGTCCATCTAGATGTTTTCTCAAGAGGTTTTTTTTTTTTTTGTCAGTTTCTAACTGAAGATATATATTCAGTTTAAAATCAGAAGGGAAATGGTCGCTGTTAATGCCAGACTGAGCACCTTGAAGGAATACGGATTTTTCCATGGACCTTGGCCCCAGCTGTGCCCCTGAGGGCCTCAGAGAGCTGCCTGCGTTGGGAGGTTTTAGTTCTGGGGGCCACAGGCTCCACTGCTCTGCCTTCCTCTCTAGTGATCTTGTTACCACTTTCTCCTCCATATGTGGCCAGAGGGCCTTCCTCACCCAGCGAACTGCAGAATGCCCGTTTCTGATCCAGAAATACGCACGTGAGCTCTGCCTGGGCCAGACGAGCTGTGCTGGGATTCCATACGAGAAAGCCGGGAGCAGATCCTTGACAGAACTTTCTGGGCCACTTGGCAGCTTGGTTTGCTGTCAGATGCGCTGACGGTCTTGCTGTTTCTTGGAGGTGATGGGAAAGATTGAACACTGTCCTTGCACACAAGCCCCAAGGCGGGACCCCCAGCTAAGCTAGGCACGTGGTTTGTCAGTGGAAGCTTCTGCGAGTCAGAGGTCTCCAGGTCGAGGTGCCGGGCACACTACCAGTCAGAAAGTGCAAACACCTCCATGGGCAGCCGCCACTCATGGGGCTGAGGATTCACTCAGCTGTCCCATCCCTACTGCCGTCGGAGGTGGGATGCTCTGTCCACTTGAAGGCGCGCGGTGGGCTCGCCCATGCCCGGGCTGTTTCCGCTGTGGAGGAGCCCGGGTCCCGAACTCCCACTTTCAGGGACAGGCCCCCTCTTCCTCTCTCCCCGTGGCACTCGGAGCAGCAGCCCACAGGAGACGTGGCCTGAGCACGAGGTTCTGTAGGGAGATATCACTGGCGCATTCGTGTGTATTTATTGGCAGTACAGGTGTGCGTGTGTGGGTGCGTGCGTGTGTTTCTCAGTGGGTTCCCTTCAGTTCTGTTGCCTGTCAGCCCCCTCTGCTCTGGACTCAACCACCATTCATGGGTTCCTTTCTCTGCCAGTTCTTTAACAGCCTGTCAGGTTCAGCCCACGTTTTGCTCTTCGGCCCCAACCGTGGTCACAAGGACTTTGCTCACGCACCCCTACGCATGTGAACAACATGCAGCGTAATTCTGCTTCTTACAGAAGTGTAACCGAAAGTCTTACTTCCAATATTATTTGGTTTATTATACAAATCTTTCTACAGACGCAGGCCCATCCTTGGGGGCCAGTCAGCACTGTCTGCGGGGACCCGGTTTCTCCAGGGGCCTTTCTCCAAAGGGCTGTCCGCCGCCTTTGCTTTCCTCTGCTCTCGCGTGCGAGGCCCCTCTCCTTGTGACAGCAGAGCTGCTGTTTCGAGCGGTGGTCCTTGAGCCCATCATCCCAAACCAAAGCGAATCAGAGCCTCTCTCACGACCCGAGTTACTTTGTGTCCCCAAAGCTGTGCATCCGACTGTATTAAACTGTACCCCCTTCGTCGCGTTAAGGTGTGTTCATGAACCACCGATGTGCTGTCTTTTTGTAAATACTGATCGTAATTAGATGCGGACCCCAGAGGGCACGCCCTTCCTCCTTAGCCGTCACAGCACCCATGGGAGCATCTCCACTGAGCGCAGGCGCGTGAAGGAGCCACAGGAGGAGCTCAGCGTCTCGCCTGTGGCACTGTACGCAGGGGACTTGCCACACATGGTGACAGTGAGAGAGAGGACGCGGACGTTCCCAGGGACTCCCGTGTGCGGCCGGCGGATGGTGTGAGTCAGGGTGGCGAGGTCCACAGCCCTGTCCACAGACGGGCCTAGCGTCGTCTTCAGACATTCAGGTTTCAAGCTTGGGTGATCAAAGGTCCTGCTGCTCCCAACAGGCTGCTCTCCTCATGTCTCAGGCCTGCCTGGCCCCTGGGGGCTGTGAGTTTGAGGTTCCTGGTGTCACTGTATGCATGTCATTGTCCCTGGACACCCAAGGCCCCCAGGTGGAGCCAGGGCAAGCCTGAGGGAGATGAGGTCACCTCAGGTCTGGGGCTGTGGGAGTCTGGGTCATCCTGGAGGCAGTGGGGAGCTGGGTTGGTTCCCAAATTCTGGAAAGACCCACTCTGGGTTCACGTCTCCCCAGCACTGCCCCCCACAGTGGTGTGTCAGAGGGGAGAGGGGGTAGCAAGGCCGGGCCTGCCAACGAGGAGACCCCCAGCTCCTGACGGCAAAGCCAGGGACAGCTTCACTCAGCAAGGAAGGTGCTGTGCCCGGGAGGAGAAGGGGCGGGTGAGAGACGGGGATGGGGGCAGATGGGGGTGTCTGGAAGGCGGATCCCAGGAAACCCTCCCCGGGGGCCTGTCCAAAACCCCCGCTGCTGTGAGGCCACTCCCACCCCCACTCGGGACCCAGCTCTCAGGGAACATTCTGATGAGGACCATCTATGTCTGAGTGTAAACTTTCACTCAGACTGAGTGCCCAGTCTCCAGTCGTGTCCAGCTCTTTGTGACCCTGTGGACTGTAGCCCACCAGGCTCCTCTGTCCATGGGGACTCTCCAGGCAAGAATACTGGAGTGGGTCGCCATGCCTGCCTCCAGGGGGTCTTCCCCACCCAGGGATCGAACCGAGTTCTCCTAAATCTGCATTGGCATGCAGGTTCTTTACCACTAGCGCCACCTGGACTCTGGGCTGCAGGATACTAAAGCTAGATCAGCTCTCCTTCCCGTCTGCAGGCCATACCTGCAAAGCCCCCTTCCCAGGTAACATGACATATCTCTCGGTTCCAGGAATTAGGATGGAGGCATCTTTGGGAACCTTTATCCAGTCAGCAACAGGGGGTGGTCCCGTGAGCAGATTGGCTGTCAGAGAATGCAGGGGGTGCCCACTGGCCTGCCCCTTTTGGACAAGCAGGTCTGAGTGGGCAGCATCTGCCTAGCAGAGGGAGGCCCAGCTTCCCAATGTGTCTGTTCTGAGACAGCAGGTCTTCCTGTCCAGGCAGTGCCTGTGAGAGGAGGGAGGAGACAGGGTGAATGGCGAGTGGTTCCTTCATATGTTTCTTCCAAGTGAGCCTTGCGGTGGTCCCAGGGGGACCTGCAGGAGCCACACAGGCACTTCTGAGTTTCTGAAGTTCAGCTGCTCTGAAGTGAGTCATGCTTCCATGGGAGTCGCTTTTGAAAACCACACAAACGGTTAGAATGTCTTCTGGCCCCCGAGGGCCTCTTGGGGACCCACTGGCCTCCAAGAGGGAAGCCTTTGGAAAGCAACCGGCAACCTCGCTGTCAGCAAGGTGGCCCCAGGCTGGCCTCCTCTCTGTGACCTTGGCTCTGTTCATGCTGCTGAAGCCCCGCCCCGTCAGCATGGCCTCGCCCCCTCGTGTTGCCTGACCCCGCCCCTCGTGGTGCCCGGCCCCGCCCCCTCGTGGTGCCCATCCTTTGCAGAATGGCTCCTGCAGGTCCCAGTGGGCAGGGCGGAGGCTGGGCGGTCCTGGGCCTCTTTGACCTGCAGGTGGCTGTCCCTGAGAGCCTGCAGGTGATGAGGACACCACAGAGACGGAAGTGGTGGCACCTCAGTGTCTGCAGAGGCCCCCCGGAGGAATAATAGTCGTTCCCCCTTGTCCGCCACTTGGAGTGGCTGGGTCCTCCCACCAGGGGTCGGGACCAATCGGTTGCACCTGCGTTCATCACGCGCGCACTCGGGCAGAGCAAGAAATAGGGCTGTCTATCCGGTGTGAGCCGCTGCCCTGTGGGTGCCTGGCTTCGAGTCTGGGGCACAGAGGAGAGTAGAAGGGGGCCTCAGCCCCCACAGTGGAGGGCTCCAGCTGGGGGTAGCAGGGCAGTGAAGGGGGCCTCAGCCCCTACAGTGGAGGACTCCAGCTGGGGGTAGCAGGGCAGCGAGCTTGGGGGCCCGCCAGGGCTGCCAGGGCTTTCTGTCCACCTCCAGCTCCGAGCAGGCCCTTTAAGGTCAGGCCCGGGTCAGATCCAGAAGCACGTGGCCTGGAGCCTGGGCCTCCCAAGTCTCAGGACTTTCCCAAGACCTCCGTGAGGTAGTGGGGGACCCTGCCCTGCACTTCCCTGAGAAATTCCCTTCTCCCAGAGCAGAGAAAGCCCAGGTCCTGGGAATAAGGCTGGAAGGCTTCCAGCATCTTCTCCTGGAGTCATGGGCCATCTTTCTTCACCATTCTTCCCCTGAAAGGCACAGTCTGACTTGCACCCAACAAACTTGGCCCCCGAAGAGGACAGTGTGGGGAGGGGGCGTGGGGCCAGCCCTGGGCCTGGAGCCAGATGAGCTGGGTTCAAGGCCGGGGTTGTGTCCACCCCATCTCCTCGCGGACACCTCAGGCCCTGGTAATGGTACATGAAAGTATAAAGTGAGGATCCGAGAGGCTATCCGTCTACCTGAGGTCCCACAGTTCAGATCCCTGGAAAGAAAGAGCAGAATGTCAATTCAGAAGTTTTCCTTTATATCTTCCAAGTCAGAGCTCTTAACCATGCTACGGCGTACATTCCCCACACTCATCAGCTTCCCCCTCCCCAGCCGCCTGTCTGCATGTCACGTGTCAGCCCCATCTCTGATACCCTTAGGCACAGGGCAGCAGTTTCTGGGTCTTCTGGGCAGAGGTTTCCGCAGACCTGCCCATCTAGGGGTCTAGGTGGTGACCGGAGCTTCTAGGGGAAAACAAAGGGAAGGAGACACAGATTTGTTCGGCCAGATGGGTTTTGCCACTGAGACTCCTGCCGGCAGAGGAGTCCTCCAAGTCCTGGGCTGGCCAAGCCTCCCACTCACAGGACCAAGCAGCCTTTAGGGGGCTGGCTGTGGGGGCTTTGGAGTCACAACAGAAATGGACAGGCTGTCCCTGGACTCAGCCCTGCCCGGTGGCCTCAAAGGCACCAAGGGGACACCCAGCTAGAAAGTCTGCAGAGTCCTCATTTAACTTTTTAGCAGGGGTTTTCGGAGCATCTACTTTGCACGAGGCTCTGGGCCAGGCATTAGGGCGGGTGGGAGGCTGCTCATCTGCTCATTCAGTGATGGCTTCACTGGTTCTTTCACCACGTATTTATGGGGCCCTGACTGTGTGAAGTGGGGGTGGGAGAGGGCAAAGGTCAGAGGTCAGAGGCCCGGATGAAGCCCAGAGCTGTGTCCACGGTGGGCAGGATGGGCTGGGTGAGGTCAGAATTCTCAGAGCATCTGTAAATCCTTCTTAACCACATACACGTTCTTAAACATTTGATTTTTACTTAAAATATTTAAAGTACATTCATGTATCTGTCTTCTGATATAAGGGCCAAAGCCTTTTGCCCAAACATGAGTCTGCAGATTGGAGTTTCGGGTCGCCTTTGTGGCCAAAACCAGATGGTGCTGAATCAGCTGGTTTCTGGTTTTCGTTCTCTAAAGGGGCATGAGAACTGAGAGGCCCTTGCGAAGCGTCGGCAGGCAGAGTCTTTCGTCATCCGTGTAGTTACTCCCCTCGTGTGCTGGGACTTACCAACCCTTCCGACCTGGTTTTCAGAAAGTGACTCATATTTTGCGCTTGTATTTCATTTGTTTACATCAGCAGTTCTCAAGGTGTGGTCCAAGGATGCTGGCGACCCCAAGACCCTTTCAAGAGATCCACCAGGCAAAGCTAAGACTCTTCATGACCATACCAAGGCGTTGTTCACCCTTTATCCTCTCATTTCCTCTTGAAAGTACAAATGATGAATTCTAGAGGCTGCAGCCCGCTCTGATAGCTGATGGACTACACGCTTGCGCATTCATGGGCTTTGAAAGTCTTTCCACCTTAATTTCTCCTGTAGGGAAGCCTGGTGTTCTGCAGGCCATGGGATCGCAGAGAGTTGGACACAACTGAGCGACTGAACAACAGCAAATACTGATAGATGTGAACCATATAAACAGAAGCTTTTTGGGAATCTTCACTAATTTTTAAGAGTGTAAAGGAGTCTGGCTACCAAACAGTTTGAGAACTGCTAGTTTCTATATTTATTAAATCACACATGTCTGATATCAAGCACAACTGGCATAAGAAAGACGGGAATAAGCGTAACTGACTTGTAATAAACACAGAGTTGCCTGGAGGGCATTTTTCAGAAAGGCCAAGAGCACTAAGCCTGCCCTGAGCATCGGCTAGGATGCTGCGGGATAAGGAGACAGGCACCTGTCTGTGCGGAGGGAGACGAGAGGCATCCACAGTACCTGAGGTGACGGAGTGACAGCGATGCTGCTGTTATGGAACACACGCTGAGCGCCAGGCCCTGTGCTCAGCGTCTCCGTGGACCCTCACCACCACTGTGAGAGAGGTCCTCTGCTTGTACAGGTGGGGAGCTGAGGCTGAGAGGGGCCGACACTAATAAGCCCGAGACCACTGCCCCCCCAACCCCGGCTCCCCGATCAAGGAGCAGAGTTAGTCCTTGATCTCAGGTCTGCTGATCTCCAGGACCTGCCTCTTAACCAGCTGTCCTCACCTCTGAGTCCATGAAGTCTCCCTAGTTTCTAAGGAGGCAGGTGAGGCGGGCAGAGACTCAGGTGAAGTCAGGTGGGTGCCCGTACCTTCTGCACAGTCTGGGCCGGGAGGCCGACACGGGCACTGGGGACTGAGGTCAGGACCAGGTGGCCTCTTCAAGTCATTTCCTTGTAGAAGCAGTGGAACGGACATGCCCCCACCCCCTCTTCCATGCACCTCATCAGTCGTTGCCAGCCTTGTAGGGGCCTTTGGGCAGAGCCTTGATCCTGGCCTCTGCCCCCTCCTTCTGCCTCCCCTCTGTGTCCTGCACCCATCTGGAAGGGAGGAAGCTGAGCTGTGTGTGTGCTGAGCCCCTGACTTTTTTAGGGGATTGAACAGGAGGGACCGGTGGCTCCAGGGGCCCTTCCATCTCATGGTCTGAAGCTTTCTCAGAGCCCAGGAATCGCGGGTTGCCCCCATCCTGCCAGTTCTGAGGTTAGTAAGGGGCCCTCAGTGTTCCCTGTGGCCAGCAACTCCTGCGGCGCTGTGGGTTCGAGTCACGGGTAAGGAATGGGGAGTGGCCGCTTCCCTCCTCGGGCTGGCCTCCCCACGGTCACCATGGAGATCGTTTGTTTACTCCCACCTCCACATGAGATAATCTGGAGAAACTGCCATTTTTCTACACTTTCAACATGATTTGGAATTCAGGCAAATTCCAAAGCCACGCCAGCCTCCAGTTCCAAAGGCAGCCTGCACGGACCTTAGGCTGCCGGCCAACTTCCCCAAAGAGAGCACACACCTCACCTCTGCTCCACATGGTCTGTCTCCCTGCCTTTGCTTGAGCCATTGTGCCACCAGGAGTGCCCACCCTCCCCATTGTTCAACTGAGTCAACTTCGTTCCCCCCCACCCCAAGGCCAAGTGCAAGCATTACCTCCTCCTCCATGATGGCCTCCTGGGTTCCACCCCGTCTCCCACCTCCTGACCTGCTTGTGGACTCTTCCCCTTCTTGTCTCACCTCTGTCTAGTGTGGCGCTGATTGCTTTCCACGTGACTCGGTAGTCACTCGTGTTTTTGTCTCCCGTCCAGACAGTGGATCCTGGGGACACACAGGCTGTTCCTTCCTCCACCCTCAGATACCCAGCCATGGAGCGATGTTCCTGAGAGGAAGGCCAAGAGCGCCTGGAGAGAGAACTGAACTGGGAGCTTGGTGATCTGGATGACCCTGAGCAAGTGGTTTGACTTCTCCGAACCCTGGTTTCCCCAACTTCTGAGCAGTGTGGGGGACCTGGAGGACTGCAAGGGGCCTCAGATCTGCGATTTTATTGCCTTTTGAGAACTTGCCACATTCCCCAAGCTGCTTCCATGCCCAACGTGTTTTGCAGAGAAAGTGTCTGGAGAAGAGATTGGGGCGGGTGTGGCAACCCCCTCCCCATTCTTCAGGGATTCCAGGAAGCCAGCCCTGGGAGTAGGAGGCTCCCACTGACATGCAGCCCTGTGCTGCCCCCGTGTGACCCGTGTGGGCACTGCACCAGGAAAACATTTCTCACCAACCTCTCTGAGGGGCTACCCTGACAGATGCCCGTCACCAACCTGGCTGGCCCGCTCGACCTCCCGCTGTCTTCTGCTCACCTCTCACCTGGGCCAGGGAGCTCCTGGTGACCAAGGGTCATCCTAGGATGAGGACGCCCCAGGGTGGAAGGGCTAAGATCTCTGATCAGCCAACCAGGCGAGCTGTTCTGGAGGTGCCACTGTGTGGCAGAGAAGGGATTTCAGGGGCCCCAGAGGTGCTCACACGTGCTTCTTGGTCTCCAGGCCCTTCCCAACCCCCGTCTAAGCTAAGAGGCCTGCAGGCCATGTAGGATCATGCCCGTCATGCCTTTAGAGAAAGGGGGGCTGGGAAAGGGCCAGACTGACTCCCAGCCCAGTGGTCCATTCGCTCCATCTGGGGCCACCCCGACACAGAGCTGATGCACTGAGCTGAGACCCTTTTGCCCTTTGAGACTGGTGGTGGTCAGACACCCGCCCCCCACCAGCCCCTCCCCGTCTCGGTCCTTCCCACATGGATGCCTCCCCTTCACAACCCTGACGGCCCACCCACCCTTCCTAGTACCCTGTCCTGAGCGGACCTGAAGTTGGGTCTCATGCACCCTCCCAGTCTCAGGAGAGCCTGGGGGAGCCCTGATGCCCCTGGGGGCCCCTCAGAGGTGGGAGCGTAGGTGATGAGGACCAGGCCTGCAGCTTCTGCCTGCAGATCTAGAGCTCCCTCCTCACCCATCGTTGTTCTGCCGTCTCCACTCCCCACAGCATCCTTCCTGGGCTCTCCTCTCTTCTTGCAAAATGGACCTTGAGTCTCCCGGCTCCAGGGCCATCTCCATAAGCCAGGCTTTGTGGCCTCTAGCCCCACCCAGGCAGGCTCTGCTACCCTTGTCCTTCCTAGGTGTGAGGGGACGGAGCTCAGGGGTCCAGGGGAACCCCCTTTCTTTAAGGGATTGTTGGCTGACACTTGTCCTTCCTTAGTGTGGGCACACTGAGGTCTTGGACTTCCACGTGGCTCTAGGTACTCCTCCTGCTTGATCTGACCTTCCTTCCCGACCGCTTGCTCTCCCTCCTGCAATGAGGCATGTGCTGGGTGGAGCAAAGCTGGGCTGGGCTGGACTTGGGTTCCAACAGGCAGGTCTGGAGACATGGCCACAAGGCAGCTCTGGGAGTGTCCAGGGTGTCAATGACAAGCCAAGCTTGGCACAACCCAGAAGCATCGCTATGCCCTCGCTGCCAGGACATTCAAAGACACACTGCCTAATGAGCAAAGAAAATGACTGCACTTTACCAGCAGCTGCTGCAAGACGTGTTTGAAGGGTCCAGGTTGTCACCTTCCCTCCACTTCCTCACAGCTGTCTCCCTCAGGCTCCTCAAGCTCCTGCTCGTCTGTCCCAGTTGCTCCAGGAGGCTTCTCCCCCGCCACCTGGGGACTGCCCCTTCCAGAGCGTGTGACCTTCTCAGCAGCCTCATCAGCTGAGAGGTGACCCAGTCCAGGCTGCTCGTGTTTCAGTGGCCAGAACTCGTCACGTGCCCCCTCCATCCATGGGACAGGCAGTCTGCCAGGAGCTGGAAGGAGAATTGATGTCCAGGGTCATCTCCAGTGCCCCCAGCTCCCTCAGAACCCCCACAGGTTCCAGTCTGGCCCTTCGTAGTCATGTTCCCACCTCTCAGTCACTTCCGGATTTTCTGCCTCTTTGTACCCGCACTGCATTCTGTGAAATTCCCTCCCGTTTATGTCTCAGTTCACCAAATCTTTCTACTTCTCTACATCACCAACCCTGGTCTCGAAACTATTAAGTTTTTCATTTTAAAATGACATATTTGGGCCATTTTCAATTGTAGAATTTCAATTTGGTTCATTTCAAAAAAGTCTGTAATTTTTTTCATAAAACTTTGTTTTTTAAATATGGGTGTTGTCCCTTCTTTATGTCTTTAATCATTCTAAACATGATTTATCATTTCATTTGAACTGTTCTGTTGTTATAAGTGTTTGGAGGATTAATCATTCTGTTTTTATTATTTTTTTTAATCTGCTGGCGTTCCCTTGTGAATTGTTTCCATGTGTAGTTTGCTATTTTAAAAAATCATTAAGAGTTTTTCTTGGGGTACGTTACCATTTTTTTCCCTAGGAAATTCCCACGAGCCCTGGGATTGGAGATATTTGCAGAAAGGGCTTTTATTTTTGCTCTGGTCTGGACCCAAAGGGTCACTTCTCTGGAAACAAAGTTTGCAATAACTTTTGGACTTGGGATGCCCTTGCTTTATAGGAGGTATAAATTAAAGTTGTCTATGTGATTGGGAAGGGTTTATTTTTGTTGTCCTTGTTTGTTTATTTGCTGTTTGTTTTCTGTTTATTCTAAAAAAAAAAAAAGTTTTTTTCTGGAAAAAATCAGACACAATTTATCCTGCTTCCTAGGCTAGGAATTAGGGGACATTTGTTTAGATATTTTTAAATAGCACCCAAGCAGTTTGATGTCCTTTGCAGCAGAAAATATGAAGCAGAGCTTGGGCGGCCAAGCTGGTCGCCCCTCCGCGGAGAATGGGCCTCAGGAGCCTGGGGAGCGACAGCGAGGAGGGAGCCGGCGGCCGCGCGTCCTCCAGGGGGCGCTCCTGCAGCGAGCCCAGACCCCTGGGCGCTGTTCTCCTCCCTGGTTTCGGGTTTGAGGTGACTATGGGACGCTGAAATTAAGAACGGAAGGAAAAATCCTTACCACCCCTGCTCCCCAAATACATCTACGTGCATTTGCATCGATTCGGCTGTGTTTTTCAGCATTTGCAGTGTTTTCCTGACTATCTGAGAGATTTGCTGCGCTGGCTGGGGAACCAGGACGGGACACACGTCCCGCAAGCCCGGCTTGTGTCCTCTGCTGTGACCCTGCTCAGTGGTTCCACGGCTTAAAGAAGCGTCAGTGTCACTCTTCATCAGACTCATGACCAATACTTCGTATATTGCCTTGTGTTTAAAAAAATGCTCACAGTCAGGCAGAGCTGGGTTTTCAGGCTTTCCAGTCTCCCAGTCTAAAACCCTCGGGCAAGGACTGAGAAAGGGAAGAGGAGGAGGGAAAAAAGGTGAAATCTTGTGAGTATGTGTGTGTGAGTGAGTGTATGTGAGTGTCTATGTGTGTGAGAGTGTGTGTGAGTGCGTGTGAGAGAGTGTGAGTGTACATGAGTACGAGTGTGTATGAGTGTGTAAGTGTGCGTGTGAGTGAATGTATGTGAGTGTGTATGTGTGTGAGAGTGTGTGAGTGTGTGTGTGTGAGTGCATGAGTGTAAATGAGTGCATGAGTGAGTGTGTATGAGTGCATATGTGAGTGCATGTGTGTGTCTGTGAGTGTGTGTGAGTATATGTGTGTGTGTGTGTGAGAGTGTGTGAGTGCATGTGTGAGTGTGTGAGCGTGTGTGAGTGTATATGAGTGCATAAGTGAGTGTGTATGAGTGCGTGTGTGTGTGGCTGCATGCATCTGTGTGTGAGTGTAAATGAGTGCATGAGTGTGTATGTGTGTGTGAGTGCATGTGTGTGTGTGTGTGTGAGTGTGTATGTGAGTGAGTGCGTGCTTGTGGGAATGTGTGTGTGTGTGTGTGTGTGAGTATTTGGTGTTATCTTCTATCCCCAAGGTTCCTGGGCAGAGCCTGCAGCCTGCAGGAAGAAGGCTCCTTTCTGTGGGGGTCCCCAAGAGCAGCAGTGACCGCCTGGATCCCTGGGCCCCGCAGTGGGACCTGCGTTCACCTCTGGGACACTCTGGCCGAGGAGCAGCCCCTAGGGGAACAGGGCAGGGAGAGGCCCGTGGGCTGCGTTCAGCCACTGCAGGCTCACCAGGGTTGGGGACGTGGCGAGACCAGTGTCTACCTTAGAGGAGGGGATGCTGTCCTTGGGATGGGACACCACTGTGTAAGCAACCGTGGTCATGTCTAGGGCTGATGGGCGCTATGGAAGCTGGGGGGGGGAGAGCTGGAGTAGGGGTGTTACTTGGACATTTGTGTTGATGAAGGAGGTGCGGGGGGCCAGACTAAGGGAAAGAGGACAGGATGGCACTTGGGCTGACTTTTAACCTCAGTTCACGTGTCCAGCACAGACTTCTCTGCAGAGCCCATCTGCCTCCTGACAGTCACCACCACCCAGCATCACAAACCGGCCTGAGGGGCAGACACCCCCATCCTCCCCACAGCCAGGGCCCTGGGCCAGGAGCTGTCCTCAGCTCTCTCCCACCCTATGCTCCTCTGGCCTGGGACCCCTTCTGCCCATCCCTTAACTAAGGCCAGACTTAGATAAGACCCCTTCTCATCATCTCCACGCTGCCTCCCAGTGGCTGGGCAGTGGTCTGCCTGCCCTCAGTGCCCACGCTGGCTCTCTTCACAATCAATCAGCCAGAAGGAGACTTGCAGGTATGAGCTGGGGGCAGTCACTCTGCCGGAACCCTGTCAAGACATCCCCTCACCCAGACAACCACTGAGTCCTTCCTGTGGTCCTCCAGGCCCTGCGTGACCTGCTCTCATCCTCTGCGACCTCAGTTCCTGCCATATCCCCTCCATCCTTCATCCAGGCCCATGGAGCCCCCAGCCTGTCCTCAGTGCCCAGGGTCTCTGCACCGTTGATCACCCTGCCTGGCACTCATCGGTCACCTGGCAACAAGGCCACCTGAAGGCTGTCATTCCAGGTCCCTCTGCCTCTGTGTGTCACAGCACTTTTCATCCTCTGTGTGATCATCTTTCACTGATGAACTTGGCTTACTGTTTTCCCGTTTCCCTTCCCTGGTGGCTCAGACAGTAAATAATCTGCCTGCAATGCAGGAGGCCTGGGTTTGATCCCTGTGTCAGAAGATCCCCTGAAGAAGGAAATGGCAACCCACTCCAGTATTCTTGCCAAGATAATTGCATGGACAGACGAGCCTGGCAGACAGCAGTCCATGGCGTCTCAAAGAATCAGACAAGACTGAGCAAATAACACTTTTGCTAACTAGCACTATGGAGGGAGGAGTTTTGACTGTAACTGCCTGATATTTCCTGTCCCAAGATCCCAGGTCAGTGCCCAGCACAGGCTGGGGCACTGCAGATGCTGAGGATGTTGGATGGACAGGGAGGCTGGCTGGTCTCTAAAGGAACTGGAATTTTTTTCCAGTCACCAGAATAGATGATGGATGAATTTAAGCTAAGATGCGACGTGAGCTGGGAGGGAGCAGGGACCACAGAGGAAGCGTCTCCAGAACTGAGACACAGCTCCTCCCTGACCTAAGCTCGAGGCAATGGGTTTCTGTTTGCTGTTTTTAGGTAAATAGGGACTTGACTGTCCAGGTAAGTCCAGGTTTAGAAAACTAATAACCAGGGTGCTGGCCAAGGGAACGCCAAGCTAGACTTTCTTCCACAGCTACTCAGATAGTAGCAGCTCATTGGAAACCAGTCTGAGAGGCTGAGATTTCACTGGTGATTAAGTCTGGGTGGTGAATAAGATGTAAATGAGAGGCACTTCTGATCCTCTGTAACTGTCCTGTGAGATCAGAGAGGGTTTGTAGATCTTGGGGAAGATGGAGCCAGACTTAAACAATGAAATTACCAGAGGGGGGAAAACATCTCTCCACTAGCAATGTGCTGTTTCCTTAACAGACTGTCACCCCTGTGGGCTAAGCCCTGAGTCAAGAGTCTGGGCTCTTAGGTCTCGAGTGCCAATGGCCTTGGAACCTGGCCACGTCTTGCATCACAAAGTCTCTTACTAAGAATCTGCCAGCAGGGGGTCAGGTGGCTCTAACTTTGAAAATAGAGCAATACTCTTCTTCCCATGGAAGCTTGAATGGACCCTGACACACTGGTGGTGGGGGTGACCTGGAGCTCAGCTCTCTATCCCCTGCTCCTCAACCCTCCCCTCCCTACCCCCAGCTGTGACAGTCACACATTTTATACAACTCAAGCAATGGTTTCATTGACAAGTGCAATCAACTAAAAGTTCCAGCCCGAATAAGTGGTTAGCACGATGATGGGCGTGTGAGCCGCGCTGTACTGAGCTTTCGTGCACCACCATTCAGTTTCTGAACAAGGGCCGAGGCGGGGCCTCTGAGAAGCCACCCGAGGATGCAAATGCTTCCTGGTCCCCCGACAGGCCCAGCAGAGGGCAGGCTGCAACTGGGGATGTGCTGGAGCCGCTGGGAGTGAGTGGCTGCGACTTGCTTCCCCGCTTCTGGGCAAAGTCCATGGATGCAGGAATCCGATTTCCTCCAAAGGCCCGCTCTCAGCCCGCTGGCCCCTGCCTGGACCCAGCTTGCTCCTCATCAAGGAGATAGTCTCTGAGGGTTCTCTGCCGGAGTCCACCCACTGGTCCAGCCTGGCCTGGCCCTTGGGGGCTGGGGTACTGGGCCGGGGGCTGGTGAGAGAGCTGTCCCCCTCCTCCCTGCTGTCCTAGGCCAGCTCACCTAGTCACCACTGTGTCTGTGGCTCTTAGCCAGCTCCAGGCACTGAGCCCACTTGGCAGCCCTGAGCCAGCCCCGTTGCCCACCTCAGCTCCAGCCCCGGGCTACATAGACAGCCAGGCACAAAGGGAGGAGGCTGGTAGCCGAGGGACCTCAGCTCCCCACACCTTGATTTTCTCATCTGTAAAGTGGGGCTAAACCAGTTAATATTTGAGAAACGTTCAGGAGAATACCTGTTATGTCATGTATGAAAGATGGACAGACAGTGTCAACCGAAAAGAAAACACAGCCTAAAAGTTGGGAATTATGTTTTATTTGGCAGGACAAAACTGGGGCTTAATGGATGCAGCTTCTCAGATTGCTCAGATGGACTGCTTCAAAGAGGCGAGGGAAGAGCCGGGTTATACAGGGGCTTTTGCATGAGAGATTGAGTAGTCGGAACATCAAAAGATTACTGTTAATTAAAAGAAAACCAGACATCTCAAGCCAATGAATTTAACACTTTTCTGTGTATGTGAAGATGCAAGAGTCTGGGCTCGTTGACATCATTCCTTCCATTTGCACTTTGGCCATCTGGGGCCACTGGCCGGTGCTTTCTCATTGTGAGTCCTCTCAGGGCTCGTTGTTGGCGAGGGGTGGCTTACAGTGGCTTGATGGCAGCAGTAGCCTTTTCTTACTGATGAGGGAGGCCACACTTTTCATTTGCAATAGATATAAAATTTTCTTAAGCTGTAGAACACTGCTTTTCCCCTTGTCACTATGAGCCAGGGCTGACCCAGAACCCCGCTTTGCCTGGGCTTTGCCAGCCCACGGCCAGAGCAGGTGACCCATGGCCCCTCCTGGATCTCTGGGCTTCTCGGTCTGGGGCAGCTGATGTATTTCCTTCAAGGAGATTTTAAACCACGATGCTCTTGTCCCGGTATGCTGTGGAAGGAAAGGGGATGGAGTTTTCCTCTTATTGCTTTTCAGCTCTCAGAGGTTGAGTTTCCCTCTCAGATGCTGGAGAAGTGAGGAGACCCTGAAACTATATACAGGTCTGGATCATTCCAGAAGGCCCCAGAGGTTTGCAAAGTTGCTTAGTGCTACCGGGAGCTGCCAGGCTTCCCCTCTGACCTCCCTGACATCCCGGGCACCCGCAGAGGTGGGCAGGGCATGGATGAGGCAGAGGAGGCTGTGATGTGGACACCACCGCCCTCCATTTGGGTCACAGCACAGGAAACTGGACCCTGCATGAGGCCCCTTTAATCACCTGGGCTGGTATTTATTCCTGAGACCTGACCCACCCCACCTCGTCCTGGGCAGGCCGGTCTTTCCAACAAAGTTCCCTGGAAGCAGCTCCTGTTCCCTCTCTGCTTAAACAACAAGGACTGGCCTCTGCTCTGTCTGACCACGTTTCAACAGGCTTTTTATTGTGGAATAATTCCAGGATGTGTGCACCGTGTGAGTTTCAGGACCAGACCTTTCTGGTTTCATCATCTTCATTTTGTTTGGTTTCCTCTGACTCATATAATCAGGTGAAATATTAATTACAAGGAGAAGGCTAGACGCAGAGAGGTGGACATGATTTGGCCTGGCTGTTCCATTTAACAAGGAGGAAGCCCGCCTGGGGTAGGGGTGGGGAGGGACTTGGTTCATCCGGGCCTCCTGGGCCCCATCTTGGTCCCTGGGTCTTCCTTTGTCTCGGCTGACTTGGTCCAGTCTGTGATACTGGTTTCCCAGCAAGTGGCAAAGCACCAGGATGACCTATGCCTGCAGGAAGCGTCCGGTTAATCTGGAAGCCTTGGGGGGGAGCTGGACCCTCTTGAAAAGGAAGTCTGGGGTGGAGAGAGGCCACTGTTTGAAATGGCTGTGGGACGAGGGGGAGGCACAGATTCCCACATTCCCTGCTTGAGTTATTCATTGCAGGGACATGCTGGGCTCATGGGCGACGTGGATGAGGTCCTCATGTCATGGGTGACATGGGGGTGTTAAAGTGGCAGCTCTGCCCTCAGATTCCATAAGGGAACCCACGCTGGCGGCTGGGGCATGTGATTGGGAGGCTGGCAGGTACGCAGGGCCAATCACAGCATTCACAGCATGCACGGGGCAGGGGGTGGTGGTCCTTGGGCCAATTAGGACCAGCATTTCCCATCCACAAACAAAAGAGGGGGTCACGTTGCGACTTGTTTCATGGTGTTGCAAGGATAGGATCGCTGAGCTTTCTTCCCAGCTGTAGCACAGCATCCGCCCACAGGTCCAGCACGTTTGGGTGGTTAGAGTGAGAAATTAAAGAATCATGTCACTGATGTAAAAGTAATTAAACCAGTAGGCCATGGACTGAGTGGCTCGATGCCTGGTAGCCCAGCTAAGCTGGCTGAAACCTCAGCCAGGTCAATGCACTGGAATCCAGGAAGATACACATAGGAACAAGCAGCCAACTAACTGTCCCCAGCAGGGCAACGGCCTCGGCCCTGTTGTTTCCCTGTTTTGTGTCCACATCTTTTGTATGAAAACCTTTCCCCTTATTCCTATTGGTGGCCAGCTCCTAACCATCTTTGATTTTAATCAGTGTATGCTCAAATGGGGGCTTCTCAGCACTGAAGAATCTGCCTGCAGTGCAGGAGTTTCAGGAGACATGGGTTGGATGCCTGGGTTGGGACGATCCCCTGGAGGAGGCCATGGCTACCTACTCCAGTAATCTTGCCCGGAGAATCCCATGGACAGAGGAGCCTGGTGGGCTACAGTCAGTGGGGTCACAAAGAGTTGGACACGACTTAGCAACTAAAAGAACAATAGCAACAATGCTCAAATAATCTCTTGAAATTTCTAAAGTGCCTCTATTTATCTCTTACCACTGAGCACCTTTCATAGATAGACGTCATCAGCCTCATCTACTCCCTGTGGGCACAACAGGACTCCCTGGGGAGATGAGGAGGGTCTGCCCAGGCTCAGAGCCCTAGAGGTTCTCAGCCCTGGACACACACTTGCAGGAAATTCTGCTGGTGCCCTGGAGTAGCCGCAGGTAAAGCTTCGTGGGTGCTTCCCACACTAGGGTCCCTCAGGGCAGGAGGGTCTGTGGTTAAATGCCAGCATAGTGAAGGCTGGGAGATTGGCTGGCTGGCCCCTTCCTTTTGAAATCTGAGGATCAGGCAATGTTTTGTTATGGAGTTTTGCACGACTGGCCAGGGAGTGGACTCAAAGTATCTGAGGGTGGAAGTTTTCAGGTTAGGGGCAGGCTAGGAGCCATTTCTAAAATGCAGGGAGAATAGACCCAGAACTGGACTGAGGTTTCGTGTGGTGAGGACTTGAGGACTTGAGTGCCAGGCGGGAGCATGCTTGCTGGCCCAGTTGCTCGGACATGTCTGACTCTTTGTGACCCTATGGGCTGTGTGTGTGTGAAGGGTTTTAGGGGTGGTGTCTCAGAGGCAGGGTTTGGAGCACATGGCTTATTCCAGATGTAGAAAGCAGGTGTGTGGGAGGATGTCCAGGGCACTGAGAGAGGGCGTGGGCTGGTTCATCTCAGGGCCTCTTTTGAAGGAGGAAGAGTTCTTCGTCTAAGCCCCGCTGTCTCCAAACATGTGACCTTGGGGAAGTGTCCTCTCTTGAGAGTTTGGTTTCTCATCTGTGATGTTAACCAACGTTGCTACTGAATCTCTCCCAGGGCTGGGGTTTGGGGTGAGAGGGGGCTGCCGAGCTTCCTGGGGGCCACGCGGTGTGTGGATGACATCAGAGGAGCCCTAGGGTCCCAGCTGGTCCTTATTCTTCCAGGGCTGCAGAGTGGAGGTGAGGTGAGCTCCAGGCTCCCATCCTCTGTCCAGGGGAGGTGCCCAGCCTGTCTGCTCAGGGTTCTTGTAAGCTTTCATTTGGATAAGGATTTTGCACTTCTCTCTATCCTTTGGAAACACTTGGAGCTCAGAAGGCTCTCCTGACTCTAACGTTTGATGATTCTGCAACAAGCCTTTGTTCTAGGACAACAGATCTTCCCTGCTTTCTTTGCGACCCAGAGGTTCCTGGACGAGACTTTCAGTGCTGAGACTCGGGGTATCCCTGGCAAGTAAGACGAGCTGGCCATCCTATCACGTTCCCACGGTGCTGCTTATCTTTTGAGCCACGCTTGCTTTGGAAAGCCTCTTTGATGCCTGCATGCCAAGAAAAATGGGATTGGGAATCCAATCCAGTAGTAACACTGGATGAGAGGGGAGGGAGGCCCATCCCATCTCTGCCCGGAAAAAAGCAGCATTTACTTTAATTTGCAGATCACAGAGCGGAAGCCAACAGGGGCCTTAGGCTGGTGTGACTGATGGGAGCCCAGGGGAAGGGGAAACTTTAAAAGGGAGAAGAATTTCACACTGAATCTCTTAATGTGTTTTTACAAAGAGGCTCATAAAATCTTCAAACATAGACCTGGGATCGTCATATTTATAGACACGGCATCAGCAGCAATGGCAGTGCTAGAGTGTGAACAGAGACTCTGCAGAAACACAGCAGGGAGCGATGTGGATTAAAGTGACAGAACCACCTCCAAGCAGGGGAGGCGGGTCAACCAGAGCATCTGTGTCTGGCCCCCTACTGTACGGAGGAGGCTGAGTGACAACCTAGTCTGAGGTTCAAGATCACTGACTCTTGTTTAAGAGCTCGGTCATGACCGTCTCTGCCAAGATCACCTGGGGAGGGGAAGGCAGCCTAGACCTGAGTAAGGTCCTGCTCCCTGAGCATTTAATCTTCTAGAGGAAGATGACTGACGTCGACATTTGCTCTAGACCAGCAGACACTCTTGTGATGGATGTGAGCTGGGATGAAGAGGGAGGTGAGGCTGGCTGTGTGGAGGGAGGTCCCTGAGGCTCCCTGCGGGGAGGACCTGAGCAGGGCCCCAAAACATCCAGGAAGTTGCAAAGGGAGGGAATTGCAAGCAGGGGACAAGAAGAGCTTTCCGACCAGACTCATCTGGGAGAGACGAACTTGGGAAAGAAGGTGCCAGAGAGGTGCCTGCCCACATCAGGGAGTGACCTAAGCCCACCGAGGCCGAACATTCAAATGGAATTGGAACAAGTCAAGTCCAAGGGCAGACCTTTCAGATCTAGTTCTCCTCCACTCTTTCTATGTGTTCCCACCACTGCCTGAGGAATCTGGGCCTTGGCATGACTCTGTTAACACAGTGGCTTTTTAATTTTTTTCTGTTACGTGCATTAAAGAAGTGATTTCCAAACACTGAACTATGTGGAAAAAATGAAGAACCAAGTGTTCCCTGCTCTAAGGCGAAATGTGAAAAATAAAGAAAACATAATGAGTTTTTCATAAAGGTAGGTTGATTCAGCTTAAAGGGATACCCTCCACACTGAGAGTATGCTGTTCCACTTCTTGCTGTTTGGCTGACATCCTTTGTTCTTTAATGGGATCGTGGTGATGGGTGAAGGGCTGTTTGGTTGCTGTTGCTCTGTTTTGTTTTTTGTTTGTTTTAAGCTATCAACCCAATGTCAGTCCCCAATTTAAATGAAAAGTACTGGTTCTGGAAATCCTAAAGGCTGGGAATGATTTATTAGACTGCCAACTGTCTCCCTGGCTGGAGTGTATGTTGATATAACATGGGATTTTGACGTACAGGCTGTAGGCATCAAGGAAACAGCAGGGTCTGGATATGGGAGACCAGGATTAAGTAGCTGCGCTGGAGAACATGGGATGTTCAAGCAGAAGGTGGGTCCTTAAAAGGTGAACCCCACAGCTTCCCTCCTGCCTCCTTGGTCCTGCCCCCTGGAAGATGTGTGTTATTACGGTGGTGGCAGATGTGATGCATTGTGAGGGGTTTAGAGGTACTGTAAGATGGTTGTTCCTTCGGCCATTCGTTGGATTGGCTGGGAAATCAGGTCGGGACACGCTCCACATGAGCCCAGCTTCTGTCCTCTGCTGTGTCCCTGCTTTAAGACGCGTCAGTGTCACTCCTTATCACCCATCAGACTCGTAATCAATACATAACACACTGCCTTGTTATTGTTCAGTCGCTCAGTCGTGTCCTCCTCTGTCAGCCCATGGACTGCAGCACGCCAGGCTTCCCTGTCCTTCACTATTTCCCAGAGTTTGCTCAAACTCATGTCCATTGAGTCGGTGATGCCATCCAATCATTTCACCCTCTGTCATCCCCTTCTCCCCCGCCTTCAATCTTCTCCTGCATCAGGGTCTTTTCCAGTGAGTTCACTCTTTGCATGAAGTAGGCAAAGTATTGGAGCTTTAGCTTCAGCATCAGTCCTTCCAATGAAAATTCAGGACTTTAGGATTGGCTGGTTGGATCTCCTTGCAGTCTAAGGGACTCTCAAGAGTCTTCTCCAACACCACAGTTCAAAAGCATCAGTTCTTCAGAGCTCAGCTTTCTTTATAGCCCAGCTCTCACATCTGGACATGACTACTGGGAAAACGATAGCTTTGACTAGACGGACCTTTGTTGGCAAAATAACGTCTCTGCTTTTTAATATGCTGTCTAGGTTTGTCATAGCTTTGATAAACTGTGAGATTGGGACCAACAAAATCTTTGTGAAAGTTGGTTTATTCGAGCTGGGGATAGGGAAGAGTTTTCTCTCCGTTGTCCCAGACACAAGGGAGGTCAGTGTCCTGAGAGGCTGAGAGCTGGCCTGCTCTGAGTCTTCTGTGTTATCCCTCCCTGGCCTTCCTTTGGCCATGTCAATTCCTAGAGGGTCAAAGAGTCCAAAAACCAAGTTGACATGTCCATCTGGAGCCTGTGCCCCCTTCCCTCTGGGTGAGGCTCTATTTCTCAGAACCCTGGGATTCTCTGTCTAAATAGCTCACTTCCAGGGCTTGTACTGGCCTCCTTCCTGAGCCCATCTCCCCCAGGCGGGCCTTTGGTTGGATGAGCATTTCTAGACCCACAACATGGCTAAGGAAGGCTTTCTGCAGGATGAGGGAAGTACTTAGAAGATGAAGAACTTGGTGGTGATCATGTGATGAGAGGTGGTCCAGGGTAAGCCAGGGAGTAAGAGAGAAATGAGAGTCTGGGACAGTTGTGACCACACTGCACATCCCAAGGAGGGCTCGCAGGGATTAAAAACATGGTGGAATGCCTGTGGCTGATTCATGTTGAGTTTTGACAGAAAACAACAAAACTCTGTAAAGCAGTTATCCATCAGTACAAAAAATAGATTTAAAAAATGGGAAAAATACATGTACACAATCCATAGAAGAGTCCAAAGAAATTAGAACAATGGAGGAAGAAAGGAAAATGGGGAAACAAAGGAGAAAAGAAAAGGAAATTAGCAGGTCAAATGAGAAAGTCTAATCCCTACAGAAGAAAACCAGAAAGAGAAAAGCAAAGAAAGTGTAGAGAAGAAAAGTATCAAAGAAATCATTCTCAGATTTAGCTGTTAGTATGATGCCTTCATTTGGGTGAGAGGGAGCGTGTTAAGACGGCAGCCAAAGCAGAGCTCTGAACCCGCCCCCATCCCCCACCCCCCCCCCACCCACCCCTCCCCCCCCCCCCCCTCCCCCACCCTACCCCTCCCCCACCCCCACCCCTCCCCCACCCCCCACCCCGCTCCCACTGATAATTCCCTCCAGCCCAGTGTGCGCCTCCTCTGATGTCCTGAGGCAAGATGGGCAGGCCCAGGAGATGGCGAAGGAAGAGGAAGCCACGCCTTCTTGCCATTTTTCGGTCCTTGACCACCTTCCCAACTCAAGGAAGTGCTGCAGGTGGGCGGAGTGGACAGCCACACTTCTCAGGCGTGAGTCGTGGGTAGAGTCACGGCTCCAGGAAAAGGCTGGGCTTGATTAGATGCTTTTATGCCTTTTTTCCTACTCACATCTATTTTTTCAGGAGATAACCGAGCCCAGCAAGCTGAGTGACAATCAGAAAGGAATCCACATGAAAACTTATGCACAGATACAGCAAGAATGCAAACAAGCAGGAAAAGGATATGAGAAAAAGTCGGGTGAATAATATGCTTCTAACGAGGGGTTTTTCTTCTCTTCCTTGGAAGGAAAGCCATGATAAAGCTAGACAGCACATTAAAAAACAGAGACATCGCTTTGCCCACAAAGGTCCATATAGTCCACTATGGATTTTCCAGTAGTCGTGTTGGGGTGTGAAAGTTGGAACATAAAGAAAACTGAGCACTGAAGACTTGATGCCTTTAAACTAATTGTGGCGCTGGAGAAGACTCTTGAGAGTCCCTTGTACTATAAGGAGATCCAACCAGTCAATCTTAATGGAGATCAATCCTGGATATTCATTGAAAGGACTGATGCTGAAGGTGAAACTCGAATACTTTGGCCTCCTGATGCAAAGAGCTGACTCATTTGAAAAGACCCTGATCCTGGGAAAGGTTTAGGGCAGAAGGAGAAGGGGATGACAGAGGATGAGATGGTTGAATGGCATCACCAACTCACTGGACATGAGTTTGAGCAAACTGCAGGAGACAGTGAAGGACGGGGAAGCCTTCCGTTCTTAGGGTCTGCAGTTCATAGGGTCGCAAAGAGTCAGACACAACTTAGGGATTGAACAACAACAAAGGGCGGTTGTTCAAAAAAGGATGGGGAGAGATCAAATGAATCCCACACAATCCAAAGCAACTACAGATACAATGGGCTGAAAAACTGAGCTCCAAGGACACCTGTGTGCATTTCAAGGAAGAGATTCTACAACGACAGAAAGATGAGAAGCAAGTTGATGAAGCTTAGGAAACAAGTGGGGAAAACACACACACACACACACACACACACACACACACAACAGAGAAGGAAACTGCATTCAGAGCAACAAAAATTTGAAAATACACGTTTGACAAAATCATGCAAAGGAAACCTGTGCAAAGATGCAAAAATTATAGTGGCAGTGATTTACAGGGAAGGGAAAGGATTGTGGTGCTTCCAAAGAAGAGAACAAAATGAAAGGAAAATGAGGCATAAAGTCACCAGAAGAAGGACGTGAATCTTCTATTCAACAGTCATCACATTCCAGTAAAAAATGTACAGAGTGATCAATTCTGAATCATAACCTTGTTTAGCTACTGAACACCATGACAAAGGCAGAATCCTATAAACAAAAAAGCCGAATGAGACAAAACAATAGAAAAATCCCCCCCGCAGCATCCAGTGCCTGAGAACGGTGGCCGGGATCTAGGGTTTGGCAAGGAAAGGAAATGTGACCCAGGGCCCCCTGGGTTGTAAAGACAAAGGACATTTTAAACTATGAGCACAGAGTTCCTAAAAGCCTTTTTTTTCTTTTTTTTTTTTTTTTTTGAAAGAACCCTGAGGAATCACCTGGTGGCTCATAGGTAAACAATGCGCCTGCAATGCAGGAGATGCAGGTTTGATTCCTGGGTCAGAAAGATCTCCTGGACTAGGAAATGTAACCAACTCCAGATTTCTTGCCTAAAAGTGTTAGTTACACAGTTGTGTCTGACTTTTTGCAAGCCCATGGGTCTGTAGCCTGCCTGGGTCCTCTGTTCATGAATTCTCCAAGCAAGAATACTGGGGGGGATTTCCATGGACAGAGGAGCCTGGTGGGTTACAGTCTATGGGGTTACAAAGAGCTGGACACAACTGAAGTGACTAACTGGCAACAACGACGGAAGAGTCAAGCTCCAGATTTCAGAAACAAGGCACCATCCTCAAAAGATTGGTGGTGAGCATAGGATTCATTCTACTCTGGAGTTAAGACTCAGCAATTCTTTTAAAACAATGAAGGTGTTAGAGACCTGATTCGTGTAAACAATGATGCAGGGAAGCATACTCTCATATCAAAATATAATAACCTCAAGCTCTTATCCGTTTATACTCCTTCCTCCCTTAACTTCCTCCCTTACCTTCTTTTGTATATTGCTTAGATTTTGAAAAAATGATCATGTTTTATTTTAAGAGCAATAACAAAAAAAGTCATTATTCCTAAAACATTTCAGGTTTTCTCTTTTCCATCTGGTTTGCTTCATTCAAGGAAAAAGAAGAAAGAATTTCCATGCCTTTGGAAGGCTCCAGGCCTAATTCAACATCCCCAGGGCAAGGGAGGAGCTGAGGGCTGCAGATCAGAGCCCGTGAAGGGTGGATGGGGGTCTCCTTGCTTCCTGCTGGCCGGGGCTCAGGGGTCTAGGCTGGGCTGGGAGGCTCTGTGAGCACCTGGTCTGAGAAAGAGTCGATGGCTGGGGGGGTGGGGGTGGGGGAGGGGCGTGGTTCCTGAGCTAGGATGGGGCCTGTTTTGTTGGGCAGGACCCGGGGAGGTGGGCAAGGAGAGGGCCATCTGCAGGCCTTCTGGGGGGAGTTCTGGGTCCCCCCTCCTGCTCCTCCCTGATTTCTGTATCAGCCTCTCTGGACCAGGTGTGTGGCTTGGGCCTCAGACTTGCCCTGAGCAGCCATCCTGCCTGCTGGCCCCCTTTCCTTCCATTCCAACTGTGCCCCCCTCCGCCTGCAAACTGGAGCTTATGCAGGGAGCAGCTGGGGGTGTGTGGGAGGGAAGGGGAGCAGAGAGGGAGAAGCTTTCCCTCCTTCTTTCCTTCATTCCTGCGCTGAGCAGCCTCGTGTACAGCCCTGTGCATTCTCTGGGGACTGAGATGCCTCTGACATTCTCAGGCCTCATGGCACCCCTGCCTGGCATGAGGAGACCCCCAGGGAAGCCCTCCCGTGGGACTCAAGGCCCCGAGGGAGTTGGCGGGTGGCGGTGGCAGTGGTGGTGGTATGCCGGGCACGGTTCTAAAAGTGAGCAAGACAGTGGCTCCAAGCTGGAAAGAGGGTGGCTTCCCTGGAGGACGGTTTCTCTGCTGGATCCCAGAGGGTGACAGTGGAGTGGGTCACATTGGGTTTCTTCCTGGCTCTTCCCTGGCAGAAGTGCCCCTAGGGCCACTTCCAGCTTCGTGTGTCTCCCCACCTCCAGGCCATGCTGATTGGTCCAGTGCTGAGAGCACCTGACCTGCTTGGCCCAATCAGACTGAAATGGCCCCAGACTCTGGTTCAGATTCCAGCCCCCTGACGGATTGGTTGGTGAGCTTGGGTAGCCAGTACCTGCTCTGTGCCTCAGTTTCCCAGTATGAACATTGGCTTTCAGGAGGATTAGGTAAGATAAAGCATGTGACACCACACTTGGCGCCTGGTAAATAATGGCACAGGTGCATTTGGAGAATTGGAAGTGTCCTGGGTCCCTAAGGGCACATCTGGCTCTGGTTCTGATTCTTCCAGAAGCTCAACTTGTCTCTAGTTCCTGAAGTTCATAATCCAACCTGTTTTTATGATCTGTTCCTCTCTTTGGCGATGGTAATGGTGGAGTTCTGTCACCTGCAGTGATGTGCCAGATCGGAGGATGGGGGTGCGCAGAGGGTGTGGGCTGTGGGATGTTTTTTAGGGTTCAACGGGCAGGAGCAAAGCTGAGCAAGTTTGGCCTCACACCGAGTACTCTGAGCGCAGAGTACTGCAAAAGGCAGCGGCATCAGGACCGGATTCTGAGTGTCGGGCTTGACCCGTGGTAAATGCTCAGTAAGAACTGGCTTCCACCCCTCTGCGGTCTGCGTTCTAGTGAGCCTCCGCACCCCCAGATCAATCTCAAAGAGAGATGATCTCCAGGGCCATTTCCAGCCGAGAAACTGAGTTCTCTGGGGCAAGTGATATATTTAGTGTACGTGCTGTGCTAAATTGGTTCAGTAGAGTCCGACTCCGCAGCCTCGTGGACTGCAGCCCGCCAGGCTCCTCTGTCCATGGGATTCTCTAGGCAAGCATACTGGAGTGGGTTGCCATTTCCTTCTCCAATATTTAGTGTATACAATTTATAAAGATAAAACAATATGAGATGCTTATCTAGACACTCCTGCGCAAGCATCATTCAGTTTGACCCTCATATTCTTATACCCATTTTATAGATGAGAAAACTGAAGCTCGAGAAGTGAAGTCACTTGCCCAGTAGTAAGTAGTAGAGACATTTGTACCTGGGCTTTCTAACTCCACATCCCTTGGATTTAATCAATATATTCATTTGCTCGTTTGTGACTTGTTTAAATAACAACTATTTGTTCCTTCCAACTGGTGAATAACAAGGTGTCAAAGGGGAAGAACTGCTTCCCAGGTGGCTCAGTGGTGAAGAATCTGCCTGCCAATGCAGGAAACGCTTGTTCGATCCCTTGATCGGGAAGATCCCCTGGAGAAAGACATGGCAACCCACTCCAGTATTCTTGCCTGGAGAATCCCATGGACAGAGAGGCCTAGTGGGCTGCAGTCTACAGTGCTGCAAAGAGTCAGGCAGGACGGAGCACAGCATGGCACAGCCAAGCAAAGGGGAAGAACTAGTCAATTCATGCAGAAAGGAGAGCCAGCAGGGAGGAAAGGAGCTCGTAATGAAGGGCTGTGTCAGTGGAGAACTCTGCCAGGGCCATTTCCCCTTAATTGAGAGCGTGTTTGGAAAATACTCCCCTCTCTGCATAAAGAAAAGCTGGAGAAACTGGCTTATTTTAAGGGACCATGAGCTAATGCATATGCATGCGAACCCTGCTTGTACAAGCTTGTGTTATGTCTGCCTTTTCATTTGTTTTCTCTGGATGTGTCTGCATTTAATATACATAACAAAATGCCTCCATTGTAATCTGTTTCTCATTTAAAGGAAAAAAAGAAAAAATAATAAGTTGGAAACCCAGTATAGAACCAAAAGCTTTTAACCCAGCAATTCCATTAAAAAAAACATTAAATCAAATTGTTAAATAAGGCAGCTGGTCCCTTAAAGAAGAGGGTGTTATGACGGTCCTGGCCAGCTCGCTCTGTGTGCCGCCTTCCCCATACTTCCCCCCTCCCCCGGTTGTTATTTCTTGTCGCACAGAGCCTTCTTGGCCTGAGCTCTCAAGTGGGTATTTGCTGTGTGGATACAGAAGAAACGAGCTTTCTCCTTAGAGAGCCGCCAACGATCTGACCTTTTGTGCCAAAGACCCATCTGGAGAACCGTAATCATTCCAGAAGAATTGCTCTCGGGTGATCTCTGTGACAGCTTTTTAATCTCCGTGATTATGAGGTTTGATTATCTCTCATAGGTGAACAAGCATGCCGTCTCTGAACTGTTCTTTGACAGAGTGGGAGCCAGTGCCCCGTGGTCGGAGGAGAGGATAGTGTGGCTCCAGCTGAGACTGTCTCTGTATCTCACTTCAAAGGAATTGAACTGCACACTCAACCTTGGCTCTTTCAGCTCTGTTCCTGTTGCTGGGTATTACCCTGACCTTGCTGTGTCCTCTTAAGCCTGCACTCTTTCCCGCTGGCCAATGGAGCAGCCAGCATCCACCTGCCCATATTAACCCTCCCCACCCCTGACCTCTCCCAGGGCACTTCTACAGGTGACCTGTAGGCCCTGGGTGAGCAGGGGATGGTGGGCATTGTTTAGGAAAGGCTTGAGCAGAGATGAGTGGTGTGGTGGGGAGGGGCCGGGCACAGTGGACGCTTCCAACAAGAATCTGCCATTTTTCCCAGTGCTGACCTGCCTTTCAGTCTGTCTGCTCCAGGGCCCTTGCCCTGGCCTCAGTTTCCCTCTGGCTTCCCTCAGCATTTCCCTCATGGCCCTCCTGCTGGCTGAGGTGGAAGCACCTGAGACTCCACCTCTGGCTCCTCAAGGGAAAGCCCCCACCCCACCTCACATCTCGGGATGCAATGATGGTCCTCAGGGAGCTCACAGGACAGTCCCCAGGGGCCCCGAGGAGCACAGAGGACCGAGTGAGGCAGACAGAGGCAGTCTTCTGGAGGACGGGATGCTGAACTGAGCTTTGAAGGGTGAATGGGAAACACCTGAATGAGGAAGAAATGGTATGGAGCTAACAGAAGCAGAAGATATTAAGAAGAGGTGGCAAGAATACACAGAAGAACTGTACAAAAAGATCTTCACGACCAAGATAATCACGATGGTGTGATCACTCACCTAGAGCCAGACATCCTGGAATGCAAAGTCAAGTGGGCCTTAGGAAGCATCACTATGAACAAAGCTAGTGGAGGTGATAGAATTCCAGTTGAGCTATTTCAAATCCTAAAAGATGATGCTGTGAAAATACTGCACTCAATATGCCATCAAATTTGGAAAACTCAGCAGTGGCCACAGGACTGGAAAATGTTGGTTTTCATTCCAATCCCAAAGAAAGGCAATGCCAAAGAATGCTCAAACTACCTCACAATGGCACTCATCTTACACACTAGTGAAGTAATGCTCAAAATTTTCCAAGCCAGGCTACAACAATATGTGAATCGTGAACTTCCAAATGTTCAAGCTGAATTTAGAAAAGGCAGAGGAACCAGAGATCAAATTGCCAACATCCGTTGGATCATCATCAAAGCAAGGGAGTTCCAGAAAAACATCTATTTCTGCTTTATTGACTATGCCACAGCCTTTGACTGTGTGATCACAATAAACTGTGGAAAATTCTTCAAGAGATGGGAATACCAAACCACCTGACCTGCCTCTTGAGAAACCTGTATGCAGGTCAAGAAGCAACAGTTAGAACTGGACATGGAACAACAGACTGGTTCCAAATAGGAAAAGGAGTACGTCAAGGTTGTATATTGTCACCGTGTTTATTTAACTTATATGCAGAGTACATCATGAGAAATGCTAGGCTGGAAGAAGCACACACTGGAATCAAGATTGCCGGGAGAAATATCAATAACCTCAGATATGCAGATGACACCACCCTTATGGAAGCAAGCGAAGAAGAACTAAAGAGCCTCTTGATGAAAGTGAAAGAGGAGAGTGAAAAAGTTGGCTTAAAACTCAACATTCAGAAAACTAAGATCATGGCATCCAGTCCCCTCACTTCATGGCAAATAAATGGGGAAACAGTGGCAAATTTTATTTTTTTGCTCTCCAAAATCACTGCAGATGGTAACTGCAGCCATGAAATTAAAAGACGCTTACTCCTCGGAAGGAAAGTTATGACCAACCTAGACAACATATTAAAAAGCAGAGACATTATTTTGCCAACAAAGGTCCATCTATTCAAGGCTATGGTTTTTCCAGTAGTCATGTATTAATGTGAGAGTTGGACTGTAAAGAAAGCTGAGTGCCGAAGAATTGATGCTTTTGAACTGTGATGTTGGAGAAGACTCTTGAGAGTCCCTTGGACAGCAAGGAGATCCAACCAGTCCATCTTAAAGGAAATCAGTCCTGAATATTCATTGGAAGGACTGATGCTAAAGCTGAAACTCCAATACTTTGGCCACCCGATGCAAAGAGCTGACTCATTTGAAAAGATACTGATGCTGGGAAAGATTGGAGGCAGGAGGAGAAGGGGATGACAGATGATGAGATGGTTGGATGGCATCACTGACTCAGTGGACATGAGTTTGAGTAAACTCTGGAAGTTGGTGATGGACAGGGAGCCCTGGCATGCCGCAGTCCATGCGGTCGCAGAGTCTGACACAACTGAGGAACTAAACTGAACTGAGTGAGGAAGGGAGACGGGAAGAGTTCCAGAAAGAAGGGATAGAGTATGGAAAGGTCTAGAGACACACGGCTACACAATCGGAATTCCGAGTGGTTAGACAGAAGGCTCCTGTCAAAGATGACGACAGGTGAAGTCAGAGTGATTTGGGGCCCAAACGCCTTGGAGGTCTCTCTGTGTTACCCCAGGACTTCAGGGCACAGATGTGTGGGCTGTGCCCTGCACCACTGTGTCTGCCCAAAGGGCTGTAAGCAGGAGAGAGACCTGGCGGCAAGCTTGGCTGTGGAGAGTGGGACGGGGGAGGCACGCAAGGAGGAGAGAGGGGCAGCAGGGTGGGGAGCCTTGGCAATCCAGGTGAGGCGCGCTCTCAGCGGTGCTGGGAGAAAGTGCGCGGGTGGATTCTGCTGCTGGAGCCCGACAGCATCAGCCCACCAAATAAAGAAAACACCCACCCCTTGTGAAAACCTTCAGTAAACAACAGGCCTGTAAAATTAGCTCCTGTTCGTCATTGCTTCTGCCCCAGGGACTTTCCAGGATTTTTCTCCCTCACAGTTTCAATGATGGTTGAAAAAAATTATTTTGCTTATTGCAGATAAAATGCACACTTGGAGGCATTAAAAATTTTTTTGTTGATGTATAATATTATATAAATTACAGATTGTATCAATACCATATAATGATTCACAATATTTAAAGGTTATGTTTCATTTATATTATTATAAAATATTGGCTATATTCCCTGTGTGGTACAATATATCTTTGTAGCTTGGAGGCATTTCTTTGTTTCAATATCTCTTCCAGGCTAAGATTCAATACCTTCTCTCTTTTGTGACTCAGAGTGTTTCATGATTCCTACTACCCTCATGCCATATTGATTCTGGAGCTGCAGGAAAACATGGATGCTTGAGAAGGAAAAAGGCAGGAGAGTTTGGTAGAGTCTGACACCATAAATCTTCCACTCCTCCCCTCACCCCACACAGGGCTCAGTACCCCCACCTTCAGCACCCAGTGGAATAATTTCCTCACCTCCTTTTTCTCTCCCAAGGCTGCCCTGGAAAAATCTGCCATGCTTAGCTGTCTACTGACTCGGATGCTCTGCATGGCTAAGAAGGAGGGATCGGAGTTCCCAAGGGTGATTCAAGAGGTATCAGGGAAGGGTGGAGCAGAAGGGAGGACCCAGTGAGATGTGGGAAAATCAAGGGCTTCTGGCAAAGAAACACAGTTCCCGTCCTGGTGTGACCAAAGAACCAGAATACCATTCAGATAGAAATACGTGTGGTTGCCTTGGGACTTTCTGTACAAATTTGTGTAAGCAGGTTACTGTCACAACAAAATCCAACAAGTAGTGGTTTAATACAGAGCAGTTCACTTCCTGCTCTCAGATCAGCGTGGAGGTGGGAAGTGGCTATCCTCCACGTGGTCACTCAGCGACCCAGGCTCCTCGGTCCCAACCCCATCACTCTCCGCATCCCCAAGGATGAAGAGGAAAGGTCTTGAGAGGAACATGTGGGCGGGTTTTACAGACAGTCCCAGAAATGGCATGTTCACTTCTTGTATTTATTTTTTCACAACTTCATTGAGGTATATTTTATTTATCATAAAACTTGCCCATTTCATTGGCTGTCTCATGGAATGCTTTTTGGTAACTTTAGAGCATTTTCACAGCCCCGTCACTAACCCTGCATTGGGTTTCTCGTATTCATTTAATGTCTCTACCTCACTGTTGTTGTTTAGTCGCTAAGTCGTGTCGGACTCTTTCGTGACCCCTGGACGATGTAGCCCATCAGGCTCCTCTATCCATGGGATTTCCCAGACCATTTCCTTCTGCAGGGGATCTTTCCAAACCAGGGATTGAACCTGAGTCTCCGGTGTCTCCTGCACAGCAGGGGCATACTTTACTACTGAGCTACCAGGGAAGCCCGTTCCCACCCCACACGTAACCACTAATCCACTTGTCATCTTTCTAAACCTGCCTACTCTGAACATTTTGTGTAAAAAAAATGATACAAGGTATGGTCTCTGTGTCTGACTTCTCTCACTGAGCATAATGTTTTTGAGGTTCTTCCTGACATAGCTTGGGTCGGTACTTTGTTCCTTTATAATGTCAAAGAGTAGTCTATCGTATGCCTAGACACAACTGAGCAACTGAACTGAACTGAGACTGTACCAGGTTCATTTCTGCTCTCTTTCCATTGGTTAGAACTCAAGTCATGTGATCAAATCCCACTGCAAGGGCAGCTGGGAAATGTAGTCCATGTGCCCAGAGGCAGGGAGCCTATTATGGTGAACAGGTAGTAATCTCCGCCCAAACACTCCTTCCTTGACTCCAATTACCTGATAAAAAGCTATTAACACACAAATGCCTTGCATGAGTGATATGTGTGTGTGTTGTTGGGAGGAGGGCAGAAACTTCAGAGTCTTGATCTGACCTGTTGCCAGTTCTGTTCCCTTCCACAAGCAACAGAGGATGTGCTTGGGGGGAGATGGGAGGGGGCACAGACCGTAAATAGAGGGCCAGAGGTGACCTTGAGGACATTAACGTAACACCTTCCCTGCCTGCCCAGAGGCGTGGACTTCTGGAGGACATGGGTAAGTGCAGATCTTACCCAGTTCCTGGGAGCAAGGAGAAGTGTGGGTTACAATTAACGAAATGCACTTAAAATAGCTCATGAGAGGGACCTGGGGGCCGAGGGTAGGTAGTTCCAAGTCCATCGCTTTTGTGCTCTTGGATTTTCACATCAACAGCCTCTTGTACATTCTGCTTAACTGTTGCTGCAGACGCATCAACAGAGTTCCAAGTCTGGAGGCATAATTTTTAGAAGAAAATATGAACTCTCCTTGCATTCTTAGAATAGTTGTCAAGGGGGAAATGTCTTCCAGAAAAAGCGTGGTCTTTGCAGGAGGGTGAAAGGAATTGCACTCCCGGGCCTTTCCTGAACGTGAAGCTCCTACCAGAAGCTCAGGGTGCAGAGTGGTCAGAGGTGCAGCCCAGGAGTTATTTCAGGACACGTCTTGCCCTGGCTCCGTGTGATTCTCAGCAGTGCTTTTCACTTAATATTTTAATCATCTGGCAGAAATGTGGAGGCTGATTCTTTTCATGGAGACAGTGAGTTTCCAAGCCAGAGAATTCTATCACCTTGAATAATAGGCCCAGCCGCCTACACAGACCTGCAGTTGGCAGGCTTCTCCAGTATAGCTCAGTCCCCGCACCTGCTCTGGGAGCCCACAGTCTGGCCTGGGATGCCTGACAGTGGCCAGACATCCGAGTGAGGGAAAGAAGTGCTGCCGTTTCCTCCGTTTGGAGGCCGAAGCCTGGAAATGCAGCCAGGACTCTGCTTTCCGGAGGTAAGTGGCAGAGGGGAGAGTTTAGAAAATTCTGCAGAGGAATCTGAGGAGCCACCCTCAAATAAGCTCTGCCCTTCCCAGACGTTTCTGTTGATCTGGAGGACAGGGGTCAAGAGGGAAAGAGGGTCGGGACCAATTTTGTTGAAATCTTGCAGTCCTTCCCTAGAAAACAACTCGGCTTTCCCATGTCCTGAACAATGGCCAGGTGGGATGCTGGAATTCCATTCCTTGTTCAGGTCCCCATATTTTAAAGATCCAGAGAGCAGACATGAGTGTCAGAGCCAGAAGTAAAATGTGGTAAAATCAAGTGCTTTGAGAGCCCACCTAAGACTTCCTGTTTCCATCCTATGGAAGGAGCAGGCGTCAAAGATTTAGGTAGAGTCTGCTGTGAACCAGAAACATCTCCTATCTTCTCAGGTCATCCCACAACCTGCTACGGGCACACAACTGTGATTCTGTTTTATCAACCAGGTAAGTTGAATCGATCAACCCCCTCGAGGTCACACCACAGGGAAGGGAGAGAATGACAGTTTGAACCCAGGTCAGCCTCCCGCCCAAGCTTGGCTGCACAATGGCTCAGCGGGTAAAGAATCCGCCTGCCATGCAGGAGACCCAGGAGACGTGGGTTCCATCTCTGGGTTGGGAAGATCCCCTGGAGGAGGAAGTGGCAACCCACTCCAGTATTTTTGCCTGGAAAATCCTGTGGACAAAGGAGCCTACAAAGGACACTACAGTCCATGGGGGTCACAAGGAATCAGACCCGACTGAGCAACTAACATTTTCACTTTCGTAGCCCCCAGGCCCAGTCATGGATGAAGTGAGTGATTGTGATGTTTTAACCTTGTGGGCCTGGCACATCCTGTCATGAGCTGTGGAGCCTTGCAGGATGGCCCCAGGGGGAAGCAGCAGCAAGTGACCAAGACCTTGGGCTTCTGTAATTAGACCTGCCCCCTCTTCAGTCCTAAGACAGAAACACCTTCTCAAGTCATCAGTTGCTCAGACTCTTCTACACTGTGGGGCAGCAGGGTCTCTGACTCCTCCATCTGAGCAGACGAGCAGGAGGGTGAAAGTCCTCCAGGCCCAAGGCGAGCTGTGCTTGTCTGGCCAGGTGGCTCTGGGCACTGGACAACCTCTCCAACAGCCTCGCGCTGAATCTCCACCCACCGGGGCTGTCAGCCATGTCTGGCAACCTGGCTCCAGCCCATTGGCACACACAAAGCCCAGCTGTGCAGCCAGCCGGGATGTTCTCAAGAGCCTATTTGTTACTTTTCAGACCTAACCTCATCACTCTGCACTTCGGGGAGCTGAAGTGCTGCCCTTGGGGAAGTCTGAGGGGGCGTCTGGCTTTCCTGCAGCCTGCTGGCCATCTGAAGATGTATCCCTTGCTGATCACCTAGCCTGAGCAGCTGACAAATCCTTCTGAGCAACGCTGGAGAAGACAGAGTTCCCTGGAGGTATTACTTCCTGATGGGATCATTATGGTGTGGCTGCTGTCATTGGCCACCACCCATTTCTCAGTTTGCCAGGAACTTGGGCATTCCATGGTTTACCCTGTGGTCCCTGTAAAAAGATTATTTTTTGAAGGTTGAAGTCACAGATCTCAGAAAATAGGAAATGGACATGTCAAATTAATTTAATTCATCATATAATGAGGAAATCAATAGTATGTTATAACCAGTTCAAAGAAAAATTTAAAAAGCACACCTAAAGAGGCCTTTGGTGATGGACAGGGAGGCCTGGCGTGCTGCGATTCATGGGGTCGCAAAGAGTCGGACCCGACTGAGCGACTGAACTGAACTGAACTGAACTGAAAGAGGCCTTGGGGAGGCTAGACACAAATTTAGAAATTGTTGCAAAACCGGTTGCAAACCGGTTGATACTCACAGGGCAAGAGTCAGTGCTATTAATCTGGACGAAATTCACTAGCCCGTGTATAGACAAATCATTTCCATTCTCTAAGTTTTCTACAACTTCCAGAGTTGTCAGTTAGCTCAAAGATGAGGAGAGCAGATCCCTAGGGATCCGACAACCCAGAAAGGACACCCACAGTCTTGTCTGCCCCCAAATCCTCCCATGTGTGTGCTTATGAGTGCTCATCCCAGCTGACAGTAGGTTCACATCTTGTCGCTGCTTTCTGCCCAAGATAAGTGACCAAGGGAAGTCTTCGGACCCCAAACTCTGGCTTTTGAGCTCTTTTGACCTAAGCAGTCCCCCAAGGCAGAGGAAGGTGAAGGATGTCTGAGGTCCTGCCTGCTGCGGGTGTGAGGTCTTCAGCCTCTGTTCCAAGTCTCTTATTCTGCTTCCATGACCACCAAGCCCCAAGGCTGGGCCCAGCTGGCCCTGCCTGTGGAAGGGAAGGGATGCTAGCCGGCTGATCCACCAGCTCCCCGTCTCTGAGCATTTCCCACAGAGAGCAGGTCACACGACTCCCAGTCCCGAGTCTGGCTTCCTGAGCAGCGTGGGTCATGTACACTGAGACCATTTCTAGTCTCCGGCACAGGGATTCTCACGGCAGATTGAGAACGTCCTCCGTATTTACCTTCATCTCACTTTCCTGTCTGCCTGGGCTGGAGGGAAGTTGCAACGCCAGCCCCTTTGTGCCTGTGGCCTCTACAACCCTCCAGACGCTGGTCCTCTGCTAGTTTCCGCTCCAGGCGCCCGGCTCAGCATGTCACCTACGAAATCTTGTTTATATGCCAACAATCCCGCAAGTTGGGGTCTATGAGATCAATCCCTGGGTCAGGAAGATCCCTGGAGAAGGAAGTGGCAACCCACTCCAGTATTCTTGCCTGGAAAATCCCATGGACAGAGGAACCTGGTGGGTTACAGTTCACGGGGTTGCAAAGAGTCAGACATGACTGAAGCGACTTAGCACAATATTTCATTGGCAAGCACTGTCTTGTGGCCGTCTGGGTGATAGGGATCCTGGGAGAGTGAGCACAGGCCCCTAGGAACGCCTTGCTTTTCTCCCCTCATCACTGAGATGAAGAAATCGAGGCCAAGGTAGTTCAAGGCCACACACAGGTCAGGGGCCGGGGCAGAACTGAATCCAGGTCTGCCTGACTCCAAAGCTGGGCTCCTTCCACATGACACCTCTGAGAACTGCTGTGTGAGCCAGGAGGTCCAAACCCACCAGGACACCCAAAGGAGAGATTTTCAGAGCCTCCCTGCCCTCCTCCCACCGGGCCCTGCCCTGTGTGCTTTAGTGGTTTGGCTAAAACACCTGGGTCTTGTTTCCAACCGCACCCGAGGCAGGCCCAGGTAGAAAACATCACCATGGTAACCCTTGTTTCCAAGGGGCCGCATGTTACTTCTGGAAAAAATGATACCTTGGTTTCCAACACTTAGTGCGCTGTGGGCCTGCGGGACGAGTTTAGCGGGCACCGCTGCTCGCGGTTGGCTCAGAGGACACACTTCATGGCTTTCTGTCCCTCTTGTGGTTTCCAGGGAAGCGTGATGTGTTTGCTCCCGGAAAGGAGGGAGCAGGGGAGTCCAGGTGTGTCATCTGCTGTCCGATGAGAGGGGCTGGGAGGGCTGGTGCTCTGACTGGGAGGTGGGGGCACCTGGGCTGTGTCCCACCTGCATCCCAGTGCCACTGCCTGTTCATGCTGAAGCCTGGCGTGACCCCTCTCCCTCTGCACTGACCCCTGAGACAGAGAATGTAGGAGTGGCCTGGAGCATTTGAAAGACGGCTCTGGTGGAAACTGCTGGCTGGTCACCAGCGGCCCTTCCCAGCGGCCCTTTCCTTCTTGCTGAAGGCCTCTGCCGTGGTGACCCCTGATTCCCCTCACCAGGTGCCCACTCTCCCAGGCTCCCTGTCACCCAGGCGGCCCCGAGACAGAGTGCTTGCCAATGAAATACTGTGCTAAGTCGTTTCAGTCGTGTCTGACTCCGCAACCCCATGAATTGTAGCCAGCCAGGCTCCTCTGTCCATGGGATTTTCCAGGCAAGAATACTGGAGTGGGTTGCCATTTCCTTCTCCAGGGATCTTCCTGATCCAGGGATCGAACTTGTGTGTCTCTGTGTCCGCTGTGTTGACAGGCAGGTTCTTTGCCACTAGCGCCACCTGGGAAGCCCAGCAAGAAATTAGGGGATGTCTTCTGGAGGCTTCTGGGGGAAATTATTCCCTTTCTCAAGAGCACCTTTCTGCCTCGTGTCAGGAGTCACTCCTGGAGGGTTTGCAGTCATCTCAAGACCAGGAGAATCACAGGCATTGACCAGGTGTGTAGACATGGTTGGGCTGGAAGCAGCCCTGCATCTGTCATGCCCTGGCTTCTTACTTTGTGACATGATGGAGTACGTTTTATGGTCTGAGCCTCTGCTACTTCAAGTGTGATCCCCAACCAGCACCTTCGGAACCACTTGGGAGCTTGTTAGACACGTAGACTCTCAGGGCCAGCCCTAGATGGACTGATCCAGGAGATACAGTGAAAAAAGATCTCTGAGTAACTAACATGACATAGAAACCGCGAGGAGGGAGAGAAGAGGGGGTGGGGTGCGGACGGTGGAGAAACTATTTTTTAGAGATTTGTTTTCTTCGTATTTTTTGTTTATGCCTCTCTGAGCTATGAACAATGAAATCGTAACTCTATTTAAAAGGAAGGCAAAGCTTCCTCCCTCCTCCTCGCCCTCCAGCCTTTCTCCCCATCCCCTGAAGGGGCGGATGGGTGGTGGGGTTCTTGCAGGCCAAGGATGGAGGAGGCATTTACACTTGGCTTACTGCTCTCAGCATTAGATCGTCCCTCATCCTCTCTGATTTCCTTGGACTGCAAGGAGATCCAACCAGTCAATCCTAAAGGAAGTCCTGAATATCATTGGAAGGACTGATGCTGAAGCTGAAGCTCTAATACTTTGACCACGTGATGTGAAGAACTGACTCACTGGAAAAGACTCTGATGCTGGGAAAGATTGATGGCAGGAAGAGAAGGGGGTGACAGAGGATGAGATGGCTGGATGGCATCACTGACTCAGTGGATGTGAGTTTGAGCAAACTCTGGGAGACCGTGAAAGACTGCAGCCTGGTGTGCTGCAGTCCATGGGGTTGCAAAGAGCTGGACATAGCTGAGGGACTGAACAATAGCAACAACCTGTCTGAAGTCTGGGCTTTACATTTAGAAAGATTAAACCAGCCTGTTCAAAACAGGGGTGCCATGAAAAAAATGCCTGGGGCACTTTCTTTCCAAAAGCTTGTTTGCCTCCTCAGACAAGCCGTGAAGATGCTCAGAGAAGAACACGTTGTACATTTTTAGCTTCGAGGGACTGTCAGGAGGCTTTGTGGATGGGGAAGCGCTCTCTTAAAGGAGGGCATTTGGTTCTTGGAAGAACACAGAAAGCTCGGATTCCAGTGCAGCTTCTTTCCGCAACGCCAGGATTCGAATGTTTCACTTTTTTTCCCCTTTCTGACAGGGCTGAACACTGGAGAACCATGCTAGCTCATAGAAGTTTGGGGGTGGAGGGACCTCAAAGTTGTAGACCATGAGGAAGTTTTCTCTGTGTCACAGCAGGGAGGCACCTTGGCTTTAGCCTCGCTCCCCCTACGCAGGAGGGACATCTGGAGCTCTGAGGGGAACTGTGGCTTTCCAAGCTCCCTAGGCCGGCAGGGGCGGAGTGGGGTCTAGAACCCAAGTTCGGATTCTCCTCTTCACATGCCAGCACTACTCCTGCGCCCCCTCCCCGGCAAGTTATCATGAGAGGAAGGAAATTCGGGGTCACCTGACTCGCCCTCAGCTTGTCAGGGAGGCCAGGTCCCCGAGGTGGGGCGATGCTAGGAGCTCAGGATTTTGACAGAGATTCCGCCTTGGGCTCCTTCTAGCTGACCTTGGCCTCTGAATCGCAGTTTCCTCATCTGACTGAGATGGGAAGAAGAGAGGCCAGGTTTACGCCTTCCTGCCACCATCTTCTTAGAGAACAGAGCTTGAACGGCTGGACTGCACCACCACCCTTACCCCCACCCCTTGCTGAATAAGCCGAAAGCGGTTGATCAGTACCCATGGAGGAGGAGAGAAGGGTGGTCATAGACTCCAGGACCCAAGTGAGGGAGCGTGGGAAGACAGAGAGGAGGGCTGAGCAGAGGGCAAATGCGGCTGGGTGTGAGACTTGAGGAGAGAGGACAGCTTAGTTGGTAAAGAATCCGCCTGCAGTGCAGGAGACCCCGGTTCGATCCCTGGGTTGGGAAGATCCCCTGGAGAAGCATTCTGGCCTGGAGAATACCATGGACTGTGTTCATGAGGTCACAAAGAGGCGGACACGATTGAAGGACTTTCGATTTTCAGAGAGTGTGGGAAAGAAGCCTGAAGGGTCCTAAGATGTGGTTCTCCCTGGAGGCAAGGAATTCAGTGCAGACCTTGGCTCCTTTGCAATACGCTTATTGGCAGCGCATTTCCGTTCTGCTTGGGTGCACCTTGGCATTGGTGCGTGCCTAGGAGGGGCCTCCCACAGCAGAACGGAGAACCATGCCTGCTCTTTAGTTTCCCCAGGACAGCCCAGACTAGAATCAGGCCTGCTGGGCATGCAGCTCACAGATCTGTTCTTTCACTTGGGATTTGTGGTGCGTGGAATTGTGACACCCCCCTCCCCACCCCAACTCCCACCAAAATTCATGCCCGCCTGGTACCCATGAATGTGACTTTATTTCAAAGTAGGGTCTTCACAGGTATAATCAAGTCAAGATGAGGTCAATCTCGATGTGTGTAGGCCCGACCTCTGGTGTGACTGTAGAAGGCGAGGGAAGCTGGGATTCAGAGCCACAGACACAGCGGGGAAGGCCAGTGGAGACAATGGCCAAGCCTGGAGCCACGTGTCTGCTAGCCAAGGATGGCTGGTCACCACCAGGAGCTGGAATGGGCCAGGAAGGATCCTCCCCTGGAGCCTCCAGAGGGGGCACAGGCCTGCCAACACTGTGCTTGGGGACCTCTGGCCTCCAGAACCACGAGAGAATGAATTTCTAATATTTTCAGTGACTAGCGTGTGGCACTTTGTTACTGCAGTCCTGGGACCCAGACGCAGGGCCCCCTCTCATGTCTCACCGTTTGTCCACCCCCATGTCCCCTCCTGCTCCTTTCCTGGGCCTTCCATTCGCTCAGATAATGCCCCTATTGCCTGTCCCCATAGGACTAAACTGGAGGTGACTCATCCCACCCCAGGAACCACACTAATTCCCAAGCAGAGGTCTGATGCCCCCAGCAGTGACTGGCTCTGGAGCAGGCACGAGCGAGTCTGGCCAATGAGAGATGAGGGAGCTGGGAGGGAAGGTTTCCAGGAAGGCTTCCTCTCTCAGAAAGGAAGCTTGGGAGGAGATGCTCCTTCTTCTGCGGTCTTTGCATCCCATTAAGGCTGCCCTGTCCTACCCGTGACCCACCTGGGAGTGTGGAAAGGAGGAGCAGATGCAGGCGGGACTGGGCTTCCAGTGTGATGAGATATTCATGAGACTGTGAGTCGTCACTGCTTAGGCCAGTGTGAGTCGAGAGCTCCTTCTCCTGCAGCCCAAGGCGTGCTCACGACGCCCCAGGCCTGGGTGCAGAAGCAGGCGAGTGAGAACAGATGCCGTGGCCAAGTAGGGGAGCGTAAGTCCCTGGCAGGCCAGCGCCCCCCAGATAGCTGCCGTCCAGATGCCGTGGGCTTCTTCGTTTTCTTCTTGAAGAACAAATGCGGTGACATCAGTTTTCAGTTTTCTTCTTGATCCCTCTGACAGCTCATCCATCTCAGGACATCCCCCTCCCACACAGGCTCAGAACCCTTGGGGCTTATTTAGTCCCAAGGCAACTAGTCCTGGGTCAGTGTTAGTTAAGACGGATTGGTTGCAGGGTGGTCAGTGGACTGGCTTGCCTCCTGCTGCCGTGTCGTGTGGCTGAGGGAGGCTGGATGGGCTGGCTTGTCTGTGATGTCTTTGCTCTTCATTCTTTGTCCAGGCCACAGTGCTGGGTCCCAAGGTCACATCTAGTGAAGTGAGTGAAAGTCGCTCAGTCATGTCCGACTCTGCTACCCCATGGACTTTCCAGAGAATTCTCCAGGCCAGAATCCTGGAGTGGATAGCCTTTCCCTTCTCCAGGGGTCTTCCCAACACACACATCTAGTTTAATTAGTTTAGTCGCTCAGTTGTGTCCGACTCTTGCGACCCCATGGACTGTAGCCTACCAGGCTCCTCGATTCATGGGATTTTCCAGGCAAGAGTACTGGAGTGGGGTGCCATCGCCTTCTCCAGGGGATCTTCCCGACACATTAGGGTGACTTTAATTCACACCTCCTTGGTCAGCTTTCCTCCTTAACGCACAATCGCTGCTCCAGGGAGGCTTGATCCTGTGATCTTCCTGACTTTGCCATGGGTCTCAACTCCAGCAGATGCCAGATACATCATCTTGTGGAGCTGTGCTCTCAGGGTCCTATGGTTATAGCTCACGATGCTTACAGAGTCAGCCCTCCCTGTGTGAGCCCTGCATGCTGTGTTGAGTCTGGTCCACCAGCTCAGCGTCCTATCCTCTCCTGTACACTCCCAAGGGTGGGCCTTGATATATTTTGCTACCTGCCACACTATTCGTGGGGTTTCCCTGGTGGCTCAGACAGTAAAGAATCTGCCTGCAATGCAGGAGATCTGGGGTTGGAAAGATCCCCTGGAGAAGAGAATGACTACTCACTCCAGTATTCTGGCCTGGAGAATTCCATGGACAGAGGAGCCTGGTGGGCTACACTCCATGGGGTTGGAAAGAGTTGGACACGACTGAGAGAGTAACACTTTCACTTTTCATATTATTAATAGAAAAGCATCTCTTTTTCTCCCACACTTTCCACACTTGAAACTTAGGGTACAGGCACTGGAGTTCTAGACCTTTCTTCTCCAGAGGGTCTTGTGTTTCTTGTACAAATTGGTCTACCTTGTACTCAGAGCCCTGTGTTCCCAGGGTGAAGCAACTCTCAGAGAACACCATCTTAGTGCAGCTGGGGAGGAGACCTCAAGGAGCAGAGTGTGGCCAGCACAGGGAAGGATGGAGAGCCAGCACAAAGATGTATCCTTGAGGGGACCAGTGCACAAGGCCCCTGACTGCCTGATCCCACAGACCTTCTGAGACATGTGTGGAATGTGCCTTCAAACTGTCCACCCAAAAAACAAAGGGGGAGACTCGTGACCCCATTGATCAAGGGTGTCCCTCAGGGTTTCACTGGCAAGCTGGGAGTAGGGGCTCTCTGGTAGTTAAAGCCCATCGAGAGCTGGTTGCTGCAGCCTAGGTGAAGTGAGTGGTGGGCTGAGAGGCCCCCGGAAGGATGCTCAATGACAGGACAATGCTCCCCGCCTGCAACACACTACTGGGTGCCTGGCAAGGGTGTCTCCTAACCTCGCAGTTGCATAACCAAGGACTAAGTCTGGACAAGGCACTGGACAGGGACTTCAAAGGCTTCAAGGTAGCTGCTGCCTCTGCCTGAAGAGGTGGTAGACACCATCCTTTGACAGTTATATCTGCGCCTTCCTAGACTGACACCGTCTCTAACTTCATCAACACCTGTCCTTCTATTTAAAACAAACATCCTTCTATTTAAAACAAACACATGCAGACTTATGTTCTGCATACAATCCTAAATCCTGATTTTCTGTTACTTAATATTCAGCTCCAGTATTTCTCATGTGATATCAGACGCTTGTGAATTTCATCCCCCGTGGCTGTCTGACTTCCTGGTATGGCACCTGGTCTGAGGAAGGCTGTGGTCCTCTCAATGGTACTTTTGTGACAATCTTCTGCAGAAAGTGTCTTACTCTTCATTTAACTAGTAGACGGTGACTCTGTTGTAATTAGCCTACGTCAATTCATCTCAAATGAGTGCAAAAGGCAGAGCTGATAAGCATGATTGACCCTTTTTGATGAAGCCCAATGCATCATTTTTTGGAAATATCATTTCTTTATGTATTGGGTACTGCTCTCCCCCAGGTAGTGGGGCAGGAATGAAGCCAGAATTCTCTCACAATACTGGAAACCCACCACCTACATCCTCACTCAAGCTTGATAATTCCCCAGAAGGGCCCTGAAACAGGCTGAAAGCTGTTAAACTCACAATCGTGGTTTATTACAGGGAAAAGGAGATGTTAAAATCAGCCAAGGGAGGAGCCATCTGGGGTGGAGTGCAGGAGAGTTCCAGGCGTGAAGCTCCCCGTGGTCTCTCCCACTGGAGTCATGGGCTTTTGGCAGCGATGTGGATTTCACACATGAGATTTTGCCGACCAGGAAAGCTCACCTGAGCTTTGGGGTTCAGAGCATTTAGGGTGTGCTTGTTGATCACCCATGGCTGACCTTAGAGCCCCTCTGGTGGCTGAGCTGACAAAGCAGGTCCAAAGAAGAGTGAAAGTGTTAGTCGCTCAGTTGTGTCCGACTCTTTGTGAACCCATGAACCATAGCCCACCAGGCTCCTCTGTCCAAGGGATTTTCCAGGCAAGAATATTGGAGTGGGTTTCCATACCCTTCTCCAGCGGATCTTTCCCACCCAGGGATCGAACCTGGGTCTCCCACATTGCAGGCAGAGTCTTTACAATCTGAGCCACCAAAGAATAAACCTCCATAAATCACACTGTTAGACTATTCACCGTGGCCCAGGACCCCCAGGTAAACCAAGTCAATTACTAGCAGGATGTCCCAAGGGCTTAGAGGTCACCTCCTAGGAGCCAAGGGCAAAGCCAGGTCTCTCTTTGAGTGAGGTTAATTTCCTATGACACAGTACCTAGGCATAGACATGTCCATGGACATGCCAGTCTATACACAGACATCTAGGAACAGAAGTTCCATGCATTCTGGACTGTCCAAGGAGTCCTTTCTCAAAAGGGCCCCCTCCCCTCCCTGTCACCTTTGTTAAATAACAAATAGACACCTGGGGCTCTCTTCCAGCCCAGTCCCCTCCCACTGCTAGTCTCTTGGCCAGACCAGGTGGTGATCAGTTCCTCCCCTCAAATCTTCAGGATCCTTCTCGACTGATGTCTTAGTTCGCTCAGGCTGTTATGACAAGACTGGATGGTTTATAAACCACAGAATTTATTTCTCCCAGAGTTGGAGGCTGACTGTTTGAGATCAGGGTGCCTGTGTGGTCCAGTAGGAGCCCTCTTCTAGGTTACAGATTCACTGCATTCTCACATGGAGGAGAGCAGGGGAGGGAGGCAGGCTCTTTTTGTGGCCCTTATCAGGGCACTAACCCCCTTCAGGGAGGCCCCACCCTCATGACCTCATCTAATGCCAGTTACCTCCTAAGGTCCTATCTCCTAATACCACCATAGTCGAGAGGGTAAAATTTCAATATATGAATTTCTAGGGGCACAAACATTGAGCCATAACTGAGGGCCTCATTGGCTCATTGGTCCATGCTCACTTTTGGGGTCAGTTGTTGTCCCCATGGATGAATGAATCCTCAGAAGCCTGGGCCATAAACCAAGACATCATGGCTAACCCAGTGTGAGTAAGTTCCCCCCGCCTTCTCGCCTGCACTCAGACCTGCTGTTGTGCAGAAGGATGATTTATTAGCTCATTACCAAGCTCTGGTGACTTCCTGGGCCACTTAATGCTCCACAGTTGTTAAGAGGACAGTGATAATTGAACATTAAACTATCCAATTAAAATTAATGTCAGGAAATGCCATTGTGAATTGTTTTGGGAGGATTCTTTTAGTGAGTTGTTGGAGCCACATTTTGGATGTCTATTTTCACCCTGGCTTTTATAGGAACAGGGAAATTAAAAGCACATGGCAACTCTCAGGCATGTTTTGAGTTTTCAAATCCCAACCCTCAAGGTTTGAGTGCTTGTCATCTCTGGGTCATGTGCAGTTGGTTGGACGGCGCTAGAAGGCCAGGCTTATCTGAAGGTGCAATTGCCAGCCTGAGCGAGCTCCAAGAGTCCGGCAAGGGGACCGGCAGGAAGCGCCCTCCCGCCAGCCACTCCTCCAGCCTTGTCCCTGGCAGAGGGAAGACTGCGTTCCTTGGGAATGTTTCAGGCCCAAGATAAACGACTTGGAGCCATGGGGCTGCTGGCAAAGCGTGCATGCCCCAGTGTTTTCATTCCACTGACAGCACCTCTGCCTGGAGTTCAGATGGTGTGGCAGGAGCCAGCTGATGGCTTTCACATCAACAACTCAAAAGCAGGTCTGGGAGGTACATGAAAGGCTTACGGGAAGAACTGGGAGTTGCTTTATTGGCTTCCTGTGTGCCAGTGGGCAAGGCTTTTCCAAGGAGTTTATGGAGCCATCAAGGTGTTCATGTGTCAGCCCATCTTTTATTTATCCAGGGTGGGAAGGGGCCAAAGTGTTAGCTGTGCTGGAGAGAAGGGCTGAGTGGGGCTTAGCTGGGCTTCCCAGGGAAGGCAGTCCTCTCCAGGGTCAGCCCATGGCAGGTGGAGGGTAGAGGTGGAGATATTTGCCAAGTCTGCTTCAGCTGGAGCTCCAGGCAACTGTGGAGGCCCTGGCATGGGGAAGAAGGACAGGCATTTGGGGCTGTGTGTCCCAAGGTCTTACTTTGGCAGTCCAATCCTCTATAATGAAAAGCACATCTTTTTTGGGTGTTAGTTCTAGAAGGTCTTGTAGGTCTTCAAAGAACCATTCAGCTTCTCCAGCATTACTTGTTGGGACATAGACTTGGATTACTATGGTATTGAATGGTTTGCTTGGAAATGAACAGAGATCATTCTGTCATTTTTGAAATTGCATCCAAGTATTGCATTTCGGACTCTTTTGTTGACCATGATGGCTACTCCATTTCTTCTAAGGGATTCCTACCCACAGTAGTAGATATAATAGTCATCTGAGTTAAATTCACCCATTCCAGTCCATTTTGGTTCACTGATTCCTAGAATGTTGCTGTTCACTCTTGCCATCTCGTTTGACCGCTTCCAATGTGCCTTGATTCATGGACCTAGCATTCCAGGTTCCTATGCAATATTGCTGTTTACAGCATTGGATCTTGATTCTATCACCAGTCACATCCACTGGGTGTTATTTTTGTTTTGGCTCCGTCTCTTCTTTCTTTCTGGAGTTATTTCTCTACTGATCTCTAGTAGCATTTTGGGCACCTACCGACCTGGGGAGTTCATCTTTCAGTGTCCTATCTTTTTGCCCTTTCATACTGCTCATGGGGTTCTCAAGGCAAGAATACTGAAGTGGTCTGCCATTCCCTTGTCTCAGTTCAGTTCAGTCGCTCAGTTGCATCCAACCCTTTGTGACCCCACGAATCACAGCACATCAGGCCTCCCTGTCCATAACCAACTCCCGGAGTTTACTTAAACTCATGTCCATTGAGTCGGTGATACCATCCAGCCATCTCATCCTCTGTCATCCCCTTCTCCTCCTGCCCCCAATCCCTCCCAACATCAGGGTCTTTTCCAATGAGTCAACTGTTCCCATGAGGTGGCCAAAGTATTGGCGTTTCCGCTTCAGCATCAGTCCTTCCAATGAACACCCAGGACTGATCTCCTTCAGAATGGACTGATTGGATCTCCTTGCAGTCCAAGGGACTCCCAAGAGTCTTTTCCAACACCACAGTTCAAAAGCATCAATTCTTTGGCGCTCAGCTTTCTTCACAGTCCAACTTTCACATCCATACATGACCACTGGAAAAACCATAGCCTTGACTAGACGGACCTTTGTTGGCAAAGTAATGTCTCTGCTTATGAATATGCTATATAAGTTGGTCATAACTTTCCTTCCAAGGAGTAAGCGTCTTTTAATTTCATGGCTGCAATCACCATCTGCAGTGATTTTGGAGCCCCCCAAAATAAAGTCTGACAGTGTTTCCACTGTTTCCTCATCTGTTTCCCTTGAAGTGATTGGATCAGATGCCGTGATCTTAGTTTTCTGAATGCTGAGTTTTAGGCCAACTTTTTCACTCTCCCCTTTCACTTTCATCAAGAGGCTTTTTAGTTCCTCTTCACTTTCTGCCATAAGGGTGGTGTCATCTGCATATCTGAGATTATTGATATTTCTCCCGGCAATCTTGATTCCAGATTGTGCTTCTTCCAGCCCAGAATTTCTCATGATGTACTCTGCATATAATTAAATAAGCAGGGTGACAATATACAGCCTTGACATACTCCTTTTCCTATTTGGAACCAGTCTGTTGTTCCATGTCCAATACTAACTGTTGCTTCTTGACCTGCATACAGATTTCTCAAGAGGCAGGTCAGGTGGTCTGGTATTCCCATCTCTTGAAGAATTTTCCACAGTTTATTGTGATCCACACAGTCAAAGGCTTTGGCATAGTCAGCAAAGAAGAAATAGAAGTTTTTCTGGAACTCTCTTGCTTTTTCCATGATCCAACAGATGTTGGCAATTTGATTTCTGGTTACTCTGCCTTTTCTAAAACCAGCTTGAACACCTGGAAGTTCACGGTTCACATATTGCTGAAGCCTGGCTTGGAGAATTTTGAGCATTACTTTACTAGCGTGTGAGATGAGTGCAGTTGTGAGGTAGTTTGAGAATTCTTTGGCATTGCCTTTCTTTGGGATTGGAATGAAAACCTACCTTTTCCAGCAAGTTTTCCAAATTTTCTAGCATACTGAATGCAGCACTTTCACAGCATCATCTTTCAGGATTTGAAATAGCTCCACTGGAATTCCATCACCTCCACTAGCTTTGTTCGTAGTGATGCTTTCTAAGGCCCACTTGACTTCACATTCCAGGATGTCTGGCTCTAGGTGAGTGACCACACACCATCGTGATTATCTGGGTCGTGAAGCTCTTTTTTGTACAGTTCTTCTGTGTATTCTTGCCACCTCTTAATATCTTCTGCTTCTGTTAGGTCCATACCATTTCTGTACTTTATCGAGCCCATCTTTGCAGGAAATATTTCCTTGGTATCTCTTAATTTTCTTGAAGAGATCTCTAGTCTTTCCTATTCTGTTGTTTTCCTCTATTTCTTTGCATTGATCTGTGAGGAAGTCTTTCTTATCTCTCCTCGCTATTCTTTGGAACTTTCAGATGCTTATATCTTTCCTTTTTTCCTTTGCTTTTCACTTATTTTCACAGCTATTTGTAAGGCCTCCCCAGACAGCCATTTTGCTTTTTTGCATTTCTTTTCCATGGGGATGGTCTTGATCCCTGTCTCCTGTACAATGTCACGAACCTCAGTCCATAGTTTATCAGGCACTCTGTCTATCATATCTAGTCCGTTAAATCTATTTCTCACTTCCACTGTAGAATCATAAGGGATTTGATTTAGATCATACCTGAATGGTCTAGTGGTTTTCCCTACTTTCTTCAATTTAAGTCTGAATTTGGCAATAAGGAGCTCATGATCTGAGCCACAGTCAGCTCCCGGTCTTCTTTTTGCTGACTGTATAGAGCTTCTCCATCTTTGGCTGCAAAGAATATAATCAATCTGATTTCAGTGTTGACCATCTGGTGCTGTCCATGTGTAGAGTCTTCTCTTGCATTGTTGGTAGAGGGTGTTTGCTATGACCAGTGCATTCTCTTGGCAAAACTCTATTAGCCTTTTCTCTGTGTTATGCCCAAGTCACAAAATCTCCCAATGACCACCAGGGAGCCGATATCCGATGCAAAAGCAATAGAGTTTTTATTACCAAGCTCAAGCTGTGGCTCCCACTGTTACCGGCACAGTGGCTACAGGGAGGAGCCCCGGGTTTTGGGTTACATTGCTTATATAGGGAGTGTTCATGAGAAAATAAAGAATTTCTAGGTAGGGGGACGTCTGATTGGTCACTTTCTTTTGAAGGGTTGTGTGTTGGTTTTTGATTGGTCCCTGTTTCCTAGGTAGATCACAAGTTCCTGAACGTTAAGTCAAGAGATTCTGGTCTGGGGTCCAATTGGCTGGTGGGTGGTGGGGTGAGGTCAGGGGATTTCCAAAGGCTCTTTTCCTGGAACCTTACAAAATGGAGTTTTTCTGTTAACAAAATGGAGTAGCTTAGATTCTTCACCCTGCTTCATTCTCAACTCCAAGGCCAAATTTGCCTGTTACTCCAGGTATTTCTTGACTTCCTACTTTTGCATTCCAGTCCCCTATAACGAAAAGGACATCTTTTGGGGGTGTTAGTTCTTAAAGGTCTTGTAGGTCTTCATAGAACCATTCAACTTCAGCTTCTTCAGCATTACTGGTTGGTGCATAGGCTTGGATTACTATGATATGGAATGGTTTGCCTTGGAAACGAGCAGAGATCATTCTGTCGTTTTTGAGATTGCATCCAAGTACTGCATTTTGGACTCTTTTGTTGACCATGATGGCTACTCCATTTCTTCTGAGGGATTCCTGCCCGCAGTAGTAGATATAATGGTCATCTGAGTTAAATTCACCCATTCCAGTCTATTTTAGTTCCCTGATTCCTAGAATGTCAACGTTCACTCTTGCCATCTCCTGTCTGACCACTTCCAATTTGCCTTGATTCATGGACCTGACATTCCAGGTTCCTATGCAATATTGCTCTTTACAGCATTGGACCTTGCTTCTATCACCAGTCACATCCACAGCTGGGTATTGTTTTTGCTTTGGCTCCATCCCTTCATTCTTTGTGGAGTTATTTCTCCACTGGTCTCCAGTAGCCTGTTGGGCACCTACTGACCTGGGGAGTTCATCTTTCAGTATCCTATCATTTTGCCTTATCATACTGTTCATGGGGTTCTCAAGGCAAGAATACTGAAGTGGTTTGCCAATCCCTTCTCCAGTGGACCACATTCTGTCAGACCTCTCCACCATGACCCACCCGTCTTGGGTGGCCCCACATGGCATGGTTTAGTTTCATTGAGTTAGACAAGGCTGTGGTCCGTGTGATTAGATTGACTAATTTTCAGTGATTACGGTTTAGTGTGTCTACCCTCTGATGCCTCTTGCAACACCTACTGTCTTACTTGGGTTTCTCTTACCTTGGACGTGGGGTATCTCCTCATGGCTGCCCCTCCTGACCTTGAACGAGGAATAGCTTCCTCTTGGCCCTCCTGTGGCTGCACAGCCACTGCTCTAGGGGACCCTTGTCTAAGGGACCACATTTTGTCAGACCTCTCCTCCATGACCTGTCCATCTTAGGTGGTCCTACATGGCATGGCTCATAGTTTCATTGAGTTAGACAAGGCTGTGGTCCATGTGATCAGATTGGTTAGTTTTCTGTGATTATTTTTTTTCATTCTGTCTGCCCTCTGATGGAGAAGAATGAGGTTCATGGAATTTCCTGATGGGATAGACTGACTGAGGGGGAATGTTATTATTTTACTATGTTACTATTTTACTAATGTTACTATTTTATAAATAAATCACTTATTTTGATGGGTGGGGCCATGCTCAGTAACTCTGTAATCCAATTTTCTGTTGGTGGGCGGGGCTGTGTTCCCTCCCTGTTGTTTGACCTGAGGCCAAACTATGGTGGAGGCAATGAAGATAATGGCACCTCCTTCAAAAGGTCCCATGCAGGCACTGCTGCACTCAATGCCCCCGACGCTGCAGCAGGCCCCGTCGACCCACGCCTCTGCAGAGCCTCCTGGACAGTCATGGGCCAGTCTGGGTCAGTCTCTCATGGGGTAACTGCTCCTTTCTCCTGGGTCCTGGCACACACGAGGTTTTGTTTGTGCCCTCCAAGTGTCTGTTTTGCAAAAGTAGGAAGTCGAGAGATACCTGGGGTAACAGGCACGTTTGGCCTTGGAGTACAAAACGAAGCAGATCAAAGGCTAACAGAGTTTTGCCAAGAGAATGCACTGGTCATAGCAAACGCACTCCTCCAACAACACAAGAGAAGACTCTACACATGGGCATCACCAGATGGCCAACACCAAAATCAGATTGATTATATTCTTTATAGCTAAAGATGAAGAAGTTCTATGCAGTCAGCAAAAAGAAGACTGGGAGCTGACTGTGGCTCAGATCGTGAACTCCTTTTTGCCAAATTCAGACTGAAATTGAAGAAAGTGGGGAAAACCACTAGACCATTCAGGTATGACCTAAATAAAATCCTTTATGATTATACAGTGGCAGTGACAAATAGACTCAAGGGATTAGATCTGATAGAGTGCCTGAAGAAATACGGATGCAGGTTTGTGATATTGTACAGGAGACAGGGAATAAGACCATCCCCAAGAAAAAGAAATGCAAAAAGGCAAAATGGTTGTCTGAGGAGGCCTTACAAATAGCTGAGAAAAGAAGAGAAGCCAAAAGAAAGGAGAAAAAGAAAGATATACCCATTTGAATGCAGAGTTCCAAAGAATAGCAAGGAAAGAAAAGAGCCTACATCAGTGATCAATGCAAAGAAATAGAGGAAAACAACAGAATGGGAAAGACTAGAGATCCCTTCAAGAAAATTAGAGATACCAAGGGAACATTTCATGCAAAGATGGGCACAATAAAGGACAGAAACAGTAGGGACCTAATAGAAGCAGAAGATATTAAGAAGAGGTGGCAAGAATACACAGAAGAACTGTACAAAAAAGATCTTCATGACCCAGATAACCACAATGGTGTGGTCACTCACCTACAGCCAGACATCCTGGAATGTGAAGTCAAATGGGCCTTAGGAAGCATCACTACGATCAAAGCTAGTGGAGGTGATAGAATTCCAGTTGAGCTATTCCAAATCCTAAAAGATGGTGCTGTGAAAGTGATACACTCAATATGCCAGCAAATTTGGAAAACTCAGCAGTGGCCACAGGACTGGAAAAGACCAGTTTTCATTCCAATCCCAAAGAAAGGCAATGCCAAAGAATGCTCAAACTACTGCACAACTGTACTCATCTCACACACTAGTAAAGTAATGATCAAAATTCTCCAAGCCCGCTTCAACTGTAAGTGAACCATGAACTTCCAGATGTTCAAGCTGGATTTAGAAAAGGCAGAGGAACCAGAGATCAAATTGCCAACATCCGTTGGATCATCATCAAAGCAAGAGAGTTCCAGAAAAACATCTATTTCTGCTTTGTTGACTATGCCACAGCCTTTGACTGTGTGGATCACAATAAACTGTGGAAAATTCTTCAAGAGATGGGAATACAGACCACCTGACCTGCCTCCTGAGAAAACTGTATGCAGGTCAGGAAGTAACAGTTAGAACTGAACATGGAACAACAGGCTGGTTCCAAATAGGAAAAGGAGTATGTCAAGGCTGTATATTGTCACCCTGCTTATTTAATTATATGCAGAGTACATCATGAGAAACGTTGGGCTGGAAGAATCACAATCTGAAATCAAGATTGCAGGGAGAAATATCAATAACCTCAGATATGCAGATGACACCACCTTTATGGCAGAAAGCGAAGAAGAACTAAAGAGCCTCTTGATGAAAGTGAAAGAGGAGAGTGAAAAAGTTGGCTTAAAACTCATCATTCAGAAAACTAAGATCATGGCATCTGGTCCCATCAGTTGAGGGGAAATAGATGGGGAAACAGTAGAAACAGTGACAGACTTCATCATTTTTGGGCTCCAAAATCACTGCAGATGGTGACTGCAGCCATGAAATTAAAAGACGCTTACTCCTTGGAAGAAAAGCTATGACCAACTTAGACTGCATATTAAAAAGCAGAGACATTGCTTTGCCAACAAAGATTGTCTAGTCAAAGCTATGGTTTTTCCAGTAGTCATGTATTAATGTGAGAGTTGGACTATAAAGAAAGCTGAGTGCTGAAAAATTGATGCTTTTGAACTGTGGTGTTGGAGAAGACTCTTGAGAGTCCCTTGGACAGCAAGGATGTCCAACCAGTCCATCGTAAAGGAAAGCAGTCCTGAATATTCATTGGAAGGACTGATGCTGAAGCTGGAACTCCAATACTGTGGCCACTTGATGTGAAGAACTGACTTGTTTGAAGAGACCCTGATGCTGGGAAAGATTGAAGGCAGGGGGAGAAGGAGACGACAGAAGATGAGATGTTTGGATGGCATCAGTGACTCGAGGACATGAGTTTGAGTAAACTCTGGGAGTAGGTGATGGACAGGGAAGCCTGGTGTGCTGCAGTCCATGGGGTCACAAAGAGTTGGACACGACCGAGGGACTGAACTGAACTGAAGTCTCCCAAGGTCTTGCCCCTTCCTGGCATTTAAAGACAAGATATTGGGTGTGAGTGAGAGCTGGCAGGGGGCAGGCTGTGCATGTGTGTGGTGCACAGTTGTTCCAGGAAAGACCACTTCTCTCTCTGGACTATCATGCGGGCCAGAGACATCTTCTTAGGCTGCAGGTCGTCAGGATGTTGCTATTTGCAGATAAGGCTTGTGGGAGGCACAGGGACACTTCCAGAAGCAGAGGGGGAATGTGGAAGAGCAGCAAGCGGAACTCTGGCCGGAGCACTCACTTCAAAACAGGACCCGAAGGGGCTGTGAAGCCGCTTGTTCAGGGACAAAGAGTCTTCTGCTGTCCAGTCTGCTGGCTTCTCGAGTATTCCTCAGCTCAGTCTCAATGCAGTAGACTGCCTGTAGGAGTGCCCCCCGCTCCACTTGGGATCTCATGGAGCTTCCCAGGCACCCACTGGGACAGCCCTGTGCCTGGTGAGCGTGCTTAGTCACTCAGTCGTGTCTGTCTCTTTGCGACCCTATGGACTGTAGGCCCTCCAGGCCCTTCTGTCCATGGGATTCTCCAGGAAAGAATACTGGAGTGGGTAGCCATTCCCTTCTCCTGGGGATCTTCCTGACCTAGGGAAGATCAAACCCCAGTCTCCTGCACTGCAGGGGAATTCTTTATTGCTGAGCCACCAGGGAAGCCCGCCTATGCCCTAGTTACTGCTATTGGGTAATAAACTGCCCCAAACTTAGTGGCATAAAACAATGACTTTGTAATCCTTGCAGATTCTGTGGGTCAGGAATCTGAAAAGAAGCCTGTGGGGATGGATGGCTCATCTCTATTTTCTGGCTTGAAGACTCAAAGGTTGTGTTTCCTTGGGCAAGGCGTGTCACAGTCTGTGTCTCAATGCCTCCATCTATGTGGTAAGAATGATGTTAATACTTATGGGATCGTGGAAAAGGGTAAATTAATCAGTGGTGTGTAAAGGGTTTCTAGGTGTGTCTGCAGTGAGTGCTTACTCTGCTGATGGTCGGTTAGAATGATCTCATTCAGTTCTCACAGCAGTCCTTTGAGGCAGGTACTGTTATGCTGCCCATTTTATGGATGAGGACACTGAGACAAAGGGGTCATTTTGTTCCCTTAGTGCCATTGGAGGGTGGGACACAGGAGGCTTCTAGAGAAGGAGTCTCAAGGAGACCTCATCAGAAGAGAACATTCTTTCTATAAAGGGGGAATCATTTGCCAAGCCCCAGAATTGAGTTGGCGCACGGGGTACATGTGGAGCTGCCTGTGGAGTGGGGCTGGAACCTCAAAATCAAGAAAAAGTAGTTGTGAGAATGAGGAAAAAAGGGTGGCAGGACTTGGTGAGGCCCATGTGCTTGTCCACAGATGAACATTTACTGGATCCTATTATGCGCTGGGCCTTGTACTCGGTTTAAGAATATATTAGTTAGGGTGCATTTGGCTGGGACTCAGGACACCTGAATAACAATGATTCAAGGAAGTAAAGGGATTTTCCTCACATAGCAACAAGTCTGGAGCCAAGCAGTACAGGGCTGGTGCAGCAGCTCCGAAGCCACTGGGTACTCTATCTTCTTCCATCTTTCTGGTACACCAGATTTAATTTTCGGGGTCTATTCTCATAGTTGCAAAATAGCTGCTGCCCCTCCAGACATCACATTTATAATTCAGGCATAAAAAATGGGGGAGAATAAAGGACAAAAATAGAAGAGAGTTGAGCTAGCTGCATCTGTCCTCTTTAAGAAAGCCCTGCAGAAAGCCAGACTATGCTGCAGGCCAGCTGAACTGCAAAAGAACCTGGGAAAGAGAATTGTTTTGTCCACTTCCCTGGAAAAAAACTGATGCCCTCTAAGCTTTGAAGGAGTGGGGAATGGCTGTGTTGGAGGCAGTCAGTATTTTCTGTCCTGGGAGTTCAGGTTGAAGGAGAGAGATATACATATGAACAAATCATTCTAGTAATGCTAACGAAGAGGTAAGTCAAGGGTGGAGGGGAGCTCTTGGAAGGGCTGTCAGTCCCAGGGAGGGCTTCTCTGACTAAATCTTAGTAACAGCAGGAGGGAGCAGAGAAGAAGAGCAGAAGGCAGGGGGAAGGGAACCCACTGTAAGAGTAGTCATGGGAAGACTGGGTTCACGTTCCCAACTCTTTACTGTGCCTTGGTTTGGGATCGACTGGTGACTTCATCTGGCTATTGGACCACTAAGAATACGACACCACTGGGCTTGCTCTCTGGCCCTCTTGGGACCTGCCGTGAGAAGAGCATGTCCTGGGTAGCTTCTTAAAAGAAAGGAGTGGAGAACTCAGGATATATAATCTCTGAGACCATTTTAACCCTGAAATCTTGCCTTATTTTTAAAACATTATGCAGATGTATGTTTCCCAATGAATTTCATCGGGAATCAACAAAAATAAGGTATTTTTGGCTCATGTTCACATCTTGGAGGCTAATTTTGACCATGTTTAAACTTATTGCAGTTTGTTGTGGTTCTATCGCTAAATTCCCCAAGGTTTGTTCATCACTCTATCTCTAGTTTCCAGAACCTTGGTACTTAACAGGTTGCCAGAAAATATTGGATAACTGAATGGATGAATGATGCATGAGCAGCTCTTATGTTCTAGAGGGAGAATGAGACAGGAAAATGGAAGATGGAAGCAAGGGGTCTTAAGTGTGGAGCGTAGAGAGGCACAGTCTTGCAGGAGCCTCGAGTTCTACCTCGAAATATGCGTAAGAGAGATTGGGGAGATGCCAATTTTGTGAGCTGCGTGCAACTTACAAATATATTTTGGCATAGGCAGAAGATTTCCAAGAGGATGTTTATGAATCAGAGTGTTTTTTAGATTTATGCATTTCAATTAAATTCAATCTATTATGTGAAATTGTTGTTGCAGCCACTCTGTACACTAATTAGCAATCAAAGTACTGAGAAGTTGTGCAGATTTAGCAAAGGCTGGCAAAGATGATCCCTGATTTACTGGAAAACAAAGTTAATAAGCGTGTGAGAGTCTTTCTAATAATCTCTGCTTAATGAGTTCTGGAAACTTGCCGAAGATCTAGGCAAGCATTCAAGCTTGATTCCTCTCAGATTTAAAAAAGTAGGTGCTGTTTTTATCCGTCACAGATTATCCTGACTAGAGAAAAATGGTGAATGAACCCCCAGATCTCTCCCTGCTAAAACTATGTGGGTGAAGGGGTAGAAGAAGTACCAGCTGGGGGTTTAAGTTGATTCCAGGGGCCACATCTCCCTCCCATCCTTCTGTGGGTGGTGGGCCTCCTCAGGTCAGGGGCCCTGCCAGCTGAGCTTGAAGTTACCAGCTCAAGTACAGTGCTGGGCTGTATACAGCAGGTGCTCATTGTCATTGTTGATTGGATATGTGATTGGTTGTTCAGTCACTCAGTTGTGTCCAACTCTTTGCGACCCCATGGACTACAGCTTGCCAGGCCTCCCTGTCCATCACCAACTCCTGGAGTTGCTCAAACTCATGTCCATTGAGTCAGTGATGCCATCCAACCATCTCATCTTCTGTTATCCCCTTCTTCTCCTGTCTTCAATCTTTCCCAGCATCCGGGTCTTTTTCAGTGAGTCAGTTCTTCACTTCAGGTGGCCAAAGTATTTGGAGCGTCAGCTTCAGCATCAGCCCTTTCAATGAATATTTAGGGTTGCCTTCTTTTAGGATTCACTGGTTGGATCTCCTTGCAGTCCAAGGGACTCTCAAGAGTCTTCTCCAACACCACAGTTCAAAAGCATCAGTTCTTCGGAGTTCAGCTTTCTTTGTGGTCCAACTCTCATATGCATACATGACTACTGGAAAGAACCATAGCTGTATGGAAACAATTAGTATGGGAACTGAAGCCCTGATGCTTTAAAAAAAATTGTCAAACTTACAGAAAAGTTGAAAACTTGCACCCTTCACCTAGATTCAGTTCAACATTTGCTGTATTTGGTTTCTTTCTTTCTATAAGACTGTATCTGGGCCTCTATATCTACTGTGCACAAACAACCTATATGTAGCGTGTGGAAATAAATTCTGACTATTATGACATTTTGCACCTAAATCCTAAACATTTACTACAAATCTCCTGAGAGCAAAGATACTTTCCTAGATCATCATTTTTTTTCCATTAAAAATAGCAATTGTTTTAACTGTCTAGTCTATGCTCATAGTTTCTCAATTTCTCAGCTCTTCTAAGAATGTGTTTTATAGCTTAAAAAAAAACAAACCCAGAATCCAGATAAAAACCAGAATGCAGTTCAGACACATGCATTACATTTGGTTGTTGTGTCCCTCCTTCTCCTAAAGCTAGAATGGTCCTCCCACATTCTTTCCCTTTTCTAAGGTATTCCCTCTATAAAATGTGCCGGCCAATTGTCTTGTAGAACACCCCACATCCTTGATTCATCTAATCGGGTCCTTGCGGTCTGTCTTCGTCCAGCTTCTGCGTTTCCTCCGCATTGGGTGTTGCTCTAGAGTCTTTGCTCGGTTTCTTTGGCGAAATGCTGCTTTGTAGGTACAGTTGCAGGTGTCAGAGGGCCTGGCCGGCATCAGGAAGCCTACGGTGTCTGGCTGTATCACTGGTGGTGATCGCATCGCTCAGATAAGATGGCAACAGGGAGATGGCGCCATGTTAAGACCGTCTTTCCCTTAGTGACTAGTCATCAGTGGGGCAGTACATTAGCATCATGTGCACGTCTTGTTCCCAACAACTTCTTGTCCATGATTCTGGCCTGAATCGATGACTGCACTGGGGTTTTGAAAGGGAGCCCTTCTGTTCCTATTGCATTCTAGAGCTGGAAATATCTCCTAGGGAAGAGCTTCCCCAGCCCCAGGCCCACCCACTTGAGAAAGTCCTCTCACCTCTCTGAGCCACCTTTTCTCTGGGAGATTTATCTCTGCTCTTAGAAACGCTGTGAGCCTCAGTGAGCCAAAGTAGTTTACCAACTGGAAAGTTCTGTATTTGCTTATGCAAACTGGGGAGATGGTTACAGGCTGATCAGGCTGGTATTGAGTGAGGAGCATTGGAAAAACATCATATAATGAGTGTTGTTTCAATGAATGATGAGTCCTCAAAACACAGGTGTTCTGGGAGAACAGCAACACATTAACATGGGGAAAACTGTGTTATAGACAGATACAAGTTTACCCATTTTACATTGCAAAAAATCTTGACTCTTACATTTTTTTGAACTTAGTTCCTTGGGCTCTACGGATCTCAGCAACCATACCTGCAGTTAAGACAATTGGACCTACCCCTTACTCTTCAGAAATCATTGTCCATAGGGTTTGCAAAATGGGCCGAACACTGGGTCTCAAGCAGGGTCAATTCTGCCGCCCTGGGGACATTCGGCAAAGAAAGCCTGGAAACATTTTGGGGGGCGGCTTCCCAGGTAGTTCAGTGGTAAAGAATCCACCTGCCAGTGAAGGAGACACAGGAGACGTGGGGTCAATCCTTGGTTGGGAAAATCCCCTGGGGGAGGAAATGGCAACCCACTCCAGTGTTCTTGCCTGGAGAATCCCAGGGACAGGGGAGCCTGGTGGGCTGCTGTCTCTGGGGTCGCACAGTCGGACACGACTGAAGTGACTTAGCAATAGCAGAGGCCAGTTGTTGTTCGGTTGCTTAGTTGTGTCTGACTCTTTGCGACCCGATGGCCTGCGACATGCCAGGGATGCTGCCAAACACCCTACAGGGCACAGGGAAAGCCCACAACCAAGGAATGCCTGCCCCCAGATGCCAGCAAAGTGCAGGTTGAGAAATCCTGGAATGGAACTTTGAGGCTCATTTAAAGGGAAATGATTCAAGAGGGCTGTGCAGGAAAACATGGGGGCCAGGGGGTGACCTTATTAACTTCCTTGCGTTCCCACTCACTCCCCAGGACTGGTTCTACCACGAGCGCAAGGCCACTAGGAAAGCATAGTAGCAGGCATCCCCCCACACACTCTCTGAACACAGCGCCCCCTTTGCACCAGAAGGAACTTCCCTCAGAATGTTAAGTGCTTGAATGGCTGCCACGCCCTCTGATGAAAAAAGACTGCAGCTTCGCAACTGGAGCCTGTTCAGGGCAGCGCTGGGAACAAAAGGAGAAAAAAAAAAAAAACAGCAAAATGGGGATTTGTCCCCATACTCTGCATGGCAGGGGCGGCCTTGCTGAGTCTCTGCCCAGAAAGAGGGGATTTCTCTAGGAGCTTATACTCTGTTCACATCTGTTGCATAGTTTGGCAGCCTTAGTGTCTAAACTGGAAAATATAGGGGCAGGGGGTGACCCCAGGACATTCATTGCCATATTTGCGTTTCTTCAAATTTTGATTTCTGTCTCTGCTCTGCTTATTATGATTTGCTTTTGTTTTGCTATCTGTTCCGTCTTTTCTATTGGAGTTTTCAGTGGGAAAGATAGGGCGGGTATACCTCTTCACCAGAACTGAAGCCTGTGAAGTTATTTTTCACGGCTGTATCATGTTTCATCAAGCACATGTGTCATGCACTGGATATTTTGTATCGGATTTTAGGTCATTTCTATTTGCTTTCATTATTATAAATAAGCCTCCATGAACATCTTTTTCTGTATTAAGAATTACTGTTCTTGAAGCATCAGCTCCTGCCGAAGAGTTTTCAGCCTCTAGACCTGCCCTCTAGAATTTAAACTTTTCAGCCTCTCCACGTGTGCGTGCCTGCAAAGTTGCTTCAGTCGTGTCTGATTCTTTGTGACCCAGTGGGCTATAGCCCACAAGCCTCCTCAGTCCATGGAATCCTCCAGGCAAGAATACTGTAGTGGGTTGCCATTCTCTTCTCCAGGAGATCTTCCTGACCCAAGGATGGAACCCAGGTCTCCTGCATTGCACGCAGATTCTTTACCAGCTGAGCTACCAGGGAAGCCCCTCCAGCCCCAAAGCAACATTTGATTTGTTAGAAGACAAATTTGTTAAAAGAGCTCTGAGAAACTTACTTCATGTAAAAACAAGAAGTGGGGAGAAAGAATTATTGTCTTACAATAGATATTTAGGTAGGAATTACTGAGAATTTAGGCAGGAATCACAAATAATATGAACATTTTGAGATCCTTGTGTTCTCTTCTGTCTGGAATGCTCTGCCCTATATTCCTGCAACTGGATTCTACTTGTCATTTATCTCAGTTTAAATGTCGCCTCCTCAGGGAGACCTCTAATTCCTCTATCACTTGCTACATAAGCTTTCTTTTCTCATTGTTCTTTTTTTCTTTATGAAGTATGCGTGCGTGCATGCATCCTAAGTTACTCTAGTTGTGTCCGACTCTTTGTGACCCTATGGACTGTAGGCCACCAGGCTCCTCTGTCCATGGGATTCTCCAGCCAAGGATACTGGAGTGGGTCTCCATGCCCCTCTCCAGGGGATCTTCCTGACCCAGAGATCAAATATGTATCTCTTATGTCTCCTGCATTGGCAGGTGGGTTCTTTACCATTAGTGCCAACTGGGAAGTCCCAAATTGAAGTACAGTTGATTTATAATGTTTTGGGTGTACAGCAAAGTGACTCAGTTATATATACACCATATATATATTCCTTTTCAGATCTTTTTCCATTATAGGTTATTACAAGATAATGAGTATAGTTCTCTGTGCTATACAGTAGGTCCTTGTTGTTTATTTATTTTATATATAATGGTGTGTATCAGTGTATCAGTTAATCGCAGTTTTCTAATTTACTCCCCTCACTGCACCCACTAACGTACTCTTGATCACATCACCCTGTTTTAATTTCTCCCTGGCTCAGATCTCCATCTGAAGTTGTCCTGTTCATTGAATGTTTAGACTGTGTTCCCATTATGACATCGTCCCTTCCAGGGCAGGGTCCTGTCTCACTCATCACTGTATCCCCAGCACCCAGCATTGCAGCTGGGGATGATATAACACAGCATTTAAACACCTGTTCTTAGTCCGGTTTTGGGTCCTGGCTAAGACTTCAGAGGTTGAAAGTGAAAGTGAAGTTGCTCAGTTGTGTCTGACTCTTTGCGACACCATGGACTGTAGCCTACCAGGCTTCTCAGTCCATGGCATTTCCAGGCAAGAGTACTGGAGTGGGTTGCCATTTCCTTCTCCAGGGGATCTTCCCAAACCAGGGATCGAACCCAGGTCTCCCGCATTGTAGGCAGATTCTTTACCAGCTGAGCCTCAGAAGTTGATGGGGGTGTAAATGACAATGTATGAAAAGCTCAGGGCCCGGGGTCTGCTGAGCGTTCCAGGAATACTAGTGTTACAAATCACTACGTATGTAAAATGGGGCTAGTGATTCTTCCCTCTTCAGTGGACAATAAGAGGATGTCAGCGAGAGCACACTCGATTGTTAGAAAGGAAGGGGCCATTCAGATCGGAGGCTTTATGCCTTCTCACTATGCATATAACATAGCGAGAACATTTAGAATCGGTTGGGAAGCCCATTACAGCCATCTGCCAAGAGTGGCAGTTAAAAGGAAGTTTCTGTCCACAGGCTCACTCCGACTCCCTGATGTCTTTGTAATGTTTCATTTTGAAGGAAAGTGTTGAAGAAAGTCCAGGCTGGGTGTAAGAAATGACTGTGTAATTTCATTATTTTTAATGACATTAAACGTGTTCGTCACTGCAACTCGCCTTTGTGTGGCTGAGCGCATCACAGCCGATCCTTAATTAGAAAGGGAATGAAGGCCCTCTTCCATGGGTTTCTCTGGGGAGACGTTCCGGGAAGATGCACGAACTTCCCAGGATTCTGGCATCTGGTGATGTATGGATCTGTTTCTACGGCCACTCTCACTCTCTGCCTCAAGCTCTTTCTGAATGTCTGTGCCTCCACCCAGCCTCACTCAGCTTCAGGGAAGCCAGGCTCAGCCTCCTACCCCCAGCCCTCCTTGCTTCCCTCCAGCCTCCTCTCTTTCCTTCTATCCTTCTATCCTCCTTCCTCTTCATTCCCCCCCTCCCTTCCGGTTCCCCCAAAGGTCCCTCCACCATCAAAGGGCAGGAAGAGGCAGACTGAGCCAGAGAGCTGGAAAGGACTCTTGAGATAACTTGACCAGACCAAACCCACAATGACTTTGATGCCTACTGTATGCCAGGCTCTGAACTGAGGGAGGTGTGAGATCCGACGTCTCTATCCTTGGGGAGCTTCTGAGTTAATGAGATCAGACACCCCTCCTTGTACACACACACAGACACACACACACACCACATACACTGGAGTTTTAACAGGTAGAGAAAGCTTAAGGCAGTTCATAATACGTGGCCAAATTCAGTGGGTAAAAATTCCTGTGGGACTCTGGGAAGAAGTGACTGTGATTCTTGGCTGGCATGTGTATGTGTGTGTGTGTGTGTGTTGGGGGTTGCATTGAACTGCCTGCCTTGAAGCCTTGGTTATCTCAGTCTAGACCTAGACCCCGACCTCGGATCCCAGGAGAATCCAGCACCTTAGCCAGCTCACAGCTTGCCAGGACCCCTGCCCTGACCCCAAGGGCTCCATCTCCTTCTCTCCACTCACCTAGCCCGCCCATTTCAGGTCCCACAAATAGTGGCATTTTGCCCCTTCCCTCCTGGGATGCAATTCCAGCTCCCAGGGTTGGAAATGAGCAATGGCTGAGATGGTCTCCCATCTTGCAGTAATTCATTTCCTCCCAAAGCATTAAGTGGCCCTGTCAAACTCTAAGCCTGAGGACAGAGCAAGCCTTTTGCCAAGTGCCATGGAACCCACAAGCTTCCAGAGCTGATGCCGGTCTCCCAGAGGGCATGGATACAGGCTTTGGTCCAGGGGTTAGGCTCTGGTTTCAGGGGCAGGAACTTGCTCAAACCCAGGAAGGACTTTTCTGGAAGAATCTTGAAGTCTTCGGTGGAACTCCAGGACCGGGGATGCACGCCAGCTTCTAGAGCAATCAGAAGCAGAGCTGGAACATTTGAAGAACACTTTCTCAGTCTCCTGTTGTCTCCTGTTTAGCTTTCAGAATCGTACTCATTCAGAGTCTCCTACAGACAGCGCAGTGAATCAGACCCAGGCCCTGCCCTCAGGGAGGTACAGACTAGCCAGGAGAGTTGACATTATACAAGGCAACAAGCTTATACACAATCCCCAGATGTGTTAAGTGCTAAGAAGGAAACAGACAGGTGCCCGAATGGAAAGCAGTGGATGGGGCTTACTTTGGATAGAGAGGTGGGAGGAGGTCTCCCTGGAGGGATGACATGCAGACTAAGATGGACGAGCAAGCAGCAGGTGTAGGACGGGCAGGGCAGAGGCAGAGGAACTGTTAGTGCAAAGGAGGGCCTGCAGTGTATTTGAGACCAGGAAAGAAGCTGGTTGGGGAGGGATGCGGAAGAGTCGGAGCAGCAGTTGTGGCGGGAGAGACCAGGGAGGGTCCAATCACAAATGCCTGAGAAAGGGGTTCACACTTTATTCTTTTGTGATTATTTATTTTTTAAATTGAAGGATAATTGCTTTACAGAATTTTGTGGTTTCCTGTCAAACATCAACAAGAATCAGCCATAGGTACATGTGAAGTCCATGAAAGGGGTTAAAGCTGGGGAGAGACATGATTGATCAGTTGTGAATTGATCCTCTGGCTGCTGCTTGGGAACAAATTTCAGGGAGTAAGAGTAGAAGTGGGGGCGGTTAGGAGGCCAGCCAGCAAACTCCAGCTGGAGATAGCGGTGGCAGGGATGGGAGTAGCAGTTTGAGAGATTAGCATGGTACTCAGTCATGTCTGACTTTTTGTGACTCCATGGACTATACAGTCCATGGAATTCTCCAGGCCAGAATACTGGAGTGGGTAGCCTTTCCCTTCTCCAGGGGATTTTCCCGACCCAGGAATCGAACCAGAGTCTCCTGCAATGCAGGTGGATTCTTTACCAATGGAGCTATCAGGGAAGAGAGTAAGAGGATAAAACAGACTCATGGTTCATTTTGGAAGCTGAATCAGCAAGACGTACTGATGACGCTCTCCCGGGGGTGTGGAAATAAAACTGAGTTCCGGGTTTTCTGGCTTAAGTCACCAGCTTAATAACAGAATGGTGTTATTTACTGAGAGAAGGAAACAGGTTTGGGGGAGCAAATCGGGAACTCACTTAGGACTGATGTTTAAGATGTTGATGCAACATCTAAGCAGAGACACCCAGGAGGCTGTGGACAAACCGAACTGGAGTGCGGACCTGGGATGCAAGGTCGTGTGTGGTATTTAAACCCACAGGAGAGGAAGAGATCCCGTAGAGAGAGGAGGGGAGCTGGAGGAAGAAGGGGCCACCCAGGACTAAGAGCATGACCCCCTGAAAGTGAAAGTGTTAGTTGCTCAGTCGTGTCTGACTCTGTGACCCCATGAACTGTAGCCCACCAAGCTCCTCTGTCCACGGGGACTCTCCAGGCAAGAATTCTGGAGTGGATTGCCATGCCCTCCTCCAGGGGCTCTTTCCTACTCAGGGATCGAAGCCGGGTCTCCTGCATTGCAGGCCGATTCTTTACCATCTGAGCCACCAGGGAAGCCCTAGGGTGTCCATAAAGGACGAGGAGACAGAGCCGAGCACCCTGGTCAGGGTGGTGGCGGGAAAGCTGAGGAAGTGTGTTGTTCTGGAATCCGCTGTGGTAGAGGGGTTGGGAAGTGAGCCATGGTCCTCCGTGTCCAGTGTTTCTGAGAGAGTGACTAGGAAGAGGGCAATCAGGTTTAGCCACGTGGAGTCCATGGCTGATCTTGCAAAAGGTCAATGGCTTCGACCTTCAGTTTGACCAAAACCATTCTCCCCCGCTTCTTAGCCTGCAGGGAAACTTAGAGCTCCTCCTGGGTTACACGCTTCATCCACAGGTCCAGCCACCAGCTGACACCGACTGCCTGAACTCTAAACCCCCAAGTGAGAGAATGTGCAGTGGTCCCCCCAGGCCCATCGGGTGTGGTCCAGGGCTGGGGAGAGGTGTAGTTCATGGGCTGAAGGCAACTCCCAGCTTCCAGCGCCAGGAGGATGCTGCCTCCTGGGCTGGACCAACACTTGGCAGTGTGCCCACTGCATCCAGTTAAATAGTCCATGGTATCTTCCCGAACTTTATCCCTGTGGACCTGAAGCTGCTGGTCACCATGGCAACAGAAGCTTTTGGTTTACCACTTCCTCTTCTCTTTTCTCCCCCTCCCCCTCCCCCCATTTTTCTCCCCTTCCTGTCCTTACACCTACTCCCTCTCCTCTCTCTATTTTTACTCCCCACCTTCTATCTCTGATTTATCCATCTCACTTGTCCTGATTTCTTTGTCTGTTTTTACTTGTCCTATTTTGTGTAGCTTTGTTAGCCACCTTTAATGCCTCCTGTGGGAATCAGGTGGCAGAAACAAATATTCATTTAGACATCTGCACATAGCCACCTACACACATAAACACGTTCACAATGCAATAATTCCAGAGCTCTTCTTCCAAGTCAGTGCTACCCAAACGGTTATTAGGAAGAGAATCAGGAGTGGGGGAAATGCATTCTAGCCTCGTCATTCAACAAATGCTACTTGAAATATAAGGAGCTTCGTTTAGATTATCCTGAGACCTGCTTTTAGATGAGACAGCACTTCTTTGGCATATCTGAGTTTAACTTAAACCAGCCAGGGTTTGATTGCTCCTATTTTAATAAACACAGCAATCCGTCATGCTCAGCTAAAAATACCCCCAGCGCATCTTTTATTTTATGTATATGTACAACCAATCCAAATTCTTCCAGGAATGGCTCTGCCAAACGCTATACTCATTAATCAATTCAGGGCAGAGAGCCCAGCAGCTGACAAGTCTAAGAAGCGTGTGGATTTCGAGTTCTTCCTCCCTCTGGTGCTGAGCCTGGGACCACCTCTGTCACTAAGCAATCTCCCAGCAGACGGGCACTTCTGGACCACGAAGCACCTGAATGTGGACTGGTCTTGTCAGAGCTGAGGGTCGGCTACAGAAGGTGGTAAAGAGACAAGGGCCCTTTAGGACCTGTGGGGCCAGATGAAACCACAACCAGAAAATGATTGAACCTGCTATTTGACTTTAGAGAGACAAAAGGGACTAGGGGGTCCACTAGATTAAAGATGTTTTGACAGAATATATCAATAGGTCTGAGTCGAGGGAATGACGAGGGTGGATTGTTTAGGGGGGCCTGGCACGAAGGGAGTTAACACCTTGCAGGCTGGATTGAATTGGGGCTCCTGACCCCCGGCAGGCAGTGCTCCCCAAAGAGGGAAACCCCAGAGGGTGTCAAGGTGAAAACAAACAAACTCTGGCCCTCCTTTTCCCTGGGGAATGTCTGTAGGCATGGGACTGTCACCTGGGCTTTGGAGCAGAGTCCCAGAGTCCCAGAGTCCAGCCTCCGCTGCCCCTCGGGGACCTCCAGTGATGAGCCTGTTTCTTCACGTGTGCAGTGGCTGTGAGAACCCCTACAGGGCTCTTTAGGGGTGCCCCGGGAGGCAGTGGTTGCAGAGCTTGCCCACAGCAGGTGGGCAATAGTGGTCCCTGTTATCCGAGGCTCTGGGAGCCCTGCTATAGTGAATATGAACACCTCGGAATTAGAATTGCTCACCAAGCATCTCCACAGCCTCCCTGCTCTCCACCTCTGTTTCAGCCTTCCCGTCTCCCCTGAGTCTCCTAAAGACGCTGGTTCAGTTCAGTTGCTCAGTCCCGTTGGACTCTTTGCGACCCCATGGACTGCAGCACGCCAGCCCTCCCTGTCCATCACCAACTTCCAGAGTCTACTCAAACTCATGTCTATTAAGTTGGTGATGCCATCCAACCATCTCATCCTCTGTCATCCCATTCTCCCAACTTCAATCTTTCTCAGCATCAGGGTCTTTTCAAATGAGTCAGTTCTCTGCATCAGGTGGCCAAAGTATTGGAGCTTCAGCTTCAGCATCAGTCCTCCCAATGAATATTTAGGACTGATATCCTTTAGGATAGACTGGTTGAATCTCCTTGCAGTCCAAGGGACTCTCAAGAGTCTTCTCCAACACTACCGTTCAAAAGCATCAATTCTTCGGCGCTCAGCTTTCTTTATGGTCCAACTCTCACATCCATACATGACTACTGGATGGATCCACATACATGACTACTGGAAAAATCATGAGCTAAAGATCCTAAGCTTCTCCCATTCCTGGGCTCTTGAGATCCTCCTTCCTGGACCTCTCAGACTGGGGAGTCAGAATCTGCCATTCTCAGAGCCATCATCACTTTCTGAGAAGTGGCTTCAATGCTCCAGGACTGGAGGAGGAGCCCCGCCAGGTGGAAGAGCTGCCGTGCCCCTAGTGAGCATCCCCAAATTACACTTCACCTCCATTATCTGCTCCCTTGTCCACTGGACCGAGAGGCCTGGAAGCCAAGAGGCCCTACCGAGTAGCATGGTGCCTGGCACACAGTAGGTGCTCAGTAGATACTTGTTTAATGCATTAGTACATGAAAGAGTCACACAGCTAGGTAAATATCAAGGGGAAAAAGTCATCCAGATCTGTTATGGGTTGGATTGTGTCCCTTCAAAAGGTATGCTGAAGGCCTCACCCCCAGTATCTATGAAAGGGGAGGTCATTAGCATGGGCCTCCACCCAGCACAAATAAATGCAGTCCTTGTAAGACGAGGGGGACTTAGACACAGATACAGACTCATGGAGAATGGGATGTGAACGCACAGAGGGGCAGGTAAAGGTGAGACGGTGATGTAAAGATGGAGGCTGAGGTTGGGGGGCCGAGTCCCAGCCAAGAGCACCTGAGGCTGCAGACACTGTAAGAGGCAAGAGGGCATCCTCCCCTGGAGTGCCTGGAGGGGCCGCGCCCCGGGGACACCCTGGTCCCAGACCCCAGCTTCTGGATCTGTGAGAGGGTAAACTCAACGTGTTTGAAGTCATCCAGTTTGTGGTACTGCATCGCGGCAGCCCCAGGAAACTAACACAAGGTCTGTGGTGAGTCAGAGCATTGAGCATCAGTGGATGCTCAGTGGGTACCCACATCTTGCATCTGTCACAGTCTGGGTCATTTCCACTAATATTCGTCACTGACTCTTCTGAGGCAAATCAGTGCTTGTATCTGGTGGGCACTACCGGGAGGCCTGCTGAGATGCAAAATTCTGGAGCCCCTGGAATCAGGGGGCTGCAAGAGTGCCCCCACCTGTGGGCATGGCTCTGAGGTGAGGCAGGGGGCCAATCTCCAGAACCTATGGGGCGGGGAGTGGGTCAGTTTTGATTGATGCTGAGATGATGCTGGGGGGCTCTTTGAGGGTAAGAGCTCATGGTCTTGGTCAGTCACTAAGAGGAACACCATATCCAAAGCCATGGATGCGCAGAGGGAAGTGGAGTCAAAGAACTCTCCCAAGGCAGAGGCCCAGTTGTGTGGTTGGGCCAGTGTAGTGGGGTTGAGCTCATGGGACGTGGCTCTCAGAGACCCAGCAGGCACTGCAGGCTGGTCTGCAGAATGGGTCTGTGATGGTCCTACCTACTGGCCTCCCCATGGCCTTCCTGGGTGGTACCATCCCTGGACGAGGAGAAAGGTCCACAATCCCCACTCCCCCCTACCCCCACTCCTGCCATGATCAGATAGCTCGGGGCAGGGGATGGGGAGGGGCGCGGAGAGAAGAAGGGTATAATCAGTCGCGTGTGCTTGGCATTTTCGGCTGATTCTAAATGAAATCAGATGCCTTGCTGAAAGCTGTTCCATGGGGAGCTTTTACTGGATTTCTACTTGAGTCATGCTGTAGACATCGGAGACTGACCGTCAACCTCTGCACTTGGGGATGTGTCAGCAGAGATTTCATAACATGCGACTGGGGAGAGAAATATTCTGAGGGCTTTGACTAACCCAGCAATTAAGCCTCATCAGATCCAAGCGGCCCTGGACCAAGGCGTTTAGAACCAAGTGAATGGCTAGGGAAAGGTAGCAAGTGGCAGGTCCATAGGCTTCGCTCTATCAAGTGTAGCAGCACAGAACGTAAACCACACCACTTCTTTCTGGGCACGGCTAACCAGCGAATCACTTTCTTCAGCACAGGTTCAGTACTTTAGCAAAAGATGGTCTTTAAAAAAACGGTGGAGCCTAGTGTGGACTGCAGCCTGAATTTATAGAGACAGAATTTGGGTGGGATGGATTTTGCTGGACTCTAGCTGTTCTGGAAGACTCTACGTGGTTGCCTGCTCCCCCTGCAGTGTCCCTGGTGCCTCAGGCAGACACACTTGGTGGTCCTGAGACTTCTCAGTGAGGGCTTCCCTGCCCAATCTCATCCCAGACTAGACTCATTTCTTCCCTACCTGTTGGAGCACCCGGTCTCCCCTTACCCTCCGCCCTCTTTTCTTCATTTACTCATTACCCATCCTACCTTCATTGTTCGTTTCCTCTGTCCCTTCTTTTTCTTTTTAAAGTATTTACCCAAAGCTGTGTGTTTTGTTGATGTTTTGGTTTACTGACTTTACGCCTTTCCCCTCTAGAACATAAACTCTCAGAGGCAGCGAGGAGGGGGTTGGGGTACCTCTTGCATACATCACTGTGTCCTAAACTCTTCCAGGGTCCAAGCCCTCTCAGCACCAAGCCAACACTCACGAACTATTTCTGAGTGCACGAGTGAACCTATGGGAGAGTATCTATGGGGTGATCACTGGAACAGCGGAAGAACATTTAAAAATTCAGTTTCCAGTTATGTCAATGCGCTCAGGGATGCTTCAGTTCAGTTCAGTCGCTCAATCCTGTCTGACTCTTTGCAACCCCATGGACTTCAACAGGCCAGGCTTCCCGGTCCATCACTGACTCCTGGAGCCTACTCAAACATGTCCATTGAGTTGGTGATACCATCCAACCATCTCATCCTCTGTTGTCTGCTTCTCCTCCCGCCTTCAATCTTGCCCAGCTTCAGGGTCTTTTCCAATGAGGCCACATCAGGTGGCCAAAGTATTGGAGTTTCAGCTTCAGTATCAGTCCTTCCAATGAATATTCAGGACTAATCTCCTTTAGGATGGACTGGTTGGATCTCCTTGCAGTCCAAGGGACTCTCAAGAGTCTTCTCCAACACCACAGTTCAAAAGCATCAATTCTTTGGCACTCAGTTTTCTTTATGGTCCAACTCTCACATCCATACTTGATTACTGGAAACACCATAGCTTTGACTATATGGACCTTTGTTGGCAAAGTAACATCTTTGCTTTTTAATACACTAAGTTGGTCATAGCTTTTCTTCCAAGGATCTCCTAAGAGACAAGAGCACAGGGATGGCTCCATGTCACCCTGTGATCCTCGGCAGGGTCAGGGTGGGCCATGGGGTGGGGCCAGGGGGCTTGTGGTGGTGAGACTGGCTTCCCTCTGCTGTGTGGGATGGCCGAGGACACTGCATGTACCCTGCTCACACCAGCCTGGGTGACGTGACTTGCTCAGTGTCTTGTCCATCCCAAGTGAAAGCATTTTGATAATAACATCGTATAAAGCACAGAGATTTGAAGAGAAAGAAAAGATCTGACTTGAATAATAGCCTCTGTGCTAATGATAGAAAAGCTGATGGTTTGAAAGGAAAAGAGTTTTCCATTAGGAGGCCTCTAAAAATAGTTATTGTGATTTGAACCACCTTCTTCAGTTTCAGCCCGAATGTTAATTACATTAGCAAATCATTTTGGCAGCGGGAACAGGTATCCGACCTCGTCTGGGCTGCCTCCTGTAAACACTCAACACAGAGGGGAGCCCCCCCCACCACAGAAGTCCAGCTGTTTGGAACACACAGGCACACACATGCACACACATTTCTAGGGCTTCTCACAGGTGTCTCTCAGCGTGAAGTTCACTGTGCTGAACTTGCCGGGGCAGAAACTCATAAATCCTACTGGTGAGCCCCAGATGGTTAGCAGGCTTCCATCCGGCAGCTGCCGGGCAGTCTGAAACTTCCAGTAGAAAACAAGGGCTGGTTATTGCAGGGGAGGCCGCCACGTTAGCTCTGCCCACCCAGAACCACTTGGGGTTCCTTTAATCATTCTGGCTCTTGCTGGCTTGGGACCCTGCTTCGCACTCTCCTTCTAGAAAGTGCTCAGGAATGCATTGAATCTTGAGGGAAATCTGAGAGGTTTCCTGCAGAGATTTCTTATCTTTGGAAGAGCCCCAGTCCTTGGGGGAACAAAGTTGGGGGAAATTCAGTGCCCGTGGTGCAAAATGTAGTATTTATTTAATAGTATTTTTCTGAGGGTTTGGCATCCACGGAGGGGTATTTGCAGTGTGACTTTTATGAAGTATTGGAGTTTCTGGATTTAATTTGGACAATTTTGAAATCACGCACATGGGCCCAGAGGCTCAGAGACAGCTGAGGGAGGCTAACATGATTTATATAGGGGATGTTTGGAGACGGGCAATCTGACAGACCCCTCAGGATCCTTAGTTGCTATGTCTGCTGGAGTGTGGAGGGCTACTGCAGGCAGGCAGGAGGGATGAGAGCCTTGGCTTGGCACCAGCCTGACATTTCTGTGGGGTTTCTAGGGTATGAAGCATCTTTATTCCGGCTCTCTTCTGAACTAGGTAGGGAAGACTGTCCCATTTTACAGATGAGGAAACTGAGGCTCGGTACAGTTAAATGAGATTAGTCCATGGTCTTGTCCATGTTCCCCCTTTCTTCCACATTTCTGAAGAGACTTCTGGGATGAAATGTGGGGATGCGGGAGTCTGGAGCGAGAGCAGGTGGAGGGGTTGGCCGGGAGATGCTTCCTGCAATTGGTGACATGGTTCCTGGCTGGGGATGTGGGTGAGCAGGAATGGGGGGGAAACTTGGGGATGATGTGACCTCATTTCTGTATCTGGACATTGCTGGTGGGATGGAGAGTAGAGGGGAGTGTTGGGAGGTGGCCCAGTGCACGCAGACCCTGGGGTTTGGGCACTGTCCTGTGAATGGCCGGGAAGTACCCAAGGGTGTGAGCTTGTCCACTGGCTGAGAAGGTGGGGAGATTCAAGTTTCAGGGAGGAGGATGGAGTGGGGAGAGGCTGGGGGTGGGAGGCAGGGTGGTGGTGAAATCAGGGAGCTCATTGGGCAGGAGGGGCTGTGATGGTCACACTGGGGTTCACAGGTACAGGGGAGGGGGTCGCTGGGTGGAAGGGAGGAGCCAGATGCGATGGCCAGGGCAGACGAGAAGCAGATTAGACCTGGGGGCAACCGGGAAGCCTGGAAGCCTCTCTCCCTTAGTGAATAAAAACCGAGAGGCTAACAGTGGGGGCGACAAGGACGTAATCTAATCCTTCCCACGGTGAGACCCTAAACTCAGCACTGTACACCAGTTACCTCAATTACTCCTCATAAATTTGTAAAGTGGGCCCTATTTTTATTTAATCTGATTTGTTTATAATTTAAAAATTCTTTTCCATTATGGTTTATGACAGGATATTGTGTATAGTCTCCTGTGCTATGTATACGGCAGGATCTTGTTGTTTATCCATTCTATATAGAATAGTTCGCATCTGCTAATTTCAGACTCCCACTCCAACCCTCCTCCACTGCCCTTATTTCTTTATACATTTGCAATTGAAGCATATAATTGATTCACAGTGATTCAGGTGTACTGTAACGAGATTCAGTTATATGCGTGTGTGCGTGTGTGTGTGCATGTGTGTGCGTGCGTGTGTGTGTGTGTGCGCGTGTGCGTGCGTGCGTGTGTGTGTGTGTGTTCTGTCACTCAGACATGTCTGTCTCTTTGCAACCCCATGGACTGTAGCCCACCAGGCTCCTCTGTCCATGGGATTATCTTGGCAAGAGTACTGGAGTGGGTTGCCATTTCTTCTTCCAGGGGATCTTCCCGATCCAGGGACTGAACCCACATCTCCTATGTCCACTGATCCAGGGTCCACTCTCTCAGTCAGCCTCTCTCTTACTGACTCAAGAACTGGAGCCATCAGAAAACAGTGACAAGGTGTTCCAGGTGCCGTGAGGGAAAAGAAGGAAATGAGGGGAGAAGTCCTCCGTGAGACTGAATTTTCCAGGACGGGCGCCCTGAGCAAGGGACATTTAATCAAGACCTAAAAGCTGAAAGGGATTTCATTTATACAGCTAATATCTGTAAAGGTTTCATTTGAAGAAGAAAAGCTTCTATAGTGATTTTCATTGCTATGCTATTTTTATTTCACTTTATAAGCCTCATTAACTTTTTTTTTTTTTTTAACAAAGAAAGAGCTGAGAGCCGCTTTAGCTGAGATGGGACAAATGCATGAAGCTCCTCTAACTGGGTGGGAATCAATGGGAGACAGACAGGTCAGCCAGGCTAACCCATGTCAGAGGCCGAAAATCTCCTGTTTTTGTCAAGCTGTAGCTGTGTCTGGCAAACCTTGTTTGTTGTTTAATCTGGATCTCTGGGGGGTTTAAAAATTTCTTTGCTTTGGCTCCAGCTTCTCCTCCTTTCCTCCTTCGAGAACAAGATCCTTCGTAAAATTCAAAGTGGCCGGGACAGCTGGGGAGCACTCTCTGTACACAGTGAAGCCTCTCCCCCAGCTCCTGAGCTCCATCACTGGGAGACAGGGAGGAGGGTTCCCTGGTCTCTGGTCTCGCAGAAGTATCAGGGTTTTCTTCCTCACATGGGGCACCCATCCCTAGGAAGGCTTCACCCATGTCAGTGGAGGACCAGAGGGCTGGGTGGTACAAGATGATAAAGGATAGGCGGGTGTTTCAGGTACCAGGCTGCACTGGAAGGCTGGACGGGTCACTTGGAGAAAAATGCAGTCCAGGTGATATGAATTTCGAGAGTCAATTTCATTGCACGACTGCTTACTGAGCACCTCCAGTACGCCAGGCACGGGGACAGGTGTGAAGGGGACCCAGAGAGCACGCAGGCTTTTTACGCTACTGAGAACTTTTCATATAGACACGCAGCCAGCAAGCACTAGACACCTTCTGTGTGTGGGAGACAAGCCAAGCGCTTTCTGCGCCCTCTCCTTAGAGGAGCTCGATGGGCAGTGGGGAACTCGCAACTGCCTGAGGGTCGTGGGAGCCACGTGCAGGGTGCTGTGCAACCCTGGCGGGAGGGGAGAGGACCTGCAGTCAGGGAGGGCTTCCCCAGGAGGGGATCTTGAAGTACAGTTTTCCAGGAAAGGAAGGGCCAGAGAGCATCCAGGTGGTGGCAAAGTCTGTGCAAAAGTCAGGGGGAGGATCACACCAGGAAAGATGGGGTGCACGGTGTGGGGTCTCCTTTCTCCATTACACAGTGATGAGCATGCGCCGTGTCCAATACGACAAGATAAACAGCAAATAAGAGCAGCAGCTTACCTTCCCTTAGCACTTACTACGTGCCAAGCTTCAAGCTAAGCAGTTACGTGCATCATATTATTAAAGTCTCACCACGATTCTCTATTAGGTCAGGATCAGATTCTTCCACTTCACAGATGCATAAACTGAGGCCAGGATGGCACATTCAGCCTCTGCTCCAGCTAGTGAGGCGTAGACTTAGGGCGAGACAGGCCCTCAGGCCCACGTTGGTCTGCCTCTGATGGGTCACCTATTAGGGCCCTGGGCTGCAGGTCCTTGAATGGGCCTCTCCTGGATGGGTAATCATGTTGGGAAGCTGTTTATACATATGAAATTTAAACGCTTGAATACTGAACAGCCCTCACCCCTACCTCTGGGATGCAGAATGGTAACAATAAACAAACAGGCTTTCTATTTTATCCACTGGACTTTGGAAGCTTGGTTTTAAAAGAGATTTAAGAATTTTATCCAGGTCGTTGCAACGGCTGCCAATTTTGGCTGGATGCACAAAGCATTGGATTTGCAACCTTCTTAGAAGTAGAAATGGATTCTTAGCTACAGACTTTATAACCGGATGTGACGACTTACCCTCCTTTCCACATGGAGGAGAGAACATGCTAAGGGGAAGGGAAAGGAAGTGTCTGTGGCTCGCAGGAGCTCCATCCTTTATGCCTGAGCCCCTCCAAAGCACTCTCCTTTCCGGTTTCCGCATGTGATTTACAGCTTGCATCGAGTCATCAGTGAAACCCAGGTGTGAAGGAATGCGCCAAGATTTTTTTTTAAAACTGTGTTTCCTGATTGTGCCCTTAAGGGTAGATGTAATTAAACTGACTCAAAAAGAAACTACTCTGCTCTGGTTTGGCTATATGATCAGTGTTGTGATCTCAATCAGGTTATTGTAGCTTGAGAACAGGATCTACTTCTTTTTTATTGTTCAGGGTTAGTTATATAATACAGTCTCTGCATGGCAAAGGGTATATATTACAAACACTTTTTAATATATTGCCCTATTTCTATATCTATTACTTCCTAAAAGTCACTAGAAAGTTATGGAAGAATAAAAGGTTAAAATCATTAATTTTGGCTGACTCTAGAAGATGGTGCCATACAATTGATCGGTTTATTCAATTTGGTGGAAAAGAAAAAAACCAGTTAAGCTGGTCTTCTGTGTTCAAATGGCAAGGTAGACATTGTTTCTGTAATCTGCATCTTGGTTAATACAATATTCTCTGTTGGTACAAGCATTCTAGGGATTAAAAAAAACACTTTTCAGATAAATTTTTCTTTTCCATTGGGTCCATAATCTTTAATGCCTTCTCTTATACACATAAAGAACACAGGTATGGTGGGCATGAGTTCATTAGGAATGCATCAGGGAAAATGAGTTTGCCTTCCAGATAGAGGTCACCTGCCCCCATGCCCACCTGCAAAGCTGGGGAGGGGGGTCTTATAACCTTGCATCATCACCAGCACTTGACACTCTCCGGCTTTCTCATTTCTGTGCAGCTAATAGTTGCCAATTGATGCCTCATCATTTAAATTTCTGTTCCTCTGATTGCTAACAACTTTGAGCATCTCTCTCTTTCCTTTTCTCTGGCTGTGTGGTATGCGGGATCTTAGTTTCCCAATGAGGGATCAAACCCATGCCCCCTGCAGTGGAAGCACAGAATCTTAACCACAGTCCCCAGTGAGCGCCCTTTCATGCAGTTAGGGACTCCACAGAGATTAATGCTCTTTCTCTTTAAGGTTTCATGCATTAGGTGATCATAGGAGCAGCTCCAGAATTTCCGCATTTGAGGAATTTAGATCTTAAGCCATTCCGCTGGACGGTGGGGCTAAAGGTGTGGCTAAAGCCACCCCAAGAATCCTTTGTGACCAGCACCAGGGGCCTGTGCCTAAGTGCATCGTGGACCACGTGATGGGCCAGAGACTAGTGGGAGCAGGCTTAGATCTGCAGGAAGTCATTACTACCCATCAGCTTGCAGAACAGGAGCAGAGGAAGAGGCTTCCAGGCAACACAAAGATGCAGCTACCAATTGCACCCCTGGGGCCAAAGTGGGGAGGGCTGTGGAAGGGTTGGGGGGAGAAGTACCTAGATCTCTCTCTCTCTCCCATCCTCCTATCTCCTGCTGACACCTCTCACTGACCATAACCAATCAGAAATCAGAGGGCAAGGACGCTCACTCCAGCAGGATGCAGACAAGGGATCACCGGACCACAGACTCACCAAGAGGGATGGAGATGGGAGGGGATGCACAGAGAGAAACCCTCACAAAGGTCAGAGGTGTCATATCTAACATATCGTCCTGTACGTAGCAGGTGACCAAGAAATGCTGAATCTCCAGAGATGTTGAGCAGCCTCTGACTAATCTGAGTTCAACGTCTCCCCAGGTGTCTGTTGGCATGATTTCTTAACAGTTTTGACAATAGCATCTTAATGTTTACAAGTGGGATATCTCAAGCCAAGGCAAGTTTCCCCAGGTCAAACTAAAGCTGAAATCATAAAGCAGAGGTGGTACTGAAGAGAGAAACTGAGCAGCGAGGGGAGGAGGAACCATGAGCTCAGAATAAGGCTTATCAAAAGACGCTGAAACTACAGCCTGAGTGAGAACAAGCATGTTGAAAATTAAATATGAAATGGGTAATTATGCAGTAATGAGACTGAGGACATTACAAAGGACACTGCCATCGAAACCACTGCATCTCAACAGAGTAACGAACAGGAAAAACCCTCCAGCTTTGTAATTATAATCATCGTTGCCATAACAACTTAGTATCTCTCTTTGTGAGCAGCTAGCTTGAGACTATATTTTTAGCAATGACTGTGCCTGAACGTGTATTTTTCCTTATATAGCAGATAATTCTTCAAATTACTGATCTTAAAAAGAAAAACAATTTCATTTTCATTCTCTCTGAGTGTAAACGTCTCAGGGATAATTAGGGAAATAAGCAGGTGTGAAAGTTCATTATGAAAATGCTATAAAAAGTATTGATGTCTTGACAACATTTGCTTCAACAGAATGTTCTTTGGACCCGTACACTCTTATTGTTCCTTGTCAAGCAGCTTAACATATAAATCTTCTCTGCGGGGTTCATAAATATTTGAAAAATGATTAGCTCTGTAAGGTGTTTGAGGATTATTTGACAAGTACGGATTTATGTTGTGGGACAGAAATTGGCTTAGCAGAATCCCGAGTCTCGGGAATGAATGAGTGAATGTATAAACATTGGCTTACCTTGCTTAACAGAAATACACATAACAGATTCCCAGCTGAAGCAAGCAATGAGTTGACCTAAAAAATCAAACAAAATACCATTTGAAGAATTCAGAGAACAGAAGGAGTCCTGAGCTGCCATTTTGGTTTCCAAATTTGCTCCAGCTATTACACCCAGCTGGAAGGGTTGCTCTTATAGCTTGGCAAATATCCAAGATAAGTTAGCACTTTACTGAGCTCTGCTTACACTATTGGGAGATGATAACAGGCCTTTGTTAGGGTCTTAGACTTAAGCTACATAAATGCTTTATTAGGTTGAGAACAGAAAGGTCTCAGAAAGAAGCACTCTTTCCCAATGCCATGAAAGGCCCTCAGCCAAGATAAGTCATGCAGCAAAGACTTACTGAGAATTTTCTGTCTTTCTTGTACTCTATTGTGTCTGTGGAGGATGCAAAATAAGCAGATTTCAATAATTACCAATTTATAAAGCGTTTAAAGACTCTGTCAAATTACCACACAATTGCACTCATCTCACATGCTAGTAAAGTAATGATCAAAATTCTCCAAGCCAGGCTTCAGCAATACGTGAACCGTGAACTTCCAGGTGTTCAAGCTGGTTTTAGAAAAGGCTGAGGAACCAGAAATCAAATTGCCAACATCCGTTGGATCATCAACAAAGCAAGAGAGTTCCAGAAAAACATCTATTTCTGCTTTGTTGACTATGCCAAAGCCTTTGACTGTGTGATCACAATAAACTGTGGAAAATTCTTCAAGAGATGGGAATACCAGACCATCTGACCTGCCTCTTGAGAAATCTGTATGCAGGTCAAGAAGCAACAGTTAGAACTGGATATCGAACAACAGACTGGTTCCAAATAGGAAAAGGAGTCCATCAAGGCTGTGTATTGTCACCCTGCTTATTTAACTTCTATGCAGAGTACATCATGAGAAACGCTGGGCTGGAAGAAGCACAATCTGGAATCAAGATTGCCGGGAGAAATATCAATAACCTCAGATATGCAGATTATACCACCCTTATGGCAGAAAGTGAAGAAGAACTAAAGAGCCTCTTGATGAAAGTGAAAGTGGAGAGTGAAAAAGTTGGCCTAAAGCTCAACATTCAGAAAACGAAGATCATGGCATCTGGTCCCATCACTTCATGGCAAATAGATGGGGAAACAGTGGAAACAGTGTCAGACTTTATTTTGGGGGGCTCCAAAATCACTGCAGATGGTGATTGTAGCCATGAAATTAAAAGACGCTTACTCCTTGGAAGGAAAGTTATGACCAACCTAGATGGCATATTCAAAAGCAGAGACATTACTTTGCTAACAAAGGTCTGTCTAGTCAAGGCTATGGTATTTCCAGTGGTCATGTATGGATGTGAAAGTTGGACTGTGAAGAAAGCTGAGCACCGAAGAATTGATGCTTTTGAACTGTAGTGTTGGAGAAGACTCTTGAGAGTCCCTTGGACTGCAAGGAGATCCAACCAGTCCATTCTAAAGGAGATCAGTCCTGGGTGTTCATTGGAGGGACTGATGCTAAAGCTGAAACTCCAATACTTTGGCCACCTCATGCGAAGAGTTGACTCATTGGATAAGATTCTGATGCTGGGAGGGATTGGGGGCAGGAAGAGAAGGGGATGACAGAGGATGAGATGGCTGGATGGTATCACCGACTCGATGGACGTTAGTTTAAGTAAACTCCAGGAGTTGGTGATGGACAGGGAAGCCAGGCGTGCTGCGATTTACGGGGTCACAAAGAGTCAGACACCACTGAGCTACTGAACTGAACTGAGCTAAAGACTCTGTACAAGGGACAGTGAAGAGCACTCCTATCATTGCTGCTGGCTGGCGTTCTGGGAGAACTAATTTGAGATGAGTATGTGAGTCGTATGCAGAGGGGTTGGGTTTCCATGGGCTGGGTAAGCTCTTTGGGTTCCTCAATAGGAGAGAACCATTGTAAATGGATGTTTCAGGGAGAAAGTTGGTAGCTTCCCATGTGGGGTGAACAGCAAGTCACAGAGACCAGAAGCAGGGGGACCTGCTAAGCAAGTACTCCGGTAATCTGGGATGGGGTGCTGAACAATGGGCCAGGTACTGCCAGTGGGAACAGCGGAAGAGAAGATTAATGTGCCAGAAGAAGCAATAGGCCTAGGAGATGCGTCGGCTGTCTCAGCAGGTAGAGCACAGATAGGGCTTCATCTGGGAAGCTGAAGCATGAGGACTCCTCCTTGGCAGACAGGCTGGGGTTGAGAAGCAGGATGAGACTTGGTGAACAGGAGAATGAGGTCAGCTTGGCCACCCCTCCTTGTAAACTTGATGAACTCTGGCTGCGCCCCGCGCATTTCCAGGAGAGTCAGCCCTAGTGATAGAGAATCAGAGGGAGACAACGGCGGCTCCAGGAACCGTACAGCAGGCTGCTACGTGTTGGAGAACTGGCGTCAGTGCCAATTCTTGTTCTATTTATTCTACTTGCTTTAATTATGTGCCTCTCCATGGAAAACAAACAAGCAAGCAATAACGCAGAGAACAGCGATTAGTGGGATTCATTTCCTGATTTGAGGGATGTGTTGAGAACCACGTTTGAGTAGGACAGTCTCTGATTATTTATCAGATGCCACAAGTAGGTGTATGTTATTTTTGTTACCTAAGAGGTGCCAGAAAAGTAACATGTTTTCAAAACCTGTGGGTTTGGGCCCATCAAGATGCAGAATGTCTGACGTTAGCTGTTGGATCAACGCAGGAAAGCAGGGTTTAATATGACTGGCAGTAGTTTACTTTGCATCTGTGGATGATTCTGGGCCTGTTTCCTTCCCTGAAGAATGGGAGGGAGAAAGTTAGTCTCAAGCTTTAACTATATCAGAATCAGGTGAGGAGCTTCTAGACATGGCGGTGTCCAATCCCACCCCCAGGAGACCCTGTGGGCTTGGGGTGGGGCTTGTATATTTAGCCAGCTCTGGGGTCTCTGGTGGAGGTGGTGCAGGGGGGCAACCCTGTCTAGATGGAGGATTCCAGGCGATTCTCTTGCTTGTGCTTTGTATAGCCAGCTGGAACTTCTGGGTGTATCGCTTGCTGACTTTTTGCCAGTGAAGCTCCGTGTGGACTTATTTGTTGTCTGAAGTGCCTGGCTGTAGATGAAAGAGTCCCTTGAGTGAGCCCAGGAGATATATCCCAGAGGAGGGTGGGCAAGCATCCAGAAATGGGTCATGGACCAGCTCAGCCCAGGCCACTTGGAGAGTGGAGGGGGGAAGGAGGCCTTCTTCCTCTCTCACTCTGGAGACTTCTGCTGGCTCTGGGCTCCAGAATGTTTTGAGGGGTTTGACAACCAGGTCCAGGGACTCCTGACCCTCGGAGATAGGGCAGGGCCCACTTCAGCTGCACCTCCCACCCCCCAGCCATTTTGCTTTGGCTTAGGCCTGGGAGCCCAGAAGACCTGCCTTAAAGGATGGCCTGGTCATTGTTCTAAGTGGGGACAAGGAGAGAAAATGAGCTGGTAAATGAGGGAGGCCAGAGGCAGAGGAGAGCCCAAGCCTGCCCACAGTGTAGGAGGACTTGCCTGGGTGCCCAGACCCAGCTCAGTGGCACCCTGGAATGGCAGGGTCCCAAGGACTGGCAGGGGATAGCCCAACCAAGGGTTGAGGGTCAGGCTGTCCCTGGGGTCAGCAGAAAAAGCCCCCAAAGACACTCCTACCCGAATCCTGGGGCTCTGTGAATTGAGTAGGTTCCCTGGCAAAATGTGGACGAGGTCACCACCTTAAGAGAGGGGAATTATTCTGAATTATGGGTGGACCCATCCAATCACAGAACCACTTCGAGTAGAGAATTTTCCCCAGCTGGGAGGAGGGAAGATGTGGCAGAATGGGAGAGAGCTGGGACCACTGGAGCAACTCAGCATGCCAGCACCGGCTCTGAGATGCAGGTCCCACGTGGGAGCACCAGAGAGAGAGGCTACAGAGAGCTCCTCGCAGACAGCAAGAGAAGGGACACAGGCAGCTCCCCGGAATGAAGACCGGCCAGTGAACAGGACCTCAGGGCTATCACCTCCGGGAACTGAACTCAGCCAGCGCCCTGTGAGCCTGGAAGACTTCCCTGGAGGCCCTACTAGAGAAGGCAGCTTGCGAACCAGTGCCTGGATTTTAGCCTGGGGACGGCCACTCAGATTCTAACCTGTAGACCTGTCCCGTAATAAGTATGTGTTGTTTTAAACCACCAAACTTGTCATAATTTGTTACAACCGCGATAGGCAGCCAGTGCAGGCCATACTTCCCCAATATCCTGGCCTGAGGATGAACACAGAGTTTTATTGGGGGCAGGATGGTACTTTTTTCCAAAGGTAGTGAGCTCCCTGCCAGCCTGGTGGGCCCTGGAGCAGGAATCTGCTCACCCGATGACCCAAATGCGCCCTGTGGCTCCCGGGACGGCAGTCCTAGGAGGGCTCCAGCTCTCTCCGCACCCAGCAGCCACTTACTTCTCAGACCAGATCAGGGCTCCTGGTGGCTCAGAGGGTAAAGAATCTGGCAGCAGTGCGGGAGACCTGGGTTCGATCCCTGGGTTGAGAAGATCCCCTGGAGAAGGGAATGGCTACCCATTCCAGTACCCGTGCCTGGGAAATCCCATGGACAGAGGAGCCCTGCGGGCTACAGTCCATGGGGTCGCACCCAGTCTGACACGACTGAGTCTAGCACTTTCAGACAAGAACTTCCAGGGACGCTAGGCCCCGCCCTCACGAACTTGACTCCAAGGAACCCTGGGACCTGGGGACCATCCACAGTACCTGAAATAAGATCACGGTCAGGTGGGGGTGGGGGGAAGGTTTGTCTGGCCACTGGGGAACCCGTGTCTGGTGTGGAACCAGGGAAGAGGCAGGGGTCAGGAGAGCTAGAGGCTAGGCTCCGGGCTCTATTTGCTTTAGGACCTTGGGCCATCGGGGGTCACGGTTCCCCAACCTGTAAGGTGGCTGGAGCGCCCTTTCGGATGGACACTCCTTGGAGTCTCTGGGGAAGCAGGCTCCCAGCACCAGCCGGCTTCGGAGGGAGGTGAGGGGAAGGGGAGCGGTTTGGAGACAGTTAACGGGATGGATGGTTCCCAGGGCCAGCCACCACGGGGTCGGCAAGAAAGGCAGGGAGGAGGGGAAGGCGGGGCGGCCGCCCCCCGCCCCCTCCCCTGCGCCCGCCCCGAGCCTCGGCAGGCCCCTGCCCGCCTGGCCCGGCCCGGCCCGGCCCAGCCCAGCCCAGCCCAGCCCAACCCGGCGGGCGGGTCACACACGCCGCCGGCCGGCCGCCTCCTCACCCCGTGCTGCTGAGCGCCCGGCGCCCCTGCCCCGCGCCGCCGTCCGCGCCCGCCGCCCGCCCGGCGCTCCCGGCGCCCGTGACCCTGCCCGGGGCGCGGGGCGGAGCGGGCATGGCCCGCCGGGGGGCTGCCGCGCTGGTGCTGGCCCTCGCGCTCCTGGCGGTGGCCCCGGCCGGGGTCGGGGCCCGGGGCGCAGGCGTCGAGGACCCCGCCGACGACGTGCAGGAGACTTGGAGCCTGGAGCCTTCCTACGCGCGCCTGGAGCCCGAGCCCGAGCCCTTCTCGCCGCCGCTGCCCGCGGGGCCCGGGGCGGGGGAGCGGGGACCGCGCCCACCCCAGCCCAGGCCGCCCAAGAAGGCGACGGCTAAGCCCAAGAAAGCTCCCAAGAGGGAGAAGTTGGCTCCGCAGACGCCTCGGCCAGGTAAGTTAACTCGCGGCGCTGGGCGGCCCGAGGGGGCGCCCGTGGCCCTGTGCCTGTCCCAGCGGTGGCCTGCCGGGTCTGGGGCGACAGCTGGCTTCCCTCTGCGTGTGTCTGGAATGAGAGAGCCCCGCGAACTGCCCCCATCGCGGTCCCCACCTCGTCAGGCACTGACCGCGCGTCCCGAGGCCCCTGCTAGCGCCCCAGAACTTGAACCTGACCAGCTGCCCTTCTCAGCTGCCTGGGGAGCGCGTCCCTCAGCGCCAAGTTTGAGATTTACTGGGAAAGGAGCTTACCGCCTACTTCTTCAGTCTTCGCTCAGGGCGTTTTCATGAGAGTGAATTTCCAATTTGGTGATGCCACCAGTGGGGGTCTGTTTTGACAGCGGCCTTCTGGGAGAACTCAGCTGGCCGGCCCTTCCCCAGCCAAGGTCCCCTCGCAAGCTCCCCCCTACCTGTTTTCTGCGGGTGCCTTGAATCCTCTGCCCAGGAGGGCGTCAGGATGGCAGCGCTTCTGCTGGGGAGCCTTGGGCTGCAGCCCCAGGAGGGCCGGGGCTGCTGGACTTCAGGAAGCCCAGAGGCCCCCTGGGACCCACCCACCCCTGCCACCCCTCCCACTTCCTCTCAAATGCACCCCCATGTGCTGCCTGCCCAGTCTTGGGGACATAGCTTCCATTCAGTTTCTTACACTTTGTGAATAGAGAACTTTCTCTTAATTGTCACAAATGTCCTGGGCTCAAATTGCAAAGGGCTGCGGTCCTAATATTTCAGGATTGAGGAGTGAGAGCAGGACTGTGGCCAAGTTCCTGGGCCTTGGAACGGCCTTCCTTGGAAGGAGATTCGTGCCGGGGGTGGCACCATTACACAGCTCCTGGCACGAGAGTCATCACCTTTGTCTGGTTAAACTGTTCACTGAGGATAGCAGGAGGTCATGGGGAAGGAGCAGAGATGAGGGTCCAGAACTCCTAGGTCGTGGGGGGCCATCACTGCAGCAGCTTTGCACTTACCTGAGGCGGGAGGGGGTCCTGCCGTATTCCAGTTTGTGTGCTGTGTGTGTGCTCAATCTCAGTCGCGTCTGACTCTTTGCAACCCCATGGACTGTAGCCTGCCAGGCTCCTCTGCCCAGGGGATTTTCCAGGCGAGAATACTGGAGTGAGTTGCCATTTCCTTCTCCAGGGGTTTGAGTTTGTGGGTGACTGTAAACCTGCAGGCCCTTCTTGGAGTTGTTTCACCCTGCACAGAGCCAGCATTCCCCATATTTTCTGGGGAATTACGCCTATCAAGATTGGTAAAAACCACACTGGTTTAATAATAGGAATGGAAGTGGGACAAGGCCATTCGCTGTGACTCTGCTAGGAGTTTTATGGGCAACCATTTCATTTATTTCTTTCACGGGCTCCAAGGGGTGGATATTCTTGTTACTTTGCAGATGAGGAAACTGAGGCTCTGACCGTGTCAGCAGTCTACTCAGGGTCACTCGCGAGGTGGGGTGGCAGCTTTGGAGGCCCTTCTCCTGTGCTTTTAAGGGCCTTTTTGTTTGGTCATGTGAATCAAGCTGGCATGTGTTCTTGTTTTTTAGCATCTGCCCCGTGGTTAGTGCAGCGCTGGGCGCGGTAGGTCGAGTTGGGTGGGAGACACGTCTCTCAGGTTCTGGTATGTACTGGGGGGTGGCCGGGAGGACACGGGGGAGGCCCAGGCTTGACTGAGAGTCCGAGGACTGCACTGAATCCCAGTTCTGGGGCTCAGTACTCAGCTTCTTGACCCCAGCATCTTCATCTGCACGTGACAGCTGCCTCGCTCTCCTCTGTCTCTTGTTCTAGGAGCTTTTCAGCAAAAGCTTGTCATGTGTCAGCTCATGCTTGTGCTGGTCCCTTTTGAGCTGTTCGTTATTCTGCAGGTCGTTACCAGGAACCTGCTCAGCATCAGGTGCTGGGTGAGGTCCTGCGGGAGGGGAGAGCAAAAAGGCCCCGCCCCACTCTCCTGGAACACACTGGAATCGGGTGCTTAGAGGATAGTTGCAAGTGTGTTGAGAGCGGTGTCGTTGATTCCCCAAACTGAAGACAGGTCTCTGGAAGCTCCAGAGACTCAACCCCCAGGCCTGCTACCAATCAGGGTGTGTTTCTAATAAACAGTTTGGGGCATTTTAGACTCCCCCCTCCAACTCTGTCAAGCAAAATGTTACCTTGATCCAATACTTTTAGCTCCGATTCTCCCCATCCTCATCTTTTTGGCCCATGACCAGTGGAACCCTCTATCCTGAACCTGAAGTCAGAGAGGTCAGAGAGTCTGGTTAAGAATCACTTTGCTGAGGGCAGTTAGTGATAGTTTTGTGCGATGAAATTACAGTAAGAGAAAATGATTTTGCCTCCCTTAAGGGGTGGCTTGATACAGGTACTGCTCCTTTCCTGGTGGCTCAGTGGTAGAAAATCCACCTGCCAGTGCAGGAGGCATGGCTCTGATCCCTGGGCTGGAAAGATCCCCTGAAGAAAGAAATGGCAACCCACTCCAGTATCCTTGCCTGGAAAATCGCATGGACGGAGGAGTCTGGTGGGCTACAGTCCATGGCGTCACAGAGTTGGACACGACTGAGCAACTAAACAACAACACACATGATGTGATAGACGCATTCATCTCTGTGTGGGACCATTTCATAAGCAGATGCAATAACACCTTAGGACAGCATTTATAATATTCTCAGGGGCCACAGTGGGAATGTTTATTGTGAGCTTTTGGGCTGGGTGGGTGGTGCACTGTCTAGGCACTGAGGTGGGAGTGAGGGGTTAGATTTAGAGAAGAAGAATGTAAGAGCATGTATAACTGCTCACTGAGAGTTTTCTCATGTGCTTTGTCTTCCCAGATGATAAAATATTTTCCACATAGCTTGTATCATACATAAAGGCTGGGCTCAAGAGAAGATGGGAGGTAAATGCTCTATGTCTCTGGGTCTAGGGGGAGTCTTGTCTGAATCCCATAGGAAGGTTTACTTAAGGGGCCAAGGGCATTGGGGATTAGATCTTGGTGTGAGTTTGGCTTTGACTCTTGGCTGTTTTTTCATGCCACCAATGTGCAGTGGCTTTCACGGGCCAACATTCTCCTGGAAGTGGCTTGGATAGCTGAATCCTTTGGTTAATTGAGAGTATTGCATTTTTCCATGAGTGACTGATGGATTCTGGAGTAGGGCCCTTATATACTGAATAGAGTGGAAGCTTAAAATTTTTTAAGGTTTTTATTGGGAAATAAGTATAGACAGGAAGGAAATTGTAAAAATAGTGCATAGAGCTCCTGTGTACCCTTCTCCCAACTTCCCCCAATGATAGCATCTACAGTACAAGAACTACAGTACAAGATTTCTCTACCTTGGGAGTATTGACATTTTGGGGTTGACATGTGTGTGTGTGTGTGTGTGTGTGTGTGTGTGTGTGTGTGTGTGTGTGTTTATTTATGGGGAAGGCTGTCTTGTGCATGGTAGAATGTTTAGCAACATGCCTGGCCTTGACCCACAAGGTGCTAATCGCACCCTCCGAGTTGTGACAACTAAAAATATCTCTAGACATTGTCACATGTCACCAATGGGCTAAGAATCACTGCTATATACAGTATCGAAACAGGAAAATGACATTGGTACAATACTTTTAACTTTCAGATGATGTGCTAAGTCGATTCAGTCGTGTCCCACTCTGTGTGACCCTAAGGACCGCAGCCCGCCAGGCTCCTCAGTCCATGCCTTGGTTTCCAGGCAATGAGTGGGTTGCCGTTTCCTTCTCCAGGGGACCTTTCCCTCACAGGGACTGAACCTGTGTCTCTTAGGTCTAACTTGGTTTGGCAGGCGCGTTCTTTACCACTAACATCACCTGACATACCCCAGTTTTCATGTGCACTTTTGTGTGTGTGCAGGGGTGTGTGTGTGTAGTTCTGCACTGTTTCACGTCTATAGATTCACGGAACCATCATCCCCATCAGGATACAGGACTGCGGAATCCTTGTCTGTGATTGAGTAGGACTCAATCTCGTACAGTTTCTGAGGCCCTCATTGTGAACATTAGCAAATCCCAGAATTTTAGATCTTCAAGGAACCTAAGTGTTCATTAAACACAAATTCTTATTCATTGCAAGATTCTGTCAGCAGGCTACTTGATGTTAAAAAATGGTTGAAGAAGACTATTTGGATGATACTGACTTTAGCACTTCATGAAGTGGGCAGGCAGTCTCCTTGCGGGGAATGGCAAAATGGGGCAGAAGGCAGGAAGTTTTTATAGAACAAAGAGCAAGGAGAAGAAAATAGAAAATATCTGGTTGGCTGAGGTGACACAGTCAACTTTGTTTGGGGTGAGAAGACCCAGAGTTGACCTGGCATTTGGGAATTAACTGAATACTTCTGGTCAGGAAGGGATTGTTAGTGCCAAGAAGTTTATGTAAGTTTAAATTTGGTAATATGGCACCGTGGGCAAAAGCAGCTCCATCTTGGGCTTCTACATTGGTCTAGGTGCCTATGTTTCCACTGATGGGTGCTCACCACCTTTAAAGGCTGCCTGTTCATTGGATAAATACTACTGATTGCTAGAATGTTCTTCCTCACAAGGACCTGGCAAGCTGCTTTTCTCTAATTCCATTTATTCAACTGTCTCTCGCCAAATTCAATATTTTCTAGACCCCTGCAGTTGGAGGTCCAAAGAATGAGTCTCTGGGCTCCGTTTTCATCATCCCAGGGTGAAGAGTGAGATGAGGGACCACAGTCTGGACATGTGAGTGGATGTGGGGTGTACTTTCCATATCATCTCCAAATTGATGGCTTTGGTTTGGAACCATACTCCTCTTAGAGGGAAAAAAAAGGCATCAGAGAAGTAAACCATAGTTACATAACTGACTCGCCTTGCTCCCCGCCCCAAGAGGTAGTGAAAAACAGACAAGTTCATAAACAAGACTCAGTAGGCGATTTGAAGATGTTTTATTCTCCCTCTTCCATTGGGCTGGAAGTAGCCTTGAACTTTTGGGTTCCTACGTGTTGGTTGCTTCCTTCAAGGGCTGGGGAGCGTGCACGTCTGTTGGAATAACTGCTCGCCTGCATCACACCCATGGCTCTGACCCTCTGTCTTGAGCCCATGGAATTCGCAGAGTGGGCAGCGAGCCACGTTTGTTTGTGTGTCTGTGCCCAGAATTGGCGAGTTTGTACGTTGTCCTGTGTTCTACTCGGCCTGGGAAGGGGAGGGGCTGGCGATAATCAGAGAGTTGTTATATGAGCATATTTGGTTGTAAACAAAGTCCTTTCTGTTATGCACTGCCAGCTAGTTGCTGGAAAGAGCTTCGCTTTTAAGCTTTTGCTTCAGCACCCTTCGAGGCTTCTTGCACGCTTCGCCCTTCGGTTGGAAATGTCTTCTCTTGGGCCAAGCTGGAGTGTGAGGATTAGGAGCATGTGTTTGTAAATGTTTCCCTGCATACCTTAAAAGCAATCACAAGGCTATCGGCACACCTAAATAAATAACAAGGAATCTTTGCGTCATGGTATTATATGCTCTCTGGAAGAGTTAAATCCAATTTTTTTTTTTTTTTGTCCAGATCAACTTCCTAGAGAATTCCAAGGGAAAGGACTTTTTATAGAAAAGGTCTTCTCATGTACATCAGCAAGCAGCTTTCCTAAGACACCACCTCTGTTTCCAACATGCTTTCCAAAGTCAACTCTTCATGCTGGCCGATCTCCCCACCATGCCTGTGGTTGTAGAAACCCAGGCCTGTGTGTGGGTGATGAAGGGGCAGACACCTGTGTGTTTGGAGAAGCTGGGTTGGAGGCCTGGCTTCTGAAGATAGCCGTTGTGTTTCCTGTGTGCCCTGAGCATCCCTGACTCTGGGTCTCACGGAGGACAGTGCCTTAGGTCTCACGGCAACAGCAGCCTGGGCCCTGGAATCCGGATTTTTTTTTTCTTTTTCTTTTTTGGCCCTGCTTCATGGCATGCAGGATCTTAAGTTCCTCAATCAGGGATCGAACTCTTGCCTGCTGCAGTGGAAGCACAGAGCCTTAACCACTGGACTGCCAGGGAAGTCCCCGGGAACCTGGAATTCTGAGGTGGGGGTCTTCTCTGGATGTGTCCGAGGTGGTCAGGGAGCCTGAGTTCTCAGGCTTGGCGTCTCCAGCAGTAGCTCTGCCCTCTCTGGCCTTCTGAGGTTCCTCTGGCTTCCCTGGGATCATGAAACCCATAAAATCGGGGTGGCTTGGAATGGCCATGGGAAGGGCTCATGTCCGTAACTGACTGGCATCCCATTGGCTACTGATCTGGGCATCGTAGGAATGTCAGAGCCACACAGGACAGCTTCAGGTGTTAATTCAAGGCTCTACATCAGACTTTTATGGAATACTTGGTTCATGAGAGGCACGTGTAAGGGTTTCGCAGAGTTTGTTCAGGATTCAGAGAGATTCAGAATCTGGCTGTGCCACCGTGGGCACAGGTGACATCTTCACGTCTTGAATTCATCACTGTGACAGGGGAGTAATAACAAGAAGCTTCCGAGGTGGTGTGAGGTTAGAAGGTCAAGGCACAGCCTCCCAATCTCTTGAGGGATGGGTGAGAGGCAGCTTCAACCCAGGGTCTGCGTCCTGATTGAGTCCACGTTGAGTCCCGATGGCTTCCTGCCAGCACTGCAGCTCAGCTTGTTGGCGTCTCCTTCTCTGGGTCTCACTGTCTTCCCTTCTTCATTTGTGCTTCATGAAATAATCGCCTCCCCCCGTCACTCCTGCAGCACAAAGCCTTGTCCCAGGCTGATTCCAGGCAGAACCCAAACTGAGACTGCAGATACCTGCAGTGCCCCTGACAGGGCCTGGCACACCCCGCCTTGCTGCGGTTCTGGGGGTGTCTCTTTAAAAGGCTGAGGGCTTCTTACTTGGTTGTAAGTCAGCAAGGTAGCTGCCGCTGCCCAGAGGCTGGGAAGGGCTGTCCCTTCTGCCCCAGGGACATGGTGGAGACCAAGTCTTCTGAACAAAAGGCCTGCCCACAGGGGGCCAGGGGCTGACTGGAAGGTTTCCCAGGGAAGACAAGGCTGAGTGGGGGACGGGGGGATGGGTGGGAAGAAGCGCTTATGAGGGGTTGATTGGCTGGTTGGTTGATTGATCGATAGACTTTGGTCCAGTCCTGGTTAAAAAAAAAAACTTAAGAAATTACACCCGATGCCTCCATCTCCAGCTCAGACCTTTCAGGTCGCTAGTTAACCAAAGCAAGCACATCCTTCCTCCACTCAACCTTTTGGTCCCCAGGCTTTTACCTGATCCCTGGGAAACCTGTTCCCACCAGGACCTTGGCTCTCTCAGGTTTGGGATCTGGAAGAGGGCACAGGGCAGTCCCCGCCCCGTGTCATGACCCTTTTCCTGCTAACACACACAGGGAGCTCCAGTTTCTAACTGCTGAGTTTGGGTTTCTCATGTCCTCCTGCAAGATCCTCCTTGGTTCTGTGGTATTTGAGAAAGTGAAATTATCGTCTGTCACAGTGCAGTGAGGCGGCCTCTCTGGGGAGCTTCGAGAACCCTCAGTGGCTTGGGGCCAGGACCTTCCTCCCTAGGCACGGTCCTTCCCGAGAGCTGGTGAGGGGCTCAGGGCTTGGGGCTGCATCCTTCAGGAGAGAGAGAAAGTGCTGATGGATGCTCCCGCGCTGGAATTTCCTGGGGAAAATGCAAATATGCAGCAAAGAATTTTTTCAGTTTCTGGGGCTGCTACTGTAAGCTCCTTGTATATCGAGAGGGGGGAAAATAGTTTCCTATCAACCAAGAAGCTTGATATTTATCACCATGGACCAGAATAGAATATGCGGCCCCCACTGGCAATTCCGTTTGCTACTTTTAAGGAATTCGGTTTTGTCACGCAGCCCAGATGGAGATGTTGATTTGGCTCTGGCTCCTCCTTTGAGCACTATTTCCACTTCTCTCCTTTCATCTCTACAGACCATATGCTGCCTTTCTTGCTGCAAGAGAAGAGGAGGTTGGGAAGGGCCTAGGCCTGGCATAGGGCTCCCACTCTGCCGCCTCCTGGCTCTCTCAGTGACCTTGGGAGAGTCTCTTCTCCTTTGAGCCTCTGTGTTCCCATCTGTAGGGTAGTGTTCACAGCAAGCTTCCTGCCCTCGATGGGTATATGCCAAGATGGAACGTTTCAATCTATGAGAACCTATATGCGTGTCCAGTTGCTCAGTTGTGTCCAACTGCTTGTGACCTCATGGACTATAGCCCACCAGGCTCCTCTGTCCATGGCATTATCCTGGGAAGAATACCAGAGTGAGTTGCTCTTTCCTCCTCCAGGGCATCTTCCTGATCCAGGGATCCAACCCACATCTCCTGCATCAGCAGGCGGATTCTTTACTGCTGAGCCACAGAGGAAGCCCTAATCTATGAGAGGATGCCTTGTAAATTGTGACTCATGGGCCGCGTGTCGGCTGTTACTTGCCCAGCCACTGGGATGGTGCTCTGTGACCGTGGGAACTCGGGACTCATATGAACAATGAGAAGAGGTTCTCTTTTATTCACTGGTCACCATCTGTCAGGCACTGCCCTTGGTGCTTGGATATATGGCATCTGTGTGCGCCCCCTGACTTCCAGCGAGGCAGGCAGTATGTGTGCTTATTTCACTGATGAGGGGATGGAGCACAGGAGGGGAGAGGTGGGTTCCCTGAGGACACACGTGGTCGGTGCAGTGGTGGAGCCCGGCTGCCCGGGGCTGGAATCACATCTGTAGGTAACTATCCCAGAAGTAGATCTTCCTAGGTGCGAGGGGCCCTGCCTGTTTCTGCCTCTTTACCACCCCCTGTGGGGACTCTGTTTCCCGTATGTTAATCTCAGGGGTAACAGGACATCTGCCCCACATCTGGGCCGTTCTTGGCTTCCCAGAGCTGAGCGCAGGGCGAGGGTCCAGCCCAGGGGAGTGAGGCTGAGTGTGTCTGCAGGACGTCGTTCTCTGACTCCGTCTCCCGTGTTGCCTGCTGTGGCCCCAGAGAGGATGACTTGGCAGAGGGAGGGCCTGCAATGAATGTCCGGCTTCTGGGAAGTGTTGGATGGAATGTTGTTCCCCAGAACTTTGGCTTTTTCCTCTCACATTGTGTCAAACTCCCCTGCCACCCCTGCCACCACCATCTTATCTTTCTGCCAAATCAGGCTCTTCCTTCTTAAAAGTTACGGTGCCCAATTTTCCAAACAATCAAGATTTTTACCGACTCACCATCAGGCTTTTTCTGAAGAAATCATCTTTGGAGATCACTGGCCGTGACATCCCTCCGACAAGAGTGGGACAGACGCCAAGTGACATCAGGCTGACGTCATCAGCTGCACTCGGGTTGGCAGCCTTCCTCCTCTGGCCTTTCTGAATGTTTGGGTGTTTTGATTTCCCTGACCCGAGGAGGACTCTTGATTTTGTGATTTTTTTTTTTTTTTTTAGCTTGTATTACAAATGAAAGATATGCCTAGCAGGTATCACCCAAAAATATGATGGAGAGAGAATTGCCCTTGGCCAGGCACAATGCACCCTTGATTTTTTTGATGATGTTTTCTTGATAAATCTCTCTCTTTTTTTTTTTTTTGGTGAGTCTAGAATTTAATCTGAAATGACTTCATTAATTGGCACAATCCATTTGATGTTTTTGGTATTTCAGCTTGTTTCTTAAAGTCCAAACTAAGTGTCTTTCTCCATAGACCTTCCCTTCCCCTTATTTTTGCCTTGTTGGTCATTCACTGACTCATAATCATTCATGATCATTTGTTCATCACAGGCTTAACCAGACTCTGGAGGGAGAGCATGAGCAAAATCAGACGCAGGTCCTGCCCCCGTGCACAGAACAACATGTGTTGCCTGTGTGTGATGATGTTATCCCAGACTGGGGAGCAGAGCTGCAGTGAGGGCTGCTGACATTCCCCCCCCCGCCCCCCCCCACGGTCCTCTTACCCCCCCAGGCATTGCCCCTCCCACAGCTACTGGGGCTTGGCTGTGATGACTCACAGCTGCTCCCTTCTCTGGAGCCTGACCCTTGGAAGGTGACATCTCCCACCCCCAGTAGATCAGTCTGTAGCCAGAGACCAACCAGCTTAGGAAAGGTGGCCCCTTGTCTCATGGTGGGGCCAACACTCTGTGCAGTGTCAGCTCCAGAGCTCCCTGTGGTGTGAGGCTGAGTCAGATTCTCGCTGGGAGCCCAGCCTAGCGTAGCTCCTTCCTCTACCTCATCTTGCTTCCCCCCACATTTTCTCCTTAGGCCCCTCCCTCAGTACATTACATGCACGGAACCCCTGCCTCAGGCTCCGCACAGAAGCAGCTTGACCAGAGACAGGTGCTATCAGAACTCATCAAAGGAGGCAGTGGTTTAGGTGGGCAGTTCAGGAAAGCCATCTCAAGGAGAGCGTGGTTGAGCTGGGATTTGCAAGATCAGAGGAAGTGAAATAGGTGGAGAGTGAATGGAAGGGTGCTGCAGAGGAGAAACAACATATACTGAGTTCTGGTGGACAGAAAATATGATCTGAAGGCTGAAAAGAGGCTGGTGTTTGGAGAGAATTAGGTGGGAGGAGCCCAGCATGGTAGGAAATCTAGCTCCAGGCTCAGAGGCCTGGAGCTCCAGCTCCGTTTTATCCATTTTATCAGTTAAACGTAGTGTTACTCTTGGAGTGCCAGGGAGGGTCAAAAGTATGCCCGCAGGACCTTTTGCAGCCTCAGAAGAGCAGCCACCTGCAGATGTGCCTTGTTTGTTACCGTGTTTATATCCCAGGGCGTTCACCAGAACACACTCCTTTCCTGTAACCACCAGCCTCTCAGAGTTCAAGGTGCCATCACTAGGGTCTGGGGAGGCAGAGGGTGGAGATGGTTGCTTTGCAGGAGAAGATGGTTGAGTCTCACCATCCTGGGATGACTCTGACATATGGGGAAGTGAAGGCATCTCTCTTGCTCTCTCTCTCTCTCTCTCTCTTTTTTTTTTTTAAGGTAAAAATAACAGCAGAAAAGGCGTGAGAACCAAGAGCTCTGAGAAGGCTGCCAGTGATGATCAGGGCACCCCCCTGGCCCGTGACGCTGTCCGAGAGGGTGAGTGAGGCACTTGATGTGCCTTCTGCCCCAGCTTAGTCTTCGGCCTTGGGAGGACACGGGCCCGGACACAGTAGCCGAGTTCTGAGTGGGGGGGGGGGGGGGGGAGATGGGCCTGGGGTCTTCTGCCTTTCTGAACCATCTGTGGGTGAGGAATGAAGACTTGCACATCCCTTCTCTTCTGCGTGTACAGTAACTACACAGTCATTGAGTAACTCAAACTCAGCTTGACTGAAGCTCCTGGAGCTCCCAGTTGCCTTCCCTGGCCTTCCGTCACCCCCTCCCCCTTGAAGACAACCTCATTTCCTTTCCTGTGGGGCCTCATAGCTGTCCACAGCCTTGTGTGTACATTTCTTATCGCCCAACAAAACCCAGAGCCAGTCTTTGACTCCCAAAGCACGTGATGCTAGGCCTGGTGTTTTACAGTCATGTAAAAATATTAGTCCTTCAATTACTTACCTTAGGATAGTCAAAGCCATTAGTTCTAGACTCACAGGCAAGCGCTGGCTAATATTATGATTATTAACTATTACGATGACCATTGTTGTATCTGTTACTCTAAATTGCAGTATTTCAAAGACATTTCTGCTGACATTAGTAATACTGAACATGTATTAAGCACTTACGCTCTCAGTAATTGCTGTGGACTGGGCCTCTTACTCCACATCTCTTGATGGCCCTCTGAGTATTGTGGATAGTCTTATTATTATCGTTATTATTACCATCATCATATTGCAGGTGAGGAAAATGAGACTCAGTAATATGGGTCCTTTGCCTACCGTTGTGCGGCCTTCAGTTTGTAAAACAAGGATTTGAACTCCAGATTTTCGGATTCTAGGCGTTCTGCTTAGCAGCACAGCTGCTTGACATATATAGAGCATTTCACAAATTTACATTAATAGAGGCAGGATCTGATTTCAGCTGCCATGTGAGCCCGTAAACCATGTAACAGAGTTGATTGTCACAAAGGGAATTGTATGTTCCCCTAGGCACATTGTGATGATCTGGGGTTGGGTTTCTAACCAAGAATTTGCCATCAAAGAAATCATAGAGAGGACTAACAGCACATCCTGAAATAAAAACAGAAGTTCCGCAGCATTGAACTTCTGCAACCCTTAATATATGGGAATTCTATTCTGCTGTAAAGTGGGTGGGCGAGCCCTGGGCTCATCGCCCTTGGGAGGACCCAGCGTGTCAGGAGGATGAGTGGAGGACTCAGGAGTGCTGGGGCTGTGTTTCTGTGGGTTTGCCCTGAGAGTGGAGTCCTTTGGGGTTTCCACTCAGTGGGTGGTAATGAGACTCCCACGTTGGGTGGGCCTCAGCATGACTTTTTGTCCCTTGGCCCCAACAGGCTGATAAAACACCAGCTGTTTCCCCAGATTACAAGCCACGGGGCTAGAAGGGCTTCTGGTCTGGCCTTCCCTCTCTAGGTTCTCTTGCTGTCAGATCTGGCACCAGAGAGTTCTTTCTTGCCTTGTTCATTCTTTGATGCTTTCAAAAGTATTTTAAAAAATATTTTTCCAGATTTATTTTTCAGTAGCTTAGCACAAGGGCTGGTTTGAATTTTCTTATTTCTTCATTACCAGAGTTGGAAGTTGTTATAATTTCAAAAGGCATTTTCACAAAGATTTTTCTTTTTCAATTTATTGAACCGAAGTATAACTGATTTGCTTTGCCGTTTTGGTTTATCATGTACAAAGCGATTTTATACATACATACAATACATATATATTCTTTTTCATATTCTTTTCCATTATGATTTATTACATGATGCTGAACATAGTTCCATATGCTATACAGTAAGACCATATGTTTAGAAAGATCACTCAGAATTTTAAAAAAATCTTGCTTTGTTGTTTATCACAAAGACTTTTCAAGGCCCATTTCTGTACACAAATACATGTACACATAGGCGCACACACACACACACACACACACACACACAGAAGTCTGATCTTGTTCCCTGTTCTGCCACATGACCATTCCCCATCTCCCACTCTGGACCACTGAGGATTGTTCCCTTGACCTTAGCCTCAGAGCCCTGTCTGAACAGTTGGGACACCCATTCTCAAAGGCAGCCTTTCTGGCTCTGATTCACTGAGTGTCCTAGATGTGATTTTGGCCTGTGGACTTTATTCATAGTGTTCTTCTATTAAAATGAAATTGAGAAATTGAGGAAAACCCTGGAGGGAAGAGAAGCTGCAGGGGCCCTGATGTGCAGATACAGGAGGGAAAAGGCTGGTGATGAGGGGAGGTCGTGTGCAGGAGGCAGGTGGCACAGCCATTGGGGAACATGGGTCTGGACCAGGAGGGGCCACCTCGAGGTGGAGCTGGGAAGAACAGGGCCTCAGATGGGCCGCTGTGCGGGCTCAGGACCCCTTGTCCGTCATTCTCAGCATCTCCTCCGGTCGTGCTGAGGCCGACGTGGCAGAATGACGGGGTGGGGAGGATGGTTGTCATCTACCTCTTGTCCAAGGTGGCAGGTGGAACAGATGGCATTTGCTTCATTTTCAGGGTGGTGGGCAGAGCAGATATTAAGCACACTGAGCTATGTGAGTGGATGGCATCAAAGGGCTCAGGTCAGATGTGGATTTGAAACCACACAACCCAGATCGGGACTTGAACCCACTGTCTTTCAGGTCCTGTCTCCGGGCTTAATGAAGCTCAGGTTCTTTATGTCTCATCACAGAAAGAATTCAGTGAGAGACAAAGTGATAGATAAAAAGTAGACTTATTTAGAGAGATACACATTTCAGAGACAGAATGTGGTCTCTCTCAAAAAGTGAGAAGGGCTTTGGGAGGAATACCCTGCACAGAGTGTGGGCCATCTGAGTAGGCGAGAAGCCCCCAGATATGGGGTGGTTAGTTTTTATGGCCTGGGTATTTCATAAGCTAATGAGTGGGAGGATTATTCCAACTGTTTTGGAGAAGAGGCGGAGATTTCCAGGAACTGGGCCAGCTCCCAGTTTTTGGAGGCTTATGGTCTGCCTCAGAACTGCCATGGCTCCTGGGGTGTGCCATTTAGCAACTAATATATTACAGGGACAGGCTTTCCTGGTGACTCAGTGGTAAAGAATCTGCCTGCAAATGTTGGAGACGTGGGTTTGAGCCCCTGGTCAGGAAGATCTCCTAGAGGAGGGGAAGGCTACCCACTCCAGTGTTCTTGCCTGGAGAGTTCCATGTACAGAGGAGCCTGGTGGGCTACAGTACATGGGGTCTCAAAGAGTCAGACACAACTTAGCAACTAAACAACAACAACAGAAAATTACAGGGAGAGTATGATGAGTTTCAAGGTCCTCTGGAAGTTGACTCTTCCGCCATCTTGTACCTAGTTGGTTCTAACCAATTTTTGTCAGAGAGTCCCTTCTTCTACAAGGAGGTCAAACCAGTCAATCCTAAAGGAAGCCAACCATGAATATTCATTGAAAGAATTGATGCTGAAGCTGAAGCTCCAGTACTTTGGCCACCTGATGGGAAGCGCCAACTTATTGCAAAAGACCCTGGTGCTGGGAAAGATTGAAGGCAAAAGGAGAAGAGGGCAGCAGAGGATGAGATGGTTAGGTAGCATCACCAACTCAATGGACATGAATTTGATCAAAATCTGAGGGACAGTGGAGGACAAAGGAGCCTGGTGTGCTGCAGTTCATGGGGTCACAAAGAGGTGGGCATGACTTAGCGACTGAACAACAATGGCTATGTCATTCTTCTAAAGCTTGTGCCCTGCTCCCTTCCCTCCTGTTTCAGACTCACCCTGAGAGAGCCTTAGTTTTACGGGAGAGATTATGTACATGGCTGTCACCATGACTAAGGATTAGCGTCATCTGTGGCAAGTCTCCAAAATACATCTTGGATATTGTTCTTTAATAGCATATGCAGTGGTTGAATTACTGGTGTAGTCTTCGCATCTCTATAAATCTACAGCCTTTGCCATATGACTTTTCAATTTCCTTTGTAAAAGTTGAAAGCCCCTTGATTGTGGGCTGTCCATGTTTTTTGTGGAAGCAAATAGAATAAGGTGGACTGAAAAAGTGCCGTTCTGGGCTGAGTGCTTAAGAGACTTTGCTCGTTTTCATTTTCTCCTTATGCCCTGCCATCTCCATGAGAAGAATACACTCATCTAACCCACTGGTTCAAGGAGCCTAGGAGATGAGTGAAGCAGAAACAGACCCAATCTGCGGCCTGGAACTACCAGCTGAGCCCAGCTTATCTGAAGGCAACTAAGAAATAAGTGCTTCCTATGTGCCACTGGGAGTTTGTGGTGGTTTGTTACACAGCAGTAGCTGACAGATACAGTAAAGAAGATCCTCATTTTTAAAAAAGTTGCATCATGTTCTATTGAATGGACATTCCATAATTTATTTGAACTCTAGGTGATGGACATTTAGATTGTTTTCAGTATTTTGCTACTGAATGAGGAGTATTGCAATGAACTTACCATGCATTGGTTGCAGAATAGCTCCTTGGCTGACATTCAGAGCCCACCATGATTTGACCTGTTTCTGGCCTCTGTCTCCTTTTTTTCTAGCCAGATAAGAGCTTGTTTCTCAGACATGCCCTGTGCTGAAAGCTTGCTCGTGTGTTTCCTCCAAAGGGAATTGGGCAAGCATCTCAGCTGGTGATGGAGAAGCAGCTTTGGGGTCAGGCTCCACCCTCACTGGCTGTGAGGCTCCGGGCTAGTTACTATCTCTATGACCCAGTTTCCTTCTCTGTAAAGAGGGGATAATATCTCCTTTATGCATTTTTGTGGAGATGAAATAATGTGTGCAGAGTGGAGCATACACAGTAAGCTCTCAGCGAACATTAGCTGTGATTTGTATTTGCTGTCCTGGGATTTTTTTCATGCCTTAGTTATAGGAGTTGGCAGATATTTTTAAAGGATCATAAATATTGCACACTTTATTGGCCAGCAAGCAAAGTCGAGACTATTATGTCGGTATTTAAATAACCATTAAAAAATATAAAAACCATTCTTATCTCGTGGGCCATACAGACACAGATGGTGAACTGAATTTGGCCCTGATGAGGACTGTAGCTTGCTGGATTCTGCCTCAGGACTTGTTGTTGTTCAGTTGTTCAGTTGCGTCTCACTCTTTGGGACCCCATGGACTGTAGCACGCCAGGCTCCTCTGTCCTCCACCATCTCCCAGAGTTTGCTCAAACTCATGTCCACCGAGTTGGTGATGCTATCTAACCATCTCTTCCTCTGCTGCCCCCTTCTCCTTTTGCCTTCAATCTTTTCCAGCATCAGAATCTTTTCCAGTGAGTTGGCTCTTTGCATCAGGTGGCCAAAGTATTGGAACTTCAGCAACACTCCTTCCAGTGAATATTCAGGGCTTATTTCCTTTAAGACTGACTGGTTTGATCTCCTGGCTGTCCAAGGGACTTCTTAGAACTTGACAGCTGTGCTAATGCTGACTCCAGGAAGCCTGTCCTGATCACCTGTATTTTGCTTTCCTGTATCTCTTCCTCATGGTCCTGGTCCTCTCCTCTCTCACACCACAGTGATTCCTGTGCCTGACTCTTCTGTCCTGGGAGGCTGTGAATGCTTGTGAGCAGGATCTGTGTCTGATTCACCTAAGGCTATGCCCAGTGCTGGAAGAAGCAACTGGTGATCAGAATGCTGTGCTTAGTCGCTCAGTCATGTCTGACTCTTTGCCACTCCATGGACTGTGGCCCACCAGGCTTCTCTGTCCATGGGATTCTCCAGGCAAGAATACTGGAGTGGGTTGCCGTGCCTTCTTCCAGGGGATCTTCCTGACCCAGGAATCGAAGCCAGGTCTCCAGCATTGCAGGCAGATTCTTTACCATCTGAGCCACCAGGGAAGCCCTTTGATCACACCTGTTTATCAAGCACTCCGCACTGTGTAGCAGCTAGTGTTCAGGGGTAGAGAACAGGTGTTCCAGGTATGCTGAAGCTGACTGTCCATGGTCCACATCAGCGGGATGGGCTCTGCACAGGAAGTGCTCTTGTTCTGTAGGAAAGAAGCCTCTTTTCCCACCATGATGGAAGTAAGATGGTTTTGCAAAGCAGTACATGTTGTGAATGGAGCACCCTCAGCACTCTGCCTTTGGCCTGGGTTGGATGAGATTTGAGGCCCCTACCAGGTACCACTCTTAGAGATTGTGTGTGTGTGTGAGAAACTTGAGGATTTTCTTTGTATCACAGACTCATTGGAAAAGACCCTGATCCTGGGAAAGATGGAAGACAAGAGGAGAAGGGGACGACAGAGGATGAGATGGTTGGATGGTATCACCGACTCAATGGACATGAGTTTGAGCAAGCTCCAGGAGATTGTGAAGGACAGGGAAGCTTGGCATTCTGCAGTCCATGGGGTTGCAAAGAGTTGGCCATGACTGAGCGACTGAATAACAAGAACCAGTTTAAAATGGTTTCGTATTCATGGAGTATTGTTTTTTTCTTCTATTGTGTATTGACTTTCTTTAAATGACTACTTTTTGACTTAAAAAATCTATTTTGTGTGACATTAAAGAAACTTTATAGCAATTTAGAAAAATCTGTTTAAACTTGGATTATCGTTTTAAAGACCTGGAACCATGTAGGAACATAGAATGATCTGTTCCTTGAAAGTATGAAAAAACTAGGCTGTAAATTCATCTGAGCTGGACACTTTCCATAGAGGAAATTCTTTGATAATGCTTCATTTTCTTTCATGGTTCTTAATCTATCAGATTTTCTATTCTTTTGAGTTTATACTGAAAGTTTTATTTTTCAAGATAAAATTTAATATATTATATTAATATATATTTTGAAACTTGTTCATTTATTTTAGAGCAGTTTCTTCACACTTGGAGAAAAATGAGAGGAAAGAATTCCCATGTACCTCCCCTCCAGCTCTGGCTTCTGTTATTAGTAACACCTTGCATTCATGTGGTACATTTGTTGCAACTGAGTAGAGTATGGCGCTAGTGGTAAAGAACCTCCCGGCCGGTGCAGGAGACATAAGAGAGGTGGGTTTGATCCCTTTGTCGGGAAGATCCCCTGGAAGAGGGCATGGCAATCCACTCCTGTATTCTTGCCTGGAGAATCCCCATGGACAGAGGAGCCTGGCAGGCCACAGTCCATAGGGTCGCACAGAGTCAGACACGACTGAAGCAACTTAGCACACACCCGCCTTCTTATTAGCTGAAGTCTGTAGTTTACATCAGTGTTTACTCTTCTTGTTAAACGTTCTGTGGGTTTGGACAGAGGCATAAGGGCAAGTAACTGCCACACATAACGGAATAGCTCCACTGCCCTGGAAGCCTCCTGTGTTCATCCTGCTCATCCTTCCTTCCTCCAGACCTCTGGCGACCCGTGTCTTCAGAGATTTGTCTCTTCCAAAATGTCATGTGGTTGGCCTCATACAGTATGTACCCTTTAAAGAGTGGTTTCCTTCATTTAGCAATTTACATTTAAGGTTCATCCATGTCTTTTCATGGCTTGCTTGAGAGCTTATTCCTTTTGATCATGGAATAATATTCCACTATATGGCTGTACCACATACATTTGTTTTTTCATCTGTTGAAGGACATCTCCGTTGCTTCCAAATTTTGGCAATTAAGAATAAAACTGCTATGAATATTCATGTGCAGGTTTTCGCGTGAGCATAAATTTTCAGCTCATTTGAGTAAATACCAGGGATAGTGACTGCTGGATCACATGATAAGAGTATGTTTAGTCTTATAATGAGTTTTGTCCCTTCTATAGTACCCTGGTTTACCAAAAATAATCAGTGTTACCTCCCTCCCTTTTTTTGTGTATTTTCAGGGTTTTTTTTTTTTTTTTTTTTTTTGTCCATTCAGTATGCACTTTACACATTTGTTACCACATCACTATCCCTGGTATAATTTTTCTGCAGTGGTATTTCTGCTTTGTGTAGAATATTTCCTACTTTTATTGTGAAATAATACATACTTATAGAAAAAGTCCACTAAATATATGTTCCATTAACAAATATTTATAAAACCAATTCCTATGTAACCATCACCTGGCTCCCGAAGTCAAACCATTGCTAATCTCCCTATCCAGCATTTAACCCTTCAACTTTGGAGGTTACCTCCATCCCAACTTTGTTAACATTTCCTCAGCTTTCTTTATAGTTTTACCACTTACATTTGTATTTCTAAATTCGTGTGTTTGACCTGTTTCTGGAATTTATCTCAGTGCAATCGTACTGTGTACATTTCTATCACTGCTCTGCTTTCCTGGCTCATTCCATCATAGAAATACTCGGCAATTTCTTTATCTATTTTAATGCTGAAGGACATTTGACATGTTTTCAGTTTCTCTCTTTTATGAAAAGGGTTGCCAGTGAAAACTCTTACACACACATCCTGGTGCCTGTGGGCTTGAGATTCTCCCGGTGTGTGTGAAGTTAGCTGTGGAAAGGCTGGGTTCACTTGGCTGTCGAACAGATGCTCGGTTGATTTCCTCACCGATCATTTCATCCTCATTTTCCATCAGCATGGTGTGGGGCTGCCATGGTTCCACATCCCCAACAGCTATTGTGTGATCATACTTTTCTATTTTGCCAATCTGTTGCTGTTGTTTAGTCACTAAGGTGTGTCCGACTCTTCTTTGACCCCAAGGAACATAGCTTGCCAGGCTCCTGTTGTTTCTGGAATTCTCCAGGCAAGAATACTGGAGTGGGTTGCTATTTCCTTCTCCAGGGGGTCTTCCCAACCCAGGGATCGAACTCATATCTCCTATGTTGCAGGCAAATTCTTTACCACTGAGCCAGCAGTGAAGCCCAGTCTACTGGGTGTATAATGGTAATTCATTGTGATTTCATTCCATTTCCCAAGTACTAATGAGTTTGAGCATCTTTTCACATATTTATTTATCATTTAAATATCTTTTTGGATGAAGCTCCTACTGAATTTTTTTCTTATGAATTTATCCATTCAAGTATGAATTTTGACTTTATATTGTTTGTCCCAAATATATTCTTTCTTTTGTAGCTTAATTTTTGTTCCTATGGACTCTTTTAATAAATGGAAATTCTTAACTATGATGTAGTCAAATACATCAATCTTCTTTATGGTTGCTACTCTTTATATTGCTTTCTAATGCTTTAGTATACCTTTGTTCTCTTTCTCATTTAGGTCTTTATGTACTGGGAGTGGATTTTGTTTGTTTGTGATATGAGACTGAAGTTCAGTTTAATTTTTTTCTTGTAAGTACCTAAAGGGAACAGTCATTCTTTGCCCACTGTTTTGCAGTGCTACCCTATGTGCTGGATATCAAGAGTCTATATATGCTTGGCTTTGTTTTTGGGCTCAGTTCTGTTTTTTATCATTAATTCATTTTTATACTCATCCATAAAATACCTCATTATTATAGCTTCATAGTGAATCTTGATAACTGATAGAGCAGAACTTTGTTATTCTTCAGTAGTTCTGGTTACTCTTGATTCACTGAGTGTGTGACTGTACACAGATATTTCCACCATCTAGTCAAGTTCTTTGGGCTTTCCTGGTGGCTCAGACAGGGAAGAATCTGCCTGTAACGTGGGTTACTCAGGTTCGATCCCTGGGTCAGGAAGATCCCCTGGAGAAGGGAATGGCTACCCACTCCAGTATTCTTGCCTGGAAAATCCCATGGACAGAGGGGCCTGGCAGGCTATAATCCATGGGATGGCAAAGAGCTGGACATGACTGAACAACTAACACTTTCACTTTCACTTTTTCAGTCAAGCTCTTTACAACCTTCCCTGGAATTTAGACTCAAGTTGCATTAATTCCAGAAAATCAGTTTGGAGAGGATTTACATATTTACATTGAGTTTTCTAATCCATGAATGTGATATATCTCTTTATTTCTTAGATCTTTTAAAATATCTCTCAATATATGGGTCTTCTATATTTTTAATAGATGTATTCTTAGATGCTCTTCTGTGATTCTTTTAATTTCAGTTTTCTGATGCTTTATTGATAGTGTTACAGGAGTACAATTGATCTTTGAATGTTGATTTCATACTTGATAACCTTGCTAAAGTCTTATTAACTATAAATTTATTTGCATATTAACTTAGATTTGGGTACAAAAATCAGTATATACTAAATAATGACAATTTTCTTATTCTTTTCCATTTTTTGAGGTTTTTATTTATTTTCCCCCTACTGCATTGGCAAAGACCACAGTTCAAAAATAGTAGATCTTTGTATGTTTTAATTATGTCTTTGGATTTTTAGTTTTCTTTGTTTTTTCCCCCAGCATGTCTTTTTTTTTTTTTTTTTTCTGGCAAATGCAGGCCTTGTCTCTTGCACAGCCTTTTCGCTTTCACATAGTCTGGACTTCTGTGGTGCCAGCTTCTCCCCTGGCTGCTGGCTCCTAGACAGTCAGACCCAACGGAACTCATGGGGAATTCTAGTCACCTCCATACGCTGTTGGCAGTGTTGTTCTTGTCCCCACACTCAGACAATCACACCTGCCCCTGCATCCTGTCCAGTTGTGTTTTAAGGATTTCTGATCCAAACAGTTGTGAAAACGTGGCTAGGGGGCGAGGTGAGCACTTGGCCACCTCAGAAAGCCACGTCTGGGCTTTAGAGATAGGTGTCCGATTTTCTAGTTACTGCAGACCCGGGCTTTCACGAATAGAGGCATGCAAGAGGGCTGAAGGGTTTTCTGCCCTTCCTGTGGTCATCTGCATTTTTTCCTCACTTGTCTCCACTGCAGTCACATATGGTGAGTGCCCTTCCACCTCTGGCATTAGGTTGAAGCATTGTTGGGGGTCTTTCCTTATCTGCATCTTTATAGGTTTTTAGGATGGGTTTGGGAGAGGTTGCAAAATTTTAAGCTGGAGTTCCCCAAAGTCTGTGATGCCTGTACAGCTGGTGGCTTTATCAGTAAATAACCCTGAACACATTATGAGAAGGTTTTTCCTTTTGATATCCCTTAAAAAACTTTTAATTTGAAATAGTTATAAACCCACAGGAAGCTGCAAACAAATGGGCCTTATGCAACCTTCAGTGCTGACATTTTGTGTAACTGGCACAGTAACAAAATCTGGCCATTGGTATTGCTGCAATCCCCAGAGCATGTTCAGACTCTGCTAGTTATACATGTACACACACACGTGTGTGTGTGCGTGTGGTCTGGTGCAGTTGTGCCCTGTGTACTTTCATTGAAGTGAATGCCGCAGATCCAGACAGTTCTGTCACCTTAGTGCTTGCTGGTGCCGCCCCTTTGTACTCACACCCTTCCTCCCTGAGTCCCTAACTCCTCAACCACTGATCTGTGCCCCATTTCTGTAAGTTTGTGTGTTTTTTTTTAAATAACGTTAGATACATGGAATCATACAGTATATAGCTTTCTTTTGGGGGGAGCAGTTTATCCTTTCAGCATAATTCTGAACTGGATACATAGACTTACTTTTGTATTAATACGTTGTAATGAACTTTCCAGGTGGCATTAGTGGTAAAGAATCTGCCTGCCAATGCAGGAGATGTAAGAGACGTGAGTTTGATCCCTGGGTCAGGAAGATCCCCTGGAGGAAGGCATGGCAACCCATTCCAGGATTCTTGCCTGGAGAATCCCTATGGACAAAGGAGCCTGGCAGGCTACAGTCCATAGGGTTGCAAAGAGTCGGACATGACTGAAGCAACTTGGCAAGCACTCAGTATTTTGTAATAGACAAAAAAAGCTAAGCTTGTTAATAAAAAATATTATTGATGTGTACCATGCATGCAGAAAAGTCTAGGAATCATAAGGGCATAACTCACTGGTTGTCACCTACACCACTCTGATATAATGAGAATGCACCATTGTAACTGTCATTTAGATCGGAAATAGAATGTGATCAGAATCTCTGAGACTCCTTCTCAAAGATAACCACTGTCAGAGATGATTTTTACCTGTTTTGAACTTAAATGCATGCATTGTATGACTCATACGTTATATTCTCTTTGTGGCTAATTTCTTTCAGTCAGTATTTTGTTGATGAGATTCATCCATATTATGCAGAGCTATGGCTCATTTGTTTCCATTATAGTTTTCTATCGCATGACTGTGCTATGCTGTGCTTAGTCACTGACTATCCCACGATTTATTCATTCTCACATTAGCGGACATTTGACTTGTTTTCAGTTTTTAGCTATTACATATAGTTCTGCTGGGATCATTCTTGCATGAGTCTTGGCATATGCAAGAACATGTTTTCTGTTGGGTATATACCTAGAATTGCTTCCCTGGTGGCGCTAGTGGTGAAGAACCCACCTGCAGTGCAAGAGACATAAGAGGTGAGGGTTTGATCCCCTGGTTGGGAAGATCCCCTGGTGCAGGACACAGAAATCCACTTCAGTATTCTTTCCTGGAGAATCCCCATGGACAGAGGAGCCTGGCAGGCTATAGTCCATAGGGTCACCATGAGTTAGACACAACTACGTATCTGGATACAGCACAGGGCATGAGTACCTGGAGCAAGTAGTCCCAGAGAGTTTTCCAAATTGGTTGTACTGGTTAACACTTGTGCCAGCAGTCTTGCTTCATTTCTGCACCAACATCTGATAGTACATCTTCCTTGTTGTTCAGTCCCAGTCGAGTCCAACTCTTTGTGACCCCATGGACTGTAGCCTGCCAGGCTTCCCTGTCCTTCACCATCTCCAGGAGCTTGCTCAAACTCATGTCCATTGAGTCAGTGATGCTGTCCAACCATCTCATCCTCTGTCGTCCCCTTCTTCTACCTTCAATCTTTCCCAGCATCAGGGTCTTTTCTAATGAGTCAGCTCTTCTCATCAAGTGGCTAAAGTACTGAAGCTTCAGCTTCAGTATCAGTCCTTCCAATGAATATTCAGGACTGATTTCTTTTAGGATGGACTGGTTTGATTTCCTTGAGGTCCAAGGGACTCTCAAGAGTCTTCTCCAACACCACAGTTCGAAAGCATCAATTCTTCAGCTCTCAGCCTTCTTTATGGTTCAACTCTCACATGTATCCAAGACTACTGGAAAAACCATAGCTTTGACTATACAGATCTTTGTTGGCAAAGTAATATCTTTGCTTTTTAATATGCTGTTTAGATTTCTCATGTCTTTGCTGGGTGTGTACTGGTATCTCATTGTCATCTTAATCTTCAGCATTCTCCTGAAGGCTAATGACTCCTGTTTACTCACCTTTAAGACATCTTCTTTCGTGAATGCCTCTTCAGCTCTTTTGCTCATTGTTCTTATCAATAATAGAGGGGTTTGTTTTTTTTTTTGGTCTGTTTGCTTTTCTTAAAAATATTGTGGATGTGAGTCTTTCATTATACATTTGCATTGTTGTCGTCGTTCAGCCACTAAGTCCTGTCTCTTTGTGACCCCATGGACTACCGCACACCAGGCCTCCCTGTCCCTGACTGTCTCCCAGCGTTTGCCCAAGTTCATGTCCATTGAATCGGTGATGCTGTCCAACCATCTCATCCTCTGCTGTCCTAGTCTCCTTTTGCCTTCAGTCTTTCCCAGCATCAGGGTCTGGGCACCGCATGGCTCATAGCTTTGTTGAGTTATGCAAGCCCCTTCGCCAAGACAAGGCAGTGATCCAGGAAGGGCACACATTTACATAGTAAATACCTTTTTGCACTCTTTGGCTTTCTTTTTCATTCGGTACTCGTGTCTCTCTTAAATCTGATGTAGAACAATCGTCACTATTTCCTTTCTTACTTTTGTTTATGTTTAAACCACTTTTAAATGTATACAAAGATTATGAATTTATTTTTTTGTGTTATTTTGTAGCAATGAAATTTCTTTTGACATTACATATTTCCATTAAAATTACTTGACATAAACAGAAATTAAGTAATAGTAATTAATTAATAATGCATAGAAGGATTCATGAAGATGATACACAAGGGACTGAGGTTTGAGAAAAGCTTTTTCAAACCAGTAATTTCTTTTTTGGCTTTATAAGTGATATGTAAAAAGTAGACTATTAATTTTCCATAACGGTGCAGACACAGTGATTGTTAGTTCTGCTGGACTGTAATACACATTCATTCATTTACACAGGAAACATCTATTGGGCTTTGGGATTCAGTGATGAGAACTCACAGTTTCTGCCCTGTGATATTCAGTGTGGTTTGTATCTTTTTTAGCATGAGAGGGGTAGGTGTTGAGAGAGGAAGTGTCTGGAGGCTTTGCAAGTGGGACCACCACTGATCTGAGGTGGGAGCCTCTAGACCGCTGTGGCTCTGGGCAGGCTCCAGGTGTGAGAGGCTTCCACCCGCGTGAGCTGATACCCTTTCCCTGAGAGTTTCCTCTGCTTCTCCCCTGGGGCCTGGGAAATAGAATCCTGGGGACTGAGTGACTTGACTTTCACTTTTCACTTTCATGCATTGGAGTGTTCTTGCCACTCCAGTGTTCTTGCCTGGAGAATCCCAGGGATGGGGGAGCCTGGTGGGCTGCCGTCTCTGGGGTCGCACAGAGTCGGACATGACTGAAGTGACTTAGCAGCAGCAGCATAAGAAAACCAACTCACTGGAAAGACCTTGTTGCTGGGAAAGATTGAAGGCAAAAGGAAAAGGGAGCGGCAGGGGATGAGATGGTTAGATAGCATCACTGACTCAATGGACATGAGTTTGAGCAAATTCCGGGAGATAGTGAAGAACAGGACAGCCTGGTATACTGCAGTCCATGGGGTTGCCAAGAGTCAGACACGACTTAGCGACTGAACGACAGGAAGGAAACACCAGCCAACCAGGTTCTGAGGGTATCAGAAGATTCACTTGGGAACTTTAAATTAGGGCCTGGGCCCTTCTGTAGTCCCATGGATCATGGTCTCCGGGGAGCGGTCTGGGCGTCTTTCCCCCGCCGCCCCAGAAGATTTTTCTTCCATGATCATGGGATTTTGTTTTAACTGGAGGATAATTGCTTTACAGTGTTGTGTTAGTTTCTGCCGTGCAGCAGCGTGACTCAGCTGTGACGTCGCTTGCTGTTCTTTAGTCACTCAGTCGTGTCTGACTCTTTTGTGACCCCATGGACTGTAACCCACCAGGTTCTTCTGTCCATGGGATTTGCCAGGCAAGAATACTGGAGTGGGCTGCCATCCCCTTCTCTAGGGGATCTTCCCAACCCAGGGGTTGAACTCGAGTCTCCTGTACTGCAGGCAAATTCTTTATCATTGAACCACTGCTGCTGCTGCTAAGTCGCTTCAGTCGTGTCTGACTCTGTGCGACCCCATAGACGGCAGCCCACCAGGCTCCCCCGTCCCTGGGATTCTCCAGGCAAGAACACCGGAGTGGGCTGCCATTTCCTTCTCCAATGCATCAAAGTGAAAAGTGAACCACTGGGAAGCCCAAATCAGCTATGAGGATCCATATATCCCCTCCGTATTGAGCCTGCCTCCCACTCCACCGCCCATCCCGCCCCTCTAGGAAGAGCACTGAGCTGACCTCCCCGTGCTGCACAGCAGCTGCCCACTAGCTAGCTGTTTTACATACACTACTGTGTTTATCAGTGCGTCTCTCAATTCTTCCCATCTTCTCTTGCCCCCACCGTGTCCAGTGTCTCTCTTCCTGCCCTGCAAATAGGTCTGTCTTACAGAGTGAAGTAACCCAGAAGATTCTGGTGTTGGCTCAGGGTGAGAACTGCAGTCTTGAAGAGTCCAGAAGTCAAGGAGGAGCTTTCCAAGGGTGATTAGATAAGGCTGGGATTAGCTCCTTTGAAAGGCTCTGAGGGAAGCATCCCCCTTGGGAAGTCAGCGGCTTCTGAGACAGGCAAAGAGCCACTGCAAATACTTTTTCTCCAGTGCACCAAGCTGGGCCTCCGAACTCTCACTGATCAAAGAGAATGTTAGGCTCAGAAAGGCGAAGAAAGGAATGTCCTAAGTCGGAGCTATTAGGTTTATAGGCGACCACGAAAGCAAAGTTCAGGATGGCTGTGAGCTGGCCCCTGGCAGTGCCCTCGAGGTCTTGGAGAACTCTTTGCTCTGTTTCCAGCAGACACCACTGCAGGCCAGAAAGCCTCGGACTCAGCTCCCCTCTGCCAACTGGTGAAGCCTGTTTCAGCGCTACTTCCTGTCTTGCATGTGACCCTAAATGCCTTCACAAAACTTGCATTTGTATCACATTCTTGAGTTTCCAAGTCAAAGAGAGGTGGTGCAAAGACTGTGCCTGGCATTTTAGGTCACACTTGACTTTCAAATTCTAGCTCAGGCACTTGTGTGCTCACTTAGTCCTGTCTGGCTCTTGGCGACCCCCTGGACTGTAGCCTGCCAGGCTCCTCTGTGCATGGAATTTTCTAGGCAAGAACACCGGAGTGGGTTGCCATTCCATCCTTGAGGGGATTCTCTCAACCCGGGGATCGAACTGGTGTCTCCTGCATCTCCTGCATGGGTAGGTAGATTCTTTACCACTGAGCCACCTGGGAAGTCCAGCCGCTTAGGAGCTGCTTAACTCTGTAAGCTTCTTTGAGTCTCTGTTTGTGTGTAGAACGGGGATGGTATTGGCCATCTCTCATGGTCCTTGTGAAGGTTAAATGGCAAAGTGTCTGCAGAGGCTCTGGCTCACGGTGGTTGCTTGCATTGCTCCCAAAGTCACTATCCTTTTAAAATAATTTTTCTGACTTGACTTTCATAACGGCCTTCCCTCCAGACAGATTGAAGGCTTGGGAAGGGGATGTTGGAATGGATGTCCCCGACTCCGAATTCCAGCTTCTACACTCTGTTCTGACTGTGCCCTGTAACTTCTAGGTCACAGATTAAATGCCACGAGCACTTCTGATTTGTTAGAGAGCTGGTGTATGCATGTGGTAATCGTCAGGGTGATAATAATGAATCTTTGCCATACCGCATGTGCTAAGTCACTTCAGTCGTGACTCTTTGAGACCCTATGGACGGTGGCCCACCTGCAGGGCTCCTCTGTCTATGGGATTCTCCAGGCAAGAACACTGGAGTGGGTTGCCAGGCCCTGCCAGGGGGTCTTCCTGACCCAGGGATCGAACCCGCATCTCTTATGTCGCCTCCATTGGCAGGCAGGTTCTTTACCACTAGCGCCACCTGGGAAGCATGCCCTAGTGGTGATGTCCATTTTGTAGAGTGGCTGCAATGCAGAGAATTTTAGTTAGGGACAGATTTGATTGAACGCATGTGCGCTAGTTGGAGGGGAGGTGTAGAATGAGGCAGAGGGTCCCCGCTTTGCCCACCTCCTGGGCATGGAGCACAGGCCTGGGAGGCAGGGTCCCCCATTGGGCACAGGGTGTTCTCAGAGAGTGGCATTGCCTGGAAGAGAGAAGTCAAGTCATCTCTGATGACTGTCACTCTTCCCTCCAGATTCTGACACATCTCCTGTCTCTAATTAATATTTTCCTAAAGTGTTCTTTTCACACTTTTTAATTTTTTTAATGTTCTCCTCACCCACATGCTTCTCAGGATAAGAGTCTTTTTCCTCTTAGAAATAACACAAATGTGATTTGATGACAAAGGGTGTTGTTTGTTTTTAGAGGAGGAGCAGGGAGCTTTCTGGAGGGCTCTTCAGGGGCTGCTGCTGGAGCGAACTGGCCCAGGAGTCCTGGCTGAGTTACAGTCAGAGCTGCTTCAGTGCAGCCTCGCTGGGGCCTTAGATCCACAAGGGCAGGGTGAGGAGCTGGGAGTGCACTTCCCATTGATTTCAAGCACTCTTTAAACCTGGTAATTACCTCCTCCATCGATATTATAATCTTGATGATAATACCAACATGTTGCACTCCAGCCAGGATGCCAGCGCTCTGCCTGGCCTTGGTTCTGATGGTGGAGATTTAAATTAGGCTTGGAAACACGAGCATTTCCTCCATTTATTCGGTCCTCAAGGCGGCACTCCTGGCTTTCTCAGAAATGTTTTCTAAAGATAGAGGAAAGTCCTGCTTGTCGTGTGGTGATATCACAATTGACAGCTCTTTGGATGGAGCCGAATGTATCTTTGAGAATTTAGAGCCAAAGGAGTTCTTGCCTCTTGCTCCAACTTTGCATTGCTTATGGAGTTCGTGGTGGGCCGAGTCGACTGGGCTCTTTTGTGGAGAGTCCTTGCACAGGGGGCACCCGGCTCTCATTGTGCTGCTTGATGTCTGCGTGTCTGTGTGTGTTTGTGTGTCTGTCACTTTATTCCAACAGTGTGTTTTTCAAGAATCTGAGGTTATGATGGGAGGTGGGTAAATTTTCTAAGCACTTGTCTGAAGATGCCCTTTCTTTTGGTGGCGGGTGGGGGGCAGGACAGTATTTGAAAAATTTTTTAAACTTTTTATTTTATATTGGAATATAGCCGATTAGCAATGTTGGGATAATTTCAGGTGCACCGCGGAGTGACTCAGCCATACATAAACCTTTGTCCATTCTCCCACAAACTCCTCTCCCATCCAGGCTGCCACATAGCATTGACCAGAATTCCCTGTGCTGTACAGGAGGTCCTTGTTGGTTATCCATTTAAAATATAGCGGTGTGTACATATCTGTCTCAAACTCCCTATCTATCCCTTCCCCCCATCCTTCCCCTCTGGTAAACATAAGTTCATTGTCTAAGTCTGTGAGCTTCTGTTTTGTAAATGAGTTCTTTTGTATCATTTCTTGTTAGATACCACATATAAGGGATGTTATACAATATTTATCTTTCTCTGTCTGGTTTATGAAGATGTCCTTTTGATTGTTGACAGATAGTGGGTTTCCCGAGGCCTTTGTCCCAGCAGTCACCAGTGAGAAGCCCCGTGTTAGGATGATTGTCACTCTCTAATCTCTGGGGAGTCATGGATAAGACAGGAATTGTGGCTGGGATGGGTCCTCTCAGTTCCTTTCTGTCCCTTCTGCCCTTCTGGAGTCCCCTTTGAAGATGGCTGATTCATCCTGTGGGTTTTCTTTGGCTGCTCACTTACTGCCTTTGGGGATGTGTTAGCAGCAATCTCTTACTGTGTCCAGGTCCAGGCAGCAACTGAGCGGCTGAAGTCCCATAGATGTCCCATCAAGGACCAAGAGGTGGCCTTTGCTGGTGGCTGGGTTTCTTAATCATCTGCATTGCTTTCTTTCCCCTTATTGTTCCATGTTTTGAGTGAGTTCAAGGGGGAAGGACAGCTTATTTTTGCTTCTGTTGGATGTTACATGGACCTGCCAAAAATCTTGAGAATCACCACGGGGCTACCTGAAGCCTTCCAAGTCTTCAGGCAGCATGGAGCAGGTGACGAAATGTCACCTCCCTCGTGCTCTTTACCTTGCTGGTCATTAGTACGCTGCCTCTTTGTGCCAAGCCTCTCTACCAAGCCTCCTGGTAGATACGGGCAGAGGAGCAGAGTGGCATCACTTCAGAGCCTGCAGCTGAGACCCTAGAGACTAGGATGTGAAGTGCACTCTGTTGCTGGCAAGGATGCCATGGATGGTTCAGCTCAAGTCTTGGGGCCTCAGTTTCCTCTGCTGAAAACTCAAGGGGAGGACTTGAAAGGATCTCAGGTCCTGGCAGGTCTGAATTCCTCTGACTGCAGTACATGGGCCAACTTCCTTACCTGGCGCCTTCAGAGCATCTCTGCGGTCAGTGCGTTGCCAGCCTCCTTCAGCATCCCAAGACCAGAAGGGCCTTGCCCTGCAGGGGTCTGTCATGGATGGACAAACACCTCCGCGTCCCCAGGTGTTCCCGGGATCCCCAGGAGGCACTCCCATCTCAGGAGTGACCCACGGGGCTTTTCAAAGTTGTTATGTTACATCAGGGATTTCTGATACTTCTTATGGAAGTAGATTTGTTCATTTCTACTTCCAACTGTTTCTTTCCTTTCCCCAGAGTCAGGTGTGAAGGGGAGAGCATCACTTGGTCATTTCCAGCCCCGTGGCAGGGTGGGTGGTGAGACCAGCAACCCAGGAGTCAGGAGGCCCCAGAGCTGCTGTTAAAGCTCATATCCGCAGGGACAATGGGCTGGACTGGGACGATGGCCAAGGAGCTGCCCACGTGCCAGCGTCGTATTCTAGGAGCAGCTTGGACTAAACTGTGTTGAGTAGCCATTCTCGGAATTACCAGTTTTGCTAGGAATGGAAGGCAATAGGGTTGTTTTTTTTTCCCCTCTTTCTGTTGCTGTGTTCATTAGTATGCACGATACAAAGGCCAGAGTTGCTGAAGCAAAACCATCAAGTTCTGATTAATTTGCAGAACTCAGCTACGGAATCGCTCTGATATTTCTAACCAATAATGCTCCCTGGCTGAGTCACTCAGCAGAAGGATCCTTAATTGGAAACAGCCTCAGACAGTAGCAAGGAGAGCATCAGACAGAGGAATATTAGGGCAGAAACATCCAGAGAGGAAATGCCGACCAGAAAGAAAACTGGCATAACGTGGACGGCTGAATCGACAGTGTTTGTCCGGAAACACCAGGCGTCCCAGGGAGTGGGGCTGACACAGAGCTGGAGTTTAGGGGAAAGACAGAGAAGCGGGTGGCCAGATTTTTCAAAATCAGAAAGTTCGTTTCTGTCCATATCTGTCCTTGTTTTTAATGAGCCTTGTCCTTTCCAGGTTGCCCACCTCTTGGTCTGGAAACCTTAAAAATCACAGACTTCCAGCTCCATGCATCCACTTCCAAGCGCTACGGCCTGGGGGCCCATCGGGGGAGACTCAACATCCAGGTACCCACACGGAGGGGAGGATTCAGGCTGCACTGCTAGTGGCTCTGGCCACCGACATGGCGAGGGTTCATTGAGCTTGGGGCAGGCTCCGTGCCTGGCATTTAACACGAATCAGCTCTAGTTCTCACGCCAGGGAGGAGCTTGCTGCTTAATCCACATTTTACAGAGAAAGAGTCCTGAGACTCAGGACACGTGTCTTCTCCAGAGACTGGTTGGTGAAACGGATGCTGCCGGTTCCTGGGCCCAGCCTGGACTGACTCCATGTGATCTGTGTGGAAAGGACACGTGGGGACACTGGCCACCTGTGACCGTGGGCAGGCAGTGACCTTGGTCCTCTCTCGCCTCCCGGCCCGTGTTTTTCCGCCACTCACGCCTCTTCCAGGCTCTTCTGTGGCTCCTTCTGCCGTGTTCTGCCAGCTCAAGCCCTTAGTGGCGCTCATCATTTCTGGCCTCCCACCCTGAGGCTCAAAGGCCTCTGTAACTTTGGCCCTTGGTGCTGTCCCAGTCCTACTCCTGGAAGGTGGGGTCGTCCTGCCTCCCTTTCTGCACCGTGCGCTTCTGGGCTGCAGGCCTTTTCCCAAGCGGGGCCCCTGCCTGCAGCTCCCTGCCCGCCACTTTGTCCAAGCAGTGTAAACCCTGGTTCATCCATGGCTTCACATGCTTGCGCTTTTCTAACGTCATACGTGTAGCCGTTAAGCATTGCAGATTTATTCTCCTTGAGTCCTGGAGGACAGACATCTTACTGGGCTCAAATCAAGGTACGGGCAGGACTGCGTTCCTCCTGGAGGCTCTTGGGGAGAATCATTTCTTTTCCTGGTCCCGCTTCTCTAGGCATGTGCATCCCTTGCTCGTGGCCCCTTCCTTCCTCTAAGCCAGCGATGGCAGGTCGAGTCCCTCTCAGGCTGCCATCTCTCTGGTTCTCCCTTCTGTCTCCCCCTTCCACTTTTCAGTTCAGTTTAGTTGCTCAGTCGTGTCCGACTCTTTGTGACCCCATGAACTGCAGCACGCCAGGCCTCCCTGTCCGTCACCAGCTTCCAGAGTTTACTCAGACTCATGTCCATCCAGTCAGTGATGCCATCCAACCATCTCATCCTCTGGCATCACCTTCTCCTTCCGCCTTCAATCTTTCCCAGCATCAGGGTCTTTTCAGCTTTTAAGGACCTTATAAGTACATTGAGTGCCTCTGGATGAGCCAGGACCATCTCCCAACCCCAAGCAGCCTTGGCTGCCTCTGCAGCCCTCGTTTCCCTTTGTCACAGAACCTTGAGGATTCACAGATTCCAGGACGAGCATGTGGACATCTTTGTGGGGCAGGGGCATCACTCTGCCAACCCGTCTCAGATGCCTTTTCCCTCCTCCTCCAACTCCAGCCGATCCACCCCTTCTCAGCTTGGCATTTGATCTGTGCCATTCTGTGCGTTTCTCCAGGAACATAGTTCCCTAATATTTTTGCAGTCTTTCCCCAACTGATGTGTAACTGTGGGTGGTTTGCAAACCCTTTGGTAGATGTACCATCTTAGCCAGCCTCCTGGGAGGGAGGTGTTCCTTTCACACCCACAGTGGGAGACCATCAAGGTTGCACTCAAAGCTTCCAGGTGGCGGAGCTGACCTCTTATTTCCCCAGTGGTCACTGTAAGCATGCCGCAGGTGGCTGCCATGCAAGAGTGGATGAGCCCTCTTCCCAGGGAGCCCCTGGGCTTGATGGGGGGACATCTGAGTGGAGCTCTGACTCCAAGCTCTCTTCCTTCCCCTTAACCACATCAGGCCTCATCACTGCTTCTTTAGTTCAGACAGATTCGGTAATATGAACTTTCATGAAATCTAAAGTTGTTTTAAAAATATCCATTAAAAAAAAAAAAAAAACCCCAAACAGCTGTTAAAATATTTGGGTGTGTATTGCTAAACACTGTTTTACCAGTGGGTGAACTTTCAAAGTTTAAGTAGGAGTAACTGTTAATAATCCGAGGGCCCCCAACACCTTGCATGGGCCGAAGCCCTCCAAGTAAATAAAGTCAGACCTGAGCAGGGCTATATCCAGATGGGAGTGGGGCTGCCTCCTGCATCACTCAGAGGAGCTGTCATGTGGTGTCTCTGATTCCCTCTCTAGAAATGAAGTCATCCTTCATTAAAGAAGAAGCGTTCACATTGATAGCCCAGCTGGCCAAGAATCTGCCTGCAATGCAGGAGACCTGGGTTTGATGGCTGGGTTGGGAAGATCCCCTGGAGGAGGGAACGGCTACCTACTCTACTATTCTGGCATGGAGAACTCCATGGACAGAGGAGCCTGGCAGGCTATAGTCCATGGGGTCACAAAGAGTTGGACATGACTGTGTGACCTGGATGTTCACATTGATCTACACTTTCGATCAGAAGTGGAGAGGCCCAGCTAGTCCTATATTTGTGGGGTGAGGGTGGAGGATGGAAGCTGTGTGCTTCCCAGTGAGCTGAGTGGACAGGTTGACTGTATCCTAGTCAGGAAGGCTGAGTTCAGACTTGGCCTCGACACTTAGAGATTCTGGGACCTTGGAAATAATTACCTCCCGTCTCTTGAGCCTCAGTTGTCTCATCAGAAACGTGGGAGTCTATAGCACTCAGTGGATTCCTTGAACAGTGAAACTGGGTGATTCATAGTCAGTGAAGTCAAGTGTGATTTATCCTTGGTGGCTGAGTGGCAAAGAATCTGCCTGCTAATGCAGGAGACACAGGTTTGATCCCTGGGTCAGGAAGATTCCCTGGAGAAGGAAATGGCAACCCACTCCAATATTCTTGCCTGGAGAATCCCACACACAGAGAAACCTGGTGGGCTCAATGGTGTCTCGAAGAGTCAGACATGACTTAGTGACTCAACAACAGCAACAATTTTAAAGCATTTACTGGATTATCTCACTCCTCTGCTGAAGCTGTGAGGACCCCTTTGGTGGGTTCCACCTTCCAGAATCAGTGCCACACGAAGCCTGATTGCGTCCTGACAGGTGCCCCGGAATGCATCTTCCCACACATGGAGGTTGAATGCAGTTTAAAAATAACTACATCTGGTCTCACATCTGAGTATTTGGTAGGCGTGTCAAGCTAATGGGATTTTATGTGTGAGAAACAGCAAGGTTTTGGCATTAGAAACTATATTTAAATGCATTTAGCACAGGAGGTGAGCAAGGTCAGTCCAGCCCTTCGCTGCTCTGGCTCCGTGGGCGTGAATGTGGTCCACTCAGAAGGCAGGCTCGGCGTGGACCCTGGTCCTCCTGCTAACGAGCTGAGGGGCTTTAGGCAAGATGCTCACCTTTGCTAACTTCTCAGAACATGAAGATTAAAAGGAGGAAGAAAGAGAATTGTCCTCCTTGATTCTCAAATGCCGTTTTCCTTCCCATTAGATCCATTTCCTCACCTGACCATTTCGAAGTGCCCTTTATGTGTCAGAACTGGGTGGCCCTAAAAAAAGGCAGAGGAAAAAAGTTCCTGCTTATTCCTTTTCCCCAAGATGCCTCGGTCTCCAGCAAGAAGACTAGGAATCAGCTCTGATCTGGTGCTATGCTGGGTGCTTTACCTGTTTCGTTTATTCCTTGACATGAGACAAGGACTATTATTTTTATCACCTCTGTCTCTAAGAAAGCAGCTACATGGATTGGTAGAGTAACTTGGTTAAGATTTCTCAGGAGAGGAAGGATGTGACTCCAAGCAGCTTTAAACTTGGAGCTGTGGCTCCCAACGACCCCATAAAACAGCCCCAACCAACAACTAAAGTGTTCTATGCCCCTCTGGATGCTTATTAAGCCGTGTGCCAGTCTCTCTTCTGACTTTTATCTCACGTTGATTTACTGGGGGGTTACCTCCTCAGGTCGTGTGAATCATGTTTGTCCGAGATTCCCACACTGTGTGGGCACCGTGTCTGCACATATGTGTGTGCCTGGTGCAATGTGGCTGCCGAGAACGGTGGCATTATGACCCAGAGGTAGCGTTGGTCCATGTACCAGTTTTGCCAGTACCTCAGTGTCTTATGGGACCAGCTACCTGCCCTGACCCCAGGGCACTGTCCACACAGCTGTGGGCAGAAGCCTCTGAAGAACTCAGTCCTGTCCATGATGCTCGTCACTCGGTGCTACTCTGGCTCAGGGTGGCCATGTGGTTCATCCTAGGCTGTTGGCTGCTCAGGTCCTTTGCCCATTTAGCTGTTGTGCCCACAACCCACCAGCTTCCATACTTCCTGACACCCTCTTCTATCATACTGCTTTCACCGTGTTTTTTTAAGGTCAAGTTCTATCATTTAATGATAGAGTTAAATGATATTAAAATTTTTCAAATTTAAAAATGTATTAAAATTTTTATCTTAGCAATTTAACGTGTCTCCTTACCAGAACTAATTTTTTTTTTTAGAATTGATTGAGTTCTTTTGTTCTTCTGATTACAGATTTGCATAGATTTTGAGCCTTATTTTTTCCTGTGAGCTTGGTTTTTATGAGTGCAAGATTTTGCAGACTATGAGCATTCACTGGATTGCATTTTCCACGTTATAGCAGAAACACCCGTCTCTGTGGTAGTTCGTTGGAGAGTGCAGTGCAGTGCAAGTCCTGTCCGACTCTTTGCCACCGTGTGGACTATACAGTCCATGGAATTCTCCAGGCCAGAATACTGGAGTGGGCAGCCTTTCCCTTCTCCAGGGGATCTTCCCAACCCAGGGACTGAACCTAGGTCTCCTGCATTGCAGGCAGATTCTTTACCAACTAAGCTGTAGTTCATTGGGGGCTGCTATAAAAACATGCCATACACCAGGTGGCTGATAAACAACACAGGTTTATTTCTTACAGTTCTGGTGGCTGGAAAGTTCAAGACCAAGGTCCTGGCATATTTAATGTCTGGTGAGGGCCTGCTTCCTGGTTCCTAGATGACTGTCTTCTATGTTCTCAGGAGGTGGAAGGGGAGTTTCTCAGGGTCTCTTTTAGAAGAACACTAATCTCAACTCCTGGGTGAACACCGGGAGATAGTGAAGGACTGGGAGGCCTGGGTGCTTTAGTCCATGGGGTTGCAAAGGTTGGATAGGACTTAGTGACTGAACACAGCAATCTCATTCAAGAGGGCTCCACCTCTGTAACCTGATCACATGCCAAAGGTCCCTAAAACTATCATCTTGGAGATTAGGTTTCAAGATATGAATATTGAGGAGACATATGCGTTCAGTCTATAGCATTCTTTTTCCTCATTTTAAGCATAAGACTTCGATAGATTAAAAGCAGCTTCTAATTCGACTTCTAAATTCTCCTTTTTGCAAGTGGAGTTTTGCTTGTGTCAATTTAATAATATAAGCTCAGAGGAGAAGCCCAGGTTTACGTTTCACAGGTATACTGGACAAGAGAGAGTTTTAGGAATTCAAGGGAGGGGTCCAGTTCATCAAAATAGTCTTCAGTTCAGTTCAGTTCAGTCGCTCAGTCCTGTCCGACTCTTTGCAACCCCATGAATCACAGCACGCCAGGCCTCCCTGTCCATCACCAACTCCCGAAGTTCACTCAAACTCACGTGCATCAAGTCAGTGATGCCATCCAGCCATCTCATCCTCTGTCATTCCCTTCTCCTCCTGCCCCCACTCCCTCCCAACATCAGGGTCTTTTCCAATGAGTCAACTCTTCCCATGAGGTGGCCAAAGTATTGGAGTTTCAGCTTCAGCATCATTCCTTCCAGAAAATACCCAGTGCTGATCTCCTTTAGGATGGACTGGTTGGATCTCCTTGCAGTCCAAGGGACTCTCAAGAGTCTTCTCCAACACCACAGTTCAAAAGCATCATTTCTTTAGCACTCAGCTTTCTTCACAGTCCAACTCTCACATCCATACATGATCACTGGAAAAACCATAGCCTTGACTAGGCGGACCTTTGTTGGCAAAGTAATATCTCTGCTTTTCAATATGCTGTCTAGGTTGGTCATAACTTTCCTTCCAAGGAGTAAGCGTCTTTTAATTTCATGGCTGCAGTCACCATCTGAAGTGATTTTGGAGCCTCCCCAAATAAAGTCCAACACTGTTTCCACTGTTTCTCCATCTATTTCCCATGAAGTGATGGGACCGGATGCCATGATCTTCGTTTTCTGAATGTTGAGCTTTAAGCCAACTTTTTCACTCTCCTCTTTCACTTTCAAGAGGCTTTTTAGTTCCTCTTCACTTTCTGCCATAAGGGTGGTGTTATCTGCATATCTGAGGTTATTGATATTTCTCCTGGCAATCTTGATTCCAGCTTGTGCTTCTTCTAGCCCAGCATTTCTCATGATGTACTCTGCATATAATTAAATAAGCAGGGTGACAATATACAGCCTTGACATACTCCTTTTCCTGTTTGGAACCAGTCTGTTGTTCCATGTCAAGTTTTAACTGTTGCTTCCTGACCTGCATACAGGTTTCTCAAGAGGCAGGTCAGGTGGTCTGGTATTCCCATCTCTTGAAGAATTTTCCACAGTTTATTGTGATCCACACAGTCAAAGGCTTTGGCATAGTCAATAAAGCAGAAATAGATGTTTTTCTGGAACTCTCTTGCTTTTTCCATGATCCAGCAGATGTTGGCAATTTGATCTCTGGTTCCTTTGCCTTTTCTAAAACCAGCTTGAACATCTGGAAGTTCATGGTTTACATATTGCTGAAGCCTGGCTTGCAGAATTTTGAGCATTACTTTACTAGTGTATGAGATGAGTGCAACTGTGCAGTAGTTTGAGCATTCTTTGGCATTGCCTTTCTTTGGGATTGGAATGAAAACTGACCTTTTCCAGTTCTGTGGCCACTGCTGAGTTTCCCAAATTTGCTGGTATGTTGAGTGCAGCACTTTCACAGCATCAGAATAGTCTTACCCAGGTTTATATTGGCAGTGTCCCAGGGTCCTTTTCTACTAATGTGCTTGTGAGGATGTCTGTGGTCTCATTTAGAAACAATCATTGGCTTCTTCTGCTCTGGGACCAGTCACAGGCAGATTGGAAATTAACATCCCAGGTCTCAAAGAAAAAGTTTCAATAATGATCTCTAAAATCACCCTTGGAGCATTTGTTTGCCTGTGCTTGGTCTTAGGAGATAGCCCTGTATTCAGGTGGGCCATTTAACAGTAGCCATTGCCTGTCCTGTCCCAGCAGAATCTTCTAAGGGCCCTGAGAGATTTTCCATGGCTTGTAAATTCAGCAAGGTGGTGTCAGAGACAGTGCTAGTCTTTGATTTATCCCATGACCACTGTTATTGGCAGAAAAGCCTTGAGCAGCTTATGGCAGCACTTGCATTTCAAAGGGCTGGGTTTCAGTTTCATTCTTAAGATTCTAAAATGATGGTAAGTATAAGCCTGACATGTGATGCAAAGAAATGAAATACTGAGAGCCTGATTGGACCTCAGGATGTCATCGTGATTCCTGCCGATAATCAGGAATGTAAGAGGGTGATGTTCTGATCAGAGTTTTGAAGAAAGAGCTGATGTTTTGAGGTCACAAGGGAAAACACGGAACATCAGCACCTTCAGATGTCTTTGCGATCCCCGGTCGTCATTTGACTCTGTCTGGCCCATGACTTGTCTCGTGTGTTAGCTGTCTTTCATGAGGAAGTATAGTTATAATAATAGCATCTGTCTGAGCCACTTCTCAGCACTGCTGGAATGAAACCCAGCTCCTCTTGGAAGTCATTCCATTCAAGGAATTCTACAGAGGAGCCAGATCCTGATATTAGAATCCACTGCCAATGTTCTGAACATCTTTTTACCTGAAATGAGGTATAAGCCAAGAAGATGGTCGCTGCCCATGGCTTCAGATATGTGAAAGTGAAAGTTGCTCAGTCATGTCCGACTTTTGCGGCTTCATGGACTGTCCATGGAATTCTCCAGGCCAGAATACTGGAGTGGGTAGCCTTTCCCTTCTTCAGGGAATCTTCCTAACCCAGGGATCAAACCCAGGTCTCCCGCATTGCAGGCGGATTCTTTACAGCTGAGCCACAAGGGAAGCCCGATATACCTATGGGGAGTTGGTTAGAGAGCACTGAACCAATTTTTATCCTGGTGTTGAAGTTCAGGAGCCTGAGCACATCCCACATGTCTGTCTGCCAGTCCTCTTGGGCTCTGGTGGCACCTGGTGCCCCACCCTGGCCAAATATGCATGCATGCTTGCTCAGTCCCTTCAGTCGTGTCCGACTCTTTGCGACCCCATGAACTGTAGCCCACCGGGCTTCTCTGTCCATGGGATTCTCCAGTCAAGAATACTAGAGTAGGTTGCCTTGCCCTTCTTCAGGGGAGCTTCTCAACCTAGGGATCAAACTCGCAACTGTTACATCTCCTGTACTGGCCGGTGGATTCTTAACCGCTAATGCCACCTGGGAAGCCCCATCTGGCTAAAAATGGAGACCACGTTTAACATGCAGACCCCACCCAGGGCAGCACCATTTTCTTAGGTGTTGCCCTGGGCACCCTGACTTCTGCCTGTTCCTGGAATCATTTGCACTCAGGGTCTTCTGACCCCAAAGCCTGTCTGTTCCTTCACTCTGTCCCAGTTCTCTGGGCAGCAGCCTCTCGTTTCTTTCTGGTTGCACAAAACCTTGCTGTAAGTCAGGAAGCCCTCCCTGGGGGCTGTTTACATGCTGGGTGCTGCAGAGGCAAAAATCATCACAGTGGATATAGTTTCCAAACCCAAGAATGTCATGCTCGTTCCCATAAAGGGATTTTGTTCTGTGTCTGGCTTCAAGAAATGGTCCGGGACACAGTGTCCAAATGCCAGGATGCAGGAATTTGGGGTATTTGGATTTTTATGGGAATAACAGGACCAAATATTTTGAATCATGACTTTCGGAAAATTCTAAGTGAGAATTTGCCATAATGAGATTGCTGTTGTCATTCTCGGTTGCATCCTGAAGGCAAGTGCGTGAGAAGAGCTGGGCACAGAGCAGGCTAAGGAGGACAGGGGAGCCCCGAGGAGCAGAGACGCCGGGCCTGTGTCTCCGACCGTTCTGAAACCACTAACCCCCTGGTGCTGAAGCAGCCCCTGCGCCACTTGCCATCTGAATTTTTTCTTTACTATTTTACTAAATTTCACTAAATTGTTATTCCATTTCATCTGCAGTGTACTCAGAGGGAAACTCTGGTTTAGAGAAGAGGAACTGAAGTCGGGCTGAGTGACCTGCCCTAACCCGATACCTAGTAAGCGCAGAGCTGAGATGCAAAGGGAAGGGTTTTCCATGCTCCTTTCTTTGCATCTCATGCAAAGGTGCCCATGGGAAGGTTCAGCATGTGGTCTCCTCCAGCACCCCACCTTCTGACTCATCTCCCTGACCACTGAGTCTCCTAGTACCATCCTGGCAGGACCCAGAGACGTCTGAGGGGTGTCAACAGTCATCCCCATGGGCCTCATGTCCATCCAGCTGGCAGAACCCACTGTGCCTTCTCAAATGATGCCTTGTAAAGATGGGCCTCTGGGCTGTCAGCCCAGCCACACTGTCTCCTGGGCACATACACCTGGGAGGCAGGAGTCCATGTTCTTCTGAGCGAGGGTTTCGGTGGACACAGCACACACTGCCCAGGCAGAGAAGACTTGTGTGAAGAGAGGATGAAAGACAAGGAAGGGAGAGAAGGCGCGAAAGACAGATCAGAGCAGAGTTTTTCTCATCTTCACTCGTTTCATTCAAAACCCCGCCTCCTTGGAGCCTTATTGGTGCCAGGCAGACACTGTCAGACGTCTTGGGGAGACAATGGTGAACAAACCCAGAAACGTTCTCTAATCTTTTAGCAAATATTTAAGGAAGGCCTTCTGTGTGGTGGGTCATGTCCTAGGTCCTTGGGATGCCTCCGTGGCCAAAACAGAGATCTTCACCATCTGATAACTTACAATCTAGTGGGAGTTGTTAGTCCCTAAGTGGTGTCTGACTGTTGTCTGACCCCATGGACTGCAGCCCTCCAGGCTTCCCTATCCATCATTATCTCCCAGAGTTTGCTCAGATTCATGCCCATTAAATCGGTGGTGCCATCCAACCATCTCATCCTCTGTCACCCCCTTCTCCTCCTGCCCTCAATCTTTCCCAGAATCAGAGTCTTTTCTAATGAGTTGGCTCTTCACATCAGGTGGCCAAAAGGAGGCACATAAAAGCAAGAAATGTAACAGGATGACATTTATAGTATTTCAAAAGTTGATGAATGTAACAAACGTATAGCCAACAGTGGGGTCGGGAGGGTCACCTCTGGGGAGGGGTCAGGTTATAGTTGAAAGTGATCAAGATCAGGTTTGTGGCCAAGTTGGCTTAAGGATCAGCAGGGGATCAGGTAGCTGTGGGAGGAACATTCCGGCAGTGGGAGTGACTTGAGTGTCTTGTAATGACAACAGGCTGAACATAACCAGTTAACAAGGAGCAGGGGTGGCTGGGACCCAGAGAGGGCAGAGGGGAGTCGCCAGCCCAGATGTCAGTCTGGGAGGACTTTGACTTTTACTCTTGAGCCAATTGAGGGGCTGTGGAAAGGTTTTGGGGTGCAGGAATGCCATGCTCTGCTTTGCAAGTGCTAAGGAGTAACCCAGTCTCTGTGTTGACTTAGGGAAGCAGGTGGCAAAGCAGGGGGCCTGAGAGGTGATGTCAGCACCCTATATGAGAGGTGATGCTGGCTCTAGCCAAGCCAGGGGTGTGGAGGCGGTGAGAAGTGTTTGGGTTTTGGATATTTTGAAAGCAGGCTTTTCTGACAAGGAGGAGAATGAGGTTTGGATGCGAGAGAGAAAAAGAAGAGTCCAGGATGCCTCCTCCAGTGTTATTTTGGCCTTGGGTCATGAAATGGGGAAATGAAATTATTTTGAAAAAAACTCAAGGGTGAGATTGCCCAGTGACAGCCTGTGATGAATGCACAGAAGGAGAGGACCAGGTGCGTTAGCTCTGGGGGCCTCCATAGCAAAGTGCCACAAACAGCGTAAAGCAACAGGAATTTATTCTCTCACAATTCCAGAGGCTGGAAGTCTGAAATCAAAGTGCTTGGGGGTCTGAGCTTCCTCTTAAGCTACTCGTAGAGGATCTTCCCTTGCCTCTTCCTGCTGCCAGTCCTCAGGCATCCCAGGATGGCTGTTCCTGGCTTGTAGTGGCATCTCTCCAGTCTCTGCCTCTGTGGTCACAGGCGGTCTCCCTCCTACATCATCTCTCATCTCAGTGTGTCTGTCTCTGTAACCAGAATTCCCCTTCTTTCAAAGACAGCAGCCATCAGGTTTAGGCCCTCAACTTCATCTGCTAATTTCATCTGCAACAACTCTGTTCCCAAATAATATCACCTTCTGAGGTTCCAGGAGTTAGAGATTGAACCTGTGTTTTTGGAGGATATAATCCAACCCATAACACCATAGTTTTCTAACTCAACAAACCTGCCTCAATCTGGAGATCTGGAACACTTTCCTGAGGATAGGCTACAAGGTTTGAAGCAGGATTAAAAGTTAAGAGTTTATCAGACAAAGAGTTGACAGAGGGGACAGGAGAGAATTCCCAGTTGAAGGGAACAGTGTGTGCAAAGGCCCTATGATGGAGGGAACATGTTATATTTGAAGAACCAAAGCCAGTGTGACTGGACCTGTGCTGTGCTTATGGAGCAATATCATGGCCAATAAACCTAAGAAAGTGCTCTTTATCTTTAGTCTTTAAGTAAATACAGATTAAAATCACAATGATATGTAGGCACTAGAATGGCTTTTTTTTTTTTTTTAAAGCAACAATATCAAGTGTGGGCAAAGATATGGAGCAATAGAAAATTTTATATAGTGCTGGGATCATGAAATAGCACAACCACTTTGGGACCCTGTTTGGCAGTATCTACTGAACTCAACATTCTTGTACCTGTTAGTCTAACAAATTCTTTCTTACACCTAAAAGAAATGCATTCATATATGTACAGATGTACAGATAGGGTCATAGCATTGTTATTCATGATACTCCCAATATGGTAGTAATCCCCATGTCCATCAGACTGTATAATGGATAAAATCATTTGTATATGTGTACAGTGGAATACTATACAGCAGTGAAAAGGAATAAGTTACTGCTACCTGTAATAATATGGATGAATCTCACAGATACCACAGTGACCAAAAGGAGCCAGGCACAAAAGAGCTGTCACAGAAAGTTCCATTTATAGAAAAAAGAAAACAGGAAAATCAGTCCAGGGAGATGGATGTCAGAACAATGGTTATGTTAGGGAAAGATAATGCCTGGGTGGGGCCACCAGTGGGAACTTGTGGCATGCTGGTCATGTTCTTCATTTAGATCTGGGTGTGAGTACCTGGGTGAGTGCACTTCGTAAAATTTTTTTAAAAAATTATTTATTTATTTGGCTGCACCAGATGTAGGGCCTTTGATCTTCATTGTGGCATGCAGGATCTTTTGTTGTGAATTCTTAGTTGTGTCAGGGAACTCCCTGATAGATTTTGTTTTAATCATTTTTCATTTCAAACTCGAGATGTTTATTGTTTTCCTTAGCTAGTGCAAGACATTTTTAAAAAATGGATTTGGGGTTTAAAAATGGACTTTAAAGCAATGAGTATTTCTTTTTAATCAGCTTTATTGATGATTACCCCTTCCTGGATCACAGACTTGTTGTGGTGAAGAGGTTTGCATAATTCACTGAAGATATGAGCCATGACATCCAGGGCCACTCGAGACAGACAGATCATAGAGAAGAGTTCCGACAAAACGTGGTCCTCAGGGATAGCAAAGCACTCCATATTCTTGCCTTAAGGACCCCATGAACATTATGAAAAGGCAAAACACATGACACCTGAAGATGAGCTCGTATATGTGCACCGAGAACTTCCAGATGTACAAGCTGGGCTTGGAGAAGGCGGAGGACTAGAAATCAGACTGCCGGCATTCTTTGGACCATAGAGAAAGCCAGGGAGTTCCAGAAAAACATTTGCTTCTGCTTCACTGACTATGCAAAAGCCTTTGACTGTGTGGATCACAAAAACTGTTGAACATTCTCAAAGAGATGGGAATACCAGACCGGCCTGTCTTCTGAGAAATCTGTATGTGGGTCATGCAGCCACAGTTAGAACCTTACGTGGAACAATGGACTGGTGCAAAATTGGAAAAGGAGTACGAGGCTGTATATTGTCACCCTACTTATTTAACTTCTATGCAGAGTACATCATGTGAAATGCTGGGCTGGATGAATCACAAGCTGGAATCAAGATTGCCAGGAGAAATATCAACAACTGCCGATATGCAGATGATACCATTCTAGTGGCAGAAATCGAAGAGGAACTAAAGAGCCTCTTGAAGAAGATGAAAGAGGAGAGTGAAAAAGTTGGCTTAAAACTCAACATTAAAAAAGACTAAGATCATGGCATCCAGTCCCATCACTTCATGGCAAATGGAAGGGGAAAAATTGGAAGAAGAGACAGATTTTATTTTCTTGGGCTCCAAAATCACTGCTGAGGGTGACTGCAGCCATGAAATTAAAAGATGCTTACTTCTTGGAAGGAAAGCTATGCTAAACCTAGATCAGTTCAGTTCAGTCGCTCAGTCATATCTGACTCTTTGCGACCCCATGAATTGCAGCACACCAGGCCTCCCTGCCCATCACCAACTCCCAGAGTTTACCCAAACTCATGTCCATCGAGTCAGTGATGCCATCCAACCATCTCATCCTCTGTCGTCCCCTTCTCCTCCTGCCCCCAATCCCTCCCAGCATCAGGGTCTTTTCCAATGAGTCAACTTTTCACGTGAGGTGGCCAACGTACTAAACCTAAAAAGCAGAGACATTCCTTTGCCAACAAAGGTCCATATAGTCAAAGCTATGGTTTTTCTATTAGTCATGTACATATGTGAGAGTTGGACTGTAAAGAAGGCTGGGCACTGAAGAATTGATGCTTTCAAATGTAGTGATGGAGAAGACTCTTCAGAATCCCTTGGACTGCAAGGAGATCAAACTAGTCAATCTTAAAGGAAATCAACCCTGAATACTCATTGGAAGGACTGATGCTGAAACTGAAGCTCCAGTACTTTGGCTACCTGATGCGAAGAGCTGACTCACTGGAAAAGACTCTGATGCTGGGAAAGACTGAAGGCAAAAGGAGATAGGGGCAGCAGAAGATGAGATGGTTAGGTAGCATCACCCACTCAATGGACATGAATTTGAGCAAACTGGGAGATAATGAAGAACGGGGAAGCCTGGTGTACTGTAGTCCATGGGGTTGCAAAGAGTCAGACACGACTTAGTGGCTGAACAACAACACTGATGATTAAGGTCTGAAGCGGCAGGAAGCTCTGCTTATTTGCCAAAGGATCAGCTGATTGGCACCCAGGCAGTGTTATGCGTTTATCAAAAGTTTATCACAGAGGTTTACCAAAGGTGGATATTCAGAGAGCATTATGGCCTCTTTTGGGAGAATAGTTACTTACCTATATTAATCAGATGTCACAGCTAACATTTTTAGGTAATCACTGCCTCCAAAAGGGGTAACTTGTTGGTAACTATAAAGTTTCAGCCTCTAAGAATTTTTTTTTTCTGAAAAAGATTCTAAAAGAACTATTACTTTATTCTGTTTCAGTCCAAATAGCCCTGGGTTATGTTTACAAAGTGGCAGCTGGGTCAATTATCTGGGAATTGCTAATTGCTAAATTGTTACACTCACTTGGATATAACTTTTTAATTTGCTTCCAGATGTTTCTGTACTGAGGCAGCCCATGATCATGAAGTATGTACAGTGCAGATCAATGGTTTCACGACAGCAGAGTGATTTTGAGATTCACAGTTTCCTATATATGCCATAAAGCAAATTACATAGTACCTAGCACATAGTAGGTGCTCATGTAGACACCTAGAAAATTAAAGAATAGTTTAAAAAATTGGTTGTGTATCATATTTCTGCATTTGTCCGTATTTGTCTTTGAAATGAAAAGACTCTTGCTCCTTGGAAGAAAATCTATGACCAACTTAGACAGCATATTAAAGAGCAGAGACATTACTTTGCCAGCAAAGGTCCATCTAGTCAAGGCTATGGTTTTTCCCGTAGTCATGTATGGATGTGAGAGCTGGACTATAAAGAAACCTGAGTGCTGAAGAGTTCATGCTTTTGAACTGTGGCGTTGGAGAAGACTCTTGAGAGTCCCTTGGACTGCAAGGAGATCAAAGCAATCAATCCTAAAGGAAACCAGTCCTGAATATTCATTGGAAGGACTGATGCTGAAACTCCAATACTTTGGCCACCTGATATGAGGAACTGACTCATTTGAAAAGACCCTGATGCTGGGAAAGATTGAAGGCGGGAGAAGAAGGGGATGACAGAGGATGAGATGGTTGGATGGCATCACTGACTCGATGGACATGAGTTTGAGCCAGGTTTGAGAGTTGATGATGGACAGGGAAGCCTGGCATGTTGTAGTCCATGGGGTTGCAAAGAGTCGGACATGACTGAGCTGAACTGTATTTGTGCGTCTATCTATCTATATTTGTGCATCTCCTTTCCTTTTATTTTAGTCAGTTTTATAAGCAAGGAGTTAAAGAAATCAAAACATTAAAGGATTATATCAGATAAACAATAGAATGGTTGTTGCCAGGGGCTGAGCAGAAGAGGAAATGGGGAGATGCAGGTTAAAGAGTATATACTTTGAGTTATAAGAAGAGTAACTTCAAAGGATCTAATATATAGCATGGTGATTATAGTTAATAATACAGTATTGTGGAATACTTGAAAGTTGTTGAGGAATAGATCTTAACCATTCTCACCATACACACAAACAAAAGAGTTAACACTTGAGGTGATGGCTATATTAAAATTCTTGATCTTGGTAATCCTTCTGTAATGTATATGCCTATCAAATCATCAAGTTGTACATATGTACAATTATATCTGTCGATTAGTCCTAATAAAGTTGGAAAAGACAAAAATAAAAACAAAGCGATGGTCCCTGTAGAGGCATTCCACATTCCACCCTACTCTCTGACCCCCATCAAATGCTGTGAATGGGGCAGCTACTTCCAGCCTTTTTCACTTGTTTCTTTGGGAATTTAAATCTTAATTTCTAAATAATGTGCATGTATCGATATATACTGATTTATAAATTTTGGACTTTATCATTTGAATCTTTATTATGGAAGATGACGATTTCAGCTCATTTCTAATCATCCCTATTTAATCTTTCCAACAAAATTGTATCTAAAATTTTGGACAAAAACCTACATTGGAGATTTTCATTGTTATAACTGTAAATACTGCTTACTACTGAGCCAAGAATTATTGTAGTTTTAAGTCAAGAATTAATTCCCATTATATAATTTCTTGACTACATTTTGTTTTCCTGGAAATGCTCATGTTTTAAAAAACCATCCCATACCCTGCAATAGTCTGGGTCTGTAAAACTGCCTTCAGTGTAACTTGTTGTTAGGTCAGATCTGCTCAGGCATTTTTAGTGTGACTTTTGCTTTTCCTGTTTCTGTAGACATCCTTTCAGGAGCCCTTTGACCTGCTGTGTTTCTGGATCTTCTGCATCACTTGTGTCGGGATTTCTTTTCCATCACCCTGTTTCAGAACCTCTGATTTCTCAGTCTGACATCTTCCTCTTTTTGGTGTTCTGCTTCCTTTATGTGGAGCATATCCTGTAGTAGCTTCCTGGAAACGGTACGAGAGAAACTTTTTGAGGATCTGTGAATCTGAAAACTGTCTTTTGTGATCAATAGTCTATGTATAAAATTCCAAGTTGGAAAATCTTTGCTTTCAGAATTTGGGAGTTGTTATCTCTTCATTCTTTTAGCTTCAGATGTTGTTATTGAGAATTCTGGTACTCTTCTTAATCTTTTATTTTAAATTTATTTTTTAAAATTAATTTTTCTTGGAGTACAGTTGATTTACAATGTTGTGTTAGCTTCTATTGTGCATCAAAGTGAATCAGTTATACATATACATATATCCACTCTCTTTTTTAGATTCATAAAGGTCATTACAGAGTACTGAGTAGGGTTCCCTGTGCTATACAGTAGGTTCTTATTAGTTACCATTTTTATGTATATTATAGGAGTGTATATAGTGTATATATATCAGTCCCAGTCTCCCAATTTTTCCTTCCCCTCTTTGTTTTATTGTTTCCTCTTTGAAAGCTTTTTATTTTGAAGTTCACAATGATATCCTTTGGCGTGGTTCTTATTTCATTCAATGTCCCATATTCTTAGTTCTTTGGAGCCTTAAGCCATAGAGATTTGGGACATTTTCAGATAATAGTTTTTTGCAATTTCTTCCTCCGGGGGAAAAAAAAAAAACTCTGACTTTACACTCTGCTCTTCTTTTTCTGGCATTGTTTATTGTTACTGGAATTTTCACATTCCAAGAGTTCTTTCTTGTGTACTACTATTTCCTCCCTATGACTATCCTATTTTTGATTCATGCAAATAAGATCTTCTCTTTCAATGGATCATAATTGTAGTGTCTTTGAGGTTTTTTCCTGTTCTCCAGTATATTTTTGGCTTATTTATTTTTTGTTTGTTCTACACTTGGATGCATTGTGTTCTAGAATTGCATGGAGAAAGAGAGGTGGGTCCTCTCACGCTTCACTATGTTGATTGATTTCCGCTGAATTCCCTGTACTTGTCTATCATATATTCCCTCCTCTGTGTCCAGGGTTTCCAAGTCTAGTCTCTCTGGTTGCCTTTTTTAAGAGAAAAAAAAAATTCAAGTTTTTGCAGAAGAGAAGACTCTACACATGGACATCAGCAGATGGTCAATACAGAAATCAGATTGATTATATTCTTTGCAGCCAAAGATGGAGAAGCTCTATACAATCAGCAAAAACAAAACCAGGAGCTGACTGTGGCTCAGGTCATGAACTCCTTATTGCCAAATTCAGTCTTAAGAAATTGAAAGAGGAGAGTGAAAAAGTTGGCTTAAAACTCAGCATTCAGAAAGCTGAGATCAGGGCATCTGGTCTTATCACTTCATGGCAAATAGATGGGGAAACAATGGAAACAGTGAGAGACTTTATTTGGGGGGCTCCAAAATCACTGCAGATGGTGACTGCAGCCATGATATTAAAAGACACTTACTCCTTGGAAGGAAAGCTATGACCAACCTTAACCGCATATTAAAAAGTAGAGACATTACTTTGCCAACAAAGGTCCATCTAGTCAAAGCTATGGTTTTTCCAGTAGTCACGTATGGATGTGAGAGTTGGACTATAAAGAAAGCTGAGTGCCGAAGAATTGATGCTTTTGAACTGCAGTGTTGGAGAAGACTCTTGAGAGTCTCAAGGACTGCAGGGAGATCCAACCAGTCCATCCTAAAGGAGATCAGTCCTGGGTGTTCATTGGAAGGACTGATGTTGAAGCTGAAACTCCAATACTTTGGCCACTTGATGCGAAGAGTTGACTCATTGGAAAAGACCCTGATGTTGGGAGGGATTGGGGGCAGTAGGAGAAGGGGACAACAGAGGATGAGATGGTTGGATGGCATCACCAACTCAATGGACATGAGTTTGAGTAAACTCTGGGCGTTGGTGATGGACAGGGAGGCCTGGCATGCTGTGATTCATGGGGTCACAAAGGGTCGGACATGACTGAGCAACCGAACTGAGCTGAAGGCTGGGGAGGTGGGGCGGATGTGAGAATCTAATTTTTTTGATTCACATTTTGAATCAATTCCTCGTTTTTAGTCCTCTCTCACTCACCTTCCAAGATATCTAAGAATCCAGTTTTTGAGCTTTCTTAAATTCGGTGTGGCTTACTTCCCATTGGTGTGCACCTTGGAAGTTAGCACTTCCTTCTCTTACTGAGTTATTCAAGAGCCCTGCACCTCATTTCTGTCTTCATATATTGTGATCTGAGTTTTATAAACATCTCCTAGTTCTATCAGTGGTCAAAGTTGTGTTTCTTTATCTTGTTTTCTTTGTTTAGGGGAACTAGTGAGAGAAGAACCTGGAAAAACCAACATATTTACTCCATCATTTTGAAACAAACAATTCCCATTTGATTGATCTTAAATGGAGAGTATCAGGTTTTCTCTTTCTTATGGAATTAATAATTCCCCCCTTTTTAAGCAAAATCTTTCATCTATTAGATGTCTTGATAGGGATTTTTAATGGAAAAAATGATGCATATAAAAATTGCCTTGAGAAAATTACATTAATTCCTAATTTATTTGGTACTGTAGAAGAAACAGTCATTCTATGTAAGCGGTATTTTGAAAACTAGTTTCCTTAAAGTTTAAGGAATCAAACCTTCCATTTCAGCAATTTCTGACTGAAATTTCTCCAAAATTTATGAAGTACTTCTCTGCATTATTAAACAAAAAGGGATGAATGTTTCTTGGTTTCTCAGACATGTTACTGATATCATTTTTGGCACTCTGGTGTAATTTGGTGACATCTTTGAGACTGGTATCCCCTCTTTCATTGAATTCTCCTGGACTCTTGCTCTGTAAATTTGTAATTGATTTTGCAGAGGTGACTGTCATGTCCCAAAGAGTCAGCTTCGCACAGGGCTCTTCAATCCCCTGACACCTTATTACACTTAATTGACTGTCTGGTGTGCTTAGGAAGAGCTGAGATTGGCTGCAGAAGTAGGATATCCAGGCTAGCAAAACCAGGAACAGGAAATTGCATGTCAGATCTCAGACAGTAGACTCTGGTTGAATGGCTTGAGGACAGCTGCTCCAAGCTTTCATGATCTTGGAGGGGTAAACATCTCGAGCTATGTGGCAGCTCTTTCTTGTCTGCTTAGCCCAGGAGCTGGCATGCTTAAGCTCTGCATGATCAACATTTGGGGCTGGGCAGCTCTTTGTGGCTGGGGCTGTCCCATGGGTTGTAGAATGTTTCCCAGCATTCCTGGCCTCTATCTGTCATAGCCAGTTGCACGCACTGCCCCCAGCTGTCACAGCCAAACACAGCTGCAAGCATTGCCAGATGTCCCGTTGGGGGAGACAGCATGGACTCCTGCTGGGAACGGTAGACAGTGAACCTCCTCTTTTTTCAGATTTTATAACTCTCTTCTGGATATTTGGTGTTGTACACACTATGACACCAGTTGACTGGAATAGTGTTGCAATTCCAATGTGAACTAATTCTTAAAACATCCATATTTTCACGATTTACCAAATATTCATTGTTTTAGATGTACTGATTTGTTGTTTGGTCGCTAAATTGTGTCTGACTCTTTGAGACCCCATGGACTGTAGCCGACGCCAGGCAGTCTGCTCTGTCGGTGGGATTGTCTTGGCGAGAAGACTGGAGCGAGTTGCCATTTCCTTCTCCATGGGATCTTCCTGACCCAGGGATCGAACCTTGTCTCCTGCTTGGCAGGTGGATTCTTTACCACTGAGCCAGCAGGGAAGCCCAGATGTACTGATAACTAGTGTTAGCTGAGTGTTCTGTTCTTTTGGCATCCATGTTAACCAAGTGCCAGCCCCTGCTGAAAGCACAGTCAGCATCCTAAGGGAGAAATGAGCATTGCTCTCACTTGAACAGATGGGGAAACCGAGGCACAGAGCAATTTAGGTAAATTGCCTGAACTTGTACAGTATGAAGTTTGCAGACCTGAGATTCAACCCAGCTGGGGCTTCAGAGCACAAGCTGTTAATCAGCCTGCTGTGCGGTGGTTGATCTTGATATGCTAACACCAGAAGATGCCGTGAGGGGACCTTAGTCCATCTGCCTGTTCTGAGTTCCGGAAGGCAGGTCTGACCCCATGTTGTCTACCCTTGTATTCCTCCTGCCTGGATCACTACTTGGCAAATAGCAGAGGCAAGGTGAAGGCTAATTTCAATAAATAAATGAAACTGTTCTAAGCACCAGTCTCATGGGTGGTTTACAAGAACAGCGGAACCTCAACAAAAACTCAGTGTATATTATAGTTTCTTGAAAGAAGATGAATTGTGATACTGTAAGTCATTAATGGGTTGCAGGCCTCTTCCTTTGAGGGGATAAGTGCCGTAGATGAAGAAAGGGAACAATTGTGTAATTATAGCCTTCAGACAGGGTTGGTGATCTCCCTGATGACCAGCAGCCCAGGGAAATGAGACATTATACTTAAGAGTCGGCATTGCTTTAACAAAACTCACTGAAGCGCAGGTAGAACAAGTCACACACACGTGCAAAATTGAGCTTTTCTCTGGTGACTCTGGAAGGCAAAATCTTGCAGCACCTCTAGGTCCTTATTATAGACACCCTGTGTGCCTTCAGACACAGAGGTGCTGGTTAGCTGAGAGCATGGGTTTCTGGAGAATGTTGACTAACAGCCATTTTATTCACCTTCATTTGAGATGGGTGTGCTTTTAGGAGAGCATCTGGTGCTCAGTTGCTCGGTGGTGTCTGACTCTCTTTGACCCCATGGATGTAGCCTGCCAGGCTCCCCTGTTCATGGACTTTCCCAGGTGGGAGTAGAGGACCACGGTACATTAGTTCCAACGGTTGCTCTCCGAGCTCTTTCGGGACTGTTCCAGGAGTGGACTGGGAAGCATACCCTGTGTTGGTCCTGATACAAGGCTTAAGTTAGCCAGTGCAGTGCTGGATGAGGCCTGTCGATAGGACCCCTTGCCAAGCTGTCCCTCTGCTATAGCTGGGCTCTGGGCTCCACATCATGGTTGGCCATTAAAATAAGGCTGACGCAGAATTTGAGCTGAAAAGTGCTCAGAGGTAGGGAAGACGGACTGGCCTGTCATTTTCATCTCTTGAGTATCATTTCAAACTTTTTCTCATATGATTATGTACCTGTGAAATAGGCATGGGAGAATGAGATTGATGCAGAAAGGGTTTTAGTAAATTTCCCCAGACTCCTTTGTCTTCTTCTTCTTCTTTTTTTTAAACATCAGGGAGTTGTCTCTTCAAATGGTGATAATATAGGGAAAATTCTAGAGCAGAAATTCATCCACATTGTAAATTCAGATCAGGAGAATCCCTGGTGGCAAAAGCAACTGATACTCAGACCCATCAAATGGCTTAAATGCTAATAAGTAAATTTCACTAGATAAACCTAACCTTTAACATCCGGTTCAAATATCTCCTCTGCCTGGCGGCTTTCTGTCCATCATCTCGCCCAGCTCAAGGTAGCTGTGCTGTCCTTGAAGACTCCCAAAGCAGTGTGTTCCTACTCCTGAAATGACACCTGCTCTGTTGTGTTCTCACTTATCTATTTTCATATCTTTCTTCCTGCCTGGATCTTGAGATTCCAGGAGGGAACGATTCACCTTTGTGCTCCCAGCACCTGGCGAGTGTGGGCTGGTACGTGGGAGACAGTCTGTGTCTATTGGATGAATGAGTAAGGAGAACTCATTAAATTTCATCTTTCACACTGGGCAAGAGGAGGACTTATCATATTGAAATATTTCCAACTTGTTAATAACAAGCAGCTCATTTTTATGATTTGGAATTAAGAGTTCAGGGCACAGTGACTTTTTCCTTTATCTACTTCCTCATTCTCTTCTATCCCTCCCACCCACCTTCTTAGAAATGTCACAAAAAAACTTGTCTACATTTTCTTTGTGTATATTCAGGGTCTTTCTGAAGAATGCCCTCCCTTTTCTTTTCCTTTTGTTTTTAAAAAGTATCTATGTGTATGTTCAGTCACTCAGTCGTGTCTGACTCTTTATGACCCTATGTCTGTCTGTTTATGACTGTAGCCTGCCAGGCTCCTCTGTCCTTGAGATTCTTCCCGGCAAGAATACTGGAGTGGGTTGCCATGTCCCTCTCCATCTTTAAAGTGTATTGACTGACAATGTTGTGTTAATTTCAGGTATACAGCAAAGTGATTCAGCTCCATCTTTTCAGATATAGCTTTTTCAGATTCTTTTCCCTTATAGATTATTGCGAGATACTGAGCATAGTCCCCTCTGCTACACAGGAGGTCCGTGCTGATTGTCTGTTTTATATGTAGTATTGAAGAACACCCCTCTCTTTCTTTTCAGGCGGGCATTAATGAAAATGATTTTTATGACGGGGCATGGTGCGCAGGGAGGAATGACCTCCACCAGTGGATTGAAGTGGACGCCAGACGACTGACCAAGTTCACGGGTGTCATCACTCAAGGGAGGAACTCGCTCTGGCTGTAAGTGTGGCTGGACCCGTGCTTAGGCTCGGGGCCGTGGGTCTGAAGTTCTAGGGTTCAGCCAGAGTCAGGGAAGTCGCAGAGAAGAATCTGGTGACCGGCAATAGAAGGGAAGAAAACTACAGGGAAGACGGGAGGCTGGCCTTGCTGTAGACACCCTGGGAAGGTGCAGCTTTTGGTCAACACCTTCCCCAGCACAGGAGCAGAGAGAGGGATCTGCAGATTAGACTGAGGAGGCAAGGATACTCTTTGGCAAGTAGCTGCCTTCTTGGATGTGGGGTGAGTCACTGGTGCCCTGGCAGATGGGCTGAACTGGTGTTCAGTGAGCAACCGGTAGCTGGCTTCATCCACTGTCCTGGGGTAGAAGGAATGAATCTTCCCGATCCTGGGAAGAAAGAGGACGCACAGGCAAGTTCCTGAATAAAGAACTTCTAGAAGGGTGGGGAATTGAAGGATGAACCAGCGAGAATAAGATGGAATCCCATTGCTCAGAACAGAGCTTGAGATCAGGGCCGGGTCAGTAAGAATGGTAATCCCCAAAGAGGTGGGCTGTAGTCCCTTACAATACTTCATCTCATGGTGCTGTGCTGTGGTCGATCACTTCATTCATGTCTGACTCTTTGTGGCCCACCAGGCTCCTCTGTCTGTGGGATTTTCCCGGCAAGAATACTGGAGTGGGCTGCCATGTCCTCCCTCAGGGGATCTTCCCAACCCAGGGATCAAACCTGCGTCTCCTGTGTCTCCTGCACCGCAGGCGGGTTCTTTACCACTGAGCTACCGGGGAAGCCCAGTTTCACGGTGGATACATACAACAGAATATTATTCAACTTTAAAAAGGCAGGGGATTCTGACACACACTAGAATATGGATGAACTCTGAGGCCGTTATGCTCAGTGCAATAAGCCAGACACAAAAGGTCAAACACTGCATGATACCGCTTCCATGAGGTTCCTAGAGCAGGTCAAGTCATAGAGACAGAAGGGACAAGAACAGTGGCTGCCAGGGGAGGGGAATGGCGTTATTATCTAATGGCTACAGAGTTGAGTTAAGGATGATGAAAAGTTCTGGAGATGGATGGTGGTGATGGTGTCACAGAATTGCACACTTCCAAATGGTTAAAGTGATACATTTTGTGTTACGTATATTCTGCTACAGTAAACGAAAAAATCTATACAAACAAAACAAACCCTTTCACTTCATCCCAGGGCTGTTGTTAGAGACAGAGGCAAGACAGTATCTGTGAGGTTGTGCTGTGGCTCACGTTGTGTCCAGAGCAAACGTGCAGAGACTGGGGGCTGGGCGAGAGTCAGGAGGGGCTGCAGAACCTTGGGCGTTTTCTGAATTTAAATAAGAATTTTCAGTTCCTCTAGCATCTGTCTTTATACTGAGAAGCCAGGAGCACAAACACCCCACCCTTAGACATCAGGTAACTGTGCACCTAGTTAGCCAAGCATCGTCCTGTCGTGGCGCCCCTCCGTCTGCTTGGTCTGCACACTCAAATCCCGTGTCTTGACCCCTTTCGGTTTTACTGACTACTAGTTGGCAACCAGGCTTCCCTGATGGCTCAGCGGGTAAAAAAAATCCATCTGCAATGCAGGAGACACAGGAGACCTGAGTTCAATCCCTGGGTCGGGAAGATCCCCTGGAGGAGGAAATGGCAACCCACTCTAGTATCCTTGCCTGAAAAATCCCGTGGACAGGATCACAAAGAGTAGACAGGACTCAGCAAATAAACCGACAGAGACAGTTGGCAGCCATTTGAAATCTATTATTGGTTGATTAGATTAATTTTAACTCCTAGAAAGGTCAACATTCATAAGTAAACCAGGATAAGAGAAGGGAACCTGGCATTTGTGCTCACATTTAAATGCCTCTCATTGTCGCTGTAAAGGGGACTTTCTTATTAGATGACAGTTGTCAGGCAAGGACTCATCCTGTTTTTGTCTGAATCTTTTTTATTGTAAAGACAAGACTGTAACCACTAACGACGTTTAGAAACATTACTGGTGATTCCACTGTCCTTAGGCAAACAGAATTTTTCTACATATTTGTAATCATATTACCTATGCGATTATTATTTTTAATTTAAAAAGTATCCATAACATTTTCATGCTGGGACTCAGATTTCATAATGATCATTGTTAATAGCCTATAATTTACTCAGCTTTGCCTCACTCACCATCTCAATTTTCTGCTATCACATATCATTTTGCAGGAGAGCATTTATATACTTTTTTTCTTCCTTTGAATTACTTCCTTGAAACAAATTTCCAGGGCAGGGATAATGTGTGTATTTTGATGATGTTGGGTTATGTATTTGTGCTACTTTGCGTATCAGATTTTATTCACTTTACTTTCTAGTAACACTTCTGTATTTGTTCATTTGTGCTGATGTTTGCTCTGCAGTGTGTGTTTTGCTCAATCAGTGGCTTATTACCATAACTATTGTTTTCACTGTGTAGATTCTTAAAAGTCAAGGAATTTAGAAGAAGCAAAGTCGAGTTGCTTAGGGAGAATAGAAACTCAGAAAGAAAGACTGATTTGAGATGATCCGTAGGGATGAGAGAAAGGGCTTTACCTTAATGCTTGGATATTAGGCTGTCTAATCACTATCATTAGAGGTGCAGTAGTTGGGTTATTATCGGATCAGAAAGAAAGAGCTGGGTAGGAGTGCCGCTCACATTCCATTTCAGCTGGAAACACAAGAGGGTTTGGAGTGAATAAGAAATTAAGTAGAACAATATCTTTCTTTGACTTAGCCCGGGAGAGGAACATCTAGAGGGAGGCAAGGGATAGAATTGCTTTTAAGAGTCAGTTTTTTAATGTCTAAATGTATTTCAAGTCAAGGACAATGAAAAGAAATCCAATGAGTTTCAGTTTATCTTACCTCCTGGAATAAGGCTGTGCACTGAGGAGTGAGGAGGAAATGGTCAAGAGCACATTTTGGTATCTGAGCCCCTTTTCCCAGAAGCATGAATAATGCTGGAGGCATTGGCTATATTCTATTATGAGCAGAAAACTTGCCAACAACAGGAACCAGCAAATACCCATAGTAAAGAAGGCAGTAGTTGTCTTTCTTTCCCTCTCCCAGGCTGTCCTTGAGTTGTTCCCCTGTGGCCATCGTATGACTTTTAATATTTTTGTTTATTGGTTTCCATATTTCTCACCACTAGTCTATGGACACAATAGAGGCAATGCTTTGATAGTCTGTGTCTCTGGGACCTGGCCTAGTACCCGGCATCCGGGAGATGCTCAATGAATGATTCTTAATGAACACTGTAAGGAAGTAATAAATTAGCAAAGAGCCATTCACACCAAATACTGACGCGTTAATTAATTTACGAGTGAAAATGACTGAGAGCAGGCTTAAATTGTAAGGGGAGAGGATAGGGGTTGTGGAAAGTCGAGTTGAGGAGTGACGAGGAATTTTAGAGATGAAAGCATGGAAAACAGCGTGCCTTTGGAATTACATCATGGCTGACTCTTGCTGGTTATGAGATTTTTCTTCTTTGAACCTCAATATGCCCTTCTTTAAAATGGGTTGACTACTGTCTAGCTCATAAAGATGTGGTGAAAGTTAAATGCAATTATGTTAATGATGTTTCAAAATTACCCAGCACATAGTAAGTGCTCAATAGATGGGACTTTCTTCCCTTTGCACCTCCTTGGGTTTATCTAGAACAGTGGTTTTCAAGCTTATTTTTAGTCACGGGTCTTCCTTCTTATAAAGTCTTTCTTAGAAACATTTAGAAAGCACAGACAGAACTTCCCCAGTGGTCCAGTGGTAAAGAATCTGCCTGCCAATGCAGGAATCCGGGTTCAGTCCCTGGTCCCGGAAGATCCCACATGCCTCGGATCAGCTAAGCCCATGGGTCCCAACTGCTGAAGCCTGAGCGACCTAGAGCTGGTGCTCTGCAGCGACGTAAACCACCGCAGTGAGGACCCTGCACACCTCAACTGGAGCACAGCCCTCACACGGCGCAGCTAGAGAAAGCCTGGACGCAGCAACAAACACTCAGGGCGGCTATAAATAAATAAATAAACCAGAAAGAAACAAACAAATACAGATAAATAAACCAAAAAGAAAACAAAATGCAGACAGGTGAAGCTGATTCCTGTGCATCTGGTAGAGGGGAGCATCGCCTGCCGGGCCCTCCCTTTGCCCTCTCCCAGGCGTGTCCTTGGAGGATGTATCCATCCAAGGATCTCTGTGTCACAAGCATGCTACTCAGGGAGCCTCTCTGTAGGTTACAATCCTGCCAGCTCCTCCCAGCGCTGATTGCTTCTTCCTGACTCCAGTTGGGTAACAGGCGGATGTGGATTTCAGACGAAAACAAGCAATGGCAGAGTTGGAGTTAGAGTCTGATTTCTTCGAGTTAAACAGGAAGAACATCCGCTAATCTCAGAGTGCTGTGTTTGGTTGATGATGTTTTAGAAATGGAAGGAAAATGGGGTGATGGCTCCTTCAGGTTGGCCAAACAGATGTTGTCATTTGTGAACAGCGCCTGATTGTTAAAATGCACAAGCATGTTGGCATATTAATCAGTTCAGTTCAGTTGCTCAGTCATGTCCAACTCTTTGTGATCCCATGGACTGTAGCACGCCAGGCATCCCTGTTCATCACCAACTCCCGGAACTGGGAGTATTAATATCAGAACACTGTGAATATTTTTCGTTCGTAAAACTTTTGTGGTTGATATTTAAAAATAGTCATCCATCATCTTATTTGTTCCTGACCTCTTCTTTATGTGTTTATGATTTCACTCATCTCTTTATTGAGCACTCTGATCTGAACACTTTGTACAAGAAGTGGCCTGCCTGCAGGGAGCTCTCAGCCTGGAAGAACCTGATATGTTGACAGATCCGCTAGACTCGGCACAGTCCACACTGGTAGGACGGGAAGGGGGCGCAGTTCTCAGACCTGTGATTCAGATGTGAAGGGCAATACAGGGGATGGTGATGCTTAGCCATGACCCGGGACTAGCTCATAACCAAGTTGATGAAAAACTCTATGATTCTAGTTTTGATAATTTTCAAATAATTCATGCTATTTGAAAGTAATAAAACATAATTGTTTCCATGATACTGAATAATTTACATTTTTCACCAATGTAAATGATTCTTTCCCATTGCATTGCAGTTTAGTGAAATGTTAGTATGCTAGAAAAAGCCAATTTTTGTTTTGCTGATTTCAGAAAGTATATTAGATGTGTGAGTGTCGCAGTTATAACCAATATGGTGACTGAAAAGTTAATTATTCTGCCTGAGGTGAATAGATGTATCTAATGACTTGGGCGAAATACAGGCAATTTAAAACAACCAAATGGTTTAGACTTTAATTATTTCATAAACAGGGCAATTCTCATCCTCTCTTGAAAGTGTAAATGTGTCCTTAAAGAGAAGCAGCTATTTGATTGATGGATTTATAAGGTGAGGGCTGGGGAAAGTTTGTCTGGTTGGCTGAATTTTTTAAAAGCAGTTCAGCTAATTAAGCAGGATGAATGGCTTATAACTGAGAACCCAGAGATGGTAGGAAAAATAGCCGCAGCCCGAAGAAGCTGGCTTTCAGTCTGTTGGTGCAGAATCTTGGCTGATATTCTGAATGTGAGTGTCCCCTCCGAGAATTCTGAGGGTGGAGAAAATGAGCAGATGAGGTACCCAAGCCAGACGAAGACAAGGTCAAGGAAAGGCCTATTGCTGCTCTTTTCCTGGACACACCATGGTCCCGGGAAGGACAGGTGGCCGATGGAGTGGGTCCCCGAGGGGTGAGGGTGGTGGTGAGCAGTGGGGCTGACGGGGCTGCAGAGCCTCAGCTGGAAGGAGGGCATCCACCCATCCTGAGAGAGCAGAGTTGGGGAGTAAGTGCTGAAGTGGGTTCAGAGCCTTCACGCCGGAGGGTTTTCTACTCCTGATGAAGTAGGAGGCAGGTCCTCTGCAGACAGTGGGTGAGACAGATTCAGGGACTGAAGATGTAAGGACAGGGAGCTTTGCTGTCCCATTAGAGAAAGGGCTTGGCTGGCCTCCCAGGCTCAGGGAATTGTAATGGGCTCAGTGGTAAAGAGTCTGCCTGTGCATGCAGGAGACTCAGGAGATGTGAGTTCAATCCCTGGGTCGGGAAGATCCCCTGGAGAAGAGAATGGCAGCCCATTCCAGTATTCTTGCCTGAGAAATCCCATGGACAGAGGAGCCTGGTGGGCTACAGCCCATATGGTTGCAAAGAGTCGGACACAACTGAGCATGCTGCACTCATGCATTTCCCCAGTGTTAGTCACCCAGTTGTGTCCGCCTCTTTGTGACCCCACGGACCGTAGCCCACCAGGCTCCTCTGTCCATGGGATTCTCCAGGCAAGAATACTGGAGTGGGTAGCCATTCCCTCTCCAGGAGATCTTCCCAGGGATCAAACCTGGGTCTCCTGCATGGCAGACAGATTCTTTACCGTGTGAGCCATTAGGGAAGCTCGCACATATGCATTAGGCACCACTGATGCTTTCTCCACTAGAGGGTGGTGGAGTTGGTTGCAGTGCAACTGAAATCCTGGGACCAGGCCATCGCAGGACCCAGTAGGACACAGCGCGTTAGGAGTGAAGGGTTGTGAGGTTGAGATCCAGGGCTGGTCAGGAAGGAGTCCAAGCCAGAAGGCTGATTCCCTGGAAGTTAAGATCAAGTTCACAGAGCCCCTGGGGGAGATGAAGTTTCAGAAAAGACAGAAACTTGGAAGGGGAGGACACTGACCATCTGGGGGCTCCACGGGGGCAGCTGAGGTGATGACTGGGGTCAGGGAGTGGGGCTGGAGAGGAGCAGACGTCTGGGAATCTTGAGGTCGCAGGCTTGGCTGCTCAGGGCTGTTCGTGTTGGGAGAATCTCCAAGGCGCGCTGGACCCTAGATCAGGAGGGGGGATGAAGAGGCAGCTGAGGAGGCAGCGGGGTCTGTGTGGGAAGGAAAATGAAGGTGAGGAGGGACAGAGGCCTGTGCAGAGGCCGCTGGAGGACGTTCATCCAGAGACCAGGGAGAGAGATGGCGCCTTCCCAACAGCTGGTTTGGCCTGGGGCTCCGCCCAGGGGCTGGACCTTTGGTTTCCACAGTGAGAAGTATTCACCCGGCCCCTCCCTGTCTCTTCAACTTCATCTGGTTTTCCACTCCCGGAGGACTCGGGCTGCAGCCCTGCAGCAGCGCGCCAGGGTGCAGAGGGAAGGGGCGCCGGGCTGGGCCGGGAGTGTGGAGGCCCTGGAGGCAGGGCTCACGGGGCCACCGCTGCGCTTTGTGAATCACCTGCTCATTTTCTCGCAAAGAGTCGGACACAACTCAGCATGGCACACAGCACATCTCGGGAGAGAGCCTGTGTGTGTTTTCAGGACGTGCCCCTTTGCGTCTCCTCCCTCACTGGCAAAATGAAGTGTTTGGCACCTGTGGGGGCTGGAAGACAGAAGTTTCCGAACTCCTCTCTAACCTCTTTGAAAACCGTCAGTTTCTGAACTGCTGAGTTTGGCTAAAATGGAGGGGTTTCGATGACATCTCCAAGTGCGAGTAGAAGGCCAGGCATGCCATCGAATCGCCACTTGCGTTACGTTCCCACAACACCGGGAGAGTTATTTCAAACCAAGTCAAGCTCTCTCCTGTGGCTCAATGGCTCATCCTTGGTTTCTTGGTGCCAGGTGACTAAGGAATCTGTTCAGAGGGTAAGATCTCTGAAAAGGAAACAGCACTGGAGATGAAGCTTCCACCATGGGTTATTCCAGGGTTCTTGTCCCCTGGCTCTCACTCCCTGGGAATCCCTCTAGGAGGTTTCTGGGTGCACTCATCTTTTTTCTCATCTCTTCCTGGTGGCCAGGGTCCCCTTGAGGGGACACCCTCCCCAGCTGGGCTCACATAATGCTCTCACAGGCCTGCACCCTCAGGGCCTGTGCAGACTGACTCCCACTGCCCGTTTGACCTCCTTCCCTTTGCTCCTTCATTTCTAGCCCAGGAGCCTTGTCTTTGTTCTGCAGATAAGCCAGCATGCTCCTGCCTCGGGGCCTTTGCACCTGCCATCCCCCCTGCCCAAAGGTATACCCTGCCATGCACTGCCTCATTCCATCATTCAAAGCAGTTTGTCCTGATTCTCTCCTCTTCTGAGGCTGGCCAGCAACCCCCATCCCAACCCAGGGTCTGCCCACCAGAAGGGGCTCTTTAATGAACAGACCACCGGGGGAAAATAAGCCACACCCTGTGGGGACGCAGCTGTCGGATTCCTTTGGTGTCCCTCCTGTTCAGATGTCTCGATGGTCACCTGGTATAGCCGAGCAGAAAAAGGTGCAGATTCTCCAGTGAGACTGGGATTCCGGGCTCCCAACTGCATGGCCTTGGGTGTGTTTCTGAGCCTTTCTGTGCTTCAGTTTCTTCATCCGTAAAATGGAGGTGATAATAGTGCCTGGCACATAGGATTGCTGTGGGGATTAAATGAGTTAATGCGGGCTTCCCTCGTAGCTCAGTTGATAAAGAATCCACCTACAATGCAGGAGACCCCGGCTCCATTCCTCGGTTGGGACGATCTGCTGGAGAAATGGATAGGCCACCCGCTCCAGTATTCTCGGGCTTCCCTGGTGGCTCAGCTGGTAAAGAATCCACCTGCAATGCGGGAGACCTAGGTTAAACGCCTGGGTTGGGAGGATCCCCTGGAGAAGGGAATGGCTACCCACTCCAGTGTTCTGACCTGGAGAATTCCAAGGACTGTATAGTCCATGGGGTTGCAAAGAGTTGGACATGACTGAGCGACTTTCACTTCACTTCAATGCGTATCAGGCTGTAAAGACCATCCTTGGCACGTGGTGAGTGCCTGACAAGTGTCTTAGGATCCCTTCCCTTCTCTGGTGGGGGGGTCCTGCTCACATGCTCCCCTCCACCCCAGCCCCCCACCCCTCTTTCTCCTCTCTAGTCACGCCTTTGCTGTCTCTCCTCTCCACGAAGGCCCTTGCTCCCTCTATGTGGTCTTAGAGACATTAATGGAGGGGGGCGGGGAACCTGAATGGGTACGGGTGTTCCTGGTGGTCTTCTTAGCCTTCCAAGCCTCAAGTTTCCTGGTCGGTGAGAAGAGCTTATTTTGAGCCTTCAATGAGAGGCAGATGGAAAGTCCTGGCACATTCTGGACCCAGCAGATGCTCAAGGAACCATGGCTGCTGTTATTTATGAAGCAGCCTCATCGCACCCCTCCCTGTTTCTGAGTCCCCAGCCCCGCAACCATCCAGGGTTGAACCTCCAGAGACCCAGTGCCCCCAAGGGTGCCAGGAAAGGCTTCGGAACCAAACCAATCCCACTGCAGCTGAGGAGAGCCTGACACTTTGTGGAATTCTTCCTGTGACTCATCTGTATTTTTTGGACACTTTTTGTCAGCAGGAAATTCCTTTAAATGAAACGCCTAGCCTGGGGCTGCTGAGTTTGTGTTACCTCACGTGGTGTCTCAGTGACTCTGCCTGGAAGGTCCCTTTCTTGTCCCCATTTTGTGGATGAGTAAACTGAGGCTTGGAGAGCTTGTGATAATGCTTGTCCCTTCTGCTGCCTCCTTCCCCTGCTATCACACTTTTCATCAGGCCTCAAGCCCCATGAGTGGCTCGGGTGTACTTCCTCTGAGCACTTTATCAAGGGACATTGAATGGCTACCCCTAAGGCTGACCTAGCTGTCAGACACAGCAGGCACCATGCCTGGGACCTTGTGACCCTTAGGGACTCAGCAAAGGGTTGAACTTCTTTTATAATCTGGAGAAAGTAAATGAACTTTCAGGTCAAAGAAAATGTTTTAATATGTAATGTTAATACATTTATCTTTATATCAATACAGTCGGTGGCTCAGACGGTAAAGCATCTCTGTCTGCAATGCGGGAGAAGCAGGTTGATCTCTGGGTCAGGAAGATCCCCTGGAGGAGGGCATGGCAGCCTGCTCCATTATTCTTGCCTGGAGAATCCCATGGACAGAGGAGCCTGGCGGGCTACAATCTATGGATGGTCGCAAAGATCTGGACATGACTGAGCAACTAACACACACAAACAGTCATAAAATATGATTAATTATTTTATTTTAAAGAGGAAGGAATCTCTTCTTCCTTCATGTTGAAAACCGAGTCCCCAAAACCTTGAACATGTAGGTTTTTATAGCAAATGGGACTCAAGGTTGCAGATGGAATCACGGTAACTAATTAGCTGATCTTTAAATAGAGAGATGATCCTGGATTATCTGGGTGGGCCCAATGTGCTCATGAAAATTAAAGTGAAAGTCACTCAGTCCTGTCCAACTCTTTTAGATCCAGGGACTATAAAAGCCCATTGAATTCTCCAGGCCAGAATGCTGGAGTGGGTAGCCTTTCCCTTCTCCAGGGGATCTTCCCAACTCAGGGATCAAACCCAGGTCTCCCGCATTGCAGGCAGATTCTTTACCAGCTGAGCCACCAGGGAAGCCCAAGAATACTGGAGTAGGTAGCCTATCCCTTCTCCAACAGATCTTCCCAACCCAGGAATTGAACTGAGGTTTCTTGCAAATTGCAGGTGGATTCTTTACCAACTGAGCTCTGAGGGAAGCTGACACTTAAGGGTCCTTAAATGTAGAACAATAAGGGGAAGAGAGAACCAGAGAGCTGGCAGCATGAGTGAGCAGGGCCCCTGTTGGTTGCTGTGAAGATGGAGGAAGGGGCCATGAGCAGAGAGCGTGGGTGCCTCAAAGCTGGGAAAGGTGGGGAATCAGTCTCTCCTAGACTTTCCAGAAGAAACGCAGCCCTGCTGAACACCTCTGTTGCAGGACTTCTGACCTCCAGAACCGTAAGCTGATAAATCTGTGCTGTGTAAACCGCTGAGTTGGCAGAAAATTGACAGTGGTCCTAGAAAACTAATAGATCCACCAGGGCAGAAGTAGCCACAGACCACGAGATCCCTCCCATGCCCTGGCTGCCCCCTGCCCCGTGCTGTCTCTGGTGTGAGGCTGTGGTGGAGACCTCCAGCTGTGGACCGTGCCTGCCAGGCAGCATCATGCCGTCATACTCCGCTCATGATATCACAGCAGAATTGGGTCCAGTCCTCCCCTCTGCGTTCTTTAGGTTTCCTGTGAGCCGTTCCCTTGGTTCCTTTCTTCTTGATCTTTCAAGCATCTCTTTCAAATTTGGGGGAATTTAAAAACCTTTTTTTCTTTCTTTTAGTTCTCTGCAGTGGGGCTTCACTAGGAACTATCTCCCTCTTTACCCAAATTTATTGGACTTGGCCCCCAAAGTGGCATTTCCCCCCCTTTCCCTGGTAGACAATTTTTACTGGAGGTAATGGAAAATAGATAATATTTATAAGTTTATAACATTCCCTCCAATGGTCTGGATTCTCAAATAGCCATGGAAACCAGTCTGAAGTGAAAAAATCTAATAAATCAATGGGCTGGTTTCTCAGTGTCTAACATTTGTCTGCCCTGAGAATGTGGCAGAACTATTTAACTGTGTGTGGTTCCAGCAGACAGAGGAGGAGAGAGAGAAAGAAAGAGAAAAGAGAGTCAGTATCACTCATGTTCTTGAGTGTTGAGGGGTGCCCATGCTTGCTGTAGACCCCTAGATAAACCTTTGCCTCCCGCATTGTTTCTGGAAGTCACAAAGGCAAGGTTAGACCTCTGGGGAGTAGTGGTCTTGCCCAGAGTTATAGCTGGGCCACAGCCAGGATTTGAGGCTGCTAAGTTCTGTCAAGGAGGTGATGGACAGGAAGAAGAAGCTGCCAGCTTCCAACAGAAAATTGGCATTAAAAACTAGGAGAGAAAAGGGATTTAACAGTGCTTTCCCTACTTGGGATTTGGCCTTTCCTAGCTCAGATGGTAAAAAATCTGCCTGCAATACAGGAGACCTGGGTTCAGTCTCTGGGTCAGGAAGATCCCCTTTAGAAGGGCATGGCAACCCACTCCAGTATTCTTGCCTGGAGAATCCCATGGACTGAGGAGCCTGTCAGGCTACAGTCCATGGGGTAGCAAAGAGTTGGACATGACTGAGTGACTAACACTTTCACTTTCCCTACTTGTATGAGAAAGCGGACAACACCCAGTGCTATTCACGACGGAGTGAATTAGTTGATGGATGCTCATTTACCTAATCAGATGGTGTGTGCTGAAGCTCTTGATGGTTGTTTTCAAGGTTTGGGGAGATTCTCTCTCTTGTGAGGTGGAGGGAGAGAAGAATCTGACTTTTTGTTTGTTTGCTCAGTCACTCAGTCGTGTCTGACTCTTTGTGACCCCATGGACTGCAGCACACCAGGTTTCCCTGTCCTTCACCATCTCCCAGAGCTTGCTCAAACTCATGTCCATTGAGTGAATGATGCCATCCAACCATCTCATCCTCTGTCATTCCCTTCTCCTGCCTTCAGTCTTTGCCAGCAACAGAGTCTTTTCTAATGAGTCAGCTCTTCTCATCAGGTGGTCAAAGTGTTGGAGCTTCAACTTCAGCATCAGTCATTCCAGTGAATACAGCTGACTAGTAAGAGCGATTGCCCTGAAAACTCCAGTGTGACAGACCTCCAGTGCGCACCATCAGATTTTACCTTACATCCACTTGATTTTAGTCCTTTGACTGTGATTTGAGCTACTCATGCTTTTCCTGATTATTCTCTTTTTATCATTTTGCTTAGAGGACCTTCCCATGTACCAAAATTTTGAGTTGTTACATGGTTACTGTAATCATTCTCCTAAGATTGATGTCATGCTTAGAAAGACCTTGTCTCTGCTGACAATACAAGTAATTCCCCCCGTATGGTCTTCTAGTATTTTTGGACTGCAGGTTTTACATTGACATTTTAAATCATGTGGCATGGATTTTGATGTAGGTTATACGTAATAGATCAGGCTGTTCGTGCCTTCAGATGGCCACTAAGATGTCCCAACATTATTTTCCATATTATCTCCAACTGCTTTGATCTGAATATTTGTGTCCTCCCAAAATTTAAATTCTCATACCTGATGTGAAGGTACTTATAGGTGGAGCATGTGGTAGGTGATTAGGTTATGTGAGCGGAGCCCTCATGGTTGGGATTAGTGCTCTCATAAGAGACCTTGCAGAGGTCCCCAGCCCCTTCAGTCACATGAGGACACAGCATAAAGTCTGTGCCCCAGAAGAGGGCCCTCACCAGACAGTGCTGGCACCCTGGTCTTGGACTTTCAACATTGTGAAAAATCAACTCTGTTGTTTATTACTCCCTAGGTTATGGTGCTTTGTTACTGCAGCCTCAAGGGACTAAGACATCCCCTAAAGTGCCCTAGCATGATATTCTAAATTCTTGTCTTCTGTGGGGTTTGCTTCAGGACTTTTATTCTGTCTCTTTGCTGTCTCTATGAACCAGTCCCGCACTGCTGTCTCCTTACTACAGCGTGTCCTTTACTATTTCCTAGATCTAGTTCCTCCTCCTTATTAATCTTTTCAGAACATTCCTGGATATTCTTGCCATGTTCTTTTTTCATATGAATTTTGCAATAAGTCCAAATTATCTCCAAAAAGAGTTCTGGGTGATGTCTTAGAGGAGAACGCCTTCACTAATTGTGCTCCCTTCTAACTGGCATCCTCAAGATCAGAGTGTCTTCCGCTTAAATGGCTTTTTCTTTGTGTTCACATATATCCCATTCTAACTCTGTGCTGTTCTGTGCTTTTTAAAAACTGTTTCCCCCCAGTAGTTCTCTGTGTTAACTGCACAGTTAGTTTTGTAAGAAAGGCTGTGTTATTTTCCAAACAATGTATGTGATCCAGGTTCTCTGAATCCTCTCTAGTATTTGGTCTTGTCATTATTTTATCATTTTAGCTGTTCTTATAGGTGTGTAGCGGAGAAGGCGAAGGCACCCCACTCCAGTACTCTTGCCTGGAAAATCCCATGGATGGAGGAGCCTGGTGGGCTGCAGTCCATGGGGTTGCTAAGAGTTGGACATGACTGAGCGACTTCACTTTCACTTTTCACTTTCCTGCATTGGAGAAGGAAATGGCAACCCACTCCAGTGTTCTTGCCTGGAGAATCCCAGGGACGGAGGAGCCTGGTGGGCTGCCATCTCTGGGGTCGCACAGAGTCGGACATGACTGAAGCGACTTAGCAGCAGCAGCATAGGTGTGTAGTGACATCTCATCATGGTCTTTATTTGTGTTTGTCTAATAGCTGAGGGTGTTGAACATCTTTTCACGTACATATCTGCTGTCTGTATGTCTTCTTTAGTGAAATGCCTCTTCATAGCGTTTGTCTATGTTCTAATTGCCTTGTTTGTGTTTTTACTCTAACGTGTTAAGAGTTCTTCATCATTCTAGATATGTCTTTTGTCAGATAATGTGGTTTGCAAATATTTTCTTCCAGTCTGAAGCTTCTCTTTTATCTTCTAAATAGTAGCTTTCACACTGGTTTCTTGGAGAAAAAGTTTGTAATTTCAATCAAGTCCAGTTAACTGATTCTTTTTCCTTTATGGATTGTGCTTTTGGTGTCATGTCTAAGAACACTTTACTAAACTCTAGATCCCAAAGATTTTCTCCTATATTGACTTCTAAAGTTTTGTAGTTTTATATTTTACATTGAGATGTGTGATTCATTTTGAATTAATTTTTATATAAAGTGTTAGGTTTAGTGAAATTTAATGATACATGTTGCAAACTAATGATATATGATTGTCTATAGATACATATTAATGGTTCCAGTGTCATTTGTTGAAAAGACTGTCCTTCCACCATGGAACTGCTTTTGCATCTTTGCTAAGGATTGGTCAGTCACATGTGTATGGATTTACGTCTAGGTTCTCTCTCATGGACAGAGGAGCCTGGAAAGCTACAGTCCATAGGTTTGCAAAGAGTTGGACATGACTTGCATAGATCAATGTGTCTGTCCCTCTACTAATAATTAGTACAGTCTTGATTACTATACTTATATACCATCTTGAAATAGGGTAAGTGGATTTTTCCCACTTTCAGTTCAGTTTAGTTCAGTTGCTCAATTGTGTCTGACTCTTTGTGACCCCAGGAACTGCAGCACACCAGGCCTCCCTATTCATCACCAACTCCGGAGTTTACCCAATCTCATGTCTATTGAGTCGGTGATTCCATCCAACCATTTCATCCTCTGTTGTCCCCTTCTCCTGATTTCAGTCTTTCCCAGCATCAGGGTCTTTTGAAATGAGGCAGCTCTTCGCATCAGGTGGCCAAAGTATTGGAGTTTCAGCTTCAACATCAGTCCTTCCAATGAACACCCAGGACTGATCTCCTTTAGGATGGACTAGTTGGATCTCCTTGCAGTCCAAGGGACTCTCAAGAGTCTTCTCCAACACCACAGTTCAAAACCATCAATTCTTCAGCGGTCAGCTTTCTTCATAATCCAACTCTCACATCCATACATGACTACTGGAAAAACTATAGCCTTAACTAGACAGACCTTTGTTGACAAAGTAATGTCTCTGATTTTCAATATGCTGTCTAGGTTGGTCATAACTTTCCTTCCAAGGAGTAAGCGTCTTTTAATTTCATGGCTGCTGTCACCATCTGCAGTGATTTGGGAGCCCAAAAAGATAAAGTCTGACACTGTTTCCACTGTTTCCCCATCTATTTCCCATGAAGTGATGGGACCGGATGCCATGATCTTTGTTTTTTGAATGTTGAGCTTTAAGCCAACTTTTTCACTCTCCTCTTTCACTTTCATCAAGAGGCTCTTTAGTTCTTCTTCACTTTCTGCCATAAGAGGGGTGTCATCTGCATATCTGAGGTTCTTGATCTTTCTCCCGGCAATCTTAATTCCAGCTTGTGCTTCATCCAGCCCGGCATTTCTCATGTTGTACTCTGCATATAAGTTAAATAAGCAGAGTGACAAAATACAGCCTTGACGTACTCCTTTTCCTATTTGGAACCACTTAATTCTTTTTAAAAATTGTCTTAGCTGTTCTAGTTTCTTTGCCTTTCTACATTAATGTTAGAATCATCTTGTTTATATCTGTAGAAGAATCTTACTGAAATTTGATAGCAATCTCATTAAATTGTGTATCAATTAATTGTGTATCTCATTAATTATGTATCAATTGTGTATCGATTCTTGGGGAGAATTGACAACTTTACCATGTTGAGTCTTCCATTCCACAAATACAATGTTTTCCCATTTATTTAGATCTTATTTTGGTCTCTTTTATCAGCACTTTATAACTTTTATCATATAAGTCCTATACAGGTTTTATTAATTTGCACTTAATAATAAGAATTTCATGAGCAGTTGTGAATGGTATTGTTTGCTAATATTTTATTTAGGATTTTTTGCATCAATATTCAGATGTGACCTTAGGCTATAGTTTCCTTTCTGTGAACAATATTTATTGCTTTTTGGTATCAAGTCTTCCAAATGAGGGGATATTTCCTTCCTTTTCTATGCTTTGAATACATCCAGACATGAGGTCTCGAGGGAGCTGGTAGGGAGCTCTTTGACAACTGGCCCTCTTTTCATTGTAGCACTCAGGCTGTTCAGATTTTGCCTCTTCCATCAGTTTTGATAAATTCTTTTGTCCTAGAAAATTTGTGTTTTCAAATATGTTTGTGTTTGATTCAGCAAAGCCCAGAATTATCTTAAGGGTTTTTAAACTTTTTTTCTGTTTGATTATTATTTTCTCAGTATTTTAAAGTATTTGTGAATTTCTTCTTTTTCTTACTCAATCATTTGCTTATTATTTCTTTTCCCTTTTTTAAAGAGCAAGCATTCCTTGTAATTATTTATTAGTTCTGCTATTTTTGTTTTTGAATTCCTTATTCTTTTAGATCGATTCTTTCCCTTTGTAAGAATTTATTTTATTGTTCTGTTAACTTCCTGAGTTGAATTCTTAGTTTATTTTTCTTTCTTATTTAGTGATATGTTTATAAGGTGGAGAACCTTGTGCTGAGTAGTGTTTCTGCTTTATCTTGTGGGTTCTGATATAAAATGTTTTAATCACTGATTTCTAGATTCTACAGTTTCAATTTTGATTTTCTCTTTCATCAAAGATTGTTCAGGAGACTGATTTAAATTCCCTGAGAAAAGAGGGTTTGAGAATTTAAATTTTATGCATTTCTCATTGCATATGAATATCATCTCTACTTTCTAATTTCATAATGTTTTGAAAGTTTCTTTTGAGACTTAAACTGGAGACAGTTTTTCTCTTAAAGCTCTATGAGTGTTTGAATAGAAAGACTATTTTTGTTTCCAGACTATAGAACTTTATATATAATAGTTAGATTTACATTATTGATTATAGTATTTAGTCTCCTTCTTATTAATGATCCATCATGGCCTAGCAACACCTGCTCTCTCTCCTTGTATCTCCAGTAATTTGTTTCATTAATGTTGATGCACAATTGCACTCATCTCACATGCTAGCAAAGTAATGCTCAAAATTCTCCAAGCCAGGCTTCAACAGTAAGTGAACCATGAACTTCCAGATGGTTAAGCTGGATTTAGAAAAGGCAGAGGAACCAGAGATCAAATTGCCAACATCAATTGGATCATCAACAAAGCAAGAGAGTTCCAGAAAAACATCTATTTCTGCTTTATTGACTATGCCAAAGCCTTTGACTGTTTGGATCACAACAAACTGTGGCAAATTCTGAAAGAGATGGGAATACCAGGCTACCTGACCTGCCTCCTGAGAAATCTGTATGCAAGTCAAGAAGCAACAGTTAGAACTGGACATGGAACAACAGCCTGGTTCCAAATATGAAAAGGAGTACATCAAGGCTGTTTACTGTCACCCTGCTTATTTAACTTATATGCAGAGTACATCATGTGATATGCCGGGCTGGATGAAGCACAAGTTGGAATCAAGCTTGCTGGGAGAAATATCAATAACCTCAGATACACAGATGGCACCACCCTTATGACAGAAAGTGAAGAAGAACTAAAGAGCCTCTTGATGAAAGTGAAAGAGGAGACTGAAAAAGTTGGCTTAAAACTCAACATTCAGAAAACGAAGATCATGGCATCTGGTCCCATCACTTCATGGCAAATAGATGGGGAAACAGTGGAAACAGTGGCTGACTTTATTTTGAGGGGCTCTAAAATCACTGCATATGGTGACTGCAGCCATGAAATTAAAAGATGCTTACTCCTTGGAAGAAAAGCCATGACCAACATAAACAGCATATTAAAAAGCAGAGACATTACTTTCTCAACAAAGGTCCGTCTAGTCAAGGCTATGGTTTTCCCGTGGTCATGTATGGATGTGAAGTTGGACTGTGAAGAAAGCTGACCGCTGAAGAATTGATGGTTTTGAACTGTGGTGTTGGAGAAGACTCTTGAGAGTCCCTTGGACGGCAAGGAGATCCAGCCAGTCCATCCTGAAGGAAATCAGTCCCGAATATTCATTGGAAGGACTGATGCTGAAGCTGAAACTCCAATACTTTGGTCACCTGATGTGAAGAACTGACTCATTGGAAAAGACCCTGATGCTGGGAAAGATTAAAGGCAGGGGGAGAAGGGGATGACAGGGGATGAGATGGTTGGATGGCATCACCGACCTGTGTTTTAGTAAGCTCTGGGAGTTGGTAATGAACAGGGAAGCCTGGCGTGCTGCAGTCCATGAGGTCACAAAGAGTTGGACACAACTGAACGACTGAACTGAATGTTGATGCTGTGGTCTGGTGCATAACTGTTTAATGCCTTATTGTGAGCTGTATCTTTTGGAATCATGTATTGCCATTCTTTGTCTGGTTTAATGCCCTTTTCTCAGTGAATTCGACCTCCAGGTTTTACATTTGCTGTCTCAGCTCTCTCTCTATTTGCTTTGGCTGATACTTCTGTGCCTGTACTTCTGTTTCAATCCTGCTGAATCATTTTGTGTCTCTTGTGTATATCCACAGAGTTGTGTTTCCTCTGATAATTAAGAATATAGCTCTGTAATATAGCTCCAGTGGCTTTCTGGCTGATTACAGTTTTATATAATGTTCCTAATACAGTATATCTCCAGACACTGTCTGTTAACACCCTGTTATGAACCAATAATTAAATTTATGTAATTCTTCATATCTTATCCTCACCCTCTAACTCCTTCCAATTTTAGCTAATTACCTTTCTTAGTGTTTACCTTTGCCTATTAAATGTCCCTAAACTCTACTGCCTGATTTGTTACCTTTAATATCTTTTAACCACCCTTCTTCTTCAGCTATTAAGGGCAGGTTAAAGAGAGCCAGGGTACCTGGGTGTGGGGCCTCATCCCACCTCTAAGTGAATGGGGGATCCCCTTAAACTCTGGCTGGTGGGGAGGAGGCCAGGCAGAGGAACGCTTGCAGAGGAGACCATACGCCTACCAGGGAGAGGCAGGGGAACTTTCCACTTTCCTCTGACCTTCAGTGAGTGACAACTTCTTGTGCTTCTGTTTCCTTCTCTGTAAAACAAGAAGAAAATAGCACTTACCATGTAGTGTTGATTATTTGGAATACAATAATTAACATGGTTAGAGCTGTGTCTGGTCCACAGTCAGCAGCTGGAGGAGTTCATAGTTACACCGTAATGATCGTGATTACTGGAACTGGACGAAGCTTTATGGTGCAGAGGATGGATCACAGAAGATGTTTACGTTAACTGCAGCTGAGAGCGGTTAGAAAGCCATGGCACCCTTCTCACGCCACAGAGCCCTTTCTGCGGTAACACATCAGCCTGTAAAGACCTCATATTTTGCAGAATTGTACACTTAATAGAGCTTATTTGGGCTGGCCTCACAAAACCAAAGCAACTTGGAACCAGAACATCACTGAAACCAACAACAATCCTAATAAAAATATCAGCACAGCTAAAGACATGTTGCATCCTGTGTTCAGATACTTAAAGGGCACTACTTTTCACCACAAAGTGGAGTTGCTTGGAAGGGTGGAGAATACTGTGTTATGCTCATGGAGACAAGGATACACGGGCCTTATCCTCTGAGGGCAAGTAGGGAGGTTCGCAGCTGCAAACTTTGGCGAAATGTGAGAGCAGAGACGAAGACTCCGGGTGCTTGTCTTTTGCATACTCTTTCTGAACAAAGGTAGTAAATAAGCATGCATTCAGCACTTCCGAGTCAGAGCACGTGGCCAAACTGAGCAGAGGAAGGTGGGCATTGCACACCATGCTGAAACTTCTGTGGCCTCTGCCTTCAGGTGAGTGGGTGTGTCTTCCATTTGGTAGTTGTCACTGGGTTGTTCAACCGTGGACAATGCTAGAAAACCATCAAGTATGAACCAAGATGACTCGGGCCTTTTATGCATTGTTGCTGCCCCCTTTCTAATGAGTATCTTCCATGTACACGCATTGAATTATCTGTGTGGAACACATGGTGTGATAAGCCCTCATGAAGCTTTGCCAGTGGATTCTCCACATTATGAAATCCACTCTGAATTGTGGTTAAGGCACAATGTAGGTCCAGAAGATGAATGCTTTCCCGTCATCATCCTCTACCCAGAAGCTTCTGGTCTTCCTGGAACTTCTGGTAGGTGTCCAAGCATTTCAGTAGAAGTTTCCAAACCATGTTTAGTCGTTTTGATTTGGGAAAAGGAGACTTTCACATAGGCAAAGACACGATTCCTCTGGGTGCAGGGCCTTCTGCCTTGATCCCACCCCTTCCGGTCAGTCAGGCGAATGACAGTTGAGCACCCAAGTCTTTGTTGCTCGGTGTCCTTCAGCCCTGGAAGATGTCCCGTTTCTTTCTCAAACAGTCACAGCGAAAATATCTACCTCGTGTTGAGCTGCTTCAGTAGTAAATGTATTGTATGTTAACTTTGTTCCTTATGGCATCCTGGCAGTCAGCATTTATCCGCTTACTCTTGCAGAGAACTGCAAGGGCCAGAGGTGGCATAATCAGTAGTGGCCAAGTGAGTCTGTGAGCCCAGTTCTTCTTGTTTCCAAGATGCCATCCAGCATCAGGAATTGTCCTCAGATCTCTCTGCTCCCTCTCCATGCTCCAGTTGAGCCTGAGAATGTACCGGTCTCCTGTGTGGATTTTGCTTTTTTAATACCCTCTCTTGTGCCTTGTAGGATTCTACCTATTTTCTGCGGAGACCTTTCTTACTTGGAGGGGAGAGTTTTCATTCTTCCTTAGCTCCCATTCAGGTTGAGAGAAGGTTGAACCCATGATTTTTCTAAGCATTTTTAAAAGTCAAACTCTTTGCTAAGTTTCAAAGCAGTCGTTATTTTTCTTCTTTTTCAGTAACCTTCTGTTCTTCAGTTTTTCTTTAAAGTCTGCCTGAAAAATAACATTTAATGTGGTCAACAGAGTAGTCAATTGGCAATAATACATCTAGAACACAAAGCGGGCAATGGGAAGTAAAAAGCAAAGTGCTTTCCAGTTTCGCTCATGTCAAATTCCACTGACTTTCTCTCCAGAGTAACATAGTAAAATGCGAACCCTTAAAAGAAAAAGAAAAAAGAAACTCAACTTTTTAATCCTGCTTTCAGTTTATAGCTGAGATACAAATTGGCCTCAATTCATGCCTGCGTTGAAAGAAAATGACCCTGAACTGAGTGGAAAAAAACTGAGAAAGGGCCAGAGGAGTGAAGCAGAAATGAGAAATAAATATGGGGGTTTATTTTGTAATTAACAAATCATGTGTGTAATTTAAAGATCAACTGGCACTACTTATAATTAAAATTAGTTGCCCATGTCGCCATACCTCTTGGTCCTGGTTCCTGGTGTCTTAAGGCAACTACTGCAATCCCTTTAGCTGTTTCTCCTGTTTTATTTTTCTTAAACCCTGTGTATTCTGAACAGAATAGTTTTAGTACTCTTTCTTGATTCATTTAAATTATTTATTGTGTGTTGACTTTCAGTTATGAGAGGGGAGAATTTAAGTCTCTTATTGAGTTGGCTCTAACACACACATACACACATACACCCACATGTTCTCATTCTCTCTGTCTTTGTATCTCTCTCCCTCTCCTCCCAAAAGAGTTAGTTATATTATCAATTCTAGCTAAATCAACATTTAGCTAAAATGTCTCCCACACTGTCGGTGGATTCTTTACCAGCTGAGCCACAAGGGGAAGCCCAGGAATACTGGAGTGGGTAGCCTATCCCTTCTCCAGGGGGTCTTCCTGATCCAGGAGTCAAACCAGGGTCTCCTGCATTGCAGGCGGATTCTTTACCAACTGAGCTATCAGGGAAGCTCCAGTTATATTATCAATTTTAGCTAAATCAGCATTTAGATTTTGCATCGTGATCATTGTTGAGCTGTTATTTATAGCTGCGTCCCATGGTATGCTGTTATTAAATTTCCTTTCCTGTGCAATGTTTTTGCTTTTACTGGAGGTGATAATCACTACTTTTTCATGGCTTCCTTTGTTTTCTAGTTACCTCTTACTAATTCATTCTGAAACCTTCTGCTAGATCTGAAAACCTCCTCTGAATGTGTGCCTACTGAGAACAAGTCATTCTTTCTTTTCCTTCCTGGGGGTATCCTTCCTGAAGCCATCTGGGCTCTGCTGGCATCTGAATTTGTTTGGTTTTCAAGCCGATTGCATTGCTCTTGTCTCTTCACCATGCTTGTTGGAATTCTTTTCCCGTCTTTCCTGAGTTTAGTCTCTATTTCTTAGATCCCAGGACTCTCTGTTTTTCTGTTTATTTTAGTGGTGCATAGCTTCTGGAAATGGAACTCAGGAGATAGAATTTTGGATTCCTTAAGTGTCTGAAAATGTGTTTTTGTTGACCTCGCTCTTGACTGGTAGTTTGGAAGCGATTTTCCCTCACAATTTTTAACAGCTTTACTGAGATAATTCCCATATTGTACAATTCACTCATTGAAAGTATGCAGTTCATTGTGTTTAACTTACTGACACAGTTGTGGTATCATCACAACATTAATTTATAACATTTCACTGTCCCCAAAACAGACTTCATACTTCTTATTTTTTCCATTTCCTCTTTATCTTCAATTTTATAAAGAGCTGAGGATATTCATACTTTAAAACTTTTGAACTCTTTTTCTCAGGAAAGTTTTGGGACTGTTTCTATATCCCTTGTGTTAACAACTGTTCAGTGTTACGCCATGTTCTAGTTGGCACTTCTTTTTCATTAATTTTTGGCCGCACCGCGTGCCCTGTGGGATTTTAGGCCGCTGACCAGGGATTGAACCTGTGCAGTGAAAACACCAACTCCTCACCACGGGACCCCCAGGGAATTCCCTGTAGGTAGCACTTGATGTGATCTTGAGGTATAGAAATTTGTATTTTTCAGTTCTGGGAAATTCTTCACCTTCTTCTCCTTCCTCCTCCTTTTTATTCTATCTTCATTGTCTCCTGTCAACTTTTTTAAAATTATTATTTGCTTGTTGAATCTCTCACATTGATTTTTTTTCTTCACCCTGTTACTTCGTTTTCATCCTTCACATTTCAGCTCAGACACCACCTTCCGGGAGCCCTTTCTCCATCCAGCCTTAGATAAGTCAGCACAGCCCTCCATTTAGAAGTGCTTTCTTTATTTCTCCTCTGAATGACTTCCAGGTTGCAGCTTAGTAAGTAATTGTACAGTTAACTCTGCAGTCTCTGTCTTCCCCAGTAGACCGTGAGCTCCCTGAGGCCAGTGTTTGTGTCGAGACTCACTCTGGCACAGTGCCTGGAGCCCTCCCCCTTCCTGGGGCTCATGCGTGTTTGGTGCTCGAGAGAACATGGGTAGCAGCTCTGCTGGGATGAACGTGGTGTGCGGTGAGGTGGGCACGGTCTGTAAAGACAAGTTTTGATAAGCAAAGGCACAGTGTCACCTCGTTCAGGGGTGTTCCAGACCACTTGAAAGAAAACCAGCTTCTGTTCACTGAACATCTGTTCGCCACAGCTTCTGTTCATCACAGGCGTCTGTCAGGCAGCTAGCCCCCTTCCGTGAACTCACTCAGCCACCACTTTCTGCCTCGGTCAGGTATGTGAGTCCTTCCTGGTATTTAGGCAAATCGACAGGAGAATGTGGAGCAAGTTTTATTTGCCAATATCCATCCTGGTATTTAAACTGTCGTGAACCCCCATCTCAGGTTCCTTGTTAGGAAATTGCCAGTAGCATTTATCTCAAAATAGTTTGAACGAATCAAATGGAGAATTGCCATCTCGTTTTTGACTTGTTTGGAGTGGGGTTTCTCGGCCTCCGCACTCTTGGTGTTCTGGGCTGGATGACTTCACTCTGGGTGTCTGTTCTGTGTGTTTCAGGCTGTGAGTGGCATCCTGGACTCTATGCACTTAATGCCCCCCATTGTAGCCCCCGACTTCCCCCCCCCCCACCCCTAGTCATAACACTCAGGAATGTCTCTGATCTTGCCAAATGCCCCCCGGGGAGCAGAATCACCCCCCATTGAGATCCACTGGTGTACGTGCAGACTTGGGGTCTCTTCCCAGACACATACAGTTGGTAGCACTGCCCAGGGCCTGTTGGCATTCCCCAGAGCAGTGGGGGTCCACCCATGTGGTGGGTGGAGTGCTCAGAAGAGCATATCGGGTCTTGAGCTGGAATTGGAAGTGTTTCCAGAAGCGTCCAGTGCCAATACGATGACCTGCTCGTTCTTGCTAGTTGGGCTCATGATGGGTAAAGAACAGAGTATGTGTGTTTCTGGCACGTGCCTTCCAACATCCCATAGAAGGAACCGAATGTTTTGAGAAATACCAGGAAACTCAACTCTGATAAGTGGACCATGAAGTTAAACATTGATTTGTCAGATGGGAAGGAATTTCCTGAGTGTTGATTTGAATTCTGATTCCACCTTGAGAGAGAGACTGATATTTTGAGATGGGCAGGGTGACTTAGATTTCTATGGCTGTAGTTTTCTGGCTAAGCCCTGAGCTTCCCTTTCATTGCATGCAGCTAGGGAACAAGCCTGGACCCGCAAGCCTGGGGAAGAGAGAAACGATTGGAATGAGTCTAAGAATGGGGCTACAATCCAAGTGGGGCCCTCGTGGTGAGCAGGTGTCCCCCCACGAGATGTCCACATTTTGATCCTGAGACCTGTGAATCTCTTACCTTTCATGGCAAAAGGGACTTTGCAGATGTGATTAAGTCAAGGACTTCATGATGGAGAAAGTGTTCTAAGCTATTTACGTGACCCGATCAAAATATGGGTGTAGTTCAGTTCAGTTGCTCAGTCGTGTCCAGCTCTTTGTGACCCCGTGGACTGCAGCACAACAGGCCTCCCTATCCATCACCAACTCCTGGAGCTTACTCAAACCCATGTGCATTGAGTCAGTGATGCTGTTCAACCATCTCATCCTCTGTCGGCCCCTTCTTCTCCTGCCTGCCTTCAGCCTTCTCCAACTGTGGCTAGAGGAGATGTGACTTCAGAAGACAGTGGTCACAGAGATGCAACACCACTGGCTTCAAAGATGGAGCAAGGGAACCACCAGCAGAGGAAAGTGGGCGCCTCGAGAACCTGAAACAGGCGAGGAAACAAAAGTCCTTCCCCAGGAACCAGCCCTGCTAACACCTTGACCTTAGACCAGGGAGACCTGTAGTTTGCAGAACTGTGCAATAATATATTTATTTGGTCTTAAGTTAGTAAATGTGGTAATTTGTTACAGCAGCCATAGGAAACTGACATAGCTCTCAAAGTCTAGAGGTCAAAATGAGAGTCCAGTGAGCATAGAGCCCAAAGCAGGGGGACTTGGGAGCAGACATTTCAGAGTGAACACTGATCCTTTGATTCATGTGATAATTGTGGGTCTGTTAGACGTGTGTGTGTGTGTGTGTGTGTGTGTGTGTGTGTATGCATGCGTGTGAGTGGGCATGTTTGTACTGGCCAGAATACAGAGCTTTGCAAGCTGGAGAGACTTGGCCTGCTCTGGGCAGAAACCAAAATTCCAGACTACTTGGAAAGCTTTAAATCCTATTACTTGCTGTCCATCATCCAGACATATCTGTTCCAATTTGGTACCTAATATTCCTTGTCAGGCCCTATTATTTTTATCAGGAGGTTTGAAAGAGGGTGGGATTATACTTCCCGTATATCTGCTATGTTCCTGAGTACCGGAGTTGATGCATGTCTATACGCGAGCTCATTTAGTCTTCACAAATGACAGTTGTTAGAGGATAGTGATGATGCTGATCTACTCTCTCACTGCATTCCGTGTTTCTTGGAAGCAAAGTGAAAGATGCTGGGAAGGATTCATGAGATCAGGCGAGATCAGGTTGGCGATTGATCTGGGGGTACTAAAATTCTGCACCCAGAGCCAAGGGAAAAGAGTATGATGAAAACCAAAGACTGGGAGACTGGAGCTTCCAGGATGAACGAGCAGGAATGAATGTAATCTGACCCTTTCCTCCCAGTTCACACACACATCCTTGCTGAGACACTTGACTTGTTCTTCTGAGATACAGTAAGGTCATGTGTGTGAAAGCAGTTCATAAACTGAAGGCTGGGGATGTATGAGTTATTATTAGGAAATGTTAGTATAGTTGCTCTTTCAAAGAAGGCGAAAATTGTATATTTATAAAAAGTTGGTGGTGATGGTGTAGTTGCTAAGTCGTGTTCGAGTCTTGTAATCCTGTGGACTATAGCCCAAGCACCTCTGTCCATGGGATTTCCCAGGCAAGAATACTGGAGTGGGTTACCATTTCCTCTTCCAGGGGATCTTGGGTCTCTTGCATTGGTAGGTGGCTTCTTTACCACCGAGCCACCAGGGAAGCCCCTTATAGGAAATTACCAGGGCAAGTATTTTTCTTTTTTCCTTAAAATATGTTTTTAAGGATGAATGTAGCATCTTTACCTACATCCTGTCCCAAGAGATGATTGGGCCATTTTCCTGTGCAGAAGCTTAGCCCATAACATTAGATAAATATTTTGTCTTTCTCATTGTGTAATGTTTGATGGATACAAAAGCATTGATGTAATGTATACTTCATGCTCATTTGCTTCAGTCGGATCCCACTCTGTGCGACTCCAAGGAATGTGGCCCACCAGGCTCCTCTGTCCATGGGATTTTCCAGGCAAGAATATTGGGGTGGGTTGCCATGCTCTCCTCCAGAGGATCTTCCCGACTCAGGAATCAAACCCATGTCTCTTGGTAGGTGGGTTCTTTACCACGAGCGCCACCTGGGAAGCCCATACTACTTAAGGCAGTATCATAATAAAGGGCTTCACTGGTGTAGCCTGGAGAATCCCAAGGATGGCAGAGCCTGGTGGGCTGCCGTCTATGGGGTTGCACAGAGTCGGACACAACTGAAGTGACTTAGCAGCAGCAGCAGCTGGTGGCTCAGACAGTAAATCATCTGCCTGCATTGCAGGACACCTGCGTTCGATCCTTGGGTCAGGAAGATCCCCTGGAGAAGGGAATGGCAACCCACTCCAGTATTCTTGCCTGGAGAATCCCGTGGACAGAGGAGGCTGGTGGGCTACAGTCTGTGGAATCACAAAGAGTCAGACATGACTGAGTGACTAACATTTCATTTTCATCATAATAAAACCAGCAGTCACAGACCCACTGCACACCTGAGGATCTGGAACATTACCAGTACTGTTGAAACTGTTTATGCGCTCTTTCCTTATCCTGCCTGGATGCTTCTTCCCAGAAGTAAAACTGTTCTCTTTATTATTTATCTATTATCCCCTTGCCTTTTAAAAATAGTCTTATCATGTATCACACATGCAAACGATTTTCTTCTTTTGGGATTTATAAAAATGATTTTGTACTTTATCTAGCTTTTTAAACTTGTCTTCCCCCCAAACTTATGCTTCAGAGGATCATTCTTGTTGCCTATAATTGTGTTTCGCTAATTTGTTCTGTGTTTGACCTTGTAAATTTGCTGTTGTTCAGTCACTAAGTCATGTCTGACCCTTTGGCACCCCATAGACTGCAGCAGGCCAGGCTTCTCTGTCCTCCACCATCTCCCGGAGTTCACTGAAATTCACGTCCACTGAGTCAGTGATGCTCTCCAAACATCTCATCCTCTGCCACCCTTCCTCTTGTGTTCAGCCTTTTCCAGCATCAGGAAAATGATGATGGACTTTTCCAGTGAGTCATCTCTTCACATCAGGTGGCCAAAGTATTGAAGCTTCAGCGTCAGTCCTTCCAGTGAATATTCAGGGCTGATTTTCATATGGATTGACCGTATGCCACCATTTATGCACTCTCCTTCATGGAGATTGGATTGCTCCCTTTTCAGTTTTTTTAAAATTATTTTATTATACATATTTTTGGTCTTAAACATAATATTGCTGTTAACATTCTTGTATATATCTCTTGGAGCACATATACAAGGGGAGCTTCGTGGTATGTACTTGGAGCAGAACTGCTGAGGTGCAGAGTATGCAAATATTGAGTTTAATGGAATAATGACAAGTCATTTTCCAGAGCGCTTGCCCAAGTAGCTTCTCCTTCTCCAGTCGTGTTTTAGAGTTCTTGTTCTTCTACATTCTCACCAGCATTTTGGTATTGCTGTTCTCCTAAATTTTCAATATAAGCATTGTCTTCTCAATATAAAGCAGTATCTTCCCTTGTCGTCCTAACTTTCATTTCCCCAGTTACTAATAGAGATGAACTTCTTTTCCCATTTTTACTTGCCTTTTTGTTACCTTTACTGTGAAATACCATGTTTCTTTATGTTTATGTTGTTTTTTCCCTTTGTCTCATTGTTTTATAGAGTTAAAAAAATACATATTCTGAATACTAATCCTTTTGTTAATTACATGTGTTCAAAATATATTCTTCCAGCTTAAGTTTTCTGTTACTGGTTTCTTTATGATGTCTCTTGAAAAGTGAAAATTTTTTATTTTTAGTTAGTTCAATTTGTTTGTATTTTATGATTATATTGTGTCATGTAGAAAATCCTTTCATACCTCATGTTTACAAAATGATTCTCCCATATGTTCTTTAATTTTTTTAAGTTTCGCTTCTCACATTTAGTAGTTGATACTTCTGGTTATGATTTTTGTAAAAGATGTGAAATATCAGTCCAATTTCAACTTCTTTTTCTATTAATAGCCAGTTGCCTTCAGACAGTTTTATAATAGTTTTTTCCCCATTGCTTCTCTGATAGCTCAGTTGGTAAAGAATACACCTGGGGTGCAGGAGACCCCGGTTCGAATCCTGGGTCGGGAAGATCCCCTGGAGAAGGGATAGGCTACCCACTCTGGTGTTCTTGGGCTTCCCTTGTGGCTCAGCTGGAAAAGAATCTGCCTGCAATGCAGGAGACCTGGGTTTGATCCCTGTGTTGGGAAGATCTCCTGGAAAAGGGAAAGGCTACCCACTCCAGTGTCTGGCCTGGAGAATTCCATGGACTCTATAGTCCATGGGGTTGCAAAGAGTCAGACGCGAATGAGTGATTTTCACTTTCACATTTCCCATTGATATATGACATCTCTGTCAAGGCATGGGTCTGTTTCTGAGCTCTCAATTTTGTTCCACTTATAGTGTATCTTAATTACTAAAACTTTAAAATAAATCCGAATATCTTAATAGGGCAATTCCCACTCATCCTGTTTCTTTTTCCTATAAAGACTCTTGATTATTTTCTTCCATGTAAATTTTAGTATCAATTTATCAAAGTTTCTTTACTATGCTCTTAGGATGTTTTGCTTAGAATTGACATACTTTTCTCTTCATGGGCATAGTATATAAATCTCCACTTATTGATGTCTTTTAAAATGTCTTTCAATAACGATTTCTCCACACATGCCCTGTACATCTTTTGTTTATTTTCTTTCTAGGTACTTTATTTTTGGCTGCTGATGTATAGAGCTGTGGTCAACTTTTGTATAGTTGCCTTATGTCCAGTCATCTTGCTGAACTCTCTTATCAAGTCTAATAACTTTCCTAGCTTCTTTTGCATTTTCTTTGTAGATAGATAAATTCTTTGGGATCTGAATATTTTTGCTTCTTGCTTCTGCTACTTCTTTCCCATGGAGGATGTTTTCTTGTGTGTTTAATGATTTTTTTTTTTTTTTAACTGTGAGTGTCTATGTCATGGAACTTGGTGAAATCGTTGAGAACCTAAATTGAAGATTCTTTTCTTTAGAGAGGATTCATGGGGAGCCAGGAATTCATGGGGAGCTTCTTTGGGGGAGCCAGGTGGATGCTGATGTTTTGAAGCCCTTTCAGCCCCCTTTGAGAGCCTGGGAAAAGTCCCTGAATTAGCTTTCCTGTCTCTTGTCCCCAGGCTTAGTGTTTTGATTCCAGCACTGCTATATGCATTTTCCTCTGGGGCAACTCTGCTCTTTTTCTTTGCTCACTGTTCGTGTTGTTTTTTCAGTTCACGGATCTTTCTTTTGTTTTTGTCTTTCCCCCTTAGAGATTTCCTTGACTTGCTTTCTAGCACTCTGATGCTTTAAAACATTCAGTAGTTTTAATGTAACCAGCAGCTAGTTGTACTGAAGTAGAAAGCTGTGCAAGTATTTAGGTGATGGATGTTCTTGGCTTTTATTTCAACCAAATTACCATCGAGTTAATTATCTGAATGTGTTCCAGTTTTGTTTTTTTTTTTTCCTTTGTAGCCCACCTCCTGTTCCCTGATCTGAAGGAAGGCTGGTTTGGTGGGAATCTCATATAAGGATAGGATTTGGGGGGAGGGGCTTTGTTTTTTTATTTCTGCTTTTAAGTGAGGGAGGTAGCTGGAGCCCAAAGGAGAGTCAGCATGGCCTCTCAGTATTTCTGCAGTCGGGACGTCTTTGACATTAAACCTTTCTTTACTTGGGCTGCTTTGCTTTTAGTTGAAATCTCCAGTCACAGAGAATTAAATGTCAAGGTGGTTTTGTGATGTGGAAAATCTCTCTGAAGGAACTGGGAAAAAGCCACAAAGTGCTGTGAATTTCAAGCCCTCCCCAAGGATTAGGAGACCAGGAAACACTGGGCATTATAGCTCTGATTTTTAAAGCTGGGTGTCTCATCACAATGGATGTGTCTGTCACAAAGAATGAAATATGTGACTTTCACCTTCGATAAGCAGTATGTTGCATTCATTAACCTACCCCCTTCCTCCGTCATTCCTCTGGGCTGCACACCCTTTCTCTGCCCTGCCACAACTTCCTGCGCTCACCTCATCACAGCACTTCATCATAGTCTCTCGAAATTTCTAGTTTACTTCTCCTTCTGCCTCATTAACCTGTAAACATCTTGAGTAAACAGATCGTGTAGGATTTGTCTTTGTAGTTCAGAGGCTGGAATTGTACTGGCAGTGTAGTAGCTGCAGGGTTAGGAGCAGGATTTAACGCATTCCACGTTGCCTTAATCTTTTCAGGCAGATAGAAATTTTAGACACAAATCAATCCCACCCCAGCATTGCTGCTGCTGCTACTGCTGCTAAGTTGCTTCAGTCGTGTCCGACTCTGCGCTACCCAATAGATAACAGCCCACCAGGCTCCGCCATCCCTGGGATTCTCCAGGCAAGAACACTGGAGTGGGTTGCCATTTCCTTCTCCACACCCCAGCATTACTGATTGGCAAATCTCTCTCTTCTATCACCCTGGATTATCGACCTTCTTAAATTTAATTTAAAAGTAATTAATTCTTAATTTTTTTTTTATAGCTGTGACAGCCCCAATTATTATCATTACTAGGGCCCGAAGGGTTAGGCTTGGATATCAGTGGTTCTCTGAAAGTGTCTGAAGGGAGCATCTGAGTTACGTTTACAGTTCAACTGATAGTCCTAGATGCTGGTATAGCATTTGGCAGTATATTAATTATGATACGTCGTTCATATGAAGAGCTCAGATTTATGGAGCAGTTGTTATGTTCCAGGCACTGTGCTTGGACTCTGCATGCGTTACCTTGTTCATCCCTTACTCACTGTGCAAGGGCGTAGCGTGACCTTACAGTTGCCTTGCAGCTGGAGCTCAGAGATCACATGACTCTTGTGCAGGTCACAGTTGCCAAGTGGAAGGACTAGGAGTTTAGTTTGGGCTTCTTGACCTCAAGCCTGAGGCCTTAATCAATGTACTATGGCATCTCTCAGTGTATACATGAATAGATAGATATAACTTCCTGGCAGGTAGCCTTATTATTTTTGGAAAGATTAGGCAGCTTGTCAAGTGTATGTAGTTAGTAAACAACAAAGCCGGATTTAAGCTGAAATGGTTCATGCTCATTTCTCCACTCCCACTCTTATTGTACTTTTGCTAAATGTCACAGCAGTAGCTTCGAAGTGTGTGTGTGTAAATGAAGCAATCCCTCAGAAGCTAATGAAATCCAATATTTTAAAGTACTGAAAGAAAACGTCAACTTAGAATTCCCAGAAAAAATATCATTCAAAAATGAAGGTGAGCCGAAGCCTATTCAGACAATAGTGAAAGTGAAGTCATTCAGTCCTGTCCGACTCTTAGCGACCCCATGGACTGCAGCCTACCAGGCTCCTCCATCCATGGGAGTTTCCAGGCAAGAGTACTGGAGTGGGGTACCATTGCCCTAAAAACCTAAAAACTTATTGCCAACATATCAGCTTTAAAAGGAATATCAAAGGATGTTCTTCAAGCAGAAAGAATATTTTCCCAGATGGAAATATGAAAATGCAAAAATAAATGAAGGCTAGCAGAAAAGTTAAATAAGTAGGTTTACAATTACTAACCATACAAAGCAGGAGTAGTAAATATCTTAGAAAAATTAAAGAATTTATAAAATTAAAAATAAATTCCAAAATCATGCAAAAGGCAGAGGGATTAATGGAGTTAAATTATTGTATGGTTCTAGTATTATTATGAAAGTGTTAGAAATTAAAATTTGAGTAAGACTACTAATTCAAGGATACATATGTAATCTCTAGGCTAGTTATGAAAAGAATAGTGTGAATATTTAACTAGTAAATTAATAAAGAAAAAGTAGAATAGTAAGAATATTTGATCATAAAATGAAAATTCAAAACAGAAAATGAAATCTATTTCATTACAAAATAGAAATTTCTTCTTACCAAAGAAATAGTAAGGTGGTAAATATAAATCTAAATATAATACTAATTACATTTAAATGAACTATATTATCCAATAGAAGAATAATATTATCATTCTGTACCTAAGAAAAAAATTCATGAGAGACACAGTTTAAATAGTTTAAATTTAAACTATGTCAGAGGTTAAAAGTAAAGAATTAGGATATATATCAATCTTAACCAAAACAAAGCATGGTTAGCTCTCCTACCATCACACAAAATGACTGGAAGGCAAGAGGCACTGACAGAGATTTAAAAAGCATCTTTCGTAATCATAAAAGTCAATCTACAAAAAATATATCACAACCTCAAATCTGTATGCACTCAACAACATAGCTTCATAGTGTATATAGCAAAAGTTGAGAGAACTAGCAGAAACAAATTTGTAGTCAGTTTGGCATTCTCTTTTACATACTTCTTTCTATAACTGTTAGAAAAAGCAGACAAAAAATCATGGATGCAGAAGACCTGAACAACATAGTCAGTCATGCTCACGCTCAGTTGCTTTAGTTGTGTCCTACGTTTGGTGCCCCTAGAGACTGCAGCCCAGCAGGCCCCTCTGTCCATAATATTCTCTAGGCAAGAATGTTGCAGTGGGTTGCCATGCCCTCCTCCAGGAGATCTTCCCGGCCCAGGGATCAAACCCATGTCTCATGGCTCTCCTGCATTGCAGGCGGATTCTTTACCACGGAGCCACCAGGAAAGGCCGACATTTGTTCAAAATTATATGTGTGGAACACTGCACACGGCAATCACAGAACTCCAATGAGTTTCAGTGCACACGGAACATTAGCCAAAGCTGACCACATGCTGAGCCATAAAGGAAGTCTCAACAAAGCATCAACGTGATTCAAAGTATGTCCTCTGTTCACAATGAAATTAAACTAGAAACCAGCAGTAAGTAGATAACCGGAAAACCTCTAGTACCTGGAAATTTAAAATTGTCCTCTTAAATAGTTCATAGTCAAAGAAGAAATCACAATCACCAAGAAGAAACCACACTGAAATTCATATTTTGAACTGAATCCTAATAGTTTAGAGGCAGACAGAGGACAGGACAGGAGGAGTCCAGACAAGCAAGAGAGAGTGTAATCTGTATCAGGAATTGAGAGAAAGGGCATGGAAAACAAGGGGTAAGCAAGGGTTTTGTAGAATACAGTGAGGAATTTGGTCTTAATGCTAAGATAAGAGTGATACTTTAAGCAGGGGGTGCTGCTGCTGCTAAGTCGCTTCAGTCGTGTCTGACTCTGTGCGACCCCATAGATGGCAGCCCACCTATTTCATTAAAAAAAAGTAAGCCTCTGACTGCAGGATAGATTGGAGGGCAGTTTAAATTTTAAAAGACTGTTTGGAGGCAACTGCAGTAGTCCTGGCCGGAGAGATTGGGCTGGATGGTGGCAGTGGAGCTGGGGGAAGTGGGAGGTTCTAGAAAGCTCTGGGAGGTAAAATTGACAAAACTGGGTGATGAATTCACTATCAGGGTGAAAGGGAGGGTGGGGAACCAAGGAGGACTCTGAGATTTTGTTGCCCTGGGTGGATGGCAGTATTTTTTCTGGGACAAGGGCTCCCAGGTTGGGGTACAGAGTGGATGAATGGAATCAGTTGGTTTGGCACAGGTTCAATTTGAGACGTGGCTGAGATGTTAAGTGGAGAGGTCAGACAGGCAGGAGGACATGATGCAGGTCTGCAGGTCAGAAGAGAGGGCTGAACCACATAAGCAATTAATCACCCTTCGAACGCAAGTGTTGAACTGGTTCATGTTTATTTTTTCTTTTTATTAAGTTTGAGAAATCGTTATTTAGTTTTCAACCTTTGTTTTTTATCTCTCTCCCCTTTTTCTTTAGAGAACTTGTTTGAATTTTTCTTTCCATACCTCTCTGTTTATGTGCTTCTTTTGAGCATGCTTAGTTGTGTCTGACTCTTTGCAACCCCGTGGACTATAGCCCACCAGCCTCCTCTGTCCATAGGGTTTCCCAGGCAAGAATACCAGAGTGGGTTGCCATTTCCTTCTCCAGGAGATCTTCCTGACCCAGGGATTGAGCACGTGTTTCTTGCGTTTCCTGCATTGGCAGGCGGATCCTTGACCACTGTGCCACCTGGGAAGCCCAGCTTCTTTTGAGAGCTTCCTAAATTCATCATCTCCACCGAGAGGGATACACCCCTCACCTCTGCCACCTGCCTGGCAGGGTCACCATGGGGGCGTGATCAGCAGAAAAACATGGCAAAGGAACTAAGGATGCAAGCCATTGGAAAATGATTTGAATGTGGGAAACAGGTTGCTATTTGGGGTGAAGATAATTTCCTACTGCAAAGGATCTGAGCACTTGCTCAAGTGCCTTTCAGAAGGTTTGCTTATTGGGTCTTCACACACAGGCACAGGCCCAAGTCCTTAACCTCCCTAGGAGGAGCGTGTTGCTTGATAAATCCTGGCTTCCAGCAGGTACTCACACAAGCTGGTGGGCAGGTGAAAGAAGAAGGTTCAGCTGAAGATAGGTTCCCATGGTGATATAAAAGCATCTAAGAATAATAACTTTTGGGTTTCCCTGGTAGCTCAGATGGTAAAGAATCTGCCTGCAGTGCAGGAGAACAGGGTTATATCCCTGAGTCAGGAAGATCCCCTGGAGAAGAGAATGGCAACCCACTCCAGTATTCTTGCCTGGAGAATCCCATGGACAGAGGAGCCTGACAGGGGAACCTTCTTGCGATCTATCTGTATCCTGAGTCCAAGGAGATTTCACAGTCGGAAAACAAGAATTCCAAATGCTTCAGCTGGTGGAATGTTCTAAGAGATTAGTCCATTGGTGCTTTTAGTTCCAATATTTTAAAAATTTAAAAAGGAAGATGCTCGGGAAGACTTTTCTCCATTGCTTTAACAAATAATGTTATAAAAAACTGAGGCGGGGCGCAGGGAAGTCTCTTTTTTTGTTTGTTTTTTTCGCCTAGCCCACCACATTGACCTCCACACTGGGAAGTCACATTTTGGCTCTTTTTCCCTCAGTAATTTCTGTGCAGTAGGATGTGGTGACAGGCATCTGGCCTGGAGCCTGGATATCTCTGGATTATTGCTGGAGGTGGGGTCAGGGAATCGTCTGCCCGGCTTTGACAGCCAGAAAAAAGGAGAAACCTACTGTCTCTCAGAGACTCAGGCTGCTGTGTTTGGGGTTGGTGGGATCGCATTTGCTACATTCCCAAATCAGTTTTCCAAATGAAGTTTCTAGACTGACTTTTCCACTTTTACTGAGATTACTTTTCCATGTGGAACTCTACTACTACATGTGATGTCAATGTTCCATATAAGCAAACATGCAGGTATTTGTGGATCTTTATGTGCATGACAAACTTTTAATGTTATCGGGGGCCAAGCATTTGTCCTAAGTGTTTAACGGGTATGAAACCATTTACTGCTTACATTAATATTTTCAGCTTGGTGCTTTTATGATTCCCATTTCACGGATGAATAAACTGTAGCATAGATGGGTCACTTAACTAGCCAAGGCCACAGGGAGGGCGAGAGTTGGGCCAGCGTGTGACCCCATGCTGTCCACCTCTGGGACCCCCTTTGCCTATTGCTGTACCTCTGTGTGGAAGAGGGAAACCTTCTGAAGTGCATAGTCCCAATGATGTTTCATTTTCTCTTAGGAGTGACTGGGTGACCTCCTATAAGGTCATGGTCAGCAATGACAGCCATACGTGGGTCACTGTTAAGAATGGATCTGGAGACATGGTGAGTCCCCTCTAACCATGCCCTGGGGATCTGGCTGTCTTGCACCTGGATGTTGGCTGATTCTGTGCCAACTCAAACAACCATCGAGAGTGATGGATGATGACCGCCCTTTCCATGCCCTGATGCTCAGAACCATGTGGTCCACGTCCAGGGCTCGTGTAAAAGTCAGAGTTGCTGCGATGTGGTATCTTCCGTAGGTCACAGGTCAGCCCTGGAAGACCAGTGGCATGTGGGTTATGTTGGGGCCCACACGGCTGTTCAGTTATAACAGTTCCTGAACTTACTTTACTTACCTGGCCTTTCAGCTCCATGCCTCCCTCCAAGCTTGCCCTGTCGCCCTCTACCTCGGGTTCCCAAAGGCGAGTTCCTATCACGGTACAGTGCCTTACACAACCTGCCTGCAGCCTCTGTTTGACCTTTGTTCCCATTCTCAGCCCCCACCCCCGCCTTGTACCCACTCCTCTGTGTTCCAGTAAAAGTGAGGTGGCTGCTCGTCGGCTGAATCCAATGTCTGAGCTCCTCCAGCCATCACTTCCTTTTCTCTAGCATCCCTCCCGTTCCTGCATCTTGAGTTTTCCTTCAGGGCCAGTTCAAATGGCACCTCATCCCCAAAGCTTTGCTTCTTCAGAAATCCCAAAGCTCTGTGGCTGTCTCTCTGCCATGACTCTAATAGATTTCACCTATGATATCTAAGTTTAACCCTCCTCCTCCTCCCTACTCCACCCCCATTAGATGGGTGTTTCCTGAGGTCCTGATCCATTCCTCCTCCCCATCCCCCTCCCCCAAATGCCAACCTCACATTTAGGCGTGCCTTAATGAAATCTTGCGGACTGAGTGAATTACTGACTCTTTCATGACTTGATAATCAAGCTCTAAAAGAGTCTCCTTTTCCCCTTTGTGCATAAATAGATATTTGAAGGAAACAGTGAAAAGGAGATCCCTGTACTGAACGAGCTGCCCGTCCCCATGGTGGCGCGCTACATCCGCATAAACCCCCAGTCCTGGTTCGATAATGGGAGCATCTGCCTGAGGATGGAGATCCTTGGCTGCCCGTTGCCAGGTGGGTCTGCCCTTCTGTGCTTCCTGCAGGGAGGGAACGCCGGTGGAAGACAGGTGCTTAGCCAGCAAGGTGAATAAAAATAAGCCACACAGTCTTTTTCTCATCTAAGAAAATTACCACATCTATTGCAGAATATTTAGAAAACATAGGTAAACAAAAAGAAAATGAAAATCTCCCAGAACAACACTCAGAAACTCTCTGAGCATTTGGGGTTATTAAGGTAACATGCCAGCTGTGGTTTTGCCCACTGGGACTTTAAGATGATGCTTACTTCAAGGTTAAAAATTCACCCAGCGCTGCTGCTCAGAAGCAGGCAAAAAATGGCATAAAATTTTTTTGGTAACGTGTTTAGTTGCCCTTGAGTGCTCTTGCCACACTGGTTACAGGACATGGCAGAAGTTAATTTCAAACTTGACCATGTACATAGTCTTGTTCTGTTTACATAGTGAAGCCTCTTTCTGTTTAAGTAGCTTCACTTGGTTGCCTGTATCTTTGGGTGCTTTTTCCTTTAGGTTGTGTCTCCCTTGCCCTGATTTCACATGATGGAACTGGGTGTAACTCCAGGGTGGAAGGAAATAAAGGGCTTGAACTAACATGCGCTTTTTGCATGTGGACCTTTGCTGGTGTCTGCTCTGGACAAGCTAATCTGGTCTGGCTTGCAGCTCTGTCAGCCTTTCGGAACCTAGGGATTTGTGCCTGTATGGAGCCTTTTGTGGGCTTCCTGGGTGGCTCAGATGTTAAGAGTCTGCCTACGATGCAGGAAACCCAGATTTAGTCCCTGGGTCAGGAAGATCCTCTGAAGAAGGGCATGGCAGCTCACGCCAATATCCTTGCCTGGAAAATCCCATGGACAGAGGAGCCTGGCGGGCTAGAGTCCTTGGGGTCACAACTGAGATACTGACACTGCTACTATTTACTGGAGCCTTTGTGGCGGCTTCTTCATCCTCACCAGACATCTCCAGGGCAGGAAGCTGGCCTCCAGAACATTCCTAAGGCTCTTCACCAGAGCCTCTGGGAATTTCCACCTCCTGTCCACCTACAGCCAGGCCACGACAAACAAGGAGCACAGCTTTGGGTTATCTCTCCTATGCTTCCTCCTCCAAGGAAGTCTCAGCATTCTTGTCATATCTGAAACTCAGGCCTGACTATCTCTGGATTCCCCCTGCCAGGAGGAGGGGTACTACCAGTTCTGATGTTCTCAGGTGCTTCTATATCCATCATGCTATTTCTATAGCCACCCCACCCTCACCGTGAACTTACACTTACTGAGTTTTCAGAGCGTATTTCATATCATTTATTGCTTTTCCCTCAACCCTCTGATATCCATGATCTTGCTTTGCCAAGTATGAATTTACTCAAAACAAACTCTATATTGGTGAGAAAGACAAGTCTGCTCACCTGCCATCTACTTACCCTCCCACCAGACAGATTCTTTGTTCCTTACTTGTACTTACTAGATTACAAACTTTTTTCATGTCACTAACACTGTTAGAGACCATCTATCTTTTGGGTGTTTTTATCCACCATATCTCAGGTTTTCAAACTGCCTCTTATAGTTGGAAATTCAGTTGTTAGATTCGAAAATTGGAAATATAGTTGGAAAATCAGTTTGATTCTAAAGAATTTCACAGTGGATGCCTTCATTTCTGTGTCATTGTGCATGTCCAAAATTATTGGGTGAATTATGGGATTATTGCTTAAATTAGATGATGGTACAAAAGACCCTGATGCTGGTAAAGATTGAAGGTGGGAGGAGAAGGGGACAACAGAGGATGAGATGGTTGGATGGCATCGCCGATTCAATGAGCATGAGTTTGAGCAAACTCCAGGAGATGGTGAAGGACAGGGAAGCCTGGTGTGCTACAGTCCAGACAGAGTCAGACACAACTGAGCAATTGAACAACAGCAAGAGGTGGGATTGCTGGTGGGAAAGGAGTGTGTGTTTTCAGGGCGGGTCCAGAGAAAACGTGAAGGCCTCCCAGTGTGGGACCCGGGCCCCCTTCTGTAGCTTATTCAACCTGGGTTGGTGATCACAGGGCCCGCCGCTGCCGCCGGGGTCCTGCTGGGCTTTGCTGAGCTCACTGTGTCTGCAGACACAGACCCAGGCAGGGGACCGTGAGGCCGGCTTTGTGCCTGGTTGCTCAGCGCGGCCTCACTCTGCTTGCTTTAAAGGGCAGGGTCATGGTTTCTCTCTGAGGGCAGGAATTCATCTGTTGTCGGTTAAGGGCAAAGGGCAGCCTGTGAGAGTCTCATGAAATAAATATTTTCCTGTGAAGTTATTCTTGGTGTGTGTGTGTTTGAAGACAGGTCCTGGGGGCAATTTAAACACAAAGACAGAGTTACAGTGTGAAATCTGGACAGGTTTCAAGTATGGCCTTGGAGTGGTTCTATTTTCCAACCCCAAATATTCAAGGCTGTTTTTCTTCTAGAGGTTACTTAGCAGTCTGCCCGGAAGGGAGCTGGCCTTTGCACATGCCCCTGGTGGTGGTCACATCTGAGGTCCTGGGGTGGCCCACGGGTCCCCACGGCCATGTGGGTAGGTGAGTCTTGCTCAGTTGCCTTGCTGTCGACGTGGTTCCTTTGTGCAAGTTAATGAGACCAGAGGCAGAGGTGACCCGACCAAGTCCATCACTCAGCCCAGCGTGACTTTGTGCTGGTGATGCAACCGCCCAGCGTCTGTTCTTCCTGAAACTCTTGTTTATGAAAAATTCATTTACCTCTGCTTCGGCTTCTCTTTGTTCTGTCCTCACTGTCTTCCTGCAAACCCTCAGGTTGGGGCAGAGGAAGGGGAAGATGCTGTTTAAGTCTTCATGAATAATGTTTCTAGAAATTTTTGAACTAGAACGTGAATTACCCTATATATGTCCAACTCGTTAGCAGAGACCCTGATGCTGGGAAGGATTAAAGGCAGGAAGAGAAGGGGACGATAGAGGACGAGGTGATTGGATGGCATCACCGATTCAATGGATGTGAGTTTGAACAAACTCCGGGAGATGGTGGAGGACAGGGAAGCCTGACACGCTGCATGCTGACATGCAAAGAGTCGGACACGACTAAGTGACTGAACAACAGGGACAACAAAAAAGCTCAAAACTAATAGAAAAGGGGGAGGGTTGTTTAATGGTTATAGTTTCAGTTTTATAAGATGAGAATGTTCTAGAGATCTGTTTCTACAACAGTGTGAATATATGTAATTTTACTCAACTATACTCTTGAACATGGTTAATCAGAGGGTTTCCTGGACTCGGGTGAGCAGCCTGGTAGAGATGCCGTGAGGGGGGTTATATGAGATGGGGCAGAAGATAGGCATGAATGATGGCTCGGTGCAGATGCTGTGAGGTCAGGTTACACGAGATGGGGTGGAAGATACATGAACGACGGGCTGCACCCTCCTTGGAGCCACGTGCAGCTGTGGGTTTGATGCTTTCACTGACAGTAATGACCTGGGATCAAAACAAGCTCTGCCAGGGGTCCACGTCTGCCCTTGTTCCTTTTGGAGTGACCTTGTCGTAAGAACAGTCGCATGGGGTTGGACAAGCGCAGCTTCTTCTTCTTAGGGAGCCAAGCACCTTGCGGAAGGGGTTTGTTGCTGTTTGCCCTGCTGCCGGGTCATCTCTGCTCAGGACTCTCTGTTGAGGCATCAGGGCTTAGGGTGACCATAAGGCCGTGAGTGAAAGTAAAAGTGTTAGTCACTCAGCCGTGTCCGACTTGGTGTGACCCCATGGACTGTAGCCCACCAGGCTCCTCTGTCCATGGGATTCTCCAGGCAAGAATACTGGAGTGGGTTGCCATGCCTTCCTCCAGGGGATCTTCCCTACCCAGGCACTGAACTCAGGTCTCCTGCCTTGCAGACAGGGAAGCTATAGGTAGTGGGCATTTCCTTGGGTGAGCGGCTGGCCTCGTGGCAGGGAAGGAAAAGGGCTGCGGTGGCTGCATTTCTCATGTCCTGTTAGTCCTCAGAGAGCACTTTGAGGTCAGCTGTTGTTTTTCTTTTTAAATGAGGTGAAACTAGTGTAACATGGAATTAAACATTTTAAAGTACAGTTCAGTGCTACTTAGTATATTCACAAGATGGTGTGACTGCTGGCTCTCTCTGGTTTCAGAACTTTGTCATGGATCCCAAAACACCCTGGACTCACTGAATAATCACTTTCGAATCCCCTTCCTCCATCTCTGGGTAACCTCTAATCTGAAGTGTCTGTAGAGTCACCTGTTCTGGGTAAAGTGCATCATGAGCTCAAGGACTGTAGATAGCAGTGAGCCCCTGGTCCAGCAAAGGTAGCCTTTCCTCTGCCAGTTGAGAACTCCCTCCCATCAAGCAAGATCCCAGCCCCCTAGAGCAGCAAACAGGTGAGCGGAATGGTCCAAGAGCTGGGGTGTTCCCTTGGATGTCCACTAATGGGGTTTCTTCTGTGATTATGACCGTCCTGTGGAGTGAGCTGGTGCTGGATTTGGGAGAAGAGCATGTGTCCACGTCATTGAGGAGCCAGGGATGTTCAGGGTGTGGAGTCATTTCCAGAGCTGGCATAACTCAGTACCAAAAAGTGGATGGCTTTGGATAACAGAGTTATCATTTGAGAGGCCGTGTGGTGGCGTCTGTTCCTGCCTCCCCCGTGGGCTGCTGTGGTTTGCTGTCTGATTCTGACGCTCCTCAGCTTGTGGGCGCCTTGCCCCCATTGCCCCCTGCGTCATCACATGATTTCCCCGAGTGCTTCTCTCTGTGCTCACCTTTCCGCTTTGGATAGACGCAGTCCCAGTGGAATGGGGCCCACCCTAAGCCCCTCATTTATACCCAATGAGCTCTGTGAAACCCCTCTCTTCAAATAAGGTCCCGTTCTAAGGTCCTGGGGGTCAGGACTCCAACATATGTCTTTGGGGCGGGGACATCACTGAACCCAAAACAGGCTGAATGAGTAGATCCGTTGGGATGGAGCGGGATTTTGAGTCGTGGAGTAAGAGAAGTGAAGGGGGGAGGAGGTGGTAGACTCCACGATCCCCTTCTGGAGTGAGTTTATTCTCGTAACTAAGGTGTTCCAGAAGGGATAAGCTGGTTTTCAGTACATCTGATGCATGAAGCCAGCCGCATGAAAGGAAGCAGGAGGCTGATTCCCCAAGGCACCATCTGTGAGAATAAGGTCTCGCAGACTGAATCAGGACTTCTGTTTCAAATGTCGGAAGTCCTACTCAAATTCGCTGAAGTGAGGAGGGGGAGAAAAGGAAAATTTTAGTTCACAGGAATAAAAGTTTCAGACGTAGATGTGACTCTGGCTTCAGGCAAGAAAGGGTCGACAATCTCGGGGCCTTCTTGGTGCAGTCAGGGCTCCCCTCCACACCAGCTTGCAGGCGGGGAGCTTGGCCACTAACAACCCAAACTCATCCACCATGTGAGCTGACACCAGCAGGAGGCCCTCCTCCTATGACTCTGGAGGGAAAATCAACTTATGAGCTCAGCTTGTATCCTGGGATCATCTCTGAGCCAGTGGCTGTGGCCAGAACATGTGTATTTTCAGGGGCTGGACCTGGGTCACATGCCCATCCCCGTGAGTGTTGGGTGAGGCTGTTCCATCCGAAGCATCTGGGATAGATTCCGCACAGGAGATAGGGATTCTTTTATCCACAGAAGGAAAAAGAGGACAGTGGGTTTGGCTGAATAACAGGGCATGCCTGCAGACTCTGGGCCCCAGGATGGGGCGGCTGTGTTTGGTTCTTACTTATTACCTACAGTGTTGAGCTCCTAAGAGGATCTCTGTAAAACTTCATCCAATCAGAATAAGTGGACAAGTAAAGAAATATTTGTACAAAAGGTAGAAGGTGGAAAGTTGTGAAAAATGCTCACCTAGGGTTCCGAGACAATTCTGGAACTTGGATCAACATCCTTAGACAAATTGGTTAGTCTCAGGGAAGGAAGGAAGTTACCAAACATGGAGATATTTCATATGTACAGTTCTGAGCTTTCCTTCAGTCCTTTTTAAGAACCCTGAAGCCATAACTTGTGTTTGAAGACAAAAGGGGCATTGCAAGAAGAGTTTTAGAAAGAGGTTCTGGGGACTTGGAGGGTGGTGAATAGCTCTTAGGAATCAGCTTGTGGGTACATTCAGGGTCAAGTCATGTGAAAACTGTGCTTTACCTTGACTTTGAAACCGACAGGTTTGGAAGTCAAAGGGCAGGTGACTTGCCAGAGAATGGAGTCAGCCTGCCCTCCCCAAAGGAGAGAGCTTGGAACAGAACTGGGGGCCTTTGCTAAACCTGAGTTGCTTTAGCTTCTTTTCTGAACAGAGTATCAGCTTGCTCCCCTCCCCCTACCTCTGCATACATTATTTGCTTCTAATAGTGTTACTGGAAACCCTTTTGTGATCATTAAAAGCCGCCTTTTTGGCCTTTGGGTCTGTGTGTGGTTTTCAACCTGTTGCCAGCCTTTAAGGGAACCCCAGGGCTGGGTCCACGTGGCAGTCACACCCTGTGGCCGTGGGATGCAGACAGGTAGCTGGCTCAGGTGACCTCAGCATGTGTGATATTGCTGGCAGTGTCCTCTGTACTTTGACATGGTGCCACTCAAACTTCTTGATTTTTTAAAACCGTGCATTCTGATTCAGTAGGCGTAGGCTGGATCTTGCAAGCAGCTGGTGTTGCTGGTCTGTGGCCTTGTTTGGTGGCACAAATTGGGACTCTGTGCTCCTGACCCCACTGGGAGCAAGTGATCCTCCTTCCATCACCTGCCACGGCCACCACCTGCAAATTGTCCTTGGAACCACTTGGATCAGACGCCTGCTATGGTTCTAGCTTTGCTCACATGGTTCCTGAGTTCCTGCGTTCATAGGTTGACCTGTCTAAAGTACCACGTGCTCTCTACATTGCAAGGAGACTTAAGCTGGTCAGGATTCCTGGCTGCATGGAGATGGAGATGGAGGTCGTGAGCCTGGCTGAGGCTCTGTAGACCTCGCAACTTTCTGTCAGGTCAGGAGGGAGTCCTCAGGGCCCACAGGATGGTCCTTTCCCCCTTATCCTTCTTCTAGCTCTTCCTGCTCCCTCCTCCCTCCTTTCTTCTGAGTGTTCTTTGTTTTTTGGAATTATATAAGCAGTATCAGCTTATAAGAATTAAAGAAAGAAGTCAGTTTATACAGAAGAGAGTCAAGTCAAGAACGGACGTCTCCTCCCCAGTCCCCAGAGGTCACCACTGTTAATGCACCCTGATCATGCCTGTTTGGGTGCTTTGACCTCAGCAACAGAAGCCCAGCCCCCACTGGCTTAGCAGTTCAGGAAATTTTTTATCTCACGTGACTGAAAGTCCCAGGGGAGGTTGATGGGGATCTAGGGTTGGTTCACTCAGTAACTGTTGAGGTTCACTTCTCACTCTCTCCTCTGTGCCATTAAAGGTCTTCCCTTCAGTCCAGACTAGTAAGAGTGGCCAGGGGTGCTGTGCTCTGATTGATTGGCTTAGACCAGTCCTGTCGTACTCCTGCAGCTGAAGGTGTGAAGTCAGTTTCCTAGAAGTGGAGAAGCGGGGATTCCCAACAACACAGGGCTCCTGTTAGGAAGGATGGAAGCGGACTGCATGTTGGGTGAGCAACTGATAGTGTCCACCACACTTCCAGAAATTTCCATGCAGTTGTGATGCTCACTCTTGAATTCATTTATTCATTCACTATCCCTTCCTTCATTTAGCGTGACAATTTGCCAGACACTAAATACTAACAATTTTATATTATTAATATATATAATGCATATATTATAATAAATTGTTAATAGCAACTTATTAACATTGTTGATAAAATAACAATGGCATCACCAACTCAATGGACAGGAGTTTGGGCAAGCTCTGGGAGATGGTAAAGGACAGGGAAGCCTGGCATGCTGCAGTCCGTGGGGTCACAAGGAGTCAGACATGACTGAGCGACTGAACAGCGAATACTAACAATGAATCCGTGAGGGAGGTACCACTGTTCCCTGTTTATGGGTGAAAACCCTAAGGAAAAACTGCTCTAGTGACTTATCCAAGGTCACACAGCTCATGAGTAGAAGAGCAGAGATTGGAACCCAGGCATTCTGGCTCCAGGTCTGTGCTTTCCCCACTAGGTTAGTTCTGACTTTTTAAATGCTTCTTGAAATTTGGCTTTTTCACCTCTGTGTGAATGCTAGAAGCTGGAGGTTGGACTATGTCCCCACATGAATCAGGCCCCTAACAGAGCCACCATAAGTAAAGGAATGATGTGGATGAATTCAAAACCGTATTTCTGTCCCTAGATCCGAATAACTATTATCACCGGCGGAATGAAATGACCACCACCGATGACCTAGATTTTAAGCACCACAACTATAAGGCAATGCGCCAGGTAAGACTCTGGTTTGTCAGAGGGAAATCTGTCCTGTGCCCAGGAGCATATGGGCGTTTGTGTTTTTGTGGTTTGTTGAGGCCACACTTAATCTTGTGGTTTCGAGGTTAAGAATGCCTTGTTGGGGTTGGGGGTGCCCAGAGGAAGCCTCTCTCTCCAGCAGGCGATTGAAGCAGAATTCGAACCCAAACTTTCTGCAGCTCTTCCTCCTGCACTGTTGGTGGAAAGGTGGTGCAGCCACTCAAGAAAAGAGTATGAAGTTTCATTCAAAAACTAAAAATAGAGCTACACCGTATGACCCAGCAATCCTATACCTGGGTATATATTCAAAGAAAAGGAAAATTTTAATTTGAAAAGATTCATGTGTCCCAATGTTCATAGCCACGTGTTCATCAACAGGTGATTGGCTTTAAAAGATGTGGTATATATATATATATACACAATGGAATATTAGCCGTAAAAAAAAGAAAGAGCGTTGCCATTTACAGCAACATGGATGAATTAAGAAAAAATTATCCTTACTGAAGTAAGTCAGGCAGAGAAAGGCCAATGTTATGACACCACTTGTATATGGAATCTAAAAAGTAACACTAACAATTTTATGTGCAAAATAGAAACAGACTCACAGACATAGAGAACAAACTGTGGTTACTAAGGGAGAAAGGGAGGGTTGGAAGGATACGTTAGGAGAGTGGCATGAGCAGATCCAAATTACTGTGTGTAAAACAGATAAGCAACAGGATTAACCGGATGGCACAGGGAGTTACAGTCAGTATCTGTAATGATCTATAATGGAAAATAACATATATATTGTGTATATATATATGTGTGTGTGTGTGTGTGTGTGTATATATAAATATATGTGTGTGTGTGTGTGTGTATATATATATATATATATGTATCGGAGGAGGCAGTGGCACCCAACTCCAGTACTCTTGCCTGGAAAATCCAATGGACGGAGGAGCCTGGTGGGCTGCAGTCCATGGGGTCGCTAAGAGTTGGATACAACTGAGCAACTTCCCTTTCACTTTTCACTTTCATGCATTGGAGAAGGAAATGGCAACCCACTCCAGTGTTCTTGCCTGGAGAATCCCAGGGGTGGGGGAGCCTGGTGGGCTGCTGTCTATGGGGTCGCACAGAGTCGGACACGACTGAAGTGACTTAGCAGCATATATCTATATCTATATCTATATCTATATCTATATGAATCACTTTGCTGTACTCCTAAAACTAACATGATATTGTAAGTCAAGTATACTTTAATTAAAAAGATACTGTAGTTCTGAAGAATCACCGTGGGCTTGAGAGCCCACTGATTCAAGGACATTGGTCATGTGCAGCGTGGAAGAAGAAGAAGGATCTAGAACAACACTGGTGATGGCAACAGCAGGAAGCTCTCACACAGCACCTACAGCTGTTTCCCTACATTAGGAGTTTACATGTGTTAACCTGGTCAGTCTCTCTGACCGCCCTGGGAGTGCAAGATCATTGTTGTTATTATCTTACTGATGGCGAAACTGAGTCACTGAGGGAATATATAACATCCCCTTGTTATTCTGATTCTCTGATTCTCAGTATTAGAATCACTAGAAGAAATCTGAAAACATACCTATACTTGAAACCTGCCTCAGGCCAATTGAAGTAGAATCCTTAGGAAAAGGGACTGGGGATCTAAAGTTTTAATGAAGGCTGTGCTTGCGATTCTAATATACAGGGAGGTTTCAGAACAGCTGGTTGATACCTTGATGACTGTTAGTGCTTTAGTAATGTTAGGAGGAAAAGACATTACAGAGGAGATTGTCCTCAGACATAAATACAGAAACCAGGTACTCCAGAAGTAAGTCAGAGAGAGGAAAGCAAATATCATACACTATATGATAAATATATATGGGATCTAGGAAAAGTGATACTGATGAACCTATTTGCAGGGCAGGAATAGAGACTCAATAGAGAACAGACTTACAGACACAGTGGAGAAGAAGAGGGTGGGACAAATTGAGAGAGTAGCCTTGGAATATATACATTACCGTGTATGAAATAGACAGGTGGTGGGAAGTTGCTGTATCGTGCAGGAAGCCCAGCCTGGTGCTCCGTGACAGCCTGGAGGGATGGGATGTTGTGGGAGGTGGGAGGGAGTTTCAAGAGGAATGGGACATGTGTATACCTGTGGCTAATTTGTGTTGATGTACGGCAGAAACCAACACAGCATCGTAGAGCAATTATCCTCCAGCTAAAAATAAAAATTACAAAAAAAGAAAAGTAATTTAAAAAATAAACATCTCTACAATAATTAGAAACAAAATAAGAGAGAAAGAAACCAGGTACTCCTGAGCTGTTGCCAGCATTTGCACACTGGGTGTGGAAGGGGGAGTGGACCAAGCATTTAGTAGGCGGGGCTGAAACAGCAGCCCAGAGCTGTAATGCTTTGTCTGAAACCCCTGTTCGGCATGCCCCCAGCCTCGTGCTAGAAAGCCCAGGGAAGTGCTGGCAAGTGGAGAAGTGCTTAGATTTCGAAGAATCTGCCGAAAGGGAGCAGAGAAATAGACTCACAAAGGTGTCTGAGCAACAAGTGTTCAGCAAAGACCAAGAGAGCATGGCTCAAAGCGAGGGCTCAGAGGTGCCAAGGGAGGGAGCCAGCCTCCGCACGAGGGCCAAAGACTTCCCTTCTGCTGCTGCTGCTAAGTCGCTTCAGTCGTGTCCGACTCTGTGTGACCCCATAGACGGCAGCCCGCTAGGCTCCCCCATTCCTGGGATTCTCCAGGCCAGAACACTGGAGTGGGTTGCCATTTCCTTCTCCAATGCATGAAAGTGAAAAGTGAAAGTGAAGTCTCTCAGTCATGTCCGACTGGTCGTGACCCCATGGACTGCAGCCTACTAGGCTCCTCCACCCATGGGATTTTCCAGGCAAGACCATCCCTGAGGTCGGAGCAATTAGGCTGTGCCACATGGGCCCTCTGCCTCAACACAGGGAATCAACAAACCCGTGTTCGTCCTGATGTCATTTAATCTGAGATCCTCACACACAGCTTCCAGATACCTGTCGGCACAGATGTGGAGGTGGGACATGCTAAGGAGATTGTCTTGCTGTCTGGCTCTGCAGAAGCGAGGCTAATATGCTCGGACTTGAGTCTGAGTCATCCCTGCCGCTCTCCGTCTTCGGGTGTTGATGTGACTCTGCTCAACCTTCCGTTTTATGAAGCATTTGTGTGTTGACTCAGCTTTGCTCAGTATCTCAGGACATCTTTGCGCCCAGAAATTAGGCAAATATCAACTCAGCTGGTACAGTTAATGTCAAAGGTAACCTATCTAAATGCATTGTAAAATGAGCTCACTGCACAGAGAGTCTGGTATCTTTAAACAGTCGTCCCACATGGAGAATGAGGGCTCTTCTCATATGAAAGAGCTAATGGATGTGCTTCCTTACCCTGAGGGACTCTGGTCCCCATCATTTGGTAGATATCAGAGCTAAGAGGAACCTGGGAAGGCAACCGACCCCTACAGGGGACAGCGGGTGACCACTCCGAGGTTCCCAGACCCCGCAATTGGAAACTGTCCTGGGGGGAGGGTGGCATCTATCAATCCCGAAGTGTTCAGGCCAGAAGCGGCTTGCCATTTGGATTCCTGGCACTTGGGGATGAGAGAGAAGCCAGCACTTTCAGCGATACTGTAGGGAGACTGCTAAACGCCTGCAGAAATCTTTCTACTTCAAGCGGGGGGACAATGTTAGTTTATCCTAGTATTGAGAGAGACATTTGCAAAAAACATAAAAATGAGAAGCAGACGCGGGAGCAGGGAGTGAAAAGAGAAGACAGAACAGCTGTTGCTTTGGAGGGGAAAATCATGAGAATGTGAGCGACTCGTGGGGGAATTCTTTCTGGAGCACTGGCCTATAAGACACTGTGCTCCCCGAAAGGGAGCCCCCCGGGGGCTTGGGAGGGGAGGGGAGAGGGGAGCGAGGAGGCTGGAGGCAGTCACGTGAACACTGATACTGTGGGGCAGAGTGAGTTAATTGCTCTGAACACTGAAAAGACCTCACACCTCATGTAACCATTTATAATTGCTTAATCATCTCTGTGTCTGCATGGACAGAAGGAGGCAGGTGGATCCCAGCAGCAAGGACAGGGGAGCAGGACCATGGAGGTGGGAGGGTTGGCACCCCACCAGCTCTCTTTTGGTTCTGATTTCCAGGGCAGCTAAGGATGGTCCTGGGCAGCAGGCTGTGGGACTGCTGAGCTCTTGACCATGGGGGTGGCGATGGTGGCAGCAAGCCAGGGCAGGACCACAGGTTTGCAGACGCAGACCAGCCCAGCTTTGCGCCCATGGGACACCTCCTACATTGGCTCTCTCTGGAATTCCTCCCTCTGGAATTCCTTTTCACTTGATCCGGACACAGCAAATGAGTTAAGATGATAGAAGAGGACTTTTTCTCTTCTCACTTCTTTCTTTATTTTTTAATCCATTGGATAAACAACATTGGATCCATATCAAATGCAAACCAAAAGTCTCAAGGTTAGTCCTCCATGAACCCATGGCTTCCATCCCCACTCCATTTCTCTCCAGGGTTTGCATTTCTATGCTCACAGAATTCACGCGATTTTGATCGGAGTATGGTTAGCCGCTTTGCCCAGATTGTCTCACGTCACGTTGGATCATTAGCCACGGCTCCTGCTGGCTTCGTGATTGTCAGTGAAATGCTCCAGGATGAATCAGAGTTTTCTCAGCTACCTTCCTGCTCTGGAGCTTCGGGATAGCACCCACTTGTAATGAATAGCAAGAGAGGATGAAACAGCTACAACCAGTGTCATCATGCATGTAACTTACCTCTCTTTATGAAAATTTCCTCCCATGTATCCCTAGAAACTGAATTACCAGGAAAGGGGCTCGCTGTTCTGTCTCCTTCAGGACAAGAAGGAAGCAACAGAGACGGGGGGATTCAGCAGCTCCCAGGATATGATTTATTCAGAGATGAGGAAACAGAATCTTGAGGATGCTGAACATCTTACAAAACCCACTTCCCTCGAGGATAATGTTTCCCTACTGGCCCTTTCTAGACACTTTTCCTAATTACCCATTATATTAAAAACTAAGGAATAAGATTTTGTTGGGTAAGGTTGCACTTTGGAGGATCATAAAGCTTGTAAGAGCTAAGATTTTTAGCCCCTGGAGAATCAATTTTCACTTCCTTTAGAATGATGTCACCCTTGTTGAGGATGCATGCTTTTAAGGCCATCAAGAAAATTCTGTCTCTTCCTCTCACTTTAAACTTCAAGACCCAAACATTTACCAGTAAGACTCAAACTCCAGAATGTCCTTTTTGACTGTTTTCAGGAATAAGTAAGATGGATCACCAGCTGAGTCTTAGATGGTGCCTGTGGCCCCCAGAGAAACATTTCCCCGCATTGCAGGGGCCCACCAGGCTTAGTGGCTCAGATGGTGACGAATCTGCCTGCAATGCAGGAGAGCTGGGTTTGATCCCTGAGTTGGGAAGATCCCCTAGAGAAGGAAATGGCAACCCACTCTTGCATTCTTGCCTGGAGAATCCCATGGACAGAGGAGCCTGATGGGCTACAGTCCATGGGGTTGCACAGAGTCAGACACGACTGAGCAACTTTCACTCATGCTTCCTAAAGGGAGTCTCCAAATGCCCGTATTCTCTTTCCTGTGTGTAGAAAGATACTTGTGATATCAAAACACTGAGAGGAAACCCTGACTGGTATAAAAATACTGCAGTGGTGTGTGGAGGATGAAGAGGTGACTCTGATGACTCATGGTTGAGAGTCATCCCGTCCCGAGATGCTGTGTCCCTGGCTGACTGCTCATCCTAGGGAATATGCCATTTGTCTTTTTTTTTTTTTTTTTCAATGTCAAGGTGGAGATTTCCAGCACAGGGTGGCCCAGTTCTCAGGCAGCTCTTTGAAAGGGGAAGGAGGGTAGGCATTAAACGGCAGCCAGGCTCTGTAACTAGGTGTGTTAACTAGGTGCTGATCACCTAGTTAAGGATGAGCCGAGTGGCTCTGTGTCTGCAGAACTGGTCATTGATCTGAATGCAAGACAGGGGACCACCAGCTGACCAGGATTTGGGGAGGCCCACACTGGTAGCGGAGAATGACTGTGCGGTCAGCAGGGACAAGCATGCGAGACCCAATCGGATAGTGCTTGTGCCGAGGCCAACCTCCAGAACGGTTCCATGTAAAACAGACAAAAGAGATGGCGGAATTGATTTTGATTGCTTTACTGCTCCTTCATGGACAGAGTGCTGGCAAAGTAATGCTCAACATCTTCCCAGCTAGGCCTCAGCAGTACATGAACCAAGAACTTCCAGACGTTCAAGCTGGATTTAGAAAAGACGAGAACCAGAGATCAAAGTGCCAACATCTGATAGATCATAGAAAAAGCGAGAGAATTCCAGAAAAACATCTACTTCTGCTTCATTGACTATGCTAAAAACTTTGACTGTGTGGATCACAATAAACTGTGGAACATTCTTAAAGAGATGGGAATACCAGACCACCTGACCTGTCTCCTGAGAAACCTGTATGCAGGTCAAGAAGCAACAGTTAGAACCAGACGTGGAACAACAGACTGGTTCCAAATCAGGAAAGGAGTATATTGTCTCCCTGCTTATTTAACGTACATGCAGAGTACATCATGCTGGACTGGATGAAGCACAAACTGGAATCAAGATTGCTAGGAGAAATATTAATAACCTCAGATATGAAGATGACACCACCCTTATGGCAGAAAGCAAAGAGGAACTGAAGAGCCTCTTGATGAAGGTGAAAGAGGAGAATGAAAAAGCTGGCTTAAACTCAACATTCAAAAAGATCATGGCTTCTGGTCCCATCACTTTATGGCAAATAGATGGGGAAACAATGGAAACAGTGACAGACTTTATTTATTTGGGCTCCAGAATCACTGGGGATGGTGACCGCAGCCATGACATTAAAATATGCTTGCTTCTTGGAAGAAAAGCAATGGCAAACCTAGACAATGTATTAAAAAGAAGAGACATTACTTTGCCAACAAAAATCCATGTGGTCAAAGCTGTGGTTTTTCCGGTAGTCATGTATGGATGTGAGAGTTGGACCATGAAGAAGGCTGAACGCCGAAGAATTGATGCTTTTGAACTGTGGTGTTGGAGAAGACTTTTGAGAGACCTTTGGACTGCAAGGAGATCCAGCCAGTCAATCCTAAAAGAAATCAACCCTGAATACTCATTTGAAGGACTGATGGATGCTAAAGCTGAAGCTCCGGTATATTGGCCTGATGTGAAGAGCCAACTCACTGGAAAAGATGATGCTGGGAAAGATTGAAGGCAGGAGGAGAAGGGGATGACAGAGTACAAGATGGTTGGATGGCATCACCAACTTCAATGGACATAAGTTTAAGCAAACTCCAGAAGATGGTGGAGAACAGGGAAGCCTGGCATGCTGCAGTGCAAGGGGTCACAAAGAGTTGGACATGACCGAGCGACCAAACAACAACAACAATGACAACGTGGACAGATACGGACCCCCGAGTCCAAAGCCCTGGCTCCACCTGGTTCTAGATGGGTGACCTCGGGCAAACCCCTCAATGGTCTCTCTGAGCCTCAGTCTCCATATCTGTAGAATGGGTTCAAGCCCCTTTGATTACCTACTTCAATTGTCTACTTCACTGGTGTTTGTCATGATAAGACTCAGTAGAGAAACAGAACTTGCTGTGACTAATGACATCAATACTGAGTCTCTTAGTAAAACTTGGTGCCTATCCTCTGTGGCTCCAGTTCAGCCCTGCACTATGTATTCCTCATAGTGAGACATGTGAAGCTAGATCAACCTTGCTTACATGTGGTTTCTCCATGGATGGTGGGTTTCCGTCTCTCCTATGGTTGGACAAGAGTCCTTTACAGTCGTCTTTCTCTTCTCTCACCTAGATATTAAAACACAAAGTGAGTTATCATAAATCAAAGTATGTTTCCCCCTCGCAGGAGTGGTGAGAAAACTAGGCCTTGAATGCCTGACCAGGGCTGCAGTTGTGACACCTCGTAGTTGTGTCATGAGAGCCAAGCTCCAGCGGCAGTGAATCATCTGTTCCTTTAGTGATGCCCCTGCCCCCCGCCCCGCAGTGACCCGTGATTGCCCTCCACACATCAGTGCAGAATGCAAGAAAGGCAAGAAATGCAAAGAAATTGCAAGAATTGCAAAGAAATCGCAGAATGCAGAAAAGGCAAACTGGTGTGATGTCATGCACTCCAGTAAAAGTTCTACCTGATACCATTTTTCCAGTTCTCGTAGCTTTCAACCTACTATAATGTTTGCAGCAGACTTGTCTATGTACAATTTATCAGGACACTTTATAGATTGTTTGGCTGATAGGAATGATTTGAAAGGTGCATCGAGCGCGTCCAGGCCCACGCTGCCCCTCTGTGAGCCCTTGCTGTATCATCGTTAGCCCAGCTCCTGCTCGGCTTGAACAAGGATGGAGCTCTCCCTGGTGGGCACACACCCAGGCTGGGATGCCCTCACTCACAGCTTGCATGGTACCCGAGCTTCGCTCTTGGTCTGTAAAACTCGTGTATCCTCCTGATGCCACCATGGGGAAGTGTGGCTGGTCTGGTGCCTGGCAGGAATGTCCTTTGAATCAGAGCTTCTTTCCCTTGGGGATGGCATAGGGGTTTCACACAGAGAGAGTCGAGGTGACTTACCAGCTCACCCACAGGTACCCGCTCAGAGATGGAGGCACCGCAGCCTCTGGTGGGTGTGTCTCTGTCCTTTGCCCCTGTCATTAGCAGACCCTCATCACCTCCTCTGGAAGCTTGTCTGATGAGCTCAACTATCAAAGCAAAATTCAGGAAATGGCATGTATGTATTTGACTTTTCCTTGGAAGTCTGTGTCCCCCACCCTCTCACGGCATGGCTCCCATTACTTCATGCCCCTTACTTGGCACCGACTCCGTCCGACTCTATCTGCTGCTGCGCAGTGGGCTCCAGGAGGGCAGAGCAGCCTGACGTCACAAACGCTCATTAAAGTATAAGACAGCATGATGCTCAGTAATAAATACTTATGTAGGCAAGGGATTCCCTGGTGGCTCAGACAGTAAAGCGTCTGCCCGCAGTGCAGGAGACCCAGGTTCAATCCCTGGGTCAGGAAGATCCCCTGGAGAAGGAAATGGCAACCCACTCCAGTACTCTTGCCTAGAACATCCCATGAATGGAGGAGACTGGTGGGCTACAGTTCATGGGGCCTCGAAGAGTTGGACATGACTGAGCGACTTCACTTCACCACTTTAGGCAAGTCTATGGCTGCCCACTCCAGTATTCTGGCCTGGGAAATCCTTGGACAGAGGAGCCTGGCAGGTTATAGTCCATGGGGTTGAAAAGAGTCAGACACGACTTAGGGACTAAACCACCACCACCACCATAGAGAGAAAAGGCTGTCCTTAGGTAATAAAGCCACCAAGGGAGGTGATACCACCACCCAGGGAGGTGATAAACACAAGCCAGAGGTGCTGGGAGATAGGGCAGGGGGAGGAGAAGGGGAACCTTCCAGGAAGGGCGAGAACTCGGGTGTATGGGAGGGTGGGAGTGTGCAGGGGGCCATGGGAGGGGGCTGTCTCCTTGAGAGCTATGCCCGCTACAGTGCACGGCCATCGTGGCTCAGAGCCGTAAATCCATCTTATTTTGCAGTTGATGAAGGTTGTGAATGAAATGTGCCCCAACATCACAAGGATTTATAACATTGGCAAGAGCCACCAGGGCCTGAAGCTGTATGCCGTGGAGATCTCCGACCACCCCGGGGAGCACGAAGTCGGTAAGGCTGCCCATGCGCAGTGCCCTGGCCCTCCGTGTCCAGTGCTTTCTTAAAGAGCGAGGCAGAGATCACTCTGAGAACATGCACGAAGCAGGGCAGGAGCTGGCCGTGTACACACTCTCGCAGACAGCTTCTGCCAACATTGGTTCTGTGTAGTATACTCTTGCCTGGAGAGTTCCATGGACAGAGGAGCCGGGGACGCTACAGTCCATGGGGTCGCAAAGAGTCAGACATGACTGAGTGACTAACACTTTCACTTTGGGACTTACCTCATGGCTTAGGCTATAAAGAATCTACCTGCAATGCAGGAGACCTGGGTTAGATCCCTGGGTCGGGAAGATTCTCTGGAGAAGGGAGTGACAACCCACTCCAGTATTCTGCCTAGAGAATCGAGGAGCCTGGTACGTTACAGTCCACGGGGTCGCACAGAGTCAGACACAGCTGAGCAACTAACACTTTTTCACCCCACATTGTATGAGGTAGGCTGTCAAATTATTTAAGCTGGAAGTACCCTACTTTTCTCCAAATGGACCACACTTAATTCTGTTCTTCTCTGAGACCAGTCACACTAACCAAAAAGGAAAATGGCTGAGATGCTTAAAACAAACTCCTTTTTCTGGAGAAAATTCTAGACTCCCTGGTCATTATGGGTTGGAGTTAGAGGTGGTTCCCTTCATCTTCTTTTAAATTTCCATCCTATTTTCAAGCATTTCCTGTTTTTAGCCACTTCTCATTTAATCACTCCCAAACCTGTGTTCTCCTATAGGTTAGGGGATGCAGGGTCGGGGTGCGGATGGGTGAAAGATTTTTCTTTTTGCTAAAATTGTGAGCCCTTTAGATCCACTGGAATTTAAATGTAGAGATTTGTCTGATTCTCTTGACCTGAATGTTCATCAGTATTCTGGGAGTTTCCCTCAGGAATGTCTTTTAAAGGGTGAGGGCTTTATCTGTGGGTAAAGTCACATTTCCTCAAAAGCAGTAGCTTGGCTAGCGAGGGAGGCAGAAGTGCTATCAGCTCATGCCCAGCACTGATAAATCCAACAGGGAAGAGCTGAGCTTTGAAAAGCACAAGGGTAAAGACAGCTCCCTTTACAAAACTGAGTCATTGCTAACTTCCCATGATACTATTTTCTGCTTGCCTTTATTCATCTCCATATCTTTATAAAACTAAATACAAAGTCCTTTTAAGAAAAAGAATTACCTCCCCAAATAATTGCTATGATTTGTGTTTAATTTGTAACTCTTAAACCATAAACCCTGTGTTATTTTACCTATTCTTGCCAAATAAGAATAAACAGTCTTGCTTTGTGGCTGTTACCATCTAAGGTTGTTTTTACACATTTTCTCATATACCTATCTGGGAGCTAATAAAAATTGTACTGATATAGCTTCAGTTGATGTGCAAGAAGAGATAAAATTGTACGTTTCTGTTATTCAGAGATTTCTTTCCTAATACGATGTGCTGAGGATTGTTTTGCTGTTAGCATCCGATATGATTGTCTGTTTTTTCCCATCTTTGAGTAAAGGTGAGCCCGAGTTCCACTACATCGCCGGGGCCCATGGCAACGAGGTGCTGGGCCGGGAGCTGATGCTTTTGCTGATGCAGTTTCTGTGCCAGGAGTACTTGGCCGGGAACTTGCGCATCGTCCGCCTGGTGGAGGAGACCCGGATCCACATACTTCCCTCCCTGAACCCCGACGGCTACGAGAAGGCCTACGAGGGGGTAATGGACGGCCTCCCTCCCCCAGCACAGCAGCCGCCCCCGCCCCCTGCACACACACGCACGATGCACTGAGTTGACCTAAATTCCACATCACTAGCTTTCTTTTTCAGTGTCTTTCTGCTGAGACGGGGGAACCCAGAGGTTTATGAAAGATGAGTTGCATAATTATAAAGATGCATAATTGAGAATTATGGGGACCCTGGGAAGTGGACACACTAACAGACTGAAGAAAAGGATGAGAAAGATAATATTGTTACATATACAATGGGGCTAATAGAATAATAATAACACGTAACATTGATTGAATACTTAATCAACGCATATTTTAACCTTGATAATTACCTATAAATCCTCTCATCAGTTTTCTGAGGACAGCTGTTTTTATTATCTTGATACATGGTTTATGTTTTATGTTCCGATAATATAGAATTTATAGGTTATAGTTCTATATGGAATATATATATGTATAGAATTATGTAGAGATTACAATTAGTATAATGTATTGTGTATTCATAATTATATATCACAGTATCTGGGAATAAAATGGCAAACTATACTTCAAACAATGGTGCCCATCAAATGCAGATTTACAGGTTTTTGCTTGTGTTTATTGGTGCAAATAGTTGGTTAGAGATTTGTGTTGCTGAATCGTGAGCCAGAACTGCAGTGGACATAATGTGGCGGCTCTTGATTTTTGAGTCTTAAACTTATTATTACTTGGAGTTTCATTCAACCAGTGCAGAAGAGGTGAAGGCAGGGGAGGCAGGAGAGGCCCCCTTTCCTGAGGACGGCTCTGTGGCAGGATGACTCTGTACCTTCCCCCTTCAGAGTGGGAATAATAATAATAATGACTACATTATCCTTCACCCACCGAACAGTAACAGACTATTAGCCAAATAGTCTCCCTTGGATGTCATCTTTGTGTCAGAGGGTGTTTGGAGGCTTCGAGGCACACCCCAGATGGAGACCAACATGGAGCGGCCTTGTGTGTGGGAGACAGGAGGGTCCAGAGGTCTGTGGGTCCCTCACGTTCTGAATTGTCTCCCAGGGTTCCGAGCTGGGAGGCTGGTCCCTGGGCCGTTGGACCCATGACGGGATTGACATCAACAACAACTTTCCTGACTTAAACACGCTGCTGTGGGAGGCAGAGGACCGACAGAACGTCCCAAGGAAAGTTCCCAATCACTATATCGCCATCCCCGAGTGGTTTCTGTCTGAAAATGCCACGGTGAGTAAAAATACCCCATAATCTGCAAAGCAGAGGAGGCCAAAGTAAACACCCACTGCTACTGGCCGAGGATGTAACATTTAAGAACAAGACAAAATCACTTTTTTCCTTTCAGGTCTTCTCCAAAACTAGGGAAATGTGCTAGATAATAACTACCTATTAAATTGAAATGTGAGGAGATTCTTCCCAGAAGAGAAATCATTTAATTAGATTTCTTTGCAGTACTTCCAAAAAAAAAACCCCTTCACCTAAATCGCGCATATTCATTAATGTCATTATTACCCTTACATTTGACAGTGCTGTGAAATTTCAGTGACATTGTCCTCAGACCTCACTGATTGCTTGAGAGATCTTATTTTTACTTCATGAGTCCCTATGGATTTATTACTCATGGTGCTTCTTTGGAAAGAAAAATGCAATTGGATGGGAAATATTTCCCCCACGTTTCTTAGATCTAGTTAGGTCTTAGCAAAAAGTGTCTTGTAAAATAAATAATCTTCACAAAATTTCCCATGCCTCTTATTGTCTCCTCCGCTCACTGTAAATTCTCTTATACCCTTAGTCTTTGGCCCTATATGCTCTTTAAAAAGGTCTGCATTGATTGCTGTATACGTGAGTGTTAGGTTTGGCTATACCAACAGTAAAAGTGGCTTAAAGAGGTAGAAATATCAACAACCTCAGATACACAGACTATACCACTCTAATGACAGAAAATGAAGAGGAACTAAACAGCCTCTTGATGAAGGTGAAAGAGGAAAGTGAAAAAGCTGGCTTAAAACTCAAATTCAAAGCACTGAGATCACGGCCAGTCCATCCTAAAGGAAATCAGTCCTGAATATTCATTGGAAGAACTGATGATGAAGCTGAAACGCCAATATTTTGGCCACCTGATGCAAAGAACTGACTCACTGGAAAAGACCCTGATGCTGGGAAGGATTGAAGATGGGAGGAGAAGGGGATGACAGAGGATGAGATGGTTGGATGGCATCACTGACTCAATGGACATGAGTTTAAGTAAACTCCGGGAGTTGGTGATGGACAAGGAGGCCTGGCGTGCTGCAGTCCACGGTCGCAAAGAGTTGGACACAACTGAGTGACTGAAGTGAACTGAACTGAAGATCATGGCATCACTTCATGGTGATTAGGTGGGGAAAAAGTGGAAACAGTGACAGAGTTTATTTTCTTAGACTCCAAAATCATTGCTGATTGTGACTGCAGCCATGAAATTAAAAGACTTGCTCCTTGGAAGAAAAGCTATGACAAACCTAGACAGCATATTAAAAAGCAGAGACATCACTTTGCCGACAGAGGTCCATCTAGTCAAACCTGTGGCTTTTCCAGCAGTCATGTACACATGTGAGAACTGGACCATAAATAAAGCTGAGTGCCGAAGAACTGATGCTTTCAAACTGTGGCACTGGAGAAGACTCTTGAGAGTCCCTTGGACAACAAGGAGATCAAACCAGTCAATCTTATAGGAAACTGACCCTAAATATTTATTGGAAGGAGTAATGCTGAAGCTGAATCTCCAATACTTTGGCCACCTGATGCAGAGAGCCAACATGTTGGGAAAGACCCTGATGCTGGTGAAGATTAAGGGCAGGAAGAGAAGGGTCAACAAAGGATGAGATAGTTGGATGGCATCACTGACTCAATGGACATGAATTTGAACAAACTCCGGGAGACAGTGAAGGACAGGGAAGGTGGGCACCTTACAGTCCATGGAGTCACAAAGAGTTAGACATGACACAGCGACTGAACAACAGTAACAACGAGGGAGACTTTTTTTTTTTTTTTCTCTTTTCACACAAAGAGCCCTGGAGGAGATGGTTTAGGGCCAGGCAAATAGGAGCCCTGTGATCATCAGGAAACCAGAAGTCGTCTTTCTGCTTCCACATGTTAGCAGGTGGACTTTCATTCGCAGGGTCATCATAGTCCAAGATGGCAATTTGTCATGCCTTTGGAGGAAAAGGAGAGAAAAGGTTAAAAAAAATTCCTCCTCTCAGATAAGTCAATGGCATTAAGAGGCATTCCTAGAATTCCTACGTAATACTTTTGTTTAAATCTTATTGGCCAGAATTTAGTCAAAACATGATATCAGTGCACCAAAGGGAAGGCTGGCGAATGCTGTGTTTTAGGCAAGCATATTTTCAGTCTCAAAAAGAATTATTAATTGGCTTCTCTTCTTGCAGAATCAAGGGAGAAAGGATGGATAGATAGAGGGCAGCTCTCCGGTTCTTTCTCAGAGCTTCAGCTCACGTCACACGTGGGTACCACTTCCTGGAGGAGGGCCAGCCTGGTTGCCTCATTTAGCGTTGCACAGGATGGTGTCATCTGGTCTCTCAAGAAGCAAATGATGGGGATAGACAGCAGTACCGCATGGTACTTAGGATGCCCAAGGACGGCTTATGGGGGATAAGGGACTTGGACCCTCTGGGTCTTCTGAATCCTTTCTTACTTCCTAATTCCATCCTAGAATTCTTGTTTTTCAAGCTAACATACTAGTGACATCTGGCAAAGCTGAGGATTCAAGGGATGTTATAATTTGGGAACCCTTGGACCAAAATTGGAGCATGGTTGCCAGCTTTCTTAGCCTTGAGGTGCTAAGAGAGAATTATTTTAGCACAGTTCTGGGAAGTCCATGAATTTCAGTCTTTGTGTTAAGATCAGAATTTAGTTTTTGAGCTTGTTCTTTAGAAACACAGAGAGAATTACACAACCCTGCCATCACCAGTATCTTTCTCAATTATGGACAGGTGGGATAGATAAAGTGATGATCAAAGTGTTGTCCCTTCAGCCATGTTCGATTCTTTGTGACCCGGTGGACTCTAGCCCATCAGACTCCGCTGTCCATCGGATTATCTAGGCAAAAACACCAGAGTGGGTAGCCATTCCCTTCTACGAGAGAATCTTCCCAAGCCAGGGAACAAACCCAGGTCTCCTGCAGGTGGATTCCTTACTGTCTGAGCCACCAAGGAAACCCCCTGAGATAGATAACAAATCAGCAAAGATAGAGATTTGAATAGCAATTAGCAGCCTTGACATAGGAAACTAAGAATTCTACAAGAAGGAGGAATATTTATTGTTCTGAATAATCCCCGGTGCATTTTCAAAAATTGGTGGCACTCTGGGCTATAAAGGAAACCTCAGCAAAGTTCAGAAAATGAGAGACAGGCAGACCATGATTCTTTCACCACCATACAATAAAACTAGCAGACAGTGTGAAAAGAACTCTTAAGTATTTAGAAAATTGAAAAAAAAGAAACTTCTAAGCAATGGGTCAAAGAAAAACTTCACATTGGCAACTAAAAATAAGTAGAAATTCATGATAATGAGAACACTAAATATAAAAATTGGTGGTGGTTGTTCATTCTCTCAGTCATGTCTGACTCTTTGCAACCCCGTGGACAGCAGCATGCCAGTCTTCCCTGTCCTTCACCATCTCCTGGAGTTTGCTCAGACTCGTATCCATTGAGTTGGTGACGCCATCCAACCATCTCATCCTCTGCTGCCCTCTTGTCCTTTAGCCTTCAATCTTTCCCAGCATCAGGGTCTTTTCCATTGAGTCAGCTGTTTGCATCAGGTGGCCAAAGTATTGGAGCTTCAAAATTGGTGGAGTACAGCAAAAAATGCTTTCAGGAATTTATACCTTTGAATGATTACATGTCAAAAGAAGAAAGATTGAGCATCAACTAATTTAAGAAGTAAGCAAAAGGACAACAGAAGAAGCCCCCAAAAATGTAGAAAGATTTTGATTAAAAAGAGCAGAAATCATTGACATGATAGAAAAAAACCAATAATTTGTCTGCAGAAAGAAGCATTTGATAAAATTTAACAGCATTTACAATGATTCCTCAGGGTGAGGAGAACAGTTTTAAATGGCATTTATCAGAAAAGATTGGTAAATTCAACTACATCAAAATAAGAAAGCCCATTCATCAGAAGACTTTCAAAACTATCATAAGGGCAGGTTAAAAACTGAAGTGTTATTTGAAAGTTATTTCATTGGAAAAGAACTCGAATTTTTAAAAGAATAAAGAAAAACAAATGAGAAAAATAGAACCAAGAGAAAAATGGGTAAAAGATACACAGAGGCAATTCATGGAGGAGGAAATATATGGTCAGAAAACAAGGAAGGATGCTCGGTGTTCCTAGTGCTAAGGGAGTGCAGGTTAGAGAACATTCGACATCCATTGATTGGGAAAATTAACAGTAGCCAAGCCTTGGGGAGGATATGGGACAGTGGATCTCTTACTCATTGTGAGAGCTGAAATTAGCACAGTAACTTTGAAAATGACTTGATTATTGTGTAAAGTGAAATATGTATATATCTGTGACTGCAGCTATATTTCTAGCGATTTAGGCAAGATAAATTTCACCACAGGTATAGGAGAGCTGGATTCGATCCTTGCGTTGGGAAGATCCCTTGGAGGAGGGCATGGCAACCCACTCCAATATTCTTACCTGGAGAATCCCCGTGGACAGAGCAGTCCATGGGTCACAAAGAGTCAGACTTGACTGAGCGATTAAGCACCTTAGCACTGAGCGATTAAGCACCTTAGCACAGCCCACCAGAAGGCAGTGCAAGTTAAAAGCAACGCTGTTCACCATAGCAAAAATGGAAAATTTTCTACATGCCCATCATAACAAGAACAGATAAATGATGAAATCTTCATATTGAAGTGAAAAAGACTGAACAATATAGCTTTATGAAACGCAGATTCGTCTTACAAACATAAGAGGAAAAATTTACAGAAGACAATAGTGTGTTACCCACCCTTTTTTTAGATCAAAAGAAAATAAAGCCAAGTGATACACACTTAGGCATATGTGCATGCGTTTTCAGTCATTCAGTCATGTCCAGCTCTTTGCGACCCCATGGACTGTAGCCCACCAGGCTCCTCTGTCCATAGGATTTCCCAGGTAAGAATACTGGAACAGGTTGCCATTTCTCCTCCAGGGAATCTTCCCTGACCTAGGGATCAAACCCTTATGCATACATGTATGGAGTTAAACAAAAGAGACTCAGAATCATATTGTTTAGGGTGTAGTGGTTACCTCTGAGTGAGAAGCAGGAGGATGGGACAGAAGGTATCAGATGTGTGCAGAAACGGTCAATAAAAGCTGACCATTGGGATGGATGGTAGGTTCACAGGTGTTTATTGTATCAAAATATGAGAGAAGAGGATGAAGCATGGATCCATAATGATCCTGCATTGTGAGCTGAATGCTCTGCTTCATCCAACCCAAGGCCCTGATGTGTTTAGGAACAAAAGCAAAGCTTAACGAATCCTTCAGGTTACTTTCATTCCTTAATCAATTTGCTATACAGCAAAGTTAGACCATTTCTGATGTTTATTTCTTTTCCATTATTAGGGTTTTTTTTTTTCTACTGGAATTATCTTCAGAGCTATCAGTAACTTATGACAAATATTTGATTCATTGATCAGTATTTGATCATATCAAGCTTTCCAGTTTTAGCTTCTGTTTCCTGGCTTTCTTCTTTCCTTCCTTCCTTCCCTCCCTGCCATTAGCCCTCTTTCCGTCCTTTTTTTCTCTTAACTTCTTAATCATAAAAAGTTCAGCATACAAAACTAGAGAGGGAGCTGTAGAGAATCCCATCCATATACCCATCTCAACGTCAATGCTTATAAATTCACATTCCATCTACATATTCAGTAACTTTCTCTTCCTCCCCAAGACTATTGAATAAAATTCCAGACGTCATGTCATTTCATCTGTAAATATTTCATTAAGTATCCTTAAAAGATCTGACTCTCTTTTAGAGCCATAAATTACTATTATCTTATCAAAATAAGCTATTTCTTAATATTATAGAATATCCAATCAGTGTTTGCATTTCTCCTATAATCATTTTCCATCTCTCTCTCTTACAGTCTAACTGGGATCTAATTAAAACCCATTCATTTTGATTAGTTTATAAGCCTTTCAACCTGTCTTTAAACTGTACTTTTCTCCTCTATCACTTTCTCCCTTTTTTCTTGCAATTCTGTTGTTGCTTATCTTGTAACAGCTATAATATAAACACCTAGATTGTCGTCTAGCATTTTCTACTGTCTGGGTGCTAACTGTATTCTCGTGATGTAATGTAACATATTTCTCTGTGTTTCTTATAAATTAGCAGTGAGATTCTGACCACTCGGCCGCGTAGACTAGGGAGGGGTTGGTAACGTGGGTCTCGTGCTGCCCAGGCCTGTTCCTGTATATGTTTTACTGGAACACAGCCGTGTTCATCATCTGGGAATTGTCCAAGGTACCACACTGCTCCAGGGGTAGAGTTGAATATTCGCGACTGGCAGACTTGAGTAGTTGCAACAAGGACTTCAGTGCCCTCAAAGCCTAAACTATTTCCTATCTGGCCCTTAATAGAAAAAGTCTGCTGACCCCTGCACTAGAGGCTTCCTCACATACAGGGTGGATGGAGTTTTAGGTGTGTGTTCTTTCATCAGGAAATAATTGTGTTTGCTTCTCTCTCTCTGTTCAGTTCAGTCACTCGGTTGTATCCGACTCTTTGTGACCCCATGGACTGCAGCACGCCAGGCTTCCCTGTCCATGACCAACTCCCAGAGCTTACTCAAATTCATGCCCATCGAGTCACTGATGAACATTAATTCATTGACTGACCCATGAATTCAGTGACGTTGCCAAACGTTGATGCTTTAATTCTGTCATTCCCTCTTTGTGTACTAACTGGAGTAGTCCTCCAATAAGAAATTTCTCTGGATTTCTCTTTTTAAAAATCCATTACTTCCAAAGTGGCCAGTTTTCCCTAGGCAAATTTTGAGATTCTAAATTTTGCTCCGATGATGCCGTAAAATGACTGCTTTTTCAACTATGTCCCTCTTTGGAAAGCTCAGGAGAGAAGGCAGTTTCCTTCTGCTTTTATTTCTCAAATGTGCTAAAATTGGGAATGTTCACAGGTGGCAGTGGAGACCAGGGCAGTCATAGCCTGGATGGAAAAAATCCCCTTCGTGCTGGGTGGCAACCTGCAGGGGGGCGAGCTGGTGGTGGCCTACCCCTACGACATGGTGAGGTCCCTGTGGAAGACCCAGGAGCATACCCCCACGCCCGACGACCATGTCTTCCGCTGGCTGGCCTACTCCTACGCCTCCACTCACCGCCTCATGACGGACGCCAGGAGGAGGGTGTGCCACACGGAAGACTTCCAGAAGGAGGATGGGACCGTCAATGGGGCTTCCTGGCACACTGTGGCTGGAAGTAAGTCTCCGATGGCCCTACTGTCATTTTGGGGCCCAATGACAGTGGACTGCGGAATGGAGGTTGGGGGGGACCTTGTGGTCCAGCTCTCCATCTATCCTTGTTCTCAGCAGAATAACTGCTGTAATTAACCATGTATAGGGTGCAAGCACTCTGCCTAGACTCTTTTTCACCTTCACAATAGTCTTCAAGCGGATGTGGCTTACTTCCCTTGTTATGAAAGAGGTAACCGGGGCTTTGAGATGGGAAAGGGATCTGTCCAGGCTCCCAAGGAGCAGAACTGGGACCTGTCTGACCCTGTGGTCTACTCTTAGCCGCCGAGCTGTTTGGATGTTACAGGGTCAGAGTTGGTAAGCGTAGTCTTAGGGGAATTTTTGGCCAGAAAAGCAAACCCAGCGAAGGGTCAGAGAGCACTCTGGTGCTTGGCAGCCAGGGCGCTGTACCTGGAGTCATCCCTGTGGTAGGAGATGCCCTGTGCTGTCAGCCCTTGGAAGGGGGGCAGAGGGGGTGAGCAGTGACCCCATGCTCAAGACTTTTTCAAATCGCTCGTTCACTGGACGCCCCACCGTCCCACCAGGGCATCTGGTCAAAGTGCCACTGTTGTGATGCAGGGAATGTGATGTCCTGTCCCCAGCATCCACTGAAGACAGGAAGCCCAGCAGAGACTTCAGGGATTCTTTCGCAGCAGCAGAGGACCCCGTGGTCCAAGTTTCAGAGTCAGCCCTTTGTTTCCTAGGTCAGGGCTGCTCCTGGCCTAGAGTTCTCGAGTGAGGAGGGTTGAAGACATCACATTCCCTAAGGGGGTCTCTGCATTGGGATGGCAAGACCCCAAACGTAATGCTCATTGCTTATTTTCTTGACTTTGTGAAAGTTGGTCAAACTACTCCATGTCAGATGGACCTAGTTCATCACGTAAATGCTGTGTGACTCTGGACTTTACCTCTCTGGACCCTCGTATTTTCCATTTGTAAAATGGGCTTGATGTTAATGGCGATGATAAGGACGATGCTGATGGTCCCCCTGGGACTGTTGTGAGGATGACAGAGATGGTGGGTGTGTGTTCTGCGTCTTGCTTGCCAGCAGCACTGTGATAAATTCCCACTCCTCCTCTCCCCACTCTTCTAAGAAAGTGCTCTCCATGAAGCCTCTTTTATGAGCACATTCTTGTTCGGTTTTACTCTACTGATTCACTTTAATATTATTTTTCCTTTGCTAGAGATTCAGCCTTCACAAACTTTTCAGGTATGTTTCTACTCTGGGGGAAAATTTTGTTTAAAAAGTAGGCATATTTGTTCCCTTGGCCATTAAAACAAACAAAAAAAAACATGCAGAAAGCTTGCCATTTTTTTCTTGGTTACAAACCAAGCAGAGTTGTTTTATTTTTTTTCTCCATCATGGCTTTGCTCTGTTCAAAGTAAAAAAAAAAAAAAAACAAAACCAAAAAACCCTAACTATCGATTATCAATACCCCTAGCCCTGTCTATCAAGAAAAATATCCTAATAGCGAAAAGCACGCTTGCTTGTTCAGTTCTAGTCCTAAAAACCTACGATAATCTTTATGAGAAGCCTCTGCTTAGTTTCTGTGGCCACTGTGACTAAATCAGGTTTGGACACTGCGGAATTTGTCAGCAGCAGGCCAATAGCACCGTTCTGAGAAGTCGGTTGCTATCTAATCACACTGGCAGCATTTGATTTGTTTCTATCCATTATGTTTTCCATTATGCTGGGGACTTTTGTGGCAGAGCCATGTGGTGGCTCGAGCCTTTTTAATCATTCTTCCTGTAGGCGGTGTGATGAAGCCTGCAGATTCATTTCTTTGTAGACTAATGAGATGCGATTTCTAATTTCCTTTCTTCCCCACCCCCCTACCCCTCCACTTCTTCTTTGTGTTCGGGTCTTGCTGGCTCATTAGCAGTGACCGACAGGTCTTAGCTAGTGGGAGTGGGCCGCTGGGAGCAGGGTCCAGTCCCGCTCAAAAGGCACATCGTTTGCCCTGTGTGTGTTTCAGCTCCAAAGAGATCTGAGCCCTTCTTTGTGTCAGCTGCCGTCCGGCGTCCTCTCCCCGACGAGGAAGGCAGATGTTGTGACAGCTCTGGGCGCACGGCACTCTAAGGAATGTGCTGCTCTGGGTTCCCGTATTGAAGCCCAGGGAGAACACAGAGGAGGTCTCGCCATCCCCAGCCAGGACCCGAGGCGTGGGAAGTGCTATCTGGGTCGCCCCACACCTTCTGCCAGCACGTTTCACTTTCAAAGCTATTTCTTACCCAGGATTCTCCGCTGCACCGCATTCACTAAAGGACTGGAATTCGGTGTTCACCATAGCTTGGCTCAGGCCTTTCCACCGTTATTCTGGTTTCTCATCATTTTGCCCATTCTTCGAGTACCTCTGGTGCTGTTGAAGATACACACTTATTGCAAAGGGGCGTCCCAGGTGGTACAAGTGGTAAAGAACGCGCCTGCCATTGGAGGAGACATCAGAGACATTGGTTTAATCCCTGGGTTGAGAAGATCCCCTGGAGGAGGGCATGGCAGCCCACTCCAGTATTCTTGCCTGGAGAATCCCCACGGACAGAGGAGGCCTGCAGGCAGGCTATGGTTCATAGTGTCACAACGAATTGGACACAAGTAAAGTAACTTAGGGTGAAGAGGAACTAAAAAGCCTCTTGATGAAAGTGAAAGTGGAGAGTGAAAAAGTTGGCTTAAAGCTCAACATTCAGAAAACAAAGATCATGGCATCTGGTCCCATCACTTCATGGGAAATAGATGGGAAACAGTGGAAACTGTCAGACTTTATTTTGGGGGGCTCCAAAATCACTTCAGATGGTGATTGCAGCCATGAAATTAAAAGACATTTACTCCTTGGAAGGAAAGTTATGACAAACCTAGATAGCATATTAAAAAGCAGAGACATTACTTTGCCAACAAAGGTCCGTCTAGTCAAGGCTATGGTTTTTCCTGTGGTCATGTATGGATGTGAGAGTTGGACTGTGAAGAAGGCTGAGCACCGAAGAATTGATGCTTTTGAACTGTGGTGTTGGAGAAGGCTCTTGAGAGTCCCTTGGACTGCAAGGAGATCCAACCAGTCCATTCTGAAGGAGATCAGTCCTGGGATTTCTTTGGAGGGAATGATGCTAAAGCTGAAACTCCAGTACTTTGGCCACTTCATGCAAAGAGTTGACTCATTGGAAAAGACTCTGATGCTGGGAGGGATTGGGGCCAGGAGGAGAAGGGGACGACCGAGGATGAGATGGCTGGATGGCATCCCTGACTCAATGGACATGAGTCTGAGTGAACTCCGGGAGCTGGTAATGGACAGGGAGGCCTGGTGTGCTGCAATTCATGGGGTTGCAGAGTCGGACATGACTGAGCGACTGAACTGAACTGAACTGAACTGAACTGAAAGTGACTTAACATGCACGCATGCACGCACTTACTGCAAAATGGCAGGTCACCTCAGAGATTTAAATAGCACATTTATTTATTTTAGAATTAACAAGGTCTGAAGGTTGGGATAATGAGAAGTGTGTGTGTGTGTGTGTGTGTGTGTGTGTGTGTGTGCGCGCGCGCGCGCGCGCTTGGAGTAGTCCTGCGATCCAGGAGGGCCTGCCTGTCATGCTGCTCTGTGGGCACGGTCCACAGGCCTCCCTGCACTGTCTGGGATTCCACACCTCAGGTTCCACTGAATGAGCTGGCCTGGCATTTTGACCAACCTCTTTCAGCCAGACCAGGCCCTGCAAGGATTGTCCATGAACTTGATATTGTTCCAGCTTGCTTATCCCCCCGCTGTCACTTTCCATATTTTATCACAAATGTGATCAAAGGTCCATGGCTGCTGACACGTGAATGGTTCAAAGCTGGAATCTGGTAGAGAGAGAGAGGCCGTATGTTTTGCACCATTTTGTTTGTGACTTGACTCATTAGGCAGCAGGTTGATACAGAATTGCTCTTAACACCCAAAGCCATGATTTTTAAATAGACTTTTGTGCTAAAGGATGCTCCACTGAGCATTCAGAGGAGGGAGGGAAGATGGGACAGGCGAGGCTGGTGGAAGCACAGGAGGACCTTTTACCCCCAGTCAACAGAGGAACCAGCCCCGCCAACTCCTGCTCTCTGTGGCCTTAACTCTCAGAACCCAGGGAAGGCTTGGTGGAGGCACCTTCTGCAGGGGGAAATCTGGCTGGCTGTCGCTTGGGACACAGTAGCACTGTGTTCTTGCTAATCACTCTGCTGCCCCAAACTGAAAATGTTGGGTAGACATGCCCTGAACTTCATGCCATCTGACACTCATTTGTTCATTTTGCAAATGATGGGTACTTTCATGGAGTGGGGCCCCCAAAAGATATGTCCATTTCCTAATTTCTGGAACTTGTGTGTGTGACCTTATTTGAAAAATGGGTCTTTGTAGATGTCATTAAGGATCTCAAGATGAAGTCATCGTGGGTCACCCAGATGGACCCTAAAATCAGCAACAGATGTCTTTGTAAGGGGTAGACAAGGAGAAGACACAGACACTGAGAAGGCCCCGTGAAGAGAGAGCCAGAGCTGGGAGTGGTGTGGCCACAAGCCAAGGAACACCAAGGGCTGTTGGGAACTGAAAGAAACAAGGAAGAGCCTTTGGAGGGAGTGTGGCCTTGCCAACACCTTTATTCTGGGCTTCTAGCCTCTAGAACTATGAGAGGATAAGTTTCTGTTGCTTTAGACCACTCAGTTGGTGTGATCCTTGATAAAAAGCAGCCCTAAGAAATGAGCGCAGGGACCAAGTCCTGTTGTAGGCATGTCAGGATGCATGAGGCTGTCTGCTCTCCAGCCGGGTGGTGAGGGCGTTTGTCCTACAGCCCCTGAGCAGTGATAAGCAAGTTCTAGGCAGGCATTACACACACCTGGGTTCAAACCCCAACTCTGTCCAGATGTGTGATTCTGGATACATTCCTTAATGCAGTCCTGCACCATTCTCTGCCTCAATTCTCTTGAGAAATTGGGCTACAGCTACCTACCTCTCGGCTGGTTTGTGATGAAGAGTAAGTGAGCTTGGCTGCAGAGCGCTGAAGACAGGTTCTGGCTTTTGTAGGAACTCAATAAACGGTGAGATGGATAGCTGTGTTTATGAGTTAGAATCGACAACTACAGGTTTCATTCCACAGTTACAGAGCTGTTGGCGAGAGCAGCATAATGACTGAGCTAAATTTAAACACTAAAAACCTACATTATTAATGAGACCTTAAAAAATAGCAAAACAAAAAGCCACAGAAACAAAAGAAAAAGAGACAACAAGAATTTAACAAAATGAAAAAAGTGGGGCTTTTCTGATGGCTCAGTGGTAAAGAATCCGTCTGCAAGTGTAGGAGACACGAGTCTGATCCCTGATCCAGGAATATCCCACTTGCCAAGGAGCAGCTAAGCCCGTGGGGCACAGGATAGAGCCTGCGCTCGGCAACGAGAGAAGCCCGCACGTCACACCTGGAGAGGAGCGCCTGTTCGCTCAACTGGAGAAAAGCCGCACAGCAACAAAGATCCAGCACAGCCAAAAATGAAGAAATAAAATGATCACAACAAAGTTAAACGAGAAAAAGAAGTGATACCGCTATCCTAAAAATAGTATTAAACTGAGTTCAATAAAATGAAAATGATTTTATCTAGAAGACACTTCTTTCAGTCCCCCTTTTCTCAGAGATGTTCTGCGAATGCCTGTCTTCCCCATAAACTGTTCCAGCTGCACCTTGTCTCTCTCTCAACACCTGCCCTGCCCCCTTTCCTTTCCCCAGCAGTTGCTCTAATTAATATTTTGTGTAGAGAAGATACTTGATGCCTCCTTGTTCAAATGAAGTCCTCGGAGTCATGTGCTTGAACATTCTTGCTGTCTCTCATGCCCCTCTGAGCACCGTGAAGCTAAAATGTACTTGGTTGGCTTGGCAGGTCTCAACGATTTCAGCTACCTTCACACAAACTGCTTCGAGCTGTCCATCTACGTGGGCTGTGATAAATATCCACACGAGAGTGAGCTGCCCGAGGAGTGGGAGAATAATCGGGAATCCTTGATCGTGTTCATGGAGCAGGTATGACGTGGGCACTTGGCAGGGATGGGGGCTCACTAGGGGGGCGAAGCCCTCGAGATGGCCAAAAGCCTGAGATCAAAATTAGTACCATCATCCTGGGCTGGTGACTACAGTGTCAGAAGAAGCTGTTGTCTCTGAGCTCTGTGTCAGTGTCAGTCGCTCCCGCTGGTTCTTGGTGAGTGAGAGTCCAGATCGCCGCTCCGTTGGAAGGGGTGATTTGTGTCCAGCCAGCATGCCCAGGCTTCCTGTATTCATCTGCTAGGTCTAACATAATGAAACATACAGGCTGGGAAACAGGAGAAGGCTGGAAGTCCAAAATGAGTGTGTCAGCAGGTCGGTTTCATTCCGAAGCCTATCTTCTTGGCTTGCAGATGGCCACCCTCTAGCTGTCCTCACATGCTCTTTACTCTGCGTGTGCACACTCCTGGTGTCCCTGTGTCCAGGTTTCTTCCTCTTTTAAAGACATCAGTCAGACGATAAAGCCCACTCTTCTGGCATCATCAATTCTTTAAAGATGCTATCTCCAAAGGCAGTCACCTTCTAAGGTACTGGTGGGGTGGGGACTTCAACATACGGATTTGTGGGGGACACACTTCAACCCATAACATCAGCTCAGAGGCTGAGGACTAACTGCTGCAGGTAGCCGGGTGCCACCTGGGAACAGTTCTAAATCGTGCCAGCTAGTTTCTGCTTGGAGCTGGTGAGCATCTGCTTGTGGCCAGTGAGGAAGCCTTGCCGTGTATGCTAGGACCTTCCCACACCTTTCTTTTCTTCTGTTCTCAATGACACACCTGTCTCATAGTGTTGGGCAAACTGGCTTTCGTTTGGTACTAAAACTAGCCAGTAAAGTCACTCAGTCGTGTCCAACTCTTTGCGACCCCATGGACTGTAGCCTACCAGGCGTCTCCCTCCATGGGATTCTCCAGGCAAGAGTACTGGAGTGGGTTGCCATTTCCTTCTCCAAGTAACATCCATTCCCCACTAAGTAATAGACTCACAGAAACCAGAGAGATAAAAATGAATGTTGAACTTCAGATGATTCTACCACGACTCCCATTCATTAGGAAGTAAGATTCTGAGGCTGTATTGGGAGGTTGCCCTTCTTCCATAGGTGGCTGTAGATGAGTCAGAAGAAGCATCTTAGCCAAGGGCTTGGGCCGCCAGCTTCCTGATACCTGCACCTCCACATGGTGGCAGAGGTTGGCACCAGGTTATAGCGATAGCATCCACGTCTGATCCGTGAGGGTTCTGGAGGGTCGGTGCAGCCCATAGTGCACTTTCCTGGTGGAGAAGGCTGTGAACCTGTTCTCCCTTCTTAGGACGCCATGTGGTCACTTTACATCCCCACTCTGGAATTCTGCGGGGGAAGGCTCTTTTTCATTTTATATACACAGAGAAAGAAGACTGTAGTTATTCTAACATGATGATCCCAGTTTAGCCAAAGACCCTCCTATGAATAAAATGCCCAGGCATAACAGTATGTGTAAAAAGTGTCATTGGAAGTGATGGTATGTCACTTTGAATCTTCAGATGGGGAAACCCAATCAGTGTGTGTCACATGACTCAGCTCATCAACAGAAGGGCCCTGGGGACTGAACTGTACTTTACAGGAGCCTCTTTGAGTCTTTCCTCTCCTGTTTGATTCTTAGAATCTATTTCTTAAGTTTGTAGAGTCCAGGAAAGTCAAAATAAATGTGCCTGTAAAAATTAAATTCCATTTTTATGGGATGTGGTTTTTATGAACCATCTCAGATCCTAATATTTTCTCAACCTCTGGAACATTTTTAACTCCAGTGGGAGACTTTCTAGTAGATGGACCTGAAAGGAATACAGAAGTTTACACACCAAATCCACACAGAGTTGGGGAGCTTTCAAGCCAGATGTGGCTCTGAGGGGGAGTTCTGGGTAGCCCTGGGCTGGCAGTAGGTTTATAGGTCCATTCACTGTTCTGGATGGTCTCTGAGCCCCGCTGTTTCCCTTCATGTTCACCGAGCAGGTCCATCGGGGCATCAAAGGCCTGGTGAGGGATTTGCACGGAAAAGGAATTCCAAATGCTGTAATCTCCGTGGAAGGCGTTAACCATGACATCCGAACAGGTAACTGCGAATGTCTGTGAACTGTTTCTCAGGAGGAAATACTCATATTCTTGAAGCATTTGACTTGAGTTAGAACCACAAGGTGAGGTCCAGAAACTTCCTCCTCTGCTCTATCTTATCTTCTCTTTCCTCCAACTTTCCATGGGAGACCCTGGAAGCCAGGTGTTCAGCCTATGCTTTCTGCCTTCTCTCTGTCCCTTATTCAGGCGGAAGCCAGATGCTCCGAGAGGCTGGAGGACCCACTAAAGGTTCAGGAGGCTGGTGGGGCTTGGGTTGAGGTGTGTGAACAGCTGCGTGCCATGTCCCTGCTGGTTCCAGAGTTCCCGAGCTGGCGGGAGGGCAGCCTGCAGACACCAGGCACCTGCCCACCGGCTGCCTTCTCTGCTGATCAGAAAGTGAGGCGAAAACACGCCCAGGCTTTCCCTTGTGCCCGAGGATTCCTATCACCTGGGATGGCGCTTGGTGTGTTCAGGGGGAAATGTGAAACAGAGACCTTGACTTTTGATGGATGACATTGGCGCCACGAGGCAGTGACAAAATTGCTTGGATGCCTAAGTTAGATTGTCAGCAAGAGTTCTGCTGGAGATGGCGGGCCCAACACAGAGGTTTTTGTAGGGGGTGGGGGCGACTTTAGAGGGCGCTGAGTCTGCAAGGCAGACGCTTTGCTGTCAGCGGCAGTGAGCAGGGCACTGGGTCCTGCATCGGCTTCCTGTGGTTGCCATGACAAATGGTGAGGCTGAAAGAAACAGAAATGTATTCTCTCTCTGTTATGGAGGCCAGGAGTCTGCAGTCCTGGTGTCGGCGGGGCTGTGCTTCCCTGGAGCCTTGGGAGCGTCCCCCGCAGCTCTTCCAGCTCCTGGTGGCTTTGGGTAATCCTGCGCATCCTTGGCTGCGTCACTCCAGTCTCTGCCTCCGTCTCCTCCTGGCTCCTCCTCTTCTGTCTCTTCTGAGGACAGATTGTTGGATTTAGGACCCATTCGTGTAATCCAGGCTGATCTCATCCCAAGAGCCTGAATTACATCTGCAAAAACCGCTTTTCCAAATAAGATCAATTCACAGGTCCTGGGTGGTAGGATGTGGGCCATTGGGAAGGTAGGGGATGGGGCGGCATCACTGAACCCAGGGCAGGTCCTGCCCAGGTGTAGGGAACGGATGCACCATCAGCAAGAGGAAGGAAATCATGATTATCATTAAAAAAAAAAAAAAAAAAAGACTTCTTCAGTCGCAAACGCCCTTGAACTGGGAGAAGTGAGACTTGACACCAGTTGGGCCTGGCCTGTGCCTGGGGTCTGGGAGTTTGCCCTGGGCCCAGGCAGCCAGTTGCCCCGGTCATGACACAGCGTTTCCCAGACACACAGCGAGAGGCTAAACTGGGACTGAGCCGGGGGTTGAGACTCTCCATGGCGGGCCCTTCCCTTGTCCATGCTGCTCCTCCTGAAGGAGAGAAGGGGCCTTTTCCCCACTAGCTGATCCCATTCATGGAGACACTGTCCTCCCTGAAATGACCCCATTTGACCTGCAAGGAAGCAGAGGCTCTGGGCAGGGAGAGGCTGGGATTCAATACATGTAAAGAGTGTCACCCTGGCCCAGGTGTTCCTTGATGCCAGGCTGCCCACTCACGTGCCTGACAGAGAAGGACAATTATGGTGTCAACGGGTGACATGCATCTGAAATGCCATGAATCAGTGGTCTACGGTGTGATGCCCCGAATCACCTTCTCTCAAGGTAGTTAACCTGTTTCTTCACTCAGCCGTTATTTCCTGAGCATCCCACCACTTGTCCCCCAGGATCTTATAGCTACTGACCACGAGGCCACACACTGGGTTGCATGGCATTTGGTACGTAGGAGCCCCACTGAACTGAACTGGACTGAACTGAGCCCCACATAGACGGGCACACACTGGTCCATTCATTCAGTCACTCAACAGATGCAGATTGTAAATTCATCATGGGTCAGACATGCAAAGGATGGGTGTTCCTTATGGATCAAATGGGCTGTGTAATCTGGTTCTGCCCAGGACTTGTCCTTTAAACATTATTAATGAGCTTCTATAAAAAAGTGATTCATTAAAGAGCCTGAAACATTCCTTGGACCATTAGTGCCTTGTAGGCAATGTGAGAAAAGGAGAGTTTTAAACAGAGTGGGAGATAAAATGTCTGCAGGGCCCCCCAAGACAGCAGAGAGAACTCTGCCTGATGAGCTCGGAATTTCAAGCCCCTGTCATCAAGGAGAGTTTCGATGAACTAATAGGAAACTCTGCTCACCCTCCCTTTATTCCCCCAAAATAATCTCCCAGCACCTTCTCATTACAGAGGAATCCCGTGTGTCACGGACGGTTCTTCATCGTGTTGGTTTCAGGGTCCTCCCGTGCATCACATAAGCTCTGAATCTGTCTGAGGCTTATGTGATCTGACAGGTTTTATTCCAGGAGGGATTTTGCATAAAATAAGCAGGTGTATGAAATGGAATTCCACAGGGAGTGAAGTTGCTAAGAATGCTTTCTAAATGCAGGCAAATGTGCTGGCCCAACATCTGGCTCAGAATGCCATGGGACTGTCTTTTGTTCAGGACACACTAACACAACCTGCTAATGAATGGCCCTCCGTTAGGACCTGGCTTGTCCCTTCCATCCACCCACGCCGGGCAGTGCCAGCTGGGTGCCAGCCTCCCCATGCAGCCCCACAGAATGCAGCCCCCGAGCACACACCTGGCAGGGCATCACAATAAGAAGGCTGGCACACCAAAGACAGGTGGATTGAGGAGGGTGTGAGGAGGGAGCTTTCTGCTGTTGCTGGGAGAAAAAGAATTCCACAGCCATCTTATAAATCTGAATTAGTAGTGCTGACAAGCATGTATTATTTATGGATTGCTTTCACTCCTCTGGCTCCCTGGGCACCTCCCTTGGTGAGAACCTGGGCTGCCCCTTCCTTGGGGGCTTTCAAACTGACCTCCCGTGTGTCCTTGAGGTGGACACTCCTACTGAGAGGTCTCACCTCCAGGGGCCTCCATCAGGGTAGGCAGCCATTGGCAGGAGGCTGGTTCCTGACCTTAACTAATCCACCACTGCATTTGTGGGGAGAAAGCACCCACAGTAGTTGAGACGTACGGTGTTCAACTTCTCACAGGAATAAGACATTTGGGTTCATGTTTGCATGACTGTTTGTCTTCATCCTGCTCAATCCAGCTGGCGTGCTTGGAGGATGCACTATTGAAACCCAGGGTTAAGTGAGAAAGAGGAAGCACAGGTCGTATGGAGCCCAGGGCCCAGCACAGGGCCAGGACGGGACAGGGAAGCTACTCACACTCAGGTCATGAGATCTAGAGGAGCAGAGGCTCCCCCGGTGGGTATGTCTGGGAGCTGAGAGCTTGGAGGAATGTCTCAGGGGATGCCTGCCCTGCCCAGGAGGTCGGGGCCATCTGATTAACTGGACAAAGACGGCCAGATGCGGCTCTTGGTCTCTGAAAAACCATGAAGCGGCATTTTATGTAGTTGAGAACCTTGCATTTTCACTGGAGAAAGATGCAGGTGCTGAGAAAGACAGGGAGCTGCCCTCCTGTGTTATATGCCCAGGGCTCTCACGTTGAGGCCTGTTTACCAGGTAGCGGACTCTGCGAGCGTGTGGTGAACAACTGCCTGCATCTTTCATTTTTCACAACATCCTGTGCTTTCGTGAGCTTACTGCACATATTGCATGGGACCTCTCAGATAAACAGAGATTTGTGATGTCAGTTTAAATGTGGTGCTTTAGAGTGTTATGTGTGTGTAAGATACATATTCACTCACACAGAGAGTTCTCGTCCATCCATTAGAGGACTTCTGGACTTGTTCAGATGAGTAAACTTTGCCCAGGCCTACATAGCCCTTTCTCTTTAGACCGGACAGGACAGATTGTCTTGAGAGAGAGAACAAGCCTGGCCCTGAGACCAGCAGAGCATTAGCTGTGTGACCTTGTGCAGATGTGACACTTCCCTGGGCGTCCAGGTACTCCTGTAGAAATGGAGGTTGTCACACAGCTTACCACGGAGCTTGACTGGGTCAGTGTTGGGGACTGGCACCTGTCTCATCCTTCTGTGTGCTGCGTCAGGATTGACATTTCCTTTTTGGTCTGTCGGACACGACTGAAGTGACTTAGCAGCAGCAGCAGCAGTCAAAGCTATGGCTTTTCCAGTAGTCATGTATGGATGTGAGAGTTGGACCATAAAGAAAGCTGAGCACCAAAGAATTGATGCTTTTGAACTGTGATGTTGGAGAAGACTCTTGAGAGTCCCTTGAAACTGCAAGGAGATCCAACTGGTCAAGCCTCAGGGAAATCAGCCCTGAATATTCACTGGAAGGACTGGAGCTGAAGCTCCAATACTTTGGCCACCCCATGCAAAGAACTGACTCACTGGAAAATACCCTGATGCTGGGAAAGACTGAAGGCAGGAGGAGAAGGGGATGACAGAGGATGAGATGGTTGGTTGGATGGCATCACCAACTCGATGGACATGAGTTTGAGCAGGCTTTGGGAGTTGGTGATGGACAGGGAACCCTGGTGTGCTGCAGTCCATGGGGTTGCAGAGTTGGACACAACTGAGCAACTAAACTGAACTGAACTTTCTATTGCAAAGCCTCCTTAATGTCAGGGGTCCTAGTGATCTCAGCAGGTGTGGGTTCCCTGGGGAGGAGTGGCCTTGGCCTCAGATCCTGCTTTATTCAACAAGAATCTAGCCTTGAGCTGAGGATGGATATGGGTCCAGTTAGATCCCTGTTGGATGCCTGATCAATGGTGTCACTGCGCGGGTGCTGGGGAGGAGGCAGGGGACACTGCCTGCAACGTGTACCTGCCCCTGAAGCTCCACTTCTTTGTGGAAGACCATGGAATGAGGTGCAGACATCTGGGACCTCCTTCCAGGTCACTTTGCCCAAGTCCTCTGTAGCCTCTTCCTTCTTTTTCAGAAGTGGAGAGCCCCGCCCTCATACTACTCTTCTATGTTTATAGCCGTGCTAAGGGAAGCCAGGAAACCAGGCGCAGATGGCTTTTCAAGGTGGCATTCTGTGGCAAGGGCATACGGTTTAGAAGTTCAAGTTCATAATGAATGGTGTGTATTGTCAGAAAGGAATGTTAGCGATCATGTCTCCATCTCTGCTCATGCGTATTAACACTGCAGGGAGCCTACACCCCAGTCCCCTTCCTGTTAAAACCATTAAGGTAACGTCCCAAAAGGAAAACATCTCGGCGTCCAAAACGTACTAAGAATTTGCATCTGCCGGGGCTCGAATTCCACACTGCCTGCCTCCAAGCCTCTCCCTGGCCAGCAGACTGGTCTTGGAATAACAGGGCTGGTTGGTATCTGTGTTAGAAAGGGACTGCTCTCAATTCTCCTGTTTTCTTTACACAGCCAGCGATGGGGATTACTGGCGCCTCCTCAACCCTGGAGAGTATGTAGTCACAGCCAAGGCAGAAGGTTTCACCTCGTCCACTAAGAACTGCATGGTCGGCTATGACATGGGGGCCACGCAGTGCGACTTCACGCTCAGCAAAACCAACCTGGCCAGGATCAGAGAGATCATGGAGAAGTTCGGAAAGCAGCCCGTCAGCCTGCCAGCCAGGCGGTTGAAGCTGCGGGGGCGGAAGAGACGACAGCGCGGGTGACCTCCCAACTCTTGAGTCATGCCCTGGACCCCTGCAAATTAAACCATCTTGGTTGTAGCTCCATAGAGGACTCACTCCTTGTTGTTTTCTCTGTAACTCATGAAGGCCTGGGAGTATGTGTGCACTGCAAGGCTGGCCCCCAGCAGGGGACTTAGGATAGTTTCTTTGTTCCCATTTATCCAAATAACTTGGGCAAAGCAGCAGAGGAAGGCTGGTAGAGGTGAAATAATTCAACAAGCCAACCTGGGACTCTGAGAGAGAGAGAGGGAGGAGCTTTCCTTTTGAGGGTCTCCGGGCTGTACAGGAAAGGAAACCGGTGCTTCTCCTGTTTGCGTGACAGTAAGAATTCCTGGTGCATTTACAATTTGCTCAGTGAAAGCGGCAGCATTCCCAGGGCTCTGCTGTCCCAAATGTTACCAGCTGAGATGCTCACAAGCTTTCTAAGAACCCACTCTCTCTGGCCCCAGGGCATTCCGAGCTGCTACAGATGAATCCTGCACTCTGTTGACAATAGAGACATTACCAAGTGAGCATCAGTCTGCCTCTTGATTTAGCTTAGTTCCCCTTTCAACAAAGGATCATGCTCATAAAAGGAGAGAAAGGCTGAAATAATTAAAGAGCGAACGTGGGCAGCAGGCGTGCATTGGGTCGAGTGGTGTGCAGTGGGGCCCACAGAGAACCCCCAAAACTTCCTGCTGCTGCAGTCGGGGGCTGCCTAAATAGGGACAGAAGGAGGTGCCAGCCTCCCTAAGGAACCAGAGCAGTTAGCCTGGCTCTCTGACCTGCTGGGACTTGAAAAGAGCAGAAGAGGCTGACCGCCAGCCCTCCCTGTTCAATATAGTCCTCCTTTCCTGGAAAGGAGCACTCCTAAGCTGGCCTGACATCACCCTGGCAGTTATTTTTGGTATGTGGGATGCTGGGCCATCCAGATTAGACTCCATTTGATGAAAAGCTCTTAGAATTATCAGGGAGCATTGGTGTGGGAGGGGTTATTGAATCTCCATGCAAGAGCACAGTTCGTCTCGCTTTTTATTAATGTTGCTGCCTCACTGACCTGGGAAGAAGAGAAAAATAAAGCAAGTGGTGAGATCCTTCTAGTCGTGTGGTTTTCTCCGGTAGACTCACAGCCACCCAGACGCCATGCCCCACCTCCTCTCTCTGCAGTTGGTCACCCTGGAGAAGGCGCCTGTTCTAGAGGGGCAGCTTGTACCCAGATCCAGGTCCGTAGAGGTGCGGCCAGCTCTGTGTCCCCTGCCTCCTGCCGCAGGGTGGGGATGGGGGCGCCTGTGCTGGGGTGAAGTCATCCTGACACTTGGGACCCACTAGTAACTCCTGGAGATGCCAGGGAGTGCCTTCCCAGAAAAGAGTCTCATGGCACTTTCTGAGAATCTACACAAGAGATCGGCATCCTTATAAAGGATTAGATCGTAAATATTTTAGGGTTTGCAGGCCATAAAGTCTCTGTCACAAGTACTCAGCTCTGCTATTCTAGCACAAAAGCAGACATACCCCATACATAAATCAAGCGGGCATGGCCGTGTTCCAGTAAAACTTCATTAAAACATGTGGCAGAGACTTCCCTGGAGGTCCTGTAAGGTTAGGATGCTATGCTTTCACTGCGGTGGACCAGGTTCAATCCCTGGTGGGGGAACTAAGATCCTACAAGGAGGCCAAAACTAAAAACATGTTGCAGCTGGGTTTGACCACAGTCTGGGGCACTGTTAGCTGACCCCGGCTGTTTACAAGAACCTTCTGTGGTGATGGAGATGTCTGATTCTGTGGTACCTAACACAGCAGCCAGTAGCCACACATGGCCTTTGAGCACTTGAAATGTGACTCGTACAACTTGGGGAAAGCATTTCTAGTTACATGATTTGAATGAATTTAACTTTCTATAGTCATATAGCTATTCACCACATAGCTCGCCTGTTGTAGGAAAACCCTTGCAGCGTTAGCTGTGACAGGTGACACTAGAAAACCCTTGAAATGATCAACCAGCCCTGCAGTTCAGAAGATTAGCATTCCAAGGGCATCGGCAGATGGTGGATCGACAGATCCCTGCTGCATCCTGCTGGGAAGCCTGGTCCCTGCACTTGGCACCGAGATGACTCTCATTGCCAGCGTCTATCTCCCTAACCCGTGGGGCTGTGGTTCACCATCTGCCACGTTCAGCAGTTCTCAGCCCCCTGCAAGCGTATCTTCAGACTTAGCCCAGCCACAGGTGTCGGGTTTGCAGGCTGGAGCTGTGGCTTCCAGGCCTGGCACTGCCCTTTGGTGGGTGATCTCGGGCGGGGCAGCCTCTCTGTTCTCTCCTCTGCTCCTGTGGAGTAAGCCCGTGGGCTTGTGGACTGTGAAGGCCTGTGGGGCTGTGATGTCCCCTGATCTCTGGGGGAGAGGTGATATTCCAGATCCTGACGCTCTGGTCTATTAGAGCTTCTTCTCTACTCAGCCACTTTGGTGGGCTCCCCGTTGGCTCTGTAATAATTCAGTGGCTTCTCCTTGCTGAGCCAAGCCCAGACCATATTCCTTCACCTAGTTCCTGGGGCTTCTCTCCAGCTGGACTTCTCTCCTGCTTTCCAGCCAGAATTACCCCTCCCAGATCTTGCTGAGAGGTGGCCTTGGGCCTCTGCATCCCTGTCTCTCCCCACAGCTGGAAACCTTCCTGCTCCTCTCAAAGCCTTTTTTCAAATGCCACCTCCTACAGGAAGCCTTCCTTACTCTCACAACATGGACATGTTGGGACAGATGGACTGGGCCCTCAGGGCCTCTAGCTGTCCACCCCTTTCCACTAGGAGTCGTCTCATGGCTGGTTCTCCTGGCCATTGTCCCAGAATCTCCCCAAGGGCAAGAATGATGTCATCACCCTGGTCTCTGCCCCACTTGGCTGGCTCAGCTTCCTCCTCACAGCACATGCTCAGTAAATACGTGTGGAACTGAACCAGCCTTGTGCATGTGCTGCTTCTTGGTTGTATGGTTTTGGCCACACAGCACAGCGTGCAGGATCTTAGTTCCCCCTCAAGGGATCGAACCTGTGTTACCTGCCATGGAGGCATGGAGTCTGAACCACTGGACCACCAGGGAAGTCTGTGTGCTGCTTTATAAGATCCCTTAAAAGTTAAGAAGATGTGATTTCAGAAACTGAAAAGTTGTAACATGGATTTATTCAGTATGTTATTACCTCTTCAAAAGTCTTCACTTTTATAGGTAAGTGTAAGACTTGACTGAATAGAAACATGTTTGGAAGATTTGTAAAAGGGTTTTGCTTTCCATCTGGATGTCTTTCTTTAGAGTAAAATCAACACAAAACATCTGCTTCTGGCAGAAAATCCTCTGTTCATCCTTACTCTCCCACTCAGGGCCCAGGGGGCCACTGCAGCCCTGCTCTTTTTAATGTCACCTGTGTTTTTGGTTAAAGGGCATTTAAGGAGCTGCTCAGATCAGGATCCTTCAGGGATCGCATCTCAGTTTCAATGACTTTAACAGGAAACCCTGAGATTTATCTAGTCTTTGTGTAACAAAGATATTAAGAGCAACCTTTTTTTCAGTATTTTTTTTACTGAAGTATAGTTGATTTACAATGCTGTGATAATTTCTGCTGTGCAGTAAAGTGATTCAGTTGTGTGTATATATATTCTTTTTAAATATTCTTTTCCATTATGGTTTATCATAGGATAATGAGTATAATTCTCTGTGCTCTACAGTAGGACCTTGTGGTCTATCCATTCTATGTATACAGGCTTACATCTGCTAATTCCAAATGAACAACTTTAAAGCTACAACATTTTGTTAATGTCCAAGTCATGATGTAGCATAAAGGATGTTTTATTAATATTTACGTGCTATTTGGGTGGCTGGGCCAGAAAAGTAGCACAGATTCTCAGGTTCAGAATTGGTCCTGGAGGTCACCACCCAGCCTGGAGAAGCTCACATTCCTACCCGCTTTGTGTTGACATCCCCATGGCCAGTGGGGGAGTCACAGTGGCTGGGGTTGCTGCCACCCACAAAGCCGCACCTTGAAGGACTAAACAGAAAGCTGGTCAGAGACAAGCTCCCCACAGCCAGATTCTGCAGCTGAGCTCTGGGTACCAGGAACAATCTCTCCTGAGGCTATGGGAGTTCTTCCTTCTGTCCGTCTATCCCCTGCCACACAGATACAGCTCCAAGTTCCTAGCCAAGACACAAGGTGTCCAGAAAAAATTAGAAAAAAAAATCAGAGCAATGGAACCCTTGGAATAGAGTCTCCAGTGCCTGCTGGTTTGTACGGAGGAGAATGACAGGTCTTTAGAGCTGAGGGGCATCTCAAGATGAATGAGGTTTCCAGGGGTGGAGACCACGTGTCCCCTTGCAGGCCAATTCTGATGCATCAGTAAGTAGCTGCTTGGAGCCCTGTGTTGAGAAAGATTCTGAAGCAGAGCCCTGCCTCAGTAGGAAGCAATGCGACAATTGATTAGCTATGTCTGCTCTGGGTGTGGGAAGGGGTGACAGCGCTGATGGCCCATATTTCCATCCTTAAATAGTCCCATCCCCCTGGGTTTAGAAATGGAAAAACCGAGGTCCGGGGAGAGGCACAAAGTATCCAAAGCTGTGTGTCAGTTCACAGCAGAGGCCACACTCTCAGAGCAATGCTCTTTCCACTGCCCTTCTGGAACACCATAATTAGGTCCCGGAGCAGCCTTGCACTCTGTGCCTCTCGGCCTTTCCTAGGAGCAAAGAAAGAGATGGAGTCGGGGTGAGCTTGGGAAATCAGAGGAGGGAAGATGGGAACCCTTGTCTGATCAGCTTGTCCAGGGAAACTGTTGGTGAGGAGCCAATGAACGTGCAGTACAGACCCAAAGAAGCCGCTGGGCCTGACTCTGGGTGCTTCTCGCCGTCTGAGTGCTCTGCCCACTTCAGACGGCCTGACAGCTGGATGCTGCCCTCACTCCCAGCCCCATTTTGATTCTCAGTTAGTGATGCTCACTGGGGGTGCAGCTCTGTGTTCTTCACAGCTTCATCCTCTCCCCGAGGTGAGCATCACCCTGGCGCTCCTTGTTGCCTCTTCTCTCATGAGAGCAGGCCTGATGGAGAAGGGCCGCAGGCTCCGCTCACGCTCCTTGCTGCCTGTGTTGACTCTGCGTCTGGTCCGTTTCTCAGCTTCTGCGGGAGGACCTCTTTCCGGAGGCCCCTTCAAGCCTCTCTCACTCACCTCTGACTCATTTTAGAGCAAAATGTTTAAAAGCATCTTTCTTGAAGCCAATCAGGATTGTTGTCCCAGCCCTGCCTCTTAGACTATGAGAGTTCTTCCTTCTGTCCATCTGTCCTATGCCACACAGATACAGCTCCAAGCTCCTAGCCAACCTTGGGTAAATGATGTAGCCTCCGTGACTCAGTCTTCTCATCTGTAGAGTCTATATAATAATAGGACCTCCCTCACATGTCTGTGGTGAGGGTCCATCTTGGGGGGCATTTAGGCTGGCACTTGGCACGCTGCAGGCACTAAAAGGCAGTGTAAATCATGCTAAATTGCTTTGGTCGTGTCCGCCTCTTTGCAACCCCATGGATTGTAGCCCGCCAGGCTCCTCTATCTATGGGATTCTCCAGGCAAGAATATTGGAATGGGTTGCCATTTCCTTCTCCAGGAGAACTTCCCGACCCAGGGTTCAAAACCACGTCTCTTATTAGTTCTTTACCACTAATGCCACTTAAGAGGCAGAGAAGAAGCTAAGTATTTTTTTATTCAGGTACTATGTCCCTGGCACCATGCATATGACTTTTAATCCTCGTAAAGTATAAAGTGTTAGTTGCTCAATCATGTCTGACTCTTTGTGACCCCATGGACTATAGCCCACCAGGCTCTTCTGTCCAAGGGGATTTTCCAGGCAAGAATACTGGAGTGGGTTGCCAGTTCTTTCTCCTTAATCCTCATAGCTGCACCTAGAGATAAGCATCATTCTTATTCTCCAAATGAGAAAACAGGCTGAGGCCCGGAAGAAATCAGTATAGATCATCTACTTTAATTTCTGCTTTTGTTTTTTACGTTAATCACTACTATGGAAGCAACCATCTTGATCTACTCCTTGATCTGCTCTGGGAACCTGCGTTAGCGGAGCAGACGGGAGAGCTAGCTGAGCTGAGGAGACAGACGCTCCCGGAGCCACAGAAGCACATCTGGCCATGGAGAATCCTTACTGCATGGCATCAGCTTTTAAGGAATTTTCACCGAGAGTTGGAGTTTCCTATCTGAGTCTGCCTCGCCGTTCTCTCCAGACATGTGCTCTAGCTGTCAGGCTTCCCAGACGGGGACGCAGCAATGGCCACTATCCTTCGGGTGTTGTCCTCATCAAGCTCTGGGAAGCCCAGAGACTCCAGGACATCAGATTCTGGTTCTGTGCCTTCAGCAGGTTCCATCAGAGCGCACTGCACAGGGCCAGGGGGATTCTTCAGGGCAAGAAGAAAGGTGGGACCTTTGTACCTCATGGAGAAAGTTCCACTGGCACCCCCAGGCCTGCAGAGGAAGGAAAGAGTCCTCCCATGAATCATGGCCCCTCTTGGGAGGGGGGCAATGAAATAGAGAGGGAAGGGATGGGGCTTTGAGGGATGGGCTTAAGTGTAACCCTTGCTCTGGCCATCTGAGTGGCACTTAAAAAGCCTCTTTATCTGAGATCTCCCACCTCTTCAACGGGTTTAGTCATCCCTGCTGCTTACAGATACTGTGGCGAGTCAATCAATGTTAATGTATTTGAAATGTTTGGAAGTTTCAGCATCCAAAAGATCTAGCAACAAAAAAGGCCTATTTTTAGAGAAGAGTGCAGCCGCTTTAGGAAACAGTCTGGCAGAACTCTCAAAATGCTCAACGTGGAGTTACCATACGATCCAGCAATTCTACTCGTAGGTAAATACTCAAGAGAAATGAAAACTTGTCAACATGAAACTTGTGTGGGAACGTTCAGAGCAGCATAATTCATAGTAGCTACAAAGTGGAGACAAGCCAAATGTCCATCAACGGCTAAGTGGATAAATGAAATGTGACCTAGTAGTACAATGGAACATTGTTCAGTCATAAAAGGGCATGAAATACTGATCCGTGCTAAACGCAGATGAACTTGGAAAGCATAATGCCAAGTGAAAACACATTAGTCACGAAAGACCACATGTTGTACGATTCCATTTACATGAACTGTCTGGAATAGGCAAATCCATAAAGACAAAGCGGATTAGTGGTTGCCTAGAGCTGCAGGGATCAGGAGGTTGGGTGGAGGTAATGGCTGAGGGGTATGGAGTTTCTTTAGAGGGTTATGAACATGTTCTAAGGTTGATTGTGGTAACGAATGCACATATCTGAAAAGTCATTTGATGGTACACTTTAATGAATTGTCTGATATAGATTATACTCAATAAGGCTGTTTTTTTTAAAAAAAGGTCATCCCAGAATAAATAAGAATCATCTTCTCATATGACATTCCAGACAAGACCTTGGTTGCATAAGTAATTTTTTCAATTATATCCTAGTAAGAAAGAGAGACTCTTGAGGCTCCCTTGGACTGCAAGGAGATCCAACCAGTCCATTCTGAAGGAGATCAGCCCTGGGATTTCTTTGGAAGGAATGATGCTAAAGCTGAAACTCCAGTACTTTGGCCACCTCATGCAAAGAGTTGACTCATTGGAAAAGACTCTGATGCTGGGAGGGATTGGGGGCAGGAGGAGAAGGGGACAAAAGAGGATGAGATGGCTGGATGGCATCACTGACTCGATGGACGTGAGTCTGAGTGAACTCTGGGAGTTGGTGATGGACAGAGTGGCCTGGCATGCTGCGATTCATGGGGTCGCAAAGAGTTGGACACGACTGAGCAACTGAACTGAACTGAACTGAACTGAAGAAAGAGACCGGGTTCCTACAAAACCCTTGCAAACAACTATAGAGTTATTCAAAATAGGGAGACTCAGTAAGTTTCTGAATTCAGCTTTAAAAAATAAAACAAATAAAATTCACTTTGTAAGTTTATTCTTCATTAGCTTCTCCATATTCTGGAATAAACTTACACTCCACTAGAGAACAGCTTGCTTTAGGGCAGAGCTACTCTTTTCCTTGAAAAATAAGAGCATGTACATAGCTGTATTTCCCTATCACTGTTGCTTCTGGTATTGTCTTAACTGATTATGTCCAATATAACTTTTAACCAAAGTAAGCAACTTCTTTTTTATCCAGCAAACTGTGGGGTGGTTAATTGAGAACCTTGTCACTCATCAGCATTTTAGCAACTAGCAGAGTTCATATATCAATATAACAACTTTCTGTAGCCACGTACCTCCCTTAAAAGAATCTCTAAAAGTAGCAAAAATGTTCATGTTCATTAATATAGCCCAATGAATATAAAAATAAGAAGCAGAGTTCTATCAATGCAAAACTGTCTTAGTAATCATTTCAGCATTCATCTTGCTTAGAAATGATCTAGGCAGCCAATGATTATCCTTTAGTTAATGCAATTTGGTGTCAGTCCCAGGGTTTAAATTACTTAAAGATCTTGGAAATTATCTTCATGCTGACACACTACAAAACACAATTGCTGTTGAAATATAGAGTGTGTCAGAAAAATGATTCAATTTAGTTGAACACAAACTTCACGTTTTTCAGAGCCTGAAATATTAACTAGGAATAATGTTAGCATCTTTGATAAGTAGAAGAGAATAAGTCTAAGAAAAAACACCCTTTAGAATAAAAGTCCTCTATTATACATAGCATTAATCAATTAGAGAAGACATAGTAGTATTTATTAAGTCAAAATAATTAAATTAGTCTCATTTTCCAAAGATTTACCTTAGTTGTATGGATTCCTAAAATGTTTCTAAGTTAGCTTTAGCCAGCATATTAAAGAATTATAAGTTTAAGGTCCTTATTTTCTGATAATTGTATGAAATAATTTATGTAAGTGTTTATCTCTATAAACCAATCAGATCCTTGCTCCTTTCATTTCAAAGACTTTGTAATTTTACTTATTAACAGCTTCTGAAGATAGGAAAACATCCAATACACAATTAAAGGTAAAGTTCTTTCTGAGCTACAGACACAGACATAAGTATCCATAGAGGGCTGACAGCTTCCACACTACCATCTTAGACACTGTTCATAACAACTCACAGGTTCAAATAGAAAATTGCTGTTGTCTTTCTTGAAAAGAAAGTGAAAGTGAAAGTAACTCAGACATGTCCGACTCTTTTTGACCCCATGGACTATACAGTCCATGGAATTCTCCAGGCCAGAATATTGGAGTGGGTAGCCTTTCTCTTCTCCAGGGGATCTTCTCAACCCAGGGATTGAACCCACATCTCCCACACTGCAGGTGGATTCTTTACCAGCTGAGCCACCACGGAAGCAGATATACAATTCTTAATTGATTTGTGTTCAAAATATGCAGATGACAAATGAAAAACTATAGGTGAGATCTTACTTCCAGCAGCCAGCAATGATCTTCCTAGGCTTGGGGCTACCCTCCAGCTTTAGGGTTCACTTTGCTTGTATCTGCAGAGCCAGAATAGTGAGGACATTTTCTCCCCTGGGTATCCCCTCCCCAGTGAGTGGTAGGTGTGACTGCGTAATTACTCCAACTGCCTGACCCTTGAGTTGAATGTAGATTCTTTCCAGGAGTCCCAGAGGGGCTGGTCAAGGTCACTCATGATGGCGCTTGGTTTATAACACATTTGTCCATGTAAAAATATAGTTGCAACCTAAAAGTTGAGAGTTATGTTTTATTTAGCAGAAAGTTTTAGGACTTAAGCCCAGGAGACAGCGTCTCAAGTAGCTCTGAGAGAATTCTTCCAAGGAGGCAAGGGAAGGAGCCAGGTTATATAGAAATCTTACAACAAAGGGCAGGTAGTCAGAACATCAAAAGATTATTGTTATTTAAAGAAAACCAGATATCCCAAGTTGAGGAATTTAGTGCTTTTCTGTGTATGGGAAGATGCAAGAGTCTGGGCTCACTGAAATAATTTCTTACTCACACATCTCAGCTGTCTGGGGCATTTCCTGTGTGTCCCTCAGTGCTCACCATAGGGAGTGGCTGCAGCCCAATGCCTGCTGGATCACAAGTATTGTTTTCCTCCCTGGTTTCCTTAGGTATCAGCAATTCACATTTGGAGGGCTGTAATCACAATGACTGTGACATCTTTGTTTACTGATATGGCAGGAATACTCCATTTCTCATGTCCTTGCTTAGAACGCTTCATTCTTGATTCAAGGTCTCCACACTCTTACCTCGTTTTCCTGGACTCACTTCCCAGTGAATCCCTTTCACAGAAATCCACATTCCTGAAGCTGCTTCTGGAAAACCCAACCCAAGTGTTTATTTAATATCTCCTTCATGTTTAACAACTGAACCCTGAGTATATTCAAGGGCAATTTTCTTTTTTCTTTAAAGGGCATTTTCAATGGTTAATAATGTGAACAAGGAAACGGCTACATTTCTAAATAGTCCTTGAGGGCAGAAGTAGCACCACGTTGGTAAGCTCTGGATAATGAGATGTAAATGAGAATTCCAGGATGTGCAATTAAAAGGAGGGCTTTGCCTTTTTGTTCTTTTTTGCTTCCTCCTTCTGTCAGCCTGGAACAGAGACATGAAGGCTGGCACTCCAGCAACCATCTTGGATCCAGGCCTCAAAGATGGAAACCAAGCCCTGAGCATGGCAGAGCCTACGGCCTGGAGATACTGACATGCCAGCATATCAGTCCCCAGCTGTCTTCCTCTGGACAATTCCCACCTACCTAGTTTCAGCCTGCATTATCAGGGGGTTTCAGGTTGCATGCAACAGATCTCTATCCTAACTGACTCAAGGCTCAAATACAAGTCTCTCTGATGGGAAAGTTAGCATCTCCAACCCTTCAGCAACACTGAACTCGGGAACATTTTTGCATATATTTTACTAATTTAGTCTGCCTCCGAACTTCAGAAACCAAAAGCCAAAATGCTAAATGGTGACTAAAAAGAATAACTGTGTTGCTGGGGTATTTTCAGCTCCTCTGTTCAGATGTTCCATTATGCACCAAGGTCCTTTGTGGACAACCTCACCGAATTGCCTGCTATTTTTAATGTTTCTCAAGCTGTCACTGGGCGCCACCCCCTAACTCGGCAGCCATTGTTAAGGACTCTAGAGTGTAAAAATTCTTCAGTTTGCTGACCTTGATGGAGCCTTGGATGCTACTGTGGTCACGCATTTGGATGGGAACTTTCAGCATGGTGGATCTGTACCAGTGACCTTGGATCATTTTGCCAGTGCAAATAATAGAAATATACTATTTCAAAACACTGCATCAAACCTTCTTGCTGATCAATAAATAAAGAATTTTCAAAATACTTCTTTTGGTTAACAGAAAGGAAGGCTTCCCTGGTGGCTCAGACAGTAAAGAATCTGCCTGCAGTGTAGGAGACTGGGGTTTGATCCCTGGGTCAGGAAGACCCTTTGGTGACCTTAATGGTTACCTACTCCAGTATTTTTGCCTGGGAAGTTCCATGGATAGAGAAGCCCTGTGGGCTACAGTCCATGGGGTCACAAAGAATCAGACATGACTGAGGGACCCTTTCAGTTTCAAGGGTCACCCTAGGGTGGTTGCTTGCTTGTTCAGTTACTTTAACAGAGATTAAATTATCTGTGTTCTCCTAAAACCCTAGTAAAGAAATGTATCTTGTTATAAAGACCGGGTTTTGAGTCCGTGGTAGAGGGGATGAGCAACTGAATACATGAAGGCACAGCAGTCAGAGCGTATGTAGAAACTGGATCTGACTCACAATTTGCAGCGACCAGCCCAGGAAACCAGCCTGCTCGAAGTCAGGCTTGCAGGAAGTCAGAATGCTATCGCTTATAATAATTCAGGAAACCAAACAAAAACCCCTGTAAATGGTCAAACCATAATGGCCAGGACTTGATGAATCACAGACACCGTCCCCAATTTCTGTCCCTGCTTCTAAGTTGGAACTAACCAGAGACAGTCCAGTATGCTCCTGTGTGTTCAGTCCCTAAGTCGTGTTCGACACTTTGCGATCCCATGGACTGTAGCCCACCAGGGTCCTCTGTCCGTGGGATTTCCCAGGAAATTGGTGGCCATTTCCTCCTCCAGGAGATGGTCCCCACCCAGTGATCAAACCTGCATCTCCTGCACTGGCAGGACGATTCTTTACCACGGAGCCACCTGGTATGCTCCCTAACCAATCCCCTGAACTGCTTGCTTCTCTTTAGTTCACCTCCAGCCTCCCTAGGCCAACAGCCTCCCATGAGGGCACACCTGGAATCTTCCCTGTTCCACTAGAAAGCTTTCTACTCCTCTGCCTGCCTTTGAATCTCTCCCAAAATGCAAAAGGTAGTGGCTGCCTCCCTGCTAGAGCCTACTCCAGTATTCTTGCCTGAAGATCCCGCATGGGCTGAGGAACCTGTCGGGTTACAGTTCATGGGTCACAAAGAGTCGGACATGACTGAGCAACTACGCATGCACACATGCAAATGAGGGAAGGAGGTCAGAGGACCTTAGGGTTGACTTGGTTGGTTGGCCCGTTAGTAAGGGTTGCAGGGGCGGCTGTGCAAGGCTCCTACCCATCCTGAGCCCTTTTACTACAAAGAGGCAACCCAAACGCGACTGCTTGGCTTGTGGGAGTGTTTGTCTAGGATTGAAAGCCTTCAACTCAATGGAGACGAGTTTGAGTAAACTCCAGGAGTAGGTGATGGACAGGGAGGCCTGGCATGCTGCAGTCCATTGGGTCGCAAATAGTCAGACACGACTGAGCAAGTGAACTGAACTGAAAGCCTTCAGACAATGATATGTGTCTTCAAAACATGAACCGGTCCCACTGACAGATCAAGAGAAGAAGAAAAGGGTGGATCTCTCCGGGGGGAGGGAACAGTTTATGCAACAGGCCAGGTAGACACCGGTGTGCTGTATTTGAGGAGCCAGAAAAGGATCCAACCTGAGAGCAGTATAGCAATCTACAATGAGGAGAAGCTGGTGGTGGCAAAGAGGAGGCAGGGAGAATGGCACCAGGCCTCAGACGTGGGACTGGGTTTTGAGCAGAGCCTTGGGGGTGCTCCAGGCCCACAGGGAGCTCAGCAGAGACCACACAGATGGTTCCAAGAAACACAGAAGAGCAGGAGCATGCTTCTTGCTGAGGAGTAATGGAAACATTTCAGAGAGTGGCTCCTTCAGTTTACAAGTGTGTCATGGGCTTTTGTTGATCTTCTCCTTCAACTACCTTAAAAGGAAAAAAAAAAAAATGCATGTAGTCCATCTTGACTTTAGGAACATCTCAGAAGAAGACAGAGAAAGAAGGCAAAATAAATGGTACTGTGTTTAGACAGGACAGCAAGAAAACCTTGGGTCCTTAGGAGCGTTTGGCTGGTTTCATAGAGATTTAGCTGCTGATATTGATTGGCTCCTCCACAAAGATTAAACAGTATTTGCTTAGTAAAAACAAAAACAAAAGATGCAAACAAACAAACAAACCAAAAAAACCCTTTTTAAAAAATAAATGGAGTGGAAAAACTCTTTAATTCCGAAGAAAGATACAAATTTTTTTTTTCTTTTCAATTAAGAAATTGCAGGACAAGCTTTAGGATCTAATTGCAAATCTAATTTTGGTGAATCTTGTGCCTCTGTAAGCATTTCAAGCATCATCTTCCCAGCACTCTCCCCCAAGACAGCAGTGAAATGGGAAGACTGGTGTAATTATTTCCATTATACTGAGGAGGAAATGAAGCCTGGGAATGGTCAGGAACTTGCCTAAGCTCCTTTCAGTTTATTGAGAAGCAGAAATTGCCATCTATGGGGTTGCACAGAGTCGGACACGACTGAAGTGACTTAGCAGCAGCAGCAGTGTTTAGTAAAAGGACAGATAATTAAAAGGTTTGCAAGATGGGAACAGAAAAAGGTCCACAGTGAGCTATTTTGTCTAACTGTATGCCTTGGTTTGGGGATCCGTGAAAGTAAAGTCTAAGGCAGAAATTTGGGTGCAGGGAGTTTCTTAAGGGGCTGCTCCCAGGAAGCAGAGGTGAAGGAGCTGGGTAAGTGATGCAGAAAGGAAACACCAAGGTAAGGCTGCTGTGGTTGGCAATGGTGGTTCATGCCCCCAGCATCTTTGAGAAGCAGGCAGATGCCAGCTGCTATCATCTGTGAGAGCGACAGGAGGCTGGAGCTGGTGTGAGCCTGGTGGGCTCCTGGGTATCAAAGAAGGGCCTGAGTGTGAGACACAGAGCCTTGAGGGGGACACTGCTGGCAGGAAGTAATAAGGACCGAGGGGGAGATGCTCTGAACTGAGCACCTCCATGCCCTACATTAGTGAAGACCCCAGTGATCTCTGCCCTCTTGTTTGTCTGATATGCTGCTGGTTACAAGGAATCCTAGACTGTGTCGTCTATGAATCAGAAGGATAGAACATATTGTTCTTTCATCCACGTGTTCAGGATGGAAGATGCATAGTAATCCAACGGAGGGTAGCAAGTGAACCAGAGCTGGGCTGAACATTTCTAGTCATCGACTCATTTACTCAACAGATGGACTGAAGCCTACTGTTCACCAAACACTGTGCTGAGCCCCAGGGGTACAGCAGGGAAGGAAATGTTACCAAATCAGGTCTGGCTGCTCGCCACTCGAAAATCAGAGAGATGTGGGTAGAAAGGAAAGTTGCTTTTAATCCAAATGTCGGCAATCTGGGGAGACGGTGGACTTAGTGTCCCTCAAAAACCACCTCCGAAGATGCTGTTCAGTCGTGATCATTTTCAAAAGGAAAGGGGAGTCACCTCAGTTAATCATGGAGATGGGAGTCAGAGTCATCACCATCTCCCACTGTGTGCAGGCTTGTGTACAGGCTTGTGTGCAGGCTTGTGTGCAGGCTTGTGTGCAGGCTTGTTGACTTCTTGTTTTGCTGCTATTTCGTTCACAGTTTATTCTCGAGATTACTGAAGGGGAAACCGGGAAAGAGATCTGGTCATCTGTTAACTACTTGGTCTTCACTTCTACTTCTTTGATCTATGGAGAAAGCCAACAGATTAGGCAAGGAACTGTGTGATCAAAAGATTTGAAAGGTGGGCTTGGGCCAGAGATGAGTAGAATATGGGGGGTACCCGGTTTAAAGTTAGGGACAGGGCAAAGTGCCCCCCCCCCGCCCCGTAGAGAGCACTTCTCTGCCAAAAGCTGCTTTCTGTCTTCATGGAAATGGTTCTTTCCAAGTGTTCTTCTGGGTGTCCTGGTGAGTGTGCTCTGGTTTGAAGACTATCCTTGAACTCACAGGTATAGGAAGTCAGGTGCGGTAATTCCTTGTCAAATGGACTGAGGTGCTCAGCTACTGTGCAGGTTAAAGTCATCCAGGAAGGACAAAGAGGTCTGCAGGATGTAAACATCTTCATCCAGAGAAGTGAATTTCTAGAGGCAGATAGGAGGCCAGCAAATCTCAAGCCTTCCTGATAGATAAAGGGTTAGTTCTTGTCTGATCACGTATCTTTACATCCCATAGATCAGGTACTGTTTATACCCTAATATCCTTGTGAAGCCCAAAGAGTCAGACACGACCGAGTACACATCACCAACCTACTCAGGGAAGATCCCCTGGAGGAGGAAATGGCAACGCAATCCACTATTCTTGCCTGAAAATTTCCATGGAGAGAGAAGCCTGTCGGGCTACAGTCCAAAGAGTCAGACACAACTGAGCACGCATCACACCCTTATGAAAAAAAAATGTACCTTCTGCAGGAAGGAAGTATCTGTACTCTGCAAAGACATTATGTGTTTTCCTGGGGGTGTGTCAATCTACTGAAAAATTAATACTATCAGCTTACACATTTAAGTTACTGACTATCAATCATCCCACTCAGCATAAATGCCAGAGGCTGATTTACATTCTTGTTCCTGACATGAGCTCTGGATGTAACATTTATCAGGCAATAGAAAAATAACTGTAGGAGAGAGAAATGGGAGGTTATTCTAGGGGTGTCCTTTAGTGGGCACCACTTGACAATTTCCAGCCTTCACACCACAAGGAGTTGCCCTCCTAAACCCAAAGCCCCTGGAGAGCTAGGTGTTAGTGTGAAACCAGGTCAGAGAGTCATTTCTACAAATTCTCATGCATTCCTTGAAAGGTGAATCATTGCCCATTTTAGCAGGTTCCCAGACCAGGCAGCTGTTTGTGAGAGGAGGCATCATCTTGCTCTTATTCAAGCTGAGACACAGGCACAGAGTCAACAAAAGACAGTGCCAACCTAGGAATGCACTCTGCATGCTCAGCCCCTGGGGACAACCAGCACCACTTAGCCACCTGCAGAAATGCAGCCATCCCACCTTCTGATTGGAGGCTACCCCACAGGGTCATCGGGGCTTCCTTTCCTGAAGACTTTTAGAAGACTGATTTGAATTAGGACTTCCCTGAAGGTCCAGGAGTTAAGCCTTCACCTTCCAAGGCAGGGGGTATGGGTTCGATCCCTGGTTAGGAAGCTGGGATCCCACCTGCATCACGGCCAAAATAACAAAACAGAAACAGTGTCGTAACAAATTCAACAAAGACTTTTAAAACGTCCACACTAAAAAGAAAAAAAAAATTTTTTTTCAAAAGGACTTCCCAATGTCCATCTTCTAGTTGGAACCCTTTTCCAGGAGGAGTGGTACCTGAGCCAGCCCCAGACCCTTTCCCAAAGGGCTGGGGTTAATTGACACCACGCAGGCCTACCTTCTCAAGCCCAAGTGTGCGGCCACACTAGCCCATGCAGCGGGGAGTAGGGTGGAGGAGACAAGCCTAGAGGGAGGCTGGGGAGACCCTCAAGAGACAAAGAGATTCAGGAGGAGGGAGGGCCTTGCTGGAACAGCTGCCACTCTTCTCCTGCCAGCGCCAAGGCTGCGGTCACTCTGCATAGGATCCATGTGCCTTAACTACAGGGGTGGCGTTTTGTGAGAGGAGGTGCCATCTCGCTTTCGCTCAGACTAAGATGCAGGACAGGGTAGCAGCCAAATATGCCAGGCTAGGAACGGAACACACGCAGCATGCATGCCCAGTCTGGAATCACCAACCACTACACTAAGTGAAGAGAGACAAAAGAGCCTCCTGATGAGGGTGAAAGAGGAGAGTGGAAAAGAAGGCATAGAACTCAGCATTCAAAACACTAAGATCACGGCATCCGGTCCCATCACCTCATGGCAAATAAATGGGCACAAAATAGAAGCAGTGGCAGGTTTTATTTTCTTGGGCTCCAAAATCACTGCGGACAGTGACTGCAGCCTTGAAATTAGAAGGTGCTTGTTCCTTGGAAGAAGAGCTATGACAAACTTAGCATATTAAAAAACAGACACAACTTTGCCAACAATGGTCCCTATATTCAAAGCTATGGTTTTTCCAGTAATCATGTATAGATGTGAGATTGCGCCACAAAGAAGGCTGAGAGTTGAAGAATTGATGCTTTCGAACTGTGGTGCTGAAGAAGACTCTTGAGAGTCCCTTGGACACCAAGGAGATCAAACCAGTCAATCCTAAAGGAAGTCAACCCTGAATACTCATTGGAAGGATTGATGCTGAAGCTCCAATACTTTGGCCACCTGATTTGAGGACCTGGATCACTGGAAAAGATCTTGATGCTGGGAAAGATTGAAGGCAGGAGGAGAGGGAAACAACAGAGGATAAGATGGTTGTATGACAACACTGACTCAATGGACATGAGTTTGAGCAAGCTCTGGGATATGGTGATGGACAGGGAGGCCTGGCGTGCTGCAGTCTATGGGGTTGCAAACAGTCAGACACGATTGAGTGACTGAAAAACACCACCACCAAGAGGTGGCCCAGAGCTACCAGCTCGGCTAGATTTTTAAGAAAAGGCTGAAATTGAGATTTTTACAAGACTTACATATTGGTCACTAGTTTAAATGAAAATAGTGGCTGGGGTTTGTGGAGATGAGTTTATGACTTCTGATTTGACTCAGCTCTGTTAAATTTTTCTTTCTTTTCCTTTCCACCTCCCCACCCCAATCCCAAAGAACTAGCACATACAACCTAGGCCTCTAAGATCCTATCAGTAACTCGAAAACAAGAGGCATCTTTGTTTGAACTTAAGAGTCTGATTCAATCTTTTCAAAGCATTTAACTCAATTATAGCTTAAGCCAGTCCCCAAAACATTGTCAGTGGGAAATATGATCTCTAAGATATGTATATCATATTTAAGATCTCTAAGAGGAGTTGAGGTTACCAAGATCACTTTTAAGGTGATTTGTATTAACCTTTTGGGGAAACAAGTAACATTGTCTTCAAGCAATTTAAATAAAGGCACTTTTGTCTTCTAAAGTTGCTTGTAACTCCTACTGTCTACCAATCTGCTAAAGGAAAGGCTATATTATATATTTCTATATACATATATATATATAAAGAAATATATGTGTGTGTGTATATATATATATATATATATATATATATATATCTTTTCTGTCCTAGAAAAGCTCAATAAAATGCCTTTGCTGCTTAGTCACTTCAGTTGTGTCTCTTTATGATTCCATGGACCGCACCGCAGCCTGCCAGGTTGCGGTTCTAGGATTCTCTAGGCAAGAATACTGGAATGGGTTGCCATGCCCTCCTCCAGGGGATCTTCCCCAACCAGGGATCGAACCCGGGTCTCCTGCATTGCAGGCAGATTCTTTACTGCTGAACCAGCAGGGAAGCCCTGATAAGATGCTACATGTTGCTTTTGCATGATTCTTCTCTCCTGGCAAGCATCAGTTCAGTTCAGTTCAGTTGCTCAGTCGGGTCCGACTCTTTGCGACCCCATGAATTGCAGCACTCCAGGCCTCCCTGTCCACCACCAACTCCTGGAGTTCACTCAGATTCATGTCCATCGAGTCAGTGATGCCATCCAGCCATCTCATCCTCGGTCTTCCCCTTCTCCTCCTGCCCCCAATCCCTCCAAGCATCAGAGTCTTTTCCAATGAGTCAACTCTTCACATGAGGTGGCCAAAGTACTGGAGTTTCAGCTTTAGCACCATTCCTTCCAAAGAAATCCCAGGGTTGATCTCCTTCAGAATGGACTGGTTGGACAGGAAGGAAAAGTGGTCCTCTGGGGTCAGGAGATTAGGTGAGGGGCCTCTCCCAGAGTCGGGGTTCCTGGCACCAAAAATGACTGAGAGAAAAGGACAGAGAGAGGAATGGCTCCCAAAATGGGCTGACAAAGGAAAGGGACTTGGGATATTGGGTGTCGAGGTGAGGTGCAGATGGGGGAAGGGAAGTAGCATTAGTTGTGGGGATGGAGAAGAGGAAAGAACTCAGCTGGCAGTGGTGTGAGTGTAAGTGGGGGTCCAGTGGAGGAAGAGGATTTGATTTGTTCCTTGACTTTGCTTCTCAAGGGTATCACCATTTGAAACGGGTACATAGGGTCATCCCCATGAGAGACGTTAGGGCTCTTTCAATTGCATGTGATAGAAGAGCAATGGAAATGGGCCTAAGATGCAAAGGAATGCCTTAACTACTGCAACGGAAACTCAAGGAGTGAGTGGGACATCAGGTATAGCTGGATCTGGGTGCGGGTCATGGAGAACCTATCTTCATGACTTGTCTCTGATTTTCTTTGAAGTTGCTTCATGGTGGGCGGGTTCTCAATGTGTTTTATCAGAGATGAGCCTTAGTAGTGCTAGACCTTCATTTGACCAAATTAACACCAAGAGAGGAGAGATCCTTTCCCTAGTAACTCCAAGAAAGCATTTGGATTGACCACGATTTTTCAAATTTGACCTGTGTCAAGGAAAAACACATTGTTTTCCTTTACCTTCCTACGACATACTTCTGACACCTTTCTGCCATCAAAACTTAGGCTGTGGGTTTGCTTTTTTAATGAGGACTTTTGCATTAACTGTACTTTGAAATGTCAAGATGGCTCTAACTGTGGATCAGGGTACAGGAGGGCCTGAAGAAAGACGTCATTTGAGAGTCTTGGGAAGGATAAAAGCACAGTCCTGAGTGGCATGGTTGGTCATCCTGTCTTCTCCACTCTCCTGCTGATTTCTCATCTCCTGACCCTGAACCTGACCAAGGGTAAATTCAGTTTTAGAAGCTAGGGACATGACTTTGCATCATCTCCATGGAGACATCTTGAAAAACTGTGTTGAAAAATTCCTGGAATTAGATACCCTAGAGCAGGGAGGTCTGTCTTTACCTGTGCTTTAGAACAAGCTGATCCACAGGTGAGCTCGAGGCTAAGGTGGTTTGGGATGATCAACAGGCGGTATGGGTGCCATGTTAGTTTTCAGCCAAAAGCTATAGTCCAGGAAGTCTAGAGAGAATACTGGCTGGGCTAGAGTTCCCTGGGGCAAATGGACATAACTTGGGGTCCCCAAGCAGGATAGTCTATTGCTGAGCATCCCCCAAAGACACCCACTCCTTGTATGCACTGGGCTGCACCTAAATGCCTGCAGGAGAGCCAGCCCATAGCTAGAGCTCCTCATCACACACTCCCCTGTCCCAATCCAGCAGTTCAGGTGCAGGCAGCCCAATCAGGGAACTAGGGACTCTTCAGTGTGCCCCCAAGTTCTTGCTTCCCTTTTCCTACAGAAATTTCTCTACCAACAGTCAACACCAATGCCATCTTGGATGTTCTAGCTCAGTAAGGAGCTTCTTGATGAAGGTGAAAGATACTTTATTTTCTTGGGCTCTAAAATCAGTGGGGATGGTGACTGCAGATATGAAATTAAAAGATGCTTGCTCCTTGGAAGAAAAGCTATGACCAACCTAGACAGCACCGAAGAATTGATGCTTTTGAAATGTGGTGCTGGAGAAGACTCTTGAGAGTCCCTTGGACTGCAAGGAGATGAAACCAGTCAATATTAAAGGAAATCAATCCTGGATATTCATTTGAAGATCTGATGCTGAAATTGAAGCTCCAATACTTCGGCCACCTGATGTGAAGAGCTGACTCATTGGAAAAGACCCTGATGCTGGGAAAGATTAAAGGCAGGTGGAGAAGGGGATGACAGAGGGTGAGATGGTTGGATGGCATCACCGACTTGATGGACGTGAGTTTGAGCAAACTCCAGGAGGTGGTAATGGACAGGGAAGCCTGGCGTGCTGCAGTTCATGGGGTCACAAAGAGTTGGACAAGACTGAACGACTGAACACCTGGCACCTCACTTGTCACCCTTGTCCCAGCCCTGGGTGGTAAATAAGAGCCCTCAGGTGAGTACAGCCCAGACATCATGTGGAACAGAGGTACCTCCCTGATGATCCCAGTAGAGCCGCAAAATCTTGAGAGATAATAATATGGTTGTTGCTTTAAGCCAAGTTTTGGGGTGGCTTGTTATATAGCAATAAGCAACCCAAACAGGTGTTTGACAGTTCCAAACCTATATCCTCACAGGATTGACTCAGGCCAAGTGTCCATCCATGAACTGGTATGATGGTGGCCAAGGAAGGTGCTGACCAGCCAGATCTGGGTCACACATCCAGCCCTGGAACTGGAAGGCAGTCAGCTCTGCCTGTTAACCCAGACAGAGAGCAGGGAAGTGCCTTTTCCAAGGAAGACCAAAGTGTGGTTATCAGAAGAAGGGCAATGGACCAGGGAAGAGCAGATCCAAGCAATAGTCAGCTACAGCTGGATGTCCGGGGACCCCAGCAGAGGCAGGCAACCGCTGGACTGGGAATCCTGAGGGCGTTTATGTAACCATAGCGACGTCTACCCTTGTGTGGATTACAGGAGATAATTTTAGGTAAACCATTACATCCAGTGCCCAACACACGGTAAATGGGCATCTATGGATGGCTATTATTATTTTATTTCTGTTAGTGCTATTGAGCCTGGAAGGCTGCAGTCCATGGGATTGCTGAGGGTCGGACACGACTGAGCGACTTCACTTTCACTTTTCACTTTCATGCATTGGAGAAGGAAATGGCAACCCACTCCAGTGTTCTTGCCTGGAGAATCCCAGGGATGGGGGAGCCTGGTGGGCTGCTGTCTATGGGGTCGCACAGAGTCAGACACGACTGAAGTGATTTAGCAGCAGCAGCAGTGCTATTGAACAGTATCTATATCATATGAATTGATATTCCTGTCTCTGAAGACACCAGCCTGAATTTGGTCCTAGCACAGACTATATTCACGCAGAAGTGCATTTGGCTCTATTTGAAGGACTCTCTCTGCTCTACGCGACCCAGTATTTAGAAGCAGAGAAGTGTAGTGCTTGTCTATTTGAAAGGTTGTCATCTTATTAACTCTTAGCCGCAGGGTTTGGACTCTGCTGTGGCTCCTTATTTAGGAGACAAATAACTCAGCCTGGCCTAGTCCTGTCTGGTTTCAAGGTTTCCATGGAGACGGCGGTCCAGACAGAGGTAGCTTCGGAAGACTCAGCACCTTCCCATGCAATTTGGAGACTGGCAGTCCTTGTTCTTGTGCATCTTCTGTGTTGAGGTGTGTGTGTGTGTGTGTGTGTGTGTGTGTGTGTGTGTGTGTGTGTGTGTGTGTGTATACAAATGCTTGTATGTTAGAGACGTGAAATTCTATATCCACAAGTGCACAAGTGATTGCCTCTTAAGAGACACATGCACTCCTGGAAATCACAATGGAAAGTCACCATCCGTGCCGTGGATGATGTAGGAGAAATCTCCAGGACAGCTGACCACAAATCCTCCTGTTAATGGAGTCCCTCTGCCGAAGGCTGGCTGGGCTACTGGGTAGCTGGTATTTCTTAATCTTTAACGTCAGAGGATAGACTGCATCACAGTTTCAGTTACGTGGATGTGAACAGCTTGGACAAGCACTTGGTCTTCCAGAGGCAAAGGTAGGAGCTGTGACTTTGGTCTCCTGGAGCCTGGATGCATGTGGTTTGGGAGCAGAGATGAGAGTCTGTGTGTCTCTGGGGCACCCACACCATCTCAGAGTCTGTGCCTCCTTCTTCACTTCACTCTCTTTACTGAGCATCTATTTGCTTTCTGGCCACTGAGCCACAAGCTGTTCAGTAAATGCAACTTTTTCCCTCCACCAGCTCACAGTCTACACCGGGAGGCTGACAGCAAACCAGGAATCAGAGCAAACAAGCTGCAAACGGTTACAGAGCCAGAGAATAGAGCTGCCTCCCTGTCTGAGGCTGGGAAAGTCTGGTGCATTTTGAAGAGACCCGTCAAACTCCCCATTTTTCTTCAAATATGCAGGGAGTGGGGCATGTGACTTTTCATAGACCCTACCCCTCCTCAGAGTTGCTGGCCACACAGTCCCTCATCCTGGCCTGGCCTCTATCTTCCCCACTGTGGTTTAGCACCTGAAGCCCACCATGCTCCCACTTCTTTCCCCAACCTAGATTGGAGCTGTCTCCTGATACGTGTGGCCCTTAAAATCTGCTAATGTAGGAGGGGACTTGCGATCTGGTTCCTGAGTGAGGTGGACTTGTCAGCTGGAGAGATGGGAAGAGCTCTGTAAAGAGAGGAAAGGGAATATGCAGAGGACAGGGGTGGGTGAGATGGCATGGCCAGGATCAGTCCCAGGAGGCTTGGCAAGGGTGGCCCCAGGGGAGCTGGGACATGGCTTAGAACTGGATTGTGGAGCCTGTAGTCAGCCACATAACAAGCATTCACCCAGGATCTGCCAAGATAGCAGATGTGAACGATCTTTGATTTTAAAAGACCCCACCAATATCCATGCATTGCTACTGGATCACACACTCATCATTGAGATTGGGGGCTGTAGGGGGCAAGACTCTGATCTTAGACCCCTTCCCTTCTGGAATTCTGCTCATCTCACACCATTAATGACTCCAAAATTGGTGTCTATGTCGAGACTGCTCCCCTGAACTCAGACTGTCCACTGAGCATGGGGACATTCCCACTTAGGAGTTACCTGGGTGTCTCAGACTCAGCCAGCTGAGCCCTGACCTTGCCTCACCCCCCGCCTCTCCCACAGCTTTCCCTACAACAGGTCAGTGGAGAGTCCATCCTTCTGGTTGCTCTGGCTAAAAGTCCTGGGGTCATACAACCTGATTCCCTCTTTCTCTCTCACCCTCAGACCACCCCCAAGTGCACCTCATTGGTGCTTCTTTTCCAAACAATTCCAGATCTGATGGACAAATATCATTTCATGTCTAGCCACGTCTGCTATAGACTTCTCTTGCTACTTCTGCTCCACCTCCATCTATTTCTCAATCCAAACAGCCAGAGCAATTCTTTTCAAACCCAAGTCACACCACATCATTCTTCCACAAGGCCCTCAGTGGCTCCATCTTTGCAAAGATGGAGTAAAGATCAATATCCTTACTGTGACCCACAGCGGTTGCCAACCCCAGCAGCTGGAGCTGAAAATACACAATTTGGTCCTAACCAAACTATAGGTCCAAACAGACACTTTGGTCCTATAGTGGTTCCCAAGCCTAACCAGGCCCCAGGATCACCTGGAGTGATCATTCCCAACATGACTCTGGGGACCAGTCCCAAACCTGCATATCCATGAGAAGTTCCTTGATGGGGATGTTCTGCTGGTATCAGGGCCAGGGCTAGAGTGAGGCACCTAGGGTGTAAATTTGCAGGAAACAGTCACTTTGAGGTGCTAATTCAATACTGACATGGATTTGAAAATGAGCACCTCCTTAAATTCCTGTGGCCCCCAGCACCTCATTGGCCTCACCCTCGCCCCAGCCCTGGGTGGTAAGCTTCCTGTTTTTATGCATCTGCTTTCATGCATGCTAAGTCGTTCAGTTGTGTCTGACTCCGCAATCCCAAGGACCATAGCCCTCCAGACTCCTCTGTCCATGGGATTCTCCAGGCAAGAATACTGGAGTGGGCTGCCATACCCTTCTCAGGGGATCTTCCTGACCCAGGGATCAAACCTGCATCTTTTACGTCTCCTGCAGTTTAGAGGAGAAAACAAGCAGGTTCTTTACCACTAGTGCCACCTGAATCCCAGAGATGCCCTTTCAACTTCCTGTGCCCTCCATCCTGACCTAAAGCAAGTACTCAAACTGCAGACTAGCCCTGCAATTGGATTCACTTCGGATCAACCATATTCTGTTGGGAGGAAGAGGATTGTTCAGAGGTGGCTGTGTGGGTGTTTCAGGGGACCTCACTACCCTTGCGCTGGTAGAGGTTAGACCCTAAGTTTTCATCCGCTCATGTTACTGACTGGTTGATAGGAGAAGAAGGGAGGGAAAAACCAGCCAGCTCAGAGGACCGATTTAGTCTTGTTAAACACACCGGAAGAGCAGAGTGTGGGAGTGATCAGCTCCCCGCTGTTTGTGGTTGTAAAGGTGCCTGCTTGCTAACGTGCAGAGAAGTTACTCTGCGCCTGCTCTGCAGGATAAATAATAAGACGGTTTCTTGTATCTTACAGGCTGTGGGGGGCGGGGGGAGGAGAGGGTGGAATTCTGAAGGAGATGAAAAACATTGTCTGAAAAAGTGAATTTCAGCTTCTTCTGGTTTTTCACATCTTATTTGAGGGATCTTATTGTTGCTAGTGGTAAAGAATCTGCCTGCCAATGCAGGAGACACGAGAGATGTGGGTTGGATTCCCAGGTTAGGAAGATCCCGTGGAGTAGGAAATGGCAACCCATGCTGATATTCTTGCCTGGAAAATTCTATGGACAGAGGAGCCTGGTGGCCTACCATCCATGGAGCCACAAAGAGTCAGACAGGACTGAGCGACTGATCACACACACACACCAGACGGACCCTCATGCCCTTCCATTTTCTAGCATTTTATTTAAGAAATGCTACAGTTCGTCAGAAGTCTGCCTGGACCAGGAGACTGGCAGTTTTCATGATTTAGGAGGTGAGATGGTTCGTCTTCATCAGCCAGCTACTTAATTAAACGCTGACCTAGGTGTTTCTGGAAAGTGGATGTGGTTCACATCTATACTCAGATGACCGCAAATAAAGGAGATAATTGCCCTCAGTAAGGGCAGGGGTTGCTCATCCAATCAGCAGGAGGCCTGAAGAACGAACACTGAGGCTTCCCGAAGAGGAAGAAATTCCATCTCCGGACTGACAGCAACTCCTGCCTGCGCTTCTGGCCTGCCGGCCCAGTGAAACTCACACTTACTAGCCCCCGTGATCACATGCTCTAACTTCTTAAAATAAATCTCTTCATGTACTTGATTTTATTTCCTCGGAGAACCCTGGCTGATACTGGATGCCTTTATATTCCTTTTTTTTTTTTTTTTTTTTGCTTTAAATAGATGAAAGGCAAGAATCTGAAAGCCAAGTGACTCCAACACAGCACACGCGTGCACCTCACACGCTATGAGGTTGGAAAAAGAAGCCTGTGGGCCAGAGAGAGCTGGAAAACAGGGACGCTAGCCTTTATTATTTTTTTAGCTTTATTTAATGGGCAGAGGGGCGCAGCCGTTTCATCTGTCGAGGCCCTGCTCTCACCTCTGTCTTCTGTTCTCTGACCTCTACCTCATCCTGGTCCTCAAATGATACCTGACCTAGTCTCTGCAGACTCCTCCTTCCTCTGGCCTGGACTATTGAGATGGCTTCTTCCTACTCCTCTTTTTTTTTTTTTTTTTGCCACGTTGTCATTCTCTCTCGGAGAAGGCAATGGCACCCCACTCCAGTACTCTTGCCTGGAAAATCCCATGGAGGGAGGAGCTGGTTCTGCAGTCCCTGGAGTCGCTGCGAGTTGGACACGACTGAGCAGCTTCTCTTTCACTTTTCACTTTCATCATTGGAGAAGGAAATGGCAACCCACTCCAACGTTCTTGCCTGGAGAATCCCAGGGACAGGGGAGCCTGGTGGGCTGCCATCTATGGGGTTGCACAGAGTTGGACAGGACTGAAGAGACTTAGCAGCAGCACTCTTTCTCTAAACGTCTCCACTCCTTGATTTAGGCTCCCAGGGTCTTTTCTCTGCATCTTCTCTCTGTTTCCCTTCACCTGCCCCAGAAACGTCCACTGAACATCCATTTGCTAGGTGACCTTGTCACTCAGTTTGAACCACTTCCTAAATCGTGATGCTTCTGAAGCCTTGTCTCCATCCTAGAATCCTCCCCGCTTCTTCAAAATCATCCAACCAACTGCACACTGGACTTGTCCACCCAAGTCCCCCCTGAATCTCAGACTTGGCATATTTATGGTAGACCCATCATTCCCTACCCTGTGCTCTTGATCACGGCTGGCAGAGTTTCCATCCAGAGCTGGCACCTCCCCTAGCAACAAGTCAGTCATTCTGTTCACACCCAATTTCCTTAAGAGCAATGTAAATGCTTTGACTTTATTGAAGTGACGCAGTTAGATTCCTCTGAGACATGATCATTATTCTTGGTACGTGATTTCTATAATGGGATAAGCGGCTGTCTCTGCCCCTAGATGATACCTGAAAGAAGCAATATGTGCACCTGTGTTTTTAATCAAACTGGAAAAGGATAACCAGGGGCAATCTAGAGGCATAGGAAATGTGCTAATGTGCCTCCGGTAAGTTCATGGTGGCGGGCAGCTGGGTTGCATCCACGTGAGTGAATGACAGGATGACTGGAGACGGCCTCCGCTGGCAGTGCAGTGATTAAGAGTCTGTCGGCTGAAGCAGGGGACCCCGTTCTTTCCCTAGTCTGGGAAGATTCCACGCGCTCTGGGGTAACTAAGCCCGTATACCACAACTGCTGAGCACCAGCTCTAGAGCCCGAGATTCACAACGGGAGAAGGCATCGCACTGAGAAGACGGAGCAACACAACAAAGAGGAGCCCCTGCTCGCCGCCACTAGAGAAAGTCCACACAAACCCTGAAGACCCAGCACAGCCAAAAGTGAGTGAATGGATGAATTTGAAAAAGACCGGTGGAGAACAGAACTCAGAGGGGCTCCAGGCCTTCACAAGGACATGACCTTTGTCCTAATTACAGTGGGAAACCATTGGACAGTTCTGGAAGGGTTGTGAGATGATCAGACTGAAGTTTTGGACAATTTGAGCTCCGCATGGGACAGGTGTGGATGCAGCCAGAATGGAGCCCAGACTCCAGGCCCTGATTCAGTTGGTCTTGGTATGCGGGAGGCACCAGGGAGATGTAAAATTCCTCACGTGATGCTGGTTTGGAGCCACGCTTCTCGAGGTGAAACCACAGAAGCATGACCTCCCCTAGCCTAAGACTGCATCCCCAGAGCTTCTCACTCCCGCACCAGTCCAGGGCCAGGCTTCAGCACCAGTTTACAGCTCCAGCAGATTCTGCTCCAAGACATTGAAAGAGGCCCTTCAGCTACGCTGTGTCTACAGAGGGAAGCGTCACCGTGTGGATGGCCATTTATAACTGCAACCTGGATGGTTTTGCTTTTAGTTTATTTCAACTTCAGTGAAGTGACTCAGCCACTCAAGAATGGGTTTATCAAGGTGTCTGGCTCCGATGGATCATTCTGCACCACCCTCCCCACCACCCCAAATTCTATCCCTGTTTAACTCCAGGTCCAAGTTGAGTGTTAGAATGATAATTCAAAGCAAACAAAATCGTTTATGTCATAGATAACCACATTGAAGATCCAAAAGAAAGATAATGTGAAATTCTCTTCTTCATTGGGTACAATTTTTAATGAAAGTGGTCAGCCCTTGAGAGACCTGGGTTATCAGAAACATGCCTTCAGTAAGCTTCTGAGTAAGGGCTTGGCTGTTGCAGCGATGTGCCACACACAAGGAACACAGCATGGAAAGACAAGTCTGGCTCAGTGGATTTGTGAGTGACTGGCGGTGTTATTTGTTTCTACAGTGAAATCTGTATGCCTGGCTCCAGCCCATCCACAGCCTCCTAGACCACATGCCAGCCCAGCTTCTTTAGATTTTTCCTGTGAACAGCAGTTTGGATGAAGAACTAGATGGATATGTTCAAAACTAACTCCTTGGAAAAATTGAAGTAATAAATACAACGCATGGGGGATTGATCTGAGGATGAAAGGATCAGAGCAACTGTGATGTGACTGAGCCTTTGCTGTCTGTCCTCCAGGAGGACTGGCTGCCTGGTGACGAACACCATCACTGCTGACCCTCACCTCAGTTCAATCCCCTGTGTTGTGGGGAGGATTCAACAGGGGGCTCCCCTTCAGATGGGATCTCATTCCCTTCTCCAAGCTTGGAGGACCAGCAGGAGCTACTTTTCCAATGAAATCACCTACAGCTGCTGGAGAATTGTTTGCCTTGAACAGAAACTATTTCATTGAACTGGACAGTGAACTGGCACAAATATCTGGGAAGGAGAAAATTTAGAAATACCACATCAGATCTAGATGGTGGAGGTCAACTCTTCTTCATCCCTCACTCTAAAGTTGGACACATATCTGGAAAAAGGTGACCATATGGTTCTCCTGAAGGTCAGGATATCATGACATGCATGAGGAGACTGGTTCATGTTCAGCTGGATGAATAGTATAAGTAGTACTTTTCCATAAGACCTGACCTCTGGTCCAAAAGCTTTGGAAATATCAATAAACATGTTGAATTGAGGAGGAAGTTGGGTTGTAAATCACTTCAATGATATTTGGATAATGTTCACCAAGAGATGCATATATCTGAGCTCCATGCCAAACCCTTGCAACCTAATTTTATCAATAGAAGGTAAAAACCCCCCAAAGCTGTTCACTGGGAGAAGCTCTATCACTTCCAGATCAGTAAGTGTCTGGTGACCCAGGGCTGCCTAAGTCAGGAAGGAGGCCTAGGAGTGCTTAAGGGGTGTGGCTATGGTGACCCGAGTCTGATCTGAATTTATAATGAAGAGCATGGATTGGTTTTAAATAATCTCCCTTGCCTGGACATGTCAGAAACACGTTCATCAGGAGGCTCATGAAGTGTCATGGGTCAGGAGGGGCCCAGCAACTGAAGCTGGGAAGAATAATTGGCTATACCAGTGGACGGTGACTGAGAGTGGTTGATCTCCTGAGCCACAAAGGCTGTGTTGCTCTGTTGGCGTCTCCTGACAACGGTGGCATTTGGAGGGTTAACGTGGACACTGTGGCTGGAATGGTGATCCATCACACCTGTCCTCCTTGGACAGAGGTGTCTGAGAAGATTAGTGGAGGCACAGCAGATACACTGGGGACTGGAGCGCAGAGGGACCACCAGGAGGTGAAGAAGTAGGCTTCACCAAGACGTGAAGGTCACTTCTGAGCTGCTGTTAAGGAACTTTTTTGCTTATGACAGAAAACCAGAATACAACTGTAACTCGATAAAGAGTCAAGTTTGTAGAGAAGGACAAAACCCAGGAAATTGACATGCTTATTCAAATCTATTTATGCTTCTTTATTTAAATCCATTTTAATAATGGAAGGGCATTTATCTGATCAGAAATTGTTATGATTTCCTTTCTTAGAAGACTTCATAGGAGACATTTTTTCACTTCTGTTATCATGTTCTAAATAGATAATTTTAAACAGATTGCATCCACATTACCTTCAACTCCAGAGGGCATCGTTTATAAGATTATATTTAAGAGGCAGTTAACTATTATAAATTATTCAATGAATTATAGGACTATCTACATTTAAAGGATCCTTTTTGTTACTAAAATAGTCCCTCAGTCATGTCCTACTCTTTGCGACCCCATGGACTGTAGCCCACCTGGCTCCGCTGTCCATGGAATTTTCCAGGCAAGAATACTGGAGTGGGTAGCCTTTCCCTTCTCTGGGGGATCTTCCCAACCCAGGGATTGAACCTGGGTTGCCTGCCTTGCAGGCAGATTCTTTACTGGCTGAGCCACCAGGGAAGTGTTTTTTATTACTAAAAAATAATAGTATGGAACTAGGTGAAATTTCCTGCATTATATTAAGTCCTCCAAAACCTGAGACCCTGTTACAGCCCTGCAAGAAAAATTCCTGCAGGGACTTCCCTGGTGGTCCAGTGGTTAAGAATCCGCCTGCCAGGGCAGGGGACATGGGTTCAATCCCTGGCCTGGGATGATCCCACATGCCATGGGCCACCTAAGCCCGAGGGCCCTAGAGCCCGTGGTCTGCAAGAGAAGCTGCTGCAATGAGCAGCCCACTCCCCACAACAATAGTAGCCCCCACTCGCCATGACTAGAGAAAGCCCACACAAAGCAATGAAGATGCAGAGCAACCAAAAGTAAATTAATAATTTTTTTATGAAAAAAAGAAAGATTCCTGTAGCCTGAGCTTCTTCAGCCCAGCAGCCACAGAAAACGTGCTCTTCACCGAGGCAACCCGGTTCTCCTTCAGGCTGCTCTGATGTTGGAAAATTCTTCCTTATTTCAAAGACCAAATCTTCTCCATGGGTTCAGCCTTGCCCTCTTCACAGAGCACGCATTCCAGTTCTTTTAACAGCCCCACCCATGAGCTGGTGTCAGGGACCTCTGTTTCCTTCCCTTTAATCTTCTTTTTCTTTAATATATTATGCAGGCACGCAAGAGTATAAAAGTAAGATGAAGGGCAAATAAGCCAGACCTCCAGGCTCTGGAACCCTCCCCCAAGAAACAGTCATGTTACCGCTTCCTATCTTTACAAGAGAATTCTATGCATTTGCAAAGTATACACATTATTTTTTTAGGCAAAAGTATTACATCACTATTCTGCACCTTGCTTTTCTTGAACCTAACCTAATAATAAATTTTGGAGATGATTTCACATCAGAATTTAAAGCCCACCTGACTCTTTTAAAACCACATTTCATTAAACCAGTCCCCTGTTGATGGACACTAGGCAGCTTCCAATCTTTTGCCACTGCAAGCGAAATAACCATGAATATCCTTGCAATGCATATTCCTCTTCGTGCAGGTTATCTGTGTGATAAGTTTAGAGCAATGCAATTGCTCGATTGTCAGATATGTGCATTTAAAATGTTAATGCACATTGCCAAATTGCCACCCAATGAAGCGGCACCAGTTTGCTCTCCACCAGCAAGGTCAGTGAGTGCCTGCTGTCTCTCATGGTTAGATGAGCCAGTTTGTAATGCTGTCTTGGAACTGTCTTTCCCTGAACTGAACCCACTGTTTCTGTGTGACCCAATGACCTCAGTGAATGTAAAACGCCCTCTCTCAGGCGAGTTACTCTACTTGTCATTTAAAAAAAACAACACTTCAACACCAAAGCTGCCATTGTGGCCAGGGCCACATCAATGTCATTTAGTCATTAAGCTCTGTTCTGCAGTGTAGCTGCTGCCAAGTTCCTCCTTTTGGGGGCCTGGGCTTTTGGATTTTTGTATGCAAGCTGCAGAAGTTTCCACTTACCTGCGTATTGTTTTCTTTTTGCTGGTGTAACCAGTTACACAAATTTGGCACTTTAAATCAACACAGTCTCAAAATGAGTCTCAATGGGCTAAAGTCGAGATGTCAGGACTGCGTTCTTTCTGGATGCCCTAGGGAAGAACCCACTCGCCTTCTCCAGCTCCCAGAGGCTGCCTGCCTCCCAGGGCTCCTTCCTCCACTCAAAGCCAGCAGCTCAGCCTCTTCAGTCTCTCTCTGGGTCTGACCCCTGCTTCCTTTGTCCTTTCTTGACTCTCCCGCTTCTGTCTTCTTTCCATCTTTTAAGGACCCTGTGATTACATTAGGCTTGTCTAAGTAATCCAGGATAATATTCCTGTCTTAAGATCCCCAACTCAATTATATCTGCAAAGTCGCTTATGCCACATAATGTAACATATTCAAGGGCTCCAGGGATTATCTTTAGGGAGCCATTATTCTCAGACACTGATCTGCATTAAATACCATCTTGTAGAGGTTAATTGCTTCAAAGACTGTTTGGACATAAATGGGCTTTGAGGGAGGGGCTGGCTATCCTCCCTTCTACAGAGATTTTAAACTAAGTACCAACCAGTATGTGATGTTGAGCTGAGTATCCTTGGAGCTAGAGTGAAGAAGACCAAACAGCTAACAGGTGGATGGGTGCTTTGCAGTTTATAAAGAGCACTTACATCCATTACCACAGGCATTTCTGCTTGCCGCTGTCGGATGAGGAATCTGCCTGAAGTCACACGGCAGGCACTTGTCAGCAAGAGTCTTTAAGCTGCAAAGCTGTAGCTCCTCCCATCCCAGCTGCACCAAAGTCATGCCACCAGCCCACATGGAGTTTCCAATGAAAGTCCTGAGAACTTTGTTCCTCTGTGGGTTTCCAGAGCTGCCTGTTCCCATAAAAGACCAATTTGATCTCCTTTTACCAGTAAAGATTTACTTAAATACCATCTACTTTAAAAAATTACTTTACTTTAAAGATTTACTTTGCTGGTAAAGGTCTCCTTTTATTGATTTATAGAGCTTGTTCTTACACCTTAACTCCCCAGAACTCAGCCTTGTCGGCTGAGCAGTTCTGGCCTGGAATGGTGTTACCACATCTGTGATGGCACCAGGGAGATGGGGACCCAAAAGGATTGGGACCACGACCAAGGGCACAGGGGACTCAAACCCACAGGTCGCCTCTCACTGAGCCACTCTGTCTCTTCCAGAGAGACAACCCTGGAAAGCTAGCAATTCGCAAACTCCCCAGTAACCTGACCTTCACTTCAGAGGACATCGTGGAGTGCTCGGAAACTGGAGGCTGAGTAGGCAGCCAGGAAATTGAAAGACACTTGTTCCTCAGAAGACAAGCTATGATAAAGGGAGGCGGTGGATTAAAAACCAAAGACATTACTTTGCCAGCAAAGGTCGGTATATTCAAAGCTACGGTTTTTCCAGTAGTCAGGTATGGATATGAGAGTTGGACCATAAAGAAGGCTGAGCACTGAAGAACTGATGCCTTCAAACTGTGGTGTGGGAGAAGAGTCTTGAGAGTCTCTTGGACAGCAAGGAGATCCAACCAGTCCATCCTAAAAGAAATCAATCCTGAATATTCATTAGAAGGACTGATGCTGAGGCTGAAGCTCCAATACTTTGGCCACTTGATGCAAAAAAACTGGCTCACTGGAGAAGACCCTGATGCTAGGAAAGACTGAGGGCAGGGGGAAAAGGGAGCGACAGAGGATGAGATGGTTGGCTGACATCACTGACTCAGTGGACATGCGTTTGAGCAAACCTCAGAAGATAGTGAAGGACAGGGAAGCCTGGGGCGCTGCAGTCCATGGGGTAGCAGAGTTGGACACGACTTACTGAACAACAAGGAAACTGACATTCATGGAGTCCCTACTATGTGCCAGCACTTCCCAGAGAGAGCTCATTTACTCTTTCTAACAGTTTGGGTGTTCTTATCACCGTTTTACTGATGGTGGCTCTGAGATGTTAAAAGCCCCAAAGATGGCAATGAGTGGATTCCGTACCAGGTCATTCTGATTCCAAAGTCCATGACTTTTCCTCTTTCCCATGCTGGAGGACAAGCTAAGCAGGATTCCAGGTTAAAAAAAAAAAAAAATCTAGCACCTGCTTTATGACAATCCAGAGCCCTCAAATGCCCTGGTTAGCTTTGCAGCTGATTAGACGAAAGTGAGTGCAGCTGACAGGAGAGGCAGGGAGGGAGAGTGCAGGCCAAGTGTTCCCTGGCTTGTGTCCAGTGACCTGCAGCCCTGGCAGCAGGTCCCAGAACCCTCTCCCGGCCAAGAGGAGAGAGAGGAGGTCCAGGGGTGGGGGGGAAAGTCACAGACAATCAATCAACAGGTAAAGTTACCAAACACTAGCTTGAGAGCTAGAGGCTTGCCCAGAACAGTTCTCAGGACTTGCTCTGATCACCATTTGAGCTAAGCTTCATTTCCATTTTTCCTTCAATTTAGACCCCATCTGCTGCTCTGTTTGCCTAGGCCCACCACTAGAGACACAGGCATGCAATTATCCAACTCCTACGCGTTTTTCTTGTTCTCTTTCTCTTTGAGTTTAATTTCCATCAGAGGCTCTGCCTTGAGCTTGCTTAAAAACCTGCAATTACGAGAAGGCAGCTAATGAGACCAGGAGCAAACTTCTGTACTGTGCAGCTATTTTTTTTTTTAATGAGATAAATAGGGAAAATGTCAGAGAGAGGGATTTCTATGTTGCTCCCGATGACTGAAAGGGTCCCCAGGGTTTCAAATAAACAGGCTGCAATTAGCATATGTAGGGGTTCAGTTCATTTGCTCAGTCGTGTCTGACTCTTTGAGACCCCATGAATCGCAGCACGCCAGGCCTCCCTGTCCATCACCAACTCCTGGAGTTCACCCAAACTCATGCCCATCGAGTCGGTGATGCCATCCAGCCATCTCATCCTTTGTCATCCCCTTCTCCTCCTGCCCCCAATCCCTCCCAGCATCAGGGTCTTTTCCAATCAGTCAACTCTTCACATGAGGCGGCCCAAGTGGAGTTTCAGCTTCAGCATCAGTCCTTTCAATGAACATCCAGGACTGATCTCCTTTAGAATGGACTGGTTGGATCTCCTTGCAATCCAAGGGACTCTCAGGAGTCTTCTCCAACACCACAGTTCAAAAGCATCAATTCTTTGGTGCTCAGCTTTCTTCACAGTCCAACTCTCACATCCATACATGACTACAGGAAAAACCATAGCCTTGACTGGGCGGACCTTTGTTGGCAAAGTAATGTCTCTGCTTTTTAATATGCTGTCTAGGTTGGTCATATGTAGGGGTTAGAGGGTGGTAATTCTCGCCCCTGGAGTCCTTGGGCTTCTTGACCTTACCCGAGATGTAACTGGAAAGGTCAGTTACATAACTGGCTCTTGACTGGCTGAAGATCCACTGGCCAGGTCATGGTCAACAGATAAACGCCCAGAAAGGTCACTGCCTGTGGCAGCAAGGCTCTGACCTTGGCCACACAGCTGTGTTTCCGAGAGCGGCTTGTTTTCCTCACGCACATTATGGGGTAATGACTGGGACTGTGGAAACTGCAAACAGCGTGCGTCATAATGAGTATTTTGATTTGGAATGCAGCTTTCTGAGCAGCTCCCGGTGTCTGTGGAAACTCAAGAGGTGACAGAAAAAAAATATCCATCTTGAAAGCGCCTCTCACACAGTATAGCTGATAATGGAAAATCAATTGCAGGAGCATTTATTTAGTGCCTACTGTGTACCTGGCTCTGGGCTGAGCGCTTGGCCTATAGAAATGAGTAAGATGCAACCGCTGACCTTCTTTGGACCTAACAGAGAGAATCGGAGAGCTAAAATGGTGCTTTACCGAAGGAAGTTCCCTTGCCATCCCCTCCCTTGCCCCGCATCCCTTAGGTCTAGATTTTCCCAACGAAAAGGAAAGGTTGGGTCAAGGCTTATGGTTCTCCTTGAACTAGCACCTGTTTGAGGTCCATTCTCCCTCCCCAAGGGAAGAACATTCTCCTGCCCTCCCATCTGCCCACCATACCACAAGAGCCCAGTGCAAGGTGCAGAGGTCCCCGCCCAGCCCCTTCCAGGGCACAGCAGGGAATGGCTCAGGGCTATGGTTCCTGATCCTGGCTACACACTGGAGGGCCTGGGTTGCTTAGCAACAGGGCAGACACTGGGCCCTGGGCAGAGGTTCTGATGTGCAGGTTTGGGACTGGTCCCGGAAGTTGTGTTTTGAAGGATTGCTGCAGGGGATTCTGGCGCCTGGTCAGGCTTGGGAGCCACTAACCAAGGACAAGAGTAGTGTTTCGTCACCTCCAGCTGGTAGTGTGGTCTGGCACCTCCTCGCTTCTCCTCCTCCTTCCCTTTCTCCCATCTATAAAATATATCTGGTGATCTCCAAGGCCTGCCCTACCTCTAACCACCTGTGTGTCCAGAGACAGGTTACCTGGGGGCCCCCTGTGATGCCGGGCCTCCTTCACACCCCGCGTCTCAGGGGGAAGAGAGCGGGCCAGCCTGAACCTGAATCAGGTCCCAGCCCCTTCACCTACTTCCTGGTGACCCAAGCCGGGTCCCCTCCCCTCCCTGGGCCTCAGTCCGGGGTAACCCTGTCAGGAATTTCAGCAAGTAACCACCTCTTTGTGTTTCTTTTCCTTGGGGAATTTTTCAGGGCAGAAAGCAAACCACTTTGAAGGCAAAGCCGGGGGCCCTGGGTGGAGGCCACCTTCGAGACAGGGAGAGCCAGAGGGGTAGCTGCGGGAGGGGTTCTGGGGGTGGTCCTGTCCTGCCATCATGATGCAACCCATCTGGGGGCACTGGAGCCGCGTGAGAGGCGAGAGGGAAGGTCTGCCTTGTGTCCAGCCTGCCTCCAGGAGAGCCTGGACACCAGTTCACACCACTCTGAACTCAGCCAACCCATCCTTAGGCCAGTGCTCGAGTTTCTGCAGGAGCTAAGCACTCCAGAGTGGGGGGAAATCCATGAGACCCCCCCTCATTGTATCCCATTTCTGAGAAGCTACTTAAAGGAGAAGGGAGGTTAAACCAGCCCTCCATGAGACTTCTAGATGGACCCTTCTCATGCCCTTCTTGCCCACCCCCCAAACTGCATGTCACAGACAGAATCCAGTCTATGAATTTGGGTGAAAATGTCCTTGTTTTCACTAAAATTTAAGCATTACCTTCAATTACTAGATTATAGGGGGTGTTAGTCAGCCTATAACTTTATCACCAATGGAAATCACAGGTAACTTCACATCATTTTACAGTTGATACGGATATTCCAAGGAGATCAAACCAGTCAGTCCGAAAGGAAATCAACCCTGAATATTCATTGGAACGACTGATGCTGAAGCTAAAGCTCCAGTAGTTTGGCCATGTGATGCAAAGAACTGACTCACTGGAAAAGACCCTGATTCTGGGAGTGATTGAAGGCAGGAGGAGGGGATGATAGAGGATGAGATGGTTGGATGGCCTCACCGACTTGATGGACATGAGTTTGAGCAAACTCTGGGAGATAATGAAGGACAGGGGAGCCTGGCGTGCCGCAGTCCATGGGGTCGCAAAGAGTCGGACACAACTGAGCAACTGAACAACTGCAACACAGATATTCCAAATCTTGTTTGGGCTCATCTTTTGAAATGATAGTAAATTCTGAGATTGTCACTATTCCTTGTTATTAATGTGTTAATAGCAAAGCACATATATCACTATACTTGCAAACATATATGAAAATATTTTGGCAAAATTTTAATATGATTGTTTTCTTTCAAAATTTCATGTATTCATTCCTTTTAAAAAATGTCATTTGGATGAGCCCACAGGGTTTGCAGGTTGCCAACAAGTCCACCATACATTAAACTTTAAAGACTCCACTTCTGAAGTCATCTTAAGATGACTCTGAAGATGGGGCACTGTGGAAAAGTGAAGAATTCTCAATAATGGTAAAAAAAATTATTCTGAGTATTTGCCAAGATTTCCAGGAGCTAGAATAGATCTTAGAGATATACAGCTTCACTTGTTAAATTGACATTATCCAGCTTTAATTTATATGAAATAAAATGCGTCTTTTATTTTTTACCATATGCTCACCGTTTAAAAATTGTGGCAAAAAACAAATAACATAAGCATTACCATGTTAACCATTTTCAAGTGTACAATTCAGCTGTGTTAAACATACTCACTCACGTCATTATGTAAAATGCACTCATTAGAAGCATGCAGTTTGATAGTTAAGACAATATACCTGAGAACCATCACTACAATTAAATACACAGTATTTCTATCACTCCCAAAATGTTTCTTTGTGCCTCTTTATCGCGTCCACTACCCCAAACCTAAGTAAATGTCGATTCACTTTTTGTCACTATAGACTAGTTCTGTCTTTTTTGAATCAACCATTTCACATACATGGAATCCTACAGAATATACCCCAACTGTTTGTCCACCTGTTGTTGAATGTGTGGGTTGTGGCAAGTTTCGGATTGTCACAAATTTACTGTGAACACTACTGGACATGTCTTTCCGTAGACACATGTTTTCATTTATCCTAGGAAAGAATCCAGGTGTGGAGTTACTGGGTTATATGATAAGTGTATGTTTACCTTTATAAGAAATGACCAAACTGTTTTCCAAAGAGCTTGCATCATGTTGCCTTCCCAGCAATCATGTATGGAGTCCCAGTGGTTTTCCATTCTTCCCAATACTAGGTATTCTCAGTCTCTGATTTCAGCCATGCCCTGTGTGCTGGCATCTCATCGTGGTTTTAATTTGCACTGTCCTGATGGCTAATAACATTGAATGTCTTTTTGTGTCTGTGAGCCATGAGAGACTTCCTTGGAGGAGTCTAACTCTTTTGCCCTTTCTTATTGGGCTGTCTTATACAATCTGGACGCAATTTTTTTTTTTCTTTGCTAGACACATGTACTGCAAATATTTTCCCCGTTCTGTAGCTTGTTTTCATTTTCTTAATGGTGTTCTGATGCGGATCATTCATCACATTTTTATTTTATGGTCATGCCTTTCGTATTCTATCAAAGACATCTTTGCCCCAAAGTTAAAAAGATTTTCTCCTACATTTTCTTCTGGAAGTTTTATATTTTTTTATAATATAAATAAATATAATATAAATATTTTTTATTTTTAGTCTTTATGTTTTTGATAACATGTTTCAGGGCTTCCCAGGTGGGGCCAGAGGGAAAGAATTCGCCTGCCAGTGCAGGAGACAAGAGATGAGAGTTCAATCCCTGTTTCAGGAAGATCCCCTGGAGGAGGGCATGGCAACCAACTCCAATATTCTGGCCTGGAGAAACCCATGGACAGAGGAGGCTGGCGGGCTACAGTCCACAGGGTCGCAAAGAGTCGGACACGATTTTGCACGCGTGCACAGTGTGCAGGATGCAGTATGGGTCAAAGTTTATTATTTCTTTTGGCATATGAACGTTCAGATCTTTGAGCACCATTTGATGAAAAGACTCTCCTTTCCCTGTTGACCTCTCTTAGCACCTTTGTTGAAATCAGTTCAGTTCAGTTCAGTCGCTCAGTCGTGTCCAACTCTTTGCGACCCCCTGAACTGCAGCATGCCAGGCCTCCCTGTCCATCACTATCTCCCGGAGTTCACTCAGATTCACGTCCATCGAGTCTGTGATGCCATCCAGCCATCTCATCCTTGGTCGTCCCCTTCTCCTGCCCTCAATCCCTCCCAGCATCAGAGTCTTTTCCAATGAGTCAACTCTTCGCATGAGGTGGCCAAAGTACTGGAGCTTCAGCTTTAGCATCATTCCTTCCAGAGAAAGCCCAGGGTTGATCTCCTTCAGAATGGACTGGTTGGATCTCCTTGCAGTCCAAGGAGAATGGATGAAATCAGTGGACCATATATGTGGGGGTCTATCTCTGGACTCTCTCTGCTTTCCCACTGACATATGTTTAATCTTATACCGTGTGTGTGCATGCTAAGTCGCTTCAGTTGTGTCCAACACCGTGATCGAACTCCAGTCTCTTACGTCTCCTGCATTGGCAGAAGGATTCTTTACCACTTGCTCCTCCTGGGAATTTAGAGCTGAGAGAGGAAAAAGCCTTGTACAAGGTCAAATCAAATAAGTCAGAGGTCAAGATGGAACGTGGCTTGCGTAAATATTCATTTTTATTCAAGTTTTCCTTTCCACTGGCAATATCAGCACTGCCCACAGTGGCATCCACGAACCATTGTGAGAAAAAGTCATGCCATGCGTGCTCAGGGGCTTCAGTCGTATCTGACTCTTTGCAACCCCATGCACTGTAGCCCACCAGGCTCCTCTGTTCGTTGTCTGCTAAATACTCATTTTTAATTCCTGTTGGGAGTCAGTAAAGAGGGGGACAGTGAAGAGTAGCAGGATACTGATGCTGGGGGACTCTGCTGGGACGGGGAGAGGTGGAGCTGGCTTTTCATGGAGCAGCCCTGTGACCTCGCACAAGCTGATCCATCCCTGAAGATTCCTGTGTTGGTCTGGATTCTCCAGAGAAACAGAATTTCACACGCATATCTTTGTATGTATGAGAGGAAACTTATGATAAGGAATTGGCTCGTGCAATGATGGTGGCTGGAAAGTCCCCACAGTGTGCTATCTGCAAGCAGGGAGGATGGTGGTGTAATTCAGTTCAAGTCCAGAGTCCTGAGAACCAGGGGGATGCCAAGGGCAGGAGGAGATCCATGTCTCAGCTCAAGCAGGAAGGAGTAAATTTCTCTTTCCTCCTTTTTGATTTATTTAGGGCCTCAATGGGCTTTCCTGGTGGCTCAGATGGTAAAGAATCCACCTGCAATGTGGGAGACCTGGGTTCGATCCCTGGATTGAGAAGATCCCCTGGAGGAGGGCATGGCAACCGACTCCAGTATTCTTGCCTGGAGAATCCCATGGACAGAGGAGCCTGGTGGGCTACATACAGTCCATGGAGGTTGCAAAGAGTCTAACATGACTGAACGATTAAGCAAAGCACAGGCCTTCGGTGGATTGAAAGATGCCCATCCACACTGGAGAGGGTAAACAAATTGACTGAGCCCACCTAGTCAAATGCTAATTTCATCCAGAAACACTCTCAGATTCACCCAGAAAATAACCACATCACATCACGTGGTTGCTCAGTCGTGTCCCACTCTTTGCCACCCTGTTGCCCACCAGGCTCCTTTGTCCATGGGATTTCCCAGGATAGAATACTGGAGTGGGTTGCCAGTTCCTTCTCCAGGGGATCTTCGTGACCCAGAAATTGAGGCCAGGTCGCCTGCACTGTAGGGAGTTTCTTTACTGGAAAATAATGTTTAGCCAAATATCTGGATATGATCCAGTCAAGTTGACACATTAAACTAACCATCACAGTTCCTCAACTGAAATATAGGGGTAAGAATTAAGCTACCCTAGGTCACACAGTAAGTCAGTGCAAATTTATTTCTCATAGTTCTGGAGGCTAAGAATTCCAAGATCAAGGCACCAACAGATTCAGTATCTGGTGACAGCTTGCTTCTCTACTTCACAGATAGTGGCTTCTAGTTCACATTAGTGTCCCCCAGTGGCTGAGGGTCAAGAGAGCTTCCTGGGGTCTTATTTGTAAAGGTATCAATCCCATTCATGAGGGTTACACTCTCATTACCTCCTTGTGACATCACACTGTGGATTAGGTTCAACATATGACTTCTGGCCCCTCTGCTCTGCGTGTCCATGGAACTCTCCAGGCAATAACGGGTACTCTACTGGAGTGGGTACCCATTCCCTTCTCCAGGGATCTTCCGAACCCAGGGATTGAACTCGGGTACTCTTGCATTGTAGGCAGATTCTTCGCCATCTGGGCTACCAGGGAAGCACCCCATGAATTCTGGGGGGACACATATTCAGCGTGTGATAGGTGCCTAGCACAGGGCTCAGCACTTCCTGCTCTCCTTCTGGAATCTGAGCAGCAATGAGTTATTGAGCAAAGCCTAAGTAACTGGGTCAAAAGTGGCCAAGGTTGCCTGGTATTGAATATCTGGGAGGGTGGGGGACAGGTCTCCCAGGGTTAGGCAGTCAGTCCCTGGGCAGGTATGTACGGGAAGGGTAGCTGCTGGGGGCTTGGGCAGGTACCAAACGGTCCCAAAGGATGAGTGCCATCCCTGGGAAGCTGTGTGAGGGTGAGGGGCATCTGAGGTGGTGACAGTGGGAGAGAAAAGAGGATGCAGAATAGAAGATAGCAAGATAAATACAAAGAAATATAAATATATCCCACCACACAATTGTGAAATCGCCATTTCTGATCATTTACTTGTGTGTAATAAAAACTACATTCACACCAGGTCAACAAAGTGTGGATGAGATTTCATAACAGGAGGCTTTATTGGACAGAATCTCAATACATATTTTCCCTTGTAGGAACTCTCAATTCTCTCATAAAAATTTATTACAGCGTTTGATATGTATGTGCTAAACACAAGCCGTTGTAAACAGAGCAGGCAACACTGGCCTTGGATTCTCCAATCCTGAGTCCCGCTGCAACAGAAAACAACTGCTGGCAAGTGTGTTGCATGAAAGGTTAACAGTGCCACATGGGGAGGGCTTCTGGTAATTATTTTTAATGGAGCTGTACTTCTGTTTAATAAAAGGAGAAAATAAAGCTAAAACTCTGATGGAGACAAACACTATAGAGGATGGTAACATTTTGCTTCACTTGTTTTATGCTCGGGTTGCAGCTGTTGGTGAACAGTTGCCCATATGCATGCCCGGAGGGAAGCAGAGTCACGGGGGTACATGGTGACGGGCACGTCTGGTCCAGCATAAGCACGCAGATGTCCACCCTTTTTCCTATAGGTCTGACTTCAGAGACAGAACATCGTACAGGAGCCAGGCATTTGCAGTTCCCTCTGTCCTCTTAAAATAAAATGTCTTTAGTTTTTCTAAATCCCAGTTTCCAAAAGTATTTTTGAAGCATCTAAAGATAAAGTACATTTCCATGTGGAATGCTGAACTAGCTGGCACCTACCTTAGCCTTCCTGAGTGCAGGCTCCCTTCTGTTCTCTGGACCCCCCACCCTACCCCCTGGCAAGCTATGGATTGTGTAAGTCCCCCCACCTCACTTTGCACAACCCCTGCCTCCTCCCAAATAAAGAAGTCTAGTAGCTCAGATGGTAAAGCATCCGCCTACAATGCAGGAGACCCGGGTTTGATCCCAGGGTGGGGAAGATCCCTTGGAGAAGGAAATGGCTACCCACTCCAGTATTCTTGCCTGGAGAATTTCATGGACAGAGGAGCCTGGCGGGTTACAGTCCCTGGGGTCACAGAGTCGGACATGACTGAGCGACTAACACACACATGAAAAGTGAAGGAAAGCAAAGAGTTCAACTTGGGTGCACTCATAACTTGGAGCTACCAGGGTTCAAAGGGTAGCATCTAACCAGCCTACTGCAGGAAGGTGGGTGGTTCCCAGTTGGACACGGGGCGGGATGAACCTCTGTGTGGGAGATGGCCATGCTCCGTTAGGGAGGATGGATGTTCAGACAGGGCAGTGGTTTTTAGTCGCTCAATCAAGTCCAACTCTTTGTGACCCCATGGACTGTAGACCACCAGGTTCCTCTGTCTATGGGATTTTCCAGGCAAGAATACTGGAGTGGGTTGCCATTTCCTTCTCCAGGGGATTTTTCCCACCTGAGGATCAAACCTGGGTCTCCTGCATTGCAGGCAGAGCCACCGGGGAATAGGGTGGCTAAAATTATCCACTGGCATCTGCTCCACAGGACACCACAGCAGAGGGACAGGTTTATGACCTCCAAGGAGCCTCAGTAGACAATGAACATCCAAACGGCAAAGATCTGAATTCCTTCTTGCAAACTAGCCTAAGAAAACACAGACTGGCCTATCCCAGTGTTTATAAAAATGCCCCGTGTTGGTAACGAGGGTATGGCAAGGCAGCTCTTTTATTTGTCCCTGGACTTGCAAGGTTTCCCCTGAAGAAATCCTGATGGGGTTGGCGAGATGCCAAACTCCTTATATGTCCCTCAAATGTTCCACACTTGAGGAAGTGTGTTTACACACTTGTAAAACAGGGTCACTGAGTTTTGAAACGATTTCAACTTGCAAGGGAACTTGGCATTTGAATACAGCATGGGCTTTGCTTACTGATAATCCAAGCAAAGATTTGGCAGACATGGCCTGAATGCCAGGCCATGCTGGACTGAGCCTCTGGGGTCTAGCTGTTTGGTATTTTAGGCAGGCAGGAGCCATGTCTCTGATCTGGCCACTGGGAAATTGACCGGCCCAGGTCAATCAGTCAGTTGTGCACCATTGCGGTGGCATCTGATACTCCCTAAATACAGTCCCTATGAGTCATCTGGGGTATTTCGGAGGCCTTGATGACTCTAATCTGACTCTAATGATTCAGTGTGGGATTCCTGTCTCCAAATAACAGATTTTAGACTCTTCAAAATGTGAACTTCAGGTTCTATTGGAACCAGGCTGCCCTGGTGGCTCGGTGGTAAACAGCCCACCTGTCAAGGCAGGATACATGGGTTCCATCCCTGATCTGGGAAGATCCCACAAGCTATGGAGCAACTAGGCCTACGCACCACAACTACTGCACTTGTGCTCTAGAGCCTGGGAGCCACAGCTCCGGAGCCCACGTGCTGCAAGTGCTGACACCTCTGTGCCAAGAGTCTGTGCCCCACAAGGGAAGCCGCTGCAGTGAGAAGCAGCGCATACCGCAATCGGAGAGAAGCCCGGCTCGCCTCAACTAGAGCAAAAAGCCCTCAAAGCAATGAAGACCCAGCACAGCCAAAAACAAATAAATGAATATTAAATGTGTAAATAAATCAACGTATTAAAAAACACATGTGTGCAACCACTGTTCCATGCTGAGGAGTAAGATACTCACTATAGTCACTGGGTCTCCAAGAAAAAGGGCACAGGAAACGCCCCCAAGTCAGTGTTCCTAAGCACGTACGTGCTTCAAAAGGCATGAACGTAGTCTTTTGAGTCAAAAACTTACATTATTTCAAAAGTCCCTTACATGTGGGTATATGTGATAAACTATTATATGGCTGGGAAAGATTGAAGGCAGGAGGAGAAAGGGGCAACAGAGGATGAGAGGGTTGGATGGCATCACCAACACAATGGAACTCACAATGAGTTCTGAGCAAACTCCAGGAGATGGTGAAGGATAGGGAAGCCTGGTTTGCCGCAGTCTGTGGGGTTGCAAAGAGTTGGACACGACTGAGCGACTGAACAACATCACACTGCTAAGACTGAGCAGATGCATAATGTTGGAACGTCAGTGCTAAATGCATATTTACATGGCACCCCACGTGAGCAAATTGAACACCCCCTCGCTCCACCCCAGAGATGGGTGTGAGTGTGAAGGGCAGAAGGGTGGCTGAACTGTTACTTGGCACAAGGGTAACTTTTGCAAATCTGGTTGTTTCTGCTGTGGATTCTTCCGGTTGTCCCCAGGAGTTATGGGCCCTGCCCACATGGACCCTGTGTCATTATGGAATGCGTACACATCCTTCTGAAGACATATCTTCATTCCCTCTCAGGTGTATTATCAGCGGATGCACCCTGGTCAATGAGGTTGGTTTCCTAAGAGTGAATTTTGCTTGGCCTCCCAATTCACTGTATAACTTTGGATGTTCCACAAAAGAAATGCAATGAATTCAGCACCTCCCACCCTCCCACCCACCCTTCCTTCTTCTTTCTTCCTTCTCTTTTTCACTAGCTAAATTATGTGGATTTCCCCCTATGTCTTCTTTCTAAAAGAGCTCTAATTTTGGAACTCCCAAGTTCAAGACTTTGACACTCTCCCTTGGGTCACAGATCATGTGCACTCTGTCTCAGGAGGCACGTCACCTCCTCAGCACACACCTGATCTCATACCTGGACACACGTCTAGCTCTCATCCCACCAAACTCCACACCAGACATGTTATTCACGCCTCCTTCGTGTCTTGTCACATGATCTTCCCCAGTGCAGGTTCAGGCCCAATGTCACCACCTCTAGGAAACCTTCCCGAACCCTCTTTCCCCACTGTCCAGTGTGTCAGCCCTCCCACATGCCCCTAGCCCTGTGCATAGCCCACAAGGGCAGCCTCAGCCTCCATTCTCTAGAGTAATCCCGGTCTCCCCAGAGCCTGACCCAGTCCAGGGCTGGACACACAGGGGGTGCTCTGTAAATGTCAGAGAAGCAGGCATTCCTGCAGTGCCAGGCTGGAAACCGTGGCCGCCGTGGGCCACTCTCCAACCTCTCCAGAACTCGGCTTCCCTGGACTTTCGCAGACCACTGCTTCTGCACAGTGATCAGTCCAGGTCAGGCTGAGCAGAGCCTCATGTCCTAGCCACATTCCCCTCCTGATGCAATTACCTGGGAAGGCAGGCAGTTCCACTCACGGGGATTCCTCTCTCCTAGATGAATTCCTCTCTTCTAGCTGGTTCCCAGAAATGCCCGGGGCCTGCTCCTTTGACCTGTATGTGTGGAAGGAGGTGGAAAGAGGGCTTTGACTTTGTGGCTGCATCTCAATTGGAGAGCCAGGAACGAGACTGAGGGCCCTACATCTCTTCCTTCCACCAGAAGGGCAAAGGCAGCTGGCCAGAGGTCAGGCTAGCTCATTGAGGGCTTCATTCCAGATTCTGTGGATCTTTCAGGAAAGTAGTGGGAGCCCCAAATACATTTAGGACCTCTCTCCTCCCCCTGATACCTGTGGTCCAAAGGACACGAGAGGATGCAAGGAATTTTGGGCCCTGATAAATCATCCTCATTAAAATCATAGGTAAATGAGTGGATGCTGAATTGGGGTAAATTCTAAATATGTGCAGCCCATGGTCACCCCCCCGCCCCCCCCCACAGGGTCACAAAACAGTCCTGCCAAGACATCAGCCATGGGCACGAAGTATGTAAAAGGACAGCAACCAGGATCTGGACGTGGCCTGATCGCTCCATCCTCTCTCGGAAAGAAAGGCATCACGAGAAAGGAAACTAATTTCACAAACAGGAGGAGAGAGGTTTATTGCTCATGGTGACAGAAGGCTGAGCTGAGTCCTAGAAGGAAGGTACAGTCGGTGTGAGAAGAGTCAAGGCAACTTCCCCTCCTCCCCGCCGCTGTGACTTCTCCGGAAAAGCAGGCAGGCTCTCAGGGAAACGTCTTTGGGAGGTCAGCTGACCGTGAGACACACAAACCCCAAAGCCATGACCCTCACCCCTCAGCGGGCCCCAGGGCTCTGAAATCCCCTCCTTCAGGAAGCAGCATAAAGAAAAGCTGGAGCTGCAGAGTGACTGAGAAAGCCATTGTGGGCGGAGCTTAAACCTAAGAGTTCAGAGCATGTCGGGCTAGGAACTGAGCCCTGAATGTGGGTTTAGGATTTGAGGTCCTCTCCATTCTAGGCTCCGTTCTCCAGCTTCTTGAGACGCTTTCACACCGAGCCCAGCTGTCCACCAGCGCTCAGCCCTTCAACATCAAGCCTTCCGCTGGGCTGCTGTCAAGGAAGTCATCCCAGGCCCTTCACAGAGATGCTGATCTGGACCTTCCTAAGTGTTTTACCTGAGAAATCCATGTGACATTTGATAAATTACCAAGTGAGGTAGATAATTCTCTTGGGAATAATGAAGCTGGGGAAATTTTATAGACTGTATATAGATGAATATAAACATTTATCTAAAGGTAATCCTAGCAGAGTTGGTGGATATTGATCACTAATGAAGTGATCTTCTTCTCACTTCTCCTTGGGTCTTGATACCTGGGTCCTAATACTGATGAAAATACCCAATCAGCTGGCATATTGGGGGGACTGTCACCATGATGCCAGTACAACTGGTTCTGTTGGTTTGTTGGCAGTCCTAAGGTTTAGTATAAACTACGAAATGTCTCTTCTCAAGATATGTGGCATTATAGGTGACAGATCTTACTTTTTAGCTAAAGAAGAGGTGAAAGGAATCAAGTTGCTTCTGGGAGTATAATGTGTTGCCTGCACAGAGCAAGCAGGAAGAGGAGTCGACAGTTATTCCTCCAACCTGACATTGATAAAAACTTATTTGACTGTTTGAATCTGACTATTGACCTCAGCCACTGGGTCACTACTCCTCCACTGCCCAAAGAGTATTTGTGTGAAAGAGGGATGGTCGGATTCAATGATGCACATTTTCCTGGCTCTTTGCTTGTCTTCAACCTCACTGATGCTTTGGGGGTTGGGACAGCGAAAGGGGAACAGCTGCTTGATGCTAGGAAAGCATAACAAAAGTGAGTATCTGTTGTGATTCAAACCTGAGGGGCCAAAAGTGCTCTGAACCAGAGCAATTTTGTTTCAGTGGCACACAAAGTCCTGTATGGGCAGTGATGTGCTGGGAGACGTTTAGCAATGAGTTTTCAGTGGAGAAAAGAGCCTGGTTTGTAGCCTTTGCTGACTTTCATGGTATAAATATGCTCATCATGGCTGATTTCAAGCTACCAAGGTGATGTCCCAGAACGCGGAATTGGGAAGGGCTGTGTGCCACTGGCTCCTCTAAGCAGGTGTGGGTATACCTCCAGCTGCGACAGGGAGGCATCAAGGCTTCCAAGGCTATGTCGGTATCCATGGAAACTTAGAAATGAGACAAGAGTAGGCCAGGCTCAGTGATTTGTTTTCTAAATGAGGAGCTAAGGTTAGTAAGACGCCATCTTTTCAAACATGCACACACTTGGCTGTTTTTCGATACTGGGGCCACTCGGCAGTGAAAAGCATCAGGTTCTTCCTGGCTGGTCCCTGTGGAACAGAGTCCTCCCTTCTATGTCTCCAAAGTCAGGCTGTGCCCAGAAAAGGAGGGGAGAATGAGCCCTCTGAGCCTTTTGCTCCCATCCTTTCCACCCTGGAGGAGTCACTTGTTAGATTGAAGGATGGAAAAATGACTGCTCTTAGCATGCACACATCACTCAAAACAGTAAAAAGACAAAGAGGCAGAGAGCCTGGTCCACTCACCTTGTTTTGATGAAAACAAGATGGTGGCTGCTAGTGAGTTGGCATAGTTTTCCGAGTTATGGTTTTCAGTAAAAATTCACTGTCCCATCATGGGCCCAGAGCACTTTCTGGATCACCTTGGGAAGCCTCTACTGTCTACAGAAACTAAGATATTGAACCCTAGGGATGATGGAACCAGGCGCCTTAAAATCAGGCTAAAAACCTGCTCAGGTCTGTTCTTCTCCAATCACCTCAAAGAACATGCTGGACAAGACACGTGAGACAAGGTGAAACACTTCCTGCAAATTCAAGTCACAGACCGGGGTTGGGGGACCTGCCAGGCACGTTCCTCTGCCCTCTCCTTGGCTCCAATAGTTATGACATGTGAATCAGAAGAAGGTGACTTTGGGTCAGACTTCAAAGAACATTATTACATGTAGTACCTGCCTATTGAAAACCATTTGCATGCTAAGGTTGTCTACACACACACACACACACACGTTAGCTTTGGGGCAGGGGGAGGGAAGAGAGAGAGAAAAGTTGAATCCAATATAACCATGTCTAACGCAACTTGTCAGCCACAGCTGGGTCACACTAGCTGTTAGACATTTTCCCCTTGGGCTTGGGGGCCCGAGGTCCCAGCTGAGCACAACTGAGTTAGTACCAGCTGAATGATATTTGGATTACAGCAGCCACCACGGCACGTAGCCATGCCAGACATGGGGCCAAATGGCCACTGCCAACCTCGCTCCCGGGGTGACCGATGCCCCAAGGAGGTCACCGCTTCTTTTCAGTGTGGACCCCAACGGTCCCGGGGTGAGCAAGCAGGTGGACACCATGCTTCCCCTCCTGCCACCAGCTGTGTGTCCTTGATCATGACCGCACTGGGAGTGACTCCTGGGGAGTCTCTGCTGAGTCTCAGAGCTCAAAGGAGCTTTTCAGAAAGAAAGGCCAGAGCACACAGCACGCGCCTTGGCCATCCTTTGGTGATAAACAGGGGCAGTTCAACGTCTGCCCTGCAGGCACCAGGAACCAGGCTTCAGAGCCGCCCCGAGCCGGGGGTCCAGCATCCCTAGGCTTGGAGGTGGTGGCGGCTGGCCGTGTCCACCCGGGCGCCCCTAGCCCGCCCTTCCCTTCTTCTCACCAGCCGCCTCCTTCCACGCTCTCCAGCTGAGCAACGTCCTTCACTCGGAGACCGGCAGAATGTTCTGGCTGTGGGAGTCTCCGGTGAGGCCGGAGGAGCGGAGCGATCGCCGGTGGAGGACCCTGTTCAGGATCTCTTTGCAGCTCTTGCGGTACTGGTGTCGCAGTAAGGAATACACGAAGGGGTCGGACGCGGCCTTGCTGTAGGCCAAGCACTTGGACAGCACCCCCCAGTGGGAGCTGATGGGTACTGCAGAGGACAGCTCCACCAGCCTGTGGACAGAGACCCGGAGGGTGTCGGGTTATGAGAGCACAGCTGGGTGATGCCCGCGCTGTGGCCTGAGCCCCTGACCCCGGCTTCCTGTCGGAGCTTCAGGGTCTCTGAGGCTGCCTCTTCCAGGGACAACGACAACAGCAGTAACAACCATTAACAACCGTGGCCGCCCACCAGGCACGTCCTTTAGGCCAGGTACTGCTTTATGACACATACTACATGTGATTTCATGGAAGCCCGGAAGTTTGGACATCTCCACTTCACAGGCGAGGAAATCGACATCCAAGGACGTTAAGTACTTTGCCCAGAAGCTGCAAAGGCAGGATTTGAACTCAGGTCTGTCTGATTCGGGAGCCCCCACTGATCTGAGAAACGCACTCAGGGTTTCATTGCATCCAGGCCACTGGCTCTAATTCTGCTGCTGACTTGCTCTGTGAAGTCATTTCCTGGGCAAGTCATTTCCCTTCCTGGGGCCTGGATGTTTCACATGAAAAGGGAGAAGTTGGATAAGATCATCTCTGTGATCACTGCTGCCAGAAGAGATGGGATTCTTTGCTCCAAATCCTAGCTCTGCCTTCCAAGGGAGGTTGCCTGGGAGGAAGGGCTGAGAACAATTTTCCAAATATTCGGCAAAGCTCAAAGTAAGAGTCTGCTGGTGAGAAAGGCTTCTTCTCAGGGCTGGGATCTGGGGGGCCCTGGCAATAGCAGCAGTAGGGGATGTTCTAACGTGACCTCATTCTTTAGGAGGAGGTGAGGGAAGAGGTGGCTTCTGTGTCAAAGGGGCTCGGTTCTGAGACCCATCTAACAACTCCATTCAACAGTGCTAAGGCCATGCTGTGAGGGAGTGACAGCCTTCCTCTATGTAAATGGAAAGAAAGTAAAATTGTCAGTCGCTCAGTTGTGTGCAGCTCTTTTCAACCTTATGGACTGTAGCCTGCCCTGCAGAGTCTGTCCATGGGATTCTTCAGGCAAGAATACCGGAGTGGGGTAACCATTCCCTTCTCTAGGGGATCTTCCAGACCCAGGGATCAAACTCAAGTCTCCTACATTTCAGGCAGATTCTTTACCGTCTGAGCCACCAAGGAATTCCCTCCAAATCAAGACATTAGTTCTTCTCTCACAAATGCGTCCAGAACCTTTGGCCATATTTGGACATTAACCAGAATTAATAGAAGGTACAAAAGGCCACAGAGCTGGGAGGGAGCTTGGAAATCATAAATTACCCTCTCCCCATCCACCATCAAATGAGGAAATCAAGGCCCAGAGAGGGAAAGAGGTTGCCCAACATCACACAGCAAGTCTGTGATGGGAGAGAGCCACTAACTGTGCTCAGACTGGGATCTGGCATCTGTATCCTTCCTGGGAGGGGGGGTGAGGAAGGGGTCGGCAGGATGGAAGGCAGGGTGCCTCTCAGCGTGGAGGGCTGCCCAGGTGAGAACCCAGGGACCAAAATCACCAAGCTTGGGCTGTAACCCTGTGTTGCCAACTTGAGTGATTTTCCTGAAGGCTTCTTTGGGTTTAGGTCATGAGGACGAGCTCATGACAGGAAGGAGGAGGAAGGAAGCGGATGGGGTGAGATAACCCCTGTTGCAATGATCCCCTTTCTGGACAGATCCTTGATGTCTCCATTCTGAGGCCCTTCCATCTGGCATCCTGTTTCCAGCACCACTACCTGCCCTTGCCCTCCCACCCCGAGGGGCAATCTGGCCAGTGTGGCCAATGTTCTGCTCCTCTCCTTGGAAGCCTGAGTGGGGAAAAATGGAGCTGTTGGCATTTGGGAAATCTGTACTTTTAAGAAATCTATGTTGGGAAGTGATTAGCGTAAGGGAACCAAAACCCCTGAGTCTAGAATTCACACCTAATAATAACAATGAAATAGCTGAATGCCAGCACATTGTTGCTACGCGATGCCCGGTTGCTTTTCCAAAATGTCTGTCTTCTCCATATAGATAAATTCAGTCTGAGCATTTGAGCCCTCCTAGGAGAACTTATGAAGAGCCAAATAGCATCAAACCATCCAGCAAGATCAAAATTATTATTTGCAGGTTCTGTAGATTTCACAGAATAAAATTTTTGAGGACAATTTTAAATTTCACCATTTAGATAATTAAGAGGTAAAACCTATTGCATTTGCTTCTCAGAGATTTTATGTCCAGTCTGAACATGCCTGGCTCAGTAATGACAACTCCCAGTTGCACATCTCCTTTGGGCCAAATATGAGATGTGCACACTCTCTAAGCTTAGTTACCCTCTGCAGAATGGGTGTCATTCATCCCACTTTACAGATGAGGAAATCAAGGCTCAGAGGGACTGTGCAGCAAGCCAGCATCTCCTCAATGGGAAGCCCAGCTGCATCTGACTGCGACCCACGTCTTGCTTGGGTGCCACGCTGGGATTCAAATCTCTGCGTTGCCGATTGGACAGGGTGAATTCTGGGGTCCCCCCCGGCCCTGAGAACTCCCTTTCCGTGAAGTTGCCATGTGCTCCCCAGCATTTCTGTCATCCTCCTTCCACAGTGCACAGGACTTCTATTCCGAAAAGCCAGCATCTGGCCTTCACAAGGCCTCCTGGCAAAGAGATGCTTCAGGTCAGCCTGGGCCTGGGCACTGCTCCCACGGGGCCCCCGGGCCAGGGTGAACCTAGGAGGCTCCCTTCTGTGACTGGATGTGGCTGGCTGACCTGCTTTCTGATTTTCCTATGCATGGGGACCCTCCCTGCCATGTGTCCACCGTGGCTGGCTTTGTTCTGTTCCAGCTCTGACAGTTCCAAGTCCCTACTGCTTTAGGGGAATGGGCAGGGGTTTCTGTGTTGCTACAGTTGCTTCTTTCTAATTTCATATCTGGGCAGGGGATGGCCACGTGGTCCCCAGATGACCTTTGAGCAAGGGAATGCTCCAACCCGTCTTCTCACACCAGGCCCAGCCACCTCCTCCGAACACCCTCCCCTCCAGGAAAGGGACATTATTATTCCGATCAGTCACAGTTTCCTCGTGAGCAGGGTCACCGTGTGCTCAATGTGGCCTGCCACACTCTGCCTCTCCTCTCTGCTACTGCACATGATGGACTATTGAGCTCTGCTCTCCTGCCCCTGCCTGCAGGTCTGGCCCAAGAGCCCTGAGTTTAGGGGTTATTGGCTCAGGTGTTAGTTAATCAAAGGGGACTTGGTTTCCTTTCGCCCTAGCCCCCTGTTGTAGGTTGAACTATGTCTCCCCAAATTCATAGGCTGAAGTCCTAACTCTCAACACCTCAGCTGCTGCTGCTGCGCTAAGTCGCTTCAGTCATGTCCGATTCTGTGTGATCCCATAGACAGCAGCCCACCAGGCTCCTCTGTCCCTGGGATTCTCCAGGCAAGAATACTGGAGTGGGTTGCCATTTCCTTCTCCAATGCATGCATGCATGCTAAGTCACTTCAGCTGTGTCCAACTCTGTGTGACCCCATAGACGGCAGCCCACCAGGCTCCTCTGTCCCTGGGATTCTCCAGACAAAAATACTGGAGTGGGTTGTCATTTCCTTCTCCAATCAACACCTCAGAGCGGAACCTTATTTGGAAACAGGCTTGTTGCAGGTGTAATCAGTGAAGATGAAGTCCTGCTGGAGAAGGGTGGGCCCCTAAGCCCATGTGATGGCCGTGTCCTTACAAAAGCAGGGAGTCTGGGCACACATGCACACAGAGAGAATGCTGCAAGATGAAGGCAGAGACGGGGTGATGCTTATGAAGCCAAGTGACACTAAAGATGGCATCAGAAACTCCAGGGGGGGCAGCGGGGAGGCCTGGAAGAGCACCCTGGCAGCTTCGGAAGGACCCACCTGCTTGACATCTCGATCCTGAACTTCCAGCGTCTAACTGAAGCTACACAGTTCTACTGTTGAAGGCGCTCAGTGAGTGGCAGCTAGCTACAGCGGCAGGGCTGGGAAACAGACCTACGTCCACTGAGGAGCCTGTGGGTGTGCAGAGGGTGTTAGGCAGGATCTGGTTGTTGATGAACCCCTGGTCATAACACCAACATGGCACCAAACCCTTTGGCGCTCCTGGAGCCTGTGGGCACCGAGGGCCGACTTTGGGGTCAGCAGAGGTCAACAGCCCCTAGAGCAGGGCACTGGCCCTTCCCCTCCAGGGAGAAGGGTGTTTTCCCTACAAAGCAGGGCTCCCTGCCCCCGGCCCCCACTGTCCAGTGAGCACCAAGGTGACTTTCCAGGTCCTGCCTGAGGCGTGTGCCCGAGAAACCTCTGCCATCGGGCAGTGTGCCGGGGGAACGTTTACACTTCTGTGCTTAGAATGCACACGTGCCTGTCCTAAACAACCTTGACACAGCTCCCCCGAGGAGCCCCTGGGCTGAGAGCGCACAGGCTGTGCGGCCGGTCAGGCTGGGGACTGAGGGGGAGGGGAGGTTAGGAGTCTGCTTTCCCAGGCATCTTGGATGGCTCAGAGATGGCGGTGAGCCCCTGGGGGTCCCGGGGCACAGCCTGGCTAGGCGGGAGGTGTGAGATGCTGCAGGATGTTGCTGCTGCCAAGTCGGAAGCTGAGCGTGGAGATGGGTGTTTATCTGACTCAAGGTGACCCAGAGCAGACACCCGTGGTCCTGGCCTACCTGCCTGTCCCCACCTCTGGACACCCTTTGCTCTGTATTTGTTCCGGAGGACCCCTCCAGGGAGCATCTCCCCTTTCTGGGTACAAGGCCCTCTGATCCAGGTCCCAGGGAGATCTCTGGGCTGGCTGTCATAGCAGAGTGCTGACAGTCAGGAAGCCGCCCCCTTGGACTTCACCCACAGGGCCCTCACACCCCACCTGGCAGCCTGGCCACCCTGGTCCCGGGAGGAGGATGGAGGTACCCTTGCCAGGACTCCTGGGCAGACTCCAACCTCCCCCTCCAAGAGAAACCAGTGTCTCAGCTCTGCTCGATGATGGGAATCTGCAAAGAAACTAAATTCTGGGGGAGAGAAGACCAGTAACACCAGTAATCCCAGACCCAGCTCCTCTTCTGGGTCCTCAGAGGCTCAAGGCTTTGCCAGCCACTTTCACAAACATGGTCGCAAGTCCCCCTGGCAGTGTCCCTTGCCCTTCACACGACAGGGCAAGACCTGAGACAGAGTGACAGGCTGAGGCCACATGGCCTGGGAGTGGGGGGGTGGGTCTGAACCCTGGATTGTGGTGCCAGGCAGCACCTCCCAGCTCCTTGAGTCAGTTCTAGGGTGCAGAAAAGGCCTTCCCTTTCAACCCTCGGATTTAAAGTGGTAAATTGGTGCCCCCTCTTCACACTTCCATGATATCATCTCTCCCCCACACACACTCACACACACATTCACACACACACACACATTCACACATGCACACACACGCACATGCTGTGCACCAAGTGCAACACGGGCCACAGAACATCCTTTGGGAAGCAAGCCCGATGTCTTCTCAAGACTTCTGGAGAATCTGGTCTGTGTATTTGAAGATATGTAGGTAACAAGCTGGGCTTCCTTGGTGGCTCAGCTGGTAAAGAATCTGCCTGCAATGCAGGAGATCCAATCCCTAGGTGGGGAAGATCCCCTGGAGAAGGAAATGGCAACCCACTCCAGTACTCTTACCTGGGAAATCCCATGGACAGAGGAGCTTGGTAGGGTATGCTCTACGGGGTCGGAAAACAGCTGGACACGACTAAACAACAAGCTGAGCTTCAAATGTTCATGAGCCATTAGCATGGAAAAGGCCTTTGATTAATAGAATATTAACACTGGGCATATTAAAGCCCTCTGCTGTCATAATCCCATGATTCTGAAAAGCCATAGTAATGCTGCTGTCGGATCCACAAAGGCCTCGAAGCCCCACTCTGATGATCTGAGATAGTCATAATTACTTGTACGCATATATCGCTGGGGAGACAACAGCCTTACAAATGCTTCTACGAAGTGCATTTTAATTCGGAAAACTGTAATTCGAGCTTCTGGATGAGAATCTGTTGCAGATCCTCACACCCTGCTCACACACTCTGCAGAAAGCCAGACTTGACCCACTAGGGCTTTTGGTGTAAGTGTGTGAATAGAAGGCAGTGACCCCTATTAAGAGTGAGGGTCGGGGGGACTTCCCTGGTGGTCCAATGGTTAAGAATCTGCCTTCCACTGCAAGGGACATGGATTTGATCCCTGGCCAGGGAACTAAGATCCCACATGCCATGCCTGAAGATCCCATGCCACGCCAGGGCAACTAGGCCCACGTGCTGCAACTATCGAGCCTACGTATTGCAACTCGAGCCCATACCCTGCAACAGAAGACCCCGTGCGCCACGACTAAGGCCCAGCGCAGCCAAACAGACGCAAAGAGTGAGGGTGGCGGTTTCCAGCGCATTCCTCTGTCATCTGACATGCCCCAAGATGCAGGCGCAAGGGGCTTTTGGGTTGGTTGGTACAATGCAGGAATCTGAGAGGTAAGGATGCATCGTCAGCGCTGGGCCACCCGCATCTGCTGATGACTCCAGCTGCCGGTAGTGATGACCTCTGGGCCCGACTCCAGGTCCACACAAGCTGCTGTCAGTCTGGTGGGAGGTCAGAGATGACTGCATGCAAACACTGCTGCTTCTAGTGAAAGGACTCACTCACCTACCTGCTTTAACCCACAGGATACTATGCTTAGGATCATGCCAAGAGGCCTGGGCCTAGGAAGTTGGATCAAAAGCCTGCAGACAAACATGTCTATATTTTCAGCACCTGGTCCTCAGGCTTTGGAGATGTAACATGGTCACAGGGCTAAATTTTTGCCAACAGGCCTGGTGCTGGCCTTGAACCCTTGGATCTGCCTGTCACTACTGCTATGGCCATGGGCCACTCATCTCACCTTGCTGACCCTCCGTAAATGGGGATTCTAGCACTCACCTTGAAGGAGAGCTGTAGAGGGTACAATCAGGCAGGTATTGGTATATCATGGCTACACTATAGGTGTTGAACAAGTGATAGGCATGGTTATAAAGGGCCTTCCCAGGTGACGCTAATGGTAAAGAAACTGCCTGTCAATGCAGGAGACATAGTAGACGAGGGTTTGGTAACTGGATCGAGAAGATCCCCTGGAAAAGGAGACGGAACCCACTCCAGTATTCTTGCCTGGGGAGTCCCATGGACAGAGGAGCCTGGAGGGCTACAATCCATAGGGTCACAAAGAGACACGACTAAAGCAACTTAGCACACGTGCATGGTTATAGAGACTCCACATCCTCCAATAAGGGAAGTCTGAGAATCTATTTGAAGACTTGAGTGGTTCTTAACCCAAGAATGGTGCTTCCTGATCTGAGACAGTTATCAGGCAGATGTGAACAGATTGGGGATAAGGAGAAGGGACCCCCCCCCGCCCCCGCCAGCTGGACCTTCCTGATCAGCTCAAATCGGGGGCAGATGTCATACATAGCACAAGCCCCTTCTCTTTCTTGATGTTGTGATTCTGCTAGCTCCCAGTGTTTCCCATGGCTGATCTAACATCAGCCCACAGGCTTGCACATGTCTCCACCTATAAGATCGGAGGGGGAGAAGAGCAAGGCAGGCTGCTTAGATGGAGTTTGTCCTTGTGGAGATACCGGAAATAGTGGTATCTGTATTGATGGCTCAATGAGGGGTTTAAGCACCACTCGAGCAACTTGACCTTAATCATCGCAGAAGCTGCAGCTTTGTGGTTCTGAGTGGGTCATGGCACCAAGCGTCTTCCTATATCCTCTGGGAGGAAGGAAAAGCCTCCATGCGGGGCAAGGGGACCCACGGGTGGGCTTTGGCTCCAGGCAGACCCTGGCAGGAACCCTGGCTGAGTCACTCACAGGATTGGCCTCCGAATCCATCTCAACAACTGTGCTGGCTTGCCACGTGCAGTGGATCCCAGCTGGCCTGCAACCAGCTCACTCTCCTTTGATGAGCGGCTGCTAGAGAAACTACCATTTCCATAACCCATGGCTCTAGGTTCTCCATGGGGAATCATCTGCAAGAAGTTAAATTCTCAGCTACATTTCAGAGCAGAGCCTGACTTCACTTCTGAGGCCAGGTAGATTAAGTCCACACTTGGAAACCAGCTTGGGAACAACAGCAGAAGAATCAACTGCCACCAAAAATATGAGTGGTCCTGATTCCGGTGCTGGGATAGTGGGGGGTACACTTTGAGGAAGGCCTTGCATGGGTTATTTTATGCATTCCTTCCTAGAGTCTGACTTCTCCCCACAATGAGCGTGCAGTTCTCAGCCCTGACTCAGTGTATGATGGGAGAGTTTGGATCCAGCTCCTTGGAGGTGGGGGTCAGAGCAAATGCTGCCCCACCCCCATTCTAGCCCACCTCACCTGTTTTAGCAGTTCTGCTGCCCTGGCACTGGAAGTGTAGCTCAGGTGTGACCCTGGACTTACCCAGCACACAGCTGGAGGGCAGAAGGTCCCTCGCACGCGATGAGCAAGTTCACACGTGCCCCTCTGCCGGGGTGTGCCTGGAGCCCCTGCTACCACAAAGACTAGGCCCCTCGTGGGAATCTCTTCTGTCCTCAGTCATGGAAGGGGCGTGGGGGTGGGGCGTGGGGTGGGGCGTGGGCAGGGGAAGGTGGTTCCAAGACGGGTGTCATCTCAAGAGGCTTAGCCACGAGGATCTGCCGGCCACAAAGGGCCTGCCTGCCACTCTGCGCTGGGACCTGCCATCCCCTCATTCAGGCCCTCGAGGACTCTTGCCTCGATGCACTTGACCCACAGAGGAAGCCATTGATTTGGCCACTGCTCATTCTTGCCTGTCTAGACGAGCAGCGCCGAGCAGGGCGCTGGACAGGGGAGGAGGCGTTCTGAGCACTCTGGCAGCGCAGCCAGAAGGACCATCCCAGGAACCAAGGTGTTCCTGCTCAGAAAAGAACAATCCAGAGGTCAAGGGGATGAGGGAGCTGGGAGTAAGAACACGGGCACGCCTGGACCCCAGATTCTCTGACTAGAGGCCAACACTGTCCAACAGAACGAGAAGGTGAGCCCCGGGCGTGAAAAGAAACATGTGAAGTTCTGTTAACTTCAAACCTTATTTAATTCTATATATCCAAAATAGCACCATTTCATCATGGAATTTATATGAAAAGTTTTAACTATACTTATATCGGTGGTTTAGTACCTGGTCGTGTCTGACTCTGGCTACCCTGTGGATTGTAGCCCACCAGGGGATTTTTCAGGCAAGAATACTGAAGTGGGCTGCCATTTCCTTCTCCAGGGGATCTTCCCAGCCCAGGGACAGAACCTGTGTATCCCGCATTGCAGTCAGATTCTTGACTGCTGAGCCACCAGGAATCTCATGTATACACACATATATGTGTATGTATGTACATATATGTATGTGTGTGTGCAGTCGTGCTAAGTCTTGGAAACCCAGCATGCATGGCATACCTACGGCACGTCTCAGTTTGGACAAGTCATGTTCAAGTATTTCAGTGGGACCCGTGGCTGGTGGCTCCCCTGTGGAGCTCTAGACCTGGCCCACGCTGTCCCTTCTGCTAGGACTGCCCCCTGCGTAGCCACGCCCACTTCACTCGCTCCTGCCTCAGAAGTCTGAGACGTTTCCCCATCAGATGCCCCGTCACGGGGCTCCATTCACATGGGAGGGCCGGATCTACAGGGTCACGACCCCCTCACAGGAGGTCTCCTGCAGGGCCCCACCAGGCCCCGCCTCCCCTGCCGGTGTCCTTCAGGCTCTGCACAGAGAATGTGCTGGGTAAACACGTGTCAAAGTGAAATGACGGGATGTTTGCGTGTTTTGACTTTGCCAGTGGTCATGTGTGGATGTGAGAGCTGGACCATAAAGAAAGCTGAGCGCCAAAGAATTGATGCTTTTGAACTGTGGTGTTGGAGAAGACGCTTGAGAGTCCCTTGAACTGCAAGGAGATCCAATCAGTCCATCCTAAAGGAAATCAGTCCTGAATATTCATTGGAAGGACTGATGCTGAAGCTGAAACTCCAATACTTTCAGCCTTTCCACCTGATGCGAAGAGCTGACTCATTGTAAAAGACCCTCATGCTTGGAAAGATGGAAGGCAGGAGGAGAAGGGGATGACAGAGGATGAGACGGTTGGATGGCATCACCGACTCTATGAGTTTGCGTAAACTCTGGGAGTTGGTGATGGACAGGGAAACCTGGTGTGCTGCGGTTCATGGGGCCGCAGAGAGTCAGATGCGACTGAGCTAACCTTGCATGTTTTCTGAGCTTGGTTTAGGATGGTTCCTTTGCACACACAGGAAAGTCAAGGCAGTGGCTGGATGGGGTGGTGGCAGTGGGGGTGGGGGAGGGTTTCGCAGAGGTTTCCTAAGCATCTCTTTTCCTCCCCCTGTAAGTTGCCATCTGTCCCCACAAAAGATGAACAGTTTTGAGTGTTTTTTAAAAGTCCAAATGCACCATGTCCATTTGGAGAGAACATATTGAGTTGTGAACCGACCGTCAATTTCACTGAAACAGGTTTTTTTTTTTTTTTTTTTTCTGGGCAGCATTAGAGGGAAGCAAGCTATAATCAGAAAAAAGGAAAATTGTGTGGGGAAATGTGATTAAGCCAGGGAAAAATCCAATAGCTTAAATTTGGAGCTGAATTACCTATTGTCCTCTGAGGGTTCAAGTTCACCTCATTAGCCCATAAGTCCCCTTTACTGTGGGAGCTAAGAGAAGGGGTGTCCACTTGCCCTCCTTTCCTGATTCATCTCTCTCCCCTCTATCTAGGCCCCTTTAGCTCACACGCCAGCCAGTCCCAGGCCAGGCACCTTGGCTGGTGCAGTACGTAAGGGAGGGAGGGTGGATGCGTCCAGACCAAGCCCATGACACACACGCTCCCCGGACTTGAAGCCCTTAAACGCTTACAACAACCCTAAGGGGCAGGCACTGCTCACTTTTCTGGGTTATAGACGACAGGTTGGAAGCTCAGAGAGGCAGTATCACTGGCCCAAGGTCACACAGCAAGCAGGAAGCAAAGGAGCTGGAGTTTGAACTCCAGAGCCCAGGCTGACAAACTCTGCAGCCCACCCTCAGAGAGCAACTGAAACCCACTCTCCTGTTTCTGTCTGGGCTTCCTGTCCCACAGAAACCGCATCTCTGCAAGTTCTGACGTCCTGGCTAGGCATGGCAGACCTACACCAGGGCTCCCACCCAGGGGTCGTTCTGGTCCCCAGGTTGCCTAGATCTGTCAGTGTCTGGGGACATTTCTAGTTGTCAAAAGTGGGGAGTGGGAGGGAAGAGGTGCTGCTGGTGAGCAGTGGTAGAAGACAGAGGGGCTGCCAACATCTCACGATGCACAGGACACCCCCACCCACAGCACAGACTGTCAGGAGGGCTGAGGTCTCGTGGGTAGTTCTAGAAGGTAGAACTGATGGATCTGCTCTGCTCAGGACAGACTCGTACAGAGATCTGCAGACAGCCTGACACCCTGCGTTTAAAGTGAGAGGTAAGCCCACCAGCCTTCCCCCAGACGGCATGGCTACCACAGGAAACGACAGTGAGAGATGCTCTGGGCTTGTGTTGTCTGGAGAAGAGAAGACAGGTGCTGCTGAGGGGGAGACCGGCTCACTGCCCATCAGCAGGGCCCCCGGGACAGACGTCCTCCTGGACTGCAGAAAGCAGGATTGGGAGCATGGGTGGAACCATGGGGAGCCAGGCTTCAGCTCAGTGTGAGGAGGGACAGGGAGGGACAGAGGGGCTTGGGCACAGTGAGCCTCTCCTCCCTGGAGGGCCACCGCTCTCTGGAGGATGGTGAGGCAGGGCATCCTTTCCAGGTCCTGGACACCTGAGGATGCAGGAAGGTGCTGGGGGATAATGGGGGTGCTGAGGGATACTGCGGGATGTTGAGGGATGTTGGGGGATACTGGGGATGCTGAGAGATGCTGGGGGATGCTGAGGGATGCTAGGGGATGCTGAGGGATGCTGAGAGATGCTGGGGGATGCAGGAGGATGCTTGGGGATGCTGGGGGATGATGAAGGATTCTAGGGATGCTGGGGGATGAGGGATGCTGGGGGATACTGAACATGCTGAGAGATGCTGGGGGATGCTGAGGGATGCTGGGAGATGCAGGAGGATGCTGGGGGATGCTGAGAAATATTGGAGAATATGGGTGCTGAGGGATGCTGGTGGATGCTGAGGATGCTGAGAGATACTGGGGGTGCAAGTGGATACCGAGGGATTCTGGGGATGCTGAAGGGAGGCTGAGGGTTGCTGGGGGATGGGCCATATGCTCTCTATTTCACACACACACACACACACACACACACACACACACACACACACACGCACACAAAACCCTGCACAGCTTCTACTTCCCAGGCTCAACATCCACTTTCCAATAGAATATCAAAATCCTTTCTGTCAAAATCCTTTCTGTTTTCATCTGCCCAAATAGTTAAGTCATTCTGGATACAAATTTGTGTCTGCAGGGGTGTTTCCTCTCCAGTGAGCAAAACTGAGTGGTTCATACTTTTTTTTTTTTTTTTTTCTGGTTACAACATGTAAGGAAAGTTCTGTAGTTGGAGGAGGTTGGCTTCTGGAATGTACAGCCCTGAGGCCATTGTACTGCAACCTTGGCTGGCATGGGGGATGGGGACAGGGAGAGAACGTGACAAGCCACAATGCCTGGACTCACAGCGGCAGATCCTGGAGCCGTGGATGAGTGGGCCCATCTGGCTGGGCATGGAGCATGCTCCCTGCGCCCTGGGCAGGTGGCACCTGCTGATCATGGTGTCTGGGCCGGGGATTCCAGGCGGGGCTCTCCAGCACTCGATGGGCAGCAAGAACCCACGCCCTGCAGCCTGCTCTCCCCTATCTCTCCTCCCTTGTCTCCTCCTTTAGAGCTTCCTGGGTTTGGGGACTGAATATTAGAATGATGTGCTTTGCAATCAAGTGGGGAGTCTCACCACCTTTCAGTCCTAAGTTTAATCCAGAAGAATCTGAGGCTGAAAAGCAAAAGCATATGGCCTCCTTCTCCCTCATCTGTCAAGTTCTTTCTCATCCTCCGATCCACCCTCTGGAAAACACGTGGCCAAGCGAGGCCCGCCATGGCTTAAGGCCACGTGGGCCGGCACGGCTCTCTGGAGCCCCGCACCCCACCCCACCTGCCCCAAGCTCTGGGCCCACCGGCCCAGCTCACCTGGTGATCACGTAGGGTGCAAAGCACACGAGGAAGGTGCCTATGAAGGTGCTGATCTTCTTGGTGGCTCGCTGCCGCCGCCTCTTCTGCTCCTCCAGACAGCGTTCCCGCACACTGCGCACAAGAGAGGGAGGAGGTGAGTCACAGGGCGGGCCGGCCAGTCACAGGGACTCACTATCGTGCATGCAGGTGGTGGCTGCGAGAGCAGGAACTTGGCCATGCAGCCAGAGAGACCCGAGCTCAACTAGGCCGTAAGCACGTGACCTGGGGTACTTTGTCTGACATCACTGGGTCATCATCTGTAAAATATGGAGAGTAATACAACAAAACTGCACACAGGGGCAAGGGGAGGGTGGACCAACTGGGAGCTTAGGACTGACGTATACACTGAAGTGAAAGAGAAGTGGCTCAGTCGTGTCCGGCTCTTTGCAACCCTGTGGACTGTAGCCTACCAGGCTCCTCCGTCCATGGGATTCTCCAGGCAAGAATACTGGAGTGGGTTGCCATTTCCTTCTCCAGGGAATCTTCCCGACCCGGGGATCGAACCCAGGTCTGCCGCCTTGTAGGCAGACGCTTTACCATCTGAGCCATCAGGGAAGTCCATGCATACACTATCATGTGCAACACAGATAAGCTAGTGGGAAGCTTCTGTACAACAGGGGTACCTCAGCTTGGTGCTCTGTGATGACCTAGAGGGCGAGATGGGGGGTGGGGTGGGAGGGAGGCGCCGGAGGGAGGGGATTTATGTACGCATATAGCTGATTCACTCCGTGGTACAACAGAAATTGACACAACATTGCAAAGCAATTGTTCTCCAATTAAAAAGAAGAAATGACATAGAATAAAGTGCTGCAAAAGGCTGCTTTGAGAATTAAATGCCTGAAGCATACAAAGCAATTAGCACAGTGCCCAAGCAAGTGCAAATAAACACACTCCCTAGGTAGTGTCTCTAGTTCTTACCTTTACCTTACCTAATTCTTATCTCGAATTCTTTATCTTTTGATCCTGCTGGGTGCTACTTGTCCTGCCTTACAATGAAGACCCTGAGTTCACTGAGGCCAAATGATTTGCTCAGCTGGTAAGCGGTTGCAGAATTTGAACGCATGTCTGGGTGACTGGAGGCAGGTACCCTCCAGCTGCGGCAGCCCGGACTCTGTGTGCATTGTGGCCCGGGCTTCCTTTCCTCCACACCTTCAGCCCTATTTCTTCCACCCCAAAGCCCCAGCCAGCCCAGGGCGACAGACATCACATTATCAGGTGACTGAAACTCCAGTACTTTGGCCACCTCATGCGAAGAGTTGACTCACTGGAAAAGACTTTGATGCTGGGAGGGATTGGGGGCAGGAGGAGAAGGGCACGACCGAGGATGAGATGGCTGGATGGCATCACTGACTCAATGGACACGAGTCTGAGTGAACTCCGGGAGTTGGTGATGGACAGGGAGGCCTGGCGTGCTGCGATTCATGAGGTCACAAAGAGTCAGACACGACTGAGTGACTGAACTGAACTGGTGTTTGAAGAACTTAGTTGATTCCTTCAGAGATGAAGCTTGGTGAAGCTACAGGACCATTAAGTCCCTGGAGAATCGGGGACAGAGCTCTGAGGATGCCCACCTGCACCTCTAACCACACCCTGTTCCTGACTCCGCTCTGCTCCCTGCCTTTCGAGAACTGCCATCTCAGGCCGGCTGGGAGCAGCGGTTCTTGCAACCCCTTTCCTGCAGCCTCAGCAAAATGAACAAGCAACATCAGGGCTGTCCATCTCCACAAGCGAGGCATCACGTCCTCCAGATCACAGGACCCAACGTGGCCATGTGTTCCTACTGTTTACTTATTTTTTTTGACAATTAAAAATATATTGATTTATTTTAATTGGAGGATAATTACAATATTGTGATGGCTTCTGCCATACATTAGTATGAATAGGCCACAGGCATATATTAAAATAAATGACATGATTGCAGAAATGAACGGGGAGGAAGACTGTGGACAGAGTCATCCAGGAGTGAAGGTAACTTGGCAGAAGTCAGGCAGGGCTGCAGAGTGCGTGCACGCGTGCATGTTCCGTCTCTCAGTTGTGTCTGACTCTTTGCGGCCCCACGGACTGTAGCCACCAGACTCCTCTGTCCATGGGATACTTCAGGCAAGAATACTGGAGTGGGGTGCCATTTTCTTCTCCAGGGGATCTTCCCAACCCAGGTCTCTTGTGTCTCCTGCATTGGCAAGCTGGTTCTTTACCACTAGCGCCACCTGGCAAGCCCAGACCAAGCTCTGGTGAAGGTGAAGTTTCTCAGTCGTGTCCGACTCTTTGCAACCCTGTGGACTGTAGCCTACCAGGCTCCTCCGTCCATGGGATTCTCCAGGCAAGAGTACTGGAGTGGGTTGCCATTTCCTTCTCCAAGGAATCTTCCCGACCCAGGGATCAAACCCAAGTCTCCCGCATTGGAGGCAGACGCTTTAACCTCTGAGCCACTAGGGAAGCGGGACACGGAATTTTTTGCCCAAACGCCCTGGTCCTGCTTCCAGAAGGTGTGCAGGCGTCATCCTTGGACCCCTCCTCCTAAGGGTGGACTGCGCCACCTCTGTGCTCGGCTGGAGACCAGAGACATGACATCTGTGAGCGACATGTGGACGCAGATCCTGCAGTGTCCACCTTGTACACCGGAGGCCCCTTTCTGTGCTGGGGGAGTCAGGCTGGGAGACGAGGCATGCGGGCTGTGTGCACAAGGCCAGTTCTGCTCTCCCCGCCACGTCCGAGGAGCCTGAGAACCCTCAGCTTGAACCCAGTCTTGCAAAGCCTTCCAGACTGAACTTGCATCGCCTGTGTCTCCTGCATTGGCAAGAAGATTCTTTACTACTGAGCCTCCTGGGAAGCCAGGCTGCAGTGACCTGACACCAAACTAGGTCAGTCTGTTCAATGAAAGCCAGGAGTGGGGAGGACGTTCATGAGCCAGGCTCGTGAGCAGCATGGGTGCAAAGGCAGCCTCCCCTTCCCTCCACAAGAACCAACATTCTACTAATTAATCACAGCTCTTCTTTGTCAGATTTCTGATCACAGATGGACAATTCCATGTTAGTTTGGACTGGTCCCCTAAAATTCCTGCAGAATTTTTTCCCCTCCCTTGACTGTATCCTTCCAGGAATTTAGAAAGTTGAGAACTGGAGTCTGGCCCAGTACACACAGATTTCATACTGGCTGAAATGTATTACTCATGACTAACATCATGAATTAATTTCTAATCACTCATATCAATAGCCACCCACATTTCTTGATTTCTTAATTTAATATATACACCACTTTAGATATTGTGATAGGGGTTCATTTGCATTCATTGATTTGATACATCTCTGTAAGATAGTAAGTTACTCAGTCGTGTCCGACTCTTTGCGACCCCATGGACTGCAGCCCACCAGGCTCCTCCACCCTTGGAATTTTCTAGGCAAGAGTACTGGAGTCGGTTGCCATTTCCTTCTCCAGGGGGTCTTCCCGAACTAGGGATCGAACCCAGGTCTCCTGCATTGCAGGCAGACACTTTACCATCTGAACCACCAGGGAATCCCAATCCTATAAGATTAGGACTGATGAAACTGTAATCTTCACTTTTTCAGATGAGACAGAGGCACAGAGAAGTTAAGTAACTTGCTCAAGATCGCACAATGATTGGGAGAAGGGCGGCAGTAGGGTGACCAACTTGCCCTGGGCAATCAGGACTGTCCCAGGTTTAGTACTGAAAGTCCTGCAGCCTGGATGGTTTACACAGGACTGTCCAGTTTTCAGACCGAGGATCCCACATCTGAGGACCACTCTCCGTCTCGGGCAACCCAGGATGGTTGGTCTCCCTATGTGATAGCCGTAGCTGAACCCAGGTCATCTGACTCTGAATGTCACCTGCCAACTCCCTGGGGTCATTACACTTCCCTGGGGGGGTGTGTACGTCACCTCATTCAGAAAATCTGAAGCATACAACCAAGAAGGCAGAGAACAGAAGAGCAATTTTGCCTAAAGTCACACAGCAAGAGTCATCGTAAATCTTTTCACTTTCCATTTACACCTGGGTGTCTGTAGCATCTTCTTACAAAGACCTCTGGCTCTTGTGACTTGTGCAGATACAAGTGGGCATGGAGAGAAGGCACGGGTCCCCACCCTGGACATCTGGGTGCAGTGAGGCGATCAGCCCGTCTTGGTTTGCCTGAGACGGTCTTGATTTTCAGGCTCAAAGTCACACATCCTGGGAGCCCTCACAGTCCCAGGCAAATCAGAGTAACAGTCACCCTTGCGGCGTGTCTGGTACATTCTTTACAACACTGCTTGTTTTAATAATGAAATCCGTCAATCAAAACTCTCAGTACGATCAGCGTAGGAATTGCAGGAGGTGTGGGGCGTGAGCTGGGAGTCCCGAGTCATCACAGTACACTCACCCACTGGAAGGAGCATAGGATTCTGGACATCTCCTTGAACGTGAGGATCAAAGTCATTCGGTAAATGACTCATCAAGGGGCACCAGAGAAGCTGGTGGTGACACTGGAAGCTGGCCCTCTTCCGGGGTGTGACCTCCAACCATATTTTCCATTTCTCTGACATTGTAGAGTAACCCTGATCAGCGAGCAAGCTCTGGCCATGTGTCCTAGTCCCAGCTGTGCCCTCACAGCTGTGTGGCCTCAGGGAAGTCACTCAACCTCTCTGAGTCCAGTTCCTCATTTATCGGAGGTGGATTTCACAGTTAGACCTATAACTAGAGCATCCACTTAGCAGAGACAGAAGGGACTCACCTGCTACCCAACTCTGGAGGAGGGAGAAGCTTCCTCTGCCCCCCAACCCCACCCCTGAGGGGGCACTTGGGTTCCTGCTGAGGGTCTGAGGACCCAACTGTCTCCCCAAGAGCAGTATCTCTTCCTCCCACCACAGCAGATAATCCTGCCCCTGAGCCTTGAGGAATATTTAAAGACAGACATTCATTAAAGCTTTGAAGGTCCTCAGAAGGATAAACAGAAACATCTCAGGGACTCTCCGAGGAATAAAACAGACCCTTTAGAGGCTAGCGTGATCAAGGTCACTCTTCATTGTAAAAACCTGTGGGGAATTTATTTTATCTGTTCCTGCAAAGCTTTGTACAGGAGAGAAAGATTAAACAGCAGGCACTCCGCAGACACATTCCTTTTCTGGGTTCCCACACTACGAAGCTCAACATCTTGTACCCAGAAAAACGTAACAAGAGTATGCCATTTGAATTAATGAACAACCCTTAAGAAAATTAATACTCAATCATTTTAAAGTGACCTTATCAAAAGAGATGATAGTAGAAGTCTGCTCTAGCACAGATTTTTTTAAAGCTGAGAGTTCAGAATCTTGAGCCTTTCAGACAAAGCAAGGCTTATCAATAGAATGTCAAGCTGTGAACCCTTCCATGGCCGAGAGTCCTCTCTGGTTGATACTGAGTGGTCAGCACACAAGCAGCGCCAGAGCCAGACCTCTGGGCTTAAGTCTATGCTTCTTGTACTGACCTGTTGTGCGGCTTTAGGCAAGTTACACAGCTCTTTGTGCATCAGCCTCTTCATTTCTAAAATGGGGACAATGCAAGTACCTGTGTGGCAGGATCCTATTGAGTTTAACTAAGTAAACAGCCTGGAAGGAGCTAAGACAGTGCTTGCTCAGAGTCAGAGCTCATTCAGTGTGGATCCTAAGTATTATTCATTCAGTATATATCTATGAAACAATGACTATGGCCCAGCACTACCTTGAACCCCCAAACTCCCTCCCACTGCAAAATTTCTCTTTCTATATTTATGAGAGAGAGCACATAGCGACTAGCGACTGTTGCCAGGTAAGATCTGAGCTTGAGTCTGGGCTCCCATGCGGTGCAGCGGCTGAGAGGTCAGAAGCTGTCTTGGCCAAGTTCGTTGGCCCAGAGTGCAAGCGCAGTGCCAGTGTGTATGTGCGTGTGTGTGTGTGTGTGTGTGTGTGTGTGTGTGTTGGGTAGGGCAGGACGGGGGAGGGGGCGCAGTTGGTTCCAAAGGCTGTGACAAGACACAGCATTCCCTTGAGCCAAAAGGAGATGGGCTCTCCTGGTGACATGTGGGGTCAAAGACATGTTCCCCAGGAGGCTTCAGGAACGGGGCAGAGGGATGGATTATCCTGGGGATATCTGAAAAGTCAGTACATGAGGTGACTGTGGCTAAAACATGTGGGGTGTGGGTCCTGACTGATGCCCAGAGGACAGTAGCTGGCCCAGGACTCAGAGAGACATCGGGATTTGCCTTCCGGCTTTTAGGAAAATGAAACAAAAGGCCAGGAAACAGGTTGACTGACGGTGGAGAAAAGCCTCGAGTTTGGGGTCAGGACTGGTGTGAGCAGTCCTGCCCTGAGACCTGAAAAGTGGGGGCCTGTCCTGGGCCCTGGATACTGAGGGACCCAGGCCTGCCCAGGAAGTGAGGAGTTCAGGGCTAAGGGGATGGGCACACTCAGAACCCACATGCTCCATCCTAGACCAAGCTCTGTGTGTGTGTGTGTGTGTGTGTGTGTGTGTGTGTGTGTGTGTGTGTGTGTGTGTGTGTACGTGCTAAGTCACTTCAGTCATGCCCCACTATTTGCAACTCTGTGGACAGTAACCCACCAGACTCCTCTGTCCATGAGATTCTCCAGGCAATTATACTGGGGTGGGTTGCCATGCCCTCCTCCAGGGGATCTTCCCAACCCAGGGATCGAACCCAAGTCTCTTGTGTCTCCTGCATGGGCAAATTGGTTCTTTACCACTAGTGCCACCTGGCAAGCCCAGACCAAGCTCTAGGGACATGGAATTTTTTGCCCAAACGCCCTGGTCCTGCTTCCAGAAGGTGTGCAGGCATCATCCTTGGGCCCCTCCTCCTAAGGGTGGACTGTGCCACCTCTGTGCTCGGCTGGAGACCAGAGACATGACATCTGTGAGCGACATGTGGACGCAGATCCTGCAGTGTCCATCTTGTACACCGGAGGCCCCTTTCTGTGCTGGGGGAGCCAGGCTGGGAGACGAGGCAGGCGGGCTGTGTGCACAAAGCCAGTTCTGCTCTCCCCACCACGTCCAAGGAACCTGAGAACCCTCAGTTTAAACCCAGCCTTGCAAAGCATTATAAATGCATACTTCTCAAGGCAGAAGGCTAGAATATCTTTCATTTAACAGTTTGTAAGTGCCATAGACTTGATGCTTTTGAACTGTGGTGTTGGAGAAGACTCTTGAGAGTCCCTTGGACTGCAAGGAGATCCCAGTCCATCCTAAAGGAGATCAGTCCTGAATATTTATTGGAAGGACTGATGCTGAAGCTGAAACTCTAATACTTTGGCCACCTGATGCGAAGAACTGACTCATTGGAAAAGACCCTGATGCTGGGAAAGATTGAGGGTGGGAGGAGAAGGGGATGGCAGAGGATGAGATGGTTGGATGGCATCACCGACTCAATGGACATGAGTTTGAGTAAACTCCAGGAGTTGGTGATGGACAGGGAGGCCTGGGGTGCTACAGTCCATGGGGTTGCAAAGAGTCAGACACGACTGAGCAACTGAGCTGAACTGAACTGAAGTTGAATTTTTTGAAATTCTCAATATTCATGTAGATGGCTTGTGAAACTCCATTTGCACTATTGCCACATAATCCATAAAACTTGGGGGCAGACCCAGGTGGAGCCACAATCTAGATCTGTTAAATATGGCAAGTGCCCCCTCTTCCCTGAGGGCCGCAACTTCTTCATCTACAAAATCAACAGCACAGGGAAGGCCCTTCCATCTGGCTTTGCACAGTTCTGAGACCCTCTGGCTCAGCTCTCACCCTGTAGCCCTTGATCACAAGCATGCGTATGTTTCACCAAAGGTCCAGTCTGAAGTCATGAACCTGTGCCGGCGAGTGGCACCCTCAGCTGGACGCGGAGAGCAGGGCTGCGGCATCAACACCAGGGGTCCCCATGAGGGGCCCCCAACAAGGCTCCCCGTCGGCTCCCCATCCGCGTCCCTGAGGGCACCAGCGACTGGATCTGAGTATAATCGGTTCCAAGTTGTGATCTGGGAGAACTGAAGCCAGTAGACTGACTGGTTAGAGCCCAGGTGGGTAAAAACTTAGTAATTCCCAGTTCCTTTGTGACTGCAGTAACCCGAGAGACCACTCCAAAAAAATGGGAGAAGGGAGGGTCTCTCAGGGTCCCTGATTCAACTTAGAGCTGAGAGTCCCTGACCTTGCGGTGGTGCTGAAGCAGAGGAATCCAGCCTGTCATTCTCCCTGTCAAATGCTCTGCAGGAAGAGCCAGCATCCCTCGGGAGCTTCCTGACAATGCCACCCTGGGCCTCAGGGAAAACTCAAAATTAAGTCCCAGGAGGCCAGCAGGGTGGTGGCTGTGAAGGGAATCTTCCAGTGGACAAACTCACCGTGACTTGCCACCCTGGACAAGGAAGTCTGACTTCTACTGATCGGGACTGGACTCCCCCAGCTCCTGGCACCAACTGGCCCTGGAAGCTGCCTGAAGCCTTAGTGCCAGAGGTTCGGGGGGCCTAGGGGCAGCCTCCTTCCCCGCTACCCCAGAGCTAACTGTGCCGTTTCTCACTTGTGGGGAGGATGAGTTTGGAGCCTCCAAAAAACAAGCCTGAGGATCCACTGTCCAAGAGCCAGTGCCCTCCTGTGAGGCCAGGGCTCACGCTGTCCCTCTGGGAGTGGACCCCATAGAAAAGGGCAGGCTGTGGCCACTGAAGGGACAGGGCTGTCGCACCCGCCCACTCCTCTGCAACCTCCGACCAGCCTCCGCCAGCGGGGCCTGTTGGAATCAGCAGAAGGCAATCCCCCCCCCCCACCCCGACCATCCCCCAGAAGCCCTTCCTCTCCCTACTGAAGGCTGCTCTTGCTCCTTGGCCCTGCAGGACCCCAGGGCTCTGGGGAGAGGGTTTCCTCCGGGCTCCCTGGGGCTCAGAAGTGACGAGCATCCCCCTGGGGGTGGGGGGGGTGCGCGGAGGAGGGAAGAGAGGCCCAGAGGCCAGCAGAGCAGCTGTCTCTTCTCCTGACTCCCCCAGGAGCTCTTTCCGTGGTGTCTGACCTGGAGTCCATTAGACATCTGCAAAATTGGAGTCCACCCAGGTGGCACAGCGGTAAAGAATCTGCCTGCCAATGTAGGAGACGCTAGAGATGCAGGTTCGATCCCTGGGTTGGGAAGATTCCCCTGGAGGAGGAAATGGCAACCCACTCCAGTATTCTTGCCTGGAAAATTTCATGGACAGAGGAGCTTGGTGGGCTACAGTCCATGGGGGTCACAAAGAGGTGGACATGACTGAGCAGTATCTTAAAAGGGCTGAAAAGGAACCACCGTCGTCCTGTTCTGGAAGCTGAAGGGAGAGAGGTGATGGAGTTTGTACTGGTCTAAATAAGAACTGATTCCTTTCCCAGCTGATTCCCTCCTCCCCTGTTAGGTTCTTGCCAAGTAGGCTCACTCGTTCAAGTGCCAGGAGTTCAATAACACTGCCTACAGCTTCTAGAGTGCTCCCTGTGAATGTCCTAGGGAAGACGCACCTTCTCAAGTGGGGTCCTCTCACCCCAGGGTGATGGGAAGGGGATCCTTAGGTGATACTGACCCATGCACGGCCACGTGCCACGAGGCAGGGCGAGCCTTTGTGTCGGTGCACACCTGTGGTCCGTTACACAGGCAGCTGACATACGAGCACGTAAGCCTGTGTGTGTGGAGCTCACACATTGTCATACATGGTTCACACGCCCTGATCTTTCACAATGGACATAGTGTACATGATTCTGGGAGGAAGATTCTGCAACTAGAAGCTCTGGGCCGGCATGTAATCTGGAAGGACCATCCTGAGGGGAGCAGGGAGCACAGGCTTACATGCCCTTCTGTGTCCAGACAGCGTGACGCTCAAGGTTTTCTCTTTGTTTTTTGCTCATGCGCAAAATAACTCAGAACTGAAGGAGCCTTTGGTCAGACTGACTCCCCTCCCCTCACCTAGGAGCTTGCTTCTCCCTGGCCTGGGAGGCATTCACACCCTGAGGACAGAGTTCCCTCCCTGGCCCCTGGCCTCCCATGCACCGGTCCTCTCTGCCTGCCTCACTTTTCATGCCATCTTGACACCAAAACCGCCTTTCAAGGGTCCAGAGCATCAGGACATAAAATAGCAGAGTCTATAGAACAGGGACCCAGCAGCAGTCCCCCTCCTCCCTCCCCTCTCCTTGTAAGGAAACCAAGGTGCTCTCAGGACAGCTCAGCTGAGTCTTTGGGCCTTCTGTCCCTGAGGGGCTGGGGGGCAGGGGTAGGGGGGATGGTAAGACTTGCTGGGGTCGGGGTGGGGAGATGGAGGCACCCTAACCTGCACTGCCCACCCCGAGCTGCCTTCCTGAGAAACAGCAGTCAGGGGAGAATGGAGGTGGGTGGGCAGGTTTCACCATGGGAGTCTCGGGATGACACCCTCCCTCTGCAGGGACTCCAAGTCCAGGGGACACCAGAGGGCGCTGTCTGGGGGGGCAGGAGGGGCCCCCTCACCCTGCCATAGCCCTTCAGAGGCTCCTTTAAGGACCACAGAGGAAGGGGCCGCCCAGGACTCTCTCTCTCTCCCCTTCCCTCTCTCTCTTTCTATTGCACGCGCGCACGCACACACACACATGAGCAGGAGACAGAAGCAGTGCCAGGCACCAGAGAAAGGAAAGAGCCGGCAGAGCGGCACGCTGCTGTCTGAAGAGCTCTGAGCAGCACCCCAAGCATCCCGGCCAGGCTCTTAGGGCCTGATGGGAGCCATGCAAAGGCCTTCAGCAGTGAACAGAGATCACTGCCTTCCCGTATATGCTGTTACTTAAAGTGAACACTACATATGCCAAAGAAGTCCGGCAAAGTCCCAATTCTCTGCGGTTTCCATCCCCAAGAGTCGTGGACTGTATACATTCATATCGCACCCACCTTTGGGGAGGTCCTGCTTGGTTGATGCTCTAAGCACCTGTCTTGAGACCCACAACGTTGCCCCTTTTCTCCTACCTCAGTTTTCCAAACAGGACACAGAGGCTCGGTGTTAAAAGAGCTTGCCCAAAGCTGCACGATGGAGCGTGGGGGGAGTCAAGGACCCCCTTTCCCCGACAAAGCTCCCACCCCGCTCCTCCACCGAGTGCCCCGCCCCGCGTCCTCACCTGGGGTGGATGTCCACCAGCAGCACGAGCGTCTGCATGGTGATCACGTCGATGCGCTTGCAGTGGAAGCGGGCCACCTTGAGCACCTTGCAGTACGTACAGCAGAGCACGACGAAGGAGAGCAGGAAGCTCAGCGCGTGGAAGGCGCCCGTGAAGACGGCGAAGCGCAGGCGCTCGTCCGGCCGCCGGCTGCAGAGCGTGCAGGACGCGTAGAGCTGGTGGAAGCCGAGCCAGGACAGGGCGAGCGCGGCGGCCGGGAAGGTGAGCGCGTGCAGCCACGTGTAGGCCACCATGAGCGCGGCGTCGCGGAGGCGCATCTTGGCGCGGTAGCTCAGCGGGAAGACCACGGCCACCCAGCGGTCGATGCTGAGCGCGGCCATGCTGAGCATGGAGTTGGCGGCCAGAAAGGTGTCGAGGAAGGCGGCTAGGCGGCACAGGCGGTCCCCAGCCGGCGGCCGCTGCGCCACGACGCCGGCCAGCGTGAGCGGCATGTTGACCACGGTGCACAGCAGGTTGCCGCACGTGAGGTTCAGGGTGAAGAGCGCCGGCGCCTGGCGGCGGATGTCGGCGCTGTGCAGCAGGCAGAGCAGCACCAGCGCGTTGGACAGCAGCGAGACGCCCATCGTGCCCACCAGCAGCCCCGCCAGGCCCGCGTCCCACGAGTTCATGGTGCGCGCCCGCCGCTGGCGCTCAGGGCCCGCCGCCCCGCGCCGCCATGGCGCAGCCCGCCGCCGGCTCAGCCCCTCGGCGGCCGCGCCGCCGCCCCGCGCCCCCCGGTCCCCGCCGCCATGGCTCCCCCACTCCCCCGCCCCCCGGAGAGGGCGCGCGGCCACCCCGGAGCCCGGCGCCACCTCCCGGGCAAGCGCCCGTGCGCCGCCGAACCTGGAGCTTTGCGCGCCCTCGGATCCCGGGCTGCGGGCGCCGGCGGCCGCCTCTCACCCCATCCCTCCGCGCTCCGTCTCGGTCTCCGCGGCCCCTCCTGCAACCTTGCCTTCTCTGCCTCCCGTCTCTCCGCTGCTCGCTCTCCTCGCTCTTCCTCTCTGCCTTCCTCTCCACTTTCTCTCTCTCTCCCCTCTGCTGTGCTTTCTTTCTCACCCACTGCTGTTCTCGCCGTCTGTCTGTCGCACCCCTCACCAGCTTTCTCCTCCCCTCTTGTTCTTCCCTCTCCTCTCGTCTGGCTCACTCCAGAATCTGGCTGCTTCTATCACAGAAATTCCCCGCTGAGGCGCGCGAGCGCGCGCGCACACACACTCAGAAAGAACCAGCCCTGAAGGCTCCGGTGCGGGGTGATTGGCTCTTGGTAGCTTCCTGTCTCCCACCCCCACTCCCCAATCCTCCCTGAATGTGTGTCAAAGACAAGCTGAGTCAAGGAAGTCTGCCCGAGAAAAGGGAGGGATGTCTGGGCACCTTCATGGCTCAGGGCTACCCATCCGAGCCCCAGCGCTAGCCTGGCCAGACGTGGACGGGGAGGTCCTGCCCCATCTGTCCCTCGGAGCCTCGCAGTGCTGAAGTTTATCCCTTTGTGGGCTGAGCGGGGGGAGCTCTGTTGCTGAAATGGGAAGGAACACACCTCTCTCCAACCTCTGTGATCAAGGCCCTGGCCCCTGATGTCTCCCAGGGTCCCCCCAGCCTGTCCCCAGGGCAGCAGCTACACTCCTCGGGGCGCTTGGTTGACGGGGCTGTCTTCCCACCGCCCTTCAGCCTGGGCTTCAGCCGCGTCCTCAAGCCTACTGGGGTGATGCTGAGACACCCCCTAGCCCAGAGAGGCCTTTATCTGGCCCTGAGTGCTCACAGGTGGATGGATGGCTCTGCCTGTCCAAGGCCAGTCTCAGCAGAGCCCTGGGGTGGCTGATAACTCCGCACTCCCAGCCCAGGCTCCCCTGTGGCCCTCTGCCAGCCCACACACCATGTGCTGTGGGTCTTGGTGGGGCAGCTGGTTCCAGTCTGCGAGGGACCTGAATGACGCACCCTACAGGAACCCTTCAGAAAAAGGGCAGGAGGGTGGCTGGTGTGGCTTGGTGGAGACCCTGAGAACTCTGAGCAAGCAGGCTCCCATCTCCTCCTCCGGGAAGCATGCCCCAACTGTGGCCCTCCTCTCTTTCTGTCCGGGCCCCAGGTGGAGGGCTTCCTGGGTGATCCAGTGGCTAAGAATGTGCCTGCCAATGCAGGAGACGCAGGTTCAAGCCCTGCTCCAGGAAGATTGCACATGTCGAGGGGCAGCTGGGCCCGAGCACCATAACTACAGATCCTGCACTCGAGCTCACAGGCTGCAACAAGAGAGGCCGCCACAGTGGGAGGCCGGTACACTACAATTGGAAAAGGGCCCCCACTCGGCACAGCTAGAGAAAGCCCGCGTGCAGCAATGAAGACGGAGTGCAGGCAAAAATAAATACATCTTAAAAAAAAAAAAAAAAAAAGATCCCAGCGGGAGGGTGTGCAGATCAGGGCTCCCGTCTTACCCTGTGACTGAACTTTTACTAACACACCACTGATGTCACGGGATCCTGGCAAGTTACCAGACCTCAAGGAGCCTCATTGTCCTTCTTTACCTCTCAGGGTTCTGGTAAGAAATAACTAAGACACTGTGTGCGCAGAGCTTTGCCCACCAGAGGAGGAAATGAACCGGAAGCCAGCCATCTCTTCATCACTTGGCCCATCACCTGGCCTGCTGACTTCAGGGTTGGCTATGTCTTCATTAGATACTTGGCATCAGAGTGAGATATTCACTTGCGTATCTCCCCTGCTCCCAAAGACTTTGTTCCCACAAGTAGCCCCTAGAAAGAGACAGGTGACCAGGTACTGTTTGTGGAATAAATGCGTGAGCTAAATACATTGCTCTGAGCTCTGTTGGGTCTAGTCTTCTTATACTTCAGGGTTTATCAGAATTGCCTGAGAAACTTGGGGTGCTGGTTAAGAGTTAGGTTCCTGGGTCATACTTCTGAGGTCGGTCTGGGAATCTGCATTCTTAGTGAGCTGTTCAGGTGATACTGATGAGGATGGTCCATGACTATGCCCTGAGGAGCAAAGTCGAGGAGAAGTGGTCAGGTGGCAGGGCTGGATGCCAACTCATCATGTGGTACATCCTCTAGTGGTAGCCTAATGCTTTGGCCTGGAGCTTCCTGCTGGAAGGTCACCAGCGTGTGTAGGAAGTGCAAAGTGAAGTGTTAACTCATCTCTTACAGCACAGTGGAGTTTATAAGACACATCCAAACATTATTGCACTCCATTTCATCTCTACCCAATGACAAGAGAAAAAAAAAGCTTCTCATCCACATTTTTGAGATGATGCTGCTGAGACTCAAAAAGATTAAGTGACAAAACTGGTCAGGGATGAAGCCAGCATCTCTAACTCCATAGACTGCCCCCCTTCTGCACATTCCAGAGGTCCTCAGTCACTTTCTCAAGTGAGTGTCCTCAGTCTGGAACTAGAAAGTATTTCAACTTTGCAACATCAAATGATCTTGGTGATCAGGTGACCAGGCGCAGCAGCCATAAACCAAGGGTCACACACACACCACACATCATTTTGAAAATCATTTGCTTTCTGAAATTTTAAAGGCAGCATTGAAAGGTTAAAATGGTAGAAAGCTGCTCAGAACATTTTAACTCAGTTTATTAAAGAAAATAAGCTCATTTTCTTCTGGTTGTGAACAATATTTCCTTCTCCCAGGGTGGAGCCAGCTGGGGGTGGGGTGGTGCTGTGGGAGGGCTAGTCTCCTTAGGGACCAGGTTCTCAGCTCCCAGGCTGGGCTTCACTGAGCACAGGTCTGACAGCTCCAGACCAGCAATGAGGTCACGCTCACCGAGGAAGCAAGATGCCTGTCCTTGTCCAGGCTTTGATACGGGGTTTCTGTTGCTCCTCAGGAAAGGGGGCCCACATGACCAGGAGATGAATCTTCAGGGCCTGGAGTGTGCCTGCCAGGAGGCTACACTGTGGCCAGATCTGCATGTCATGTTTCTCTGAGCTGGAGAGAAGTGATGGGATATTCGTGACAGTGTTAACACGAGTCATTAAGTGCTGTCATTGAGCCCCGAGGGAGGGCTCAGCAGGGCTGAGTCTCACCTGCTTTGATGGTTTACTATAGTTCCACACAGAGGCAGATACACAGACATATCTTTGGGAATCCTTGCCTCAACACTTCAACACAGATATCATGATCCCAACTTGACGAGGTGAAGGAGCTGAGACCCAGAAAGGTCCTTAATTTGCTCAAGGTCACTCCAAGTTGGCATCAATACCCATTCCTTTCTCCAGGGGATCTTCCAGAACCAGGGATGGAGCCTGGGTCTCCTGCCTTGTAGGAGATTTTTTACTATCTGGGCCACCAGGGAAGCCCCATAACTAAGGCAGTATAAGTAAATTAAGAAGGTAGAGTCATTGTGTGAATTGGAATCCACATCTATTTAACATTGAAACATGTTCTCCCCATTGCATTTATCACACACGTGTGCTTGAACACAGACACGCATGACTCATAAACTACAATGAGATGTTGACACTGAAGTGGTCCTCTTCACAGCTATCTTTAGACAGATAGGAAAGGTTTATACAAAGTGTCACCAATGCCCCCAAGAGAGGTCTCACTGAAGTAGCTACAGAGAACACATCCCTTTGGGGAATGGAGGATTCTGGATTTCTGCAAGTGGAGGGGAAGCCTGGAAACCTGTGTTCCAGGGGAGGGAGGTGCCTGAATGTGAGCCCAGAGGCTGAAGCCTCATGTGTGTCTGTGGCTCTGGAGCAAAGGTAGGCCAGCAGAAAGGCTGAAAAGGCAGGTGGTGGCGAATTCTGGAGGCCAGCCCAATGCCAGACTGAAGGACAGAAATGTCAGTCCCTTTCAGATGACAGCTTCCAGGCCCTGAAACCTCTAACTGCTATAGGGACACATCCCTGAGTCTCCCAGCGGGTCTGCATTTTCTAAGCACTTACACACCCGCTACCTCATGTGACCTAGAGAACCCCGGGGAGGGGCGCGGTCAAGGAGTGACCCAGAGATGCTCCCTTTGCTCAGGGCCATGACTCACTGTCCAGTGTTCTTGCTCTCTGCTGCCAGCTGCTGCCCACTCCCAGACTGGTGGTTCCTTCCCAGGCAGGTTGTTTTTGCACACCTCCTGGTTCAGCCCTCCAGCTGGGCAAGCAGAATCAACTGAGCAGAGTCTTTCCAATGGGATCGTCCAGCCTCTGGCTCACATGCTGGTTATCAGAGGAGCTGGCTTTCTGGGCAGAGCCTTCTCTCCTCAGCTTCCATGGTTGTCCCAGCCCCCACAGTCCAGGCATAGCAGGAAATGGGCCCAGGGAAGGGAGCAAGGAATCAGCTACCTGACAGCCTCTCCTGGTGATCTCCTGGGAATAGCTGAGCCACCTCTGTCTGAGGGGACACAGGATGCATGGAACGCTTGTCACCTGTCAGAGGCTGGTTGTCATCCAGACCCTCTGCCTACCTAATCTCATTTAAGTTCCACCACTGCCCTGTATGAGAGACTGCAGTTATCCCCACCACATGGCTTAGGAAATTGAGGTTGAAAAGGTTAAGTGGCTGCACAGGGTGTCAGAACCATGGAGGGATTCGCATCTGACTCAGCACCTATGTGTGGAATCACCGTGACTCTGTTCTGGTGCACAGATTGAACGCCCCTGCTTCCAGCTCTCCTGGTGATGCCTGATCAACCATCGCTCCCACTCTCCCCTCCTCTACCTCCCTTTGTAAACAGGACCCTTGGGCTGCATGCCAGCTGGGGGGCAGGTACGAAGTCAGGAAGTGATAATGGATACTTGTAATCATGTCTGAGAGCTCCCTGTGGGCCAGGTCTTACTGCCAGGGACTGCCATTTCACTTGCAGATGGGGTGACAGAGTCTTCCAGCTAAGTCGCTTGCCCAAGATCTCATGGCCTGTGGCAGGGCTGAGATTGGAATGCCAATTCCCTCCCCACCTTACCTAGCTCGGGGCTCCACCACCTATACCAAGAGCTGCCCCCACAGCTGGGAAAACAGAAGGAGTTGCAGTCCAGCTAGAGTCTGCCTAGCCCAGATATGGGGCCTTTCCTCCCCGCTGAGCTTACCATTGCCCACACAGCCAGCCAGGGAGGCTTGCACTTTGCCTTGAAAATCCATTAAACCTGCCCATGGTGGCAGCCTGTCCTTTATTTGCAGCCTGCATGGGCTCCAGGAGGACAAAAGGGTGTGATTGATCTTCCTGAGTGTTAGGCTGTGAGGCGCTGAACCAGTCCATGAACAATGGCTCCTCGGAGTTAGGACTGACATCTAAGGCTGTCTAGCCTCTGTTCATTTCCTGTTTCTGAGGTGCAGTGGAGCAGTGGAGCTTGTCGCGTATCCCCAGGAACAGAATGTTCAGAAAGAGCTATTTCTTCAAGCTTCTTGTCCCACTCCTATCTCTACTTCATTGCAACCACTCCCTGGAACCAGGGGACCTAAGCAGTTGGAAGCCAGGAGGCTCCTGCCAAGGACTGAGTTCCAAAAAGTTCAGCACTGAGACAGTGGACAGCTCCTCTCTTCCCACTCTCTCTCCTGTCCTCTGATCACTTTCAAAGAAACATTGGCTGTGGAGCCCAGCGCTAGCCTCCAGGTGCTGTGTCTATTGACTTCTGAAGTCAGGTCTTTAAAAATGAAGCAGGGAATTCCTGCTTGGTGGTCTGGTGGTTAGGATTCCATGCGTTCATTGCTGAGGGCCTGGGTTCGATCCCTGATCAAGGAACTTGGAACCTACAAGTCACACAGCCATGGCCAATACATTAGTAAAATAAAATAAAAATGAGCGAGGTCCAGCTGTCATTTATTTAGCAGATTCTGGGCCACTTCCTCCCATTTTGCATACTCAGAAACTGAGGCTCATGGACCCGTGTCTATTGAGAAGCAGTATTGGAGGTCTTGGAGAGAAGTCTGTTGTACTGAAGAGAAGTCTGTTGGAATCCAAAGCTCATGCTTATAATCATGGAATTGTATCGCCATGTCATTTTGAGATGTGCAATATTTTGAAACCATTTCACTTCCTCTGTCCATTTCACAGCTCCTATAACATATACAGCACAGAGCTCATGCTGGGATGCTTTCTGACCTATGTGTGGCCGGACTTGACTTCTGCTGGGCTTCCTGCAGGCTGCTCCCAGGATCTTTCCCTTTGTGGGTATATGCTCCCAGTGGTCTGAAGGGAGACACCGTTTACTGGTGATTCTGAAGTTGCCCTAGTTGTGTCCCCACCCCAGGACTGGGGCAGTGGTTCCATCATATCCTCAGCATGGGAGAACCCCTTGATCTGAGTACCACTTTCCAATACTATCTAACAGGCATTCCTGTTAGAAATTCCTGTTAGCATTTCTCATCCACTTCTTCGATGAGAAAGAGGCCTTGGGCTGGCAACATCATGCAGCAGGCGGCATCCTGGAAGGCAGGAGTTCAGGATTCTGGTCTAGTCACTGCCCCTAACTGTCGGTATATGTAACTCAGACTCCCCATCCTTGAAATGAATTGGGTAGGTAAGGCAATCTCACACGTGAATCTAGGCTGTGTGAGGATGTCACCAGGGATTTGGTAAGGGGAGAGGGAGCAGGGAAAGGAGAGAGAGACAGGCATTGTGGCCCTTCCTTCCCTGTTTGGCTGGAATTCAGTGCCTTCTGAGGCCGTGCAGCTAAAGCCCATGAGCCACTCCAGCTTTGGAGGTCTGTGTTGGGGTGGGCATTTTCTATTCCTTTTCTGTGCCCTGATCAGAACAATCAAGGGCTCAGCTTAGCACACCTAGGGGCCTGTGTGTGCTTAGCGAGCCCTGCTCTGTGTGTGCACTCAGGGACAGAGGTAGTGTGTGCATGCCTTTGTGTGTGTGCACGTGCATGTATGTGTACATGTGAGAGAGACAGAGACAGAGAGAGAGATTCGCTAGAGACATCAAGGTGATACTTTCTCATGAAAAGTGGTTTGGTAACGCAGGAAACTGAGGCAGACATGAATCTCTTTCACTAAATGACAACTCTGAGGCTGAGCAAGATTTCAAAAGCAAGAAACATCCATTATTTACTTTGTATGAACACTGAGAGGCCCTTTATGGAAAACCAAACTATTAGTTTATGGCAGAGAGGTGAGGGTCGGGCTGTTACAGTCAGGGAGGTGCTTCCCTCAGACCCAAGGCTGACCACACGTTCTCAGGCACCACTTGTCAGCATCAGAAGTTCTTGTCCCAACCAAATGTCATAGCTTTGGTGCCTGAGGGTCCTACCAAAGGGTCTCCCCCTAGGCTGATCCAGGCAGATGGGAGTAGATGACTGGGCCCTCCCCTCACCCTGCTCCCCAATGGTGAGGCACTTCAGTGGCCAGTAAGATCTCCTGAGTCATTCTGTTTATATGCTGTGACTCCAATATTGGAAGCATCTTTTTTTTTTTTTCTGTGAAGATCCACTTAAAAAAATTTTTTATTATAAGGAATTTTTTTCTTACTGAGGTTTGCTTTGCATAGTGAAAGCACAAATCACATACCACTGATGAGTTTTGATAAATACATCATCTGTAATCCATACCCTTATTACGACACATAATGTTTCTTTAGCCTCTAAAGGTTTTTCAGGCCACTTTCCAGTCAGTCCACCACCCCCTCCCACCCCAGAGCTGACTACTGCTCTGCTTTCTGTCATCTAGATTAATTCTGCAAACTCTAGAATTTCACATGAATGGAACCATACGGTGTGTGCACTTTTATATCAGGCTTCTTTCACTCCGCATATTATTTTTCAGGTTGATCCATGCTGTCCTGTATTTTGCTAGCTCATTCCTTTCTGTTGTTGAGCGGAAATCTATTGTATGAATATGTCGCATTTTGTTGAGCCATATTCTGACAACGGACACCTGTTTTACGGGATATGCTGAATAAAACTGCCGTGGACATTTTTGTACAATTTATTTTAGCATACGTATGCTCTAGTTCCCTTCAGTAAATGCCTACATTTATATTTAACTTTACAAGAAACTGCCAAACCGAGTTCCAAAGTACCTATACAATTTTACATTGCAGCTAACACTGAAGCAGGCTGTTGATCTTTCTTTTATTGAGTTGTAGGAACTTTCAAATATATGTTGGATAGGAGACATTTGTTGTATTTATGTGCTGCAACTACTTTCCTATCCCATGGCTTGTCTGTTCCTTTTCTTAAAGATGTCCTTTGATGACATATAAACTTTATAATTGGCTTGCCAATTTAGTTTTTAGAAAACATGCTGATGGGTATTTTATTGGATTGGCTTATAGAGGGAGATGAGGGAACAATTGGAAACATCAGTTTTCTTGGCATTATAAATGCCTCTGTAGGTTTATAAATTTGGATAATTTATTTTCTTACTTTTAATGGAAAAAGTATCTTCACAAGTGAAAAAGAAATTAAATCTTTTACCATGTTTAAAAAAAAAAAAGGCAACCTTACTCTTCCTCTGATCTTTAGAGTTCCCTTTACTTCCGAGTAACTGTAGTTAATAATTCTTTATATTGAACTTACCCTGCCTCCCAGGCTCCTCTCTGTCCAAGGGATTCCCAAGAATACTGGAGTGGGTAGCCATTCCCTTCTCCAGGAATCTTCCCGACACAGGGATCGAAGCCTGGTCTCCTGTGTTGCAGGCTGATTCTTTACCACTGAGCTACTTGGGAAGTCCCTTATATTGAACTTACATTGTTCATAAAACCCAAAACAAGCAAGCAAACAAACAAAAAATGCTTGGTATTATTATTTGACTTTGATGATGTCAACGCCGTAGACTAACTTGGGGAAAGTGTCCTTCTTTGTATTTTCTCCTTTATGATGTTAGTCTATGGAAATGCATTCATTAACTCTTTAATGCTGCACCAACTCTCCATTCTTAGTAGACCATTCTTCTTCCTAAGATTTTCAGGTTGTTTTGAATCTGCATTTTGAGAAATGTCAACCCATGGTTTTGTTTTCCTCCACTGGCTTTGTCTGGTTCTGGTATCAGGGTTATGCTGCCTCATAGAAAGACTTGTGAAATGTTCCCTTTATAAAACACTGTCACCCTGGTTTTCAAAATGGTTGTGACATTTTCACACTACTATCAGAAATGCATAAAAGTTCAAGTTGCTCTGCACATTCACTGGCACTTGGTATTGTCACTGATTTAAAAGATATCCATTCTGGTAGTGGGCAAAAGCATCTCAGTGTAGTTTTAATTTGAACTTCTATATTGAGTAATTATATTGACTGTCTTTTTATTCTGTATTTATCTGCTAAATGGTGGCACTACTGGTAAAGAACCTGTCTGCCAATGCAGGAGACTTAAGACACTGTTTTGATCTCTGGGTCTGGAAGATCTCCTGGAGGAGGGCAAGGCACCCCACTCCAGTATTCTTGCCTGGAGAAGCCCATAGACAGAGGAGCCTGGTGGGCTACAGTCCACAGAGTCACAAAGAGTCGGACATGGCTTAACACACATCTACTAAATATTTCCACTTTGGATGCGATGCTATCCTGGCTGAGAGGGTCCCAGCTCCTGAGGGCACTCCCCTCACAGCAGCCCAGGTACAGGAGCCTGGAGACAAGTTCCTGGCTTCCTGTGGATCTCCCGCCTCCTTCTGTTCCTGAAAAATCCGCCTTCCTACCTCTTACACCCCCAGCACTCAGACCACTTCTCGGCTTTGTTCAGGAAGCTGAGGTCCTCTCTGGAAAGCACTCTCAGCTCCCCTAATCAATATAAAGTCAGAACAGTGGCAAGGGCTGGGGGCGTCGTCAGGGTCTTTCATGCTGTTTCATCCTTCCACTTCACAGCTCGTTTTTATCCCCATTTACAGAGGGATTTGGGGAGGAATCAAGCAACTGGCCCAGGATTTATTAATACAATAAGAATGAGTAGGTCCAGCGTTAGGACCAGAGTCTGTTTAGCTCCGAAGCCCACATTCTTTGCCACCTGAGCGGTCTCCAGGCCATCTCTTCAGTCAGTTAAAAGAGGGAACAGAAGGGTCAGGACATGAACTGGGGAAAGCAGGCTCACTGCTGCTGACTGCTTCCTCTGCCACTTCCGGGAGTTTTCACTCACTCGCTCCAGGTTTCGGCGAGTTGCACCTACATGGGACTTGAAGGCAGTTTCAGATGTTATATCTTCTCCCTCAGAGGGCACAGCGCCCACAACAGGAAAACAGACAAAGGGCCAATGAACTTCAACTTGATGGTCCCGAAATCCTAGACTGGCCCCACTCCATCCCTGCAACTTCCAGCTACTGGAACCCCCAACCCTTACATCCAGTCACACAATGCTGAGACAAAACCTGGGCTCTTGGTTCCTCCGGGTTGTGCTGGTTTTTATCTTTTTAGTTTTTGCTGAGGCTTGCTGTATACATCCATACAGGAATCAAGAAGCTTTTTTTCTTATGAAAGAAATAGAGCTCCTACAGGAAGGCCCATGTAGGCTGCGGTGGGTTCCTCAGGGCATGGGGCTTTGCTATCAACCCCAGAGAATCTGCAAAAGGCTTGCCCCATAACAGTGTCTGTCACTTCAGAAGCTTGCAGTTACTTTTCATTGATAACTTAGGAATCAGTTCTGTGTCCTTAAGCTAATTCTAAGAAGCTGTCTTAATGCAATCACATTCACTTTCCCACATGGCATCCATCCACCCATCCATCCATCCACCCATCCATCTATCCATCCATCCATCCATCCATCCGTTCAACCATGCACCCATCCATCTATCATCCATTCATCCATCCATCCATTCAACCATCCATCCATCCATCTAACCTTTCATCCAACCACCCATCCATCCATTCAACCATCCATCCATCCACCCATCCATCCATTCTCCCATTCTTTCATTCAATAAAGTACAGAGTGCCTCTGGACCTCACTGAGAGCACAAAGATGCTACAGGCCTGGCACTCAAGGTGCTTGCTAATGATGTGTCGCCTGCCCAGGGAACAGATAACGTCTGGGATGAGCCTTGACACTTTCCTACAAGGAAAGGCATCTTCCACAGAAGGAATATTTTATGCAAATACACAGACTGAGAACACCTGAAGCCTTTGAGGAACCTCCAGCACCGCAGGGGAAAGGAGCCACAGTCCTTTCTTTTTAACCTCGCTTTAGATTTAAGCTGATAGATGTCACTAACCACACACAAATGGCATGAACAGATGCTCTCTGCTCCTGTTGAACTGGAGACTGTCTGCTGGGACACAGTTAGGCTCCCCAGGCAACATGACACGTGGCCATGCCCCCAGGCACAAGCCCCTTGAGGTAGTAGGTGACACGCCCTCCTTCCCATCCCTGGCTGGCCTGGGGGAGGTTCCACGCTCCATCACCAGTCTTTTACTCAGTGAAATAGTGTTAGAAACACTCTGAGGAGTTGACAAAAGAGCTGGATTTAGAGAACACCTGTCACCCACCAACACCTGAAAAATAAAACCCTGGGTGACTTAGCACATTGTTGTTTTTGAAGATTTGGGGACTATTTCTGAATATTCAGCTGGGGTGGACAAGATGCTGTCTTTGTGTTTAATCCCTCTCTCTCTCTCTCTCTCTCTCTCTCTCTCTCTCTCTCTCACACACACACACACACACACACTTCTTTGTTTTATTTCCTATAGAAACAAGAAAGAAAGTCGCTCAGTCATGTCCGGCTCTTTGCGACCCCATGGACTGTAGCCTACAGGCTCCTCAGTTCATGGAATTTTCCATGGCAAGAATACTGGAATGGTTGCCATTTCCTCCTCCAGGGGATCTTCCCAACCCAGGGATTGAACCTGGGTCTTGCTCATTGCAGGCAGACGCTTTACCCTCTGAGTCAGGGAAGCCCAAGGGAGTATATTAAAACCCAAGCATCAGACCATGCTGTCCCCCATGTATCTCCTTTTCATAACTCTGGTCACAGCTAGAATTATTTGTTCAGTTTTCTCCTTTCTTCCAAAAAAAAAAAAAAATCAATCCCTAGAGGACAGGGACTACCCTCAAGTCCCAAGCACATACCCAGTTATTTTAGGCTGGACATCCTGTTTGTAATGGGCAGCATCCCAGTTTGAACTAGTTTGGCAAAAGGGGAGATCTGTTGGCAGGAAATGGATGCCATGCCACCTCAAGTCAGGGAGTCACTGTGCCCCACAGACACCTGGAGGCCGATCTGGACCACTGCGCTCTCCTCACACCTCCTCTCCTACCTCTCAACCTGCTGCTCTCTCTACATCAGCTTTGCACATAAAAAACTTCAAGTGGGAGCTCTTACAGGGCTGAGAGGAAATGCCAAGATGTAAAACATATTTGCCTCCAGTTTGGCTAAAAGTCAGAGGTGGTTTTTCTAATAGGATCACCAACAGCCCCAGTGTGGCAGTGGCTGGGATGACGAAGGCAGCTACAATTCCCTTCGGAGGCCCTTGTTTTTGTGGAGACTCACTGCAGTTGAGCTTCCTGGGACCCAAGACACCTGTGCCGGCAAATAGGCAGTGACAGGACGCAAACAGGAAGTGACAGGACGCAAACAGGAAGGGACAGGATGCCAACAGGAAGGGACAGGATGCCAACAGGAAGTGACAGCATTGTAAGAACCGAGCGGTGTGTCCAGAGAGGCTAGGCCACATCGCCTACAGAGGAGAGGGTGACCAAACGCAGGCCTAAGGACCAAGGAGTCTTCCTGGTGGACATCATCAACCTATCCCACTCCCCACCTCCCACTTCACCACTTCCTGCTGTGAGGGCTCAACCTATCGTGGAATGTGGGTGCAATCCACCAAGGAATGAAAACATGCATAGCAATAAAATGGGGATAATGTTTATGATTGGACTATTGGTTCTGCAGCTTTGAATGTCTTCCTGGTTGTGAATATCTGCAGGGTAAGTAGGCAGATTCAGATTTCAGCAAGGAATCTCAGTACCCTCACTCCAATGCTGCTTTCTATATGCCAGGCATGGTTCTAAGTGCCTTATCTTTACTAACTCATTTAAAGCTCAAACAGCAGCATCAGGTAGGTGATTCGTTGCCTCACCTGTATGGAGTTGAATGATGTTCCCTTTCCCCCAGGTTCATGTCCACACTGAACTTCAGAATGTGACCTGATTTGGAAATAAGTTCTTAGCAGATATTATTAGCTACAATGAAGTCATCCTGGGTTAGGGTGGACCTTTATCTGACGCCCGGTGTCCTCATAAGTAGAAGGGAATTTGAATGGAGACACAGACCCTGGGAAGACAGACAGGAACACCAGGTGGCATGCAGCTTCCAGGAGCCACGGAGATGCACAGGGTATGGTCTTCTTTTCCGTGCGTGCATGTTAAGTCACTTCAGTCACGTCTGACTCTTTGTGACCCCATGGACTGTGGCCTGCCAACTTCCTCCGTCCATGGGATTCTCCAGGCAGGAATACTGGAGTGGGTTGCTGTTTCTTCCTCCAGGGGAGCTTCCCAACCCATGAATCAAACCCATATGTCTTAAGTCTCCTGCATTGGCTGGTGGGTTATTTACTACTGCTGCTGCTGCTGCTGCTGCTAAGTCGCTTCAGTCGTGTCTGACTCTGTGCGACCCCATAGATGGCAGCCCACCAGGCTCCCCCGTCCCTGGGATTCTCCAGGCAAGAACACTGGAGTGTGTTGCCATGTCCTTCTCCAATGCATGAAAGTGAAAAAGTGAAAATGAAGTCGCTCAGTCATGTCTGACTCTTAGCGACCCCATGGACCGCAGCCTACCAGACTCCTCCATCCATGAGATTTTCCAGGCAAGAGTACTGGAGTGAGGTGCCATTGCCTTCTCCACTAACACCACCTAACATGGTGAAAAGAAAGTGAAGTTGCTCAGTTGTATCCGACTCTGTGACCCCATAGAGTGTAGCCTACCAGGCTCCGCTGTCCATGGGATTTTCCAGGCAATAGTACTGGAGTGTATTGCCATTTCCTTCTCCAGGGGATCGTCCCAACTTTACCTAACATGGTAATGTTGCCTAAACTGTTTAGTTTTTAAATTCATCTTTCATTGTTTCAGAAGCTCTGCAGGACCACTCAGGGCACATTGTTATGTCCCCAGGTCCCTGTTAGCTCAGTGGAGTGACACAGACTGGGTGAAGAGGCCAGGTCCATCTTCCTGCCCATGTGCTGGAGAAAATGGAAAATATAGTCAAGGGAAGGTAAAAATGAAACTTTTTACATTCCTACCAACCAGAGCTTTCCACCATTAACACCTCAGTACATAGTCTTCCTTTTTTACTTCACTCAAATGAGATCATTCTGCACAAAATGTTTCATAATCTGATTTTTTTTCAGTAAACAATCTCCACTTTGCTCTTGGTTTCAGAATGTTTGTATGCCATCTACCACCCAGACCCTTCTCTGATTTCCCTGATTGCCCAATGATGTTCTCTAGAGCTGACTTGTCCAAAGCAGCCTTTGCTACAGAACCACTCAGGGCATCTTGCTAGGTCTCTAGGTCTCCCTTACCTCAGCAAGGTCCCAATTAAGTGAAGCAAACTTAAGGAAACCATGCCAGGTTCCCTGCAGACAAACACACCATCTAGATTCCAGCTCCTTCTTCATGACATCATTAATTTATTCTCCTCTCTCCTGGCTCTCTTATAACCCCATGTTTTCCCTTTAATTTTGGTTATTGTTTCTTGACAGATAATTTCTTCTCTGATTTTTTTCCTTCTGCCCTCTCAGATGTGTTGGCCTTTCTCTTTCTGCTGGTTTCTTCCTCTGTAGTTTGGACACTGCTATCCAGCCCCTTGGAAGATGGAGGAACTTTTGCATGACTCTAACATTTGAACCACTCCTGAAGAATGGGCATTCACTGCCCTGAAACTCATTGCAAATGCACTGGTGAGAAGCTGAGTTGGGCTGCCAGCTGAGGGACTCGGAGATGCCTGGTTCCCAGGCAGGAAGTCTTCCCCCAAGAAGAGTCTAAAGCCTACATTTTACACATTTCTCTAAATTTAGGGATTATCCTGCTTCAGCCACCTGCCTCAAAATCAAAAATATCCCAGTCCCCGAGCTTTCAATCTGCTTTTGCTTCACGGACCCTTCCACAAGGGCAGCAGGTCTTCTCCTGGGGACGGTATGTTCCTAGGAACAACTACCCACGGAGTCTGCTCCGAGGACGAAACTTGGCACAGAACATAGCAGAGGAGAGAGGAAGCTGGGAGAGAGAGGAGGGGAAGGGAAGTGGAGATGGCATGGTGCCTCTGTCTGCAGCCTCCGTGAACTCTGAGGACCCAGCGGCAATGCCAGGAGACAGAGACCTCCTGAGCCTATGGGCGTGAGGCTCATCTCTCCAAGTTCCAACTTCCACTGTTCAACTGCACAGTGGATGATGACAACCACGTCCCAGGACTATGTTACTGCAGAAATGATGCTGAACACAGGTACTGAGGATGCTGGGATAACATGTGCGTGGGTAGCAAGCCCTCCAAGGGTCCTGTTAGGGCTGATGTTTACAGAACCAGCAGCATCAGGTAGATGGGCCAGTGACATCAGAAGGTCAGATCTCCCAGATCTTTGCAGGTGGAGTTGCCCCAGGTCCTCTCAGTATCTGGGCTTCAGGGAAGTTCCCATCATGAGAGCACGTTTCCTTGTGCTTCTGTTTCCCTTCATGCCGGGGGTCCGGGAGGGGATCCTGCAGCAGTGCACCAATGCCTCCGCCCATTTCAGTATTCCCTGCTTCGTGGCCTCCAAACACAGCTGCGTTTAAGTAGGCAATATTCACAGCCACCGAGGTTGCTGTGTCTGGAGATATCTTCAGTGGAGACATCCCCTCCCGAGCGTCTCTCCCTCTTCATCGGTCTCCTTCTTTTCTGTCTTTCCCTCTTCTGTTGAGGGAAACCCTGAGCCTCTGGCTACGCTAGCAGCAAAAAGAAAGCCAACTGAAGTGACCTTACATGGTGTCTGTGTGACTGTCGCAAGGCACTGAGGTGGGAGTGTCAGCGACACTTGAGTATACACAACTTCTGAGGGCACCAGGCAGAGAGCAGAGTGTGACTCTGGCATGAATGCAAGTGTGTGTTCATTAGTGCTACAAACCCACAGTCATTATCAGGCCAATAGCCCTTGAGGGACGTACCAGTAAACACGCGGCGGGAGCATCCTTAGTCCCGAGTGGCTCCCGGGCTGGTGTGGACAGGCAGGCAAGCACAGAGCTGCAGTCTGGGGTGATAAAGTCGGTGGGTGAGGTGACAGGCCAAGGGGCCCTGAGAGCTGAGGGAAGGTGACTAGGTGAGCAGCGGCATAGGAGAGGAAGTTCAAGGGCAACAGCCATGTGGCAGCGCAGGAGAGCCTGAGGGAAGACGGGGGAGGATGGTAAGGCTGCTCCCAAGGGGATGAAGTGTTGGGTCAAGCCCTGGAGGGGCGGTGGGTCACACCGACTTCTGGGAGCATCTGAGAGCCGTGGACTCCTTACTGATGACAGCAGTGTCCAGTAGCAAAATAAAGAGCTTGTGATACAGGCAGAGCTGCATTTTAGAGACTCGCGCTGGCTGCCACGGATGGAGAAAGAACATGAGCTCCGAATGCCCTGTGACAATGAGATCTGCCCATTCTGTGAAAGTCCCAGAATTCTTTCCTTTGGGCTCCGAAGAACAGAGCTTTGGTGGAAGATTATGGACTCCCATGTTTTGGTCTCAGCAAATCTGATCACCTCATCCTACCTCATTTTCTTCATCTGTAAAATGGGTGTAATGTGGACGTTTTTATTCATAGGCACCAAGGCCACCGTCTAGAATGGTCATTATGTGTCTGTCAGTCACTCAGTCGTGTCCGACTCTTTGCGACCCTATGGACTGTAACCCACCAGGTTCCTCTGACCATGGAATGCTCCAGGTAAGAATACTGGAGTGGGCAGCCATTCCTTTCTCCAGGGGATCTTCCTGACCCGGGAATTGAACCCAGGTCTTCTTCAGTGCAGGCAGATTCTTTACCGTCTGAGCCACCCAGGAAGCCCCAATGATCTTTATAACATTCAAATTAAGGGGGAAAAAAAAAGGAAGCAATCTAAATGTCTGTCATGGGGGAACTGGGAAGACAGAGATCAACCGTATACTCTTGAGGCCTTAAAAATGAGGCAGTGGATTTGGAGAGTTCCAAAGACACGTTATGGAGGTCAATTCTCAGAATAATAGATATTGTCTAGCAACATAAAGCTGAGTGCCAAAGAATTGATGCTTTTGAACTGTGGTGTTGGAGAAGACTCTTGAGAGTCCCTTGGACTGCAAGGAGATATAACCAGTCCAGCCTAAAGGAAATCAGTCCTGAATATTTGTTGGAAGGACTGATGCTGAAGCTGAAACTCCAATACTTTGGCCACCTGATGTGAAGAACTGACCCATTTGAAAAGACCCTGATGCTGGGAAAGATTGAAGGAGGGAGGAGAAGGGGACGACAGAGGATGAGATGGTTGGATGGCATCACCCACCCAATGGACATGAGTTTGAGTAGGCTCTGGGAGTTGATGGACAGAGGCCTGGTGTGCTGTAGTCCATGGGGTCATGAAAAGACACAACTGAGCGATGGAACTGAACTGAAGTGAACTGATACATACAAGTGAGCATACATGAAGATGCTCAGGAAAAGGGCTGGAAGGAGGTTCTAGAACTTTCACAGAGGAGCCTGGAAGGGGGAGGTATTAGGTCCCAAGTAGGGACGTTTCATCTCCAATGCCACCTGCTCTTGTATCTTTGCTTCTTTTACAACAAGGTATGTTGATGTTACTGCTGAAAAACACTGAATGCGTGACGTTGGGCGGCGTGAGGGTTGGATAACAGATCCTCACCAGCGATGCAGGGACTGCGTGGCTAACGGAGGGTGGGGTGCACTGCCCGATGGCAGCGCCTCTCCCTGCACCTCCACCAGGGGGAGGCAGAGAGCACGAACACTGAATCTGTGAACCTGGACTATGGGGACTCCGTTCTGCGTCCTGTGCGAAGTGACCTAGTCTCTCCACGTCTATTTCCTCACCAGTTACACAGAAACAATAAACCATCCACTCCCAGTTTGAAGGATCCAAAGAGGTAATGGGTATGCAAACACATAAGCCAGGAATTATTACATTGCCCTGAAGTGGAAAGATAACTTGAACAAAATCAGAAGGAGGTGACCAGCCTAAATACTTGGAGGGGGCGGGGTCGGCGTGTAGAGGCAGGGAAAAGCAGGTGTGATGACCATGTATTGTCATTACTTATCCTCACCGTCTCATGATTAGGAAACGTGGTCCTAAGTGATGAATGAAACCAAGGTCAGTCACTGGCCCAAGGCTGTGGTCGTGCAGCTAGTACGTTGCAGAGTGCGGCTCGAGCGGGCATGCTGCAGCCCCCCTCTGTGTGCGGCCATGGCAGGCAGTCAGCATGCTTGCAGGCTGGCTAGTGGCCGTGCCCAGGTGCCAGGATCCCGGGGCCCCCACAAGCAGCTGTTAGATAGAAAGGAGACCCTCGTGCCTCAGGTAGTCTAGCCCACTCCTCTCGCCTCCCAGGTCCTGGGGCACAGGAAACAGGCTTCCAGGGTAGAAAACTCTACCTGTCCTGTAGAATTGTGTAGAGGGGACTGCACTGTCCTGGAAAGGGGACTCTGCATCCTGTCCCCTCTTACCAACCCCCAGCCCAAGCCCCCCCAACCCCGCCCCAAGTTTCCTATCCTACAGTGCCTGCTGTCAGCACCTGCCTGTCGAAAGCACAACACGTGTCTCATATGTGCTAAATACACACGCGTCCTGGCTCCCTGGGTGTGTGTTGGCAGGGAATTGGCACTTAGCAAAGAGGATTTGTGTTTTCGCTGAGAGGCTCAGAAAGGGCCTGGGAGGGGTCTGTGGATGGGACGTTGGCGGCACAAGAGAAGACACCACGCATCACTCAGGTTGCTAATGAGAAGGAGTGGGTTCTCAGTCCTCTTTATCCAGAATGTTAATGAGAGACCTGGGTTTCTCTCCTTTTCACCCCCAGGAACCCCAGAAGGTGAGGAAGGACAGCAAGGAGGCAGCCTTGGCCTTAGGCCAGCCCCTCTGGCTGCTCTTCAGAATAACTCTGCCTCTGGGTCCCCAGGCTGTGGGCTGCACCTACCAGAGGTTCTTCGGGTCTGTGTTTTCCTTTTTTTCACCTGAAAATGGCTGGAAATCTCTATTGGAAGAGTGGAAAAGCCCAGGGGCCTCCTCCAGGGACTGTTAAAAAATATACTTTATTGATTACATTGGGCTGTGCAGGCGTTTCTCTAGTTGCGGCGAGCGGGGGCCACTCTCTAGTCGTCTCTTGCTGTGGGGCACAGGCTCTAGGGCACTCGGACATTAGCACCCGTGGCACGCGGGCTCAGCAGTCTCAGTTCCCAGGCTCTAGAGCACAGGCTTACTAGTTGTGACTCAGGAGCTTAGCTGTTCTGTTGCTCGTGGGATCTTCCCAGATCAGGGATCAAACCTGTGTCTCCTGTGTTGGCAGGCAGATTCTTTACCACTGAGCCACCAGGGAAGCCCTTTTCAGAGACTATTAAGGGGGAGTGAATGGGAGCAGAAGGGATGGGGGACAGCTTAACACTGAAACTCTCCTCTTCGGGTTGCCTCTAGCGAGGGGTGGAGCCGGGATTCCATCTCAGGTTAAAGGACTCAAAACCCCCACTCCTGAGGTCTGTCCATTCATTTGAGTTATTTGTAAGTTTACTTGGAGTGAGAGAGAGACTGGAACTGATCATAAAGTCCTCTCAGCCTTGACCCTGGTAGAGAGTCTACAGCTGACAGTCTGTCCTGTTCTTTTAAGAGAACAGCTAACTTTCCAATAAGATCTGGGGGCATGGAGGATGTTACCAGCTCCATAGCTTGGGTCTCTCCTGTGTCCAGGTGCTTGAGCCTAGCTATACACACACTGAGAGCTGTCTTCACGCAGCTCTGTATCTTAGAGGTTTGCTGGTGAACTGCAAGGCCCCCATTTCTTCCTTTGCTTCTGAAGGTTTTGGATGCCACGTGCAGCCACCTCAGCTGCCCTTCTAGGTCCCCCAAGAGAGCTCTCCCCAGGTGGGCAGTCATCTGACCCAGCAGTCCCACTTAAAGAAGGTGGTGACAGAGCCACATGTCAGACTAGAGATCAGAGAAATCCAGAGAGAACCTCCTAATATTAAACACTGGCCCGTCCTGCGTGCCCAGCAATCTGAGGGCATAAATTAGATGGACAGCAAGACCAAGGCAATTCAATGTGCAGAAATTGGCTGTTAAAGCATCTGAACTTCCCTCATTAGGGGTAAAAACATCCAACAACTTGATCCCTGAGTTTTGCGTGGGCCAAATCTCTTTTAAAAAGATGGGGATTTCGCATTCACTTCTGAAAGGAGCCTGTCAGGAGCAACGAGGGAGGAATCGTCTTGGATTCTGTAAATGTCAGTCTCTCTCACTCTCTCTCCTGGCAGGCCAAGGGACAGAAGCTCAAACCACAGTGCCAAAGCCCCGTGCAAGGACACTGACCTCTGCTCTGACCAGTGACAGTAGACTCCCTTGGGTCTGCTTGGATGGCAAGAGGAAGGTGCAGGGCTGGAGCTCTCGAACTTCACCAAGAACAACAGCAGCTGGGGTGCTGATCGCGCGTGTCAGTCCTAGCCCCACCTCAGAGCACCTGGCCTGCAGCCCCAGGGAAGACGCTGGGTACTTTTCACAGCTCCCGGAGAAGTATCCGAGCTTCCAGCCTGAGAAGAATAAAGTAAGCCTGGGGAGAAGACTGGATTTGCAGGCAAAGATGATAAGGAAGTTGCTGCAAACATTCCTCATATTCCATTTTTCTGGGGCCAATTGAACTGCTTGATTCTATTCTTTGCCCAGTGCAGGCAAATGCGTCTTTTTGCTTTCTGGTTTTCAATCCTTTTCCATTTTTAATGCCAGGGGAAAGTACTAAGTTTGTGCCCTGTTTAGCATCCTCAGATATCCTGTGTTTGATTCGTGGCCAATAATTGCCAAAGCTCTTGGGACAGAAAACATTTGATTAGACCTGTAAAAATATAGCCCAATTATATTTTCAAATACTTAGGCAAATTCTCACTGTGCAATTGACAGAATGTTTCTATTTTCATTAGGCTGTTTGTTTTTGTCATTAGAGGCAAACGGCCTGGAGCACGTGGGCTGGAGTTTATGCAGAGCTGATGTCAGCCCAGAGGTGTTTGCAAAGACCTTTTTGCTGTATTTATTTCCCTTGAGTGCATATCATCTTTAAATGGATTTTTCATAACATGAAAGGAAAAATGAATTTTTCATAAACTTGAAAGGACACTCATTTTGACAGGATTTTTAAGAGGAACTTTAAAGTCCATGACTGTATATAAAGAATGCTGTCTGATCATGACCATATTGGCAAATCCACTGTAGCTTTGGAGGGACCTGTCCACAGTAACGTATGTCCTTAGTAGAACACTCTGGTATCCAGAGGGATCAGAGGTATGCCATATTCCTTGCTGAAGTATCCACTATATAGTTGGCACCATGCTTGGAGCTAGAGACATCAGTTCAGAGAAGATTCTGTTTATGATCCCAAGGAGCTTGTGACTTAGATATGGGACCTGTATTTGGGTCACTGTAATATGGGCAGAGAGGCTTCATTGCATCATGAAAGGTAGAATAGGTTATATGAGCCTCCCAAACAGTTTCATTTCAACTGAGGATTAAGACCAGTCTTCTGGGTAAATGTAGCATTTCAACTGCGATGGGGCAGAGGGCTCCCTGCAAAGAAAGGCAAACACATGAATGCCGAGGAGTCTTGGGCAAGAGGAGACAAGTTCCGAGTGACAGGATTTTTGAGAAATTGACAATTTCTCAAGTTGTCAGTTTCTCAAGGAGGCTGAGTCTCAGAGGTGGGGAAGTGCTGGGGATGTGAGCGGAAGAGCAATGATCCCACTGAACAGGTCCTAGGAAGGGTGTAACAGAAAGGAGACAAGGCGAGTTGGAGAGCGTGGTTGGGGGCAAGCAGAGTGGGTCCCCTGAGGTCATGAGGTGGCCTCGCTCTCTCTTCTCAGAGCATGACAGTCACTGGCCTGACAGTATCCGCTGAGGATGGGGACACATGTCAAGCCCCCTCAGTGCCCCCAAGAACTGGGGGATGGTTGTCCTTGTATTTACCCTCTGAATGTGGACCTGAAAGCCAAGGTAAGTGTTTTGCGAATCATCTAGGGAAATTACGACTGTTTTGCTCTATCCCGGGACACACTGTGGCAGCCAGCAAATGTGGAACTCCAGGAAAGCCATACTTGCATCCAATGGGGAGAGAATCTTTATTCTTCTCCACTTGGTTTCCAAGGAATTTTCGACTCAAATGATGCAAAACCTTTTTCCTATGTGTAGAGGCAAGTTATCCTGAGGACCACCAAGCTGGTGATGCTCCCAGACTCTCAACTTGTCCTTTCCTATGCATTATCCAGGGGAACAGTCCTGCTCCACATCAAGCCGGTGATGTTTCCAGACTTCTCAAATCCCACTTGGGCTTCCTTCCTCATTTTAGAAAAGAGTGACACTTAGGAGATGCTGAAAAGGCAAGAATATATCAAAGGCAGCACAGGGAAAACTGGACCTATTGTCAACAGACTCTCTCCTGTTTAAATTCTTCTGGGCAGTGAACTGTGTGTCTCATCCTTGAGTTCCTGTGACTTAGAAAGATATTTCAATAACATGAGTCACCGGCAGCCCTGGTTTCCACTTGGAAGCTTTTCATATCATGCAGATAAAATTTTATTGGGAACTCAACTTTGCCCTGCAGCCATGAGTTAAAGCCTTCAGGACATGAACCCACGAAGGGCAAGGTTTTTCTACCTCCTCTCTGGACAACAGAATCACAAAATTATCAGACTTTCGAGCTTTAGAGTTGATCCCATTTAGCATCACCCAGTGGGAAAAGCTCTCAAGTGTTCCTCAAATTGCCAGTTATCATTTTTGCTCAAACACTTCCAGCCGTGCATAACTATTAATAACTCAATTAATCACTCATTATGGGACCAACCTGATGCAAAGTCAACCCACAATTTGAGAGAATGTGTTTCCAAAGCTACCTCTCTGTCTAAGTAAGTGACTACAGTTTTTCATCTTTTAAGTTAATACAGCCTGGGGTCAAGCTGAGCCAGCCTAAGCTTGTACTTGAAGAGGCCAAGGGAGTTCAAGAGATGAGTCATCCTTCAGGGTGATGTCCACAGCCAACCAGAGCGCCTTTCCCTTTTCCAACTGAGCGTTGCTGCTCAGGGCTTCATCATCTCAGGCCTGGATGCGCGCAGTGGCCTCCTGATGCCCCCCCCCCCCCGCCCTGTTCCTGATCACTGGCCACACCATCATCGGATTGTGTCCCCCTCCCCTGTGACTACAAATCTTTATGACTGTGGCTGCTGTCTGTGTGGTAGAGTCCCACCTCCTCAGCATGCTGTCTGTGGCTCCAACCCAAAAGCCCAAAGGCCCAGCTTCATCTCCCTATCCAGCCTCTCCTCCATCAACCCAGTTTCTCCTCCCATGTTCCAGGCACATGAAATCACTTGTTCACTAACTAATGATCTCTTGTGAAAAAAACTGAAAATGTTATCGATTAGTCGTGTCTGACTCTGTGCAACCCCATGGACTGTAGCCCACCAGGCTCCTCTGTCCATGGGATTCTTCAGGCAAGAATACTGGAGTGGGTAGCCATTCCCTTCTCCAGGGGATCTTCCCAAGCCAGGGACCAAACCCAGGTCTCCTGCATTGCAAGCAGATTCTTTACCATCTGAGCCACCAGGGAAACCTCAATGATCCCTTATGCATCTGAGCTAAGTCACTCCAGTTGGGTCCGCCCTCTTGCAACCCCATGGACTTTAGTCGCTAAATCGTGTCTGACTCTTTTTGCAACTCTAGCTCACCAGGCTCCTTTGTTCATGGGATTCTCTAGGCCAGAATACTGGAACGGGTTGCCATACTTTCCTCTGGGGAATCTTCATGACCCAGGGATCGAACCCATGTCCCTTATGTCTCCTGCACTGGCAGGTGGGTTCTTTACCACTAGCACCACGTGGGAAGCCCAGTGACCTCATGTACTTCTCTGTGATTCCAAAGTCTTCTCCTTCCCTCTGTTGGCCCGCTGCCAAGACCCAGTTCAAATGTACTTCCATTTTCAAGCCTTCATCACACACCCAGCCCCTCAGCCCCGTCCTGCCTCCCCAGGCTCCTTCCCTGAGCTGCACCGCATTGACCATCACTCTCCAGCATCCATCCTGGCACCACAGAACTCTGTTGCATCGGTATATTCCACTGAACTCTGTTCCTCAAGGATTCAGTCATGTCTTCTTCATTTTTACATCAGGACCAGCCCAGAGAAGATATTCAGTATCATTGATTGAACCCATGAATAAATAATTGAATGCATGAATACGTGTGTGAGCCTGCATGGAACCACCAGGCATTGGTGGGTGAGTGCCCCTTGCTACCAACAACCATGCCAGGTACTGCTTGGGCTTCCCTGATGGCTCAGATGGTAAAGAATCTGTCTGTAATGCAGGAGGCCCTGGTTCAACCCCTGGGTTGGGAAGATCCCCTGGAGAAGGGAATGGCTACTCACTCCAGTATTCTTGCCTGGAGAATCCCATGGACAGAGGAGCCTGATGGGCTAGAGTCCATGGGGTGGCAAAGAGTCAGATATGACTGATCACCAACACTGTCACTCACTTTCCCAATAGATGATACAAGGAATAAGATATAGACTCTTGTCTCAAGGGGTCTGGCTAAGAAAACAAGACGTAAACATTAAAGTGGGTCTTGATCAAGGCCCGTCTCTGCTCTGCATGTCTTTTGAAGCTAGCAGTCTGGAAGAATTGCAAACACGCAGAACTCAGCCCAGCACATTCCCCTGGGAAGTGTTAATGCGAAGTCTGATCCCTCCCTGGGAAGCTGTGAAGGCCGTCTTGGCCTGACCATGAGAAGCCATGCTTGCTGCTTGCAGACCTGACACCACACACTCTGCAGCATTTGTTGGCCTTGACGGCATCCTCTCCCAGCCTTCTCTCTCTCCTGCAGAATGTGGGTGGGAGCTCTGGATGATTTAAAAAGTCATGCCCCAATGCTGTGAACCTCCAAGGGGGAGTTTCTCTAGGCACCTACTCTGGGCATCCCCACTCCCAGGCTGTTGTGTTCAGGGCCCTCCAAAGAGAGGGGGAGCAGTGCTTGATGGAGGCGTGTCTCCAGAGAACACACTGGTAGTATCTGCGGTGCACCCACAAGCCCAGGCCCTGATCACCCACCCTGGGAAGGCAGCCATCCCTGTGCCATCAGTCAGAGGAAATGTCATCATGGAAAGCAACCCCAAAAACAATGATGGCTGTTTGCTGTGGTTCTTTATGTTTTGGGGATTCATCCACCTTGTTACTGAGGTCAGTCCATTCATTTATTTTAAGCTGCTGTATGTTATTCGGTCATATGAATATCCCGGTTTGTCCAGTCAAGTTACATGTAGGTAGTATGCCTTTTCCCCTTATTTCAAGCAAGGTTTCAGTGAATAAACACCCTTGTTCTTGCTCATGTGCAGAAGTGGACATGGTCCCGGCAGGGAACCCAGGAGCAGACCCAGGGCTGGAGGGCTTCTTTTCATCAGCTTTAATAAATGTTGTCGAATTGCTTCCAAAGTTATTGCAACTTATATTTCCTTCAGCTAGCCTCCACATAGGGGAAAAAATGAAAACTTTTGCCAAATTGATGGATGGTTTCTTACTCTTTCCGTTTGTTATTATTATTATACATTTTGAGGCTATATGACTGGATAGGTACCAATTTAGAATTGTTATTTCTTTTCAGGGAACCCTTTCTTTTACCATTACACATTGATCTTCTTTATCCTTAATGCTTTTTTTCTTTTCTTCTGGCCTTAAAATTAATTTTGTTTAAAGCTAATATAGCTACTCCAGCTCTCTTTTTATGAGTATTTCCCTGATATATATGTATTCCTAACCTATTACTTTCACTTTTGGGGGGGTAACCTTATGTTTTATTTCCCATTGACTATTCCTTAATAGTTAAAAATATCTCATTCAATCATTCCACTCAGATACAACTCTCAGCTGATATGAAGGAAAAACCTTATATATTCTTTTTCCATTTAGCTTACGTAAGCAGTTTGGTGACACAATGCTTTCCTACAGTAATTTTTCTGTACTCAGGAAAAGGAGCTTAATAAAAAGTCCATTTTTCTAAGATGGAGGTGATTCTAGAAAAGCACCCAGTAAGAAGCCTGGGAAGTTAAGGCTGGGAAGTTAAGGCTTAACTACTATGGACACTAAGACTCCATGATTATAGAACATTTAAAAAGAAAAATTATAAAATGATAAATAAGTACCTTTAATAAAAGCATTGTTTCTACTTTGCTAATGAGATAAAAAGTTAAATCAAGCATTTTTACACATTCCAAGTTTATATTCATTAAACACAAAATATAAATTCTGTTTATGCTACCATATATTATGATATAAACATTCAGAATCATGGAAGCAGAGTTAGTGAACAGATTCAAATTCCTCAGTATTTTGAGGATTTAAGATTTTTCGGAAAAAGAAGAATTTTTTCAAAAATCAGATCAGTTGAGTCACCTTCCTTTTTTGTAAAAGACAAAGACCCTAACCCTAACCCTCTGGCTTCCTGTTTACCACTGAGGACTTAGTCATTGTTATAATTTTTTTTCATTCTTTGAAGGTAATAGATATTTTTCCTCTAGATACTTTTAATATTTTCCTAAACCATTTAAGGAGTTCCAATTTATTTGGTAAAATAAAGGACTTGGGATAGCCAAAATAATTTTGGAAAAATTGTAGAATTTGCACTATCTGATTTCAAGCTTGCTATAAAACCATGGTAATAAAATGACTAAGAGGCTGTTATACTGGTACAAGCATAGATTCATAGAAAAATAGAAAGGTGATTTCAGAAATACGTCTACATATGTGATCAGTTAAAGTGTGGCAGGGCTTCCAAGGTTGTTCAATGGGGAAAGGATGGTCTTTTCAATATATTGTATGGGAATAAAACAGATATACATATGGAGAAAAATGAATTTTGACTTTTACCTCATGCCAAGCACAAAGGTTAAACTTGAAGATCATTGACCTAGATTTAAAAGCAAACACTATACACCTTTTACAAAAATAATAACCATCAAATAAAATATTCACTACTTTGGAGTAGGCAACATTTCTTAAACAGAACATAAAAGCACAAACCATTTTAAAAAATGGATGAGGTGAACTTCATCAAAATTAAACACTCTTTTTCTAAAGATAGTTTAAAAAAATTTTTTTAAATGCAAGCCACATGCTGAGCGAAAATTCATATAATTGTATTAATGTTCCTGACAATATTTTTGTATCCAGAGCACTTTTATCTTAATAACAAACACCCACATTTTAAAAAGTGGCCGTAAGGTTTAAAAGGACATTTCAGGACTTCCCTGGAGGTTCAGTGGTTAAGACTCTGTGTTTTCACTACAGGGGGCGTGGGTTCAATCTCTGGCTGGAGAACTAATAGTCCAGCACCACTCAGTGTGGTACTAAGTAAATAACTAAATGAAAATAAACAAAAAATCATTTCACAAGAGAAGATATATGAATGGCCAATAAATGACAGAAAAACTGGTCAACTAATTATCAAGGAAACAGACATTAAACCCACTGAAATACCACTTTACACTTTATAGAATGGAAAAAATTGAAAAACTGCCAGTATCAAGCATAGGATGGGGAGTACGTGGAACTCTCATCTATTGCTAGTGAGAATGTAAAATGATACACCCACTTTGGGACACAATTTAGCAGTTTCCTTTAAAAGTTAAAAATATATTTATCATAACATCCAGCCATTCCACTGTTAAGTCTTTACCCAAAAGAAATCAAAGTCTGAGTCCACATGGAGTATTAACCACTGGATCACCAGGGAAATCCTAAAATGTCCTTTAAAATCTTATGGCAATTTCTTTCACATGTGGGTGTGTTTATTATTAAGATAAAAATGTTCTGGATACAAAAATATTGTCAGGACTATTAATAAAATTGTATGAATTTTCTCTCAAAGTCCTAGTCCACACAGATATTTTATACAATCCTCTTGGTAGCTTTATTCATAATTTCTCCAGACCAGAAACATTGTTAACATTCATCAACAAGCGTTTTGTGATATAGTCACTTACTGGAGTATTACAAAGGAATAAAAAGGAATTAACTCCTGACGTCCAACAGCATGAGTGAATCTCAAAAACATTATGCCACGTGAAAGAACCCAAAGAGCACAAGCATATGATTGCCCTCCTGCAGGGGATCTTCCCAACCCAGGGATGAAACCCACGTCTCCCGCATTGCAGGTAGATTCTTTACCAGCTGAGCCACCAGGGAAGCCCGATTCTCTTTATAGGAAACTCTAGAAAAAAATCAAAACTGTAGTGACAACACAGCAGGTTGGCTAGGGCTGGGGTGTGGGATAAAATTGATAGGAGAAGGTCACAAGGAAAATTTTGAGGGTGCAAATGTTCTTTATATTGATTGTGGTGGTGGCTGCCTGGGTAATACACATTTGTCAAAAATCATCAAACTTGATCCTGAAGTGGATGCACTTGTTGTATGTAAATTATACCTTAGCAAAATTGATTTTAAAATATGAATCCCATGTTTTAAAAATAAATTTGTTCAGTTTTTTACCAATGAGAAACTGCGGTGGAGAGAGGTGGCGTAAAGGCACAAGGTCACAGAGCTAATAAATGGTGAAGCTGGACCGACCAGTGGCATTAGTGAGATGGTGCATTTCTGCTAAACCGTCTAGCCTGTGGTGTTTTGGTGTGGTACCATGAGCAGACTAAGTCAGACTCAAAGATGATGGCACTTTTGAGAGGAACAAATTCTATCACAGCAGTTTTAGACAAGGAACAACCCTGGCCTCGTAAGAAGGGGGGACTGTTTGCAGCCATCCAGAGGCTGGTCTGAGTGGAGCTGGGCCAAGTGTGAACCTAGCTTCCTATGACAGCAGACTCGATCGAACGAGGAGCCATTTCCTCTTTTCCTGGGATGGAATAACATCCATGGCTATTCATCTTCCCCATCATCCACTGAGATAAGGTCCAGGCTCTGGAATATCTGAGCTTTGCTGCTGAGCTTCCCCCTTTGCTTAGGACGTATTCTCTGCTCCAACATGCTGAGTCCCAGGCGAGTCATGCACTTTTCATTTTGGCTTGTGCCTGGAATGCTCTTCCTTCTGGTCCTCATGTCCTCCACGAATTTACCTTTGTGCTCTAAAACCAGAACAAATGATTCTCTGCGATGGCTAACATCACAGCATGGGGGAAAGCCAACATTATGTGCTTTCTGCTGGAAGAACACAGTAGTCTTGCTAGAAATAGAAACCAAACAGAATCAAACCAGAGAGACCTCCCTGGGGGTCCACCGGCTAAGAATCCGCCTTGCAAGGCAGGGGGTGAAGGTTCCATCCCTGGCTTGGATCAGAGATCCCACATGCTGCAGGGCAACTAAGCTTGTGTCACAGCTAGAGTCTGTGGGCCGCAGCGAGAGTTCCACATGGAGCCACTAGGATCCGATGCAGCCAAATAAATAAATATTTAAAAAAAAACCCAACAAATCAGAATCTGAGAGAATCCCATTCTAACTACCACTTTAACAGAAAAACAAGTTTCTGAATCCATGGGGATTTGATGAGCAAAATCCAGATAATGGGAAACTCCGTAGCACAAATTGGGCTTCCCAGGTGTCTCAGTGGTAAAGAATCCATGTGCAATGCAAGAGACCATCCCTGGGTCAGGAAGGTCCCCTGGAGTAGGAAATGGCAACCCACTCTAGTAATCTTGCCTGGCAAATCCTATGGACAGAGGAGCCTGGCAGGTTACAGTCCATGGGGTCACACAGAGTCGGACATGACAGCGCACATGCTGAAATATTTACGGATGCAATGACATCCTGAGACGTGGTTGAGACACAAGGTGGCAGGACCTCCTCGAGCGGGTTTCCCGTCTGCATCAAGCGGCTCCCCGCCGCGTCCCACCTGGCGGGGAGCTGGGAGACCTGTTTGACTCTGTGTCGCCGCCACCCCTGAGGGCCAGCAGGGGGGAGGCACAGTGTAATTTCTACCATCTGCTTCGGGCCATGTTTTGGTCCCCCTTCCTGGCCACCTCTGTCTTCTCTGCTGGCTTTTGAGGACACAGACACAGTTCAAACAACCACACTCTTCTTGGCTGCATTCAAAAGTAATGAAGGGCAGCCTCCAGACTGATGACTAAGAATGCAAGATGTAAGGGTTGAGATCAACCCCACAGACATGCTCTAAAGCAGCTTTAAAAACTCACCTGGTGAGCTGGGGCTCATGAGTCACCCGCTGTCCCATATCTGCCTCTGGGTCTACCCCATTGGCTGGAACACTGCCCAGTTCTTCCCCATCGCCTCCTCCCCTCCCTTTTCCTTCCCCATGGACTCGGCCACCTTGTTTATGGAAACAAGCTACTGACTTGTTTGATTATTTCTTCCTTATGACCAGCCACTGCTGTCAGACCAATGCGTGTGTGGCTATGAAGCCTTTTGCCTTCTGGGTCTAGATGACTGTCTTCTCGGTCTTTGAGGAGGTATGAGATGAGCTGTGTCCTCTAGAATGGATATGACAGAAGGAAGGGCTTAGAGATCTGTGCAGAGTTGGCAGAGGTGGAGCTGAGCTAGGATCCCTTTTTGGGACGGAGGAATCCCAGCCCCCCTTACCCCTGCTGCCTTGCAATGGTACGTCACTGTGGTCGTTCGGTCCCTGAGCTGCAGCAAGCCAGGCTCCTCTGTCCTTCACTATTTCCCAGAGTTTGTTCAAATTCATATCCATGGAGTCAGTGATGCCATCCAACCATCTTATCCTCTGTTTCCCTCTTTTCCTTCTGTCTTCAATCTTTCCCAGCATCGGAGTTTTTCCAATAAGTAGGCTTTTTGCAACAGGTGGCCAAAGTACTGGAGTTTCAGCTTCGGCATCAGTCTTTCAAGTGAATATTCAGGGTTGATTTCCTTTATGGTTGACTGGTTTGATCTCCTTGCAGTCCAAGGGACTCTCAAGAATCTTCTCCAACAACACAGTTTGAAAACAGCAATTCTTTGGCACTCAGCCCTCTTTATGGTCCAGCTTTCAAATCAAACATGACTACTGGAAATAACTTTGACTAGACGGACCTTTGATAGCAAAGTGATGTCTCTGCTTTTTAATACAATGTCTAGGTTTGTCATAGATTTTCTTCCAAGGAGCAAGTATCTTTTAATCTCATGGCTGCAGTCACTGTCTGTAATGATTTTGCAGGACATAAAATCTGTCACTGTTTCCACTGTTTCCCTGTCTGTTTGCCACGAAGTGATGGGACCGGATGCCATGATCTTTGTTTTTTAAATGTTGAGTTTTAAGTCAGTGTTTTCACTCTCCTCTTCATTACTCATCATCAAAACAGGCATTTCCTTGTAGCCCTGTGGTTCTCACAGGCAGGATGGGGAAAATGGAAAGAAGCTAGGTGAGCTAAAGTGGTTTCCCAGGAATGACCAAGAATTCTGTCTCCTTTAGCTCTCATATTTACCAGTAAGTGCCTTGAACCATTCACTTATTCTTGCTTCAATTTCCCCACCTGCAAAATGAAATCACCCTAACTGTTTTGTTGAGAGAATATGACAATGTAAACTGTGGCATTTTGTAAACTCTAAAGTCTTCCTCATCACTGTCATTACCAGCTCCATGGAGATAGCCACCATTGCCATCCTCATCCTTTATCCTCATCCATTCCCAACATCCTTTATCCTCATCCTTCATCCTCATCCATCCCTACCATCCTTTATCCTCATCCTTCCCGCACAGTGTTCACTCACACTGTCTTTAGCACCCCGATTATCGCCAGGGTCATTACCGCCCTCATTATTGGCATAGCTGTCATTGCTGTGACTGTTGCCTCTACCATCATTAGCATCACCTTCTCCACTTTCAGCCTTTGGCCCTTTATCATCCTCATCATTTTCACCATCATCAGGGCTGGCATCATATCCCTCTTTCTTCTTTATTTACAATCAGCTCCCCCTAGCCAACGGTGGGTTGGCTGGTAGACTGGCTGCGTCTTCCCTATTAAAGGCTTACCGTAAATCAGACAGCCAAACTGCTAGGCTTGTAGAGTTGTACTTGTGTTAATTGCTGGGGAGGGTTGGTTCTTATACAGCCATTCCATTTCTGATAATGCTGAGGGAAAATAGCCAGTCTCGGGAGGCTGTATCCTGTATGATTCCATTTACAGCACTTTCTCAATGACAAAATGATAACAGCAGAGAGAGGTTGCTGAGGGGAGGGAGCCTTGTGGTGGTGAATAGCTCTATGTCTCGACTGCGCTGGTGGTTCCACAAATCCACATGTGGGATAAAATTGCATGGAATGACACATACGTGCTGACACAAGCAAGAGTTTGTAAACCTGGTGGACTCTGGGTGTCTTCTGAGGGCTGCCCCCGTGTTAACCCCCGGATTGTGCTACTGTGTTGCAGTTCTATGAGAGGTCAACACTGGTGGTCTGGGGTGAGGGGAACTTCGGACCTCATTACACATTTTTGCAGCTGCCTGTGAACCTATAACTAGTTCAAAAGAAAAGGTTTTGAAAACACATTCCTTTTTGATAACTAGGAGCATCTGCCTCTGATCACTGAATTAACTCAGGCATCACTGGGTCCTTCTGACTCACCCGCCACCCACTTTTGGCCTCGCTCATCCAAAAATGCACCAATTCCTGTTGGACGTACTCCTCAGCTATCTCTTGTTACCTTCTCAGGAGGTGGAGAAAAGAGAACAATGCCTCACTCGGGGACTCAGCAAAAGTGATCAGGGTCTGCCCAAGGCCGAGACTGTGGCTCTCACGTGACTGCTTGTGCGCTCATTCCCTCATTCCTGAGCCAGATTGGAAGGGCTTCATCCTTCATTCTTTTCATGTCAGAGACTGGCTCTTTCATCAGTTGAGCAGACAACGTCAGATGTTTCTTTTCTCAGTCCCAGCAAGGAGGCTAGCTGAGAAGTAAGAAATAACTTACTCCAGTTAACTCCAGTTAACTCTAGTTACCAGTCCTCTGTAACTAGAGAAGACAGCACTCTTGGTCCAGATGGACCCCTGTCTTCCCGTCAACGCCAGGGGACTCACATCTGCTGTATGTGCAGGGCCAAAGCCACTTTGTGGCTCCAGCAGGCAGCCGGGCTGTGCGTGCTGTTTGATCAAGTTTTAACATAAGTGTGTGTCCAGCCAGGGCTGCTGGGGCATCTCTTCGGGCAAGTTAATTTCACAGTTTGCATAGCTTGATTTTTGAACTACTTGGATCCAACTCTTCAAATAAATCATTTGTTTCAACGTCATGCAGACCCAGGCTAGAGGCAAAGGCAGGGTGAAGACAGGTTGAAGAAAAAGCAATTCTTGACTTCAACTGGATTTCGGCTTGTTAATCTTAATTATTTTTAATTTAAGTTTTTAATTTTATCATGTTAAAGGTGATATAAACACGCAGTAAAAATTCAAATAGTGCAAAAGGGAATTTAGCGGAAAGAATCTCTCATTCCTTTGCAAGGAATTCTATTGAAAAAGTATACCATGGTTTCTTCAAGTGGACTCCCCAGCCCCATGGACATTTAGACTTTTTCAGTCTTTTGCTTTTATGAAAACTGCTACAAAGTTGTGGGGTATGGTAGTGATGCTATTCTGGCTTTCCTAGTTTGTCAGTCTCAAATACTGATGCAGCTGGGCTTAGGTTTGAGCCACAGGGGCCAGCTGTGAATCCCGGTGTGTGGATTCCTCTCTTGCCTGCCCTGAATTTTCTGATACCTGCCAGGCACTGACTGGCTTCACAGAAAGAAGCCCAGGCAGGATGTGTGTCTATTACTTTACTTATGGCCTTTCTGATCCTCTACCGTGTACATTTGTTAGTCAACAAGGATGACCTTTCTCAGCAGCACTGGCTTCCCAGGCAGAACCTGGTGGGGGGGAGGTCCTGATCACTTCCTTCTGTATTTTACCTTCCAGTTAAAAATAATGTATAAATGCTGCCGGTACCTCCTGTGACATTTTACAAAGGCTCAGACTTCATTTAGATTTGGTTATTTGACATTTGCGTTTTTTTTTTTTCTTTTTTCCCTTCTGCTGCTTCATCTTAAATTGATCAGTGGATGAAACTCAAGATCGCCAGTCCTGTTTCAATATTTAATCATTTGGCTCAGTCTGGAAAGTCATTAAGCTAAAATAAGAAACTTATTTTCAAATAGCGTTTTGCAGAGGACCTGTTACTTTGCTAAGGCTGTCTGTCTCAAGGCATAAAAATAGACATTTTCCCCTCTTTCTTTTTCTTTTTTTAAAACTGTTCTTAACCTTTATAGCTTACAGGTTAGCTAGAAGCTGTGATTTCTGGAATGTGATTTCTTCACATCACTAAGCTGTCTATTTCAGTAATATTGTCTCAGAGATGCAGGACGGGACTTTTCTGACGTTCACATCCAGCTGGTGAGACCGGGACAAGCCGGATACATAGAACTGCCAACAATAGCAGCAATAATAATAATAACCCCTCCACCACCAGCAGAGCATATTGAGTATCAACTCTGTGTCAGATGCTGGAATGAAGGCTATATTTACACCATTTTATTTAGTGTGCATTGTGTATTTATTGATAAGGAGACTGTCAGTTAATGTGCCAAATTTCATATGGTCTGGGGATGAGACTCTCAGGGGCAGGTTGAGTATGAACCACTGAGCTCCTGGCTGCATCTGAGAGATGGTGATGGGGTCAGAGGGAAGTTGGGGTTGCTGGTGACAGAGGCAAGATTAGCACTGAATGGAAGGCAAAGAAGTGAATTTGGGGTAAAAGAGCATGTGCTATGGAGGCAGCCGCACCTCAGCTGAGTTCTTGCCTGACTTTCTATTCACGTTGCTCCTGGAGTGTTCCATGCCTCTTTTGACCTTCAGTTTCTGAATCTTTAAAATCCCTGACCCAGGGCTTCCCTGGTAGCTCAGTGGTGAAGAGCCTGCCTGCCAACGCAGGAGACACGGGTTCAACCCCTGATCTGGGAAGGTCCCACACACTGTGGAGCCACTAAGTCTGTGCACCGCAACTACTCAGCTTGTGCTCTAGAGCCCAGGAGCTGCAACCACCGAGCCCTCGAGCCACAGCTGCTGAAGCCCACGTGCCTGGAGACAGTGCTGCACAACGAGAGAAGCCTCCGCAATGAGAAGCCTCCGCAATGAGAAGCCCGCGCACCGCACCTGGAGAGAAGTTTCTACTCACCATAGCCAGAGAAGAGTCCTCACAGCAATGAGGGCACAGCCAGCAAATATGCAAAATCATTTTTAAAGGGACATGGGCAATGCCACTAAAAAAATACTACCTGATGCACAGGTAATCCAATGAGCTGAAGTTGCCTGGCCTGAGAATGGCAGGGTAACGGATTGGGGAGAGCCAGGGTCCCAACCCTCCCCCAGTTACAGAGATCCCCATCCCAGAGAATGGCCCTGATGATTTATATGATGAGTCCAGGAAAGGGCTTAGCACCAGATCTGAAAACTAACCCCTTGTAAGAAATGCAAGAAGCTCCTCTGCTGCCACTGAATGCAGAAGAAACCTGAGGTCCCTCTCTGGTCCCCAACTCTAGCGAGCTGGGCTGGGTGAACAGAGCAGCAAGGAACCCCTCCACTGGTCCTAAGCACCTTGAACAGCATCTCTCCTGATCACCAGCCAGTCCCTTCCTGTCTTTCTAAGAAGATGATCATCTGTTTCCAAACAAAAAGAAGCACTGAACCTAAAGGAGCAATCCAGAAGTGGACAATTCTAAGAGAGGAAGTGCTTCCGGGTGAGAGTACCAGGTGAAGATACCTCTGTGTGTTTGTGTCTGTGTGTGTGTGTGGTAGTCACTCAGGTAGTCAGTCAGTCGTGTCTGACTCTTTGCAATCCCGTGGACTGCAGCCCACCAGGCTCCTCTGCCCATGGGATTCTCCAGGCAAGAACACCGGAGTGGTTGCCATTTCCTTCTCCAGGGCATCTTCTCAGCTCAGGGATTGAACCTGGGTCTTCTGCATTGGCAGACAGATTCTTTACTGTCTGAGTCACCAGGGAAGCCCTACCAGGCAAGGGTACAACAGGAGAGGTTCAAATCCTTTATCCTGATTCTATAGCCTCTGTCTGCTAGGGCCATGTCCAACAGGCCTCTTGGCCTTGACAATGACTTTGACTTTCCTCAACGGAGGATTGGGGTGGAGGCCAAGGAGAGGATGTAGTGTTCCAAGAGAGGCGGGAAAAGACCTCTCCTTTCCTAACCTCAGCAGGCCTTTTCCGAGGTCCACTACCTCCAAGGATGGGCAGAATTGCATTTGTCCATTTTTTCCTGGAGGAATAAACTGTTTTTTAAAAAAATATTCTAAAATAATCTTATTTGTTAACTCATTTTTGGCTCTGTTGGATCTTCACTGCTGCATAGGATTTTCTCTCGTTGAGGAAGCAGAGGCTCCTCCTCATTGTAGTATGCGGGCCACTCACGCACCCACCTCTCATTGCACAGGCTTCTCTTGTTGCCGAGCACAGTCTTCAGGCACACGAGCTTCAGTAGTTGTGGCTCCCAGCTCCAGAGCACAGGCTCAGTACTTGGAGCACACGGGCTTAGTTGCTCTGTGGCATGTGGGATCTTCCTGGATTGAACCTGGGTCTCTTGCATTGGCAGGCAGATTCTTTACCACTGAGCCACCCGGGAACCCTGGGATAAGCTGTTTCTAGTAAGTTTATCCAGGCTGCCAAGTATCCAAGGCCACCCGCACATTTCTGCACCTCTCATCTATGTGATGGAAAAAATGCAGTTTGCTCATTACTTCCCGGTAAGTGAACTGAAGCATTTGTTACTGAGATGATGGATGGGCCGTGATGCACCAAGCCTGGCTGCCACCCAAATACAACGTGGTGCCTTTGCTGTTATGGCCCCGCAGGCAGGTGAGGCACCGGCAGGGCAGCTCCAACACACTTCCAAGCCCCCAGTCTCCTGCTCCCCTCCCCTCTCTCTCTCCTTCTCTCCTACAAGGCAGCCCTCCCCCCTTGGCAGCCTAGGAGCCAATTCCTAAGCCATTTGGAAATACTGGAATTTACATCACAATTTAATTTTTTGAAGTTTTATTTTATATTGGAGTATAGTTAATTAACAATGTTGTGTTAGTTTGTTACAATTTCTAAGGTGCTACCTGACAGGGAGGCAAGGCTGGCCTCTGCTGCAGGCGGCCACTCTCATAGCATTACATCTGGGTCCAAGGAAGGGCTGATCCAGGGTGTCCTGTCCTTCCCCAGGGGACTCTGCTAGGGGCACATCTTTCATCTTGATTTTCTTCTGTGTAAGTATCTTCAAGGAAAGTCTTGCCTAACTTCTTACCTTAGGGAGCTCAGAGAAGGGGTCGATGCAGTGTAAACCCCCCAAATCCTGTCATTGCCGTTATCTAGGTCTGTCTGGAAATGCTTAGCCTCAGTTATTAATTTCAGCCAACTTTGATATGCACATTCCAAGCATCTGTCAACATACAACTCAGACAACAAGAAAAATTGTGGGGCAAATGACATCCTTTCTGGTTGGAGCTTTAGCTAAACACTGAGCAATTAGCTTGCTACCTAAAGATTTTAATTGAAACTAATTTGCTCTGTAATAATCATAAGTGATGCCATGACCTAAATGTAGTCTCCAAAGTCCCTTCCTTGCTCTGTTTGTGGTTAGTGTGATGTGCGGTGTGTGTGTGATGTATGGAGTATGTGTGTATAATATGGAGAGTGTGTGAGTGAGGTGTGTGTGTAATATGTGTGTAAGGTTTGTGTGAAATATGTGCAACATTCATGTGTGTCTGTGTGTGATGTGTGTGTGTGAAGTATGGGGTGTGTGTGAGGTGTGTTTAATGTGTGGGTGTGGGTGTGGCTTGTGTGTAGGAGGGTGTGTGGTTTGTCTGTGGTGTGTGTGGCGTGTGTGTATGTGTGGCTTGTGTGTGGTGGGAGGTAGGGAAGTTTGGCAACTGTCTGTGATTTGCTATCCCATTAGGCAAAGCCTCGGTAGGTTTTGCTGTTTGAGCTCCATCTGCCTTAGATTTTAGCCTCAGTTCACATAGCATCATAGTTTTCAGTGCTATTGTGACTGGTCGTCTTTGTCTAAATTTTGTGGATACTTCAGGGAGAGGTTTAGGAATGCTGCTTAAGGAGCTGTAGCCAGTTACTAGCTTTCAGTCTGGGAATTTAAAGGTTCTTTTGCTACTCAATCAAAATTTGACATTTCCCAGGAGCTCCTGACACTCTATGTGCCAAGATCTTGGCTAAGAGGCACTTGGTTGGGACCCCTTGCTGCAGAAAGCATGGTCTGCGCCCTGGAGGAAGTGGAGGCCAATGGAGGAGAGTCCAGTCCATGAAAATCTCAGTCATCCTGTTAACTTCCAAGTAGCCCAACCAAGCCCTTCACCCACTCTCAGCCCTAAAGTAAAGACATCATCAGTCTTCAGTGATACTTGATAGATTCGCTCCCCAGGAAGCCTGGAGCTGGGTTTCTTTCCACCAGTCTCTCTAAGCAGAGCCCATTTAAGACAGTTATCTGGAGGGGTTGGAGCTGCCCAGGGTACCCCCACATTCTCTCAGTAAGAAGCGCTGGGGAGCTGTCCATGGTACTGACAGTACCCCTCAACACCCCCGCACCCCCCAACACACACATGATAACCTTTTCCCTGCTTCTGCAGGATCTTACCACTCACCAAGCTTGTTGCCTGCTGATTTAAACAAGTCTTGGCCTTCATTCCAGGCACCAGCTTTGTCCTCTCTCAATCTCTATTTGGCCATTTCAGATGTGAATTGTGGGTTAGCTAATCAGGCAGCCAATGCTGGCCCTGTCACTGACACAGGGACCCACAATGAAGGCAAAGTAAGGTTTTGGAGATGCTTCGATGATTATCAAATGCTACTCTGCCACTTTCTGTGTAACTTTAAATAAACCACCCAGCTTCCTGTAGCTCTAGTTTCTTTATACAAAAAAAAAAAAAAAAAGGAATAATAACACTGTCTTAAAGATTGAAATGAGAAACAAACATAAAGAAATTGGCATATACAGTGCTCAAAACAGAGTCCAATGCATTTACTGTGCATTCCCTTCCTCTTTCCTGGTCTTTGCAAATTCTTAGAATGACCTTGGGCCACTGTTCAAGTACTCTCCAGAGAAAATGTGGAGGGGAAGCTTCACTGAGAACCTTTCCTTTTGAGTATCAGGAGCCAGATGTGCTTGCAGCTGAAAAATTTAAGATCAGTCATGGAATTTCCGGAGAGGAGGCATACTTGCCAAGTTGAAGAGCAGATGAGGATATCATTTCATTATTAATTCATAACTCATTCTTTGATGTAGCAAGCTGTCACTGAATGTCTGCTAAGAGCAAGGCACACTGATAGGCATTGCATTGTAGGGTGGAAGATGAGTTAACAAGCTGTGGTCTGTACTTTAAGGAGATCACAATTTGACAAGGATGACCAGCATGCCCTGGGCATCTATTATGTGCCTTTCCATCTTCTAAGTCTTCACAAGCATACCTGCATCATCCAACCTCACAGAATCCCTAGGAAGTCAGTATTTTTATTAGACCTCTGTGTTAGTCAGCTCTGATTTCTATAACAAAGTACTGCAGACTGAGTGGCTTAAATCACAGAGATTTGTTCTCACAGTCCTGAAAGCTGGGGGGTCCAAGGCAAAGCTACCAGCAGATCTGGTTTCTGGTGAGGCCCAGCTGCCTGGATTGCAGACAACGGTTTCCTCACTGTGTCTTCACATGGGTGAGAGAGTGAGCTAACTCTCTGGTCTCTTCTTATAAGGTCATCAGTCCCATCATGGGAGCCCCCATCTTCATAACCTCATCTATACCTAAGGACCTCTTAAAGGCCCCCACCTCCTAATAGCATCACACTGGTGTAAGGGTTTCAACACACAAGTTTGGGAGGCATATTCAAATATTCAGTCCATAACCCTCCATTTCATAGAAAAAGGGACCGAGATATAAAGTAAAAGAGTACCCAAAGTCTAGCCAGTACATAGTGAAGCCAGGATTCCAACACATGTCTGTCTAACTATAAAGCTACTGCAAATGATTTAAATAGCGTGCTAAACTATGATTCTAGTAGAGAATATATATAAACTGTAATAGAGTGATCTAAAAATAAAAATAGCAAGCACCCAGTTAAATCTTACAGAGAGAGAGAGATTGGAATGATTGATTACGGGAGTTTAAAGAGAAAGATACAATTTCTCCATAGACCAATCATGATAGGTTTCCTGGAAAAAGCTGCATCTAAGCTGGCCTGGCAATTTACACAGTTTAAGAGATAACACTTTCAAATACTGCAGGCAAAGGAAGCACTCTGAGCCAAAGACAGGCCCTGATAATGATTCGAGAAGCAGCAGAGAAGATTTTGATGATGAGGTTAGCTCTACTAAAAATGTGCTGGGGAGGGAATTCCCTGGTGGTCCAGAGCTTAGGACTTGGGGCTTTCACTTCTGGGGCACAGGTTTGATCCCTGATCAGGGAACTAAGATACTGTAAGCCTTACAGTGCTGCAAAAAAAAAAAAAAAAAAAAAAAAAGAAAAGGAAGAAGGAAAAGGCAAAAAAAGAGAAGGTGCTGGGTAGCTAGTAAGGTTGATTTTATACACCTAACCCAAAGATTTTTTTTGAGAAACTTCTCACACTGTTTTGCTAAGATTTTAGGTGACTAGATCCAACTTTCCCCAAATTTCACTTTATTTAAATATCCCAACTGCCCCTTAACAACTCTTCAAGCTGCTGACCACCCCCTAGAAGACAGGTGGGGAAAAGAGAAAGCCTTCCTTCTGTCCCCAGCTCCTGTGTCCCACTGACGCAGCCAGGCTCAGAGAAACAGCTCCAGCCATCATTTTCCTGCCTACCCTCCAGCCAGGGCAGGGCCCTGAACTCTGCTCCAGACCTGTCTCTCCTCTGGAGGCCTGACCTCCAGGACAGGGGCGATCAGCCAAGAGAAGCCTCGAGTGGAGAGTGTCTCCTGACAATTCAGAGCAGGGGGCAAGCCCAGCAGAAACCTCACTCGTGCCATCTAATGATACCACTATATGAGCAATTACTTACATTTTAATATCTTCCCCCTCAAATAAACTTTGTAAAATTATCCAGACAAAACTCCTCATTCTGATTAGGAAGATTCTTTCTCCGTTCTCACAAACCTGAGTTCAAGCAGTGAAAAGTTTGGGATTTTGTGAAAGTGTTGGTCGGTTGTGCCCAACTCTTTGCGACCCTGTGGACTGTAGCCCACCAGGCTCTTCTGTCCATGGTGTTCTCCAGGCAAGAATTCTGGAGTGGATTGTCACTTCCTCCTTTAGGGGATCTTCCCAACCCAGGGATTGAACCCGGGTCTCCTGCATTGCAGGAGAAGGCAATGGCAACCCACTCTAGTACTCTTGCCTGGAAACTCCCATGGACGGAGGAGCCTGGTAGACTGCAGTTCATGGGGTCGCTAAGAGTCGGGCACGACTGAGCAACTTCCCTTTCACTTTTCACTTTCATGCATTGGAGAAGGAAATGGCACCCCACTCCAGTGTTCTTGCCTGGAGAATCCCAGGGATAGAGGAGCCTAGTGTGCTGCCGTCTATGGGGTCGCACAGGGTCAGACAGGACTGAAGCAATTTAGCAGCAGCTCCTGCATTGCAGGCAGTTTCTTTGCCATCTGAGCCGTCAGGGAAGCATTTTGGGTCTTACTTGGCTGTTAAAAAATGTATATATCTCAACAGCAAGTAAACAAATCTTAGCAAATGGACTTAAATGTCTCTCATCTGCCAAGATTCATCTTCTGATTCAATGGAGCATATCCTGAAATTCTTCTGAGTGGATCTTATTTAAACATTTAAAAAAAGAAAAAAAGAAGACTTACTGAGATTATTTTTTCTCAGTCTGTCAGAGGCCTACAGATAATCACAGATAATATTTAGGGTCATTAATCAAACGCATAGTCAGAGGTAGGTATGAAGGAAGGGGCAATACCTTGACAAAGATGTGAAAAACAGGGCTGGTCTCGGTCAAGCACCAGGATGTTAAGGAAGCAAGCAGCCTGCAGGCATCCTTTCTCAGGGCCCCTCCTGAGACCTGTGTCCTGTGGGTGGGTGGCAGCCTCAGGCAGCTGAGTCATCCCCCTGCTGTCGGGCACCAGGCGGGGAGATGTGTGGGAGGAAACACACGCGGTGACCCGTGAGAGTCTCCGGGTTCCATTTTTGCCCCAAAGTCGGGGGCATAAAATCTGGGGTGTCGCCAGCTCATTGTTCTTACTGTTCCACAGGCGTGCCTTTGGGACCCGGGGGAAAGCCCTGATGTTTCCTGAGGCGACGGCACGTTGAGAAGAATCCTTTCTGACAAGACGGCTACGGTGACGTCAGTTGTGTCTCTGGGAATATCCACAGTGTCTGTTTCAGGGGGTGGTGTGGGGGTGGGGTGACTGCATTTTGCATTTGTCAGGCACACCCATAGCTGTCTATGCTGACCTAGAATCTTCGCTATGTATCCTCAAAACCCACGGCCAACGAAGGTGCAAAAGCACGTTGAACAATCCACTCATCTAGAGCTTTGCAGCGTGAACGGGCACAAGAACGTCTCAGGAGCTGGTTCAACCTGTGGACATCTGGCCAGAGGTTCTAACGCAGGGGGTCCAGCCCCCAGGATCGCATGATTAGCAGGTGCTCCAGGGGACTCTAAGGAGGTGGAGTCCTCACTAAGTTGCTCCCCTGACAGGCAGGCCCGCAGGATCCAGCTTCGAAAGCTTGAATTTTCTGACTGTGAGTTGTGGAGCCGGGCAGCTGGGGTAGGGATCGTTTGGCAAGGGCCCAAATGGTTAGCAGTCAAGTGAATGGCTTTGCAGAGTCCTAACAGGGCAGAAACCATTGACTGACTCAAAAATGTGGGTTTCCTCCTGGTAGTTCTATGACAGCAGGTTTACTTTCCCCCAAATTTTATTTTTAAAAATTAAAGCTCTGCAGAAAAGTAGGAAGAAGAGAACCAAAAAACAGTCAACAGCTGTAACCTCTTTCTATATGTGTTGTTCTTCATATTCAAATAATCGACACAATTGTATATATTTATATATATATATATACACAGAAACATGTACACACACATATATATCTTTCATTATATACATCTTACCTTATGTATGTGTCCATACATACATATACATTTTAAAAATAACATATATTTATCTCACTGTTTCACTTATATCAGCTTTATTGAAATATGACTCATATACCACAAAATTCACCCATTTAAAGTGTACAGTTCCGTAGTTTTTGCATATTCAGAGTTGTGCAGCCATCGATAAAATCCAATTTTAGAACATTTCATCACCCCCAGAAAGCAAGCCTGTGCCCATTAGCAGTTACTCTCCATTCCCTGGGGGGAGAAAGTGGCAGGAATTAACACACCCGGCTCTGTTTTCTGAGTCCAGACTTGCCCCACTGGGCATTGATCCCTCCGTACTTCTGGAGAGTATCATCTGGCCCATAGAAAGCCATCCCAAGCCCCACGGGGTGATCATCTGTTCAGATCCAGAAGTGGAGGTCCATTCAGGGTGGAGAGAGCTCGGCATGTGGGGAGTAAGGGCCATGCAGACCTGAGGCTTCCAATGGGCCCCCAGCAAGCTTGGGAGCTCTGTAAGGCTGCCAGCCAGTGAGTGCATGAGGACGGCAATGAATGTAGAGAAACTCGCTTAGCAGCAGGCTCAGACACCCTCGGGAAACTGTATGTTCTGTCTGTTGCAGGCATGTTTGTTGTGCCTCTAGAGGTGTCTGACCTGAGACTGGGCCACAGGGGACATCTTATACCCTTGAAGCTCTATTTGGCTGCAAACACCAGGTCAAATAGTGTCACTGACTAACCCGGCTTCCTGAGGGTCTGGCCCTCTGTTTTTACCATGGAGACTGTGTGTGTGCCATCCAGGGCTGCGTTTGAGCTTAAGGGTGGGCAGGCACCCATGGCAGAGGCGGACTGGCAAGTGCCTCCTTTTCTGGATCTCTCGGTGCCTTGTTGGTTGAAGCAGTAAAGTGGCCCTTGCCTTTGAAGAGAGTCCCCAGAACGCACACCCCTGTTGCAATGTATTCTAATGACAAAAGAAGAGCAAGCAGGTTTGTTGTTGGTAGTGGTAACAATGTGGTAGGTCTGACTCTGTTGACTTCCCTGCTGGCTCAGATGGTAAAGAATCCTCCTGCAATGCAGGAGACCCAGGTTCAATCTCTGGGTCAGGAAGGTCCCCTGGAGAAGAAAATGGCAACCCACTCCAGGATTCTTGTCTGGAGAAGTCTATGGACAGAGGAGTCTGGCAGGCTACACTCCATAGGGTTGCAAAGAGCTGGACACAACTGAATGACTAACGCTAGGACTAGGGTTGACGCTCTTGGATGTATTGAATATATCATGGGGTGAAGCAGATGACCACATATAGTGACACTCTTGAGAACCAGGGTTCTCCCTGGGAAAGAAGTTGAGAATCAAATCTAGGGTGGTGGAAGGTGAGGAAGAGCCCCCTGGCCTTGACTTTGAATCAGAGATATCAGGATGAACACATGATTTAATATATCCAATCTTGCCTGTGGCCTAGCAGCAATGACATCATAGTAGTGATGAGCTCACAGCAGATGTCCAGTGAGGAGAGAGGTGGGCAGGACTTGCTTTGTCTGAGATGATAGGGGAGACTGGCCTCCTGGCAGCTTTCTGCTGGTTCCAGCGTGTGAGAGACCCGGCTTCACTTGGTTTTCTGTCCTTGGAGTTGCAGTACCCTAACAGGGCTGCCCCGTAGTCATCTTTACCTCTTTATAAGTTGAATTTGTGGTTCCCATCCCTTGCAACCCAACTGCCTCTCCTGGAATTCTCTGCAAATTCTCGCTTTGCTGAATCGGGCGCCCTTTCTGCTCCAGTTGGCTAGAGCAGCACCAGGAATCCTGCTGGATGGAGGCCTTGAGCCAAGAGGTGAGGGATGGGAACAGAGGTGTGTGGGGGCGGGGGGGGGGGAGGCCAGGATAGAGGCTAAGCTCAAGGACTTGGAGTCAATCAGGTCATCTCTGGAGAAGCTGGCAGGACCCCAGAGACAGTCTCTCTGGGAATCTGAACTTCAGTTTCCCTTCATGGAATGAAGCATCTCTGCCTTACCCCATCTTGGGCTGCTGCCAGGGAAGGCCTTGGTCCCTGGGGCCCTGGGGCTGGGCATGGGAGGGGAAGGAGCTACAGATGGGCAGAGCTCAGATGTGTACATTAAGAAGTGCATGCCAACGTGCCCCAGACCTAGCCCAGAGCATGTCCTGGCTCCAAAAGACCCAGGTTTAACCCAAGGGGAGGCTCCAGTTGCAGCGAGAGGATGCCGCACAGAGATGTCTACAGAGGCAGGACGTGGGGCTGGAAAGGCTTCAACTGTCCATTCGCATCCAATCCCCACAGGTCCCAGTACCTTTCCCCACCCCACAAAGAGACTCTTTAATGGCAACTGTGATGATGAGGATGGGGATATGATGGGGATGCAGTGATGGAGAAGAAGCTGATGATAAAAACTGATAACTACGCTGTGGTGAGCACTTGGTCCGCAGCAAGCAGCATGCAAGTCCATTCTTACGCACTATCTCATTTGACCCTCACAACACCACTGTGGGCCCGGGTATTTTTATCATCTCTGTTTTACAGAGAATAAAAGCTGGAGGCTTATAAAATTTTAAACAATATGCCCAAGGTAATACAGCTAGTAATGGGTGGAACAGAGACTTGAATCAAGCAGCCTGACTCCCCTGCCTCGGTTGTTCAAGCTCAGTGGTTCTCCAGGCGTGAAATGTCTATTGAAATGATAGAAAAAGAATTCATGTGAAGGGTGTGGCATAATGTCCTGGTCTTCTGTTGATATTACAGTAAATTACCACAGATTTTGTGGCTTATATAGTACAGATTTTACTTTCTCACAGCACGGAAGATCAGAAGCCAACACGGGTCTTATTGCACTAAGATCAAGGCGTCAACAGGGCTGTCTTCCTTCTGGAAGCCCTAGGGGAGAGTCCCTTTCCTCGCTTTTCCCAGCTTCCAGAGGCCGCCTGCCCTTCCGGTCCACGACGCTCTTTCTCCATCTTCAAAGCCAGAGATGGCAGGTGCCATCTTTCTAGTTCTCTCTCTTCTGCCTCCCTCTTCCATTCTTTAGGCCCCCTGTGACTGCATCGGGTCTGCCTGGCTAATCCAGGAGACTCTTGCCATCTCAGAGTCAGCTGATTAGCCACCTTAATCCCACCTGCAACCTTCATTCCCTTTGCCACGAACCCTAACATATTCACAGGTTCTGGAGAGTAGGGTGTGGACCTCGTTGTGAAAGTGAAAGTCACCCAGTTGTGTCTGACTCTTTGCAACCCCATGGACTGTAGTCGATGGAATTCTCCAGGCCAGAATACTGGAGTGGATAGCCTTTCCCTTCTCCAAGGGATCTTCTCAACCCAGGTGTTGAGCCCAGGTCTCCTGCATTGCAAGTGGATTCTTTACCAGCTGAGCCACAAGGGAAGCCCATGGGTGTCATTGGGAGGCTATTATTCTGCCTACCACAAGTAACAGCTTTGGAAAAGACAGACTTGAGTTTGACTCTTGATTTGGGTCCTTTGCTTAACCTCTCAGAACGCCTTTTGTTTGTCTGCAAGCTGGATGGTGACATCCGTTTTGCAGAGGCATTGTGAGAATTAAATGGAGTCCTTCCACCAACCTCTGGGGACATCACTGGAGCTCTAGCTGAGAGCCGCCTTTGCTCCTCTGAGTTACCAGTTGAACCCTTATGTCCTCCTCCCCAGGCTCCTCCGTGAAGATCGCATCTTATTGCTTTCACCTTCAGCATTAGGCTACATCTGATCATCCTGCCAGCAGGCCATCCTGAAGGATCCCTGCAGCCCATCACACTCGTTTCCCTCAAGCACCTGGCTGGTGTGGGACACAAAGTCAGCCTCAAAACAAGCTGTCAGGAGCCTTGGAACTTGGAGTGAGAAACCTGGGAGGAACACACTCATCTTTCTCATTCAGAGGAGCCCTCTCTGTGTCTCTGTCTCTCTCTGTATCTGTCTCTTTCTCAATTTACTCATGACTGTTCCTGGCTGAACACAAGAGACATAGCAGAATAAATGTCTTATTGGAAAAAGCTGTACCTGATCTTTCTTCAGACACAGTGAATTTCAAAGAGGGTTGTTTAGGAATTTTCTTCTGGTGCTACTATAAGCCAGAAAGGCATTTTGAAGGACAAAGTATCGTAATCACCTCCTATAAATTGAATGAGTGTGTATGACTTTTCACTGGAGGGAAAATGAACCCATTTTTGACCTTGAAATCATGCCAATTTTACAGCTGAAATATTTGACTGGAGTGGGTGGCAGAGGGAACAATGGGTGTTGGAGATGGAGAGAGAGAAAGAAAAGATGACTTTTGCGTCTTGGGGATCCTCTCTGACTAAGTTCAAGGGAAAACTGAAAGACAATGTCCGCTTTACCAAACTTCCAAAGATATGACTTTCATGTCGATTTCCCCAGCAGTGGCAGTCTTTCACACGGCATGAAATAGGAGGCTGCCTCAAAGTCATGGTCAAGACGCAAGTTGCAGAGAACTACTGCGTTTTTGTTACAAGGTGCTGGATTTTTTTTTTTTTTCCCAGAGAAGTACCTTTATTGCCACGTTGTACTTTCTTTGTACTTTCCCTTCTTTTCATGCACCTTTCTTTTTGGGATTTAATGATGAGTTAAAAGAAGCTCAGGGAGGTCCCAGCTAGATGTTTAAAAGATCTCTACTTAGGTTTACCTTGATGACTCACCAGTGGGGAAGGCAAGCCTTCTGCTGACAGATTTTTCAAAACAGTCTCTATTCTGGGGGCTATACGTGGCTCAGAAAATGTAAAACTTCAGAAGACATGATGCCTGCTATGAGGATTAAAAGCATCTCTATTCCTTCCCGTACGCATGTAGCATCCTCCATAGACAGAAAATTGGGCTCTCCCTGGCTCATCTCTTGCCCTCACGTTTTCTTTAAGTCAAACGCCAGTTTGGATCCACTCCAATCCATCCACTTCCCTCTCCAGGCCTGCCACCACCTTGATTCAGACCCCCATCAACTCTGCCTCCTAAATGCCCTCCACGTCTCTGATATCTTTCCATCACAACCCCTCCACCTGCTCTCCAGGCAGATTTACCTTCTGAAGCGGATCTAATCATATCACTCTCCTGCTTGAAAACTTCCAGTGTTCCCCACTCCTTCAAGACCCTATCCAGCATGGTAGGGTGGCTCTCTGGACCCCTCTGGGTCTGGCTCCTGCTTGACTCTGGCTAATCCTGGAGCTCTTCATAACCCCAGCCCTGAGTTCCGTGCCTTCTGGGTTATCACACACCTAATCCCTCACAAGGGTCTCAGGTAGGTGCTGCCACACCTTCACTTTCAAGAAGGGGAAACTGAGGAACAGAGAAGTTGAGTGGTGTTTCAGAGGCCACCCAGATGCTAAGTGGCAGGGCCAGGATTAGAGACCCGACAGCCCAGCTGTCTCCCAAAGCCACACTCTGACCCGTCCACGAATCAGCCTGCTGGGCACAGCAGACTCAACTCTCTCCAGCCCGCTGGTATGCCGTGTCCATGCTCCAACCACGTAAACAGCACTCGCCACTGATACAGCCCACCCTGTGCCCCCTGGCCAGGTTCACGTCGGTCTCAGACATCACCCTCTCTGGAAAGCTTCCCTGGACACCTCCCACTTCCTACCCTCTGGACCACATTCCCTGCAGCACTCTGTCCTCACTGACCTATGACCTGCCTCGCTACTAGACTAAGCTGCTTAGGAGCAAGCAAGCCCTCTTAATTCACTATTCAATCTCCAGGCCCTGCTCAGCGCCTGGCTCAAAGTAGGGCTCAATAAAGACTGACCAAATGAACAAATAATCTTCCAGCAGACTTCACCTGTTCTTTCTCTGAATACCCCTGAGTCAGAGGAGAAAGGTACACCAGGGTTCAAGTTCACATGATTAGATGTTCATCAGCAGGACTTCCAGCTTCCGTAGAGGATGGAGAGAGCTGGAAAGAGGCTTGCTCCCATCCTTAGGAGTTAGGCAGTCTGCAGGGTCACACCTTTTCCTGAATCCACCAGTGAGCCCTGGTCACAGGGCAACCAACTAACCAGACATCTGAGGACAGGCTGGTACCTCCAGGTTCAGACAGTGCTCTGAGCACCTGCGTAAAGGGACACCATTGAGGAGAATTCAGCTAAGATGTTAGGAAGTTGCTAAAGGCCGAGTAGGTAAATAAGGAATTATAGATGACCAGGGTACGGGGGCACAGACCTAAGGGGGATTCGTACCCGGGTCGGGTGTCCTCCACAAACCTCCTCTGCTGCTCACACAAAAGACTAGGGGCCAGAGACCTTCCAAAGTCTCCTTGGTGGGGCTCCCTAAGGGAGGGGACAGCAGGAGGAGGGCAGAAAGACCACCCTGCTCCCCCAGCTCCCCTATGGAACAGAAGCTTACAACCCTGGAAGAAGAGTGCGATAGTTTCGTCCAGAGTTAAACATACGCTCACCCCCGACTCAGCATTCCCACGCATTCCCACTCCTAGGTATGTACCCTAATGATCTGAAACTTGTGTTCACAAAAAATTAAGAACCTATGTACTGATGTTTATGGGTCTCCCTGGTGGCTCAGTGTAAAAATATCCATTTGCAATGAAGGAGGCTCAGGAAATGTGGGTTCAAACCCTTGGTCAGGAAGATCCCCTGGAGGAGGGCACGGCAACCCACTCCAGTATCCTTGCCTGGAGAATCCCATGGACAGAGGAGGCTGGTGGGCTACAGTCCATAGGGTCACAAAGAGTCAGACCTGACTGAAGCGACAGGGCATGGATGCACTAATGTTTATAGGAATTTTCTTCAGTTCAGTTCAGTTCAGTTGCTCAGTCGTATCCTACTCTTTGCAACCCCATAAATTGCAGCACGCCAGGCCTCCCTGTCCATCACCAACTCCCGGAGTTCACTCAGATTCATGTCCATCGAGTCAGTGATGCCATCCAGTCACCTCATCCTCTGTTGTCCCCTTCTCCTCCTGCCCCCAAACCCTCCCAGCATCAGAGTCTTTTCCAATGAGTCAACTCTTCACATGAGGTGGCCAAAGTACTGGAGTTTCAGCTTTAGCATCATTCCTTCCAAAGAAATCCCAGGGCTGATCTCCTTCAGAATGGACTGGTTGGATCTCCTTGCAGTCCAAGGGACTCTCAAGAGGCTTCTCCAACACCACAGTTCAAAAGCATCAATTCTTCGGTGCTCAGCTTTCTTCACAGTCCAACTCTCACATCCATACACGACCACAGGAAAAACCATAGCCTTGACTAGACGAACCTTAGCCGGCAAAGTAATGTCTCTGCTTTTGAATATGCTATCTAGGTTGGTCATAACTTTTCTTCCAAGGAGTAAGCATCTTTTAATTTCATGGCTGCAGTCACCATCTGCTGTGATTTTGGAGCCCAGTTTAATTTTCTTGGTAATCACCAAGAACAGTCCACATGTCCTTCAACTGGTGGAAGGATAATCAATGGAGACGGTCCCTCCCCACTTGCAGTAAAAACAATGAGCCATTGAGAAGCAAAACTTATGTGAACTCATCAATATTATACTGACTCAAAGGGCTCCATGCTGCCTGATTCCATTTATATGATTTTCTAGAATGGAAAGTTGTAGAGACAGAAAACAGATCAGTGGTTGCTGGGGGGTTTGGGGGGAGGCTTGATTAGAAGGGGATACAAGGAAATCGGGGGTTGAGTGATGAAACTGTTCAGTACCTTGGTTGTAACGGTGGTTACACAACTGCATGCGTTCGTCCAAATTGGCAGAAATGAACGTGAAAGGGGAAGGGGTTTTACTGTATTTAAAAACCATACCTTAAATAAAAGGAGGGACAAAGAATGCACAGAACAGAAGGGGAAATTTTCTGACCAGCCCATACATATGGAACAGTGGCTCATCTGCCTGAGGCCTCTTAATGATTAGACTGTAGCCACCTCTCCTGACACTGCAGTGTTCCTGCCTGCATCCAACCAATATTCCCCAGCCTGGGGTTTCACAGAGCAACATTCTGGGAGATTTAATTAAGTGCCAAGATGAAGGGTTAAATTCTCCCCCCACCCCGCCCCCATACCTGGCACTGAGAGTTTCAGGATGTTGCCTGGACATATTCAAGCCTCAGGAAGTTTTCTAATAAAAAGAACATCTTTAACTTTTTAAACTAATTTGGGAAAAGAACCCCCAGGGTACCCTCTGGTCTTCCCTCTCCCACTAACATGGCCTGTTGGCATCCTATGGAACTGTTGGGTAAAACACGATTTTGAAAAATTACTTAATTGCCTTTTTAGCATTGGGTAGTCAGTAATCTTAAGAACAAATTCGATGCTAAATAACAATATTCTTAGGTTCTGATAACTTTGCATAATCTTTTAATCTCTATAAATGGTTTGCACAGATTTAATGCTCTGAGAGTATTCTTGAGTGTCCCTTGGACAGCAAGGAGATCAAACCAGTCAATCCTAAATGAAATCAGCCCTGAATATTCATTGGAAGGACTGATGTTGAAGCTGAAACTCCAATACTTTTGGTCACCTGATGTAAAGAGCTGACTCATTGAAAAATACCCTAATGCCATGAAAGATTGAAGGCAGGAGGAGAAGGGGTCAACAGAGGATGAGACGGTTGGATGGCATCGCTGACTCAGCAGACATGAGTTTAAGCAAGCTCCAGGAGAGAGCGAAGGAGGGAAAACCTGGAGTGCTGCAGTCCATGGGGTCACAAAGAGTCAGATGTGACTTAGCTACTGAACAACAATAAGCTCTTACAGTGTTTTACATACCACCGATGCCGTTGTATCAGATCCTTTTTGGATATAGGAGGCAGGGCAGGACTGATAAATTTTTGATGAAAATTGCTATCAGCAGAGAAGCTATGGCAAAGTGTAGAGTAGACGGAGAAACCAATATATTCAAACAATCACTGGGAAGATGACAACTGCCGATTAGTTTATGACTAATCATAACTGCTTGAGGTGTCAGAGCCCGCTTGACATTGGGCTATGAATGAAGGGTGTGAAGCTGAGGAAGATGCTGCCTCTGGTTTCAGGCTCACAGTTCAGTGGGAAAGAGAGATGAACAAATCAGTAACTCCAGGATTCAAGGTAGTAAGTTCAGTGCTATAATATAAGAGCTTGTGATAGAGGAGGATTGCAGATCCATCTAGGGGACCAGTTCCATTTGGGATGGGGCTTCAAGAACTGGACACTTCCATGTGGGTCTGGAAGACATGCTTGTCCTGGGAAGACAGGTGGGAAGAGGAAGTTCATCTGAGACACAGCACAGGGCATGCGCCAACTGCCGTCTCGCTTCAATCACATTTTTGCCTGGTCCTTTTCGATGCAGAGGAATCTCTCCCAAGAATGAATTAGAGGCATCTCCAGTCACCCAGCCCACAACCGCCTAGATTCAAACACCTCATCCTGTCTGTTCTACCTCCCAAATATTTCTCTGTTCTGTCCTGTTCTTCCCATCTCCATTTGCTTGATTCAAGACTCATCACTCATCCCAGATTCTAGCCTCTTTGCTAATCTTTTCTTCTGATCCCTGCATCCCCACCCCTTGCAATCCAGCTCTGGTACAAAGTCAGGGATCTACCTGGGAAGTCGAACCACTCACGTCACTGCCTATGTAGAATTCTCCAGGGGCTTTCCACTGGCGAAGGGAAAACCTGACCTCCTTTGTGAGTAGTACATGACCCATCAAGATGTTTACAATTCCCCTCCATCATAAAACAATAACACATCAAACAGTTTATTATATTTTAACTTAAAACCTACATCATTCATTAGCCAAGAACTTCACGGCATGCCCAGAGCTTTTCTCTGAGACCAAGCCCTTTGCTTGGAGTTCCCAGCCTTCTTTCTTATGTAAAGCCTGCCCCAAACACATCACCTATAATTTCCAATTTTCTTTAAAATAAGTGAGAATTTAAAGCCTTGTAAGTGCACATATTTTTAGGCTTAGACAACTCTCTTCAATATTTTAAAGCTATCTAGCCCGTGCCTAATTCAATTGCAGTTATTTTTAGTGAGATCCCTTGATAGAAAGAGACTTTCCAAAGAATTAAACTTAGTTTTTGTGGAAACCACTCTTTCAGGCTTTCTTATTTTATCATGCATGTGGGCTAAGTCACTTTAGTTGTGTTGACTCTTTGCAACCCCATGAACTGTAGCCCACCAGGATCTTCTGTCCACGGGATTCTCCAGGCAAGAATATTGGAGTCAGTTGCCATTTCCTCCTCCAGAGGATCATCCCAACCCAGAGATCAAACTCACATCTCTTACGTCTACATGCATTGGCAGACGGGTTCTTTACCACTAGCGGCACCTAGAAAGTTCCTTATTTCATCAGTTTTTGTAAACTGTTTCATTGAAATGACAAGCACAGCTGACCCAGGGAGGGAGTCTGCTGAACCAAGGAGCAGAGGTGTTGGCCCAGGAGAAAGCGGCCGTCAGTCCCAGCACGGTGGGCAGTGGGGAGGCTGGGAGTACAGCCCAAGAAGATGGCGCACGAGGAGGAGAGCTGTTGTTTGGAAATTCTCAGATGGAATGGGTGCTCTTTTAACGCACTTCTGCTTGACTAACCAACACTCCTGTTTCTTTCTATAAAACATCCCACCGGATACCACCCCAAGCCAATGCTTCTCTCCAAGGCAGCCTTTGGATGAACCCATCAACTTCCATCCTAGACTCAAGGACTAAAGTGCTCCTGCTTATTTGGGAAGCTGCTTTTCACGTTCACTCCTAGATTTCTATCTCTTCTCACGCAATCCTAAATTCAGATTAGGATTTACCAGTCACATGTTCTAAAAGGCTCAGCCAAGAGTGGACAGACTGGGCAGCAAAGTGGCGTCTGATCGAGCTGCTTTGTGGGGAGCCAGAAAAATGCATTTACAAAACAGGACTAGCTCACAGATACTGAGACCAAACTTGGGTTTACCAAATGGGAGAGAGAATGTGGGAGGACAAGCGGGAAATACAGGGTGGACAGATATGGTGTGTGTGTGTGCCCATGCGTGCGGAGTTGCTTCAGTCACGTCCAGCTCTCTGCAACCTCATGAACTGTACCCTGCCAGGCTCCTCTGTCCATGGGATTCTTCAGGCCAGAATACTGGAGTGGGTAGCCATGTCCTTCTCCAGGGGATCTTCCTGACCCAGGGATCAAAGCTGGGTCTCCTGCCTGACAGGCAGATTCTTTACTGTCTGAGCCACCAGAGAAGTTTATAAAATAGATAAGCAACAAGGATAGACTGTATAGCACAGGGACTTATACCCATTATCTTGTAATAACCTCTAATGGAATATAATCTACAAAAACACTAAACCACTATACAGTACCCCTGAAACTAACACAATATTGTAAACCAACAGTCTCCAACTAAAAGGAACACACTTGATTCTCATGCTTGCCCTGACCTTCCTTGGGATGAAGGTGGATTGACCCCCAGGATCCAAGCAAGTCATTGCCCCTCTCAGTATTAGGACACTTGAGGGGCTGCCTCTAGGAAGACTGTGAAGACTGACGACCACTGCTTAGCTTACTGTTTTTGTAGAATTGTCTTCAAAGCTAATTCCTTGCTTTGTTAGGTGTTTATATACTTCCTCCGATCCTCCCCTCCCACACTCTACACGTCTACATATCACATAACTTTGGCCTATATAGCATTTCTTTCCAAAATTAAAATGTTCTCAGGATGCGGAAGTAAAAGAGAGAGAGAGAAAAAAAGAGGGCAGGGGATGCAGCGGGGGAGAGGAGCAGGAAGAGTTAACGAGAAGGAAAGGAAAGCAGGAAGGAAACTTGCAAACTGGGGATCTTCCCACAGCCCAGGCCATTTCACTTTTCTGTAAAGATTTTTGTAAACATCAGTCTTGCATTAGCTCATTCGCAGTGGCAAGTGCTCTTAGCAACATAGTGGTATTCAAATTGGATTTGGGCAATGGACATTCCCTGAAGTAATTTGCACATATTAGCTCCAGAGTTTCAGGAGCTGGAGTTGCTTAGGAGCAGAGACTGGCTCCCTGGATTCTGGTGAGTAAGGGGCACGGATGATGGAAGCTAGGGCCGCTTGGTACCTGCTACCCAAAGCCCAAGCTCTCCCTGCAGCCCAGCCCCCAGGGGAGGAGGTTTTATCAGCCCTGATTTTCACTGGGCTTAACTGTCCCTTGCAGGTTCTCCTGAGGTCAAAACAGCCCATCACAGGGGTTTACAAATATGCTGGGTCTTAGAACCCCCTGGATGAGATCCCATCCAAAACTTAGGAAACCAGACTCGAGGAGAGGCAGGGAGTCTGTCTTCTTAGCAGGATGAACGAAGTGACTTTTCCAAGGCCTTGCTCAGAGCCACTTTGCGCCAGCTCCCCAATATCCAGGCTGGGAAACCGAGTGTCCTCTTTCTTCTACCAAGTTCTCCACAGCTTCCAGCGGCTTCCGGAAAAGGGACAGTTTGACATCTGACCCTGAGCCCAGCGATGGTGCTGCAGGCTGCTCAGGGCAGGTGGCATGTAAGAGCTGCTTTCCTTCCTCAGGACCCCTGTCTCCTTGGGCATAGGGACTCTTAGAACCCCACCAGGGCTAATGAAACATCCCTGCCTGCCTGGAAGTGAACTTCCACCCTAGGAGACAGCCAGATCTACTGTGAGGATCTTAAATCGGTAGATGATTGGATCAATAAATAGGTCAAACTAGATAGATAGGTAGATAGATAAATAGATAGATAGGTCATTTCATGGTAGAACATCTGAGATAGACGATTTTGGTTCATTTCCAAAGACCTGTGGGCCTTGAGCCAGTCTCTTTGCCTCTCCGAGCCCCACACAGTTATCTATAAAATGAATGAACTAAAGTTAACCCTGGCAGCCTGTGCTTGTCTTCCTAGAAGTGTCCCAGGCAGTCAAACGGAGGGAGGTCGCTTTGAGCGGCAGGCACCGTGTCCCCATGGTGGAGGTGGTGCAGGTGAGAAGAGGAGGTGCAGGAGTAAATGCCACGTGCAGTGGAGGATGGGATCAGAATGAAATGTGAGGAGGAAAGGATTCTCTTAGAAGGAAATAGGAAGAAAACAGCTGGCTTCCGCCTAAGGGAGACATGTCCAGCCTGGAGGTTCGAGGTGGGTTTTTCGTCTGTTTTGTTTTGGGCTGTGCAGGGTCTTGGTTGCTGTGCAGGCTTCTGTTTAGTTGCAGTGAGTAGGGGTCTACTCTAGTTGCACGTGGGTTCAGTAGCTGTGGCTCTTGGGTTCTAGAGTACAGGCTCAGCAGCCTTGGCACCCAGGCCCAGTCACTCTGCAGCATGTGGTATCTTCCCCAACCAGGGACTGAACCCATGTCTCCTGCATTGGCAAGCGGATTCTTTATCAGTGAGCCATCCAGGAAGCCCTAGAGGTGGCTATAAGGGAAGCGGCTGCAGCAAGTGGCTTCTGATTGAGGCCACCACTTCCTGAGAAAGACAAATCTGGGGGTAAGGTGGCAAGAAGGTGGGTAACTCGGATTTCCTTGAACCCTTTCCCCATCATGTTGGAGCTCTGCCCATGGGACAAGTGTGACAATAGGGGGTGGTTCTGTCCCTTGGGACCGGGATAGATGGGTATTGAGAGAGGAGAAATTCTCCAAGTAGCATTTTTTCTACAAGGACACATAGACTGAGCAGAAAGGCTGTGAGCTGGAGAAGATGCACCCCACACGGAGTTCCCAGGTTAGAACATGGGGCTGGAAGAGCTTCGCGACTTCCGGGAACATTTTCCTTACGGGAAATGGCATCAGTCAGTGTCCAGCCATGACACAGCCTGGAGAGGTGGTGGTGATGGACGAATACCAGGCTTGGAGGAGGGGCCATGTAAGAATCTGGAGACTGTCTAGCCACGGGCCCAGCTTTGTGAGCTCGTTCCGGGATCTTGAGGAAGACACTGCTGCTCTGTAGACTCAGTTTTCCTATCTGGAGATAAGGGGATGAGATCTCCTAGGGGGCCTCTCTTTGAGGCCTCTCTTGAGACCACTCAAGCCTAGGGCTCAGGGAAATGCCATATTGCCAGGAGACTGAATTAGCAAGATGCTTCATCTCTGCCTTGGGAAACCGAGTCTCCAATTTGTAACATGTGAGTGATGTGAATGGGAGACCAGCAAGCCCTGGGGGCCTCCACGTTACAGATGATGAAACTCCCCCAATTTATGGTGTCCCTCCAGTAGCAAGGTGCATACCTAGCACCCAGATCTTGGTTTCTTATACCCTTCTCCAATGAAAGGAACCAGGGCTCCTTGGAGAACTGACTGATTCTAGGACTGAAGAAGGACACATGCAAGATAAACCCACAGTGTCCTACACCAGAAAGTATGGGAATGCTGACACATGTGTGCATGCATGCACACACACACACACACACACACACACACACACGGAAAGTGATAAGGCTATGTCAAAGACACAGGAGCTAACTGAAAGAGCTCCCAAATTGAACAAAAAATAAATATGGTAGCATCAGATTATAAACCGATGTATAAAGTAAGTATGAGTCCATACTGATAACTAGATGAATGAATAAACAAATAAAAGGAGGAAGGAGATAAACCCTCCTATGCAGAAGAATTTCAAAGAATTGATGTGGGCTTCATGCAGTGACTTTATTTCAAAGAACAGAATATGGGAGGTGAGTAGAACAGGAAAAAAGAGCAACTTTACGGTGGAGAAATCTTAGGAACACAGAGTAGGCATTTACGAACACTGTTAGGCAGATGGTTAAAATTAACCTCAACAACGACAACTCACAGTGATAGTATGCACCCTTGATACAATGTGATGAAAATAGCACCTTACCTCTGTGGTTTTCCTTCCCCAAACCCACAGCACCAGTGGGGAAAATATCACACAGATTCCAATAGAGGCACATTCTGCAAAATAGCTGACTGGTGCCCCTCAAGACTGTCAAGGTCATTGACAACATGGAGAGCCTCGGGTATCATCAGAACCAAGAGAAGCCTAAAGAGGCATGAGGGCAGGTAATGTGGGATCCTGGCTGGGATCCTGGAGCAGAGAGACGGGAGATTAGCTAAAAACGAAGGAAACCTGAGTCAAATATACGCTTTAGTTTAAAACGTTGGTTCATTACCTGTGACACATTAACGTACCACAATAAGGTAAGATGCTAATAACAGGGGAAGCAGGGTTAAGGGTATGCACAAATGCTGTCCCATGGCAACTCGCATACAAATCTAAGCCCATCTTTGTAAATCAACCATATTTCAAAAAAATCTAAAAGCAGATCTAAGTCTTCCCTAAGATTAAAAATTTACAACAAAAACAACAAGGAGAGGAGGACTCACTACATCCTCGGAGTGACTTTGACATGCTATAGGAGCTATGTTCACGTCTCTCTCTCAGGGCTTCGGTAATTAATCATGCATAATGAATAGATTTAAAATTAGCCCAGGCATTTTGGTAACAGCTGGTCCCCCCAGTCCCCCCCCAGAATCCACAATATACGATTTATTTTGACAGACTGTTCCTGGAAGCAATGGGGGGGAAGCACAAAAGATTTGCTACTGCTTGGAAAATGGTCCTTCTGGTCCCCAGTTAGGGGTCTGTCGGGGAAGCTGGGGGCCTGGGTCTACACTTCCATCCTGCCATCAAAGCCCTGGATGGATCCCTTTACTTCCTACTGATGAGGATGTGTCTGGCTGTATCTGCTGGAGCAAGGGGAGTATGTGTGGATGCCGGCCAGTGCTAGCTGGTGAGGGATGACTGGCTTTGTCCTCTGCCAAAGGACATGCCAGCCTCCTCCTGGCAGGTCGTGGGTGCCATTCCAGGCAGAAGGGCTGGTGCTGAGGCTGGACCACAGACAGCCATGCTGGAGGCCATGGATGGGGGTAGAAGCGGGGTGTGATAGTCCAGCTTCGAGAAAGGAATCAGACAGTCCTGGCCCTGGTCTGGGTTCTGATCCCACGAAGCTAAAGATTCATGAGCAATGTACCTCTTCTCTCTGGGCCTCTGTTTCCAGCATGTCGGTGATGAATGCAGGTCTGAAGTCTGACCTGCCCAGCCCCAAGTTCTGATAATCACGCCATCTCTTCTGCCAGCCGATTACTCCCCTCGGATATTCTCAGTTCATCCCTCGACTATTTGGACAAAATAATGTTGTAAATTTGGAGAAACCACAAACCTTTAGCGTTCTGTCCCTAAGTTTTTAAGAGAGCAAGACTATTTACACTTTTCCATTACGAAGCAGTGGAGTTGATGAAATGTCGTTAACAAAAGTGTTACCTTTCTCATAGCGTTCCTCATGACCCTGCGTGCGTGCGTGCTAAGTCACTTCAGTTGTCCTACTCTTTGCGACCCCATGGACTGTGTCCCACCAGGGTCCTCTGTCCAGGAGATTCTCCAGACAAAAGTACTGGAGTGGGTTATCATGCCCTCCTCCAGGGGATCTTCCTGACCCAAGGATGGAACCCGCGTTCTCTCACGTCTCCTGCATTGACAAGCAGACTGTTTACCACACCTGGGAAGCCCTTCATGTGGCCCTAAACCACCAATAATTTGAATGTCCCAAACAATCATCTTCGTGGATCCCTTGCTCTATACTTACAGCGACTTGATTCATTCTTATTTTAACTCCTTATGTTCCAGAAAATAAATAAAGGCTAATGGGATACCATATTGGAACCTCTCTGAAGTCCATAAAAGAAAGGAGTTCTGTTACAGCATTTTTTGTCCTTGAGAAATACTGGAGTCTCACCACAGGAAATCTATAAAGCTACTCATTGCTGCCAGACACAGAAGGGTCTGTTGAAGTTCAAGGCCAGGTGAGAGTCCAGTCTGGTAGTGCCTGGGTGTTTAGTGGCTTGAGTAATTCATCCGCCACATTGTTCAAGCCTGGCCAGCTTTTGTTTTTCTCCCTACTTCGAACCATGGTCCCCCCATTGGAAAGAAGGGGGTTTGGGTCTGGGTGGGGAAGGTGTGTGCTGGAATGGGGGTGCCTCAGCACCCTCTGAAGGTATGGCTGGGGTGGCAGAGGTGAGAGGCAGTCTCAAAAGTCCCCTAGCCCTGCAGCCCACGTCCCCACCTACTCCCTGACCACGTGGGCCTCCAAAGGCCAGTGCAGCCAGGTTAACCCTTTGCCGCCTCTGGAGCCTCTGTGTGAATTAGACAGACGCTCCGGCAGGTGATGACTTGCACAAGTCTCAGCCAAGAACCGAGAGTGCCTGGGTTTCTGGCTGGTGCCTAGCCCCACCTACACCCCGTGGTAAGGTACCTGTGGTCCAGGGACAACTTGTGCCGTCGTAAACGGCAGTCCTGAGAAGTGCTGCTTGGCTGGGCCCACCTGTCCTGTCTTCCACACCCTGTGAGCTCCGTTCAGCTCTGCCGCAGAGATCAGAGGGTGGAGGAAAGTTTGCTTGTTGCTTCACCAGCTCCTCCCCCATGGAAACGACTTCTCTCTTCTCCTTCTCACCCTCCCCACGCCCCGCATCTACTGAAAACCTGGGTGACATTCCATTTGTTTCTGTCTATTTATTCAACAGGGGAATTTTACACAGGAGAACTCAGTGCAGTTCAGTCGCTCAGTCGTGTCCGACTTTTGGCGACCCCATGGACTGCAGCACACTAGGCTTTCCTGTCTATCACCAACTCCCGGAGCTTACTCAAACTCACGTCCATCGAGTCAGTGATGCCATCCAACCATCTTGTCCTGTGTTGTCCATGTGAAGGTGCACATGGTCCATGGTAATAAAAGAAATGCATGTTAAAACAACAATGAGAGCTTATTTTCATGTCATATAATCAAGAATTACAAAGAAAGATAACATCAAGTATTAACACATATGCAGGTAAATAGGAATGTTTGTATATTGTCGTGGGTGTGAAAATGGATGAGAGGCTTTTGAAGATCATTTGATAAGTATAGATATCAAAACTCCAGATCTAACAATTCCACTTCTAGGAATCTATCCGAAAGAGATGATCTACATACAAGTCTTCAAAGATTTATGTGCCAAAGATGTTCATTGTTTCATTGTTTACAATAGTGAGAAACGGGAAAGTGAAAACTGTGATCGCTCAGTCATGTCTGATTCTTTATGGTCCCATGGACGGAGCCCAGCAGGCTTTTCTGTACATGGGATTTCCCAAGCAAAAACACTGGAGTGGATTGCCATTCACTTCTCCAGGGGATCGTCCCAACCCAGGGATCAAACTCAGGTCTTCTGCGTTGCAGGCGGATTCTTCACTGTCTGAGCCATCAGGAAGGCCCCTTAAGTACTTGGAAACAACCCAGATGGTCATAAACAGGAGCTGGTTCATAAGTCATGTTTATCCTAAGGAATACTGTGTGGGCATTAGTAAGTGGAGTGTGGGCCTCCGTGAACAGCATGAAAGGGGCTCCAAGACACAGTGTTAAGTGGAGAAAGCATGACAGGAATGAGGCATATAATATAGTCTCATTCATACAAGAAAAATGTAGAGCAGCACACACGTGCATGTAGACACATGGACAACACATCCGAGGATCACGTAAGCTCTGGGAGAGGAGTGGGAATGATGGAGGACATTGACAAGAAAAAGGTTAAATAACTGATGCTGAAACAGGGGCTCAGAACAATTGAGATCACTGACTCGCAATCTGATAAAAACACATAGATGTCTAGATTCACATCTCACAGTTTTCAAACACTGAAGTCAAATATAAAAATTGAATGAAAAAGTAGTCAAAATTAAGTAAATATTTATGACTTTTGCAGAGGAGTGAGTTTTCTCTAACATTGAGGCTCTGGAAGAAATCACGAAGGGAAGATTGAAAAATTCCACTGCAGAACAATTGGAAATGTCTGTGCAAACTGCCTTGTACAAATTCAAGGGAAACAAACAAGCCAGACAAAAGGGATTGCTGCTGTGTGGATTGTGCAATAAGTAATTGCTTAAATCAAGGCACAAAACAGCCCAGCTAACAAACAGATAAATTGGGACATATTTGCTTTAGAAGAGGATTCACCACATTTCTTTTAAATGGGACGATCTCCTGAAGTATCTAAAATATACTTTTTTTCCCCCCCCAAATTCCTCTACCCTGACTTTCCAGTTCATACCACAGCATAAATTAAAAAGCCATCTCTGGCTTCCTTGGTTCTCTTTGCTCCCAAGATGCAACGGTCTGGTCCACAAGTGGAGGATGCTGCTGTAGGTCGGATGAGCCTCCAGGACTAGGCAGAGGTAACCACTCAGAGTGGCCCATCCATGACCATTGCACAGTGGCTGTGGGGCAGCAAAAGCTTCTCTGGGCGTCCCTTTCCTCATCACCTCTGGCCGGCCCCCCCAGATGACCTGATGAGATAACACATGGGTAGAGGCAAGCTCTGTTCCCTGCTATTTCCTAAGGGCCTGGGACCCAACAGTGACTTGCAGTGTTGTTGTTGTTGTTCAGCTGATAAGTTGTGTCTGAATCTTTGCAACCCCATGGACTGCAGCATGCCAGGCTCCTCTGCCCTCCACTGTCTCCCAGAGTTTACTCAAAGTCATGTCCACTGAGCTGGTGATGCTATCTAGCCATCTCATCCTCTCCCACCTTCTTCTCCTCCTTTCCTTAGTTTTTCCCAGCATCAAGGTCTTTTCCAGTGAGTCGGCTCTTCACATCAGGTGGCCAAAGTATTGGAGCTCCAGCATCAGTCCTTCCAGTAAATATTCAGGACTGATTTCCTTTAGGATTGACTGGTTGGATCTCCTTGCAGTCCAAGAGACTTTCAACAGTCTTCTCCAGCACCACAATTCAAAAGCATCAAGTCTTTGGTACTCAGCCTTCTTTATGGTTCAACTCATATCCGTACGTGACTACTGGAAAAAACATTGTATCAACTTCACCTTTGTTAGTAAAGTGATGTCTAAGTTTGTCATAGCTTTCCAACCAAGGAGCAACTGACCTTTAATTTCATGGCTGCGGTCACCATCTGCAGTGATTTTGAAGCCCAAGGAAATGAAATCTATCCCTTTCCCCCTCCTATTGGCCGTGCAATGACTGGTCCAGATGCCATGATCTTAGCTTTCTGAATGTGAGTTTTAAGCCAGCTTTTTTACTCTCCTCTTTCACCTTCCTCAAGAGGCTCTCTAGTTCTTCACTTTCTGCCATTAGAGTGGTATTATCTGCGTATCTGAGGTTGTTGGTATTTCTCCTGGCAATCTTGATTCCAGCTTGTAATTCATCCAGCCCAGCGTTTCGCATGATGTACTCTGCATACAAGCTAAATAAGTAGGATGACAATGCACAGCTTTATCGTACTCCTTTCCCAATTTTGAACCCTGCAGTGGGTTTTCCATTAATGTCTACTTGTGTTGGATCCTAAATGCCCTGCTGGTGTTTGGGCCTGTGAATCAGGGTCTCCCTTCTCTTTTCTGACTAAATAACATGCCAGGCTCCGTGCTCTCTCCTTGGTGGCCTGGAAGATGCCCTAGAATCTTAGTAGTTCTTTCTGAACTTGGTCCTGAATGAAGGTAGCCTCTGCATCCAGGCCAGGAAGCTCCTAGGACACCTCATCTGCTTCCTACATGGGCACAGCCCTGAAATTTCTGCCTGCATCTGGTCCTGGAGGAATCCTGGAGGCTTCACAGAGGAGGTGACACTGCAGTTCTCCCTGAAGGATGAGCAGGAGCTCCTCAGAGATGAAGGGAGGAGTCAGCAGGTGCTAAAGAGTGTGGTATGGAGAGAGCAGAGTGGAGCCCTTTGTGCTCGGGCTGTGGGGGTGGGAGGTCAAGTTGCAGACAGGGGCAGGGCAGGAGCTGACAAAGGGACCCAACCGTGGAGATAGGTTTGCTGGGCTGGGGCTGAAGGCAAGGGCTGGGTCAGGAGGTTTAAAGAAGAAAGCAATGGTGGAATGAAACATAGGACATAATCCTTTTTATACAGGAAAAATATTCACATAGAGACAGTGCATGCATGTGAGTGGGAGGCAGTAGCGGTCACGTGGGGCTGCACCCACAGCTGTAATTCACTCATTCATCTCTTAGTCCTGGTGTCTGTTCCAGGCTTGAGCCAGGTAAGGGGCTCCCAGAGGACTCAAATGTTCTTTCTTACCTCAAAGGAGTGAGGGAATCAGAGTGGGCTTCCTGGAGGTGGTGACTCTTCCAACAGGTGACAGGAAGCCCAGGGTAGAATAAGATGCAAGTGGGCTCCTGGGAATCACATTTGCTCAGGCGCCCTCCATGTTGAGAGGAGTTGAGGGAAATGAGCCGCTGCCTATCAGGGAGACCCAGGGACAGGGCACAGTGCAGCCTGGAGTGCCCCCTGGGGGTGGCCGGAGCCTCCCACCTGGAGTCCTAGCACCGCGCCTGCTTCACCTGGTGGGTGTACATCCGTTCCTTCTTCCCCAAATGGGAGGCCTGGGGGCTCTGTCCGTCCCCAGGAAACATGGTCAGGCATCTTGCCAAGCCAGACCTCTGCTGAAGGACTGGGTTGGCTGCAGTGGTGAGGAGGCCATCTGCCCAGGGGCCTCCTCCAGCCTTGCCGACGAGCAGGACAGGGCATGGGACCCTGGTCCGAGGGGCAACCAGAGTCACATCTCATGGAGGAGGGCAGGGCAGAGGTAAATACCTCAGTGAGGGAGAAGGTTGGCAATAATACTTTCGGGGCTTGGGTTCTCCCCTCCAGCACCCTCTTCCCAAAAAAATCATCAGGCTTTGCAGGAGGCAGGCAATTCCTTTGTGTGCCAAAGACAGACTTCTGCCAGATTACTGAAAATGAGCAGCGAATCAAAATACAGTTCTGGTGGCTTGAGCCGCACCTCCAGGCTGCTGTGCAAACCACCTGCTTGGGAGAAACCAGACTTGGAGGCATCGCTCAAGTCAAAACCTGGCACGTCTGCCCTCTGGTGGTCTGTTCGTGCAAAGACACCAGCTTCCCACCTCTCTGACACTACACAGTCTATTTCAGTTCAGTTCAGTCGCTCAGTGGTGCCTGACTCTTTGCAACCCCATGGACTGCAGCACACTGTTAGGAAATCCATAAGGAGCATTTGAAAAATAAACACATGTTCTTTTTCCCCTTCTGCTGCTGCTAAGTCACTCCAGTCGTGTCTGACTCTGTGCGACCCCAGAGACGGCACCCCTGTCCCTGAAATTTCAGGTCCCCTGTCCCTGAAATTCTCCAGGCAAGAACACTGGAGTGGGCTGCCATTTCCTTCTCCAGTGCATGACAGTGAAAAGTGAAAGTGAAGTCGCTCAGTCGTGTCCGACTCTTAGCAACCCCATGGACTGCAGCCTACCAGGGTCCTCCGTCCATAGGATTTTCCAGGCAAGAGTACTGGAGTGGGTTGCCATTGCCTTCTCCATTTTCACCTTCTAGGCTTCTTAAAGTCTAAGAAATATATGTCATTTGCACTACTGATACTGATTTGTATTCAGCAAAATAAGAAACTTTTCTCATAAAGATGAGCTCTAAAGACAGAAAAGTGGTTTTTATCACTAAACCACAGAGACAAGGAACACTTAGATGAGCATAGGAACTTCAACCTGATATGCCTGGGTGCTGTTTGGTCCATTTCTTGGGTGTGAGTGAAGTGAAAGTCGCTCAGTCGTGTCTGACTCTTTGCGACCCCATGGAATTCTCCAGGCCAGAATACTGGAGTGGGTAGCCTTTCCCTTCTCCAGGGGATCTTCCCAACCCAGGAATCGGACCCAGGCCTCCTGCATTGCAGGCAGATTCTTTACCAGCTGAGCCACAAGGGAAGCCCTTTTCTTGGGTAGCAAGAGTCACTGAAGGTGCCTAAAGGGCAGCCTAACCTAGGATTAAGAGAATCAGTCTACGTGTGTGCATGCCAAGTGGCTTCAGTCACGTCCAACTCTCTGCGACTCTCTGGACGGTAGCCCACCAGGCTCCTCTGTCCATGGGGATTCTCCAGGCAAGAATACCGGAGTGGGTTGCCATGGTTTCCTCCAGGGGATCTTCCCGACCCAGGGATCGAACCCACGTCTCTTATGTCTCTTGCACTGGCAGGCAGGTTCTTTACCACTGGCGCCACCTGGGAAGCCCAAGAGAAGCAGGCTGCCTGTAAACAAATTATTTCAACTCTCCCGTTTCCTCCTCTGTAAAATGAGGGTGATAATAGGGTTTATCTGGTAGAATTGTCCTGAGGGTCAAGTGACTCTACATATGTAATATATATACAAATATTTTGAATCGTGTCTGACTCATGCTACCTAAGTGCTCGAGATTGTTATTATCTTAAGGTGTAAGAGGTCAGGCTGATCCAGCATCTGCAGTATAGACGAGGAATGTGGCAAATGGTCACTTTGAGCCCCCAGCATCCGAAAGTCTTCTTCCTGGGGACTGGCGCGTTTCTGCACTGGGGAAATAGGAGGGGGCAGACAGCCCCTCGTCATGGCCATGTGACACCCTCTGAGACAGGAACCATGGACAAGGGACACACATTCAGAGATGCCCAGCAGCCCTCACCCAGGCGGGTGGGTGGTCACAGTGGGATGGGGCAGATAGGGCACCTCGAGCTGACAGTGCTTTGGAGTGACCCTGCTTGGTCCTCAGCTGCCAGAACCTCTGGTTTTTGGCTCACCCAAAGCTCTGCCTTCCTCTGAATTCTGTGAGCTGTCCAGCAGCTCCCTTGAGAGTCATTTCTGTCACTTCTACCTGGGAATCCTGACAGCATAAGGTCACCGGGGTCCAGACGGGGCAAGGGGCTTGGCCAAAGTCACACCACAAGCCTAGGAGAGTCAGTGCTGACTCCCCCTGCCTAGGTCACCAGTCCTGGTCCTCCACCCACGGGGAGGGTAACCTGGTGTGTCCTTCCCAGCTCGGCCAAGATCTAGGCACAGAGCCGCGGCGTATTTGAAGGAGTAGCAACACATTCTGAACTGCTGCAGGACCCGAGAAAACCCCTAACCAGTGCATTTCAGGCACCAAGCTTTTCCAGGGCCTACAAACTCCCCTTCTCGGGATCCCTTTAACCAAAAGCGCAAATCCATCTGTGGTTTACGGCTCAAGGGCTCCCCCCAGTGGCTATCTTGCTGGCAGCAGGGCCTAGAAGGCCTGGACAGCTGACTTCCTGGACCAGAGGCTAGGACCACACATAAGCGGTTGGACTCTGACTCCCAAGCAGGGACTTGTAAGGTGGGTGCCCTGGGGCAGAGGAGGCCAGGTCCAGACACAATGGAATTGGGCCCAACGGTGAACGTTTCCCTGGAGGAATGTTTCCCAGCACCCTCCCTGAGATGCCCCCTGGAGGGTGCTGTCCCCAGGTCCCAGAGGCGTGGCCATGCCTGTTCTTGTTCTATGGATTCCCCAGCGGAGGCCTCTGTGTCCTGAGTGTGGTGACAGGCGAGGCTTGTCTCCATATTATAGGTTGCAAAGGCCATCCAGAGTCTGCTGAAAAATAAGACACGTGTGCTCCACAATGAGAGTGTGTCCACGTGGAAACACACGCTCACACTCACATGCTCTCACACACGCATGCACACATACTGTAACAACAAAGAGCTTTGTCAATACCGATCATTAACTGAGTGATCACTTTCCTGTACTGTGCTGAGTCGCTCAGTCGTGGCCTATTCTTTGCAACCCCTGGTGGGACTGCAGCCCGCCAGGCTCCTCTGTCCATGAGGATTCACTGGAATGGGTTGCCATGCCCTCCTCCAGGGGATCTTCCTGACCCAGGGATCGAATGCAGGTCTCTCGCACTGCAGGTGAATTATTTCCATCTGAGCCACCAGGGAAGCCCGTGAATACTGGAGTGGGTAGTCTATCCCTTCTCCAGGGACTATTTCCAACCCAGGAATCGAACCAGGGTCTCTTGCATTGCAGGTGGATTTTTTACCAGCTGAGCTACCAGGGAAGCCCAATCACTTTCTTACTTTTTTCTAAATACTGTGGGAGAGAGTAGGATAGAAAACATAATTCGTTTGAGGCCCCCGAGCCTCAGTTTCCCCCTCTGCCTCTCCCCAGCAGGCAGGATGCTGAATGCCTGGTGCAGAGGAAAGCACGGCTGTCTGGCCATCCTGTCCTCCCAGGGGAGACGGAGGTGGGGCCCACGGGCTGGGAACCCGGGTCCTGCTCCTGCCTGTAGTTCTGCAAACCTGCACAACCCTCAGTGCTGACGAGGAGCCAGGTCCCAAGGGCACCTTGATGAAGAAGACACTGCATCCGTCCAAGGAGGTTACAGCTCTGCAGGAAAGACATATCCACAGACAATTACAGGTTCCATATGTGTCCTGACAGGAGAAGGTCAAGAGGGCAGAGAGGAAAGAGACCCTAACCCAGGGTGGGAGGAGAGAGTTAAAGAAAAATGAGCCCAAGAGTAGAGGGTGAGGATGAGTCAGAGAAACAGAGACATCAGGTCTATTTATATAGAGAGAGATCTATATATTTAGCCAAAGCTTTTCCAGTAGTCATGTATGGATGTGAGAGTTAGACCATAAAGAAAGCTGAGGGCTGAAGAATTGATGCTTTTGAACTGTGGTGTTGGAGAAGACTCTTGAGAGTCCCTTGGACTGCAAGGAGATCCAATCAGTCCATCCTAAAGGAGACCAGTTCTGGGTGTTCATTGGAAGGACTGATGCTGAAGCTGAAGTTCCAATAATTTGGCCACCTGATGTGAAGAACCGACTCATTGGGAAAGACTTTGGGTCTAGGAAAGTATAAGGGCAGAGAAGGGGACAACAGAGGATGAGATGATTGGATGGCATCACTGACTCAATGGACATGAGTTTGAGCAAACTCTAGGAATAGTGAAGGACAGGTAAGCCTGGCATGCTGCGTGGTTCTTGGGGTTGCAAAGAGTCGGACATGACTGGGGGACTGAACAATAATGTGTGTGTGTGTGGGAGGGGTGGGAGTGATAAGGGGCTGGACATTCCAGGTCAAGAGACTCAGAGAGGACTAAAGACAGCAGAGTCTTTATGGGAAACGTGAGCTGGTTAGAGGGTGAAGACCAAGGAGGATGAGGTGAGGCTGGCAAGTCAGGGAGCTAGAGCTATAATTGACAAGGACACTGAGTGATGGAGACTGACCAGGAGCAGCCATGGGGAGAGGGCCCCAGGGATGAGCTTGAAAACCGCATGGGCATGGCGTCAGCGGGACTGGGGGAGCCTTGGGTGAGGGCTTAAAGGAAGGCGGATTCAAGGTCGACTCAGGTTTCTGGATCAGGCGACTCTAGCTGGAACGGCATCATAGATGATGAACGCAAGAAGGGGACCCAGGTTTCAGGGGACACCTGACACCTTTACCAAACAGGTAAACCTGTTTGGACGTGAAATTGAGATGCCTGTGGACAAGTTGCGGGCAGGCATATAGATGTTTAGAGTTAAGGGAAGAGGAGGCAGACAGTGGTGTGATGAAGGGGGACCCAGGCCAAGGAAAGATTCCTTGTAAGAGGAGAGAGGCCAGACCGTGCATGTCTTCAATGGGAGAAGGCCAGAGCAAAGGCAATGGGGTCAGACCAAGTTCAAAGTGTTTGGTCAGAGGGTCAGCTTGCAGAGGAGCAGGGGGCATCCTGAGCCCCTTCCAAGGAGCCCCCTTCCTGCTCTTCCACTAATCCAGGAGGGAAAGAAGGGACCAGCCAGGAAAAGTGTCCACATCCCAGTCTGTACGTGCAGAGGCTATGACAATGGGGACACAGAAGAGTCTTGGAAGAGCCATGCGCTTGTGGTCACCAGTGTGCCAAACCTTACCATCCAGGGGCTGGTGCCTTTCTGGCTGTGGACATAGAAGAGGCAGTGTGCCCCTCTCCCCATGCTTGGGCAGACGGGATGGGGCCATGTGACCTCAGCTCGTAGGAAACTGGCTTGAACCCTGAGTTGCAGTAAAACAGATGATGACAGCACCTGCCCTTGACTCTGCTTGTGTGAATGTTAATATGAGAAGGCAGCACCCAGCCAGGGTCCACTCTTACTAGACGCTGGCCATTACTGTTGTGATGGCCAAGCACCTTCTTCCCCTCCAGATTTGCTTGCATGCCCATTGCCTTTTCCAGGTGTCCTCTCCACACAATCCAGGGACCCAGGGGCCTGAGCAGCACTGCCCCCATGATCTGGGGACATCTGGATAGAAGCCTACTCGGCTGGTTATGAGTACTGAACATAGATTCCTACTGTAGGGAGTAGCCAGACCCCAGAGAGGCAAGGGAGTCGCTCTTCATTTCAAACAATAACCTGTATTTTCTTATAAAAATGATATATATTCATGATGCAAGTTTTTAATCAGGGTATGATTGCTTTACAATGTTGCACTGGTTTTCACTGTGCAGCGAAGTGAATCAGCTACATGTGTGCATATAGCCCTGCCCTCTCGGACCCCCTTCCCGCAGCCCACCCCCTGGGTCATCACAGAGCGCTGAGCTGAGCTCCCGGTGCTGTAAGCGCAGCCCCTGGTCACTGGTTACCTGTTCACATACAGCAGTGTGTATACGGAGAAGGCGCTGGCACCCCACTCCAGGACTCTTGCCTGGAAAATCCCAGGGATGAAGGGCTGTGGTCCATGGGGTCACGAAGAGTCGGACACGACTGAATGACTTCACACTCACTTTTCACCTTCATGCATTGGAGAAGGAAATGGCAACCCACTCCAGTGTTCTTGCCTGGAAGATCCCAGGGACGGGGGAGCCTGCTGGGCTGCCGTCTATGGGGTCGCACAGAGTCGGACACAACTGAGGTGGCTTAGCAGCAGCAGCACCAGCAGCAGTGTATATATATATCAATGCTGCTCTCAAATCATTCTGCCTTCTCCTTCCCTCACTGTGTCCCCAGTCCATTCTTGACGTCTGTGTCTTTTTTCCTGCCCTGCAAATAGATTCATCTATACCACTTTTTCTAGATCCCACATATATGCATCAATATATGATATTTGCCTTGTTTTTCTCTTTCTTACTTCACCCTGTATGATAGTCTCTAGGTCCACCCACGACGCCACAAGTGACCCGGTTTCATTCCTTTTTATGGCTGAGTAATATTCCGTTGTACATAGGCACCACATCCTCCTTATCCATTTAGGTTGCTTCCATGTCCTTGCTGTTGTAAACAGTGCTACAGTGAACATCGGGGTGCATGAGTCTTTTTGAATTATGAGAGTTTGAATAAGAAGCCTGACTCTGAGAGGCAACCATCACCACCTGCAGTAGATAGAATATGAACCTCTGAAGACGCCCACATGCTTTTCCGCAGAATGGGTGAACATGGAACTTTGCAAGGCAAAGGGCGCTTTGCAGGTGTGATTAGATGCGGGACCCTGAGACAGAAGCATGACTCTAGATTCTCTGGGTGGGCCCTGGTGTAATCACCTTAAACGTGGAGACGCTATCCATGCTGGGTCAGAGAGGGGGAACCGACCGTGTTCTCTTCTCGTGCTGTAAACACAACGATGTACATGCCTTTGCCTTATGTATCCATCACTGTGTCTAAGCTCCCCTTCATATTCTTGTTATTTTCTGTTTTGTGTTGATTTCCTCGAGGACCCCCAGGTGACTCTAACTATTGAGGCAATCTTTTGCTGTCCCCAGTGTGGTCCTCCACACGTTGGAAGAGTGGGTAAGAGGAGGCTTCAGAGACCCGGGAGAGTCTGCAGCTTCAGTTGAAGTCATCGTGTTTCATTTTCTTTCTCTTGGAGCAGCCTGCTGTCCCTCAGCCTTCAACATTTAAAAACTGGCTTAGTTAGTGCAGTGGATAAGGATTGGCCTGCCCATGTAGGAGGCATAAGAGATGCAGGTTTGATCCCTGAGTCAGGAAGATCCCCTGGAGAAGGGAATGGAAACCCACTCCAGTATTCTTGCCTGGGAGATTCCATGGACAGAGGAGCCTGGCGGGTTGCAATCCATAGGGTTGTAAAGAGTCAGACGCGACTGAAGCGACTTAGCAGGCGTTTAGCATGCCCATGCAGGAGACACGGGTTCAATCCCAAGAAGATCCCACATGCCATGGAGCCACTAAACCCGTACACCACAACTACTGAACCCACGCTCGAGAGCCAGCCCGTGAGCAGAAACTACTGAGCCCAAGGTCTGCAACTGCTAAGCTCGTTTGTTAGAGCCCATGCTATGCAACAAGAGAAGCCACCCTGATGAGAAGCCCAAGCATCGCAGCAAAGAGGAACCCCCGATCGCTGCAACTAGAGAAGAGCCTGTGCAGCAAAACGTCCACAGAGACCCAGTGTAGCCAAAATATAAAATAAATTTAAAAAAATTTTTTTGATGAGTTGGTTCAGAATTAGTCTCCTCAAGTCCCAGAATCTCTGCCATGTAACTTGGTGATCTGCAGCCTCTCCCGTCTTCCCTTTCCCTCGCCCTCCTCCGGAGGTTCCGTCCCATATGATGTGCCAGAACAGGAGCCCTCTAGTCTCTGCCAGGGCTGGGTCTCCGTCACTGCATCGCAAACAGTGACCGAACAGCAAGCATTTCATCACATCTCATGTTCTGTGGATGAGACATCAGGTGTGGACTCCGCTGGGTATATCTTCTGTCCCAGGTGGCAATGACTGGAGTGACTTGATGATGTCCAGCTGGTGGCTTATCTGGTCTTGGAGGGTCCAAGGTGGCTTCTGGTAGCTTGGTGGGGATGGCCGGAGGGCTGGGCTCTCTGTGTGGTCTCTCTAGCTGGGCAGTCATCTCAGACTCCCAGAGACAGGAACCGCCACTGGAAACAGTCCTTTAAAGTCTGGGCTGAAACTGACCTAGCACCACTCCTGCCAACCCAGAGCCAAAGGGAAGGGCAGGAGACCTGCTTCTCAACAGGGATGGATGGATGTTTAGTTGCTAAGTTGTGTCTGACTCTTTATGAGTCTATAGAAACCCATGGGATTTCCCAAACAAGAATACTAGAGTGGGTTGCCATTTTATTCGGAAGGGGACCTTCCTGACCTAGGGATCAAACCTGCTTCTCATGCTTGGTAGGTGGATTCTTTACCACTGAGCCACCTGGGAAGCCCTTTTCCAATGGGAGGAGTATCTAAAAATTTAAAGCCGTCTTCATTCCATCCCATTGCTGCCCCTGTGGAAGGAATCAGCACCTTTGTTTCTTAAAGGGCCAGGTAGTCAATATGTGAAGCTTTTTGAGCTGTGCAGTCTCTGTCACACCTACTCAGTTCTGGCACTGTAATGTGAAAACAGACATTGGCACTACATAAATGAATGCGTATGGCTGTGTCCCAGCAAGCTTTATTCATAAAAATGGAGGCAGTCTGCAGGCCGTAGTTTACCAACCTCTGTGCTACAGGAACAAAGTGGGTTTCTTTGGGAAATTTCCCATTTCTTCTGTCACTTCTAAATCCATTCTAATCAACAGGTCATTTGAAAGGCCTTGGGGAGGTTCAATGCATGAGACAGGGTGCTCAGGGCTGGTGCACTGGGATGACCCAGAGGGATGGGATGGGGAGGGAGGTGGGAGGGGGCTTCAGGATGGGGAACACACGTACACCCATGGCTGATTCACGTCAGTGTATGGCAAAAACCACTACAATATTGTAGAGTAATTAGCCTCCAATTAAAATAAATAAATTTTAAAAATAAGTAAATAAGTAAATAAACGTTTACGTCTCATTCACAATAAATAAATAAATAAGGCCTTGGAGAGCCAGCACTCTTTCTCTTAGGGAGTTGGTGTCCTACCTGTGGCCTGAGGAGGTGTGTGTGTGTGAGCCCCTTGGTTTGGTCCAGATATCATGGAGTTTAGTAGGTGTGCTCCTTTGGAGATATTACTCCACCCCTGTATGTGCCATCTGGGAAGTATCAGCTCTGTTTTCCCTTAGGCCTAGCAGTGGGCAAGAGACCAAGTTGAGTTGGGCCAACTGGACTCTCTCCCAGGCCTCTAGATCTGGGCACAGAGATGCAAGAATGCTCATTACTTTTGGATGGTGGGAGCTTATTCGTCCCAGTAGGCACATCTCAGCAAACCTCTAGAGTCGTCCTCATCGCTTACGGCAGAGATGATTGGTGCTCTGAAACGTTCCCACATCCATGTCCTCCTGGAAGCACACTCAGGCTGTGTTTCCCAGGCTCCTTGCATTCGGTTCCGGCTAGTGGGATGTGAATGAAAGCCACGTGTGCCATTTCCGACCTGGCTCGTTACCAACGTCTCGTAAAGGTCCTCACCTGGTTTCATCAGTGGTTCCATTCATTCAGCGGTTGAATGGAGAGGATCCCAAGGACTCAGAGTAGAGAGGAGCCACAAGATGGAAGGAGCCTGGGCCCCTGAAGGACTGGGTGGAACAAAGAGCCCCGCTACCACCACCACCGCCGCCAGACGGTGACACACTGAACTGCGTTAAACCACAAAAATGGTGGGGTGGCCATTGCAACAATGACTCTACCTTGGTTAATACTGGTGGTGCCCATTTCTGAGCCTCCAACCTTCCCATAATTCCTTCCAATAAAATTCTTTTATACTCAAGGTTTCCTACCCATGGCCGTATCCTCTTGTTTGCAATCAAAGAAACCTGATGATAAGAGCTGGAAGTGGCCACAGAGACCCTTTCCCCAAACTTAGGTCTAGAGAGGAAAAGTAAATGGTCCTAAATCACACAGATGTAAATGGCAGATCTGAGCTAGAACCCAGACCTCCTGACTCCCCTTTCAGCTCCTTTTCCATGACCCTGGGATATATCTTCTGCAAAACATAAATCTGGATTCCCGTGATAGCAGTGAAATGCATAGAGTCACCTCCAGGCATCGATTTTGCCCAGAGGACCTGCGCCTGCACTGGGGGCTCAGAGCAAGGATCGATGGGGGTCCGGGTCCTTGGCTGTAAATCACAGTGAACAGAGCAAGGCAGCCTTGTTTCCTAGCAGTAAATTCAGCTCCAGCCAGCAGCCAGCTGTTCTCCTTTCATGATTCTACCTTGTAGATCAGTGTTTAAGAGAGAGAGAGAGAGAGCATTCCTCGCCTCATGTATTTTCCCCCTCAATATATTTTTAAAAACTTTAAATTTTGAAATAAGTTTAGATTCAGAGAAGAACTGCAAAGATAGCACAAAGAGGTCTCTTCTCCCCTTCACCCAGCTTTTCTTGGCATCAACAACTCACACCAGAGGACATTTATTAAAACTGAGAAATGCGCATGGAACTATATGAACTGCAGACCTCATTTGAATTTCCCCAATTATGAAAAAGCTGGCTTAAAACTCAACATTCACGAAAGTAAGACCATGGCGTCTAGTACCATCACTTCATGGCAAATAGGTGGGGGGAAAAATGCAAACAGTGACAGGCTTTATTTTCTTGGGCTCCAAAATCACCATGGACAGTGACTGCAGCCATGAAATTAAAAGATACTTGCTCCTTGGAAGAAAAGCTATGGCAAATCTAGACAGCATATTAAGAAAGAGAGACATCGCTTTGCCAACAAAGGTCTGTATAGTCAAAGCTGTGGTTTTTTGAGTAGTCATGTACAGAATAAGAGTTGGGCCATAATGAAGGCTGAGTGCTGAAGAACTGATGCTTTCCAACTGTGGTGTTGGAGAAGATTCTTGAGAGTCCCTTGGGCAGCAAGGAGATCAAACTAGTCAACCCTATAGGAAATCAACCCTAAATATTTATTGGAAGGACTAATGCTGAAGCTGAAGCTCCAATACTTTGGCCATCTGACGCCAAGAGATGACTCATTAGAAAAGACCCTAGTGCTGGGGAAGACTGAGGGCAGGAGGAGAAGAGGGTGGCAGAGGGTAAGATGACTGGATGGATTTGAGTTTGAGAAAACTCTGGGAGATAGTGAATGGTAGGGAAGCCTGGTGTACTGCAGTCCAACGCCTAGTGTCACAAATAGTCAGACAACCTAGCAACTCAGAAACAACAATTTTCCCCCTAATGTCCTTTTTCTATTCCAGGAAGGATTTGAAGGTCAATCTGTTACAGCTTTTTTCCTTAGTTTTCCTTAGTTTTTCCATTTTTCCTTAGTTTTCTTAGATAGCTCATTTACTTAAATACTTTTGAAGAGTACTGATCAAGCATTTGTAAAATGCCCCTCAATTGGGGTCTGGTATTTTCTCATGACTGGAGTGTGGCTGTAGATTGGAAAGAAGAATACAGAGAGGTGAGGTGCATTCTCGTTGCACGAGCTGTCCATGGGATCGCAGTGATATTGTGAGTGGTGTTGACCTGATCACTTGGCCAGGGAGGGGCCTGCCAGGCTCCTCTGCTGAGTGCTCACTCCTGTGTCCTTCCCATACTCTCCTGTCATAACTGAGCCACACACTCCAGGTCCAGCCCACACTCCAGGGGAGAGGAATTCGCCCTCAGCACTTAGGAAACACGATCTGTGACCCGGGTGACCTGACGACTCTTGTTCAACCCATACTCAAAAGCCTGTGGGGGACTTCCTTGGCAGTCCAGTGGTTAAGACTGCACTTCCAATGCAGAGGATGTGGGCTCGATCCCTGGTGGGGGAACGAAGATACCACATGATGCACAGCATGGCCAAGAAATTACAAAAGAAAGAAAAGGGGCGTGGGGACTTGGACTGATGGCAGGGTCCTTCATGCCAGCCTGCCATCTCTTCCAGAGGGAAATATCCAGTTGCCCACTGGCTGCCCAGTGGCTGGGGTGGAGTGGGTGAGAGCTGGGCTGGTGAATGGCCTCTTGTTAAGAGCTTGGGGGAGGCTGCTGGGCTGGGGGAACAGGTGAGGACACTGAGGAGGTTTGGGGGTGAGGGGGCCATTCTTCCTCCATCTCCTACCTCACCCCTGCCTGCATCAGAGGGAGAGGCTCTGCCCCCGACTCTGGGTGACTCAGGGGTTCAGAATGCACACCAACCGGGGGTGCTGGTCTTTCAGAACTAGGATGTTTGTACCCCCTCCACCCTGCAGGGTTCTGAGTGATGAAGCCCCCTCAACAAGTAAAAATAGCCAGGTGGGAAAGAAAGCGCTGCTGTAAGGGTCACTGGGAAAATACCTGATACCCAGAACTGCCAATGCAAGTTCAGTTCAGTTCAGTTCAGTCGCTCAGTTGTGTCCGACCCTTTGCGACCCCACGGACTGGAGCATGCCAGGCCTCTGTGTCCATCACCAACTCCCGGAGCTTACTCAGACTCATGTCCATAGAGTCAGTGATGTCATCCAACCATTTCATCCTCTGTGGTCCTCTTCTCCTCCCGCCTTCAATCTTTCCCAGCCTCAGGGTTTTTCCAGTGAGTCGGCTTTTCACGTCAGGTGGCCAAGTTATCGGAGCTTCAGCTTCAGCATCAGTCTTCCCAGTGAATATTCAGGACTGATTTCCTTTAGGATGGACTGCCTGGTAAGAAGCTCCCTTAGAAAGAAAAACTCAGGTTTGAGGGCAGCTCATTTTGGGGGACCTAATTTCTCAGGTGAGCAGAGGAGGCAGGGGAAGGAGGAGGGTGGGGAGGAGGAGGAAAGGGGATTGTGTCTGTGGAGCAGAATTCTGGCACCAAATTCAATCAGCCCACTCCCCAGATAGCCACAGAAGGAAACAGAGACACAGGCCTGCTTCTAGAACAGTAATTCTCAACTTTGGTTGGACGTAAGAACCTCCTGGGGAATGATAAAGATGCCCACTCCCAGTCTCTGCCCCTGAAAGGCTATAATTTAATTTGTCTGAGTGGGGCCAGGAATCCAATATGTTTTAAAGGTTCCCTGGGTGATTGTCCTTTTGCACTGAGGTTGTAAACCCATCACTTTAAAACGTCGCTCCTCAACCATCGCTTGGGAGACAGGAAAGCCCAATTCTGGGCTTTGGCCAGAGCAGCTCGGGAAGCATCTGCAGGAGGACCTGGGCAGCTTGAGGCACTCACTGAGGACGTGCTTCCTTCACGGGAGCCCTTCCCGAACGGAGGAAGTCCACCAGGACACCTGGGCGGCACAGTCAGCTGCCCACCGGGAAATGTCACAGATCCTTACCCAACAGGAGGGGGCAGCTGTCGGGTGGGGGCTCAGAGGAGCTGCAGGGGTCCCTTTGGCCTTCTTGCCTCCCGGGGAGAGGAAGTGTGTGTGGTTCAAGCTTCCCTTGGAAAGAACCGAAACACAAAGGCAGAAAGATGCCTTCCCCGCTCAGCCCTGCACCTTCACTTGGAGGCCACATGCCGCACCGCATCCCGGCCTAACTGTACCCGCCCTGCCTCCCCACGCCCCCTTCGCTCGGGACACCTCCTCACCTTCTCGACTCAACAAGTCGATTCCTCACACCTCCTGAGCAATCCCTCTACTTGGAGCCCCTCTCCAATTAAGTTTTAGCCTCACCTTTGAGGCTTCCAACTTGGCTATGACAGTACAGCCCGCATCTAAGCAGACGCCACTGCCTGACACACTCCGTTCATCTCACCAAGTTCTGCTTTTGAGGCGCTTGGTGGAGAACTTCCTGAAAGACACATGGGAACAAATATTAAGAGTGCCTGCTGAACCCGCCCCTTCCGTGTCCATTATTTCATGTTGCCTTCCCCAGAACCCTATAAAGTGTACATGGTCATCAGAGAGAGGAAGTGACCTGCCCAAGCTCACCCAGCCGCAAAGCCCATCTGCTAAGCTGTGATTGGATTCCATCTGACTCCAAACCCTGCTCTTCTCTTGTGCCTGTTTTAGTCTCCATTTCCCTTATTTCCTTGTTCTTTGTTTTCACACAGAGTTGTATATATTCTTATGAAAAGGAAAAATAATACTATCTTTTCTTCAGTTAATAAGTCATGCCCAACTCTTGCAACCCCATGGACTATAGCCCTCCAGGCTCCTCTGCCCATGGGATTCTCCAGGCAGGAACAGTGGAGTGGGTTGCCATTTCCTTCTCCAGGGGATGTTCCCAACCCAGGAATCGAACCCGGGTCTCCTGCACTGCAGGCAGATTCTTTACCAACTGAGCTACAAGGGAAAAATAAGGTTATAGGAAGATAATAATTCCACAAAGAACAGATACAACTGTCAGAAAATGAATACATTTAATGATCTGTGAAGCCGCATTTCACAATGACCCCAGTGTCTCTTGTCTGTATGTAAAATACATGTGTGTGCAAGGACACAGCAGCTCAACAAACCCAAGGACTTGGGCCTGAGGTTTACGTGTTGGCTGCACACACTGTGGTCCTCAGGACCCAAGAAACTAACACCTAGCGCCTGGGAAAGCAGGTCCTGAGCAGTAGATGTTCAGGGCTGCAGAACGATAATGCCGAACCCGCCACTCTCACATCACCAAATCCAAATGCCGAGGTCCAGCCAGGCTGGGCTGCAAAATACGCCCGCATTTCCTTTAATGTGCAAACACTGGCCTCTGTGAGTCTCTGTGCCCACCTCACAGCGGGCCTGATCCTGACTCGGGGGTCTCCTCTACCCCAGCACGGAGGCTCGCCCACATGTGAGCGTCTGTCATCACGGAGGATACCTGTCAAGGGAGGGGGGCTCAGCCAGGCAGCCCCTGACCCCAGACCCCTCTGGTCAGTCCCGAGGGAGCCTGCGATGGCTCATTCTCACAAGGACTGCCCTCATCCTGGCGGTTGCGGATGGCTGTGGCACATCCCCACAGCCCCACAGAAGTGGATGTGATGTACCGCTGGCAACCGGGCCCTGCCCAGGTCTAGGTGATTCCTTGTGGCACAAGGTGGGGGCCTCCTTTTTCCTCAAAGTGCCACACAGCCAGGAGACCCCGTGGTACAGCCCTGAGGCCCAGAGCTTTCTACCCAGGCAGTATATTTGATTGCTAGGGCTGCCATACCAAACTCAGCAGTTTGAAAGAGGAGAAGTATATTTTTTCATGGTTCCAAAGGCTGAAAGGCCAAAATCATGTTGTCACAAAGGGCGGTGCACCCTCTGGGGACTCTGAGGGGGATTCCTCACTGACTCTCTCCCAACCTCTGGCAAGTCCTTGTGTGCAAAGACATCATCCAGTATCTGCCACCATCTTCCCTCTGGGTGTGTCCGTGTCTCCCCTTTCTCTTATAGGGACGCCAGCCACTGGGTCTAGGGGCCCTCATTCCAGCATGCCATCACTCTAAGTTGATTATATCTGCAAACACCTTACTTCCAGATAAGGTCACTTTCATCTAGGAGTCAGGACCCGAACATCTCTTTCAGGGGAGACTTGATCCAGTCCACCCCAAAGGCTCTGGGGTCCAGTTGAGGGGATATAACATCAGCTTCTCCCTGGACCCAGGAGCATCCCCCTTCTTCTGACCATCTGGACCTGTTCCCCCCTCTCTGTTCCCTCTCATCACTCTTCCACCCTGCCTCCTGGTTACCCTCAGATCCTCCTGAGGTCAGAAGGGTCTGCGAGAAGAGAGGGCTCAGCAAAGGGGATACAACATATAGCCCTCTGTGTCACCACACTGCTCCCTGGGGAACCTTCCCAGCCCTCAGAGCATGTTCATATCCAGAGCCCTATCTCATCGTGACATAGGGATCACTGACCCCATTGCACAGCTGGGGAAACTGAGGCTCAGAGAGGGCCAACAACTTGCTCAATGTCACACAGCAAATGCAGGACATAGCTAGGACTTCGGATGCCAAGTCCAGGATTTCTGTTGATTGGCTGCTTCTGTGACATCACATGGAGGGTCTTCCCCGTGCTGGGTCCAGTCTAAAGAAGAGGAGCTGATGACCAGAGCAGGACCAATCCGCATCGATGCCGGAGACAGCAAAGCAGACGCTTCTCCCATCACCCCCAGCTTCCCGCCCTCCATGCCCCACGGAAGGCACATGGATTAGATGTCAAGAGAATGATCTCTTTAGGAGCATAAATATCCCCTCCTGATGGCTTGGCACCCTGCCTTTCATCTTGTTATGGCAATCTTTTCCCTTTTTTTTTTTTTTTTTTTAGCATTTGCTCATCAGAATGTTTCTTACCCTGAATAGAAAATTAAGTGGAGAGTAAATCAGAAGTAAAACGCCCAGGACTTGCCTTCTTGGCGTCTCTCTACCGGGCTGCCTGGTGCGTCTGCTGCTACTGATCGAGTCGTTATTTTAACTGTTGCCTGCTTTTAAGGCCTGTTGATGTATTGGCGGCTTTTTTATATGTGGTGGGTCATTTGTGTGACTGATTTCGTGGCTCTCGCCGCCTGCTGAAGGACACCCCTGGAAACAGATCCAGCGACTGAGTCTGCGGGATGCAAACAGTTGCGGGGAAGTGTCGGCGAGAAGGAGGGCTGTGATTGCGCTCTGCAAGCCGACTGGATGCGGCGGCGCGGCAATAAACGGGGGGAAATTGATAGAATCCAGGTGTCAGTCTTTGACATTAGAATCCTTTCTCACTCGGAAAAGAGTAAATGATGTGGACAAAGGGAAATAGCAACCTGTGGCCAAATGAGCCTCCAAGAAATGGTCTTGCCCTGCCTGTTGGAGTTTCAGCAGCCGTGCGAATCCCTGGGCAGACTTTGCCAGATGACTGTGAAAAAAAAGAGAGAAAGAGAGTCATTGTTCTGCTTCCAGAACTCAAATCGATCAAACAGCCCGGCAATGATGGCTACTTACTCCTCATTACCCCATCGGGACTGCTCGACGGCTGCTGTGTGTTGCCGGCAAGTGACATTCACTGTCAGAGTGGATTTGCCCCAATGCCCACGCTGCCGGGGCGCTTTCCCAGAGGTGTGGACGTGGGGACGCATCTGTTCACTCCAGAGAATATTCTATTGCTCTGGGTTTGAACAATTCAACACTCAGAGAAGCCAGCTCTAACCATGATCCCTTTTCTTTTCTTTTCCTTTTTCCTCATTTTTTCCCCATCCTCCTTTCCTTAAAAACACATATTATTTAAGATCCTGAAAGCTTTGTAAACAGCACAATGCGTTACTATAAACCTGTATCACCCAGCTTAAGAAATAAAATGTCATGTATGCGTGAAGACCACCTGTGTCCCCCAACTCCAGCCACATCCTGGCTTGTCGCCCTGTAGGTGGCCTCTCCCAACCTGGAGCACCCCCACCCCACCACCACCCCCACCAAATCTTTTCTCCACAAAGAACTCAGAAGGATCATGCCAGATGGGATCACTTCCCTCTGCAAAAGGCCCTGAGGCTCCTGCACTTTGAGACTGAAATGCCCCTCCATCACTTTCCAGACCTCATCTTCCTCTACAGTCCCCAGTTCCAGCACTAGGGATGCATTGCCTTCTTCTGTACATCGCGCCTCTAGCCCATGCCATCTTGAGGCCTTTGCCCTTGCTGTTGCCTCTGGCTGGGACAATTCCCCACCCAGGGCATCTACACTTTATGGCTTACTCCTACTCATCACTCAGTTACTGTTCAGAAACCTCCTCAGCCTGGCCTGTCCTCATCCCAACCTCTCCACTGGCTCAAAGGCCATTGCCATCACTCCCTTTTCGCCTTGCTTTCTTGTCATCATTTTCCATGTCATAAGACGTTATATTTCTCTTGTTCATCTTTTGTCTCCCCACCAGAATACAAGCTCCACAAAGGCGGGGACTTTTGTTCATGCTGTTATAACCCCAACACTGAAGATTGTGCCTGACACAGGATAGGCAATCAGATAGCTGTTGAATCAATGGGTTCCAAATATAGGTACAGAAACTGAGGCTTGATGAGATCACATGCTTGGCCGGTAACCCGCAGCTCCTGAGCTGATCCCTGAGCAGTGATGTGCTGGCTAATGCTGAAACCCTGGCTCTTCCCAGGGAGGGGGTGGGGGTGGGTGGGAGGAGGTCCTGGTTGCACGTGTTGATCTCCATGGTGTAAATACTGATGGCTCAGTGGTAAAGAATCCTGCCAATGCAGGAGACACAGAGTTTGAATCCTGGGTCAGGAAGATCCCTTGGAGAAGGAAATGGCAACCCACTTCAGTATTCTTGCGTGCAAAATCCCATGGACAGAGGAGCCTGGCAGGTTACAGGCCATGGAGCTGCAGAGTCAGACATGACTTAGTGACTGACTACAAGTACTTCAACAGCTGCCGAATTCAAGCTATACGAAATAACATGACTGAACAGGGAATTGGGAAGAGATGTGTCCCACAGGCTCTAGAAGGAGATGGATCAGCGCCGACTCCTGCACACCCCTGCCCTCGGATCTGGTGCTCTTCTATTCCCTAGACTCTGTGTTTAACATAGCAGGGGAAATAATTTCTGCTCCACTTCCCCCTGCCCCAAATCCTGCTTCAAGAAAAGGATCTGAGCTGAGTCATTGGGAGCTCCTGGGCCTCGGCTTCCCCATCTGTGTGATTTCTAAGCGCCAGGTCACCCCAGATCACCTGAAGGGTCCAGGCCTGGCCATGTGCAGTACCCCTGTGGGACACCAGGAGGCAGTCCTTTCCCGTCGAATCCATCTGCTGCTCTGATTTCCTCTATCAGCACATGTCTTGAGCGGAACACAACCTGGGCATTGGGGCCCTTGCCTAGTTCATGAATCAGCAGTTGTGCGCAGCTTGGGGCAGACGTCCACATAAAGGACGCATTGTCTGCACGGAGGCCTCTTGTTCCAGGGGTCGCCCAGGGAAATTGGGGGCTGGGGGCCTGGAAGGAAGGTGGAAAGACCCCTGCAGGCCCTCTCCCCTTTCTCCATCCCTGGCATCGCTGACGGGTGCCACTTCTTACCTGTGACCTGGGCTCTGTGTTGCCCCTTGCAGCCCAGCCCAGCCCAGCCCCACCTAGAGTTTCCTTCCTCCAGTCTTGGGTGGGTAGGGGGGTGTTCATCAGGTTACTCCCTCTATCCCTGCTCTAATGAACTCAACTGGACCCACTCATCATGGATGAGTGTTGGGGTTTTAGCTGGACTTTTGATTTCCTGCCTTCTGCCATCCTCTGCAATGGAGGGAGCAGGCTTAGAGACAGATTCTTGGTATGCCCAGGCTTTGGGCCCTCTGTTCATATGGAATCAGAGACTTGGCACCACCCCGTGGCCAAGCTGGACCCTTCGGGGACCTTATCTCAGCTCTCCTGGCTCACATTAGCCCTGCAGGCCCTCTCTCCTTCCCTCTGGCTCCCTGGGTACTTCCCACCTCAGGGCCTTCACACCTGTTCTGCCCCCTACCCGAGCCTCTGTCCCCCTCTCCTCCAACACATCTACACTTGGTGTGGTTGACTTGTCCTCACCCTGGATCAAATGTCCATCCTTTCTGGGGCTGCCCTCCCTGGTCAAAAGCTGAAGAAGCTACCTCCACCCCCAACCAGGTTGCTAATCTCTACAGTTGGATGTTTTCTTTCCATTATAACTCTTACCTCCGTTTGTAATTAAGCATTTCCTTGGCTATTTTCACTGGTCTTGGGGGCCATGAGGATGGAATTTTGTTGGATTTATTCACAGCTCCGTCCTCAGTATCTGCATAGAGCAGTTGCTCAGTAAAACCATAAAGTGAACTAAGGGCAGATGCAGGGATAGTGGTGATGACCCGAGCTAGGTCTGCAGCCCACCCACACCTCCCAGGAGGTCCTGGCCCAGCAGGATGTGGTCCCAGCAACAGTGCTTTGCCCCAGACCAGACCAGGCCCGCGCAGAGCCGCCTCTCAGGAAGCGGGCCCCAGAGCAGCCCCCATAAAGGGGCTGGGGCACAAGGAGCAGGCAAGCTCACAGCTTCCCGTCCTGCCTTGGGAAGGAGAGGTTCTCCTCCAACCTACAGCTCAGACTCCTGGCATATCCCCGGCCACACACACACCTCTTCACCCTGCCCCCGTGGCTCCATTAGGGGACCCCAGGCTGGGCCTAGAATCTAAGGCTGCACTTGAGTAGAAGCCATTTGTTTGGGCCTGTAAACACAGGTTTGGCTCCATTTAAGAAAGCACAGCAGGGATTTTCCTGGTGGTGGTGGTGGTTTTGTTGTTGAGGTGCCAAGTCGTGTCTGACTCTGTGAACCCATGGCCTGCAGCACGCCAGGCTTCCCTGTCCATCACTATTTCCCGGAGTTTGCTCAGACTCATAGCCATTGAGTCGGTGATGCCATCCAACCGTCTTGTCCTGTGTCATCCCCTGCTATTCCCGCCTTCAATCTCTCCTAGCATCAGGGGCTTTTTCAATGAGTCATGTCTTCGTATCATGGCCAAAGAACTAGAGCTTCAGCTTCAGCATGAGTCCTTCCTGTGAATATTCAGGGTTGCTTTTCCTTAAGATTGACTGGTTTGATATCCTTACTGTCCAAGGGAGTCTCAAGAGTCTTTTCCAACACCGCGGTTCAAAAGCATCATTCTTTGGCGATCAGCCATTTTTGTTGTCCAACTCTCACATCCAAACATGACTACTGGAAAAACCATAGCTTTGGCTGCACGGACCTTTGTTGGCAAAGTGATGTCTCTGCTTTTTCATCCACAGTCTAGATTCGTCATTGCTTTTCTTTCAAGGAGCAAGCGGCTTTTAATTTCATGGTTGTAGTCACTGTCCGCAGTGATTTTGGAGCCCAAGAAAATAGTCTGTCACTGTTTCCATGGTTTCCCCATCTATTTGCCCTGAAACGATGGGATCGGATGCCACGATTTTCATTTTTGTTAATGTTCCCTGGTGGTACAGTGGATAGGAATCCACCTGCCAACACAGGGGATGTGGGTTCAACCCCGGGTGCTGGAGGATCCCACGTGCCGGGGAGCATCCAAGCCTGTGCACCGCAACTACTGAAGCCCGTGTGCTCCAGCACCTGCACGCCACAACAAGAGAAGAGAAGCCACCAAAACTAGGAAGCAGCCCCTTCTCGCTGCTGTCTCTCTACCAGAGAAAGCCAGCCCTCAGCAACGAAGACCCAGGGTAACCAAAAAAATTAAAAAGATAAATACTTTTTTGAAAAAGAAAGCACAGGAACTTGTCTTGCTCAGGGTATGTCCCCCCCACCCCTCCCCTCTCCATCCACCCCATCTCCCCAACAGGTATCCACCCTTGGACGCTGCAGAGGCCGAGCCCGGGCCTTGGCAACCCTGTTATGGGTGGAAGAGCATCCAAGGAGGTTGAGTGAAGCTCAGTCTTGAGCAGCAGCTCAGGATTGGCTCAGAAAACAAGTCTGAACCTGAAGGAAGTTAGACTCTGAGCCCCCTGGGTGAGCCTTGTAGCCAAACCCAGGCTCAAGAGGTGGTACTCTGGTCTCATGGATGTAGCACCAACTTAGAGGTAAACCAAAGGCCCAGTTCCAGCAGCGTGACCCTGGGCGAGTCAGTTCGCAGGGCTGGGTCTGCGAGATGGGAGACAGTAAGACCCGCTTTCCAGGTTGTGGCCTGGGCTCTGCTGAAGACCCAAGACGGGGTCATGTGGGGAACCGGGAAAGCAGCCTGGGCAACAGAATCTGAGCTCTCCCTGGGTGCTGCTCTCCTGGTGGGAAGGTGAATGAAAGACTGCCTGTCTCCCAGCCGTGCCCTGGGCAGGAAACCAGTGGGAGCTGTATGTGCCTGACTGGCCTCAGTGCCACCTACAGCCTGTGAAGCCCCCAGGCCCACCTGGACCTGAACCTCTTTCACCGCAGAATTGGAAGAATCACTGCATTTCCTCTTTGCAGGGAGCAATGGTCTACTGTGAGCTTCTAGCACCTTGAGAAGCTGCAGGAGTCAGAAGCAATGGCTGTCTTCTTTTCTGACCCTTTGTTCCTGCCTCCAGGGTCTCTGAGTGTCTCTGCCCTGAAAACCCTTGGAAACATCACTTGTCTCAGCCCCAGGCAAGACCCTGATTGATCCACCAAAGGCAAGAGGGGTGTCACAGGGCAGAGTTTCTGCCTGCTGAGGTCCCCCCACTCCTTGGGATGGGGAGTGAAATCCCCAGAGCACAGACTGGTTAGGACAAACCCAGGTTTAAATCCCAGATGGCACTGGGGAAGTTCTGATAACTTGCCTGCGTCCCAGCTTTTATATGGGGACAGAAGGGACTCTACCTTTAGGAAGGGGGTTGGGACTGGCATTTCTATCAGCATCTGACATGCGCACTTGAGATGTCATAGGACATTGTATTTTATGAGGAGAAAAAGTGTAGTCCACAAACAGGTGTACAAACATGACCAGGCTGTGTCTTACGCTGTCCTTAAGGCAAGAGTCTGTAGGGCAAAGGGAAGGTCTCACTTTCCAGGACTGCTTGTCCCACTGAAACAAAAGCGCATTATTCACTGTGCGACAAGGCTTGATTACTAAAATATTCGATTTGGTGCTGTTTAGTCGTTAGGTCCAACTCTTTGTTCCATTTTCTTCTCCAGGGGATCTTCCAGACCCAAAGATCGAACTTGTGTCTCCTGCATTGGCAGACGGATTCTTTACCACTGTTGTGGCTCAGATGGTAAAGAACTTGCCTGCAACGCAGCAGACCCGGATTCAATCCTTGCGTTGGGAAGATTCCCCTGGAGAAGGAAATGGCAACTGAACTGAGTATTCTTGCCTGGAGAATCTCGTGGATAGAGGAGCCTGGTGGGCTACAGTCCATGGGTTCGAAAAGAGTCGGACACGATGGAGCGACCAACACTTTACCTTTTCTTTACCACTTGGACACCTGGGAACCCCAAAGTCTTTGATACTGGTGTTTAAAAATACAGAAATACATATAAAACACCTCTGTGATGAGCTGCACCCACAAGCAGCCTGGGTGGGCTTGAGGCAGTAGTATGTGAGAGTCCCTATAAGGGGGACTTAACCCTGAAGCTGACCTGCTTTTCTGCGCCCTGCAAGTGCACCAGCAGGTGGGCCCTTTGGTTCCGGGTACCCCTGGTGCCCCGGGGAGGGTGGAGGCTGATTCCAGAGGTTCAGATCACAACACGCCATCAAGGAGGAGGCAGCGAGGGCCTGGCCAGCAGGGCTGTGACCTCAGGTCCCATGCAACTATGGCCTCTGCTCACATACAGGTGACTCAGCTTATGGCCTAGCCTCGCTTTCCTTGGAGAGATCTCTTTTCTCCCTGCTTGTTGATCAGCAGCCTCTATAGTCCTGTCTCCCCTTAGTAGTATCTCTGAGGGACACACTTGGTGTGAAAATCACAGTTTTTTTCTCTGTTTTTTCTTTTTGTAGTTTGTTCCTCCCTTTTTGATGCAAGTGATGAGCAGATGCCTTTTAGGGAAGTGGAGGCCACAGGCTGCCGTGCTGGACTGTGGGATGGGCACCTCTCCTCTGCTCTCCTAGGAAGGTTTTGTTGGCGGCTTTCTGGGCTCCCTGAGTGCTGGCAGTCCATGAAGCCAACTGGGAGAGGAGAACAAGGGGGTCCCTGTGCTCTGGGAGCTGACATTTGAGCAGGAGAGACCTTCCCAAGACCTCAGATCATTGTCTTTAGGCCCCTACTCCCATCTCCATCTGCTTCCCCCAGCTCCTCCCAGATGACCCAAAATGTCAAGCTGCTGCTAGGATCTGTGGAGAGCTGCTCTTTTCCAGTCCATGACAGACGAAGGACGTGCCCTCCCAATTTCCTAGTGCATCCATCTCCCCGGCCCCCACCCCACCCTGAGATACAGGCCAAGTGTGGACTCCTGGCTTTCAAGGGCTCCCCTGAACTCCTTCTAGCTGGAGATCAGAGAGGTTGACTCGGGGGCCAGCAGTCACCAGATGCCCCCACCCTATTCCTGAATAACAACAGGGTCCGATTGCCCATCCCAAGTCCCTTCATCCCAGGGAGCCCAGCCCAAAGCCCCAGCCTCCACAAGCCCTCGCTGGCCCCACGAGGATGTGGAAGAGACACCGTGGTGAAGGTCATCGCCCCAGATGGTCTGCTTCAGGTAGGATTCTCGGTGGCAGTTTCAGACCAACAGCAGTTCTAAGGTGCTAAGTAGTAGCCCTGAGGTGAATATTGGAGAAGAAAACAGCAGCCCACTCCAGTATTCTTGCCTAGAGAATCCTGTGGACAGAGGAGCCTGGTGGGCTGCTGTCTGTAGCGTCACACAGAGTCGGATACGACTCAAGCTACTTAGCATGCATGCATGCATTGGAGAAGGAAATGGCAACCCACTCCAGTATTCTTGCCTGGAGAATCCCAGGGACAGAGGAGCCTGGTGGGCTGCCCTCTATGGGGTCACACAGAATCGGACATGACTGAAGTGACTTAGCAGCAGCAGCAGCAAGGTGAATATGGGGGCAGGGCAGCTGGGACTTCTGGGGGTCCCTTTGGACCCGCCAGGGTGTGAGGACTCAGCTCCACCCACATCCTCTTCAGCGTGACCTCTGCATGCTCAGTTCCCAGGGGAGAGTCCCGGTTGGCCCACAGGCCATAGTGGACTGGCCTCTGAGATGGCCAGGACCATACCCGCAGGAGGTGAAGTTGCCCAGATGGGGGTGCTGGTGGTATGGGGTGTGGCCAAGCAAACACGAATACCAGAGTCCACGGATGCCCAGCGGGCCTGGGAGCTCGGTTTCCCCCCAGATGCCCAGGCCTCGATCTCTTGGGAAGGCAGCCTGGAAAGGTGCAGCCCAGACACCCGAGACATCGCTGCCGGCTGGGGAGTGTCAAGTGCGGGGCAAACACCTGCGCAGGTGAGGCCAGGAAGCCACGCCCACTACGCCTGGCGCTCCAGTGAGCCTGGGAAACCTAACTCCGCTCGCCACTGTGGGAATGCAGGTCCCGAGCCCACACAACAGAGGGGGATTGTTGTAGGGCAGAGAGCGGGACATGCCCTGGGCCTGTTTACAAGGTGGCTTCTGGGGTCCTCGCGCTGTTCCCCATGTACTGGGGATCGTAGGGTCTAAAGGACCAGCCAAGGTTAGGTTGCCCCCAGCAGCTCTGCTGTCCCGGGTGAGTCGGTGGTGTGACTATACTGTAAGTCTCTCCAGCCACAAAGACAAAACGACTCTTCTCCCGTTACTTTCTCTTTCCTCAAAGAAGCTCCTTTAAGGGTGAGGCTCATCAGCCGTGTCTTTGAACCTAGAACCAGCCCAGACCTGGTCACTTCTCTCCTTTGCTTCCAAACCTCCTGGAACCCGTAGCATAGTTCACCCACCCAGGCCCAGGGCAGGCCCCGGACCAGCGCTGCCTCCTCTCAGCTTCCTTTCTCCCTGCCTCCCCACTTTGCTCTGTACACCCAGCATCGTGGATCAAGTGCCTTTTGCAAGGTCTCTTTTCTTGGTCCCCAATGCCAGCCCCATTGGGCAGTCCAGTGAGCAGAACAGAACTAGGCAGCTGGACAGCTAGCAGTGAAGACAGCAGCTTCATCACCAACTTTTGAAAAAAAAAAAAAAAAAAAACCATGGTGCCACTTGCCAAGGAGGAAGTGAAATCAGTGTTAGCTGAGTGGTGGGAATCATGCAAGGTGGAGTGGGATGAAGGCGCAGAGCCATCACCCTCCTCCCCTGTCACCCTCCTCCCCACCCCCTCTCCTCCCCTATAACTCTCCCGCTCCTCCTCCCAGCCCCTCCTCCTTCCCCATCACCCTCCCCTTCCCCAGCCAGGTGTCTTACATGGGGAGAAAGAATTATACCCCTGAGTGAAACACTCCAGATTCAAGATCCAGCGTTTGCAGGAGGAACGCATTGATCCCCAGGAAGAACACTGAGGGTGTGAGCCACCCCCTGGAGGAAGCAGCTTGTGTGCTCCAACTCTGGTCCAAACCTGTTTCTATACTTTCTGACTGAGCATCCCTGGGCAAATCACATACCTTCCCAAGTCCAGTTTCCTCCCCTGCAAAATGAAGAATGGCTCAAAGCCTCTGTCTCCAGGAACTGCTGAGAGGATCCACCATGGGCATCTTGCACCTTCTATTAATACCTGGTCCTTAATTTGTTGCTGTTGTTCAGTTGCTAAGTCATGCCCAGCTCTGCAACCCCATGGACTGCAACACTCCAGGCTTCCCTGTCCTTCACTATCTCCCAGAGTTTGCTCAGATTCATGTCCATTGACTCAGTGATGCCATCCAACCATCTCATCCTCTGCCACCCCCTTCTCCTCCCGCCCTCAAGCTTTCCCAGCCTCAGGATCTTTTCCAACGAGTCAGCTCTTCACATTAGGTGGCCAAAACATTAGAGCTTCAGCTTCAGTATGAGTCCTTCCAATGAAGATTTAGGGTTGATTCCCTATAGAAGTGACTTGTTTGATCTCCTTGCACCCAAGGGATTCTCGAGAGTCCTCTCCAGCACCACAATTTGAAGGCCCTTGTTTAGTGTTCAACAAATGTCAGATGCTGTCTTTATCATTTTTACTCTCTTTGAAATTTTGTTCAAAATAACTGAAGTGATGTGGAACAGTTCAGGCATAAATCCAGATGTGACTTGCCAGTTCTGCTTGTGCCCTGGGTGCCATGCTTATTTTATTAAAAAATCATTGATTTGACATTGATCAGAGGTGCAGTACAGTGGGTTGAAACTCACGTCCTGAAATCCCACAGACTTCACATCCGGAAGACACTGTTCCCAGCTCTGCAATCAAAGGCAGGTCTGCTTTGTCTGTTTCGTTCCCATGGTATCCCCAGTGCCTAGCACAGTGCCTGACATACGTAGGTGTTCAGTACATCTTTCCTGGTTGAATTTAAGTTACCTAGCATTGCTAAGTCTCAATTTCTGCATCTGCAAAGAGAGATGATAATAGAACCTGCCTCAAAGTGCTGTTGTGAAGATTAAACAAGATGACCCAGGAAAAGTGCATGGCACGTGGCCTAGAAAAATCCACCCGCCAGGGCATCAGTGTTGTCAAAGTGTTAGTCGCTCAGTTGTGTCCGACTCTTTGCAACCCTATAGACTGTAGCCCGCTGGTCTCCTCTGTCCATGGGATTCTCCAGGCAAGAACACTGGAGTGGGTTGCCATTTCCTTCTCCAAAGGAGTCTTCCCAACCCAGGGATTGAACCCAGGTCATCCACATGGCTGAAGGGATTCTCTACCTCCCAAGCCACCAGTCAGCTCATAACCAAATGATAGTTCACGGGGGATACAAATGTGGCTCTCAGGTAGTTAGAATATTCAATTAAGCAGAGCAGCCTCACTTATTTTGAGTTTGCTGCCTTTTGACAAAGCACAGGAATTTTGCTCCTCAGTCTAAACCTCTGGAAATCTGTTTGTTAAAACAGAATCCAGTGGGTCTTGGCAAAAACCTACAAATACATTGATGAAAATGCAGAGGTAACTGGATAAATCTGGGGCTCAGGCTTAAGGATGCAGCCTGATGCCCTGGGCAGTCCTTGCTTCAGAGGATCCCGGTGCTCCACAGGCTGGTGTGGCTGAGACTTTCATTCTCATAAAAGATAGTTTAGGAAAAGCAAGCAGGTTTAGAGCTGCTCTCCGCCAATACTGAAATTGCCCTCGGAAACTTTCCACGGGCTGCTAAGCAGAGTGATAGAAAGAAAATTGAGGGTTTATATATTTTTTAAATAAAGGGATTCTAATTCCAATAAAAAATAATGCCCTTCCATGGCCAATTGCCATCTCCACGGCTTTCTTCTTCCCTTTTTAATAAAAATTTTTATTGTGCACATTAGGTTAACCAGACCTAAGCACAGCCTTTCCTGAATCAGTCAGGGGGAACTGCTCCGACTCCTGCCTGGGTTTTGAATCAGGACAGCTCTGGGGAGGGGCGGGGGGATGGAGTGAGCTCGTGCTCTCCAGAGAGTGACTTGGGCTGCAGTTCTGATCAGAAGCTGGAGGCAGGGTGGGTTTGCCCCCTTGAAGGAACTAAAGGTTTCATTCATACCTTTAACATGCAGGATGCTTCACGTTAAAGGTATAGAGGCCATTACACACACCACCCTCTGGTCTCAGATTGGAGTCCCCAAATCTGGAGCTGGGGCAAGCTTGGGATGTGGAACGGGGCTCTGTGGATATATTTCCCATGAGATTGCTCCACCTTTTGTCTGTTTGACCCCAGGCAAATTCATTAGCATTTCTGCAATGCAGTTTCAGGCTTCCCAGGTGGCACTCGAGGTAAAGAACTCACCGGCCAATGCAGGAGACACAAGAGACTGGGGTTCAATCCCTGGGTTGAGAAGATCCCTTGGAGGAGGGCATGGCAACCCACTCCGGTGTTCTTGCCTGGAGAATCCCATGGACAGAGGGGCCTGTCGGGCTACAGTCCATGGGGTCACAAAGAGTCGGACACGACTGAAATGACTCAGCATGCATGCACACAATGCAGTTTCATCATACGTCAAATACAGAGGAGTTGTACCCACCTCAGAGTGTGGTTCAAAGAAAAGGGCGCGGCAGAGGATGAGATGGTTAGATGGCATCACTGACTCAATGGACATGGATGTGAGCAAACTCCGGGAGACAGTGGAGGACGGAGGAGCCTGGTGTGCTGCAGTCTATGGGGTCGCAGATAGCTGGACATGACTTAGTGACTAAATAACAACAAAGTGTGGTTGAGACGAGACGAGAAGACAGAGACGAGAAGACAGAGCGTGTGTTATGTCCGTAGCACATGGCTGGACAAAGCTGCTGCTGAGCGTATGGTGGTTACAAGACTATGATGATGATGATGAAGATGATGCAAGTTCCTTGGTTTTTCGACCCCAAACCAGCGTTAAGTGTTGGACAAAGGTAGTTAAGTTCACAAGGTATACCAGTTAGTGATTGGTGCATAACAACCAAACTCCTCGCAAACAGTGACTGAAAACAATAAACATTCTCTATATATAGCTTAGGAACTAAGGCTGGGGGTTGGCAGATCTCAGCTGAGCCCCGCTATTTTGGGTTGCGTTTGGTCATGGATCTGAGAGTCTTCTGAGCTGCTGAGTGATCTGGGCTGGCCTCCTTCCTCCCCTACCCTCTTGAGACCTAGGCTCAGAACTCACAGACCTTCACATCTGTCACAGGCTACTGGCTGAACAGCCGCGAGGCCAGTCCACATGCTAGAGGGAGGGAAACAGGCACTATTTTCCAGTGGGAGAAATTGCCGAGTCACAGGGCAACAAGCGTGGGCCCTGAAAGATGGGAAGAATTCAGGCTAACCTTGCAGCCGGTCTACCCCAGGGGGTTTGCAGGTTTCGGGAAAATGTACAGGGATATCCTGGGAAACCTTGACCTCTCAAGAATTGTAGGAACCACACAAAGGGCCTGTCTGATACTAGCCTCTGTTGAGGGCTTTCATGGGGCTCGTGGGTGTCACTAAGGCCCCAGGACTCCAGTCTCACAGCCCATCTTCTGGGACAGGAGGTATAACAGTGGCTCAACCAGAAAGCTGGGTGCAGACCAAGGAGACAGCCTTCCCCAGCCCTATAGCCTTCAGCCAGCATCTTTCCTGTTCTGCTGAGGGTGTAGCAAAGGACCGGGATAGAGCCAGCAGCCCCCAAGGACAGGGCCTCCTTGCTGCTCCGTGCACAAGCCAAGCTTGTGTCCACCGCAGGCCCTTTCCCCTGCTGGACACACTCACCCCTGTACCTTCTGTCTCTTCTCAGACGTCACTGCTCAGTGGAGAAAGCTTGTCTAACCCCAGTCCCTCTGTTACCTTGACCACTGCACCCCCCACCCCCACAATCTGCTCATTAGTTTCATTCATGGTATCTGTCACTCAGAAGTCACGCGTTTGTAGCCTATTTTCTGTTCTCCCTCCAGAACATAAGTCTATGGAAGGTGGGGTCTTCATCTTATTCCCAACTGCCACCATGATGCTTGCATACATGAGGTCAGAGGCTTGACAGATGAGTCCTGTAAGGTCCAAATGTATCTGTTTATTTAATATGATCTTTTGTGCAGAGACAGTCAGAGACCCATTTGACAGATGGTGATAGCGAGGCTCAAAGAAATGAATCAACTTGCATGGAGCCACATGGCCAGTGGAGCCGTGAGACTGGAATACAGTCCCCTGGCCTCACTTCCTTCCCAGGGCCTTCCACCTATGTGAGGAGGGTCAGGCAACAGCTTCAGCCACACCTGCCCTCTGTACAAAACCAGGTGTATTCCCAGGACTGCACACCCCAGACACTGAGAGACTTTGGGCACAAGATGTTTCAAGACCCAGAAAATCAGGATGAGAGCAAGTATCCGTGGACAATATCCTGGACACCCCCAGGGAGGGTGTTGCACGGGGATGGATGCTATCATGGGGGCCAGTGAAGACCCAGACTACGGCGCGACGCTCAATACCAGCCATAAATCACACACTTTATCTTACAGGCATTTCCATTTTCACAAATTCTGAAACTAAAACACGACTTCTCTCTTACTTGAGCAGATGTTAATTTGCAATGCAGAAGCCTCCGTTTGTCGATGACTTTCCATTATCCTTATAATTGCCCCCACATACAGTGCTCGATAAAGTTATAAACCTGTCCTCTGGGAACACCGAGTCAATAACAGGGTTATTGATTAGGTGGTGAAATGGTCTCCACGCTCTGAAGTCGAGCAGCCTACTTGGCTGTCCATGAGCAGGAGTCACTGGTAGTAACAGAGACGGAGCCACTGGGGGCCTCTGTGTCATGCCTGGGGTCTCCTCGGATCTATAGGCAGGGCTGGGGAGGGTGGCGACTCTCGGAGACCAGGTTTGTTTGTTTGTTTGTTTGTTAAACCTGAGTTGGGAGGAAAATATAGACACCAGTGGGGCTTTTTCTGTCTGTGGGGCCCTGAAAAGGGCATCAGGCTATTGTGCCCTGGGCCCCTGTTGCAGTTCATGTTTGCAAAGACAGAATAAACTGGGTTGAAATCCCCTTTGCAGCTGCAGAACCTTGGGCAAGTCACTTCTACTCTCTAAGCCTGGGACTCCTGGTAGGTTAAAACAGATGAGATCTTAACACCTCTGGCCACCTCCCAAGGGGCTGGGAGGATTAAATGAAACAAATCAAGTGCCAGTTGTTGCCACCGGCTTTTTGAAACTCTGAATTTTCCAGATTACAGCTTTGTGCTATCTTCCTGCAGGGCGAAAGAGGTGAGTAACCGGCATGGTAGCTGACATTTCCTGGGCACTCTCCACTGCGCCAGCCCTGCGTGAGGCACCAAGGACTCTGAACTGAGCAGGATGCAGTTCCTGCCCTCCAGGGGCTCCCAGCCTCCCGGGGTCACAGGCAAGGAGCCACCATGCCCATGAAGCACACTCAATGGGCAGGTGAGCCAGGATCCCGGAATCTCAGGAGGTTGGAACAGCTGGGATCTTAAGGCTTCTGGACAGGAATAACTTGAGGGTTGAGTTAACTTATCATGATTAAAACCTCCCTCTTAATAAACGATAGAATGGAGTCTCTGAGAGGTTAAGCTACATGGCAAGTGAAGGAAGGAGCGAGGCTTTGAGCCAAGGTGACCCACAGTCCTGGTGTGCCTGGGGCTGTCAGTGTCAAACCCAGGTAAGTCACAAGAAAACCAGGACAGGTTGGCCACCCTACTTGGAGCTGTACCCAAAGGTGCGGTCTCATCACCACGCCCTTCATCTGATGCACAGAAGTGGGCTGTCTCCGCCAGTGACTCTCTGCAGAGCTGGAAGCCCTGTTCTCCTTGTTGGAGGTTCAAGGCTGATAGTGGGGTCTCTGTTTTTTATTGTTGCTTCAAGGCCTGATGTAAAAATGGCTGACACATCCTGGGAGATCCTTCCCATATGTTAGCTCAGCCTTTCTTGTCAGGGCTGGGTGAGGGCAGGGATGCAGAGACCATAGGAAGCAATTATGGGAAAAGACGGGGGCAGGGGGCGTGGATCGTAACTTGATCAAAGTCAGAGCTGGGATGGGGCAGAATGGGGACACCAAGTTCCCACTCTCACCCTTTCATCCTGGTTCTCTGTCTCTGGGGATGACTTCGGGTGAGCAGCAGAGGAAACACAAACTTCTCTTTTTTGGGGTGGGTGCAGGGCTGACCTGGGTTCCCTTGAGAGGCTGGCTCAGCACTTGATGGGCTTGTTAGGGAGCCAATGAGATTGAGAAGTGGGTGCGTCCCTGAGAGCACTGGAAGTACGGCAGCTAAGGAGCTAAGCGGAAATGAGTCAGCTCCACGTGCATGATGCGAGCCACGCTTGCCCCTGACCCTTCCACAGCTTGACTCACTTCTATGATTGGAGCCTTGCTCAGGCAACTGCCAGATATTGTGAAAGTCATTACACAGAAGTGTGTTCAATGCCAGTTATTTCCAGGTGTCCTTGGAATCCTCCTTACAGCAAGTGGGCCCACAAGAGGGCCATTGTCTACAAGGAAGGCACTTGAGGATGTGGGCAGAAAGACAGAGGGAAAAGGCACCGTCTAGCTTTTCAGGGCTCTTCTCTGCTCCTGTGAAGCAGAAATTACCTCTAGACTCAGAATCACAGGCATTCTAGAAGAATGGGACCCTTGACCCCACCACGACTTAACAGGAGAAGACATTAGAATCCTGCCTTGCCGCTTCAGTTCCCTGGACACCTCCCCAAGCCATGATGTGAAGGGGCAAAGGATTTGAAAGTGGCTGACATTCCCTGCTTCCATCACTCTCAGTAAGAAGCCCTGCTTCTTGGGACTTTCCTGGTGATCCAGTGGTTACGGTTTCCCTTTCCAAAGCAGAAGGTGTGGGTTTAGTCCCTGATGGGAGAGCAAAGATCCTGCATGCCTTGTGGCCAAAAAAACAAAACCTAAAGTAGAAGCAATATTCAAATTCAAGAAACACTTTAAAAAGGATCCACATCCAAAAATGTCTTTTAAAAAATGATCGTGTCCTTAGTGGCTCAGTCAAGTCCGACCCTTTGTGACCCCATGGGCTGTAGCCCATCAGGCTCCTCTGTCCAAGGGGGTTTTCCAGGTGAGAATACTGGAGTGGGCTGCCATGCCCTCCTCCAGGGGATCTTCCCAACCCAGGAATCAAACCCAGCTCTCCCACACTGCATGTGAATTCTTTACCAACTGAGCTACCAGGGAAGCCTGGAGAAATGGTTAAGATAGTAAATTAAAAATAAAAAAAGTACTGCTTCCTATTGCTAAAGCCCCTTAGGGGGATCCAGCATTTATAGTCCTAGAGCAGTAGGCTGCAGGCAAACTGGAGGAATCATCCTCCCCAGCTCAGGAGGGTTTACTGAGCACAGATTTCTGGACTCAATTCTGATTTAGTAGGTCTGGGTGGAGCCCAAGTTCCCAGACGATGCGGGCATGGCTGACCTTGGACACACTTTGAGAATCACTGATCTAGTCCATCCATGACAAATTCCGTCCCCCTTCAGGCCTTCCTTACTTGGCTGTAAAATGGGGCCGATGCTGAGTGGGCAGGAGCGCAAGCAGGGCTATTCGCGATGACAAAGGGAAAGGCGACCTTCTCATGTCTGGCTGTTGGCAGAGTCTCAGTCTTCATAGGGCTTCCCTTGTGACTCAGCTGATTAAAGGGTCTGCCTGCCATGCGGGAGACCTGGGTTCGATCCCTGGCTTGGGAAGATCGCCTGGAGAAGGGAAAGGCTACCCACTCCTGTGTTCTGGCCTGGAGAATTCCATGGACTGTAGAGTCCATGGGGTCGCAAAGAGTTGGACACGACTTGAGCGACTTGCACTTTTCACTTTTTCAGCCTTCATAAAGGCCCCCCTTCCTGAAAGTGTTGCTTCTCACAATCAAGTCATCAGTTCAGTTCAGTTCAGTTCAGTCGCTCAGTCGTGTCCGACTCTTTGCGACCCCATGAATCGCAGCACGCCAGGCCTCCCTGTTCATCACCATCTCCCGGAGTTCACTCAGACTCAACGTCCATCGAGTCTGTGATGCCATCCAGCCATCTCATCCTCTGTCGTCCCCTTCTCTTCCTGCCCCCAACCCCTCTAAAGCAAGTAAAATATCTTCTTTACCCAACACTCCACATCAGTGGATGGAGAATTACGGAAAGCCCCCAAGCCCTGGGCTCATCCTCATACAAAGAAGACTGGGATCCTGGCCAAAAAGGGCAGGAGAATTCCCAAGAGGCAGAAGATGCTAGGTGGACCTATTGAATCTCCTTCGTCAGAGTCAGTTCCGTAGATGCTGACAGGAACTACCCTCAGCAACACCATCTTCCATCACGGCCAATGCAGGGTTAAATCTCACTCCCTCCAGCTCCCAGCTCTGCTCTTTTCTGCTTCCCTCTGTCCTGCTCACCCCCAGCCCCACTCACTCCCGCTTCCTCGCCCGGTGCAAGTTTAATAAGCTAATATCGAAACCATCTAGGCCCGGAGCTTTCAAAGATTTAAGACTTTTAAATGTGAAGCCCCTCATTATATCTGACTCTTTTCAATAAAAAAAAGACCTGATAAGCCATTGATATGACACCCGTTATCAGTGGGATTTGTTTGACGTCGATTTGAAATGTGCACTGCTTGCTTTGGGGGGTAATGGAATCAAACACTTAGAACCATACGGTGCCTAGTAGATCACTTTTCAAGTAGGAACATTAAAATGGAGGGGAACCCTGTTTGGGGGTTTGTAAAAATAAAGCACTATTGTACAGTATGGCAGAGAGCAGGGGCGGCATGCACAATTGACTTCCTTCCTATTAATCAACTACAATGTTTACCTTCTTATTCCAACCATTTCCAAACCATTAAAACTAAGAGGATTAGCATCGCCTTTCTGCCAAGGTGTACTTTTATTTCAGCAAATACCACTTTCGCTCTAGGGGGAGATTAAAGGCATGAAAGAAATGGTTTCTTTATCAGCCATCCTGTGTCACACAGGTTTAAAAAAATCAGAATGATCTGGTTTGAAAGAATACAGTGTTCTTGTCCAGGAAAAGCTGATCGCAAGAAGAGTTAAATTTCAGGACAGACAACATAAATTGTGAAGAATAATCCAGAGTCAAGACTGAGTGACATGTAAATAGTGTGATGGAGGGGTCATTTAGGAAGCAGAGGAGAAGGGATCACCATCAGTTTGATTAGGCTTGGAGCTTTCAAAGGTGTGTCAGCCTAGAGTCTGAATATGATGACGTGTGCTGATGCGGCTTCTCCTTCTAACATAATTCCTGAGACTTTGAAAAATGAAATGCTTTCCACCTTCTTTCTTTTAGAAATGCGTGGATTTTGTGTAAAGTCAACTTCCCAAAATCACCCTTTCATGATCCCCTTATCAAAAGAGGTGAGATGAATTGGGAGATTGGGCTTGACACATGTACACTACTATGATAAAACAGATAACTAACGAGAACCTACTGTACAGCTCAGGGAAGTCCACTTAGTATTCTGCGGGGACCTAAAGCTAAAGAAATCCAAAATGGAGGGGATATTTGTGTACTTACAACTGATTCACTTTGCTGTACAGCAGAAAATACAACACTGTAAAGCAACTATACTCCAATTAAAAAAAAACTTTAAATTTCATTAAAAAAAAAAAAGTTAGTATTGGGCTTCCCTGATGATCTAGTGGTTAAGAATCTGCCTACCAGTACAGGGGACATGGGTTTGATCCTTGTTTCAGGAAGATCCTTGCACTAAGCCTGTGCACCACAACCACAGAAGTCCACGCGCCCTAGAGCTTGTGCTCTGGGACAAGAGGAGTCGCCACGAAGAGAAGCCTGTGCTTCTCAAGCAGAGTAGCCGCCACTCGCCGCAACTAGAGAAAGCCCACGCGCAGCGGTGAAAACCCAGCGCAGTCAAACATACATAAATAAATGTTTTTTAAAGTAGTCTCTGTCTGAAGTATAGTATACAGCTCATAGTTTTCTCGAAGGTCCACGGCAGTGGTTTGCAAATTGCGGTCTGTATAGTAGCCGCATGAGCTCCTATCTGGGAACTCGTCAGAATGCTCCTACAATTCCAGGATGCACCCTGGAAGCTGAGAACCTCTGGTTTAGGGCTAATTTTCTCCTACAACAAGAGAAGGCTAAAGAATAATATAAAATTGCCCAAGGGTCATACATCCTGTTAGTAACAGAGCCAGGGGTAAAAATCAGTGCAGAGTGAATAGGGAAGAAAAAGCAGGTTTGAGTCTCACAGGAGAATGAAGATGCTGATGTGCAAAAGATAATTAAAATGTTTAAAGGAGAAACAACAGAAGAATATTTGCAAAATCTATAGATTAACCTCAGAACTTCTTTAAGTAGTTCCAGCCACCAAATACAATGATCCAATTGATCTCATAGAACTGCTCAGGACAGAAGTTGAAGGGCCCACAGACAGGCCCACACTTGGTGAGGGTGAGACAGAGCAAGTCCATTTGAAACATCAGCAATTAGTGTCAGAGGATCAGTGTCAGAGGGTCTTAAAGAAGGTGCTACAACCCTCCATCTACCCCCCAAGAAGACTGAACAAGAGTGCACTTTTCGTTGCATCTTCATCAATCTGGGTATTCTCATTTTATTTTTAATCATTACTATTTTGCATTTGTTGTTCAGTTGCTAAGTCACATCTGACTCTTTGCAACCCCATGGACTGCAGCACGCCAGGCTTCCCAGTCTTTCGCTCTCTCCAGGAGTTTGCTCAGACTCATGTCCAGTGAGTCAGTGATGCCATCTAACCACCTTATCCTCTGCTACCCTCTTCTCCTCCTGCCCTCAATCTTTCCCAGAATCAGAGTCTTTTCCTTGAGTCAGCTCTTCACATCAGGTGACCAAAGTATTCGAGTTTCAGCTTCAACATCAGTCCTTCCAATGAGTATTCAGGGTTGTTTCCTTTAGGATTGACTGGTTTGATCTCCTTGTAGTCCAAGGGACTCTAAGGAGTCTTCTCCAGTACAATTCAAAAGCATCAGTTCTTTGGCACTCAGCCTTCTTTATGGTCCAACTCTCACATCCATACGTGACTACTGGAATACAATTTTGTTAATACTTCATAGCCTTTCTTGAGAAGGCAATGGCAACCCTCTCCAGTACTCTTGCCTGGAAAATCCCATGGACGAAGGAGCCTGGTAGGCTGCAGTCCATGGGGTCGCTAAGAGTCAGACATGACTGAGCTACTTCACTTTCTCTTTTCACTTTCATGCATTGGTGAGAAGGAAATGGCAACCCACTCCAGTGTTCTTGCCTGGAGAATCCCATGGATGGGGGAGCCTGGTGGGCTGCCGTCTATGGGGTTGCACACAGTCGGACACGACTGAAGCGACTTAACAGCAGCAGCAGCAGCATAGCCTTTCTTATATAATTACTTGTAAGACAATATTTGCTTATGGCAAAATTCTGGAAATTATAGAAAAGAATGAAGAAGATAACAAGAAAATCCAGAAACCCACCAGTCAGGTAAATCCATTGCTTGCAACTATGTATTATCTAACAACAACAATAAACAGCAACAATAAAACGTTAGCATTTTCTTACATTAAAAACTCTTTGCAAGATTAAGCCTTTCTGAAAAGGATAGGGGATTTGAATACATACTAATAGAAACTATTCTAAATAAAAATCTTGGGGTAAAAAAGACTTGAATAAATGAACAGAGTCATCAGTGAGCTGTAGAAACAAATGTCAAGGGACCAACTATACATATCATTGGAGGCCTTGAGAGTAAAGAGAAAGGAGACTGAAAAAAATATTTGAAGTAATCATGTCCAGATATTTTCAAGATTGATTAAAACTATTAAAATATATATATGAAGTTCCGTAAACTGCAGCACAAGAAACTTTAATAAAACTTCAAAAAAAATCGTACTAAAATTGCCTAAAATCAGCAGTAAACAGAAATCTTCAAAGCAGCCAGAGGGTGAAAAAGTCATAATATGTACAAAAGATAGGGAAGACAGCAGATTGTCACCAGAAACAACACAAGCCCCAAACCAGCGGAGCAATGTGTTTACTGAAATAATTGCCAACCTAGAATTCTCTATCCAACAAACATATTTTCAACATTAAGGCAAAATAAAGACTTTTGAAGACTTTCCAAAGCTGAAAGAATTCATCTCCAATAGGCCTGAACTATAAGGAATATTTGAGGCGGTCTTTCAAGTTAAAGGAAAATGATGCTAGATACAAATGAGGAGGACTGAGGATGGAGGCTACATAGGTAACTGCGAAAGCTTTTTCTTATTATTTAAATATCTTTAAAAGAGAATCACCTATTTAGAACAAAAATGAGAGCAATGTTCTCTGGGGTTTATAATACATATGGAAGTAAAACAATTGACATGATAGCATAAAGTCTAAGAAAAGAGGTGAGATTTACTTTTATAAAGTATACTTACTTTTATAAAATATAGGAATAATACAAAAGATTATATCAATAAGTCAATAAAAAAGATATAGTACAATTAATGGAAACAAAGCTGGTCTTTTGAAAAGATCAATAAAATGATAACCCTCTGCCCAGATCAATTAGGAAAAAGCCACACATTACCAGTTTTAAGGATGCTGTTGCTGCTGCTGCTGCTAAGTCGCTTCAGTCGTGTCCGACTCTGTGCGACCCCAGAGATGGCAGCCCACCAGGCTCCCTTGTCCTTGGGATTCTCCAGGCAAGAACACTGGAGTGGGTTGCCATTTCCTTCTAGAATGTATGAAAATGAAAAATGAAAGTGAAGTAGCTCAGTCGTGTCTGACTCTTAGCGACCCCATGGACTGCAGCCCACCAGGCTCCTCCGTCCATGGGATTTTCCAGGCAAGAGTACTGGAGTGGGGTGCCATTGCCGATGAGAGAGGTGATATCAATACGTATGCTACAGATATTAAAAGAATAATTAAGGAATATGTGAATAACTCTAGACCAAATTGTTCAGCTTCTATGAAATGGAAAAATTCCTTGGATAACAGAAACTATCAAACCTCACACAAGAAAAAAAATGGATAACTAGAGCAGTCTTATGTATACCAAAGAATATGAATTTTTAGTTAAAACCTTTCATACAAATAAAACTCCAGAATTAGATGGCTTCATTGGAGAATTTTGCCAAGCATTTAAGGATAAATCATACCAATTCTTCATTTTGTATCCTAGAAATTTGAAGAGGGAAAACTATTTTCTAATTCATTTTACAAGGCAACATTATTTTGATACCAAAACCAGACAAAAAACATTACAAGGAGAGAGACTACAGACAAGTACTCCTCATGTATATAGATGCAAACGTGCTTAACAAATTCTAGCAAATAAAATTCAATAACATATTTTTTATAATATACACAATAACTAAAGGAGGTTTATTCTTAGGAATTCAAGGTTTCTTTAACATTCAGAAGCCAATTAATGTAACTCACTACATTAGATTATAGACTAAAAGAGAGGTAATGCAATCATTTCACTAGATACAGCAAAGGCATTTGACAAAACCCAACACCTATTTCTAGTAAAAATAAATAAATAAATAAAACACTTAGCAAACAAGGACTAGACAAAAACTCATCAACAAGATAAGGAACATTTATTCAGAAACCTAAACTTAATAGCGTAGGTAACAGTGAAAGAATGAATGCTTTTCCACAAGATTGGGAACAAAGCAAGGATGATCTATTCAACTTCCTCCAGAAAGTTCTAAACAAGGTAATACAGCTAGAAAAGGAAATAAAGTGAATCCAGGTGAAAAAAAAAAACATAAAATTGTTTTTATTTGCAAATAACATGATTGTCTACATCAAAACCCCTCTGGAATCTAGAAAATGCTACTAGAACAAAAAAGTGAATTTAGTAAGGTTATAAGATACAAGATCAAATTATTAAAAAAAACAATGTGTTTGTATATACTAGCAACAAATAATTGGGGATTGAAAATTTTAAATATCATTTACCTATTTCAAAACGTGAAATATTTTATAAATAAGCATGATGAAAGGTGTGTAAGATTTATACTCTGAAGACATTGCTGAGGGAAATTAAAGGCCTAAATAAATGGAAACCTATTTTGAGAGGAAGGATCAGAAGATTCAACATTGCTAAGATGTCTATTTTATGCCAAATTGATTTACAGATTTAATGCAATCAAAGTCCCAAGAGGATTCTTTTTAGACATTGGCAAGACAATTCTAAAATTCATATGGGAAAGTAAAATCCTAAGAATAGCCAAAAAGCTTTGGAAAAAAAGAACAAAGTTGGAGAACTTACACTGCCTGACCTCCAGTGTTAGTCACTTGGTAGTGTTTGACCCCTTGGACTATAGCCCGCCAGGCTCCTCCATTCATGCAATTCTCCAGGCAAGAATACTGCAGTGGGTTGCCATTCCCGTCTCCAGGGGATCTTCCTGACCCAGAAATCGAACCTGGGTCTCCCTCATTGTGGGCAGATTCTTTACTATCTGAGCCACCACGAAAGCCCATGCCTGACTTCCAGACTTATCATAAAGTCAGAGTAACCAAAACAGTGTAGTATTGGTGTTAGTATAGATAAATAGATAAATAGATCAGAATAAAGAGCCCAGAAATAGACCCATACATGCATGGTCAATTCATTTCAACAGAGGTTCAAAGACCGTTTAGTGGAGAAAGAAAAAGTCTTGTCACAAACAATGCTAAAATCACTGAATATCCACATGCAAAAATGAACCATATCTCTTACTCTATACAAAATTAACTCAATGAGGAGCAGAGAACCGTGAAACCAAAAATTATGAAACTTCTATTGCCACCTTGGTGTTGGCCACTATTTCTTAAAAACAACACAAAATCCATTTTCTAAAAATGCAAAAATTGATATATATGAAATTTAGAATGCCTGCCCTTGGAAATGTGAAGAGCTGACTCACTGGAAAAGATCTCAACTCTGGGAAAGATAGAGGGCAGGATAAGAAGTGGGCAACAGAGGATGAGCTGGTCAGATGGCATCACTGACTCAACGGACAAGAGTTTGAGCAAATTCTGGGAGACAGTGAAGAACAGGGAAGTGTCCATGGGATCGCAAAGAGTCTGACTTACCAACTGAACAACACAAAAATGCAAATAAAAATAGAGTGTCAGACTCTTAGCGACCCCATGGACTGCAGCCCACCAGGCTCCTCTGTCCCTGAGACTTTCCAGGCAAGGATACTGGAGTGGGTTGCCATTTCCTTCTCCAAGGGATCTTCCCAACCCAGAGATCGAACCCGGGTTTCCTGCGCTGCAGGCACATTCTTTACCAACTGAGCTACAAAGGAAGCCCCTTAGATATCATAGGCTCACTTATTAGGACATCTGAACTTAAAAAAACTGCCTGTACCAGTCACTGGCAAGAAAGCATAGTCATCATTCACTGTTGGTGGGAGTACAGAATGATACCACCACTTTGGGAAGAGTTTGCAGATTCTTTGAAAGTTAAACATATACTTACCCTATGGCACACTCACTCCATTCTGAGGTATTTACTCCAAAGAAATGTAAGCATATGTCCTTACAAAGGTTTGTATTTGATTATTAATAATAACTTTATTTGTAATAGCTCAAAACTGGCAACAACCCAAATGTCCACCCACGTATGAAAGATAAGCCAATTGTGGCTCATCTATCTAATGAAATTGTTGTTACTTCGTCCCTAAGTCATGTCCAAGTCTTTTGCAGCCCCATGGACTGTAGCCCGCCAGGCTCCTCTGTCGATGGGATTTCCCAGGCAAGAATACTGGAGTGGGTTGCCATTTCTTTCTCCAGGGGACCTTCCAACCCAGTGATCGAGCCTGCGTCTCCTGTGTCTCTTGAATTGCAGCTGGATTCTTTACCCATTGAGCCACCTAGGAAGCCCACATAATGCAATACTACTAAGCAATTAATAGGAGTCTACTACTGATACAGAGAATAAGGGGGGTGGTTCTCGAAACAGCAATGCTAAACAAAACAGCCAGAAATCAGACAAACGAGTGTTCATACTGTATGATGCTGGTGACGGTTTAGTCGCTCAGTCGTGTCCGACTCTTTGCGACCCCACGGACTGTAGCCTGCCAGACTCCTCTGTCCATGGGACTCTCCAGGCAAGAATACTGGAGTCGGTTGCCATTTCCTTCTCCAGAGGATCTTCCTGGCCCAGGAATCGAACCCGGGTCTCCTGCATTGGAGGCAGATTCTTTACCAACTGAGCTATGAGGGAAGCCCCTCATACTGTATGATTCCAGTTAAAATTCTGGAAAATGAACCACAATAACAGAGATCGGATGAGTATTGCCTGAAAATGAGGGAGGTTAGAAGGGGCTGGTGGAAGAGATTGGAAAAAGCCCCAAGGTAAACTTTGGAGCTGGTTAAATGTATACAATATCTTCGTGGCAGTCATAGTTTCACAAGTGTATACACACATCGCATCTTATCAAATTAAAATGTGCAGGTTTCCGCATGTCAGTTATATCCCCCAAAAGATTTTTAAGAAAAAACATCTGTAAAATATTTTCAAGAAAGAGCATAAAATAATCTGCAGTCTGGATATCAATATTTTTTTATTTTTCAGTTACAGTTGTATTCTACCTTATTCTATAAAGAATTTTAAGACGTGTCCCTGGGAATTGAATATTTTTGTAGCTTTCTTCTGCTCTTCTCTGATAAATAACGCTGCATTCCACACCTCTGAACACAGAGCTTTAGTTTTGTTTCCTTTCTTGGGATTACTTTCTTGGGATACATTCCCAGAAGTGAAACTACTGATTTAACAAATATGAACATTTTATTCATTGCTAAATTTCTTTCCAAAAGGAAAGGTTAGGCCAATTTACAACAGTTATAAAAGAGTTTCCATGTCTCTGTGCCAAGCTCAGGATTCTCATTTTTAAATGTAAATCCGATTTGTTAAATTGTATTTCTTTGATGTTTTAGTTTTCATTTATTTCATTTTGTAAGTAAAGTGCCTTTTTCAAGTATATACTGTCCATTTGTGTTTGGGGGTAGGGTAGGAAAACTAGCTCCACATTAATAGCCGGCTTGCATTTCAAACCAGAAAAGAAAACCATATGAGATCACAAACAACTTTAAAAGGACCAGCACATATGACGCAAGGAATAAGTGTCACTCAAGGGCTGTGACCAAGGGCAGTAGAATGATCACCTATAAAACTACCTAGAAGTGAAACAAGCTTTTTATATGGACATCAAGCCTGCCCTTAATGTCCAGGTTCAAATGAAATGAGCCACTCAGCCATGCAGATGAACCTCTACACGTGTGACCTGAGACGGAATCCACCCGGATTCACCCTCGACCCATACCCCGGACCCAGGCCCTCTGACCTCTGATGGCCTCACACGTGTTCTCCCTCTCCAACCCCAGAACAGGCATGGCCCACACAAGGCCACCCCTTGGCCTGGGTCCAGCCGGCCCTCAGCCTGTGTCTAATGTGAGCAAAGAGCAATCCTCGGCTGTTGTGGAGATTTGGGGCGTGGGTTAGTGTGGAAAAGCTAAGCTGACCCTGTGGCATCTGTAGACCTCCGAGGTCCCTGTTCACAGCATGTTTGTGTGTGTTAGAAAGAGTACTGGAAGAACCCAGCCAGAAAATTCGGGCTCAAGTCTTGGCCCAGCCCTGTCTTAGCTGATAACAGTCCTCAGTCACCTTACCTGTCTGAGCCTTAGGCTTTGTCACCTGAAATGGTTCTCACGAAGGACACCAGTGGCCTCCGGGTCACTCAGGTGGATGGTCATTCCCCGATCATCATTCCCCCTCTGCATGTTCAGCACTGCCCATCACTCCACCTGGATGGCTCTGGCCTTGTCCCCTGTGGTGAAAACCTTGTTCACTCTCTTCTCTGGTCTCTGTTCTATATCCTTTGTAGACTGTCCTCTCCCATGTGCTGGGGTCTCCCAGGGCCCTCTCCTCACCCCTTACCTCTTTTCTCATGGTTTGCTTCCAGGAGACCTCTTGCATCCAAGGCTGTGACGAGCACCCTAAGTGGCGGCTCCGAGATCTGCCTTGACAGACCTCCCCTCTGTGGTCCACACCATGTATCCATTCTGCATCTCCACCGGGATGTCCTGCAGTCACCGCAAACCAAACATCTGCAAAACGGGACCCACAGTCTCACCTCTCTAACCTGGCCATCTTTCCACACCTCACCCACCAAAATCAATATTCATTGAGCCCAAGACCAGAAACACCTGAGCTATCCTTGGCACACCCACACCCCTAAACTGACCACGTCGAATCTGCAATCAAGTCCTGTTCACTGCTCTTCCTAAATCTCTCTCCAGCCTGCCATTTCCCACCTGCCCCGCCCTCCCCGTCCCACCCTCACCTTACTCTAGGCAATCATCTCTGCTCATCAGGGTCTTGGCAATAATGTCTCACTTGTCCGCCACCCCAAGTCCGATCTCTATCCAATACAGAGTTCACTCTCTGCCATGAAGGCGATCTTTTAAAAATGGAAATCTAACTGTGTCCTTGCCTGGCTTCTCACTTTTTGAAGGATAAAGACAAAACTCCAGTGCCTGTCTGTCCTGTCTCTCCTTGCATCATCTCCTCCTCTCCACTCATTTCCCTGGCCTTCTCACAGTCCCTCACATGCACCTCCCTGCCCCAGGATCTTTGCATAGCCCATCCCTCCTACCTGAAAATCTCTTCCCTCCTCTTTTACTTAGCAACATCCCACTCAGCCTCCAGACTTTGCTTCAAAGTCTGCTCCACAGGGGAGCCTCATCTGATCTCTGACTCGGACAAATTTACCTCTCCTCTGCGATGACCAGCCCACCAATTTGAATGCTTATTTAATGTCTCTCCATCTAAATCCCATAAGGACAAGCATCATGTCTTTTTTTTTTTAATTAAACTTTAAACTTTTTATTCTGAATGGAGGTAGAGCTGATTAATAATGTTATGGTAGTTTCGGGTGAACAGTAAAGGGACTCAGCCATACATATACATGTATCTATTCTCCCCCAGACCTCCCCTGCCATCTAGACTGGCACATAAAACTGAGTTCCACGTGTTGTACATGAGGTCCTTGTTAGTTATCCACTTTAAATATAGCAGTGTGTACATGACCTTCCCAAACTCCCTAACTATCCCTTCCCCCTGATAACCATCAGTTTGTTTTCTAAGTCTGTGCGTCTCTCTCTGGTTTGTAAGGAAATTCATTTGCATCATTTCTTTTTAGATTCCACATATAAGGGCTGTCATATGATATTTCTCCTTCTCTGTCCGACTTCCCTCACTTAGTATAACAATCTCTAAGTACTTTGGCCACCTCATGCGAAGAGTTGACTCATTGGAAAAGACTCTGATGCTGGGAGGAATTGGGGGCAGGAGGAGAAGGGGATGACAGAGGATGAGATGGCCGGATGGCATCACTGACTCGATGGACGTGAGTCTGAGTGAACTCCGGGAGTTGGTGATGGACAGGGAGGCCTGGCGTGCTGCGATTCATGGGGTCGCAAAGAGTTGGACATGACTGAGCGACTGAACTGAACTGAAGTCCATCCATGCTACTGCAAATGGCGTTATCTGATTCTTTTTAATGGCTGAGTAATATTCCTTAGTATATGTTACCATATCTTCTTTATCCATCCCTCTGTTGATGGATATTTAGGTTGCTTCCTTGTCTCGGCCAGTGTGAACAGTGCTGCAATGAACGCTGGGCTCAGGCATCGTGTCTTCCTATTTTCGCACACTGTGGTGCTCCTGGCCTGTAGCACACTGGGTGCTACAGGGTCGTTGTTCTTTCAGTTGCGCGGTCATGTCTAACTCTTTGCAACCCCATGGACTCTAGCCCACCAGGTGTTCCTCTATGCATGGAATTCTCCAGGCAAAAATACTGGAGTAATTTGCCATTTCCTACCCCAGGGGTCTTCCTGACCCAGGGATCAATAAATATTTGCTAGAAAAACAAAAAGAATAAAATTGAGACAAATTACTACCACGTGGCACTGTAGGAAGCTGTATGAGATGCTACTTTGCTGGCTTCATTAGTAAACCAAGATCCTGTTGGTCGGGAGCCAGTCTTCATCTTCAGTTTCTCCGGACTTGGCCAAGACCTGAGGTTAAAACTCGGCAATTAAAAGTTGTGTGCGCAGATGCTCCCATCACACAATGGTAGGTCATCAAAGCAACGTCCAGGTGAACCTGCAGCAAAATGCTGAGTGCACAGGTAGCGCGGCTAACAGGAACCTTTGGAAGGACAGACCTGTTGGAAACACTGCCCTGCATCTTCACGGCTGTGTGGCATGTGAGCAGCACTGTGCCTCTCTGGGCCCCGCTGAAACTGAAGGGCTGAAAGCAGGCTCTTACATGTTCCCTGCTGTTAATGTGCCAGAGAAGCCATTCCCCGTGTCCCTGTGTCCTGTGTCAGCATCGAATTTCTCCAGTCTGATTTCCCTCCCAGAGTTTCCACCCTATGGGAACGTCCAGACTGAAACAGACACAGCTGGATCCTTCTTCAGCTGCAGAGCCAAGACCTCTGTGGAACCTGGCCTGGGAGGAAAGAGAGGGCATCCCATTGTCCTCTTTCTTGCAAGACCTGGAGTCCCCTTCCCGATGGGCCACTCTCCTGCGTTGACAACCCAGGGACCATGCCACTAGCTGCACAGTAAAATCAGACTGAGCTCCAGGTGTGAGACAGGCAAACTGTGTTTGCCAAGACTCTTAGAGCAAAGAGGTGCCCATTTCCTTTTCTCTGCAGTGCCAAACCCGAGAGGACAAAGGAGCATGCCGCTGGGTGGAGAGGCCCAGATCCGTGCAGACATCAGGAAATTTTATAACCAGGGCTGACCTCCAGCTCTGGCTGGAAAAGACTCAAAGGACAGAATAATAAAGTCAAGAATGAGTCAGAACAGAAGTAATCATAGCAGTCTCACTCAGCGCTTGCTTCTGCACCAGAGCCTCACAGGCATCATCTCTACAACCTTCGCTGAAATCGAATGCTAAAAGGACTATTTGCATCCACGTTTGACCGAGAGGGGAACAATCTTATAGGCCTGCAACCTGTCCACAGTCACACAGCTCATGGCTTGCTGAACCTGGACTCAGGCCAGGAGGGCTGGTTTTGAGCAAACATGTTTTAAGGTTAGAATGTTGTTCGTGGCTGTCATGCACTGATCATGCATGCAAGCATTCATTCACCCCTGTTATTCTTGAGAGCCTGCTCTGTGCCAGGCTCTGAGCTTGGTGCAGTGAGAGCCTATGAACAAAAACAAGTCTGTAGTCGAGTTGGGGAAAAAAGTGACTCAGCATCACACAAATGCATGAATAATCACACACTGTGAAATGTACCAAGAGGGAGCAGTAAGGGGTCCTGGGCTAGGGGGTGGGGAAAGTGTGGTTGGGGAAAATTCTTCCAGGACAGGGCCAGCAAGCACACGACACAGTCTGCTTACAAAGCACCCTGGTGGTTTGAGGTCCACCAGGGGAGCAGGGAGCGGCTTTTCTGGGGCTCAAGGGTACCAGGGCTGTCTGGGCAGGAGTCAGCAGGGGCAGAGGGAGCAGGCAGGGCCAGCCAGCTAAGCCTGACAGCCCCAGATTTTGCCCAAATGATAAGCTGCTGAAGGAAATGATCTCCTAGGCCCCCGGACCTCTCTTCTAATTGCAAACCACGCAACCTTAGCCACAGCAAGATCTGCAGATAGCCAGCACTGTCAACGCCTCCGCTGCTTGGGCTGGCACCCGCCCCACTCTATACCCCAAAGCAGGGGGATGTCTACCTGTTAGGGACTCAGCGTCCGCCAGTTCAGCTGTGCGACAGGGAGCCAGCAGCTTGGCAGGTACTGGAGTCCTGTCCCCAGCCCTCAGTTCACCCAGGACGGCAGCAGAGGATGCAGCCGTGTTGCCCAGAGCAAAACCACTGGAGCGATGTCCTAACTGCTGACATTGTGGAGTTCTCCAGAAGGGCCCCAGGATGGGGCCTCAGAGCAAGCGGACTTTCGGAGAAGGCATGACACCACCTTTGGATTTTCCCTTTTTTCCCCAGAAGGTAGAAACCAATCAAACTGAAATGTCCCTTGCCCTTGGCCATGCTACTTTTCTTCTCCATCACACATAAACTTGGCCTTCCTGTATTGCCAGTGGTCAGCCTAACAGGAGGCAGGGCTATGATGGCAAGAACGTGGGCTTTGAACACTAAAAGCTATTTGCTCCTTACGCCGAGAATCCTCTCTTCTGTACCCTCCTTTTAACTTTTCATCTCTTGATTATGTAAGAAATATATACATGTGGATTGCAGAAAAGTGAGAAAGAGAGCAAGAAAGGAGGAAATGGAGCCTCCAGTAATTTCGCCACTAGAGAAGGCACCTCTGATGTTCAGCCACATGCGTGCCCGTGTTTATGAAAATGGGTCATACTCTTGGCGCTCTTTGGTAGCTTGCCCTGCCAACATTTTTCATGCCACGGAATATCCTTCTGCGATATCATATTCACGGCTGCATAACCTTCTAATGAAGATCTCTACCACAATTTATTCAACTGATTCCCTGTTACGGGGCCTTTAAGTTGCTTCCAATAATTCCTATTACAAAAACCCTACAAAGAGGAGCCCTGAAGCTGAATGTCCATATGGACTCTGGGCACATTTTGAGGGCCTCAGAAATTCAGCTGCCAATTTCATTCATCAATGACTAGCGGGGTGCTGGGATGGGAAAAGAACAGGGAATGATGCCTGTCCACACTCAGAATCACAACTCACGGGTCTGTATCAGGGTACCTGGGGAAGGGACAGATATTGGCTTGGCCAAAAAGGCGGTTTGAGTTTTTCCATAGCGTCGTGTGATTTTCCAATAGATGAGTTTCTTCCTTTTGGAGCTATTGTTAACTCAAGAGAGTTTTAGTAAACAAGAAAATGTTGTTCTAAGGGGAGTCTAGCTTTTCCTGGGTAAATGCCAGTATTATTTGCCTATTAGACAATCACCCTTAATTGGCAGTTTCAACTTCCATAAAAATTGCTAAATATTATTCCAGTGGGCTGGGAAGAAGAAACTGCAAAATAGCTTAGTTCAGGCTGAGCTTGAACCCCAAAGACCTCAGACTTTGGCACCCATAAAATTAGAGCTAACAATGGATTCATTTTCATTTGGAAAAAGTCCTCATTGGTTTCTTTGCTTCTGGTGGGGCCAGAAATTGTAGCATCTCCTGAAGGAATTGCAATCTTTGTTTGATTATTAATAGTAGTTCATGGACTTCACTTTACACTCCATGCAAATAAAGGTCCTGAAGAGTGCTATCACATGGGCAGACATGCCTGAAGCCTGGAATTTCTGACTCCCGGAGCACTTAGATTGAAGGAGGGGAGTTCAAGTTGCCAAATGTCAGTGGCAGAGAGATGAATGAGGGAAGGAGATAATGCTGAAAGGGGGCGAGGGAATTGTCCAGAAATCTTAGGTGACTGAGCAAGTGGAATTCGGACGGGAGGCGCCCAGGCTGGCTTTGAACGCTGCCCAAATTCTGCAGTTCACTGCACCGCCCTGCGCTTTGCCCACCTAGATGAGGCCGATGATCGTCACCACGCTGGCCTTGCGAATGGAGCCTCTGACCGAGCTACGTGACTCTCTGTGGATTCTCTAGTTCTCTTGGAGAAGTAGCACTTGGCTCTTTGATACTCTGCTCCTTCTGGAACAGGGCACGTATTCCCCCAGCCGCTGAGAGTGTTGGCTACTAATGACTTGCAGCCCAGACTCTTCCTGGGTTTGCCCTCTGCCCAGGGAGCTGCCCGGCCCCCGGTTCTGCCGCTCACCAGGGACCGGCCCCATCTGAGGAGAGGCTGACCAGGTGGCACAAGATCCAGCCACCCGCCTCAGTTCAGGACCACTCCAGAGAGCCACTCAGCTCGAGGGCCGTCATGAGCTGAGCTCCCAGTTGCCGCTGCATCCACACCCCTATCTCCTTCCGCCCCTCCTGCATCCATCCACACCTCACAGATGCTGCTCCCCAGGGCCCTCCCTGCGAACTTCCATCTGAGTCTATTTCCCAGGAACTGACCTGAGTCTTGCCCACAATGTTTTTTATTTCAGCCGTGACGCCCTGTAGTGTGTGTGTGTCAGTCACTCAGTCGTGTTTGACTCTTTGTGACCCCATGGACCACCAGACTCCCCTGTCCATGGAATTTTCCAGGCCAGAATACTAGAGTGGGTAGCCATTCCCTTCTCCAGGGGATCTTCCCCACCAGGGGATTGAACCTGGGTCTCCTGCATTGCAGGCGGACTCTTTACCATCTGCATGCTAGATCGTAATTCCCCAGCCAGGGATAGACGTGCACCCACAGACGTGGACGCACATAGTCTTAATCACTGGACTGCTAAGGAAGGCCTCGCCCGCAATTTTTAAAATGCCATTTACTGAACCCATTGCTTGTCGTGCCTGCCAATCGTTTCAATCACTGAGTTTCGCAAGGTCCTACAAGGCAGATGTTAATGTCCTCTCTTTACAAGAGAGAAAACCCAAAACACCCCAGAGAAATTGGAGGTTAAATCATTTGGCCAAAGTCGCAGAGGCAGTCAGGACTGGAATCCAGGGCAAGTCCAAGACTTGGCTGTTCTAATACATCATGCTCCTCAAGGCCCCGCCCACAGGCTTTCAGGATGCCAACCGTGGTCTCCTTGACGACAGTCTAATTCTCTCTCTTCCTCTCTGTGCCACTGCACCCCACCCCCGTCTCTCTCTGCCCATCTCCTTCTTTCCTCCCCTGTATGATGACATTTAAGTCTTGCCTTTCATGTGAATTATGGCTCCAAGGTGCTTCCAAGCTCCGCGAGGGAGGCCTCGTGCCATACACACTGTAGGGTCACTCTACTGCCCGCCACATAACACATACAGGAGAGAGTGAACTGAGTTGACTGACTCTTCACAAAAATGAAACCCCCATCTCCTCAGGGTTTCTGGCTATATGGCTTATGAAAAAAAAATCAGCCCAAGGATCTGCATGACCTATTTTTTTTTTAATTTTTTTTTTATTTATTTTTTAAATTTTAAAATCTTTAATTCTTACATGCATTCCCAAACATGACCCCCCCTCCCACCTCCCTCCCCACAACATCTCTCTGGGTCATCCCCATGCACCAGCCCCAAGCATGCTGCACCCTACGTCAGACATAGACTGGCGATTCAGTTCTTACATGATAGTATACATGTTAGAATTCCCATTCTCCCAAATCATCCCACCCTCTCCCTCTCCCTCTGAGTCCAAAAGTCCGTTATACACATCTGTGTCTTTTTTCCGGACTTGCATACAGGGTCGTCATTGCCATCTTCCTAAATTCCATATATATGTGTTAGTATACTGTATTGGTGTTTTTCTTTCTGGCTTACTTCACTCTGTATAATTGGCTCCAGTTTCATCCATCTCATCAGAACTGATTCAAATGAATTCTTTTTAACGGCTGAGTAATACTCCATTGTGTATATGTACCACAGCTTTCTTATCCATTCATCTGCTGATGGACATCTAGGTTGTTTCCATGTCCTGGCTATTATAAACAGTGCTGTGATGAACATTGGGGTACATGTGTCTCTTTCAATTCTGGTTTCCTCGGTGTGTATGCCCAGCAGTGGGATTGCTGGGTCATAAGGCAGTTCTATTTGCAATTTTTAAGGAATCTCCACACTGTTCTCCAGAGTGGCTGTACTAGTTTGCATTCCCACCAACAGTGTAGGAGGGTTCCCTTTTCTCCACACACTCTCCAGCATTTATTGCTTGCAGATTTTTGGATCGCAGCCATTCTGACTGGTGTGAAGTGGTACCTCATTGTGGTTTTGATTTGCATTTCTCTAATAATGAGTGATGTTGAGCATCTTTTCATGTGTTTGTTAGCCATCCGTATGTCTTCTTTGGAGAAATGTCTATTTAGTTCTTTGGCCCATTTTTTGATTGGGTCGTTTATTTTTCTGGAGTTGAGCTGCATAAGTTGCTTGTATATTTTTGAGATTAGTTGTTTGTCAGTTGCTTCATTTGCTATTATTTTCTCCCATTCAGAAGGCTGTCTTTTCACCTTGCTTATAGTTTCCTTTGTTGTGCAGAAGCTTTTAATTTTAATTAGATCCCATTTGTTTATTTTGCTTTTATTTCCAGAATTCTGGGAGGTGGATCATAGAGGATCCTGCTGTGATTTATTTCTGAGAGTGTTTGCCTATATTCTCCTCTAGGAGTTTTATAGTTTCTGATCTTACATTTAGATCTTTAATCCATTTTGAGTTTATTTTTGTGTACGGTGTTAGAAAGTGATCTAGTTTCATTCTTTTACAGGTGGTTGACCAGTTTTCCCAGCACCACTTGTTAAAGAGATTGTCTTTACTCCATTGTATATTCTTGCCCCCTTTGTCAAAGATAAGGTGTCCATATGTGTGTGGATTTATCTCTGGGCTTTCTATTTTGTTCCATTGATCTATATGTCTGTCTTTGTGCCAGTACCATACTGTCTTGATGACTGTGGCTTTGTAGTAGAGCCTGAAGTCAGGCAAGTTGATTCCTCCCGTTCCATTCTTCTTTCTCAAGATTGCTTTGGCTATTCGAGGTTTTTTGTATTTCCATACAAAGCTTGAAATTATTTGTTCTAGTTCTGTGAAAAATGTGGCTGGTAGCTTGACAGGGATTGCATTGAATTTGTAAATTGCTTTGGGTAGTATACTCATTTTCACTATATTGATTCTTCTGATCCATGAACATGGTATATTTCTCCATCTATTAGTGTCCTCTTTGATTTCTTTCATCAGTGTTTTAGAGTTTTCTATATATAGGTCTTTAGTTTCTTTAGGTAGATATATTCCTAAGTATTTTATTCTTTTCGTTGCAATGGTAAATGAAATTGTTTCCTTAATTTCTTTTTCTACTTTCTCATTATTCGTGTATAGGAATGCAAGGGATTTCTGTGTGTTGATTTTATATCCTGCAACTTTACTATATTCATTGATGAGCTCTAGTAATTTTCTGGTGGAGTCTTTAGGGTTTTCCATGTAGAGGATCATGTCATCTGCAAACAGTGAGAGTTTTACTTCTTCTTTTCCAATTTGGATTCCTTTTATTTCTTTTTCTGCTCTGATTGCTGTGGCCAAAACTTCCAGAACTATGTTGAATAGTAGCGGTGAAAGTGGACACCCTTGTCTTGTTCCTGACTTTAGGGAAATGCTTTCAATTTTTCACCATTGAGGATAATGTTTGCTGTGGGTTTGTCATATATAGCTTTTATTATGTTGAGGTATGTTCCTTCTATTCCTGCTTTCTGGAGAGTTTTTATCATAAATGGATGTTGAATTTTGTCAAAGGCCTTCTCTGCATCTATTGAGATAATCATATGGTTTTATTTTCAATTTGTTAATGTGGTGAATTACATTGATTGATTTGCGGATATTGAAGAATCCTTGCATCCCTGGGATAAAGCCCACTTGGTCATGGTGTATGATCTTTTAATGTGTTGTTGGATTCTGATTGCTAGAATTTTGTTGAGGATTTTTGCATCTATGTTCATCAGTGATATTGGCCTGTAGTTTTCTTTTTTGTGACATCTTTGTCAGGTTTTGGTATTAGGGTGATGGTGGCCTCATAGAATGAGTTTGGAAGTTTACCTTCCTCTGCAATTTTCTGGAAGAGTTTGAGGAGGATAGGTGTTAGCTCTTCTCGAAATTTTTGGTAGAATTCAGCTGTGAAGCCGTCTGGACCTGGGCTTTTGTTTGCTGGAAAATTTCTGATTACAGTTTCAATTTCCGTGCTTGTGATGGGTCTGTTAAGGTTTTCTATTTCTTCCTGGTTCAGTTTTGGAAAATTGTACTTTTCTAAGAATTTGTCCATTTCTTCCACGTTGTCCATTTTATTGGCATACAACTGCTGATAGTAGTCTCTTATGATCCTTTGTATTTCTGTGTTGTCTGTTGTGATCTCTCCATTTTCATTTCTAATTTTATTGATTTGATTTTTCTCTTTGCTTCTTGATGAGTCTGGCTAATGGTTTGTCAATTTTATTTATCCTTTCAAAGAACCAGCTTTTGGCTTTGTTGATTTTTGCTATGGTCTCTTTTGTTTCTTTTGCATTTATTTCTGTCCTAATTTTTAAGATTTCTTTCCTTCTACTCACTCTGGGGTTCTCCAACTCTTCCTTTTCTAGTTGCTTTAGTTGTAGAGTTAGGTTGTTTATTTGACTTTTTTCTTGTTTCTTGAGGTATGCCTGTATTGCTATGAACTTTCCTCTTAGCACTGCTTTTATAGTGTCCCATAGGTTTTGGGTTGTTGTGTTTTCATTTTCATTAGTTTCTATGCATATTTTGATTTCTTCTGTGATTTGTTGGTTATTCAGAAGTGTGTTGTTCAACCTCCATATGTTGGAATTTTTAATAGTTTTTCTCCTGTAATTGAGATCTAATCTTAATGCATTATGGTCAGAAAAGATGCTTGGAATGATTTCGATTTTTTGAATTTATCAAGTTTAGATTTATGGCCCAGGATGTGATCTATCCTGGAGAAGGTTCCATGAGCACTTGAAAAAAAGGTGAAATTCATTGTTTTGGGGTGAAATGTCCTGTAGATATCAATTAGATCTAACTGATCTAATGTATCGTTTAAAGTTTGCGTTTCTTTGTTAATTTTCTGTTTAGTTGATCTGTCCATAGGTGTGAGTGGGGTATTAAAGTCTCCCACTATTATTGTGTTATTGTTGATTTCCCCTTTCATACTTGTTAGCATTTGTCTTACATATTGTGGTGCTCCTATATTGGGTGCATATATATTTATAATTGTTATATCTTCTTCTTGGATTGTTCCTTTGATTATTATGTAGTGGCCTTCTTTGTCTCTTTTCACAGCCTTTGTTTTAAAGTCTATTTTATCGGATATGAGTATTGCCACTCCTGCTTTCTTTTGGTCTCTATTTGCGTGGTATATCTTTTCCAGCCCTTCACTTTCAGTCTGTATGTGTCCCTTGTTTTGAGGTGGGTCTCTTGTAAGCAGCATATAGAGGGGTCTTGTTTTTGTATCCATTCGGTCAGTCTTTGTCTTTTGGTTGGGACGTTCAACCCATTTACGTTTAAGGTGATTATTGATAAGTATGATCCCGTTACCATTTACTTTGTTGTTTTGGGTTCGGGTTTATACACCCTTTCGTGTTTCCTTTCTAGAGAATATCCTTTAGAATTTGTTGGAGAGCTGGTTTGGTGGTGCTGAATTCTCTCAGCTTTTGCTTGTCTGTAAAGCTTTTGATTTCTCCTTCGTATTTGAATGAGATCCTTGCTGGGTACAGTAATCTGGGCTGTAGGTTATTGTCTTTCATCACTTTAAGTATGTCTTGCCATTCTCTCCTGGCCTGAAGAGTTTCTATTGAAAGATCAGCTGTTATCCTTATGGGAATCCCCTTGTGTGTTATTTGTTGTTTTCCTTGCTGCTTTTAATATTTGTTCTTTGTGTTTGATCTTTGTTAATTTGATTAATATGTGTCTTGGGGTGTTTCGCCTTGGGTTAATCCTATTTGGAACTCTCTGTGTTTCTTGGACTTGAGTGATTATTTCCTTCCCATTTTAGGAAGTTTTCAACTATTATCTCCTCAAGGATTTTCTCATGATCTTTCTTTCTGTCTTCTTCTTCTGGGACTCCTATAATTCGAATGTTGGAGCATTTCATATTGTCCTGGAGGTCTCTGAGATTGTCCTCATTTCTTTTAATTCGTTTTTCTTGTTTCCTCTCTGATTCATTTATTTCTACCATTCTATCTTCTATTTCACTAATCCTATCTTCTGCCTTCGTTATTCTACTATTTGTTGCCTCCAGAGTGTTTCTGATCTCATTTATTGCGTTATTCATTATATTTTGACTCTTTTTTATTTCTTCTAGGTCCTTGTTAAACCTTTCTTGCATCTTCTCAATCTTTGCCTATTTATCTGTGATTCCATTTTGATTTCAAGATTTTGGATCATTTTCACTATCAATATTCGGAATTCCTTCTCCGGTAGATTCCCTACTTCTTCCTCTTTTGTTTGGTTTGGTGGGCAGCTCTCCTGTTCCTTTACCTGCTGAGTATTCCTCTGTCTCTTCATCTTGGTTATATTGCTGCGTTTGGGGTGGCCTTTTTATATTCTGGTAATTTGTGGAGTTCTCTTTATTATGGAGCTTCCTCACTTTGGGTGGGGTTCTATCAGTGGCTTGTCAAGGTTTCCTGGTTAGGGAGGCTTGTGTTGGAGTTTTGGTGGGTGGAGCTGGGTTTCTTCTCACTGGAGTGCAGTGGAGTAACCCGTAATGGGTTACAAGACATCTAAGGTTTTGGGATAATTTTGAGCTGCCTGTATATTGAAGCTCAGGGGATTGTTTCTGTGTTGCTGGAGAATTTGCGTGGTATGTCTTGTTTTGGAACTTGTTGGCCCTTGGGTGGAGCTTGGTTTTGGTGTAGGTATGAAGGCATTAGATGGGCTCCTATTGCTTAATGTTCCTGAATTCAAGAGTTCTCTAATGTTTTCAGGCTTTGGATTTAAGCCTCCTGCTTCTGGTTTTCAGTTTTATTTTTACAGTAGCCTCTAGACTTCTCCATCTATACAGCACCGATGATAAAACATCTAGGTTAAAGATGAAAAGTTTCTCCACATTGAGGGACACTCAGAGAGGTTCACCGGGTTATAAGGAGAAGAGAAGATGGAGGAGGTAGTTAGAGGTAACTGGAATGAGATGCGGTGAGATCAAAAGAGAAGAGAGCAAACTAGCCAGTAGTCACTTCCTTATGTGCACTCTATAGTCTGGCCCGCTCAGGGGTATTTACAGAGTTATACAGGGAAGAGGAGAGGGAGGAAGTGGACAGAGGTGACCAGGAGGATCAGAGAGAGGAATGAGTAGGAGAGAGACAAATCCTGCCAGTAACCTGTTCCTTAGGTGTTCCCCACCGTCTGGAACACACAGAGATTCACAGAGTTGGATAGAGGAGAGATGGGGGGGAAAAGAGACAGAGGCCACCTGGTGGAGAAAAAGGAGAGTCCAGAGGAGGAGAGAGTGGTCAAGCCAGTAATCTCGCTCTCAGGTAAACTGGGGTAGTGAAGTTTGGGTTTTTAAATGTACAAAATTGGCAATAAACACCTAAGAGCAAAGATTAAAAATCTGTTTTTGAAGACAAAGTTCTGCTTTTCTGGTTGCCTGATGTCCTCTGCCAGCCTACAGAATTTGCTTTGTGAAGTTTGCTCAGCGTTGAAATGTTCTTTTGAGGAATTTGTGAAGGAGAAAGTGATCTTCCCGTCCTATTCCTCCACCATCTTTCCCTCCCAATCCTGCATGACCTATTTAATCATCAGCGGCATACATAGCAATGCAGTCTCTAAGGACAAATCGAAAACCCTGTATTCAGTTTTGAGATTATAAAAAAGACTTCTCAGAAGCAAGAACCCCTGCTCAGACCGTGAGTGTTGCACAGTTTCTGAAGACACATGCAAACAAATTCTAGGACATTAAACTCTGAAATAGAGTTCAATCCTAAAGGCCCAAAGCAATCACTGCCTAGAAGGATGAAAAATCTCTCTCTCCCCTCCCTCTGGCATCAGAGGGCCAGCTCACAGTTTATTACCTGGCCAGGACACCAATCTTCAGCAGGTTTCCTGTGACCCATGTTTCTCCTTCTGGAAAGCCATCATCCCTGCCATCTTTATCATTGACCGAGCCCTTGCCACATGCCAGGGGTTGAGCTAAGCCTTGTTGAAACATTATATCATTCGGTCCTCCCAAGAACCTTCCAAAGTAGGAACATTGTTATCCTTAGTTTAAGAATGCTGTATTGAGTCACTCAGTCCTGTCCGACGCTTTGTGACCTTATGGGTTGTAGCTTGCCAGGCTCCTCTGTCCATGGGGATTCTCCAGGCAAGAATACTGGGGTGGGTTGCCATTACCTTCTCCAGGGGATCTTCCCAACCCAAAGATTGAACCTAGGTCTCCCACATTACAGGTGGATTCTTTACTCACTGAGCCACCAGGGAAGCCCAGTTTAAGGATAGGGACAGTATAAGCAAATTGCCCAAAGTTATACCCCTAGAAAAGTGACTGAGCTGGGATTCAAAGCCAGGACTATGACCAGAGCCAAGAACTGATTGCCTCCCTGAACTAATGGCAGAAGCAGAAAAGTCCCTAAAGTAGGAGCCTGAATTCTGCCTCATCCCAGAGTCGCCAAAAGACAGATAAACATGTATTTCGCTCTCAGATTCCCTGAGTCTGTTGGGAGACAATTCTTAATGGGTTCCTTGTGCTTCTGCACGTCATAAGAGCAGAGGCGCTAACTTCCTTTGTCCTGGACTAATTTTTTCAGGACTAACTACAACTTACTGCCTGTTCAGGGCATCACCTGGCCCACATCACATTGTCCTGTTGGAACCAGATCTTAGAGAACTTCTGCCAGTACTGACACTCTGGGTCCTGCTCTGAGTGATTGATAAACTATCCTTGGTCTCTGACCCAGGAGTCTCATGTCTTCTTCCAGCATCCACGAAACTGCAGGAGACTCACCAGTTAACTCACAAATAGAATAAACGTCTCAGACCCTCCACAGTTCTTGATAATTTCCTTCACCAAGGAACAGCAGCAACCCCTCTGGGCTGGGAGTCCCAGGGAGGTCCTCTTAGGAGGTGGGGCCCTTGGAAATGGCAGCTGTGAGCCCATGGCTTTCAGCACTTTCTCCACCACTGGTCATCCTGAGGGAGACACGAAATATGAGGAGGAGGGAGCATGCAAATTCCAGATGGAAGCACAAAGTTAAAAGTCGTGACAATGAAGGTGATGATGATGGTGACGAGGAGGAGGAAGATGGCGACGGCACTTTCCAGAGCAGCTGCCACGTGCTAAGCTCTTGGTGCAAACCTGCAAGGTAGCTAGATGCAAACTCCTTCAAAAATCCTTATTCCAGTCTCACTTGCTCAGTGTGGTCTACCCCATCCACCCTGCTTAAATTTCAGCATTTAATCCCATCTCACATTCCCTCCACACAGACATCCTCAGTCCCCTTAATTTGGTCTATTTTTCCACCTTGCATTTTCACCTTGTAACGTGTGTGTGTGTGTGTGTGCGCGTGCCAAGTCGCTTTAGTCGTGTGCAACCCTATGGACTGCACCCCGCCAAGCTCCTCTGTCCATGGGGTTCTCCAGGCAAGAATACTGGAGTGGGTTGCTATGCCCTCCTCCAGGGGTTCTTCCAAACCCAGGGATCAGACATGTGTCTCTTATGTCTCCTGCATTGGCAGGCAGATTCTTTACCACTAGCACCACCCAGGAAGCCCATAACATACTATATAATTTACTAATTCATTGTGGTTTTGCTTATGATCTGTCTCTCCACGTAGACTTTCTTCTCTTTTATTCACAGGTGTATCCCACATATATAGAAGATTGCCCAGTAACAGTAGCCCATTCACACATGTTAACAGAATAAATGAATGAATGAACTTGGATTTGTGTGTTTAGGAACGTCTGGACTTCCCCAGACTTTAGATTCCCCAGCCTTGAAATGACAGCTTGCTGACTTCCTTGCTTGACCCATTTCTGAAATGCTGGGGGCTTCACAGATGTTAATGCATTAATCTTCCTATAGGTCTGCATGACAGAGTCATAATTTCATTTGTCAACTGTTTCAGCTTAGATTTGATTCCTTAATCAGTCACTCATTCATTTAATCAATTAAGAGATTTTCAAGTCTTCTTCCTCTGAGCATTGTTGGTGATCCGGTTGGAGGGGTTTCTGGCAGATGGCTGGACCACGTGGAACAGAGGCAGTGTTCACCACAGTGAGGTTCTGTATTTCTAACAAGCGAGAGAGAGCTGCCAACCCCCAGGCAGCTTCAGCTCTGCGGGCCAGACCACCTTTCACTTCTGCGGAACTAAGGCCCTCATGGTGCATGGGGCCTGGACCTCATGTGTGGACCCAAGCTCTGTATTATCTTTCTTTCTGAACTTCCCAATCTTCACTGCCCACCCCCTTCACTGCACACATACATTTTTAAAAAATAGATCAGTGTGCCATTGACATGTTGAACTTAACTATGGTTTCTTACCAGAGTAGAGGAGGTGGAAGTTAGGAACGCTGTGTGTGCTGCAAAGTATTCAACAATGGCATCAAAAGACAGCTGGGTGCAGGGCTCTGTGCAGAGTATTGGGAACACAGAGACGGCTCAGGATGTAGACTTCACCTCCCAACTCTGGTCCAGCTCCAACCATCACAGGTTTGCGGGGAGGAGGGCTTCTAAGTAAAGAATCACAAGACCTCCAGATGTGGGCTTGATCACGGGCACAGCCCCAGGGTCTGCTTCTGCCGGAGCCTCCAAAATGACACAGGAAGGGACTTTTGATCTGGGCTCCAGCAGACAGTGTGGAGTCTGCCAGGTGAAGAAAGATGATGGGGTAAGCTGCAGCTGGTCCAAGCAAGGGAGTCAGCGCGGGTGAAGGCCTGGGGCTGGCCAGGTTCACGTCCTGCGGTTTGAGCACAGAGGATGTGGGAGGGGAGGGGGATGAGAGCTCCATGAAAGCAGTAGAGACAGCGTTGTATTCACTGCTCCATCCCCAGGATCTATCCTGGCCTCCTTCATATTTTGATGCCTAATAAGTAAGTATTGGTTGAACATGTAAATGAAGAATTTAAATGGAGTGAAAAACCCTGGCGTACAGAAGAGTTTTGAGCTTTAGGACCCTGTCTTGTCCGCTCTTCGAGCTCCATTTGTGGAATACCAGTCCCTTGAGGACAAGGCTGGGTCTTGGTCTCTGCGGGGCCTCAGGGTTCAGCGCAGCCTGACTACCTGGGTCGTAACGCAGAAGACTCAGGGGGTGGAGGAGCTCTGCACCGGTCCATGCAAGGCTAACCCTGGGGGCAGGCCTGGGGAGTTTGGGAGGCCTGCAGAGCAGAGGGTGAGTCTGTTCTGAGGGGGAAAGCAGGCAATAAATTGTTTGGTTCAGCCGCGATTCCCTCGAAGGGGATCGCTGTCCACAGAGATGGTGGTTGGTTCCCTGGTCCCCTGAATCCTTCCCTCCCAAGTGAGGCAGAGATGCCACACTGTTAGGATGTCATCAGCATCTGGACTCAAAGCTTAGCCTCAGGAGATGTTTCCCCAAACCCTGCAGACATCCTATGGCTCACTGGGCTCCACTGAGCATCCTGGTTGGTACAGATCAGAGAGGCTGTTCACTTAAGGAGGAGTAGGAGCTGAGGGACATCTCCATTCCCTAAGAGAGGTCCCTCCCCGCTGCCTCATCAGGAATGTCCTGCTGAAAGGAAAGGGGAGGGGATGAGATGCTGGCTGGTTATGGGTGGGATCTCCACCCATCAGCAGGTGGGGAGCTACAGCTGGTTCCAGCACCCGAGCCTCACCCTAGGGACAGGAGGACTACCCTGGGGAGGACTCTGGCTGCCTCGCTCCTCTCCTAGACCTCCCTTGTCCTGTAACCCTGAGCGGTCCCTCAGTTTCCCCATCTCTGCAAAGAACGGGCCAGACTAGGCAGCCTCTGAGAGTCACCGTGGCTTTCAAGTGGAACGGCTCCTTGGGGTCATCACGGAGGTTCCTGAGAGGGATCTGTGCCCACAGCCATGTGCTCTGCTCCTCAGCCAGGCTGGCCCGCATTTTCCCTGGAAGTGGAAGAGGCATCAGAGGGGGCACCAGCAGCCACGAGGTTGGAGGTGATGCTGAGAACATGACAGGCCCCAGGTGGTGCTCGCTGGAGCTGGGGGTGGGCATCAGTGGCCAGGTGGGTGGGAGCCTGAGCCGGGTGCCCCAGGAAGGGGAAGCCGCAGCACCACCTCTGACTTGGGACAGCAAAGTGCTCAGAACAGGGGCAGATAGCTGGTCCTTGGAAAGCACCACGTGGGGTTCCCCTTAGCCCTTGGCAAAGCAAGTCCACTTCGGGGGTGCATGTGAAGGACATCCCAAGCCCACTTTCTCCCAAAGGGAGGAGAGGTTCTTCCCATTCAAAAGCCACCTGTGCGTCCTCTCAACAATGTCTGTGCTTCCTACTGTGTACCCCAGTTAAATACCGGGCCCCCTCATCAGGAAGACTTGCACAGGACAGTGATCTTCCCTTGGAAAGGACCCCACGTGATGCTTTCCAAGGACCAGGCTTCTGCCCCGTCCCCTCCTCCCCATCCGAGCCCTTTGCTGTCCCAAGTCAGGTGATGCTGTTGCTTTGGGTTCCCGGGATACCTGGCTTAGCCGCACCCCCGCCCCACCCTCCTGGCCACTGTCGCCCTGCCCCCAGCTCCAGAAGTCAAGACAGAGGAAAAGAAAGGCCTGGCAGGGCAGGTCTGAGGCCTCTGTGGGCACAGGGATCTCTGCGGTTATTCTGCGGCGATCATGAACCAGAGCCGCGTGTTGGGCCCTGCCTCGGTCAGCCTCTTCCACCTCCTCGCTCTCACTCTGGGGCAGCGGCGCAGGCAGGAGTTCGTCACCTTCCGGAACATGCTTCCAGCCTCCCCAGGTGCTGGCCCCTACCTCCTGCGATGGAGGGACAGCGGGGTCTCAGGTCTGGAACTCTATGAAAACTTTCTTCATCCTCACCTCTGTTCTTTTCCGTTGCTGTTTTGACTGGACATGTGTAATTTATGGGTTGTGATATACTGCGCTTCAGAATTGATTTTTGTGTTCAACTGGCGTAAACCATTTTTGGTGGACTCGCCGCCAGGTGAGATGTTTCCTCGTTATTGATGGGTGTGTACAGCTTTTGCCCCAGCATTGCGGGGCCCTCTGCCCAGGCTCACTCTCTGGTTCCCGAGAGCTGGAACACTTGGCCAAAGGCACAGGCAGGCTTTTGAACCAAAGGAAAATATTAATTTAAGACACTGTTTCCACATGACATTACAGGAGCCTTCAGAAACCCTCATTAACTTGATTCAGGGCTGAGGCGCACATAGTGTCTTAAGGGCTAAGATTGGCCACCGTGTAGGAAGTTTGTGGCTGGTGAGCTAACAAAGAATTCTGCAAGGGCCCCCAGCACCTCGATTCCCCACATAACCATTTCCAGTTGATTTGCCTGGAAAACCTCTTATTGAAGAAGGAGAAACAAAAATAGCCCCTGTGTTCATTTTGGTGTCATCCCCAGTGGGGCAGTTACTAGGCCCATAATTTCTGGGTCAAGAATTGGACCATGTGGCCTGCCAGGCGTGGATGCACTTGTGGGACTATAGGAACAACTGGCCATGGCGACTTCCTGGAGGACGCAGGTCCTGTGGTCACTGCGTACCATCCTCACAGTGGCTCTCTGGGTGCCTCAGGAGACCTGCAGTCAAGGTAGCATTAGTCCCATTTTACAGATTGCAAAACTGAGGGCAAGAGTGAAGAACTCACCTCAGGTCATTAGGCAGGAAGAGCCTTGGGAGAGGTGAGACCCAGGTCTCTCTGACCCCAAAGCATACACTGTCCACTGCACCAGGGTACCTGCCCAGGGCTGGGCTGTGCTGTGAGCCAGGGTGGCCTCTAACTTCCTTCAGATAATATAATTCAGCAGAAGAAATAGTTCCTATCTCCTCTGCCCTTCTAGCCAGTACTAGACAGGTTTTGGTCATCAGGATTACAAATTCAAAGTGTGGACTCCGCTCCTGAAGGGGAACAGTTCCTTAGGGAGTGCAGCTCAATGCACCAATCAGGCATGGGGCCTGCAATGAGATTTTAAGGGTCCATGAAAAAGGTTTTTTTTTTTTTTTTTGTTATTCCTCTTAAAATCAGAAGAAAGAAATGAATATAGAGCAACAAATCCAGCCTGGATCATATCCATGAAGCTGTACACCACAATCTTCATTATTTTTATGGAAGAAAGGGTCCATGAAGCCTAAAGAGTCCAGGGCCCCCAAAGTCCTGGTGTGACCCAGGCAACAGGTCGGGCTGAGAAGAGGCTCTGTTTGCCTTGGGGGTCATGTGGAGTATGTGTGACGGGACACAGTGGAGGTCCAGTGGGAGGTCTGCAGTGTGGTCTCCTGCCTCCTAGCAGGGCAGTCCTCCCCCACAAACAGCAGAAGATGCTTTGCCGTGATCAGAGAGAGACAGCCTTCAGGCCCCCACGGAACCACAGGATGAGGGCACAGAGCCTTAGGTATCCCTGCCATGCCCTGCCCCAGCCCCACACCCACCTCCACTCTGGTTTTTCCCCTCCAACCACACCAGGAAGTGAGGTTGACCCTGGGAGGGATGGACTAAGACAGATACCTCCCGAGAGGCCAGCCCTGGTCCTACACAAGCTGCCCACCCCAACACGGGACCAGGGCCTCGACTTCATCCTGAACAGAGAACAGTTACCTTCAATGAGATCTAGCCCAACCCCCCTACTCTACAGATGGGGAAACTGAGGCCCTGGGGTACAGCGAGCTGAGCAGAGCAGATTCATCTACTCATCTCTGGAGAGTTTTCCCTTTCCTATTCCTGCCTGCAGAATAGTAGCTGCATTTCACATGCATCTCTTAGTGATGGCTGCTGGGCTCATCAGAAGGGCTCCTCGGCAAACAGAATAAAGCCCTAGCCTTTTATCCCCCGCCCGAGTTCGCGTTCCCCTGCCAGGCAGAGCTCGGAGCCAGGGTCCTCTAGCTGGTGGTGGGGGAACGCAGGGTCCGAGGGCATAATCCGAAACAGCGCGCCATCTCTGCAGGTGCCGTTTAGTTTCAAGCACGCCTTCTGTCCCTACCGAGGGATGAAAACCGCAGTGTCAACTGCCTTCTCCTCAGCCCCTTCGGAGGCCCCTTCGGCATTCACATCAAAGCCTTCTGCATATTTATCATTCCTCCCTCGGCATTAGGTAAAGACATCTGACAGGCACACAAAAGCTCCATAGTCTCCACTTGGACTCTAAAAAGGCATCAGCAAGTTCAAACCGAAGTTAAAAATTCCCTCCAATAAGTATATTTTCTTTACTGGGAACCTGGGAAGGATTATCGCTTAGCACCCTCTCCAAAATCAATTTGCGTCCACTTACCACTCGCTCCTGGTAGAAAATAAAGAAGCTTAGGCTTCATCATTCGGGATTTGATAGATGGCACCCGGCTGGCTCTGAGCAGAACATTTCTGGGGAAGAGGATGGGATAATAGACAATGCCCTGCCTGTGGTCTTACTTTCTTTCTTTCTTTCTTTTTTTTTTTTTAATTTTCAAGAGCAATCATGTCTCTTCTTTGAAATATAATGGCAACATGTTAAAATGTAGATTCAAGTATGATCTGACGAAGGATAATAGTCAACTTTAGTTGTGTTCAAAGTACTTAAGCTCTCTTTGAAAAGTTAAGAAAAGGACTGTAATCTTGAACTTTGGGGGAAGGGGAATAAGTGTGCCTTTGTTCATGAAAGAGACGTGAACAGAAATCAATTTCCAGGGTGAGTGATAATTTTCTTACTTCATGCTAAAACTTTATGTCTTGATTACAGAGATTTGCATGGATGTGTTGGCTTTGCCTCCAGTGAGATGCAAAGAAAGCTTGTGTAACTTGGTGTATTTTTCTGGCAGTGGAGACTCCAGTGTATGCAACCTGACTGGTGGGAACCCTAACAGGGTCTCCCCAACTTGTAATTTGAGCACGTAATCTGATCCTTCCTGCCTTGCCCATGCTCTCTGATCATGGTGGGGCCCATGATTTCCAAGTGATAGACAAAAACTGAGTTTTCCAGTAAGATGCTTGGGTTTCTGAAGAAAGCTGAGTTGAACTGTAACTATGTAGACTTTGGGGCTTCCCTGGTGGCTCAGATGGTAAAGAATCTATCTGCAATGCAGTAGACCCAGGTTCAATCCCCGGGTTGGGAAGATCCCCTGGCAACCCACTCCAGCATTCTTGCCTGGAGAATCCCATGGACAGAGGAACTTGGTAGGCTACAGTTCATAGGGGTCTCAAAGAGTCAGACACAACTAAGTGATTAACACTTTACTATGTAGAGTCTGGGAGAAGGCAATGGCACCCCACTCCAGCACTCTTGCCTGGAAAATCCCATGGACGGAGGAGCCTGGTGGGCCGCAGTCCATGGGGTGGCTAAGAGTCAGACACAACTGAGTGACTTCACTTTCACTTTTCACTTGCATGCATTGGAGAAGGAAATGGCAACCCACTCCAATGTTCTTGCCTGGAGAATCCCAGGGACAGGGGAGCCTGGTGGGCTGCCGCCTATGGGGTCGCACAGAGTCAGCCACGACTGAAGCGACTTAGCATGTAGAGTTTGAGCCACAGTGGCTTTTCCAGGGATGCTGCCAATGGTCGAGTACAGCATCCTTACTTTAAAGATGAAAAAAGCAAAGTGCCAGAACAAGGAAAGGACTGCCTAGCTCACCTCGCTGGAGAGTGGGGGTTCTCACCCCAGACCGTCAGAGACCACTCATGCTGGATGAACACCCACCAGAGCAGCTTCTGAGCACCTGCTTTCCTACATATCAGGGATGGGTTTGCCCGAATCCACTAGGTGGGTTGTTTAAGGAGCATGACTTAAGTTCGTTTGTTTGAGCCTTTGTTGGGAGTGAACCCACTGCACCATGCTCCCGAAGGGGAGGGGGTCCTATCCCCCTGCTGGACCATGAATGGGGAATAGCACAACAAAGCAATGAGAGAGGCAGGCAGGGCTCAGCCAGCAGAGCGGCCGGGACCCAGGGCTAGTATTTCTTTCCTTCATTCATTCGGGCACATGCTAACTATTAACTGAGCTCTTAATGTGCATAGATGATAGCAACTCCGCTTCCACTGTGCTTCAGCTGCCCTGAAAAACACCTTACCTGCACTATTTTATTTAATCTTCACAGCAAGTTTGAGGTAGGTACTTTACTAGCCCATTTTACAGAGAAAAAACTGAGGCATGGCAGGCAAGGAGCAGTTGAACTTGGAACTTGGAACTTCCTCATGCACAGTTGCTGTTCTTTCCATGGGGCCCCACGTCCTGGGGGCACCGGCCCCAGAGACCGAGCTTCTCTGGATCTTGTTTCTTATCTGCAAGGCCTGGAACGCCCCTGGGCCTCTCTGAGGCTCACATCACAGATTTTCTGGGACTCCGAGGACAGGGACAACGTTCCTGAGGACCAACATGCTCTTTCCTTGTCTGGTCAGGGTACCTGGGGCACCTAGAACACCCAGGACCCCTGGAGTCCCCAGCATTGCCCCTCAGAAGGCTTCTGGAGTTGACTTCTTCACCAGGCATTCTAAAATGACATCGGTTCTCAGTCTCAAATCAAGCCTCGGGGCGTGCCGAACAAAAACCTCCTGACCTTCCTGACTTTGTCCCATGCTTCCCCCATCTTGCTGGGCTTCCTTCTGCCTCTTTAAAATTCACAATTACCAATAATTCCCTTTGTTGCACCCAAATGCGAACCACCATATTAAATTATTAAATATAAGTGTTTCTGAAATATTTTATCTTGACATGTATCTCCGGAGTCAAATGACCCCAGGCAGTGTTCATAATTAATTTCATCAAAAGGGGAAAAAAAAAAGTGCTGGCAAGGGACTCCCCGAATGACCTGTCCTGCAGAAATACAGCTGACACTTGGCTCACTGTTCCCTCCTTCCCCTTCCTGGGCCTCTGGAGGGAGGCCAGGCTGGCAGAGCTGCTCTGTTCTCAGGATCCCAGAATCTCAGGCCTTGGGGGTGGGGGTGGGGGAAGTGGGGGACCCTGATCTCTTAGGCCCAGAGAGGAACAGTCATCTGCCCAGGGAGGCAGAGCCAGAGGACGCACAGCTGAACACACCGCCCACCCCTCCTCCTCCTCCTCTTGAAGTTCCCAGCCCACTCCCTCCTCCAAGGTGCCCTCCGGGAACCAGAGAGGTGTATTTAAAGGGGCGGGGGAAACAGAACTGCTTCTTCGCAGGAAGACTGCCCTGAAACAAAGGGCTTTTTTTGTAGCTCTCCCCCACCAAGCTCGGACAGAAAGAGAGATTAAGTTTTGAGGAGTCACTTTCCAATCAGAAAGCTACCATTTAATTACAATGCACAGGAAATTACAGAGTGAATGGGCAGACGGGCGATAAGGGACAGCCCAGAAGGATGACAGGCCTGAAATCCAACCACTTCATCACAGAGCTTTATCACAAGAGGCTGTCTGGACGGCTGACAATCTGATTGTACTGTCAACTCAATTCATAATTAATATATTTATCAAATTAATTACTGAAAATATCTCCCTGGCGCTCGCCGTAAAACAGAGGCCGGCTTCATGGCGGGCGGGCTTCGTTTTCTGCTAATAACCCATGCTGTCAGTTTAATGAGGGCAGGGAGCGGCCCCTGTTTTGCCTGCCTGACAGACAAATTGGCCTCTCACAGAGAATGATCCCTAGAATTTAAGAGAAGAAAAGAAATATGGCATTGTTTGGTGACAGCCGCAATCGCAGGCTTGTCTCGGAAACTTTGCATCAATTCTTCCATACAAGAGAGCGAGGGTGGGGTGCTTTGGGCAGCTAAATAAATACTTTATGAATTCCTGACTGATCCCTTCATCAGACCGTCCCCGCTGGAGCAGTTCCTCCGAGTCCTGAGTGAACCCCCAGCCTGGCTGGAATCTGCAGGTTGAAGTTTAGATTTAGGGATTTCAAAGCAGGTGATGCCGCCTGGGGGATTTTTTTTCTTTTTTTAAGGAATAAAAATTTGTGTGCCAAGGGGTCCCAGTGAGATGAGTCTGTGACCCATTTGTTCTCCGTGCAGAATAACATTTTTCTTCTCTTCCAAGGGCAAAGAGTTAGGCCCAAGAGGGTCTCTGAGTTCAGATCTTTCCCACTGGAGCCCGACCAAGCTGTGCAGAATCCTGAGAGTCCCTTCATGGACCTGACCACCCAGCCTCTACCTTTGACCTCTGGACCATGTACTGCAACTCCAGCACCTGGGCAAAGCTGGCTGGGGAGACCTTGCCTGTTTCCCCAGGAGCCCACCCACCCAGTGAGAGAAGGGAGACGTGCCCAGGCCACTCTGAAGGCTCTAGGAAGCCCATATCTCATCGAGAATGGGCAGCAATCCCAAGGTGGCCATCTTTGTGCCTCCAGAGCTGAGGCTAGGCTCAGAGGCACCATGGAGGCCCACCACGAGCAGCACAGTGGCCCTACCAGAGGGCTTCCTGGAAGAGGCACTGTCTCTGGAGCAAGGTAACAGAGAGAGGGTGCAATGCTCTCAGAGAAACTCGGCCCTGAAGACAAGCTTCCAGTTCTCCATCTCTAGTCTGCTGAGTGAAGGAGCCAGCTCCGACAGAGACCCAGGCCCCAGTGAGGGAGCGGTGGGTGGGGAGGCCAGACCTGCTCTGGAAGGTGCTTTAAGAGAGATACTCCAAGTTCTGGGAGAGGGGAGCACTGCCCTCTGGCTTTTCAGTTCAGTTGCTCCGTCGTATCCAACTCTTTGCGACCTCAAGGACTGCAGCATGCCAGGCTTCCCTGTCCATCACCAACTCCCAGAGCTTGTTCATACTCATGTCCATTGAGTCAGTGATGCCATCCAACCATCCCATCCTTCTCCTCCTGCCTTCAATCTTTCCCAGCATCAGGGTCTTTTCAAATAAGTCAGCTGTTCGCATCAGATGGCCAAAGTATTGGAGTTTCAGCTTCAACATCAGTCCTTCCGATGAATACCAAGGACTGATCTCCTTTAGAATGGACTGGTTGGATCTCCTTGCAGTCCAAGGGACTCTCAAGAGTCTTCTCTAAGACTGCAATTCAAAAGCATCAATTCTTTGGTGCTCAGCTTTCTTTATATTCCAGCTCTCACATCCATACATGATCACTGGAAAAACTGTAGCTTTGGCTAGACGGGCCTTTGTTGGCAAAGTAATGTCTCTGCTCTTTGATATGCTGTCTAGGTTGGTCATAGCTTTTCTTCCAAGGAGCAAGCATCTTTTAATTTCATGGCTGCAGTCACCATCTGCAGTGATTTTGGAGCCCCCCCATATAAAGCCCATTTTATTTATCTTTTTGGCTGTGCTGGTTGTCGCTGCTGCCTGGGCCTTTGCTCTCGTGGAGCGTGTGGCCCCCTCTCTGGTTTCGGTGCACTGGCTCTTCACTGCAGTGGTGTCTCTTGTGGCAGAGTGCGGGCTCGAGGAGTAAGGGCTCCCACAGCCACAGCTCCCAGGCTCCAGAGCACAGGCTCAGCAGTTAGGGCGCACGGGCGCAGCTGCTGCGCTGCATGTGTGACCTTCCCAGATCAGGGATAGAACCCATGCCTTCTGCGTTGGCAGGTGGACTCTTTACCACTGAGCCTCAGGGAAGCCCTTCAGGGCTGCTTTTATTCCAGCCTTTCTGCTTTGCCTTGTGCGGCTCAGGAAGGCTCTGATACAATGTGACCCGCCTTGAGCCTTTCCCGCCCTCTGCTCCACTGGCCTCCAAACCCCAGCCCATCCCCTGCTTTCTCCTCAGCTTCCTGTGTCCACTCTGTAAGTGGCCTTTCCCTTCAGCGGTCCCAGCCCTGCCCCTCCCCTCACACACTCCCCGAGTCTTGCCCCTCCTTGGGGCTTCTCACCCCCAGAGGAGGTCACAACAGTCCTGAGAGAGTAAGAACTACAACCCCATGCTGCGACCACAGGCCAGGGTGAGTGGACTTAAGAACCCTGGACTCTCCTCAAGCCCTGAGGCTTCTAGAAAGCCTCAGCTCCCTTGCCCAGCAGCCTGGCCTGTCACAGCCCTTCAGGATCAACGCTTCGGCCCTGTTCAGCCACTGGCCAGCCTCTTGTCCAGAGCCTGCCCTGAGCCTTGAGAGCGTCTGTCTCAACACGGAGCCGCTCTGTCCCAGGCACCTGGGCCCACAGCCATCCTATTGGCCAGAAGCCTGCTATCACAGCCGCCCTAGGAAGGCAAGGCTTGTGGGTCTGGAGGTAACTGACTGAGCCACGCATTTTGGAAAGAGAAGGTGCCTTAGTCAAGTAAACCCCCTTAGCTGTATAAGCCCCTCTGTGACAAGCAGTGTGAAAAAAAAAAAGGAAAAAAGAAAGAGCTTCACCCCATGGCTGAGTCTGGGGTTTGAGTCAACTTGAACAGCACCCATGGCTGCCCCAGACAGCCCGGGCAAGGTTGGGAGCCCCAAGCTGCAGTTCCCACTGGCCTGAAATGGTTTCTCTTCTTTGCGTTCTGGGGAGACGTCCACCCATGTTCTTCTATAACCCAAGATGGGAAGAAGACAAGGACTCAAATGATAAATCAATGAATCAAATTCTTCCCAGGTGTCGCTAGTGGTGAAGAACCCACTACATAAGAGACACAGGTTCGATCCCTGGGTCAGGAAGATCCCCTGGAGGAGGGCATGGCAATCCACTCCGGTATTCTTGCCTGGAGAATCCCATGGACAGAGGAGCCTGGCAGGCTACAGTCCATGGGGTCCCAAAGAGTCGGACGCGACTTCGCACACACGCCACATCACTCCTTTTCTTCTTTCAGGACCCCTTTGATGTTGGGGTCCAGCGGTAGTTAATTACTTGGGCTGCTGGGGGCTGGCTTTTCACAGTCACACACAAGCAGTTAAGGGGCAGACCCCATCCATCTCTCCCTGGGCTCCTGGCTTCTCAGCACGGTGCAGGGAGGCCCATTCTCATCAACTCGGGACAGTTATCATCTGCAAAGATTGCTTCATCTCTCTCCCCGCCACCATGGCTTAGAGCAGCCTCAATTCTTTATGTCCCGTGTTGGGTTTAATGCCAAAGCACCACAGATTTCTCAGTGCATTAACTTTACAGCGCCATCCCCTCTAAAACCGAGCCAAATGGGCAGGGCTTGTCTCTGTTTTATGGAAGCCCAGTCACTGTACAAGAAAAACTGGCTGTTTAAAAGATAGTTAAACATTGTATAAATTATCCACATCTCTCCTACTGGAGGCCTTCTGAGAACTCACCGCCACAAGTCCCCTGCTCACCCTGCAGGACCTTTTCCTTCCCTGACCACTGACGTGCGCCTGATGGCCGGGTGGGAGGGGGCCTTCCCCTGCCTCAGCCTGTGCTTCACTCAGCCCAGCAAGCTCTTTCCAAAAACTAAAGTGTCCTGTCAATTTATGTGCATTATATGTCTCGTAAATGACACTGTGAAAATAAAACCTTCATGCATTCTACATTGACCAGAGACAACTAAACCCGTTCAGCAATTTACCATTTCAAATTGATTATGATATCCTTCTTTGGAACCCTTTAAAAATCTAAAACAAGGAAAATACACACACACACACACACACAATAATTTTAAAGATGATTAACCTTCTCAACATGATGGCACATATGCACACATCCTTGAATTTGACCTCCCATTGCTGCAGTCCAGGCAAACCTCATTTTACTGTTTTTTACAGATATTATGATTTTTATAAACGGAGGGTTTGTGGCAGCGCTGGGCTGAGCAAGGCTATTGGGATCATTTTCCCAGCAGCATTTGCTCACTTCATGACTCTGTGTCACGTTTTGTGAATTCTGACAATATTTCAAACTTTTTTCGTTATTCTTTGTGACGATGATCTGAGATCACTGCTATCTGATGCTACTATTGTAATTGTTTTGGAGTACCGAGCACCATGGGCCTCCCAGGCAGCGCTAGTGGTAAAGAACCTGCCGGCCAAGGCTGGAGACAGAAGATACAGGCCTGATCCCTGGGTCGGGAAGATCCCCTGGAGGAGGGCATGGCAGCCTACTCCAGTCTTCTTGCCTGGAGAATCCCATGGACAGAGGAGCCTGGCGGGCTATAGTCCACGGGGTCACGAAGAGTCGGACACAACTGAAGTGACTTCACACACACACATACACACCACAAACCATGCCCTGTAATACAATGAATGGATAAACATGTGCGTTCTGACTGCTCTACTACTGACTGGCCACTCCCCCATCTCCTCCCCTCTCCTCAGGCCTGAAACACAAGAGTAATGAAAGTAGGCCAATTACTAATCCTACAGCGGGCTCTAAGTGTTCAGGTGAAAGGAAAAATAGCACGTCTCTCACTTTAAATCTAAAGCTAGAAATGATCACACTTGGTGAGGAAGGCACATTGGAAGCCAAGATAGGCCCAAAGCTAGGCCTCTCATGCCAAACAGTCAGCCAAGTCGTGAATGCAAAGGGAAAGTTCTGGAAGGAAATTAAGAGCACTACTCCAGTGAACACACAAATGATAGGAAAACAAAACAGCCTTATTGCTGATATGCAGAAAGTTTGAATGGTCTGGATAGAAGATTAAACCAGCCACAACATTCCCTTAGGTCAAAGCCTAATCCACAGGAAGGCCCCAACTCTCTTTAATTCTGTGAAGTCTGGAAGAGGTGAGGGAGCTCCAGAAGAGAAGTTTGACATTCACAGAGGTTGATTCACGAGGTTTAAGGAAAGAAGCAATCTCCACAGCATATCAAAGTGCAAGGTGAAGCAGCAAGTACTGATGGAGAAGCTGCAGCAAGTTATTCAGAAGATTTAGCCAAGATACGTAATGAAGGTGGCTGCCCTAAACAGCATAGTTTCAATATAGAAGAAATAACCTTGTATTGAAAGAAGGTGCCAACTAGGACTCTCATAGCTAGAGAGGAGAAGTCAGTGTCTGGCTTCGAAGCTTCAACTGACAGGCTGAGTCTCTTTTTAGGGGTAAACATGGTGACTTGAAGCTGCAGCCAGGCTTAGTTCCCATTCTGAAAATCCTAGGGCCCTTCAGAGCCATGTTAAATCTACTCTACCTGTGCTCCACAGATGGAGCAACAAAGCCTGGATGATCGCACATTTGTTTACAACATGGTTCACTGAATGTTTTAAGCCCACTGTTGAGACCTACTGCTCCGAAAAAAGATTCCTTTCAAAACGTGACTGCTCACCGACGACGCTCCTGGTCACCCAAGAGCTCCGATGGAGACGCACAAAGAGATTTGTGTTGCTTTCGTGCCTGCTAATCCAACATCCATTCTACAGCCCATGGATCAAGGAGCAATTTTGACTTTTAAGACTCATTATTTAAGAAATACACTTCATAAGGCTCGAGCTGCCATACACAGTGATTCCTCTGATGGACTTGGACACAGCAAATTGAAAACCTTCTGGAAGGGATTCACCATTCTAGATGCCATTAAGAACATTCGTAATTCATGGGAAGAGGTCAGAATATCAACATTAACAGGAACAGAACCTGCACCATCTCCAAGGTCTACCTGAATTAACATAATGGTATTTGAGAGCAAGAAGGAATGTCATCTGACATCTGCCCTAGGTGTGCAAAGTATTAAATAGCAGGTGTGCAGCCTGGAGGAAAGGATGAAAGTCTGTTCCAAAACAAGAAGAACCTCTTTTGTGGTCAACCTCAGGGATATGGCACCATTTGTACATTTATTCATTCGATCAGCAAACAGTTTATTATCACCTTCTCTGTGCCCTGTGAAAGGCACGTGACTGCAGATAAAATAACTTCCCCAAGTTGCCTCAAGCACAGAGTCGCCAAGTGCTTCAAAATCACCAAAGGGGCTTGTTAGTGTGACTATTTCTGGGTTCTGTGCCCCCAGAGAGTGTGATACGGTGAGTCCTAGTTACCTAGGACTAGTGTTAACCAGGATTCTGCTTTTTAAAAATACCCCAGATGATTCTAACGCAGACCAAGACGATATGAAGACCAGGCTTTCATAAATGCTGGCCTGGTGGGAAATATGAAAGGGTGATAACTCAAGGGGAGGATGCCAGGAATTTCCCAGAGATGCCAGGGTTCTAGAATTCAAAGAGCTACTGTGCGGAAGGGGCAAACACAGGGCCTGTGTTTTCACGTATCCGTCCTCATCTTCCTCCTCAAGTTGAATGAACTGGGAACAAAAGATCGTGCTGTCAAGGACCACTGCCAGGTGGGTTACATCCTGAACTTTCCACCAACACTCAGGAAATCCACAACCCTTCTCAGGACAGGGGAGGGGGTGCAGGGTTGCTGCCACATTCAGCACGCGCGCGTGTGTCTCTGTGTGTGTGCGTGTGTGCGTGCGTGCGTGTGTGTGTGTGTGTGTGTGTGTGTGTGTAGTGGGAGGGGAGGGGGGAGCGTGACCGCAGAGGCAGAATGGCTGCCCCGGAAGAGATGAGAAGGAAATGAGGCTACCTGGGACAAGGCTTCCTTCAACTGTCCAACCAGTCGGTCAGTGAGACACCAGGCTTCCCGGCCATCAGGTTTCAGGTGCTGAGACAAGGCCGTGGCAGAATCAAGGAGCCTGGACTGTGGTCCCTGTGCTCAGGGGCCAAACTGCTTCTTCAGCCACACACTCAGTGCACCGCCTGGAGGTGACACCACTGGGTGTCTGAGAAGAGAAGAGTCTGACAGGACAGCAGAGGGGACCATGGGCCAACATGTAGTGTTTCCACCGCAGTCCTCAATGGGCTAGAAAGTGCTGGAATAGCCTGGAGATTGTTCTGGAATAACCTGCAGCTGGGCCAGAAAGAAAGCACAGACTCAGAAGTTGAGAGCAACATGCCCTCTGGAGAGAGGCCAAACGACTGTGGGCGAAACCCTGGACCGGGAGCAATAGTATCAAATGCAGATGTGACCCCGGGGCAGGTCACTGCCTTCCTCTGAGCTCCAGGTTACTTGTTTGTAAGGTGAAGGGACTCAGCAGGATGTCTTCAAGGGTCCTCGAATCTCTGAAACCTATAAAAATATTCTTATTTTTAAAAAAATCCCGTGGAACTGATGGGCTTCTGGTCACTGAAGTCATAATATTTAACAAAGTGTGGTTGTTGTTCAGTGGCTAAGTCGTGTTCAACTCTCTGTGACCCCATGGGCTGCAGCACACCAGGCTCCTCTGTCCTTAACTGTATCCTGGAATTTGCTCAAATTCATGTGCACTGAGTCAGTGATGCCTTCCAACCACCTCATCCTCTGTTGTCCCCTTCCCCTACTGCCTTCAGTGTTTCCCAGAATCAGAGTCTTTTCCAGTGAGTCAGCTCTTTACATCAGGTGGCCAAAGTATTGGAACTTTAGCTTCAGCTGTAGTATTTAAGAAAGTAAAGAAGAATAAAAAGTCTTAAGATGTATCAAAATGCTATAGGGCCCAGGGAGTTAAGGTGTGGGGATGCTATTTCCTTTTCAGCCTCTCCGCTCTTAAAGAATGTTACCCTTTCATACAATGGCATGGAGTCCATTTCACCTCTCTTCAACGTACATGGAACTTTGTGATGACCTCAATGAATGGAACGTGCTAGAAGGAACCCAGAGCAGCTTCCCAAACTGGGTCATAAACAGAGATGTGTCTTCTTTCTGGCTCTCCTGGAACATGAACATTGGGATCTTTGAGCTGATAGTAAGAAATCTGGTGACCCAGAGTCACCACACTGGAGAGATGGTGTGGAGAAACCAGAGAGAGAGAGAAATGTCCAGGGAGCCCCACCTGCTCCAGCCTCCTGCTGAATGGTTCTCCTGGCCTGAGAACCAGCTGGTGGGTGAGGTGACCCCAGCCCCCAGGCTAATAGCCACCCTGGCTTTTGCCAAGGACAGCAGAGGAGAGCTCCATCCTTGAGAAAAATCAGCATAACTGTTGTTTTTCAGGCTGTGATGGTTTTCTGATGTGGCCTTAAGCATCGACTGCCACCGGCGTTGTCACTGTTCCCCACGGAAGATGCAGGGAAGGACTTGGGGACAGAGGAGGGGGAGAGGGAGCCCACCTAGCGGGTTGCGGGGGAGACACCAGATAACCAGAGCCTCCGCTGGCCTATTTTCCCCAGCTCTAGAGGGGATACATCCATTTTAGAATTACCTAGGGCAAAAAGACACAGAAAATGCTGAGAAGCTAGCTAAAGGGCTGGAAACGAGTTCTGAGACCCCTCTCATGTCTGCCCAAAGGAAAGGAGAGAGAAAGCCAAGTACAAGTGCCCCTGCCCAGGAGACCCCCAGAGACCCCTGGCCATACTGAGGTTCAACCAACAAGGGAAAATCTACCTATGGTAGCAGCAGTTCTGCCCCCACCCCAAGCCAGTATGAGTAAACTCTGGCCAGTGGGCTAACTCTAGCTGTCTGCCTGTGTTTGTAAATAAAGTTTTATTGGGCCATGATCATGGACCTCTGTTTGCATATGATCTCTGGGTGTTTTTGCCCAACAACAGCTGGGTTGGGTAGATAGGACAGACACCATCTGGCCCACAAAGCCTGAGATAGTTACTAGCTGACCTTTCTAGAAGAAGGTTGCCGACCCTTGCCCTAAGCTATCAAAAGTGAAATCCCAAGACAACATGCCGTTACCCAGCATTCCTGCTCAGAAACACCCTCTGGGGTCCACCGCCCGCCACCCATTCATTCCCATCACCCATTCAGTCATTCAATGCCCTGCGAGCTTCTCGTGCATGGCAGGCTCCCAGCTCCACCTTAGGAAGAGAAAAAAACAGACACAGTCCTGGTCCTCTCAGGGATCATGGTACTATTGTGCAGGGGCGTGTCATACGTTCAGAGGATCATGGTGCCGACCGCTAAGAACCAGAGGGAGGCAGTGCCCATGGGATTCCAGCAGTCTAGACAGAGGCAATCAATCCAGCTTGGGAGCTAAGCCCAGGGAAGGCTTCCCAAGGAATGAAGGTATCAGCGGATCCTGATGGATGAGCGGGATCCAAGGACAGGTGAGGATGGAGGCCTGTCTGCACTGAGAGGGAGGGGGATGTACACAAAGGATGTGGGGAGGGGAGGGGCATCAAGAAGGGCAGTGATGCTCAGGAGCAGGCAGGACCCAGGGCAAGGCAGAGACCACAGATGCCAGGAGCGACAGCTCTGGCACCACAAAGGACCCTGACAAGTGACCGTCCCCTTCTCCCCTTAGAAGGGGAAAGGGAACACACAGACCCCATGGGCCAAGCCTACCTTCACTGCGACAAGGAGGTTTCCACGTGGGTTTGTTTTTCTATCTGCCTTGTAGCTCACCCACACCGAGCCCCCCACCCCCTGGCGCTCCCACGCTGAGGGACCAGGGGCAGCCAGAGTATGCTGTCCATCGTGGGGAGAGCCCCCACCCCACCCCCCCACACATCCGGGAACTTCCAGTCTGTGTTGCCTGCATCCTGCCTGCCTCCTCCAGTTTTATCTCAGGCCAACTTGTTCCAAGCAAGAAAAAAGGAATATTCACGAGCTTCAGTTCAGTTCAGTCGCTCAGTCGTGTCCCACTCTTTGCGACCCCATGAATCGCAGCATGCCAGGCCTCCCTGTCCATCACCAACTCCCAGAGTTCACTCAAACTCAGGTCCATCGAGTCGGTGATGCCATCCAGCCATCTCGTCCTCTGTCATCCCCTTCTCCTGCCTCCAATCCCTTCCAGCATCAGTCTTTTCCAATGAGTCAACTCTTCACATGAGGTGGCCAAAGTTTTGGAGTTTCAGCTTCAACATCAGTCCTTCCAATGAACATCCAGGACTTATCTCCTTTAGAATGGACTGGTTGGATCTCCTTGCAGTCCAAGGGACTCTCAGGAGTCTTCTTTCTCCAACACCATAGTTCAAAAGCATCAATTCTTCGTGCTCAGCTTTCTTCACAGTCCGACTTTCACATCCATACGTGACCATTAGAAAAACCATAGCCTTGACTAAACAGACCTTTGTTGGCAAGGTAATGTCTCTGCTTTTCAATATGCTGTCTAGGTTGGTCATAACTTTCCTTCCAAGGAGTAAGCGTCTTTTAATTTCATGGCTGCAATCACCATCTACAGTGATTTTGGAGCCCTCAAAAATAGTCTGACACTGTTTCCACTGTTTCCCCATCTATTTCCCATGGAGTGATGGGACCAGATGCCATGATGTTAGTTTTCTGAATGTTGAGCTTTAAGCCAACTTTTTCGCTTTCCTCTTGCACTTTCATCAAGAGGCTTTTAGTTCCTCTTCACTTTCTGCCATAAGGGTGGTGTCATCTGCATATCTGAGGTTATTGATATTTCTCCCCATAATCTTGATTCCAGCTTATGCTTCTTCCAGCCCAATGTTTCTCATGATGTACTCTGCATATAAGTTAAATAACCAGATAGATCACACGAATGGGGGAAGGGGGACAAGGCTACACATGTGTGCCCTGAAAACCTCTCTCTGAAACGCAGCTAGGCACGTGTCCCAAGCAACAAGGGGGCCTTTGTTAAAGGGCCTGGCATCTGGGAACCAGCAGGGAACAGGCATTTCATGGAACACTGTGGATTTAAAACTAGAGGGTAGCCCTTTGTTTCTGCATAATATGGCTCTTTTAAAGTTGCATTGTCTGCCCACTTTTTCTTAATTAGAAGATGATAACTTTATTCCAGTTTTCATAATATTATGGCTAAATGCAAAGGTATTTTATGAAGACAACCCTGCTTATAAATCCGGTTCCCCATCACAACCCTGCTTACCCAGTTATTTTTGCTGTTGTTGTAGTTTTGTCTAAAAGATTAAGGGAGGCTTGAGTCATCTGTTTCAAAGACAAACTCTGAATTGGAAACCATTTCCTCGGGTAGGTGGAGGGACCCAGCTTCCGTGGCACCAACCTCGGCTGGACTTGATTTGTCTCAGGGTGCACCCCTATGCTGGGAGAGCCTTGCTTTTTCTGTATTAAGAAAACAGAAATGCCATCCTCCCCTGTGGTCCAGTGATCAGGAACACACAGCACTTGCATCACCGGGGCCCAGGTTTAATCCCTAGTTGGAAAACTAAGATCCCATAAGCAGAGAGGCACGGTCAAAAAATAATAATAATGGGGGGGGGGGGTGGAGGGGAGAAGGCCAAAAGCAAAGAAACAAACAAGCAAAAAGCGGATGCCTGGAATGAGAGGAAAGTTCAGGTTTGGTGCAAATCACAGCGGTGCCCTGACATCCTGGGTAATTTGGGGCAGCAAGTCCTTTCATCCTCAGTGGACCTCAGTTTTTCCATTTGCGGAACAGGAGGCTTGATGATCCTCATAATACGGACTTCAAGATCTTTTGTAAAATAAAGCAAATTGAATTAAATGAAAAACTAAAATCCCATTAAAAACCTACCATCCTGATTTTCAGAGGTGAGAGGTATGAAACTTACACAAACCCACGAGAGCCACAGTCCTGCGGTTTCCGCTTATAAAACAGTGTGCAATTGGGCCCAGGATCTATAGATGGCAGCCTCTTGCTAACTAAGATCCAAGGGGAAAATGCTTCCGCAGACCCATACCTTCTCAGCACATGTAAGAGGGCCAGAGAGGAACTGGAAACCAAATAGTTATTTATCTTCAAATGTCATAGAAGTCTCCCATAGACCAACATGGCCATTGAGAATGGTTAATCTTGAAAGTAAAAAGTAGGTTTCTAAAGTAGTTATTCTCAAATCATATTTTCACTGGAGGGGATATATTCTGCCAACAAGGATGTAACTGGTGCAATCTTATCACACGAATGTTAAATCCTGTGGCATAGACTCTGTGAAAGTGGGAGAATCTTCTTTGAGGTCCTCTTCAAGCAAATCTCCCTCACTGTCCCACCCACCCTCTCCCCCAGTGGCCTCTCGGATGCCCCTCAGGTGTGAAACTTCATGTTGAAGGAATGGGGTGTCTTCCTTTGTGATGTTTCTTGTTATTCACTGAATAATCCAGTTTGGGCCTTTCTTTTATTCCGATTTGTGAGCTTCATGCAAGCAGTTGAACTTATGTACAAAAGTCTTTGCCATTTGAGGAGTTTACTGACAAAGACTTTCTAATTAAAACAAAGAGATACTCTGTTTACATCATACAAAAATGTATGAATGGCAAGTATTAGGTTGAATCATTATGAAATGGCTGGTCAAAAATCAGCAGTTTTGTCTCATTCTGGAAGGGATAAATTGGGAGATTGGGATTGGCATATACTCAGTACTACATATAAAATAGATAACTAATAAGGACCTACTATATTGCACAGGGAACTCAATATTCTGTAATGGCCTACATGGGAAAAGAACCTGAAAAAGAATATATATCTATGTATATATGTACGTATAATTGATTCACTTTGCTATACACCTGAAACAAACACAGCATTGTAAATCAACTATACTCCAATAACTATTTAAAAAAATTTTTTTCATTCCACCTCTGTGTTAACGTTGGTGCCAGGTATTGGTTGTATAACAGAGACCCAGACCCATGGGGCCCTGCCTTTGTAGGTTCCAGCTGGGTAACAGTGAATGAACAGGCTATTTTAATACAGGATGGCCAGTGTCTGAGACATAAAATAGAGGAGCTGACCTAGGGAGGTGGAGATCCACTTCTCAGAAGAGGACATGAAACAATAGAAAGAAAGAAAGCTGCAGAATGTTTGTTGGGGGAAAAGGCCAATCTTTAGAAAGGAATTTTACGTGTGATTAGGACTAGCTAAAATTGAAATGAATGTCAAGTAATTGAGTTTTAATATCAAAGGTAAGCTGGTAAACAATTAAACATTGTTTTTTCTCCCTGTTAATAGGACAGAACCTTGTTAGAGTATTAGTCTGGGCTTAATGAGAAATTGTACACAGAAGTTTTGTTTACCTTTAATGAAAAAGCAGAGACATTACTTTGCCAACAAAGGTCCGTCTAGTCAAGGCTATGGTTTTTCCAGTAGTCATGTATGGATGTGAGAGTTGGGCTATAAAGAAAGCTGAGCACTGAAGAGTTGATGCTTTAGTGAAGACTGCAGGATCCAACCAGTCCATCTTAAAGGAGATCAGTCCTGAATATTCATTGGAAGGACTAATGAAGCTGAAACTCCAATACTTTGGCCACCTGATGCGAAGAACTCACTCGTTTGAAAAGACCCTGATGCAGGGAAAGATTGAAGGCCGGAGGAGAAGGGGATGACAGAGGATGAGATAGTTGGATGGCATCACCGAGTCAATGGACATGAGTTTGAGTAAACTCCGGGAGTTGGTGATGGACAGGGAGGCCTGGCGTGCTGCAGTCCATGGTGTCAGAAAGAGTCGGACACAACTGAGCGACTGAACTGAACTGAATGTAATCTCTCTAGAACAAAGGTTCTATATTTTGTAGCTAAGACATTTTACAACTATATAAACTTTTATATTTGCCTTCCCCCCACCCTGCGAAATAAAGAGGCCTAGTTGGGACATGAGTGAGGAGGAGGGGTCTCCTGTGCAGGTAAAGCAGGGGGCAGTGTTCTTGGCATAGGGGATGGCAGGTCTGGAGCTGCGAGCTCAAAGTCAGATGTCCCGGAAGAAGCCCAGAGTACCTGGGCTGGGAAGGTGGGAAGAAGCCCAGGGCGGGAGGAGACTGAGAAAGCAGGTGATGTGCAGGGTGTGAAAGGCCTCCTAAGGGAAGGATGTGCCCCATCCAGAGGGCGATGGGGAGCCACTGGAGGCTCTGATACTGACAAACAGCGAGGTCAGATTGGCCATTTAGAAAAAAATCATTCTGCATTTAAAGTGAAAAAATAGTGAAAGTCTCCCAGAGTTGTGTCTGACTCTTTGCAACCCCATGGACTATATAGTCTATGGAATTCTCCAGGCCAGAATACTGGAGCGGGTAGCCTTTCCCTCCTCCAGGGGATCTTCCCAAACCAGGGATGGAACCCAGGTCTCCCGCATTGCAGGCAGATTCTTTACTAGCTGAGCCACCAGGGAAGCCTTTGTGCCTTTAATGTAGAGAATGGATTAAGTACAGCAAGAACTGAGTGCTCACCAGCCAAGGTGAGAGGTGGACTGCCTGGTTCAGAGAAGTGCCCTGATGGCTAAACAGATGGACTGTTTTTGAGGTGGACTCTCGGGATGTAGTTGCTCATGGATGTGTGAGAGTAGAGAGAGGGAGGAATCTGCCATGGGTGAGGCTCACTCAGGTGGGACCTCAGTGGGAGAACGGGTTTAGGGAGGAGACACTGCTTTTGCCTTTGGACATGGTGGGGTGTGTAGCACCTGGAGTCGTCTGAGGGGGCTTAGGAGGCACCAGCTGCCTCCTGAGATCTGATATTCCTTGGGGGGCTCTGGGTAGGAGTCAGCACCAAGCTTGGGGTTGGATGAGGCTGTGGAAGGGTAATGCTCAGGGCTTGTCCCCCACCTTTAACAGGCATGGGCATTGCAGGGGGCACAGGTTCGATCCTTGGTTGGGGAACTAAGATATCCCATATGCTGGAGGGTGCAGCCAAATAAATAAATAATTCCTTTTTTAATTATTAAAAAAAAAAAACCCACATGGGAATCCAGTGGGCTTCCATTAACTTGAGCATTTGTGGCTCCAACCTCAGCCATGCTAACTAGAATCTCAGGGACAGTCGTTGAGAAATGGTATCTCTTAACAGGCTCCTTAGGAGACCAGTGGCGATACTCTGCGACCAAACTTGTAGGAACCCTCCTGATGCTATGGAGGCAGAACTTAATAAGAAGAATATCAGAGGAACCTGTAAAATTCGATTTCTTAGAAAAACTAAATAACCAACATTAGTGAGGGTAGCTTTCATATACAGCTGTCAACACATGTATTGAACTTAGAAATTGAAAGCCCTAAAATGGTAATGAAAATCCTAGGAAAGAAAAATGCAGAAATTAGGTTTGACTTGACAAAAGCGGCACAGGATCCATGTTTTCCTATAAAAATGCCCTGCCAACCAGTACTCTAATGTTTAATGAAACTTTGGTCCTAAAGAGCATTTATGATAGAAAACCAAGCCAGGCAGTTTAAACATACATAATATGCCCAAGAGTATCAAACTGACCGTAAGAGGACGAGCGGGAAATCAATTGAACACATTGGTCTTGATCGTCAGAAGAAACTGGCAAGTAGCTTAACATGGACATCAGAGTTCCTTACGGAGTCAAACATGTCAATATGCCCTCATCATCTGAGCCTCAACCAAAAGGCTTGGATCTGGAAGAATATTAATCTCTTACCTGCCCCCAACAAGCCCATTATGCATTGTTTATACCCCAATTAGAGAGGGCAGCTGAGCCCACCTGGGACTTGAGTTATTTACGTCCATGTCTGTTCGCCCACCACACCGCACAACCCTTCAGGGCAGGGACCTCATCTTCATCACACCATGCCTGGCACCCTGGCTGGCACAGAATGGGCATTCCGACCCTCTTCGCTAACCTGAGCTTTCAGCAGACAGCAGAGCTTCTCGATCCTTGTCTGCAGGTGCAGAGCTTCTGTTTATGGCAAAGCTGGCCTTGGAAGCCTCCCCACGACCTCTCAACATCAAAATGATTTTAACCTTCAAACCATTTTAGGCAAAGGAGAGAAGGCATAACAAAAGCAAAGGCAGGACGATAGAATGTCCCAACACGCACAAAGTCTGAGTTGAAAGAAGGCGATTCCTGTGCAAGCCCGCTTATTTGGGATTCACCAGCTCAACTGCACTTGCACGGTGCTCTTCTGATAAGCTGCAAAATCTAAAACTCCTTATTAAATGTCAGATAAATCGGCTAGCCTGGGGCGAAGCCAGTGCATGGGCGGTGTGTGCTACAGTCCGGTCCTCTGTGATTGATGGGCTCTGAATAAGCAGAACCAATCCAGGCTGATTGTGGATGAAATGACTACAGCCAGCAAAGTTCAAATAAGAAATATGTGAACTTTAAAGTACTTGAACACAAATCAAGACAGTGAGTTTTTATAAAAATCTTTACTAGCTCAAACCACTGAAGCTCAGAATGACCTTTATCCTTGGGTTGAGTAGCTGGTGGTGCAGGAAACGTGTGCACCGTATATCAGGCTCCGAGCCTCCGGAGAAGCGCAGTGGGACAGAGAGGCTGGCAGATCCGACGCTCCCAGCCCCCTCGTCGGAGTCCATGTGGGCGAGGCAGGCGGCGACTCGAGATGTCAGCTGCCCTCCACTGCTCTGCCTGAGCAGGTTGCCCTCCTCTTTTGCAGGGTGTTGGATGGGCTTTCATGTGTTCCCTTGCCCTTTGGTATTGGAATCAGGACTCCAGGCTGCCATCTCAGCTTCTTGCCTGAGCTTAGCCACAAGCAGGGCTTTTAGAAAAGCCCCCAAACCATGTATCAGAGCTGATAACAGTGCTTTGCACAGCCCTGCAGAGCTAGACAACACACTTTTGTGCAGCCCCTCTTTGTGCTAAACTCTTCATAGGTGTTCTCCACCCCTCTCAATCCGAGTCCTTCCCCACCTCATCCCCAGGAGGGAGCATCCTTACACCCCTTTCTCATATGAGGAAATGGAGGGTTCTGAAGGTCCTAAGTTCTGAAAGGATGGAGCGGGTTTCCAGCTGCTTCTATGGGTCCCAGATTCTCTGCTTTTTCTATGACACCAAACTGCATCCCTTTGTGAGGATTGAATGGACGCCCTTCTCAGTCTTATTCTAAACTGGATCTTCCTTTTCACCTTCACAGATCTCCTAGCTATTTGATGAGAGCATCAGATACAAACACCTCTTAGGATGAGCAATACCATACTCTTAATTTCTCAGTTATACACCCAAGGCTGGTAGAGTTGATCCCTCCCACAAGAACTGTAGAATCTACAGGAGAGAGAAGAAATCATTACAGTTCATTTTATCCTTTATCTCAAAGGACCAGGCAGGAGGGCGCAAGAAATATAGCTGAGCCTCCTTCCACCTGAGGGGTAGGGAGGAGGACAGTCAGGAGTGCTTCATGGAGGAGGTGGCCCTTATAGGATGATTGAGATTTGGCTTTGTAGACAGAACGGAGTCAGAGTCCTTATTACTTTTGCCATTTGCAACAGCATAGATAGACTAGGAGAGCATTATGTTAAGTGGGAAAGGTCAGACAGAGAAAGAGAAATACTGTATGATATTGCTTATGTGTGGAAGCTAAAAGCCAAAAAAATTAGTGAATATAACATAAAAGTAGCAGACTCCCAGATACACAGCAGGAACCAGTGGTTACCAGGGAGAAGGAGGAGTGGAGGGGCGGGTGGAGGAGTGGGAGCCAGAAACTGCTGGCGTAAGATAGGCTCAAGGATGTACTGCATAACAGCGAAATGTAGCCAATATTTTGTAATAACTATATTATATAAAATTGTAAAAAACATACACTTTATAATATATAAAAATAAAAATGTATCTGAAAATTTTTTAAAAACTTATTACATGTCACACTCTGTCTTCTAAGTGCCATACACGTATTAGCACTTCTGTTCCTTAAAGCAGGTGTTCTTGTTACCCCCATTTATTAGTGAGAAAACTGAGGCACAGAGAGTTAAAGTAATTACCCAAAGACACACAGTGGTAGAAGCGAGACTCAACCGCAGGCTCCAGCACTCGAGATCTTGCCCCCTGTGCGAGGCTGCCTGTGTCTGCGGGAGGGGGGTGCCGAGGAGAGGACCTTTCGAGCAGAGGCAGAGTGACCTGGAAAGCAAGGGGTGTGTGGGGGAAGATCTGGCCACCGCGTCTGACTGCAGCACGGGCTATGAGAAGGTCAAACAGAGGTCAAAAGGGGTGAGGTCCACTAAGCAGGAGACCATTCATTCATTTGTTGAACCGATGTTCATTGGGGACCTACTTGGCACCAAGGACTCCATTAGGCACTGGGAGATGCTGTCACTAACCAATGTTTCAAAAAAAGCGTGAGTTCAAGTCAGGGAGGGTAACTGCCCAGAATGAGCTAGACATTTCACATGAACCCTTTGCGTGGCTACCTAAAGCCCTGAATATCAAAGAAAAGCCGTGTGCCCCATAGTAGAAATTCAGAAACTACTTGAGGGGGTGGCGACATGAGCAGGGCTGAAGGATAAATGCAGGATGTCTGGTTAAGCTTGACTTTCAGATAAACGACAGGTAATTTTTCAGTAGAAATCTGTCCCGGGTGCTGCAGGGAGCATTGTTGCCATTGTTGCTCACTCACTCAGCTGTGTCCGACTCTGTGACCCCATGGACTGCTGGACTCTGTAGCCCACCAGTCTCCTCTGCCCATGGGATTCTCCAGGCAAGAGTACTGGAGTGGGTTACCATTTCCTACTCCAGGAGATCTTCTCAACCCAGGGATGGAGCCCGAGTCCCTGTGTATCTGGCATTGGCAGGTGGATTCTTTACCCTTGAGCCACCGGGGAAGCCCGCATGGGGCATGCCGATGCTAAAACATTCTTTCTTGTTTATCTGAAATTCAGGTTTAACGTGGTGTCTGCTGTTTTCATTTGCTAAATCTGGCGGCTCTAAACTTGAGTGATATTTTCATGAAGCTGCCCCATTTTACAAATGGGCCAAGAGAGGGTACAGGGTGTAGATGATCAAGACAGCAAGTCAACAACTTGGTCAGAGGCCCACGGCCAGGTTTCAAGGGCCCAGTCCAGGGCTCTGTCTGCTTCACCAGGCCGCCTTCCATGTCCCCAGCTAAAGGGGCAGAGACACAGGGACAAACTTGCAAATGACTGAATCCAGCCATTCAGCCCCAGCGTGTTCCAGGCACCTTCCAGTCCCAATGGGTTTATTAGCCCTTTGTGTCAAAAGCAGCGCAGCTCTCGAGCAATTTTAATCGTGGTGGCCAAAGTAAGAATTCTGATCATGCAATTTCCCCAGGAGTCAGAATTGCTCTCAAAGGCCAAAGCCACAATAGGAAGCAGGTTAGCCCCCTGGGGATTCGCCCCCCCCCCCCCCCCCCCACCCCCAACCGGCTCCAGTGTACTGTCATGTGGCTGCATTTGGTGAAATGCTTCAGGGAAAAAAAATCACCAAGTCACACTGGCCCAGCTTAAGGGAAATTAAATGTTCCCTTCAGAGCGACATCTCAGGAGACTGTGGCCAACTTCAAGGTGCCTTTATCTGAGTACATTCCATTAGGAGAGGAGCAGGAAGAAGCGCTGGCCTTTCAGGGTAACTCAATCAGACTCTGTGGCATTCACAGGGGTATCGGTTACCCTAAGCCTCTCGGGGCCGCAAGGAGATTAAGACGCGGATTACCTGCCACTTACTCTGTGTCATCAAGGAAAGCAGGGCTTCGGCTACAAGCCCTGTTTAATCGGGTCCCGGCAGGCTTTTCTCAAAAGGATGGCTGACAGCATTTCTAAGCACGTTTTTAAACTGCCCATCATATCCGTGATGGAAACTCAGCAACAGAGAGTGACAGCAATGTCAACAGCGGCCACTGGAGGAATTTCTGACAGGTGGCCTTTTGTGAAATGATGGGGAGGGGCCAGGGAGGGGCTGGGTGTTGTTAGGCAGCTCAGGGGCCCACTTCCCTGCACCCTTAACAGCCAACATCTTCAGGCATGTTTCAGCCTTACATCATACTCCTCCATCGGTATGTGTGCTGGGGCCAAGACAACACGGCTGTCAAGACAGAAGTGAGTGGGTCTGACACCATCTCTGGAGACAAGAGGGAGCCAGCAGGAGCCCCAACTCTGCATCTGGGCAGTCAGACAAAAGTGAGTTTTTCTATGCAGTGAGAGCCCTGTATGAAAGCCGTGAAGTATCACGGCCTGGAAAGAGAGCAGGGTCCCAGACCTTTCTACCGTTGATACCAGCAGTCAGCGGACTAAGACACGTGGGCCACATCCAGACCACCAGCTATTTTTATAAAGTTTTATCAGAAGAACAGCCACACTCATCATTTACATAATGCACTTTTGTTGTAGCTCAGTTGGTAAAGAATCCTCCTGTAGTGCGGGAGACCCGGGTTCGATCCCTGGCTTGGGAAGATCCCCTGGAGAAGGAAATGGCAACCCACTCCAGTATTCTTGCCTGGAGAATCCCATGGACAGAGGAGCTTGGCGGGCTACAGTCCATGGGGGCGCAAGCATCGGACACGACTTAGTGACTAAACCACGTGGCAGAGCTGAATAATTACTATATGGGTCACAAAGCTCCGAATATCTATTATCTGCCCTTTACAAAGAACTGTCTGAGTGTTAGTCTCCAGCATTCCTCAGAGGAGATCTCCCAGTCCTGCTTCGCCTCAGATCTGCGCTGGGGTGGAGGGACTGGGGCTCAGGTCTTGACACATTCTAAATGCTAAGAGGTTGAAGGAGTAATTATTGACGAGAAACCCTTACTGAAGCCCAATTGCTAAGAAGTGCAGGTGGGGTCATCGCAACTGAATTCTCTCCATGAAGACTTTCAAATTCATCAAAAGAAATAGAATACCCACTTTCGGTTACTTTTCCTAAAGTGGAAAGGCAGATGAAGCCCAGAAATCTCAGGGGGCTTCCCTGGTGGCTCAGTGGTAAAGAGTCCGCCTGCCGATGCAGACGACACGAGTTCGATACCCGGTCCAGGAAGATCCCACAGACCATGGAGCAACGAAGGCCCTGTGCCACAGCTCCTGAGCTCGCGCGCTGCAGAGCCTGTGCTCCACAGCAAGAGAAACCACTGCAACGAGACGCCCTTGCCCTGCTTGCTGCAGCTAGAGAAGAGCCCTCGAAGCAACAAAGACCCAGCACAGCCAAAAAGAAGTAGATAAATAAAATCATTTTTTTAAAGAAATCTCAGGTGGCTGCCCACTGCCAAGGTGAGTTAGGAGAGAGGCCAATTTTCGACTCTGGCATTGAAGCCACCCACAACACGCACCCAGACCCTCTCCTGTCCTTACCCGCTACACGGTCACAGGATTCTGGTGTGCCTGCTTCCGGCTTGTCACGTGCAAGAACGTCAGCATCCTGATGGTCTGATGATGGCTGGGACCATGACGATCATACCAACATCTCTCTGCACCTTTGGCTCTGCACCCAGGCGGAGCAGCTAGGTACTCCCTGAACACAAATAGTTCTCATGCTACGCCCTCCTCTTAATTGTCCTTCCCTCCATCTGTATGTGATGACCACACCTGTCCTGTAGGGCTCTTCTCCAGATTATCAGATAAAATCTTTCCTGATGCCTTCCGTCAGGTGGTTCTTCTCCCTCCTCCTCGGGCCTTCAAAGCAATTCTCCCAAACGTCTGTGGTGGGACTGATCAAATTCTACCTGATCTTGTTGTTGTCTTGGAGAAGGAAGTGGCAACCTACTCCAGTACTCTTGCCTGGAAAATTCCATGGATGGAGAAATCTAATAGGCTACAGTCCATGGGGTTGCAAAGAGTTGGACACAACTGAGCGACTTCACTTTCATTTTTCACTTTATTTTTGTCTGTAGCCAGGAAACCAAAGCATTCATAAATTATTGCTATCACTATACTTGAGTGATGCCAAGGTGCAGGGGTGGGCATTGTGAGGGTAAAGGTAATGCATTGTGGGAAACTCTACTTACATGAACTCAGGACCCCTTTCAAATTAATCCCCCAGGGGAAGTTAGACAGCAAGTCTGTGTCTGTGTCCATGGCTAGGGCTGAGCTCAGAAAAAGGACTGTGGACCTTTAGGAATCAGAGCCAGGAGGAAAAGCCCAACAAAGTAGATGGAGGCTTTGTGGGCTCTCCAGGCCTAGGTGAAGCTCCCCTTCAGGAACGACCAGCCACTAAGCAGGGAGGGAAGTCCTCTTCCTCACCGTCTACATGGGCAGGACAGAGGGGGACCACTCCCCAGCACCACCTTCTCCATCCCGAACTCACGTCAAGGAGGGAGCAGAGGGTCAGGTCACTTCATCGGCCAGCAGACACCAACTGAGCACCCGGGATGGGCCAGTCACTGGGGGAAGCCGGAGCAAGGCAAGGTTGCCGCCTTCACAGTGCCTACACTCTGACCCCGACCCAGGCCCACGAAACGAGCGGTTCTGGATATTCTACAAATGAGCAGGAGCCACAAAGCCTTCCTCTCTGTCCAGAGACGCTCTGAATGTGCTGTCCTGCAGCAGCCAGGACTCTCAGGTACCCTGAGATAGACAAAGATGACTCAGCGCCTCATCCGAAAGTGCCTTCCCTGCCCACCTGGGTGGCATCTTTGTTCCAGGTTGAAGGCATTTGCAGAGAGAGCCCTTGGAACCTGGCAGGGAGAGGCCTTTGGGAAATAGTCCCACCAGTCATTTTATGATGCTGAAGAGAAAAGACGAGTGTGGGAACCTTAGGTCTCCCCACCCCTTCTGGGTTTCAGTCTTACCCCAAGTGGCAGAAGAGCCCTCAGGGCTACCTAGGGGTTTGGGGAAGACCTGAGGGGGTGGCCTAGTGACCACAGGCTTCAGACTAATTCAGATGTCACAGTCTATGCCCCTAAGGTCTCTGCATCATGGCCTAGAGGAGAAAACCGGGCTTACGCTGGAGAAGGGATTTGCCCAGGTAGCTAGTGGGGGCACAGGGGCTCAACCCAGCCCCTGGATTCCAGGCCAGTGCTCCCTGCACCCCGTGACTGCCCTCAAGCCCCTGCTTAGGGGTCAGATGGACCAGCCTGTGTACTGAGTGACTCACCCATCCAGGCTCCCCGGCTGGCCTCTGGCTGGGAAGGAGGTTCAGGGTGAAGGAGAGCCTCAGGGGGTTTACTAGAACACTCTAAGGCTGTGGGCACCATGAGCTGCCCATGAGCCCATCTAAGGCCAGAGCAGATCCTGTGTCTCAGGATGCTCAGAGCCTGGCACAGCGCCTGACCCTCTGAGTACTCCAAGCTCTCGGCAAGCGAGCGTCTGTCCGAACTCCCACCTCCTGCCCCAACAAGCGCTCCTCCTGCTCTAGACGTGGACTCTCTTTTTCTCTTCCCTCTAGGCTGCACTCCCCTGGACGACAGAAGATGGTTCCCTCAACCCATCTGGGAAAACCTTTAGACATGTGTTTCTTTGTCTCTCCGGGGACCACAAATCAGTCTTAGTCCTGGGGACTGACTTTGAAATATCATCTGGTTGAAGGTGCCAGGTGGGCAAGATGGGTCGCTCCGTGCTCTTCTCTCTGCACCTGTTCAACTCCCACCCGTGGTGGAATTTCCAGCCTGGTGGGCACCTGGGCATCAGCACTCACGCATCTGCATGGATACTGAGTCCCAAGCAGGTGTGGAAGAGGGGGGTCAGGTCTCCCTCAAGGGTACCCGTAAGGCAGTCAGTCAGTCCTCTCTTTTGCTCTTGACTCCTGCAGACCCTAAGCCCCCACTGCACCCTCTGAGAGTCCTTGCAGCCTCGGGCCTGGAGCCCCTGGCACGCTGGGCTTTGCTGTGATGCAAAAACAGACTTCACCTGCCACCCTCTCCCTTTCCCGTGGAGAAGGAGACTTGTCTGAGTAGAATCGAAACCCAGTGGGTTCAGGGGTTTGATTCATTACTGTGCTCTGAGTTCCCCAGCGACCTTTCCAAATGCCAGCCCCTCTGCGGACGCTTGTGCCCAAGGTGGGCGCCTTGCAAGGGTCACTGGCAAGAGGCTGTGCAGAGCGAGGAGGGGAGCCATCAGCACCCTGCCTCCCATCCCCTGAGCCTTAGCACACAGAAGAGAGTGCTTGCTCCCCCATGCTGGGTGCTCCAAGTCGTCACAGGGAATCTGTCCTGGGAGCAGGTGCCCTGCAGCAGGTCCCAATGCGGCTCGTCCAGCCTCTGCCCCCTCAGCCGGTGCCACCTGGCTTCCTGGACTCTCAGCCTCTCTCCCCTCCCGCTCCCCAACCTGTAGGACCACGCAGGGCTCTGTGTGTCGCCCGCAAGTGGAGAGCAATTTGTTTCCACCAAACGCTGTTTCTATCGCCCTTGACCACCCCCACTGGCTCCTCAGCCAAAGTCAACCTCTCGTTTGGAACCTCCTCATCTCTGCAAGAATCAGCCCCTTTCTCCCTCCTCCCGCTGCCCTCCTCCCTTTCTCAATTTCTCCTTTTTTTTTTTTTCTGCTGGGCACAGGTAATTGTGAGACGGCGAGGGAAAGCCCTGGAGGATTCAGTTCCAAGCGCTCCCCAGCAGTTCTCAGAAGGGCACAAAGAACCGCGCTGAATGTCACATTGAGTCCCTCCAGCACACCTGCCGGCCGCCCTGGCCCCTCCGGTTCACCGGGGGGTCACCGGGCGCTCGCGGACTCTCCGATGGCCGGGAGAGCTACTATGTTTTCAGTTCACAGTGAGATTAAATCTACAACGCTTGACCCGTCTAATTTATTGTGTGGTTGACGGAGCAAGGAGAGCCCATAGAAAGAGCTGGATGTGTTTCTCCTCCTTAAACAAAACACCGTGGAATTTGTAGGAAGCCGTCAGCAGCTCGGCGTTTTCGTTCCAGGCCTGGAAGCAAAAACCGGTTGTAATGAGATTTGGATTCCACAGCCTGGGCAAGAGTCGAGCAGACCCATCGTTGTTTTCACCAGTGAACTAGAGACTCGAGCTGATCAGTGCTGGCAACGTGAGGCCTGATGGGTTTGAGCATAAGCTCGGGGCTGTCGACCCTGACCGAGGTCAGATACTTATCAGGATTTTCCCAGACTTGGCTGTACCCTTCAATGCCCTTTTGCCCCCTACTGGGCACTGACCACATTCGGGCTGAGGCTGCCCCTCCATCACCAAAGCCATGTCCATTCTCTCCTCCTCCATCTTGTGGACCAAAGGGCCCTCTCCTGATCACAGAAAAGACCCTCGTATGTGATGCTGATAAATTAAATTTCACTTCTGTTCCTGCCTGTTGAAACATCTCCTGGCAGGAGACTCATTTCTGGCTCTTGAGTGACTACTCACTGTGGATTCTGGAACTGCTTTGTCAGTAGCAGAACATATTTTTGTTTTTATAATGACTTGTAAGTGGGAGCCCAATAAACCAGACTCTGGCCAAGTTGCTTAGCCTGGAGAGTGGGTGGGGGCCTGCACTTGGTTCCGTCAGGTTTGCAGATGTTGAAACATCAAAGCAGACCTCAGCTGAGATGCCTGAGCAGCAGAGAGACACACGGTGCTCATAGCCAGAGGAGAGCAATGGGAGCCTGAAAACCTGGGTGCCACTTGCTTCTCCCAGATAAGAGGGTCAAAATAAAGGTCTCTGAGCCCAGGCTGGGCAGAGGGGGCATTCACAGCTGCAGGCAGCATGGACACACATGGGAGGCCTGAGCGCACCTGGAGAAGCCCAGTGCTCCTTCCATGTGTAGGAGAGAGGCCGCCAGGAGACCGGACCGTAGTCTGGGTCAGGGTGGGAAGGCCCAGATGTGTTTTCAGGGGTCCCCACGGAGTTCTCTGAGCGTGTGGGAGGCAGTGAGGGCTGTGGTTTAGAAAGGCAGGCCTGGAGGCAGTGGGACAGCGTGTGTGGTGGTGTGCATTCAGGCCAGAGCCCAGTGATGACTCCTTGGGAGGAAGAACAGGGGGCTGAAAGCCAGAGGAGGCAGGAAAAAAACAGATGGAGTGGGTGGCGTGAAAGGAAGAGCAGGTCTGGTCCCCAGGGTGTGAGGGACAAGGAGGAATCGGGAACGTGCGTCAGCTCTCGGCGGGAATGGAGGGTCTGTGCTGCTTATTGAGGGAAGTCAGGAGAAGGAGCAGACCGATGGATGAAGACGCGAGTTCACTGAGGGCGGACCACACAGGGACGCAGGCCCAGGGTGACGGCGTTGGCAGCTCATCTTTGTTGAGAATTGGCCAAGAGACTCTGCAAAGCACTTTATTTTGTCTTATTTGATCCACAAAACAACAAAGCAACAACAAAGTTGCTGCTGTCCCTTCTCTTTTAAGGAAGAGGGCACTGAGCCTCAGAGAGGTGCGGGAAGTCGCCCTAGATCTAGATCACACAGCTGAAAGCGATGGAGGCAGGCTCTGCATCGCCATTGTCTCCTTAGCTAGGATCCTACGCTGCCAGGAGAAACGTACAGATGTGGCCTCAGAGCTGGAAAATGAGGTCCAGGGTCCCCTTGTCGGGGTGCCATCTAGCCTTCCAGAGCAAGGTGTTCACACAGGTCAGTAAGGAACAGGAGGCCTCTCGGGTCCAGACCCCGATGTACTGAAATCAAATCCTCTACCTGCCTCAGAGTTCAGGCCTGGCAGGGAGGCGCCTGTAACACTAAGGAAACTTGAACTGCGGGCCCAGGAGCTACAGTTCTGCCAAGATACATGTGCCCCCTGGGACCAGGATGTGCGTTTCGCTCAGGCTCGGGCAGAGCTAGGTATTAATTATAACACATTAATTATGACATTCGGGAAAGCTCGAAATGGAGGACGGCAACCCACTCCCAAGGCCATATCTTGTCTCATATTTCTCCCTTGAAGCTCTGACTAAGGCCTGGCATTAAGGGCGGATCAGTCCTCACACTGGTTGGTATTGGGGTGGGCTGGGAGAACCACGCCATTACTAGCCTGACTTGAAAACGCTGACCTTTGAACAAGAGAAGCTCAAAAGATGTATCAAGGTATATATGCAGCACGGGGTCCAGAGAGATGGGCCTTCTGATAAGGCAATCATGTTAGCCACAGAACAACGAAGCAGATTGGGCTTGTGTTTCGTATAGAAAGAAAAGGCTTGTGTTTTCAATAATTAGCCCAAAGTGAATAAAGTAAAAGAATTGAGAAGGCAGTGCTACTGCCCACTCTTTTCTTTTTTTCTTTCTTTAAATTTAAATTTATTTATTTGTAATTGGAGGATAATTGCTTTACAATATTGTGCTGGTTTTTTCCATACATCAACATGAAGCAGCCATGGGAATACGTATGTCCCCTCCCTCTTGAACCTCCCTCCCTCCCACCTCCCACCCCACCCCACCCCACACGCCTGCTCTTATCTGACCAGTTTCTTTTTTTTCTTTGACCAGTTTGATGTGAATAAATTGAGCAGGAGTGTCTGCAGTGAGTTCCTTCTGGCATGTGGGTGAAATATTAACAACAGCTAACATCTTCTAACAGTACTGATTAGGTAGAGTTCAAAGGCATACTGATGGATTAACTCATTTAATCCTCATTGCAAACCTGTGGAGACCATGTAGCTACCATCACCGTCTGACAGAAGGGGGATCCCCCATCAAGGCAGGGGATCCTGTTACCAGCCTGATATCCCCAAACTAGTAATTGCTAGAGCCAGGAACTGAGCCCAGGTGGTCAAACTCCATAGTCTACCTCTGACCATCTGCCATACTGCTCATATTTCAGGAGGTATAAGGACCACCTGATGTGTATATCCAAGAGATAGGAAGACATTTGTCCTTACAAAATCATAGACATGAAAGTTCATAGCAGTGTATTCACGGTAGCCAAAAGTGGAAATAATGTCTGTACACTTACAGATGGATAAAAATAGTGGTATATCCATATGATGGAATATTATTCACCCATGAAACGGAATAGGTTCATCTGAGTGGTAACATGAATGTCACTGACCTTTGGACACTTCACGCTAACACACATGTGATCCTTGAAAACATCATGCTAAGGAAAAAAAGGCCAGACCAAAAGACCACATACTGAATGATTCCATTTATAGGAAATGTCCAGAACGGGCAAATCCATGCAAACAGAAAGCTGCTTGCTCGTTTCCAGTTGCTGGGGAGTGGGAGAATTGAGAGAGACTGCCATAGGGGTGGGTTGGTTTGCAGAATGAGAGGAGTGTTCTGGCATTAGAGGTGATGATTGCCCAACATTGGGAACATACTAAAAAATATCAGTAAATGGTATACTTTCAAGTAGTGAATTTTATGTTCTATGAATTATATCTCAGTTTTTAAAATTGCCTCCCCCCAAAACCCCATCACACTTGATGTATCAGTGAGGATACCTTGAGCTCTGCCTTTGGTTGTTCTCTGGGGTGCAAGACAGAACCCAGGCCCAGGCATCACAGAGACACAGCAACATGCAGGGGAGGGAGAGAGGGGGGTTCCAGAGAGGAAAGCCAGCTTTCCAGAACCCCCAGCCTCTGTCCTGGCATATCCCCTTGATCAATACTGGGCCCCTGCCCTCTGCTAAACCTGTCATCAGCGGGGGGACAAGAGGCTTCCTGATCCGCTCAAACCAAACAGGATTTGCCCCCGAGTTTTGTCAAGGAGGAGTGGACCCCTGAACAAAGCAGATTTGGTCAGAAGAGAGAAGGGTGATGATTGTTTGCCGGCCCTGAGCTGTGTCTGGGGCCCACAACGCTCATTAGCAGGCAGACCCCAGGAGCGACTGATTGGACAGGCTCGTCATGGCCTGTAGAACCCTGCAGCTGACATGAGCCCCTTAGATTCCTCTGATGGAGGTGTCCCCAGATCCCACTCTGAGAAACATTGTTCAGTGAGGTCTGAAAACATATTCCAGCTTTCCTGTTACCCAGATCTTCAATAAACCCCACTTTCTCCCTGCCCCTGACCCCATCCTCCTGAAAAATTCTTCAAAAAACGGAGGAAAGAAAGAAAGGATAGGGGAGGAAAGGAAAGAGGGAGATGGGAGAGAGATCACGATTTCCTCTGCATCTCTCCCATGCCTTTACGCAATTCCACAGTATCACTGCATGGCAGCTAGATTGCTCTGCCCATTTCACAGAAGTGGAGACTGAGACTAAGAATATTGGCAACTTTGCCCAAGGTCAAGTGGCAGTGGAGGAATTCAGACCCAGGTCCTGGATCTCCATCTGGAGCTGCTGCCTGCAGACCCTTCTCCTAAGACACCAGTGGACGGTCAGGCCCTAAGGCACAGAACCTCTGGATTCAATGCAAATAAGCTTGGTTACAATGTGATCATCTCTTAGCAAAGAGATTTCAAGACTCCTTCCTAGAATACAAGGTCTTTCATTTTTTTTCACATCAGGAAAAGAATATTGCTCATTCTCTCGATATTAAAATTGTACACCTATACCCTTTGACTTTTCTGCTTTATTAGTGCATCTTCTCTGCGCTTGGCCTTGATGTCACCAAAAGATGAGACTAGAGCAATCATGCCCCATGGATTTATGCTGAAAAGATAAGCATTTAAGGCACACCACTTCTGTTTGTGTGGGCTACAGTAAAGAATCTGCCTGCAATGCATGAGACCCAGCTTCAGTCCCTAGCGGGGGAAGATGCGCTGGAGGAGGGAATGGCTACCCTCTCCAGCATTTTTGCCTGGGAAAGCCCATGGACAGAGGAGTCTGGCAGGCTATACAGTCCATGTCGCAAAGAGTCGGACACAACTAGCTTTCACTTTTTATGTTTGTGTAACTCTAAACGTCATGTTCTCCAGACCTGTGAATGGGCAGAATCATGGATAAGCTTCTATTCACAATCATGAAAACAGGTCATAAAATACTTTACAACAAAAGCACATAGACCCAGAGCTGATACCTGAGAAAGACTTTCCCCTGGATCCAGGTCACTCACCTTTCCAAGCACTGACCTTTTCCTCTGTCCACGTCTCTCTTTTCTCTGGACCCAAACCTCTCGAGACTATGGTTTTAGGAGAACTAGAAAGCCGAATGTGAATGTAAATTCACATTCTGTAACACAATTTCCCTTGACAGTTTCCCTGGACTGTTCCTAAGGGAAGAATTCTGAAATTGCCCACCTTCCCCACTCCTATGGGAGACTTCTGGTTCTTAGAAGGGCAGAACTCCTGTCTGGCCACATGGAAAACACATTGGAAGGCTTTGGAGTAGGCACGTTTAAGCATGTTGATCTTCTCCAAAGAAAGCTAGTGGCTTGGGCTGTGACTCTGAAATACAGAATGGGGCCAAGAAGATCAAGGCCTGAGCATCAAGATCAAGTCTTATTTGTGCAAATCTGCCTGAGTTGCTGGTGAATATACTTATAAACATGACCCATGTGGGTTTGGGGATGGGTCATGAACCTGAAGGTGGGATGGAAAGAAAACAGCAGCAAGGGAGGCTGGAATTCACTCAAACCCTGGCAAGTAGAGAGGCATGACCATGAATGAAGTAGGTAGGAACTTCAAGTGTAAGAGTATGTGCTTTGGGGCTGAGGATTTCTGAGTAAGGGCTGGTTGGTGTCCGTGTAGACCAAACTGGAAGTCTGAGGTTTCACAGTGAGCTGAATCAGATTCATGAGCCTTAAAAAGTAAAGTATTTCTGGGAGCCTAACTCAAGCCTCAGGGAAGCCAAGATGGAAAGTTCCCCACGTAACGCAAGTGACTGATCCTCAGAGTCAGGTTCCAGTCCCCAAGGCAGGACGCTTCAAGCTGATAGGGTAGGTTAACATCACTTGTCAGCACGTCAGACATTTAAGAACTCCCTGTGAGATGGGTGATGTTCCAAGAAACAAAGTCATAAGTCGTCGCTCTAGGAAAGCTTCAGCATGAGGTCACCCCAGATGGATAATATGCCAATGTGGCCAGCCCCCTGATAACACGCCAGGAGCTGCTCTAAGCCCTCAACCTGCATCATGTTATTTAACCTGCTCCCAACAACTGTCCATAAAGGTTCTCTCTTTATCATTTCCATCTTACAGATGAGGAAATTAAAGCTCAGAGAGGAGGAGTCCAGGTCACATGGCCCAGAAATAGGAGCCAGAATCCCAACCCCCGTTCTGTCCTACCCTTACAAAGAGCCAAATCGATATGTATTGGGTTGAATGTGAGTCAATGACCCCTTTCCTGTATTGATCTAAACGCTCTTCATCAGAGGTATGACCTCCAGGCTGACCTCTCTCTGAGGACCCTTGTTGAAGCCGGCACCAATTCTAGAGGTAACATCCAGGCCACCCTACCTGAAACCCTAGGTCGTCACTTGAAAGAGTTGAAGGCAAGCCTTTCCTTTACATGTTTGCATCTCCAGGTGGAGAGTGTCCTATTAAAATACAAGCTAAAACAATGCAACTCTGAAAAGTCTGGGGCTGAGTCCTCGCCTTAGACATATGCAAACCATTCCCACATTACACTACTTGCTTTGCATCCCGCCATTAAACTGTCATGATGGGAAATAAATAAAGTCCCAGTGCACTGTTTGGCAATTAGCAATTACATCTCAACCTCTTTGGTAGCCTTCACACTGCTCCATAATTGTGAGATTAAAAAGCTATCATTTACATGGTTGGCTATGAGTGTGTGGATATCTTGCTATGACAAAGCAATTACCCAAGTCATTATCCTCATAAAGTAATCTGCAATTGGTAAGTAAATAATGATTATGTGGCTGACAAATGTTGTATTATTGACTCTTAAAACAAATATTAAGATTTATCTTTTCATATGGCCATCTATGATATATACTCCAGGAGTCCAAGGTAGGGTCACTTTAAGCTAATAGAACATGAGGTAGATTTACATGCTGCTTCAAAGTCTGGAAAGTACTTTAAGATATATTTTCCTAACTGGTTCACATAATTATGACATAAAGAAGGCAGAACGGGTAATGCCATTTTCATATTTTAAAGGGAAGATGGAGTCTGAGAGAAACTGCTGCTAAGTTGCTTCAGTCATGTATGACCCTTTATGACCCTATGGACTATACTGCCAGGCTCCTCTGTCCATGGGATTCTTCAGGCAAGAATACTGGAGTGGGTTGCCATGCCCTCCTCCAGGGGATTTTCCTGACCCAGGGATTGAACCCGTGTCTCTTATGTCTCCTGCATTGGTAGGCGGATTCTTTATCACTAGCACCACCTGGGAAACCCTTTGAGAGGCTGAAGGACTCTAAGCAGATGTGAGATTCCTTTTTTCAGGGATATTTAAGTATCAATAGATGAGCATTCCCAAGACAGCCTGTCTTTCTCCTCCCAGAGGCTCAGAGGCTGATACAAAGGACTTTTCAGTCTCTGTAGAATGCTCCTGTCCTTGTCAATGAAATAGAATAATTCAAGCTATAATGACATCCCCCACTCTCAAAAAAAAATCAAAAGGCACTATATACTTCAACCGTATTTTATTGCCTTGCTCAGTAAAGTTGGCCAAAGGTCATAATTCTTTCATTGTGTCTATACAGAGCCAAATGGCCATTTGAAAAATGTGAAGCTAAAAATGTTCAAATGAAATGATTCCATATCTACCACTCAAATTTTATGGCCTGCCTCAATGTGACCAACATTATAATAAATGCAGTCATATTGCTTTGTAAAGACAGAGTCAAGGGTCATGGCAAGCACCGGAAAGGGTAGGAAGTCTACAAAGAATCTGGTCAATCAGGCCAGATTTCAGATCTGAGCTACTCACAAGTGTGTGTTCAGAGACCCTGGGGAGGCTTTGCTCTACCATAAATGGTCATGGAACCTCAGCCACTGAGAACCTGACTTTTCATCGATTCCTTCCTTCATTCAACAAATGCATATTGAAAGTTTATGGTGAGCCAAGTGATGGCCCTGGAACCTCCCGTGAACAAGACATCACAGAGCTGGCATCTCGCTCAGACGGAGAAAGGAAAGGAAGGAAGAGGAGAGGTGATTATTCCATTTAACAGACGTTTAGGGGCGTCCCAGGTGGCGCTAGTGGTAAAGAGCTCGCCTGCCAATGCAGGAGATGCAAGAGATGTGGGTTTAATCCCTGGGTTGGGAAGATCCCCTGGAGGACGAAATGGCAACCCACTTCAGTATTCTCGCCTGGTGAATCCCATGGACAGAGGAGTCTGGCGAGCTGTGGGGTCACAAAGAATCAGAGACGGCTGACATGACTTAGCACAATAGACATCTGGGAAGCTGTTCAAATAGCAAATTTTATTGAGTTTTCTTCATTTTTTAATATTGCTATTTCAGTATATTAAAAGTATTCCAGGTTTTAAACTTGCTTCATTAAAAACAAATAAGTGAAATCGCTCAGTCTAGCAAATCGCTTTCAGGCAAGCGTCTATCACCCTGTTGAAGCTGTGTCCCAAGTAGTCCAGTCTCTGAGTGACACTGTGGTCAAATGAATGTGGCCTGGCAACCCCAAATCATTTCAACATGTCGGCATTTCCACCCGGGTTCACTCATTCACACAGACGTAAGTACCCTCCTAAAGGGGCATGTGGTCCAGGCAACACTTCTGAAATTCTCCCTTGTCCTTCACATCACTTTTGCTCACATATTACAAGTTCTCAGCTACTCCTCTCTTCCAAGAAGACTCCAGTAGCCTCCACTAGGGCCTTCCCATTAATACCGCTCGGGCCCCTCTGTGCTTCCCCCTTCTCCTGAGTCTGTCACAAAAGCCCAAGAAACCTCTGCAGCCGCAGAAGGCCCTTCCAGGAAGGACAGGTGAGGACAGAAAGGTAAGTAGACAACACCAGCTGGTCCCCATTAATAAACAGTGCCCCTTCCTATGGGTATTTACAACCCAGCTCTCTATATGATTATTTCAATAAATCACCAAAGCATGTGACTGTCAAAGGTTTCACCATTTCCCTGTCGAGAGATAATGAAGAAAAACAGAAGATTCACATTGGAGCTGATCTGAGTTATCAAAATATTTAACATCTGCTTTACTCGGAATCATCAGACCTGGCCACAATCAGTGGCATTGTTCCCAGAGCTAATCTCATAGATTTTCCCCTTTCTTTATTTTTAATTGAATTGCCCTACAGGTAACTACATGGAGCCCTTTCCAGGGCAGACACCCTGTATGTGGGTATCCTCCTTGCCCCAGATTCTTTGTGTGTCAAACGAAAGCCTCTCCAGACCCCCGAGTCCAAAGTAGTTAATTAACAGATATCAAAGGAGCCTTTGTTGCCACCCCAAACCTTCCTCTCTTCTCCAGATGGGGACAGATTCACTGACAATTTAGTTCCATTTCTGAGAATGGTGTGTCAGGTTCCCCTTGTCGGTGACTAGAAAGGGCCAGGTGCCATCAAGGACTCCCGTTCCTGGGGCTGTGCCAGCGGCCGAGTCAAAGGAAGCCGAGGGGCCTCACATCAGTGGTCCAGGACCCATGGGGGCCATGAGTCTTCCTGTCGGGACTGACATGGGGGTGGGGGAACCAGCAGAGAGAAGTGCTGGCCGCAGGGGTGTTGATGGATGACGTCACAGGGCACTGCTCTGAGCAGAAACCCACGGGGCAGGGGGGTCCCAGCCCAGGCATCTCCTCTCAGATGAAAGCACCTGGATCCGCCCACCCGAGACCCATCGGGCAGGGTCTGCAGGGCCCCGCGATGGAGAGAATGAGTGTCTGCTTACTTGGATGAAAGATCAGGGCCAGGATTAGCTTGAAGAGAGAAAGAGAAAAGGACCAGTTTTATGCGATCCGCACAGCCCAGAATAAGCAAAGCGCGCGCATTCCTTCTGTGTTTACCAAAGCCCAGGTTGTAAAGAGGAAAGATTAGCGGTGTGGGACTGCAAGCAGGATATGGTCGGTGATCAACAGTCATGAGGGGTGTGGACAAGTGACCCAGGGCTGTAAATTCAGAATTCAAGGGAAAGAAAAACATCACATAGGATGTCTGACTTAAATATCCCAAATCCTAGCAAGGTGGATGTTAAGCCATGAAAGCAATAATGCTCAGAGGGCAAGCAGACATATCTATTAGCCCCATGCCACCCAGCTGGGGTTAAACCCAAGATGTTCAGATTCCAGAACCTACACAACTCCCGAGAAATCATGTGGCTTCCCCTGCAAATGGAAAAGCACCTCCTGGAGCTTGAAGGAGACAGTTTTCAAAATGAAAGGAGGTTCTGCTTCATACAGTGTGTAATGAGGAGCTAGGGTTTATTTTAATGCTGAGAACTGAGCATAAGCTGAAAATAGATGTAGATTTAAGAATATTTTCAAGCAGCGGTTTTTAAACGGTACTCATTCAAACTCGGGACTGGATAGGCAGGGATGGGGGAAGGACAGAGCCGCTTTGTGGGGAGGCTGAGCAGTGAGGGGGCAGCAGGGTCTCCCTCCCGTCTCTCATGGGCCCGCAGTAAAAGGCATGCTTTTTGCCCAAGATTGCCTTCAACTTACATTGCTGAAAACAATAAGTTTTAAATAAACCATTTGGGTCAATCATTTTCCTGAGGTGGCTCTGGGAGGTTGGGGCACTTGGGTAGCCAAACAAAAAGAAAAGAGCTCACCCTCCTGCTCAGACCCTGCCTTTTGTGCTCTGAGCCTCCAGCTTGCCAGGAACCAGGGGTTCCCTTTTACACCCACGAATATGCAGAGTCTGTGTTTGTTTCTCTGCGGGAGCCAGAGTCTCACGAGCTCCATCAGAAGGAGGGGTTGAGGTGGTCCTTGCTGGAGTCACACCATGACTCTCTCTCCGCTCCGTAGATGCCACAGTTCCACATTTTCACTTGGGCAGTCATAGGGTCTCTCAGAGCCCCTGGTTTCCTCATCGGTGAGATCAAGAAAATAACACCCACATTGCAAGGTTCGGTGGGAACCAGTGAGATACTCCAGCCAGCCCCTGCAATCCCATCGGGAGCCCAGGATATGTGATGCAGCTGGTACTGAGAGAGGTGGTGCAGCATAGCGCTCCACCCAAGCCCGTGGTCCTTCTTGAGGCAGTCTGCTGAGCCTCCCTTCCTGGGACGGAGATCAGAAGGGGGAGGCCCCGAGGGCTAACCTGCACGCGGGAAATGGGGCTTTCCCTGATTCGTCCCAAAGAAATTAATCGCTGTGATGAAAACCCAGGGAATTCAGGAAACAGTATTTTCTGAAATATAATGCTCGGTGGATTGGGAACAATACCAACCAAAACCAAACCAAAACAAAACGAAAAGAGAAGAAAAATGAATAGAATCTACCAAAACCAAAGGGGACAGAAAAGTCTCAACCTCAATACTGTGTCAAATTGAGTAATAAACTGAATTCCCCAAATGCACCGAAGTGTACTTACTGACTTCCCGAGCCTACTGCCCCATTGGCCCCCTCCCCCTCCGCCCAGGGTCACTCCCACCACCTTCTAGGGTCACCGAGACGGCACCTTGCCCACACCGCCCCACACCAGCACCCCCAAGCCTGGGTCACACTGAACGATTTCCTATTCCTCAAACTCTACTCTCTCCCACCTCCATGCCCTTGCAGAGAACACGCTTCCTTCTTCCAACCCATCCCTCCATCCTTACCTTTCACCTGGGAAACCCCAAGTCACCCTTCATGGCTTCAGCATCCCCCAGAGGCCTGTGTCCCTGCAGGCAGGTTGCCCATGGATGCCTTCCAGTGGCACCTGTCCTGTGGCCACTTTGCCCTGCCCGTTTGTGTGTCTGCAATCCCTCTAGGCTGCCCATCACTAAGCACAGGACCAGACTCACCGTTTACGTGGCAATCAAATACTTAGGTCAGTGCCTGGTACTTTGTAGGTCCTCAATAGAGAGGCATTTATAGACAGCAGTTTGCAACGCCAGGTCTGAGCAGTCTAGCCTCCTGGCAGGAGAAGGCATGCAATTGCTATCTGTTCCTTTTGCCTCTCCCGACTCAGAGAAACAGGCAGGACACAGCCCATGTGGCCTCCTAGCTGCCCTAGTGGAATTTCTGGGATTTCTTTCCAAATCCATGGTTGGAGACAAGTACATTATGAAGTTTCTGGAAAGCCCTGGCCTTGCCCTACATTGTTGTCTGACCCTCTACTCTACAGGGATCCCCACAGTACACTCTAAGGCAGCCCAGTCTCTCCCCGGAACCTCCTCCCTCCTTCCTGGGTTCTCCAGACGCCCCTTGGGGCTTAACCAAATTGTGGGTGTGTGTCTCGGGGACATTCATCACAGAACCACAGCTCCAGAATAGCGCTTCTGTGGCTATGACATGATGACTGTGTATTTCACGCCTTCCAGTTTCCCAGCTGGGATTCGGAGATTTAGAGACATGGGAGATGTATTTTTTAAATTTACGAGAGGGTCATTGATTTAATTAATTGCATCCAAAGAGTGTAGTCAGTCAGTCACAATAAAATTCTTAAAGGCGAAGGAGACTGGATTAGGGAGGATGGTTTGGGACTGCAAAGCTTTTGTTTCTTTGATAAAGCCAGTGATGCTGAGGATCTGGGCTGCAATCAGATCTGGTTGCTTTAAAGGGCTTGTCCGCAGCAGGCATTTTGAGAAGTGTCTGGTTGTATGCACCAGAACACATGTGCAGTGGTATACACCAAACTGCCCTTTTCTTTTTGAGGGTCTCTATGTAACATGATCCTTTGAAAAGGACAAAAACCAGTTCAGCAGCTGGAAATAGCCTCTGCTTTCACATAGCTCTGGTCCATCATCTGATTGCAGCTGGCTGGGCCAGAGCACATCCCTGGACTTCTCTGAGCTGGGCTTCCCCAAATCAGCTACACGGAGGAACGTCCTCCCATTGGTTGACCCAGTCCCAAGGTCAGGTGTCAAAGACACCTATAGTCAGCCTGGTCTAATCTCCTCATTGTACACCTGGGAAAAACGGAGTCCCAGAGACCTTCCCTGTAGCCACAAAGCCAGGCTGAGTCCTCTCTCCTGATCCTGCCCAGGGATCTGTCTGCTGCCTGGTGCTGCCTCTTGACTGGGAGGGTGTTGGCTGGTATTCCTTTCACAATGTCCAATTATTTTATTTACTTTTAGACTTTTTCTTTTTCATTGAAAAAAAAATCGCTAATGAACTCATGTATTTCCCTCTAGAATTACATCCTATTTTTCACCTGATCAGAGTTGTGGTCCCGTAGACTCCAAACTTGAGGCTGGTGTGACATTAATTCCGCTGCTGGGTGCGTCTTCTAGGACACACTTCTTCCCAGGGGCTTCCCAGGAAGAGTTGGCAGGGAGAGAGGAGAAGGCAGCCATAATTTGACTTGATGTCATTCAGAACTTGACAATCGAACGGCTGAAAGGACTCTGTCAATGTCCAAGAAAGTCAGGCTGTCATCTAGAAGTAACCCCAGATCACCTCGAGGTGAGGGAGCCCATGAGGACAGGCAGGAGAGTCAGATCTGAGGGTCAGAACTGGAAGAACAGCATTACCTGCCCTGGAAGGCCCCTCCTCTCACCCACCCCATCCTCTGTTGTCCTGTCTTCCCAGCACAGGTTTGTCTGTCTTCCTAAACATCACTGGCACAGGCCGAGTTGGTGCCCACTGGTCTGCCTGCTGCCCTACTGGATAGGGACCTCCAAAAGTGAGGGCCTTATTTACCCTGTTGTATCTTAATCTTCTAACAAGTGCCCTGCAAATCATATATTCTCAGCAAATGCAGACAGCTGAAACTGAGATCTGGCCCCATTCACTCACTTTACAGAAGAGGAAACAGGTCCTACGAGGTCAAGCGGGAAATTGGAAGTGAAGCCAGAGCAAGGATCGGGGCCTCAGCCTGAAGGTCTCTGGATTCCAGATCTTTGCAAATAATAAGGAAGCAATAGGGCTTAACCTGAAACACTTAGTTCTGTTTTCCCAGGCTCATGCAAACTCCTGTTTCCACCTCTGCACTTCCCACCCCACCTACAAGGCCTTGGAAACACTGCAGGTTTTTATGCAAATGACCTTCCATGAGCCTAAAGGAAGCAAATGTTTATTTTTCATTCAAACGTCCCAGATGGGTTTTATCTGCTGGGGCAGCTCAGGCCCCTGTTATCAGATGGGCATGCAAATGACTCCCCCAGAAAAGGCCTGGAAGAGAAGGGCTCTGTTTCAAAATATACAGACATTTGCCTGCATTTCCCTAGCTCATTTTCCTTTTCCACTCCCAACACTGTGGAGATACCATAACTGCCCTGCCTAGTAAAATTCTAACAGCAGGGAGATTGCAGGCCTATTGATTGGGAAGAGCTTAACTGCCTTCCAGCCAGGCAGTGAGAAGGGGCCTAGCCTCAGCACCCAGAAATTCTCAATCTAGCAGGAGCCCCATCTTATCCATTTGCCCCCAGCAGGGACCCAAGGGCGCCTGTGGGGAAGGGCTTTGAGGCAGGCTCTTGAAAAGCATCACTGCATCCCTTGGTGTGCAGTGAGTCAGTAAGTCAGGCTCTGAATCGTCAGCTCAGAATATTGAGAGCTTTTAAAACGCAAACTTTATCCCCATTTCCAACCTGCCTTGTTTCATTGGGGAGGCCTGAGGGCTGCCCTCTAAGCCCCATCAGATCCTCCCCAGGGAGGGACACTCACACTGTGGGTGAAGCTGGGCCTCCCCCATCCCAGGACCATCGGGCTCAGGACTTCATCTTAGCATCCTTGGGCAGGACCCTCATGGGTCCCAGAGTAAGGCAACTTCAGAAAGCCACCTCCCAGGCATAAATATGGCAATACACTTCCTGTGCCACCAGCAAGTCCACTCCTGGGTCCAGACAAAGACCTGTATATGAATGTTCATAACTCCTTCATTCATAATAGCTCCAAACTAGAAATTACCTAAGTGTCCATCCACTGGGGAATGGATAACCAAATTGCAGGCATATCCAAATAACCAAACACCACTTGACAGTAAAGGAATAAACTACCAAGAGCAGCAACATGGGTGAATTTCAATTGTGCTGAGTAGAAGCCAGGATCTAGGAGGAAGCTGCTGTAAAAAGGGATGGGGACCATTCACGTCTCAGAGACACAGATGTGGAAAATAAATGTTTGGACACCCAGAGTGGGAAGAGAAGGGTGGGATGAATTGGGAGGCTGGAATTGACACATATATACTACCATATATAAAATAAATAACTAGTGTGTTATACTCAGTGATCTGTGGTGACTTAAATGGGAAGGAAATCCAAAAAAGAAGGAATATATGTGTATATATATAGCTTTACTTTACTGATGCACTTTGCTGTACAGCAGTAACTAATACAACATTGTAAAGCAACTATATTCCAATAAGTTTTTTGTTTTAAAAAAAAGATACAGGGAGACTGCAGATGCTTCCTATCTTAATTGTGGAGGTGGTTGTACAACTACTCACTTGTGTCAGAGTTTATCAGATTATACACTTAAAATTGGTGACTTGCACTGCATGTAACTTATGACTTTTTAAAAAAGGGAATAGCATGATAAATCATGTTGAATTACAGATTAATCTTCTTTAAGAATTCTCGTTTTTCTGCTCAAAACATCGTATTAAAAACACAGACTGGACATGAAACCCCTCCTGAAAGAGCCACAGGAGAGGAGGGCCAGAGAGCACCAGTCCACTATCTTCTTAGCCCAGCAGCTGCTCTGACCTACTGAGAAGTCGTGGCTGCAAGACTTAGAAGCGGAGATTTTAAAACCTGTATTTAATGCCCACCTCTGTCAGTCAGCTGAGGCACCTGGGAAAAACATCCAACCTTGATCCTTTTCTATGAAATGGTGGTAAAATGAGTACTTCTGAAGGTGAAACAATCCAAATGTCCACCAGTGGATAAATGAACAAACAAACTGTGGTCCATGCCTGCAATGGAATATTATTCAGCCATAAAAAAGAACGAAATACTGATACATGCTACAACGTGGATGAACTTGAAAATGTGCTAAGTAAAAGAGGTCAATCAAAAAGGTCACATATTATGAGATTCCATTTATATGAGATACTTAGTATAACTAAATCCATAGGGACAGAAAGTAAATTCACGGTTACCATGTGCAGGAAGAAGAGCAGATAGGGGAAAACGGCTTAAATGGGTACAGGGTTTTATTTGGGGGTGTTGAAGATGTTTGTATCAGATGCCACTAAACTGTTCACTTTAAAATGATTCATCCCATATCAAGTGAATTTCACCTCAGTTGAAAAATACAGGGTTCCCCACCTTGGTGTTCCAAGGAAACAAGAACGCTGATAAGGTGAGAAGCACAGACCCTGAGACAGGGCAAATCTCAGTGAACAGCAGCTATGGTGACACTGAGCTTGTTGGAGGAGCCTGTCTTCGGCAGCTGTGAAACTGGGGGAATGCCTCTGGCTCAGGGGAGTGGCCTCTCGGAGAGGTGGAGATGCGGAGATGGGGGAATCACCTTGCTGGCCCAGATCCCAGCCTCCAACCCCCTGGCCCTGCCTCCCCTGGGACATTTCCCCTCCCTTGAATCTGAATCCAGGCTTGGCCTGGAAGATGAGCCACTTAGGAAGATAACCTCACTTGTGTCGAGGACCCAGCCGTGGCCCCAGTGCTGACATCTGATCTTCCTCCTGCGACCCCGGCTCTGACCCGTGCCTAATCCCATGGCTGGGCTGATAGCGGCACAGGCCGGCCAGGAAAGCAGCTTTCCCATGGAACCCCAGGCAAGCTTTGACTCCCAACTGCTTGTGCCTTTTGAGGGAGCCTGTTGGACCAGGTGTACAGAGCACAGGATAGCCTGGAGATGTTTAACAGGCTCATTACAATGAGACTAATTAGTATCTAATCAGAACCTTATTAGTGTAAGGACATATTGAGGAACAGTGATCCACAGTCCTTAAGACTGTGTCTTCTAATGGAAATCAATGAGCGTCCCTCAGCCCGGGAGCAGCTCTCCGCCCGAGAGGGAAGAGAAGGTGCAGGTTTGCAGAGGCTCCAGTAAAGGAGGTTTCCTGGAGCCCTGCTTCAGGCCCCTATACCCATGAAATGAGCACCCACACCCCCAAGCCCACAGGTGATTTTGAGGAAGGGTCTATCTGCTGAAAAAGAAAGGCCTCTCTGGATTAGAAACTGAAACTTGTAGGCCCCATCACCCTTCCAAAGCCCAGGGTTCTGCTCATTAAAGTGAAAGGATTGTTCCAATTGACCTGTCTTGGGGCTTCTTCTAGCTGTTTCTATGAATCACATTCATCATCCCGAGACAACATCAAGCTTTCATAGAATCACTAGGCGCCAAGGAAAGATAGACAGGAGACAGAAACTTAGACTTACTTGCTCACAAAAGGTTAAAAAGGCTCTTGGAATGATCCAGGAGAGAATAGGCCAAGGCTCCGGAGGCATCTAGAAGGTGACTCAAAGCACAGTGCTGGGCCCATCTCCCAGACTTTCTGATTTTCTGGGTCTGGTTTCTAATCGGCTCTTGGGTAAGCCTGATGCTGCTGGTCCAGGGACCACACTTTGAGAACCTCTGGGGTGGGACAAGAGAGTGAAGGAGGGGCCAGGAGATCACACCAAGAACAGTTACCCCATCACGGACAGGGACATCCCTATAGGATTGGGGTGGGGCAGTGGCCTTCCAGGGAAGAGATGGAATGGATGGCCCAGGAAGGGTGGTCCTGTCCAACCTTGAGTGGACGGTGTTCCAGAAGGCAGGATGTGCTCAGGTCACAACCAGGCCCAGCAAGAGGAAGATAAGAACCAGGGGGAAGCAGCCGGCAGGCTCGGGGGACAAGCCAGGATGCAGTGGAGGGGAAGAGGGAGAGAGAGTAGGTCCGTGGAGGCTACGTGCTCCCTCTTTAAAAGAGAGAGACCCGTTCTGTGTGGCTTAGCATCCTGTTTCTGACACATGTGTTCTAAGTATGACAGTTGGCTGACTCTGACTCACAAAAGAATCCATGCGGTGCTGCACTTCAGGGAAGAAGGAGACTGCTCTGGACACACCGAGAGCCAGAGGCAGGGCCTGGAGTCAAACCCAGGTCTGTCGCAAGCAACCTTGTTCCCACTTCAATGCCTCTCAGTTGGGTGTGGGAAGGGAGTCACAAAGTCCTCACTTCCAGGAGCTTGTCTTTGGGAAAATGACTTCACCACACATGTCTTCTACCTCAGCTGTTAAATGGGGACGCTTCCCACCAAGTCAGGAGTGAATCAGCCCATGTAGTGGTTTTCCTACTGCCCTGTACACAAGAAGCATCTTTATTTTCTGCATCTACTAATAAGCACTAGTTGATGCCTATTAGTTCCAACCAGCCATGATTAAGATTGCTGATAGAAGCTGAAACAGATCTGGGATTTTATAGGTCTGTTCTTGCAGGCTCCGGCCGAGGGCTTGGTTAGGTGTTTGGGCAGTAGCAATGGCTGGATGGAATTTTCCTTCAAAGCTGAAGCAGGCAGAGCCCCAGGGCAGGACACTACAGGACTGCCTGTGAGGAAGACAGTTGGCTCAGGGAGGGGCCTGGAAGCTGGCTAACTCAGCGTCCCTGAAGATCAGCAAAGGAGGCTTGTCCGTCCAGGAGCGGAGGAAGCGCTCCCCGCAGACTGCGAGGCACCAGGGAGCCTAAGAGGTCACTGGCCTGGGAGTGGCCTGGGAGCCAGATGTTATCGCAGGCTCGACCAGTGAAACCTGAGCCTGGACCCTCACATGGCAGATGATACCCTGGGGCGGGCTCCAGGCGGCCATCAAGGCCAGGAGCTGCTCCCGCCCTGGTGCTGGGCATGCGCCGGCGGGCTGCCCATCAGCTCTCTCTCCTTCCCACCCCTGTTCTCACCTCCCTTGTTTGGTAACTCCTCCTCCTGCACCTCAACTCAAGAGAAGTTGCCAAGCTGGGTGATACTCAGGAACTACGTCTTACACAACAGTCTTGTGTTTGCAGAAACATGGGACAGAAGCACAAAGACCCAGCAGAGGGATGACCCCCCACAGGGTGCTCCCATCCCACTGAGCTCCCTGCTGCTGCTGCTGCTGCTGCTAAGTCGCTTCAGTCTGGCTGGACTCAAAAATGCCTCCAGGGCCACCGCTTGGCCAGGCTCCCCTTCCGGTCACTTCCTCCTAGAAGCCAAAATGAAGCCCATTTGCCCTGAACTCAGCCTGGACACAGAGACTCAAAACCACACCTCTCTGCATGACCAAGACTATGTATCCCTCAGCTTCATCAGCATCACTTTGTTTACCTGGAAGCCTCTTGTCCAGGAAAATGGCTTGATTACTTATCAGAGGAACTTCCCTAAAGACATGCAGTTCTTTCTTGGGAAGCACCAACTGATGCACCCTGAGTGTATCTCCTGAAATTTCTTTGAATCCCTTACCTAGAAAATCCTTGCCTTGCTGTTTCTGCCATTCCTTGACCACCGGACCACAATCCTTGTCTAATCCTAATCTACCCTTCTCATACCTCCCACACTTCCAATTATCAATAAATTCTGACCTTGCCTTCCCCACTCTGTAGAGCTCTGTAGAGGTAGGGCCTCCTTTACCTTGCCGATCAATAAACATTGGTTTGTCTTTTGATAAGTTGTGTTGGTAGTATTTTGGTAGCCAGCATTGAACATAAGCATTCAATAAGGATTTTTGGAATGGTGAATAAATTGGTGGATGGATGGATGGATGGATGGATGGGGGGTTTAATGTAGGGGAATAGAAGAATGGGTGAATGGGTTACAATGGATGGGGTGGACAAAGATGGTTGAATGTGGGGAGGACAAATGAATAGGGAAGAAAACGCATGAATGAATCAATATGTAAGCAGATGTGTGGATGGATGAATTGCTGGATTCCTATCAATGTAGCTGGTAGCCTTCAGGTCTGTGCTGAGTCTCGCCCAGAAGAAGGTCCTATTCTAGTCTCACGAGGACTGGAGGCCTGTCTGATCAGAGGAGCATCATCCACTCTTGCAAGGAAGCTCCTTTAAATTACAAAGGTTAATTCTCAAATAGCAAATCAAGATGATTTTGGTTGCAATTTGCAACTCAAAGGCAGCATTTGAAAAACAGCCCTGGTGAGGGAGTGGGGCTGCCCACCCTGACATCGTGCCATGCGTGTAGATCAGTATCAAATTAAATTTCCCCATTGTACCCTCTCTGTGGTGGGCGCAATGCAGGGTGTTACTCCCCCAACCCCTCCTCTTGGCAGCATCCTTTTCAGCTCAAATTATACAGAAGCAAATAATTATCAGGGCCTTCTGTTTACCCTCCTTAGAAGATTTAATTTATCCCAATAAACATGGGGAGGCAGACCTTTTGGATTTGAAATGACATATAATTTACTTCTAACAAATGCTCGGGGTCCAGGAGAAAGCCCATTCATCAAGCCGATCTGCATCTGAGGCAGCTTACCAAAAGGACCTTTTGTCTAATTGTTTTCCATCACAAACAACATGTGGGGAGGAGATTTAGGCAATATTTCCAAACACTGGAAGCTACATAATTATTGTCCTCAGCAAACCTGGTGATAGTGCTAGAGTCAGAATAGCAATTTATCTGCCTAATCCCCCATTCACAACGGCCCATCACAAGCCTCGTGTGGTTGAGGAGGCATTTAATAATGTTCCATTCAAACCCTAGATTTAAATAACATTAACGCAGTGACCCGGGCCCAACAAAGCCTAGGAAATCCAAAGGCGGGTGGTGGTGGAGGACCGTCCTTGGTGGCTGGCATTCAGCTGAGGGTCCCAGGATGGTAGGGAGGAGACTCTGAGTTGAACTGTCTCCAGCCTGGACCAGACACAAAGCATCTTCCGTGGCAGTAGATTCAGTGGTTGGGCTCTGTGCTCACTCACCTGGCTGTCTTGTATCCATCACCTATGGGAGGTTGTCAGCTTCATTTACAGCTTTTTAAAGCCACAAATTGTGTGGTCTCAACAGCTGTCTGTGGAATTACCTCTGTCTGAGTTCCTAACCCAGCACCTAATGGTCTGCTGGACACTACATCCATCCTGAGGTCTCACTGACATCTCAAACTCGATGGTCCAACATTCAGCTCCTGTTTCTGAACCTCCATCTCTGAACCTCCATTGATTGCATTAAGCAGAAGCCTTCAGTAAGGATTTAGGGATGGTGAGTAGATGGGTGGATGGATGGATGAATGGTTTAATGTAGGGGGATGGAAGAATGGGTGAAGGAGTGACTACAGATGGGTGGACAAAGATGGTTGAGTGTGGAGAGAACAGATGAACAGGGTGGAACAAGTATGAATGGATGAATTCTCCTCGGTGAATGGCCTTGCTGTCTTCCCAACCACTCAAGCCCAAAACCTGGGGGCAGCAGACTCCACACCTCCTTTTTTCTTTTAACATGGCATTCTCCATTGGTTGGCAAGCCCCATCATTTCCATCTCCCTGACATTTTGAAGTCCAGCCTGATGGCCGCTTCCCTGGTGCAGGATCTTGTCTCTGACTGCACTCCTGTAAATCCTCCAGCTGGCTTTCCTGCCTCTAGTTCTCTCCTCTCCCAAACCATTCTTCTCAAGACAGCTGGTGTAGGATGTAGTTCTCAAATGGATCAGTTCAGTTCAGTTCAATTCAGTTGCCCAGTCGTGTCTGATTCTTTGCGACCCCATGGACTGCAGCATGCCAGGCCTCCTTGTCCATCACCAACTCCTGGAGTTCACCCAAATTCATGTGCATTGAGTCGGTGATGCCATCCAGCCATCTCATCCTCTGTCGTCCCCTTCTCCTCCTGCCTCCAATCCCTCCCAGCATCAGAGTCTTTTCAGATAAGTCAACTCTTCACATGAGGTGGCCAAAGTATTGGAGTTTCAGCTTCAACATCAGTCCTTCCAATGAACACTCAGAACTGATCTCCTTTTACAGACTGGTTGGATCTCCTTGCAGTCCAAGGGGCTCTCAAGAGTCTTCTCCAACACCACAGTTCAAAGGCATCAATCTTTCAGCACTCAGCTTTCTTTATAGTCCAACTCTTACATCCATACATGACTACTGGAGAAAACCATAGCTTTGACTAGATGGACCTTTGTTGACAAAGTCATGTCTCTGCTTTTTAATATGCGGTCTAGGTTGGTCATAACTTTCTTTCCAAGGAGTAAGCATCTTTTAATTTCATGGCTGCAGTCACCATCTGCAGTGATTTTGGAGCCCCTGCAAAATAAAGTCAGCCACTGTTTCCATTGTTTCCCCATCTATTTGCCATGAAGTGATGGGACTGGATGCCATGATGTTCTTTTTCAGAATGTTGAGCTTTAAGCCAACTTTTTCACTCTCCTCTTTCACTTTCATCAAGAGGCTCTTTAGTTCTTCTTCACTTTCTGCCATAAGGGTGGTGTCATCTGCATATCTGAGGTTATTGATCTCAAATGGTAACTCAGGTCTATTTCAAATGAAATCGATAATTCAAGGACATTTGAAAACAGGCAAGTGGGGCTGCCTACTCCAACTATAAGATCACATAGGGTCACTCCCTTGTTTAATAACTGCAAAAACTTCCTGTTATCTCCAGAGCAAAGTGCCAGCTGGCCCCACCATCTCTCTCATACACAAGTCTCCAGCCATTCCAGAAGATTCTCATGTGTGTCATGCCCAAAGCTTCGAAATCAAAAAGACACAACCCAGGACACTGCGTGTTTCTGCAGACTCCATCTCAGAAGCCAAGTTTCGGCATCACCTGCAGGTGTAGGAAGCATCCCCAGCAATGAAGTGGGGGCTCAGCAGAAGGTCACAGTCCCCAAGCAGCTGTGATGCCCAGCCGTGTGCATCTTTCTTTATGTGCAGTCACTGAGCCAGTTGGCATGATGGCCATTTGTGGGAGGTGCTTGAAGCACAGTGCCCTCCTGCCTGTGTCTATCAGTGAGGCCAGGCCAAGGCTGAAGAACTGCAGACAATACATCCCTGAGCTATCCTATCAAGAGGCAGGCCAGCTGGGTGATTATATGCCTACTCCCTGCCTCAATGGGTTGAAGGTGTTGCCCAAGGAGGTGAAATTCCTGGCACTTCTGGGCTGCCCAAATATGAGCTCCACACACTCCCAGCACTCAAGAAAGCTTTTAGGCCAAGAAGCATGGAGACTAGGGCAGACATGGAAGTGGGAGGCTTTCACTGAGCTGGGAACTGTCCTTTGTTGCTGCAGACGACTCAGAAGTGGCCCCAGGAGACACAGGCCCAGCCATCAGTGGTATCTGTCACACCAAGGCCTCCTGCTGATATGGCCATCACATATTTGATAGGAACTGAGAAGAAATCCCCCCAAAAAGCAGCAATAGAAAAAAGAGAGTCTAGGAGGGCTCACCTTAGAACAGTCAGGAAAGGTCTCTTTGATGAAGTGACTTTTAAGCTTAAAACTAAATGACGTAAAGAAATTAGCTATACTCACAGTAGGGCAAAGAGTGTTTTGGGCCAAGGAGGTAGCCTGTGCAAGGGCCCTGGGGCAGGAAAGAGCAATGATGTCTGAGGAAATGAAGCATCTCCCATGTGGCCAAAGAGTGTTTGAGCAAGGAAAAGAGTAGATGGGAATGAGATTGGAAGTATCGGGTGGGTCAGCTCATGGGAAGGCTGTGGGCAGAGCTTGGGTTTTATCCTTAGGGGAAATGGATAGCCACTGACGGCTTTAAAGTAGGACAGCAGTGTCCTCTGATATGTAAATTCAAATGACTGATGTCTTCTGAACAGGAAAGAACTGAAGACGGGCAGGAGAGGGATGAGAAGCCTATGGAAGGCCTTGGACAGAATTCAGGTGGGAAAGAAAAATCACCACATTTTACTCATCAAGGAACCCTCCCACCCTTCACCCAAAGGTGACTTGCTGGTAATTTACTCTTTCTTCTAACATTTGGGTTATCTTGGCTTCTGATCTGAGCACAAGAAAAGTGATTTTCAAAGGACCAGGTGGAGAATTCCAGACTGAGTCCCAGAGCTAAGTTTGCAGGGAGAAACTAAAGTCACAGGAGACAGCTTAGGAAGTCACATACACGTAAGAGGCAGACCAGAGAGCAAAGGTCATTGTAAGGGGCCACTCTGTGCAGGGCCAAACAGCCTCTGCACCTTACCCCAAGCGAGGCATCATCCAATGCCTGGAAGCAGCATTTCCTTGACCTTGGACAGTTGCATAAGCCTGGGGCGCACACTGCCGTTCCAAAGGGCTGCTCCAAGCACAATGGCTTATCTTGTCCAGAAAACATACTCCAGTGCTCTAGGGAGGTGAGCCAGTGGTGGATGCTCACAGGAGTTGTTCTACTCACAGAGGGCTCCCTGTGTCTATTCCCAGCGCTCTGCGTGCAGTGATCACTTAATTTCTCCAAGCACCTCGTACAATTGGTACTGGCATCAGCCCAGGTTACAGAAGAGACAGCTGGGGCTTGAGCTGGTGAGGTGACTTCCCCCAGGTCATCCAGGCTGCACGTAGAAGTGCCTGCACCAGAATCCAGGCAGTCTGGCTCCAGGGGGGTGTGCTCTGCTTTTCAGAGCTGCTGGCCACACACATTTTACCCCAGCTTGCAGATGCAGAGATGCTGGGATATCACTGCCTGCACACCCTCTGCTGGGCACCCGATGTCCTGCCCTAGAAGAGCTGGCCATCTGTTGTCTGGTACAGAAGCAAAGCTGTCAGTGATCAGCCATGACCCAAGACAAAGTGATCCCCCTTGGAGTTCCTCACTGGGTGACGTGCAATGATTCACTTATTTGTTCAGCATTTACTAAACATCTCCAACTTCCAAAGTCCCAGCTGCAGGCCAGTCACACATCAGGGGGAAGAGCCCACACTCTGGCGTCCGAGTCCTGTTTTGCTCCTGTGTCGTGACCCTGGGCTGCTCACTTAACTTCCCTGAGCCCAGGTTTTCTAACTCTAAGATAGACACGGTAAAGGTTCAGATGGACTTCAAAAAAGAAAAACAAACTGAATGTGAAAGCAGCATATGAACCATAGTAGAATGCTTTCTTGATGAAAGTGAAAGAGGAGAGTGAAGAAGTTGGCTGAAAGCTCAACATTCAGAAAACTAAGATCATGGCATCTGGTCCCGTCACTTCATGGGAAATAGATGGGAAACAGTGGAAATAGTGGCTGACTTTATTTTGCAGGGGCTCCAAAATCACTGCAGATGGTGACCGCAGCCTTGAAGTTAAAAGACGCTTACTCCTTGGAAGGAAAGTTATGACCAACCTAGACAGCATATTAAAAAGCAGAGACATGACTTTGTCAACAAAGGTCCGTCTAGTCAAGGTTTTACTTTCTCCAGTAGTCATGTATGGATGTGAGAGTTGGACTATAGAGAAAGCTGAGCACTGAAGAATTGATGCTTTTGAACTGTCATGTTGGAGAAGACTCTTGAGAGCCCCTTGGACTGCAAGGAGATCCAACCAGTCCATCCTAAAGGAGATCAGTCCTGGGTGTTCATTGGAAGGACTGATGTTGAAGCTGAAACTCCAATACTTTGGCTACCTCATGCGAACAGCTGATTCATTTGAAAAGACCCTGATGCTGGAAAAGATTGGGGGCAGGAGGAGAAGGGGACAACAGAGGATGAGATGGTTGGATGGCATCACTGATTCAATGGACATGAGTTTGGGTAAACTCCAGGAGTTGGTGATGAACAGGGAGGCCTGGTGTGCTGCAGTCCAGTTGGGCACAACTGAGTGATTGAACTGAACTAAGAATGCTTTAATCCTGCCAAGGCAGAGCACATGAGTGTAATCACTGAGGTGCCGGCAGCCTGGGCCGAGGGAGGTCTCTGGATCCACTTTGGCTACTCGGCCCTTTGGGAAGACAAAGCTGACAGAGGTCTTGCAGTTTATAAATGACAAATATTTGGGTCTTAGGCACCTAGATGCTCAGAAGGTAGGTGGAGTCTCATTTCAGCTGATCCAAATTTCCTTTGACTTGAATCTCTAATCCAACCTGTTTCCTCCAAGTGAAATCAACTCGATTACTCCCAGTGTCAGGAAGCTCACTGCCTATTAGGCAGTCTCTTCTTAGCTGTCTTTTTGCAAACTCTCTTTCTTATGCTCTGTCTTAACTGGGACCCTTGCCCACACCCACAGTAACCTAGTAAATGAATGGCCTTCTCTGGTACCTTCTGCTGAACAATTAAAGGTCAGAGGGTCAGGTGGCTGAGGAAAAGATAAAATCTAGGCTCTTCACATCTCCCAGATGGAGACCAGGATGTTTTAATAAGGATATGATTTATGATGAAACCTATGCTTCTCTCCTGATTGGAAAAGGGTGGCTGGGGCTTTCTTCATGTCAGCTGTAAGGTGGATCGAGTCCCTCTATGATGTTTTTCTGCAGACTCTGCTCCTTTTGGGAAAGGCTGCATGCTAAGTCGCTTTAGTCATGTCTGACTCTTTGCGACCCTATGGACTGTAGCCCGCCAGTCTCCTATGTCCACGGGATTCTCCAGGCAAGAATACTGGAATAGGTTGCCATGCCTCCTCCAGGGAATCTTCCCAACCCATGTCCCCTGCATTGGCAGGTGGGTTCTTTACTACTAGAGCCATCCTGGGGAGTCTGCTTCCCAATAAATAAATAACAGCAAATCACAAATGATCCCTTCCTATCCTGGAGTCGCATATGATTTACCAAGACTGAAATGCACAACCTACTGCTTCCAAGTTGGGGGGGTGGGGGGTGGTCCGGAGAGAAAGCCCAGGGGAGCCTCCGAATTGTCTGCATCCCAAATATGAGCCTTGAAGAAAAGGGTTTAGCTTCTGTTCTCCCAGAGAAGAGAATCAACAGAGAAATAATGATAGTGTGCAGTGAAGGGAACAAAATGAATAAATAAGCCCTCTCTGAACTGGCTTCAAACATTTATTTTACATGAAAGAGGGCTAATGACATTCAATAGGATAGAGGAAATCAAAAAGTCATAGCCAGCAGCCACTCTTTTAAACCAGATTTTGAGCACAACCCCCCAAGGGCTGTTCCCACCAATTTTCCAATAAATCACACACTGACTTTTAGAAGAGACAGATATTTAATTCGTGCATTAGAACCATGGGGCCATGACCGAAGGCTGAGGCCCCCGCGGCCCACACTCTTCCTGCACCGTCCCTTAAACCACCCAGCTATAAAACGATGCGTTAATTGGGTAATTAAGCACCAGGCTGGCTGCAGGATGAGTGGCTGATGGCTGACCTTTGGGGCCGAGATCAAAGTTCGAAGGTTAAAGGACTTGCTCCATTGGGAGCCCACGGCTTCCTCTTCTGCTTCAGGTAGTTAGATTATAATTAATTATTTAAACAGAGGGTCCCATCCTGGGGTTGAGGTACCCGGATGAGAAGGCAGAAAGCTGGAGAGGGTTAATTACCTCCTCTCTGTATGAGCTGAAGTCAGCCTCCTGTGTGTGTCCAGGAGGGCAGATGGTGGAGGAAACACATTGCCTCTGCGGCTGGTCCTCCAGGCAGCACGCTGGGGCACAGAAAGGACCAAGATCCTCCCGTGAATGAGGGCGTTCCCCGCACACACACGTGTGCACACACACACAAGTGCATGCACGTGCACACACATACATGTGCACACACATGTGCTCGTGCACATGCACATACATGCACGCGTGCACAGGTGCGCACAAACGTGCGCGCGCACACATTCTTCCCCTATCTGCTCATTTAACAATGAATGCCTGTTCTAGACAATGCAACAGGGGTCAGCGCCTCCCAGGGCTCAAGATTTGTCCAATATCACAGGGAAATGCAGTCACCACGGCCTGATCCAGAGCAGAGAGCAAAGAACAGGACACCCTAGTTCTCCGAATCTCCCAAATCCCAAATGTGTGCACCCAAAGGGAAGAAGCTAGGGTCTCCTCCTGCTGGAGCAGCACTCAGGAGGGAGATAAAGACAGTGTCTAAGGAGGGGATGCAGAAGGAAACAGCAGCCCACTCCAGTATTCTTGCCCGGAGAGTCCCATGGACAGAAGAGCCTGGCAGACTACAGTCTACAGGGTCGCAGGAGTGGGACAGGACTGAGTGACTAAGCACAAAGAGGGGACGTGCACAGACCTCATTGTGGGGGAAAATGGCCAGTGGAGAAATCGAGGCCTCCTGATGGAAGGGGGAGCTGAGAGCTGAAGCCCAGGACCCAGCAGGCCCAGCACTTAGGGGTGTCAAAGGTGTTCCCCACAGCGGGGACAGCCTGAGGGAAGGCAAGAGAGAAAGAAGACCCAGCGCTGGAGTGAGGGGGTGAGGTGGGGCGGAAGGCAGAGAGGCCCTGAGAGACCCCGCTCCTGGATTTACCCGCCCCCGTGAGGAAGACTCTAGAAGGTTTACAGGAGCATGTGCGTTGGGTTGGGTGGGCAAGTAACCGGGTCAGATTTGCAAGGTCTCAACAGGACCCAGGGGGTCTCCCTGATGACTCAGTGGGTAAATAATCTGCCCACAGAGCAGGAGACACAGGAAACCTGAGTTCGATCCCTGGGTCAGGAAGATCCCCTGGAGGAAGAAATCGTGACCCACTCCAGTATCCTTGCCTAAAAACCCCATGGACAAAGGAGCCGGGCAGGCTACAGTCCATGGGATCTCAAAGAGTCAGACGCCACTGAGCACGCGTGCAAGCCCACAGCAGGACGCAAGTCCAAATCCGAGGCAGAGGCCTGGCCCAGCCAGAGGGAAGGGTGCAGAGGGCCCACCAGCCCCACGCTCTCCACTTGAAGCCTACGCCCTGCCCCCATCCTGATACATGGCTGCTGGCAGTGCAGGGAGCCCAGACACGGGAAGGTTGGAGCCCTTCTTGAGGCCCTGCCTGGGGGGCACCCCTCAAAAAGCCAAAAGGCAGGGGCTGCAGAGGGAAGCCTGAGACTGGGGGCTGGAGATGCTTCCTTCTCTGGCCTCTTTGGAGCCAGATGATGCTGGCTGGGGTCACAGCCTCAGCCAGGAGAACCCAGACCCCGCCTCTCTAGAGCGCCTATGGCACGCTCATGTTACTACCGTGCGCTTCCACCACTGTCTCCCCGCAGACAGACAGCCCCTCGAGGGTCTCCCTCACCTTGTACCCTCGGTCCTCAACACCCCACCTGGTGGGGAGACAGCCCTGTCCCCAGCCTGCCACCTCCGATCACCGCTGCTTCAGGGTCGGAGGAGAGGACCTTCTCCTCATCAGCTGCAGGATCAGCCCCCAGTCTTAGAAAACTGGCTTCCTGGGCCCATCTGAGCCAGGTCAATATGGCAGCCATGGAGGCCGGGAAGGCCGCTGAAGACCACGCCTGCTGCTACAGGCACAGCCGTGTTGCAACAAAGCCACATCCATCCATAAAGGGAAGCTGCGCTGCAACTCTGTCGGCAGCTGGAAATCCTACCCTGAGTTTGCACCGTAATGAAAGAGACAATGGAGAGGTTTTCATTTCCCCCAACCCCGCAGGGTAGAGCGCCTGCTCTGAGATATAAATGAGACCCAGACGCCAGGCTTAGCAAATCCACAAATTACAACACCTCTGAGATGCCCATTGTGTCCAGGCTGACTCGAGCAGGTTTGCATGTCCCTGCATCCCCAAAACAATAGCTCAAGTAGTCATCAGATGGCCAGAAACCAAAGCCACCATCATTAATAGCCAAGAGGTGCTGTTAATTAAAGTATCCCTAGCCCATTATGTAGAGAGAGTGGCTATTTCTATTTGAAGCCTGCTGGTTGGATAACTGCTTCCATTAAAACAAAAAACTCACTGAGATACGATTTAAAACGCAAGTGCTTTGGGGGTTTGCGACCGGCTGCCTGCGCACGTGGCTGAAACATACGCACAGATTTTCAGGGCCGTGACTGCCAGCGTGTATCTGCACTCCAGCCTTCAAGGAAACAGATACATTCCCCTGAATTAAACTCTGCTCATAATGGCAGTGCCAAAGTCAGCAAAGGCATGCCAGAAGATGGCAAAGGGGCCAGTGCATCAGAAGTCAGCCATTCAGAAATATCATCTTTCATTTGTTTGTTTGTCTGGCTTATTCATGGCGCCTGAGCTTGGGGTACTTACCACGGGACTGGACCCTGCAACAGTCACTGGAGTAGTACAGTTAATCAGCCACACCCAGAGCCTGTCCGCATTGCAGTGCCTGTCCCACCTGGGGCTTACAGGGAATCCCGAAGCAAAGACAGAAATTAAGGCGCTGACAGCACAAATGAAATACCCTGGGAGCTCCCAGAATGCAGGGCCTTTGAGACAGGAGGATGCCGAAGTCTCCGTGCAGAGCCCCTGGGAGCAGCAGGCACCAAATGTGCTACCTCAAGCTGTCTCCCTGCTGACAACCGTGGATGGAGTGAGACATTCCAAAGGTCTTGGCAATCTGATCAATTCAACCCAAGAGCTAATACAGAGAGCAGTGTTAGCAGGTGCTGTAACGCTGGGGCCATTCTAAGGATCATCTTGAACTTCTCTCTGTGCTAGTGATGCTCTAACTCACACATCTGCAGGCCCTTCCCTGATGGTCTGCAGTGAGATGCTTAGACTAATACTGGGAGCAATCTGTCCCCCAAAGCAAGAAGCTGTAGAGACTAGAGTCTTCCAATCAGTCCCCAGACCGGGATGAAGGCTTCCCAGCTCATCAACGGCGGTGGGGAAAACCTCTCCCCTCCAGGCACAAACGATGAAACAGTGACCCGCTCACTCCATAGTGTTGGCTGAGGCCAGTCACATTGAACCTGAATCCCAGGTACTGTCTGCAAGATGAGGAGTAACTGGAAGGAGAGAAGAGGGAAGGAAGGAAGGAGAGAAGGAGGGAAGGAAGGAAGGAGGGAGAGAGGAGGAAGGGGAAGAAGGAAGGAAGGAGTGATGGGAGGGAGGGAAGGGAAGGAAAGGAGAAAGCGGGGAAGGAAGAAAGGAAAATAAGCAGCCCAGGTCTATTTCACTCAGACACAGATTCACCACTTGACACACAGTAGGTACTCTAAATCATTTTTAGAGGAGAAACAGATGAAGTCAGTAGATATGACCAAGGCTAATCTAAACCTACTATAAAATTCTCTTTCAATATAGTATAAATTGCAACATCATTGATTCACTAGTATTATTTTATGAGAACAAATGATTGCTGATGAAAGCCACTGCAGGTGATAAAGGAACTTGAGAAGGCAAGGCTGCCAGCTTTGGGTTCCGCAGCAGCTGCGTCCTTAATTACGTTGCCTGATTTATACTCTATTAAATCTGTATATAAGTAACCCATTTCTCTGAAAGCATTTAAACCTCTTATATTCTACCAAACACGGTGCTTTTATTTGAAATAAATGTATCCAGCTCTTTGGGGAACATATGGTATATTTCTCTCTTATTAATAATTCAGTTCAAATGAGCAAAAATTAGTTGGTGCAGTTACGGCTGATTTTGTCCTGAAAAGATCCGCATTAATTTTAGACGTTTTGTAAATTGGGCTATTAAATAAAAGCATTATATGTGAATTACCCTTTAAATTTTAAGCAACTTGGTAGTTTAATGGTATTTTCTAGTCAGATTCATTTTCAATCTTTAAAAAATTATAGTCATTATGGTAAGACAAATTTTAGAAACCTGCTCCTTCTATCCAATTACATATTGTACTAATAAGTAAACGAGAAAACTTTTATGTTCTCATTTCAGGGCTCCGTCTTGCTTAGCTCCCTTTTTGGCTTTCATCCATCTTCTGGGACGTTCCCTAGGAGGACGTTGGTCCTCCCTGAGAAGCTCTGATAAGGGGCCAGGCTCTGGGGGAGCCGAGTTCATCCATGAGGGGACCTACTGTGGAGGTGGAGCTCCCAAGTTTGTCTTTAGGGTCATTAGCTCTCTGTCGATGGGACTTCCTCTCTGGAAGGAGATAATGCCTCACTGATGGTGTAGAGCTCTGCACCTACAAGACCCAAGCCAGGTAATTTTGCTAGAAAGATCAAGGGATTCCTAACTGGCCAGGACTGCAAGGAGATTCAACCAGTCCATCCTAAAGGAAATCAGTCCTCAATATTCATTGGAAGGACTGATGCTGAAGCTGAAACTCCAATCCTTCGGCCACCTGATGCGAAGAACTGACTCATTTGTAAAGACCCTGATGCTGGGAAAGATTGAAGGCAGAAGGAGAAGGGGATGACAGAGGATGAAATGATTGGATGGCATCACCGACTCAATGGACATGAGTTTGAGTAAACTCTGGGAGTTGGTGATGGACAGGGAAGCCTGGCGTGCTGCAGTCTATGGAGTCTCAAAGAGTCAGACATGACTGAGTGACTGAATTGAACTGAACTGGCCAAAAGGTCTTAGTTATAGAAGATGGACACAGAGTTCATCAGCTCCACGGTCCAGCCTGGCAGAGATACCTGAGGCCAGGCCCACTCAGTGGTCCCTCCCCAGCTGCTCAGACTGTGAAGGCCAGGATCCCAGTGGTCCTCCTGAGAAGCTTCCCTTGTTCAGCCCCATTCAGAGAGCCTGGGAGAAATGACAGGGCTCTGAGCATGGCTAGTGTCTCAGCTCTGAGCTTGGCTGACTCTGTGATCTTAGGTGATCCAGCCAGCTAGCCAAGCACGGTGCCCGTCGGGGACAGTTATGCTTTCTGCCCACTGACCTTGACCCCTGGACCAGCGCTGCACTCACAGCCACCCTTCCACCATCACGCTCAGAACAGTGACTGCAAGACGGGAATCATCTCATCCTTTCTCCCAACTCCCCAGTTCGTTCCTGCGCGACGGTCCATGTTTTCCAAGTGGTTCGCTGGATGCTGAAATAGGTATCATGCTGCCATATCCACGGATAGCCAGGGTGAGTGGGGAACTCACATGGGGTCCCTTCAAGCACCCAGCCCAGCCCTCCTGGCAGACCTGGCTGCTGAGCATGGTACTTCCTGGAAGGGCTGGGGAGTGGCATGAGCAGAGAGACTGAGGCAGAGCAAGCACTCATTCTGTCACATGCAGACGACCGGCAGACCTCCATCCCATGGAGCACACCTGCCCTGCTGCACAGAGACGGCTCCACTGTCGAGATGGCAAAAGTGAGGTCCTAGGAGGAGGCAGGCCTGCCGGAGGCTGCATGGGGGAGTCTGGGGACACGCCATGATTCAGAGTTACACGATAGATCATCAAACCCCTTTATGTTCTGGTCACCTGAGATGGCCCCCAGTCACGTGCTAGCCCTTGGAAGCAGACACAGAACCGTTCTTAGGGACACAGGTTCTTGTGTTGGCTGTCCTGCCACTTACCAGGGTGTGGCCTTGGCCACACATTACTCAACCTCCCTGTAGCTCAGGCCCCAGCTGTGAAATGCGAAGAATGTTACTGACTTCATAGATGGAATGAGTTCATGCATACCAAGTGCTCAGAAACTCTCCAGCCAAGGATATTTAAGGAAAAAAAAAAAACCAGTATGAAACACCAGCTGGGGTCTCCATGGCAGGTCAACTCATGTGCCCCTAAATAGCAATGTTTAAAAGACTTTGACACTGGGAGGGATTGGGGACAGGAGAAGAAGGGGACGACAGAGGATGAGATGGCTGGATGACATCACTGACTCGATGGACGCCAGTCTAAGTGAATTCCGGGAGTTGGTGATGGACAGCGAGGCCTGGTGTGCTGCGATTCATGGGGTCACAAAGAGTCGGACACGACTGAGCAACTGAACTGAACTGAAGATTGTTTCTGAGACAGACTTACTTCCACCCTGCCTCACTTCACCCAGCCAGATGCTAGGCCACTCCTGACTGCTGTGATCTACTAGCTTTGAGAACACCACCCAGTGTGCCCAATATCTGCCCATGAAAGGAACAGTATCCATGGTATCCTTGGTATCCATGACAACTGCACCACAGGAAAGACCAGGCTGGAAATGCCACCCTGATGGGCTCCAAGCTGAAGTCCTGGTCCAAGCTGGGAGTGGTCATAAGCACAGATTGCTTAGCTTTATACATTATTTTAACACTTTATACACCACATTAATGCTTTCAAAGCACTTCCCCGCACATCTTGCCATTTAATCTCCCCATCAGACTAGGGTTATTCTTCCCAGCGATTATTATTTCCTGTGAATGGTTGATGTTAATCTACTTCCCCGAGGTCTCATGGCAAGAAATGGAGGAACTGGGGTTCAAATGCAGGCTCCAGAGTCCATTCTTGATGATTACACTGTATTATGCGAAAGACCAAAGGTCTCCCTGTCTGCGGTCCTCAAAACAGAGCCAGGGGGCTGTGATGGTTAATGATGTATCAACTTGGCTGGGCTGCAGTGCCCAGATATGTGGGACATTATTCTGGATGGTTCTGTGAAGGTGCTTTTGGATGAGATTATATCAACGGACTCTGTAAAGCAGATTGCCCTCCATGAGGTGGGTGGGCCTCATCTAATCAGCTGAAGACCTGAATGAACAATGACTAATCCCCCCACCCCCAAACAAGAGTTCTGCCAGCAGGTGGCCTTCAGACTTGAACTGCCACACTGGCTTTTCCTAGGTCTCCAGCCAGGTGATCTGTCTTGCAGATTTGGACTTTTCAGTGTCCATAATTTTATAAGCCCATTCTTTAAAACTGGGAAAGGGAATGGCACCCCACTCCAGTCTTCTTGCCTATAAAACCCCATGTAAAATCCCAGATAGAGGTGTTAGCTGGGCTACAGTCCATGGAGTCACAAAGAGTCGGACACGACTCAGCACATGTATACATTCATTAAAATTGGTCTTGATAGAGGGACAGACACAGAGACATTTCTCTGGAGGGCCCTGACTAATGCAAGGGCTTCAAAGAAAATTGCAGCTTCCCCCCTCATACTCATCCACACTTAAAACTTTAGTGCTCTGGACGCTGAGAATGTAATTCTGCTTTGGGTCATTTTTTTCTCAGGGGACAAGTATTGGGCACTGCCCATGGGCCAGCTCTATGGGGGGTGTACAGACACAGGCCCTGGTGCTGCCCTCAGGGAGCGTCCAGGCTGGGACCCACGTCAGTGGCAGTGTAGAGGGAGCAGAGCGCAGACCTGGCTTAAATGCAGCCTTCAACACTGATTGACCAGGTGAACTTTGGGCTTGAACTTCTGGGTTTGGTTCCTTTGTAGGCCAAACTGAAATAATGGTGCCTAGGACATGAGCACTGGGTATGAGGATCAAATGAAGAACCAGGTGCCAGGCCCTTCATACAGCACCTGATCCATAGCCAGCACTTAGTGATTAGTAGTTGTTTATTGATATTGATTTAAAAAAATAGCGGAATGAATTGGTCCCAAAGTTTCAGAACCCAGCTTCTTCTAGAGGATGACTATATCAGGGCATATGGTCTAGAAAAGGGTGGTGTCGGAGGACACTGAGGCGCTGAGACGCCTGCCCGTGGACAGGTGAGGCAGCAACCTCTCTGTACTCTAGTGGTGTGGGAACAAGAGGGCTCTTGATAAAAGTAAAAGGAAAAAAATCTAAAAAAGCATGGAAGGAAATACTTATGTACATACCCTGTCACTAGCCTGCAGGACTCTGGACCATAGGTTATTATTTAGGTGAGTGGCTTAAAGGAATTAAGTGCATCCAGAATGATAGCTCAGTTAGGTTCTTGTTGGTACCAAGTGGCCCAGGTGGTTTACAGGAGAGCCATCCAGATACTGATATGTGAGCAGCTCTGTGTATAGTTAGTTATAGGCAGCCACAAACTCAAGCAGCATCACCATCTATCCCTTCCCATCAGAGTAAGACCCTCAGAAGATGAAAAGCCAATTGTCTGGCATTAGAATGAAAAGTACTCTCAATGCCTAAGGTTGAAGACAGAAATTAGCCCGGATCCAGGAAGCTAACCATCCATGTACAGCATGAATAAGGCATAATGCCATGGATATTTCTGCAATGCAATTGATAGCAATAATAATGATAAGATATGAATTATATAGCAATGACATTAACATCACCATCTTATCCCAGAGGACAGGGTAGAAAGAGACAGATAAGTAAACAAAACTAGAATGATCCAAAGTTCCAGGTGCTATGAGAAAGCAGTTCAGCAAAAGAGACCAGTTCTCCCATGAGTGGCAGGGGATTGAGGCAGAGAAGGTCAACTGATACTTGAGCTGAAACTTCCAAGATGAACCGGGTTTCTACCCTGAAGAGGGTGAGGAGACTGCCTGGTACAGTATTCCAGACAGAAAAAGTAAGGTATGCAAAGCACAGAGGTGAGACAGGCTTAGCTCATCCAATGAGTCCTAAGGGATTGAGGCTGGAGGCTGGGGGCAAGGGGTACAGGAGGTTGAGATGAACAGTGAGGCCAGAGGTAGGCAGGGGCAAGGTCTCCAACAACGGGTCATAAAGCTTGATGAGATTCAACTGCATGAATATTCTTGATGCCTCCATTAAAAAGCAGAAAAGAAATCTATTTTCTGAGTTCAGACCATGGTCTTTGAGATCTCTTCAGCTGTAAGGAAGCATGGAACATAATCCTTCAGAAGGAAATTCTCCCAACACAACGGAGAGTAATGTGTCAAATAGTTGTGTGTGGAGAGGTTTGGAAAGGAGTCCACTGGAGGGGTGGGAATGGGGAAAGGATCTCCAGCCTGCTGTCTCTGTCCATTATTCAAAAGGTGGCTGGCTTGCCTGGTGGCTCAGTTGGTAAAGAATCTGCCTGCAATGTGGGAAACCTGTGTTCGATCCCTGGGTTGGGAAGATCCCCTGAGGAGGGCATGGCAATCCACTCCAGTATTCTTGCCTGGAGAATTTCATGGACAGAGGTGTCTGGCAGGCTACAGTCCATGGGATTGCAAAGAGTCGGACACAACTAAGCAACTGAGCACAGCACAAAGACTAAGCATTGGCTAAGCTGTTGTTTAGTTGCTGAGTCGTGTCCAACTCTTGAGACCCCATGGACTCTAGCCCACCAGGCTCCTCTGTCCATGGAATTTTTCAAGCAAGAATACTAGAGTGGGTTGCCATTTCCTCCTCGAGGTAATCTTCCTGACCCAGGGATTGAACCCATGACTCTTTTACATCTCTTGCATTGGCAGGCAGATTCTTTACTACTGAGCCACCCAAGAAGCCCACTGGCTAAGTTACAACCAGGAAAACAACTGCCAGAGACACACACCATATCTCAGTGGGTCTTCATATTTAAGTAAAAATGGGCTTGAAGTTGTAATATTATCTACTGACCCTGGCTCTGGACACAAGTGCAATCTTAGTGAAACGCCTACATATTTATAAAACAAAAATGCTTCTAATCTACTAGTCGTCATATTAAAGGCACAAGTCTAACTCAAAGTGTCATGGTGATTAAATGAGAAATGCAAACAGCTTTATTCATCTGTGGGTCATGCAGGTATCAGCTTGATCACTGGTAGTAATGTATAAGAGATACACAAAGAATTTAATGGGGGATTGGAGGAAATTGATAAATAGATTAAATATTTTTATACTGGTGTGCTTGATGCAGCTTGTATTAGGATAAGTAATGTTAGTTACTTAAAACTCAACATTCACAACACTAAGGTCAGGCATCCAGTCCCATCGCTTCATGGCAAACAGATGGGGAAACAATGGAAACAGTGACAGACGTTATTTTCTTGGGCTCCAAAATCACTTCAGATGGTGACTGCAGCCATGAAATTAAAAGACACTTGCTCCTTGGAAGAAACGCTGTGACAAACCTAGACAGCATATTCAAAAGTGGAGACATTATTTTGCCTACAAAGATTCATATAGTCAAAGCTATGGTTTTTCCAGTAATTACTTGGGGATGTGAGAGCTGGACAATAAGACTGAACACTGAAGAATCGATGCCTTCAAACTGTGGCTGCTGTAGAAGACTCTTGAGAATCCCTTGGACTGAAGGAGATCAAACCAGTCCATCTTAAAGGAAATCAACCCTGAATATTCTTTGGAAGGACTGATGCTGAAGCTGAAGCTCCAATACTTTGGCCCCCTGATGAAACAATTGACTCATTGGAAAAGACCTTGATGCTGGGCAAGATTGAAGGCAGGAGAAGGGGGTGAGAGAAGATGAGATGGTTGGATGGCATCACCAACTCAATGGACATTAGTTTGAGCAAACTCCAGAAAATAGCGAAGGTCAGGGAAGCCTGGCTTATTGCAGTCCATGGAGTTGCAAAGAGTCGGACACAACTGAGCAACTGAACGGCGGCAAGAATGTCAGTTACTAAAACAAAACCCCAGAATCTCCATAGTGTAACCTAATAAGAGTTTCTTTCTAGTTCAAGTAAAATTCCTTTCTGGCTCTACTGTTCAGAGGCAAGAGGAAGAAAGATTCTTGTCTTCTCCATTTATCCTACAGATGGGGGGAGAGAATACGGATCACAAGAAAAGGTTCTCTTCACCTAGAAGAGATGCATGAATCCATTCTTACACCCAGAACTCAATCGTAAGTCTCCATCCAACAGCAAAGGAGGCTGGGAAAAGTGGTCTAGCCAAACGCCCAAGATGAGAGCACTGGTGTGAGCATGAGCCGTCTTGCCCTCATAGCTTAATATGTCCAAAAGTCAAGTGAAGTCGCTCAGTCGTATCCGACTCTTTGCGACCCCATGGACTGTAAACTACCAAGCTCCTCCATCCATGGAATTTTCCATGCAAGAGTACTAGAGTGGGTTGCCATTTCCTTCTCCAAGGGATCTTCCTGACCCAGGGATCGAACCCGGGTCTCCTGCATTGCAGGCAGACACTTTACCATCTGAGCCATCAGGGAAGTCCAAAATCAGACTTTAAAAACAGATTATGAAATAGCAATAAATATTTTTCAAAAATGACTGCTTTCATTCCTATTCCAAGTCATAATTATTTTTTTCCATGTTTCCTCCACTCTCCAAAGTTGTGCAACCATAACCCATGTACCCCTGGAGACGTAATATAAAATATAAATCAACAAATTCTGCTATAAAACTTTGCACAGCTCATGTGTGGAAAGAGCTGTTGCTGGCAAGTGTGGTCAGTACACGTTCCCAAGATGTGTCCCACTCCTCGTTCATGGCCTTCAGCCACTGTAGAAACGCAGGATACCAACTTGCCCCAAATGTCTACTCTGTTTTCTAAGCTGGATTGAAACCACCAACTCAGAATCGAATGACTTGACTTCAAACAAATTAGCCGTTGGACAAAGAAGTCAGTCCTTTTGCCATCTGCTTAGAGAGAGCCAGACCCACCATCCAGCAGGTCAATAGCATCCTAGACCAAGGCTGCAACTCCATCCAGACATCGCTGCTCAACCAGCAAACGGATGATGCCGGCGACTGTGCCCCTGACCCGGCCATTTCTCACACAGCAGGAGCGACCCCATAATTTCTCCATCCCGGCTTCTTGGGGTCTACTTAGATGAAGACACACGACCGTGTGCCAGGGATGTGACAGCTGAAGGGGGAGGGCAGGCTGCGTGATTATGGCTAATCATTGTCCCCCTGTCCCTGGGTGGTTGATACTTATCAATGAATGGCACCAAATGTGGTGTAAAATCCCAGATAATTAACCGTGAACTGGGGATAACTTAGCCCAGGCCCATTTCATTCATATTTTAGAGGGAAGATACACAGGTAAACAATTCAAACCTTGGTGTTTATACCACCCCCACGTTTGGGAATGAAGCTTCAGTATTGTCTCTTGTAGGCTGTAGATTCAAAAGAGACCCACAATTTCTGTCCAGCAAAAGGCAAGGTCTAAACCGACAGGACTGGGGAGAATTTATTTTTTCCCCTTTTCTCCTTAGCCGAAGTTATTATCACAACTGCCGGGGAATTTGTGAGATTGGGAGATAAGGATCTTAATGATTCTTTGGAGACCCGTCAATCACGGCAAACTGCTACCAGGATCGAAATTACATCTGCATTTGAATTAGCAACATTACTCGCCAATTTAGATCAGAGTGAACATTTTTCCATTGAAGATGGAATTAAATTAGAAAATGAGTGAGTCTTTAATTTCCAGATTATAAATCACTGAAAATAATTCAACTCCTGTACCTTAAGGCCAATTACATTATCCTAAGCGACATTTTATCTCCCAAGCTTGGGAGTGATTTGGTGACAGGAGCCTTCACACAAATCAGTCTTGCTGCAGCAGCAAGAAGTGTGTCCGCCCACCGAGTCACACACAGAACACACCCGGAGCCGTTTTCCTGCCGAAGCTTATGTTACATGAAATTTGCTTGTCTGTTTGGTCGTGTATTCTTGTGTTCTAATGAACTGATACAGTAGCCAGATATGAGGCCTGAATTAAGTCAGGTTCAGCAACGCAATTTTAAAAGGACTGAACTTGTTCCAGACTGGGGCATCTTCATGCCTCCATGTCCTCCCTTCCTTTGATCTACAAAAGACAAAGATGCCGTGGATGTTTCTGAGGATGAACAGTCTGCGTGCAGCTTCCTGTGTCCACAACGCCATGTATGTCCTCTACCACCTTTCATTGGAATTATTGTCTGATGTCCACACAGCTGTCTCTCCCTAGACTGAGCAGCTCAGAGGGCAGGGCCTATTGTACTAACGCCCGGATCCATCTGGCAAAGGAGTGAGAATAGGTGTTTGTTAAGTACTAACAGCAAAAAAGGATTGAATGAGTGGATGACGTGGGGTCCTCTCCAGCAGATGAACGGCTATCACAGAGATGAAACAGACAGAAAATAGGCAGCCCACCTGCCTCCTCACCATCTTCCCCAGCACAACCAGGTCAACCAGACAGCCAGGGAGGGCACTAGCAGGGTCTCATTTTCTAGGGTCCACCTGGCCTACACAGAGGTCAAGGAGCCTCCCCAACAGACCACAAACCTTGCTCAACCTCTGAGAAAAGTAAACTTGACCCAGAAAACTTCTGAGTCCCTGATCCAGGGACTAAGGAGGGATAAAAAAGGAAAAGCCCGAAGTAGTTAGGTGATCGGGAAGCGTTTTGAACTATGCTGGCCTTTTAACAAGGCCCTCCCTTATGGCTCAGGTGTTATAGAATCCACTTGCAATGTGGGAGACCAGGGTTTGATCCTTGGGTCAGGAAGAACCCCTGGAGAAGGGAAAGGCTAACCACTCCCATATTCTTGCCTCTAGAATCCCGTGGACAGAGGAGCCTGGCAGGCTACAATCCATGGGATTGCAAAGAGTCAGACACGACTGAGTGACTGATACACATTTGCAGGCAGGGAAGGAGGCAGAAGAAAACACGGTTCTTCCCCGAAGATGCAGATGGGGACGGGGGCGGGGCGGGGGGAGCGCGCCGACAGATGACCTGCTTTCTTGTTAGAGAGGGAAGACCCCTTGTGCCCCTTCCCCTCCTGGCCTCGAGGGGTTGGAAGCAGAGGGGCTCCAGCCAGTGCCCAGTTCCCGCTGCCTCTCCCCACGTAGCAGCCCTCAGTCCTCTGGCCTTGCCCAGGAAGGCCCCATACACCTCCCGTCCTGGCAGAACCAGACACCAGGCTCTCAGTCTCGGGTGAGGGCAGCTGCTGTTGGACCACGTCACAGCTTGGAGCATTTTCCATATCAGCCTCTGAGCCCCTTACCCCCCAGGATGGCCCCTGGGACAGGGACTCTCCTCGGCCACTCTCTACCCAGGTCCAACAGCGTAGGCTCTCCAGGGACAGGCATGTGTGCAGAATGAGTGTTGTCAGTTAATGGGAACTGAGCCATCATCCAGGGGCTCAGGGTTCCTCCAGATGCCCCAGCTGGGAAAGGACAGCCAAGAGGACTGTCTGAGCCCTGCTTCCAACACACACACATACACACACACACGTGTACACATACGCACACGTGTGCATGTGTGCCTCTGCTCCAGGAGACACTTGTTTAGTCTCTATACCAGTTTCTTTAATGCTCATTTGAAGCAATGACTCTGCTGCTCAGAAATCACTTCATTTAAGTTAGCAACTGACTGACCCAGTCCAACTCACTTGGTCCATATACGGGATGTGGGACCAGCCCAAGGAAACCCTGCAAGTTCATGACAGAGCTTGGACTGAAAGTCAGGACCCAGACTCCTTCATCAGTTCAGTTCAGTTCAGTCGCTCGACTCTTTGTGACCCCATGGACTGCAGCACACCAGCCCTCCCTGTCTATCACCGACTCCCAGAGTTTACTCAAACTCATGTCCATAGAGTTGGTGATGCCATCCAACCATCTCATCCTCTGTCATCCCCTTCTCCTCCTGCCTTCAAACTTTCCCAGCATCAGGATCCTCTCAAACGAGTCAGCTCTTCTCATCAGGTGGCCAAAGTATTGGAGTTTCAGCTTCAGCATCAGTCCTTCCAATGAATATTCAGGACTGATTTCCTTTAGGATGGACTGGTTGGATCTCCTTGAAGTCCAAGGGACTCTCAAGAGTCTTCTCCAACACCACAGTTCAAAAGCATCAATTCTTCAGGGCTCAGCTTTCTTTATAGTCCAACTCTCACATCCATACATGACTACTGGAAAAACTCCGTCATCACACCTATTCAAAGCTTACACAACAGAAGCAGCCACCTGGATGATCACCATCACCATGTTTGACTCAACTATGCTGTCTACAGCGCCTTCATGAATAAACTTGCTAAAGCCCTGTGAGCTAGGAGCTATCCCACCATACCCATTTTACAGATGTAAAAGTTGAGGCTCAAAGCATTAAGTAACCCTCCCAAGGTCTCCCCAGTAGCAAGTACCAGAATGGGGCTTTGAATACAGGCAGTCAAGCTTCTGAACCCACATCTATAATCACTGAGTTGTATTTACAGTGTCTCTCATCACAGATCTGGCAGGCCTTACTCTTCTTTCCACCTTATTGAAGCTTTCTCAGTTGTCATGAAGTATGAGAGGCTGAAGCCCTTGACCCTTCTGCCTTCAGAGCCTGGGGTGTATTTGGTAAGGGTTTAGATTTGCCAGATTTAGCAAAGAAAACTCTTTGGAACAGACTTACATCAAACAAATGTTTGTTGTTTAATTGAAATGCAAACATTGCCGGGTAGCCTGTCTCTTCCTGGCAACCGTACGGAGGTGGCCTGTGTTCAGAGAGCTATGAGGTTAGGGAGGCTCACCTGTCCTTCCTCCTGGGACAACCTCCTCCACAACTGTCCTCACTCCCAGGCCCTTACCCCATGCCCCTGACTCCTTTTCAGCTCGCTGGTCAACCCTGCCCTGAGAGGGGGTGAGGTTCCGGCCGTGGGGCTCTCTTGCCAGAACCCCTCTCGGGGCATCTGAGATCACAGAGGGACCAAACGGCGACTGGAGGCCTCTTGACAATTTGGCTGAGGACTGATGCTCCTGCTGGGGACCCCAGCCGTGGGACCAGTCTCGGTGCTGCCCTGCCTCCTCCCACGGCTGCAGGGGACCCCTGGGCTGTCCCTGCTCCATCTACCTGGGAGGATGCAGGGCACACAGCTGAGCATCCCTGAGCCACTGCTAGTCTGTCCTGTTTTTTTTTTTTTTTTTTGGTCTATTTCTTCTCTCTCTCTCTCTTTTTTTTGGTCTTTATTGAATTTGTTACAATGTTGCTTCTGTTTTTTATTTTGGCTTTCTGCCTGCAAGGCATGTGGGATCTTAACTCCCTGACCAGGGATTGAACCGACACTCCTTGCATTGGAAGGCAAAGTCTTAACCCTTGAACCGCCAGGGGTGGTTCCATCCTAACTTGTTCCTTTGCCGCCACTGCAGCACTTCAAAGAGCACCTGGGAGGTTGGTGACCCAGGACTAAGGCAGGGGTGACGATTTGATTCACGTCTTCCTCCCCAGGTGCAAGGCAGGCATTGCTAATCGATCACTGCACTCTCCAACCAAACCCCAATGCAGCCTCAGCATCCTCCTTAACACTCCCTTCGAGGGATCAGTGTCAGCACAGAGATCAGAGCCCATCCCTGAGGACATTCATCCCCCAGGGACTGTGTCAGGTTGGGGAGGCGGGGAGAGAGAAGATGGAGGGGATTGGGTGGTAAAGAGGGAGAGGCTGGGGCTCCAGAGGCAGAAATGAGGTTCACAGCCTGGAGCCATCACTTAGCTGCTCTGAGACCCTGAGCAAGTTGAATTCCCATCCAAGCACCAGCTCTCCTCTCCATGAAACCAGCGTGGTGTCCTGTCCCCTGCAGATCCAGGCAGGGATGAATCTTAAGAGGCAGCGTAGTCAGCGCCCTGCTTTCCCAAAAGTGCTCAGCGGGCAGCCTGCCGCTTCTCCGTGGGACTCACTTTGATCAAGCGCTCAGGCCCGAGAGCTGGAAACATGGGCACAAGGAGGCCACAAGGTTTTGGTCCCAGTTGGCGTATCGGAGGACTTTTTCTAGAGAGAGTTCCGAATCCCAGAGCTGCATTCATGGACTCTGCGTGGCGTGACTTTCCTCAGGGCTCAGGGGACGGGATTCTGAACTAGGCAGCGTAGCAGGAAGGATGGACTCGATTGAGGCAGCAGGTTCCCATGGCAGGGGTGTCCGCCGCCCTTGAGGTCACCATCGACGGCTCTTCACCTGTCTGCCACGGGACCCAGGACACGATCCCAGCAACCTCATCTCTCAGTAACTGAATTCTCAATATCATTAGTCATCTCATCAAAGGAAGCACCAGCATTTGTAGGACTTTACAGTGTGAGGCTTGCTTATACACATATAAACAATAGATTTTTTTTTTTAATTCTCACTGCAACCATGAGTGAAGGTTGTAGAGGAATTCTTAGGCCCACTTTAAAGACGAGAAAATGGAGACTCACACAGTTCTCAAGGCCATGCCACAGCGAGCTGAGGCTGGCAGGAGGCCCCCGATCCCAGCTTCCTTGGGTGCCCCAGCATCCTATGAGAACTGGCCGTGAGGGCCCAGCCTCACCCCGAGGGGCCTCCCGGGGACCGTGATCTCAGGAGTCCTTGAACCTGGGAGATGGGAAGCACCTCTCCTTTCCCCTGGGGATGATGGTCTCCGCAGAGCTCGGGCTCCCTGCTGGGAAGAAAGAGAAGGGTGGGATGGTCGGGCACCGGGAGTGCCCACTCTGGGCTGGGCTGAGGCAGCATCACCCCTTTCTCCCACTCAGGCCCCTTCCACCCTGAATCCACACGTGCGTGCCCCCAGGCACACACATGCACAAGGAGCCATGGCCTTTGCTCTCATCCGGGGCCATCACCTCCCCCGATCCTGACAGCCACTGTTTTTGGCATCCCTTACTGGAACCTGATGAAAAATTCCTTTTCTCTGTTTTCCCAGTCCTTGGCCTCAGGGGTCAGAGGAAGTGTTGAGAAGCGGGGAGCCTTGCTGAGAGTGCGTCTGTTGCATGTGGAGACTCTGAAGCATTAAAAGGGAAATTTCCAGTTCCATTTGTTGTTCAATCGCTCAGTCATTTGCCAGACTCTTTGTGAGCCCCTGAATTGCAGCACATCAGGATTCCCGGTTCTTCACCATCTCCCGGAGGTCACTCAGACTCATGTCCACCGAGTCCGTGACGCCATCCAACCATCTCATCCTCTGTCGTCCCCTTCTCCTCCTGCCCTCACTCTTGCCCAGCATCAGAGTCTTTTCCAGTGAGTCAGCTCTTCGCATCAGTCTCATTAAGACATTGGTAACAGAGAAAGCAGCATCCAGAGTGGGTTCTTTGCCATTTTATGTGAGAATCTGGTAAAAGCTGGAGACTGTCTCCCCAGAAAAAAAATTACAGTTGCTCACATACACACTCACACACACACACTCACTTACACTCACACAGACTCACAAACACACACATATACACTCACACATACACACACACACCCACATACACTCACTCACACTCACACTCACACTCAAACACACGCACACACACACACACACACTTCCAACAGAGCATCTCTTTCTCTCTGTCTCTCTGATCCTCCCCCACCCCATCCCTTTGTCTTTCTCTCTCCCTCCTGAACCCAGTCCCTTCTCAAAACGCTGAGTGACATAGCAGCAAAATTATTGACGTCCAGCCAAGGAGAACTCTCCAGGACCGCCTCTCCTGGGCCCAGGCCTCTCCCAGCCTGGGGCTGCCCCAGCGCAGGAGTCTCCCTGTGACCTTGGCATTCAGGGTTTCCGTGCTGCGTCTGTTCTGACTCAGCACCTGGGCTCACTCAGAGCTCCCACCCTGGCCTCACTTCCATTCGCCCTGGTGATTCTGCAAACCACTCCGCTTTCCCAGACACAACAACCCTTTTGCGGGACAGAACTATGTTTGCTCATCTTCCCTGAGGGAATCCTAGCAGGGGTCTGTCTCCCTTCTCAATGCCAGGGTTCAGCCTGACTGAGGGCTACAGCTGGTGGGGTACCTCTGAAAGATTACCCATCCCAAGAAGGGCTGTCCTGTTGCTCTGCAGGCCAGGAGGGCAGTGCTATGCCCACAGAGCCCCCTCACTGGGCAGAGGGCAGAGTGAGCGCCATGCTGGCCCCCAGGAAGGAGCTGCCCCCCCTTTTCTGCTCTCCTTCTGTAAATGACCACTGAGACCTGAAGAGGGACACACATGTGAGTGTGGGGACTGCCCACCCTCGATCAGAACAACCTTGTGAATCCTGAGTGAGTCAAGTTGCTTCTACTCCCAAAGCATCAATCACTCCACCCAAGAAGGCATTTGGCTTCTCACCTCTCTGTTTGAAGGGCACCTGGATTTTAACGTGCACTGACCCACAACCTCTAGAAGGACAGAAAACCCACCGGGGTAGTCACTGCTGTATCTCCAGAGCCTAGGACTGTGCCTGGAGTGTAGTAAGCTCTCTGTAAGTGTTTGCGGAGAGAATGAGTCAGTAAACGAGTGAGTGAATCAATGCTGTGGAGCCTGACCGGAAAGACTCATATTTTTTAACTGATTGCAGGAATTCTGAGGAACTGGCACAGCAGGAAACCTGTCTTCTCTTCTTCCAATCTCTTCCTCACTTCGGGTAGAACTTCAAAGTCTAGAAAAGACTAGATTCCAAAACCCTTGTTAAATGCCTGCAGCATCAACCCTAAAGAAAATGTGGGTTTCTGAAACTCTAGCAAAAGTTTGGAAACACTCCCTAAAGAATCTTACAGGCAACACCATTTGAGGATTGTGGTACCTGGCTCGTTAAACCCTCAGTAAACATGCTGGTTGGTTGACAAATGGCTGGTTTGAGTGACATTGTGATTTGTCTTTGGCCATATTTTTCCATCAGGTTCTGGAATTCAGAATAGCATTCACGTATAGCTTCCCCAATGACTCAGCAATAAAGAATCTGCCTACAGTGCAAGAGACGCAGGAGATGGAGGTTCGATCCCTGGGTCAGGAAGACCCCCTGGAGGAGGAAACGGCAACCCGCTCCAGTATTCTTGCCCTGGAAAAAATCTATCAACAGAGGAGTCTGGTGGGCTACAGTCCATGGGGTCACGAAGAGTTGGAGATGACCGAGCAGCTAAGCACACAAGGCCAACATGACCCCATTTCAACTTTTATTATTTTCTCTGTGGCCCATTTGTCCCAAGACACACATGGGAAAAAAAGAATCACCTGAGGCCAGTCTTGCCAGGGCCTGGCAGACAGGTGTCAGTGCCCATGCCCCAGGCTGCCCTGCCATCCGGGCTCATCTCTGAGGCTCTGGTACCAGGTGGCTCCAGGTCCTCCATGGGACACATACCACCTTGTCCCAAAGCTTCACCACTGGGGCCAAGACCCAGCCCCAGACAATGTCAGAGCCTCTCACGCAGGGAAACATCATGGTTCCTGGAGACATGGTCCCCTCCCCCCGGCCCCGTTCTTGATCCTGGACATTAAATATTTATGAGTTCTTAAAAAAAATAATAAGCCAGAAGCCTCCAATAATGCAAGTTGTCTAGTAGGCAGGGAGATTTCAGGACGATAAACGTTATTTAGAAACATCATGATGTGCCTTATATTGTGATGTGATTGGGGACCATATTAAAACCCGGCAAGGCTATTATACCTAATTTTTGTTTCAATTCAGGCAATATCGCCACTGCTTAATATGATTTCTATTTACTTTTTTCTATTGTCAGTATTTTATTGGGGTTGTGTCTGCTTTATCAAGCAGATCGCCTCTGAAAGGGAGGTCAGACTGTGCTCAGATCTCGAGATTTTTCTGTCGTCTTTCTTTTAAAGGGGTTTCCATTATATTCTGCTTGGCCTGAATTTACTCCAAAACCCTCCACGCTAATATAAACTCTTTTTCTTTACTCTTCTCCAATTGCAATATTTCTGCCCGCACAAAGCCTGACAGCTTGATATTTAAAAGCTATATAAACTCTCATCATGCAGTTTTATGTTCCTGTTTTTCCATGGTACCACTGGATTTGGGTGAATGCTACATAAAATGTGTACATGGAAGGGTTTCAAATTAAGTTATCTCCTCCATCTATAAAAATTGAATTTTAAAGATTATTTTAATTATAAGTTTAAACCCCAGCTCTACTAATGACAGGGGCAGCCTCTTCCACTAAAGCATTCATTCGTCTTCTCCCCAGGGTCTCGGACAAGCTGAGGAAAACTATTATTTCCTGAACGAAATGGAATTTTGCAAAACAGGATATTATTTTTTAAAGTATTACGCACTTTGCATAACTCTCTCTTCCTGGACTCGTCCAGGGTAGGGGGACGGAGGGATGGACAAGGGTGATGTGTGGTTCTGCCCGTTGAACAAGGTCCGCTTTTGCACAACCTGCAGGAATCTCTGTGCATCACAAGTGTAAAGGAAGAGACGGTATCAACTTCCCAGCTCCTGTAAGCCACGTCCAACCCACCTGACTGTCTGCAAGTCAGACGAGGGTGTCACATCACCAAAGCATTTGAAGGAAAAAATAATTAATAAAGTAAGCAAAATCCAAATTTTAAGCCCTGTTTCTTCCGATTGCAATCTAAACTCCTTTAGTTTAAGATGAAAAAAAAAAATTCATTCTTCTGTGGGCTCCTAGACTCCAAGTTTCTAAACGTGTTATTGAAGCCATGATTGAAATCTGACAAAAACAGACTGCGTTTTATAATAATGTCCCGCAGCCAAAGTATGGCACTAATAACTAAACAATACTTTATCACCTTTGCCACTTTCAACAGCTCCCATTAATATTGAGATCATAGTGTTCGGCCCTCTATTCCCCAGCTGACTGCCTTAGTGACAGCCCTGGCTGAGGCGGTGACATTGAAAAATATTTGCCGTGACACGGCCACAAATCACAGCAAGACAAGTTTAAAACTCAATATTCACTAAACTTGCATCTGCTAGTTTCTTGTTCCAATTTCTACAACACAACTATTATATCTGCTTTTCTCTGAAATAGCAGAACACAAATGGGTGTACGCTAAGCCAAGAAGAGGGAATGATTAAAAAAAAAAAAAAGATTCTATAGGGATTGCCAGCAGCATCATTTTCTAAGGCAGAAACTATCGCTGGGCGAGGGAGCTGAGGACACAGACACTGATGTGGGGGAAGGTCCCTGTTTTCTGGACTGTTCAGGACACTCATAGAAGCCTGAGCCCAGATTGCAATTACCTGTGGTGCTGGGTTCACACGACAGCCTAATTTTACACGTATCGATTTTTATTTTCAGCTTTCTCAAGATGCTGAAGCAGATGTTGGTCCACTTGGCAACTGCCCATAATTCACTTTACAGAGGCTGTGGCCAACGTGGCCCCCGCCCACTCTATTCCTGCCGACAGTGGTGGGATTGCGCCAGCCAGCTGCACCCTGACCCCCTATCAAGAATTAGGAGCCCTTGAGACCTTGAAAGTGATGCTATTAATGCTTGCTCCCCTAAGGGAAAAGTTCCAAGAAGCTTGGTATCCACATGGTTTGGACCAACGCCATTTCTCTTTAGGAGTATAGCTGGGTGGGACTCAGCATCTTCGCAGCAGAGGGCATGTGTTATCCTCCATGGTCCTCACTCCCAGCACAGCAACCAGCACTCGGCAGACACCCCGCAAGTGGATGCAGATGGAAAAGGAACATTTATCTAGGCCCTCGTTATTGTACGAGAGCATTCAGGACTGATACTGGAGCTGAAACTCCAATACTTTGGCCACCTGATGTGAAGAATTGACTCACTGGAAAAGACCCTGATGCTGGGAAAGATTGAAGGCAGGAGGCAAAGGGGACAACAAAGGATGAGATGGTTGGATGGCATCATTGACTCAATGGACATGAGTTTGAGTAAGCTCTGGGAGTTGGTGATGGACAGGGAAGCCTGGCGTGCTGCAGTCCAAGGGGTCACAAAGAGTCGGACATGTCTGAGGGACTGAACTGACTGATTCGTGCTCTGCCACCAGGGCACCGTGGCACCTCCACCAAGTTACTGCCCATTCGTGGGCCTTCAGGCTCCCTCCCTGTCAGAATGAAGAGGTTGTACAGGATGATCTGGGCCACCCCCCAGGATTCAAGTTCGTTTCATGAAGGAAACCCGCACTGGGCAGAGACCCCAGAATCCATCACACTAAACAGGTGACTCATCGTGGTGATGTCCTACCCTGGATGTGCTGAGACACTCTGCAGAGCCTGGAAACTTTGGGATATTGGTAACTGTCCATTCTTGCTGAATAGATAAGTGATTGGTACTTTTTCCTGTGCATTGTTTTTGTAGAGAAAGGTGGCTGTTGACCCACTGACTATGGGTCCGACTCTTTATGACCCCACAGACTGTAGCCCACCGAGCTTCTCTGTCCATGGGATTTCCAGGCAAGAATACTGGCATAGGTTGCCATTTCCTCCTCCAGGGGATCTTCCTAACCCAGGAATGCAACCTGCATCTCTTACGCTTCCTGTGTTGGCAGGCAGATTCTTTACCACTGAGCCACCTGGGAAGCCCCATCAGCCTTGAGTATCACTCAGTTCAGACAAGGTGAAGATTGAGAATTGACCCTTAGATTTAGCAGCCTGAAGTTGTTGGTGATATAAATGAAAACCTTTTCAGAATATGTCACTGTAGTAAATATGAGGTTGACTTTCACATTCACACATTAAATTCAAGTTAGGCACAAACAAATCTACTTGACTGGTGCCCTGGACCCAGAGATGGCTCTTCCCATTCATTTCTGTTTATCTGTGGGATCAACAGGACAAGAGCACTCACAGGACTGTCTGGCCCCCTTTTCTGAGCAGGACTGTCTGTTGTAGCTCTCTACTCCCAGTCTCCCCACAACATGTGGGGCCCCTCTTCACTCATGGATCTCTGCTCTGAAAGAGCTACACCCGGGAATCACATGATGACTTCACATATCCAGATGGTCACCCCATTGTTCAAACCATGTACAGCAGAAGCAGTCAATCATTCCATTTTGTATGAAAAATACACCTGTATACAACATGCTTAGGAGAAGTTTGAAATGCAATACCCCAGAATGTCCATGGTAGAGTAGCAGTAATTTTGATTGTCTTCTTTTACTTATCTGTATTTTCATTAAAATTATTTTTAATAGCAAACATAAGTTATTTAAGCAAGTAAATCAATAAACAAGGTAAATGCTTTGCAAAATATTCGCATTAATGCAGTTCCTCTTTTAACTTCCCTTGAGTACCTGTCCTTCTCTCTAGGTGGCCTGCACTAACTGTTTGCTTGTGGGAAGATGAGAATTTGTTACAAAAGGAGGTTATATTTCAATTCTGACATTCAAAATAAAACTTGGCAACAGAACAATGGCTTTGTTAAAGAGAAAAATTGTTTTGGTTCCTCTGGCCCCTGTTTAGCCAACCTGAGTGGACTGTACCCTGGAGTTTTGCATTAAAAAATAGAAAAAACAAAACCCAAGCAGAGGGAGGGAGGAGGGAAGCCAGTCCCCTGCTTCCAAGGAGGTGGGAAAGAGGCACCAGCAGAGGTAGGGAGACCCTCCAAGGGCCAGAGGCCTTCGCCTGACTCTGGGAGACTACTTTTCAGGGGAGGCTGCACCAACCTGGGGTCACCCATAGGGGAAACAGTGAGACCAAAGGTCTCCCCAGCGGTCCAAGTCTTCTCAGAAGTGGGGCTTACAATGGAACCACCCCCTCTCGCCTGGGGTGGCCCCCAACAGTGGACCCTGAGGCCTGGCTAGCCTGGGGCCACATCCTGGGGCCATGTCTTCACTATAAGAATGCATGAACCATTTCATTTTCCCTGAGCCCTCTTGTGTTGGTCTGAAATCCAGGAGCACGCAGCTCCATTTGCAGGGCTGCTGAGACCGCCAAGGTGATGCGTGCACAGCACTGGCCCAGGAAGGCAGTGGTAGATGCCCTTGAATGAGAGACCCGCGTTCAAACCCAGGCCCACTGCCCACTTGCTGAGCTGGTCCAAATCGTCCCCTCCAGGCCTCTGTGTCCTGCACAGTCATGTCTGTAAAATGGGGGGTCAGTCAAACCCCATCCCAAGTCTCCCTCGATTTCTTCCACCACAACCCTGAAGCCTTCTACTGGGAGCTCTTCTGCGTCCAGAGTTGTCCTTCGGCCAAAGGTCTGCCCAGGCAACGTTCACACCGAAAGACAAGCCTGGACTTCTTGGAAAGAGCCAGAAGGAGAACCAAAGACATCTCCCTTTTCCTGACCCTAGCAACAATGAGAACATCTGGATTTTTACTGGTTGCCTAAGAAGGAGCAGATGACACATTTCAGAGGGGATCCTGAACACAGCTGTCACGATTACAGAAAGAGTTCTCTCATGTGAGACAGGCCTTTAGGAATAAACTAAACACGGCTAATATTAAAGGTAATGGTGCAAAAGATTGAACAGTTTGACAGTCCTACCCTCCAAAGGGCCTCACGTGGGGATGCAAGTTGAATGACAAGAGCTCCACTTGCAAAAAAGCAAATACAAATGTTATCATTAGGTTGGGGGAGGATTTGGACAAGGGAGAGGTTGCTGCTCTTTTCTCTTGGTGCTGTTAAATATTTATTTACTTATTTGGCTACTCCAGGTCTTAGTTGAGGCATCTGGAAACTCTGTTCCCACACCCAGGATCAAACCCAGGGCCCTTGTATTGGGAGCACAGAGACTTAGCCACTGGACCGGCAGAGAAGTCTTGAGGCTGCTGCTGTTAAGGGAGCACAACTCAGACCAAGGATCAAGAGTGGCTAGCCGCTTCCTAGGATGGGCCCAGACCAGGGTTCGCAAGATTGAAAGGGTTCACCCACAAACTAGGGACCCCCTTTCTCCCTTCAATGAGGCATTCCCTTAAAATGGTCTGGACACAGGGCCCATTCAGGCTTTACTGTCTAATCAGCGAGCGCGGTGTCCATTCCATGTTGAGTGTGACAACTCAAGGAGAGGTTCCAAGCTGGGTGCCAGGGTGTGATCCACACATGCTTGGGGTGCCCAGCACCTGTCTGCTCTGCTTATCCCCCATGGTGGCCCCTTACCTCCAGGTCACCCACCCCACAGAAGAAACCAGAATTCCCACCCGTCAGTACCAAGAGGTATCAGAGCCAGGAAGCCAAATGGGCCATAGCATTCTGGCCCTGTTCTTTTTGCTTGCTTACTGAAGGAAACTGGTCCTTCATTAAATGCCTGTTCCTGGGGTGGGGGGCCCTCCCAGTCCAGATCATAAGAGCATCGTCTTCAGTATCCCGCCCCCTCCTTCTCCTGCATCAGAGCCTGGCCCTTGCAGACCCCCAGATCTCCAGTCTGAACTGATTCTGAGGACAGAACCATCACCCAGAGCTGTCAAGGCCTGAATGCCCAGCTCTGCACACCCCTTCCTTCCTCCTCCAGGGAAAGGAGGAGACTCAGAGCCCGTGACTCACAGAAACGGTCGATGCTGAAAGAGAGGGAAATACATATTTCTTCCCACTCTTCCATCGCAAGGCCACCAGCTGAAGCCCTGAAGCTCGAGACTGGATCTGAGTGCCGTTGTTTTCCGAGGCCCTGCCTCATCTCCTGACTAAACTGCTGCTGTTGATCAGGGCGAGGACGGTTGGGAAGGTCGGGAGGGCATCTGACAGTCAATGCTGTCTCCAAGTCACCGGCACCTGCTGCGTTTTGGCCTCTTAGCTGGTTGCCTGGGACCACCTCTGAGCGGCCTTGCATCTCGGGTCCACCTTGGGCACAGCCCCAACTGCGCTTTTCCTGAAAGACATGCCCCCAGGCCCCCACCTGGGAAACGGAAGGTGCAGCTTCCTGTCCCGCGAGGTGATACCCACCTTCACCTGGGGGCCCCACCTTCGCCTGGGGGCCCAGGCCCTCACGCTCTCTCACTGGGTTTTCCCTCTACCCTCCCTTCTCCTCAGCCCTGACCCACCATGAACTCCTGAGAATCTCTGCTCAGGTCAGTCTGGCCTCCTTGCCATCCATCCGGCTGGCCTCTGCCATGGAGGCCATCAGCCTCCCTCGCCGCCTGTCTGCCTCCTACACATCTTCTCTGACGGCTGCAGTCTTGCCCCCCACTTTCTCAGCGCACGCATGACTTCTGAAGCCACCCTTCTTCCCTCGGGCCCTGTGGCCAATCCGAGGCTCACCGGAGGCACCGGCGCAGATGGTCTTGTCTGAGCCTCTCCCCTTCCCTACCTGTCAGACTGTTTCCCTGGCCTCTTAAGGCAGTTTTCTGTCTTCCCGAAGGGAAAAGTCATCTTCTCCTCTGAACTCCCATAGCATCTTACACTCCACTTAGGGCACACATGTTAAAGAATAAACATATGTGAAAAGAGCGTGCCTGAATGATAGTAAGTGCTCACTAAGCATTAGTTACTGGTATTATTCAGTTCAGTCGCTCAGTCATGTCCAACTCTTTGCAACCCCTTGAACCGCAGCATGCCAGGCCTCCTTGTCCATCACCAACTCCCGGAGTCCACCCAAACACATGTCCATTGAGTTGGTGATGCCATCCAACCATCTCATCCTCTGTCATCCCCTTCTCCTCCTGCCCTCAATCTTTCCCAGCATCAGGGTCTTTTCAAATGAGTCAGCTCTTCGCATCAGGTGGCCAAAGTATTGGAGTTTCAGCTTCAACATCAGTCCTTCCAGTGAACACCCAGTGAATAATTGGTGTTATTATTCCCTTACTAGAATTAATCAGAACATATTTTAGTGCCCTTATTCAACAGGCATTCATTCATGATTTTACAAATATTTATTCACCACCTGCTGGGTAAGGCTTACAGATCGTGGGAGCAGTATTACTGTCTGAATCTTCTTTGCACCCTCTGTAGCTCCAAGTACACTGTGGCAAATGGTAGGTGTTCAAAAATCACCTGGTGGATGAGTGAATCAGTAGATATGTCTGTGTGTGTGTGCGGTGGTCTCTCAGTCGTGTCTGACTCTTTGTGACCCTATGGACTGTAGCTCACCAGGCTCCTCTGTTGGTAGAATTCCCCAGGCCAGAATACTGGAGTGGGTAGCCTTTCCCTTCTCCAGGGGATCTTCCCAACCCAAGGATCAAACCCGAATCTCCCACATCACAGGTAGATTCTTTACCGTTTGAGCCACCAAAGAAACACACTACTGTACTGAAGATGAATAACCAACAAGGACCTACTGTGTAGCACAGCACAGCATAGCTCAATGCTCTGTGGCAGACTAGATGGAAGGGGAGGGTTGGGGGAGAACAGATGCATGTGGTTGTATGGCTAAGCCCCTGTGCTGTCCACCTGAAACCACCAGCTATACTCCAGTATAAAATAAAAGTTAAAAAAAATAAGTATGTCTGACCTCCCACTTAACTTATATAATTAAGTGTATATGACTTTATTGGACCACTTGGACCTCTGACATTTATTTGGGTTATAGAGCATTATATACTTGCACTTTATATATATGTTAGGTGGGATGTCAGACATATCTATTTTGTAAAACTTTCTATTTTATATTGGAGTGCAGCTGAATTAAGAATGGTGTGATAGTTTCAGGTGGACAGCACAAGGGCTCAGCCGTACATACACATGTATCCATGCTCCCCCAATCTCAGCATTGTCATATCCAACAACCAAAGGCAGCTCTAATCTGTATTTGAATGTCTCGCATAACATAAAGGGAATCGACGTTGCTACTCACCACGTGCTTCTTTACAGGCTCTCTCCTCTGGCTCTCCAAGGCACACTGGCTCTGCAGATGCTCTGAGGCTGTTCACACTCCGCTTCCTCCCAGTTTCCACGATGGCCAAGCCTTCTTCTTTCCTTCTCTCCGTATTTCCTTCTGATTGATTGCTTTTTTGTTTTTCTTTGTCCTGCGGGCTGATAAACTTTTCCTTTACAAGGGAAAGACTGCTGGCCTGAGGTTAAGCTTCTGTTTTGCTTCCTTTAGGATCTTAAGACCCCTGAACATGGCAAGCTCCTAATAACTGATTTAAGATTAGGAAGATTCTGTCAAGAATCTTCATGATTAGGTCAAGATTCTGTCCTACGGAAAAATCTCAACTTTTTATTTTAATGAAATATAAGGTGATGATTATTTTTGTGTCTCTAAAGCAACCTGGTAAAAGCATGTGACTAAATAAATAGGATGAAGTGTTTATAAATACGATGAAGTCTCAGGAGACCTAGTTGGATTGCTAAAGTAAATCTTTGCAAAATAAAAACCAAAATGATTTATAATTAAGAACAATAACAGGCCACCAGTTTGCTTTATTGATGCATGTACTTCAAGATGTTCCTGGTTGTGTACCAGAGTGGCTTGATAATTTGAAACAGCCCCAAGACTACCTGTACTTAGGAGTTAACATGATGTCTAACAGTGAAAAGATCCAGATATCAAACATCAGAGGGAATGTGTTCTAAAGATGGCTGAGTTGTCTGCATGATGGTCTTATTATTTCTGGATATTATTTCAATATCCACTTTTAGGTTTTTCCACTTAAGACATTCTACAAGAACTTTCTTTCCTTTTGTTTTTAATTTAAATTTGTACCACTTTAAGGATGTTCAAGGTGTGTAGCACATTGAATACTGTTCAAAAGAAAAACAGGGGACTTCCCTGGTGATCCAGTGGTTGAGAATCTGCCAGCCGATGCAGGGGACGTAGGTTCAATCCCTGGTCTGGGAACTAAGCTCCCACATGCAGTGGAGCAACTAAGCGCATGCGCCTCAACTACTAGGGCCTGCCTGCTGCAGCAAGAGAAGCCACCGCAATGAGCAGCCCATGGGCCGCGATGAAGAGCCAGCACAGCCGCAAAAAAATAAACAATAATTTAAAAGAAAAGAAAAACAGAACGAGAGCTCCTTGGATTCAGAGATTTTGTCTCATTCAGCACAATTTCCCACACCTGCAACACAACCTGAAAAATGTGTGTGAACATGGAGAAAACTGGCTCCAAATTAGGGAAATGTTTAAAACTATAAGAAGCCTTAAAGGTAAAGCTAAAAAAAAAAAAAAAAAAAAGACTTTCTCAAGTCACCAAATTCTCTAATCAATGAGAAGAGACAGTAAATATCAGGATAATTTTTTAAATTATATTTTTAAAGATCAAGCTATAATTGATGCAAAACTATTGACATAAGAGGCTGAAAGGAGAAGCTGAATAACAACAGCAAAATAACGTTCTCTAGCCTTTGTGTGGCAGACGCTTAGTGCTGCCGCAGATCAGCTCAGTCAGTCCTAACGAGGCCCCTTGTCTTCATTTCATTAGATGAGAAACAAGGCTGCACTCCCTGGGCCAACCTGCCCAACTAGAAAGTGGGGGAGCTGCTGGGATTCGAAATCCAGGAATGTGCTCCAGAGCCTGGACACCCCACCACTGCACCACCCTGCCCTGACCAAGACTGAGCTCCTTGGGGCCACAGCTCTACGAGTATCTGAGCAGGAATATTCTAGAGGAACTTCAGACATTACGTGGGAGGGGGTAGATTTGAACTAAATTACTTTCAAGGTTTCTTTCAACCTCGAGAGCCACAATTCTAAGCAGGCTGACGTCTAATTTCTCTAAAGTATTGTATCTAAATTCGCTTTTTCCTTCAGTGCACCCAGTATGCTTGGGTTTCCATGAGAGAGTTCATCAGTTCAGTTCAATCGTTCGGTCGTGTCCCCATTGACTTTGCAAGCCCATGGACTGCAGCCTGCCAGGCTTCCTTGTCCTTCACCATCTCCTGGAGCTTGCTCAAACTCATGTCCGTTGAGTCAGTGATGCCATCCATCCATCTCATCCTCTGTCGTCCCCTTCTCCTTCTGCCTTCAATCTTTCCCAGCATCAGGGTCTTTTCAAATGAGTCGGTTCTTTGCATCAGGTGGCCAAAGTATTAGAGCTTCAGCCTCAGCCTCAGTCCTTCCAGTGAATATTCAGGATTGATTTCCTTTAGGATGGACTGGTTGGATCTCCTTGCAGTCCAAGGGTCTCTCAAGGGTCTCTCAATAGTCTTCTCCAATACCACAGTTCAAAAGCATCAATTCTATGGTGCTCAGCTTTGTTTATGGTCCAACTCTCACATCCATACATGACTACTGGAAAAACCATAGCTTTGACTAAGTAACTGACTAATACATTTGGGGGGAACAAAAAGGAAATGAGTTCACCCAGATGAATATCTGCACAGAGGAAAATGTGCCAGATAGTTGCCAAGCTGCCAGATTAACTATGACCCCAGGGGTTAACTGAGGAGGAGCCCTCTGACACCCCAAGAGAATACCACCCCAGGCAGCTAAGAGCTGCTCTGATCAGCATCACGACTCATGATAGAACCGCTTCAAAGTCTGAAGGAGCAAACTTGGTCAGGCACCAAAACACCTTGTCCAGTGACTTGCGAAGCCTAGGTGATCCTGGGCACTTTTTCATGGGTTCCCTGGCCCAACCCATAAAACTTTCCAAGCCGCGTTTGTGTTAAACTGCTCGTGATATGCCCCAATAAGTGTGCTTTCGACACATTGTTAACATAAGGCCAGATCTGTAATACAGCATGGACAATTAAGCCCACAATTTTTGTATAAATGCAAAATCCCTCACTGTGAATTATTTAATTAATGCTCTCCAGTTCATTTAATAGAGCTCTTTCAGAGGCCATTTCACTCACAGAAAACTAATTTCATTCTCCGGGTTGATTTAATTAGATCGTATGATATATGGATGGTATTGCTAATTCAGCGACTCCGGACGCCTTGCCTGGGCCCGTTGTCCCTATTGTCGGCAATCTGTCAGCCCCATTTTTAACAGTATTGAAAAATTCAAGCTTTATTATTGCTCGCTCACTCTTTCTCTCCCATCAGGAGGAAAGTAATGAGCTTTTCTTCTTACGAGAGCCGGCAGAGAGCGTGGTACCCTCGGTGCTTCAGGCATGAGGCAGTATTAACAGGGCTGATTCATGAGTTAAGTTTCCAACTGCTCCTGGCTATTAGCACTCAGTCCTTTGCTGTCATTTAGTTAAAAAGACTCTTCGGTTAATTCACTCTTTTAATGAGACTGTGCTATTCAACTAATGTATTTTACTGTATGAAAGGTCACACCAGGAACCAAAACAGATTGGAGGGAATGTAGCAAGAAGCCTGGCTGTCAAGAAACAATTCAAGCCTCCGAGGCATTTAGCAGCCCCTGCGTCTGTAATAAGCTACGGAACTGATGGACCAGCGTTCACCTCCAGAGTTGAGCGCCATAAATCAAGGCTAAAGAGAAGGCAGATTAATCAGAGGCTCAGACAAAAAGAGCACGTGTTTCATTACCCATATAATCACTAACATGATTGCCAGACAAGCTGAGGAACTGGATGCGGGGCTGGAAAAATATAGTTGAAGAGAGCGCTGGAACTCAGTTCTGTTTAGCTGCAAGCCCTAAATCTTTTCATTAAGGCCCTGTTGCCTCCATTTTCTGAGCCTCTACTGGGGGTGGGGGCAGAGGAGAAGAGAACAGAGGGTGGGCAGGGGGCGTGGGTTTGGGTGGGGGGCATGGTTGGTGGGAGAAGGCAGGGCCAAGCCAGGGTGGGGGCAGGTAGCTTGCATAGCCTCGAAACAGGACCCGGGTGCAAGTTGACAAAAGGCTTCATCCAAGCTGTGCTGCGTCAGATCTGGTGGAGGCTCCAGCCTATCCTCCTGGAAACTGATCAACCAGGATCACAGGACCAGATGCATGGCTGGCATTTGGCTCTTCACACAAACACACACACACACCTACACACACTTTTGAGGTGATATGTGTGTGAGTCTTATACTTTCCTGACAGCCTACGCTGGCAAAAAAGGCTCTGCATGGATGTCATTCATTTGGGATTCCTAAAGCCACCTGCCACCCCAGGGCTCCAGATCACATTAACTTCTGGGGGGACGATGCATGACTGGCCATCGTGACCTGCTGGTCTCTGGCTTACTCAGTGTGGTTTGCACATCAAGCACATAGTTTCTGAAGGAGCCGGATCATAAGTAGCTGCCCTCCGCTGGCATGGGACCCATTCCTCCTCCTCAGATACCTCTGTGCTCTTCATTTAATTCCTGTTCTTGGGAAGCGGACTAACTTGGGGCAGAGGGGAGGGGAATGAGGGGGAGTAAGAATATTTTCTTAGAACTCGAGTTTTCTCCAACTGAACAAATCATGCCCATTTGAAATTCTTCCAGCTCTCCAAAACAGGGAAACCGTATGCTTAATTACAAAACATCTGTTGCCGAGAACACCCCCTTGCTTTTGCAAGGCTCTGATCTCGTGGTATGAATTTTAAAATCTGTCAGCAAGGGATCACCAAAGCTCTCGGAGCAAAGAACTGCTCACGTTAACCTCTGAACCAGATAATCTAACGGTAATCCATTCAGAACTAATCAAACATTTACAGAACCGCACCGGCATGCCAGCAAACAATTCGTCATCTTCACGCGCTCATTACCCCGCACCCTCTCCATCTACCTATGCAAATGAAGCCAGGGAGCTGACGTCGGGACCATGGACAGAAATTATAAACAAATATTCATCCATTATGCTGCTGAAATTTAACAGCTGAAGTACTAACAGTAGCTGAACTTCAAGCCCCGGGTATCAATTATTTATGAACCTAAAACTGACAGGACTGTGTAGGTGAATTAGCTGCATATGTCAAGCTTTGTTATAAATCCCAACCTACTGTAAAACTCATTTTCATAGAATGTATGTACAAGGCTGACAATATATCAACAGCCCAGCATTAATAATTTAGAAGAATGGAACCAGGAGGGAACACCTTGGCAACTGCGCTCTGCTCTGTAGTTGATATTACAAATAAAAAAGTCAAATAAAATGAATTTCCCATAAACAGAGAATCAAATAAAGCATTTTCTCCATAATTTTATTTTCAATTTTCAAAAACATACCAGTTGATACTTTCGTGTTTCAGTACCATAAGCATCACCCTAAGTTATCTTAATTTTTTTTCCCAAGGAGACAGCCGGGAAATCTCTAATCTCTGATCTTAGAAATTTCTAAGTGATGAATAGAAAATTTCCTTCTTTTTCTTATTTTTATGACACATTAAGTACAACAAGGAAGAGAAGTGAGAGCATGCAGTGTTGTTGGCCACAGTCAGATTATTTGCTATGGTTCACCAGGGAAAGTATATTTTAAAATGGAGTGCTGCACAGCAATAAAGATGGTTAATTGAGACTCTTTCTCAGGAAAATGTTAGGATTTTCCCAACTGTCACTCTCTATTCTGAAAGGCAGAGGTGTAACTCGTTGCGAAATCACAGTGACAAGCTTGATCTGAAAGGTACAGATGTTCCAGTGCAGGTTCCAACCTGAACCGGCTCAAGGGGGCGGGACCATATAATTCTGGGCGGGGCCGCAGGAGGTGGGCGGGGCAGCGGGGAGCCCTCTGGAAGCTCTCGGGCCAGGAAACAGGCATCGCCCCGCCCCCACCCCACCTGCCTCTCCCCTCGCGGCAGCCTTAACCTTCGCAATCATTTTTAGGCGAGTGATGCTCAACTACCGGGACTCTTTGTCACTGCTAATGACTTCCCGCTGTCTATCTTCTCCCTTCTCGGGATATTTACGGCTCTGTCGCCGCATTTGTCATCTCCGGCCTGTGAGGAAACATCTCTCAGTGTGAGGGGGACTTCAGAGTGCATTCTGGGTCCTGGCCTCCTTTGGATGACCAGGCAGGAAACACTTCCTCCCCTCCCACTCTCCACATACACATCCTCCAGGTCCGATGACCTGAGATTCCCTTTCCCCTGCCTCAGGCTCATCCAGACGCCAAACACGGGCCAGAGGCCCCAGAGCCCCCCTTCATCTGCCGGTTGCTGTTGTTCAGTGTCCAGCTCTTTGCGACCCCATGGACTGCAGCATGCCAAGCTTCCCTGTCCTTCACCATCACCCAGAGCTTGCTCAGATTCATGTCCGTGGAGTCAGTGATGCCATCCAATCATCTCGTCCTCTGTCATCCCCTTCTCCTCTTCATCTGCAGGAGGCCGAAGCAAAAACTAAAAATTTCTACCAGCTCCCAGCCCAAAGACACAGGCCATGCTTCAAAATCTCCCGGTACCAGACAGATTATCCAAGTTTCAACCTTGGAGGCTGGGCTTGTGTTGGGTGGAATTTTCGGCTGGAGAGAGACAAGCAGCTTCTGTAGTCTCCCTTCCTAACACTTGCTGATGCCAATACTTTTCCTCCTCTGCAACCTTTCAGGGCATCGTTAAGCTTTCCAAGTTCTTCCAAATGGCCTTTAGTAGAGGGAGCCCTGGCAAGAAATCATTTTTTTTTCTTTTTTTTTAAAATGCTATGTGAAATTGCACTCTGCAAAGTAGACATCTAGTTAGACAACCTGCTTGGGCCATGGAAATTCTCATTTGTGAATGTCCATTCTGCACCATAGTAAGACAGCAACCTGTTCTTGCTTCTTAATCCTGATTTCAATGGTGGCACCATGATAAAAGAATCCGTCTGCTAATGCAGGAGACACAAGAGACACAGGTTTGATCTCAGGAAGATCCCCTGGAGTAAGAAATGGCAACCCACCCCAGTATTCTTGCCTGAAAAATTCCACGGACAGAGGAGCCTGGTGGCTCCTGGGGTCGCACAGAGTCAGACACAACTGAGGATGCACACACACACACCATCCTTTCACGTGTCGAGGACTGACCCAGGCCAGCTCCCACCGCCGCCACACCGTCTCTTGCAGACACACTCAATGTATCGTGTACAAGGCGAGAGAAATCTCCTGTCCCTCTATGAGTGAATTTCCTGTGTCCAAAGTGACAGAAATGGGAGGCGGTGATGTTGCGACGGGGTTGGAGTAGGTTGGCGCAGAACCATTCTGGAAGGCTAATTGACTAGAATGGGCAAGAAATACTTGCTGTTATTCAAATGACTGTGGAGGCAGCCTCGTATGTCTCTTGTTTTATGAAATGCTAAAATATTTACACTCTTTTTACTTCAATCAGGGGGAGATCATTTGGATCTGTTTAAAAGGGAAAAGAATTAAGAGAGCTGACATTTCCGGGAGAAACCATGTTCCTGCATGCAGCTGGAATTTAAACGAGAACCTGTGGACAATTCTGACCGAACAGGCTTTCATTCCAACGCGTGGATGGCTGCAGAACCAGACCAACCTCCGAGAGTACAGAGAAGACAAGAGCTCCACCTCTCTGGGGTCAGGGGCTGCTGGTTTTTGTTGCATTTTCTGGGGTTAAATATTTTTGAGGATTTAAAAAGAGCATTTATTTCTTTTCCGTTTATGATTCCCTTTGGAGCATACCTTTCCCCATTCCATGCTTCATGCAGCACAAGGGGAAGAGAGGAGGTGTCGGCTTATTCCCAGAACGGCTAAAAGCATCTCAGGAGTTATGGGCATTGTGGTCTACAGAGGAGGAAAATATATATTTTGGTCTTGAAAGTTATTGCTTCAATTACTTAGTAATTTCTTAAGCAACCTCAGGGTGGGCTTTTAAGAAGCGGGTTTGAGAGAGGCCTGTGGAGACTCTCTCCCTGAGCATTACCACTTAACACCTGTCAAAGTGGAAGCAGAGAACCCTTTCTACTCTGACCCTGCCCAGAGAGGCTGCCAGAACAGTGGGCATGTCCAGGGCACCCGGCCTCAGGCTTGTCTTTGTGATTTTTATGATTTTTGTGATTTTAAAAAACATCCAAAGACTGTTCACAGCATCCTGATTCGCAATAGTCAAAAGGTCAAAAGGTGAAAACAGCCCATATATCTATCAATCGATAAATGAATAAAGAAAATGTGGCAGATCCATCCAAATGGAATATTATTTGACTGTTCAAAGGAATGAAGCCTTGACACATGCTATACCATAGACGAACCTTGAAAATGTCATGTTAAATTGAAGGAGCCAGTCATAGAAGGTCACAGGCTGTACGACTATTTTCCAGAGTAGGTGAATAGAGCTGAGAAGGTATCCCAGGGGATCGTGATGTACAAAAGTCAGAAGACAAGATGAGGCCTTTAGAGGTGTGCAGGAGATGCCATGTGGCCAGACTTTAGGACTGACTGGTGGAGGCGAGCCTGACCTGGATCCACTGGAAGGGGCGGTGTGGGGGGCGCTGGAACACACAGAGCCTCTGACAAGTCACCTGGCTCCACCTCCATCTCTGGGAGGACCCCTGAGGCTCCCTCATGGCCACGCTCCACTCAGCCAGGATGGCCTCCAATGCCCACCCAGCTCCCTGGTGTTCACCCAGCAGGGAAGAAGACCTGGGATGATCTCCTGGGAAACGTGATGCTGAGGAGAGCTTTGTGGGCAGGAGATGCCTGGGCAGGGCAGTCGGCACTGACAGGAAGCCAGGGATTGTCTCAACACAACCCAGGTCTCAGCCAGCCCTGGGACAGCTGTGGGGCCAGGATGACCCTGCAGAGTAGATGGCCCTCTACTCTGCCTGTGGAGCAGAGCTGTCAGAAGTTGAGCTTAGAGAATTGGCCCTTTGCACCCACTCATCGATCAGTCAGTTACTGGAGGGCAAAACCTTGGGACTCACAACCCAAGCATGTTTCTTGTCTTCGGCAATGAGCTGTCGGCAGCCAACACCCTTAGCAGCTGGGGAATAACGGCCTGGGCTGGAAGGGAGGGCTCTGGGCAGCACACCCCAGTGTCCACTACACCTTTATCTCCATCAGGGCATGGCAAACGTTTTCTTAAAGGGCTAGATAATAAATACTTAAGGCTTTCTGAGCATAAAGGGAAAATCAGGTACTCATACAACCATTATAAAACATTAAAAAAAAAAAAAAACACTATTCTTATCTTGTGAGCAAAACAAACAGTGGGCCAGATTTGGCCTCTGAGCTCTAGTTTGAATACCCCTGATCTGGGTCTGTGTTATCCAGTATGACTGTCACTAGGGGTGGCAATTACAGCAGTGTGCTACTTGATCTCTTAAAGCCTCAGTCTCCTCAACTGTAAAATGGGTTTACTGCCCTCTCCCTTATAGTGTGTGTCCAGCGAGAGAAGAGAGAAAGAGCACATCACGCAGCGTCTGGGCCTCAATCTCACCCTCCCGTCTCTTCTCCTAGCTCTCCTGTGGCTGTCCTTCTGTGCCCTGCTCAGCATCCTATAGACAAAGAACTCATTATTCAGGGAACACCTGGTTCCATGGCTTGTCTAGTCAAGGCTATGGGTTTTTCAGTGGTCATGTATGGATGTGAGAGTTGGACTATAAAGAAAGCTGAGCCCTGAAGCATTGATGCTCTTGAACTGTGGTGTTGGAGAAGACTCTGGAGAGTCCCTTGGATGGTAAGGAGATCCAACCAGTCCATCCTAAAGGAAATCAGTCCTGAATACTTATAGGAAGGACTGTTGCTGAAGCTGAAACTCTAATACTTCGGCCACCCGATGAACCAACTCATTTGAAAAGACCCTGATGCTGGGAAAGATTGAAGGCCGGAGGAGAAGGGGGTGACAGAAGGTGAGATGGTTGGATGGCATCACCAACTCAATGGACATGAGTTTGAGTAAACTCTGGGAGTTGGTGATGGACAGGGAGGCCTGGCATGCTGCAGTTGCAAAGAGTTGGACATGACTGAGAGACTGAACTGATGGCTTGTTAAAGATCAGGTAGAACAGAGTCTTCACCATTTGCTGGGAAACCGACGTGCTCTGAGAGCAGCCTGAGTGTGGGGTTGCCGCAAATGCCCGGCCCCCAGGAGCCCCCCAATCCTGGCCTCCCACTGATACACAGCCTCTTTGGTGTGTGACTCCTACTGGGTCTCAAATGCCTTGAGGTGCATTTTATACCCAGTAAAGACCATTAAATATACTTAGATAATAAACCAAGCTACCAGTACTACTCAACCCTGATTACCTAATCATTCTCAACACATGGCCTGCAGACAATTAAATTTCCAAATCATTTCCAGCTCACATCTGACCAGCAACCTAGACAAGGTGTGTGATATTTTTTTTGGGTGCATCCACATGGCTGGTAGACTTAACTTGCTCTCTCCCTCCCTCACCTGAGAGTGCGGAAAACGTGTCTGAGGGAAGGAAGTTTGCTCTCTGGTGTTTTAAATGGAAGATCCCATCCCTAGCACCATGAGAAGACAGCTGGCATGTAATGATGTCAATAGAGCACTCTGGGCAAAGTCACCCCTCCTTTATTGAGGGGCTGTGGACTAGAAACAGGAAGCTGCTAGAGAAAGATACGAAGCAAGTTTCTATCGTTATTATTATCAGTATCTGTGAACTGAGCACCCACTCTGCGCTGAGCTCTCCACATCCGTTCTCATCTCAGGAGGAGGAGACTTTGGCCTTTGCTTCCTCGGGTGGTTGAGCAATGAGAGGGCGGAGCCCCCTACTCCCTCCATCCTGATGAGCTTGGGTCAATGGCTCATGTCAAGAGATGTGACATCTTTTATCCACTTGTTGGGCCTTCTACAGACTTTGTCTCATACGGTCATCAAGACAACCTCACGAGACAGGTCCCATCACCCCCACTTCTTATGTGGGAACACTGAGGCCCAGGGCTCACATAACTGCCACAAGGCCGTGCAGAAATTATTTCAGAGAAGTCAGAATTCAAACTGCCTCATTTGCAGTCCAAGTCCTTCCCACTACACTTTGCTGCCTCAGGAAGTGAGTGTTAAATCCCAAGAAGGCTGAGAACAGGGTCAAATTCTGGAATCTGAGCAATGAGAAAGCTTGCCTCAGTCCTGACATGAAAGAGAACAATTGGGGGCAGGGGGACATATGACAAAGCTGAGGTTCCAGTCTCCACTAACGTTTTCCCGGTGGAAACAGAGACTTGGCCCCACCTAGGACTATGCCCTCTAAGAAAACCCCACAGAGAGCCTCACTGGCCTGCAGCTGACAAGTGTCCCAGGTTCAGTGCCTATTGTCAAACGAGGCGTCAGATGCTCGAGACGAATTCTTCCTCCTCTGACACTGCGCATCCTGTAATGATCATTTCTGACCATATCATGGCATCATTTCCGACAGTGTGAGTGATCCTATTTACTTTGATGTCATTGCTGCTGTTCAGCCACTGAGTTCAGTCCAGCTCTCTGTGACCCCATGGACTGTAGCACACCAGGCTTCCCTGTCCTTCACTGTCTGCTGGAGTTTGCTCAGATTCATGTCCGTTGAGTTAGTGATGCTCTCTAACCATCTCATCCTCGGCCACCCCCTTCTCCTTTGCCTTCAGTCCTTCCCAGCATCAGGGTCTTTTCCAATGAGTCAGCTCTTTACATTAGGTGGCCAAAGTCTACGAAAGAACTACAAGAACTTCTAGAAATAATACAAAAAAAAAAAAACAACAACATCCTTTTCATCATAAGGGATTGGAATGCCAAAGTAGGAGGTTATTTACATGCTCGATCAATAACCATTGTTCACACACCTATTATGTGGCTCGCAGTCCACTGGACACTAGGATACAAAGAGAAGTCACAGTTCTGTCCTCATGGAGTTCAAACTCTGAATGGAGATTTGATATAGATATTCTGATACCCTAGGCTACATTGAGGATGCAAAGAATAAAAAGTGGAGTATTAACTCTCTTTAAAAAGAAATGGACCTAAGAATTAACTGCTGGCATCAGCCTTGGCAGAAGCTGTACTTCTCAACCAATATTCCATCAGCTTCTCCAGAATTCCCAGCTACCCTTGCAGTTGGGAAGAGTTGGGTGACCAGTTCTAGCCAAATGAGCCACTTTTGGGCTGAAGCCTAGAAGAGCCAGTAGGCAATCGTCTGTCTGCCCCTGCTGCTATGGCAACCACACATTCCTGGTGATGGCACCTTGGTTAACTTGGATCCCTGAGTGACTACGTGGAACAGAGCCTTTTGATGACCCATAATGGACAGAGAGAGAAATGAACCCGTGTGGTGTTAAAGCCACTAAGATTTGGGGTCATTTGTTATTGAACATTATCCAGCCTCTCCTGACTCATACCATTGGATTAGAAGCCAAATTATATTCTGGACCGGAACTGATTTTGGTACATAAAAAGATACAATATGGTTTTAATTAACTTTTTTCTACACACTGTCTCAAAAAAACTCACTTAGACTTCACATTTCAAAATCAGTGAGTGCCCAAGCCAATTTCCATTTCCAACAATTTGGAATTCATACCATTTTTTCATAAATTTATTTTCCAAAGTCTAGAGAAGCAAACCGCAGACAAAAATTCTAAAGTGTGATTGGTAAGCTGAGAAAATAATGGCATGGAAAATAACTACTTTTAGAAAACCAACAAAAGATAATGGAAATACAGAGGTGGTGTGTGATCCTGTTTCCATGGTGAATGCAAGGTCTAAATCAGTTCTCGGTGATGTGATGGCAAGGACAGCCATGGCTGGGGAAGTGTCAGCCTGCTAGCAACTGGCTCAGTCCCACCCTCTGAGCAGGAGAGTCAGGAGCCGCACACAGCAAGGAGTGGAAGTTGCCATGCGAATCGAAAGTGAGTCCTAGGGTGGTGAATTCATTAGCAGGAGTTACTACTTGACTGAGGGCAGGAGGAGAAGGGGGCGACAGAGGATGGGATGGCTGGATAGCATCACTGACTCAATGGACATGAGTTTGAGTAAACTCTGGAGTTGGTCATGGACAGGGAAGCCTGGCATGCTGCAGCTCATGGGGTCACAAAGAGTCAGACACGACTGAGAGACAGAACTGAACTGAACTACTTGAATGAATAACCAACTGAGCTTCTCCAAGAAGACTAGGATCAAGATAGGGTTGTTTCTCTGGAGCATGGGCATGCTAATCACCTCCTGATAAAGGCTTCCATATATTTGCTTCCTCCTTAGTGGAGTCGTTAAATGAGACATCATCATTCTCACCAATCCAATGAGCTGGGGTCATGGGTTTGTGTTAAGAGATCTGACCATTGAGTTAGTCAGTCACTGGTTGGGTAGGCATGTGGTTTAGCCTGAGAGGGGAAGCAGAAGCAGAGTAAAGAGAGGTAGGAGAGAAGGGATAAGAAGGTGGAATTCAGCCAAATGTACTAGGGTTTTGAATCCCTCTCATAAATAAATAACTTGTATGAATGAATCTAGCTGACTTATTACTAAATAGCGACTACCCAAGTGTATTCTATTTCATTAAGCTGATTTGACTAAGGGGCTTCCCTGGTGGCTCAGTGGTATGGCATCCGCCTGCCAATGCAGGAGACATGGGTTTGAGGCCTGGGTTGGAAAGATCCTCCTGAGGAAGGAAATGGGAACCCACTCCAGTGTTCTTGCCTGGAAAATCCCATGGACAGAGAGGAGCCTGGCGGGCTACAGTCCATGGGGTCGCAAAAGAGATGGACACAGCTGAGTGACTGAACAAACTGAGAGCCATTTAGTTTCACTAAATGGAACTAAATTCCAGGTGCCAGGTCACAAGTCACAATGGTCATATCGAGCTATAAGCTATTTGAATAAAAAGAAAGAACTCTACTAGAATAGCAATTATCTCTAAAAAATAAGGTTATGGGAAATTTCTACTCTGCTCTTCTTTCCTTTATTTGACAAGTTTTCTGTAATAGAGGATGAGCTAATTTTATAATCAGAAAGTTACCATTTTTAAAGAATGTGATAAAACCCACTGAACAGTCCTGGGGACCTAGGAGGGTGGGGTCTGGTGGGCCCAGCCCAGCTATTCAAATGTTGTAGAGACACCAGCCTTTGCAAAATATCACCAATATTCCTTAAACCATTAAATACATTTTATAATTGCAACTGCTCACTCTAAATTGCCTGTTTACACTGTTAATGACTTTTTTGGTGTGAACCACTGTTTACAAATAAGGCATTTCCTAGAATCTGCTAGCAATTAGGGACTTATTCTGGCCTCTTAATGAAAAGTAAACACCATTAATAACGCCTGTCCTAGCTCATATTCATGTTGGTTTTTTGTCATTTACTTTGGGAACAGAAAATAACTGTCTTAAAAAAAATGCATTTAGCCTATAGATAGCTCCTAGGTACCACATCATGTGCTAATCTCATGGCAGAGAAAAGACATGATTAAGACAAGATAAAGGAAGAAGAGTTTTCCTTCCTCCTTCAAATTGTTTTTCATAAGCGATGGTCCCCGGACAATTGTTTTTACTAATCTGGCTATTTTATTCTGTATACTCACATCAACATCAGAGGCCAAGTTAAAGCCTGGCTTACTCCAGGACCCACTGACAACAGTCATCTCAAATTGGGGTGTACAACAGTCTTAACCCCATCCTACCCAGTCTGTGCAGAAGCCGTGAGAATGCAGCACATTTTAAAAAGAAAAGATAGCTGGTTATGAGAGAAGTGAAAGTTCAGATGATAAAACTACCCGAGGGAAAAAAGCACGCCTTCATACAAAAAACTGTTTATGAATGTTCATAGCGGCTTTGTTTGTAATAGCCTCAAACTGGGTACAAGCCAAATGTCCAGCAGCAGGTGAATGAATGATGCATGGTGTATGATGTACCCATGCAGTGCAATATCACACACAAAAGGCTACTGGTATGCTCTATAGGATGGATCTCAAAATAATTATGAGAGGAACCAAACAGAAAAGAGTACATGCTGCGTGATTCCCTTTTAATAAAATTCTAAAAATGCAACCTAATCTGTAATGACAGGAAGCAGACAGATGATTGCTGGGGTTGCTGGGAGAAGAGGAGGGGAATGTTCATTATTTTGTTGGCAGCGAGGGGTTGGGGGCAGGAGGAGAAGGGGACGACAGAGGATGAGATGGCTGGATGGCATCACCAACTCGATGGACGTGAGTTTGAGTGAACTCTGGGAGTTGGTGATGGACAGGGAGGCCTGGCATGTTGCGATTCATGGGGTCGCAAAGAGTCGGACATGACTGAGCGACTGAACTGAACTGAACTGACCTGATGGATTGACAGGTGTACACATATGTCAAAACTTAAGCCTACAGTTTAACATATGCATATGGCACCATCTTCCAGAGCCTCCTTGGTCACTCATGGATACACTGAAGGCTAAGTGAAGGGAGAGCGTGGAGGATGGCTCAGGTGTTTTATGACCAAGCCTGGAAGTGACGAGGACCTTCCTGGCCACATGCTATTGGCCAGAACCCAGGGATATGGCCCCAACCTAACTGCAAGGGAAGCCAGGAGGTATGGTTTTAATGTGTGTCTGGGAAGAGAAACGAGATTGGAGAGTGCCCTGGGTTAAACAGTGTCCTCCTAAAATTCATATCCTTTCGGAATTTCAGAAGTGGTTTCACTTGAAAACTGGATACTTGCAGGTATACTTAGGTCTATGAAAATGACATCAACCTGGAGTAAGATGGGCCCTTAATCCAGTGTGATGGGTGCCCTTATACAAAAAGGCAAAGAGACAGAGCAGAGTCAGTCACACGATGGCAGAGGTGAGACTGAGGTTGTTCTGCCACAAGTCATGGGCCACCAAGAATTGCTCATAACTGGCGGGCTGGGAATAGCAAGGAAAGATCTTCCTAGAGCCTTCAGAGAGGGCATGGTCCTACCAAGAGCTTGATAGCAGACTTCTAGTCTTCTGAACTGTGAGGGAATACATTTATGTTGCTTGAACCACCCAGTTTGGGGTACTTTTTCCTGCAGCCCTAGAAATAAACATACCTAGTGACTGTCCCTGCCACAGTGCCTGTGGACCACGGACTTCTCCAAGCCTCAGTTTCCTCATCTGTAAAGTAGATACATTAATAGTAGCTCACCAAAACGTTTCTCTGAAAATCAAATGAGATAAAGCATGTGACATGCCCAGCCCATCACCTGGACCATAAGTGTCCAAAATAAAGATATTATGATTAGTACTAGCATTAGTCCGTTCAGAGGTAAGAGTGATATATACAGAGCATAGAAAAAAGAGCAAGCTAATTGTCTTTGAAAATGATCTCTTTCCTCTTGGCCCACAGAAGAACCTAAGACTCAGCATCTGAGAGGAATATCCTAAGGTAGAGAGAGTGAAGGATTAAGAACTTGCAGAGCTGGGACTGAGCCCAGCTGTGAACCGTGATCTGTGTGCCGCTGAGCAGGTAAATCCGAACACCATTTCTGTATCTGATAAATAGGAGCTATAGTGTCTACTTTACCTACTCTGAGAGTGTGTTTGGAGTCTGAAAGGAGATATCCAACCTTTACTCTGAGAGTACAGCTTGTGAAAAGCAAAAAGCAAAAAACAAAAAAACTTCACCAGAGATGAATTTATCCAGGGTCAGGTTCTAAAAGGCTGGGATCCCCTGGAACCAAAGATGCCCTTGGAAAATCCTCTGGGGATTCACCTGTCAGATGCCACCATCCTGTCTCCCAAAGTCTAGCCTTGCTAGGTTTTTCTCCAAGGCTGGAAGAAATCCCTTTCTTTGACTAAGCTGAATAATAAGTTTCTCCAGCTAAGTTGGATACTGAGCTGGCTTGCATTTAGGAGCAATGTTATATGAATATCCTTAAATTGTAGAATCACACTCAGCATGGTGAGACGCCCCCACGGGAGAGGTAGAAAGTGCAGCACATAAGAACAGGGATCAAGAGGAAACGTCAGTCACCCTCTGCATGGCAAACCTCCGCTCAGGATGGAGGCAGGGACGTGCTCTCGCTCTCGCTCTCCCTCTAAAAGGCACAGAGTTGAAATGGCATAAACTAAAGTACAGTAAGCCACTGTACCTAAATATTTATGGCTGTGATTGTTTTGTGGGGAGAGAGAATTCACACATATCTGTCCGTGCACCTGATGTGGAAAGATCATTCCCACATCCCACGGCCCCCTGGCAGTGAGTTGAGAACCCAACCTAATCTAAGACAACTGATTTTGTCTGTAGGCTAAGACACGTAGCAGCAGTAGATAAGTAGGTGCAGAATTTGGAAGCACCTGGGTGACTCTGAAGACGCCTCTTGTCCACTTATCCTGTGAGCAAATGTCCTAACATCTGGGTGCTACTGGTGTCTCCTTAGCCATGAGCCACATTCGCAAAGAGGTTGCTAGACTGGTAGCTAGACGCATTGCCTCTGCAATTGGCACCCTTTTTCTAGGTCCGCGGGTAAAATCTTAAGGACGACTGCGTTCTTTCATGGACCTTTGAAATGGATTGAAATCCCGCCACTTGGCCGCACCCTTTAAACTCTGTTTTGGCTTCTGCTCGATGGTGAAGTCAGGAGCAGAGGGCAGCCTCACCATCACAGTTGGCCATTTTCCTTTCAGCAGAAAGCGTTGCAGTGATTTTCATTGTTATAACCTCAACTTTGGATCCAATGCTGGCTAAAGTGTGTTTGTTTCTGAGCAAACAGAATGCATTTTGTGACTACAATTGTTGGTTAGTCGCTCAGTCACGTCCGACTCTTTGCAACCCCATGGACTGTAGCCTGCCAGGCTCCTCAGTACATGGGATTTTCCAGGCAAGAATACTAGAGTGGGCTGCCGTTTCCTTCTCCAGGGGGTCTTCCTGACTCAGGGATCAAACCTGCGCCTCCTGCATCGCAGGCAGATTCTTTACACTGAGCCGAAAATTCAGGATCAGATGTGGTCCCAAGAACATGGATCATCAAATTCCAACTGTATCACAAGTGTCTGGAATGACATTGAGATTAATTCCCAGCTCCTTGCATCTTCTCAGCCCCAGCCTACTTCTGACCTTGGCTGTGGTCCAGTTGACACCCAGACCAGTGAGGTGTTCAGAGGCAGTCGGTAAGTACATCACTATGTGTTACAACAACAACAACAATAATCAGAGATCAGACAGAACTACTTTTTAAGATGTGCTTTTTATCCAAGCTTAATATTTTTCCTGAACATGCTGTTGATCCATTCTTGGGGACGCCAGAACTCTTCAGGCTTGTATGTCTAACAAGGCTAAAATCCATGGGTATAATCCAATAAGAAAGACCTGTGGACCCAGCCCATGACTCCGACTAGCCAGAAATTGGAAAACAAGGGGAGAAAGGGACATTTGTTCTCCCTCTGGTGACATTTGAGAAGAATTGGGTCATCACGTGGGGGCCTCAGCTAAAGAATAGTCCAAAGTACCAGGAGATGCTGTGGAGGGCAGCCCACGCTGCTGGACAGAGGTCTGGACAGGCAGCACGAAGGAAGGGCTGGTGAACTGAGATCAATCTGAATAGGCATCTGTGACCACCTCCCAAACCCCACATGGGCACTGAAATCCTGTGCCATTGGAGATGAGGGAGAGGAGCAAATGTCTGTTCAGAAGGGAAAAAAAATTTAAAAATCAATGGCTACAGGCAAGAGAATCTATTTTGTAGACTAAGGTCACCCTGAAATTCTAGAGGCTTAAATACCACATACCCACTTAAGGTCTGGCATATGAACTTCTCATTTCATGTTAATTAAAAATCTCAGTGTAACTTTGGGGTAAGAATATTTTTCCAGCGTTTTCAGACGCATTCCCAAGAATGACAGAGAAGGGGAACTCTCTTGAGAACCATTCAATAAAACCAATTATCTGGAGAAGTTCATGAGAAAAATATCCATGAAAAGGACGTGCATCTGCAGCAAAAGATAGAGGTGGACAGGGAGGAGACCCAGCCCTTTCAGCCAGCAGCTGGGAGCAGCCGGAGTCCACCAAGATGCCTAATCACTAATATAGATCGGGAAGTGGGAAGTGGGGTTGAAGTGGGAAGATTGAAGTGGGAAGTGAGGGTGACTGTGTGGCTCCAACGTACAGTAATAGACTACTTAATGAAAATGAAAGTAATAAAAATTACGTAACTACAATAAGGAAAAAGGGGCTTCCCTGGTGGCTCAATGGTAAAGAATTCGCCTGCAATGCAGGAGCTACAGGTTCGACCCCTGGATCAGGAAGATCCCATGGAGGAGGGCATGGCATCCGCACCAGCCTCCTTGCCGGGGAAATGCCGCGGACAGAGGAGTCTGGCAGGTTGCAGTCCATGGGATTGCAAAGAGCTGCACAAGACCTAACGACTAAACAACAACAGCAACAAATCCTGAAAGATAAAAGAATGAAGAGGATGGACGGAGCCTTTGAGGTCAGCATTCACCATATCCCTTACTCCTTCGCTGGCTCCCTCCACCCCCAACCCTGACTCCATACCTTCTCTGCCACCCCCAGCCCCCCAAGCCTGAGGCCTAGATAGTTAAGCAAAGGTCCTGAGTTTCTCCAGCTGCAGGCTGCAATTCAAACCCCACCATCTATGCTCCCAGGCATGGCTCTCTCCACTCCATCACATTTGCCTTTAGGGGCAAGTCTTTAGATGACAAATGCTGTACAAAAATTTTGCCACAAGACTTCTTTAAAGTTATCTGTCCTGAGTATTGGTAGCATGATTTGGCACTTCAAAAAATTTCCTTATCATGAACAGATCCACGGTCAAAAACAGGATCTATTTACAGAAAACGAAGACCACTTGCATCCAAACCCTGTCCAATGCAAACGTTTAAATTAGGAGATAGAGTATCTTGATATTTCTCCTCTACCAGGGGTTTCCAACATAGCTTGTTAAGAATCTTAAACCCCTGGACCCCAAGCCAGTCCTGATGAATCAGAATCTTCAGGAACGGGGCCCAGGAATATATATTCCAGGATGGTCTCTGGCTAAATCAGATGCAGTCTGATGCTCATTCAATGACCACTATTTGTGTCTATATCATAGAAAACACCAGAGTGAGACTATTGCGTTACAGGAGGCATGCCCCACTGGCCCAACCATGCCGGCAAGAACAATGTGTTATGATGACCATCAGGATGGAGAAAAGCATGATTTCAGCCCCCCAAATGGCCAGTTTCATTTTTGCCTGTGTACCTTGCTCAGAAATGTGATACATCTTTACAATATCCTTTATGCATCCACTTTCTCTCCCAGAACAGCAGAGGAATTCAGTGCCAAGATAGCGTTTGATCCTAAATCACAAACCTTGATTTCAGAAGCATATCCTCACATCTCTCCTCGTGCTCACAGAGACCAAAGCCCCCAGGCTTATTGAGGTGGGAGAAGAAATGCCAAATTTTATTTTACATCTTGCTTATCCTGTCTCTCCTCTCCTCAAAATAAAAATTGATCTCTAGGGAACACAGGTATTGGCTTAACTCGTTCTAAATTACTTTAATCTCCAGTGACTCTCAGTCACTCATTTTACAGGAAGCAAGTAAGGTACCTATTATCCTGTTATCTCTTCCCAGAAAAGAACATTCTAATGGGAACTCACTGTTCTGTTTGGCCGGCACCCTCAACAGCCAGGCCTTGGAGCCCCTGCAGGGAACTTTATGAGGACTGAAGCTTTCCTTTTCCGCTTCTCCTACAGAAACAAGGGAAGATACGGGGCTCTCACCATCAGCCATGTGCTGACCTCTCGAGCAGAGGACCCCGGTGTTGGGAGTCATGCAGACCTGCGTTCAGATCCTGGAACTACCAGTGGGTCACCTGGAGGAGTCTACTTCTCAGTTAACGTTTTGTGAAATGGAGAACATGGGGTTGTGGGCTGCACATGGAGAGATGATGGTTTTCAAAATGGTAAAGCTCTGTTCGAAAAGGCTATGGCTTATGTTATATTTTAATTAGGGTAACTAGATAAAACACAGCTGGCCGGTTATTGGAATTTCAAATAAGCAAATAAATTTTCATTCTAAGTTTGTCTCATGCAATACTTGGGACATACTTCACTTGAAAATTATTCCTTGTCTTGGAAATTCAAATTTAACTGGGCTTCTTACATTTTTGTTTGCTAAATTTGGCAGCCCTAATTTTTTTGTTTGGCCCCACCACGCAGTTTAGAAGAGCTTAGTTCCCTGACCAGGGATAAAACCCATACTCCTTGCAGTAGACGCACAGAGTCCTAACCACTGTACCACCAGGGAATTCTCTAATTGAACATTTTGTTCACACTATTTAATCAGATCCTAAGACAGAAGAGAGAATGTTCTGACAGGTTTTTTTTTTAGCAGCCTTATCAAGATATGATGATATCTTATAATTCACTCAATTCAGTTGTTTTGAGTATAGAACTGTGTAACCATTATCACAGTTTAAGTTTAGAACATTTTCATCAGCCCAGAAGAAACTCCACACCCACTTCAGTCAATCTATAACCCACCCCTGAGCTCCCCCCGCCCCCAGCCCTACACCGGCCTGCTTCATGTCTCCATGGATTTGCCCGTCCTGGACATTTCATGTCGATGGAATCCTACAACACGTGGTCTTTTGTGATGGCTTCTTTCACCGAACATCCTGTTTTCAAGGTTCATCCGTGTTACAGTATACATCAGCATTTCGTTCCCTTTAATTGCCAAATCAGATCCCATTGTTTGGATGAACCAAATTCTGTTTATCCGTTTATCAGCTGATGAATATATGCACCATCTCTACTTCTTGTCTATTAGAAATAGTGTTGCTACGAACAGTCGTGTTCGTTTTCATGAAGATGTATGTTTTAATTTTTTTAATATGAACCTAAGAGTGAAATTAAAGGGTCAAGATGTAACCCTGTTGTTACTGTTCAGTCACTACGTTGTGTCTGACTCTGTGGGCACGTGAACCGCAGCACGCCAGGCTTCCTTGTCCTTTGCTGTCTCCCAGAGTTTGCTCAAACTCATGTCTGTCGAGTTGGTGATGCCATCCAGCCATCTCATCCTCTGTTGCCCTCTTCTTCTCCTGCCCTCAATCTTCCCCAGGGTCAGGGTCTTTTTCAACGAGTCAGCTGTTTGCATCAGGTGGCCAAAAGTATTGGAGCTTCAGCTTCAGCATGAGCACGTAAACTTGACATTTAACTTTTTAAGGAACTGTCAAGCTACTTTCCAAAGTGGCTACACCAGAAACATCTGAGGGCTGCAATCTCTCCTCATCCTCATCCACTCTTAGCAGTGTGGGTCTCTAGGGCTCTAACCATCTAGTGAGTACAAAGTGGTATTTTATTGTCATTTTGATTTGTATTTCTTTAATGACTAATGATTTTTAGTACCTTCCCATGTGTTTCTTGGCTATTTAAATATCTTCTTTGGAGAAATGTCTATTGAGATCCCTTGCCCATTTAAAAAAATGGGTTATTTATCTTTTTTACTATTGATTGTAAGAGCTTTTCATATATTCTGGATACAAGTCCCTTCTCGGATATATGATTTGCAAACGTCTTTTCCCATTCTATGAGTTGCCTTTTCACTTCTTGCTGGCTTCATTTTCAGCACAAAAGGTTTTAATTTTCATAGGCCAGTTTGTTTATTTTTCCCTTTTGTTGCTTGTGCTTTATCTAAGAAGTCACGCCTATCTGAAAATCACTAAGATGTACTTTTTTGTTTCTGTTGCTGACAGGTTTTTAAGACCTTTTACTTACCCAGGATTTAGAAATCTTTTTGTTCCTAAATGCAGGTTTATCAGGCTCTAAAATTTGAGCCCTTTCTTCTGGCCCCCACTAACTTACTCTAACCCATTTTAATTATTTCTGCTATGAATAAGACTAGGGGCAGAATGAAGTGGGGGAAGGGAGGAATGTGTTATTTATAAATAAAAATGGATGCTGAAATATAAAGGCCTTTCTACCTTACCAACCCTCAAACTGCAGTGTGATTTCCAAATAGAAATTAATCATAAAAGTGATGCTAACATTTTCAATTTCTATTCTTCTTGTATACACTCCCTCCTCCCCTGGAATTGGTTGGACTGTGCATTGACAGAGAGAGTGGAGTGAGCACTGGGTCCCCAGGGTAAGGTTGGTGCAAGGAGTTTGTGGCCAAAATAATAAGAGATGATGCAACTGGGGAGACTGATTAAGGCAGCAGCTGGGAGAGTTGATGTCTAAGCGCCAATAAAAGAAACGCTATTTAACACACTGAAGGCAAAGGGACTGAAGGAAGCAAAGTCAGAGAGAGTCCAGAGTCACAAAGCCAAGAGCTGTGGAGAGTTGAAGGATGCTGAGAAAAGAGGAGCGGTTGTCTGGAGCAAGTTCCAGAAAACTCCAGAATGTGAGGCCTCCTGGGATGTGGCTCATCAGAAATGTGAGGAAAAGGGGGGACCTTAAAACAGCAGGAGTCGGGTGAGCAGAATAGGTGATGGATAGACGCTTTTGCTTTTGAAAGCAGAAGTTCTTTCAGTTAAGTTACTTTGTCTTCCAAACAGTCTCATGAAAGAACCAGCATCGTCATGCCCTTTTTACAGACGTCAGCTCTCCATCCATGAGAAATGTATGGATTTGGACTGTCCTCCTGCATTTGTTTCATTGATAGAGTTAGGTAAGTTCAATGTGCAGGGATCTCCCTTCCCTGCCTATCACCCATCCTGCAAAAACAAAACAAACAAAAACCCTGAGCTAAATATAACCTGCAGCAAGAACATAAGATGGCACCACTCTGAGCACAAGCCCAGCACCAGCTTTGCAATTGACATACTGTGCCCTGGGCTGCCATTGGGGGGGAAGAACGAAACGTACGATCATATTCATTTAGAGACCTCAACAGAGGCTAAAGTGACCCCACGTGTGCAGCCCTTTTTTAGCAACAAGAAAGAAAACTAACACAGAGCCTTTCCCGAGCAATGTATCTGCCACCAGTTCAGTTTGGTTCAGTTCAGTTCAGTCGCTCAGTCGTGTCCGACTCTTTGCCACCCCATGGACTGCAGCACACCAGGCCTCCCTGTCCATCACCAACTCCTGGAGTTTACTCAAACTCACGTCCATCGAGTCAGTGATGCCATCCAGCCATCTCATCCTCTGTCATCCCCTTCTCCTCCTGCCCCCAATCCCTCTCAGCATCAGAGTCTTTTCCAATGAGTCAACTCTTCACATGAGGTGGCCAAAGTACTGGAGTTTCAGCTTTAGCATCAGTCCTTCCAAAGAAATCCCAGGGCTGATCTCCTTCAGAATGGACTGGTTAGACCTCCTTGCAGTCCAAGGGACTCTCAAGAGTCTTCTCCAACACCACAGTTCAAAAGCATCAATTCTTCGGCGCTCAGCCTTCTTCACAGTCCAACTCTCACATCCATACATGACCACAGGAAAAACCATAGCCTTGACTAGGCGGACCTTAGTTGGCAATGTAATGTCTCTGCTTTTTAATATGCTGTCTAGGTTGGTCATAACTTTTCTTCCAAGGAGTAAGCATCTTTTAATTTCATGGCTGCAGTCACCATCTGCAGTGATTTTGGAGCCCAAAAAATAAAGTTTCACACTATTTTCACTGTGTTCCCATCTATTTCCTACCAATTAAGAGCTTGCAAATGTGGCTCCACAATAGAAGACCACCAAACACATAAGGAATTAAGTCCCATGATTTAAAATGAGGGTTGATGTTTGGGGGTTGGTAAGTTGAAGGGGCATTTTGCTTTATCTCTCAACATCCATTTTTATTTATAAATCATACATTTTATTTCTAAATCTTCTCCCACTCCATTCCACCCCACATTTTCCTTCATAGCAGAAATTAAAACAAGTTAGGGTATGTCAGCGGGGACTGGAAGAAAGGAACACCAGAAATAAACTTAGATAGCAAATAACTCAAAAATTGGAATTATTAGATAGATATAATATGAAATAACTATTTGTTAATTGTTTAAGAAAATTAAAATTAGAATCATAAAAATTAACATGCAATAAAAGATCATCAAAAAAACCAAGGTTGTCTGAGATATAACCCAACACAACTTTTAGGAATAAAATTGTTGAAATCAGAAACACAGCAGATGTTAAACAATAGATGAGACACAACAGAAGAGAGATCAGTGAACTGGGAGAGAGCGCTGATGTATCACAAGAAGCAGGAGATTTAAAGCATGAAAGAGAGGCTAAGATCTGTAATGGCTATAGTTAAAAATTCTAAATCCAACTTAATCAAAATCCCAGGGGGAAAAAAGAAGAATGCAGAAAATGGAAAGGGGAATTTTTTTTAAAGAAAATGGCTGAGAAATTTCCCAAACTGATGAAAGATATGCATCCATAAAGAAAGTGTCAACCCAAAAAGAATAGAAAAGAATATAGATAGATCTAAATATATTATATTGAAACTGCACAACATCAAAGACAAAGGAACAATGTTAAAAATAGCTAGAGAGAAAAGATAGACCACCAGCAAAGAAACAAACAGATAGCAGACTTTGCAACTGCGACGAAGGAAACCAGAAGACCAAATGGAATAACAGCATTTCAGGGCAGAGAGAAAATAGCTGTTAACCTAAAATTTGTTCCCAACAAAACTGCTTTTCTTTTTTTTTTTTTAAACTGCTTTTCAATAACATAGTTTGAACTAAGAATCAGGTTCATATAATTTTATAAGCAGAAATAAAATTTTAAAAAGAGGCTTGCTACCAACAAATCTAAAGGAGCGTCTTCACTCAGAAACACCTTAAAGGCCTTTATTAGGGAATAAATGGAAGGTAACAAAAAGCACGACTATGCTGCAAGAAGGAATGGTGAACAGTAAAATGGAAAAACACACAGGTAAACCTAAACAAACTTCTGTTATAACTAAATATGGGACAAAAATACCAAAAAACCACAAAGTGTGTCTGAAGTGGCTGAGGGGGGAAGCACACATGGGTTAATTTTTTTTCTAAATCTTTGTATTTTTCATTAAAGATTTTGCTAAAAATGGGTGGACATTTCAAAATTAGGATTGTCCTGGGAAAACATCTGTTAGCCCAATAACTGTTATTAGCAGCCCCTTTCCCTCTCAAAAGTGTCCTGGTTTGAACAATACATTGTCATCCTGTCTGTAACCCATGTCTCACCCCTGTGTACACACCCTAGAGAAACTCTTGTACATCTGCCCTGGGAGATGTGTACAGAAATGTTCTCTGAGAAGGACACTGCCTAATGGGACCTTGTAAACTATTCAGCCTTCTTTCCACAAAAGGAAAGCTTGCCTTCTGCCCAGCAACAACACTCTCCAGCCCTGAGCCCCTGGTCAAGTTACCAAGCCTCTCTGCACCTCGGCCTCCTCACACAGAACACGCGGAAAATAACTTCATCCACAACACAAGGCTGTGGGAGACCCATCAACATTAACAGAAATTTAATATTTGCTAAACACTCGCTATAGCCTTGCGGTCTGCTAAGGGCTTTATAATCAGAGCTCATTTTTTTTAATTTTTATTTTATATTTGACTATAATTGATTAACAATGTTGTATTGGTTTCAGGTGTACAGCAAAGTGATTCAGTTATGTATACACATGTACCTATTATTTTTGAAATTATTTTCCCATTTAGGTTATTACAGAATATTGAGCCAAGTTCCCTGTGCTAAGCAGTAGGTTCTTGTTGGTTATCTCTTTTAGAAATAGCAGTGTGTACATGTCAATCCCAAATTCCCATCCTGTCCCTCCCCTTCTGATAGCCATAAATTCATTCTCTAAGTCTGTGAGTCTCATTTCTCTTTCATAAATAAGTTCATTTGTATCATTTTTTTTAGATTCCATGTGTTCTTTTGTATTTGCTCAATCATGTCCAACTCTTTTGTGACCCCATGGACGGTAGCCCCACCCAGGCTCCTCTGTCCATGGGATTTCCCAGGCAAGAATACTGGAATAGGTTGCCATTTCCTTCTTCAGGGATTCCTCCTGACCCAGGGATTGAACCAATGTCTCCACGTCTGCTGCATTGAAGGCAGATTCTTTACCACTGAGCCACCAGGGAAGCTGATATTTGTTTTCCTTTGTCTTATATCACTTAGTATGAACATCTCCCAGGTAGCGCTAGTGGTAAAGAACCCTCTTGCTGATTCAGGAGACGTGAGAGAAGTGGATTTGATCCCTGGGTCGGGAAGATGCCCTGGAGGAGGAAACGGCAACCCACTGCAGTATTCTTGCCTGGAGAATCCCATGGACAGAGGAGCCTGATGGACTGCCATCTGTAGGGCCAGAAAGAGTCAGACATGACTGAAAGAATGTAGCCCATGGTCATCTCCAGGTCTATCTATGAGAGAGCTCATTTAATCCTCACGATGACCTTTAAGGTGGGTATTATCGTTATTCCCATTTTACAGGTAAGACACCTGGGCCTTAGAAACAGTAAACAACTCGTACAGGGTTAGGCAACTAGTAACAATCAAACATCAGCAGCTCAGCACTAGCCCGGGGCTTCTCCCCACAGCGGCCCCCTGTCGCTGACTCCCGCCCGGTCCAGCATGAACGCTCCTGCAGAGTGAGGGCGACCGTGGCTTTGTCATCATTCTTACCACATCAACAGGGACACCAGAGGATGGAGAGTGTGCAAGCCCTCCGTGGAAGGCGGCCAAAGACTGCACGGGGTGGTCCCCGGCCACTGTGGCCCCTGACAGATTGCCCTCTGATGCTGTCAGGCTGAAATACCAGCATCCCCTCTGACCAGCTGCCAGTGGCCATCCACGCTCCAGCTGTGGATGGAGAAACCGCCAAGGTTCACAGACCCTGGCACACTGTCCTTCACAGAAACACACTCCAGCTGCAAGAGAGAGATGGGAGACTTTCTCCTGGTTTGCGTTTCTCTGGATCTGATTTACCGTTCAAGGTCAGGCAGAGAAACAAACAAGAGAGGCAGTGAGAGTCTGGGACAAAATACTCACTTCTTTCTTGGCCGAAGCAGTAGAGAAAACGCATCTCCTGGGATATCGAGGTTTAGACTCACCTTGACACTGACCTGCCCTTATTCCTTTTTGGTTCCTTTTATTTCTAACTTTCTACAGTCCAAGTGATGAGAGAAGAAATGGGCCATCCTTCTGACAGATGAGGAAACAGAGGTTTCCCCCGAGAAAAGGGGGCCGTTAAGGAAGAGAGATGAGGAGGAGGCCGGGAATGCGGGCAGGAGATGGCTCACCCCACTGGGCAAGGGTTCGTGGGAAGGGGAGAGGTGAGAACACTGTGTCAGAGTGGGATATGGGGACAGGCAAGAAGAGGCATCCGCCCTCCCTGTGTTCCATCTGTCCCTCACATTTCCCTCCTTCCATCTGTCCTTCCCTCCTGCATGCAAATATGTATTAAAGGCCTACAGAGGCTGATCAAGGCCCTGGAATGCTTTGCTAAACCAATAGCTTATTCTGCACTCTTGAGGAACCTAAGAATCTTTCCTAGAAGATTCACAGGAGTCTGTGAGCACCCCCCACCAAACACAGGTGGCATTGATCTTAGATGCCAAGCCTCCTTAGGTACTGATGAGGCATCCAGGCCTTGCCGTAGGTCCCTCTCCAAGACTTGAAAGCCAGTAAGACTCAAGACATGCAGCCATGCCCAGGTGGGCCACAGTCCCGTGCCAGAACCAGCCTCGCTGCTCTCAGGCCCTGATGCTTTCTCCATCATCTAGGTTTGGGTGGATCTGGAGTCCCCACCTGCGTTCTGCTCCTTCTCAGGCTTGGCTACATTTTTCTCAATACAAAGCTATTTCCCAGAAGCTAAAGGAAAATGGTATCTCATGTTTGCAGCCACGCTGCTTGGCTTTGCGATCTTAAAAGGCCTAATTTGCTATAGCTACAAACAAACCCACTGCCTAAGTGGCTTTGGTTTCTGAATTCACCCTCATTCTCCCAGGCAGGGTCAATGGGAAGAGTCTGGGAGCCCGTCCCACCACCAGCACCCAGGACCCCTGGCACCTCCATGTGCTTGCCTAATCCTTAGGTCTTTGGCTAAAGGGGCTCTGTGGGCTTGGTTTTCAACCATTTGGTGTGGCCTCCCCTGCTTTGCCTAGCTGGTGCCCCATAACACCCCAAAGCTAGTATATGACTCCCCAGCTGGACCTAACTCAGTCCTCTGGGTGTGCTGTGTGCCCACACGTGCCAAGTGTGGATCTGGAGCCCACTGCTGAGCAAACTGGACATGGACTCTGCCCCCATACCCCTGTGCTTTCCACCCAGGGTCGGGGGAAGGGCCGCAGTCCTCAAATCTTGACACAAACTCTCACCTCCATCTGTAACATATCATAAATCATAGAGGAAAGGCACAGGGTCATGGCAGTAGGTGACAGAGGGACCTGATGGGGTCAAGGAGGGCCTCTTCTCTGATCTTGGAACTGGGAGAGAAGGACAGTTGAAGAGGTGAGTGCTCCTGGGGGGTCTAGTTGCAGGAAGGATGTTCCACGAGAGGGAGCGGCATGTACAAAGGCCCTGAGGCCAGAGTGGACACGTGTGAGAGAGGCAGCCTGCCCCAGGAGCTCTAGTAGAGACATGGCTGGGGAGGGGGCATGGCCATTCCACAGAGAGCACACACCTGTCTCAGCCACCTGCTCATGGGACACCCTCTGCCCAGCAGCTCTGTGCATCACTTCCCTTCTCCCCTCACCCAACCCATATGCCTCCTCCTCGGGAAGCTTCCTATTCCTTCATTTGCAAATATTCTCTCCCCATGCTGAGTCCCTCCTGCTGAGAGGTACTCTGACCTGCCCACAAACCTGCACTGGGCTGCCAATCCCCATCTGACCCCGTGGCCAGGAGATGCCAGGACCAGGGACCCAGTGCCCGACCCCAGTAGGCAAGGCTGATACATAACAGCTGTGAGCAAGGCGATTTGTGCAGGTTTGAGGACATAGGCAAGGGGCTCTGGGTCTACTTAGGAGGCAGCAAATACTCCTTGAGCTCCTGTGATACTCCAGGCACTGTTCTAGGGACCAGGGATGCAGCAACCAAATGAAAAACGTGGTCCCTGCCTTCATGGGCCTGGCACTCAAACAGGGACAGAAATACATGTGTGTCATGGCAGGTGGTGGCGAGACAGAAAGAGGAAAATGAAGCCGGTTGGAGAAATAGGGAGTGTAGAGGAATGTGTGTGTTACCTGAGTCTTAAGGCAGCAGACATCTGATGCATGTGAATAGATGAGCCCTGAGAACATCTGGAGGATGAGGAGTCCAGGCAGAGGGAGCAGCAGGTGCAAAGGCCCTGAGGCAGGACCACGCAGCGTAACTGAAGGGCTGCAAGGGGCCAGTGCCTCTGCAGAGAAGTGAAGAGGGGGCGGGGGCGGGGACGAGGCTGGAGGGGCGGTGGGGGGTGCTTTATGATGGCACCTTGCTAGTGATTAAATTGTCTCCACAACTGAGCGATGCTCAGCTGGGGTCACTGCCATTGAAAGCAGTGTGTTACTTACAGTCCCAAGAGGAAGGGATCAACAAGCAATGAAACCAAAGCGCAGAGAGTTCAGAAATGTACCTGAGGACACCCAGCTAATGCGATGAAGAGTCAGGAGTCGGATGCACCATTGTGCACCCGTGAGTGCTCAGCCAGGTCTCAGGGAAAAGAAGCCGTGATTCTTAGCAACTGCCGGTTGCTCTAGTGTAAATACTGCCGCCACAGCCGATTTCAAGCCACCACGGAAAGTGAAGCTGGGACGAGATGAACAGTAACACAATTACAGAATATTCCCATCAGGCAGATGGAGCACACATAAATAACCTCCAGGGCATGGATCAGGGGTTGGCAGACTATAGCCCAGGCTGTGGGATAAATCTATGCTACCAGCTTTGTAAATAAAGTTTTATTGAAACGCAGCCACGCCTGTCCAGTTTGTGTCTGAGGCTGCTTTCACCCTAGTACAGCAGAACTGAGTAGCTGCAACAACAATCATATACATTGCAGAGCTCGAAATATTTACCATCTGGGCTTTTAGAGGAGAAAAGAGTCACTGACCTTTGACACAGATGATAAAATGTTGTAAAATAATGAGGCAATCTTGAGTTTTGAGTGTTTATTACCTCTTTTTTTTTATACAGTGTATTTCATTATGTTTCATTCATCACTTAATTTTTAATAATGAAAGGTGGCTCAGATGGTAAAGAATGTGTCTGCAATGTGGGAGACCTGGGTTCGATCCCTGGGTCAGGAAGATCCCCTGGAGAAGGAAATGGCAACCCACTGCAGTGTTCTTGCCTGGAGATTCCTGTGGACAGAGGAGCCTGATAGGCTACATGTCCATGGGGTCGCAAATAGTCTGACATGATTGAGCAACACCTTCACTTTTTAATGAAAGAGGGAGGGAGGCAGGGAGGGAGGGGGAGATGGAGGGAGGGAGGGGGAGATGGATGGAGGAAGGAAGGACCCAAGGACTGGAGAGATTGGAGAAGGCTTTTTGGCTCCCATGTTGGGAAAATGCTGCAGGTTTACGCGAGGCCCAAAATTCAGTCAGAGCAGAGGCTCCTTCAGAAAAACCCAGCGGACAGGAAGAAAGGAGGGCGGCCAGCCTCCTTAAGTGGTTGCAGGAAGAATGGGAGTCATCAGGTCTGAGCGGGAGACTTAAGAGGGGCCCTTCTCGCCACAATCAGGCTTAATTCACACGAGCAGCACCGAGACCGCCGCGCCACAAAAGCGCCACGTCCACTTCAGCGGCGGGCCCGTGGGTCCCATTATCAATAGAGATGGGTGTCTAATTAATAGATGCTGTTTTGCCCCAGCGCTGAATGCAGTAAATTCTAACTCGGTGCCTTCAAAAGCGGAAGATGTGGAGGCGGCCGGAGTCTTGTGTGAGGCACTTTATAAGTTGTCTTGTAGGATCCTTCACACCTAATGGGGAATCATCTGGAGTGTCAACCACGTGGGTCTCAGAGGAGGCGACCTGGACATGTCTCCAGGAAGATACGCTGCAGGGATAAGAATGCCCACACTCGAGGGGCTACTCACACACACACACAGGCTGCATGTTAATACTGGGCCCATCCTTTCCCCCAGGCATAGCAGTTCCTGGAGACTCTGGCCCTTCTGTCCTTTGACAGCTGCACCCAACACAGTTCAAGACACAAAAGGCCTGAAGTTCAGCCACACAGCACCAGGAGATGGGGGCGGGGTGGTTGCTGGGAGGCCACGGTCACCCCTTTGCTCCCAGATTGTTCGATGTGGCTTTCTCGGCCTGGCTCAGCTGAGCAGCCCCAACAGACAGACACACAGAGAGAACTCTGGCTTTCTTTTCTTGCCAGGACACCTCCGACAACCTCGCCCTCTCCTGTTCAGGACAAGGCCACTCTCTGGCCACAAGATCGACCCCGAACCACTCCTTGGATGGGATCCCCGAGGCTGCTTGTGCCCAGAAGAAAAATGCGAGCTGCTCTGCCTTCGAGAGGCGCCCTTGGCTTACCAGAACCACTCGGGAACATCCTGCCAGCCCCTCCCGCTTACCCCCGGCCACTCTGGAGACACATGCCAAGGGCCCCAGCTCCCAGCCCTGGGCCTGCCGGGCTCATCCTCACAGCCGCACACAAATGCTTCTTCACCACACATAAAGAGAAGGGGACCAGCCCAGGCTTACCCAGCTGGACAGGGTTAAACCCGGCCCAGAATCTGGTCTGTCTTCTGGGCCTCTCAGATGAAACACAACTGCCAGGAGGAAACTTCCCCTTCCCTCCACCTTCCTAACGACCACTAAGGACCCAAGTTATCAGCACAAACTTTCAAAAACAATAGAGGGGGCACAGTAAGCGTTCCTCTGCAGGGGAGAGGGGGAGAGAAACTTTATACATAGTAATTTTTGATATGGAATGAGGGATGTAGGTGATGAGCAGAGGCCAGAGCTTGGCTCGTTTAATTTAAGCCATGGCAACACAGGGCAGCTTCCACTGCAGCCATAATAAATTACATACAAGTGCCACCGAACAATAACAAAAAACTGTGGGCCATCTATTTCAGTCCTATTTACAAGAAATCAATATCAATACTTAATGCAATACTGGTGAAAAATGAGCAGAGATACAGAAAGCATAATAAACCAGGAATGGGGAGCTCACAGGGTTTCACTTTGGAAGAAAAAACTGTCTATATTTTCATGTTGAGGGATATTTCACTGAAACCATGTGCTGGAGGTATGAGGGTTTTGCAGATCTAAGTTTAAAATTGCCTCTTTATTAAATTAAGAAAGTTCTTTAAACTGTGGATTATTGGCTGGGTAAAAGTCATACATATGGAAGGAGGTATTTCCTCGTTCTCAAACGCACTGAGCATCATTCATCAAATTTTCTTTTTTAAAATAGCCTTACTTTTATTATAGGGCTTCCCAGGTGGCTCAATGGTAAAGAATCTGCCTGCCAACGTAGGAGACTCCGGTTTGATCCCTGGGTAGGGAAGATTCCCTGGAGAAGGAAATGGCAACCCACTCCAGTACTCTTGCCTGGAGAATCCCATGGACAGAGGAGCCTGCCAAGCTGCAGTCCACAGGGTCGCAAAAGAGTCGGACACCACTGAGCGACTAAATGACAACTTTTATTATTATGGAGATAATAAAAGTGTTTATGCTTTAACAGTCTACCTTTGTATTGCAAGCAGATAATAACTCATTTCTGCCAGGGTCCAGCCTCGATGGATCCAGGGAATTCGAAGGGTGGACGGTGTTGGCGAGGAAAACTTATTTATTAATGTAAGATTAGATTAAGAAACAATCGTGTAGTAGGAAAATTAAGTGGAGGAAGAGGGCTGAATAACTTGGATTACGCGGAAGACCAATAAAATTCCAGACAAGGAATTTGCACCATCTACGTTGAGCCACCAGCGCTCGCTTGAATATCTAAGGGTGCCTTGCCTTAGGCTCCCTTTTGCGCGGGTCTTAACAGCCAGGGCAAGTAAGTAGACTTGGCGAGCCTCCACGCCCCAGATGGGAATTCAGCCTGAAATTAAAGTAAAGAGGAAAAGGAGGGAGAGGAAGAAAAAGAGAGAGAGACAAGGGGGAAACCAGTCCAGCGACTGGCTCTGGCCCCTATTGTCTAGAAAGGCCTTTTATACCTTTTTTTGATTGTACATAGACATCAATGGGTAATACAAAATTATGCAGTGTTAGCAGTCCAGACTCTTATCAAAACCAGGCTTTTCTCTCTGCATAGCTAATTGTATACACAAGTCTTAGGTGATTTACATCATCTTCTGGCCAAAAAGGGCCAATTAACATTTTACAGCCTTTTTTCTGATAAGGGTTTGTCAACCAGAACACTTATTTGTGTTGATCTTCCCAAGGTCTGGTGCCTCTCTCAGAAAGCACTGAATAAAGTTACATTCTTACATAGCAAGGACACAAGAGGAGTGCAGTGATATATAACAAAGAGAAAAGTAATTAACTCAAAAGTCTAGTGTTGCTAACATCAAAACTACTATATATCCTTTTCCATATCCCATTTACATTGATTAACATCCTCCCAGATGCCTAAAAGATAAAGAATATGGAGGCCTGGCAGCAGTCATTGAGTCAACAGTGAAAACCCTCTATCAATATAATTTTTAACTCTTTAGAAAAGGCTCTGTATCTTTAAGATGCTTTAAAGCTTTGTGCCTCTCTCGGTTGGGGGGTTGTAAGCAATCCACAAGCTGTAAGAGGTCCGGGGGAACCTGTTAGGCAAGCTAGAGAGTTATCAGAGGGGGTTTAACTGAAACATCCCTTTCAAATGCAGAAGACTAAAGCCCTGAGTTGACTTTTTTCCAGAGAATATCAGAAAAGTGAAAAAGCAGAGTACAAAAGCCGGCAGATTCTTATTTTTGGGGGGTGGATGCTCAGGAAATTCCAGGGGGAAAACCTGAGGTCTGATTAGCCTTGCTATCAGAGCTCTTGCCGCATGACCTTGTCAAGGGTGGAATTCCTCACGCTGGCTCCCAGCACATTTCTACTTATTTTGGCATCAAAAACCAGATAAACTCAGGCAGCCAGGTCAAGGATGGGGCAAGGAAGCCACCCCAGAGGCCCAGGGTCCATTAGTGTCCACGGACAACCCATCCAAGGTCCCCCCAAAACAGAGACAACCCTGCTTTCATTCCTTCACCTGGGGATGTGACAAGCAGACACTGCCATCTCACCTTGAACTGTCTGTGGCTGTTCAGAGGGAGCAGAATTAAGGCCATCAGACCCCTTGATCACCCTGGCAGCAGGCTCAGAGGGAATCCTTGGTGTCCCGGAGCCAGACCTTCCAAGCCAACCCGAGGCGCACACAGTGTTTTATCGACCCATCCCCACCAAGCAGCATGCAAATGCGAAAGCGCTTTATTTCTCCGCATACCCCCGACACTGTGGTGCCAAATGTTTCTCCTTCCATGTGTGGAGTATATGCTGTAAGGGGTTAGTGGGCAGTTTCTAAAACTGTTCAGGTTATTTCAGTTGTTAAAACTTCAGTTGAGTCCAGTTTAAAACTCCAGTCTCATACCCAACTGGCCTCTCCGTCAGGCTTACGGCTCCAGGGACTCGAAGAAGAGCAAGCCCATCCTGTTACTCTGTCCTTTCTCTCCTTGGAAAAGGCGAATTAATTTCCTACTGGAAAATTTGAGCCGTAAACATCTAGGGACGAGGAATCGGAGATTCTGCCAGACCAGGAAGATGTCTCAAGTTCCAAAGCCAGGTGAGTGAGATGGGTAACGTCTGTTTAACATAAGTGAACCTAATTTTTATTTTGAGTCCTCATTTCCCTGAAACTTACAAGTGCATGCATAATCGCTCAGTCATGTCCTACTCTTTGTGACCCCATGGACTGTAGGTCACCAGGCTGCTCTGTCCATGAGATTTTCCCAGCAAGAATACTGCAATGGGTTGCCATTTCCTCCTCCAGGGGATATTCCCGACCCAGGGATAGAAGGCCAGTCTCCTGAGTCTCTTGCATTGCAGGCGGAGTCTCCACTGCTGAGCCACTGGGGGAACCATGCCTGAAAATAATTTTCAACTAGTTCAGGGACTTCCCCGGTGGTCCAGTAAGGCTCAGCACTTCCAATGTCAGGGACTCAGGTTCGATCCCTGGTCGGAGAACTAAGATCTCACATGTGGCACACCACAGCCAAAGAAAAAAACCATTTTTTTAATTTGACTAATTCAGCGCTGGTTTAGCCAGCCCTGGGGCCCTACTTGGTGTGGTCTAGGGCTTACATGCAGCCAGGTCTGGTCCTGGCCGCTGTCATCTTCCCACAAGGCCGCTGATATGTCCTCCCTCCTGCCGTTTTTAGCAACGACCCACTGCCCTTGGTCCAGGGAGGACCCTGCTGTGCCCTCTGCCTCCCAACTCATCCCGACGTCTCTCCCCCTGACCCCTTCTGCCCAGCCCTCCTACCACCAGCACCCCCTCAGCACTCAGAGACATCTGGCCGCTCCCACACTGTTCTGGGGGTCACTCAAACTCCCTTTGCGTAGACACCCAGTGCCGGGCTATCTCTGCTCACAGCTCCGGCCCAGTGATTGGTGAAGGGCAGTTCAGGGGATCCCACCGGCTCCCCAAACCTCATCCCAGGGATGGGACATGCAGGTATGCTCTGTTTTCAGTCCCCAGATCTGGAGAAGGGTCCACTATCCTCCCCCTCCTGTGAAGGTCAAAGCCTTCTCTTCCCTCTCACTTCCTCCTTCAACTTATCTAGACACAGGATAAGAAAAACTGGCTTTGGTTGATGTGTCCTTGTTGTTCAGTCGCTCAGTCATGTCTAACTCTTTGTGACCCCATGGACTGCAGCACGTCAGGCTTCCCTGTCCCACACATCATTTCCTGGAGTTTGCCCAAGTTCCTGTCCATTGAATTGGTGATGCCATCCAACCATCTCATCCTGTGTGGCCCCCTTCTCCTCCCGCCTTCAATCTTTCCCAGCCTCAGGGTCTTTTCCAATGAGTCAGCTCTTCATATCAGGTGGCCAAAGTACTGGAGCTTCAGCTTCAGCATCAGTCCTTCCAGTGAATATTCAGGGCTGATTTCCTTTAGGACGGACTGGTGTGATCTCCTTGTTGTCCAAAGAACTCTCAAGAGTCTTCTCCAGCACACTGATGCACGTTGTTTCAAACGATTCTGTGTTCAGACCTAGTCTATTAGAAGTCAAAAAAGTGTTTGGCTTTTTTGCTCTTCTGTTGCCTCAGTTAGGGGTGGAAGGAAGATAGCAGGAAATGCAAAGAACTAATTTTGTGATTAATCTCACAAAATAGCAGCCTTCCACAGCTACATGATGAGTCCTGGCTTCCTGGGCTTACACAGGTAATCTGTCCAGCGGTGCTGCCCTGCTGCCACCTTAGACACCCCTGCATCGCCGTGTGCTGGCACCGGCGTGGGCAGGAGAGTGGGGAGCCCTGGGGCTGCAAGGCCTGGGTTAGAATCTGTGCGGCTCCTTCCTACTTCCATGACCAGAACAAGCCTCTCCTACCCTTAGCACCCCTGGCTCCCTAGCAGCACCATCGTTCTCTAGGACCACGGCTGAAAGAAAAATGACCTAAGCGGGCATCAATGCGAGAAGCTTGCAAAGAGCCAAGATGCAGTGTTTGCTCCACATCCGTTCTCCACTGTAGCATCACTCACACAGGCAGTGGCGAGAGGACTGGACCCCATGGAAGCCATCCGCCGCCTCCGAAAAGGTACCTCCACCTGCTTTCCCAGCAACTCCCACTCCACCCCAGAGCAGCCAGGGACAAACAGCCCCAGATTCCTTTCTTCGAGGCTGTGGATGAGACTAAATGGCACTTAGGAGATCACGCTCACACTTCCAGCTTTCCAGAGACTTCCTGTGCAAGTGCTAATGCTGTTGCTTCTCTAAGCATAACGCACGCACCTGAACAGCCTGACCTGTGTTCCCTGAACTTCCTGGAACAGGAACAAAGACGCCCTGGTCCTCGCTGTCCTTGGATGTGCCTTCCAACAGGTCCCCCGAGACCTCCTGCTCCCACAGGCTCCTCGCAGCCTCTGGGGCTCTCTCCGGGGGACAGCAGCCGGCCTCGGTCTTGTCTTTGCACAGCCCGGAAGAGGACTGCCTGGGGAGTCGGCGAGGCTCCTTCATGTGCTGAATTCCCTTACCCAGGGCCACACAGCCCCCAAACGGGGTCTCAGCAACTGAGCCAGCTCTTGACGGACTCTGCTTCCAGCGCCGTCTGCCTCCTTCTCCAGGCAGTCCCAGGTAGGGGAACCGACCTCGAGGTTGTCACTGTCAGGGACTGGCCTCCGACTTCTGTTACTCTGTGTCGTGGGTGGACAGCAGCCCATGGAAGTTCAGGGGGGCGGGGAGGGGAATCCTCTCTCCCAGATGGACTCCAGGCACTGCTGAGAGGTGAGTTGTATCTGGTTCTTTTTTTTCCTTTGTTATAAACTCCAGGGAATAAAAGGAATTTTCTTTATACCCTCTCCACTCACAGGTAAGCCGGGTTTATTTAGAGCCCTTTCTTCCTTATTAGAGCTTCCCAGATGGCTCAGTGGTAAAGAATCTGCCTGCCAATGCAGGAGACCACGGTTCGATCCCTGGATTGGGAAGATTCCCCTGGAGAAGGAAACGGCTACCCATTCCAGTACTCTTGCCTGGGAAATCCTGTAGACAGAGCAGCCTGGTGGGCTATCGGCCATAGTGTTGCTAAGAGTTGAGCATGAATGAGCACACTCACGTTCCTTGCTCCCCAGGCGGTAAGTAGATGTTTTAGGGTTTTAACATCTGCAAGGAAGGGAGTTTATCAGGACCTCAGGGGCCACCCTAAACAGACCTCATTTATGAATGGGGCAGGGGAGAGAGGGACACTGGCTTCTGGGGAAGAGATGGGGAGAGGAAGTGGGCCTACCTAGACTGGGACAGGATTTACTTGTGAGGGTTTGGGGAGAGGGGGACATTTGGAGCCCACCTTCCTGCAACATGCTGAGGGCTGAGCCTGGCAGAGGGTTGCCGGCAGATCTCCTGCAGGCGGGGCGACCACCAGCCTGGCCTTGCTGCCAGAATTCTCTGGCCTCCGGGCGCAGAGGAGCATCACCACTTAGAAACCGTCCAGTGGAACTGGACCAGGGGCTTATGTGGTGGTGATCAGAACGGGCTGCTTGTGCCCTGGAATCTAATGCAATCCCCAGGAAGATAAGGGTGGCCCTGAGGTGACGGTTGGGAACTCTTGCCAAGAGGACAAGTAGGGGCCAGGTGGGATTTGATGCAGAAACATAAAGAAATGAAATATCCCTTATATGTCAAATATCAGGGAGTGATTCTTGTCTCACAAATGTTATATTGTTTTATGTTTTTAACCTTAAATGTTATAGCTTCTATTGTTCCCATTTTGCAGATGAGATAATTAAGGCCCAAGGAAAGTGAGTAATAGCCCCAAGTTCACAGAACTAGAGTAGATCAGCACACACAGTCAGATGCAGGTTTGCTTGACTGCAGAGAATGTGTTCCTCGGGCTTCCCCTCTCAGGTAGGAGACAAATGACATGAGCCTGTCCAGCATCCGGGATCCGGTGCTCCAGCCGCCAGCACCTGGAATGACGCTGGTTTCAGAGACAGGGTAACTCGCCCTGAGTCATCCTCTAGGGAACAGACTGATCCCTGGGAATCTTCTAGACCTGAAGCAGACGCCCTCAGAGCTCACAGTCACAGCCCCGCACCTAAGATGTGGGTACAGCAAGGCAGCATCTCTCCCCTCACCAAAGTTTGGAGGATGACCCAGAAACTGCATGTAAAAACACTTTCTAAACCGAAAATTCTGGATGATATCCTCCTCTGGGTTTGACCCCTGGGTCAGGAAGAGCCCCTGGAGAAGGGAATGGCAACCCACTCCAGTATTCTTCCCTGGAGAATCCCATGGACAGAGGAACCTGGTGGGCTACAGTCCATGGACTTGCAAAGAGTTGGAAATGACTGAGTGACTAGCACTTTCACATCTGAAAGAAATCCACAACCTAATCTCTGAAAACTGTTATCTTATATGGCATTTTAATAAAGAATCTTGATGTGGTGTATATATATATATATATATATATGTACACACAATGGAATATTACTCAGCCAGAAAGTGAATGAAATAATGCCATTTGCAATGACATGAACGGACCTAATCAGACAAAGGGAAGTAAGCCAGAGAAAGTCAAATATCATATGATATTGCTTATAAATGCAATCTAAAAATATGATATAAATGAGCTTATTTACAAAACAGAACCAAACTCACAGACAGAAAAAAACGTATGGCTGCCAAAGAAAAGGGGAAGAGGGGAATAAATTACAAGTATGGGATCAACATATACACACTACTGTATATAAAATCGATAACCAACAAGGACCTACAGTATAGCACAGCTTTATATATATATATATAACTGACTCATTTTGTGGTACCCCTGAAACTAACACAACATTGTAAATCAACTGTACTTTGATCTTAAAAAAAAAAATCTTTCTGTGTATGATTAGGTTAAGGATCTTGAGATGGGAATCATTCCAGATTCCTCCATGTTCCCTAAATGTGATCATACATCTCCTTAAATGAGGGAGGTAGGGGAAGACTCTACCCACAGGTGTACAGAGGAGAAGGTGATGGGACCACAGAGGCAAAGACTGGAGGAATGTGGCCCAGCCCGTACCAGAAACTGGAAGAGGTTTTAATGGCTCTTTTTTTGCAGCCTCAAGAGGGAGCCAGCCCGGCCCACACCTCAAACTGAGGCCCAGTGAGACTGGCCTCCAGAACAAGAAGAGAAGAAACTTCTGCTGTTTTAAGTCACAGTCTGTTATAATTTGTTACAGCAACAGCAAGTTACAGTTACAGCAAAGTGTGCTCCCCAAGCAAGAAATACAGAAAATTCAAGCCAGTCCCCGCACTGAGCAGGGATTGGTGTGGGAAACCGAGAGTCCCCCGTCCACAGGATCTCAGGCCATTGGGTAACTGCCCGCACTTTCAGTTCCTCTCCCCAAGAGTCAATCTCAAAACTGGGCCTGCGCTCACTGTCCTATCCTATTAGTGCAAGTTTAAAATAGCACAACCCTTCCTCTGTCCCAGGGGCTTCCCTGGTGGCTCAGACAGTAAAGAATCTTCCTGCCAGTACAGGAGACCCGGGTTCAGTCCCTGGGTTGGGAAAATCCCCTGGAGGAGGGCATGGCAACCCACTCCAGTATTCTTGCCTGGAGAATCCCATGGATAGAGGAGCCTGGCAGGCTGCAGTCCACGAGGTCGAAAAGGGTTGGACACGACTGAAGGACTAACACACACGTCCTCTGTCCCCAGGCACCTGGCCCATCTCCGCTCCGTGTACACAGAGGATTTCAGCTGAACACTGGTCTCCTCTCTTCCCCTGCAGGTGGTTTGGCCCAAGTCATTCCTTCATTTTTCAAACGTCTGACCATTTACCTTGCATCTCGAGAACCCCTCTGATTCCCTCTCTGCATCTACCCCTCCACACCCCTCTGGGGCACCATCAGCAGGCTCCCGCAGCCCTGCCTGCCCCCCCAGGAACCCCCTACCATTGTGCCGGGGAGGCCTCTCTGAGATGCACCACTCTCGGGACACAGGACACGCCTCCAGCAAGACAAGACAGGACTCCGCGGCCCAGAGCTGTCCTCTCACCTGCCTCCCTCCCCTTCTCCCACCTTGGCCTCAGACCAGCCCTTCACGACAGTGCTCCGTTTCCTCAGAACCACTGCGTGACTCTCCAAGGGCTGCCATGATACAGCATCACAACTTGGGCGGCTGAAGACAACAGAGATGAATTCTTTCACAGTTCTGGAGCCAGAAGGCCAAAAAGCACAGTGTGGACAGGACCACCACGCTGCCACTAAAGGCTCTAGGCGACAATGATGTCCTTCCCTCTGGGGACACGCTCCTCTGCCCACCTTCCCACCTACCTTCATCATCCCATCCCCCTGCCCCATCCTGCAGCTCAGATCAAGCACCCCCTCCTCCAGGCAGCCTCACCTGATCTTTGAGGTTGGCGACACTCGCCCAGGGCTCTGGAGTCCCCACCCTCACTGTGGGACTAGCTGATTACCGTCTGTTCCCGCATTGGACTGCTGGCTCCATGATGACAGGATCAGGCTGCTTTGCTCAGCACTGCAGTCCTAGCACCTAGAAAAAAGCCAGTACTCAGCACACTGAATACAAGTGAAGTAATGATTGAGACTCTGTGTGCCAGGCCACAGGGGCACAAAGATCCAGGGTAACAGAGGCAGGGGCTCCTGGTCTCTCGACTCAGTAGGGAAGGCAAGTGGACAGACGTCTAAAATCCTGGATGAACCATGCCGACAAGACTGGGGGAGGGGAGAGTCAGCAGGGATGCAACTCAGAGGTTTAAAGGGAAAGATCAGAGAGAAGGGCATTCCAGGCAGGGGGACCAGACTCCAAACAGGTTCGGAGGTGAGAAAAGTTCCCGTGGATGTGTGAAGGGGCAGAGCCACTCCTTGCCCAGAGGACCGGCCAGGGCCAAATTAAAGCCAGTTGTCCAGGAGAAGGAGATCCTCGGAGAGCGTAGGCCTGCCTCTATAGCCCATCACCTCCACACCCATCCAGAGTGAAAGCAGCTCAGAGATGAAGTCGTCTGTGCCATGGCCAACGGACAGATACGGCTGGTTCTGCGTCTTGATGGGAGCCCTGTGTTGTGACCACAAAGCCGCGGCCTTTGTCAGTGCATGTTCTATATAGGTCAGTGCCTCAGGGGAAACCAAAGCCTGGGACTTTTTTCACCAGGTCTCTGAGAAAGCACAGCCAGTGCCTTTCAGGAAACGGGATAGAGAAGATGCTCCTTCCCCAGCTGGCCAGTCTCCTCCAGTGGCCGCAAGTGACCCTGGGAGGCCCATGGCAAGGCCTGGCCCAGACATAGCACCTGTGAGCACTCAGAACCACCTCGTCTTCCCTCCCAAAGTCCCAAGAGCTCCTGGCCTGGCTTCCAGAAGCACGCTCCAGTGACGCTCTGGAGTGCTCCGTTTTTCTTACTTCCTGAGCGTGACTAATGCAATTTGTCCCTTCTCTGCCACCTACACAGAGTCCTTCCCACTTGCCTCGGTGCTGCCAGAGCGACCTATTGTGCAACAGGAAATCCATGCTGATCAATGCAGGGCAGGCCACATAAGGCAGGCAAATTACACGAATATGAGTTAGGGATAACTATGATTAATCCTTTGGCCAGGCATGGCCCAGACTCCCGTCATACCCTGGGGCAGCTCCGAGGTGACGGGGCTAAGGACGGCACTTCTGATGGCCGCAGTGCCCAGCCATTCATTACCGTGACGTCCCCATCACCCAGCCTACTGATGAGATTATTGATCCCAGGAAATAATCATATGAGATGCATCGAGGTAAGTGCGGGCCATTGTCTTTGTAAGTATTTATTGGCAAAGGAGGTAAGCTTTCGTCATTTTAGAAGAGCCTCACTTTTTTGAATTAATTGATGGCACCTTTTCAAGCTTCAGTACTTTTGTTGGAAGAAAAAGCAGAAGAGAGAGGAGAAAACAGGAAGAAGGACAAAAACCCAACGTGCAGGGAAGGCCTAGAAAAATGAGAAGCCCGGCACCCAGTAGATGGTGCTGTAATCAAATTCTAAAACCTGTTACACCAGATGTTTAGAAAAGTGCTAGAGGAAACGAAAATCCCGCAGACAGGGGAGCCTGGAGGGCGACAGTCCACGGGGTCGCAGAAGAGTCAGACACGACTTAGAAGCTAAACAGCAACAACAGAGGAAGTGAGGCGAATGGAGAGCTTGTTGGAATCAAAGACACACAGTTAAATGGAACCATGGTTCTGGAACCAGATGACCATTTCCCTCAGTTTGGGTAAGGATATGATGACGTTGATGATGAAAGCAAGGCCTCCTTCCAGAAATCGCAGGCTGGGAGGGTTTTCTGCCTCTCAAGGAGCCTGCCCAGTGAGACTGTGGGTGATCACAGTACCACTCAACCAAAGGACTTGCTCCTCACACACACTGGTCCCTTGGAAATACCAAGAAAATTTGTGAAAAGGTCTTTTCCATGCTGAATATTAAGGTGGCACCCAGAGCTATCTTTAGCAGTGAGAACAAAAATCATTCATATGCATTTTTGCCACGTAAGGAAGTTTGTCTATGAGAAACTGTCCTAGGATTTGGGGATGGGTCCCTTGGACTGCAGGGAGATCCAACCAGTCTATCCTAGAGGAGATCAGTCCTGGGTATTTATTGGAAGGACTGATGTTGAAGCTGAAACTCCAATACTTTGGCCATATGATGCAAAGAGCTGACTCATTTGAGAAGACCCTGATGCTGGGAAAGATTGAGGGCAGGAGAAGAAGAGGATGACAGAGGATGAGATGGTTGGATGGCATCACCGACTCAATGGACATGAGTTTGAATAAACTCCGGGAGTTGGTGATGGACAGGGAGGCGTGGCGTGCTGTAGTTCATGGGGTCGCAAGGAGTCGGACAAGACTGAGCGACTGAACTGAACTGAACTGGAGTGGAATAGGTTGGGAACTGAGTGTCCAGAAGCATGGTCTCTGGAGCTAGTGGTGCCTCGCTGGACCGATCCAGAGTTCCTCTGGGCCTGTTTGAGTCCAGCTCTTCTCCAGAGTGGCCCAGATCCCTCAGTAAGAGGTGAGGGAAACCCTCACCAAGCCCTGGAAAACACCTGACCACAGCCTGTTGTTCTGTGCACAGCTGGGAAAGGGGGATAGAGGGGTGAGCTGCCAGTGGCTGGGAGGCAGAAGTGTGCAGGGAGACGCACCTGTGGATTTGCACACTCAGCAGTCAGCAACTCTGGCACCTGTGGGGCTCTATGCAGCTCCTGAATCTCGGCTGCCCCAGCTGGCTTTGCCAAGCTTCCAGCAACCCTAGGAGTATGGAGCCATCTTCATAAAGATGTAGAAGTCCCTCCAGGGCTTCAGACTCATGACTGACTAGCTGACAAGTTGCCAAAGCTCCTGAGACAGTGCCTGCATTTTACAAGCCATTCCAAAGTCGTCAGGGTGGAATTGGGGTCAAGGTCAAGGCCAGGTACCTGGATTGCTGAGTGGTGGCCTGATTCCTGGGGACAGTGATGAGCTGGACCCAGATAGGGGCACAAGGCATCAATGGGAGTGGAGCTTGGGACAAGGAGGATGCTGGGACCATGTATATTTCCACGAAGAGGCAACTGCTCAGTTGACCCTGATCTCATCTCAGAGACATAGTTGGGCTGGGAGGACTTTGCGGGTGATATGAATCTTGATCTTGACCCTAAAGGTCCAATAGAATGTGATCAGTTAAAGAGGGGGGCAGAGGGGTCAAGAAGGGGGTTCAGGTAGGGGTAGGATAGAGCAGTCAGGAGGTGGGAGGCATGGAGAGAACAGATATAGATATATAGATGGGTTTCCCTGGTGGCTTTTTCCCTTCCCTCAAAGACAAGGAACAAGCTCTGAGCACAGACTCCATAGGACATGGGCCCAGGCAGGAAGGCCTAAACTCCCCACCAGAAACACACTGGCATGTCCCCGTGGGGCTGCCACCATGATCTTTCCATGGGTCACCAAGCTGTGGTGTCACTGGCTTGTTATAAAAGCCATAACTTGAGGCCATGCACCCGCAGCTACAAAGCTACAGAGCCCTGCTACTGTCAGCAAGACTCCTCTCTCTAAGGAGTAGGGTAAACCCATTCAGGAGGCACTTTCATCCTGACCTTCTCAGGGGGGCAGTTTCTACACACATGACTCAGCCGCCTCTCCCTCCTATTCAGCTGCGGCATGGTTGAATCCCACAGTCAGCCAGGGACCTCAAAGAAATGAACTTTTTTAAAACTGAAAAAATGAGGCCGAGGTTCAGGCCTCATCTGTGAGTCAGCCTTGATATGACAGCTGGATGAAAACATCCAAAGCTTGAAGTCAGCCAGAATGATTCTCTACCAAATGCAAGTGGCCAGCAACCTCTTGTGTAGCATCCTCAGCCCTGATCTTCATGTCTGTGCCAGGCCTCCCAGGATGCAAGATCTCCCAGAACCTTTGGCCAGGACTGGCCCCACTTCTGGTGGTCTCTCTTAGCAGCACTGAAGGAAGAGGAGCTAGGGCATGGCTGGGCTCTTCAGATGCCTCCAGGCTAGAGTGAGCAACAGCAACCCATGATGGGTAATTTCCTGTTGTCAACTCAACCGAGCCAGGGGCAACCCGGGTGAAACACTACTTTTGTGTGTCTGTGTTGGTGCTCCCAGATGAGAATAGCATTTGAACGTGGACTCATGAAAGCAGATTGCCCTCCCCAAGGTGGGTGGGCCTCATCCAATCCTCGGAGGGTCTAAATAGAACAGTCCTCCCAAGAAGGGAGGATTCAGCCCCTTCCCACCTGATGCGGGAGCTGGGACAGAGGTCTTCTCCTGCCCGTGGACTGGGACCTACACCACTGGCTCCCTCTCAAGGCTCCCAGGCCTTGAGACTCAGCCTAGAATGACACCTGCGGCTTTCCTGGAACTTCAGCTTGCAGGAGGCAGAGTGTGGGACTTCTCAGGATAGACAGAGATAGATAAATGGAGGTAAAGATAGATGTATATGTGGATATAGATACAGATGACATAGGCATAAATGAGCTTCCCTGGTGGCTCAGTGGTAAAGAATCCAGCTGGCAATGCAGGAGTCACAGGAGACATGGGTTTGATCCCTGGGTCCGGAAGATCCCTTGGAGAAGGAAATGGCAGCCCACTCCAGTATCCTTGACTGGGAAATCCCATGGACAGAGGAGACTGGTAGGCTACAGTCCCTGGGGTCGCAAAGAGTCGGACACACCTTAGTAAACCCAACAACAACATGGGTTTAGATATACATATCCTACTGGATCTATTTCCCTGGAAATCGTGACTACACAGAAGAAACTTCCATAATATAACTACCAGGTTACCCTGAGGAATAAGCCAAAGACAGACCCTGCAGATTGTTTTATCTGAATCATATAACCATCCTTTTAACTGCTCTTCAACAAAGCCGTAAACGTCTGACGGATACCTCCTGCATCTGACGGATACCTCCTGCATCTGACGGAATTCTGGAAGTGAAGAGGTCCCGGCTCCCTGCAGGATTCAGGAACCTGCTGGGTCTCCCTCGAGAAGCGTTGTCAGGCAGCACCTCCTCCTTTGCTTGGCCCAGAGGAGCAAAACGGGGATTGGCAAAGGCCTGGGCCCTCCAAGACCCTCCAGAAGCAAGACTGGGAGGGAGAAGGTTGGGAAAGGTGGGCCACCAGGGGAGGGGCCACGTCAGCCTAGCTGCTTTTTGCTTGCCACACCCAGCACTTGGTGCAGCAGTTCATTTCCAGCCAGTCTCACAGACTATTGCCTAAGCACCCAGCATTCGTGGATTCAAAGAAAACAGCTGCAAAGTCAGAAAACGTATTCATACATCACCTTTCCTGAGTAAGACTGCCAACGTTTCCGGACTGTTGGCCCACAGATGTGTCTCCTTGGGCTGCAGAATCTCATCTAATCCTCCGTGGGTCCCTGCTAACGAGGAACGGCCGCAGGCTGATAACTTCTGAAAGTGTGAAAGTCAGTTCTTACGCTGTGTGTACCAGGTGGGTGGTGTGGGGGAAGGTTGCCAAAAATTGTGTTGTGCCTGGTAGCTCTTACTAATAACTGTATTTCTCATACTCACTGGTGATGAGATACCGTGTAGATGGCGTGCCCAGAACAGCTTGTGAAGGATTACTAGAATCCCATGTTTTGTTTTCATTGACATCTTCCTGTAATTGCACCATCACCATGGCCTCAGGGAGCAGAGGATACAGACTGACTCGCAGCTGCCTCCTGAGCCTTAGTAGCCAGTTTGTAAAATTTTAGGTGAACTGCAGACCTACTCTGTGTCATGTCCACAGTAGGCATTCCAGACGGATGCATGAGAGAATGAATGAATGAAGAGAAAGTGATTTGTACCCTGTAAAGTCCTCTGCAGCTCAGGAGGGCTGAGGGTTCACTGTAATTTAATTTCACGATCGAGTGTTCTACAAAGCTTCCTAAGCAATGATACAGCTTTGAAAAAGAGGCTTCACCCTTCCGTATAAATAGCAAATATTTTTTGAGGGCCACGCTGCAGGGAATTCTGGGAACAGAGCGGTGAACCAAGAAACAGTTCCTGACCTCGTGGAATGTAGCCTGGCAGGGGACCAGAAGAGTAAACAAGTAATTACACAGACGGGCTTTTAATTACACACGTACAAGCCGTGAAGGAAGTGTGCCAGATCTTGGGAGAGCAAACAATGGTGGCTGCCTGGGTGTAGGAGTCAAGTGTCCCTAAAAGAGAGACACTGAAGCTGAGACCTGGGGAGGAGAGATGAGGGGGAAAGTGAGAGGAAGAAAGCGGTTCAGGACAGTGAGAGAGGAAAGAAAATCAGATCCAGAAGACTGGAGGAGGAAGGGTGGGTGAGCAGGAGCTTGACCATGGGCATGGCCAACAGCGGTCCCCTTCGGTGCCCCAGAGTCCAGCTCCTGTGGGCTGGCGGCCAGCGGGGAGGAGAGGGCCTTGGTGCCTGGATGGAGGTGAAGGGACATCCTGGATTCTCTGGGGTCCCTAGCGCATCCCCCCTGCTCCCCAGAGGCAAGCCAGACTGAATCCAGAATCCCTCTGCCCACATGGCTCTGGGTTAGAGTTAGCTGATAAGCTTGCTCTGCGAGATTTGAAAAATGGAAAGGACAAAGGAGCCACTATTCATCTCCAAGGGGCAGCTACAGGCAGACAGACAGACAGCATGTCGATGGCCTGAAGTTTGCATACCCACTTTGGAGCTGCAGGCAAGGAGGTTGGCAGAGGAGGGGTCCCCACGGAGGTTAAGGATGCCCAGGATGGATCGTTTCTAGCGCAGGCACTGGGCATCTTCTGAGCAGCTGTCCCCAGCCTTTCCAAAGGCTGAGTAAAACTCTATTCCCCTGTATTAAATCCCTTTTCTACTGGGATACCTAAAGGTCTGTCCTGTCCTTGGGGGGAAGTAAAAAGTGAAAGTTGCTCAACTGATGCTTTGTGACCCCATGGACTATACAGTCCATGGAATTCTCCAGGCCAGATACTGGAGTGGGTAGCTTTTCCCTCTTCAGAGGATCTTCCCAACCCAGGGATCAAACCCAGGCCTCCCGCATTTCAGGCGGATTCTTTACCAGCTGAGCCACCAGGGAAGCCCCCTGGGGGGAAAGGGCCCTAGTAAAGCACTGCCACCCTGACTGCAGCCCCTAAGGACTCGATGCTTCTCTCCCAGGATGTTTGCATTTGAAAAGTTAGATGTGGGGGTGGGGCAGGGGTGAGATCTTCAGGCAAGTGTCACAGAAGTCATTTCCTGTAGTAAATGCATAAAGAGCAAGCAGCATACATGCATTTGCTGATACTATGGGAACAGGTCAACTGGTCCAGGACAAAACCACATTTGAATCTGACCTGTAGGCTACTGCTGCCAAGACCCATCTCAGCCCCAAGGGAAGGAGCAGGGGAATCCAAGCTAATTACTTCCCTTCTCATCACTTTGAAGTCAAAGTGAAGGCTTCAAAAATGGGTGCAGAAGCAACTGGGATGGGTGAGAGTGAATTTTACTCTCTCTCATGCCAACATTTCTTCCAGGAGGTATGATTTCTGCCCAGAGTGGAGCCCATCCCATTAAGAGGGTACTGCCAGCAAAAGGGTGCAGCTCATCATGGCTAATTCAGACTGAGTCAGGGCTCCTCCCCCCCTCTCCCCCCCCATACTCTCTCCCCAGAGACCGGATTTCATACTTAGGCCTCCCTGCATTCTCCATGCCACCTCTGCCTGTTTATTTCCAAATCTTGAAAGCAAGCCAGTTTTGAGAATGCAGGAATGACTAAAAAATAAAAGTTTATTATCCAAGATCTCACAGGTGAAATTCCAGGTAATTCTTTTGAAAAATTGCCACCCTTTTTCTTTCGATGGGGTAATAAAAATTCCATAAACAATCACACCCTCAGCATCCAGGAAGCTCAAAACCAAACTGAACACGCAGGGCCACGTGCTCCCTGTGCCCTTGTGATAAACAAAGCTGCTGCTGCTTCTTTCTTTCTGTGAGTTTGATTTGCTTGTTTGTGGTCTACAGTCTTTCGCGCATACCTAACATAGAGAAATTTACATTAGGGCACTTACAAGTAGAGGCTGATTTTCAAAACATAAACCAAGCCATAAGTGCCAGGAAGAAAAGCAGACAAAGAGGAAAAGGACAACAAAGTAGATTAATAGAAACATATAGATCAGACCTTAGCACCAGGGGGAAAAAAAGAACCATGGTGGAAATTCCATATCCCCTTAAACAGCAAGCGAAGGCCAATGGTGATTGTGGGTCTCATTTCCAATAGGCACCATCTGAGAAATGTCCTGTTCTGAAACATGGGAAAATGAGAAATTATAGAACCTATCTAACAAATCAAAAATAAATGAAGTAACAACATAAAGGTAGATTTACCGTTATTTATAATTTACCATTTTTACCTTGTTTTCAATTGTCTCTCGTCCTCTTCATTTGAGGAGCCCATTACATTTTATTATGCTAAACCCTATCTTCTGTCACATAAATTACCGTTAAACATCTTAATATTAAAGCCTCTTAGCTCTGAGATCATATTTCAAGCTTTGTTCAAACCAGACGTTAATGCTGGAATTGAACACAGAACACTTTGTCATCATTACCTATGATCTCAAAAGTATAATACAATTTTTGCTATATATGGCACAAAAATGCCTCTTGGTATAACACTGAATTATGGAGATATATTGATTTCTGCAGTATTTTGACAAAACAATAAAACTAAACCTGTTAGCTCCTAAACAGATACCCAGACATCCACCCAGCCATGATAGCAATGGTCATGAAGATAAAGGTCGCATTTAGCCCAGTTAAAATAGGAAACTGCTCAAACCTGTGTCCATCTTGGCAGTTCCTGCAGCTCAGAGTGTTGTGGTTCCTTGCTCTTCTCAAAGGCAGTTAGGAGAGGGAAGGGAGAGCCAGTTTTGCCATTGGGCTGGTTCAGATGGGAATTTCAAACCAGCCCTTTCTTCCCATCGGGGTAATCTCAGGACACTCCCCTAACCTCTGGGAAATAAGCCTCCCCATAGGTAAAATGAGGATGGCATCACCCTCAAGGGATTACCTGTAGGCGTGCATGCTCAGTCACGTCTAACTCTTTGCGACCCTGTGGACTGTAGCCCTCCGGGCTCCTCTGTCCATACGATTCTCCAGGCAGTACTGGAGTAGGTTGCCATTTCCTCCTCCAGGGGATCTTCCTAACCCAGGGGAAACTGCGTCTTTACCACTGAGCCAAGTGGGAAGCCAGAGGGGATGAAATGAATGAACATCCACGCAATGCACCCAACTTACCCTCAGGTCCCGAATGCAGTAGGTGCTTGATAAAAGATGCTGTCAAGATGACTCCTGGGAGAACTGCACAGACCTGGGCCTCTTGCCCACAGGCTGCTGGGAATGAGTTGGAAGAGCTGGCCAAGTTCTCATCCTGCCTTTATATCTGTCCTTGGGATCCTGGGTTTGCTTCTGATCCTGAGACTTGTTTCCGAGTCTCCATTTCCTCATCTGGAAAGCGGGGTCAGCATGCCTGCCCGGCCAACCTCAGAGGGTTGTTTGGTGATAAAACTGCAGTAAGAGAGGTGACAGTAGCTTTGCAAAGAGAAAAATGCTGCGTGTGCCTAAAGGATTATGACCGCGAATCAGTCTTATGGTTTGAAGCTGTAAGCACACTCAGAGTGCCATGGTGATCCAAATAGGCAGTTGGCCAGCATGACAAGAGAACTTCCCAAGGAATAAATCAACGTGTCCTTTTCCCCTTGGTAATGGTGTAATAGCCCCTCACCCACAGAACTAACTCTGCTCCCCCCCACCCTTGTAATGGAAAGAATAATGCTGCTGCCATAGTGCTCACATTTATTAAGTCCCTACTATGAGCCAAGAACTGGAATATTTTCACATAAAATGGTTCTCCCATTTTCTTCCCACAACTACTATGATTTGTATCTTACAAAGAAAGAGACGGAGGCCCAGAGAGTTTGAGCCGTGCCCAAGTGTCAAGGTTGCTGAGCAGATGCCCAGGGTTGGGATGCAGGTCTGACTCAAATCCAAGGCTCTCTCCACCAACATCTGTTGGGATCCATCCAGGATGCTCATGGCCAGGTCTCTCTGGATAGTTGTGGAATAGTTGAGATCACTGGATAGGTTTTTAGTTGTTGGAAAAAAGGCTATAGGTGAGCCCTAAATTCCAGACCTAGTCTTGTTAACTCCTGCTCTGAACCAAGGTTTGTTCACAACCCAATCCCCAGACTCACTGATGATCTGGAAATGGCCCCACAGCAGAAGTCCATGGAAGCCTGGAAAGACACATCTAACCAGTCCTGATTCCTGGATACGGGTGATGTTGGGGAAATTAGGGGGCTTTGGAGCAGGAAGGCCAGGTTGACTCTTGCCTGGCAGAGCATTCATGAGCAAGGTCCCCAACTTCTGACCCTGTCTCCTCCTCTGTAAAGTAGGAAAATATGAGATAAAATAGCCATGACTCTTCCCTGGTCAAATATTTGGGCAGTGAAGTGAGATCCTGGATATGAAATAGCTCTACAAACAGTCAAATTTGACCCCAGTGTCCTGTCACCTTGTTCCCCATGGGGTCTGAGGTCCCACTTTGGTGCAGACACTGCAATTGCATCAACTACAGTTCCTGTTCCAAGACTAGGTTCACCTGCAGTGAAATGCAAGGTCTCCCTAACAACTGCACCATCGTCCACACAAGCCTAGCACGGAACCCTGCAGAGTCACGTGCTCTATGCCTCTGACCCCTCAGGCAGCAGGAGAAAGTGTGCAAAATGCAAACAGATTCACGTGACGTGCACACGCCTTTAAACACTTCGCGGTCCTGCCATATTCTTGGGATAAAAACAAAACTCAGCACTGCGTATCAGATCCCACGTGGGGAACTCCAACCAGATACAGCCCATGCTGGTCCTTCAGTCACCACCCAGTCTGCCTGTGTGTGCTCCGTCCCTCAGTCGTGTCTGACTCTCTGCGACCCCATGGACTGTAGCCCACCGGGCTCCTCTGTCCATGGAATTTTCCTGGCAATTATACTGGAAGGGGTTGCCATTTCCTTCTTCAGGGGATCTTCCCAAGCCAGGGATCAAATCCACACCTCATATCTCCTGCACTGGCAAGTAGGTTCTTTACCACTAGTGCCAACTGGGAAGCCCCAGTTTGCCTCGTTACCTCCTAGTTGTCCTTCAGACCTCAACTCTGCTGTCAAATCTATGCGTCTTCATGGAAAACCTTCCCCCCAAAATAAGTAACACAAATGATGTCTGTTTCATAGTTCCTACCACAGTAGTCATTTTACATTAATTTGTATAATTCTCTCACATCTGCCTATCTAATCTCTGGAAAATAAAATCCATACAGGCAGGAGATGTGTCTATTTAGATACTACAAGGTAAACCTAGAGCTTAGCACAGTGACTGGCACCCAGTAAATTCTCAAAATAAATGTTCAATTAGTTTATGGTTGATAACCAATATTCTTCTTGCTTGCCCTCTTCACCTGGATGGTTGTGACTTTTAATTCATTGAAAAAGTATTGATGAACCTACACCCCTTCCTCACACCACACAGAAAATTAATTTGAAATGGCTCACAGATCTAAATGCAAAAGCTAAAACTGAAATGGATCTACAAGAAAACACAGAAGAAAAATCTTCATGATCTCAAGGTAGACAAACATTTCTTAGCACACAGAAAGAATTAGCCCTGAAAGAATAAAATAATAGATTGGATTTCATTAAAATATCTGCTCTTCAAAAGAAGCCATTTTTATTTTTTTTTATTTATTTTTTTTTTTAGTAGAAATTAAGCAGAAATTTTATTTCCAAGTTCTTCAAAGATTAAAACAAACACAAATTAAGTATTCCTTTAAGTGTCCCAAATTAAATCAAAGGCACATCATCAAAATAATACAGCTGTGACATTAAAAATTCATTTAGGTTGTCATATTTTCACATTACTTAAAAAAAATCATTTGCAATGCTGTGTAGATCACATTTAAAAATGAAATAATTTAGTATATTTTTTTAAGTAAAACCACCCCTATAAAGTAGAGGAACTTAAGACGAAGATCAAACCTGCTTCATATACTGGATGGGGCAGTCTCATACAGAAAACAACATTCATCTTTGCAAACAAGGTTGCTAAGAAACAGATCCCATGCTTAGTGTTGAAAATGAAACAATCTCCTCATTTAGAAAAATCAAGACATCATTTGATTAACAAAGCCCATTCTTCCCCCAATTTTATACTTGCCTGTCTTCATTTAGAAATTATAAATTCATGAGAAAAGAGCAAATTTTGTTATGGTATGAAGATCTTAGTTGGGAACAGCAAATAACAAATATTCAATTTTTTAACAAAGAATACTGTTTTCCTTCCCAAAATGTAAACATCTAGTAAATAAAACATACATAACATTCCAGGCATAGAAACGCTAGTAATTCACTTAATGAAAGAAGTGTATCTTGGTATATTTGGCGGTAAGGTTTTTGTTTAAGTATAAAGCACTTCACCCAGTTTCCTTATTTGAGTAGAAACATCAGTTTCTGTAGAATGTTGGCTAAAGGGCTAGGTCACAGGAAAGGTCCTGTGAAGCATCTAGAAGTCCTGTGGTTAGAGAAGTGTTTTCTTGAAATTTGGAGGCAGTCATTCATCAGTTTGTGCTTGAAAGCATTCTTCAGCAAACTTCTTCTCTACAGTCTTCAGAGTAAAGCACAGGATCTGGGCTCCCGAAAGGGATTGCTTCCAGCTGGAACACCCACCAGCAGGGCATCCTTGCAGGCGGGCAGAAGCCATTTTTAAAACGAAAAGACAAGCTGAAGACTGAGAAGAAATATCTTAATGTATATATCTGACAAAAGTCTTACACCCAGAATAAATAAAGAACTCTTACAACTCGGTAATAAGACAAATCAATCAATCAAGAAAAATGACTAATACAGAAATATAATGGACAAAAGACTTGAACAGGCACAAAAGATGACATACCAGTGGCCAACATCCACATGGAATGATATTTAATATCATTAGCTGTCAGTGACATGCAAATTAAAACCACATGAGATACTGCTTTTTAAGCACTTGAATGACTAAATTAAAGACTGATAATACCAAATATTGGCAACAATGTGAAGCAACTGACAAAACCACTTTGGAATTATCTTCTGCAATCATATACTTAACAACCCAGGCATTTACGCAAGAGAAAACCATTGCTATTGTTGTTCAGTTGCCAAGTCATGTCCAACTCTTGCGACACCAAGAACTGCAGCATGCCAGGCTTCCCTCCTTCATTATCTCCCAGATTTTGCTAAATTTTTGTCCATTGAGTTGGTGATGCCATCCAACCACCTCATCCTCTGTCACCCTCTTCTATTTCGGCCCTCAACTATTCCCGGCATTGGGGTCTTTTTCAATGAGTCAGCTCTTCACATCAGGTGGCCAAAGTATTGGAGCTTCAGCTTCAGCATCAGTCCTTCCAATGACTATTCAGGGTTGGTTTCCTTTAGGACTGACTGGTTGTATCTCCTTGCTGTCCAATCACCCAAGAGAAATAAAGTCATATATCCACACAAAGACTTGCTTGATTCATATTAGCAAAAACTAGAAATAACCAAAAGGTAGATCAACAAGAGAACTGATAAACCATGCTATAGCTGTTCAAAGGAATACTATTCAGCAACAGTCCAAAGCGCTGAGCAAAAACATAAATGAATCACAAAAACATTATGCTGAATGAAAGAAGCCAGCATGTGTACAAAATGTATGGTTTCCTTTATTATGATGTTCATCCAGGAACAGGAGAAATGAATCTATGCTAATAGAAATCAGATCAGTGGTTAAGTGGGACAGGAGGTGGGGTAATGAAAATGCTCAGTAAGAGGTTGGTTACATGACTGTTCACATTCATCAAAAACTATCGATGAATATATTTAAAATCTGTATTCTTACTCTATGCTGATTATACATCAATAAAGTTGACGTTAAGGAAGAAATAAGAAGACAGCATTGACCAAGTTCTACTCGGCCACATGCCTCACACAGTCCAGGTGAACAAAAAGGAGAGGTCCTGGCCACTTTCCTACCTTCCACCCCCTTAACTTTGATCAAAGAGGAAAATCAGATTTTAAAAAGAAATTGATACTTTCTCAAGTAGTGCTTCTCAAGCAGTAAAGGACTAAGCTGTCTTTACTTCTTGTATCTCTCTGAAAGACATTTGTCATTGCATTTAGAGCCGACCTGAATAATCCAGGATGATCCCACCTTTAAGACACTTAATCGTATCTGCAAAGACCCTTTTTTCAATGAAGGTTGAGTTCACAGGTTCCAAGGGTCAAGACATGACCATTTTGGGGGACAGCCTTCAGCCCACTGGACTGGCACACAACCTTTCAGTGACTAAAAAGTGGTCATGTGACGCTTGGAACCTGTGGTCTCAACCTTCATTGGAAAAGGGGTCTTTGTAGATGTTAAGTCTCTTAAGGTGAGATCGTTCTGGATTATTCAAGTGGGCCCTAAATGCAGTGACAAGTGTCCTTTGGGGAGACACACATGGGGAGAGGAGAAGGCTGCATAAAGACAGGCAGAGAATGAAGTGATGTGGCCACAAGCCAGGGAATGCTGGGGCCACCAGAGGCTACAGGAGGCGAGGAAAGAGCACACATCAAAAGTGTTCAGCATTTCCACAAACAGAACATATCCATGCAACTAGCACCAGATAGAGAAATAGAATTTTCCCAGCCCCCCCAAATCCCCTGGGGTCCCCTTCCAGCCACCCTCCCCTCCCCAGGAAGATGTGCCCTCCTGACTTCTGAAGGCACCACGTAGTTTTGCCTGCTCTTGCCATTCACACAAACGGGGTCATACCCTGTGCTCCCTTCTGAGCCGGGCTTCTTTGTGCATCACTTTTGAGATTCATCCACAGTGTTGCACGTCACGGTAGATAACACATCTGCACTGTGTAGGGTGTTCCATCGTGTGGGGAAACCACAGCATATTCATCTTTTCTATAGTAGATGAGCATCTGGGAGCAATCTGGTCTGAGGTTATTACGAGAAAGGCAGCTCAGAATACCCTCCTCTGTGTTCCTCTTTGCACATGGCACCGTTGCAGGAGCAGGGGCAGGTGTGCTGGGCATGGAGCGTCTTCAGCTTTAGAAGATACAGCTGGACCACATTCCGATTGGTTGTACCAGCTATGCGTGCACCAGCAGAATAGGAGAGTTCTCCCATTCACATCAGCTCCTGGGACTTTCCATCTTTTAGATTTCGGCCCTGCTAGGGGCTTTCTTTTTCACTCTTTTTAGAGGATCTTTTGATAAACACAAAGTCTGCTATGGACTGAACTTGTTGTTGTCCAGTCGCTAAGTCATGTCTGACTCTTTGCGACCCCATGGACTGCAGCACATCAGGCTCCCCTGCCTTCACTCTCTCCCAGAGTTTGCTCAGATTCCTGTCCGTTGAGTCAGTGATGCTACGTAACCATCTCATTCTCTGCTACCCCCTTCTCCTTTTGCCTTCAGTGGACTGACTATAGCCCCCTAAATTCATCCATTGATGCCCTAACTCTCAATGTGATGGCATTAGGAGGTGGGGCCTTTGCAGGCAATCTGGTCATAAGGTGGATTTAGTGCCTGAGAGAAGAGACAAGAGAGAGAGACTCTCTTGCCACCCTGCAGGGACACAGAGAGACAGTGGCCATCTATAAACCAAGGAGCCGGTGCCCAGCAGACACCAGGCCTGCCAGCACCTTGATCTTAGACTTCCAGCTCCCAGAACGGTGGGAAATAGTGTTGGCAGTGTAGCAGTGACCATACACGCCATCCAGAACTGTGGGGAATAGATGTCTGGCTTTTAAGCCACCCAGCCTATGGTAGTTGTTATAGAGCCTGAGCTAAGACCAGTTTTTTGCCTTAATACAGGCATGTCAATTTCTCCCTTTCGATGAGTGCTTATTAAGGAATCTCTGCCCCCCCAAGACCCCACCTGCTGCCCATCCTCCCTGCTGGTTTCCGCCTCCCCAGTGCTCCGGGACCTCAGAACTTCTTTTCCTTCCACAGATGTCTCAAGGATTTGCATGGTTCTCTATCTCTGCTTTAAATACATACCCACCCCTCCTCTGATGGGAAAGAAATCCCCTTTCCATCCCTTCAGAACCAGTTTTAAATGCACCCTCTTTCTTGCCTTCCCTCACCCAGCCACATTCACCCTCCTGCACACGGTCCCTCTCTTATCAGCCACCCTTCCCCTCTGAGCTTCCAACCCTCTAGGCTTCCCCCCACCCCACCCCACCCACCACTCTGTGGTATAATCTTTCCTTTACACACCTGACTCCTCCATTCCAGTGACCACATCTTAAATGCCATGACGAAACCTGGCTTTTCCTATGTGTTCCTCCTGCATAAGTCCTGGAATCTAACAGTGATCAGAGGATTTGCCGAAGTGAAACACACAAGTATAAGGTAATCCTACATTTAAAATTTTGTTACAACGATTAGGTAGTATAACTACCTAACACAGGGTTATATATTTGTATTCTGAAAGGTGTGAATCCCAGATCATTTCCTAGCTGTGTGACCCCAGGCAAATTGCTCAATGTCTCTGAGCCTCAGTTTCTTCATCTGTAGATAGTAGAGATGATAAATAATAATTGCCCTTATGAGCCTGTTGTAAGGATACCATCACAGGTGTTAAAATGCTCAGCTCTGTGCCAAATACATAGGAAGCATTCGGGGGAAAGCTATTATAACGTAGTCCCTACAGGACAGATGGTAGAGCCGTGGTTTGCCCCGGATCCCAAAGCAGTGTTTGGCAGGAGAACACATGTGCACTTCTTTACATAAAGCCTTGAAGATGAGCAGAAAGATCCCATCCTCCATTTCCAGCTGGTTCTGGCGAAACAAAGCAGCTGAAGTATCCAGGAAAGCTACCATCTTCACACCTGCATCACCTTCGGAGGTTTGTGTTGCCAATAGGAAATGATGACACTAAAGATGTTCCATTGTGGTGGCCCAGGATGTTTCCCCGAGCACTTTGCCTTCCATTCTCTTGTTTGATCACACTATGAAAAACAAGGGACTCCTATCTCAGGAGCTCACAGCTGGGTACAAGGTTGGGGACCACCTCCCTCCCTACTGTGGTCATTTTTTCCCATAGGGAAGGGAGAGCCATTACTTTACATCTCGCATGGTTGCAAGGGGGTCCTGCCATTCTGCCTCCAGCCCCTGAATTATTGGGATAAGACAAGGGCCTGAGGTATAACTGCTCCTGAAAGTGAAAGTGAAGTCGCTCAGTCACGTCCAACTCTTTGCGACCCTATGGACTGTGGCCCCCCAGGCTCCTCTGTCCATGGAATTCTCCAGGCAAGAATTCCAACGATGGTTGCCATTCCCTTCTCCAGGGAATCTCCCTGACCCCAGGGGATCGAACACGGGTCTCCCACATCACAGGCAGATTCTTCATCATCGGAGTCACCAGTCAACTTCATCCTAATCTGAAACAAAGCCAGTTTCCTGCCAAATATCTAGAATATTCTGCCAGGCCCTGTTGGCAGCAGAGGAAGCACCCTCTTCAAAATACCCAGACAGGGTACCCCATCTTGGGTTCCATTTTGGTGTTTGAGAGTTCCCCTCTTCGTTAAGAGAAAGATTTAATTTTAACGTTAATATATTTCCTTTTTCCCTTAACAGTGAAAAAGAAGGGTTGGGAGCCTTCGCCTGATGAAGGTATAAATATTGCATTTCAGAGGTGGAATGGTTTGCCTCCCACTTTGCAGGATCCCCTTGGGTAAAATCTCCATAGCAGCAGTGGCCTTGCTCTCTTGACGGGCTCGTTTGCAAAAATCTCCCAAGAAGTAATGTTGGCCCTTTCATTTCAGATCCTGCAGCACTTCTCAGGGTATAAGTGACCAGCCTCACCGAAGCTTAGTGAGGGCCCCCTGCTTCACTGTCACTCTTCATGTTCCCTTTCTGTGGGCACTCCAGGAAACCTTTTTTGACCTTTTCCTATTTGGGGGAAACAAAATATCTTACCAACAGATGAGGCACTCTTCTCAGGGAACATCCCCCGCCTCCCCATCTCTCAAGGAAGGCACCATATTCTTCATCCGAGAGATTTTTAAATGCTAGGCTTCCTCTTCCTCTTCCTCTCAATTTTCAGCGGTCCTCATGGCCTCTAAGAACAGCTCTTCCGGAAACCTCTCTCAGCCCTGATGGAGCCTACTTGCTCCTATTACCTTTAGCATGCTAAATGGCGCTTTTTCATCTTGTTCATTTATATGGCTACTCTTTTATCTGAGGCATGTTTATTAACTGGTAGCTGTTAATTATATAAGAAGATAATTTCATGTAAATGTTGGATTTAAAAGCAGCCGTTCGAGCATGCTTACTGTTTCACAAGAAGGCTTTGGGATTTGTTTTTTGTTGTTCCTATGTGAGTAAAGCAATTAATTGATTCAGTTGATTGAATGAAAAATGCATCGTAATTGCTTTACCCCATCAAGCAGCTACTAGAATGATTTAGCACTGGCAGGGGGACAAGAGCCTCTATGATACACCATCTCTGTTTATTGCCCTAACAAGGCATGGGAGCTGGGCCTTTGGTGAACAAAAGGCTACTCAGACGAGCTTCTGGTGGTCCCTTCTCTGAGAGCAGGGAGAACAGCCCCAGTGACTTGGACTATTCAGGACCCAAAAAAAAAGAGGAAGAAGAGAAAAAAATCCACTTTTGTTTCAATGATCCAGACAATTGGTGCCCCTCTCCTTGAAGTCCACACTTCAGCCTCAGTCTTCTAGAGGTCTCAAGGCTGGAACCAAAGGAGAGAGTCTTGCCGGATCCATCAACACCACCCAAGGACTGCATAGCTGATTCATCTCCAAGTCCCCCACGCCCAGTGGGGGTGCCCGCCCTCCACACTGGCTTGGGTTGGACTGGACTGAACAAAACCACCAACCCAGACTCCCCTGGTGCCACAGCTGCAGCACATCAAGCTGAGGCCAAACCACGCTGCCGAAGCTGATCCAAGCTCTGAGTCCAGGCACATTCAGAGGTGGAATCTTGCAACATGCACAAACTGAGCTTCATTCGATGTTGAGAATCAGCCCTCGTAGAGCCTCCCCATAAAGAAGAAAAGTCCCTAGTAGGCATCTGCATTTTGATCTCCATTTGCGGAGGAAGAAACTGAGGCTCAGAGAAGTTGGCTTGTTTGCCAGTGAACGTTTTGACAGGAGGAGCAGAGCTGAAATATGAGCCCAGCTTCCTCTGCTCCAAAGGCCAAGTTCTCCCCATAGAAAGTGCCCAGTACTGACTGCGTGGGGCAAATAGAAAGAGCCCCTTCCTTGTTAGTTGTTATTGTTGTAGCTGTTATCTTATCGCAGCTGTTTTCACTGTATATCATGGCTGCCTCTAAAGGGACCCACAACAGCATCTAAGATGGACTGATCCAGCCATTGTTTAGTTGCTCAGTCGTGTCTGATTCTCTGCGACCCCATGGACTGCAGCATGCCAGGCCTCCCTGTCCTTCACGATCTCCCAGAGTTTGCTCAGATTCATGTCAGTGTTGCCATCCAACCATCTCACCCTGTGCCGCCCTCTTCTTCTTTTGCCTTCAATCTTTCCCAGCATCGGGGTCTTTTCCAATGAGTCAGTTCTTCACATCAGGTGGCCAAAGTGCTGGATTTTCAGCTTCAGCATCAGTCCTTTCAGTGAATATTCAGAGTTGATTTCTTTTAGGATTGACGGGTTTGATCTCTTTGCTGTCCAAGGAACTCTCAAGTCTTCTCCAGCACCACAATTTGAAAGCATCAGTTCTTCGGTGCTATTCAGCCATAGGTTGCTCCTATTCCATATAAGGCTTCTGACTTCCAGGTGGGCCCCCAAGATGGTCCTTGTCTTCTTGGCCCTTTTATGATGGATGTTCTGGCCAATGGATTCAGATCCACTCCTGAAAACTGTTAGGGAATGGCATCAGGGCCACTAAACTGGAACTTTCCCAACTCTAATGCTGGCCTTTCTGGCCTCTCTATCTAGAAACTCTAAAGAAACATTCAAATAACCATCTTAGGACACTACCAATGAACTGCATACACATTTATGCATAAATATAAGTAGTACATTGAGAAATATTGACTCAAAAATTTTAATCTTTTATTTTCTCTTTTAGAAAAAACACCCTGGGTTCTGCACTAGTGTTTTCCTGATTTGAACAGCAGTTTAGTCAGTCAATGGGGTTGCAAAGAGCCAGACACGACTGAGTGACTGAACGACAAGAAGCACCATCACAAGGGGTCTCCTAATTTCTCGCCTGCAGGAGAACAAACAGAAAAAGCCATCCCACTGTTTTGCTCTAATGTTCCACAGCAGCAGACAACCACAACAGTAATAAGTCAAAGTTCACTTTGGGCAAATTAATACAGACTGGCCCTGAATTTTTTCTCAGTGGCCAATATGAATTATTTAGTGTTCCTAAAATTAGGGGGCATTTCCAATGCCTGTGGTGATGACCTCCCAGATGAAAGTCCATCACCATCACAGACATTTGGCCAACAGGGTGCCATAACAGTGGCCATACATCACTAGACCGTGCTCTCCTGGGGCCCACCATGCTGCTAGAACGCTGTTAGCATGAGATGAGCAGGTACTGCTGAAATCTGTTTTAGACCTGGCTGTCCTGGGCTCCAGCCAATGCTTTCCTGTCGTTGTCACAGACACATACCACCTTTGCTCAGAGCCAGGGTCTTGGCAGCCAGGCATTCCTCGTCAAGTCTAGATCTTGCTTTTCTGCAACGCATTTGCAAGAGAAAAGGTGAAAGGCTCTTACAGGGCCCCAGTTTCCAGATCAGACAATAGCTATGTTCTAGCTGTGTAGCTTCAAAATCCATGTCTCAGCCACTAATGTACTGACTTGAGCTACATTACGATTGTGCAGAGCTCATGAATTTTAAAAGGCTCTTATGTTTAGGGATTTCCTGGGGGTCCGGCAGTTAAGACTCGACAATTCCACGGCAGGGGGCACGGGTTCAATCCCTGGTCAGGAAACTAAGATCCCACACGTCATGTGGACAAAAATAAATGAATAAAAGACTCTCATGTTAGAATGTTTTAAGAAACATTGCATTCTCTATTCCCCTTGCAGACTCACACTTCTTAGCACTGTAAAGGCTCTGAGAAGTCCTGCAGTGAAGAAGCTGGTTAAACAACTTCATTCAGCCACCTTTCCGCATTGCTATGACCAATAAATTGTTTTCAAGAACTATCTTTCAAATCCCACGAAGCTGCTGTATAGGAGGCGCAGCTCTGGTCCTTACCAACACAGATGCTCTGGAACCTTTGGAGCACTGTATCCCTTCTGAAGGTGTCTGTGACATGTTCCACGTCAAAGACATTTTCTGTTTCATGACTTCCCTCTTCAGATTAGTAACTCCTTTGTTCTCAAGTGAGCACAAACTTCTTCAAACGACTGTGCAAATAAAGGTCTATGAGAGTACAGGGAATATTGGGGGGTAATATAAAAATTAAGTGTGTGCTAAAGAATCAGTACATTGAGGGGGAGAAGGAAGGGGGGATGGGATGAATATATATACACTATTGGTACTATGGGACTGGAATTGATATATATATATACACTATTGATACTATATATAAAATAAATAACTAATAAGAGCATACTGCATAGCACAAGGAACTCTATTCAATGCACTGTGGCGATCAAATGGGGAGGAAGTCCAAAAGGGGAGGGGCTACGTGCACACGTCTGGCTGATTCATCTCCCTGTACAGCGGAAACCAACACAACATTGCAAAGCAACTACACTCCAATACAAATTATTTTTTTAAAATCACCAAGGGGAAAAAACACAGCTTCCCAGGTGGCGCTAGTGGTAAAGAACTCACTTGCCAGTGCAGGAGACATAAGAGACATGGGTTCGATCCCTGGGTTGGGAAGATCCCCTGGAGGAGCCCACTCCAGTATCCTTGCCTGGAGAATACCGTGGACAGAGGAAGCCTGGAGGGCTACAGTCCGTGGGGCCGCACAGAGTCAGACACGACTGAAGCGACTTAGCAGCAGCAGCACACTCAAATGAAAAAAGAACTGGTACCTTGGGGACTGTGTGCACCCCAGATGTGTGCGGCTGGAGGGGTGAGGACGGCTGGAGGGGCTTCCTTGGCTTCTGTGTGTCTTCCTTTGTACCTCTCTCCATCCTAACACCCCCAGCCAGCCTCTCCTTACCCCTCCTCACTCCCGCCACACATGGTCCCCCCACCACAAGTGGGGAACACGACCCCCAGCAGCCCCAGCTAAGCTAGCCTGACAGAGAGAGACAGATAGAGTTCTCTTTTCTCCCATTTTTATATCAGAGCTGGCGCAGGACCTTGGGGCAACCAGCTTTACTCACACGTCCCCTGCTGGGATTTATCACCTGTCAGAAGGGTACGGGGCCACAGCTGGACCTCCTGGGTCATGTACTTCCCCCTGTGGCCAGGAGGGGGCAGCACTCAAGGGGTCCCAGCCCCACTAGGACTTCAGGGAGTGTGGAGAAGGGGGTCCCTAAAGGAGAGACTGTTTCCACAAAAGGAAAGGAAAGGAAAAGATGCTGGATGCACAACCAATAATCACAGCAGACCACCACCCCTCTCAGGAAACATGTACAACGAAGCCTCGTGGTGACTCATCACTTCCGTTTATCTTAGCGAAAATCTTGAGTTTGCTCATAGTAGCCTATGGGAGGGATTCTGTCCTAAGGTCAAAGGTATCTGTTGGTCTGCTTCCATCTATAGCATGTTCTCCTGTAAAAGGAGAATTTAGATGGTGGTCCATATTAACTCGGGCACCTGCTTGCAGTCCATGGGGTCGCAAAGAGTCAGACATGATTGAGAGACTGAACTGAACTGAACTGGATCACCGGCTGCTAGTCTGAACAAATGGGTCCTTTTCCTGAGTCTTCCCCCATGAGTATTTCTGTCTGGACAAGGAGGACTTACGATCAAACCAGCCATTCACTGACACAGCCCAGAACCCTGAAATCACCAAAGCTGCGTGCGTCAGGGCAGAAGGTCGTTCAAGACTCAGTTCTTGCTTTTCCTGGAGTTTTGTCCATACCATGCCAAAACAGCTAACTTAAAAGTGAAAAATTAAGTTCATCACACAAAAGCATTGCCTCCTGAGTGCCAGTCAGCTGTGACCAAGGGTTTCCTAACGGTCACGGGTTGTTTAGGCATCATGGTCTGAAAATATATCAAGTTTATATTTTTTTAAAAAAGATGAGGATGCCCAGGCGGAAACAGTGGGGCCACGTGTATGAGGGGGATTTAACTGCTCATGCTTGATTCCTCGTTATTCTTAGAAAGAAAAGGGACTCCATGCCTGGTGGTTCACTAGCTCCCAAATGGCTTGGAAACACGGCTCAGAGAGGCCTTACCACTGTGACCCAGGCATTGCTGGAAGACATCAGCACACGTCTGACACCGGCGCTGCCCAGACAGCATATGCACACCGCAGGAAGGTGCGTCTTAAGAGCAGCTGTCTGCAACAGCTTCTCAGAACATCCAGGACGCCTGGGGCAGGGCTCGGGGCACAGGTAGACCAGGGGAGGGGTGACCTTTGGGCTGAGAATTGAGGGCTTCTGGGGATCATCCAGGAGCAGGGGCTGGGATGAGCGGAGAGCGGAGCATCGTGGGTGAGGCTGCGGCACACGTGTGTGCGCTCAGTCGCTCAGTCGCTCAGTCGCGTCCGACTCTTTGTGACCCATGGACTGTAGCCCCCAGGTTCCTCTGTCCATGGAATTCTCGATGGGTTGCCATTGCCTTCTCCAGGGGACCTTCTTGACCCAGGGATCGAACCCGCATCTCTTGTGTCCCCTGCGTTGGCAGGCAGGTTCTTTACCACTGCGCCCCCTGGGAAGCCCAAGCCTGGGGAGTCCTGAGCGTCACTGAGGCGCTGTAACCACAGGCGTGTAGCTGAGGGCGCCAGACAGCGTGGATCTGGTGGTAACACACACATAAGAGGCCACGATGGAAGCGCCTGCAGCCCTGAGCTGACCCTTTCTCCCAGCCCCTGATGGGCTGAGCTCTCTCTCCAGCAGTCTCTGTGCCTCCTCTGAAGCAGGTCTGGTTTCTTCGGATTCTTGTCCAATTCAGAGAAGGGAGAGCTCCAGTAGAGACACGTGGATGTGCCCTGTCCACAGTCATGGCAGCTTTGCCTTGAAAAATTAGCCATCTGATATGATCCTTTGAAAAGCTATGTGTACAACACGACCTTCTGAAACTAGGATCCAGATGGGGGTCACCCATCTGACCAAATTGAATTAACATACTTTCAGCCTTCAACTTTTTTCTAATAACATGTCCACCAGGGTGTACCCCCTTACCAGCAGGAACTGTGGGCTGACCACTGGGGATTTAGAAATACTGAAATTACCCCCATCCTCCTCTTTCTCTCCCAACTTGGCTCGACCTCCCTGGCTCTGGATATCTGAGGGGCCAGGGGCCACTCTCTCAGGTCTGGGCAGTGCTCAGGATGGAGACGAGGCCATGCACGCCCTGTACCCACACTTAGAGCTCAGTGTGTGTTCCCCGGCCAGCCTCTCCTACCACCAAGAAGCAACCCCAGGGCAGGAACTCTCTCATAGAGCCTGGGAGTCAGCAGGAGCCCAAAAACTACCTTTGCAAAATGAATGAATGGCTGGTTGTGGTTGGTTGTGGTTGTGGTTTAGTTGTGTCCGACTCTTGCAAGCTCATGGACTGTAGCCCTCCATACTCCTCTGTCCATGGGATTTTCCAGGCAAGAATACTGGTGTGGGTTGCCATTTCTCTCCTTCTCCAGGGGATCTTCCTGACCCAGGAACTGAACCATGGTCTCCTGCATTGCAGGCAGACTCTTCACCACCTGAGCCACCAAGGAAACCAGGGAACAAATTGCTGGGCACTCTTCAAAAGAAGAGACATGTTGGAACATGTTTGCCCTTCAGCACCTACAGGCATGAGTCACCTACACAGGCCCTGGGGCTGATTCCTGTTGTAGGATAAAGGTGTCCGCTGCCTGGCTTTGCCAGTGAGACCCAGGCAGAATGACATTTATCATCACTCCCCTTTTGCTATAAAGATGACACTGTGACTTAGAGATGCTCTCTATCCTGGCAGTCAGGTGGTCTGTGGGGCAGCTACTCCTCCCCTCCAGGTGGTTAAGGACAATCAGTTAGAAATAGCCACGAAGGTCCCTCCACCAGCATGGTGTCATTGCTCATGACAGTCACAGAAAGAATCTAATTTTTCAAAACAGATTTTCTAAAGCCATTAATTACATCATTATGCACTGTAATTACCCAGGTCAGGATTTTCACAACTCAGACCTAACTAAGTATATTATTAAATAATTAGCATACAGTTGGGATTTATATTTTACATATTAAAAAAGGCACGCTATGTTAGAAGCTCTAGAATGTCAATTCCATGCTCTATCACTCGGTCAGTTAAAGGGGTATCGTTGTGTCAGCCGTTGGCAGCTTTTAGTTTTCACACCTCCAGTACAATAACCCTTTAATTGAACATTTCCTCAAGAAATGGAGCGGAGATGTCACTGGAGAGATCTCCAGAAGCTCTGGGCTGTGGTGCAGAGACAGAAAGATATCCAGGGAAAGGATTCTGGCTACCAGTTCTTCCCTGCATAGAGCTTCACAGCCACAAAGGGTCTAAAGAAGTCATGGAGTTCCAAAGGTGTCAAGAACATTCTGGAAGATTCAAATAGCCAAGTTCAGGAAGTGTGGGGAAAGGCAAGTCCATCTGTAAACCTTAGAGAAAGGAGCAGGAGTCTCCAACAAGGACCAGGCTTGAAGGGAGGAAGCAATGGCTGTCTTCGCTTAATTCGTCAGCTATGCCAGCATACGCCCCGTCTCTGGGCCTTCCCTGTACTCTGTTCTCTGTGCCTGAATGGCTCTCTCTCAACAGCCCACTCCAAAATCACCCCCCCCCTCCATTTGCTGTTTCTCTTCCGAAAGTGAGGCCATCAATTCATTCAGTGAGGCCAAAGGGGTGAACTGCCCACGCCAACCGAGAGTTCAGAAGACCTGCGTGCCTAGAGCCCATCTTTTCCAGAGCCTTGTGGAGCTCCCAGCTGACTGCTTGGTGACCTTTGAAAGGTGACCAGAGGAGGGAAGGGAAGGAACAGCGACTCAGTGCCTGCTTCCAGAGTATCCCAGAGGGAAACCTTCACATCCAGGAAAGGCATTGAGAAAAGACCTCTTAAACAGAGGGGAAAGACCAGCAGCAGATGCTTCTGAAACTTCTAGAGCTACAAATGGATGACATCAGCCCAAGAGAAGTCAGCTGTAGGCCTGCACAAGGGCCTCAGGGAACTGCTGAGTCACTCCCTACACCCACCCTCCATCCCTCCCACCTCCAATCAACCAGCCTTCCAGGTTCCTGAGCTTTCTAACTGGGAGCAGAGGAATGAGCTAGTCCGCAGTGGAACTGAACCTTCAGAGCCTTAACGACAGGTTTCTGGGATGATGTATCAGAGCAGCAGGGCCTTCAGTCAGAAGTGTCTGCTTCGTCTATGTTTTTCAAATCTGTGCACATTAAATTCTCCAAGGAATTCACTGCTCCCTCTACCAGTCCTGATTCTGCTTCTATGCAAGAGTGACTGCTCTAGTCTGCAGACTCCCCTCCCTGCCCTCCTCTCCTAGAAGCCCAGTCTCTGAGATGAAAGATCTGGCGATCTGCCTTCCTACCAGAAGGCAGAAGCAGGTGTAGGAAGTCAGCATGTTTCCCTGCCTCCCAGAATCATGGATTCCTATGGCCCCAGGTTCCCCTGTCTGGGACCAGCACCCTGGCACACACCTGTAGGCTGAAGGTCATGGACACACAGAGATGAGGCCAAGGAGGCCAACCTCTCACTCTCTAGAGCAGCAATCTCCACACTCTGGGGTTCACCAACTGGTCAGCATTGCCCTTGCCTGACCCCCTGCCCCAGACCCACTGCCCACTTTGTCCTGAAGCTCTGACTCTCAGGTCGCGTGCAGACATCCTAGGCTATAGGACTGGCCTGAAGGCCCAAGCACTGCTCAGAACATGGACTCTGGACCCAAACCTCCCTGAGAGCCCTGCCTAGGGATCCAGCTCAAGCTCTAACCCCTCTGCAAGTGCAAAAGCACATTTCGCTGAAGTTCTCACCTACATCCTCTCTCAACACCCATGAACCGTTCATGGCAGCCCCTTCTTTGCCTTCCCCTCCCCTGAGGCTCCTTCATCTTCCAAATGAATCTTGATATCACATTGTTATCGAGGAGAAGAAAAAAAGAATAAAAACAATCAAAGTAAAACCCCACACTCCAAAGCAGCATACTATTCATGCTTCTTAATTGTAATGTTCACGTAGATATCAGTTTCACTTTCCGCTGACTTTCGAGGAATATGGGACATGAAGGCTTCCATCCTGTAAAGCACTTGTTTATATTAAATTATGTTGGGGTGGTAAAAAAAAACCATCTGCAGTGTAGGAGATGCAGGTTTGATCCCTGGGTTGGGAAGATTGCCAGGAGCAGGAAATAGCAACCCACTCCAGTATGCTTGCCTGGAGAATCTCATGGACACAGGAGCCTGGCGGGCTACAGTCCAAGGGGTTGCACGAGTCGGACACAACTGAGCATGCGTGCACACACTGTACACGTTAAGGGGAGGATGCATCAAGATGGCAGAGCAGGAAGGCCCTGAGCTCACGCCATCCCACAGTCATACCTAAACTACAATGACATGTACGTAGAACAACTGTGTCTGAAACAACCTGGAGACTAGCAGAACAGATTCTCTACAGCTAAGGGTACAAAGAAAAGGCCCCAGGAGATGGGTAGGGAGGGCAGAGAGGCAGTCTAGCCAGAACCCACATCCCCATGGTGGAAACCCATGACTGGGAGGGGTGTTAGAATCACCAAGGTCCCTGATGAGCAGTGAGGGGTCCAAGCCCCATGTCCAGATCCCCAGCTGGAGATGGTCGTATGGATGCCCACCAAACTCGGGAGAAGAGTGGATGAACTCAGTGAGAACTTCATAAAAGAGACAGGAAATATTAAGAGAAAGTAATCGTAACTGAAGAATACAATCACTGAAATGAAAGATACACCAGAGGGCATCATCAGAAGATTATAGGATCTATCCAACGCAGAGGAACAGATCAGTGATCTGGAAGGCAGAGTAGCAGACATCACTCATCAGAATAGTGGAAAGAAAAAATAATTTTTAAAAACAAGGATCGTTAAAGAGCGCTATACAAGCATACTAACATTCACATTATAAGGGTCCCAGAAGAAAAGAGACAGAAAGGGACAGAAAACCTCTTTGAAGAAATAATGGCTGAAAACTAACTTGGCAAAGGAAAGGTACATCAAGTCCAGGAAACGCAGATAGTCCCCAACAAGTTGAACCCAAAGAGACCAAAACATGGTACAGTGAAAACGCCCAAAGTTAAAGATAAAGCGTAAACAATAAAATTAACGCTTAAAAACAACAAGATTAAAAAAAAAAAAAACTAGTCATTTACAAGGGAGCCCTCATAAGACTATCAGCTGATTTTTTCAGTAGAAATTTATCAGGCCAAAAGGGACTGGCATAATATATTCAAAGAACTAAAAGGAAAAACTTACAACCAAGAATACTCTACTTAGCAAGATTATCATGCAGAATTGAAGGAGAGATAGAGTTTCCCAGACAATCAAATGCTAAAGGAATTCATCATCACCAAACCAATCCTATAGGACATATGAAAGGGGTTAATTTGCTCATTGGTAAAGAATCCATCTGCAATGCAGGAGACCCTGGTTCAATTTCTGGGTCAGGAAGATCCACTGGAGAAGGGATGGGCTACCCACTCCAGTATCCTTGCAGTTCCCTGGTGGCTCAGCTGGTAACGAATTTAAACATAAAAATAAAAGGCCACAGCTAGAAACAAGAAAACTGTGAAAGAAAAAAAAAGCCTTGCTAGCATGGGCAAACAGATGGTGAAGGGAGTGGGTCAACAACCTATAAAACTAGCCTGAAGGTTAAAAGACAAAAGTGGTAAAAACCATCTATATCTAAAACAGTCCGCTAAATGATACACAAAATTAAAAGGCATAAAACATGATGCCAAAGACATAAAATATGGTGGCAGAGTTAAAATGTAGTCATTTTATGGTACACTCAAACGTAAGCGACCATCAATTTAAAATAGACAGTTACATACATGAATTGTTATATATGAAACTCAAGGTAACCACAAACCAATAACCTATAACAGAGATGCACAAAATAAAGATTAGGGTATACAAACATAGCGCTGAAGAAAGTCATCAAATCATAAGGGAAGAGGACAGGAGAAGAGAAGAACAGATAAGAAGCAGAAAGCAACCAGAATGCAATGAGATGCCAGCAAGTACAAGCATGCGTGCGCTCAGGCGGGTTCACTCTGTGCGACCCCACGGACTGTGGCCCGTTTCCGAGGCAAGAATACGGGAAGGGGTTACCGTTTCCTACTCCAGGCGATCTTCCGGGCCCAGGGATTGAACCCATGTACCTTTTGTCTCCTGCATTGGCAGGCCATTTCTTTACCACTGCGCCACTTGGGAAGCCTTAAATGGACTAGCTGGTCCAATCAAAAAACACAAGGTGCTTGCATGGATTTTTTTAAAAGTTGAGACTCATATACATGCTGCCTTCAAGAGACTTACTCCAGACTTAAAGACACACACACACACACAGTCTGAACGTGAGAGAGTGGGAAAAATCATTCCATGCAAATAGAAATGAAAAGAAAGCCAGGTAGTAGTGCTTGTATCTGACAAAACAGATTTTAAAACGAAGACTGTAACAAAAGGCAAAGAACGGTACTATGCAATGATAAAAAAAAATCAGTCCAACAAGAGGACATAACGCTTGTCTATGCACCCAACATAGGAGCATCTAAATATATAAATCAAATATTTGCACACATAAAGGGAGAAATTGACAGTGATACAATAATAGTAAGGGGACTTTAACACCCCACTTACATCAATGGATAGACCATCCGAACAGAAGATCAATAAAGAAACATTGGCCTTAAGCCTGTTAGATCAGGTGAATTTAATGGACATATACAAACCAATGGGTCAACAAAAAAATCAAAGAGGAAATCAAAAAATATCTTGAGACAAATGAAAATGAAAACACAAAGGAGGTAGCAAAAGCAATTCTGAGAGGGAAGTTTCTAGTGATGCAGGGCTGTCTCAGCAAACAAGAAAAATCTCACCTAAAAGCGTTAGCCACTCAGTCATGTCCGACTATGTGCGACCCTATGGACTGTAGCCCTCCAGGCTCCTCTGCCCATGGAATTCTCCAGGCAAGATACTGGAGTTGGTTGCCATTTCCTCCTCCAGGGGATCTTCTCAGTCCCAAGATCAAACCAGGGTCTCCCGCATTGCAGGCAGATTGTTTACCATCTGAGCCATCAGGGAAGCCCCCATTGTCCAGAAAGGAACTAAAAAAAGAGCAAACAAAACCCAAAGTTAGATGGCGCTAGTGGTAAAGAAACCACCTACCAATGCAGGATGCAGGAGACATGGGTTCAATCCCTGGTTGGGAAGATCCCTTGGCGAAGGAAACGGTAATCCACTCCAGTATTCTTGCCTGGAAAATTCCATGGACAGAGGAGCCTGGCAGGCTACATCCATGGCGTCCCAAAGAGTTGGACACGACTGAGCAGCTGAACACATACCAGAAGGAAAGAAATGATAAAGTTCAGCTCAGTTCAGTTCAGTTGCTCAGTCGTATCCGACTGTTTGCAACCCCATGAATCGCAGCACACCAGGCCTCCCTGTCTGTCACCAACTCCCGGAGTCTACTCAGACTCACGTCCATCCAGTCAGTGATGCCATCCAGCCATCTCATCCTCTGTCGTCCCCTTCTCCTCCTGCCCTCAATCCCTCCCAGCATCAGAGTCTTTTCCAATGAGTCAACTCTTCGCACGAGGTGGCCAAAGTACTGGAGTTTCAGCTTTAGCATCAGTCCTTCCAATGAACACCCAGGACTGATCTCCTTTAGAATGGACTGGTTGGATCTCGTTGCAGTCCAAGGGACTCTCGGGAGTCTTCTCCAACACCACAGTTCAAAAGCGTCAATGCTTCAGTGCTCAGCTTTCTTCACAGTCCAACTCTCACATCCATACATGACCATAGGAAAAACCATAGCCTTGACTAGACAGACCTTAGTCGGCAAAGTAATATCTCTGCTTTTCAATATACTATCTAGGTTGGTGACTTTAAAAAACAGTAGAAAAGATCAATCAAACTAAGCTAATTCTTTGAAAAGATAAACAAAATTGATAAAATGTTAGCCAGACTCATCAAGAAAAACGAAAGTGGGACCAAATAAATAAAATCAGAAATTGAAAGAGGAGAAACCAGTGGTAGCCAGAGGGGAAAGGGTGATGGTTGGGCAAAGGAGATGAAGGGGATTAAGATGTAAAAACTTCCAGTTACAGAATAAATAAGTCATGAGGATGTAATGAACAGCATAAGGAATGCAGTCAATAATATTGTAATAACTTCGTATGGTGACAGATGGCTGCTAGACTTATTGTGGTGATCAATTTGTAATGTATATAAATGTCAAATCACCATGTCGTACACCTAAAACTAACATAATATTGTATTCCAACTCAACTTCGATTTTAAAAGGACCATTTTACACAAAGTCCTCAGTCCATTCACATTGCTAATTGGCTTAACACACTTTGCCAAAATTATAATCTTTTTTTTTAGTACGAAGATATTTAATGTCTGCAGGAGCCAGATTGCCACAAACTATTGGCCATACTCAGAATTGTCCAGAGAGCCCCCACCCCAGCCCCAAATTTTGCCCCTGGATTGCCATCCCGTTCTTGCAATACCTGGAGTAGAGACTGCAAGCAAGAGCGATGGCAGTGAGTGGCACAGTGAACCCCCGTTATCCAAAGGTTCTCGGACTCACACTCTTCAGCATTAAGATGTCTTGCTTATTTGACACCTTTTAGAGGAGAAGGCGATGGCACCCCTCTCCTGTACTCTTGCCTGGAAAATCCCAGGGACGGAGGAGCCTGGTAGGCTGCAGTCCATGGGGTCACGAAGAGTTGGACACGACTGAGCAACTTCACTTTCACTTTTCACTTTCATGCATTGGAGAAGGAAATGGCAACCCACTCCAGTGTTCTTGCCTGGAGAATCCCAGGGACGGGGGAGCCTGGTGGGCTGCCGTCTATGGGGTCGCACAGAGTCGGACACGACTGAAGGGACTTAGCAGCTTAGCAGAGATAGACAGAAAAAAATCTTTCCAAACTGGGAGCAAGAAATGCTTGAATTTTTTAAACTTATTGTTGAGGCTTAAAGGGAGATCTCATCTGGAAAGTCTTTTGCACATAGTAAATGCTCAACCAATCATGGCCAAGATGATCATGACTGAGTTAGGACAGTTCTGATGACAACGGAAGCAGGACAGATGCTAATTCTGGGGGCAGGGGAGTGGCAGGGTTGACGTCCAGGTGGGTGAAGGGCATGGGGAAGGCTCTAGGCAGGGTTCCCTTGGCACTACTCCTCTGCATGAGCAATGGGGCTGGCTGTGCTGGGTGCTGGGCCCGTGGCACAGGAAGCATCAAAGCTAAGGTTCACCGGCCCAGTTCCTGGGCCCAGCTTCTAGGAAGCAGGCACCTGATCGACACAAGACAGACTCCACTTTCCCACCACTCTGGAGAATAGGGAACTCACCTGCGGACATGAACATCTGATCGAACACCTCACTATTTCACAAGCACCTCACTCGCAATGACCCAACAGCAGCAAGACACATCATCGTCACCAGTCCTCAGGAAGTGAAAGGACTTGCCCAAAGTCATGCGGTTGGAATTCAAACTCAAAATCAGAGGTTCCTTTCACCATGCAGCTAAGAAACAGGCCGCCTTTAAAATCAAGGTTATTCTGTGACTTCCCTTCCCAGCAGGTAAGACTCTGCCCTTCCACTGCAAGGGGCATGGGTTTAATCCCTGGTCAGGGACCTAAGATCCCACATGCTATCCAGTGCAGCCAAAAATAAATAAAATAAAACATTAAATTGATGTTATTCTTACTATTTGATGAATTTTTTTTTATAGAATGAGGATCGGATCAATTCTGTTAAAGCCATGGGGATAATGACAGAGCCATCTCATGGCCATTGGTCTCTCTGAGAAGCAGACGGGGCCCCCTAGCCTGTCTCCCCCTCCTGTCTCCCCGCGCCAGCACACCACGTGTACCATTCATCCATCTCCAGGCACAGGCTCTTCAGCTGTGCGTTTCCAATGGCGCCGCGCACAGCTTGCCTGTAGCCCTGATCCCCACATGTTATACTTTGCCTTTATCTTGTTAGCATAATGTGCAGCTTCATTAACCAGCCAGATGAATCATTTAGTAATTGGAGCAAATGAATTTAATTTTCCACTTTCTATTTTTTATAATAAAACAAAGTCGTAATCTGCCCACAGGTCAAGGAAGGCTCCGAGTTGCTGTTTTTGAGGCAGTCAAGAGTACAAAATGGGAGACGAGGATGGAGTCGATCCCTCTCAATAATCCCGCCAATATTATTGCTGTTTCTTGAGCACTAAACCCAGCTGGATCACTTTCTCAGTTCTACAGAGAGTGAAACTCAGTGCCTGGACAAGAATTCATTTTTCTTTTTACCCATGAGATATTACCACAGCAGTAGCATTGCCAATAGGTCAGCACGAAGGACAGGAGTCGCTCATACAAAAGAATATGTAAAGTTATCAAGGTGACGTCATAGAATCAATTAGATGTAGAAGTATAAGAGAATCAATTTGTCTCAGAAAGCTTTCCTCCCAAGAACTCTGCTCCCCTCCAGTCAAGTGACCTGGATTGATAATATACATCTGCCTTCTCACTACCCTGTTATTGACAGACACGAACCCCTAGGATGAAGCAGTATTCGGAAATATCAACCGCAGAAGGAAGACTAATTAGCGTGGACCCCTACCCTCCCTCCGACATAGCTGAGATGCACCGGTTGAAGGCACCTCGTAACTTGACTACCCGCTGCCTCATCCCTGATTAAAGCCTGGCTGCAAACTAGAATGCAGTTAATTTATTATAAGTTTTATTAGGCATATAAAAGGAAGCAGGAATGACTAGCCCTTCGTTGCTCGAGATACATTTCATCCGTGACTCAGAGCAGATTCCTCGCAGATTAAGCTTGTTAATTTCCCTCCCGCCAACATTCTTCTCTGCATTGCTGAAGCAAAAGCTACGGGGCTCTTGTATGAAATGGATGGGATGAAAAGGGCTGGGCCCCACCCCCTCCCCACCCCCACAACAGTTACATTAACCACTTTGTCCTTTTAATTCATCTAATTACATGCAGGGAGAAAGCTGCTGCCTTAGAGGCTCGGCTCCTCCGAAGAGCACGAAGCCGCTGGGCCATTGCTTGGGGCTTTTTGTTGTCTTATTAGGGGTGCTTTTGTTCAGAGAGATGGTTAAAGCCATTTTCAGCAGTCAGCGAGATGAAGCAGTTTCAATAAGGATACAATGTACTTGTTTAAATTACCTTTCAAAATGCTCAAAACCATTAAGGGGGAGGGTGCTGCAAATAAAAGTTGGATTTTTTGTTATAATGTTTTACCCTAATAACAGCTTTTATTTTATTATAATCCATTAGTTGACAATATTATTCTATAGATTATTAGGCAGCAATTTTGTTATTTTATCACACTTTCAGCACTCACTCACCGGGCCAGGATCCACAAATCTCAGTATAATATGCTTTCAATTTTGTTAAAATCTCTATTTAACTGGTTTGGCTGCGGAACATCTTGGCAAATGTGTTTTTAATTTCGTTCTAATTAACTTGACAGTTGACAGAACTCGACAGTGGCGTGATGGTGTCCCCTTTTTCCAGGTTCCCTGCAGCTCTGTTCCTGGGGTCCATTTTTTTCTCTCTCCGGTCCTAACAAGCAAGACGTCAGAGGTAACACCCAAGAGAAGGGTCTTTCGTCTCTGTCAAAAGTACATGCAATTTTTTAAAAACCAATTAAAAAATCTGGCTTTCTTCTTTATCTGTAAAAAGAAGGTCTCTGGCTCTGAGGGGTTTTCAGAAATGGCTTGTTCCTATAGGTGTGGATCCTGAAAGATGAAATGAAGGCAGAGCAAGTGAGAAAGGAGGGTTTGTTTTGCCCATGTAGGACTCTTTCCGAATAGATGTTATGAAAGAGAAGCCATGTTCCTTCTATTTCACCCATACTTAGTGGGGAAGCAGCCTTACATGCTCTACTTTTGTGTGTGTGTGTGTTGGGGGGTGGGGGGTCAGCCCTGATATAGCAGCTTTAAGACAACTTACCCTTGCTTTTTAAACAATTCCAAATTTCCTCTCTTTGGGGGAATTTTGCCCCGATGACCACTCTCAAGGTACCATCTGCTTCTTTACTTCCAGAATCTTGCAGCATCTCAGAACCAGGCCTCTTTCTGAGCCTGTGCAGAGCCGGCAGGGATGTGGGTGACCATAAAGAAATAACATATTGTTTTGTTTGTTTGTTTGTTTTCTGAACAAGTTATGCCTTCCTGACAGAGCAGTAAAGTGAATCTCTGTAAAGTGAACCTCATCATCTGTACAACATTTTTTATACAGAAAGATGTGGGTATCCAGGAGTCTGCATGGAAACCTTGAGATGATTGGAGCCCAGGTTCTTGAGTGAATACTCATAGTTTGTTGTGAGTCTGTGATGCAGCTTCTCCCATCAGTGAAGTCCATCTCTCTCCCGCCCTTCCCCCATCTCTCTCCCTCCTTCCCTACCTTTCTCAGACCTTCTGAATTTTGCCCCTAGTTGCAAATTCCTTGATTCTACATTTGTCCTACCCATATGCTTCTGTTCAGTTCTTAAGGATGTCAGTCCTACCAAGACCCTCAGGGATGAATCACTACAACATCCTCCTCCTCTCATGAATGACAAAAACTCATGACACCAGCAACTCGGGCCTCGGTCCCAACCAGCTGTCGATGGAGCAAACTAAGGCTGCACAAGGCTTCCAACACTTGGTTCGTGCTCTTCCCTGAACATTTCCTTGGAGAAGTTCCTCTGTGCGTTCTTGCTAAGTCCCTTCAGTCGTATCCTATTCTTTGTAAGCCCATGGACTGTAGCCTGCCAATCTCCTCTGTCCATCAGATTCTCCAGGCAAGAATACTGGAGTGGGTTGCTGTGCCTTCCTCCAAGGGATATTCCCAACCCAGGGATAGAACCCACATCTCATTACATCTCCTGGAGGATTCTTTACCACTAGCACCACCTGGGAAGCCCAGAAGAAGCTCCTAAGGTCCATCCAAAATAAATAAATAAATAAATCAGAGTGGTCTTTACAGTATTTAAATCTGAATTTTGACTTTTCATTTTTATTTAAAACAAGGATGTTGCTCCACAATTGTTTGGCATAGGCCGTTAGATGAAAACAAAGCACTTGCTGTGCATGTTTTTAAGTGGTCCTGTGTTTCAAGCAAATGAAACATAGATGTCTAGACCAGTGATTTTCAAGCGGGAGCTCTTTTCTTCTCCTGGGAGACATCTGGCAACGTCTGGGACATTTCTATTGTCATGTCGGAGGGTGTGCTCCTGGCATCTAATGGGTTGAAGCCAGGAGTATGGCTAATCCTGCTGCAGACTACAGAAGAGCAAATGGCCCCCGACCACCGAAATCTAGCCCCCTCTCTGCCTCAGCTTACCCTCAGGGGGCTTACATCTTACTCATGAGAGGAGAGAAGGACTGCCTTGTAAGAGAGAAAGGGCTGGATCATGTCACCAATGCCTGGAGAGCAACTGGCTTTTGTTCACTTTCCTGGCCTCTGCTGCAGAGCTTTAATAACGATGTTGACTTCCTTTGGCCTGTTCACTCTTCTGTTTTCTATTCTAAACAGTAAACAGTGGAGGTGTAGTAAACAGATCAGTTCAGTCGCTCAGTCGTGTCCGACTGTGACCGCATGGATTGCAGCACGCCAGGCCTCCCTGTCCATCACCAACTCCCAGAGTTTATTCAAACTCAGGTCCATCGAGTCTCTGATGCCATCCAACCATCTCATCCTCTGTTGTCCCCTTCTTCTCCCGCCTTCAGTCTTTCCCAGCATCTGGGCCTTTTCAAATGAGTCAGCTCCTTGCATCAGGTGGCCAAAGTATTGGAGTTTCAGCTTCAGCATCAGTCCTTCCAATGCATAGTAAATAATAAATAGTAAATAAATAATAAATAAATCTAAATGGTAAATAATAGTGGAAACACAGTGAGATACCCTAGCGAGGACCCAGCACACAAGGGGCAGCCACTGAATCAGAATCTGATGATGACAAGGCTGCCACCTGCTGCTTCAGCCGAGATGAGGAGACCATGAGTCTCACGATCCAGCAGCTTTTGATCAGGACACCTAGCATCTGTCTACTCAAAGTCTCTAGGAATCTCCGGCAACCATCCCATTATGGGAAGAAGTTCAGAGACCTGCAAGAATCTGATGGGAAGAGGCGCAAGAGAAAGAGAAAAGAAGATACAGCCTGTCAGGGTGTGGGGGCCTCCTCCCTGCTCCACGTGGTCCCCACCCAGAGAGGCATCAACAAAGCTGATGGGAACCAGCTCATGGGGCCATGCAAGGGGTGAGTTCTGCTTGCAGTTGCCTGAATCTGGCCCATAACCCTGAGCAATGACCCTGGTCCATCAGCAACCTCGGACTCTTTCAAAAACACAGCTTCATGCTTCTATTCAAGACTTGCATGGTGAACTCTGTTGCTAAGTGTAGAAAACCACCCCTATCTGAAATCATTCTTTCTGATCAGAATATGAGTTTGCACCCTTAAATAATAAGCTCTCGATTCCCAGTACCCTCCCCCATTTTATTTGCATTAATTCTACAGATTCGCTGGGCTTCCCTGGTGGCTCAGTGGTAAAGAATTTGCCTGCCAATGCAGGTTCAATCCCCAGGTCAGAAAGATTCCTTGGAGAAGGAAATGGCAACCCACTCCAGTATTCTTGCCTGGGAAATCCCATGGACAGAGGAGCCTGGCCAGCTACAGTCTATGGGGTTGCAAAGAGTTGGGCATGACTGAGCGAATAAACAACAGCAATGATGAATACACGGCAAGGGTGGGGGTGTGGGTGAAAGCACCATCTCAGAAAGACACTTCCTGGAAAACTCGTCTGGAATTATTGCCAAAGAGAAGTAACATGTTCTTCCGATACTTTGTCTCTCAAACTGCTCTCTGGCTTGTGAACCTCTTGTCAAGAATATGTATTTCCAGGGCTCCAAATCACTCAGAATTTAACATCCAGCTTAGTTAGCCTCTAGATTTTAACTAACATGCTGCTTCCTGTGGAAACAGCACTAGAAGGATGGACATCAGAGCTCTTCGCAAAGGCCTTTCCTCCTTCCGGATGGATGGTCAGAGCTGTGGGTATTTCTCCTCCCAGTGAAGCCTCCCAGGTGGAGCCTTGCACACCGAGTAATGGCCCCCAGCTTACCAGGCCAAAATCAAATTTTGCTGGGGACTCTACAGCAGGGCATGTGTTTGACCATGGAAAGCCACGTGTGGCCATTAGAAAGAAAAGAAAAATCAATAGGGCTTCATTAAAACAGCAGGCAATCAGGGCCCAGCCCTAGCTTAATTACAGTTTCAGTAGCATTTGCTTTAATTGGAAAGAATAAAAGAAGTGAAGTGGAGTGAATGAAGAAATTAGCATATCTATCACTGTTGTCACATTGTACCATGGCCTTAAAACAAGGTTCGCTCTGTCCTATCTCTGAAGCCGTGCCGAGCACTGGAAAAAATCTGGAATGGCAATTAGCAAACCCTCAGACTCCACCTTTGTGAGATTCTAATTACAGTCTTTTATCATCTTTGGGTGGTATTTTAAAAAGACTGCTAGCTAGGCTAGATACACTTTGCAACAACTCTTAATTATGCCAACACAGCACTCTCCAGGCCAGAACTTCAACCATCTCATGCCATCCATCCAAGGCTGTTCTCAGCCAGCTGGGGCAGCCCAGAAGAGTCACAGAACCTGGTTTCTGTTTAGACAGTGGGTCCCAAGTGCAGCTTCTGCCAACTGGAATTTTACTAGACTTCCCAACAGTCACTGATACAGGAAATGTCAGAGCTTCAAGATCCCTAGGTATCAAATAGTCTACCGATTTTATGGATAGGGAAACTGAGGCCCAAGGTCCCCAGCTTAGAAGACAGTACAGCAAAGACTTTTTCCAGGTCTATTTTTTGGCAAATTCCAGTCTACTCTGTCATAATACTTCATATCATGGCATCTCATGGAAACCATTACCACTGAAAGAAAATATTGTCATATGGGATTAAATTTCACTACAAGTTATTTCCTATAACCGAGCTATTCAAGTAACCCAGGTAATGATTTCACATGCCCCAAAGTAATACATTACATTTAACATTTCATACAAAGAGGCTCCTCCCCTCAAAACTCAGCTGATGACTATGAGTTCAGCTAGGATGTGGCCAAGGAAAGTTTTTCAAGATCATGCCTTCTGTGGAAGGAACACATAGTAGAGGCAGAGATGACCTTCCCATTAGCTTGGAGTCTGGGGGGAAATGTCAAATAATGACAACCCACCTCAGTACTCTTGCTTGGAAAATTCCACGGGCAGAGGAGCCTGGTGGGCTACAGTCCATGGGGTCGCTAAGAGTTGGATGCAACTGAGCACACATGCATTAAAATGCCAAGACTCTCAGGGAGGTGGCTCATAATAAGAGCTCCATTTGCTGAGATCCTATTTTGTGCTGAGTTGTCTGTCCCACGCTAGTTCTATTATCCCCACTTTGAAGATGAAAAGACTGAGGCTCAGAAGAAGTCATATGCCCATAGTCAAATAAGCCACGAGCTGGGCTTTAAACTCAAATTCGGTGCCAAACAGTTTCTCCCACCAGCTGTAGGGCCCTCCTAAAGCAAATGACCAGTTCCAGAGTAGAAAGAGAGAGAAGGCCTGTGCACCCTACCCTGTGAGTCCAGTCTCTTCCTGGCAAAGCCCTGGCCCAGGTGGAGGCCCAGGCCGGGTCCTTCCGGGCATTTACCCAGACCAGGGCCTTCCTCCCCGTCCCTGCAGACAGCACCACTCTTTGGTGACAAACCCTCAGAACAGCAGCTCCTTGTGCAGCTGAGCGGAGGTGCTGCATGGCCCGGGTGCAGAGTCACCTCCGAGGTCAGAGGGGAGTGGCCAGGGGGACAGTAGGGAGACCTCCAAGCAGAAAATTACAGGGAGGAGATGATTCACGGTCCCTTCACAAAGTGCTCATCGCTGGAGCGTGGCGGGGCCCTGTCCAGGGTCAATCCTCAGGGCGACTCCACAGGGCCCCTCTGGTTCCACAGGGTCCCCCCCGCCCCGCCCCGCTGCCCCAGCCGCAAGGCGCGTGAACTGAACACCGGAAGTGCTTAATTGCCTTCAACTCTCATCACCCAGGAGGGGCTGAGAAACATGTTTCACACAAAGGCACATCAGAGCCTCCCAGATAAAAGGCGGCGAGGGGCCGACTGAAGGCTGAGGGCTCTGGTCACCAGTGCCTGTAGTGCCAGGAAGCACCTCTCTGACTCGCCTGCCTCTGGCATGTCCTTCGGGGGTTGTTTTGAGCTCTTGGTCCTGGCTCAGGGGCAGGCACGTCGCTGCCTCCAGAAAGGACTGTGGGAGGGACCAAGAGGCATCGGCCTATGCTCCAGAGATGAGAAAGAAGCTGCTCCCCCAGCCAAGGGGAACCCTGCTGGCCTGGTGACTGGGCATCTTGCTGAGGACCACGGGGACTCAGGCCATGTGGGCCACAGAGAGCAGCAGATGCAGCCCCAGCTCTACGAGGACCCCACCGGCCACTCTCGTTTACACGCTGGCAGGAGGAGGTGCAGGGCTGGACACTTCCCCAGTGACCACAATGCCCGGGCATGCTCATCCATGCTCCACTTTTGTCCTCATGACACCTGGAGGGCGGGGTGGGGTGGGGGGGAAGGTTGGGGTCCACTCTGCAGGACCTGGAGCGAGCCGCCTCTACTCTGGGCCTCAGTTTCCTCATCTGGATAATGCTTTCCATGACACCTTCTGCGTCTGTGACCTGAGACACACTCCTTGTGCAGGGCTGGGATCTGAATTCAGACTAGTAACTGATTCCACAGTCGGTGGGCTGTATCCTGTCTCCCCCTGATCTCGGGCTCAGGCCAAGGATCAGGGGTCAAACCAGGGAGGACCTCAAATAGGAAAGAAAGAAAGGCATTGAGTGACCAAAAGGCACAGAGTCACCAAAAGGCACAGAAGATTAATATAGGATCCGAGGGACCAGGTGATGTGGGGGAGGTGGCAAGAAATGGGGGCCACGCTAGCAGAGGCAAGCATCCCCGACCCCAGGAGGGGCTGTCAGAAGCCAAGAGCGGTCATCCCAGCCAAGGGCGGTCACAGCAGCTGGGCAACACCCTCAGAGCCCCTGCTCTGGGCGGGGTATTGTTCTGACTCCCTGAGCTCCTAAACTATCCCCACAGACTCCACAGAGGACTCCATTCCATTACGAACAATCAGCACCCTGCCCACATCCTGCTTATGAACTGTGGGGGTCACCACCTCTCTCCTCCTCTGCTGTTAGGAGTGGGGACCCCAGTTAGCCCCTCTCTGCAGACGAGGCCTCAGAGGTGGAGGTGAGGGCGGAAGGGACCACAGTGGGCCAGTAGCCTAATCAGACACAGGCGGGCAGGCCCTCATCTCCTCTCTCAATCCTATGTTCCCTTAGTGTCCCCACGGCCTCTTCTCCCACCAGCCAGCACACTCGGCTTCTGCACTAACTGACACTTTGATGCGGAAAAACAAAAAAGTCAGTGAACTAAGGGATAGTCTCTACGCAGCAGGATAGGCCCCCAGGGTGGCCTGCCTTTGACCCCAGGTCCAACTCTACCTTGTTCTGTTTTGCTTTTTCTAGAACAGCCCCACAGAGGCCCAGCTCTGCAAAGGCAGTATTGCTAAGAGGTTGGGACCACCGACTGTGGAATCAGTTACTAGTCTGAGTTCAGATTCCAGCCCTGCAGCTTCACAGGAGCCCAGGCAACTGATTTCACCCTGGGGCCTTGTGGCTTCCTCACCTGGAAACGGGGATCAGAGATATTCACCTGCCCGGACCGGCTGCAGGATTCAGTGAAAAAAACACATGTGCGGTTCTCAGGATGGGGCCAGGGAGGCTCGGGGTGCTGCCATCTTTTTTACCCTTGGGTACCCCGAGGCAGCACTCACAGTGCCTGGCAGGGCAGAGGGACACCCGTGGGGCAAGAGAAACACCACGGCTGAAAATCGAGGCCTGTGGTAAGCATCCTAGCCCCACCACCCCAAGACCGGGTAAGATCCCTTCCGCCCCGGGCCTACTGCACCTCCGGTTCCCATCCGGGAATGGTGGGGGCGGAGCTTATCAAGGATGGCGTCCCGCCCACATCCAAGACCTCCTTCTCCCGGGATTGGAGAATCGCGGACCACATACACTTAATGTGAGCGAGCATCCCCTCTGTGCTCAGCTGCTTTTCACCCTGCTCACCCACCGCTTCTAAAGCCCTGATGGACCTGCTTCATCGTGGCCTTTCCGACGGGAGGTGAAGGATCTTAGCGAGGAGACTGGTCTCCACACAGCTGAAATGCAGCCACCACCATTAACTAGGACAAACACAGCATTGCGCGTGGCTCGGCCCCGGGCACGCAGTCACCCGGGTGGTAATTAGCGGGGGAAGTATCCTTCAGGCAGCTTAGCCACAGAAAACCATTTTCATTGAAAATATACATTTTGTAATTGTAAATGGAAAGATTACCTGTAATAGCGGTAACAGGCCCATTTCCTAATAAGATGAACACTGTAGCTGATGAGTGAAGCATCTGGGTATAGCTCCTGTACACCATTTCTGTACTGCAGCCTGCCAATTTGTTTCAGCGGCGAAAAGCGTGATTTAGTGCTTGTAGCATTACCATCTGTTGTCGTTATTACAGAAATTATATATAAACCAGTTAGTAAACACTTTGCCGAGTTGTCTGTTGTTTTGATAATCACCCATAATAACATCTAGCATCAATATGGTCTTTAAACCCGATTTGGGAGTTAATGGAATAAGAGGAGGCAGTCTGTATATGCACCGGGGTAATGTCATTAGGAATGTTTGTGAAGAACAAATTAAATCAGTTGTAAATTGTGCTCTCAAGTCAGCCAGAAAACCAGTCTTGTTCAGGAGAAGGGATTTATATTTTAACCTCGTGCAGAAAATGCACTTACACAGATTAAAATAAAATAGGGACTTCGCCGATGGATGGAAGTGGTAATTGCTAGCGCCTTAATGGCTTCCTGTTGGCTGTGTCATGCAGTAGGCACAGCTATTTTAAAAGTTAACCGGCACTCGGGGTCATACTTCCACTGATTCAGTCATTAAACCAGGCTAGACATGTCACTAAATGGCTGATTATTCAAATCACCAGCCTGCTCCATGGTTCCCCGGTGTCGTCTTTCAAACAGGGGGATTTTTCTGGGGAAGGTTCTCATAAAATCGAGATGAGTTGGATTCAAGTATGAGTCAATGGTAGCCCTGGGCTGGGGTCTGGCCCAAGTGGAGCAGCAGAGGGATGCCCCCGCCTGCTTTCTCGGATTGGAGGGGGGGTGGGTGGGGGCGGGTAGGTGGGAGGCTATGGGGGCTCCACTTGGTTGCTTGGATGTCTCCAGGGTTCCAGGGGAATCCAAAGAGGAGCCATGTTTAGCCAAAGAAGTGCCCTGGGGGAAAGGAAGATGGCAAAGGAGGTGTTGGGGCATCTGTTAGTCCATTGTCAGACCGTCATCACATCATCACCCGCAGGTTACATCCCTGGAGGGGTGGGGAGTGGATCCCACTGCTGTCTCCAGAGCCTCAGCGTTTTACTAATCTGCAGTGCTTCCTTTTACTTCCAGAGCACTTTCAAAGCATTTCTCTCTTATGTTCTCAGGATATCTCTGGGAAATAGGTGTTACTAATACCGCCCCCCCCCCATTAATACTCCAGTTGAACAGGCTGAGGCTTCGGGGAGGTTGGACTTGCATTGAGTGAGACCCCATAGCTAGCGAGAGGCCAGGTGGGATCAGAACACAGGTTTCAGTGGAAATCCGGACATCTTTCCATGGCACAAAGCTGTTGAGCAGGTGGAACCAAACATAGCCCTCTGCCACTCAGAAGTCAAGAACTTCCTGTCTGGACTGTGTATTGTGTGTGCGTTGGGGATGGGGGTGGGGGCAGGAAGGATGGCTGGACCAGTTCTAGAATCTAGCCTGGTGACGAGGGATCTCATCTAACCGGCAGCTGCAGAAGCTGGCTTTGGGGACAGGCCAGTGAGGGCATGGAGGAAGTCCTCTGAAAAGTGCTTGTCCCAGCACAAGACAGACATGAATTGGGAGAGGCAGCTGACGTCATAGGAAGGGCTGGGCCACCCAGAGGGCCGGCCAGATGCCAAGCCTCTAGCCACATTTAGCCGAGAGCACAGAAGCCTTGTGCAATGTTTTCTAAAGAGCAGACATATACGACTGACTGTCCTTAAGATGATGTTTTTCCAACGGTCCACATCGCGAACTCATTTTTACCTTATTTATTTTAATGTTTACTAATAAAGCTATAAATAGCACATCAAATCCATAGTACAAAATAGATTTGGTTTTAAAGAAAGTCTTTAAAAAAGAAACCTAAGTAAAACTATCTTTTTAAATATTAAGTAAGTTTTCCCTGGTAGCTCAGTTGGTAAAGAATCCGCCTGCAATGCAGGAAACCCCGGTTCAATTCCTGGGTCAGGAAGATCCACTGAAGAAGGAATAGGCTACCCACTCCAGTATACTTGGGCTTCCCTTGTGGCTCAGCTGGTAAAGAACCCGGCTTCACTGTGGGAGACCTGGGTTCGCCCCCGGGGTTGGGAAGATTCCCAGGAGAAAGGAAAGGCTAACCGAGCCTGTGTTCTGGCCTAGAGAATTCCATGGACTGTATCCTTGGGGTTGGAAAGAGTCAGACATGACTGAGAGACTTTCACCTTCACTTTCAAGTCACAGTACAGATGATATAGAGACATGGTGACAGTCAAAAAGAATGATTAAAGCTTGGGTTTTGGAGTCAGGACAACCTTGGTTCAAATTCCCACCTGGTTTGGGGTAGGTCTTTATCTCTCTAAGTTTATTTCCTTGTGCATCACACAGGGCTGGGATGACAGCAAGGGAGACATTTGAATATCTGCCTGGCTGAAGGCAATGGCACCCCACTCCAGCACTCTTGCCTGGAAAATCCCATGGATGGAGGAGCCTGGTGGGCCGCAGTCCATGGGGTCGCTAAGAGTTGGACATGACTTCACTTTCATTTTCACTTTTCACTTTTATGCATTGGAGAAGGAAATGGCAACCCACTCCAGTGTTCTTGCCTGGAGAATTCCAGGGACGGCAGAGCCTCATGGGCTGCCTTCTGTGGGGTCGCACAGAGTCAGACACGACTGAAGTGACTTAGCAGCAGCAGGGGATGCTCAGCGAACAGGGCCAGTCACAAACACAAAGAGACCCTAGAGCTTTCTCCCAAGAGCGCCCCAGAGATGCCAGGTCAGGACTCAGTGTCTGGTGTTTGGGCCATATTTGATCAAAAATGGCAAAATTGGAACACATCTCGAAGCAAAGCTCCCCACGGACCACCATTCTGATGCCACTAACTCATCCAAAGGGATTAGGTCCTCTGGGGCAGGATGTGACACCCAGATGTTCTCTTCCCAGCCTGGGATTTTGGTTTGGGGTTTTTGGTTTGTTTTAATAAATATGAAATCCAAGGTCCAGAAACATCTGGTCACTTAGTCAAGGTCACACAGCACGTTAAAGCCAGAGCAAGATGAGATGTCCCCTCAGTGAGCCCTCTGGTTGCTTTAGGAGGTGCTGGGCCACGTGCTGCCTGACAGTCATTAAGTCATCACATCGAATGATCAAACCCAGACTGCCAGGTTTCACCATCGTCATCACAGCCGTGTTCTATAGGAGCACGCCAAGGCACAGAGAGGGCTAACCCCTGGTCCTTTGTCACCCAGCTAGAAGCTTAGAACAGCCAAGCAGTCTGACCCCTGATGAAGAGCGATGTTCTAAATCAAGCTAGTACCCACAGTGGGTCAGCAAACTAAAGTACAAGGGCCACATTCCATCTGCTGTATATTGCATAATGGCTGGTGAGCAAAGAATAGTTTTTACATTTGTAAATGGTTGAAAGAATATTGCATGAATATTTTACAGAATATTGCATTACATGTAAAAATTACATGAAATTCAAATGCCCAAGTCTGTGAATAGATTGGACACAGTTAGGCTCATTTATTTATGTATAGCCTATGTCTGATTCTGGGCTGGAGCAACAGAGTTCAGCGGGAACCCACAAAGTTTATAACCTTTCCTATCTCGCCCTTTACAGAGAAAGCCTGTGATCCCTACGCTGCCTCGGAAGTTCTGTTAGCAAAGTGATGAAGGGAAAAGAAAGGGCTTTTGTCTCCAGAGTATCATCCCAGGAGAGTAAAAGAAGTGAGAATAAAAGCGAAAGAGAAACAACAGGAGACAGAAAAGGAACTATCTATGTTGAACAAGACAAGAAAGCCAGTTGTGGACACGCCTGGCCAAACACCAAAATTTCAGATGTAAAGGAAGAAGAAGGTTGCAGATTCAGAACTAAATCCCACCCCCAATACGGGGACCAGGGTGATATTGCCTGCCAAGTCACTTCAGTCGTGTCCAACTCTTTGTGACCCTATGGACTGCAGCCCGCCAGGCTCCTCTGTCCACGGGATTCTCCAGGCAAGAATACCGAGTAGCATGGATACACACTAACAGACATAAATAGGGAACCAATGGGCATCTGCTATATGACTCAGGAAACTCAGACTGGGGCCCTGTGCTAACCTAGCAGGGTGGGGATGGGCGGGAGGTGGAGGGGCGATTCAAGAGGAGGGGACAAATGTACACCTAAGCCTAATTCATGTTGATGTATGACAGAAATCAGACCAATATTATAAACCAATGGTCAATCAATTAAAAATAAATGTATTTTTTTAAGTAAAAAAAAAAAAAAAATACTGGAGTGGGTTGCCATGTCCTCCTCCAGGGGATCTTCCCAACCCAGGGATTGCTCCTGCATTGACAGGCAGGTTCTTTACTGCTAATATGTATGTTATTTGCTTCATCATGTCTGACTCTTTTGAGACCCCGTGGACCACGGGGTCCTCTGTCCACCAGGAGTCCACCAGGCTCCTCTGTCCGTGGGATTCTCCAGGCAAGAATACTGGAGTGGGTTGCCATGCCCTCCTCCAGGGGTTCTTCCCGACCCAAGAATCGAACCCACCTCTCTTAAGTACCCTTCTTTGGCAGGCGGGTTCTTTACCACTAGCTCCACCTGGGAAGCCAGGGGTAATTTGACAAGGAAAGGAAGCCGCAGAGACTGGGGCAATGTAAGACTAGTTTAGGTGCTTGGGTATTTTTCACAAATTCATGTAATTATTTTAATTTAAAATCTTTAAAATATTAATGGGGGAGGGGAATCTGAAACAGAGTTAATTATAGCAGCTCCACTCGCCACATGTACTTAAGACTCCGTCAGCTTTTCCATTAGGAACTGCTGCTCTTCCGGGGGACTATAATTCAACCAAATAAATTGGCCATGGGCTGAAGCTTGACATGCAGGTTTGCAGGGTGGGAATTAATTGTTTAATTGATTTGAATATTCAAGACCTAAACGCAGAGGGGAAAGAAAAATATGTTGCCATTTTAGGAACGATTGGCCTGAAGACACCTGCCCTTTTCATAGCTCGCTGGTGATCACTGACCCTATTAAAACCCCACCATCCATCCTTACAGTTCAAAAATACAGACCTATCTACTGCTTTGCACCAAAGGGTTCTAAGTACCTTACTTAGCTCTTAAATTTGTGCCTCAGTTTTCCCTCAAATGAGCTTCATTCATCTGGAAAGGAATCTGTTCATGTGAATGTGTTTTAAAATAAGCCTTTTCATTTTGGGTAGCTTCAATATACAACCAGCAGCAATCACAGGCTTACCTTCCTTTGGCTGAAATTTGATCATTAAACCAACTTGACTATTAGGGGGAATATCTGGCTGGAAAATGCATTTTAGCCCTGAAGAATATGCCATATTAGTGAGAAAATTACTCTAAATGGGAACAAAGCTGACAACTGCTGCTTGCAGACTAATGGCCTAGTGTATATATCGTACCCAAAAAGCATGTCATCACCCAGCTCTTGAGCAAATCACTGGCATGAGATTCTGGTTGGCAGAAATGGGACATTACGGATGTCGCAAAGGTTTTAGGCATTTTGGTGGGTTTCTCCCCTCTCCTTTTACTTAAAGCCAAGAGACCCGGTATCCGCGTAACCCGAAAATCCCAGTAAGCCCAATGCTATGAGTAGACATGGCCACCTGCATGTAAAAACTCATCCTGTCCTTGCTTCTATGTGGGATTATTCAGTAGCCATTTAATGCAAAGTCTCATCCCAGGAATGGCAGAGTGTTTTCTTACCCATTTGCAGAGTTATTCAACTTGGAGGATGCCCTGAGGCCTCCCAGACACACAAGAAGTCAGAGCAATGACAAGAGGAAAGAAACCGTATCATTGCATCGCACAGTAAACGCGGTGACTGGGAGAAGGGACGGAATGACGGGACCCTACGAAGTCCTCAAGATGAAAATGTGAATGCTGGAATAAGGGGGAGAAAAGTTTGTTCCATTTTCAGATCTTGATACAAGCTTCCTGATGAGAATAGATTCAAATTTCGGTCATTTTTATTCTTATTAAGGGGAAAGTGGTATCAATTTTAATAAAGTCCAAGAACATTCATTAATAGGATGCATTTTTCATCCACCTACAAACATAGTGAAATCGTGTAGGTGACTCGGAGCGTTCAAACAAAGGCCAGCCCCACTCCGTGTCTCCTGATAGGGGATCTGGAAAGGGTGGGATCTGAACAATACCAACCATCACAACTTTATTCTCCTTTTTGTGTGCTTCTTCAAAGCTCCTAATCTAGATATTATTCCCCGTCAACTTTTTGTGAGACCTCATTCATTTACTGAGATTGCTGCTTTTGAAAACTTTTGGCTATAGGCTCTCTGTGGTTGAAAATTCAACTATACGGGAAAAGAACCTAAAAAAAAAGAGTAGATATATGTATATGTATAACTGATTCACTTTGCTGTACACCTGAAACTGTCACAACATTGTACATCAACCATACTCCAATAAAAATATTTTTTAAAAAAGAAAATTCATGGTTAAGAACATAGAAATTTGGCTTGACAGTGCCCAGAAACCCATAGGATACTCCTTTAGAGCCTGAAACACCTACACATTGAGCTAAGAAGGCAGGAAAATAACCAGGGAACAATAACCAGCGAGCAGAGATCACTGCCCTGCACATGTGGAGGGGAGGGGTGGTGCCAGCTACTGCTCAAAGTTCCCGTACGGTTCCTCAAACAGAACAGACAGCACCTGCAATCAATACCATTTTTGTGCTTTTCTTCACATGTTGCTCTGGGTTCCAGAAACAAGCATTTTGCCTGTATTGGCCCTGAGACTATAGATAGATATAGGTATATCAGACTCTTCAAGTTCAAAACTTCACATTCTTTTCAGTCAGATAAAGAACATACTCAATCTGTTTTAAAAGCTGAAGTTTGACATACGCCTTAAGAAATCTTTAAACAGGAACCCTCCTACACAGTTGGTGGGAATGTAAGCTCGTACAGCTACTGTGCAAAACAGTATGAAGAGTCTTCAAAAAGACTAAGAATAAAACTACTGTACAATTCAGCGATCCCACTCCTGGGCATATATCCAGACAAAACTGAAATTTTAAAAGATGCATGCACCCCTATGTTCGTAGCAGCACTATTTACTATAGCCAAGACATGGAGACAAACTAAATCTCCATGGACATATGAATGGATCAAGAAGACGTGGTGCAGATATACAATGAAATATTACTCAGCCATTAAAAGATCTGTAGCAACATGGACAGACCTAGAGATTGTCATACTAAGTGAAGCCAGAAAGACAAATACATCATGTGATATCACTTATACAATCTAAAGCATGACACAATTTAACTTATCTACAAAACAGTCTCATATACAGAGAGCACACACTGGTGGTTGCCAAGAAGGGGAAGGGAGGAAGGATGGATTGGAAGTTGGGATAAACAGATGCAAACGATGGGCTTCCCAGGTGGCGCTAGTGGTAAAGAACCTGCCTGCCAGTGCAGGAGCCTTAAGAGATGCGGGCTCAATCCCTAGGTTGGGAAGAGCCCCTGGAGAAGGGCATGGCAACCCACTCCAGTATTCTTTCCTGGAGAATCCCATGGACAGAGGAGCCTGGCGGCTACAGTCCATAGTGTGTGCGTGCTCAATCATGTCCGACTCTTTGCAACCCCATGGACTGTAGCCTGCCGGGCTCTTCTGTCTATAGAATTTTCCAGGCACGAATACTGGAATGGTTTGCTATTTCCTACTCCAGGGAATCTTCCCAACCCGAAGATCAAACCCACATCCCCTGTGTTTCTTGCATTGGCTGGTGGATTCTTTACCACTGTGCCACCTGGGAAGCCCAGTTGTGAGTAATCACCATAGTGTATACCTGAGTTGCAGAGAGTCCTCAGGGTTGCAAAGAGTCAGACATGATTGAATCAACTTAGCACACATGCACAATGCAAACTATTATATATAATATGGATAAACAACAAGGTCCTATTGTATAGCACAGGGAGCTATATTCAACATCTTGTGATAAACTATAACGGAAAAGAATACGAAAAAGAATGATATTTATCAGTTCAGTTCAGTCGCTCAGTCGAGTCCGACTCTTTGCACCCCCATGAACCGCAGCACGTCAGGCCTCCCTGTCCATCACCAACTCCAGAGTCCACCCAAACCCATGTCCATTGAGTCGGTGATGCGATCCAACCATCTCATCCTCTGTCATCCCCTTCTCCTCCGGCCCTCAATCTTTCTCAGCATCAGAGTCTTTTCAAATGAGTCAGCTCTTTGCATCAGGTAGCCAAAGTATTGGAGTTTCAGCTTCAACATCAGTCCTTTCAGTGAACACCCAGGACTGATCTCCTTTAGGATGGACTGGTTGGATTTCCTTGCAGTCCAAGGCACTCTCAAGAGTCTTCTCCAACACCACAGTTCAAAAGTATTAATTCTTTGGTGCTCAGCTTTCTTTATAGTCCAACTCTCACATCCATATGTGACCAATGGAAAAACCACAGCCTTGACTAGATGGACCTCTGTCGACAAAGTAATGTCTCTGCTTTTGAATATGCTATCTAGGTTGGTCATAACTTTCCTTTCAAGGAGTAAGCATCTTTTAATTTCATGGCTGCAGTCACCATCTGCAGTGATTTTGGAGCCCCCCAAAATAAAGTCTGACACTGTTTCCACTGTTTCCCCATCTATTTCCCATAAAGTGATGGGACTAGATGCCATGATCTTCGTTTTCTGAATGTTGAGCTTTAAGCCAACTTTTTCACTCTCCACTTTCACTTTCATCAAGAGGCTTTTTAGTTCCTCTTCACTCTCTGCCATAAGGGTGGTGTCATCTGCATATCTGAGGTTATTGATATTTCTCCCGGCAATCTTGATTCCAGCTTGTGTTTCTTTCAGCCCAGCGTTTCTCATGATGTACTCTGCATATAAGTTAAATAAGCAGGGTGACAATATACAGCCTTGACATACTCCTTTTCCTATTCAGAACCAGTCTGTTGTTCCATGTCCAGTTCTACCTGTTGCTTCCTGACCTGCATACAGATTTCTCAAGAGGCAGGTCAGGTGGTCTAGTATTCCCATCTCTTTCAGAGTTTTCCACAGTTTATTGTGATCCACACAGTCAAAGGCTTTGGCATAGTCAAGAAAGCAGAAATAGATGTTTTTCTGGAACTCTCTTGCTTTTTCCATGATCCAGCAGATGTTGGCAATTTGATCTCTGCTTCCTCTGCCTTTTCTAAAACCAGCTTGAACATCTGGAAGTTCACAATTCAGGTACTGCTGAAGTCTGGCTTGGAGAATTTTGAGCATTACCTTACTAGCGTGTGAGGTGAGTACAATTGTGCGGTAGTTTGAGCATTCTTTGGCATTGCTTTTTTTCGGGATTAAAATGAGAACTGACCTTTTCCAGTCCTGTGGCCACTGCTGAGTTTTCCAAATTTGCTGGCATATTGAGTGTAGCACTTACACAGCATCATCTTTCAGGATTTGAAATTGCTCAACTGGAATTCCATCACCTCCACCAGCTTTGTTTGCAGTGATGCTTCGCAAGGCACACTTGACCTCACATTCCAGGATGTCTGGCTCTAGGTGAGTGATCACACCATCATGATTATCTGGGTCATGAAGATCTTTTTTGTACAGTTCTTCTGTGTATTTTTGCCACCTCTTCTTAATATCTTCTGCTTCTGTTAGGTCCATATCATTTCTGTCCTTTATTGAGCCCATCTTTGCATGAAATGTTTCCTCGGTATCTCTAATTTTCTTGAAGAGATCGCTAGTCTTTCCCATTCTATTATTTTCCTCTATTTCTTTGCACTGATCACTGAGGAAGGCTTTCTTGTCTCTCCTTGCTCTTCTTTGGAATTCTGTATTCAAATGGGTACATCTTTTCTTTTCTCCTTTGCTTTTCACTTCTCTTCTTTTCACAGCTGTTTGTAAGGCCTCCTCAGACAGCCATTTTGCTTTTTTGCATTTCTTTTTCTTGGGGATGGTCTTGATCCCTGTCTCCTGTACAGTGTCACGAACTTGGCTGCGATGGCACAGGAGCAGCCAAGAGGAGCTACCCCGCGTCCAAGGTCAGGGGAGGTGGCCGAGAGGAGCTACCACATGTCCAGGGTAAGTAGCAACTGTGAAGAGATACCCCACGTCCAAGGTAAGAGAAACCTAAGTAAGATGGTAGGTGCTGAGAGAGGGCATTAGAAGGCAGACAGACTGAAACCACAATCACAGACAACTAGCCAATCTGATCACACAGACCACAGCGTTGTCTAACTCAATGAAACTAAGCCATGCCAATGTGGGGCCAGCCAAGACGGATGGGTCATGGTGGAGAGGTCTGACAGAATGTGGTCCACTGGAGGAGGGAATGGCAAACCACTTCAGTTTTCTTGCTTTGAGAACCCCATGAACAGTATGATATTTATATGTATAACTAAATCACTAACCTGTACACCAGAAATTAACACAGCATTATAAATCAACTATGTTTGATAAAATAAATGTTAAAAATTACAGAAACTCTTAAACAAGAACAATGTCTATGACCATGGGTATTTAAGCAAATAGCATATTTGTGATAATTACTCAACTCATATTTATTAAGGTGCAATTGTGAGCAAGGCACTGTACTAGGCTCAAACAAAGGGTCATAGAGCTTCTTGGAGAGAAAGATTCTACAGAAGAAGATCATTAGTAATGCAAAGCAATATATCGTAAGATGTTCAAACTGAAAGAAGCTTGAAGGTCATTTACTCTAATATGCCCATTTTACAGATGAGGAATCAGATTCAAAGTGACTTTCTTAGACTGTGGGATAATCAGAGCCACAACTGTTCCACTGACCGTGTACTATGATGCTGTGTGCCGTGTGTTGTAGTTCAATTTCCAGAGTCTTTGAAACGACCCGATGGCAACCAATTTACAGGTGAGAAAACTAAAGTTCAGAGGGTTAAGTCATTTGTCTGAGGTCACACAACTAGTGACAGAGGCCCCCGCAGATTCCAACCCACCTCCATCTGCTTCCAGAGTAATGTCTCTCATCCACCAGCTCTGCAAAGGTAGGACAGGAAGTGTGTCCCGTGTCCCCCTCTGCATGGGGAACACCAGTTTGTCCTTGAAGACTTGCTGACTTAGTCCTGTCTCTCACAGCACCGCCCCAGAGTCCCTCTGGCCACTGCTACCTCACTGCGCTAGATTTGGGTCCGGGCCCCACCTGAGGCTCTCGTGTGTGTACCCCTAGCCTGCTGCAGGGCAGATGCCCCGAAATCTCAGTGGAAAGAATCCAGTGGATCTGCCAAACCCTAACTCCAGGGGCTAATTCTGGGGGTGCGGAGCGGCCCTTGCCTTTAGTTCCAGCCAGACCTTCCACCCACACAGCACTCCAGGCAGGTGGGGACTGGAGACAGGCTTCCTGGCTCTCTTGCACTCACAGCCCCTTGGGAGGCGTAAGCTATTCTGTCTCAGGCCCCCTGCCCAACACACCCTCACAGTCACTAGAAACCAAACGCCCTCCTCCAGGAGACTCTCTTCTCCTTGTCCCCTTCCCCTTCTTTCCCTGGACCCCATCCCTTTCTTTTTCCCAGCCCCTGATGCACACGAGTATCAGCCTTGACTCCTCTCCAACTCTTTCCATGCTGAGGGGAGGGAAGGAGACCCAGCAGAGAGGGAATGGGGCTCTTTGAAGGTCAGGACTGGCACACCTGCCGGACCATCAGATTTTAACACCCCAAGGATGGCTCCCCTGAACACCTCTGTTGAGTCCTAGGATGCATCTTGCTCTGCCTTGAGTGGCATTACTAAATGCCCTTTTGTTATCCTGACTTCAGTGAGTTCCCAAGAGGTAAGTGGATGTGTGTGGGGGGGAGGGGGTGTGGCCAGCAGGAAATACTGTTCTTCCACTTAATGAAACCTGACTAGTAATGAAAGCAATTTAAGGGTACAACATGGGTCTGTTGAATGATTAAAAAGACAAAATTTTAGAAAAAGTAACTTGCCTGGGGTTTCAAGAAAACTAAATGCAATTACTCTCAGTAGTGATAAGTCATCTCCTGAAAATTCCAGCAGATTTGGAACAAATATTGATATGTCTACTTTTATCCATGATGGGGAAATTGAAAGCTCCTGAGAATATAAAATTCTAACATCAGGGTCTCACCAATTTGCTCAAGTATCAAAATACAATGAAGATATTTAGACTTAAATTACAAAGGTACAATGGGCTCCTTTTATTTCTTTTTTTGAAAATTCTGTGTGTGCATGTGTGCAGGCCCACAGTCACTCAGTCGTGTCCAACTCTGCAACTCCATGGACTGTAGCCCACCAGGCTCCTCTGTCCGTGGGATTTTCCAAGCAAGAATATTGCAGTGGGTTGTCATTTGCTTCTCCAGGACATCTTCCCAATCCAGGGATCGAAACAGAGTCTCCTACGTCTCCTGCAGTGCCTGGTCGATTCTTTACCATTTGAGCCACCTGGGAAGCCCCTTAGACAAATCAGAACACAGTTCAAAACTTATCATTCCTCCAGGCAACCACTGTTAACACCACAAAACCCTGGACCTGAAATTGTTTTAAAGAGCCCGTCGATTGAATGCCTACATGCACTAGCCTTGGTTTTAACCATTTAATGAAGGTTGTTTGACCTAATTATCCAAAGCCCTGAGAGGAGGGGTCATTAGCCTGTTTGCAGAGTCTGGGTTCAGGTCAAATAACCAGTCCTGGTGTATGCTGCTCAGTGGGAGAAGCATCAGGATTCTAATCCAGGTCCGTCTATACATCCTGCTGCTGCTGCTAAGTCGCTTCAGTCATGTCTGACTCTGTGAGACCCCATAGACGGCAGCCCATCAGGCTCCCTTGTCCCTGGGATTCTCCTCCAATCCACTCTATCTCCTTAGAATATCCTGATGTTTAGGATGAAATCATACCAACCCTTACACAGCCTGGAACAGTGACTTTTTTCTATCACAGGAGGATTTTTTAAATTTTGTCTTCATAAATCTTCATCAGCCTGCGTATCTGTCACTTCTGCTCATTCATCCCATTGCTCTCTCACCTCTTCATCACAGGATACCAAAAAAGTGTGGTTTACAATGTCTACTTTTGAGACTCTAGGTGAAGAGGCAAGGGTCATGACCACTTACTGGTGATATGAAACGTGGTGAAGCCTGCATTCCTGGTAGCTTCCCATGGGTCCACTTGCTACCCAGTTACTAAGACAAACCTCAAGCTCCTGACCTGAAAAGCCCAGTAAGGACCCATAGCATCCGCATATATTAAGAAAAGAGAAAATGTGCAAACTTGAGGGGAAAGGGTCAGCCACAGTAGTAATTAAAAGATGCAAATTAAAAAACTGAAAATAGGATTTTTGCCTATCTATCAAATCAGTAAAAATTTCATAAATATTAGGACTACATACTGAAAGGAAATGATAAACTTTGCTTGTGGGAAAATAAATTAGTACATCTCTTTTAAAGAATAGTTTGGTAATACACAAGTGTGTCAGGCGCTCAGTCATGTCCGATTCTTTGCAACCCCGTGGACTGTAGCCCGCCGGGCTCCTCTGTCCATGGGATTCTCCAGGCAAGAATACTGGAGTGGGTTGCCATTCCCTTCTCCAGGGGATCTTCCAGACCCAGGGATCAAACCCAGGTGTCCTGCGTTGCAGGTGGATTCTTTACCATCTGAACCCACCAGGGAAGTAATACAAAAAAGAAACTTAAAAATGCTCACCTTTTGAACCAACAATTCATTTGGGGCCCTAACCCAACCAAATAATCTGAGATTTTAAAAATGCCTTGTTTACAGCTTTGTTTAATGAAATCATATTTATAGCAATATACATACACAAAACATGAAATAAGCCCAAGCCACAATAGTATATAATGGTTAAGTAATATATGAAATAACACATAAAAAATAGAATATAATAAAATACTAGGCAACCATGAAAACAGTAACTGTAAAATGGTGTGTGAGATTCAGTTTTTTTAGTTACATGTGTTTGCTACAAATACACAAATATAAGAAAAAAGAACACAAAGAAAAAGAAATTAAAATTAAATTTTAATTAATTAAAATTCTAGCAGTGGCATTCTCTAAGAACTTGTATCAGTTTTATTTCTTATATTCTTATTTGACTTTTTTACATTTCATCCTTACCATCAAAAAAGAAATAAGCCTTTAATACTATATTTACAGAGCACTTATGATAATGTATAAATAGGTGTGCAGTTATATATTAGTGGAAAAAACAAAAAGATGAATATGATTTCAATTTTTGTATTTAAAAGAAAGGAATCAGAAATTACAGTGGGTGGTCTTATGAATGATTATATTTCTTCTATTTTTTCTATACTTTTCATTTTTTTCTAAAATATCAACACTATTTTCATACATATAAAAAATCTATAATTTTGAAAAGTGGTTTTATTCATCACAGGTAGCCATAAAGTGAAAATGAAAGTGTTAGTTGCTCAGTCATGTCTGACTCTTTGTGACCCCATGAACTGTAACCTCCCAGGCTCCTTTGTCCATGGAATTCTTCAGGCAAAAAGACTGGAGTGGGTAGCCATTCTCTTCTTCAGGGAATCTTCCCAGTCCAGGGCTTGAACTCGGGTCTCCTGCATTGGAGGCAGATTCTTTACAGTCTGAGCCGCCAGGGAAGCCCAGAAAGCCATAAAACTGACTGAGAATTCTAGCCAGAGAGGAACACCGGAGGAAGGTTCTGGCCCGAGGCTCATGTAAGAATTGAATCGCCAGTCTATGGCTGAAGCAGGATGCAGCATGCTTGGGGCTGGTGCATGGGGATGACCCAGAGAGATGTTATGGGGAGGGAGGTGGGAGGGGGGTTCGTGTTTGGGAACGCATGTAAGAATTAAAGATTTTAAAATTTAAAAAATAAAAAACTAAAAATAAAAAAATAAAAATAAAAATAAATTTAAAAAAAAAAAAAAAAGCAAGAAGGACAAACAAAATGGTGCCAGGAAAAACTAGAGACAAGCTGAAGACACGTCAGCCCAAGCTGAGCCTTTTTCCTTCAGTTGATCAGAAAATTTGGGAGAAAAGTTAGAAGGGAATAACTTTCCCCCGTATGCATGTATTTGGGACTCTTGTAAAGCCCACGGTCTTGCCCACACCTGCTCTCTGGAGGCCCTGGCAGGACCAGCAGCTGGGTGTGTCTCTTGCCGTGTGTCCATGTGTGCAGCCTGACACTCGTGTTCTGACTATTCTTGCAGGAGCTGAGCAAGCAGGGCATAGAATCACCTTCTCTCTCTTCAGGGTGAAAGTGGGATTCCCATCCCAAAGGGGAGTTATTCGCCCATGAGAAGGAGGGAGAATAATAATATTTTGCTTTGAAAATAATCTTATGACTGCAGCAAGTTGGAGTGCATTTCTGTCTGTGAGATGCAATGAAAATGCTGTCTATGTGATGGCAATGAAAATGCAGGAGACTGTAAGAGACTCGGGTTCAGTCCCTGGGTTGGGAAGATCCCCTGGAGAAGGGCATGGCAACCCACTTTGGTATTCTTGCCTGGAGAATCCCATGGACAGAGGAGCCTGAAGGGCTATAGTTCATAGAGTCACAAAGAGTCAGACACAACTGAAGTGACTTAGCATGCACAAAGCACTTGGCAGGAAAGACAAACAGCCCAGGGGATAAAAACAAACAAGATGAAAGAAAATATATATTTTCAATAGAAAAGAAAAAGAAGGAATTCTCTATTTCTCACTGTAGTAGGAGAAAGAATTACATCTCCACTCGACCCCAGATGCATCCCCCTCCCTGCCTGGGCCCCCTTCAGCCCGTTGTATGGAGTCACTGAACTCCTGAGCCCCAGACCCAAAGGGAAACCTTGATTAGGGTTTACACTGAGCAGTGGGAGCTTCCCTGGTGCCTTAGATGGTAAAGAATCTGCCTGCAATGTGGGAGACCAGGGTTCAATCCCAGGGTCGGGAAGATTCCATGGCAAAGAGAATTGCAACCCACCCCAGTATTCTTGCCCAGGAAATCCCATGGACAGTGGAGCCTGGCGGGCTACAGCCCATGGGGTTGCAAAGAGTCAGACACGACTGAACAACCAGCACTTTCAACACTACGTTGAGGAGTTTGGCCCAGAGGTCATTATGACATCACTGTTATCCAACGATATCACTGTTATCTGCACAAGATTAATTTGCTTAAAAAATAATCTTATGACTGCAGCAAATCAGAGTGCATTTCTGTCTGAATAAAGAGTGTTGGGGAAGGCAATGGCAACCCACTCCAGTACTCTTTCCTGGAAAATCCCATGGACGGAGTAGCCTGGAAGGCTGCAGTCCATGGGGTCGCTGAGGGTCAGACACGACTGAGTGACTTCACTTTCACTTTTCACTTTCCTGCATTGGAGAAGGAAATGGCAACCCACTCTAGTGTTCTTGCCTGGAGAATCCCAGGGACAGGGGAGCCTGGTGGGCTGCCGTCTATGGGATCGCACAGAGTCGGACACGACTGAAGTGACTTAGCAGCAAAGAGTGTGTTATGGGACTTCCCTGGTGATCCAGTGGTTAAAACTTCTTGCTTCCAGGGCAGGGGGTGAGGGTTCAATCCTTGGTCAAGGAACCAAGATCCTGCATGCCATACGGAGGCCAAAAAAACAAAGGGTGTGCTATATATTGAATGATCAAGCATGCAGGCTCTGGGGCTCAAATCCAGGGTCCACCACCACCACCACCACACACCTAGCTGTGTGATGACTGGGAGTAGCTATTTAGCATCTCTAAACTTCAATATCCTGGTCTATAAAGTGGGGTTTGAGGACCGAAAGCCATCAGGCCACACAAAGCACTCAGCGATGGTGTGCCCAGCTACACGTAGTCATGAGCTGGTAGAAGGGAGTCCAGTTCTTGTGTCTGAATAGGGCATCCAAAGAGAAGTTCATCAGCAGCCCACAGGCTCGTCATCACCTGGCTGAGGACCTGATTTCTCAGCCCCTTAAGGATGGGTCTGGGACAAATGGACAGCCAAATGACTCATCACCCAAACTGGAAACAGTTGAGAGCGTGAAACAGCACTATTACTTTAAAGGCAGAGACATCAGAGGAAAGCGAGACCATCCCGGATCAACCAAGACTGTGTTCACCCTGGCCAGCCCGAGAATACTCCCAAAACTCTGCTCTTTCTCGTCTCTTAACTCTTACGTTGGGCTTCCCTAGTGGCTCAGATGGTAAAGAATCTGCCTGCAAATGCAGGAGACCCAGCTTCAATTCCTCGGTTGGAAAGATTCCCTGGAAAAGGAAATGACTACCCTCCTCAAGTATTCTTGCCTGAAAAATTCCATGGACAGAGGAGCCTGGCAGGGGTACTGTCAGGGGGGTCACAAAGAGTCGGACACGACTGAGTGACTAATAAAAATTAAACAACTCATATTAAGGGATTGATTGACTGAGTTAACCATTTACCATTCTCTCCTACGATAAGAGTTCAGGTGAATTGAGATATGGGGGGTGTAAGAGTTTTTTTGCATCTTTATCAAGGCATAATTTACATATAATAAAATACACCCGTATTAACTGTACCCTGAAATGAATTTTGATAAGTATATACACCCAAATAACCATCATCAAAATCTAAAGCTAGAACATTTTCATCAGCCCAAAAAATTTCCTTATGTGACTTTGCAGTTGGTCCGAATACAAAGCCCCAGCCCTAGGCAACCACTGACCAGGTTAGCTTTGCCTAATCTAGACGTTCAAGTGCATGGAATCACACATTAGGTACTATTTGTGCCTGGCTTCTGTTAGGCGTCATCCATGTTGCCTGGACCAACGGTATTTTTATTGCTAAACAGTATTCCTTTGTGTGGATCCAGCACAATTTGTTTATCCATTTACCTTTGATGGATATTTGAATCTATTATGAATAAAGCTTCTGTGCATATTCTTGGGCAAGTCATCTTGTGGGCATACGATTTCATTTCTCCTTCATAAATACTAAGAAGTGGAATGTGAGGTCATAAGGTAAATGTTTGTTGAAGATATTTTATAAAGTGGTTGTCCCAGGTGGCACTAGTGGTAAAAAAAAATCCACCTGCCAATGCAGGAGATGCAAGAGATGCCAGTTTGATCCCTGGGTTGGAAAAATCCCCTGAAGTATGAAATGGCAACCCACTCCAGAATTCTTGCCTGGGAAATTACATGGATGGAGAAGGCTAGCGGGCCAGAGTCCACGGGGTGGCAAAGAGTCCATTATGCACTCCCACCAAAAATGTGTGAGAGTTCCAGTTGCTTTTGTATTCTCACCAATACACATTAGTAATATTATTAGTAATATTGTCAGTCATTTTCATTTCAGCCACTCTAGTGAATGAGTAGGGTAGCTCATGATTTTAATTTGCACTTCCCTGGGGACTATTGAAGCTGCACTGCTTCTGATGCACTTATTGACTCTTCACTTATCTGCTTCTGTCAAATAGCTTTTCAAAGAGTTTTAAAAGTAAGTTGTGGGACTTCCCTGATGGTCCAGTGGATAAGACTCTGTATTCCCATTGCAGGGGGTACAGGTTTGACCCCTAGTCAGGGAACTAAGATCCTCCATACCATGTGGTAAGGCCAAAGAAATGAAAAATTAATAATTAATTTGTTTTTCTTATTATTGAGTTGTAAGAGTTCTTTGTATATCCTGAATATTAGACCTTTGTCAAACACATATGCTGCAAATATTTTCTGTCTAGGACTTGTCTATTCATTTTCTTAATCGTATCTTTCAAAGAGCAGAAGTTTCACATTTTAATGAGGTTCAATTTATCAAATATTTTTTAAGGTCTGCACTTTGGGTGGTCCAAGAAACTTTGCCTACTTCCAAATAACAAAGTTTTTTCGTTTTTTTTTTTTCTAGAAGTTTTATAGTTTTAACTTTTCCATTTAGATAGATCCATTTGAGTTAATAATTTGTCATGGTATGAGTTAGGGTTGAAGTTCATTTTTTCCGTATGAATATCAGGCTCTTCCAACACCATTGTTGAAAAAGACTACCATTACTCTGCTGGATTTTTTAGGCATCTTTGTCCAATCAGTTGTCCTTAAATATGTGGGTGTATTTCTGAACTCTTTATTCTGTTATACTGATGCATTTCTACACTTATGCTGATACTGCAGTCTCCTGTTTACTGTAGGCTTATGATAAGTCCTAAAATTAAATAATGCAATTTCTCCAACTTTTTTCTTTAAAAAAAAATATGTTGGGCTGTCCATTTCTTTAGAAAAGAAAAGAAAAAAAAAGAACTGTGAGCCTTTGTGATTCCACTGAATCAGTAGATTTATTTGGGGAGAACTGGCAGTGTTGACTTTCTATCCACAAGTATGCTATATCTCCCCACTTATTTAGAGTTTTTAAAAATGTATCAGTAATGTTATACTGAATTTTTCATCATTAATGGGTGTTCAATTTTTTCAAGTATTTTTCCTGCATCTTCTGAGAGAATCCTATGACTTTTCTACTTTATGAAATGTAAAAGGTGATTTCCAGTTTAACATATTTTTAAGGTTAAATTAATCCTATATTTTTGGTTTAAATCCCAATCAATTATAATGTATTATCTTCTTTATATATTGTTAAATTCAGTTTGTTAATATTTTGTTAAGGATTTTTGCCTCTATATTCATAAAAATTACTGAACTATAGTTTTGGTTTGTTCTTGTAATGTCTTCGTCTGATTTTTAATCAGGATAACCACAGTTTAATGAGAGATAAATCTGGATAACGAGAGTGAAAGTGAAAGTTGTTCAGTTGTGTCTGACTCTTTGTGACCCCATGGACTACATAGTCCATGGAATTCTCCAGGCCAGAATACTGAAGTGGGTAGCCTTTCCTTCCCCAAGGGATCTTCCCAACCCAGGTCTCCCGCATTGCAGGCAGATTCTTTACCAGCTGAGCCATAAGGGAAGCTGAAGAATACTGGAGTGGGTAGCCTATCCCTTCTCCAGGGGATCTTCCCAATGCAGGAATCAAACCGGGATCTCCATTGCAGGCACATTCTTTACCAACTCAGCTATCAGGGAGTGATAAGGGCAGAAACAGTGAAGGAAAATCGAGGTGAAATGAGCACATTCATAAAATGAGACCCAACTGAATGGCCACATATAAATGGAAACTTTACTGGGTCTTAGTTACAATTTCAATTTGAGTTTAAAAATATGAACTCAATATTGGACTGGTTTTACTTTAAAATAAAACAAAAAACAACATCCATAACTAAGAAGGCAATAATTAACTCCCCTCTCCTCTAAAACAGATGAATCTCTCCACGGTCCAGAGTTCAGTTCTGCACACCACACTTAAAGACAAATTGGACTGAATTCCAAGGTACCACCACCAGGATGACAAATGGCCTTGAAATTATGAAAGGATTAGAAATGCTCCCCCAGTGAAGGGCAAGAGAGTGAGGAGGAAGGACAGGCTGGCTGTCTTCAGCTTTGTGAAGGGTGGTCACGAAGGAAAGGAATTAAACTTGTTTCCTCTGGCCCTAGAGGGTAGATCAAGGGCTTTGTAAGCACTATGGCCACCCCAAAACCCAGTCTCAGGTATAGTAAGTCTCCCTGAGTTCAGGAAGAGGTAGCCCAGCCAATGGTAGATGCCGAATAGAGAATTTGAATCTGCTTTGGCTAAATTCTTCACATGGTGCCCCAGCCCTGTTCTGTCGTGCCTGTCAATTGCTCCTTGAACAAAAGCATTTCTGTGTAGCTTCCACACTGTTTGCCCAAGAAAGAAAAATGGCCCAAATCCTTACAGCTGTGGTTGCCAAACACCAAGACAAATGTTTGATAAAGTTTTGGTGAATTTTTAAAAATAGAACTATCCTATCTGTCTTTCATAAAATCAAATTTGTTCACTTAAAGGATTCTCCTTTATGCCGAGATTATGCCCTTACTGCTTTTCACCTGGTGTTGAAATGCCTTTTATGGAATGTTGGTGATGGTAGATGATCTAATGTGTTTACCCAACAAAATTAAAATTGGAGACTCTATCTCAAACTTTCATTTTTTACAGTTATTAATTAATTTGTTTTTATTTTATTATTATTTTCGGTTGCACTGGGTCTTTATTGCAGGTCTTCTCAGTTGCAGTAAGTGGAGAACACTCTCTAGCTGTGACGCAGGGGCTTCTCACTGCAGCAGCTTTTCTTGTTGGGGGGCACAAGCTCTAGGTGCACAGGTTTCAGTAGTTGCAGCCCGTGGGTGCAGTAGCCGTGGCTTGCTGGCTCTAGAGAGCAGGCTCAGTAGTTGTGGCACACGGGCTTTGTGGCTCTGAGTCATGTGGAATCTTCCCAGATCAGGGATCAAACCGACATCCCCTGCACTGACAGGCAGATTCTTATCCGCTGCCCCACCAGGGAAGTCCCAGTTATTGCTCTGTAGAATGCAAAGTGTACAGCAGGCCACGTAGCTAGGTCACCATGAGGACCTTGTATTTGTATCAACCAACTTGTATATAACTTATGGAGGAGGAAATGGCAACCCACTCCAGTATTCTTGCCTGAAGAGTCTCATGGACAGGGGAGCCTGGCAGGCTACAGTCCATGGGGTCACCAAGAGTGGGACACGACTTAGCAACTACACAGATACAAATTATATTTACCTGAACTAGATCTTCTTAAAGTGTATTCCACTGGGTAGTGGGGTGCGGAGGGGGAGGAATTGAAACAGTTTATGTCTAGATTTCTGCCTGTCTATGAAATACGTAAACCAGGGAATAGTCTTCATAGTTTTTATCAGATCTTCAAAGATGACCAACCCCTAATTTAGTCTGAGAATATGGAAGTTAGTTTGAATGAACTGAAATGATCTAAGATCTCTTCCCAAGTCTACAATTCCAACTGTTTTCAAAACCTGAAGTACGGATAGCTCTCTGTGCATGGATAGTTATCTGAACACACTTAGGGAGCCCTGGACAGTCAGAGAACATTCATGAAGTCACTGAGAACCCAAGGGTATAAAGGAGATCCACCTCTCTCTAACTTCCTCTCACCTAAGACTCCCTGAATACTCCAAACTCCAGAGTAAATCTCTTAAATTCCTGGAGTGAATGAGGTCATCTCAGAACAGAAACTCCCCCATCCTTCATTTATTAAGTCACAATTATTCTTACCCTAATGAAATGTTAAAATGTGGCATCAGTGTATAAATATTTGAGTTGCCAACTCATGGTCTCTGCTTAAATTCTTCTTTTCTGGAACATACTTAGACCCAGTTAGAAAATATGCTTTCAGCTTCTGCAGTGTAGATAAGTACCGCCAGTTCTGGGGAAGAAGTTTTCACGATAGGACAGCTTTAAACATGCCGGCCAGTTCTACTCTGAGAGGATAGAGCAGCCGCAAAGCTATACAATGTGGCTTTTGTTCAAGTGGCAATTAGCAGAAATTATAGACCAGGGGCAGTGTCATTGTGCAAAGAATTCAGTCACAGTAGACCCAGACCAGTGTTCATTAGACCAGCCAAAAGCTGGAGAACCCTCTTTTAAAAAATTAAACAAGCTCTCAGCCTATTTGCTCCAGTTATAGCCATGCTGAGGAGTATGCTTCCTCTCGCTTGCAGATAGTGCCTGGAGGACACTCTTGGGAGGGGGGGCTCTCTAAGTGTTGGGTCTTTGATTGACAAATGCATTCAAGGGGAAATTGCTGGTGTGATTTTATTCATTATTAGGAAAATGAACGAGCTGGATTGTGCTGTCTTGTAGCTCCTGTGCCAGTTATAATAGCATCTCTGGTTATTTTATTTTAAATCAGACATTAGAGTATGAGGATCCATGCTGGTTTCTATGGGGTGGGAGGGAGAGAGTCTGAAGAAGAAGAATAGAGTAATTAAAGGGAAGATACGGAAATTGTGCAGAGCACAAGTCACAAAGTCTCAGAAGTGAGAGGTAGTTCAAGGCTCGCCTGGTCTACAAGGGGTCCCAGTTCAGTCCTTTAAATGGCCATTAAGTAATAAACCAAGTCCCCTGAATCGCAGTATCCACCCATGTACTTGAAGAGAACCACTGTGTCCAGCCATCCTGAGCTGTCGCCACACAGGGCGATCTCTGTTTTTACGTGTTTCTGGGCTCCTGGATTCTTCACCATCCCCTTTCTTTCCTCTGGCATGTTCCGTGTCTCTCATCATTCCACCCTCATCTAAAATATGGAAACTTAACCCTGGAGAAGGAAAGCCTAGGAGCCTCTTATAACCACTCTCAAGGCTTTCAAGAGTCAACAAAAGGGGGATGCTCTTGACTCTTCCAAATTCACAAGCAAACAAGTAACACTGTGTTGTCTTAGAAGGAGCTCCCAATTCTGCAGGAACTCAGGCATGCAAGCTCCTTCCTAGTTGTCCGCTGTGCTTACTAGGTGTCCATGTAATATTGCAGAAAGCCCACAAACCCAGGCATGGAAAGCCAGCTCTGCCCACACTTTCTTGAGTGGCTCTAGGGACGGCATCCCCTGGCCCTGAGCCAGTCCCACCTCTGGACTCTCAGAAGGACTGGACTCCTGAGGCTCCCAATGGGTTGGGGCATCTGCAGAGTTACTGCTGGTAGGGCTCAGGAACCACTAACTCATGAAGCCTTGTCTAGAGACTAAATGAAAGGACAGCTGTTGTCCCAGGAAAAAGCTGATGCTCAAAGGGCATCTCTGAGCTGGAAACCTTGGGACCCACAGGACAAGATGACTTCCAAGGTTCTGAAGCCCCTTGCAGCTTAGCTGCCTCTTAGAAGGAGGAGTCCTGATGGGATGAGTTATCTTCTCCAGGTCTTCTCTGCCTCTAGATGAGAATTCAGAGAATCTGCTACTGTGGGTGAAACCTTTCCACCTTCGGCATAATTGTTGTGTTGTTTTGTTTTGTTTTTAATGTAAATTAGGGACCTCCCTGGTGGTCCAGTGATTAAGGCTCTGAACGCAGTGGGCCCAGGTTCGATCCTGGTCAGGGAACTAGATCCCACAGGCTGCAACTGGGAGTTCACCTGATGCTACTAAAGATCCTGCGTGCCACAACTAAGACCCAGGGAAGACAAAGAATATAATAAATTAACATCTAAAAATTAAAAGTCAAATGCAAACTCTTAACTCTTAAATGCACTTTATAATGCCGATTTTTAGATACTCCACCTCAAGCAGAGCCCTACATATTTTGTCAAATCAACCTCCACACTTTTTTAAAGTGGTTTATTACAGTGATAAAGAGCTTGAGTTTAGGAACCAAACAGACTTGAGTTTCTAACCTGGCTTCATTAGTTACTTAGCCGTGTGATCTTGAGAAAGTTACTTGAGCCTCTGAGCCTTAGTTTCCTCACCCATAAAATGGACATAAGCATCTAGGTCTTCAGAGGTGTGGTGAGAAGTAAGATGCCTCCTGTGAAGCACTGAGCAGGTCTAGCCCCCACTATCAGCGTGATCTCTTTGGAATTCCACTGGATCATTTTTATTAAACCAGATGTACACCTTGGGGTTTTCAATTACATGGAACCACATCTTCTATAGGAGGTTTATACCTGACAGAGGAATCTAGCCCACTTCTCACATTTCCAAGTGAGGAGTCACACTCTCACAATTAATTGCACAGACAGAAACAGCCCCTGGGTAAAATCTGTGAACCCAGCACCCCCTCTCCAAATCTCCAAAGACTCTTCTCTCTCCTCCCCTCTGTCCTCCCCTAGCCGGACACCTGCACCTCATCTCCTCTCAGCTGGAAGCTCTTTCTGGAGGAAGGGTCACCTCCTTCACCATCCATGTTTTGAGCCTGACTTCTGGTAGCTTCAGAAGTAAGTCCTCTTTGCCTTCTCAGAGCACCCAGGTCAGCTCCCCTTGAGGAGACAGAGGGAAAGCCTGCTAATGTGATACGGGGAGGAGATTCCTTCAGCTCAGCCCAGGATCACCCCTTCCTCATCCCATGAATGTCTGAGAGCAGATGTGATGAGAGCATCCCAGGCCAGGGGACCGACCTGTGCAAGGGCCCTGCCTGGAGGCAGAAGTCCATGCTGTCCAGCTTAAGAGAGGTGAAGGGCCCAAGGCAAGACCAGACCTTCAGGTCCTGGTCCCATGAGTGCTATCCTCGGCTTTATTATTACCTCCTCAAAATGGAAGACATAGCTTCATTTGCACCACTAGAGTCCTTGGGAATGAGGCAATCCATCCCTGAGGCGATGTGATGTTTCACAACCTCATGTTGGCATGCAAATAAATGCAAATATGGCACCAGATATCCTTAAAGATGCAAGGTACGCACCCCAGGAGAGACCTACTAGCGCACTGTATGTCTGTCGTGGTTCACAAGGATCGTTATGTTTCATTACAGCTTTCTTCCTTAAATCAGAGTCCAACTCCATGAAAGTATTTGCCAGGTCTGATTCAAGAAATCCAACCTGTGTGTGAAATACAAATAGGCTTTCATCTCCTGGAGCTGGTCATCAAGCCAACACTCTTGACTTCACAGCTCTTCGTTTCTAACGGTCCTAGGAGAAACGTATCAACATCAGAAAGACCGTTTGAATTTTCTCCTACTTGTGAGCAGGCTGAAGATATAGCTGAGACAAGGGGGCTTTAGAGCCAGAGTCTTGGGTTCTAGAACCTGCTCTGCTGATGATGATCATGGGACCAACAGGTCCTAGCAGCAACTCTCTGAGCCTCAGTTTCCTCATCTGTAAAACACAAAGATAATGATCACTTTGTCTCTCTTTCAGAGCCTTAGAAGATGAATCATTCTTCCCTTGCCTTGTCTCCCAACCCAGCTCCACTTCCCGAAGAGGAAAGAGAAAGAAACCAGGATGGTGTTAAGTGATTGTTGTGTGATGGCTGTTGTTGTGGGAACAGGAGATAACACGTGCAAAGGGCCTCCTTTTGTTGTTCAGTCGCTAAGTCATGTCTGAATCTTTGCGACCCCAGGGACTGCACTGACGTCCTGGAACAGTTTGAAGTCAGCCGGGCACAGGGAAGCCTTTGCTGTTCCCATCTCCATGCTAACAACTCACGGTGTGTGGCCTTCAGCCTTGGTGCCTTTTCAGGATCTATTTACACGGCTGCCCCCTGGCATCAGCATCTGTTTCCAGGCATTCTTCAGCAGGAGAAAATTCTTGCCTTTGGTGCAGAGGGGTGGTAATGATTCAGACACTCCTCTGCCCTAAACAGATTGCAAATTTTTCCTCAATGGGAAAGAGGATACACTATAAAATATAACATTTCCTTAAGGGTTTGTGGATTTTCTTTCTTACAGTTAATCGTGTTTTGAAGCATTTAGGAAACAAATACAATGCATCTATTTTTTTCTTTTTCTTAATCATGACCAAGTAAGTTCCCCTCCAGATGGAAGAACTCTAGATTTTTAAATTAAGACCATCGTATCGGCCTACTTTTCAATGTTTCATTCGGTTTTAGAGCTGGAAAAGGCCTTGGAAACCACCTCACTCAATGCCTTGACTTTCAGGTCCAAAGAACCAGAGCCCAAAATGATGAAGTGACCTACCTAAGGTCACATAGCTTGTTAGAGATGCACCTGAGTTGAACCACAGGCTTCCAGATCCTCAATATACTGTGTCTCCTTTCTTACTGTGTTGCCAGGGGGAAAAAAAAAAAGCACCTTGGGAAGGAGAATGAAATAAGGCTTCTTTCCAAATGTTTGTGTATCACCCACAATTGGCAGGCTGGACTTTCAGTATGTTTGCAATGGTCTGACTTAATAGGTGGCCTATGTGAGACTGAAATTTACTCAGGGGAAAATGTTGAGGAAACCGCCTGAGCAGGAGTCCCACAGCATGTCAGGGGAATACCAACCCAGGCAGTGAGGTCAAACCTATGAAGTCAAACATATTAAGTCATATGCAGCAAGATTCCAGGTGCAGCAAGCTGTACATGAAATATACATATACTAAAAAACAGGTGTAGCAAGCTGTACATGAAATATACTAAAAAACAGTATACATACATTGTTCAAATGTAACTGGGAGTTTTACATTTCATCTGACAACCCTAACCAAATAGGTTTTAAAAATACAACATTCAAACGTAAATCCCAAATTGAAAGCTACAAAAATAGCTGCTCCAAACTGTCATTTTGAAACCAAACTGCTTCTCACATGGGCAACCCTACATAATATGCTTCAGGTAATTCTTGATAGGAATTTAGTTATATACTCAAGGTGAAACAGTCTCCAAAGTGACATAAAAATCTACTAAGAAAGCTAAATTTCAGGTTTGTCTCTCAGTTCAACCAAAGAGGCACCGCCCATGTGTAGACCATCTCTCTAGTCTCCCTGTCTCCCTCCTACTTCTTGGAGCCTGTGTCTACACTTGCCATTCAGTCCTCAAACACCATCGTCTGGTCCCTACTCTTATTGTGTGACCAGGACCATTCTTGCCAAGGTACATGACCACTGAATACAGTCTACACTCATTATCTGTGATAGCCATGTTCCACGAAATCATTATGAATATTGAATTAGCAAATACTGAATCACAGCTTCTATGGGAAATACAGAGTTAGGTTCCTGCAAGCCTCTGGGCACATTTTCAAATATCAGTATATACACAGCCTTGTTGTATGTGTGTTTCTGATTAAAGGCATATTATTTAATACATATGGTTTATTTATTAACGCTGAACTCATGGCCGGCAGCATTATAACTCGTGCCTGAATGCAACGTACCATACATATGTACTTTCACTGTAAGGCCCATCATAGCCTTCCTGCACTTAGGAACGCTACACACACTTCAGCACAAACTCACAGGTTGTTTTACGATCATCAACCAAAGCACAAACAATGTAAAACTCGTGGCACTAAACAGATGGAAAACGACACTTATTACAAGTGACCATGGACTCCGCCAAGCCAGAAAGCAGTCCTGGAAGCAGCCTCGCTGTCCCACGTGTCCAGCTGCAGCTTCTCCAGCCTGAGTACCGGGGCCCAGACCCCTGGCCCTGAGACTTCCCCCACTTCACCTCCTATTAACTAGAGCAAGTGAAAGAAAGAGAGGAAGCGCAAGAAAAGAGACACAGGTGAGAATATGAGTGGCGACTACAGAGCTGTGCCTGATTCTGTGCTAAGGGCTTCCCCCATCGCTTGATCTGCTCATCTCTAGCCTTGCACTGGACACACAAAAGTGAGAAGTTATGTACTTTGTCCAAGGTCACCTTTGAGAGTTGAGCGTCAGGCAGATTCCAAATTATCTTTGTTTGGTAATTCTGATTACCAAATTCCAATTCCAAACTATCTTTGTTGATCTGGAATCTCACTCTAGATCAAGGCTTACCAAACTACGACCTGTGAACCAAACCTAGGCCTGTTCATCTACGCATCATCTACACTGCTTTTGTGCTGCCAGGGCAGAGTCGAGTGGCTACAAGAGAGAACTCATGGCCCCCAGAGGCTAAAACGATCACTTTCCAGCTCTTCTCAGTGAAGCTTGGGCATCCCTGCTCTCGACCACTCTGAGATGTTGCCTCTCGGTGATGAAACCAGAGAGAAACTGTGCTGTGGGGGAGTCCAGCAGGCTGTAAGCAACCCCCCCACACACAGGTATCAGTCTCCCCATTTACAAATGAGGAAACTGGGGTGTAACCATTCAAGTGCTGCCCAAGGTCCCAACTCCTAAGTGGCCAGGCTGGGATTTGAGACGACATAGTATTTCCTCTAAAGCGAATCCTCAGGCCACCAAGACCTAGAGAAGTCGGGGGCATGTTTGGGTCCCCAAGACTTTCACTTCTGCCCTATCTTCATGCATTCACGGCAGATCTACAACACGGGGCAGAGAGACCAATCTCTGTCTTGTACATTAATTGTTCCTAAAAGAAAGCCCCAATTCACAAATGCTGATTTTGATTAAAATCATCAAGATGATTTCCTACTTCCAAAATACTGACAAAATAGATTTTTTATCTATGTAGACAAAAAACTAAGCGAGGATTATTTAAATCAAGATTATGTACAACACACATCCTAATTACTACACGATTACCTAGCTAAAGAGTGGATATTAGTGGATGTTGTTTTCGGCTGGCAGTCAAATCCAAATTAATAGCATTCTAGGCTGATCTGGATCACAGATAAAATTAAATTAATGTGACTCCAAGCCAGCTCTATTTATAAGCAAAGCCCAACTACAAAGAGAAAAGAAACATTTTAAGATGCAAAAATATGCCTCTGAACACAAGCCAAACATGGATTTTTAATTAAAGCACCAAGATTTTTTTTTTCCCTACCAATTGTTCCTTTTGGGTATCAGCTAGACATGTCAGGGCTATCCTGGAAATTGGGCCTGAGATTCTGAGGACAGCTGAAGGTCAGAGAGCAGTGGGGACAAGTTTTCCCAAAGTTCAAACAAAGGAGACTTACACGATGGGAATCTGAGCTCCCAGCTTCCAAAACCTCCCTGTGCGCCAAGATGAAAGAACTCCAGGAGAAGAGAAAGAACTGAGACTTTTATTTTGAAACAAGTTATCTCACTCCCAGCCCCATCTCATTGCTCCAACCACACCCAGGAATGAACAAGAGAAATAAATGATGGTCTTATCCAAGAAGACTCATCCCTCACGGGTCCCCAGAGTTGCTTTCCACTCTGCCCCTGGAGGAGGGCTTGGCAACCCACTCCAGTATTCTTGCCTGGAGAATCCCCATGGACAGAGGAGCCTGGTGGGTTACAGTCCCTGGAGTCACAAAGAGTCAGACACACTGATCGACTAAACAACAAAAAAAGCAGTCTCTATAGACTGAATATGTTACTGTTGATCAACCACTAAGTCATGTTTAACTCTTTGCAACCCCATGGGCTGTAGGATGCCAGGCTCCTCTGCCCTCCACTATCTTCTGGAGTTTCCTCAGATTCATGTCCATTGAGGCAGTGATGTTATCTAATCATCTCATCCTCTGTCGTCCCCTTCTCTTTTTGCCTTCACTCTTTCCCAGCATCAGGGTTTTTCCAAAGAGTCAGCTGTTCACATCAGGTGGCCAAAGTACTGGAGCTTCAGCTTCAGCGTCAGTCCTTGCAATGAGTATTCAGGACTGACTTCCATTAGGATTGACTGCTGTGATTTCCTTGTAGTCCAAAGGACTCTCAAGAGTCTTCTCCAGCACCACAATTTGAAAGCATCAGTTCTTCAATGCTCAGGCTTCTTTATGGTCCAACTCTCACATCCATGCATGACTGCTTGAAAAACCATAGCTTTGATTATAAGGACCTTTTTTGGCAAAGTGATGTCTCTGCTTTTTAATATGCTGTCTAGGTTTGTCATAGCTTTTCTTCCAAGGAGCAAGCATCTTTTGATTCAAAGGCTGCAGTCATCATCCATGGTGACTTTGGAGCCCAAGAAAACAAAATGGACCGAGTATATGAGGAAATTTATCATAGCATCTTCCCAACAAGCAGTTCAGATCCTGGGATCCCTAGGGCACTCCATGCTGCTCACAGAACGTTGGAAGAACTCAAGAATGACTCTTGACTTGACTGAGTGCTCCTGCCTGAAAATACACAGGCCCTCTTTCTACTTGGGAAACTTATAGCCAAAGATAAGCAGCATGAAGATGGGAGGCCTGTTTCTCTGAAAAGTAAGACAGCAATCCAGCAGACTTTCTGAGGTTTCCTTCTGTACCTTGGTTGATGGACGATCACAGGAGAGTTGAGATATTCTTCAGGCTGATGCTGAAACTCAACGTAAAAATTCTGACCCATATTCTTTCTTCTATAAACCACATGGCCTATGGAGGTTCTACCTTCTGAGGCTACGTGTCTTTTCAGATACTGAGGGTTGTACATGGCCACCCAAGGGAGTGGATACATTAGGGTTCCTCTCAGTGGGCCCTTTCATCTAAAACCAAGAGACCAGTGCTAAGAAGGACCCCTTCCATTCTGGTCACCATGAGACAGTCCCCTAGCATGGCCTCACACCTCTGGTTTTCCTAGGTTGTAGGAAGACTGAAGATCTAGCCTTCCAGCCTCTAGTACATGATATTTTAATTTGCTGAATGCAGCCTTGAAAAATAGAGTAATTCCCTTCCTTCAGTGCTCAGAACCATCAAATGAGAAAACCTTTTCAGTTTTAACAGCTTCATCCCTTTGGCTGGTGATGGTACACGCAGACTTCCTTGCCAGTTCATCTGGAATCAGGCTTTTTCAAGCATCAAACCAGACCGGAAAGCTATAAAATGAATACAGATCTCTGAATGACAAATTGGCATGCAATCTTTTTCCAGCCCAGCATCCAAGGATGGGGTTGGCTTTTGTTGAGCGTGTGGTGGGGAGGGTTTTGTGGTTGCTTTCAATTTGAGGGTTTTGCTTTTGCTTGTTTGCTTGCTTGCTTATTTGCAGGGCTAGTTTATTTATTTTTTGCTTTTCACTGTTTCCAATCTACGTTGTGAAGAAAAGACTGGCTCTGTCATCTCCTGTCAGCAAGATCGGGGACAGCTTCTATATTTGATGTTGAAAGATGTAACGGAAATCTAGCACTTGAAAATCCTAAGTGATTTAGACAAAGAACGACCATTCCTGCTTGTGAAGAATCTGTGGTTAGCCCAAACTTTTCAACAAGACGTTATTGATTGAGAACTGAAGTCAATATAACCAAACATATAAGCCACTGGACAAGGACTTAAAAATGAGAGACATTTCAGAGGTTTTCCTCAACCCTGCCTCTCACAGCTGCCATCCAACAACAACTTTAAGAACAAACTTAACTTTTCTAAACAAAAATAATTTCATCATTTTGTGTGGCATTAACACCCCGCTACTTCGATATGTTATCTGTATTTTTCTTGTTGACATCCAACCAATTCAGAGCTAAAAATCCATCCTCTGGTTTTTCTGTGGGTCGTAAATCATAGAAAGGTTATATTTTATGAAAGCTGAAGCTGGGAAGTAAACAGCATATTTATATCCAAAGAGTTTCATCCATTAGGCAGCAGTGACAGGGCCCTGTGGGCCAGAATCTAGTTTTCTTACTTAAAAAGCTTAGTTCTTCTGTAGACTCCTGCAGGGACCTATAACAGTTGGAATTGGGTTTTTTATGCCTTTGAGGCCTCCGAATGAATGTTACACTTTTCCATTATTTTCTTTTTTCTTTTGAGAAAACTAGGCTACCTGCTTATTGCCTAAAACCCACACCCCATGATCATACTGTTGTAAAATCTGTCTTCTGCTCCTTCCTCCCACATCTGATCAACATACCCAAACTTTGTTTAGAGAAAGTCTGAGGGTCCTGCAAGGTTGTACTACATTTGTTGAGATGGGGGAGGGCTTCCTGAGATGATTTAAGCCAATGGGGGTCACACCGAATAAAACTTCAGCCCAAGGGGCACCTGACAACTTTGACCTCCTATACCTCTACAGAAAAATAAAAATAAAAAAGCTTAAATCTTAATATCTCCCTTGTTCTAGCTTGTAAATGCCTTAGTCTTCCAACTATTTCACAAGATGGTACATGGCTGAAATAAAAAGGCATAAGTCCAGATCTTGCATTTTGTAATACTGTCTGCTATTAAAATTTTAGTGTGTCGGTCCCTTGGGCTAGTAAAAGATGATGCGCCTGACCTGTCTACAAACTTGTAATTTGTGATCAGGATTCCAGATCGAGATCTATGCAGATAAGCATGTAGATTTCACACCATTATTACATCAAGCAAGGAAGTATGGTTCAGAATCAGCAGCGTGATCGCCCTGAAACTAGCCAAATAATCACTGACAATTAAGAAAATGAAGTATCTGAGTCTCAGTGCTCTTTTTAGCCACTTCGAACATATATTTGTTCTTTTGATGTCCTGTGTGAATAGGGGTGCTTTATCTGACTGCTGATGGGCTAAACAATGCATCTGAGTTGTAATATAGAACTCAATTTGCTGGGACTGGCATCTGAAAGGCCTGGACAATTTATCGAACACTGCAGATGAAAGAAAGAGAGGGGAAAAAAATTTAAAACTGACCACTTCTAAAATGAAGAAAATAGGGCAGTAAAGGGTATTGTAATATACTTTAATCTTCCTTAATGTAGAAAAATATGAAATGCCATTAAATCTTCCTTTGAAATAGATGCGGTCACATGGCTTGAGCACCCAAATCCAGTTAATGAATCTATTTTTAAGGCAAATAAACAGGAAAGAAGCGGTGAAGGAGTGATCTGTGCATTATATGACTAATTCAGAAGATGAAAGGCAGAAAAATTAAAGTTAAATTCACACAAATATTAGAGGTAGGAAAATGTTACAGGTGTAAAAAAAGGAGGCCTGCATTTCCCGTGGGTGGGTGTTGGAAACAAGCAGACACTTTCTTCTCAAGAGCAAAGTCGGGAGAGATAAAAGTGTTTCAGGAGGCCCAATAATTAACATTTTAAAAGGTTTTCTTAATAAAAAATGATCCCACAATAATAGCAATTTAATCATTTTATTTGAAAAATTAAATTGATTGCAAGCATTCATTTGTGAGGAAGTGGCGTTTACAGAATTTGGATGACCTTATCCAATCAGATCTCTACTTTAATCACTTTAACTGGAGCCAATATACAAAAAGAAAGCTGGCAACAGTCTGAGATTCAAAGGACAATAATCTGGGGAGATTAACAGTCCTCCACAAAGGGCCCAAACCACCTACTTATCCTTCGTTCTTTGTCATAGCCAGAACATTACTAATGGAACTCAGACAACGTGCCAAAGAGTCTGCTGGGGAGACGGGCTTTATTAGGGAGTCTCATTGGTGTCCGCACCCACCCCATGTGGCAAAATGGCCTTGAGGGCATACTATCCCCTCGATAAAATAAAGAAACTTTTAGCATGTTAATGCAGTGCTGAGGGTTGATCTTGGCCAAACTTAAATTATACAGGATGCCAAGGTGTAATACCTATTAACTTGTAAAGCATTATGATATTTTGTCGCAAGACCAGAGTATACAAAACATTTTTCACAGACATTGTTTAATGTGGTCTTCACATCAGAGCCCCTTTTCTCGAAAGAAAAAGATACCCACTCTCTCCTTTCTCTGCTTTGGACACCACCTAGGCAAGCAGGGACACCCCCACCACCTGACTCTACATGTTGAAGGAGACAGTGGAGATCAACTCATCTCTCAGAATCCCAGCTCCTATAGGGAATCTGAAGACCCAGCTTGGTCTAATGTCCACTTTGGTCCAACCCATGGACAGGGAAGAGATCACATTACATAAACGTGGCTGCAAGAACATGGGGGAGATGGGGGTAATCCTCAGAGAAGGGGAGAAGGGCCAGGAAGACATCTCAAAAATATCTTTTGCCCAGAGCAGAGGAACACAAAAATTAAAAGCATGAATTCAGATGCCAGATTTCCCAGCTGTGTGATCGTGAGCAAGGGTCTTAACGCCTGTGCACCTCTGTTTCTTTACCTGTAAATCGGGGTGATAAAGTCACCTATCTCATGCACTGTACTAAGTCACTTCAGTCTTATCTGACTCTTTGTGACCCAGTGGACCAAAGCCCACCAGGCTCCTCTGTCCATGGGATTCTCCAGGCAAGAATACTGGAGTAGTGGGTTGCCCTCCTCGAGGGGATCTTCCCAACCCAGGGACTGAACCCACATCTGTTAGGTCTCTTGCACTGGCAGGTGGGTTTTTAGCCCCCTTATTTTATAGGGAAGGTTAACGTGGGGATTAAATGAGCTGATAGAGGAAACACTTTTAGAACTACATCTAAATAGATGGCACAGGGAATGTATTCCTTACAACTGCTGACTATCGTCACCATTATTTTTGTTTGCCCCATTTTTTCTAACTTGAAGAAAGTGAACTTCAGAAAGGTTACATGCCAGGCTCACAGCTATGAGGGGTGGCCTCTAACATCAATCTTCTTCAAGCTACTGCCCTTCTTATGCCCCATTAGGGCTGGGCTGTGTGTGTACACACCCTGGCAGGCTAATGGTTTACACCATTCATCCATTCCTCAGCAATTGTGCCCAGAGGCCTGTCTTGGCCAGGGAGAGAAGGGAGGCCATGAGACAGCATCGTGCCCTGCACTGGACCAGTTCCTGTTTAGTTGCTCAGTCGACTTTTTATGATGACTTTTTATGATGCCATGGACTGGAGCCCGCCAGGCTTCTCTGTCCATGGAAGTCTCCAGGCAAGAATACTAGAGTGGGTTGCCATTTCCTTCTCCAGGGGATCTTCCCTACTCAGGGGTCAAACTCACATCTCCTAAATTGGCAGGTGGATTCTTTACCACTAAGTCACCTGGGAAGCCTACACACTGGCCTAGCCCATTGTCAAAACCAAGGCCGTGTGGTCTGCAAGACCCGCCCTCCCAGAAAGTTCATTAGCTCTGATCACTCAGATTTGCCGCCCCGCCCCGCTCAACCCACACACACACCCCAACAGGCTTTCCAGAGTGTTCCTTCCAGCCGCATTCACTCCTCTGCCTGGGAGCAGTGTAAGAACCCTGAATTTCTCTTTCACGGTATGTTTCCATCAGTGTGAAGTCACTTCACAGGGCCTAGCATTAGTAGTTTCTCAATCAATGGCAGCCACTACAGTTCTGAAAGGTCTGAAAGTGTTAGTCACTCAGTCGTGTCTGACTCTTTGCGACCCCATGGACTGTAGCCCATGTGTCCTCTATTAATAGAATTCTCCAGGCAAGAATACTGGAGTGAGTAGCCATTCCCTTCTCTAGGGGACCTTTCCGACCCAGGGATGGAACCCAGGTCTCCCACGTTGCAGGCAGAGTCTTCACCAGCTGAGTCAGCAGCGAAGACCCATTACTGTTACGAAGGGAAAAATAAACACTGAAGGAGCACCCTCCAGGCTCCTAGAGGTCGGGGTCACATCGGGGCCAGCGCTGATGCTTTCACATCAAGCCTTGTGCTCAGGCTCCAATGAGAGCCTCTTGGTGCCAACATGACCAACCGCTGCAGACTGGGCATTGGCCAGCCTGACTCACAACACACTCTTGTTGTCTAAGAGGGAGGGACGGGGCAGGATACCCCAAGCCTTGTCTAGCTCGGGGTTCTTCTGTGTCCTAAGAGGGCCTTCCAATATTTGACTGAAACTAAGCCTTTTTTTTTCTGAATATTGAGCTTTAGGCCAACTTTTTCACTCTCCACTTTCACTTTCATCAAGAGGCTTTTAGTTCCTCTTCACTTTCTGCCATAAAGGTGGTATCATCTGCATATCTGAGGTCATTGATATTTCTCCCGGCAATCTTGATTCCAGCTTGTGTTTCTTCCAGTCCAGCATTTCTCATAATGTTCTCTGCATATAAGTTAAATAAGCAGGGTGACAATACAGCCTTGACATACTCCTTTTCCTATTTGGAACCAATCTGTTGTTCCATGTCCAGTTCTAACTGTTGCTTCCTGACCTGCATACAGATTTCTCAAGAGGCAGGTCAGGTGGTCTGGTATTCCCATCTCTTTCATAATTTTCCACAGTTTATTGTGATCCACACAGTCAAAGGCTTTGGCATAGTCAATAAAGCAGAAATAGATTTTTTTGGAACTCTCTTACTTTTTCCATGATCCAGCAGATGTTGGCAATGTGATCTCTGGTCCCTCTGCCTTTTCTAAAACCAGCTTGAACATCAGGGAGTTCACGGTTCACGTATTGGTGAAGCCTGGCTTGGAGAATTTTGAGCATTACTTTACTAGCATGTGAGATGAGTGCAATTGTGCAGTAGTTTGAGCATTCTTTGGCATTGCCTTTCTTTGGTATTGGAATGAAAACTGACCTTTTCCAGTCCTGTGGCCACTGCTGAGTTTTCCAAATTCGCTGGCATATTGAGTGCAGCACTTTCACAGCATCATCTTTCAGGATTTGAAAGAGCTCAACTGGAATTCCATCACCTCCACTAGCTTTGTTCACAGTGATGCTTCCTAAGACCCACTTGACTTCACATTCCAGGATGTCTGGCTCTAGGTGAGTGATCACACCGTCGTGATTATCTGGGTCATGAAGATCTTTTTTGTACAGTTCTGTGTATTCTTGCCACCTGTTCTTAATATCTTCTGCTTCTGTTAGGTCCATATCATTTCTGTCCTTTATTGAGCCCATCTTTGCATGAAATATTCCCTTGGTATCTCTAATTTTCTTGAAGAGATCTCTAGTCTTTCCCATTCTATTATTTTCCTCTATTTCTTTGCATTGATCACCAAGAAAGGTTTTCTTGTCTCTCCTTGCTTTTCTTTGGAACTGTGCATTCAAATGGGTATATCTTTCCTTTTCTCCTTTGCTTTTCACTTCTCTTCTTTTCACAGCTATTTGTAAGACCTCCTCAGACAGCCATCTTGCTTTTTTGCATTTCTTTTTCTTGGGGATGGTCTTGTTCCCTGTCTCTTGTACAATATCACAAACCTCCATCCATAGTTCATCAGGCACTCTGACTATCAGATCTAGGCCCTTAAATCTATTTGTTACTTCCACTGTATAATCATAAGGGATTTGATTTAGGTCATACCTGACTGGTCTAGTGGTTTTCCCCACTTTCTTCAATTTAAGCTGAATTTGGCAATAAGGAGTTCATGATCTGAGCCACAGTCTGCTCCCGGTCTTGTTTTTGCTGACTGTATAGAGCTCCTCCATCTTTGACTGCAAATAATACAATCAGTCTGATTTCTGTGTTGGTCATCTGGTGATGTCCATGTGTAGAGTCTTCTCTTGTGTTGTTGGAGGAGGGTGTTTGCTATGACCAGTGTGTTCTCTTAAGAAAACTCTATTAGCCTTTGCCCTGCTTCATTCTGTGCTCCAAGGCAAATGTGCCTGTTACTCCAGGTGTTTCTTGACTTCCTACTTTTGCATTCCAGTCCCCTATAATGAAAAGGACATCTTTTGGGGATGTTAGTTCTAGAAGGTCTTGGAGGTCTTCACAGAACTGTTCAACTTCGGCTTCTTCAGCGTTACTGGTCAGGGCATAGACTTGGATTACCATGATATTGAATGGTTTGCCTTGGAAAAATGAACAGAGATCATTCTGTCATTTTTGAGACTGCATCCAAGTACTGCATTTCAGACTCTTTTGTTGACCATGATGGCTACTCCATTTCTCCTAAGAGATTCCTGCCCACAGTAGTAGATATAATGGTCATCTGAGTTAAATTCACCCATTCCAGTCCATTTTAGTTCACTGATTCCTAGAATGTCGACGTTCACTCTTGCCATCTCCCATTTGACCACTTCCAACTTGCCTTGATTCATGGACCTAACATTCCAGGTTCCTATGCAATGTTGTTCTTTACAGCATCGGACTTTGCTGCTATCACCAGTCACATCCACAACTGGGTGTTGTTTTTGCTTTGGCTCCATCCCTTCATTCTTTCTGGAGTTATTTCTCCACTGATCTCCAGTAACATATTGGGCACCTACCCACCTAGGGGGTTCATCTTTCAGTGTCCTATTTTTTTGCCTTTTCATACTGTTCATGACGTTTGCAAGCCAAGAACACTGAAGTGGTTTGCCGTTCCCTTCTCCAGTGGACCACATTCTGTCAGACCTCTCCACCGGGACCCGTCCGTCTTGGCTGGCCCTACATGACATGGCTTAGTTTCATTGAGTTAGACAGGGCTGTGATCCATGTGATCAGATTGGCTAGTTTTCTGTGTTGTGGCTTCAGTCTGTCTGCCTTCTGATGCCCTCTCTCAGCGCCTACTGTCTTTGTGGGGTTTCTCTTACCTTAGACATGGGGTATCTCTTCACAGCTGCTCCAGCAAAGTGCAACCGCTGCTCCTTACCTTGGACGTAGGGTATCTCCTCTTGGCCGTTTCACCGCTATGCTTAAATCTTAAGGTATGCCTTTTTTTTTTTTTTTTTTTTTTTTTTACCATTTGCAAACAGGATTTATTCACTGCTACCAAAAAAATAAATAAATAACCTAACCTGAACTGGAGCTGAGGCTGCTGTAGGTTGCAAAGGTAACTCATAAACTCAAATTCAAAACAGTTTTATGGTTCATATTGATTGATTTTTAAATATTGTTCACTTGAACTTCTAAAATAAATTTATACTGCTAAACTGTCCTTTCTATCTATATAACAGATGTTCAGTTCAGTTCAGTTCAGTCGCTCAGTCGTGTCCGACTCTTTGCGACCTCATGAATCGCAGCACACCAGGCCTCCCTGTCCATCACCATCTCCTGGAGTTCACTCAGACTCATGTCCATAGAGTCCGTGATGCCATCCAGCCATCTCATCCTCGGTCGCCCCCTTCTTCTCCTGCCCCCAATCCCTCCCACCATCACAGTCTTTTCCAATGAGTCAACTTTTCTCATGAGGTGGCCAAAGTACTGGAACTTCAGCTTTAGCATCATTCCTTCCAAAGAAATCCCAAGGTTGATCTCCTTCAGAATGGACTGGTTGGATCTCCTTGCAGTCCAAGGGACTCTCAAGAGTCTTCTCCAACACCACAGTTCAAAAGCATCAATTCTTTGGCACTCAGCCTTCTTCACAGTCCAACTCTCACATCCATACATGACCACAGGAAAATCCATAGCCTTGACTAGACAGACCTTAGTCGGCAAAGAAACGTCTCTGCTTTTGAATATACTATCTAGGTTGGTCATAACTTTTCTTCCAAGGAGTAAGCATCTTTTAATTTCATGGCTGCAGTCACCATCTGCAGTGATTTTGGAGCCCCCCAAAAATAAAGTCTGACACTGTTTCTACTGTTTCCCCATCTATTTCCTGTGAAGTGATGGGACCAGATGCCATGATCTTCGTTTTCTGAATGTTAGATGTTAGTTATCCCAATAAAATTAGGTTTGAAAAAGGACTAAAGCCTTCTAAGAAATTTCTAACAAAAAATAATTTGGGGGAATAAGTATGTTCCAAACAGTGCATAGGATATTTTTTAGTATTTTTAAAAATATTTTTAGTAATTTTAGTGTTGTTTATCTGAAATTCATCTATTTGGGCATTTTATATTTTACCTGGCAACTCTATCCCAAATCCAAACTGACTTACTCACCATGTTGGGATATTTGTTCAGCTTGGTTTGATTTGGTCTGGTTTTGTTAATGCTGGTTTAGGTTTTGTTTTTTATCAGCTTCCCTGCCGTATCTCTTACCCGGGGCAGTCCTGAGCTTTCTCAAACGAGTGAGATGACTAACAGCCATCATTCACCCACCTTTCAAAGGGAGGAGACATCAGAAGATGACGAGAGGGAAGAAACCTGGAAGCAAAGCCACCAAGAGGTGACTCTGAATGAAGACAAAATGGGGAGAGCAGTGCGTTCCTTAGGGGAGCCATTTCCCCTTCTTTGATGGGGACATGAGCCCTCTGTTTAAAAGACCACGCCGGTGTGTCTTCCCCAGCACATATACTGAAATGGAAATGATACAGCGAGGATTAGCACAGCTCCTGCACAAGGATGACATGCAAATTTGTGAAGTGTCCATATTTTTTATGGTTACCAAAGGGGAAAGAAGAGGGAGGAGATGAATTAGGAGCTTAGGATTAACAGAAACACACTACTATATATAAAATAGATAATCCACAAGGAGTTACTATATAACACAGGGAACACTGCTCAAGATTTGTAATAATTTACAGGGGAAAGAATCAAATAGGATATAGATATATGTACATGCATGCTCAGTCATGTCTGACTCTGCAACCCTGTGGACTATAGCCCACCAGGCTCCTCTATCCATGGGATTCTCCAGACAAGAATACTGGAGTGGGTTGCCTTTCCTCCTCCAAGGGGCCTTCCCAACCCAGGGATCGAACCTGCCTCTCCTGCAGTGGCAGGTAAATTCTTTACCATTGCACCACCTGGGAAACCTCTCTATATACATACATATACAACCGAATCACTCTGCTGTATACCCAAAATAACACAGCATTGTGAATCAGCTATACTGCATTAAAAGAAAAAAAGCCTATAGGTACACAGACAATGAATTAAACACTCAATATGCAAACAGCTCCAGTAAGTTAAAGAGAAAGCTGTCAGCCCCCAGTAGAAAAATGAAAGGATGTGCCTGCAGCGCAGCAGGATCCAGCGCCTACTAACCACGAATCTCAGGGAGGCTCCTCAACGTCACCAAAGCTCACACAAGCCATAGGGTCTATGAACGGGGTTAATATGAAGGTGAAATGAAATAATGCACCCCATAAGACATTCCATGATGACACTGTTCCCTTGTCAGTGAAAGCTGTACTTAATCATTCCGGAGAAAAAATACACATAAATAAGCAAAAAAAAAAAAGAGAAATTCTACTTTACTAGAAATAAACTGAAATTAAAATAATAATGAAGCATCATACTATACTTATGAAATTGGCAAAGATTTTAAGGATTTTAACAACATAATTTAAAGGAGCAAAAAATATTCATAAATATTCAACGAATGAAGAATGATTCAATAAACAATAAGAGAATAAACATATAGAGAATGGTTAAATAAACAGGAATTTTTAAACAAATAAGGGAATGGTTAAATAAATTATGACATTCTTTATGCTGCACATTATAAAAATGACCATATACTATTTTTGTAACAAGAAAAAAAAATGTTGGTTAAAGAAAAATGACACTGAAATACTGGGAACTGAATGTGGGTTGGGAAGAGATTTACAGAATGTTCTTTGCACATGTGTATAATAAGCTTTTTCCTCCCCCTCCTCTTCCTCTTTTCTGTGTCTTTCCTTGCCTCTGTCTCTGCTTTTGTCTCTCTCCCTCTCCTCGCTCTTTCCCAGAAAGAACGGTGAATCCCAGTTCCCTACAATAAACTACCTTCAGTGAGGGTCTTACAAAATCCTGAGTGATGGGAGGACGGTTATGAACCCAACATTCTATTTTGAAACATCCCACATCGAACTTCCTGGAGCCACTCTTCCTGTTAGACCTGCTACTTCTCCAGCTCCTTACAGATGATCGTCATTCATCCCAAGAGCTGGGGGCTGCCCAGAGAAAAGGGTGGCCTGGCCTAATTGTAGAAACACCAAGAGAGCTCACGTTGGACCCTCCCAGCCCACTGTCCTTAATCCTACACCAACATCCAGTGGCTGTATTCTGCGCACATCTCCCAAAACAAGATGTAGCAAAGCACCAAACCTGAGGGTCCGCTCATGGGACCCTGAGTCTGACAGGTGCATGGACGCTAAGTTACAGTACCCCAGAGATGCAATGAGACTGCTGTTGTCATGGTGAGGTACGCATAGCATGATGAACGCCAGGGGAATAAGGAAAGGGGTCCAGGAGTCTGGGACAGCTTCACAAGGGACATGCAGGAGCAACTGGAATCTTTGAAGCAGGGAAGAATATTCCAGATCAAGAGAACCACATACTCAGAGCTGCCAAACTCCAGATTATGGCAGATCTGGGACCCCGCGGGTGTTTAATGTGGGGGTAGGGGAGATGTGGTTGGGCCAGGCTGGGCAGAGCCCTGAATGCTCAGTAAGGGGCACCAGCTTCATCCTGGTCATGCCTCATGATACAAGGATAGGAGGAGAGCCAGGGTCAGCTGGAAAGGACAGGATACAAGGACAGCCAGGATCAGCTGCTTGTGGACACTCGATCGCTGGCCCCTTCCCTGCCTCTCCATGCTCAGAAAGGCTCTGCTTCATAAATGCTCCCTTCAGAGGGGTTGGTTCAAACACCAGGCAAGGAGGTTTCCAAGTAACAATCATCACTTCAGCCATCAGGATGGCCATCCTTCCCAAGCACAAGGCCACAGACCTTTACTAGACCTGCCTGGAGCTCCCAGCGTGGCCCCCAAAGAGATGCTCGTCTGAACCGTGGCTGAAAGCCGTGTGCCTGTTCTCACCAGGTCCAGTGTGCAGCCCAGGGGCTCTGGTGGGCTGGCAGTGGCCTCTCTCCCCTATCTTGATCTCAGGGGTCAGTTGCAGAGGCTGGGAGCCCCTCAGTCCTCCGCCCAGGACAAGGCATGCCTCCAGCCGCGTACAGCAGGTCCGAGGAAACAAAGAAAAGCACCACCATTAACTCCTTGCCAGCACTGGCCCTGCTTTCTTTAAATCCAATTGCAATCTTAGAAGCCCGACATCGCCTGAAACAAAAGCCTCACTGATGCCTGGAAGATGGCTTTGGCGAAAGTAGAGCTCATTTCAGAAAATCAAAGCAAAGAAAAATATTGAATACAATTCAGGGGCATAATGCATTATTATGGGCTTTTATGGATTTTATGTATAATTTCGTGTAAAGTTAAGAGGCTGAAGCGATCTCTTACATTCACTGTATTATCAGCCCAGCTCCAAACAATGTTCCACATCTTATTATGTTCACAGTTGACACACTCTCAGACAAATGTGCAGCTGTCTTACTATGCTATTCATTTCCTCATTACTATTTTATAAATATATGATTAACAGTTATTGCAGCTGCCTAATTCACATTTATTGCAAATGCAACCCCACAAATGAATGCTCAAAGCAAAGAGATGTGGTTTTAGAGTAATTTAAATTTTACAGTTCCATTTACCCTGCTTTTTAATTTACTGCATAATGACCCCATTAGAATAAAGCACATCTGGAAGTTCTTTGGGGAACATTTAATTTTCTGTGGCTTCAGTACTAACAGAACTTGTACCATAAAGCCCACAGATGCCTGGAAGACTGTACAAATTTCCACGTTTTATGCCAAGATGCTGGTTAATTGTACAGACGAGACAACTATAGCAAAGAGTGAAGATTTTCTTCCCTGGGCTGAAAATCGAAGATGACTACCCAGGATCCTGCTCTTGGCAAAGTTTGTACCCCAGAAACCTGAAAACAGCTTCCTGCTTTTTGGTGTCCACTAAGCCTGGTTCCTTTGCAGGAAAGGAGGCCACCTGGGGCTGTGAGTTCTCCGGAGTTTCTGTTGCTTCCCCCCACCAGCCGCATGACTTTCTCCCCAATCCTCTTTGACCCTCATTGTGTGAAAGGGAAAGCAAGATAGTTTGCAGCGCTCTGGATGCCTGAGCGGCTGGGGTATGAGCTGGGCTCAGCCTGGTCTTCATCTGCTCCCAAGGAGGCTACGGATGCAGCCAGATTCCAGCAGGTCACATTAACGGAGTCGTTCAGAGTATCCGAAATTGATTTGAATATTCAGTACAGATCACTGCAGCAGAACTCATGTATGAGAAATAATGCGAATCCATTGCCATTGATTAGCTAATTTATGTTCTACAACTAATCGAAGCACAAATCTCATTAGCCACAGGTCAGTAAGGCTCGGAGAGAAAAAGATAATCATTTTGGTAGCCTAGTTGGCTGTAAAGACACAATTAGAAGCTGGCCGGTTTTCCAGGCTTCTCTGCCCATCCTCCCAGCTCCTAGGCCATCTGCAAAGGGAATGAGAGGTGGCTCTTCCCTTTGGTTCTGCTGGCCACTGGGAAAGAAATCTTCATCTGTAATCATCCAAGGTGCTTCTTTCATTTCATGCAATAACAACGAACATAGCTTCACTGCTTCTAGACATCCTTAGAGCCCGCAAGCTATTTAGAGCCACCACCTGCACTGGGAGCACAATGTTAATTATTACCTTTTCCACACTTAAGCGTTGGGTAAATAGAATGTTTCAAGGCTGGGACAGGGAATTAGGCAGTGGGTATGGCCAAGGCTTTCCAGATTCTGATGTGACAGGCATTTTAAGAACCTGTCTTTGTAAAGCACAGGGAAGCCAGGCATGATCCAATTAGGACTTGCAATTTGAACCTTGAGCTCTGCTCAGTCAATTTTGGGCAGAGATTTTTAACCAGTCTTAAATATGGAAGAGACTTCCCTGGTGGCCCAGTGGTTATGATGCCACGCTTCCAAGGCAGTGGGGCACAGGTTCAATCCCTGGTCGGGAAACTAAGATCCCACATGCCATGCACGGGGCACTGACAAAGGAAAAGTTTTAAATTTTAAAATAAATAATAGGAAAGATAGGAAAATGACAGAGGGAGGGAGCAGAATCCTCCTTTAACTTCACAGTATTAAGCAAAATCCCCAATATTGATAAAAACAGGATGATCAGCAGCAAATTCCTCCTGCCGCTCCCTGCTGGCAATGTCCACAGGATGGCAATTTTTTTTTTAAAGGACATGGTTTCAACAGTGTTGGAATAAGCAGAAAACCGAGACTCTCGACAGATTAGCCTTCTGCTGGTCACATAGGCTCTCTATGTGTCTCACATAGACAATGGCTCATAATGGGCCAGGGACAGAATCTGAAGTGAGGGCTTTTGAATAAACAAATAGGAAAACAACACACCAAAATCCAGATGTTTTCACTGACCCATGATTTCCAGGTCATTGCAATGTCTTTCTGGCATTATAAAAGGCATTACTGTTGGCTGGCCATAGCATCTTTCCACGTTCTCTTGAAACAGAGGACCATTCACATTCTTTCAGGTCTACTGTACTGAGGAGCAGGGCATTTTTAAAGAAGAGAGTTGGGAGCAGAAGAAACAGGCATCTCATCTTCCCCCATGGGGCATGTGTGGTCAGTCATGTTCGACTCTTTGTGACCCCATGGGCTGAAGCCCACCAGGCCCCTCTGTCCATGGGATTCTCCAGGCAAGAATACTGGAGTGGCATGCCATGTCCTGTCCCCACTAAGACCTGGACCTAATTGCACAGGGTAAAGAGCCTTTACACATGCCTTGAAATTGAAAGAATACTCTGCACCTCCATTCTTTAATTTTACTTCCTTGAAAATTCTCCTGAACTATTGCCGTTTTGATAGACTAGATCCCTCCCACTCAAAGCCACTGTATCTCCAAACATGTAGAAATTAGAATGCCCCAGTAGTTGATTCTGACAGCACCACATTCTCACAGAAAAATTAACTGTCTTGAGACTGAAGCTTGCAGACATTACCCCATTGCAGCACTTTTATTTTTATGTTAAAGAGTCTAATAACAGCCTACACTGTGCAACACTACTGTCAGACATTAAGTGGGAAGAGAAATCCCAAGAGATCACAGTTGGCCAAACCAGTTCCCATTCTCCAGAATTCCAGGCTGTTATCTTTCATATATGACCATGCCTGCAGGGCACCAACTTCCATGTGGGGTGGTTTACTCGCTAAGCCATGTCCAACTGTTGTGACCCCACAGACTGTAGCCCATCAGGCTCCTCTGTCCATGGGATTTCCCAGGCAAGAATACTGGAGTGGGTTGCCATTTCCTCCTCCAGGGGATCTTCCCGACCCAGGGATCAAACCTGGGGCTCCTGCATTGCAGGTGGATTTACTGACTGAGCCACCATGTGTAGCCCCCCACCTTCCCAGGATGTCACCAAATGTTACACAACCTTGGCAGGAGCCTGGAACCCCTATCAGGCTTTACTCTCATGAAATTCACCTCTTCTCTCCCTCCAGATGAGCTCAGCCTGTCCGGGTACATTGCACAGCGGTCTCCTCACTCTTCACCTTCCAGGGAGTCTACCAGCGACAGTAACTGCAGCCAGTCAAGTCCCAGTCCTTCCATGCATTCTTGTTATTTCTGTTTTAAATTTCACAATACTCAACACACAAAAGAATAGATGGAACATGTGTGTGAGTTATGCAGCGTAATAATGACATGCACATTGTGAAACCAGCACCCACCAGGAGAAGCAGAATGTTACCAACACAGGCAGTGTTATCGACTTGCTCCACGCCTGTTCATCCCCTTGCCTCTTCCAAAGGGGTAGCCAGGATCTTGAATTGTCTGCTTATCATTTCGTCATTCAAACAATATTCTTCAGTGTTAACTGGTTGTTTCATTTTGTAAAAATGGCATTTTACTCTACATGCTCTTCTGAAACATGTTTGGTTCACTCAGCAAATCATTTCTAAGATTCATGCAGGTGTTTGTGGGTAGCTGGAGCACGTCATTTTCACTAGAATGCTCATAGTCTATTTAACCATTTTCTTATCAAAGGATGTTAAAATGGTTTACAATGTTTGGTTTTTATCCCCAGTGCAGCTATGAGAGCCCTCAGAGCACAGGTCCTGCTGCACACCAACAGGAGTTTCTCTGAGGTCTGGCGTACACCTATGAGTCAGGTGCTGAGTTGTATGTACTGAGCCTTACAAGATGATGCCAATTTATTTTCCAATTTACGCTCTCCAGCAACATGTAAGTGCTCCCATTTGCCACGCCCTCATGTATGCATGCTGTCAGACTTTTTGGGTTTTTATCAACCCAGTGAGAACAAATGGTAGGTTTCTGTGAGGTTTGTGTGTATGTACTGGTGTGTGTGTCTAAATAGAGATATACCTTTGTTATCTTGATGTGATGAGGAATAGTCAGGAAAAAAAATCAAAGAAGAAAGAGAACTTCAGTAAGTGATCATATGGAAAAAGCAAGACTACTCATAGTAGGCTACTGGTGGCTTGATAAGTTTTTTAAGCTGTATTGAGATATAATAGACATGTAACAAATATTTCAAATGTTTGTGATGATTCGATTTATGTACATATTGTGAAATGATCACAATAAGGTTAGTTAATCCATCCTTCATGTCGCCTAGTTTCTTTGTGATTTTAATTTGCATTTTCCTAATTACAAATGAAGTTGAACATCCTTTTGCATGTAACTGGCCAACCTTTTCTACTATTTCATAAAATGTCTTTATAAACAAGTCTTTTTTCTGTGTTTCTATCACATTGTGTCTTATTATTTCCCATTTGTCTGTACTCTGAATACTTATCTTTTGTTATTTATGTGGCAAATATCTTATCCAGCTTTTTGTTGAAAGAAGTTCTGAATTTTAAGGTAGTCTAACTTATCAACCTTTTTGCATTTTGCTAAGAAACCCTAGCCTACCTTGAGGTCACAAATAGATCTCCTCTATTTTATTCTTAAAATACTCAAATGTTGCCTTTCGCATTTCATCTATCGGAGAGCGATCCTGTAAATGGAGGTAGGAATCCCATTTCACTTCTCCCATGTGGCTAACCAGTGCTCCCACACGTTTTACTGAGTAGTTCACGCTTCCCCACAGTGGCCTGCAGCGTCATTTGTGTGTGGTTTGCATTCAGGCTTCCTATTCAGTTCCATTAGACATTTGTCTATTGCTGGGCCAGTACCACAGTATTATAGCTGTACAATAGATCCTGACGCTTGATTGAGCAGGCACTCCCCACTCCCTTCACACACACACAACATGTATTTAGCTATTTTCAGTTTGGTCGACCCATTTTCCAGTAGGGAAAAGAAGAAGGAGGAATAAAAGGAAAAGAATAATGGAGGCTGATTTCTATGTGTCAAGCTCTGTGCTAAGAATCTGACATATATGATCCCATTTAAACCACAATAACTCTGCAAGATACATATTTTTTTTTACCTTTATTTCATAAATAAGAAAAATGAGGTTCAGAATGGCTTCATGACTTACCAGATTCAAACACCAAATAAGCAGCAGAGATGCAAATCCTAACTCAAATCTATTGGACTGTTAAGCCAGTGCTCTTTCAGTTTCACTGGGAAGCCGAGATTCCCAGAATCGTGTTGAGAATCTCTGCTTTAGATGCCACCAGACTTTCACCTTTTCTCTGCCCTGCTTGGAAACTGCATCTGGGTGTCTGAGGGCTTGGTGAAGCTGATTTGGCTCCTCTGAATTCCTGCCCAGACACACATGGCCGCAACCGCCCCCCTGAAGATTGTGCTGTGAGCCTGGCTAATTGTCCTTTGTTGAGCATTTCTCTCTAATTGTGAAGCCTTTTCTGCTCAACCTGGATTGTGGAAGGAACAGCAAGAGGCAAAGTGGAAACTATTCCAGATGAGCTTCAACTTTCTCCCTACAGCTTTTGCCAAGAAACTCAAGAAAATGCCCAGCACTGCCCTTTTCAGATGAGAACAGCTGAGCTCCCTGAGCACATAATAAACCCAACCAGCCTGGTGGATTCACTGGCGTTAATTACATGGTTGAGGTTAAATATATTTTCTGGACAAAAGAAATGATAGACGGGTTCTTCGCACAAAAGATTTCAGCTCATTTGAGGTTTAACCATTTTTAAATTTAATAATTTTTTTAAAAGCCACGACTGAAAAGGTCAGATCTAATTCTGCCGCCAAACCCAAGGCTGCAGCTCGGAGCCAGCGGAGGATGACTCAGGCCGGCGGGACGAGACAGCAGAACGAGGCAGGGGCCGGCCTCCATGTGCGACTGTGGGGTCGTGCAGAGATCCACTGCGTCAATTAGGGCCAGTCTCATTTCCTGGCAGGTCTCATGGCAAATGTCTCATTTACTTTACCACTTTTATCACAGCATTTTCCCTTTCAGCATTCATTCACGGTCCTGATCTCCTTTGCCAACTGCCCTGCCTGTATCTGTGAATTTATTTTTAAATAGTGTTAAGAGGCCTGCCGTTACATGTCAAAACCAGTCCAGAATACAACAGGGTACTGTCTGGACCAGTGAGGCAGGGTGGTGAGTGATATACATGTTGACTCGTGGGCCACTCAGCCATTGGAAAAAATCAGTCCACGAGGCAGAAAGAGATACCGGGAGACTCTGCTCTGAAACCCACCACTCCGGGAGCTCTTTCCACAGCTGTTCGGGTTCTATGCCCGGATCCACAGCACAGGTGCATAGCCTCAGCCCCTCCCACACCTCACTGGGTTCACCTAGAGCCCCTGGTCACTGGGCCAGGTAAGGGCTCTGTAGAGGAGGTGGGAGGGGCCCACACACCAAGGACTCTGATTACAATCTGGGCCACAGCCCCCAGGACCCCAGCTCTAGGGGACCATATTCCATTTCTTGCCCCAAATGGGCACATGCATGAAAAGTGCAGCCTCAAGCTTAATTCTCCAAAAGCACCCTTTAAAAAACACTGTGTGAAACATCATCCATGAGACAACAAAATCCATCAAACTGTAACCACCACCAAGGTCCCCTTTGGAATTGCTGTCAACCTCCCAGGCTCTCGTCTTGCCCTGAGTTTGAGGGGTCCAGTCTCCACTCTGTGGCCAGATGATGTTTCTAAAGCACCCCTCTGATCATCCCCCTCTCCCCTGCCTCCCTCTCCATGAGGCTCCCCGTGGCGTTGGGGCAGTGTCCATCATCTTAGCCTGGCTCACAGGCGGCTCTAGGACCAGACCTCTGCTGCCGCCCCTGCCTCTCCTCTGTGGTCCAACCACGCTCAATGCTCTATCACTGCGCTGGATCTTAGGACAGGCTGAGCCCTTGCCCTGGAACACACTTCCTGTCCCCACCCCTAGCAAAGCCCTACCAGCTACCTATGAGCCCCTGGTAGACAACTAGATGCCAAGCTCTGTACTAAGCACATGGATGACATTAGCTATTTTCGTTGTCCGTGGCCCCAGGAAGCTGATTTAAAGGTGAAAAAACTGAGGCCCAGAGATGCTCGGTGATTCATCCACGGCCCCACAGACAAGGCTGGGCTGGGAGGCTGAGGGCCAGCAGGGTCTTCCTAATCCACTCTCCACCCCAGGAGGTAGGCAGAGATCAGGGCACTCCTCTGTACCCCCAAAGCCTTCTGTGCTGACCTCTAGAAAGCAGACTGCTTGAAAGTATTTGTCTTTGTGTCACCAGCCCCTAACCAATGCCTAGCACATCACAGGGGCTCAATTAACATGTACCAAAAGAAAAAGGAAAAAAAAAGGATGAACCATTAAGAAAGGTATTTATTGGTAAATGGAGTTGTTATGTAACAGCCTCAGAAGAACATTGCAGAGCTGTGTGCCAGGAAGTTAATGCAGAGAATGCCATCGGTGCACAGTGTCTATGGGGACACGGCCACTCAGGAGTCCAACGATGGCTTGAGAATTGGAGGGTTGACCTTGGCAAGTTTTGGTCCCCAGTCTCTCCTCTTGTGACACCCAGCACACTTCCTGGCCAGCTTTCAGTGCCATTAGCTATATAATCAGGGCCCCAGTTTGAGTATTCTCAATTAAACATATTATTAGAAAGATAAATCAGTTGCCTGATCCAATGTATTTTTGAGACACATGCATGTAAATTACATTTGTCCAGATGTTTAGCAGGTCCGTGCCAAACCATTTAAAACATAAAACAGATAAGTTCCTTAAGCCTAATTTTCAGCTTCCCAAGGATCAGTCCTCGGCAGATGGCTGGGCAGATGAATGCTAGAGAAAAATTAAGGGCTGTCTGTATCTTTCAAATTGACATGGAGAGCAGTTGGGTTCTGCTAGAAACTAAGAATGACCACAAAATGTAATTATGATTGTAATGAGAATGGGTTAAGCTTAAACTATTTCTCATTTTCATTGCAGTCACTGCCACAAGATGGAGTGGAGATTAATGCCAGGCCATTTCCTGTGCTTGTTATACTCTTTGTCATTAGAATAAAACATCATCATTTGAGCATCTCATGTATACTGAGAAGGATGGCCAGGGAGGGGTGGCCACACTAAGCACCAGTCAAATCTCTGTTCTGGTGGCTCCTGAGCAGTTGGCACAGGGAACGGGGTAGATTCGCGGTAGCCCAGGGCACCCACCCCACGTCAGCATTCTGCAACCCGGACTAAGACCCAAAGCCTCATTCTCTTCAACTGCAGAAGGGGGATAATTGAGCAGTTCTTCCAAGGGCTGCTACAGCTCTCCACAGAGAAATGGCTTGTGAAGGGCTTCGCAAACTGTAAAGCACCATTTGCGCACAAGGGAGGAAGATAACACGGGCACCAGCTTCTGAACTAAAAAGATCTGAGTTCATTTTCCAGATCAACAGGCCTAACTGTGTGGACTCAATTAAGACACTTGGCACTGAGGGTCTCCTCACCTGTATAATGAGACGAAGACTACACACCGCATTTGGGTTTTGTGAAATGTAAATAAGATGATGAATATCACATGCCTAGAATGGAGCCTGATGTACGCCTGGTGTCCCATGAATGGCGGCTGTGATTGTGAGTGATGCTCACAATGTCACCTTCTTCCTTATTAGATGCAGACTCACTAATATTCTAACGGAGCAAGTGACAGTGCTGAGAATTGTTCACTCAGGTCAGGGGTTTTGCATGGCAGAATTCTTCGTTGGAACAAAGTCTTACCTAGAAGTCTCACCTGTGAAACAGGTGGGAGCAGAGCTGCTTTGGTTGGAGAGGAAGTGAGGGGCCCAGGGCCCATCACCCAACTGCTGTCCCCAGCAGCTCCTATGAGGGTAGCTCTGGAGAGCCCAAGTACTAAGTAAACACATGGTTTGGTCTGGATCTTGCAACCGGTCCCTGCTGCCTGGCTCCCTTGTGCTCTTCCCCATCCTTTGTGGGCCTCCTCCAGGGTCACCTCTATTTGACACCCCCAAGCAGAGTTAGTTCCTGTCCCTTGTGGGTTGAACTGGTATTTAGCAGTTGGGAAGGACCTTGGCAGCCACTTATTTTTGCAAAGTTGCATAGCAACCATTATCAATTCCCCAAAATTTTTCATCACCCCAAAAAGAAACCTGTGCCCATTAGCTGTTGCTCCCCATTCCCCTCCCCCTCCATCAGCACCTGTCAAGCACTAATCTATTTCCCACCTCTATAGATTTGCCTATTCTGGGCAGTTCACACAAATGGTACAGGGCCTGACTAGTAGTAATGAGTATCTAAGTGGATGTAAGGATGTAAGAGTAAGAATTTCAATTTAAAAATATGAAGCTTTTAAAAAGATTTCCACCCCAAATATCAAGTGCTTTTTGATGTGATAAAATACAAAGTGCCAAACATTCCCTGTGAAGTATCCTTAGCCCCCAGCTATTCACTAAACCTAACTTCTAGCCCGCAAGAAATATAGCACATACAGACGCAAGCGGAATGATATACAAGGAAGCAAACAGACCAATTCAGGATGTAGAAAATTCCAGATGACAGCTGATCATTTTCTCCAATGGGTCAATAACCTGTGAAAAATAAGGTGTGAGTGAGAGTATTCTAGAATAAAAGATACTTAAGAGATAACTGGGAGGTGTCATTATTTGCTTTAAAATAGACCCCCAGCCAAACCTTTCTTAATGGCCTTCCCCTCTGTAGAAGGACTGGACTGCCAGCCCCTGGGGAGTAGGACAAGCAGAGGAAAGGTAAGCATATGGGACCCGGACACATGGCAGATGAAGCTGGACATGCCTTTGCATGTCACTCCATCTCTTTTCCCCAGAAATGGGCTGTTGCTTCAAGCTGGGCCTGAGGATAAAGTGCTGAAGCCATTTTGTGACGGATGTGGAATGTGAGCCAAGAAAGAAACCTTTGTGGTTGGAAGTCACTGAGATTGTGGGGGCGGGGTGGGGGTGGGGTAACTTGTTATGAAAGCATAACATGTCCTAAACTAAGTAACAGCAATCCCTATCAGATATTAACATGAAATTGTAGTTATTAAAGAATGCCCATAATTTGTAGATGAAGAAGGCAGTGGCACCCCACTCCAGTACTCTTGCCTGGAAAATCCCATGGACAGAGAAGCCTAGTGGGCTGCAGTCCATGGAGTCGCTAAGAGTCAGAGATGACTGAGCAACTTCACTTTCACTTTTCACTTTCATGCTCTGGAGAAGGAAATGGCAACCCACTCCAGTGTTCTTGCCTGGAGAATCCCATGGACGGGGGAGCCTGGTGGGCTGCCGTCTATGGGGTCTCACAGAGTCGGACAGGACTGAAGCGACTTGGCAGCATAATTTGTAGAAGTGCATATTTAATATGGTAGGGATGAAATGCCCACACAATAGGCAAAATCCCAAGATTCATCCCCCCTGCTGGTCCCACTCTGAATAACGCCCTCCCCCTGAGGTTTGATAGCATCATGGACTCAATGAACAAGCGCTCGAGCAAACTCTGGGAGAAAGTGAAGAACAGGGAAGCTTGGCATGCTGCAATCCACGGGGTTCCAAAGAGTCAGACATGACTTAGTGACTGAACAAAAACAATCTGAGTGGGAAGAAAACCTGTGAATATGATGGCATAGCACTCCCATGAGAGGGTGTAAGTCAGCTAACTTTGAGCTAATCAAAAGCAAAATTACCCTGGGTGGGCCTGGTCTAATCAAGTGAGGCCTTAGCCAAGGGTAAAGTGTCAAAGAAATACTCCTGCTGGCCTCAAAGGAGATGCAATCAGCAATGCAGTGAGCTGCCTCTGGGACTGCCTCTAGTTGCTGAGGGCCTCAGCCCTGCAACCACAAGGAACTGAATTCTGCTAACAACCCCACTAGGCTCAGACCTCTAAGTCTCAGGTCAGAGCTCAGGCCAGGCTGACATCTGGATTGCAGCTTTGTGAAACAGAGCAGAAGATCCAGCTAAGTTGTGTCCAGGTTCCTAAACCTTGTAAAATGTGAGATAACAAATGTGTGTTGTTTAAACAGCTGAATCTGTGGCTGTTTGTCATATAGCAATGGACAAGGAACACAGCGTCTGTGATTTGCTTTAAAATAATTCAGCAAAAAACACGGGAGACAGGCAAAGCAAACACAGCAAAATCTTTCTCGTGCTTGAGTCTGAGTGATGGGTAGATGGAGCTCATTATCCTCTTCTGCCCACTTTCATGAAGGTCTGAATTTTTTCATAATAAAAAATTTTAAAGGATGCCAGAATGTAATTTCCCTTACAATAAGGATCCTGACAGTTCTATCCATCACTGTAACCCCAGCAGCTAGCACAGTGCCCAGCACATAGTAGGTATTCCATAAATAGTTGTTAGATGGGTATATTACAGTTTATGAACTCACAACAAATTTTTTGCATTAACTCCATTTTACAGATACAAGAACTGAGGCCCAGGAAGTTTGTGACTCAAAGTAATGAGTAATAGATGAGACTAGGATTCCAGTCTTCCAGTTCCTGACCCAACACCCATCAGGTTTCTCTTTGGACTATATCTGCCATCCAGATTTTCTTTGGAATTTAAATAGCTGCTGTTTCATTCTGGTTTATTGGGAGAATTTACGCACACTGCCTCAGTCATATTGAGACATCCGTTAGAAAACCCAGCCAGGCAGGTTAAATGTTAATTTCCTTTCTACTGTACCATTGTCTAACCTCCTTCCATGAATCAAAGTGAGTAAAAAGGTTCTTCACTTACTGACATAAAACAAATTGAACAAATTATGTTACTTAACTGAGGAAGAACTAGTCCTGCCAGTGATTCCAGTCCAACCTGAGCCGAGCCTTTTCTCCTTATTAACATTCACTTGCAAATGAGGTTTGGGTGTTTTAACATAATGTCGCATTGATCTCATTAGCATATCTGATGCATCACATCGGTGATCCTATTCCCAGGCACTGCTTCTAGGTAACATAGCCGCTTCTGCCTGCTTCTTAGCAGCCTATGAATCACACTCATAACCAGGCCATGAATCAGAGCCGTAGGTGGAAGCCATTTCTAACGATGATATCAGTAACTTGGGAGTGCACAGAGGGCTCAGAGTGAGCAAGAACCTTCCCAGATGTTAAATAACCTGCACGGACTGCTGCATATTTCTTTTCCTTGAAAAATGCTGATCACAGAAAGCGGGAATTTTAAGCTCTCATCCAGGGCTATTTTGGCTTCCACTGGAAGGACCGTTGGGGGGACCCTGGGGGAGCCGTGTCTCTGAACTCAGGTCATGCATAGACACACACTGGTTGGTTATTGTTGGAAGGGCTGCTATCCACATGGAAGTGTATGTGAACAGCCCGGTGACCTCCTGGTGAGGCTGGAAGGCAGGACACCATCTCTCTGGGGACTCGATGGCCCCAGAGAGGGTTGTAGTCTGTCCACTCACTCTGTATTTGGGCCCCTTATTCACCTCTCTAAATATTATTTTCTTATTTCTGCAAAATGAGGATGGCAATAATCATTCTTGTTAACCCTTTTGCATGTTTTTTGGGAGATTTCTTTTTGTTTTTGACTGCACCGCACAGCATGCAGGATCTCAGCTCCCTGACCAGGAATTGAACCTCTGCCCCTTGCAGTGGAAGCATGGAGCCCTCACCACCGAACCACCAGGGAAGTCCAGCTTATGAACCCTGTTTCGTAAATGGGGAAATTGAGGCTCACAAAGGAAAAAGTGATAGGGCTGACCCTGGAGCGCAGATCTGCCCACCTCCCAAGCCCACGATTCTTCTCTCGAGGTCTCAGGAGCATCCTGTCACAGGAGGAATGGGCTTCTGGGAGGAGTCAAGGAGCTAACAAATGACATTCCCAGCTCCCATCAGTAACTTGCTCCCTTGGCCTCTCACAACGCTGCATGACCTGAGGAGCAATCAAAGGAGAAGGACTTAAAAGCCACTTTAAATTTCAGACCCATTCAATTTTGGGCTATCACTCGTGAGGTGTAGCTTCTAGATGAAGTTTCTAAATGACTAATACTCTTCTTTGTCCATTTCAGGGGAAAATGAATGTTGCAGCTAACATTTGACATCAATCGCCCAATCACATGTTGTCACATCATTACTCAGCTCTGTGACAAAGGCAGAGGAGAGAGTTCCGAGGCTGAAATTGTGCAGCGGGGTGAGGAACCAATTCAGGGCCCCTGGCGATGATGGAAGAGGAAGCAGATGAAATTTGGGTAAAGAAGTGCCGTGTAATGGGTCATGTTGAAGAGGAAATGGGAAGAAGAGGTTTTTGCTTTATCCGGATGGCTCTTCATTTCACACCTGATTTTTTGAATTCTGACTGTATGTCTACTTGATTCCAGGATGCCACTGATGAGCCTGTCAGTGAAAGCAACTGGTCACCAGGGCAGAAATGGTAAGGTGTCCGTTACCAAAGTTCAAGGGCAGGCCAGGTTCACCACCTGCAACTTCAAAATCAGGCTTCCCCTCCCCTCCTGTTCTATGCCTATGAGGAATAGTTAGGGAATTTGGGATCGACATTTACACACTGCTATGTTTTAAATGGATAATCAACAAGGACCTGCTGTATAGCACAGGGAACTCTGCTCAATGTTATACAGCAGCCTAGATGGGAGGGGAGTTTAGGGGAGCATGGATACATGTTTACACGTGGCTGAGTCCCTTCGTTATTCACCTGAAACTGTCACAACGTTGTTAATCAGCTGCACTCCAACACAAAATGAAAAGGAATTCTTTTTCTTCTGCCAAGAGAAAGGAAAGGAACCCTCTGAATCTAAATCAAGACCAGTGGAGCTGAAGTGCAACTGCCATGGCTCAGAAACACCTTTGACATCTTCTCGTGATGGGAGAAGAGGTGAGAGGCTCTGAAGATCACTGTGAGAGGTGTGGGACCAGTGGCTTCTGTTGGCCTCTGTGTACACAGTTTGCTATAATGGTTTATCTATATTGGCCCCATTCCCTTGTGGCTCAGCTGGTAAAGAACCCGCCTGCAATGTGGGAGACCTGGGTTCTATCCCTGGATTGGGAAGATCCCCTGGAGAAGGGAAAGGCTACCCACTTCAGTATTCTGGCCTGGAGAATTCCATGGACTATATTGTCCATGGGGCCGCAAAGAGTCAGACACAACTGAGCGACTTTCACTTTCTCCGTCATGACCCAACTTTGCGATGATATTGTTAGTTAGGGTATGGGCAGCTTTGGCCAGGAGAGAGCAGGCCTATAATGGGTATTAGTATTCACAGAGCAGTCAATGCTTCACTCCTTCTTGACTCTCTAAGGAAGAACACAGAGAACCCAGGGCTTTTAGACCCTTGATGAGCTCTTCATTCATACAGAGCTTCCAGAGGCAGGTGTGAAGGTGGCCAGGGCAGACAGCTGGATAAGCCCACCCTCTCCCTGGACTCCACCCCAGGGATGTGCCTTTATGGCCACAACTTTGGTGAAACAGCTTGGCTAGTCCCCACGGTCCTTATTGCATCATCCATGGAAGGCATGCTCTATATGATGGACTGTCAGAGGTAGTATTAATAGGGAACAGGGACCTAGTCATAGATTAAGGTTTTTTACACTAATTCTCATAGACATACTTTCTCTTTAGAAGTCCTTTTTCCATAGGTTGCACTTTCCTGGGATGCAGTCTTAACAGATCCTATTGAGCCCCTGGAATGAGTGGCAGCAGTGAGAAGGGGGGTGGGGGGGGGGGTGGGGGGGCGGGGGGCAGTGGGCTGCAAAGGCAGCAGAGACCTGAAGGTAGATGGGACAGAGTCTGATCACAGATGAGGAGATCTGGGACAAAGAGGGAAGGCCAGAAAAATACTGACATCTCGAGTCTCGGAAAATGATGGTCCCATCTCCTAAGAGCAGAGGAAAATCACAGAAACTGACATGATGCTGATAGACATCCCAGGGGAGAACTGGCCCAGAGAGAAAGGTCTAGGTGGGAGCCACAGTCGTGATGATGACCCTGTAGAGGTGCCCTGGGGTCCCATGGGCTGACCAAACGAGGCACACACACATAAATGTTTACTTGGAACCATTACTAAGTCTGCATAAAGGGGGAAAACTTTAATTACACACAGAAATGAATGGAAATGTGACCAAGACCCTTAGGAAAAGGAGACCTCTTGCCCTATAGGTTCTTATCAAAACACTGGCCGCTCCCTCATCATTTAATTGGGGGAAGCAAGTTTTCCCTCAGATATAAAATATTGACATGAGTTGCTTATTTCCCTAAAAGCTCTAACTTCGAATGTGTAGGTCTGTGATTTCCCATAATTAGCACGCTGTATCTATTCAGAATAACTACAACATCCCTTCCTGGTAATGAAAAGTGATTAATTACCAATTACAGCAAGTATCCAATTTCGTGCCGTTTACCACTGGTCTGTACCACTGAATTGCTAGCGTTCTAATTGCAGACATTAAAAGTTCTAGGTAATTATTGCTGAAAGATCAGTAATATTAAAAAATATTGGTTGTGGCTATTATTACATTTGCTCTCAACGCAACCAGGACTTAAATTTATGCCTGAGCTACCAGCCGTTTCATCAGGCTATTTCTCTGACTAGTTTGGAACAACTGGGTTTTTTTCACCCTTTTCTCAGAGTCTATTACAACAAGTCTATTAACAGCTCTGGGCTCCCCACTTTGTAAAGCTTTCGTTAAGTGAAACAAGCTAAAAAATCACTAGTAGGTGCCTTTAGTGAAGTAGGCAGGTAATTATCTCATTTACAGATAACCGCGTACGTTTCATTTTTCAAAGCACAAAGAGAAAACTAGCTCTAAATGACACTTTTCCATCCTCATTACAGTCACTAGAGAAATATCAAATTAGGAATTTTGTGCAAATGCCAACATGAACTCTGACAGCAGCCATCAACAATGGGGACATTTGGAGGAAACGTCTTTGTGCCCAAAGTGGAAACCAAGGATGAGTCCTGGGAGCTTGAAAAGGGGATTTTTTTTTTTTTAGTATTGCTTCGTTTCGGTCCTTCAAACACCTGAGTTGTACCTCTGCATGCCTTGTGTATCTGTGGGCATTCCAGACACAGCTCAGGAAACTGGAGGATCCATGCAAACCAGGTGGTCCTGGGCAGCCAAGGGTGCCAGAATCACCAAAGCCAATAAGTTAGCTTGCTCTGTGCCTCTACGGACCCACAGAGGGAGACCAGAGAGAAGGCTAAATACCATTCAGGGAGTCCTGCATGAGCTCACGCGGAGGACAACACAGAAAAGAGGGGGCCAACTCCATGGGGAGGGAGAATCAGGCATTTACAGATAGAGGCTGCTTCAGCCAGGCATTGAAGGATGCATAGGAGTTCATCAGCTCCATACAGAAGACTAGGAAAGGGTTCCCCTAGTGAGAGTTCATATCCAGAGGGCGCTGGGACTTGCTCTCCTCAGAATAAGAGACAATATATGGAGACCAGGAAGCATCCAGTTTTATAGGTCATTAAATTTGGAATTGTTTCAGAAAGGCTCTCAATCTGGCCTGTTTTGTTGCTAACAACAAAATATGATCAACTATTAAAGCACTCAACACAAAAGAACTGACTAAATAAACTACTACTGGGATCAAACACAAAACATTAAAATGCTCAGAAAATTGTTTTAAAAGCAAGAGACAGAAGTATATAGACAGAATATCTCAAGTAGGTAAAATCACATGCTCAGAAAGCAGAAAATACAATACCTGCTACCAGAGTGGGCCCCGCATGGACAAGAAGGGTCTTCTCTTTTCCATACTTCTCTGTATTGTTCAAGTTTTTCTATAATGAACTTGCATTTGTGATTTTTTTTTAAGTGAAAAAGATGCGCATAATAGACAAACCCTTGCCAAGGCATAGAATCCAGAAGAAACACAGAAAGAACATAGGAAGGAGCCCCCACCTTATCAAGCAGCCCACCCCTGACAAACATGCTCAGGAAAATAGGCCAGGACCTGAAGGCACTTCAGATCTGCAAAGAGGTTTTATTAATTACTGAGTAGACACTTAGATTCTACACTCACAAAGATTTTTTTAAAACTTCCATCCCATTAGAGTTGAACTTTGCCCCCACCTGCCATAGCTCCTCACCACATGCTGGCCTCAGAGATGCTCTTTTGAGATGACCTTATCATAACAATAATGGGAAGCAATAAGCTTGAAATAATGGGGTACCCCAGGGTGAGGACACCCCTCCCAAGGGATCTAAGAACTTCTGGCTGTCATCACAAGGATGAGGGGTGGAGACTTGCTGGTACATGAAGCATCCTACAGCCCTCCTGAAGGGGTGTACTTTCGGGGACTATGTATTCATTTTGGACACATCTACTGTGTACGTGGTTTCCTTCTTTACCTGCTGTATACAGCAGGCAGGCCCGCTTCGAGGGAAAGGAGGGCTGTAAAAGCCAATTGATTGATATGATCCATCACCATTTTTAGGGTCCGTTGCACAAACTATTTTGACAGTCGAAGCTCATAAATTAACGAGCAAGCCCAAAGTGACACAATGAAGATGTCGTGGCCACTTCAATTTAACCACTGGGTGATTACTCAGAAACTCGGGGTGCAGAAGGTGCAGATGGCTGCCTCCCTCTTTTGTTCCTGCTTAGCTAGAAGATAAATGTCTGAAACTAAGGACCCCGGGCACTCAATAATAAAAACCTTTTAGAGAGGAGAGCCTTGCACTAGTTAAAAGAAATCTGTTCCATTTTTCTGGGGGGAAAAATGGAAGTAAGGTTTCCCAATGGCAGACATCAGCCCTTTTATTGAGACTAAAAAGTTTGAATCCACAAAGGAAGAGAAGGAAGGAAAGAAAATGGAGAGAGGGGGGAGAGAGAGATAAGAGTGGAAAACAAAGCCGTCAGAATCATGATTTAAGGCAGCAGGAGAAATTGCCAAGAAATTAAAGAGAATGAAGCTTTTGCATCTGGGAGTCATCATGTAATTTCTAAGGTGTTCACGAGATTAATAAGAAAATCTGTGGCTCCAAATCCCCCAATGAGCTATTACAGGACTTCACAGCACTCTGTTTGCTCAAAACAAATAGTGGCTGCAGTGTTCTAATCTCTACAGAGAAGGAAACTCATATGTGAGTGGGAGGCTTAGATTTTTAAAGGGTTTTATATATATATACACAGACATCACAGAACAGAGAGCCCAAAATGGACCTTTTGTTCACATCCAAAAGTAATTATTGCCAAAGACAAGCGATGGTATAAGAGATTGCCCTTCCCAGAGGCCCGGTGGAAGGTAGAACTGATTAGAAATAGAATCACAAGTCAAATCCCAACATCCATTTAATAATTGAGTAAAATGTACTTGTCTTCCGTCTCCTTATGAAAGTAATTCCCTGAAAAAAAAAAAAAAATCAAGTGGACTAAATTACCTACATACAAATGGCACTCTTTCAGCTGAACGGATAGCACTCCGTATTTCAGTTGGAGCAACTTTTAAATTACTTGGAGAATTCATGGAATGTTTTTCAGTTTGACAGCTGTCGAGCAGAAAAGCATACTGTTATGTAGGAAGCAAACCTTCCAAAGATTTATTTTTTTTTAATGGGTTGGAAATTAAAAGGGCTTCAAAATGCCCTTTAGAGACCCAGCTTGGGGACTGGACTGTGTTACAAGGAGACTTTTTCTTACAAGTGCTGAGAATTGGGACTGCAAGGGCAGGTCAGAGGCACTTGGATTGTGTCTACATGAAGCCAAAACAAGTGTTTGAGAAGTGAAAGACGCAATCAAGCTAGCGCGTTACTGTGTCTGCGCAACACCAAAATGCCAGGTTGGCTGGGTGTCTTCCACCAGCCCTGAAGTCAAAGGAGAGAAACCAGAAAGGACCATGAAGAGATCACCCAGTGGGAAAGAGGAAGCCAAAGGCCCAGAACAGGGGAGGGGAGGACTTGTCCAGGGTCCCAGGACCAAGGAAGGGACAGAGCAAAGTCAGATGCTAGGCCCCAATCTAGGTTTGAGGGATTCCCCCAAACCAATGGGTGGTGACCCCAACGTGGCATTTTCATGGAGCAGGAGAAGCCATTGAGTTGCCAGATTTAGCTAATAAAAACATAGGGTGATTGGTTACATTCTAATTTAGATAAACAATGGATGCATGCGTGCTCAGTCGCATCTGACTCTTTGTAACCCCATGGACTCCAGGCTTCTCTGTGCATGGAATTTCCCTGGTCAGAATGCTGAAGTGGTTGCCAATTCCTCCTCTAGGGGATTTTCCCAACCCAGGGATTGAACCCCAGTCTCCTGCAGCTCCTCCACTGCAGGCAGATTCATTATAACCAGCCACCTGGGAAGCCCGAAACAGTGAATACTTCCTTAGTATAAGGATGTCTCACATGGTTTGGGGGGCAGAGTTAAACTATAAAATGAGCTCGTTGAGTATCTGAAACCCACATCCTTGGGGACAGGGACAGAGTCTGATGATACCTCTCTCCCCCATCCCATAGCCCTGAACCCATGGTAGATGGAGTCAGTGGGCTTATACAGCCTAAAAGATCAAGACTGGAGACAGACAAATTCGCTGAAAGAGCGAATCTCCTTAAGCTGTAGAAAGCAGGGAGAGACGGATGGAGGTGACCATGTGGTAAGGAGCTGAATGATTCAGACACTTTCTACAAAGGGTCCCAACAACCTTCAAGACAGGCCTCATTACCTGCCACGGTTCACGGATGAGGACACAGTGGTGCAGACAGGGCCTCGCGGAGTGGCGGCAATGGGCCTCGTCCCAGGTCTGCGGACTCCGAACTTCCCTGTCCACAGAGATCATAAAAGCAGCAGACCTGGCTGGAGTATGACTACACATGCCAGACACCACTCCGGGCACTGTGGGAGTTTATCAAATTTCAGCTACTCAATGACCGTTTATGATCGATAGATTCTTCTCCCCACTTTTCAGTAGAGAAAGTGCAGCACAGAGCAGTGAAGACATTTGCCTTGGGTCACACAGCTCTGAGCCTCCCTCTGCAGCACCTCACCATCCAGACACCCGCCTAGTGCTTGCAGTTCATACAAACACCGCCAAGCCCCCTCCAGGGCTCTGAGCAGAAGGCAGGACCCAGATATGCCATTCTGGCCTCCCCACTGGCCTTGTCCTCTTGCCTGGACTTGCAGGACAGTGAGAACCGTCCTCAGAACAAGCCTGCTGTGGAGCAGAGGCATCAAGGGAAGGACTTCCTGGTGGACCAGGAGCTAAGACACCAAGCTCCCAATCCAGGGGGCCTGAGTTCAATCCCTGGTCAAGAATCTAGGTCCCATATGCTACAGCTAAAGATCCTGCAAGCCCCAATGAAGATGGGAGACCTGGCACAGTCAAATAAATAAATATTGGGTTTTATTTATGTTTTAAAAGATAGGGAGGGCCCCAGATGTGGTGGATTACAGCCCACAAGCTCCCTCCTAACTGTAGAAATCCTCTCTCGCCCTTTCTCCATTCTGAAAACATTCAGGTTTGCTAGGAATTTTGACACAACTGCCATAAGCCACAATGTCCATTAGATGAACATTACCCTTTTTGATTATCTTGCTTCTAGAACAAATGGACAGTTCTCCTTATAGGAACTAAAAGACTATGCTTCTTGCCTCCAAGACCTGCCAAACTGGACTCCTGCTTGTGTTCAGAGATGCTTCCTAAGAGGTCACATTTAGTAGGAGTTCTCTGGCGCCTTTCTAATTCCCGGTGATAATTCAACACAGAACCACTAGTACTCCTTGCGGGCCCACGTGCCCAGTACACTGCCCAGACTGGGCAGAGAAGGCATAGCTGGGCCCCAGGCAGGCCCAGAGGGGTGTCATCTGCACAGGTCTCTCCACAAAACATCGCAGTCCCAGGTGTGGTTCTCACCCTTGGTTTCCAAGAGCAGGGGAGACCAGAGATCAGGCCTGCAGGCAGGGGGCTGTGTGTGCTCACCACCTGGTGCCACCACCCTGGGTGTCTTGGGCAAGGTTCTTGTCTAGAGGATGCACAGTCTCTTTTTCATCCTCATAACTGATATCAGTTCAGTTCAGTTCAGTCACTCAGTCGTGTCCGACTCTTTGCGACCCCATGAATTGCAGCACACCAGGCCTCCCTGTCCATCACCAACTCCCGGAGTTCACTCAGACTCACATCCATCGAGTCGGTGATGCCATCCAGCCATCTCATCCTCGGTCGTCCCCTTCTTCTCCTGCCCCCAATCCCTCCCAGCATAAGGGTCTTTTCCAATGAGTCAACTCTTCCCATGAGGTGGACAAAGTATTGGAGTTTCAGCTTTAGCATCAGTCCTTCCAGTGAACACCCAGGACTGATCTCCTTTAGGATGGACTGGTTGGATCTCCTTGCAGTCCAAGGGACTCTCAAGAGTCTTCTCTAACACCATAGCTCAAAAGCATCAATTCTTCGGCACTCAGCTTTCTTCACAGTCCAAATCTCACATCCATACATGACCACTGGAAAAACCATAGCCTTGATTACATGGACCTGTGTTGGCAAAGTAATGTCTCTGCTTTTGAATATGCTATCTAGGTTGGTCATAACTTTCCCTCCAAGGAGTAAGCGTCTTTTAATTTCACGGCTGCAGTCACCATCTGCAGTGATTTTGGAGCCCAAGAAAATAAAGTCTGACACTGCTTCCACTGTTTCCCCATCTATTTGCCATGAAGTGATGGGACCAGATGCCATGATCTTAGTTTTATGAATGTTGAGCTTTAAGCCCACTTTTTCACTCTCCTTTTTCACATTCATCAAGAGTCTTTTTAGTTCCTCTTTACTTTCTGCCATAAGGGTGGTGTCATCTGCATATCTGAGGTTATTGATATTTCTCCTAGAAATCTTAATTCCAGCTTGTGCTTCCTCCAGACCAGTGTTTCTCATGATGTACTCTGCATAGAAGTTAAATAAGCAGGGTGACAATATATAGCCTTGACGTACTCCTTTTCCTATTTGGAACCAGTCTCTTTTTCCATGTCCAGTTCTAACTGTTGCTTCCTGACCTGCATACAGGTTTCTCAAGAGGCAGGTCAAGTGGTCTGGTATTCTCATCTGTTTCAGAATTTTCCACAGTTTGTTGTGACCTGCACAGTCAAAGGCTTTGGCATAATCAATAAAGCAAAAACAGATGTTCTTCTGGAACTCTCTTGCTTTTTTGAAAATCCAGTGGATATTGGCAGTTTGATCTCTGCTTCTTCTGCCTTTTCTAAAACCAGCTTGAACATCTGGAAGTTCACGGTTCACGTACTGCTGAATGAAGCCTGGCTTGGAGAATTTTGAGAATTACCTTACTAGCGTGTGAGGTGAGTGCAATTGTGCAGTAGTTTGAGCATTCTTTGGCATTACCTTTTTTGGGACTGGAATGAAAACTGACTTTTTCCAGTCCTGTGACCACTGCTGAGTTTTCCAAATTTGCTGGCATATTGAGTGCAGCACTTTCACAGCATCATCTTCCAGGATTTGAAATTGCTCAACTGGAATTCCATCACCTCCACTAGCTTTGTTCGTAGTGATGCTTTCCTAAGACCCACTTGACTTCACATTCCAGGATGTCTGGCTCTAGGTGAGTGATCACACCATTGTGATTATGGGTCGTGAAGCTCTTTTTTGTACAGATTTTCTGTGTATTCTTGCCACCTTTTCTTAATATCTTCTCCTTCTGTTAGGTCCTTACCATTTCTGTCCTTTATTGAGCCCATCTTTGCATGAAATGTTCCCTTGGTATCTCTAATTTTCTTGAAGAGATCTCTAGTCTTTCCCATTCTGTTGTTTTCCTCTATTTCTTGCCATCGATTGCTGAGGAAGGCTTTCCTATCTCTCCTTGCTCTCCTTTGGAATTCTGCATTCAGATGCTTATATCTTTCCTTTTCTCCTTGGCTTTTCACTACTCTTCTTTTCACAGCTATTTGTAAGGCCTCCTCAGACAGCCATTTTGCTTTTTTGCATTTCTTTTTCTTGGGGATGGTCTTGATCCCTGTCTCCTGTACAATGTCACGAACGTCCATAGTTCATCAGTCATGAACCTCCGTCCACAGTTCCTCAGGCACTCTGTCTATCAGATCTAGTCCCTTAAATCTATTTTTTAACAGATAATCAGTCAAGAAGTAAATCTGAACTGAACTTCAGACTCCGTTGTGCTATCAATTAGACTCAACATCCAGATGTGAAAAAGTTGTATTTACAACTGACAGTGGAAACAATCTACCCTGTAACCAAAAAAATGTATGCCACAGTAGTAAGGCTATTGCGTAAAGAATGAGACCTATAAAAATAGTGCTGAACAGACCAGTGACAACATTTCTTTATATGACATGAGGAAACATATTCAGTTTTGCATAAGAAATTGCCCACAAAGAGGTTGTTAGATATTCTGCTGTGTTTTTCCATATGTCCTTTTCACTAAACTGAGTGAGGCATCCCAGGTCTAAGACCTGCAGCCCACAGCCTGCCTTGCAGCTGAGCCACTGAGAACCAGGGCTGGCAGAGCTCTGCTCCAGAAACTCTGGAGTCACCTAGCGCCCCCTCCCCAGGGTCATCCATGCCTGCCAGCATCCCGTTCCATAGGGGCTGGAGTGCAATGCACCCCACAGTCAAGGCCCCTGAGGGACACCACCACACAGTTCCACAGGTATCAGGACTCCAGCCACATACCTGGACTCCCAGGTCACCTTGCCTTCCTGGCTAGGAGGGCCAGAGCACAGGACCTTTCCTCCTTCTCTTCAAGTGTTCACTTGACTCATTGATGGAAAAGGACCTTCCACAAGGTACCTGTGTTAGTTCCTATAGCTGCTATATTAATTACCACAAATTGGGGGGCTTAAAACAAGATTAAATCTAGCCTGTCACAGTTCTAGAGGCCAGAAGGCCAAGATCAAGGGATCAGCAGGACTGCGGCCCCTCTGCCGGCTCCAGGGCGTCCATTCCTCCCAGCTTCTGGAGGCTGCCGGCACTCCTTGGCTTGTGGCAGCATCACCCTCATCTCAGCCCCCATCTCCACACCGTCTTCTGCTCTTCTGTCTTGCTTGACTCTTCCCCTGCCCCTCTAATTAAGACACATGTGGTTGTATTTAGGGTCCACCCAGATAATCCAGAATAATCTCCCTCTCTAGAAGTCCTTAACTTAACCACATCTGAAAAGACTCTTTCACCTCACACCTGTCAGAATGGCTGTAATCAAAAAGAAAAGAGAAGGGACTTCCCTGATGGTCCAGTGGTTAAGAATCCACCTTCCAAGTGCAGGGGCACAGGTTCAATCCTTGACTGAGATCTAAGGTCTCACATGCCTTGCAGCCAAAAAAACAAAACATAAAACAGAGGCAATCTTATAGCAAATTCAATGAAGACTTTAAAAAGGGTCCACATCAAAAAAAAAATTTTTTTTTAAGCAAAGAGATAAATGCTGGTGAGGATGTGAAGAAAAGATAACAAATGCTTGTGCACTGTTGGTGGGAATGTACATGGGTGTAACCACTATGGAGAAAAGTATGGAGCGGCCTCAAAAAACTATAAATAGAACTACCTCAGGATCCCACTTCAAAGAAAACAAAGTTGCTGTTCCAAAGAGACATCTGCACTCCCACAATTCACTGCAGCATTATTTACAATATGCAAGACATGGAAACAGTCTAAGTGTCTGTTGACAGATGAATGGATAGAGAAAAAGTGGTGTGTATATATACAAGGGAATACCATTCAGCCATGAAAAAAGAAAATTTTGCTATTTGTGCCAACATGAATAGACCACTGAGTGAAGCACTGTATGGTCTCACACATGTAAAATTTTAAAACACCAAACTCAGAGAAATAGAGAACAGATTAGTAGTTGACAGAGGTAAGGGAAAGGGAAAATGGGTAAAGGAGATCAAAAGATGCAAACTTCCAGTTAAAAGATGAGTAAACTCTGAGGATGTAATATGCAGCCTGGTGGCTATAGCTGACAACACTGTATTATATATCCGAAGAGAGCTAACAAAGTAGGTAGTAAAAGCTGTTTTCAGAGGGGGAAAAAATTCTTGTAACTTTGTGAGGGGATAGATGTTAACTAAAGTTATGGTAATCATTTCACAATATATACACATATCAAATTACTATCTTATACACCTTAAACTTATACAAATGTTAAATGTCGATTATCTCTCAATGAAACTAGCGGGGAAAGACTTCTTTTTCTGGCAAGGTTGAGCCTGCACTTGGAACCAGCCCATCCTGAATCCCTCCCCAACCCAGAGGAGTGTGTGAAACCCTTCAAGCTCATCTGACAGAAAGACCTCACCCATCAGCCCCGTTTGGGACTGCTCCTAAATGTGTGTGTTGGATTGGAAGTCGCGAGGGGGGAGGTGTCCTAGTATAGCCACAAAACCAATTTCAATCTCTTTTAATTAACCAAATCCAAGTCCATTGTTAATAGTGGTCAAACGGATTTCTGTCTTCCCCCTTGCAGGCGTGGGTATTTAAAACTGACTCCTGGCCCTCCCCTCCCGAGAAGCCCCTTGGATGTCCCCAAGCTCTGGACCTGGCATTCAAGCCCCACCATTCACACCGTCAGAGCCTTCCTGCTCCCTCGGCCCGCCACCCACTCCCTTTCCAGCCGGCAGTGACTACCCAGCCAGCCATAATTGCTAAAGGAGACGGGCGCTTGTTTGCCGCCTCATCCCGCAATGATTAAAGGTAGAAGTTTTTCAGACATTAGCGACAGAAAGAGTATAGTTAAAGCTGCTTTAGAAAGGGAGAGGCGTATAAAGAGATGGTGCTCAAAGCACTATTAAAAGCATCATGCTTGTTAAGACCAGTAAAAAGGCAGGGAATCGGCGAGGGAAAGGCAGCTTCCTCTCCAATTACTACGAGGGGCACACACCTCGAAGGTCTCTTTGAATTGCGGCCGCCAGCCCCTGCCCTCTCCCCTCCCCCGCCGCCCCCTCCACCGGGCCATTCAGCGGTACATTAGGGAGGAGGGTGACGGTGCTCCCCCAAGTTCACTTCTCGCTTGTTACAGGCGACCCATTTAGAGCTGAATGACTATGTTCAGAGACAGCTCTAAATGACACCCTCCTCCTCTTCACGAAGCCACTTGGTTTTGTCTTTTTTCTTTCTTTCTTTTTTTTTTTTGCCTGTATCCTGGAGAAATAATTGATAAACCGAATGGCTGTCCACCTTAAAGCGGGCGCCTCCCTGCCACCTGGTTAAAATTCCTCCTCCTCTCCCCACCTCCCTACATCCATTTTGCTCCTGTGCTGTTTAAACAATACTTCATCAAATGCAGCCTGGAGCAAATAAGAAAGCTCAGTAGAGTAAATAAAAAGTCAAAAAAAAATCACCGGCTGGAGGGTAAGTACTTTTATTCCTGTACTTTCATTGCCTGGGGAATTATTATTCCACTGCCCGATCTGGGAGGGAGGGAGGCCGGGGAGGACTGTGTTATTCACAAAATGGATTGCTTCTTTCCCTTTTCACTCCTCTGGCTCTCGAGAGCCCACTGATTACAACCAAGTGTGGCCATCTATTCCGTCTTATTGACAAAGGTCCTTAATTACCGCGGCAGCAGTAATACCTGCTATTAAATTCTGCTAAACAGAGGCCGCAAATTAGCTGTGGATCTCGGGCACCTTTTGTGTGTGATTATGGGGAGGGAGGCGGGATAACTGACCCCAGCCAGAGCAGCGGGGAAACCTTTGTTTATCACCTGCGGTGGGGGCCAAAATGTGAAATTAAAAGCTCTCCATCAGCTGAAGGCCTTTGGAAGGCCCAAGGGAAGAAGAAAAGAAAAAAAAAAACGCAACAGGCCAAGCAAACTGTGCTTACCGGTATTTATAAGCATTTTGCTCAACCACGATTTACACTGACAGTTGATTAACCGAAAGCTCTGCTAATTCTGTAGGTAACTAATGCAAAGTCCAAAATGGCAAAAATTTAGGCCATTTTCAGGTATATTCTATATTTCACAGAGGCCTTTAACCTGCGTTTAAGAGCCTGTTTAATGCAATTGCGGACCATAAACACCTGTCACTTATATTCTGAACTTTTCACATCACTCCTTCTGGAGACCCTGGATTAATGAAAACCATTCCAAACATGGTAGCTCTCATCGGCAGCCACCTGACTTATAAATTCAGTCCTGACGCCTGCTTGGTGTTTCATTGAAAGCAATTATTTGGGGGGAAATTTCATTTAAATATATTCAGTTTTCTTTTCCATTAAGGTAGAGGTAGGTGAGCTGCCCTGAGCTTGCAGCAAACAATGAGCGGTCAGAATGCAATAACTTAACACAAAATGCTTAACATCAAGATAATTAAATTTCATTAAGGTTTTAATCACTCTGAATGGAGGCTATTAAAATTCATGGGGTTCCTGGCACACGACAGACAATGGGCCCTGAGCCCAGAACAAGCCTGGAAAGGCCACTTCTAGCCTTGTCCAGGAAACAAGTAACTGGGGGCAGTGAGCTTTTCCTCCAACTACCCATAGGCAGTAACCAGTTCTTAGACAGAATCTGGGGGTCCCCTCAAGACAGGGTGCCCCCCCTCCCAGCAAGTACTGAACTGATTCTAACTCCCCACTAGCCCTCCAGGCCTCTTGTTGGTGCTCAGCACAAAACTCTGCCCCTGCCGCTCATGAAACAAGGATGTTTTTAGATGGATGCCACTGGGCCCCATGCCACCCCCGCACAGGTGAGGCAAAACTGGGCACCTTCTTGCTCAAATCTGGACTCAAAAACCACTTGCTCTGGGAAGTCTTGCCTGATTCTAGACAAACTAAGGTGCTCTCACTCCTAGCATGGAGGCAAGAGGGCTCCTCTGAAGTCATTATCTTATTACACAGTAATTATTTGTATGATATTCTTCCCATAACACACCAGGTCCCATGAAGCAAGAGACAGTGTCTTTCTCATATTTCTAGGTTTCTAGGCTCTAGTGATTTTAGGTGTTTGGTAATGATGGATATACAGACAGGGGAACAGAGGATGGATGGATGGATGGATGGATGGATGCACAGATGGATAGATGGATGAATGGACAGGTAGATGAATGTTTAGATGGGTAGATGGATAGATAAGTTGATGGAAGGATAGATAAGTTGATAGAAGGATAGATGGGTGTTTGATGGGATAGATAAATGGCTGACTAGATGGATAGACGGATAGATAGACAAATGAATGGGCAGCTAGATTGTTAGGTGCCAAAGACCTAGGATCACAATGAAGCCAAGCCCAGGCTCCTTGACTCCATCCTTAATAAATACAATTGTCTGTCTTTCCTTAGACTGAAGTAATCTCATATTGCCCTGCTTATTCATACCAGGTCCTTGGGTCCTTTCCAGAAGCTCCCATAGATTGCTTTTGTCATCATGGTAATGGGTTTTCTCACTGCTTCACATATTCATTCATCCATCAACTTCCTCAGCATTTTCTCTGATAGGAACAGTTCCCCTTATGGAGTATTTAAAAGTTCCAGTCTCTGCCATCTGATACTTCCAGTCTAGGAAACTGGTCTAAGCCTCATGGCACAGCAGGCCAGAGTGAGGGCAATAAGCTGATAATAACATAATGAAACCTGCCCCCTTGCTCACACACTAGGATGGGGCCCCACCAGATACTCTGGTCCACTATCCTTCAGACAACATGGTACCTCACTGAAAACATCTGTTTGAACCTATACTTTCATCTTACCAATTAAAATCCCTTCTTACCAGGCAAGATGCATCTTCCGACATGGGTCCCAAGCAAAAATTGGAGAAGGTTTACAATTCTAACATTGCAAATGCTCAGGAAGAGAAATATGGATGACGTGCTCTGGGAGGCAGAGCAGTGACTGCAGAGGGTAGGTAGGAATGTGGTAGGCAGAGCTGAGAAGCCCAGTCCTGGCGGAGGGCCACAGCAAGCTGGAAGAGCCACGAAGTGTGTACACAGGAGAGGTAAAGCCACAGAGCCATCACAAGGGCTCAAAAGCCTGTGACCAGGACTCCTGGCACAGCTGTCCTTGTTCAGCCCTTGGTCCCTTGTGGTCCCACGTGTCAAGGATAATTTGCATGGCTTCCGATGGGGAGGAGGTCACATGCCCAGGGAATAGCTACTACAAGCCGAGCCTGGAAGAAATGAAAGAACGTGGGGCATCTGCGGTTGCCAACCAGGGGTTGGGTGAGGGGAGAATTCCATCCAGTTTCATTCAAGAGCCTGGAGAACCAGGCCTGGAGACTGGACTTGATTCTTCAGGGGACTCATTAAAGGATTTTTAGCAGAGAAGTGAGATGATCAGGTCTTTGTTTAGAAAATTCTGTGCATTGAGCATGTAGCAAGTATTAGTTCAGATCAGTTCAGTTGCTCAGTCGTGTCCAACTCTGCAACCCCATGGAATGCAGCACTCCAGGCTTCCCTGTCCATCACCAACTCCTGGAGCTTGCTCAAACTCATGTCCATCAAGTCGGTGATGCCATCCAACCATCTCCTCCTCTGTCATCCCCTTCTCCTCCTACCTTCAATCTTTCTCAGCATCAGGGTCTTTTCCAAGGACTCAGTGCTTTGCATCAGGTGGCCAAAGTATTGGAGCTTCAGCTTTAGCATCAGTCCTTCCAGTGAATATTCAGGACTGATTTCCTTTAGGATGGACTCATTTGATCTCCTTGCAAGTATGAGAGAAATCAAAGGAAAGACGACCAATTAGGAGTTCTGCAGACTAGAGACGATTTCCAAAAACTCTTCTTCAAAACAGAGGATTTAAAAAGCTCCATACCTAACAGAACACATTCTGGCAGGTTAGGGGGCCCAACAGGTAACAGGAAACCTATTCTCTGTTTATAAAAGGAATCATCTGTGAGCCGCGACTCTTGCTGGCGCACAAGCTTCGTCACCATACAAGCTGAGCCTATCATGCATCATGGCAAACCTTAGCATATTGTATTCCATTCTCCACCATCTGGGCTAATTCCAATCTAATGTGATTTCCGTCATAAAACTACAGCCAACAGACCCCAGCATTTAGAAATATCTGGAGTTGCAATAGAGAAACAAAAGACCCACCCCTTTCAAAGGGGAAAGGTCAGTTCTAGGTCTTTTCAGAAATTATCAGAAGGCACTGATTATGTTGCTAGTAAATGGCACCCACTCCAGTGCTCTCGCCTGGAGAATCCCAGGGATGGGGGAGCCTGGTGGGCTGTAGTCCATGGGGTCACACAGAGTCGGACATGACTGAGTGACTTCACTTTCACTTTTCACTTTCATGCATTAGAGAAGGCAATGGCACCCCACTCCAGTGCTCTTGCCTGGAGAATCCCAAGGACAGGGGAGCCTGGTGAACTGCCGTCTATGGGGTCTCACAGAGTCGGACACGACTGAAGCAACTTAGCAGCAGCAGCAGCAGCAGCAGGGCAACTAGGAACTTGAAAGGAAATTAAACAGTATTGACTAAAAGATTCTTCTAATTATCCCATTAGGGATAATCCTGGTTTCTTTTCTCTTCATGATCTATTCCTCCTAGAAGCCTACCTGGTACAGTATGTTTTGTGGTATGTTTGGACTCTGAACTTTGGAATGAGGCCAAAAGGATAATTTAGTGATTTTTTTTTTTCCTCTGATCAGGCCTACACAGCAAAAATGTATAACCCATGGCCCAGTGTCCTCACATCTGAGACAGAGACAACTTTGTGTAACACATATGCCCCGTTTGGGGTAATATTTACAAACTCAGTTTGCTTACAGATAAAAGTTCAATTTTAACACACTAAGAGAAGTCTACTCGTAAGGGATACTTCTGCTGCTGCTACTACTGCTGCTGCTAAGTCGCTTCAGTCGTGTCCGACTCTGTGCGACCCCACAGACGGCAGCCCACCAGGCTCCCCCGTCCCTGGGATTCTCCAGGCAAGAACACTGGAGTGGGTTGCCATTCTGCAATAGCAAATAATAACTTCACTCTCAATTTCCATTTTACCTCCCTGCTTTGGAATAACTTTTATAAAAATCTTCATTGAGTTTCCTCCAGCAACATGAAGACCTAAGATTCTGAAGAAATTTCTCCCCTCATTATATATAGAAATGTGTACATAAAATGTAATCAGAAAATGCAACACACAGATGGACTGTAAAAAAAAGAAAGGGAAATATCCACATATAAGAATTAAAGAGGGCCTTCAAAACCGCAGCTGTTTTTCAGTCACGAAGTTCTGTCTAACTCTGTGTGACCCCATGGACTGCAACACGCCAGGCTCCTCTGTCCTCCACTGTCTCCCAGAGTTTGCTAAAATTCATGCCCATTGAGTCAGTGATGCTATCTAACCATCTCATCCTCTGTTGCCCTCTTCTCCTCCTGCCCTCATCTTTCCCAGCATCAGGGACTTTTCCAATGAGTCTGCTCTTCGCATCAAGTGGCCAAAGTACTGGAGATTCAGCTTCAGCATCAGTCCTCCCAGTGGATATTTAGGGTTGATTTCCTTAATAATTCATTGGTTTCATCTCTTTGCAGTCCAAGGGACTCTTAAGAGTCTTCTCTAGAATCACATTTCAAAAGCATCAATTTTTTAGCACTCAGCCTTCTTTATGGTGCAGCTCTCACAACCATATATGACTATTGGAAAAACCGCAGCTTTGACTATATGGACCTTTGTTGGAAAAGTGATGTCTCTGTGTTTTAATATGCTGTCTAGGTTTGTCAGAGTTTTCCTTCCAAGGAGCAAGCCTCTTTTAAATCCATGGCTGCAGTCACCATCAACAGTGATTGTGGAGACCAAGAAAATTAAGTCTGTCACTGCGTCTTTTTTCTCTTCTATTGGCATGAAGTGATGGGACCAGATTCCATGATCTTAGTTTTTTGAATGTTGAGTTTCAAGCCAGTTTTTTCACTCTCCTGTTTCACCCTCAAGAGGCTCTTTAGTTCTTCTTCACTCTCTGCCATTAAAGTGGTATCAACTGCATGTCTGAGGATGTTGATATTTCTCCCAGCAATCTTGATTCCAGCTTGTGATGCATCCAGCACATCACAAGTACATCCAAGTACATCCAAGTACATCACATGATGTACTCTGTGTATAAGTTAAATAAGCAGGATGACAATAGACAGCTTTGTACTCCCTTCCCAATTTTGAACCAGTTCATTGTTCCATGTAACATTCTGACTGTTGCTTCTTGATTTAAATACAAGTTTCTCAGGAGATAGGTAACGTGGTCTGGAATTCGTCTCTAAGAATTTTCCACAGTTTATCATGATCCACACGGTCAAAGGCTTTAGCATAGTCAATGAAGCAGAAGTAGACATTTTTCTGAAACTCCTTGTTTTCTCCATGGTCCAATGAAGGGTGGTAATTTGATCTCTGGTTCTTCTGCCTTTCCTAAATCCAGCTTGGGTATCTGGAAGTTCTCAGTGCACACACTACTGACGTCTAGCTTGAAGATTTTGAGCATAACCTTGCTAGTATGTGAAATGAGTGCAATTGTGCAGTAGTTTTAACATTCTTTGGCATTATCCTTCTTTGAGATTGGAATGAAGACTGACCTTTTCCAGTCTGTGGCCACTGCTGAGTTTTCCAAATTTGTTGACACGCTGAGTGCAGCACTTTCACAGCATCATCTTTTAGGACTTGAAATAGCTCAAGTGGAATTCCATCACCTCCACTAGCTTTGTTCATAGTAATCCTTCCTAAAGCCTACTTGACTTCATACTCCAGGATGTCTGGCTCTAGGTGAGTGACCACACCATTGTGATTATCCGGGTCATTAAGATCGTTCTTGTATAGTTCTTCTGTGTATTCTTGCCACCTCTTCTTAACCTCTTCTGCTTCTGTTGGATCCTTGCTGTTTCTGTCCTTTATTGTGCCCATCTTTGCATGAAATGTTCCTTTGTTATCTCCAGTTTTCTTAAAGAGATCTCTAGTCTTTCCCATTCTATGGTTTTCCTCTATTTCTTTGCAGTGTTCACTTACGAAAGCTTTCTTATCTCTTCTGGCTATTCTTTGTAATTCTGCATTCAGTTGGGTGTATCTTTCCCTTTCTCCCTGCCTTTTGCTTCTTTTCTTTCCTCAGCTATTTGTAAAACTTCCTGAGACAACCACTTTGCCTTCTTGCATTTATTTTTCTTCGGAATGGTCTTGGTCACTGCCTGCTGTACAATGTTACAAACCTCTGTCCATAGTTATTCAGGCACTGTATCTACCAGCTCTAATCCCTTGAGTCTATTTGTCACCTCCACTGTATAATCATAAGGGATTTGATTTAGGTCATAACTGAATGACCTAGTGGGTTTTCCTACTTTCTTCAACTGAAGCCTGAATTTTGCAATAAGGAGTTCATGATCTGAGCCGCAGTCAGCTCCAGGTCTTATTTTTACTGACTGTAATAGAGCTTTTCCATCTTTGGCTGCAAAGAATATATATAATCAATCTGATTTTGGTATTGACGATTTGGTAATGTCCATGTGTAGAGTCATCTCTTGTGTTGTTGGAAAACGTTGTTTGATATGATCAGTGTGTTCTCTTAACAAAACCCTTAGGCTTTGCCCTGCTTCATTCTGTATTCAAAGGTCAAACTCGCCTGTTACTCCAGGTATCTCCTGACTTCCTACATTTGCATTCCAATCCCCTATGATGAAAAGGACATTTCTTTCGGTGTTAGTTCTAGAAGGTCTTATAGGACTTCATAGAAGAGTTTAAATTCTTTGGCATTGGTGGTTGGGCCATAGACTTGGATTGCTGTGAGGTTGAGTTGTTTACCTTGGAAATGAACCAAGATCATCTTGTCATTTTTGAGATTACACCCAAGTACTGCATTTTGGACTCTTTTGTTGACTATGAGGGTTACTCCATTTCTTCTAAAGGATTCTTGCCCACATTAGTAGATATAATGGTCACCTGAATTAAATTTGCCCATTCCCATCCATTTTAGTTCCCTGATTCCTAAAATGTCGATACTTAATCTTACAGTCTCCTGCTTGACCATGTCTAATTTATCTTGATTCGTGGACCTAATGTTCCAGGTTCCTATGCAATATTGTTCTTTACAGCATCAGACTTTACTTTCACCACCAGACACATCCACAGCTGAGCATCATTTCCACTTTGGCCCAGCCACTTCATTCTTTCTGAAGCTGTTAGTATGCTAATAGCTACTCTTCACCAGGAGCGTATTGGACACCTTCTGACCTGGGGGGGGCCCATCTTCTGGTGTCATACCTCTCTGCCTTTTCATACTGTCCATGGGGTTCTCGTGGCAGGAATCCTGGGTTGCCACGTCCTCCTCCAGGGCATCATGTTTTGTTAGAATTCTTCACTTTGACCTGTTGTCGGTCTAGGGTGGCCCTGCACAGCTTCGCTGAGCTACACAAGCCCAAGCCCCTTTGTCACAACAAGGCTATGGACCATGAGGAGTGAGTGGTGTGATACTGTGATTTATAATAAGAAATATGTATTGTCTCATCCTCATTCCTGGCACAGAGTTCCTAAAGGCCTTGGAATTTTCTAAGTGAAAAGAATTATAAGGAGTATCTTTGTTATTCTTAACAAACTTCTTTCAACCATACCTGAGCTTATATTAATGAGGTGTTTTTTTCAAAGTTCCCCAGATAACCACAGGCTAGAGGTTTGTCACCAAAGGAACCAACCATGTAATCTGGGGGTGGGACTTTCAGCTTCACCCCAACAATGGCCAATCATGCCTACATAATGAAACTGCCCCTAAAAATCCCTAAAGTACAGGACTTAGTGAGTTTCTTGCTTGGCAAGCACGTGGAGGCACTGGGGGTGGGCGGTGTGCCCGCCTCAAGAGGACATGAGCGCTAACACTCCTCCCCCCACACACTGCCCTGTGCATCTCTTCCACCTGGCTGTTTCTGAATTACATCCTTTACGATCAACAGACAAACATAAATGTTTCCCTGAGTTCTAGAAGCCATTCTAGTCAACACTGAACATGAGGAAGGGTGATGGGAACCTCCAGGCTCCAGTTTACAGCCAATCAGAGGCACCGGTGACACCCTGGACTGGCAGTTGGTGTCTGAAGTGGGAGAGGGGAGGGGCAGCCTTGTGGGGCTGGGAGATCTCATGCCATCTCCAGGTGGATAGTGTCAGAATTGAATCACATTGTAGGACACTCAGACAGTATCCACAGAGAATTGGAGAACCGTTTGGTGTGGGAAAATGCACACACTTGCTGTCCAGAAGTGAAGAATTGAGGGCAGAGTCATGAGTGCAACAGAGAAAAGGAGACTTTTCCCCTTCCAAGAGGAGATGGGTGAGTCTGGGACACCTTGTTGTTCCAGAAATAAAAGAAGTGGCAAAAGACTTCTGGAGCTGTGTCAAAGGACACAAGCACTAACTTGAGGAGTTATGAAAAAAAAAAAAAAAGTTGGCTTTAGGAAAAAATAAAAACCAAACACTTCATTGGTCACTTTTGTGGGATACTGATAAATTAAATTATTATTCTGAAAATCGGTACATCAACAGAAAATACTAGAAAATCATCATCGTGCAACATATAAAACATAGACATCTCTCCGAGACAGTACAAGTTTAGTTCCAAACTACCACTGTAAAGCAAATATTGCAATAAAGTGAGTTACATGAATTTCTTGCTTTACCACTGCAAGTAAAAGATATGTTTACACCATACTGTAGTCTACTAAATGTGCAACAGTATTAGCTCTAAACAACAATGTACATACTTTAAATTTTAAAAAAAAGGCAATTGTGATGCCAAAGATCACAGATCACCATAACAAATATAATAATATTGAAAAAGTTGAAAATATTCAGAATTACCAAAGTGTGACATGGTGTTACCAAAGTGACCAAATACTGCCTGAAAAGTGGTACTGGTGGCCTTGCTCCATGCAGGACTTCCAGAAACTTCAATTTGTAAATTTGCAGCATCTGGAAAATGCAACAAAGTGAAGCACAATAAAGCGAGGCATGCCCGTAACGGATCTAGACAGATATCATCAGCGAACCCAAAACGCATTAAGCGAGGTCACCCACGTTCACGGCAGCAGTAGTCACAACAGCCAAAAGCAAGCCAAGTGTCCATAAATAGATGAATGGCTAGGCAGAATGTGCTCCATCTGTACAATGGAATAGTATTCAGCCATGTAAAAGAAGGAAATTCTAACACATGCTACAACACAGGGAAATGCTAAGGGAAATAAGCCAGTCACTTACAGGAGGGACCTAGAAGAGGGGAATTCACAGAGACAGAAAGGAGAATGCTGGCTGTCAGGAGCCAGTGGGAAGGAGTGAGACTTGGGAGGTTACTGCTTAACGAGTACATAGTCTCAGTTTCAAAAGATGAAAAGTTTCTGAAAACAGATACTGGCGATGGTTATACAACATTGTGGATCTGCTTAATGCCACAAAGCTACACACTTAAAAACAGTTAAGGCACTTTCCTGGTAGTCCAGTGGTTAAGACTCTGTCCTTCCACTGCAGGGGGCATGAGTTCAATTCCTGGTCAGGGAACTAAGATTCTAATTGCTGCACAGCACAGCCAAAATAAATTAAAAATAAAGATAGTGAAAAGTCAAGGTGGGATGTTAAAAGGTTAAAATGAGAGGTTTTATGCGTATTTTATAATTTTAGAAAAAAAATTTTACATGAAAAGCTTTCTGGAAAACTTCATGGTGAGAGATGTAGCTGTTACCACGTGAGCTCTGATCAGCCTTGGTATCAATAAAACTATGGGATTCCAGCTGCCTCTGCATCTCTTGAGGTGATGCGGTCCGTACACAGCAACATCTCCGAAGTGTTATCATACAAGAGTCCTGAATTTCAAATAGTCACTGAGTTTAAAGACAAGTTTATAATACTTCAGAGAATAAAATATCAAATTATAGGACACCTAGCAAAAGCAACTAGCAAAGTCCAGGCCATAGGGCATTTTACCTTTTCTTCAAAACGTCAGTGTGATATGCAAACTTTATTTGGCCACTTATTCAAAAAAACTTCGGTAAAAAGAGATTTTTTGAGGCAGCTAGGTCCATCTAGTTAAAGCTGTGGTTTTTCCAGCCATCATGTATGGATACAAGAGTTGGACCACAAAGAAAGCTGAGTGACAAAGAATTGATGCTTTGGAACTGTGGTGTTGGGACTCGAGAGCCCCTTGGACTGCAAGGAGATCCAACCAGTCAATCCTAAAGGAAATCAGTTCTGAGTATTCACTGGAAGGACTGATGCTGAAGCTGAAGCTCCAATACTTTGGCAACCTGACGTGAAGAACTGACTCATCGGGAAAGACTCTGATTCTGGGAAAGATCAAAGGCAGGAGGAGAAGGGGATGATAGAGGATGAGATGCTTGGATGGCATCACCGACTCAATGGACATAAGTTTGAGCAGCCTCCGGGAGTTAGTGATGGACAGGGAGCCCTGGTGTGCTGCAGGTCCACACAGCTGGACATGACTGAGCGACAGAACTGAACTGAGGGAAATTTAAGTACGGAAGGGATAGGTGATCATATTAAGAAATTCTTGCTAATTTTGCTTGCACAATGATTATATTAAGAAGGGAAAAGCTTTTGTCAGCCAAAGTATTTCTAAGTGGTAAGACATGATATCTGGGATTTGCTATAATATATTCCATATGTCCCCAAAGACACTATATATATATATATATATATATATATTTTTTTTTTTTTTTGCCACACCATGTAGCTTGCAGGATCTTAGTTCTCTGACTAAGGCTTGAACCCAAAGCCTTAGCAATGAAAGTGCTGAGTCCTAATCACTGGACTGCCAGGAAGCTCCCTTATTCACCCACCCTTTGCTTCCTTGCTCATGCTTAATGTTAAGAGAAAAAATTTACAGAAGGGCTGGCAACTTATTTCCCTATACTCACTGGTCCATCCTGTGAATTAAGACCAAGCCTTGGCAAATGTGCTGAGTGAGGAAGAACAATTACCAAGTTCATGACTCCAGGTTCTGTTTACCCTGATACTGTCCAGGATAATCATTTATTTCCTGCTGCCTTCTAAGTTTTATTAAGCTGTTCAGAAAAGTTTCAGCTATGCTTTATGGCTGCGTGAACTGCCCATGTATCCATTTCACAACTTGATTCATTCTGATTAAATTGTTCGACTGTTAATGAGTTTTAGATTGCAATATGGAGAGGCAAACAATTCAGAACATTAAGGCAGTAAAATATCTTAATATTTCACAAGTTCTCACTGAAAACATAAAACAAAAGGCTCATTCCTGGAAGGAGAGACTGTAATAATTACCCTCTGTAAAAATAAATGTGCTTGGCTCCCTATATATTATCCAGGCATCTGTGTAGACACACTCGCATGTAGGGAGCCAGATGGTACATGGTAATCTCATAAATATCCATAGGAATTCTGAGATTTTCAAGCCAATTGCAACAGACGAGATAACCATTTTGACATATTATTTCAAAGAATTTCTGGGGCTAGGCAAAAAATTGATTCCTACTCGGCTTACTTCACAGTCTAATGAGTTTTGCAATCTGGAGGCAATGGTGCAGGTTAGGTGTTGAGGGTCTCCGGTACAGAGGGCTTCAGAGACGGGTGGGAATTAGGAATCAGGTGACCAGATACTGCTCTTCCACAGCTCAGGACTCGTCCTTCGCCCCGCCCCCCCACCTCCTGTGGGTTCCTGGCCCACCATCCACTTCTCTTATCATGCAGTGTCGGTTTTGATGGAAACCGAGTAAAGATGCAGGCATGCACTGGCTCTCCCACCTTTCAACATTTTTCCTGGGAACTGCCCCCTTCTGGTGACTCCCTTGGGGAAATGAACATACAGCAGGAAGAGGCTACCAAAATACTGAGGGTGGTGAGGCCTTGCACTGGTGCTTAAGCTCCCGAAAATTCAATCATTTCATTTGTAAAATGGAAACTAAAACATATTATCAGCCTCAAGGCAAAAAGCTCAAATAGATGTCTTCCGTTCCTTCCAGCCCAAAAGCCATGCCTGTAATATACACAAGGCTTCGTGCCAAACCAACTTTTCAGTTGAGCAGCCCTTCAAACTCAGGAAGAGAAGAGGAATTTGCATTTAGCCATGAAGAGTCAAAAGATTCTTTGCACACATTTCTTAAGAGAAGGACATTTAGGAACCTGGAAAAGCTTATGCCATATAATCTCAGAGTATAAGAAACAGCAGGGCATCTCTGAGGCCAGCAGGGCATCTCTGAGGCCAGCAGGGCATCTCTGAGGATGACAGGGCCAATGGTGCCATTTTGCAGATGAGAAAACTGAAGCCAGAGAAAGGAAATGAGTTGCCTCCATCTGGGACTGGACAAAACAGATGTGCAGTTAAAGAACAGCTGTTAAGAGACGGAGCTCATAGCCAGAAGCTCAGTCAGTGTTCCAGCTTCATTGGGTCCCCACTGATCAGGTGGGCATAGTTGAGAGCATTTTACAAGTGAGAAATATTCGTGGATTACTTCCCTTAGGCCCTAATCCTAGGACATGGCAGAACTGAGACTAGAACATAGGGTTCCTGGCTTCAAAGACAGTGCTTCTTCTATTCTGTGTCATCTTTTGGAGGGAAAATTGCACATGAATTAGTGCTAAGGGGAGTGAAGTGAAGAGAGTGCAGATGGAGACATCTTGGTGCATTTAGGTTTCTTTCCATCACCACCATTATTTGGCGCTGGTGGGACTTGACCTCTGTATTTCCCCTTCTGAAGAATCCCCTATTCCATTCCCAAAGAAAAAGGCCATAATTGACATGAGTTCTTCAGTTAAATTAATTTAATTAATATAAACCAATGCTGCTTTAAGAATTTGAAAGGTCTGCAAACTTAAAAAATTGTTTTTAATACAAAGCTTCCTGAAGGAGGAACTGGCAACCCACTTCAGCCCATAGGGTCACAAAGAGTCAGACGCGACTGAGTGCATGTGCAGAGACACAAAGCTGAAAAGAGGAGCCTGAATGGCCTGGAAGCATCTGAGCTTGCCCAAACCAGCTTTGCAAGTGGGGGTATAGGCAGTGACAGGTAGAGCAACTATTGGGTGAACTGCCATGGCATCAGTGACCAGACCCCCAAATCCAAACTGGGACCTGAGTCACTGGGGTCTGTGTGCCAGCTCCCTGCTGCAGCAAAGTGGCACCTGCCCCCTTTGCTGTGCTCTCTGCCACCTCTCCATCAGCTGCAGCCTTAGATGTGAGACAACTGTATTTCATTCATCACAAGTCCCCTTCGAGACATAGTCACTGTCTCCAGAAAGGACCTCAAATGCTTTTTTAAAATCGCACTACCAAATACCCATAAAGCATAGCATTAAATCTAATACCACACCCTCTGGCAGCATCTGCCCTGCCCTGAATTCTCGAACGTTCTTGGCCTTTGAGTTCAACTTCATCTGACCTATGTTGGCCTACGTCTCACGGCCAACCATTCCTAACCACAGAATCCTCCGCCAGCAGCATCCAAGACAGCAACCAGGGCACCTTCAGAGACTCCACCAGGACTGGGCTTTTCGAGGGACATCTCAGTGAGGAAAACACCAAACAACAAACCAACCTAAGGGCTGTGTATTATAATCACAGATGCCCGCTTCATCCTAAATAAACAGTAAAATAGAAAAAATAAAATGGTTATGAGAAACATTCTCTTCTTGTCACGTCTGTGTACTCCTGGAAATCTTTTTTTTTTTTTTCTTATTCCTGTAAAGTACAAGATATCTCAATAGCAACATAAACACCATGTTATCTACTAGTTACTATAGCAACTGCATTCATGTAATTTGCTCATGCCTAAATTAAAGCTGCCTAGGGTAGCTTTAACTTACATATCTCACATATGACTTTTTTGTCCGTGTTTTTCATTAGTGAGAATCGTGTCTCTCAGATGGTAATCAGCATGTTGTAACCCTCTGCCTTACTCAGAGCTAACTTTTGCCATGACCTGACTTTGTTTCCCCCATGACTTGTAGGTATTCCTCAAAGAAAGGACATGCACTTTTTTATCCTAATGTTTTAATCTCTCTTTCGCTCTCTTTTCATTTTTATTGGAGTTTAGTGGCTTTACAATGCTGTCTTAGTTTCTACTGTTCAGCAATGTAAATTAGCTATAATAGATACATATCCCCTCTTTTTTGGATTTCCTTCCCATTTAGGTCACCACAGAGCATTGGATAGATTTCCCTGCACTATAGGGTAGGTTCTCATTCATTATCTGAGAACATGCTCTCTTAGTGGCATATTTATTCCAAGAGGGTGGAGGAGGGGTTATGAAGGAGAAACAACTTTTCCATCCAAAAGGAACAGGAGCATCTACACAGCAATGAACTTCACTGCTCTTGAAATCGTCCATTTTTTCCTAACTCTTCATACAACACAGTATAAAAGATACAACCTAAAAAAGGGTGTGATGGAAAGAGGTACCGAGATCCACTCCAGGAAAAGGCACAATAGTTAATCATCTCTTCTCTCGCATCCTTCCTTCAATCCTACAAAATAAACAAGTTGAGAAGCTCTTCGGTTTTTGTGACTGTAAGCAATATGGTGGATTAATGTTCCTAAATGCTAGCACTGAATACATGAATTCATTGTTCAGAATGTTCCGGATGAGTCAGTAGCTAAGTCCTATTAATTCTGTTATATATTCTTACTTGTGTCTGCTCTGGAATAGAGCCAGGAGAGGAACGTTGTCATGAAGAAACCCATGAAATATACCTACCTTTGTAAAATAATGCATTTCAAACTAAAGATTGGCTATGCTTCTCTTAACCCAAAATTCTCAGTGGCCCCACTGAGACATGCAACAAGTTTCTCAAAAATCACATTGGCACATCAATCACATAGCTGTTTACAATTGTTCAGTGAATGTTTAACCAAGATATATTCACCTGGAATTAAACCAGGATGGATTCCTTAGAAGAGCCATCAGGATCACTGTCCAACATAAGAACCCTCAGGACAGTGGGAAAGTCTGTAAATGTCCCTTCGCAGGGATTTTAAAGGGCTCTGGATTCGGCAGCGGGGAGACCTGTCTTTAATATCTTCATTACTGCTTCCGATGCATTGCCAGTGTCATTAATTCACACTGGCATTTCATTAAATGGGATTCTCTTTGCAAATACTACTTTATATTCTTTCTTTTTCCCTGTAAGTCTTTAAATCTGAGCGCATTTTGAGCTGATTGTTCACGGCAGTGTGGACCCTTGGAAAAGCAGTCACAAAATGACCATGTGCCTCTGGTCTGCAGCACGCCTTTCCATTTGCTGGTTTAATCCTCCAGACTTGAGCCATTTCCCAGTCGGTCCTTCACATCATCTCAGGTTAATCTGTCAAACATTTCAGACAGCCAAGCCAGTTTCCAATTGCTAAGGACTTTGCCACGAGCACTATGTCTGTTAATAAGATTTTCATTTGGAAAGATGCCAGGGCATCTATGTTTTCTATCGTATATAAATACTGAGATTTAATAGCTTCAGGTTTTGTTTAATGTTAGCGTCAACTATTAAAAAAAAAAAAAAGGGTTCGCAAATGCCTGGCCCGACAGTGAAAGGCCCACTGACAGCTATTTGCAAGGGTAATGTTGTGGAAAACAACATCCATCTTGGAAACAGTTTCATTAGCCCCATCTAGCTGACCTCTCCACATAATGTTGTCAAATGTGACGGGCATCAGATTATTGGAAATATGGAGATCAATAAATATGCAACACCGGCGCTTAGAATGCTTCTGGCATCAGAGCCATACAAATGCCATCTAACACGGCTTGGAGTCGCTGTCATCTGTCACACCAGCTAGTAAATAGACAAGCTTAAGGGGAAGGCTATCCGTAATGGTAGAATATATGGGTGAAGATGAATTAGACGGGCACCGTATAGTCAGGATTCTGATGCATGAAGGCTCCAAAAGAAAAACACCAGGCACACGCTGGAGCAGCAGCCTGCCTTCTGTGGGGAATCAATGCAAATTCTTGCCACATGGTCAAAAGCTGCCCGGTGGTCCTGCTTCTGTGTGTTTGATGTCAGCTGCCAAGAGAGCATTGACTGCCTTTGGGATGCTTGCTAGAAACTTGGAGCATCCCGAGTCCATTTCTGACACCCTGAGGCAGCCAGATCACTCATCCCCACAAATTCCTGTGTGTGTGTGAATCGCACGATGTCTTTCAGTGTGGTGGTAACCCAAGGCCAAAGAAAGCACCTGCACCCTCCGATTACATTTGCCTCAAATGCCTACAACGTTGGGTTCACAAAAGAACAACCTGGTTGGACTGCTAAAGGAAACTCTCACCCTAGCTGGTGGTCATCAAATTGCCCACATCATCAGACCTTTGGGAAGTGCTACTGTGACAACTTCTCCATCAGGCCACCCTCTTCTAAGATCCCGACCTGCCCAGCCTGCTGGAAGCTGAACCCCACTGCCCACTCTTTGTGCTTATCACTACCTAACGATCCCGGCTGAGGCACTTGCTCCGTTCTCGGTAGTGTTTTCCGAAGTCCCCAGAACAGGCAGCCCTGTTAATAAACCCTTGTACCCCTCCAAAAACTGCTTGGAGCAACTTAAAGAAAGAATGTGTCTGCCAGTGCAGGAGATGCAAGAGAGGCAAGTTTGATTCCTGAGGGGGCGGGAAGATCCCCTGGAGGAGGGCATGGCAACCCACTCCAGTACTCTTGCCTGGACAATCCCATGGACAGAGGAGCCTGGCGGGCTACAATCCACAGGGTCTCAAAGAGTCAGACACAACTGAGCATGGCACAAAAAGAAAGGCTAGTTCTTGAAACATCAAAACACAGAGGATGTGAGCCATGCAAAGGCATATACCCAGACACCCCAGGCCGGAACAAACACGTTCCTCAAACCCAAGTCATGTCGCAGACCAATGACGAGCAGCATGCTTCTGCCCCTCTAGGTTTTAAGAAATGTCATTCATCTCTATGGAAAAGAGAACAAACAAGAGGCATAAAGGTATTTTTGAAGTACACTGTTATGAGGTACTTGGCTAGTAATTTGCAGCCTAGGTACACAACATACCTTTTAGCACGGCTATTTATCTCTCAGGGAGAATGCTGCCGTACTTACGATAAAGGCTCTGTTGGACCTCTTCATCAATAGCAAACCTTTAAGCACAGCACATCTCATAAATAGGAGTTCCACTAACACAGACTTCAAAAGGATAGAACTTGATAATTCAAAAATAGAGCTATATTAAGTGTTCCAGCAGTCCATCCATAAAAGCCGTCGTATATTCCAAACGCCAGAGTCCTTCAAGCAACATGACAGGTCTATTAGAATAATAGCAGGGGAAAGCATAATTACAAGTAATCATTGGCTGGAAAGGAGCTAGTTGTTTTTGTAGAGCAAAATGCTGCTCTGAGCCCCCTGGAAAATGTAGCCAGAGCAGCTACCGTGAGAGCAGATAACCATCGAAAATAACCACGGCGCAAACCCTGCACTATTTATTTCTATTTATTAAGAACTCTTTGTATACCTTAATGTTTTCCTGGTGAAATCATCTTAATTTGAGCCCACATTTTCTTTGGATAAGATTATTACGTAATTGCTACTTACTGGCCACTATTTTCTATACATTTGTTGGTCAAACAGTTAGGGTGTCTGTCTTTTCCAGCCCGGCAGAGATCATTCCGTCAAGCAGGGGCTGCTGGCTGGCTCTGTGGAGCCATATTGAAAATACACCATGTCCCTGAAAGGATAAAGAAAGTTTGGCTGGGCGTTATGTTTTAATCCATAGATTGATGACTCTAGCTCTGTCAAAGGATGGGGCTGTTTCTCATTAGGGATGGCAAAAGAGGAGACATCTGGGCCCATTTCCCCATGGACGGGACTGCACCCCCTCCCCATCAGGAAGCCCATTCATCTGGTGGATTTGTGTTTATCCTCCTCCTTAATTAGATGGCTGTCAAGCACTTTAAAGTTTCCAAAATGCACGGAGAATAACACACCCCAGCTGAGTCTTGTCAACAAGTCCAGGAAGGAGTCAGAGCAGGAGTCTTTAGCTCCAGTTTGCAGATGTGCAAATGGAGGTTCAGGAAAGGAAGGGGCTCCCCAGAGGTCCCACAGCTGACCTTCTCCCCATGCCATCGTCCTGCCCTGACAAAATGCTTGCTTTGCACCTGGTTCTCCATCTCACTGGCTCTGTGGGACACACCCATGAAGATAAAAGTCACTCACCAGGTACTGCTGCGCAGGTGCCCACTGGGTCTCAACACTCGGAAGTGGGTCACATGCTCAGCCTCTGGACTGCAGGGAGGTGGGGCAGAGGTTCACACCTGATGCGGAAGGCAACCAGTCTACCTGTGTAAAGAAGGACACAATCAAGTCCGACTCACCGAGGTCTTGGTGTTGTTCACTTCCCTAACACTGGCTGATCTGCAGGTACCAGGCACGGAAGGAGGTGGCAGGGGAAGGGAGTGGAGAATGGCGGAAATAAAATGAAATCTAATTTTTAGCCCAGATATAAGAAAAATGCAACTCTGAATGACTCAACCTCATAACGGTAGGTAGAGTCGACATGAAACACACAGGACAGACACCGGGCAGCCAGGGAACCAGTGTTTCCAGGAAGCACGTGTACCGACTTTCTAGCAATCTGATGCTGAGCCATTGACTTAACCTCACTGAGCCTCAGTGTCCTCATCTGGAAAATGGGAGTAACAAGACTGCCTGTCTCCAAGGGCTGTTGTAAAAGTAGTTGGCCCACGGATGCCACCAGCAGAGTTCAGGGTGCACAGAAGCACTATTAGATGCCCTCCTTTTGATACCCCATAGGAAGCCAGAGGACGGAGTGATCCATGGTCTCTGGCTGGTTCTTAGGAAAGGTCTCCTGGAGATGGCTGGAGACTAGCTGGTCCTTGGAGGACAGAGGGCAATTCTCCACAGAGCAGCATCCCAGGCCTTGTCCTGGGAGTCCAGAAACTCAAGAGGCCTCCTGCCAGGGGCTCATTTCTAATAAAAAGCCTTACAGAAGATCCCCTAGGTTTATTGATATGTTTGCTTCCCACTTAGACTCTTAGCAACATGGTGTGAGTCTGGACTTTTGCATTTCATTGGTATACCCATGTTGGTTATAAAGTTGTAATGCACAATCTGGCTCCTTCCCCCACTCAAAATATTCAACTTTAAAATTAATTTGGTTTTGAAATACAACACCAGGATATATCTTCAAGGCAAAGTTAGAAATCCCAGTCTCGTGAATATATTTAGAATTTAGGCTATTAAGATATTTAAGCTTGAGAAGAGCTGGATCTTTCAATGGTGGTGGTGGTGGTTTAGTCGCTAAGTCATGTCCAACTCTTGCGACCCCATGGACTGCAGCCCACCAGGCTCCTCTGTCATGAGATTCTCCAGGTAAGAATACTGGAGTGGGTTGCCATCTCCTTCTCCAGGATTTTTCCATAGTGTGGAATAAACTTCCAGTAATGTTTAGCAAGACCGTATCACACATCAAATGTACATGCTGCAGAGATAAGACATCAAGAAAGAGGATGGTGATGATGGTGGTGGTGGCGGCGATGTGATGGTAACCATGACAACTGTGCAAGAGGAGGATGCTCAGGGTTGGTTCTGAGAAAGGGATCCAGGCAGGTGAAGGACAATGATCTATCAATCCACATGAAGGTGAGTCATGAATGTGGGCCTGGGACCTGAGACAACGCACTTTCCAGCTTCTTCAGAATGAAGAGCTCTGTCTAGGCTAGCTGCAGATCGCCAGACCCAGAGATCTGTCAAAAGGATAAGCTCTGAAGATCATCCACCCCAACATAACCATTTTAGGCATGTCTTGGACTTGGGAAAGGTTCCGACAGAAGTTAACCCAAGTAAGTAAGAACCTGTAACAGTACTAAAAATCCACACACCTCCTGTTTTACTGAAAGCCACACGTGTCCCTGGCACTCGATCTTTGGAAACTGGCCGGGCACGTGTCCTGGCCCTCCCCTCCTTGCCCCACCATCAGGTTCACAGGATGATTTCTGAAATCACTTCTCAAAGGAAAGCCTCATTACCCAGTGACATGTTGTAATCCCAACCAATGCTTCCAGAAAAGTTTCAATGTCCATTACATTAGCTAGCCTTAAAACTGAATACAAATCCATTTTAATCAATATGTTGTAATAAATAGATATTAAGGCACATGGCACTAATGTACAGGTAGGCTAATTAAAGCGCCAGCATTTGCAGCACTCACATACCTCAATTTTCTCTACAAAATCCTTATTGAACCACTACCTTAAAAAAAATAATTGCATTTGCAATTAGAAACACTGAAGTTACATTATCGATTTTCTGCTAAAAACCTTTTTAGTAAACAAGCACAAACTACATTCATTAAATGTAAGTGCTTGGAGCTATGGTGTGAAATTCAATTCAGCCATTATCATGAATTACACTGATTATTGCTGTAATTATTTTCTCTTGGATACAACTGCATTTCTGTCCCTTGCTAGTTCTGTTGGACATATAACCATGTTCATTTTATAGCTAATAATACTCAACTGTAGTCCCAGCAATTACTATCACTTATACAAATCATTAAGTTAAGCTACGGGTACCTAGTAAGATTCAAAAAAATTAAGTAAAACATCCTTTTTTTTTTACCCTTTAAATAACTAATAGCATTAGAGAACAAGGGAAATTATAGATGTTAACTGATTTACACTGCAATCTCTAATCACCTGTACTTGACTTGTCAGAAATTTCTGCTGTCCTAAGCACACCTTTTGAGAAGAAACCCACCAACAGACTCTTTTTTTTTTTCCCAGAAATGAACAGTCGATGGACAGGATTATATATCTGAAGCATTCTCGGGAAGGAAAAAAGCCATGATCAATTGGTGTGTTCAAAAAAAGAGATTTTGTATTTTAGTCACAGCGAAAAAATGATCTTGCCTTGTATGTGCTTGCTTATTTAGGTGTCTTATTAACTAAACAGATTTTTAAGAGAGAAAATTCCACTTTCCTTTTTTGTCCAGAGGCAGCTGTAGTTTTCCACCGTTTTTTAATGTGAATCCTCTAGGGAAAACAGGTGTTTTTCAAAGGAGACTTCGCATTCTTCCCTGAGGCAAGGGCGCTGCGCTGACCTGGTTGAAGGTAGATGCTTCTGGGCATATTCCCTCAAAGTGAATATATTCTCCAGGGACTCTGGTGGGGAACCACCCCCATAGGAAAACTGGTGGGGAAGAAGGGAAGTCAGAGAGACGACACTTTTAACATTTGTACTTGCATATGCCATCTGATGCAAAGAGCTGACTCATTGGAAAAGACCCTGATGCTAGGAAAGATGGAGGGCAGGAGGAGAAGGGGGCAACAGAGGATGAGATAGTTGGATGGCATCAATGACTCAATAGACATGAATTTTAGCAAGCTCCGGGAGATGGTGAAGGACAGGGAAGCCTGGTGTGCTGCAGTCCATGGGCTCACAAAGAGTTGGACATGACTGAGCAACTGAACAACATCAACAATGTATATAAAGATGGAAACAGCATATTTCACCACAAGAGGATTTGCAGGCTATGATCTCTAGACTGGGGACAGAATCCTAACCCACCAACAGAAAGGCCCCTGTCCCACGTGCCAGGGCCATGCTCCAGAGCCCTGATGAAAAGATGTCACTCACAAATAGCAGAAAGGCTCCCTCCCATTCACTTTAAGAGCCCTTTCAGAAGTGGTCCCCCCAAAAAAAAATTATAATAAAAAAAAGAAGTGGTCCCAACTCTGGGCGAAAGCCTGGGGTGAGATGTAAAGGACGCAGAGATGCTCCCATGGGAGACCCCAGGGGACAAAAGGGAGATGCCTTCTCAGGGGCATCACCATTTTCACAATAAACAATGTTTTTTATTTATATGTCAGATATTTTGTGATTGCTGTTTAGTTTCTAAGTCGTGTCCATCTGAACCTTTTGCAACCCCACAGACCACAGCCTACCAGGCTGCTGTGTCCATAGCATTTTCCAGGCAAGAATACAGGAGAGGGTAGTCATTTCCTTCTCCAGATCTTCCTGATCCAGGGATAGAACCCACATCTCTTGGGTCTCCTGCATTGACAGGCAGAGCCCTCAAGGAAGTCCCACGTTATATATTGGACTGGCCAAAAAGTTCATTCAGGTTTTTCCTTAACCTCTTACAGAAACCCAAATGAACTTTTTAGCCAACTCAATAATTCATTTCATTTTTTTAGAAGTGGAGGAAGGAGGTATATGACTTATCTCAGGCATGTGTGCTCAACTGTATCCAACTCTTGCAACCCCATGGACTGTATCCCACCAGACCCCTCTGTAAGTAGGATTTCTCCAGGCAAGAATACTGGAGTGGGGTGCCATTTCCTCCTCTAAGGGATCTTCCCAACCCAGGGATCAAACCCTTGTCTCCTGCGTCTCTTGCTTGGCAGGTGGATTCTTTACCACCAGTCCCACCTGGGAAGCCCCATATAGCTTATAGGAATCCACAAACAAAATTTTACCAATTAAAAGAGAAAAGGTTAAGTGGGTGTGACCTAGAGGGGAACTGGGTTCCCACAACCCTTCAAATTGCTGGAAGCTATTTTGGCACAGAGCTTCCTAGTGGCCAAAGCAAAATGAAAAACACAATCTTATAGACATAAGATTCACTGTTAGCAAAAGAAATGTAAATTGAAAAATAAGTAAAAAAAAAAATCTTTTCATTTGAAAAGAAACATCTAAGCAAAATCTGATGTTAGGATTCAGAAATCAAGAATTAAAGGCATCTATTTTTTTAAAAAAATCAGGTATTACTTCTTTCCTAATTTTGCTGTTGTTGTTTTTCATGAAGCACATCAGTTGAAGTTCTGATGCTAACTTTAACTATACTGAGAATAAAAAAGAAAGAAAGTAGAACAAAATCATATTGTTAACATATCATAAAAGCTGAGCAGCTGGAATATACTATGTATGTACTATGTTAAAGCCAGGCTTATCTGCCTGCAGTGCAGGAGCCACTGGTTCAATCCCTGGGTCAGGAAGATCCCCTGGAGGAGCAAATGGCAGCTCACTCCGGTATTCTTGCCTGGGAAACCCCAGGGACAGAGGAGCCTAGTGGGCTACAGTCCCCTGGGGTTCAAAAGAGTTGGACACCACAGAGTGACTGATCACACACACACATAAGACATATACTACGTTAAAGCACATTTAAGTACCTCTAAATTAGCTGATTTATATCATCATTTTGGAGTCATTAGAATTTTCCCAAAGCTGCTAAATGAATTTTCTGACCATTTTTGGCCATTTAAAGTGTTAATTGGTATCATGCATTCAGTATAAGAAGTCACTTTGCTATTCTAAAAATGTCTTTAAGAATCTTTTTTTTTTTAAGAATATTTCTTGCTGCTTCTCCCATCTGGGAAATTACCTGCAATAATTGAATACAGTTTCAAAATGTTCAGAACTCAGAAGTCTCAGCATCCTCCTTGCATTTATTTTGAATAAATAGGCATCTTTTTTTTAATCAATGCGATTGATAGTAATGATACACATATATCAAAGGAACCAGCAAAAGAAGAGATAAGTGCCACTCTAAAACAAGCAGGGACATGTACTCTTGACTTCTGCCCCCAAGGAAGAAAAGATTTTTAAAATGCTAACAATTTGGCTATATCCGGTTGTCTGCCTGGCTAGGGTTCTTCTTGGGGAATCCCATTAAAGAATTCAATAGACAGGCTTGAAAATTCAGAAAAGGGAAAATTAAATTCCCAGAGATAGTCAAGAATATCTTATTCATAAAGGGCCCTTTCCACAGGAGCTTGGAAATGTGTAATATAACCTTCAAAGTAAAAACGGTTTGTTGCATTAGTTCTGCTTAGCTGACCATGAATGCTAATTGCAGGAAGAATTGACTGTGCCCAATACCTGGGGGCAGGAACACACAAAAGTGACTGGGAAAGGCCAACAATGGAAAAGGTAAAAATGAACATCCACTTCCGTGTTCAACTCAATGTGATCTGCAGCAAAACCCTAAATTACAATGAAGCCAGTGTGTGCCTCCTGCCCCTCAGAGACGTGAAGCAAAAAGAGAGGCAGCCACAAAGATATTGGGTTTGGGGGGCGAAAATAATACATGCTTTTGCTCTTGTTTGTCTTATTCAGCCACGCTTCTTTCACCCCTTTTTTCTCTAGTCCAATTGTGGCAGTTCCTTTACAGGGTCAGGAACTTTAGTCTGTGGGTCAAGTGTCCCATTTTGCAGGATATTTCCACATGAGAGGCACCTGGCTGGTGGAAAGAAGACTTTGGAGTAAGGATAGGCTTGAAAGTGAATTTCAGCTCTGTAATCTATCTGTGTGACCTTAAGCAAGTCACAAAAGCCTCTCTGGGCCTCAGTTTCCTCATTCTTAAAATGGGAACAATAGTGTCCAGATCACAGAATTCTGAAGAGAGAGTGAAAAAAATATTTGTAAAGTGTGTGGTACATAAGAAATCCCGAATGCTACCTTCTGAATATTTCCCACAGACATGGAAGCTGCTAGAAATTCTTGCAGCACACTCAGCATCCTTGCCCCGTCTTAGGAAGAAGAGCCTCTGTCCCACCCCCAACCAGAACCGATTGGCCGAGTAAGAATACCTGGCAGAGGCTCAGCCAATCAGATCCTCTCTCCCTGGAATGTGAAATTGGGCCTGAGGTTGTTAGGGATGGGAGCTATGTGGTGGCCATTAGTGCTTTATGTCACAACAGAGGATGAGCTGGCTGGATGGCATCACCGACTCAATGGACATGAGTTTGAGTAAACTCTGGGAGTTGGTGATGGACAGGGAGGCCTGGCGTGCTGCAGTCCATGCGGTCGCAAAGAGTCAGACAGGACTGAGCAACTGAACTGAGAGGGAAGAAAAACCAATGTGTGCTCATCTGTACCATTAATAATCCCCACGGGCTGATCATTAAAATCATAGGGCATTTTTTGAGCCAAGATTGTTAACACAACCATTACTAAAAATTAAATTATGTAAACTTACAAGTAAATAAATTGTATTAATAACAAAGGTAGTGAATACGCAACACTCATCACTTCCTCATGATTTCCTATTATTTTACACTACTGCGATGATTTTTCATCTTATTTCAAGTATGGTCTTGAGATTGCTGACATCCCTGCATCTGCAGGATGGAAACGCTGCACGAAGGTATGCTCCCAGGCATCTCTGCCCACTCCACCTTCACATTGGCAGCTTCAAACCAGAATACACGTGTGTGCTAAATCGCTCAGTCGCGTCCAACTCTTTGTGACCCCAAGGACTGCAGCACACCAGGTTCCTCTGTCCATGGGATTCTCCAGGCAAGAATACTGGAGTGGGTTGCCATTTACTCCCCCAGGGAATCTTCCCAACCCAGGGATCAAACCTGCATCTCCTGCATTTCAGGCAGATTCTTGACCACTGAGCTACAGCGGAAGCCCCACCGTGGGAATATTTACACCGCTAGCAAACACTCCAACTCGAAAGTTGTTTCTCCCCAACTAGAAAGCTGGTTGTTAGACAGAACAGCCTTGGACAGCAAGGAGATCAAACCAGTGAATCCTAAAGGAAATCAACCTTGAATATTCATTGGAAGGACTGATGCTGAAGCTGAAGCTCCAATACTTTGGCCACCAGATGCAAAGCGCTGACTCATTGGAAAAGACCCTGATGCCGGGAAAGACTGACGGCAGGAGGAAAAGGAGATGACAGAAGATGAGATGGTTGGATGGTATCATCAACTCAATGGACATGAGTTTGAGCAAACTCCGGGAGATAGTGAAGGACAGGGAAGCCTGGCACGGTACAGTCCATGAGATCTCAAAGAGTCAGACATAACTGAGCAAATGAACAACAATCAAGACAGAACAGCAATGAAGAAAACTTCTAAGTGGGGGCAATGGGGCAGGGAATGAGGCAGGGGCTACAGGGAACAGAGACAGGTGTGGCGAGAGTATGCAAGTTCTCCTAGTCTCAGGCTGCTCCTTTCCAGGGGTGGAGCTGTACTGATCTCAGATTCCAACAAAACATCCCCATAGCCTTATAGCCAATTCCTTTGTTAGGCAGAAACTAGCTCACGTTTGGCTTCTGCATTCCAGCCTCCACCAATGAACTGGACATAAAAATCAATGAGAACGCTGCACTCTCTCTTTTGGGGTCATTTTAATCTATTCTTAGCCAAGCATAGAAATAAAGCCCTAATCACTGGTCAGCCATTGTTGAGATTTTTTTTTTTTCTAGTCTCTATGTAACATTCCATGTATCCTGGAGATATTCCTGCTATTTCTACCTCGTCCCCAAGAACAATTGTGCGAGAGTCTGGTTGGCTAGACCCCACGGGCTCGCTGACTCCCCAGCGGCACTTGGTGCTGCTCAGACTGACTTTTATGTAACTACTCCAAGCTGTGTGTTAATTACTGTGACACCACACCAATGATCCAATTAGCCTTTAAATGTTTGTTTAAGAAAAAGCTCTGTTCGTCACAAAGATTGGATGGCTGGTAGGAAACTAGAACATTTGGTATGCTAAGTGATCCGAGAGCTGGCTTTTCACATATCAGGCAGGCCCATTAGATTTTCCAGGAAGATAAAAATGCTTTTAATCTTGAAATTTCCTTCAAAGAAGCAGAAACTCCAGCTGTTTACTGGTTCCCCCTTTTTCTGCCTCCCTGAATCCCCACTGCCTCCATGCTTCTCTTGGCTAAATTTTCTTTCCTTTTAATAATGGTTTCGAGCCCAGCAAAATCTGTCTTCTCTTCAAATCTGCTGGTGTTCAAGGTATTGAAACGACAGATAGTCCCTAAACAGAAAAGAAAGAGTAGAGACAGAAATGAATCCAGAGTGGTTCTCCTCCTGTGTTTGGCAGGTGAGATATCCTGGCATCTGCACAGAAAGGTAAACTTAAATACAAACAGCCCATGAAGTACACGTGGAGATTTAAATTTTTATCACCAGCTCACACACGTCTCCCACCGTTAACTAATGCCTTCTGGAATCCATGTAATGACTACGATGTGCATCTTGGCAGCTGGCTGACAGATTCAAGCTCAACTTCCTGTCTCATCAAAATCCTAAACATATTCAAAGAGTCATTTGCACATATGCCTGAATTAGGACTTGAAAAACAAGTTATTTAACCTGCCCTCTGATCCAGCTAATAATCTGAAAACAATTCGGTCAATATGGAAATTGTACATAAATATTTGACTTCATAGAGGATGGTCCATTTCCCAAGAGTCACGAGGAGATGTTGTTGTTGTTGTTGTTGTTGTTGTTGTTCAGTCGCTCAGTTGTGTCCGACTCTTTGTGACCCCATGGACTGCAGCACGCCAGGCTTCCCTGTCCTTCGCTATCTTCTGGAGTTTGCTCAAACTGAAGTCCATTGAGTCGGCGATGCCATCCGACCGTCTCATCCTCTGTCATCCCCTTCTCCTCCTGCCTTCAATCTTTCCCAGCATCAGTCTTTTCCAGTGAGTCGACTCTTCACATCAGGTGACCAAAGTATTGGAGCTTCAACTTCAGCATCAGTCCTTCCAATGAACATTCAGGACTGATTTCCTTTAGGATTCACTGGTTTGATCTCCTTGCAGTCCAAGGGATTCTCAAAAGTCTTTTCCAACACCACAATTCAAAAGCATCAATTATTCAGTGCTCAGCCTTCTTTATAGTCCAACTCTCATATCTGTACATGACTACTGGAAAACCCATAGCTTTGACTATATGGACCAGAGTTAAAAACATCTATTTAAAAGCTCACTTTTTCCTTTCAAGGCTTATTATTACTCACAGTTGATTTCTACCCGGATAAAATTTAGCTTTTCTTTATGACAAGGTTCAGCAAACCAGCCAAAATCTAAATGTAGCCTGTCACTATTTTTATAGGTGGTGCTAGCTCAGAATGGTTTTCAGTTTTACATTTTTAAAAGTTTTTTAAAATCAAAAGAAGAGTTTTTCACGATGTTTGAACATTTTTTGAAATGCAAACTTCACAGTCCAAATATGACATTTTATGAAAACACCCCCGGGCCCACTCAGTTATGTGACCTCTGGCTGCTCTCACCCTTCAATGAAGAGTTGAGCAGTCGCAACAGAAACTGTTCAGCAAAACCTCGAATATTTACTATCTGCCCTTTACATAAAAAGTTTGCCACCCCCTACTATGGTGCTGGAGAAGACTCTTGAGAGTCCATTGGACTGCAAGGAGGTCAAAAATCAGTCCATCCTAAACGAAATCCACCTTGAATATTCACTGGTAGGATTGGTGCTGGAGCCGAAGCTCCAATACTTTGGCCACCTGATGTGAAGAGCTGACTTACTGGAAAAGACCCTGGTGCTGGGAAAGACTGAAGGTAGGAGGAGAAGGGGACAACAGAGGATGAGATGGTTGGATGGCATCACCAACTCAATGGACATGACTTTGAGCAAGCTCTGGGAAATAGTGTGGGACAAGGAAGCCTGGCATGCTGCAGTCCATGGGGTCACAGAGTCAGACATGACGGAGCAAATGAATACACACACTTTAAGAAAGAGAAATTGGCTGAGCAAACCAAATTTGTAAAGTACACTGTTTTCCAGCATTTCTTTCATTTCTTAGTTAAGAAATGTTTCTGAACAGAGAGTGGCAAAGTGGTTTTTTGTGTAGGGAATTTTGTCACCAATTACTCTACTAGATAACACATGCCAGGGGTCTTGCACAGTGCTGGTATACAGCAGGTACTAAATAAATACTCTCACTGTTCCCTTGGTGCCTGCCTTCCTTCACATGGGACCACCTGCACTTATTGTTTGTTGGTTTCTTTTTATTTTTGTTTCTGTCCTGAGCCAGCACTTCTCGCCCTGAAGCCTGTCCCTCCCCAGGGTCTAATTGCTCTAGAATTTCCCAGGACCTTGCCTTGAGTCCAGCAAATCTCTCTTTAAAAGCTAGTTTCTCTGAAAACAATTCGGCACAATAACGAGGCCATCATGTGCTGATGGGGGATTGCAAGCATATCTATCACCAATGAAAAAGCTGTATTTATATCTTGGCAAAACCCATTCATCCTTTGAAGTGCCCAGAATCCTCCAGCAAGCATCACAAATCCACCTAATGTGCCCAGTTCTCAACTTTGTATCTGAGTCTCTGGTTTAGCTGATAGATGTTTAAATTCCTGGAAGGTCCACACAGCCAGACAAATCCCAAGTGGGCTGTCCAGAAGCCCAAGGGTGTTAAGTTAGCTCCATCAGCCGAGGGCAGTGGAACCCAGACTCACAAGTTGCCCCTGGAGATCTTTTCTCTGGCTTTGGAAGATAATCATAGGGACCATGATGCAGAAATGTGGAAGGTTCACAGCCTCGCCTCCCGAGCATCTCGTGGAAGGGGACCCATCGAACCTCTTCTTTCCAGACACCCAGCCACTGTCACCCAACCTGGCCACCATCCCCACACCACACACGAGGTCTTCCCTCCACACCTCGGATCCTGCTGGTTCACTCGCTGGGAATACACTTGTCTCCCTCCCTTCTCTTCTCTTTGGTTGTCTCGTGGTAGCATCTCTCCTTGGCAGCTATTATCACAGATTGATGGTCACCTCCTATGAGCAGCCTCCCTTGATTCCCAGAAATCTCAGTGGAGCTACTTCTTCAGAACATTGGATGTAAACCTCTATTACAGCAAATACTGGCCCATCTTGTGATTATTTATATACCTGCCCCTTCTCTCTGGAGAAGGCAATGGCACCAACTCCAGTACTCTTGCTTGGAAAATCCCATGGGCGGAGGAGCCTGGTGGGCTGCAGTCCATGGGGTCGCTAAGAGTCGGACACGACTGAGCGACTTCCCTTTCACTTTTCACTTTCATGCACTGGAGAAGGAAACGGCAACCCACTCCAGTGTTCTTGCCTGGAGAATCCCAGGGACGGGGAAGCCTGGTGGGCTGCTGTCTATGGGGTTGCACAGAGTCGGACACGACTGAAGTGACTTAGCAGCAGCAGCAGCCCCTTCTCTCAATACCTTACCCCTGGAGCCCACTCTGAGCCTGGCATATGGGGGACATTCAACAATTATGTGCTCAGTGGATTCAAGTCCACAGCCTGGGACTTCCCTGGTGGTCCAGTGGCTAAGATTCTGTGTTGCCAATGCAGGGGGCCCAGGTTCGATCCCTGGTCAGGGAACTAGGCCCCACATGCTGCAACTAAGACACAGCTTAGCCAAACAAATAAACAAATATTATAAATAAATGAAGTCCACAGTCTCCCTGGACTTCATTTACCTATGACTTCTTTAGAAGCTCTTGCTAACCTCTTAAATAACAGATGCTCATGTATGCTGCCCATTGGACTGGACCACAGGTTCCTCCAAGAAAGGACTATGTCTTATTGAATTGTATCCACTGCCCTGTCTACCACAGAGTATGTACCCCATAAATAAGCAACTCCATGTCAATTATAGTCTTTAAACCAAGACTTTAAGTTTAAAAAAAATTTTAAGCTATTGAGGCAAATAAACTGAATTTATTTTTTTATTTTTACCAATTATCTGTCAATTTGCCTAGGATGGAAGCTGTTCCCAGGAATCAAGAATGTATGAAGCACTCACCCTGGTCCCTCAACGAGTCAGGGACGGAACATAACCAAAACCAGAAACAGAACAATTTTCCAAGATTATTTTTCACCCACTCAATTATGTTGCCTTTTGAGAAAGCATTGGCCTTGGATGGTCTGTTTAATTAATGCCCTTTGTGTTAATTCCATTTGTTTCTGCTCAAACCACTCACCCCTGAGGGATGGAAAAATGTTCACTCTCAATTTTCTCCTTTGGAAACAAAAGGACATATTTCTTTGGAACTGTGTCTCTTTTGGAAAATTGAACCATGCTGAAACTCCAGTACTTTGGCCACCTCATGCAAAGAGTTGACTCATTGGAAAAGACCCTGATGCTGGGAGGGATTGGAGGTAGGAAGAGAAGGGGACAACAGAGGATGAGATGGCTGGATGGCATCACTGACTCGATAGACGTGAGTCTGAGTGAACTCCAGGAGTTGGTGATGGACAGGGAGGCCTGGCGTACTGCGATTCATGGGGTCGCAAAGAGTCGGACAGAACTGAGCGACTGAACTGAACTGAAGGGCAACTGGGATGGAGCAAACCAACCGAGAAAATGAGGAAGGGGTCCAGAATATTACATTTTGTCACATCCCTTCCAGGTCTTCAGAATCTGGAGGAGGAAAAGCATTGAATTTAGCTTTTGTGTGGTCAAGTGGCATGCAGGGAGGAGAGCATGGTACCCACAGCACGCTGGACACCCACCTCGTGTTGTGGGTGAGCCCTGGGCAGAGACGGGGTGGAGGGCAGGTAGGCCTTGGGGGCTGTGCCAAGGCTGTCACAGGTTGGAGAGGGAACAGGTTGGGTGAGCAGGCAGCATGCCCAGAGATCTGCTGGGGAACTGGTCCTCTGGGAACAAACACACAAACAAAAAGGCCCTAATGGGTAGCCCTTACAATAAATACCTGCACTGTGCCGATCTCAAGCTGTCCGTGTGAGAGCGCTCGACTTGGAGCTGGAGGGATGCCTGGTGCTGGGTCTCACAAGCCAGTGTGAGCCAACGTGAGCCAGCACACACTGAGTGTCACTGTGGGTGGAGGGGACTCTTAGCATGACAGAGGGCCCTTGGGAAAAGCACCAAACCCGAACCTGGAGCAGGGACCTGGCAAGTGAAAGTCGCTCAGTCGTGTCCAACTCTTTGCGATCCCATGAACCGTACAGTCCATGGAATTCTCCAGGCAAGGATCCTGGAGTGGGTAGCCTTTCCCTTCTCCAGGGATGGAAGAGACCTCTCTTAAGGGAAACTGAGACCTGAATATCAAACGAGGTTACTAAAGAAGGAGGTGGGAAGGGCACTCCAGTCAAAGGCCTGGGTGCTGAGATCATGGAGAGCAGGGCTTGCTTATGGTAACACGTCTGGCGGCTCAAGCTGGGGTGTGGGAGGAACAAGCAGGAAGAGACCCTGAAGCTCGGTCTCAGCCACATCAAGATTCTCTGTGGCCCTGTGGATTCTCTGGTAGGTTGGGACTTTAAGCAAGAGAGGGACATGATGCCTTACTTTGGAAGGGCCCCCTCTGGCTCTTGGATGGGGTGACTATAGCCTGGACAATAGGGCTACTGAGCAGGTTCAGTGATTGTGGAACTCCAACTTAAGCCAGTGGTAAAAGGGGGCAGATATGGACACTCTTGAGAGACAACGGGAGGTGGGAGAAAGAGAGCTGCCAAACTTGGCAAATGATATCAGGGGCAGGGTGAGGAGAAGGGGAGAGGTGGGGACAATGACTTACCAAGTTCCAGCTCGAGCAACCAGGAGGGTGGCAGTGCCACTCAGCATGAGAAGACGAGAGGAGAAGGAGCTGCAGGTGAAGGTGAGTCCTCGTCACCTGGGGACCTGTCAGGGTAGGGGTGCCACCTGGACAGCCACGTGGCCATGTGCAGAAGGCACCTGGGTTTGCAGGTGGTGAGCTCAAGAGATGGATGTGAGTTGAAGCCATAGTTTAGCTGTAATCTTACTATAATTTGAGTCATAAAGGAGAACCAAAGGGCCCAGGGGAGCTGTGGAAGTTAGAAGAAAAGAAATGATAACACCCTGCAGAGCACCAGCCTCCATGGGATGGAAGAGAAGCGAGCATTGCTGAGGGTGCTTTCGGGTACCAGTGATGGGATGGTCAACTCAAACAATAAAATCAGTTCATGAAACTGGAAAGCCCAGAGGGAATCTCTGGCCTGGGCCAAGGATGCAGCCCGGTCTGCAGGAACCCATTTTCCTTCCAGTTCTTTGCTCAGCTTTTGCCAGCATTGTCTTCATCCCAAGGCTGACTCCCAGAGCTACACTCTCCTCAAAAATAAGCGCCTCTCTGCCCTGGTACAAGTCCTGAGCTTCCTTCCCTGCAGACTGGCTCAGATAGAGGCCCACTTATGAATTTGTCTCCCTGGCCAGGGGTATGGAATGTACCGATTGACTTAACCCAGGTCATGGGCCCTACTCTGGGAACCTGGGGTGCTATCAGCTTTCCTGAACCGCAAGGACCAATGAAGTTAGAGTTGGGAGAGAGAGAAAAGGGCCACCAACAAGTGCCCAAGGTCAGTGGACCCTCAGAAAGGAGGCTAGGAGATGAACCACCCAAGAGCCAGGAAGAAAACCAGCAGATAACAATGGTTATCTGAAACCAGGAAGGAATGAGCTTCAAACAGAGGTGGTTACCAGCGTTAAGTGCCACGAAACAGTCAAATAAACCTGGAGATTAGAAAGTATCCTGGGCCTTATGACGAGGAAGGTAAGCACCTGCTTGCGTGCGTGTGTGCTAAGTCGCTTCAGCTGTATCTGACTCTTGTGACCCTATGAACTATAGCCCGCCAGGTTCCTCTGTCCACAGAACTCTCCAGGCAAGAATACTGGAGTGGGTTGCCACTGCCTTCTCCAGGGGATCTTCCTGACCCATGGATCGAATCAGAGTCTCTTATATCTCCTGCATTGGCAAGCGGGTTCTTTACTGATCAACAAATACTTATCAAGACCCCCGCCCCTGTCAGGCCAGGTACTAGATCCTGGGATAGAGTGGCAACCAGGTTGGGCTAGAGGCTGGAGTCTAGTGGGACAGCCAACAGCCAAGTGGGCCCATGTGTAAGTACCATGATAAGGGAGACTTGGGAACAAGCTGCAGGGACACTGACACAGACTTGAGGGCTCAGGGGAAGCTCTCAGAGGAAGTGGCAGGGAACCTGACACTGGAAGGAGGCACAGGAGTTGGGCGGGCAGGTGGCGGGCTGGAAAGGGAGCCGAGTTCCAGACAGAGGAAGGCACGTGCAGAGCTTAGAGACAAGAGGAGCTGCATGAAGCTGGGTGTGGCTGGAGCACAGAGGACGGCTCAACCATGGCCTCATCCTGGACAAAACAGGTCAGAGCGCTTGGCACACCTCTGGAGGCCTCACCCACCCAGGCCATGAATCGCTGCTCTTCGAGTGGGGTTATAACTCAACCCAGGGTGTCCCCATCTTGTCTCAAAGATTCCAAAAGAGGCCTGAACTAACATCTTCCTGAAGGAAAGATATGAAACATATTTGACTATAAACTCCCAGAGGACAGGGACTGTCATCTGTTTTCATTCACTGCCATCTCCCAGGCCTGAGACATGGTAGACTTTCAACAAATAATTGTGGAATAAATAAAGGAAGCAAGCAAGGAGGAAGGAAACCACTGACTTCCCTGCCTGAGTCCCCTTTCTGACCATCTCATCTGAAAACAACAACAAATAGGGACTCCCCTGGCAGTCCACTGGTTAGGACTCGGCACTCCCGATGCAGGGGGCACAGGTTCCATCCCTGGTCGGGGAACTTAGATCCCGCCTGCCCCACCAAGCAACCTAAAAAACATAAACAATAAATAACACAGATGTGTAAACACACCTGGCACTTGCATTATTCCTAAAAGGTCACCAGCCACCCTTAAAATGGCCTGCTTGAGAATCAATGTCAATCTTTGTGGGAATTCATTTTGTTGTGAGTGTGGGCATTACTTGCCTGCCCTCATCTGTAATTCCGCCTCAGAGGAGGCAGGCAACAGGACTGGGAGAGAATGAAGTTCTCATCTCTAAGTGCCATTCAATGTCTACTATTTCCAAGTGCTTTTTTCTACCTAATAGGTAGACTGTATCTTGAAATGGAGCTGGTCAGGATCTTTTCACCTCCCATTTCAATGAGGCTGTAGTTTAATTGGAGGTAGAATAACATTTACATATATAATCATTACATCTCAACAAGAGGCAACTAAAAGCTCCTTATGAATGCATATCCTGCCACCTTGTTTCATGAAACATCCTTAACACTGGCTAATTTTCTGTTTGGGTGATATTGATAGATTATATCAATGAAAAACTTTGTTAGAGTATGTGTCTGAGGATTAAAGGAGACCCTGTTATAAAATGTCAGTTTTCTCATATTTAGAATAAAACTGATCATGATCTTATGGATAGTAATAATTTATGTGCACACAAATATTTAGTGCTTTTCATGCTCTTTCAATCAGTACTTTCTCTTTTGAACCCTGGAACAGCTCCTCGAGGTACGTAAAGTGAGACATCACCCCTCATTTATCAGGGAGGAAAAGAGAGGCACTGCAAGGCGAGGTGACTTATCCAAGATTAATGAGGTGACAACAACCAGTTCTTAATCCCATGCTCTTTCTATCCTTTCATGTGATAAAGTGATACATACTATGGTTTTCTAGAATTGTTTGCCAAAAGTTTACACCACTTAGGTGCAGAGTGACACTGTTAGCGAAGAAACCACAAGAGATGTGCATAAGCTATTCATTGCAAGACTGCAAGAGTTAGAGCATGCTAGAGGGTCCACGACTCAGAGAAGAGGCTCTTAACTGAGGCTGCCTGGGTTCAGACTCAGGCTCTGTCACTAACACCTGCGTGAACCATGGGCCAGTTCCTTCATGGCCCGGCCCCTGGTGGACATGAGGAGTTGTCTCTGTTTCCCCAGCCTTCTATTTTGAGGACCTCATGAATACAAGAACACTGCCTCTAACTGCCAGCTCCCAGGGTAGCAAAAGTGATCTTGCTCACTGTGGTGTCAGCGACCCTATCAGCGACCCTATGGACTATAACTCGCCAGGCTCCGCTGTCCGTGGGGTTTTCCCCAGCAAGAATACTGGAGTGAGTGGCCATATCATTCTGCAGGGGTATCTTTTCCCACCCAAGGATTGAACTCGCGTCTCCTGCGTTACAGGCGGATTCTTGACCACTGGGCCACTGGGAAAGCCCAGCAAAGCCAATCAATTCATTCCTTCCCTCAGGCCATGTCACGGAGTCAGTCAAAGCCACGTGACCCACGTTAGTCCAATCAGAGGGAACCCCAGGACTCTCGCAGGGAATGCTGGGACAAAACCCTCCCACCGTGTGTGAACAAGGAAGCACAAAGTCCTAGGAGCTGCTGGAAGCCATCTTGGGTTCGTGAAGGGATTCAACCTTAGGAAGAAGGGGACGCTCTGAAAGGCAGAGTGACACATGGAGAGACCCTGGATTCCCCCCCTCCTCCCATATCGCTTTTGAAACTCTGACTCAAACCTGCCCTTAACTCTGACTCTCAATTACTTGAAATAATAGATTATTGTTTCTGCCAATTTGACTCGGGTTTCCCAGTAAACCAAAAACACCCCAACCAATCTGCCCAAACTTCTCAGCTGTAGGACAACAATAATAGTCACCCTCCTAAGTCTGCTGTGAGGCTCAAAGGAGATATCACACATGATTGCTGGCTCTGTCCTATTCTTGACCAGCCCTCTACCCCACCTATGGCCGGGTGGGATCATCTCATCCTCTTTGTCTCACTGTAAAGTCTGGTTCTTTGTGCTAACAAAAAAACCCAAGTCTTTCAAAAATAAATATCACATTTAGCCTAAGGGCTCTAGATGAACCACACTTAAATGCAGGGGCTCAGTGAGGATGTGCTACTTTGAAATCGTGTTCTATTAGAAACTGCTGTAGCGGGAGGGCAGGGCTATTTTGTCATCATCATACTGCTCGTCACTTCCAGGCATTTGGCGATTTTACTACCTTTTCCCCACTGTTCCCTGGGTGGATGTCCTTAACCTATTATGTAATGATATTTCAGGGTCTGGGAGATAAATTGCTCTCTGCGTAAAATATGGCAGTGGATCTATACCCCTAAGCTCTGATAATTAGTTTTTAATGTAACTACAGTTCTTTCGAGGAGATGTTTTCATGCTCTAAAATCTTCTTAAAAGCGTCCCTTAGGCTGAAATTAAGTTGGAAGGAGTGTCATGGAGGCTTGTGGCGAGGGGCGAGCCGGCTCAGGTTACCAGGCAGCCTGCCATGATTCATGGGCCTCGGGCAAAGGGAGGCTGGCCCTCCGCTCACCTTCGCGGCCAGGCCTTCTCCGGCCTGTACCTGCCAAAGCAAAGGGCAAGAATGCACTTCATCACCTAACGTGACACCCGGAGTAATGGTTACAGACGGGTTTTCAAGAAGGGGGAGGATGAGGAAGGCGCGGGCTGGGGGCAAGTAGGCGAGGAGGGGATGGGAATGAACTGGGAGTGGGGGGTGGGGGTGGGGTGGACACCTCCCAAGGCCTCCCTTTTCATGATATCAAAGAGTTTTCTTTATCCAGACAATCGTGGATTTCTTTTCTATTAGGTCAAAAATATCCAGTTCAGTTAAGGCATTTAAGATTCATAAGGGACCACAGCCAGCCTGTTCCTTTGGAAGAAAACCAGATTCCTTCTGGAAATGCTTCCCTTCCCAGCTGTGGAGTCCCAGCCTGCTCCAGGTCCTTCCCCATCCTGCGGGCACAGGCACTCCCCGCCTTCCTGGTCATTTCAGCACGACGGTTGTCCCGGCTATGCGAAGACAAACTTTCACCATCCTGTCCGGAGGTGGCACAACTGTACAGACTTCATCTGGGGTATTACTATTCGCCTCCAGGCAATTAACCCTTCATGTGCTTGACTGGTTACATAAAGAACAGCAAATGAGAACCCGCATAAGCCTAAGGATCCAGAAGGGACAGGATACCGTAAAATGCCAAATTGTCCGCAGATCCCAAAGAAATTCCAAGTCCCCAGACATCCAGCAGATCTATGAAAACACGTCCTTTCCTTCTGCCTGAAGCTAACCTAAGAAAAAAAGGCGGTTTAAAAATAATGCAAGTGGGCGATTTACTTCCATCACTGGACACACACGGAGGCCCTGGACAGCTCCCGTCAAGGCGCGCTCTGGCTGTCGGGTCAGGGAGCCTACCTCATGCCTGAGCCAAGGGGGCAGTGAAGGCTTAGTGCCTTCTCACGGGGGGAGGTTTCCGTGGTCTTGAGCAGATTCCTAGAGGGACTGACCAGTCTGTCCATTTCCTGCAATGACTCGGGCTGAAGGCTTTGACTGGGGCTCACCGCTGAGGCCCCAGAGGAGTTCCCGGATTCCCCCATCACATCAGCCAGTGGGGCTCACAGCTCTCCCATTCTTCCCTGGCCTGTTCAGTGCAGCGATGCTCCCCTCCCCCAGGAGAGGCCCAACAGCCATGACCTCCAGAGGAAGCCAAACAGCCACGAAAACCGTCAGAGGCAAACATTCCAAAAATTATAACATCCCGTGTCTGTAAAAGGAGGATGGAGGTGAGCCCTCTCTTATAAATGGATGGTTGAGTTGATGGGTGGAATGTTCCAGAACTGGAAGCTACAGAACTGGGGGAAAGCCTGGCTCCAAGCGCTTACCAGCTATGTGACCTCATGTGAATGACACTACCCACCCACACCCCCCACACACCCCCACGCCAGCCTCAGTTTCCTCCACAGGGGAGTGGGCAGTGGCGATGGAACCATTTGGTCTCACTGTTGAGGGACTCGGCAGAGGGCCTAACAGAGTAGTTGCATCTCTCCTTACTTCTGGGGACCAGTTAGCCAAGTCCATCCCCCTGACCCAGTCATTCCTTTTCTAGGACTGTTTCCCAAGCAAACCACCAGAAGAGTCCCATAAAGACTCATGTGCAAGGGTACGCGTCCAAGCACTATTTAAAGCAGGAATAAGCGGAAATGAACTGAACACCCAGGAGTCACAACTGGCTAAGTAATTATGGTGAATCCACATATTGGGATCCGTGCAGGATGGAGCCCCCAGAGCCACACCAAGTGCAGTCAATTAAGGAAAGAGTCAGCATGCACTCACAGGATTACAGGAGCTCTCTGCACCTACACCCAGGAGATATTTCAATATCTGGTCATCATAATCATTAATATTTAAAGTCAGCATTGATGTGTATGCACTGCTATGTATAAAACAGATCACTAATGAGAACCTACTCTGCACCACAGGGAGCGCTACTCAATGCTCTCGGTGACCTAAATGGGAAAGAAATCCAAAAAAGAGGGGCATGTGTATACGTCTGACTGATTCACGATTTTTCTGCTGCACAATAGAAACTAACACAACATTGTGAGACAACTACGTTCTGATAAAAGTTAATCAGAAATAAAATGAAGAAAAACAACTTTAAGTCAAAAGTAATAACAATAAAAATTATTAGACCCTGAGTGTCCTAGACTAGTGGTCCGTAAGCCTGGGTGCACCTTAGAATCACCTAAAGAACCTTTAAAACTACAAACACCCAAACCACACCCCCAGAGCCATTAATTCAAAACCCTCAGGATGGAGCCAAGGCACTGAGCATTACTTTTTTATAATTCCAACTGACAGCCCAAATTGAGACCCACTAAAACCTATTAAAGTAGAATTCAAAAAGTTCTCAGAAAAGATGAGTTTGACAATCAGTTCAGGACATATGAGAGGCCTTGAAGAAGTCAGTTCTATTTCTGCAGTCAAATTATTCCTGAAGGGGAATTTGCTGGCTATCCAGTGGTTGGGAGTTGGCACTATCACTGATGCGGCCCAGGTTCAGTCTCTGGTCAGGAAACTAAGATCCTGAAAGCTGTGTGGCATGGCCAAAAAAAAATTACCCAAAAGAAAAAAAAAAGTATTCCCAAAGAGAAGGGAGGGAAATGTAACCAAAAAAAAAAAAAAAACCCAGCAACAACAAAAGAGGTAAAGAGCCAAGGAGAAAAATGTGCTAAAAATATGTCCTAAGCTTATAAGAAAGACGTGCTGATGGTCACTAAACATAAAATGAGTGATGCTTATAAAGTTGTGAGGCAGTGACCCTTTTGTTGACCCCTAGAGGTGGATAGAACTGTGGAATTCATCCAGTCTCTCTGCCAATAAGGCCCAGTCTCATATTCCCCCACCATGGAAAGAATTCCCCTCAAAAGAAAAAAGATACCACATGTGTTTTTAACTCTATTTGGAACCTACGGGAGGAAAGGAGATGGACAAAGGGACTCTTTTCCAACTTAAAGAAAAACAGAGATTTTCAAAAAAGGAACAGTAAATCATCCATGGTAAACAAGAAACTGAGACCCAGCATAACTGAGATCGTAGAAGAGCTCAGAATCATTCAAATGGGTTCAAGTGTTTAAGCCCAAATAGAAACATCCTGAGATAAAAGAAGAATCTGTGGATTTAATCTAAGGACAGCTATCAGCATTCCCTGGAAACCAGGTTAAAATGGGAAACCTAGAAAGCAACAAATACCACTGCCATTTTTGAATAAGGTTGTATCCTGGAAACTTGGGGTTGGTGAACCTGAATTTACAACTTCACAAAATTCTTACATGAATTAATAAACAGATGGTGTGTCCAAACTGAGAACAGAAAGGAAGGAAGAAAGCATTGATTACCAGCAATCAACATGAACTTACTCAAGAATTCAATCCAGACACAGGGTAGCTAGACAAGTAGATTAGGAAGAAACACAGAAATGGTCCTATGATAGCTCTAATCTTCCTTTGTAGCCTTATGATGAGAACACACATCATGTGCCTTGATGATGGTAGATGGCGAGGCGAACACCCAAGGCCAGAATCTTGGACCCTCTGTCATTCCCAGCCTCGAAAGGCCCTGGTGGTAAATGTGGGTAGGTTTGACCACCTGAGCCCACCCTCATCACAATGGCATCATCTTCTAAAATTTGACATGTCTGTCTGTCTGTCTGTTTACCCTATGTATTTGAGGCAACTTTAAAACGTATGCCAAACTGGGATGACCCAGAGAGAGAGGATGAGGAGGGAGGTGGGAGGGGGATTTAGGATGGGGAATACATGTACACCCATGGCTGATTCATGTCAATGTATGGCAAAACCACTACAATATTGTAAAGTAATTAGCCTCCAACTAAAATAAATAAATTTTAAAAAATAAAATAAAAATAAAAGGTACGCCAAGCAGGTTATTAAAAATAGAATCAGAAAATCAAGACTGTGTAAAGGAAGAAGAGACGGACATTCTAACCAAAAATGTTTCCAAGAGTGAGCGTTACATTTGACTCTGTGTTTCTTCAGCAGCCAAGGCAAGAAGGGAAGCATGATTAGTTTCACTTCTGCTCTTAGAAAGATGATGCATTTTTATCTTGGTACCAAACCAAGAGAGAAATCTATCAGTTGGGATCTCACACAGGATATATAGACCAAGCCTATCTTCACTGACCAGCAACATCTTCAGTGACGGCGCATGCATGCTAAGTTGCTTCAGTCGTGTCCATCTCTTTGTGACCTGGTAGACTGTAGCCCACCAGGCTCCTCTGTCCATGGGATTCTCCAGGCAAGAATGCTGGAATGGGTTGCCATGCCCTCCTCCAGGGGATATTCCCAACCTCGGGATTATTTTCGTCTCCTGCATTGACAGGTGGGTTCCTTCACACTAGGGCCACGTGGGAAGCCCTCAGTGAGGGTACCAGCAAGAAATGCTCAGTACATTCCATTTAGGATAATTTTCAGAGTTTCATGAAGGGGCCCCTTACAAAGGGAAGAGCAGGGTGCAGGAAGCCACAGGACCAGTGCTATATCCTGGAGGCTGCTGGCGCTGGGGCTATTACACCCTGGGCTGGCAGAGACAACAGAGGGATGCAATCAGCCCAGAATGGGGCTCTGTCTCCTCCCACTCTCCAGTCCCCTGCCAAGGCCCCCTCTGAGCCCAGGGAGAAGTCAGAAGGAGCCCCCTGGATGCAGTCCTCACAGAGCAGCCTCCTGGGACACAGAGGAGTGGGGAGAAAGACAAGGAGTGAATCTGGAAGGGTAAAGAGCAGAGAACTGTTGTAAGTAGCTTTGTGGTTTCACAGAAAGTATAAACAGGGTTTGATAATACTGCTTTTCATATAAAAAAGAGAGATAAATGGATTTTCAACATAATTCAGAAAGGACATTCTACAAAGTAGATGCTAATGTCACTTTCTGATGATGTGAAAGTGAAAGTCACTCAGTCGTGTCAGACTTTTTTCGATCCCATGGACTATACAGTCCATGGAGTTCTCCAGGCCAGAATACTGGAGTAGGCAGCCTTTCCCTTCTCCAGGGGATCTTCCCAACCCAGAAAGCAAACTGGGGTCTCCTGCATTGCAGGTGGATTCTTTACCAACTGAGCTATCAGAGAAGCCATTCTGATGATGCAACATGAATCAGAAAGAATTTAGAACTCCCTGAGGATTAAACGGACCATGTGTCTTTACATGGTATTCTAAAACTGACACTTCCCTTTTTGAAGGGGGAAGGCAGTCAAAGAGCACCTAGTGTGCTGATGTGTTGTTTTAGTGGCTGAAGGAAGATCTGCTGAGCTTTAAATCCCAAAAGAACAAGAGGCAGGGTGGGGAGGATAGTCTGTTCTGACTCAGGTTTTGCCCAGAGGGAAGACCAGGGATTGAAGAGCCATTCATTTGAGCAGCCATGAAGGGAAACAGGAGTTGTTCCTGGAGAAGACAGTTGAGAACATAACAACTACCTTCAGTATTTGAAAGACTATCCTTCAGAAAAGAGATTGTCCAGTTCTCTGTGGCATTCCAGAGGACAGAGCAAGAACCAATGGGAGAAGCAGATAAACTGCAGCTCCATAAAGGAGATGGTTAGACAGCATCACCGACTCAATGCACATGAACTTGAGCAAACTGGGGAGACAGTGAAGGACAGAGTCTGGCGTGCTACCGTCCATGGGGTCACAAAGAGTCGGACACAACGGAGCGACTGAATAAAGGAAGGAAGAACTTCCCAGGAATTCAGGCTGCCAAAACAAGGAGTGAGCTACTGCAGAACAGGAGTCAGCCTCACATTACTCCAGCAGAGGCCACAGGCAGATGACAAAGGGAGGAAGACAGTGGCCTGTGTTGAGTTTACTTGCTTCCAAGTAACACTTTGCTATGTGCTTGACAGGCATAGATTCATTTACTCTTCTAAGGGTGTAGTGACGTCATCCCCAACGTCAAAAGAGGAAATAAAGGTCACAGTTGGTAACTGACAGCCCAGATTTGGTCCTGCTCATCCAAGTCCAAGTGCATGTGTTTAAGTAGGCGGCCCAGCCCCTTCTGCCCTAGAAGGGATTCTTACTTTCAGTGGAGGGTGAAACTCATTACGCTATTCAGCTTCTAAATTTCTCCTATTCCCAAACTGAATATAATTATGCTGAAATCCAGGGATCTTCTTGAAAGAATTATGAAAGGTGAGATTTGTGTGGCCTGGAATAGCAGGAAAGAACTGCAGTCTTGTGGGAGGGGCTGATGGGAATGCAGGTGTGGAGGGAGGATGCTCCGTGTAAGGGAGCAGGGGAGAGAAAAGAGGTGCAACCAGAGCAAGGACTGGAGAGGAATCTGCAGCGGCTATAAGACCAGTGGAGTTGGAGCCATAAATTCAGAGCAGTTGGCTGGGCCACAGCATGGAAAGCACTGGATGCCAGGTTGGGACTTCAGACCTTATTGGTAGATAAAAGGAAATCATTGAAAGTGTTAGGGCAGGAGAGTGGCACAATGAAAGCACCATTTTAGAAAGATTAGCCTGGGAATAGGGCTTCGGTGGTGCTAGAGGTAAAGAATCCGCCTGCCAGTGCAAGAGACTCAAGAGACAAGGGTTTGACCTCTAGGTCAGGAAGATCCCCTGGAGTAGTAAATGGCAACCCACTCCAGTATTCTTCCCTGGAAAATTTCATGGACAGAGAATGGCGGGCCCCAGTCCATGGGGTCACAGACAGTTGGACGGGACTGAGCAGCTGAGCACGCACACAGCCTGGCAGTGAGGCAGAGGACAGATTACAACAAAGATACACCGGAAGTGGGAGGCCACAAGGTGGGAGGCCTAGGCAAGATACAGGAAGATCAGCATAAGTAACTCAGTGTCATTTCAAGGTGGGAATTTGCCTTCTGGGCCAAGAACAAGACTACAGATTAGTGCTGGTCTCCATGATCAATGCAGTTAGCTAAATGTGATGCACTGGGAATTCCCTGGTGGTCCAGTGGTTAAGAACCTGCCTTGCAATGCAGTAGACACAGGTTCGATCCCTGGTTGGGGAACTAAGATCCCACATGCCATGGAGAAACTAAGCTCGTGTGCTACAACTAGAGAGTCCATGCACCACAATGAAAAGATCCGTCCTGCCACAACTAAGACCCAACACAGGCAAAACAGATAAATAAATAAATGTTATATGTTTAGTATATGTGCACCTTCTTGCAACAGCTAGTTAATTAAATACCCATATTAATAATCCACCTGATCATTTTCTGTGGCAGAGTTCTTGAGTCAGCCTCGAAATCCCCCGTGAACCACACCTCCAGGGGGCCATGCATTTATGAAGTCACCTCCCCTTGTCTCTGGGTTGAGTTGCCACTGCTATAATCTATTCAGTTCAGTCACTCAGTCATGTCCAACTCTTTGTGACCCCATGGACTGCAGCACACCAGGCCTCCCTGTCCATCAAACTCATGTCCATTGAGTTGGTGATGCCATCCAACCATCTCATCCTCTGTCACCCACTTGGCCTGCCTTCAATCTTTCCCAGCATCAGGGTCTTTTCCAATGAGCCAGTTCTTCACATCAGGTGGCCAAAGTATTGGAGCTTCAGCTTCATCATTAGTCCTTCCAATGAATATTCAAGACTGATATCCTTTAGGATTGACTGGCTTGCTCTTTGCAGTCCAAGGGACTCTCAAGAGTCTTCTCTAAACACCACAGTTCAAAAGTATCAGTTCTTCAGTGCTCAGTTTTCCTTATGGTCCAACTCTCACATCCATACATGACTACTGGAAACACCATATTTTTAACTAGACAAGCCTTTGTCAGCAAAGTAATATCTCTGCTTTTTAATATGTTGTCTGGGTTGGTCATAGTTTTTCTTCCAAGGAGTAATTGTCTTTTAATTTCATGGCTGCAGTCACCATCTGCACTGATTTTGGAGCCCAAGAAAATAAAGTCTGTCACTGTTTCCACTGTTTCCCCATCTATTTGCCATGAAGTGATGGGACCAGATGACATGGTCTTCATTTTTTGAATGTTGAGTTTTAAGCCAGCTTTTTCACTGTCTTCTTTCACTTTCATCACGAGCCTCTTTAGTTCCTCTTCACTTTCTTCCAAAAGGCTGGTGGCCTCTGCATTTCTGAGGTGACTGATATTTCTCCCAACAATCTTGACTCCAGGTGCGACCTATAAGATGCAGAATTGACTTTGCACCAGTTCTGAGCCTCAGCCTATGGAAAGTATGGAGGCTTCTGCTTTTTATCTCTTAGGAGCCATGTAAGAAGTCCAGGACACACCATGGGTGAGACCGCAAGGAGGGCATTACAGGAAGAGAAAGGCCCTCCAGGAGGGACCACCTGGAGGAGGAATGAGCCCAGCCAACACTGAGCCCCAGACATGTGACCCCAGTGGACCTGTTGGAGCCCCCAGCCCAGAAGCCTTTCTAGCTGAGCCACCAGACACAGGAGTAGAGAAGACGCGTATCTGCCCCAGGAGATATCAAGCGGAAGGCAGGCAGACTGATCCCCCTGCATCCTGTCCAAATTCACAACCCACAGCATCATGAGAAATAGTTAAGGGCCTGTTGTTTGAAGCAACTTAATTCTGGGGATATTTTTCGACACAGCAATAGATAACTGAAAGCAAGATCTCCTAGACTCACTAAAAACCCTTGTCTGTGTGACTTACCTCCCCCAACCCAAGAGGAGGGGTCCAGCAGCCTTGTTGGGAACATGTAACTCCATTCCAATCAGGCACGACTGGCTTCAGGACAGAGTCTAGAATCGAAGCTGGAATGTGATAGTCTTGGTCCCTGAGACTGGCAACAGTGGAGACCTGGTGCCTCTCAGGGTTATGGGAGAGCCATCCACAGCCACGAGGTGCGAGCCCAGGAAAGCAGGTAAAGATGGCAGACACGACACTTTCCAGTTCCTGCTTCTCCTTCCCCGTGAGCCCCACGGTAATTCACGTGACTCTGAATGGCTCACACTTCCCTTGCGCACTTGGTAGCAAGGCCGATGGCATCAGCACCACTTTCTCCCTGCTGTCCTGTGCACCGGTCACCCTGGAAGGAGGTATTTGTGACTGCTTCTAAGGCTGGAAACGCGTATTCAGTTGGTTACTAAATGATCAGCACAGTGTTAAGACAGCCCTGAGTCTCTCAACAAAACTCCTCCTCCCTACAATTTTTGCGTGTCTCAGTTCAGTTCAGTTCAGTCTCTCAGTCGTGACTCTTTGCAACCCCATGAATTGCACCACACCAGGCCTCTCTGTCCATCATCAACTCCCGGAGTTCACTCGGACTTACATCCATCGAGTCAGTGATGCCATCCAGCCATCTCATCCTCGGTCGTCCCTTTCTCCTCCTGTCCCCAGTCCCTCCCAGCATCAGGGTCTTTTCCAATGAGTCAACTCTTCACATCAGGTGGCCAAAGTATTGGAGTTTCAGCTTCAGCATCAGTCCCTCCAATAAACACTGGACTGATCTTCTTTAGAACGGACTGGTTGGATCTCCTTGCAGTCCAAGGGACTCTCAAGAGTCTTCTCCAACACCACAGTTCAAAAGCATCAATTCTTCAGCACTCAGCTTTCTTCACAGTCCAACTCTCACATCCATACATGACCACTGGAAAACCCATAGCGTTGACTAGATGGATCTTTGTTGGCAAAGTAATATCTCTGCTTTTCAATATGCTATCTAGGTTGGTTATAACTTTCCTTCCAAGGAGTAAGTGTCTTTTAATTTCATGGCTGCAATCACCATCTGCAGTAATTCTGGATCCCCAAAATATAAAGTCTGACATTGTTTCCACTGTTTCCCCATCTATTTCCCATGAAGTGATGGGACCAGATGCCATGATCTTCATTTTCTGAATGTTGAGCTTTAAGCCAACATTTTCACTCTTCTCTTTCACTTTCATCAAGAGGGTTTTTAGTTCCTCTTCGCTTTCTGCCATAAGGGTGGTGTCATCTGCATATCTGAGGTTATTGATATTTCTCCCGGCAATCTAAATTCCCAAAGCACTTTCACTTATCATTAATAGGATGACAAGAATTAATATTTACACAGCAGACACTCTAACAAATGCTTTATATCCATTGGGGCATATCAGCCTTCTAGCAGCCTTATGAAGTAGGGATGTGATTGTCCCAGTTTACAAATGAGGAAACTAATGCTTGAGGGGGTGGGGGGGAACTAACTTGCCCAAAAAGCCACACACTCAGGAAATGGTAGAGACAGCATAAGCCCAGAGGGTGACCACTGTAATGGCCTCTTCTTGAGCTAGTCTCTTTTTATAGATGGACACTCTGCTGAGGACAGGGAGGCCCCTGTCCTCTCTGGTGGTGGCCTGGGACCTTCTCTGCACTGTCCCGCAGCTTCATCCTGCAGGACTTGCCCCATCTCTGGACTGCATTGGGGGAGGGGGAGGAAGATGGTCAGGTGTGGGCAGCCAGGGAGGAGGGGGAAGAAGAGGGGGCGTGAGCATGTCCCCATCCTGCTCCTCACCCCAGCTCAGCCCAACACAGAACACCAGGGCCCAAGGGGAGAAATGCACCCAGCCCAAGGCAAGGAAAAGCAGGATGAGTTTCACGTCACCCAAATTACCCCTGGTCTGTCTGGACCCATTCTCGTTACTCAGAAAAACTTTCACCCAATGCCTGCATCTCTAAAAATACAGCTTTTGTGTGCCTCTCATCATAAAAAAAAAAAACAAACATGAGAGTTACCAACAGATACTAAAATTATTGGGTGAAAGTTTGGTGGGGAATAAGATACTTACAAGGCTTAGATTAGTTATTAATTACAAAGGGGAAACCTGTAACTTAACAGTGACAGAGAGTACTAAGTAATCCAAGGCAATGTCACTGTCACAGGACAAATCAGTGTCACACGCCTCCAGGCACGACGTCCTGAGAAGACAGCACCTGTGGTTTCCTGCCAAAGGCAATCTGAATCTAAACATGAGGAAACCTCAGACAAACCCGAAGTGAGGGATATTCTTCAAAATGAAACTAGCCTTCATGATTCAAAATCCCAAGGTCGTACTTTATAGCACAGGGAACTCTGTTCAAGGTTATGTGACAACCTGGATGGGAGGGAAGTTTCAGGGAAAATGTGAAAGTTGCTCAGTCGTGACCAACTCTTTGCGACCCCATGGACTATACACAGTCCGTGGAATTCTCCAGGCCAGAATACTGGAGTGGGTAGCCTTTCCCTTTTCCAGGATATTTTCCCAACCCAGGGATCAAACCCAGGTCTCTCACATTGCAGGTGGATTCTTTACCAGCTAAGCCGCAAGGAAAGCCTGAGAATACTGGAGTGGGTAGCCTATCCCTTCTCCAGCAGATCTGAACCTGGGTCTCCTGCACTGCAGGCAGATTCTTTACCAACTGAGCTATTGGGGAAGCCCTCAGGGAGAATGGATACATGTATATGTATGGCTGAGTCCCTTTACTGTTCACCTGAAATTATCACAACATTATTTGTCAACTGGCTATACCCCAAGATAAAATAAAAAGTTAAAAAAAAAAATCCCAAGGTCAGAATTCCCTGGTGGTCCAGTGGTCAGAACTAGGTGCTCTCAGTGCCAAAGGCCCAAGGTCCCTGGTCAGAGAACTAAGATACTACAAACCATGCAGTGAAGCCAAAAAAAAAGAACAAAGCAAAAATGGCAAGGTCATAAAAGGCCAAGAAAGTCTAAAGAACCATCCCAGATAAAAGGAGATTTAAAAGATAGGATAATAAATGTGATGTATGATCCTTGATTGGATCATAGACCCAGGATGGAGCAAGCGGGTGGGATGAGGGGAGGTAGAAACTTACTATAAAGGACCTTACTAGGGAATTGCAGTAATTTAAATATAAACTGTGGGTTAAATAATAGCCTGCATGGATCAATGTCCCGTTTCCTGATATTGATAATCTTACTGTGGTTGTGTAAGAGAATGAATGTCTTTGTTCTCAGGGAACATACACTGAAGTGTTTATGGGCAAAGAGGGGTTGCACAAGTAAAACAAATGGTACCAACAGATGAATCCAGGTGAGACTGGTACTTTGGAGTTCTTTCTATTAGTTTGAATCATTTCAAAATTAAAAGTTTAAAAATTATGCACAAGTATTACATTTGGATGCTGGGAGGAAAGACATTTTAAGGATAGGCTTTGAGCTGCGGCATCTTGCAGCCAGTCCAAAAAAAAAACAATGCCTTCTCTGGATTTTCTTAAGGTCTCTAAATGCACGGCCACACCCTTTGCACTCCACAAATTGGGAAGAGGCCCCCATCCTCAGAGATGCAGCTCACTGGCCTGAAGCTCCAAGTGTCTGAAGGAGAAACAGAGAAGTGCAGGGGGAAACCTGCGAAGCTCCAGAGACAGGAAGTAACAGCCCTCCTCCTTCACAGCAATTTGATCAAAATGGTCCCAGGGATGCTCTTGCTCACCTCTTCCCACTCCAGCGCCATGGCCCTATTTAGTTCGAGCCAACTCATCGATTTTGCTCATTACTTTTCCTATTGAACTCTTTGGTCCACAGTGGAGATCATTTGCAAATAAAGCCCAGGGTTTCCAGGGGTTTCTGAGGCAATCATCCAGGCAGGAATGCAGTCTCTCATGTCAGATCAGCTTCTGACCATCCTTTATTATCATTTTTTAATATCACTCATTTTTTTTCTCTGTTAAAGTTGTTTCTATCCATCTCACTTTGGCATTGCCCAGACCAATCTTCCTAAATTAGCAGAGTCCTACAGTACCCTGCCTGGTGAAGGAAAGAGGGAAAAAAAAAAAAAAAGACAGACAGACTGTCTGAGGGAAAACTATTTAATTTGAGCTGGTTGCCCCTCTGAAAAATGATGTCCACATCAGATAAGGAGACGGCCAGTTTAAATTGTTCTATCAGAACCGAGCTGCCTGGAATGAAGCTCATTCCACACAATTGGAAACTGTTCTCTTCTGCTTTTTTTTTTTTTCAAAGCAATTGCCCAACTTGAGGCTGTTTGTGATTGAAGTAGAGGCCACAATAATTTATACAGTAAAAGCCTCTATCTAGATCAAATTGTATATTTTCCAGGTAACTGTGCTGGGCAAATATTCCCTCTGTTTTATCTTTAATGCAATATCTTTATGCATTCTGTCAAGCTAACACTCCCTGGGGAATATTTTACACACTGATACACAGGCAACTTGCCACTTACTACAGTTAAGGTGGTTTGTCTTTTCGAAGATGAGAACGTGCAGCATTATATCTGCCTTGTGTAGAAGCAGTTTGCCCTGTGAATGTGCATGTATTGCCCTGATGGGTCTCTTCCTGTTCTAATTAATATAACAACATAGCATTGTCATCAGCCAGTATTTATGGGGGAGCCCTTTGAAGCCTGGATCTATCTTATTCAGGTCCTATCTTATTCTAGAGATCTAGGCAAAAGAAGTACTCACACAGCTATGCAAGGAGTGGGCGGCAGCACCCTTTGCTGTGGCAAAACAGTGAGATTGGCTAGATTATTATATATATACTGCCATTAAAGAGTGAGATCAATGTATAGCGCCTGACATATTATCATACCATGATATATCTGGGGAAATCAAAAAAAGTGGACTGAAAAACGTTCCTGATGGAACGCCCATTTTCAGGGGGAAAAGAATCTCAGCATATGCAGTGTGTGTGTGTACATGGAGCTGTGCGTGAAGTTTATATTTCCATTTTAAAGTCTAGAATAATCAAGCTATACAGCTATACATCAAGCTGTTAACAATGGTAACCCTTGAGGACTGGGACTAGAGCAGAAGGCAAAAAGACACATACTTTATTTCAGATGTTTATATATTATTTGAATTTTCTACAGAGAATACACTACTTTTGTTTAAAAAAAAAAAAAAAGTGCATTTCTGGTTGCATTTCCCCACCTAGAAATAACAGTTGAAACACAAGACCCTCTCAGGGTTTTCTACTTGGGGTGGTTTGTTTTTTTTTGTTTTTTTTTTTTTGCTTGTTTATTTTTTTTTTTAAAGGGGAAATTAAAGACACGTGTCTGATGTCTATAAAATAATATGCAGTAAAATACATTTTAATCTCTCTCATTCATATAGATGTAAAATTTGTGGTGCTGGAGAAGACTCTTAAGAATCACTTGGACAGCAAGAGCAAACCAGTCAATCCTAAAGGAAATCAGTCCTGAATATTCATTTGAAGGACTAACGCTAAAGGTGAAGTTCCAATACTTGGGCCACCTGCTACTCATTGGAGCCAATTCATTGGAAAAAAGACCTTGATGCTGGGAAAGATTGATGGCAGACGGAGAAGGGGTGGCAGGGAAGAGGATGAGACGGTTACATAGCATCACCAACTCAACGGACATGAATTTTAGTAAACTCTGGGAGATAGTGAAGGATAGAGGAGCCTGGCATGCTGCAGTTCATGGGGTGGCAAAGAGTCGGACAAAACTTAGTGACTGAACAACAACAACGAAAATCCTAAATAGGATATCATCATGCTAAATCCAGCAATGTAAAAACAGAATATTATATTACAGCCAAGTTGAGCTTATACCAGTAAATCAAGGTTGGTTTATCATTAGAAAATCAGTGAGTATATTTTACCACCTTTACACATTCAAAAAGAAAAATTATATGATTTTTTTCATAAATTATAAGAAGCATTTGATAAAATTCATTATGCCTACATGGTGGAAAAACAGAGTTGTAGTAAGCCAGAAATACCAGAAATAGAGGGAAGTTTCCTTAAACTGATAAAGGATATTCACTCTCACCAAACATTATACTAATTGGGAAAATGATGAGAGTGTTAAGATTACAAATAAGACAATCATGTCTACTATCACCATTTCTATTCAGTATTTTAATAGAGGCCCTAGCCAGACCAATCAGGCCAGAAAACAAGCAAATAGCATAAGGATCAGAAGGACGACACCAAACTGTCATCATTTGTGGAAGCTATTATTGTTTATATTTAAAGAATCTAAAAAAAAAAAAAAAAAACCTTGGGTAAATTACTGTAACTAATAAGGGAAATTGGCAGGGTTACACAGTTTTTAAAAATAAATATAAAAAGTAATTGTATTTCTATATACAGTACAGATATATTTTTAATGATAATAATTTTCAATAACTTCAAAAATAGCAACTACTTACAAGTATAGCTAACAAAAGATACTCAAGTCATAGATAAAACTATATACCTTGAAAAAATTAAAGGAACCTAAATAAATGGAGAGATACATCATGCTCATAGTTTGGAAAGCTCAATATTGCAAAATATCAACTCTATAGATTCAAAGCAAACTCTCAACAGATACTTTGTATAAATTGAAAACTGACTCTAAAATTTTTGTGGAAAAAGATCCAAGATCAGCCAGGAAACTTTTCAGAAGAACAAGAGGGAGATCTTGTCCTGATGGAAATTAAGAGCAGAAAAGAAAACTTATTATAAAGTTTTATTATTATTATTATTATTATTATTATTATTATTGCAGTACAGTGCTGGCTTTAGAAGACACAAATAGATCGATATTTGTGCATATACAGACATGTGGTTGATTCTAAAGGTAGCACCATAACGCAATGAAAAAGGCTAATAAATAGAGCTGGGATAATTTGGTATCTATAGGGAAAAAAATTTAACTGGACTCCTACCTCATACCACACTCAAAAATCAACTCTAGGCAGACCTAAATATAAATGGCAAAATCCTATGGAAGACTGTCTTTGTGGGAAAAAATTATAAAGCAAGGTAGAAAATATTAACCATAAAAAGGAAAATCTGATATAACTTATTGCACTAAAAATTTTAAACTTCTGCTTATCAAAGCATACTCTTGAGGGACTTTCCTGGTGGTGCAGTGGTAAGAATCTGCCTTGCAGAGCAGAGGTTGTAGGTTCAGTCCCTGGTTGGGAAACTAAGATCTCATATGACGCAGGGCAGCTCAGCCTTAGTGCCACAGCTAGAAAGTCCATGTGCCACAACTAACAGCCAGCACAGCCAAATAAGTAATTGCTTTTAGAAGAACAACATATCATTAAGAGGGAAGAAAATGAAGCCACAGAGCAGAGCAGAAACAAATGTGCAACCCTTAAAACCAAGGAAGACTCAGATCCAGAATCAATTTGATAAAATTAAACAATCCAATATTTTCTAAAGGTCAAAGGACTTGAGACATTTCACACAGAAGAAACCCAAATGCCAATAAAGATATGAGAAGGTAAAGAAGAAATTCAAGTTAAAGCCACAGGGCGGGGCGGGGTGGAGGGGGAGGCCTCAGTGGGTGGACTTCCCTGCCCATCCAGTGTTTGAGAATCTGCCTGCCAATGCAGGGGACACAGGTTTGATCTTTGGTTGGGGAACTAAGATCCCACATGCCCCGAGCAGCTAAGCCTGTGTGTCCCAACTCCTGAAGCCTGTTCACCTAGAGCCCAGGAGCCTCAACGAGAGAAGCCGCCACGATGAGAAAATCCACCTCCAAGAGAAGCCAGTGAAAGTGAAAGTGAAGCTGCTCAGGCACGTCCAGCTCTTTGGGACCCCACGGACTGTAGCCTACCAGTCTGCTCCATCCATGGCATTTTCCAGGCAAGAATTCTGGAGTGGGTAGCCATTTCCTTCTCCAGGAGATCTTCCTGACCCAGGGATCGAACCCAGGTCTCCTGCTTTATAGGCAGAAACTTCACCATCTGATCCACCAGGGAAACCAAAGGAGCTCATGCACCGCAGCAAAGAGTAGCACCCCCTCTCCACAGCTAGAGCAAGTCCACTCGCAGCCACGGAAACCCAGCGCAGCTGAAAACAAATAAATGAAGCTTAAAAACAAAAAAGCCACGGTGCACTATCCCTACACACCTAGGACCCAGGCCCGGGCTGCTAAAAGCGTCCTTCTGTTTTGTCATAAAGGAGGGGGGCTTGGGCTCCAGGGTAGGGGCCCCCTCTCATCCCTCACTACCAGTTCTAATAGCGATGGTCTCCACACGACTTAGAAGCGTATCATTTGAGAAATTAGAAATTCATTTGTCTAAACCATCCTCCAAGCCATTTCTGGTAGGCATCCTATTAAAGCTGATGTCCTACTTTATGTCACAAAGTCTGAGGATTAGAAATGCCATTCGTGAAGTCTCTCTCTCTCTCTTTTTTTCCAATTCTTCTTTGAAGCAAACACTTTGACTACCACTCCGGTCCCCTCAAACTTCTCTTTCCCTTCTATTCTTGGGCTTGTTCAGGCTTCTACAAAGCTGCATCTTTCAAACTTTGTGAAAGCCGTTTGCTACAAGTACTAAATCACTTTGGCCCAGTGTACACAGCATCCTTTTTGGTTTAGGTTTTTTAAAAATTTTTATTGAAATATAGATATTCATAGTGCTGTGTTGCTTTCAGGTGTAAAGTGATTGAGTTGTGTGTGTATATTTATATATATATCAATATACATATACTCTGTGTGTGTGTGTGTGTGTGTGTGTGTGTGTACACATGCTGTGCTTAGTCACTTCAGTCGTGCCCTACTCTTTGTGACCCCACGGACTAGAGCCTGCCAGGCTCCTCTGTCCATGGGAATTCTCCAGGCAAGAATACTAGAGTGGGTTGCCATGTCCTCCTCCAGGAGATCTTCCCAACCCAGGGAACAAACCCTGATCTCCCGCACGGCAGGCAGATTCTTTACTGCTGAGCCACCAGGGAAGCACATATACATGTATTCTTATATTTATATATTTTATTCTTATATATGATTCTATATATATATTCTTTTTTACTCCTTTCCATTATACATTATTACAAGATACTGAGTATAGTTTCCTGTGCTATACAGCAGGTCCTTGTTGGTTATCTATTTTGTATTTAGTACTGTTTATATTTTAACCCCAACCTCTTCATTTATCCCTCCCCCACGTCCCCTTAGGCCACTATGTTTTCCATGTCTGTGAATCTATTCATGTTTTGTAAGTAAGTTCATTCGTATCATTTTTTAGAGCCCACATATAAGCGCTATCATATACACTTGTCTTTGTCTGACTTACTTCACGTGGCATGGTAATCTCTAGAAGCGACTTAGCAGCAGAAGCAGCAGCAACCACATCTTAGAGCACTTTTCCATCAGAGCCTGCACCTCTCAGAGCCATGAGACAGGGATCCTGTCTTATCCCTTGAACTTACTCCAGGGACCAAGGCAGATGAGTGGCCTCAGGGGAACAGGACGCAGCCTGGCCGCCCCTCCTTACATCGAAGGCTTTCTTTTTCTTCCTTTTCTATGCACTTGCGTTTCACATAAAGTGCCCATCTCCACGGCCAAGAAGAGGTCAAATTAAGAATGGTGCTCTTTTTAGCAACCACAAAAAGTTCTCATTTTCTCATCGAGTAAAGTTCCCTAATGGCTGATATATGAGCCCAATTTCTAACCCGTCCTGAATTGTACCATTTCCCTCTCACTGACTCGGGCTCCCCGTGGGGCAGATTGCCTTGGGCACCACAGGTGCTGGGAGGAACCAGCAGGAATCATCATTTCTCCCTTCCAGGCTTCTTGCCTTTGGTATTTTAATTCATCCCGAAGTCCTAACCCTTACTAGAGAACTGAGGTCCTTAAGCTGCCCCCATCTGAATCGGATGCAGTAGCCCAGGTTTATTTAAAGAAAACCAGTTCCTCCTTCCAGGCTAGTCTTGAGAAGACAAAGGGTAAAACTGGATGGAAGGAGGGGTTCAAGCTGTTTAATAAATGACCTAAAAGAAAATCACTGTCCATAAGGTTCTTAAATCAGAGCCTCTGTATCTGTGGCTTTTAAAGACCCTGGAAATTTACCCCCTCCCCTGCAAGCAACCGCCTTTGTACTGAGATGGATTCTGTCATTGGACCAAGAAGTTCCCAGAATGAGGTGTCCGGGCTTCCCAACCTGACCCATGCATACCATTCCTGACTATGCCATCTCGTGCCTAGTCTAGAGCCGTGAGACACAAGACCCAAGAGTCTGCATTCCCTAAACAGCAGCTTGAGGCATCTGAACATGTAAGACGCCTTAACTCGAGGATACGGTGCTGTGTGCTTAGAACCTCATTCGTGTCTGACTCCATGGGTCTTTGAGATCCCATGGACTGTAGCCCACCAGGCTCCTCTGTCCCGGGATTCTCCAACAAGAATACTGGAGTGGGCCGTCATGCCCTCCTCCAGGAGATCTTCCCAACCCAGGGATCAAACCCAGGTCTCCCACACTGCAAGCAGAGCCTTTACCATCTGAGGTGGCTGTATCTTAAACCCAAGTCTAAGCACTTGGCTCTTAAATCTAAGGACTCTCTTGGCTACAAACAATGCCATCACCTCCAGCCTGGCACTAGTACCTGAAGCGCCCTGTGCATGGGCAATAGAGGAAGCTGAGGCCCTGGATACTCTAGTCTAGACCTGCAGATGCCTCCCTTCTGGGGGAGAGTTTAGTCAAGGAAATGTTCATCCTGTCCTTGGGTTCTGGAAGGTTTTCTATTTTCTAATATTTTTTGTTTGTTTATTCAAATATTTGGCTGTGTGGGTCTTCACTGGGGCACACGGGATCTTCGGTTTCAGCATGTGGGATTTCGTTCTCTGACCGGCATCGAACCCAGACCGCCCACATTGGGAATGTGGAGACCTAGCCACTGGATCATCAGGGAAGTGCCTCAGAGGGTTTTCTACCACTATTAAAGAAGAAATTTGCATCCCAAAAGTAGTCTCTTTCTCTCCACAGCCACCTCTGAAAGCCTTCAGAGTCCTGGAGAAATCTGAATTTGATGGACTCTGATGTAAGTGAGAGTGTAAGTAAGGGTGTCCCTGGTGGCTCAGTGGTAAAAAAACCCACCTGCCAATGCAGGAGATGCGGGTTCGAGCCCTGGGTAGGGAAGATCCCCTGGAGAAGGAAATGGCAACCCATGCCAACGTTCTTGCCTGGGAAATCCCATGGACAGAGGAGCCTGGAAGGCTGCAGTCCATGGAAGTCTCAAAATAGTCAGACACAACTTAGCAACTGGGCATGCACGCACGATGTAAGTGAACCACGTTGGGTTCAGTTCACTTCTGTGAAGCTTTGAACTGGAAACAGCAGGCGTCCTGTTTTGAAGAATGTCTATGCAGCGAGCACTTGCTGTGTGCTTCACATACGTGATCTTATCCTTTCCTTGTGTTAAAAAAACGAGAAACCCCAGGCTCAGAGGGGTTAAGTGACTTGCCTGAGGTCACACAGCTGTCTGATACCTGACTCCGAGACCTCTCCTGTCCCTGGACGCTGGGTTGCCTCGCACTGAGCCGGGTCCTCCCGCAGTGAGCATCAGAGTGTTCTGAGGTCATCCTCTCTCCCCAGCAGGAGCCCCTGTGTGCCCACAGCACACATCCGGACCTCACAGGGAAAGAAGAGCCATCTGGGTTTCTCTAGCACAACCCAGCTCAGCAGTCTCTGACCCGACTCAGCTGCTTAGCAACCTTCTGTGGCTCCCTGTCACCATGCCCAGGAATGTCCAGGCCTCTCAGCCAGAGTCCCCCAACTTCCTCCTAGCACTTCATGGTCTGGGAACACAGACCTGTGTCAGCCCCATCAAGCCATGCTCTCTCTCTCTCCCCTCCCCTCCTGCCACTCCTTCCACTGGATTCTGAGTCTTCCCACGACTCCTAATACTCATGTGACCCGCCCCCCTCCTCCAGGAAGCCTTCTCTGATTCCTCCCCCAGTCGCTTGCCGCCACACCCCACCAAAGTCCGTACCCCCTGTCCAGTAACAATTTGGCTGTATGTGTCCCACCCAGCAGTATCCAGAGTATGGGACTGCATCTGGTCACAACTTTTTTCCCAGTGCAGCCTTCAGCTGATTATTGGAGGTGGGGTCTAAACCTGCCCTGGGGTTGCCTGGCTTCCTAGCAGGAGAGGACACTGGCCCAAAAGTGGCTGTAGGTGTCAGCCCCACTGAAACCCTGAGTTTCCGCCCTTGGAGCTGCAAATGAAGGCCATGTGCACAAAAGGCACAGCATGGTCGCCTCTCCTGAAACAAAGAGACGCACGTGGGTATCACCCTCAGTGGCGACGGCCACCCCGAGCCCTGCCGCCTGCACCACGCTGGTTGCCATGGCGTGTTTCAATTAAGTGGAAGGATTTTGTGCCTTGATAACAGCAAGCACGTCTCCCTTTTGTTTGTCTCCGGTCCCTAGGGGAACCGAGAGAGGGTGTGGAGCTTGGAGATGGTTCTCAGGGGAGGGGCGGGAGGGAGGTCCCTGCGGAGGAGACTGGGGGGAGGTGGGCTGCCCCTCTGACACACCCCTGCTCCACTGCCCTGGGACTAGCTTCCCCGGTCAGGAGGCACCTCCTCCAGGCTGTCACCCGTGATGGGCTAAGGGCATGGGGCAGTGGTGGCCAGACTGATCTGTTCTCACTCCCTCTGTTTCCATCAGGGATCAAGACAAGGGCACAGTGGGAAACAGAAGTAGAACAGGAAAATTAGAAAATCCCAAGCTGCTTCTGCCAACCTTGGATTGTGGCTGGCGTGTGGCTGGCGGTACAGGCCTGCCTGTGTGTCTGTGCTCCCCTTGTGTGTGTGCAGTCGCTTCACTGAGCTTCCTACTACAGCCCTGTAGACTGTGGCTCACCAGGCTCCTCTGTCCATGGAATTTCCTAGGCAGAACTGGAGTGGGTTGCCATTCCCTCCTCCAGGGCATCTTCCCAACTCAGGGGTCAAACCCACGTCTCCTGCATCTGCATTGCAGGCAGATTCTTTACCACTGCGTCACCAGGGAAGACGGTACTCTCCTTAACCATTCCTTAGCCTGGTGTCCCACTGAGGCCCTTAGGTGCTTCCAGCCCAAGGCCAGGATGCATTTATTTGGAGAACCTGCATAACGAACCCACCTATCAGCGCAAGGTCATACCTCATTTGTATTTTCATCTGAGTTGAGCAGAATAAGCTAAGCAGAGACCAAGGGACCCATTTTACAGATGTGGAATTTCTGATCACAGAGGTTAGGAACTTGGAGATGGAGCCAGGATTTAAATCCAGGTTTGTCTGACTCCAAAGTTCCCAGTATTCCCTCTCCCCAGCTGCCTATTCAACTTTCCTTGGATGTGAACTATATTCAGAGCACGGGCTCAGCCATGCACTGAGCCCTTTGGAAGTTCTGGGAGGAAATGGATGAGGACTCCAGTCTAGGTCTCACAACATAGACCAGCACTATCCCATCAAATAAAATGCCAGTCACATCCATAATTTTAAATTTTCTGGTAGCCACATTAGCAAATGAAAAGAAACAAATGAAATTAATTTTAGTAAAAAAATGTCTTTAGCACACTATCCAAAAATATCATTTCAACATGTAATGAGATCATTTACATTCTCTTTTTCCTATTAAGTCCTAGAAATCTGAAGTGTATTTTATCCTTACAGCACCTCTCATTTCAGACACGTCATCCTGTCATGCCCCGAGCCCGAGCTCCTAACCATGGCGACACTTCCCACCCACCGCTTCTCAGAGCTCTTTCCTACACAAGATCTCCTTGTATCTTCACAACAATAAGGTGGGCAGACGTGGTCAGTCTCTTATAGGTGGCATTACCAACCTCCAGATGGTCTCCAGTGATCCCGGCATCTGGGTATTTACATCTTTAAAAAAAAAAATTGAACATTTATTTATTTATTTGGCTGCGCCAGGTCTTAGTTGCAGCTTGCAGGACATTTGATCTTCCTTGTGACACGCGAGATCTTTAGTTGCAGCATGCCAGCTCTTATCTGAGTCATGTGGGATCCAGTTCCTTCTTGTTGTTGTTGTTCAGTTGCCAAGTTGTGTCTGACTCTTCCCGATCCCATGGACTGCAGCACACCAGGCTTCCCTGTCTCCCTCACCATCTCCCAGAGTAGGCCCAAGTTCATGTCCATTGAATTGGTGATGCCATTCAATCGATGGTGCCAGTTCCTTGACCCGAGATCAAACCCAGGCCCCCTGCATTGGGAGCACAGAGCTTTAGCACTGGTCCACCAGGGAAGTCCCTGGGTATTGCATCTTTGCATGGTGCCCTCCGTATGAAAGAGGGCTGGCCTGTGAAACCAACTGTAGTACATTGCAAAATGGCAGAGTGGGATTCTGAGGCTGGTCCTGGAAGCCACTGTTTTCACCTTGCCCTCTTTGGATGCTTATGCTCAGGAAAGCTGGCCGCCATGCTGTGAGGACCCTCAAGCATCCCCGTGGAGAGGTCCACATGGTAAGAAGCTCAGGCCTCCTGCCAGCTGCGAGCAGTAACTTGTCAGGCAGACAAATGAGCTATCTTGGAAGTGAGGTCTCCAGCCCCAGTCGAGCCTTGAGATGCCTGGAGCTCCATCCCACCAACAGCCTGACTGCAGCCTCTGAAAGACCCTGAGCCAGAACCATCCAGATAAGCCACTCCTAGATCCCTGACCCTCAGGCAATTTGAAATCATAATTTTTTTTGTTTGAAGCCACTAATGTTTGGATAGCAAAAAATAATTAATATACCTGGGCAAGGGGCTCTCCTGGCGGTCCAGTGGTTGAGACTCTGTGCTCCCACTGCGTGGGTCTTGGGTTCAGTCCCTGGCGGGGGAATTAAAATTCCATATGCCACAAGCATGGCCAAAATAATAAATATACATGTACAGCAGGACAGTCTGGAACACCTACCCAGGCTGACTGGTTTCAGAAATCACAAGGCGGAGCAAATTCAACTCCGTACTGGAGAATCTCAGCTCTGATATGGGCCCTAGGGACCCCCGTGCAGCAGCCCTCCCCCTACCACAGGAGCCCTCCCCAGCTCCTCTGTCTCTAGCTGCTGCTCTGCCTTCAGACACTTGGCACCAAATTGCTTCGTGACACATTCATTCTGTCCATCACCCTGGAGGAATTACGATTTGGCTCATCTCAAATCACAGGTCAGGTGAGGCAGAGTGGCAGGGGCTGCAGCCAAGCCGGCAGGAAGGGTATAGCTCACGGCTCAGGCCTTCCAGCTATAAAAGAGTAACCCTTCACCCCGGCAAACTCCTGCTCTCTCTCGCCAATCTCTCTCCTGCTGATGTCTTTTCACCGATTGCTGCGGGAAAAGCCAAGACTCCCTCTTAAACTCACTCACCTGGCCCACCTCCAGTTCTGAGGCAGCAAGTGTGAGAAATAGCCCCGTTAATGCACACCGTGGAAACTCCAGGGAGAGGAGCACGTGCGCTCAGGAAGGAGCCCGCTCCCCAGCCCCCACGCCCACCCTCAGGTTTCCTCCGCTTTGAGGGACCCTGAGTCTTTCATCTTTCAGGCTCAGGGGAGGGATAAACCAGGGGCTTGAGATTAACACACATGTGCGTGCCTGCGTGCATGCTCAGTCAGTTCTGTCGTGTCTCTTTGCGACCCCATGGACTGCACCCCACCAGACCCTGTCCATGGGATGGTCCAGACCAGAATACTGGAGCGGGTTGCCATTTCCTCCTCCAGGGGATCTTCCCAATCCAAGGATCGAGGGCTTCTGCAAAGCAGGCAGATTCTTTACTGCTGAGCCACCAGGGAAGTCCCTAACATACACACATACCACTGTATAAAAGACGGATAACCACCAAGGACCTATCGTATAACACAGGGAACTCCACTCATTATTCTGGGACAAACTATATGAGAAAAGAATCTGAAAAAGAGTGATTATACGTATATGTGTAATGGAATCACTTTGCTGTACACCTGAAACTAACATGCTGTAAATCAACTATGTGCCAATAAAAGTTTAAAAATTTTTTTTTAATGTAAGTAAAATGTCTTTAAATATAAGCCTTACAAGCTCAGTATTAACTTCCCACTCCCTTTCCTTCAGGGTCTCCTCGAAGGATGGGGCCGGGTGTGCAGGGGTGTGTGTTAAGTGGCCTTCCTTCCCCTTGGACTTCTCAGTATTGAGCAGGGACTTCTCAGTATTGAGCAGGGACTTCCTCGTTTGTCCCCCTAGCACCCCCTACTTCCACCACCCAGCCCTTCAGGGACCAACCTACCAGCCCCCAAGCTTAGAGGGATGAGCGGGGAGACTGCACCCTGGAAGCAGGAACCTTCAGAAACCCTCTCACCTCACAGAGTGTGGACTCAGATCTCACAGCCTGGCTGGCAGGAGGGCAGGGTCACTCATGTGTCTGTTTAGCCAGCAGGAATGTCTCGAGGGCCTGCCTCAAGACAAGCTGCAGGCACAGAGACGCGAGGCTCGGGTGTGTCCCCCATCTGGCCCGTCTGCCCAGGAGTGCTGGCATGAGGCCACACAGGTGATGTGCGCATGTGCAGGTAAGCAGGTGGCAGCATTTCTTGATTTTGTTGGTCTAGATAATGAGTCATCCATTTAAGATTTTACTCAACATATATGTTCTCTGTTTTCCTTTGCCATTTTGAATTGTTTTGCTCCAAGTGTATTCTCCACACTGAAGCCAGAGTGAACCTTCCGGGGCCCAGATTACTTGCTTTACCTCATCCACAGCCTAAAAGCTCCATGAGAGTTGGAACTGTACCTGGGTTTGCTCACCGAGACCAGTTCCTTATACATAGTATTAATACCTGCTTAATAAACATTTGATAAATAAATGAACAAATTAGGAAGGTTAATATAGTCAAAGCTATGGTTTTTCCAGTTAGTCATGTATGGATGTGAGAGCTGGACCATAAAGAAAGCTGAGCACCAAAGAATTGATGTTTTTGAGCTGTGGTGTTGGAGAAGACTCTTGAGAGTCCCTTGGACTGCAAGGAGAGCAAACTAGTCAATCCTAAAGGAAATCAACCCTGAATATTCATAGGAAGGACTGATGCTGAAGCAGAAATTCCAATACTTTGGCCACCTGATGCGCAGAGCCAACTCGTTAGAAAAGACACTGATGCTGGAAAAGATTGAAAGCAGGAGGAGAAGGGGACGACAGAGGATGAGATGGTCAGATGGCATCACCAACTCAGAGGACATGAGTTTGAACAAGCTATGGGAGAAATTGAAGGAGGGAAGCCTGGCGTGTTGCCGTCCATGGGGTCACAGAGTCAGACAAGACTGAATGACTGAACTGAACTGAGCAACTCCAGACCCTAGCTTCTGAAAATAAATGTCCTCAAACCCCACCCTCTGGCATTTCTCCACATATCGGGTCCTCTCTCCAATCTCAGACTCCCATCTTTTAAGGGGGACAGGGTGATTTGTGGACTCCCATAAGTCACAGGAGCCCTGCAGTGTGGTGCTTAAAAAACATGGCTTTGGGGAATCCATCTTGCAGTCCAGGGGATGCTGGTTCGATCCCTGGTCAGAGGACTAATATCTCACTTGCCGTGGAGCAGCTGAGCCCGCGTGCCACAACTAGAGAGTCCTAGCACTGCAGCCAAAGATCCTGCGTGATGCAACGACGGCCCCAAATGCTGCGACTAAGATCGATGCAGCCAGGTAAATAGGTATCTTAAAGAGCCAATTATTTTAAAAAATGGACTTTGGTCTCTGAAAGACCAGAGTGGGGAGCCCCGTTCAGTTTCCACTAGCTGGGCAGTGGTTACTCTGCTAGCGTGACTTGCTGCATGGGACCCCTTCAATATTTGCACCTGCACAAGTAAGACATTCTAAGTTCTCTTTGTTCATTAAGGTATCTCCTAACATCTTCGAGTGGAGAAGGCAATGGCACCCCACTCCAGTACTCTTGCCTAAAATATCCCATGGATGGAGGAGCCTGGTAGGCTGCAGTCCATGGGGCTGCTCAGTCGGAGACGACTGAGAGACTTCACTTTCACGCACTGGAGAAGGAAATGGCAACCCACTCCAGGGTTCTTGCCTGGAGAATCCCAAGGACGGGGGAGCCTGGTGGCCTGCAGTCTCTGGGGTCACACAGAGTCAGCCACGACTGAAGCAACTTAGCAGCAGCAGCAGCAACATCTTCAAGACTTTGTGACACACTGCTTTTGCACCGCTTAGAGCGTCAACATCTAAAACAGGGTTTTGCCTTTACAGAGAGGGTTTTCACATTTATTCTCCCCATGAAGACTGTTATCCCCACTTCTCAGATGATGAAACTGAGGCTCAGAGAGGTCACCTGACTTTCCCAAAGCCAGGCAATTGAGAAATATCATACTCACCACCCAAGTCATGCTGCAAAGGGGATCTAGGAATCCCCACCATGGGGCGAAGGGCCTGCCAAATACGTGGCACGATGCCACACACACAGTAAGCACTCAAATAACTGCAGACACCACTGGCTGCCCAGGAAGAGAAGATGGTGGTCCTGTGCCCATCACCCCTCCACTGGTGCTGAGCCTGGAGTGTTCGGGAAGTACTGGTCATTGCCATGCCCCCTCTCCCTCCACTGGGCTTCACTTAAGGACCCAGCCTCTGTCCCTGTCAGTCCCATCGCAGCTCAGCATGCCCGCATGCAGGTTCTGCCCTGCAGGTGGACCCTCAGGGCACAGAGGCTCCTGCTGTCCTCAGCCCTCCCCCGGGGAAGATGGCCAGCTACATGAACAGACCCAAGCCCCCTTCCCAGGCCTCAGTCTCTGTGGGGACAGGTCGAGATCTTTAGTAGATCCAGGAGTTCTCAGCCTAGAGAATCTGGGAAGCCTCATTCCCCCTCCAGGCTGTTTGCCTTCTGCTGCAGAGAGAGGGCCTGGTGGGCTGAGCTGCTGTGTGCCTGGAATCACAGGATATGGTCCCCACAGAGCAGCCTCCCTGGGGTCCCACTGGAAGGGCGGAGCAGGGGGTGTTGGACAGCTCAGCAACCTCATGAGGCTTGTGGCTTGCTAAAACAATTCAAGTTACAATCTGAAATGCCTGGCTCCTTGGCACACCGTGCTTGGTAGACTCATCCTGCCCCTATGTGGGCCCAGCCACCCCATCCCGCCCACACCTCTGCCCGAAAAAGAACAGTTTATTACTTGTTGCAGGAGGTCAGGTGGAGACACACTTTCACTCTGCATTCTTCGGTCAGAATTAACCAAACACGGCAGCCCAGGCCACCATCTCCCCCGTATTACGTCCTCCATTTCCCTAAAGCACTTGTCCCTGGAAAAGCAGAGAGTAGAGGGAGCGCCCAGTGGCCCAGCCGCAGAGATGGCCCCATCCATTACTAAAGGGCGGGACTGGTCCTCGGTGTCCCCAAGCGACCGCTAATGACCATCTCTCCCAGACTCTCGCCTTCCCTGCACCAGTTCTTCCCCGCTTAGAATGGAAGTCTGCTTTCAGCAAAGATGCCGGTATGTTTACAGGAAGAACAGGAGATGGTTTGCCTCATGGTTAAAAGTACTACCTCAAATAACAAGTATTGGCAAAGATGTAGAGACACTGAGCCCTCATATATGGTCGGGCGGGTTGTGAAATGGTGCAGCTGCATGGAAAACAGTTTGGCAGTTCTAAAAAAAAACCAAACAAACAAACAAAAAAACCAGAATGATCATATGACCCAGTAATTCCATTCCTAGGTATATATCCAGAAGAACAGGAGGCAGGGATTCAAAGAGCATGTTCACATCATGTTCACAGCAGCACTATTAACAAGTAGTCAAAGCTGGGCAAAACCCAACCAGCTCCATCTGCCCATTGATTGATGAGTGGATAAACCAAACTCAGTCTATCCATGCAAAGGACTATTTTTCAGCCTTAAGAAGGAATGAAATTCTGATACATGCTACAGCATGGAGAAACTTGGAAACATGTTAAGTGAAAGTAGCTGGACACAAGAGGATGAATGTTGTGTAGCTCCACTTTCACGAGGCACCCAGAACAGACAAATTCATAGAGACAGAAGGGGGGGTAGTGGTGGCCAGGGACAGGGGAGCTGGAGGCAGGGGGCACGGGGACTTATTGTTTAACGAGTTCAGAGTCTCAGTGCCAGATGATGGGAAAGTACTGGACGTGGATCATGGTGGTGGTGGTGGCCCAATATCTCAGCTCTGCTTAATGCCGCTGAATTATACACTTAAAAATGATTAAAATGGTTTAAAAAAATTGCTGTCTAGAAGTAGAAGGTTCAGTTCAGTTTCATTTTTTATTCAGCACAAGTTCCCTAGGAACCAGTTCCAGGGCAGAATGAAATCAAGGGTTCTGTGTCCGCAAGGAGCTCAGCTTCACGTGGATTCTGGGCACACACACTTAGATCACAATCCTAGTTCAGGGAGGTCGTTAACGATGTTGTTTGGGGAGTTAAACGCAAGGCTCAAGGAAGAAGGAGCCTGCAGTACGCTAGCCCGGCTCTCACTTGAAATCTCTCCCCAGGTCTAGGGGGTTGTAGATAGCAGAGGTGACAAGCAGGCCCCAGCCTATTCATGGGGGATGAACAGAGGGAGAAACCGGGGGAAGTGGGGCAGCCAGGGGGGCTTGGCAGGTCTAGAGTGACTCCTCTGCCCTCAGTCTAACCCTTCATCCACCCTGTCAAAGAGGGCTGAGATCTGCTAGCTGCACGAATGTTATCAACTAATAATCATCAGACAACGACGGCAAAGAAAAGCTGACTCTTAGTGCGTTCTTTAGGCAACCATTGTACCAAGAGTTTCACCTGAGTTTTCTTGTCCAATGCCCCTCACAGCCCCAGGAGGTAACTGAAATTATTATTATTTTACAAATGAGAAGACTGAGTTCAGAGAGGAAAATCTGTCCGAGGTCACAGGCGTAGAAAAACAATGAGTTGACAACTTCGTGCAGAAAACATTTTTCTTTTCTTCTCAAAATGAGTCGGGCACATGCCTGCGGAGTGAAAAGAGGTAGACTGCAGGTGGTCTTTTGAACCCTAAACGACCCTCCCCCAATAGGTTATCTTCAGCACTGAGCTCCAAGGACCCCAGCCAAGAATGCAGGGCAAACTTATCACCCTGAATTATCTATGGACTTGGGTCTCTGTCAGGTTTTGATGGCTCTGATCTGAGACGGGGTAGAAGTGGGAGGTGCTCAGGAGGAGCCCTGGACTGGACTCAGACCCCCTCTGCCCTCCTTCTGGAAGCAGCTCTGGTCAGTGAGGGCTAGAAGATGCTGACGCCGGGACACGATCTCTAATGCAGATGCTGGCACCGACCTGGGGCTGCATCCATGTGCGTGTTCTCACTTAACTCCTCGAGGACCCTGTGGAGTGAAGCGTATGTCCCTTTCTCAGACGGAAAGCTGAGACTTCAGAAGGGCAAAATGACTGGTCTCAGGGTTCCAGAGGGAGCACAAAGCCAGCTACATAATTTTTGAGGCCAGTGCAAAATGAAAATGTGGGGTCCCCTGTTCAAAAGTGCGTCAGAATCTTCAGACGACGACAACAGGAAACCAGACCCGGGGCCCTTCTGCACACGGGAACAGGCTACAGCCGGTGAGGTCAGTCCACGGAGTTAGAACGGAGCCAGGACTTCCTGGGCGCATGTTCCAGAACCCAACAGCTGCCTCTCCCGGCCCCTAAACACAGCTGCCCTGGGGTCCCCGCGCTGCAGCCCCCAGCATGGGAGGGGTTCTGTGAAGCGAGACGGTGAGTAAAGGCCTGGACAGAGCCGGGTCACAGACTCCAGCCCCATGTCGCTGATCGCATTAGCTCAATTCAATTGTGATTCTCTCTAATTACAATCCTTTTCTAGGAACAAGAGGGCCAAACTGAATTAGGAGGGGGAAACAGCCCATACTTTCATTCAGGAAAAAAAAAAATGGAATAAAAGCAAAATTAGATTTTACTCTGTGGGTCCTGGAAGAAGGAGCCAGAGAACCTCAGCCGAGGCTTGCCTCTGCCACTTGACCTCGTGTGGCTACCAAGAGTTAAGGCCTCTTTAGCCTCAGTTTGCCTTACTGTGAAATGGGGACAAACTATTTGGGGAACTTTAATGAAGATAGATGATGTAGTAAGTACTTAATCTTTTGGAGAAGGCTCATAAAAATTTGTTGCTCTTTTTCAGTCACTAAGTCATGTCTGACTCTTTCCAAACCCCTGGTCTATGGCCCACCAGGCTCCTCTGTCATGGGATTCTCCAGGTAACAATACTGGAGTGGGTTGCCATTTCTGTCTCCAGGGGATCTTCCCGACCCAGGGGCCGAACCTGTGTCTCCTGCATTAGCAGTCAGATTCTTTACCATTGAGCCTCCAGGGAAGCCCTTGTAAAAATTACACCCTCCTATTTAATTTCAGGAGTGTCATGGTGCCCTGAAGTACAGGCACAGTATCCCTGGAAGCGCCTAGAAGTCAAGTTAAGAACAGCTAAAATAAGGACTGTAAAGGCACAATGCAAATACTTGTTATTTTGTGGGATTTCAGTCCACTGTAATATGAACACATTGAATTCGAAAGGCTTTTTTAAATATTCAGACTTTTAAACAAATAAGCCAGAGGACCTGTGCATTATTTTATTCTGCTCTAGCATGAATATTTCATAAATTACATGCAATTATTAACAACACTAGCAAATTAATTACTGTCAATTCATATTAATAAAATTGCATTTTGTCATAAATAAAGTTAGTTTACTGCGCACCATCAGTCTCTGAGGTATTCACATTTGTCAATTGTCCTCTACTTCAGGCTAAAGCAAAAGTAATCAAATAACTAATTATTGTACTAAATGTAGCACTGCTTTCCCGTCAATGAAACTCACATTATTTATAGCCCTTAGGACTGAATATTCAAATCTGTGTGAATTCCAGTGCTGAGAGGAACTTTTCAGCCCTCTCCCTTTCTACGTGCTCCCTCAGCCACCGGCCTCGGCCACCTGTGCCTTAGTGAAGATGTCTCAGCAAGTAGTCGGTGGTCACTCTGGTGAACAGGAACTCAAAGTTTGCAGGATCTACTGGAAGCATTCCCAGTGCCAGAGGCCAGTTACCCCGTGCCACGCAGGCTTCCTCTACCGCTGTGCATTCTTATAAAATTTTCTTCTTTCAACAAAACTCCAGAGTTGTAACCTGAGATTACAACACAGATTCTGTGTTCCAGTGTCCTTTTCAAAGCCTGGGGGTTGGCTGATCAACATGAAGTCAAAATAACAACAGTGACGACTGTATTTGCAGAGACCCTAGTTCCAAGCAAGTTCACCTTCACGGGTTCTAGGTGGGCATACATTTTGTGGGGACCCTACGCACCAGTGTTGAATGCACTTCTCACTGTGGCACAGGGGTACTTAGTCCCATAGGACACAGGTGCTGGCCTGTGCCAGGCCCCTGGCTGGGCATGGAGTCATCCAGCACACAGGAGACAAACACAGCCCATCAGAAAGCAGCACACGGAGCTCCTCGGTGATCCCAAGGCAAAGTGAGGTAAGCCACACAAACACCCTAAAAGAGAAGTATCCCAAATAGCACTTTCTTAAAAATTCCAGATGGGAGGTTTTTATTGCAGGCTGATACACATGTGAGAAAGACATCTATTTAGTGAACATTCCCCATACCAGGAGGTCAGCCCATGTCAAACAGGTGCATTCCATTTATCCAAAAAGGACAAATAGAGTCTTTGGTCATCCTCAATAAAGAGAAAATGCTGGGACACCAACGAGAAGTTGCAGAGACAGGTTCTCACCAAAGGGAAACACCTCTGGGCTGAAGCATCCTGGCTGATGTAAAGAACTTGTCTTGAGCGGACAACACGAAGCAGGAACTTAGTCAACGCCAGACAGGACCCACCAGGCCATTGGCAAGCCAGGGCCGTGGGGCAACTGGACCCATGGGAATCAGCATCATCGAGAAAGTACAGTGGTGGAGCAGAGAAGGGCCACAAAACACGCAAACAAGTCTAGGTTGTTTTGGAGCAATCCCCATACATGAGCCTTTCACTAACTGAAATGAATAACTTCCAGCTTCCTAAACACTACTCATCTGCTGGAACCCATGCATTTTCCAGAGGGAACTGAGACCCAAAGAGGCAGTCAAGCCCAAACCACATAGTCAGTTAGGGCAGAGAGTGAAAAACTCACCCAGTCATGACTAACTCTTTGTGACCACATGGACCGTAGCCCCGGCCAGGCTCCTCTGTCCATGGACTTCTCTAGGCAAGAATACTGGACTAGGTTGCCATGCCCTTCTCCAGGGGATCTTCCCAACCCAGGGACCGAACCTGGGTCTCCCGCACTGCAGGCAGATTCTTTACCGTCTAAGCCACCAGGGAAGCCCAGTTAGGTGCAGCTGCTGCTGCTGCTGCTGCTAAGTCGCTTCAGTCATGTCCGACTCTGTGCAACCCCATAGACGGCAGCCCACCAGGCTCCCCCGTCCCTGGGATTCTCCAGCCAAGAGTACTGGAGTGGGGTGCCATTGCCTTCTCCAATGCATGAAAGTGAAAAGTGAAAGTGAAGTCGCTCAGTCATGTCCAACTCTTAGCGACCCCATGGACTGCAGCCCACCAGGCTCCTCCGTCCATGGGATTTTCCAGGCAAGAGTACTGGAGTGGGGTGCCAGTGCCTTCTCCGAGTTAGGTGCAGAGCCCACCCTAAAACTCAACTCCTGACTCCCAGTCCTTGGCTCTCTTTTTATCTTCCCATTCCATTCTGCTTCTTCTTCCTAAGAAATGTTTTCTTCTCCAGAAACAAAGACCAAAACAAGCAGACGCAGACAGACATGCAGGCACATACATGCACACACACACGCATGGACACACACACACACGCATGCACACACACTTGTCTTAAAGTCAGTAAAAATAATTGAATACAGAAAACCAAAGTTCGACATGACATTGTCCTTAATTAACGATGTTCTCTTCATATTTTTCTCTCTTCAAATTTGCTTTTTAACAAACAGGAAGAGTTAAGTAAAATGACTATATTAACTCTAAATTTCTTGCCTTTTAATCGTTGGTGTCACCACCTTCCTGTGATTCAAATTTAGTTACTTTGCATCTAATTGAAGCACGACACAAAAAAATGGTAATTTGACATCCAAAGGAGGAGTGAGGGAAGAGCAAAGAGGGGACATATTACTTAACTTCGTGATGATAATTATGTGAACACAAAGACGCTTACAAGAACATTCTACATTGGATATCAGCCAGAAAAATTAAACCTATGTTGCTGCTTCAATACATCTGAATACTAGGAATTGGCAGAAAAACATCTATTCTGTGAATAATAGCCTCCACAATCCCAGAGGACAGCAGTACATGAATTTTTTAAAAAAAGAAAAAAAGAAAGAAAAGAAAAAGAAAAATAGTCTGGAGCTTTTTCCAAAATGGTGCTAATGCGCCACTGAAACTTAATTTTATAATTTACTGGCAGTCAAGATGGCAGGAAATAAAATAATTTGCTATATTCTGCGCAACAAACCCTGCTTTTCCTGGGAAGGGGTAATTATCCTCATGGAAAAAAAAAAAAAAGAAAAAAATACGCCATCTCATATTAGGCTAAAGTCTCATCAAGAAGAGAAAAAGTGCCTCATTACACGTAATTACCAGGGAATTAGAAACATCATTTAACTAAATGAGCGAATAATGCTCAGGATATTGAAGAAACTTGCCTGCACTTCTGCAAAGCACTCTAAGTCCCATTACAAAAATTGCCCCTCTTTAATGGAATAATTTTAGGCCTTGTCTGCCTTGCTTTAAAAATAAAGAGCCTCCGAGAGGCAGAAAGAGGCTGAAACTGCCATAAACAACTGTTGAAAGGGACTGAAGAGAAGGCGCTGTCTCTCCCGGAGACGGAGACTCAGAATGACTCATAATCTACCGTAATCATGAAAATTAAAGCTGAGGACTTGAAAAAAGGATTACCCCCTTTTTAATTGTACTTCCTCAAGACTGTGATGTACTTGTGAGGATGTATTAGGGAGAAGAGACGAAAGATTTTCAGTTTTGGGTCCAGCCTTCCTGCTCCAATACAAAAGCAGTTACAGCTATTCAATGTTCTCTTAAAAACAAAACTATAACATACCTGTAGATTGATGTCTATTGTGGCTTAATGCAATGATTTTTTCAGCCATTCAAAAGCCTCCTGGATTTGCTTGAGATCCCCTCCCCCTATGCCCTTCACTTTTAATGTTTGTTAGCTTCAAAGCGGTGGATTTAATGTGACCACCCCAACACTGTTTTGTTTTGTTTTACTGTTTATTAATTAATTTTGGCTGTGCTGGGTCTTAGCTGCGACACACGGGACCTTCACTGTGGCATGGAGCCTTCTACTTGCAATATGTGAGATCTTAGTCACCTGACCAGGGATAGAACTTAGGCCCCTGCATTGGGAGTATGGAATCCAGTCCTTCACTGGACCATCAGAGAAGTCCCTAACCATGCCAACTGCTTGCAACAATAACCTTTATTCATACAGGGAACCAGGAGAACATGTACTGATCCTGGTGGTTTCACCTGAGTTTCTTGACTTTATTGTTTTTTTTCAGTTTACAATACCTTCCCTTGTTTAAAATTTATTCTTTTTAATTGAAGGATAATCTCTTTACAATGTTGTGTTGATTTCTGTCATACATCAACATGAATCAGTCAAAAGTATACACATGTTCCCTCCCTCTTGAACCTCCCTCCTACCCCACCCTTCTAGGTTGCCATAGAGCACCAGGTTGATCTCCCTGCATCATACAGCAAATTCCCACTGTCTATCTATTTTACATATGGTAATGTACCTATTTTCAAAGCTACTCTCTCAATTCATCGCATCGTCTCCTTCCATCGCTGGGTCCACAAGTCTGTTCTCTATGTCTGTGTCTCCATTTGTGGGTTGTTTCGTGTTCATCGCTCAGGCGTGTTCGACTCTTTTTGACCCCCTGGACTGTAGCCCACCAGGCTCCTCCATCCATGGAATTTTCCGGGCAAGAATGCTGGAGTGGGTAGCCATTGCCTTCTCCAGGGGATCTTCCCAGCACAAGGATCAAACCCTGGTCTCCTGCATTGCAGGCAGATTCTTTACCATCTGAGCCACCAGGGAAGGATCTCTAGCGCTGCCCTACAAACAGACTTAACAGTATAGAGTTTCCTGACTTCAGAGCAAGTTGAATCCAGAAAGGAATTGAGATTCTTAGAAAACAGTCAAAGAAGGAACTAGAGAAGCCACTTTAAAGAAGAAACCAGAGTCAGGGATACTGCAGTATCATGCTGAGGATCTCGCCCCAGGACCTATTAAGGAGCCGCCCCAGAGTGAGGATCAGCCCCTTTCCTGAGATAGACACAATCAGAGCAGCAAAATGTACCATTCCTTCTGCTGTGGACTTTTGGGCACTGACAACTGCAACCCACCTCCCATTTTGCCAGTGAGGAAGCTAAAATCAGCCCAAGGCCACAGAGCTCCCCACTCAGGTTCTTTGTAGCCAAGTCCAAGTTCTTGCATACAAAGCGCAGTCACCTCTCAGCTGGGCAGGAATGGTGCTCCTACACCACATCAGAATCCTCTGTCCTTTTGGAGATTCCATGGTCCACATGCATTCCTTCCTGGTGCAGCCCTCGTGAATGACAGTAAGAAGAGAAAAGGACAGAGAACCAGCACTGTGAGCATGCTCATCACAAGCCCCTGCCCTGGGGAGGCATGGAGGTGGTAGGCAAGGAGGGGCGGGTGCTGGGTAGGGAATGGCTGAGCCCTATCTGCCTCCCTGGACCCTGTGGACATGTCCCTCTGAACCTCTTTGAAGTTCTAGGGCCCTGTAGCCAAGGAATCAAAAAATAATGAAAGGCAGAATCCTTGGTCGCACAATGGATAAGAATCTGCCTGCCAATGAAGGGGACACAGGTTCGATCCCAGGAAGATTCTACAAGCCGTGGAGCAACAAAGTCTGTGCACCACAACTACTGAGCCTTTGAGCTGCAACTACTGAAGCCCATGTGCCTAGAGCTTGTGCTCTGCAACAAGAGAAACCACTGCAATGAGGAGCCCTTGCACCACCACGGAGAGTAGCCCCTGCTTGCCACAACTAGAGAAAGCCTTTTCAAAGACCCAGTGCAGCCAAAAATGAGTGAACAAAGAAAATGGGCAGAGGATCTGAACGTTTAAAAAATAATAATAATGAGAGGCAATCGGTGGGTTTTCTCAGGGATGAGAATGGCTTCATATAGCTAAAGTTCTGAAAAGAGAAACCACTTTGGGGGTTGATAAAGGGCAAAGTGCCTGGGCTTCTCAAGTCCAGCGTTTAACTCCAAGATGAAACCTGGCCCTACTGAGGTTTCCAGATGAGACAAAGGAACGTTGACCTCTGATCCTAAACTAACAGAATAAAGTAAAAGGACTGAGGAGTGACAGCTACTATCTCTTTCTTCTAAAGATGAGTCAGACTAACTGATCTACCCACTAAGATCACACAATTGATAAGAACACAGATTCCCCCTGCTTCTAAAACCATTTCCACAGGCCACACAACTCTCTCCCATGAGAATTATTAACAAATAATATTAATAATAATCCCACTCACTGTGGCTTAGCACTTCAAAATGTTTTTCAAAGTGCTTTCACAGCTGATATTGCCAATGAGGTATGTCAGGATGGCACAATCTCCATTTCACACCAAAACATGAAAGGACCTGAACAAAACCATATTGCCATCAGCCAACCAAGATGAGTGGCTCTTCTTCCTGACCTGGTGATCATAATAGTGGTGCTGGCAGAATACATTCTGAGAGAGGATTCACTTGGCCTAAGATTTGCAAAAACAACCCCTTGCAAATAGACACTTATTTTCATTGTAGACAATATGAGGACATTCTCAATATTTGAACTGCTATTTTTCTTTTTCTAATTGTTTCTTGTTAGGTCATCTACCTTATGACATTTGTAAAACTAAAAAAAAAAATTTAAGTTTAAACCATATGTGCTAGCTGGTCAAGACAACACATTAAGCTCACATTTTGATCACCCCTCTGTCCAGACATGACAGCAATGCCAGCTAAATTATAAGAGGAGAAAAAGAGACAGATTAAAACTCTAAAATAAGAAATAAACATTCCTACATTTTGAGTATTAAGCAGGAATACAAAATCCACACCTAGGAACATCACAATGAAAACTACAGAATACAAAGAATAAAGAGACAATAGTTTGCAGAATGTGATGGTTAATTTTATGTGCAACTTGGCTGAGCCATGATGCCCAGATTCTTGGTCAAACATTATTCTGGATATTTCTGTAAGGGTGTTTTGGGATAAAATTTATGTTTAAATCAGTAGACTTTGAGTAATGCAGATTGCCCTCCATAATGTGGGTAGGGCTCATCTAATGAGCAGAATACCTGAATAGAACAGAAGTTTGACCTCCCCCAAATAGGAGAGGTTGTGCCACAGACTGCCTGCAGATTTAGTGTGCAACATCAGCTCTTTCCAGCTCACCAGCAAGCTGCCTTTGGATTTGAACTTAACTCTTCCCTCGGTCTCCAGTCTGCAGCCTATTCTATCAGATTTTGGACTCACCAAACTATCAAAACCACAAGAGCCAATTCATTAAAACAAGTACACACACACACACACACACACACACACACACACACACAAACACACACATAAACACACACACACACACACATGCTATTGGTTCCATTTCTCTGGAGAACCCTGAGTAACAGAGGGTTCAGGGTTCTCTGAACCCAGAACAAGACAGATGTTCTGTGAAGGAGCAATAGTTAGACTCATAACAGACCTGTCAAATGGAAATACAGATGACAAAAATGTTCTCAAAAAATGCTGAGGGAAAAGTAACTTTCAAATTAGAATTTTATATCCAGATAAACTATCCTTCAAGAGTGAGGACAAAGTAAAGACATCATCTAGAATACATACATATTTTCAGATTAGTAAGGAAAAATAAAACAAAAGGATATATTTCAACAAGAAGAAAAATTAACAAAAGGGAAAAAACAACTATGGGCAAAGATATATATACATAATATATGTTAATACATTTAATTAACTGCTAGACTACAAAAAAAAAACTTTGATAATTTAAAATTGGGTAAAACTATAAACATCAATTATAAGATAGTGAAGTGAAGTGCTCAGCAAGTGGGTAACATGTGAGAGGCCACTGTAGATGATGGGAAGATGCTAAAACTACTGAATAATTATAGAGTGTGATAGAAAATTTTATAGCTAATTATGAGTGTTAAAATTTTAAGATCAACTACCAACTTATGGGATTCCCAGGTGGCTCAGATGGTAAAGACTCCTCTCACAATGCAGGAGACTCAGGTTCAAGCCCTGGGTCAGGAACACCCACTGGAAAAGGAAATGGCTACCCACATCAGTATTCTTGCCTGGAGAATGCCACGCACAGAGGAGCCTGGCAGGCTACAGTTCATGGGGTCACAAGGAGTTGGACATGACTGAGCTGCTAAGCACACCAACTCTTCCAAACAAGAAGTGAGGTAGGGGAATATGGAGGGATATGAAAAACTATCAGTACAACAGAGAGCAGAGAAAGAGGAAAGAGAAAGCAAAAGCATATTAAACAAAAATGTGCAAATAAATAAGACAGTAGAAACTGTAGAAATAAATTCATATGTATCAGTGATCATAGACTGATATTATTAGATTTTTTTTTAAGAATTGATGCCTTCAAACTGTGGTGCTAGAGAAGACTCTTAAGAGTCCCTTGGACAGCAAGGAGATCAAACCAGTCAATCCTAAAGGAAATCAACCCTGAATATTCACTGGAAGAACTGATGCTGAAGCTCCAAGAATTTGGCTACCTGATGCTAAGAAATGACTCATTGGAAAAGACCCTGATGCTGGGAAAGATTGAAGGTGGGAGGAGAAGGGGACGACAGAGGATGAGATGGTTGGATGGCATCCCCAACTCAATGGACATGAATTTGAGCAAACTCTGGGAGATGATGAAGAACAGGGAAGCCTGGTGTGCAGCAGTCCACGGGGTCACAAAGAATTGGACACAACTGAGCAGTTGAACAACAAATTATAAGACTGCATTTGCATTTTTAATCCAACTATAAGACCCTTAAAATAGACATAAATGAAATTCACAAGACTGAAAAAAAATCTATATGTAAAAGTACCTAACATGCAATATCTAAAATAAAGCTCACAGAGTAATAATACATTAGATAATACTTAAAGCAAAAGGTATTCACAGGGATGAAGAGACATACTTCATAATAAACTTGTATATATCTGATAACATAGCCTTAAGATATAGAAATTCATAAAATATATAAACATGCATAAAGCCAAAAGAAAAAAATACATGGAAAAAAATCAAAATTACAAGCAGAAACTGACAAATCAACATAGCAGGAGAGCTTACATCAGAAGACTGACAGATAATACAGCTCAAAATTTAATGAGAGCATAACAGATCTGACCATCAAAGTTAGCAATGTAGTAAGTATAAAAATTGAACCACGCACCTGGCAAATACAGAAAAGTTTTTGTAGATATATCAAAATTTATTTGTGTCACAATGGGAAACTGAACAAATCATAAAAACTGGTATCATTTAGACCACTCTTTCTGACTATGCTGTCATTTAGCTATAAATCAATTAAAAAATAGCCCACGTTTGGAATTTTAAATGTACAACTCAATACTACAGAGGTAAAAGTGGAAAACTCAGTGAAAATTATTAAGTATGTGGAACCAAACAAGTATGAAATAACTCATACCAAAACTAGTGAGATCCAATGAAGAATGTACCTGACAGTAAATATAAGGATTTATATACATTTATTTTTAAATAAGACTGAGAATTAGTGAGTTTTGTGTTCCACTAAAGAAGCATGAAACAGAGCCAAAGAACAAAACTGATTAATAAAAGTCACAAATAATCAATATCAAGAATAATAAACAGTAAAGATTTTTTTAAATCATAAGAGAATACTATGAACAATAAATGTGAAAATTTACATGAAATAAATAGGTTTCTAAAATACATATGTTAAAAATTACCAAAACTGACTCAAAAGAAATAGCTGAAATAAATCACACTGAATTGCTAATGAAGACTGTCTACTACCCCTAACACTTAAAACCCACAAGGTGCAGATGATGTTTCTAGGCAGCTTTTACCAAACTTTCAAGGAATATATAATCATTGTTTTAAATCATTTCAGAAACTAGAAAAATTAAGGGAGCTTCCCAATTTACTTTATAAGGTGAGTATAAACTTGGTACAACTGGACAAAGTCAGTACAAAGGAAAACAAGTGAACCTGTAGAACTGCATCCCAGAGACTCCAAGAAACACACCTGATGTAAGAAATGCAGAGACAGCCCGCTTAGCACTGCAAAAATATCCCCAGGCCAAATGTCTCCATGGAAGCAAGGTCTCTACTTCTCAGGGGTCCCACGGTCCCCGCCCCTCCGTGCACACCTCTGTTCCCTCCTCAACTTACTTCCTTACAGATGGGCCGGAAGTGGCTTTCCCCATCCCTAACTGTGCAGGACGGTCCATCTACCCACCACCATCGCCTCAGTCTCTTTAATATAGTACGAGTGAATTCCACTTGATCCAACTCATCTTTCTTCAGCAAGACAACAACAGGCCAAGGTCACTACCCCAGGTACAACCAGAAAGTCAGCTGCCTTCAAGTCAAACATGAAGTCCATTTAAATGTGCTGTGGAAGTGTGAACTGGGGTTATACACACAGTCCTGTGGCTTTGGGTCCATCTCACAGGGCTTTGGTCCAGGACTAAAGTAAATTGTGTAACTGTGCAGAAGATATGTTGGGGAGTGGTAATTTGAGAGACATTTTTCTTTTTAACAATGATTATTATTATGATTCTGTAATATATTTACATTTGGTATGTATCCACATAATGTTCATTCGCTCCACTTCCGATATCTTTAGGCTTCAGAGGAAAATATCTAATTCTTATCTCCTTCCTCTCAGCTTCAGGCCACGTCATTTGGCTTATGTGCCTGCCCAACTCTGTAAACTGAAAGCTTCTTGAAGACAAACACAAAAATTCACCTTTGATTAATTACAAAAACAATCATACGTCAATTATGTCTCAATAAAGTTGGAGCTGAATAAAGTGTTGACAAAGAAAGTCATCTCAATAGCAACAATTAATAATACAGGAAATAGGCCATATACTAGTGCTAATCACTTTATACCCATTATCTCATCTAATCCTTATAACCGCCTTATAAAGTGGCCAGAGGACTGGAAAAGGCCAGTTTTCATTGCAATTCCTAAGAAAGGCAATGCCAAAGAATGCTCAAACTACCGCACAATTGCACTCGTCTCACACACTAGCAAAGTAATGCTCAAAATTCTCCAAGCCAGGCTTCAGCAATACGTGAACCGTGAACCTGCAGATGTTCAAGCTGGTTTTAGAAAAGGCAGAGGAACCAGAGATCAAATTGCCAACATCTGCTGGATCATCGAAAAAGCAAGAGAGTTCCAGAAGAACATCTATTTCTCTTTTATTGACTATGCCAAAGCCTTTGACTGCGTGGATCACAATAAACTGTGGAAAATTCTGAACGAGATGGGAATACCAGATCACCTGATCTGCCTCTTGAGAAATCTGTATTCAGGTCAGGAAGCAACAGTTAGAACTGGACATGGAAAACAGACTGGTTCCAAATAGGAAAAGGAGTACATCAAGGCTGTATATCGTCACCCTGCTTATTTAACTTATATGCAGAGTACATCATGAGAAACGCTGGGCTGGAGGAAGCACAAGCTGGAATCAAGATTGCCAGGAGAAATATCAATAACCTCAGATATGCAGATGACACCACCCTTATAGTAGAAAGTAAAGAAGAACTAAAGAGCCTCTTGATGAAAGTGAAAGAGGAGAGTGAAAAAGTTGACTTAAAGCTCGACATTCAGAAAACTAAGATCATGGCATCCGGTCCCATCACTTCATGGCAAATCGATGGGGAAACAGTGGCAGACTTTATTTTTGGGGGCTCCAAAATCACTGCAGATAGTGACTGCAGCCATGAAATTAAAAGATATTTACTCCTTGGCAGGAGAGTAATGACCAACCTAGACAGCATATTAAAAAGCAAAGACATTACTTTGCTAACAAAGGTCCGTCTAATCAAGGCTATGGTTTTTCCAGTAGTCATGTATGAATGTGAGAGTTGGACTATAAAGAAAGCTGAGTGCTGAAAATTGATGCTTTTGAACTGTGGTGTTGGAGAAGACTCTTGAGAGTCCCTTGGACTGCAAGGAGATACAACCAGTTCATCCTAAAGGAGATCAGTCCTAGGTGTTCATTGGAAGGACTGATGTTGAAGCTGAAACTCCAATACTTTGGCCACCTGATGCAAAGAGCTGACTCATTGGAAAGACACTGATGCTGGGAAAGATTGAAGGCAGGAGGAGAAGGGGACAACAGAGGATGAGATGGTTGAATGGTATCACCGACTCAATGGACATGAGTTTGAGTAAGCTCCGGGAGTTGGTGATGGACAGGGAGGCCTGGCATGCTGCAGTCCATGGGGTCACAAAGAGTAGGACATGACTGAGCGACTGAACTGAACTAACCCTATAAAATGGACACCACGTTATTATTTCCATGGAAGAGGCTGAGAACATGAGGCTCAGAGCTCAAATAACAACCTCAAATTCCATAGTTAGCTAGTTATAGCAACTGTACTTGAACCCAACAGTTCTGCTACACAGCCCACCCTTCTGAACACAGCACTGTGTCCAAATCAGGTCATTTGAAAGTGTTAGGATAAGAAGGTAGGTGGATGGATGGATGGATGAGCAAATGGATAGATGGAGGAATGCACTGATGGATGGGTGGGGGAGTGGTCAGTTCAGTTCAGTTCAGTTGCTCAGTCATGTCTGACTCTTTGCGACCCCATGAATCGCAGCACGCCAGGCCTCCCTGTCCATCACCAACTCCCGGAGTTCACTCAGACTCACGTCCATCGAGTCCGTGATGCCATCCAGCCATCTCATCCTTGGTCATCCCCTTCTCCTCCTGCCCCCAATCCTTCCCAGCATCAGAGTCTTTTCCAATGAGTCAACTCTTCGCATGAGGTGGCCAAAGTATTGGAGCTTCAGCTTTAGCATCATTCCTTCCAAAGAAATCCCAGGGTTGATCTCCTTCAGAATGGACTGGTTGGACTGGTAGATGAATGAAAAGTTTAGGGAAACAAAAAATGACCCTCAAAGGGAATACTTTGGTGGTCAGCGATCTTAGCAGTATTAAGGCATGCTCCTGAGGAAGTTTAAGTAAGATCTGCTGCGCTCCTAGTCTAGCTAAAACTTGAACCCCTAAAAAAAAAATACCATCCACTGGTCCTTAGAGCATAAGGGTGATAGAGAAAGAGAGATTGAGAGACTGGGAGGAAGGGATGAAGGACAGAAATAAACAGGTCAGTCCTCTTTCTGGAGCTTTCACAAATCTGCGTTTGTCTAGATCAGCACAAACCCACCTTCACAAACGCTTAGTGGGTCAGCAGGGTCATTTCACATAACAAAGACATCCCATTAGGCTCTAGAGACCACAGAAGGAGTCAGGAAGGTTTTAGCACCTTCGTTCACCTCTAAACGTTTGCCCTTAACAACAACATTAAAAGCAAAAGGCTCTGAAAGAATAAAATCTCTTTTGAAAAAAACTTCTCACTTGCTTCTAATTCTCCTACCCATGTCAGTCAGGTTCAGCCAGGGGAGCAGAGACATCATGGGGTGGCGGGGGTGGGGGCAGCGGTGTGGTGGCGAGTCACAGAACAGGGCTTTATTACAGGAATCTGAATGTGTACAGTTGTGGGAAGAGCAAGGAGGAAGCGCAAAGGTCTGGAAGCGGGGTGCTGGAGGATCAGCAGTCACCAAGCCAATCTATCAGAGAAGGCAGGCACGTCTGGCCACCAAAAGGACTTCACGGGGAAGCTGGGGAAAAGCCTCTGTGTAGCTGAGATCCTGTCCATCTGCAGACCACCCCCTGCAATCTGGTGGTGAGCCTCAATCTCCAGGTGGGCCTCAGAGCCAAGAGTCAGAAAGAAATGCTGGATGCAGAAGAGAGCAAGGAACCCATTAGACCTGTGCTGCCATCCATCCTTCACCTGACCGCCAAGAAAACCCTGGAGAGTAATGGCTCTCCAGATCCCTGTATGTTCCTCTTTGGGCCAACTCTAACCCGGAAACAGGCAGGGAAGGGGATGCTGGGAAATGTAGTTCTCAGCTTAACCAAGGCAACCTAGCACAGTCCACCCAGGCTCCTTTAATTAAATATAGAATACTTAACGTAATTATTCACATCTTCTGGGAGACTGTACATTTTAATCATAATTACATGATAAATATTTCACGGTATATATCTTTGTCATATAATTAGGAATAAAAAATGTAATCTCAAAAAGATGCTAAATAATTCAAATGGCTGAGGATGTGATTAAAGCCTTGATTGAAATATGGTCAGAAGGTAACTCAAGGTCTTCAAGCATGATCTCCCAAGAAACGTCACCACCAGGTTATGTTTAAAAGTACGCTGACATGGAAACACCCAAAAGAAAAGAAATTTACATGGCTTTGAATATGGGGTGAAAATCTAAAGAATATATCCAGCTCAAGTTATGATCTGGCAAAAATTACTATAGCCAGTTTATAAGATCCATGTCCATTCTTCTCTGGCCTCTGCTAAGACAAGGGCATTCATCTCACTCATTCATTTTGAAAATATCTTCTTCATTTTTTCAGGTTTGGGGTTAGGGACTATGCTATGTTACTTCTAAAGGCCCTCACAGCACCTAATACATGGACGATGGCACTTGGGGAGAATCTCTGGACAAATTTCATTTTAGTTCCCTATTTACTGCATTCTACTTTATAGGACTCCCCTGGTGGTCCAGGGGTTAGGACGCCACGCACCCACTGCAGCGGGCGTGGGTTCAATCCCTGGTCAGGGAAATACGACTGTGCATGCCATGCGCTGCCGCCAAAAAAAACATTAATTAAAAAAAAGAAACTATTAGTGAAAAAGATTTATTCTGAAAATAGGAATAACTGGGGCTTTGATAAGTGCTGTAGCTGAAGTACAGGGAAGTATGCTCTGGAGAATACAGGAAGAGATGAGACTAGTGTGATGTGGGGACTATAGGAAGGCGCCTTGCAGGAGGTGGAAACAGGCCTTTTGGAGTAAGACATCAAAAGGATTTTGTGTGTGAGAGAGAAAGAGAAGGAAAAAGCAGGGAGGAGAGAAGAGCACAGTTGAAGATAAATTAAGGAAATAGTTGGGAATAATTGGGCATGACTTCCCAATGGATCAACTTCAGTATTCTTCATGCTTCTTCAAACGGGGGCAAAGGGAGTGCCCATGGCTTCCATCATTAAATCCTCAAACACAGTAAGAAAAACTTCCATGAAGGGTTACATCTGGGTTTAAAGAACTCACACTCTGTGGAAATGAAGTGAAGTCGAAGTCGCTCAGTCATGTCTGACTCTGCAACCCCATAGACTATAGAGTCCATGGAAGTCTCCAGGCCAGAATACTGGAGTGGGTAGCCTTTCCCTTCTCCAGGGGTATCTTCCCAACCCAGGGGTCGAACCCAGGTCTCCCACATTGCAGGAGGATTCTTTACCAGCTGAGCCACAAGGGAAGCCCAAGAATATTGGAGTGGGTAGCCTATCCCTTCTCCAGTGGATCTTCCCGACCCAGGAATCAAACTGGGGTCTCCTGCATTTCAGGCAGATTCTTTACCAACTGAGCCACGAGGAAGCCCTGTGGAGGAAACTGTAAACTCAGGTGTGTCGAGCAAACCCTTGTAACCATGAACTATACCCCCTCTTCTAGCCGTCATTCATGTAGCACGTGTATCTACTGAACACTTACTCTGGTCCAGACACTGTAGGGAAAATAAAAATCTAGACACAGTCCTGGCCCTGCGTGAACTCATTACCTAGCAAAGAAGCTGGATCTTAGTATGAGAAAATATTTAAAGAATGAATAAATGACAGGAAAATAATACATGTCATCCTCAACTATATAGGCCCAGAAAAACAAAATGGTGTGGTGAGTTTCAAGTTAGGCTGGGGATGAATCCTGATCCTACAGGTACTGGCAGTGTGACCTGAAGGATGTTACTCAACCTCTTGAGGCTTTGGTTTCCTCATCAGTAACACTCTCATTTGCTTGTTGTGAGAGGGAACACTATGGAAGGAAATAATGGAAAACAAATTGATCCAGTGTCCCTCAACAGGGATGATGATGAAGTTACTGAAGGCCTCTAAGCAGGAAGAGGTAAAACATCTCAGTTTTTATTTCAAAACTCATCTGCTGAAAGAATCAAGAAATACGAGTCCACAGTTGCAGAAGCTGAGAACCTTTGCCTTTTGAAGGCAAAGAGACATCAGGTCAGGCCATGTCAGCATGGGAATGAACCCAAGAGAGCCTTTCAGGAAGCGCCAGAGACTCAAGTACCGCACAGATGCCAGACACCCAGCCAACTAGCCCAGACCTCCGTCTACTGACGTCAAGCCCAAGGCGGTTACCCCTACTCCACACTTCCCCAAGAAGTTGTATTTCAGGGTAGAAATTTTGCTTCAAGAACAAATAAGCTCACAATATTTTCCTAACACAGTCCTCTTCAAAATGACTAGACTCAGAAAGTCTACACACCATCCAAATGATCAGCTTACTAAGGTGCATTTTCCACAATCCAGTGGTGTCCCCGAACACTGTCTTCTCAAGCTCCAGAGGTATGTTCTGCTTAAACGTGAGCTGGGCCCAGAAGTGAGGACAGGTGCATGTCCTACACTGCTGCCTGGCACAACACATGTGTTTTTAATGACTGGAAGTAAAATGTTCTATTTCATTGTACCCTCAGAAGACCCAATTATTACGGCATAACGCATGTCACCCCAGAGCCAAAGCTTGGTCTGAGCTATCCATTGCCACCTCCATCGCCAGAATCAAACAGCACAATGGTGCCTTGAGCATCTATTTCCAAAATCCACCGATGGCCTTATTTTCCTAAGTCAACTTTTGCACGAAAGGCTTTCATAATCTGCCTATTGATTTAAGGAAAAGAGAGAGGGAAAGAGGAAGAAGGAAGTGAGAGAGGAACCAAGGGGTGGGGGGAGAATGAAGGACTGTATGGTCTAAACTATAGATCTGAATGATTAGCCATTAGCAGCAGCCGACAGAAGACCTTGAAGAGTGTGCCATCACTACATTCAGCCTGAAACAGGCTTCTGATCCCTGAGGGTTATGAAGCTGTTGTGAGAAACCCCTGATATGTTTTCCAGCAAGCAACTGGCAGTGATGGACAAGTACGTTAGAAGAACCAAGGGGTAACCACCTTGGGCTTGACGTCAGGAGACCGAGGTCTGGGCTAGTAGGCTGGATGTCCATGATACCACATTTTCTATGAGGTCCTCAACATTCAGTTGGAGAAGGCAATGGCACCCCACTCCAGTACTCTTGCCTGGAAAATCCCATGGGCAGAGGAGCCTGGTAGGCTGCAGTCCATGGGGTCGCTAAGAGTCTGACATGACTGAGCGACTTCACTTTCACTTTTCACTTTCATGCACTGGAGAAGGAAATGGCAACCCACTCCAGTGTTCTTGCCTGGAGAATCCCATGGACAGAGGAGCCTGGCGGGCTGCTGTCTATGGGGTCGCATAGAGTCCGACACGACTGAAGCGACTTAGCAGCAGCAGCAACAACATTCAATTAAGAGGTCAGGCCTATGAAGCTTTTCAGATCTCAGTTCCCCGGATGCCCAAGGAGTTGGAATATGCATTGTTCAGCAAGTTCTGACATATGTCAGAGAAGGCTTGTTTCACACTGGTCTCTTCAGTTTCCAGTTCCTCACCTTTATCCATATTTCTGGAGGGCCAATAAAAACAAAGATGAATCACCTTCTCCCCAAAGTGATGACAATTCCAACCACATACATTATGGCTTAGCCTCTGGCACAGATGTCATCTTTCCAACATGCCCACTGCCTTCCCCTGCCAGGCTCTCCTCCTGAGCTGCCACAAAAAAAGAATCCTTCACAGGAACTCCTGTCCCTTCTATTGCAAATCTACAATTAGCTGCTGAAAGCAACAAAGTATTAAAATTAACTTTCTCTAATCTATTCTTCTCATCCACTCCACTAAGAAACTCCAATCAAGGAGAAACTAAATTAAAAAGATGACATCAATCAGGATGTTGGTAACACAGGTCTAAACACTGCCAAGAGAAACCAAGAATAACCCTCTCTTCTGGGCTGTATTCATTTTGGATCAATAATGAGTAAGAAACCTTTTCTGAAATTTTGACTCAGCCAAATTAAAATTTTGTCTTGATAACCCACTTTAAGTTTCAGCTTAGTCTTACTGTTTCCCAAGTAATCTCAAGAGGCTAGTTTCGCTGTATGCATCCACAGGTTTGTCCCCAAATTGTTTCACTATTTTTCGTAAGGATTGGCTGATTTTAATGCATATGAGACATTTATCATAGTACAGATATATAGCAAGTTCTTAGTAAAAAAGTACTTATAATTGTTTCTCTGTAAAAAAAAAGAAATAGTAAATGTGCTCAACATCAGTAATGCAGATGGTTATTCTAGCATTTCCATGCAGAAATCCTATCCAATGTACAGATCAAATATTACTACTATTATTAACAACGTGCTAATCTCCATAAAGGAGTCTCCCTTCAAGAGTTAAATATATTCTCTCTGATCTTATTTGCTTTTTCTTCCAAGTAAATTTGTCAAAAATTCTGATAGTGAAGTCCATATAAATGAGATTTATTTTACTCTCCAATAGCTTCAGATTTGAGTCAAGAAAAAAAAAATCCTCTGGATAACAATCGGCAGGCATAAGCACAGGATGTTTTGAAATGGCACAAATGGTAGATCTTATTGAAAAGCAAAGGTGAAGCCCAACACATAACCTAGCACATCCTATTAACTTAAGTAAAGTGAGCAGGGAAGAACCAAGCTCTCAACGAACAGCGCCCACTCCAGACCTGTGCTGGGAGCTCGCCTTCCCAAGCTCTCAACGAACAGCGCCCACTCCACACCTGTGCTGGGAGCTCAGGCCCACGTCCACTTGATGAACACCAGCAGCTAAGAGCAACAAACACGTTGTGAGGCCCATGGGTGACACCCTTGCCCTCCAATCCATGACCACCTTCATGACAGCCACCCACGCAACACTGTGCTTCTCCAGTGTTACCAGCCGTCTCGATGAGCCTACAGTGAACCCAGCTGGAGGGCTGCTTCTACACCCAAAGCTTGAAGGTGAACATTGCCGTTGTTCCCAAAAAGGGCATTTCTTTATATGGACAATGCTAACAAGCGACAGTCTGGCTAAGCTATGAAATACCAAAAAAAAAAAAAAAAAACCAGAACAAAACCGGAAGGGTTTCTGTCTGGTAATACAGTAAGACTTTTAGGTCTGACCAGCTAAGCAGATACGGATAATTTAATACCAAAGACAAATCATCTGGGCTCTTTAAGAATACATGGCTGGTGCTAAGAAAATCTTCAAGAGCCAAGTATTTTGAGAATTATAAAGTGATGTTATAACAAGGTCAGGAGTCTAGGTACATAGGTTTTAAATTACTGCAATAGCCTATAATAAAGCCCTATAAACGGATGAAAGGTACTTCGTTACCACATTGGAAAAGCCACCTAGATGCTTCTAAAACCAATGGGTACAATTTGTATGGCTTCTTCAGGTTTGTGTTAACTGCACAAAGTTAGCTAGGATGGTCAGAGGTGAACGAATATTTCTTGAGAAATTAGTTAATGAAATAAACCATTGGAAATGAGCCTTCAATTACTTCAGCCTGACACCCTGCTCAGTAAAAGGAATACATTTCCTTTTCCATTTCCCTACTCAAGTCAGGTGATTGGAAAAGTCATACCACCAGTGGTGTATTCAAACAAAGCAAAACAAAATAGCACCAACTGCTTTTCATTTAAAGTAAGTTCTGAAAGCTGGCTGCCAAACCCTGAGTTATAGTAAACAAGTGAGCTAACTCACTCACGTATGTTCCCCCAATTAGCAGTTCTTTATAAATCACAGTTCAACCCAGTTTTTACCTCCAGATTCTTTTCCATCATGACACAAAAACACTTTCTGACTAAGAAGCCAAGGCCTGTTACAACTCCACAAGTTCTGTGGGTATCCTTCAAAAATGAAAGCCTTGTCGCAACACACCACTGATCGAGGGAAAAGTGCCTTTGTACGCAATGGTCCAATTGGTATTTGTGGTCACCAGACTTGGCAGCTCTCATTTCTCTTACCGCTAGTCCCACAGCAACGTAGCCAGGTGCCATTTTTAAAGGAAACCGCTGTAACTAGTCCTAATAGTTTCAATCAGCACTTTACCAAGTGAAAGATGGGCTACCCGGAGACGTTCCAAAGACAAGCAGGGGAGTCACGGGAGAGAAGAGCCACGAAACGAGTGCTGCGGCTTATTTTCTGGATGACACCAAGGATGTTTTATTTTTAATGTACCTAATCCATTGGGTTCTATTAACACATTCACCTACTTTCCTAAGGAACTTCTAAGATTATGCAGCTTTCACCCTTGAAGACCCAACACATCAGAGAATTGGCATTCCTCTTCTAATAGTAACTGATCTCACAGTCAAAGAAACGGGGTTACTCAACAGGGACTTCCCTGGCCGTCCAGAGGTTAAAACGCCACGCTTCCACAGCTGGGGACTCAGATTCAATCTCTGGCCAGGAAACTAAGATCCCACATGACACTGTAGCGCGGCCAAAAAAAAATACAAAAGGAGGCAGCCAGCTTGACCACTCCACTGTCCACAGTACGACTGCTGAGTGTTTCCCTACAGATGATTCTCCTGTAGCCTTGCCCCTTTCCCTCTCACCTTATTAACGCCATCTGATGTCAGAAGTGGGATGGCTTCACTCCAGGATAGACATAGAAAACAGTATTACTATTTCTGCAAATTTTTAAAAACATTTACAGGCAGACCTTGCTTTATCATGCTTTACTTTATTGCACTTCAGATATTGTTTTTTAACAAACTGAAGATTTATGCCAATCCTATCAAAGCCATTTTTCCAACAGTATTTGCATTTTGTAATTCTCATAGTATTTCAAAACTTTTTCATTACTACTATGTTTATTATGGTGATCTATGATCAGTGATCTTTGATGATACTTTTGAGAAAAACTACAACTCACTGAAGGCTCACATTATGGTTAGCTTTTTTAGCAATATTTAACTAAGGTACATACGCTGTATTTTTAGACATAATGCTTTGCACACTTAACAGACTATAAACATAACTTGTACACCCACTGGGAAACCACAATACTCACGTGAATCCTTTATTGCTCCCTTTATTGCAGTGGTCTGGAACTGAACCCACAATACTGCCAATGTTTGCCTGTATGTGGATGCCTCATGAGCTTAAAGGTATAAATGAGTGTAACATTTAAGAATGGAAAATGGGAAGTTTGTGAGAGAGGGGTTACAAATGAGGCTTCAAATATGTGCAATGTTTTATTTTGAAACAAAGGGAAGAAAAACAAATATTGTATAATATCACTTTTATGTGGAATCTAGAAAAATGGTAAATTTGCAGTCACAGACGTACAGAACAAACTTATGGGGGCCTCCCAGGTGGCGCTAGTGGTCAAGAGTCTGCCTGCCAATGCAGGAGACGCAAGACAGGTTTGATACCTGGGTTGGGATGATGCCCCAGAGAGGAAACGGCAAGCCACATCGGTATTCTTGCCTGGAAAATTCCACGGACAGAGGAGTTTTGTGGGCTGAAGTCCATGGGGCCGACTGAATACAAGCAAGCACACGCGCGCACACACACGCACACAGGTGACATGAATTGGAAGATTGAGACTGACATATATACACTGTGTATAAAATAAACGAGAGAGCTTACTTATAGCACAGAGAATTCTACGCAGCACTTGGTGGTGACATAAATGGGAAGGAAACCCAAAAAAGAGTGGATATATGTAATACAGATGACTGACTCACTAGCAAAGTATATATAAAGTATAATTCACTAGCTTGTATATACAGCAAGAAACTAACATTATAAAGCAACTATACTCCAATAAAAATTCTAAAAAATAAGAAACAGAAAAGTAAATATGACAAAATGTTAACATTTTAAAATCTGGATGACGACAACCTAGAGGGGAGGAATGGTGTGCGAGGTGGGAGGAAGGCTCAAGAGGGAGGGGACATATGTATACCTAAGGCGGATTCATGTTGATGTATGGCAAAAAGTAACACAAAATTGTAAAGCAACTACCTTCCAATTAAAAATAAATCTTTTTTAAAATCTGGAAGATGGGTTTATAGGTGTTACTCTTTTGACTTTTTCTCAACATTGGAAATAGTTCATAAATGTTTTTTAAAAGATAAGTAAACTGACAAACTTTAAGAACTAGGAATTCCACAGATATCTGAGCATCCATTTATGGAAAAGAAACTGAAAAGTTAGCTAGTAACTGAGAGCAATGGATTGAATATTTATCCCAAGAAAGCAATGACTGTTAGGCATGCCCTAATAAACATTTTATATATTCATTTATAACCTCATGAGTTATTAACTTCATTTAACAGATGAGGAAACTGCTACTCAGAAATTAACATGGCCAACGGTGCAATGAATTAAGCAGCAAAGTCAAGATTCAGAGTCAGGTTCAAAGGCTTCAAGATACAGGCTGTCTCGTGGGTTTCCCTCAGAACAAAGCAGTACCCTCCACAACTAACGTACCTCTAAGTTTTTACATGGTGGAGCTCAGAACCAGACACTGAAGCCACCAGAACACTCCCATTTACCCCCCAGAAACCCCCAGGGAAGGTCAGCTCCACCCCCATTCTTGTAAGAGCACCTTGACAGTCAGCAGTCCCTTCCTGGTGAACTGCAGGCCTCGGAAGAAGCATACAGTATTTGTTACAAAGTGAACAAAGGGCAACAGGGGGCACTGGAGGGTCTCAAGCACAACATGATGAAAAGAACATGTTTTATGCGGCGTACAACGGTTTTTCAAATTAGAGGTGTCAAGGCATTAGTCATAAAGTCCATTCAGGGGGCCATAACCAGCATTTCCCAAAAAAAGAAGGGAAAAAAAAGGCAGGAAGGAAGGGAACCGATGTGTCAGATGCACAGAAGACAAGTGGTGTTTCACACAGCTTTGCCCACTGTACACACTCCTGACCTCTGTGTGCTCTGGATCACAGTTCAAACGTGCTGCTTACTTGCGTCGCAACCGGAAGGTTTGAAAGTTACTGCTCTAGAAGACAGAGGATTTAGGGTAGAGGCTGGAGCCTGCAGCACACCCCCAGATGGCCAGGAGGGACCCTTTAGGTGGTGTATAGTAACAGTAGAAAGAAAAGAATGATAAACAAAAAAAAGACACACTTGAAAACGAGAGAATGTGGACAGGGAAACCCAACGAAAACACTAAGGTATTACACATGGGCCACTCGAGGGGAAGGCAGCCGTAACGACAGACAGGCCAACTGTGAGGAAGAGCTGGTGAGGAGGTCCGCAGAGGAGGCAGGAGACACATTCAGGGTGAGACGTGTTAGGCTGCGAGAGACGAGAGGACAGACAGACAGACTACAAAAGCAGCTCGGCCACACCACGCCCTCAAAAGCAGGGGCCCCTCACTGCTTTAACTTAGTCACCTTTTATAAAACTGTATTAATTCTCTTTCACTTAAACCATGTTTTAAATTTATGCTCTGTCCCCAACCAAGTGGTTATGATTTTAAAAAGCACATAATCACACTAAAGAACCAATACCATCAGTTAGTCTCCGGCTATTACATTATTCACCATCCCAAGGGCTTCCCTTTGATTTAGCATTTGATGGATAAGTACAGACGGGTCTGTCGTTTGGCTGCGAGTGCGCCCACTGACGGCATCAGCACTGGGGCTGGGAGCTGCAGGGCCCCGGCGGCCCTGGCACTCCCGGAGAGAGTCGGGCCAGAAGGAGCCTGGCAGCTGCCTGCAGGCTGTGCCCGTCCCGTGAAGCCGCACAGCTGGCTCGAGGGCCCTGCTGATCCAGCAAGAGGGCACAAGGGAAATGGCAGAACTCCAACAGATCACTTTATTCAAGACTGAATCCCCAAAGTACATCTGAATAGACATAATTAAACAAGGCAGTGTGGACCGAAAGGTACAATGTCATCCCCACCAGGACCCCTGATGAAGGGAGGTTTGCTTTACAGAAGGCTTTTACGAAGTAAATTACATTAATTACCAACATTTAAAAACATCCAACATTTAAGGGTTTTGAATCTCTGATTTATTAGACAGCATGGAAATAACAGGTTTAGGTTATTTTACAGAAAAGAGCTCAAGCTGCTCATACACAGCAACTGGCCTTGCTGAGGGAAACACAATTCTTCAGACTACTGCACAAGGACACAAAGACTCCTCATCCTACAGTCAGGAGGAAAGGGCACACCAACAAGAGAACAGAGAAATTCACATACTAAATAATGTGTCCACAATGACTAAAACGCATCCCTTAAGGGACAATCATGTATTGGTAGGAAGCAAAACAAAGCTTTCCATAGAGAAACCACTTTCACGAGATGGTTAGGTGGACCTGCAATGAAGAAAATACATTTCAAAAGATGGGTTCAGATGTACACTAAGTTTTCACTAAAATACTTACAAATAAAAATAAGACCTCTCTCTGTAGCAAAAGAAAATTTTTAAAATACATCATGGATAAAACAAATTTCAGTAAAGGATCCAAGTACCATTCAGATACATACATTTGCAAATAATATAAATAAAAAAACAAAAAGTGTGACAACAAAAATACTATTTGGAACTACCTAGAATAGGCCAAGCTAAGTTCATGTTCTGCTTCAGGGCATTACATTGAAATGAATCTCATTCTCACTATAATTTTTTTCTTTTTAACCTTAATCACCAGCGGCTGGGCAACTGAAATGGACATGAGAACTATATAAATGTCAGAGAAATATGTAAACCTCATTAATGTTTCCAAAAATTCATTTAGAGATAGAAACAGGTCCAAATAGATGCCTGTCTAAATGTACTGCAATTACGTTACAATTATTTTTCCAAATACACAGATATGCTCTGTCTTTTCTCAGCTCATTACTGACTCAAACAATTTGCCCTTCTGGGATCAATTGTTTGCTAATAAATAATTGTTTACAGTCACAAAATGATGTTAGGAGGTTTTCTTATTAGTTTTCCTCCTGCACCCTAATAAGATTGAAAACGAGCTGATTCCCCAGAGTCTAACCTTAACCTCGCTTTGTTTCACAGCCCAGGAAATGATGACCCATCTGCTTCAGAAAATAATGGACGGCCGAGAGGAAATATTGTTTAATTGTAGATTAACCTCCTCATGAGGCAGTCTGAAGCAGCTTTAGAATTAGCAACTATAACCAGCAAGAGAAACAAATGGCTCAAGAGCCTTCTTCTCTACCATTTAAGGCCCAGAAAGAACGCAAAGGGGGCTTTATTACCTACATTTATTTACAAACATTTATTTCCGCAGTGGAAACAAAAATCAAGGTCAAAACTGACTCTCAGAAGTGCTGTTGCTGCCCTCCCCTTCTGTTTGCCCAAATACCTTTAAATGCAGAAAAACCATCAAACCATCTCATGCGCTAAAGAAAGTGTTTAAAAAAAAAAACAAACAATTTAAAAAAAACCTCTTTTCCAATATTTTCAGGTTCTTATAATATTAAAAGTAAAAAATGTTCCCTGGCTTCTTTGTTAATAGTAATATATCCACCATTGGGGAGTACGAATTGTTTTATTATCATCAACATGGCACTTAAGTAAATGAAATCTTGTCAAGTACATGGTGACCTACAAGTTCAAAAGAAAAAAGAACAGCATGAGATCAAAATGGCCGGCCAGGACAAGAGACACAAAAGTGAGAGATCAAATGCAAACCCAGCCCTTTATCCAACAGGCTTCACATGCTACGCCTTTTCTAAAGGTCCACCTGTGAAGGCACACAGGGTACGGAACATTTCACACTCTGCCCTCTCTCAGGGACTCAAGCAACTTAGCAAGGGCCCTCTATGCCATTCTAATTCAGAAGAGTACAGGAATCCTGGAAACAGTTATTCCATAAACATTTACTGAGGACTTCCTTCCAGGGCCTGAGGAGAGAGGGACAAGGAGCGGGACGAAGATACTTGGGGGCTGGTATTTTATGGTCAAACAAGTGTCCAGGTACCAGGTTTCCCTCGAGTCTGGTACAGGTAACTAAGTAAAAAGCTCTGCCCTACGTACCAAGAAAATGTAAACGGTTCTTCCCTGTCAACAGTTACACCCAAGAGCCAAAGACATCTCCAGAAATTTCAAAACTGAGGAAATCTAGTATTCCAGGCAAGCCCATATTACTCTGAATTTCCAGTAAGACCTGAAGGTCATTTCATTCTGTGTAAATATTACAGAAACAACCTCTGTGGAGAGGAAAGGTTTTTGGCAGTTCAAATTCTTAAATATCTTAAATAGAATTTGCTAAAATAAATTATTCTTGAATTCCTCAACTTAATTTTGAAGCAATGAGCTAGTAATAACTCCAGAGATTCAAATAATAGTGCCTATTCAAGGAGAATGAGAGTTTGACATTCTTCTCTACAAAACAACTAGGCACAATTTTACCCGTCAGCCGTCTATCAACCTACGGATATTGAAAGCTTGGGAGAACAAGATAAAATCAACTCCAGCCCTAGAGTCAGCTGTAATATCGAGCAGGCATCAACAATGCTATTCATGAATTTAGAAAAATTAATAAATCCTGGGTTGAATGCAAGAAAAGGCTCAAACACAGGTGAAGCATACTCACTTAGGTTTTGTTTCTGCATCTGTCACTTGGCGAATGAAGATACCATCTTCGGGATGTTCCGTGTCATCCATTTCATACATATACGATGATGCTATTGCAAGCGTGGTCCCATCATTACTGAAGGCGAGTGAGGCGATGCTGGTGGGGTACCGATGGAACTGGCACAGTCGCTTTTTGTTAAATGGATCCCAAATATTTACAAATCCATCAGAACCACCTGCAAGTGATTTCAAAATAGTTCTTGAAAGCAGATACAAAAATAGCCATTATCTTGACAATTTTTAAGATCACAGAAGTTGCATTTTCCCCAGGGAGTATGATACTAGATTTTTTTTCCCCTTTAAATATCATAAAAAACCAAGCACAATTTTTAAGAACTCTGCCCACTGCCCAGGTGGTCCAGTGGTTAATATGCCACACTTCCAATGCAGGGATCGCAGGTTCAATCCTTGGTCAAGGAACTAGGATCCCACATGCAACACAGAATGACCGAAAAAAAACCCACACCTGCCCAAATACAAATATGCAGCATTCCATTAACAACAGAAGTGTATTAACAAGCAGAAAGAAGTGAACATGCCATACTCTACCTGTGGCAAAAGTATTGTGGATGTTGTGAAAGGAAATGGCGTTGACTGGGTAAATCTGCTCAATATTGTTTTCTTTCAGTCTGTGACACTTGAAGGCATACTTCTTCTTCTGCACCTCGGGGCTTGGGTCCAAGTACTCAACTGCCACTCGACCTTCAATAGAACTTAATACATAACCCTGACAAGAGGAGATCAGAAGACAAAACTAGTGAATCCAGATTCCAAAACAAGGCATATACTCCCAAATTCAACCCACACTAAAGAAAGGTGATTATTTTTAAAATGAAAAGAGAATACGGCTATATTTTAAGCAAATGTTTAAGCAGGACTTAGTTAAGATCACTCCAAAAGTTTAAAACACTTATACCTGTTATATTAAAAAGCAAACAAAAAAGGCCACCATCACTTACTTTCTTTACCAGTACTCTGTACACTGCAATCAAAAACGTCTAGGTATTCTGTCAAACCTCATAGGAATTTTTAAATTATTTCAATTTAATTTATTTGTTGTCCTGTCCAGAAGGGGACTCAAATTCATTCCATCACTTGGAATATATTTTTCTTGGCTTGATGCCTCCTCACTTCTAACAGCTCTAAGAAGAACTGTATCTTCTTCACTGAGGGTGTATCAATAATCCAGACCAACTGGAAAACCAGCCTTCCATCTGTCATCCTGCCTCTTGCTTTTAACTACAGCAAGTCAAGTTTATACCCAAACAACACAGATTTTCAGCAAGGTTCAAAAGTGCTCTATAATTTCAAACCTCTCCACACCTTGCTGTGAAACAGTATGTCAGCGAAGATAAGAGAGGAAGATAGTATGAAATCTGTATTTTACTTCTTTAATTTTTCAAGATATGAAAAAGATTTATTTCTAAAAAACTATTAACACTGGTAATGAAAAAAGAATTAGTAAAATGTTACTCTTAGTTAAAAAGCTTCCATTATAAACTACAGATACACTCCCACAGAAAATTCTGGATATAAAACATCATAATATTCATAAATGCAGCATATTTGGACCGTGCATTTAAGGTTTTTCATAACTTCAATTCCAATGGAAACTTACAATATCCTGAGACAAACTGTGATCACCATTTGAGGTACTAGCCTTTTGAAATAAAGAGCTAAGAGAACAGAGTAACAGACCTAATTCTTTTGAGCTCCACAACCACTAAAGGACAGCCATAAGATTCCAACGGTATCTGCTGTTTTTAATGACTTTCCTCTTATAAAATTCCCAGAGCAAATGACCCCACCACCAACTTCCCTTCAAACTGTCAGGACTGGGGGCAAGGGAGCATTAGTAAAGTGTCACCTCATCTAGTAATGATGATGGAAGGTGACCCACACTGCTCATCAAGAGTTAGTCACTATATGAGGCACAGTTCCCCTCTAACCTTGGAGGCATTCCTTTAAAAAAAAAAAAATGTAGGTTCTGCTCTCAGACTAGCTAAAAACCTCTATTAGTATTAGGGTACAAAAGGGGGAAACAAGAAGGAAAAAAAAGGGAAAAAAAGAAACAACAAATTTCGTAACTCTAAATTTTCAGATTTAAACTTGAATTCGCTGGTTTGTAAATTAAAATACCTGCAAAACTCTCTTTGATTACTGTATACCTGTCAAGCTTCCTGGAGGAGGAGCACCAAGGAATCAGAAAACCACTGGAAGATTACTTACCCTCTGTGAACATCAAAGCCTTCTCTAAAATTAGCTAACACACTAGCTTTTAACAAAAGGCTACTGAAAACACACCTAACAGAAATTCCAATCACCACTCCAAAAAAAAGAGAGAAAGAAAGCAAGCAATGCGTAAAATGCAGTGACCAAATCATTATCATAAAGGATTCTACTATTTTCAAATTCCCACAGCGGGCGGCGGAGGCAAGGTCAGTACCTGCTTGTTGGGGAATGCTCGGATGCAGCGCGTCTGGTACTTGAGGCTGGACTCGCGGCGCTGCTGCACGTAGCCCATGTTCCGCAAGTCCCACACCAGCACTCTGCGGCCTGCGGTGCCCACGATCAGCCGGTCTCCCGACACCGACAGGGTATACACCTTTCAAAAAAGACCAAAACTTGCTAAAAATGCATGCCTGCAAATGGCATTTTGCTCCAAAATAAAGTCCACGGATCATAAAACCATTAAAAAAAAGTTAGCTGATAGGTTCTCAAACACAGGCACCAAAATTTTAAATACTTCAGTTACACAAACCAAGTAACTGGCACAAAATAATACACCCAAGATATTCTTAATACTTAACCACGTATCGTAATAATGCACATTCTAATTAACTCTCCAAAAGTATCTCTGAAAACGATTCTCTTTCTTACTAAAACAAACTAAATTATTAAATAATTTTATAGCCCTCTTGTTTCACTTAGTCACAATATAAAAGCGTAAAGATACTCAAAAAGGAGACAATAGATAATAAAACCATAAAAACAGCTCAAGATACCTTTCAATGGGCTTCTGGCTTTTCATAAGACAATCATTTTCAAAGTTATTTTTCTATGACCACCTTTTAGACAGAGATTTCACGTTGCAACTCTTTGATTTTCCCACCTGTCACACTTAATAAATAAGCCTTTCCAGGAAGAGTGAGAGAGTTAACATTAATTACCTGCTTACTTGCTTTTGGTGGCATACAAACTCAAAATTAAAAGACAAGGTCAGTGGTCTGGCATATGACAAAGCAAATTTTTACACTCTGATGTCACACTAAACACTCAAGACAGAGTTATGTTTACGGAAAATTTTAAAAGCATTTATCCCCTAAAAACAATTGGGTTTTTTTCCCCCTCAACATTCCTTTTCTTCACAAATTATCCCCTTATAATAAATCACAAAATTTCCTGCCTTTAAGCTGACTTACTTTCAAATACATTATCTGGAGACCAAACAGAGATAGCAAATTCATGAAAATAGTAATAAAATGTACTTTCCTGATCATGTTAAATCATTTTTTTAAAAACCTAGACTTCAGGTATATAACTGTGTTCTGATCATTACTTTCAATTAATAAGCAACTAATTTAATCTAATACTTTAAAACTTGAAAAATCACTATAAAAAATGAAGAGGCCTCATTACATGCTAAGACATCTCTTTAACATTCAGTAATTAAAGCTTACGGTTAGTTATCACTAACGTATTAACAACGTAAGCATCCCGCCCACCGCCGCCTCCCAGGGAGGGCGAGGGGCAGAGGTTCGAGGGGCAGAGGTTCGGGGACTGGGCCTAATAACATAATAACCTGATAATTTCTACAATCTAGCCTTAAAATTCAACAACTAATTTGACCAAGGGAAAAACACAGAATTTAAAAGACTCAAAACAGTAGATTTAATACAAGTGTATTTCAGTGAGATATAGTAAGATTTACTGTTGTTTATTCAAAAAACATTTGCAGAAAAACAGAAATTAGCTAAGACACATGAAACAGCGAATTCAAAAAAACAAAGAATCCAGAAAAAGATCAATTTGTAACAGTACAATCAGAACGGGAATTTTATCTTAAATCCTTACTATCCAGGTGACACACAAGCTTCTAACAGTGCTTTCTATCCCCACTGATCGTAAATCAAGTAAAAACACTGTCATGCTACTGACTAGGTATATACATTTATCAAAGACCGTATTAAAAAAAGTGACATAATGAACCTTGCTGAACCAATAAGCAGCTTGATTCAGTGTGGCTGTCCATTATATGATATTCTGTCAGCAATTTATCACAGCTCTTAACATGTTACATACAACCATAAATCAAAACTAGAAACAATGCAATTATTTTATTCTGAACAAAGGTCTTGCCAGGAGTAGATTCGACTGTGATGTGACAAAAATAATGGCTCTTTGGATGCACTACAGTATATAATGACAGCTAACAGGAACTGAATAGTATATTTACACTGAGGAAATAGACTCAAGTGAAGGATACCTTTAAACTGCTAAAACAATCAATCTTTAAAATTAACTACCACCTGATAAAGTCTGATGAGGATACAGCAAGAATGCTCAATTACACTTTCATTGTACAGATCAAAAGGTTAGAATAATACACAACATTTCAGTTTTAAGAAGCTTCCTTCAACTACCTCTGTCAGTATTAAAAATAAATAAATTATAAAAGCCAGGGAATAAAGGACATCTTTTTTACTAAACTTTAAATGATAACCCATTTCACCCCCTCACAGTCAACTAAAGAGAAAGCTCAGGCCATAGTGAAAATGAGTGATGCTCCATCCCACTTCCTGCTTGGGGAAGTCAAACTCAATTTCAGTCTTTGCTAAATGACTTCTCTGAAAAGTTGCTTCTCAGCCCTAGGATCTAAAGCATTACAATACATGGAAGTGGGTTTATCACTCGTGCTATCCAGTACAAATGTGACAACTGACAGGAAAAAGCTGACCAAAGTATGATTAGTTTTCCTTTACATATTTAGTTGGGTTTGTAAAATAGACCCATCAACTCTTAACCTCTAAATTCAACATTATCTTCATCATCTATCAAGTCAAATCACCCCCAAGAACCATAATTCCTATCATGAACATAAAAAGCCTACCTTTTCAGGCTGAGAGAAGGTCCCAGCATTACAAGGGGTTCTGGGATCCCACAATTTAACGGTCTGATCCCAGCTTCCAGTAACCATCACATTCACTTCGGGACAGTATTCAACACATCTGATAGGGGCATCATGGGTTCCAACAAGATTTTCTGTAGGAATAAAAATAAACCAACAACCAACAGCTAGCTTTACTAAAGATTTCTCAGGTGAACAACAAAAGGAAACATTCATTCTACTGTAATGAATCCACTTCCACCCACTCAACAGAAGTATCTATACACAGAAAAACTCCAGGACTACAAAGTCATTCATTCACCTCTGTCCATCTTACAGTGCATAGCTTGATTCACTGGCACAATAATATGAAAAGCTACCTTGAGTTTCAGACTACATTAAAATGATGGTGTATCCATTATTTTCGTCAGTTGATTCTAGATTCTTTCAAATCAGGAACCTTGTTTCAACTCTATAGTTCTGACTGTATCTAGTGCATGTTCTGATACATGCTAAGTGTTCAAGATATACCTGTTGAATGAACACTTGAGTGGAGAACTCTGGTCCAAGGGATCTGGATAAAACTTATCACATTAAGCTGATGTTTCAAAGAAACGAATTTAAGTGGTAACAGGATTATCTGAAAGCTGGGGATGAGGAAGGCAGGGAGGCTCAGGATTAATAACCACCTGGTTTTCATGGTGGTTATATTTCTTTCCTTCTTTATTATTTATCTGGCTATGCTAGGTCTTAGTTGCGGCATTCAAACTCTTAGTTGTGGATGTGAGATCTAGTTTCCTGACCAGGGATTGAACCCAGGCCCCCTGCATTAGGAGCATGGAGTCTTAGCCACTAGACCACCAGGGAAGCTCATCAAATTTCTAATACACAATTTCTTCCCTTTCAATTTCAAATTTTCACATTATCTCATTCATTCATTCAACTAACATCTACTGTCTACTCTGTGCCAGAATCTATACCACATGCTAAGGTAACAACAAATACAAAGAGTATGTGGTTCTGATCCTCAAAGAGGAAAACCACCTGTTTAAAAACACTCCATTTAAACAAGAAAGTATCTCATAAAATTCAGCAAAGATCTCCTAAGAATAAGCAGCTAATTCCTTTAATTATGGTCCCCAGCATTAAAAATCTTTGTTTGCTTTTTGGTGTTTTCTTGAGTTTTCAAACAAATAGAACCTAAACCTGCAAGCTAACTTCCTAATTAGAAAAAACTGCTAACAAACAAAACCAAACATCTGCAGCTGCGAGTTACATGACAAAACAGCTTTCACATAAAAGCCTCTTCTGATTGGATCCTTCTTTTCTTTCTGGATAAAATATAACGCCCATCCTCCATCCATTCTCTCACTGTCCAACTCATCCTCATTAAGTCCTATCTCTGTGCCTTGCTATGTTCTTCAAGTACATCTATGTCTAACACATGCATATACAACATAAACAAAAACCTTTACTAGAGAGCTCTGTGTATTTGAGTTCCATTCCAATCTCTATTCTACTTCCAAGTCATGATAAAAATGTGGGTAATTCATTTCATCGCTTAGAAATTAACTAAAAGAAAAGGTATAACCCTGTCCTTCATTCAATAAATGTAACTGAATAATGTTCTATGCTAAGCAATTATACAAGCTGGGTTACTATGGTACCCAGACAGGACTGACTATTTTATAATGTTAGATTTTTAAAACCCTGTCTTCCTTCAGTCTGAACTATAGTAGTAGTTTCTGAAAAGGGAACTCTGAAACATCAACATTATCCTGGAAAAATTCTACTGCAAGGCAGAACACTGCAAGATCCAGTTCCCTTCTGAGGGCAGGGTAAAGGTCAAATACTTAAGTGCCACTTCATGTAAACACTGTGGATGGAGATCACAATGAGTTACACTGTTAAAATACATACATTATATTTTGTGATTCTAACTTAATGGTTATCATTTAAGCAAGAAAGTCCTAAATTCAAGCCATTTTTACTTTTATCTAAGCAACTCAGGAACTAAGCAATTCAGGAACTATTCTTAAATAAAGATTTGTGAGTAAGCACTAGCTAAGAAAACAATAAACTGGTAAAAATGAGGCTCTGTTACCTTGATCGGTGTTCAAATCATGCATTTTCAATTGATGGTCTAATCCCCCACTCCAGGCATGTGTTGGATCCTACAAAATAAAAGTTTCAAGTCATTCAAAACTTACAGAGCTTTAAAAAAAGTGTTTAACCTTGGAGTAGGAAATGGCAACCCACTCCAGTATTCTTGCCTGGAAAATTCTATGGACAGAGAAGTCTGGAGAGCTGGTAGTCCATGAGTAGCAAAGAGGTGGACATGACTGAGCACGCATGTGTAACAGGTTATGGAATTTGGAAAATACTAACAAGGAAAATGTTTCCTGTAGCCCAATCACCTAGAGATAACTACTGCCAACAGTTAACCATGTCTCTTCTAAACTTCTTATAAAAACAGATATAATTTAAAAATAAAGTGTGAAATCAAACTCTGGACACTTTTTAGTTTCAGGAATATAGCCCATGTCATTAATCAATCCACAGAAATATTATCAGTAGCGATTTCATAATAATCCATACTATAAGTGAACTTCCAATTTTCTTATGTCCTTACTGTCAAACAATTTTTCTCACATTTTTATTTCAATAAAAAACTACATAATAAGCATTTTTAGTAGTGTTTTCTAGGAGCAAGATTAAGGGAAATTAGGGTATGGACATTTATAAGATTCGTGCTTCTTCCTGGCAAATTCCATTCTAGAAACATCCTCTCCATCTACTTTCCCATCCATATAAAGAGCCACTTGCCTTGCCACATCCTGCTCAGCATTACTTATAATTTCTTATATTGCAATGAGTTTATTAGGAGTAAACAGTATCTGTGGTTTTAAACAGCATCCTTCGATTACTTATAAAGTTGACTCTTTTAGGTTTAATAATTTTTAAATGAAAAAAAAAAGCGTTGAAAAATTCCTCTACCAGCCAACTCCTCAGTTTATGTTCAGAATGAAGTACCCTGGGCTCACTCATTGTAAATAAATATAAAACAGTGCAAAAAAACTGAGCAAACTAAGTAGTCACCCAAACTACTATGCACGCAAATTAAGGAAGAACTGTTCACCACACTGGCTGAGAGCCAGTATGTAATCCCATTTACTAGCAAACAAACCTTTTAATAAGATGGCCAAATTTTACAGTCTTGCTGTGAGTTTCACGTACATTCTGTCCAGAAAAATTCACAGTGTTAACTCCATCAAAAGCTTAAGGGGAGACCCAGTTCCTGACGTCTGTCAAGTCCCCAGGGCCAAAACGCAGAACAAAGCAGCACCGGAACCTCAAGGTTAAGGGTGGGGGTGGGGGTGGGGGGGGGGGGGGAGGGGAAAGAGAGGGGCGCAGTCCAAACAACCCTACAGACAAGAGCCTTCGCCCAACACTGCAAAAGGGACACTGATCACGAGGGACACCATAAAACTCAAAAGGGTACAGGAGCTGACACGGAGAACACCTACGTAGAAGGCGCAGTCCAGGACGGCGCCGGTGTGCTGGTACTTGAGACGCATGGAGTTGGCCGGCACATCGTAGAGGCGCACGGACGTGTCCCAAGAGGAGACCAGCAGGAACTGCGATGTGTTGGGGCTGAACTTCACCGAGGAGATGCCGTCCTCGGGGGGTTGGTTCAGCTTGAACTCGTTAGAACCGGTCATCTAGGGAACAAGGGCCTGGTGAGAGTCTCCCCAAGAGGCCGGGGTCGCGAGGCTCGACTAGCAGAAAGGGCCGGGCAGTACGGGGATGGGGCGGGTGCCCCAAGGGGCCGGGGTCGGGCGGCTTGACTCGCAGAAGGGCTGCAGAGTAGGTGGGGTGGGGGTGTCTCTGGGGGACCGGGACCGAGGGGAAGGCCGGCAACGTGCCATCTGCGCCTGCGCAGGGCCGCCGCGCCCTCGCCGGTCGGGCCTCATCGACCCCCCCCTCCCGGCCGCCCCTCCTGAGCTTCCCTACCGGCTGGGACCGCACCGCCACACCCCTAACTCCAGCCTGGCCCGCCGGGTCCACACCCTCCCCCGCCGCGGGCTTCTGCACGCCAGCCTCTCCCCACTCCCACCCCGCGTGCTCCTAAAATAAAAAGGAAAAGCCGTGGAAGTGAACCCGGTTCCCAGCGGACTGCTCCGCCGGCTCGGGAACCCCGGGGACATCCCCGGAAAGCCCGTGCCTGCGCCCGGCCACCTCGCCCCGCTACCTCGGGCTCCCTTCGGAAGCAATTCAGCCACCGCGCCCGCCGCCACTCGCCGCCGCCTAGCTTCCCTCGCCGCTCTCGCGCGTCGAGCGAAGTAGGCGGAGACAAAACTCCAGCCAAAGCCTCTCATTGGCTGATTTCAAACGCCAACGTCTCCTTCTAAGGCAGCCGATTGGTCCATCCCAAGGCCCCGGGCTCGGGCGACCCAGTCAACCTGTTCCGGCACAAAGGCAAACGGCAGCCTTTCCGATCACGTGACTGCTTTCCGCCACGAGGCTGAGGCGGCCCGCCAGTGCTGGACGCGTGAAAACTACAACTCCCAAAGAGCATCGCGCCAAGGCGGAGCTCACGCCCTCGCCTGTTCGTGTGGGGCATACTGGGAAATGTAGTCCTTGTGGCCAACGCTTGTCCTGTCCTCTCAATAGTAGGCGGGAAAGATGCTCTTTGCTTTTGACTCTTGGAGCCCTCACCATGTCTCGGACACAAGAACTCCATTTTGGTCAGTACTTTTATAGGACTGAATTAGTCTCCCTTCCACTGGACGTACATATCCGGTGAAGTTAACCAAAAGTGGAGAAGAAAATTTTTGCTCTGACGCATGTTTTGCCCCACTTTTTTCTCATTTTCCTGGACTTTCCACCTATGAAGCAGGTGCTCACATTTCCCATTGTCGAAGATCTTCTGACTTCAGAGAAACTCATCCTTATTTATACTCTGCTTTATCTCTTCATTCCATCTTTCTGCAAACATTTATTGAGCACCCAGTTCGTGCCAGGCCTAGTGAGAAGAGTGAGGAAAAGCATTGATCAGATCAGTTCTTACTCTGGAGGAACTGTTTTTCCAGAAGGTTGGACAGACTGGGAAACAGATAATTACTCTTAAGTGTGTTAAAGCTCAAAAGCCTCTTACAGACATATGTCCAAGTAAGACCTTAAAATGACAACCACAAGCTTCTCTCTATTCCACTCTCTCACACCCCAACAACACTCTAGACTTACAGGCTCTGCTCTATTTTCTGTTTCTGGAATCCTCCAGAAATAGGAGAATCAAGAAGGTTGCTTCTGTAATGAGAAATGCTTTGGTCTCCATGAAAGAAAAGCAATATTTAATAACTAGAATGCTGTGACTCAGTTACTATTGAATATCAAAAGCATGCTGAAATGTTTCAATTTAATCTGTGCTATACCATCTTTTTCACTGCCTTTTGTATTGTGGGGGAAAAAACCTTACTTTATTATACAATTGTATGAAGTGGGAGAAAATTGTTGAGGTTAAAGTGTTTAATTTCTAAGGCAACTCAATAGAGAAAAGGTGTTGTTGGTCCTTATGCGTTCATATACACTGACTCAAGTGCACTTCTTTTTGTGAATCGTGATACAGTAAACATACAACCACCACTCTTCTGCCCAGTGTACTGATGGTATTCCTGCCAAAACACAGATTCTTCCCCTCTCTCAATTCAGTCGCTCAGTCGTGTCCGACTCTTTGCAGCCCCATAAACTGCAGCCCGCCAGGCTTCCCTGTCCATCACCAACTCCAGGAGCTTGCTCAAACTCATGTTCATTGAGTTGGTGATGCCATCCAACCATATTATCCTCTGACGTCCCCTTCTCCTCCTGCCTCAATCTTTCCCAGCATCCTCACCAGTCCTCATACTTGGTTTTCTCTCTCTCCTCTTTCAACAACTTAATAGCTAGGTTAAGAATTTTAAAGTGCAGTGCCTTACCTCCATTCTAATTTTGGCTAAATAATTTTATCTCCAAATAATTTTATTTGGTTCCCTCTCCCAGTTGTTTATTTAATTCTACTAGTGTTCAAGATTCTGAGCATGAATTATCCACTAATAAAATCTAAGTGTATTTCATTATCCAGTGTGTGTATGATTCAGGTCCCTCTGGACAGGCAGTTGCAGCCGGACTCGATTTGAGTTTTAAGAAACGTCAATCTTTTAAATCCAGTTTAGAGCCTGAAAGGAGGCTGATGATTTTGCTGATTATTCAAATGAATTGATAGTCTTGAGATCGGAAATCTGGCCACAATGGAGTCTTGAACAACATCTTAAATCCAAATGCAAAGCTGTGTGTGTTTCTGTGTGTGTGTGTGTGTGTGTGTGTACTTAGTTACCTATAAGAAAGAGGTATTCCTAGAAACTAATCACACTGTTGGATCACCTTTGACTCCTAATTTCTGGATTAGTATAAAAGTGATGTATCCACTATATGACAAACGAAAAGGATCATCCCTAAAATCCTAAGGGCAAAAACCACTTTGCTGTTAACTGTCTACACAAAACCACTTCCTATAAAAGAAGTAAGCCCAAGAAAGATATAGTGATCTAATACTGGTAAAACCATCATCTCTTTTAAAAAAAACAACCTATCAAAGTGACGACCAAAATGATATGGATGAAATATTTCTTTACAAATAGTTCCTTGAAGGCAATTTGGTTAAATCTGCACAGAATATTCAAAGAGCAACTTGAGAAGAAAAGAAAAATTTAAAGCGGGTTATCTGGAAGGAGAGAACATCATTGAAATATGTGTACCAAAAATATCAGAAGAAAGATGCAGTGTTAGTTTTCTCTCTCCGACTGGCGATATCTAGCATAGTTCCCAGCCCTGTTTACCAGGGCTCAGTAAATATTGAACTCAGCTGGAATTAAATAAATGCAATTGACCTAAGAACTTTGGCACATGGGTTCTTGGGTAGCATCCTTCAGGTGTCATCTTGAAATTGTAAATTTCATGGAATTTAACGTGAGAAGAAAAAAATAGAAACCTCAAATATGAATAAGACATCAGGTATTTTAGACATGATACTGTGGGTCACATAGACGGATTACAGATATCCTGCATACTTTCACAAAATGCAGATAATTTCCATGTCTGTTGACTCCAAAAGACCGGTCCATCAAGTCGAGATTTTCTTTCTGGAGGATGAGATCCGGCCTCTGCGCTGCGACTCCCCGCACCTTAGCAGCGGCTAAGGAGTAGCTGGGGCCGGAGAACCCGGGAGCTCGACTCACGTGACACTGAATGGTCAGCCTCCTCAAAGCTCAGGCTTTTTTTTTTTTTTTTCCCCCGACGTTTTACGAGGAACAGGTGGCTGCGGTCTAACACTGCAAGCCAGCGATTTGCATAACACTCGTGCGCCTCTGTTCTCTTGATGCCGCGCCTTCCCAAGCCAGGGTGCGGCAGCAGGTGTTGGGGCGCCGAAATCCGTGGGCGCGCAGACAGCGCATCAAGGTTCCATTCAGTGCCAGCTGCCACGTGCCTGCCCGACACCGGGCCACTTAGCCAAGCTCCATGCAAAACCACGAACAACAACAACAACAACAACAAAAACTGTGGGGAGGAGCCTTCTCCTCCCGAGCTTTCTTTGCCGGGTCTCGGGCCTCATCCCTCCTTGGCCGAAGGGCCGCCTCTCTGTGCCCTGTTCCTGCGCCGCGCCAGACGCGCAACCCTGCCACCGGCTTGGGAACTGTGAGCGGCTGTAAGTCTTGTCGCGCCAGGCTGGGGGACGAGCAAACCGGGCTCGACACCAGATCCAGGCAGGGCCGCCCCACCTGCCCTGTGCCCTCGGAGGGGAGGCTTCTGTCACTGAATGGACCACGTCGCACGGCCCTGTGCTGCCGCCAACCCCAAGCCGCTCCCAGGGCTGGAAAGAAGCTCGTTCCACAAGGCAACTGCTTTGGCAACTGCAGTCCCGCATCTATCCCTCTCAGCGCCCCGGGGGTTGGATTCCGGCCAGGCTGTCTCCGCCCGCGCGGAGACTAGGGCACCCGCTAGTGGAATGGGGTGCACCTCCAGCCCACGTGCCATCTCGGCGGCGCCCGACCTTTAACTTCTGACCTCCGCCCCACCTTCCAGGTGGGGAGATCCAGACCTCCTCTGACGCACGCCTGCAACCAGTTCCGTGGAAAAGCGACAAAAACCTGCGCATTAGCACGCCAGCCAATCAATTGCACCAAAGTTAGCAACGATGTTTAAAATGTTTATTTTTTCTTTTTAAAAATATTTACAGATCTGAAATCTATCCCCCTTTCGCCCCTATCCATCCTCGGGACAAGGGAAATGAAAAGAGGCGTCGAGATCATTGTTCAAAGCCCCCAAGGACTGGCTTGGCCGGCCGTGTGTGCGTGTACATATATTTACGGGGAGAGGAATGTATCTGGTTTGGTGTTTTTATTTTTCTGATTTTTTTTTTTTTTTGTCCTACCGTCCAGTGTCGATCTGACCGAAACTCCCTGTCCGACCCCCACCCTAGAACGTCCCCTCCTAAATGATTTTCAAAACGTATTGGTTTGTTTGGGGGTTGGAGGCGGGTAGAGAGCAAATGATCTGGCTGGAGGGATGCCGATAAATACCAGAAACAATCAAACCAAAGTAGGGCAGAAGCCATAAATAAGAGATAATGAATACACATGGTGTATTTCGTAATATTTCTGGAAATGCGCCGCCTGCTCCGGAGTTGGGGGGCGGGGGCAGCCCGCGCCAGCCAAGCTGGGAGCGGGCGGGAGGGCGCGGCGCGGCGCCGGCGGGCCGCTCTCAGTAGTCGAGCTTGTTGTAGAGGTTGTAGAGAGGTAAGGCGGAGAGGTTGCTGCCCGGGTAGTAGAGCGGCGCGGGGAAGGCGAGCGAGCGCGGCACTGGCACGCGCAGCAGCGAGCTGTCCCGGAACACCAGCGGCATGCCCACCAGAGTCTGCGCCGACGCGTGCGCCATGTTGGCGGCCTCCAGCTCGGCGGAGAGCTGCCGCTTCCACTTGTTGCGGCGGTTCTGGAACCAAGTCTTGACCTGGGTCTCGGTGAGCTGCAGGCTGGAGGCGAGGCAGGCGCGCTCCGAACTGCTCAGGTAGCGCTTCATGTCGAAGGTGGATTCGAGCTGGTACACCTGGCTGCGCGAGAAGACCGTGCGCGTCTTCTTCTTGGCCGCGCCCGCCTGCCGCTCGGCGCCGCCGCTGTCCCGCGGCCGCTCGGGCCCCGGCGACGGCGAGCCCGCGGGCAAGAGCCTGTCTTTCTCTTCCTTAAAGTCCGGGTGCGAAGAAGAAAGGAAAGGCTTGCGCTCCGAGCTCGCCGGCCCCGCGCCTCCGCTGCCCTTGGGAGTACCTGGGGAGTGAGAACAGATAAGAGAGCCATGGAATTGGGGAGCCTCATGGACCCCCAGCTCCTGCCAGGACCAGGGGCTTGGCTGGCGCCTGCAGCCGTGGTTCCCATGTTGCTGGATCTCAGCCCCTACTCTTCTCTACCTCTCGCTGAAACCCAAAAAGCGGCATCCTGCTTTTGAAAAGCAACAGGAGAGGGACCCAACTACTTGGAGCCTGGGGTCTCTGCGCTCCCAGCTTCCTGAAAGGACGTGTGGCAACAGGGGGAGGAGGTCTGGAGGGGGAACATTAGCATCTTTTTGAAAGATGATTTTGCCATGTAGTAACTGAGCTGGAAGAGTTCCCTGAGCTTTATAGGGTGGCATCGTTTCACAGGTCGTTTGTTCAGAAATCAAGCTAAGGGCTGACACGAGGCTCCCCTTGGTCAAATGTTGTAAAGAGGAACCATCTCTGAAAGGCACCATTGTCAATCATCTTGGAGTGCTAATCATCCTGAGGAGGAGGAGGGGAGAGAGAGAGGCAAAGGTCGAAGAGAGGGGAAGGGAGAGAAGAAAAGGACGCAGAAAGAGATTGCCGTAGAGACGGACGGACGGACCGCTCAGATCCGACTTCCAGACCTCGTGTGCAGAAAGTATCCGATGTGCAAAGGGGGTATTGCAGAGCCTCGAGAGCGGCCGGCCCTGTGCCAAACCCGCAAACACACTCCCTTCAACCCAACCTTCCCCAAACCGCGCCGCGCGGCATCTGTGTTCCCGGTTTCTTCCCGAGCACCCGCGGGGCGGAGGAGTCAGCGCGGAGCACGCCTCTCCCCCCAACCCCACCCTCGGCCCCGGACCCCGCGCGGCCGTGGCTCTGGCCGGGGGCGGGGGGCCCGACGCGAGAGCCCCGGCACAGTTTCCCTCCCCTAGAGCTTGCTCTAGGCCGACCCGGCGGCTTGCGATCCTTACCCAGGCAAGGAAAGGGGATGGGGGGGTGGTGCTTGGAGCCGGGCTCCTTGGGGCCGTGCGGGTCTGGGCAGAAGCAGGCGGGTGCCTTCCAGCCGTCGTCCGGCTCCTCCTCCTCCGAGGACACGGACAGGCTGCGCTTCCTGGCCGGCCAGCCGGCCGGCTCCCTTGGCGCCTCCGAGGGGCCCCCGCCCAGGATGGACTGAATGGTGAAGCTGGAGACGCCGCCGGCCGCCGGACACCCCTTGCCCGCATCTTCCTTGCTGCCCATCCTGGGTTCATAAGAAATCGGAGGAAACCAAGAACTCCCTTTAGAAATGATCTGGGTGGAAGGTGGTGCAAGCAGGCAGGCGGGGGGGAGGGGCGGGGAGGGGTGTTGGGGGGAGGGGGCGGCGAAGCTGGCGAGGCGTCCCCTCCGCGCGGGGGAAATGCGGGCACCCGACAGCTGCGCTGGGGTCCCTGCCCGCCCGGCTTCAGGTGCGCCCGCCCAGCCCCGGCGCGAATGCCCCTTCCTTGCCCGCCAGCTCGCCGGGTCCCCGGCTGCGCGGAGGTGGCGCGGCCTCATTTGCATAGAGGTTACTCGGTCGCGGCCAATCGCAGCGCCGCCGAGCGGCCCCGGAAATTTTCAAAAAGCACAGGCCGGGCTCTCACAGCCCCTGTTCTCTCCCCAGCTCGCGAAGAGCCCAGCGGGCAGCTGCTGTGTCCAACCAGCCTGGACCAAAAGCAGGATGGATGACAGCTAGGTTCTTAGCCTCTGTGGCATCTCTGATGGCTCAGACCCCGGCCCTATTGAGAGACAGGGGCAGCTGGGGGCTCAGAACTGGAGTGGCCCCACGCCTCCTTTAGGCGACAGGTCCTCACACCCTCAAAGGGCTCACATGCGCCATGACCCTCCCCAACCTCTCATCCCTTCTCTCCTGAGCAGCCAGGTAGAGCTGGCAGGCCTCTGCGCCCCGCGGCGGAGGTTGGGGGTCGTGGGATTTAGGAGCGTGCCCATGGGAACTGATGCTCTTCGTAGCAGCTTAACTAGGAGGCCTAGGATCAGACAACTTTGGCCCTTCCTCCCCACAGCCCCCAACCTTGTCACAGGCCCTGCAGGACTGCATGATCGTTGTGAGGCGGGGCCGCGGGTGGGGGGGGCCGGGGCAGCGGAGGCCCTAGATCTTGTTTCAGGAGATCCAGGTTCAAATCCCAGCACTATCATTTACACGCTAGGTGAACTTCGACAAGCTAAGTCCTAATCAGAGCCTCACTGTTCTCAAAGGTGATACGCACCCATTAATATCCCCTTCCCTTCACCTGTTTTGAGAATGGCCTAGGTAGGAATGAAAGGTACTCTGTAAACCTCTGTAAACAGACCAAATCTCGGCCTTGTCTTCCCTGACTCATTTTTACCTAAATATTGGAGGTCAGGGAATTGCTGCAAAAATAGAAGCGATTTGCTCCAGGAAAGGGGAGAAGGAGGTGAGGACCATGGTTTTAGGATTAGGGAAAGGGTATTCAAATGGGAAGGTGACCTTGAACAGGATTCTTAAACTTTCTGAGCCTTGGTTTTCTCATTTTTAAAATTAGGGGAAAGCAACGATTGCCTCGAAGAAGCTAAATGAGGTCAAAGTGCTTGATTCTGAGCACAGCTTACGGTAGGTGCTCAGTTAACCATAATTCCCTAAGGTGTTTGCACGGCCCTCTCAAAGCCCTGACTCCTGCTCTTTTCATTCACAGATCAACTGGTACCAGATGCGAAACCCACGCGACGCAGGCAAAATGTTTCGAGGGCATAGTTGTCTACACAAGCCTGGAGGAACGCAAGGTGAGGCAAGACTCCAAGGCGCTCAGACGACCTCAGCCCCGGGTCTGCAGCCTCCAGTACGGCTCGGCCAAATGATCCCAGGAGCCCTGACCCTATGGTGCACCCCCCCAACGCAGCCAAGGGAGAGAGGAGACTGAATCAGTTCCCACAAATGTCCAGACGCTGCCCCCATGACGGTGCAGTTCCCTCCTCGCCCGCGCCGCGCCCGGGTTATTGAGTAAAGCGCTTATAATATCATTAGCCGCGGTGAGTTACCGACTGCAGCCCTACCCGTGGCAGAACCTCTCCCTACTTAACTCCTCCAAGGGCTCGTTAATGGGCTAATTGATTAGGAGTCGGCGGCGCGGCGGGGGCAGGGGCAGGCGAGGGGGCGGGGGCCGGAGGCTGTGCGCCACGGCCCGGGAGGGAGGCCGGCGAGGGGCAGGTGCCGGCCTCCGTCACCGCATTAACCTCTTCAGGGCTCGGCGGCGGGGTCGAGACACATTACAAATGGTCAGCTTTAATCATGGTGTCAGCTCATTAACCCGGAAGGACCCGGTGCTGAAATACAATTTGCGCGTCCTCCTCTGCGCGGCCGCGGCGCGAGCTCCGCCACGTCACAGCCCGGCCCGCGCGCCCCCGCACAGTTGCGGGGTAGAAGGGAGCATCCTGGAAACCAACAGCCGACTCTCACCCACCTGCGACCTCTCCGCGCAGGTCTCCCGGCCGGGCTGCGCCCACCCCGAGGGAAACAGGCCGACGCGGCGAGCGGAGCCTGGGGAAGAAACACCCTTTGGGGTAGGAGGAGGGCTTTCACTGAACCCTTCTGAGCTAGCAAATACTCGACGCCGGCAACTTGGACTATCCTGAGTGCATCTAATCAGTCTTCACTTGAATCCTCAGAGCAAACCCGTGGTGCCGATCCTTAGCCCAATATACAGGCGGGGAAACTGAGGCCCAGGAGGAAAAAAAAAAAAAGTGACCAACCCAAGTAGAGGAAGCAAGATGGAAGCCCGAGGTTGTCCCACTGCCTGTACGAGGCCCTGGAGAAGGGGCGAGGGGCGGGGCAAGCATTGATGCTGAGCTTGGGAGTGGCTGCGGGGTAGACTGTGAGGACCCCGGCTATCTCAAGCCCGCCCGGACAGGTGTTTGGGTGGAGTTGGCCTCTGCCAAGGCAGTGGCCAGGTGTGGCAGCGGCGGGGCCTCGGGGATGAGCCCCGGAGAAACAGCTCCCAGACCCGGCGAGGTTGGGGGCGGGGGGCGGTGGCGAGGAGCCATGCAGCCTGGTTTGAGGACTCTTAGGAAACCGTGCAGGCTCGGGACCCCCAGCCGCTGCCACCACCCGCTTCCGTGGGCTAGTTTGGGAGGGAAGTCAGAAGGAGCCTTCCTGCCCGGTTCTCCGTCTGCTCGCTACGCTCCTTGCGATCGTTTCGACGGTTTGGTCTACACAGACGCGCGCTCCTGCCCAGGCACCTCTTCGGACGCGAACACCGCAAACCTCAGGCTCGCTTCTGCATAAACGATTCCGCCGTGGCACGCATTCGGTCCGCAAGCGTGCGCTGCAGCGCCACAGACACACTGCCCCGGGCCCGGGAAATGATGGTGGTGGTGGCGCAGGCCGAAGGCGGGGAGGTTGCAGCGGAGAGGCTGTTGGGGGAGATCGGGCAAACGGGTCCTCCACGCCTCCTCTCCTTTCAGCTGGTCACGGGCGGGGTCTCCCGCTGCCTCTCGGTTACGGACAGCAGTTCCACTGCAGGGGCCAGAGGGCCAGGACAGAATCTCCCCGCCCTCCCTTGGGGGCATTTTTTTGGGGGGGTGGGTCCCCGAGATTTCATGGCGAAGGCAGAGGCCCAGACGCCCTCTCTTGGGCTGAACGCAGTTGCAAACCACACTGCCAAGAGCCTTCAGCGTCAGGAACCACCACCCACAGATACCCTGTCTCTCTGCCCTCGAGCGTGGCAATCCTTCAACTGGGTCCCACCTCCCGCCCCACCCTCCTAGTCTTGGGGTAGCTCCGCCCCCTCCTTAGTTCAACCAGATTAACAGCCGCTACCTCGGGAGTCAGGCCCCTCGTCTTCCTTGGGATCGCTCCCCGCTCCCCTCCCGCTTTTCCTGGGAATTAGGCATAACCGAGTTTCAAAGAATGATAAACTTTCCGAGACTGAAAGGACGCTTGAAGTTTAGGTCTCGAGATTATGCCGCTGCTCAATATTAAAGCGGCCCAGAGCAAACTTGCCGAGGAGCCTAATAAAAATTGATCCTCTCTGCTCTGCGGCAGTCGGGAAATAGGCTGGCTGAGCCGGGTAATAGTGGAAGAAGGCTCCCTCTGAAATGACAGATGAAGTCATAAACAAGTTTGATCTTGGAATCAAGCTTCGATAAATATTAAACACAGTCTGCCCCCCCCCCTTTGCGCGAGTGGATTATGATATATGGCGCGTCGAAACTTTAAAATAAGGAAATACCAGAGAAAATGATCTCAATAAATTTTCTAAGTATAAACGTTGATTATGTTTCGATTTTCATTCAAGGGCCTCTGCTGTTCGTTCTTCGGTGCAAATGACATCTTGCAATAGGCTTTTGGGGAAAAGGGCTCCCTATTTGAAAAAGAGAGCCCCAGAGGTGTACAATTTATGTAATCTGCGGCTGGAAAATGAATTGTGTAATTTATTGGAAAACAGAAAGTCATGAAGATTGGATCAGCATAGCCGAGTCCCAACACCCCCCTCCCCACATCCATCAAGTTCCAATTAACAGCCTAACCAGAGAGCTTTAATGGGTTTCCAATCTAGTGGCCTGATAGACTCATCAATTCCTCTGGGAGAAATTAAGAAAATCGACCGCCCCTTGGCGACGCAGTGTCATTCCTTTCTGCAACTATATGTCAAATTAAAAACACAATTAAAATTTAAACTGTTTCAATCAAAGGGTGCCCTGCAACCTATGTTTCACTTAATAGAACTTTGATGAAAATCTGATGCGTGCACTCCATCACCAAGGGGGGCGAGGGCGGCGAAGCTCACGAGAGAAGGGGATTCTTTCTTTTTCTTTAAGACTTTAGCGCTCCGGTGAGGCACACCAGGTGACTCCACCCCGCAGCTCCAGACTAAAAGAAGGAAGCAGCGCGCTCTCGGCGCGTTCTTGCTCTCTTCGCTCTCACATCTCCCCCAACTCTTTTTCCTCTCGGTCCACTGCAACCAGAAGGGATCCCTTAGGAATCCGGCGACAGAGATTGGGGGAGGGGGGTTAGTTTTCGCTGCGAAGAGGCATCGCCTGGAGCAGCAGTCAGGGAAGGGAGCTGGGCGAGTACAACAAGTGGGCATCTCCTGGAAACTGTCCGAGGAGGCCTGCTGCCTCCAACAATCTCTTGTCGTTGGTCTCCGAAACTGCCCGGACACACGGTGGAAGTGCAACGGGATCCTGGAGGCAGAAGGGTGGGGAAAGATCCCAAGAGGAAAAATGGACACCCGCTGCGCTGCTGTCTGAGACCGGATTCCCTAGAAGCTGGAGCTCCCCACCCCCACCCCAATCCCCACCCCCACCCCCATAAGCCTCCAGGGTACTTCCGCAAGAGGCGCCAAGCTCGGGAACAGGCGCATCCCAGATCTCAGTATCCGGGTCCGAGGCACCAGGTGGGACTCCAGAGTACAGCACTCCCGGTTATCCTTGCTGCCCTCTTCTCTCTTCCGCCATCCGCCCACAGCACCCTCCCAAATGTTTGCAGGCCAAAGGTCACCATTCGCCCCGCGCACCCAGACAGGCTCACGTGCACACAAGGCCGTGCACACTGCGAGATGCGCGGGGCCCGGCGAACGGATCGCTCGCACCCAAAAGGCAGAGACCGGCCAGCAGGCTGGGCGGGGGTGGGCGAGCAGAGTGGGCGGGAAGCCCGGAGGAGGGGCGGAGAAGTGCCTCTGCCCAGCCAGGTGCAAGTGCCTGGAGGGCGACATCCCAGGGGCTTCCCCAGCTATGCTTTGGACCCCCAAGTGAGGGTTTCCATGGAGCTCACGGCTTTTACACTCCGACTCCGTCGCCGTGACCCACTAGCGGGGTCTTTTCCTAGCCACTTGGCGGTCCACACTTGGCTCGCTAAGAGGAAAAAACCTCCGGGATGGGTCTCAGGGCCCCGGGCGTGGACAAGCGCCAGGGGTGGGGCGACATGGGGCCCTGGAGGCGGGTAGGAAGGTTTTCAGATAAGTCTCCAGCCCCCGCAGGGCCTCTCCAGGGAAGTTCAGGTACCCCGCGCAGTAGAAGCAGGAACGCTTGGCCCAGGCCCAGGCAGCCCAACGACGCCAGCTCTCGCCAGAGCCCCCGAGGGTCGCAAGTTGCTCAGTCCTCTGGACCACCGCTGCTCTGACCCCCACTCCCATCGCCCGGGCCCAGGCTGCCCCAGCGTGCGCTTGCGGAAGAGAAAGCAAATCCCACCGACCTGCGTGCCTCCTCCTCTTTCTCCCCGCTCTACCCTCCAGCGCGCGCTCTGGGGTTCTGGCGTGCCAGGACCTGCCAAAGGACGTCCTGGTTCAGAATAAGCGTCCAGTGGCGAGGGGGCAGTTTATATCTGTCTTGCTTTTATTTGATGTACACACACCTGCTCTATTTACTACCAAATAAAAGAAATACATCTGTGTTGCCAACAGAAACAGCTCGAGAGCTTGCTCACTGCTCTCCCAGGCTCGGAGATGCTCGCTGGTTCTCAGAGCCCGGCGCAGGGGGACCCCCGGCTCCGAGTGAGGTCCTGGACTATAAGCATATGGGGGGGTCTGCAGTGGGATGTTGGCGGCGTCCACAGTTTGTCCCAGGTGGCTGGTGAGAAGGGAACAGGAGGCATCTCTGCTTGGAAGATTTCAGGCTTCGTGCAGCAGAGGTTGCAGTGCCACCTCGCTCCCTACCCAATCCTCTCCCCAAGGTTCTTCCCAGCTGCCCCTGCACCCAGAAAAACGTGTACCTGACTGTGTTTGCTGTTGTGATGCTGTATGATCACAAAGCAGATGTGATGCTAAACGCATATACAGGTTGCACCCTGGGAACCCCTACATATGCGGTCTGTCAGGAGCTCTAACTAAAGTGTGTGTGTGTGGTGGGGTGAGTGTTTTAAATCACCTACGAGTGTGAATGTATCCTGTATGTTGTTTTCGTGTGAGTCTGTTTGGATGGTGAGAAACTATTAAGCCAGGAAGCCAATGCTATTGCACTGACTTAATTGGGGGTTCCCATGGGGGAAAGGATCTGAAGTTAGGATCAGAGAGAAGGCTGGATTCCGCCATCCAAAGGGATAAAGTCAGGGATGTTGGCTCAGTGCCCTAGGTTAGAGGATACCAGCAGCTCTGGCTTCCCAGGATAGATGTCTTGGAGGAGCTGAGTGGAGGTACCCTCACTCACCCCACATAACCCCTTCTGCTGAGGGGTTCCGGCAGCTCCTGGCAATTTCCGCAGAAGCAGCACCTACAGAAGCATTCTGTGTGGGGGTGGGGGGCAAGGGGCCGATGACCCCAGGCCAGTTCAGTCTCACCAAGTGCCGTCTTGGCCTCTAACAGGCTTGCAGTAGAGCCTAGAATGCTTCATGCTCAGCGAGCAGCCTCCACGCTGTCTCTTGCATCCTGAGAAATACTGTGACCCCCACCCAACAGGAGTGTGTTGGAGGTTTGCTGCCTGGGCAGGCTTCTAGGCTCACATCTCAGCCAGTCCCAGGCCACAGCCCAGCCGCGTTCCTCCCCCAGAGCATGCACCTTGGCTCCTGGGAGGGACTCCCTGGCCTAGGGCAACAGGGGTCCTCAAAGGGAGGGAAAGGGAGGCCGGGACACAGAATCAACTGTGCCTGTGGAGAACCAGTTATTTCTCGACTTTGTAAAGACCGGGTCAGTCAAGAACCGTTTTCTAGAATCCAAACACAAATAAAGAAGTATTTTGGCGGTTGATAACATCGTGTTCTGGCTGTAAAATCTAAGAACGTGTTTCCTATTGCAACATTATTTTTAATGAGCTGTTATTGGTCTGTCCCGCAGTTAGTATTGCCAACAGTAAAAGGCATCACTGTGTTTGCAGGTAACACATGGAACAACATATTTGGCCCCCGAATTTCTGTTTATTTTTCACTTGTGACACATGCCCTCGTTTTTATCCCAAACCAGATGGAAATAAAGGCAGATCTGTCTTCCACTGAGGTCCAGGCTAAATCTTGCCATAAATACGCATGCCAGTTTATTTGGAGGCAGTTTCCCGTCAATAGAAAGCGATACTCGACGTTTCAGCCACAGTATAATCAATCGTGTGGATTGGGCTTGAGCAACTGTAAAGCTCTGGGAGAGGGTATGGGGGCGCGTGCAGGCGCTCCCCAGCGGCCGCGCCCGCGGTGTGCTCGCCGAGATCTTCGCCGTCTCTGGGCTCCTCATCTCCCCCTTCTTGGCTCCCCAGCTTTAAATACGCCCTGCCAGGAGCCGGGCGTGCAGACCCCAAGCCCTGAGGGCAGGCAGCCGCGCCGCGCAGGCGAGAGGCGCCCGAGCGAGCACCTGCCTCCACCCTCGGGACCCGCGCTGGCGAGCGGCTCCGGGAGCGCGGGGCCCGGCAGGCGGCCCACGCGGAGCGTGGAGGCCGGGGCCCGGCGGGAGCCTGGGAACCGTCAGCGCTGCGCTTCCAACCTAAGCGGCCGGGATCAGGGTGAGGGACCCAAAGAAACTATGCGCCCGCGAGGCGTTGGCACGGTGCACAGAAAAGGATCTGGCCGCGAGGAGACAGTCCTCTCGGTCGCCGCCGCCGCCACAGTCGGGTGGCCTCTGCTCCCCGGCACTGAACATACCAGGACCGTGTCCACACCCGAACCGCCCCGGGAGCTACAGTGCCTCTAGGCCTGGGAAGGCCTCCCTATACCGGGGTCGCGAGCCGCGGTCTCCAGGTCTGGCTCGCCTCCCTAGGGTCGCCCTCTCGCGGCCTGGCCGCTCCCAGCTGACGTCGCGATCGGCCTCTGCCCCCCTCCCCACCCCCGGCTAAACTCCAAGTTCACTCCCTTCTTCCCTCCCCAGCCCGCATCCCGGAGGCAGCCGGAGCCGACCCCACTCGGGCCCAAGGTGCCCAGGGATGTTCTGCCCAGAAGCTCGCGGCTCCTAAAGGACCCTGCGGCCTGGGAATGGAATTCGAGGCGGCTGCCCTAAGATCGGAAATAACCAGTGGTCTCAGCTCGCGGCTGTCGCTGCGCTCGATTTCGCGAACTAGATAAGACCAGGTCCTCACCCCTTCCGCCCCGCATTCTTCCCTTGCTCGCACGGGCTTTTCAAGAGGCGGACGGTACCCGGGAGAGAGCGCAGCTCTGGTCACGAACAAAGCCGCCTCTGTCTCCGCCGCCTCCCGATTAGAGGGGGTGTACGTCGAGGTCGGACTCGGCCAGTCTGCAGAGGCAGCCAGAGAGCGAGGCAGAAAAGAGTTCGGAGACACCTGCTCTGGGGAAAACCGTCCAAAGTTACACACTCTGGCCACAGGAAATGCTTCGCTTTTCTTTTTAATTAATTCCATTTCACGACAACATGAAGTGTAACAATATTTTGTAGTCCCCCCCTCCTCTTTTTCTTAAAAAGGGCCTGAATCCGGGCAGAGGGGAGGGTGATGGGTGGGAGGGACAAACTACCGCGGAACAACAGGTGTAGCCGACAGAAAGGAAAAAGATTGGGTGGCAGAGCCAGGAGCCCTGAGGAGTTGAGGGTGAACTTTACAAGAATCTGTACATTTATCAAATAAGTTAAAATTCTCCTAAATTGATTGTCCTTCACTTAAAGCGCTCCAGTATGCCTATCTTACTCCTTCGAGCATAGCTACCTATCCTTGTTTCCTTCCTTCCGCCTTTTCTCCTTAATTTCCTCCTCATAAACGATTGACTGGGATTAGACATTGAAAACGTCTGCTTCTTTCCGCAGAGGAAGAAGCAGGGCTCTCAGGAAAGTCTGTACAATATTGCACAGGTCAAAACTACAACAGTTACTGCAGAACAAAAAGGTAGGGGGAGAGGATAAAAAAATAGGTTTGGGTTTTTTCAATATTGAAATCACTCTCTCAAAACAGGGAACAAAGTAACAATAGGAATATTAATAATAATTTACCAACAAATGAAATTTCCCAAACAGAGGCTACTAATAAATAAGACCATTCACACCAGGCCAGATGTGGGGGTGTTTCAACAATCAGAAGTCTGATTGTGGGCTATCTTGTCCTTTCCCTTTAAACACTTAGAGAATTCATCCATCACAAAAAGAGACTGATGAAGAGGTGAACTGCAACAGACCTCTGCCAGAGAGAGGAGAGAGAAAAGTGGCCTGAGTCTGGGTTCTTATGAGAAGCTGCTCAGATTCTGAAAATTGGGGAATAATTGATTGGGAGTGAAGGGGAACAGCCACACCCAGAGATCCAGAATAAAAGTAAAAGGTGAATTCTCTCTGTCTCCCTCTCGACTTCTGAAAATAGTTCTTTAGAAAATGAATAAACTGAGGGTTCAGGCTTTGCGTTTACTTTCCTTGTATAAAAATAAACCCAAAAAGTCACAGCGCAATGAGAATCTGGGGGTGGGGGTGGGGGTGCAGGTGAGGGTGGGGGTGGGGAGGTGAGAGGATCGCACATTTTACAAAAGCTTCCAGCTGAAATATTTGACCTGGAAATGTCTCTTTCTTGCTTTCTCTTAATATAAACCGAAACCAAAAGTAAGAGGGGAAGCGCCTCAAATCCATTAGGGGTGAATTGCACGAAAATGCATTGCAAATACTTACAAAAAAACGCTACCGACTTGGGGAGGGGAGGCCGGGGCCGCGCGCCGGAGCCCCGGTTCCCGAAGGCCGCTGGACGTTTCGGCGCCCTCTGCCCGGCCCAGTCTCCTCCGGGGTCTGGGAAGAGGGCCGGGCGCTCCCTCCTCCTCCCCTCTCGGGCCTCAGACGGGCCGGAGCAGCGGCACGGACGAGACTACCGGGTGCGAGTAGTACACGGGGTGCGGGAAGGTGAGCAGCGGCTGGCTGACCGGCACCGGGGCCCCCGCGGCCGCGGCCGCTGCGCCCTCGGCGGCCGAGTTCTCGTGGTAGAGGATGGGCACGCGCACGATGCGCTGCGCCGCGGCGTGGCTCAGGTTGGCCGCCTCCAGCTCGGCCGCCAGCTGCCGCTTCCACTTGTTGCGGCGGTTCTGGAACCAGATCTTGACCTGCGTCTCGGTGAGGTGCAGGGACGCGGCCAGGCCGGCGCGCTCCGAGCTGCTCAGGTAGCGCTTCATGTCGAAGGTGGACTCGAGCTGGAAGACCTGGCTGCGCGAGAAGACCGTGCGCGTCTTCTTCTTGCGGCACGCGGGCTTCTTCTCTGGGCTCTCGGCGCCCTTCTTCCAGTCCTCGGTGCCCGGCGTCGCCGCCGCTGCCGCCGCCCCCACAGTCGCCCCGGCCGCGCCCGGCGCCGCCTCGCCCTCCTTCTTGCCTTCCTCCGAATCGCTCTCCTCCAGGATGATCTCGTCTGGGCTCTTGGAGTCTAGCTCCTTATGGTCTGGGTCGGCCTTCAGCAACGGCTCGGGGGAGTCGCGATCGGTGCCCGAGGCGGGGGAGGAGTCTCGCAACAGGGCCTTCTCCGAGGCTGGAGAGAGACAGACAGACGGACGCACAGTCACACACACACACACACACACACACGCACAAGGACACAGCCTTCAGCGAGGCCTGGCGCCTGGGGGGGCCGCAGGCTCACGCCGCGACAGCCTCCGGGCTCCAGGCCTCGAGGCCTCACCATTCCCGAGGGCCTCCTTCCCGGCTGGGCCAGAAGAGGGGCCCCGCGCCCCGACATCCGACCTTCTCCCAGGGACAGGCTGGAGCGGCCCGGAGACGGCGGCGTGGCCGGTTTCTTTCCCTCGGTTCCCCCACCAGGGGCCCGCGGACAGATTCGCTTCCAGTTTAGGCACCCCCCGGGTCACTCCCTTCATCCAGACCAGGTTCCCCTTGTCCCAGCCGCCTGAAGCCTCCTCCCCATTCGTGCCCGAGATCCCTTTTCCCAGGGAGCGCCATGCCGGCGCTCCAATTCCACTTCTTTTCTCACCAAGTGGGATTGGATTCCCGGGCAGCGCAACAGAGCGCGCGGGCAGAAGTTCCAAGTTAGGGGACGGAGAAAGTTGGCCAAACAAGCGCGTTTGTGGGTTGCAATGCAGGTCGGGGGTGGGAGGGTGGTCCCAGGGCTGCGATGGGACGCAGTGCTGAAAGGCTCTTGGGGGAAGACAACGAAAGTTCAAAGAGAGGTCGGTACCTTCAGGTCGCGGGAGGTGGCTGCCGGCGGGGGTCAGGGTGTAGGGGTACCACCAGGCCGGGGAGCGCTCCAGGTAGTGCGCGGGCAGGGCAAACCTCTGCGCCGGGATCTCAAAGCGGGGGAAAGCCAGGTCGCCCACCTGCGAGAGCGCGAAGCCCGCGGCTCCCTCCAGGGCTCCCTTGGCCGCAGCGGCCGCAGCGGCGGCGGCGGCGGCGGCGGCTGAGGCCGGAGCGAAGAGCGTCCGTGGGGGCGGCTGCGGCTTAGGGGGCGGCCGATGGTGGTCTCCGTTGAGTAGGTTCTTGATGGAGAACGGGGACTCCTTGGGCGCGGGAGGCGGGGGCGGCGGCGGTGGGGGCTGCGCGCTAGCGGTGCCGGGGGCGTCCGGCCCGGGCTCAGGCATGGTCCCCTCTCCTCCGAGTCCCCGGGAGGGAGGGAGCGGGACAGGCGGGCGGCTGGGCGAGCGGACGGGCGCCGGAAATCAGACCATAAACGGAACTCAACTACGGGGCGCAAAGTCGGGGGCCGCCCCGGGCGCAAATCCAGCGGCAGGAGGGCGGGGTGAGGGCCCGGCCGGGGCGGGCTCGCATGGGGGAGGGGTGCCGAGGGGCGGGGAGCGGCCCTGCCGCGGCACCGAGGGAGCGAGGCGGCTCGGCGGCGGCGGCGGCGGCGGCGGCTCCTGGGGAGGAGGCGGCAAGAGCAGTCCCCGGCTTGGGGCTGCGTCAATCCGGCGCCGGATGCTAATGATGAAATCAAAATGTCATCCAAGTTAAATGCGGGGAGTATACGGCGATTGGGCGCGTACAATGGCAAATGGGATTAGGCAGGCGAAGGCGCAGCCCGAGCCGGGCCCCGCAGCCGCCTGCGCCACCGCCCCCTCCTCGCCTTGCCTCGGATTTTGGCGCTTTGGCTTCGGGCTATAAGAGCCCGCCTGTTATTGGCTTTATATAGTCCAATTAGGCAGCAAATGAGGACAAGCCTATTAGCACAAAAGGATATTGGCTCCTGCTAAAGAGGCACTCGGAGCGCTCCGGCGAGCGCAGGAGGCGAGCGAGGGACGTGGAGCCGGCGGCGCCCCGGGTCGGAGCGCACTGACAGCCGCGGCGCCCGGAGCCCGCGCCTCCCTCTCCCCCCTGCAGCTCGGGGACCCGCTACCAGCCGCCTGGCCTGCGGGAGGGGGAAGGGGCGGGCCGGGCCCGCCCGGGTCACCTCGGGGTTATCCGCGCTCACAGCTGCCTCTTCTCCGCCCCCCAGGGGCTTGGCAGGGGTCCGCCGCCCCCACGCAGCTGGAGAGCCAAGCAGTGCCAGCCCAGGAGGATGGACGCGACCTCCGATCTCCGGTGAACTCAGCACTTGCCTACCCTTTGGGGGTCCAGCATTTTCCCTAAATCAAGCTAAAGGCGCAGCCAAGAAGAGGGGATTTGGGTTCCCCACCCACCGTCTCGTCGACAGGAAGGGACCTGGACTCAAAGTCCTTACACCGCGTCCGCGGTCTCAGGAATCCGCGTGGCCTTGGCCTTTGGCCTTGGTAAACCGAGGAGAGAGCCTTCCCTCGAGAGCAGGAGCGGCTGTGCGTCTCTACGCACCGGGTGTGCGCGAAAAACGGGCTGACGCCCGGGCGTCACTCGGTGGGGCGATGGGCACCGACGTTCTGCAGGGCATTCCTCTAGTCTGGCCGCCGGGGCCCAAACCTTGACGATCAACTCTGAGCCCGTTGCCCCGAGAATGCACTTTCTCCCGGGAAGCCTCTCCCGCCAGCGTTTGGAGCCGCCTAACGCTTCAGTGGGGGCAGTGCGATCTGTAGGCACAACGGCGTGCCTTCCTCTGCGGCGGACTTGGCACGACACCGCAGCACGTCCCGACTGCCGTCAAGTCCCTGGAGAACCCTGCTGGACTTCTGAGCTGCACGGAAGGTTACTCTGCTCCATGGACTTTAAAATCAACTCTCCAAATTGCACAAGAAAGCTGGAAGGCAGGCATTTAAGACTCGAACCATCAAATAAACCAGAATTGCCTGCGGGGTCCCTGGTCAGAGAAAGATGGGAAAGTGTCGGTCACTCCCTTCCATGCACTATGAGCTTCCATACACCTGAGGTCTTTTGGTGGCCCCTTCTTCTACTATCGTCCTTTCCCCCGCCCCCCGACCCCCGTTAGATCTAGCCCTCACCTAACTCAAGGCCGCCCTGCATTGGCTGGCGCGACTGCTTTTGTCACCCATTTGAGAAGTAGGCATGTTTTATCTTCCGATCTGGGGCTTCCCACCTTTCCCCACCAAATCTCAAAGGGTGCATTTAATGTTTCTTTCAGCAAATATTCACCTGCAGCAGTGAACCCTGTATTGATTTGCTTTGGGAACCAGGAATCATTGTAAATGGTGCTTCCATAACAATTATTAGCCTCATTATCATCACTTTCTTGAGTTTGCACCGGGCTTTGCTGGAATCTAAAACGCTATTCCATCCAAAAATCTGACTTTGGAACCAGTCACAGCCCTAAGAGGAACATTCAGGTTTTATAGATAGAAAAATGATCCTGGAGAGGAGACCGGGCCAAGGTCACCCAACCAGTGCTGGACACCAGGAAGTCATTTCCTCCCAAACTACAGAAATAACTGGAGGCGTCTATGTCTAAACCAGTTCAGTGGGCACCGCCCACACCGACCTGCCACGCGGCAGAGACAATGACGGAGTGGCCCCTGCGTGTCTCTGCGCGCGCGCGCGTTGCGGGAGCTCTCCAGTCTCAGGCAGAAGCGTGCAGAACTTGGCGAAAGTTCTGACGCAAGCAGAGCTCTTTAAGCTGAAACGAGCAGGAAAGTTGCTCATCGCCCGAGAAGAAAGAAGCGTTCCGCAGACTTCGCCGCAAAGTTCTGGCTGGGGAAGCGGGCTCTTGGCTAATTGCGACCGGGGACTAGCAGGCTGGCGGGCGAAGAGTCCGCCGGAACAGTAGACCCTGCACCCTGCGGCGCCGCTGCCGGAACCTCACTCCCTCACTCTCTCTGGTCCCAAGTGCTCACGGTGTATTCCCTGCCAAGGGCGCGCAGGTGCGTTGGCTGGTGTATGTGAGTCTTGACCAGAAAGATGAGATGCTCGGGCGTCAGGACCCCCAGCCCATCCCCTAAATTTCAGGAATGCTGAATTTCAACAGCCAGGAGCACAGATTAAAAAAAAAAAATTTTTTTTCCCCTGCCTCTTCCAGAAAGCTCGTGGATCTAGAGTCCCAGACCGGAACAAGAGACCTTCACTCGCCCTCTGGCGAGCGGTGTTGAGCCTCTGTTTATCTTGAGCCCGCAACTCCATTCAAAGTCAGGCAAACGGCGCCCTCTATGGGACATCCTCTAAACCAAACCTGCGGGCTCCCGGTGAGAAACCACAGTCCTGGCACACAGCGTTTAAAAACACTCGCGGGCTTACTCTTCCTGCTCTTGGCTTGCGGACAAAAAAAGCACTTTTTTCCCCCCTGAATTCCGAGACAAGCAGAGGGTGAAACACCTGCGGATCTCTGCTGATCTTTAGCTGGCCACCATAGCAAATGCTCTCCCCTGTCTCTCCCACTGCCTCCCTTCTTTCCTGACACTGTTTTAGGGCAGATTTCATGTTCCTGCTTTTAACTGGCCCCTTAGGTTCCCACCCTGTCTGCAGGCTAGATGTGAACTGCTGGAACCGCGGGGGCCAGTGGGGCTGTCTCATTTCTCCTCCCAGAACCCAGCGCACAGCTGGTCAACCAGTGATGCTCAGTAACCTCTTGTTAATGCCTGAATGATTGAGTGAAAGAATGAATTCAGGTTCCACTGTAGACGATTTGCCTAGCTGATTAGGGTCCTTCAGATAGACTATCCATACCCCAAAGCAGGTTTTTTTTAAGCTTTTAATGAGAACCTGAAGTCTTTTGATAACGCGTCTTACAATACCTGGGCTTCCCTAGTGCCTCAGATGGTAAAGATGGTAAAGAATCTGCCTGCTATGCAGGAGACCCAGGTTCAATCCCTGGGTCAGGAAGATACCCTGGAGAAGGGAATGGCTACCCACTCCAGTATTCTTGCCAAGACAATTCCAGAGACAGGGGAGCCTAGCGGGCTACAGTCCCTGGGGTCGCAAAGAGTCTGACACGACTTCCTGGGATAGTCCACCTGCTTATCTGTAGAATGGGAAGGACTGTTTAAGGCTTCTAGCCAAGATTTCAGAGACCCCAGGGACGGGGGCTCCCCACTGTTAACATAGCCGGGATTTGCATTGGTCCTGAGGGGGACACTTCAACTCTCCTGACCTACAGTTCCTATAGGCAGAATAGACAAAAGCCCGCAGTTAGCCTGAGGACACTGCCCCAGGCTCCATGTACTCTGGCCCTCTTTCCTAGAAAGTTCTTTCCCTTGTGTTCCAGTGCTGCCAGGAATTCAGCCAAAGAAAGGGTCAATGACTGTGACTCTGAGAATATGCCCAGGCCTTGGAGATGGGTCATAGCTATGCTGTCCTTGATTGTATAAAATGACAGGCAATGTCCTTTCCTGAGAAGAAAATCCCATCAGTGTTGGATTCATCAAGTTCCAAAGGGATTCGTATCCCAAGAAATCCACATTCCAGAAATGATTAGAGAAAATGGAATATATGCACACATTGGAATATTATTCATCAGTGAAAGGAAATACTGATATATGCTACAATATGGGCGAACCTTTGAAAGCATTATGCTAAGGGAAAGAAGCCAGACATAAAAAGAACACATATTGTATGGTTACATTTATATGAAATGTTGGCACAGTCGTCAACTTCATAGAGACAATAAGTGAAAAAGTGGTTGCCTAGGGCTGGGGGGTTGAGGGCAAATGGAAAATGACTGCTAATGAGTACAAGGTTTCTGTAGGGCATGATGAACATGGTCTAAAATTGATGTGACGATGATTGCCCAATTCTTTGACTATACAAAATCCTCTTGAACTCTATACTTTAGATGAATGGATCATGTGATACATGAATGGTATCCCAATCAAGTTATTGTTTAAAAGTCCACCTCCCAGCCACCAGGCACAGGTACAGACTTTCCAAAGCCTCCTGTCTTGTGAGTCCCTTGGAGCTGGTCCTGTGACTCACCTGGGGCTCCCTCACTTCTTCCCACTCAATTCCTGTTTCTGCTGGTGGCTGGGCAAGAAGCGAGGGACACAGGGACTTTAGGCTCCGTCTGCTGCGCATGAGACCACTCTCTTCACACACCAAGATGGGGGAGCCTTGCCCTCTCAGCCTTCAGTGGAGTAACCTGGACTGAGCTGGTTTACCGTCCCCATGGTCCACATAGGACTGCTGTCCTGGCTGCCTCCCTTCCATCCTGAACATCCTTGAAGTCTGTGTCCCTTATTTCTGGGCCTGAGGAATGACCCATTCTCCTGGAACCATCCGTTCTCTTCTGCCGTATGAAGGTGGCCCAGAATAATAGAAAATCAGTGGAAGAATTTTCAACAGGAAGCAAGAGGATCTGATCAGGTTTAAGTTCTGGAAAGGTCGCTCGAATGAGCTGAAGGATTTGTCAGAGGAGGGAAGGATAGAAAGCTGGGAAGTCCAGTATCAAGGAGCTGGCTGATTTGGTGTCTGATGAGAACAAGCTTCCTGGTTTGCCGACAGCTGCCTCCTTGCCATATATATCCGCATGTGGTAGAGAGGTCTCATGTCTTATCTTGTTAATATTTATTTGTTTATTTATCTCTCTGGCTGTGTGGGGTCTTAGTTGCCGCACATAAGGTCTTGCAAACTCCTAGTTCCCTGACCTGGGATGGAACCCAGTCCCCCTGTATTGGGAGCTCGGAATCTTTCCCACTGGACCACCAGGGAAGTCCTTCATGTCTCATCTTCTAAGGGTACTAATCCCTTTTTGAGGGCTCCAGTCTCATGACCTACTCCCCCCTCCTCTCAAAGCCCCATCTCCAAATATGATTGTAATGGGGATTGGGCTTCCACACATGAATTTGCTGGGATCAGTGGGGACACAGTTCAGTCCTTAGAAGTAAGAAAGGGAGGGTCTGGGTGGAGTCAGAGCTGAGGGTCCCACAGGAGAACCTTTGAACCGAGAACCACTCGCCATCCCAGCCAAGTCTTTTTTTTTTTTAATTGGAAGATAATTGCTTTACAATATTGTGTTGGCCTCTGCCATACAGCGACATGAATCAGTCACAGGTATACATATGTCCCTTGCTAACCAAATCTTATATATGTGCTGCACTTTGAGAATCCCTTTCCCATCTCACCTCCCACACCTTCCTCATGACTCTATGATCAGACATATTTATTATTTCTTTTCAGAAAATAAAGCCAAAATATTGGTGGAAAAAAAAAAAAGAGCAACTTGCATTCCTCTTTCTCATCCAATCTGCCCAGCCTTTCCCTTCCCTGAAAACTCAGCTCAAATCCATCTGTTAGAAGTTAGTACAAGGCCCTCAAAGGCAGAGTCAGGCCAGACTGAACCGAGGTCTTCACATGGGGTTCAGAGAACTCCTGAGAGGTCACGAAAGAAAGCTCTCTGCTCGTGTTGTAGGTTGTTATGGGCTTGAGCGGGGAATAGGGATGCAGCTGAAGCATAGAATAAGTAGTTTAGAATCAGACAGACTGTGCTTTAGATCCCAAATCAGGGGGACTCGTGGGCCGTGTGAATTTTGGCAAGCGATTTACCCCTACGTCTCAGTCTCCGCATCTGAGCTACAGTGATGACCCTGCCCACTTCTCAGGGCAGTCGTGGGGCTGAGATAAGGTTCTGAATGAGCAGTGGTCAGCGTAGTCTGTCCGCCTAACCCATGCTCAGTAAGAGGTAGCTGATTAAAGGTTGTGGGGTGGACAGAGGGCAGGAGGGAGGTGGCAGGGTGTCTTGATTCAGACTGCCTTGAAAACACCGTCGTCTGCTGCCCTAATAGCTCACAGTTCTGGAGGCTGGAAGTCTGAGATCAGGGCTCTAGCAAGACCCTCCTCGTGCCTTCTGATGCCCACCTTCTCCCCATATGACCATGTGGGAGAAGGAGAGACCTTCTGCGTATCTCATAAGGGCACTGCTTCCATTCAAGAGGGCTCCTTCCTCACGACCTCATCACCTCCCAGAGGCCCCACGCCCCAACCCATCACAGCTGAGGTTAGGGCTTTGACATATGAATTCGGGGTGGGGGTGGGGGCAGGGGTGTGGGGGGCCAGGGGGCACAAACATTCACTAGAGGGGAAGGGCTTGAAGCCTGGCTTTGAGTCGGTCCTGGTTGTCACTGGCTCCTGTGTGGTTTAACTGAGCCATGTCACCCCTCTAGAACTCGATTGTTCTTGTTTCCTCATCTGTAAAGTGAAGGGTTACACTAGATGGATCCAGCTCAAAAGTGCTGTGATTTTGTCGTGTCCTTTTCTTACTTCCCTGAAAAGCTCCTGTAGATTAGATAGAATTGAAAGAGGGGCACCTTCCCACACTTGCAGTTCATAACTGACCTTCCATGAGGCTGGTTCTTTCTGGAACGCCAACCTGAAGGAAGTTATCCCAGGACACGAGTTTGCCCCAATTTTCTCCTAAATAGGAGGTCCAAAAGCAACGATAGCTCTGAAGGTTTCTCTCTGAAAGATGTGAGCATTTTCTAAAACTCTGAAAGGGCTGTAATGATTGATCAGATAAACTGACCATCTGAAGTATGCAGGCCCCTGTGATCTGTGTGATTTGCACGCTGACACTCCCTGTGTGTGTGTGCTTTTTCTGCAACATGGGGGTGACTAGAATGCTGAAAAATAAATTTAGTTTGGCAAACATGTATCAAGCAACTGCTATATGTCAACACCTGCCCCCCAAAGGGGTGCAAGCTTGACAGATGTGGTCTCTGGCTCAGGGACCTTACCATCCAGGGCAGGAGGCAGACAGGGACCACAAAAAGATTAAAGTCAAGTTGGAACTGATCAGTGCTAGCACAGAGATAGAGAGAAAGCAGCAGGTGAGATCTGAGGAAGTGGAGGGAGGTGAGTTCAGAAGAGAGGGCACAGGGAAGGAGGGGAAGGAACATCTGTCTTGGAAAGTCTCATGGTTATTGAGAGGGGAGGCCAATGGCATTGAATCCAGGTCTTTAAGATGGAGATGGATTTCAGCAAGCATGGATGGGAAGGGAGGAGAGGGTATTCCAGTTAGAGGGAACAGCTTGTGTGGAGACCCAGAGACTTGTACCTGCAGGGTGGGCCTGACCCACCTGCTGTGAGTGGGGCCATAGTCTGGTGGCTCAGTAGTAAAGGATCTACCTGCCAATGCAGGAGATGCAGGTTTGATCCCTGGGTCAGGAAGATCCCCTAGAGACGGGAACAGCAATGCACTCCAGTATTCTTGCCTGGGAAATCCCATGGACAGAGGAGCCTGGCAAGCTAGAGTCCATGGGGTCGCCAAAAGAATCAGACACAACTGAGCGCCTAAACAACTACAACAATTTTAAGATGGAGATGATTTCGACAAGTGTGGATGGGAGGGGAGGAAAGGGTATTCCTGGTAGAGGGAACAGCTTGTGCAGGACCCAGAGACTTGCACCTGCAGGGTGGGGCTGACCCACCTGCTGTGAGTGGGGCATAGTCTGTGTGAGGCAGGGGGCAGTGGGAGTGAGAGTTAGCTGTAAAGCCAGGTTGGGTCCAAGTCATGAGACTCTAAATGCCACGCTAGGGAGTTGGGATATTCTGTGGCAGTCAGGAGCCAGAGAAAGTGTTGGAGCAAAGGCACTGTTGGATCAGAGCTGGAATTCACAGAGATACATCGACCCTCTGATTGAAGGTGGATGGGAGCAGGGAGAGTCTAGCATCTGGGAGACCAGGCAGAAGGTCTTGGCTCTAGTTGAGGGAAGAGGATATTAGGTCCAGGAACATGGCCATGGGGAGGGAAGAGAGGGGCTGGACTTAAGATTCACTGAGGAGCCAAAGCCGCAGGACCTGGTAACCAATTCAGCACCGGAGTCAGGGAGAGGGAAGAGCCGAATGGACTTGAGATTCCAATATCCAGGAATTTGATCATAAATCGCTGAATTTCCACCATTCTAAGACAGTGCCAGTCTTGAAATGCACCATCAATTTAATAACAGCTTTTTGGGCAAAAGAAAAAGCAAGAAATAGCTAACCAAAAAGTACATACTTCCCTGGTGGTCCAGCAGTTAAGAATCTGCTTTCCAGTGCAGGGGCCATAGGTTCGATCCCTGATCAGGGAACTAAGATCCCACGTGCTTGCAGGGCAACTAAGCCCGAGAGCTGGAACTATGGAAGCTCAAGCACTGCCATGAAGACCCAGCACTGCCGGAAAAAGTGTACACGCTAAGTGTCCTTCATATCTTGATTTCAGAAATGTTAGCTATAAAAGCATATACACCTTAGATGGGGGAAATACTCCACTTGAGAGAACATAAGAGGAAAGCCTGGTTTGAGGATGTGACAGATTGCATTGTTATTGAAAATAAGTCAGACATCCTTGGAAATATTTCCCTTCCCACGCCACTGATGTCAAGCTTGGCCCTGGACTTGCTGTGGTTGATGAGTGCCTGTGGCTGTCCCTTGACTTCAGGCTTGACTAATCTGATTTGCTTAGACCAGTGAGATGGTAACAGGCATGTTGCCAGCAGAGGCTTGAAATTAGCTCAGACAGTGGACCTGGATGTAGATGGAGAGAATTCCCCTGGGGTAGCTACTGCCCTTTTGTCTTGGGGCTCAGACCTGGGCCTAACTCCTGGTGAGGAGCTAAGTCCTGTTGAACACTCAGCTTGAAGCAGAGTCACTCAGCCCAGCTGAATCTGGATCAACCAACTCCCATAGTAATACCTGGTGATAATAAATGGTTGTTACTTTAAGTCACTGGGTTTGGGCTGGTTTGTTATGCACCAAGAGCTGAGGCATACAGATGATTCATTGATATCAATGAATCTGGGTTTATATATCTTGAGCAGGAAAAAACCAATCAGGATAAGAGAAAGCAATAAGATATAGTCAACAGTGGTTTAGCCATAATATTCTGAGCCTGATCTATTCCAGATTAACAATAGTTCTGGGGTTTCAAACACAACAATGATCAAATGACCCAATAGTATGTTTCCATATGTTCTGTGCTGTGCTTAATCGCTCAGTTGTGTCTGACTCTTTGCAAGCCCATGGACCATAGCCTGCCAGGCTCCTCTGTCCATGGAGATTGTCCAGGCAAATAGTGGAGTGGGTTGCCATGCCCTCCTCCAGGGGATCTTCCCAACCCAAGGATCAAACCCAGGTCTCCTGCATTGCAGGTGGATTCTTTACCAGCTGAGCCACCAGAGAAGCCCGTGTTTCCATATGTGCATATAAATTGTAATTTCAAAGTTTTTATGCAGATGTGTTCTGTCCCAACTTACAAATGTCCTGAAACTGGCCTGGTTTTTAATGTTCCCATGTCCAATTCCACCTGGGCCCTATTTTGTCAACCAGATCACTATGGCATCACAGCCACCATGAACTACACACTCCAATAAGATTAACATTTCTCCAGCACTTTCTAAGTGTCGGGTTCCAGCCTGTGCCCTGGGGAGACAGATGTGAATAAGACATAAGAGGACACTGATCTCCTGGGTTCACATTCTGGTAGAGAAGACAAACTAGGAAATGAGATAAATAAGATTTCAGACTTTGAAACAAATAAACTGGGATAATGGTAATTTTTTTTTTTAAGGTTGAACATAAGAAATACTAAGTCTTATAGAATTAGATTAATTCTCTTGTTTGGTAATTCTAGTGTTTAGCCTCCCACAGGATTTAATTCAACTATATGTTTAATTTCCAGATTGCCAAATCTAGAGATTAAGCCTAGTGGTAAGGGCAAGCCTTTAGTGAAAGACTGACCTTTTTCTCCATCATTCTTTCATTAAAATGTCCTGGGTGCCTACTCTAGGGCACCTGCTGTACTAGGCGTGTGTTGAATGAATCCTTATATTTCTGCAAGATCACGCTTGGAAGCAGAGATTGACAAACCTGCCCTAGGACCCAAAGTCATAATGGGTGGAACGGAGATATGACTTCTAAGTAGAGTCAGCCCTCTCTATATGTGGGTTTCTGCAGCTCAAGCAATCTTGGATAGAAAAATTCGGGGGGGGGGGAACTTCCAGAAAGTTCCAAAAAGCAAAATTTAATAAATTTACTAAATTTTGGCATGCTTCTGTAACTATTTACAGAACAGTCACATTGTGTTTACAGCTATTTCCCTAGTATTCACATTGTATTATGTGTTTTAAGTAATCTAGAGATGTTTTAAAGTATTTAGAGAATATGCATAAGCTATATGGAAGTTGTGTATAAAGGACTTGAGTATCCTTGAATTTTGATATCTGGGGAAGGTCCTGGAGCTCCTCTGGTTACTGAGGGATGACTGTACGGCAATCTTTTTGCAAATCACAGCTACCTTCCCTTGTGCTCACAGCTTTACGCTCTCACTCCCAGCAGGTAGTGGACCTGAATTTATTAAGGTACCTCCTTGCTTGGGAATTGTCCTTCCTTCTCCCTCCCCATTCTCTCCCCTGGTGGTTCAGACAATAAAAAATCTGCCTGCAATGCAGGAGGCCTGGGTTCAATCCCTGGGTCAGAAAGTGCCCCTGGAGAAGGGAATGGCACCCCACTCCAGTATTCCTGCCTGGAGGATTCCATGGACAGAGGAGCCTGGCGGACTACAGCCCATGGGGTTACAAAGAGTTGGACAGACTGAGCGACTAACATTTTCACTTTCATTTGCCTTGGAATTGTCCTTCTCCCTCCCCATTCTCCACTCCCAGAGCCACAACAGTGCCCACTGATTGGAAGAGTTTGGATGTGTTTTACTAACCACTTGAATGCTGAAGTGAAGGAAGTAGTTCTGGAGAGAGAAGCCCAGTAGAGGAGATGGCCTGATCCTGGCAACTTTCTTATCCCTCTTATCCCTCAAGCGGTCACACACACCTCTTGAGGCCTGGCTGTATTTGTGCCTTTGAGCTCTGTGTATCCTTATGCTAAATTTCCCTTTTCTGCTTAGGCTAGTCTGAGAACTTATTCTCATTTATCTGTCGATTTGGGAAGAGCTTGATTGATTCTTTCTGAAGTGTATATGACTAAATGAACTCCCTAAAATATTTGTAGCATGTGTACTTGAAGACCAGGAGCCAGTCTTGAGGAGCCAGGAGCCAGACTTGCACCCGAGGCCCTGATAGAGCATACCCATAAGTATGAAGCTACCAGCTCGGGATGTCAGACCTTGCAGGTTGCCTGGATTTGGAGGGTCACGGAGAATCTGGGCAGATGGAACCAGCAAAGAACTCCCTGGAGCACCAAATCTCCACCAGCGCCTTCCCTGTCAATCCAGCTGAGAGGCCTGAGATGATGCAGATACCTCCTGGCTGTTTTCTCTCTTAGCAAATCTTAGTTGTGGCATTAGAATGTAACCACTACTCCCCCATTGCACAGGTGTTTTTGTTTTGTTTTGTTTTGTTTTGTCTTGCTTTTTGTTTTGTTTTGTTTTGTTTTGTTTTTGGTCTGTTTCTTTGGCCCTGCCTTGTGGCATTCAGGATCTTATTTCCTTGACCAGGGATCAAACCCATACCCCCTCCAGGGGAAGGGTGGAGTCAACCACTGTTTGGCCAGGGAATTCCCATTGCATAGGTGTTTTTTATCCACTAAGGGAGAAGGCCAAAATAACTGCTCCAGGAAGCTGTGCATGTGTCGTGGGAGGGGAGTCCTCCAGCCACGCATGAGCCTCTTGAGGCAGGAGAAGATGCAGGATTTGGCTGGGGCAGATGTCCTGCAGTACAAGACCATGAGGTCTGCACAGAGGCGATGGCAGCGTGGCAGTGCCCAGGACCTGGACAATCTCCCCTCTCTCCTGTGGGGACTAAGGTGAGACAGAAGGCTAGAGCAAGCGTCCCTTGTTAGGGATGATCCCAGGCCCTCTGCAGTTTATCCGTTGCTTCATAACTTTCTCCCCCATCTGCCTCATAGCTCCGCTGGGCGGGCTGCACCCACCCAGCATGAGAGAAGGGTAGAAACGGCATGCCCAGGCTGAATCCTGTCCCTGCCACTTACCAGCTGTGTGAATGTGAGCAAAGTACTTGGCTGCTCTGTGCCTCAGTACCCTCATCTGTAACATGGGGATACTATGCGTATCTTCCTCCTGGAGTTGCTGAGAGGACAGAATGAGACAATGGATGGGAGCTGCCTGCACAGACACACCCTCCTTAAATGCCAGGGGTCCGTGACAATGGAGATGGGTGTTACTGTTTTGTCTGTTTTGTAGGTGATGGCTTTGAGGCCAGAGAAGCCACGAGGCTTGCCAAACTGACTCAGCTAGACAGCAGTTATCCTTGGACGGGTTCCCCCAGAGCAGACCCTCAGGTGAGGATTTCTTGAGTAAGGAGGTGCTCCCAAGGGTCCTGGGAAGAGAACGCACAGGGAGAAGGGAAGGAAACCCAACCAGGTGCAATGTCAGGCCAAGTTCCAAACCATGGGTGCAGAGGGGTGCTCCCCTGTGACAGTTACTCCTCAGTGTCCTTGTCAGAGGCAAGGATGCCAAGCCTGTTCCTGCTCCTCCAGGCAGTCTGGTCAAGGCTGCCCTGCGAGGGCCACAAACTCTTAGGCTTTTCCAGAAATCTGGCCATTTGGGCAAAATGGCTCCAGTAGCACCAAGGCAGTCCTCCAAAATAGAGACACGTGCTTGCTCAGATGGTAAAGAGATGCAGGAGACCCGAGTTCAATGTCTGGGTTGGGAAGATCCCCTGCAGGAGGAAATGGCAACCCACTCCAGTATTCTTGCCTGGAGGACTCCATGGACAGAGGAGTCTGGTGGCTCCTGGGGTAGCACAGAGTTGGACACGACTGAGCAACTAACACACACACACACACACACACACACACACACAGGCTTGCCGCTGGAAGCAGATGCGGTGTGGGGGCGGGGTGACACAGACTGTGTGCTCACTGGCTCTGGGGGTTTGTCTGGCGCACCAGCAGCATCCTATTCAATGGCGAGAACAGGACTCCAGCCTGTAGCTTTTGGTGTTCCCTCTGCACCAGCCCCCTCCCTCTCTGGAAGGACCTAATGCAGCAAGACAGGGTCTTTGCTGTGTGCCCCTCAGGGGCTATCAGCCACTGCCCTGCTTTGGTGGCCACTTTGAAATAAGGGAGGCTGTCCCCAAGCTGAGGACAAAGGAAGGCCCTCTCCTCAGTCTGCTTTTTGTCTTTAGAAATTTGTGGCAACCGTTTCAGTTTAAACATATGACAATTAAATCGTTAAGAGTTCCGATGCCGAATTAATTACCCAGTGGGAAAAAGGATCAATTGTGTAAATATATCATTTATGTAATGAGTCTTAGCTGTGATTTAGATGTCCAGATTGGTTTTTTTGCCACTTCTGTCCTGAAAACAAGTCTAGCCTCTGGGCCAGGGCCAAACAAACAGCCTCTATTAGTTCTGAATGCGGAGCATTAAGTGGTCCAAATAGTCAGGTGGGGGCAGGTGATACGGGGTCTGGGGGTATGTAGGGGGAGGGCGAGATTGTGGGAAAATTGGAGCAATTTGCCGAAATGAGCCAAGTTTGTCCTATTAGTCTTCATGTCTCTGCAGAAAATTACTCTTCAGAAACAGGGAGTGGAACTTAAACATCCCCTTAAATGACACTTCAGGCCCACTCACTCCCCATCCCCACCCCCAACACCAGACCCCATGGTCCAACTGTGACGGCCTTTCCTGGAAAAGGAGCCACCGTCGGGTTCCGAGGCATGGCAGACACCTCCAAACAGTTCACATTCTGGGGCTTGTTAACAGTGGCCACCCAGCATGTAGCCTGTCTGCCCAGTCAAAGATTCCAGCCAAGGCGGCAGGCAAGCTTCTCTAGGGGTGAAGCGATCACCGCTTAGGATTCTAAAACACCATGTAACTAACTTTGTGTTATGTCCCTCCCCAGCTCCCCCAGGCTCTCACCATGCTGTGTTTATTTATCTTTTTTTGGCACTGCCCATGGCCCCACAGCTGACCCCAGTGTGTCTGAGAGCAACTACCCTGGGTCATCCAGGCTCCCAGGGCCTACATGGAGCCCAGCACCTAGGCCACCCTCAAACGTGTCTGCAGAATGTTGCCCACTCTCAGGGGGCTTGGAGTAGAGAGGGCAGTCTCCTCAGCCAGGTGCCTACCACCCCTGATCTCCCAAGGAGCCCCCATTCTCTGAGATACAACCCCAGGCACGTGGGCCTTTCTCTAATCCCTCCTTCCTTCCCTCTTTCTTTCCCTCCCTCCCTCCCTCCCTCCTTCCCTCTCTCTCTCTCTTCCCTCCCTTCCTCCCTTTTCTTTGCATACAGTAAAGAATTACACCTCATTGTGGTCTTGATTTGCATTTCTCTGATAATGAGTGATGTTGAGCATCTTTTCATGTGTTTATTAGCCATCTGTATGTCTTCTTTGGAGAAATGTCTATTTAGTTCTTTGGCCCAGTTTTTGATTGGGTTGTTTATTTTTCTGGAATTGAGCTGCATGAGTTGCTTGTATATTTTTGAGATTAGTTGTTTGTCAGTTGCTTCATTTTCTCCCATTCTAAAGGCTGTCTTTTCACCTTGCTTATAGTTTCCTTTGTTGTGCAGAAGCTTTTAATTTTAATGAGATCCCATTTGTTTATTTTTGCTTTTTATTTCCAATATTCTGGGAGGTGGGTCATAGAGGATCCTGCTGTGATTTATGTCGGAGAGTGTTTTGCCTGTGTTCTTCTCTAGGAGTTTGAATCAGTTCTAATGAGGTGGATGAAACTGGAGCCGATTATACAGAATGAAGTAAGCCAGAAAGAAAAACACCAATACAGCATACTAACACATATATATGGAATTTAGAAAGATGGTAACGATAAACCTGTATGCGAGACAGCAAAAGAGACACAGATGTATAGAACAGACTTTTGGACTCTGTGGGAGAGGGAGAGGGTGGGATGATTTGGGAGAATGGCATTGAAACAGGTATAATATCATGTAAGAAATGAATCGCCAGTCTAGGCTCAATGCAGGATACAGGATGCTTGGGGCTGATGCACTGGGATGACTCAGAGAGATGGTATGGCGGGAGGGGGGAGGTGGGAAGGGGGTTCAGGATTGGGAACTCATGTACACCCGTGGTGGATTCATGTTGATGTATGGCAAAACCAATACAGTAAAATAAAATAAAGTAAAAAAAAAAAAAAAAAAAAAGAATTACATACTCAGTCATGCCTGACTCTTTACGGCCCTATGGACTGTAGCCCACCAGGCTCCTCTGCCCGTGGGATTCTCCAGGCAAGAAGACTGGAGTGGGTGGCCATTTTCTCCTCCAGGGGAATCTTCCCCACCTACGGACAAGTCTCCTGCGTCTTCTCATTGGCAGGTGGATTCTTTACCACTGAGCCACCTGCGAAACCCATTTCCAGTAAAGAAATAGTATGGTGAAAAGCAAGCTGACTTGAGTTTCAAGCCCAGTTCTGATTCCCAGAGATAAGAGGGGGAGACCCCGGAGGGGTTGTGCAAGGCTTTTGCCTCCCTAAAATTTAGTCTCCTGGTTTGAATAACAAGGCCACTAGTTTGGGATTACAGGAGCTGCAGGAGCCCTGCTCCCTGGGGGTGGAATGTATCTGAGATGCCTATTCTGCCAAGAAAGGGACAGGAAGCTCCTTCTGGATTTCAGTGAAATTCTGGAAAGGGTGAAACTTGGACAGTAAATGGCCCAGGAAGCCTTGGCCTTGGGGAAAATGAGATTAAAGGGGGGCAATTATGCATCAGATGCCATGTATTTGTCAGGAATTCATTGCTTAATTGATGCTTTATTGCTCTCGCTGACACATGTTTTCGAAATGAAATTGCATCTACAGGGGAGGAAGTGAAATTTATTTCTGCTTGTATCTTAATAGGGGGAATAAAGTGTCAATTAAACAATGAAGATGATATATATTTCACGGATGATCTGAAAAAGAAATATTACTCCCTAAAATGTTATTTTACAATTTATAATTATGAAGAGCCACAGTTCACACACTTTTCAATATCTAAAAATAGCAAAAAAGGTATCATTATTAAATAATACAAGAAAACTTCACTTTTAATAGGATAGTATAAAAATCCTACCAGTAACTGTTCTGCTGAGTTACCCACTAATTAATAATAGGTACAGGGCGGGGAACCAGGGAAGTAAAATGAGAAAAGATACGTCTTTTCCTCGATATTGAAAATGAGATGGACATGTGACTCAGGAAGCCAGGATCATTGTAGGAGCTGCTTTCCAGGCTCCTGGGTGCCAGGTTGAACGTGAGCTTGATCCTAACTCTCAAAGTAACCCTGTTTTACAGACAAGGAAACTGAGGCTCAGAGACCTGGCCAAAGGTCACACAGCAAATATGTAGCAAATCTGGGATCTGAACTCAGGTCAATGTGACTCCAAGGACCCTCTCTTTCCTTTCTGTCTGACCCTTTCTTTCCTTTCTCCTCTCAACTGTCAGAACAGTTGAAAAGGAGAAAGTGTTCCTGAAGGCAGGGACAAAGGTGAAGGAGGAAGGAGCTTATGGAGCTCAAAGGCCATCAGAAGGAAGTGGTGAGGAAGGAAATGGGAACCACAGGAAGTACAGGGAAAGTTCTGAGAAAAGGCCACTGTGGACAGATAACAGAGTTACATGCCTTTCATAAAGACTGCCTTTAGTTCAGAAATGAGTTCTGTACCCCTACAGTTAAACCTCTACCTGCGTGATGAAAGAGACAGATTCTGTCATTGGGATGTCTTGATGTATATCAAGTCATGTATTTTTAGTTAATTTTGCACTTATTTTTATTATCACATGGGAAGTTTAGGCCTTTTCAAAATGTATATGGCCTTATTATGCAATCAAAATATGCCTATAAATAAAAAACAACAATCAGGAATAGATCTTGCTGTAAATATGATAAAGAGTTAGTGTTATTAATATGTAAAGTATGCATCATTGCAGAAGTATTTAGCCAGTACAGAGATCTAGGCAAAGAATGTAATCAGCAAATCTCAGACATAATGAACTGATTAGGGGTTATACTCTCTATCAAACAAATAAAATTAAAACCACAATGAAATATTTTATTATTATTAAATTAATGAAACTAAGAGGAAGAGAATACTCAGTGCTGCTGAGGATGAAGAGAAATATTCTTACATTACAGTTGGGGACATAAATCAGTATAAGTTTTCCAGAAAATAGTTTGTCAATATGATTAAGAACTTTTAAAAAGTTTGAACATTTTTGCATAGTTTCCCTTTAGAATATATCCTGAAGAAATCATTATAAGCTTAAACTCAGATACATACACATAGATATATATTCCACTGTTTTTGTAATATGATCTATATATGCAAAAGCTTAAAAAAAAAACTCAGTATAGGCAAACATACCTAAGGTCTTCCTTCCCTGTAACTCAGATGGCAAAGAATCTGGAGACCTGGTTTCGATCCTAAGGTTGGGAAGATCCCCTGGAGAAGGGAAAGGCAACCCACTCCAGCATTCTTGCCTGGGAAAGCCCATGGACAGAGGAGCCTGACAGGCTACAGTCCATGGGTCATGACAAGTTGGACACAACTGAGCAACTAAACACTACCACTAAACATACCTATATGTGAGGAAATGTCACACAAACCATCAGAAATGGTTTTTCTGAAGTCTAATTAATGACAAGGGAAAGTTCTCATGATACAATCTTAGTTAAAACTATCATTCCTGGGATTTTTCTGGTGGTTCAGTGGTTAAGACATAGCACTTCCAATGCAGGGGTGAAGGTTTAATAATCCCTGGTAAGGAACCAAGATCTCACATGCCATGCATCACAGCCAAAAACAAGGTAATATTATAAAAATATCGTTACAAAGCACAATATGAACACTTTAAAAAGCACTGTGTGTTTCTGTGTATATAGGAAAAGAAACTGCTTCCCAGTACTTTTTTTAACGATGAGATGAGTCTTTGTTACTGCTGCATAACTTTCACATTCTCTACATTACAAGTATAATTTTGTAATCAGAAAAAAACGTTTTTAAAAACAGAGAAGTATGTTTGAAATGGAACATTTAAAGGAAAGTATTTTGAGCATATTTATGTTATTTGTACCAAATTGCAAAATGAACATAGACAAGTGTGGGTTTCTGTTTAACATCCATTTGGTGTGAAACCTAGGACGAAAAGACTGTCAAATAAATTCAGGTAAGTTTATTTGAACAAATAATAGCAGATTAGAAATTCACTTAATGGTGAAGCAGATGGTTAAGAAGAAATTAAATGAGGTGCACCCTGACAAGATCTGCCAGGTCAGTTAAACAGTGAATGAGTCTACCCCTGCAGATTCTGTCTGAGGATCAGACTAATCAGAGTGGGTTTGTATGTTTGCAGAGTATTTATTTTAGTAGACGTGTAATTCCTAGATAAATGGACAATGGGATTTAGGATTTCGCTCATTTTAAAACTGGTGACGCTCAGTGGTCTCTCACTAAGTTAATGAAGACAGAGTTGGAATTGGTTTGGTTTGGTTTGATTTCAGTTTGGTTTTTTGGCAGAAGGAAGAGCAAGACTTTTGTTTTACTTGTCTTAAAAGAATGGTAAGAGAAGAGACGAAGAATAGCGTGGTGTCCGCCCCCTTCTTCCCAACCAATGGCTGGTTTGGAGCCCTGGTAAGGAGAGAAAAGTGGGAACAGAAAGTGAAGGAGGTGTTTGCATAGACAATTTGAGAGACTCTGAGCTCAGGCACAGGGAGGAGGCCAGTCGAGCCTTGGCACAGAGGGGACCTCCAGTGCCCCCACGCATGAGCTTTTGGTAGGCCCCAACAGAAGTGGGGGTGGGATCTGTCAGGAAGAGATTCTTTGCAAGGATATGGGGCTATTCAAGAAGAGTTGGGGACAGACTTGTACACACTACTATATTTAACATGGATGACCAACAAGGGCCTACTGTATGGCACAGAGAACTCTGCTCAACATTATATGGCAGCCTGGATGGGAGGGGAGGCTAAGGGGGAATGGGTACATGTATATGTATGGCTGAGGTCCTTTGCTGTCCACCTGAAATTATCACAACCTTGTTCATTGGCTATATTTCAATCCAAAATAAAAAGTTGTTTTGTTTTTTTAAAAAGAAGAGTTGGGTGGGCTGGAGACCTGACTCAGAAAAATGCAGCAGCCGAAGGTCTAGACAGTTGTTGTTCAGTTGCTCAGTTGTGTCCAACTCTTTGCAACTCCGCAGACTGCAGCACGCCAAGCTTCCCTGTCCTTCACCATCTCTTGGAATTGGTTCAGACTTATGTCCATTGAGTCAATGATGCCATCCAACCATCCCATCCTCTGTCATGCTCTTCTCCTCCTGCACTCAATCTTTCTCAGCATCGGGGTCTTTTCCAATCAGTTGGCTCTTCACATCAGGTGGCCAAAGTATTGGAGCTTCAGCTTCAGCATCCATCTTTCCAATGAATATTCAGAATTGATTGCCTTTAGGATTGACTGGTTTGATTCCTTGCAGTCTAAGGGACTCTCAAGAGCCCCACAGTTCAAAAGCATCAGTTCTTTGGTGCTCAGCCTGCTTCATGGCCCAGCTCTCAAAACTGTACGTGACTACTGGAAAAACCATAGCTTGGAAACTATACAGACCTTTGTTGGCAAAGTGATTTCTCTGCTTCTTAATACACTGTCTAGGTTTGTCATAGCTTTTATTCCAAGGAGCAAGCGTCTTTTAATTTTGTGGCTGCAGTCACCCTGCGAGAGCACAAAGTACTAACAGAACTTTCTAGCTGGAGCTGGCTGCTGCTGAAGCTGCTGTCATGGGACCTCACCGGCAGGGCCACCAGCCTGTTCTGGGAATAAACCAGTAACTGCTCTGCTTCCTCCCAAGATGCACAATCCTGGCAGGAAATTGCATTGGTCAAGTCCGAGTCACATGCTGTGTTCTTGCTGCCTGGGGAGGGAAGACAGGTTTGCCGCACCTCTGTAGCTTCTGTAGCAGAAGCAAGCCTCTGCCTCCATCTCCAAGGTCTGCTCAATGGTGGGAGTTCCCAGTATATGACTGGTATTCCCACGCTGTGTGGCCAGAACACAGCAAATGTCCACCTTACAACCCTGAGGTGTTGTGGAGGGGATTCAGTGCAAAAATGAAGATGGAGCACTTAGCACAAAGCCTGGAACACAAGATGGATTCATTAATGCCTGCCATGATCATTATTATAAAATATTTACTATTATTTTACTAATTATCACACGAGACCTAGACTTGAGCAACTGATGAACCTCCCAGGAACTCTGACTCCGGGAGAGTGATGCAACTTTTTTGTATAGGCAGTAGGGTGGGAGGGTGCTATTTAGTGGAATTCTAATGTGATAGCTTTTGCATAGAAAACACCCCATTAAGAAGGAGGAATCATCAACAATATCTGATCAATAAAGATCTAATCAATAACCAATACTGGCAACTAGGTGCTCTGAGCTCCATAGAATGGCTTTTGTGGATGTCTTTGAAGTCTCAGATCATTCGGGAAGAAGAGGAATTTGGGGCAGAGGCTGCTAAATGATGCCTCTCCCGGCATCCTCTCGCCTCCTGTAACAGACTCCAGTTTTTAGAGGGTACTTTGCTGCCTAGACTAAAGGACTTCCGTGCAGCTAAGAGGGTCCAGACAATTAGATTTGAACCAACAAGGTCTAAGCAGAAGTGTAGTAAATATCTCAGGAAATCTGCTTAAGGTTTGCGTTCTGTGCAGCCCAATCCTTTGCAGCACAGCCTCAGCATCTTCACCTCCGTTTCGTGGATGGGAGGCTGGGGCACAAAGGGACTAAGCAACATGTTTGGATGCCGTGAAATTGCAAGACTGATGAAATCAGGCCTTTTGCTTGGGGAACCACATTCTCTTCAAGGTACCATTCCACCTTGCCTTTTGAAAAGTAAGCAAAATTGAGGTACAATTTGAATACCATCAAAACGCAGCAATTTGAAGTGTACAGCTTGATAGGTTGTGTCAAATGCATATACCACATAATCCCCACCACATCAAGAGAGCACGTCCATTTTCCGAGGTAGTTCCCGGACTCTTCTTTGCCATCGCACTCCCTGCCGCAGCCTCCGGCGAACACTGACCTGCTTTCTGTCACTGTGGATCAGTTTTGCGTGCTCTGTGATTTCATATAAATGGACTTAGACACTGTCTACTCTTTCGTGTCTGGCTTCTTTGGCTCAACAGAATGTTTTGGACCTTGATTCAGATTGTTGCCAGTATCAGTAGCTCACTCATGCCTTTTTCTTGCTGACTAGCACCCCAGGGTGTGGATATACTCACTATCTATTCACCTGTCGATTCGTATTTGGACTGTTCCTGGGTTAAAGCTGCTATGAATATTGTCGTGTACGTCTGTGTGGACATATATATCCTTTTTTTTTTTTTTTTTTTGAGTAAATGCTCAGGAGTGGAGTTGCTGGGTCCAAAGGGTAGGATTATGTTGAAGTTTATATGGAAGTGTCAAAAAGTTTTCAGAAGTGTTTCATGGTATTTTGCCTTTTAAAAAACTGCTTTTGAAACTCTGAATTTTAAATAAGGTAATTTTGAAACACTTGACTTATTTAGATGAGGTTCAACCAATGCCCCTCAGGGTGACTTGCTGGGAGAATGTTTATTGTGTATGTGCGTGCTCGGTAGAGTCCGGCTCTTTGCCACCTCATGCTCTGTAGCCCACCAGGCTCCTCCAGGCAAGGAGAAGCATGGAATTTTCCAAGCAAGAACACTGCAGTGGGTTGCCATTTCCTTTTCCAGGGGATCCTCCCAACCCAAGGATCAAACCCGCATCTCCTCTGTCTCCTGCATTGGCAGGTGGATTTTTTACCACTGAGCCATATGGGAAGCAGACAAGGAGGTGAGTTCGTTTGTGCTCAGTCATTCAGTCATGTCTGACTCTTTGTGACCCCATGAACTGTAGCCCATCAGGCTCCTCTGTCCATGGGAATGTTTACCACTCTCCTAAATCTGTATGTTGAAGCCCCAGCCTCCAATGTGATGATATTAAGGGGCAGAGCCTTTGGGAGATAGTCAGGTTGGGGTGAGTCTTGAGAATGGAGCCCCAGTGATGGGCTTAGAGTTCTTGTATGGAGAGAAGAGAGCAGAGACCTCTTTTCTGCCCACCCTTTCTCTCCATCTCTGTCTCTCTCCCTCTCCTGTGTGGAGACAGCTAAGAAAGCAGCTGTTTACAAGCCAAGAAGGGGGATCTCACCAGAACCCGACCATGCCCACACCTTCATCTGACACTTTCAGCCTCCAGAACTATGAGAAATTTCTGTTGTTTAAGCCACCCAAGTGTATGGATTTTGTTACAGTAGCCCAATATGACTAAGGCAAAAATTCTCATTCAGCCTGTAAAAGTGACCTTGAACAGTTCCTTTACCTTGATAAGAAGTGGCCGCTTAGGCTGTACACAGCTGATAATGATAGTATTAATATCCATCCCACCTGGTTGGGTAGGACTCAGTGAGATGCTATTTGTGAACATGCCTGGCACATCATGGTGGCTCGTAATCTTGACATTAATTTATGATGAGGGATTTTACTGGCGAATAAGACATCTTTTGTACCCTAGAGTCTGAGAGCAATCTATCATCACATTTTATAAGTTGTAGAAATAAGTCCTTTCAAATGGATTTGCCTCAACAGTTCATATTAGAATTGTTGACACTTCTTGGAGTCATCATAGTCTAGATGGCTGGGTGCAACTCAGCAGGTGGGAAGGCTGTTGACAACATTAATTGTTTCATAAATAGTGTCAGGATGGGATTTTTTTCCCCTCTTTGGCTTAAACCAAGTTACTGAAAAACCAATACTGTGCCATATGTTTATACTTTTCTTGGCACATAAACCAGATACTTTACAGACAGGGATGGGTAATAAAAGGCAAGTATTCACCCAAGTCACACGTTTTATTCTCCATCAAAGAAAAACAGCCATAACCACCCCAATTCCAATGAAATTTTTATCAGAATTAGTTGTAAATCTCAGACACTGAAGACAGCAAACTAAGAAAACCCCCTGACCCCTTCTAAGTAGGCAATATGTCAGGTAAAATTTGGAACATGTTTCCCTTTTTTCATTGGCTTTCAGTATAGGAAATAGGGGCTTCCCTGTGGCTCAGACGGTAAAGCGAGTCAGGTGAAATAAATTTCACATTTGAAAAACCAAAGGGTTGCCACCATTTACTGTAAGGGTAAATCTGGGACCCACTGGAATTTTTCATAGTTGAATTGTTTTAGGTAAATGACCTCAAGAAAGGCTGGCTGGCTTCCTGGTGGACCTGTGAACTGCGCCATGTATTTGGGCATGCATGTTAAGTAGCCTCAGTCGTGTCTGGCTCTTTGCAACCCTATGGACTGTAGCCCACCAGGCTTTTCTGTCCATGGGGATTCTCCAGGCAAGAGTACTGGAGTGGGTTGCCACACCCTCCTCCAGGGGATCTTCCCAACCCAGGAACTGAACCCTTGTCTCCGGCATTTCCTGCATTAGCACACAGGTTCTTTACCGTAGCGCCGCCTGGGAAGCCCTGCGTAGTGTGTGTATTTTTGCCACCTGAGTATATTCCCCAATAACCAGAGAGTTGAGAGACTGATTCTGCCCGAGCGCATGCCCTGGCAGAGTGTGGGATCCAAGACTTGGCCCTGTTCTTGCCTCCGAAGCCCTGTCGCTGCGCCCCTCTCCAAGTGTGAGAATCGGAGCAAAGTCCAGTGTGACGCTAGGATTTCAAGTTTCATTTTCTTCAGACCCCTGCCCCTCCCTCCATGCCAGCCTACTGCTTCATGTTGTCACACTGCCCTAGGCCCCCGGAAGACACTGGTACCTGAGCAGGGCTTGCTGGGGGATGACATGTCAGTTTCCCAGGTGGCAGATAGCTGATATTTAAGGCTGATTTAAAGAACTCACCAGAGTGTTTTTGTCCCCTGGTACTCCATTCATTTCAAACTTCTGCCTTCACACCTCTACCTGGAAGAGCTGCTGGCTCGCCCACTAATTCACAGGCACGATCCAAATCCAGCCTTTGTCTGGAGCCTCTGCAGTGACTACAAGACACCCCTATCTCCTCCTGGGGCAGGCTAGAGGCCTGTCTGTATTGGGGTGATGTAGGTTCTTAGAGGATAAGGTTTGGAGCTGGAAGGGCCCTCGCATATCAGCGCCTGCTTCTTTTCTCAGGGAGGAGCCTCCGTCTCTAAAGGCAAACACAGACCCACAGCAGATGGAACAGACAGGAGAGAAGCTGCCCACAAGGAAGCCGGGGGTGGAGGTGGGTTTCAAACAAACCCACCATTTTACCCATGAGGACATGTGCCTGCAGCTTCGCATTTCTGACATTTTTTTTTTTTAAAGCAGAATGCAATGCAATTGCAAGCATTTAATTTTTTTCTGGAAGAAATTACTAGAAAGTTTTGACAGTGATTCCCTTTGTGGGAGGGGCTGAGGGAGCGGTGGCTTCTGCTTATTTTATATCTTTTTATTAAGAGGCAGCAGAACATAATGTTACACTAAAGGGCGCTAGAGAGGTGGTGTTGGTTTCAAAACTCGGTGCTGCCCCTTGGTTCCCTGCTCCCCCAGGGAAACTTGGCCACGATGCTCACATGCTCTGAGTGTTCACTTCCTCCTCCACAAGCAGAACTGATGGTCGGGGCTGCTTTGCACAGTTTTTGTAGACTGAAAATTACATATGGAAGTGAAGTTAGTCACTCAGTCGTGTTTGACTCCTTGTGACCCCATAGACTATAGCCTGTCAGGCTACTCTGTCTATGCCATTCTCCAGGCAATAATACTGGAGTGGGTAGCCATTTCCTTCTCCAGCGGATCATCCTGATCAGGGATCAAACCTGAGTCTCATGCACTTCAGGCAGATTCTTTACCATTTTAACCGCTTGGGGAAGCCCAAGAATTACATGAATGCTCTATAAGTATTGGCTACTTCTCCCTTCTTCCTAAGGGTAGAAGTAGCCTACCCTTCCGAAGGGTAGGTCTGAGTATACCTACCCCCTTTATTTTATTTTTAAATCTTTATTGAATTTGTTACAATATTACTTCTGTTTTATGTTTTGGTTTTTTGGCTCTGAAGCATGGGGGATCTTAGTTCCCCAGCTAGGGATCGAACCCACACCCCTGGCATTGAAAGGTGAAGTCTCAACCAGTGGACTGCCAGTTAAGTTACCCCTTTATTTTAAAAATCTCAATATGTATTATCTATGCAATAAGATTATTGAATTTTCTTCTTGATAATGTCCTCTGTTTATAAAATCCTAGTAAGCATTTCACAAAATAAGACATCATTGCCTCAACGTTTGTGCAAGAGAGACCCACACAAAAGGGGGGGACTAGAGAAGTGGGGGGCAGCCTCTCTCAGGGGTGACATAGACAGAAATCAAATAGGAGGTGCTGGGCACCTAGGCTCCCTGGGTCATGCTGTCTGTCTGCCCTAGTTTGGCTGGGCCTCTGCTGGTCTCATCTGCTCCTATGGATGTGATGGCTGCCTGAGGTATGTCTGGGGTCATTAGTCTGGAAAGGACTCATTCTAGAAAGAATCAGGTCCTCTGTCCCCCTGTCCGCCCCTCCCCGGCCTCCCCCCCACCCCCCCCGCCTCTGACAAGACTGCTAAAACTTTTTTTTCTTTAAATTACATTTTAATTAAGAAAGTCACCCTTTGGTGAAAATTGCAAGATTCTTGTACTTAAGAATCAATAAAATGTGCACCGTCTAAAATGAGATTAATAATGGCCAAACTCTCTATTTTGGGTGCAATTATTTATTCATCAAAGAAAACCAGCTGCTTAAATCCATAGTCCATCATGAACGCCTAAGACACTTCCACTTCAATTCTGTTGTTAAAAGTCCCTTCTATTGCTCCATCTGGTGTTAAATATAAAAAGCAGGAAGGCTCATTCTCTACCTGCATACATTTTAAATAAGAATTTCAACATTATCTTGTCCATTTAAAATAATTGTATGAAAATGTGAAGAAATATGATCTTGTAAAAGCTGCAGTCTGACGCACCCAGGGAGTGAGCGAGAAAGAGCAAAGCCGCTAGTATTTAAAATTCATGGAGACCGTGGCAAGATTGATCGCAAGAAGTTCCTTCCTAAGACTGGCCAGGCAGGAGGCTGAGGCCTGGCTGAGGGTTCAGCCAGGACTCCAGCCCCCAAAAGGGTCCAAGGTCATTCATTGCCCCGGCCTGGACAGAGACAGGACCGGGACAAGCAGAGGGTGCCCCTGGATTCTTTCACCGTACGGGTCCCCATCAGGCCTGTCCTGGGGAACGGTGGGTGGGGACTAACATCTCAGGGGTCTGGGCAAGGCTGAGCCTTGTTCCATGGGCAGAGGCGGGTGGAGGCTGGCTTGTGGGACAGGAAACTCAGACCAGGGCTGAGGACCAGAAAGGAGATGTAACAACCGCCTGCTCAGAGTTTCAGCTGGAGTTTGAATAAGCTACCATCTCACTGTTATTATCACTGCTCCCAAAGGGAGAGGTGGCCGAGATCACAGTATTTCCCTTCATCTGTATCTCTACCTCCCAACCAACCTCTGCTGTGAGGGGTCCTGGAGTGAGCCAGGGACTTTGGGTTCAGTTCCCCTCTTTTCTCTCTCTGTGATTGGATTAGTTTTCTAATGCTGCTCTTGCAAAGCCCCACAACTATAGCGGTTTAAAACGACAAAACTTTGTTATCTTTCAGCTCTGCGGTTCAGAAGTCTAAAACGAGTCTCATCAGGATAGAAGCAGGTATCTTCGGGGCAGGATTTCTTCCAATTCTCTAGAGGAGAATCTGTTTCCTGGCCTTCTCCAGCTCCTAGTTGTCATCCTCCGCCTCACAGTTCCTTCCCTCATCATCAAAGCCAGGGAGGAAGGGGTGAGTCCTTCTCACATAGGGGCGCTCTATGTCTCCCAGCTCCGTCTTTCTCCTTCAGGGATGCTATCATGGCAAGGATTATACTGGACCCTCTCTGCAACTCAAAACCCTTAACTTCATCACATCTGCAAAACCCCTTTTGCCACAAAGGTAACATATTCCCAGGTTGGGGATCAAGATCTGGACATCTGTGGGAGCCATCACTCTGCCCACACAATTGGACAAGTCTCTTGGCCTTTCTGGGCCTCAGAGTCTTTATTCTAAGGTGGAACTGTAACCAGTACCTTATGGTGTTTTGTGAGAGTCTAAGGAGCTCCTTGGAAGGAAGGCTATGACAAACCTAGACAGTGTATTAAGAGGCAAAGACATCACTTTGTCTACAAAGGTCAGTATAGTCAAAGCTATGGTTTTTCCAGTAGTCACACACGGATGTGAGAGCTGGACCATAAAGAAGGCTGAGTGCTGGAGAACTGATACTTTCGAATTGTGGTGCTGAAGAAGACTCTTAAGAGGCCCATAGACAGCAAGAAGATCAAACCAGTCAATCCTAAAGGAAATCATTGGAAAGACGGTTGCTGAAGCTGAAGCTCCAATGATTTGGCCATATTATGCAAGCAGCTGATTCATTGGGAAAGACCGTGATGCTGGGAAAGATTGAGGGCAGGAGGAGAAGGGGGTGACAGAGGATGAGATGGTTGACTGACTGGCATCACTGACTCTATGGACATAAGTTTTGGGCAAACTCTAGGGGATAGAGAAGGCCAGGAGAGCCTGGAGTGCTGCAGTTCATGGGTCACTAAGAGTCGGACACGACTTAGTGACTGAACAACAGCAATAAGGAGATACAGCAATAAGTGTGTTTTGTAATCTGTTAAATTCCTTATATACAGAAGATTTTTTTGGTGCATTTAAAGAAACTTGGTTAAAAAATCCTCTGTCCATGATGGATTCTGTTGACTTGCATTTAACAATTTTTCCCCTCTCTGAATTAGTGCTTGTTTGCAGGCAGCTCAGCTCCTGATGTGTCCAAAACCTCCGATTGGGGGTAAACTCTGAATTTTAGGGTGTTCTGTGTGTGCACCTGCAGCCGGCATGTGGCCACTTGTAGCCTTTGCTTCTTGGTCCGCAGGGAGCCCAGGACAGGGCTGGCCCCATACATGTAGAAAAAAGGAATCAGTAATCCGAAGGCTCCATGGCACTGATTGGGGAAGCACTGATTCCCTGCTGATAAGAGTTCTGTGGTGCAAAAAGCCGTTGGCTGCAGGTCACTCTTGGGTGGCACCCCCACTTCCCCATTGGAAACAGGTGGTGAGGGGAGTGGTCCCCACCCCAGGCCCTCACTAGCATCCTCCAGACTGTGTTTAGCAGATGAAGCCCTTGAGGCTAAATTCCAACAGGCATCTGGTTGATTCAAGGTTCAGTGTGGGGCTTGGTAATACCCAAAGTCCTGTCATCACCTGTTCTAGGAATCTGCATCTAGAAATTGACCCTCATGCATTCACTGTTCGAGGGCTTCTGTAAGTGCACCCTGAGATCCCCTTAGGGTCACCTTGGGAGATGACTGGGGATGTGTTCAAGTGCAGATTTCCGGGCACCGCCAGCCTCAGAGCTGGCACCTAGGACTCTGCATGTGGACACCAAACTCCCCAGTGATTCTACTGTGCTCCCAGCCTGGAGAACCACAGCTCTGAACACAGGGTCAGCTATGGGAAATGGGGCTCGGCACACTTCCATCTGAGCCCCCTTTCTTCCCCCTAGGTCACCTAGAGCTTCTTTCTCAGGACAGTGAATTCAGGGTTGACGTTCACCACCCTTCCCTGCCTCAGTCTCTCCAACGCCACGGATCCTCAGGTCCTACCCCAAAAGAAACCCCCCTTGGGGAGAAGAGCTCTGGACATTAGGAATTTCCCTGCAGAAGTGAATAGGAGAAGGGGCCGAAGGGCCTAGCCCCCCTCAGCCAGCCCCACCCCTATATTTCCTCCCTGCAGGTGAGTCAACACCTGTCTCCAGCTTGCCCTCGGCCGCCCGAGAGTGCCTCACCCCTCCCCATTTTTCCCTTTAAACTCTGTCATTTGTACAGCCTATTAACCTTTAACTTTATGACTACCCAAAGATGAAATACTGCAGCATTTAAGGCTGAGAACACTCCAGCCCTACCTTCTTAGTTTGCAACAGGGGTGAAGCACTTTCTCTTAAATCAGTCATTTTTAATATCAGTCACAGAGACGCTACCCACAGAGGGTATTTTTGGCTCCACGTACCCAGCTGATTCATAATAAATGTTGCAGCGCTGGCTCCTACCTCCACACGGCCCCTAGGAGCAGCCAGAGCTCTTCCCATTAACTCCAGGGATAAAATACTCTGTATTAATAATGCCACCACTAGCAGAATACCTACCGTGGGCTGTGTCAGATGTGTGAGTTCAGATCCTCCTAAAGGCCCTGCTGAATTACGCGTCCTCACCTCCGTTTTCAGATGAGGAGGCTGAGGCTCAGAGAGGTTAGGCAGTTCGACCAGGGGCACCCAGCTGCTGAGTGGCTGGGCTGGGATTGGATCCTAGGTCTGTTTGATTCCAAATTCTGTGAAAACCAGCCCAGATTGTCTCAGTTTGTCTTTGCCAGGGTAGTCATTCTAGAACTTCGGGTGGCAGTGGCTGCCTCAAATTTCGAGCGGCCTCCTCTGAGGGGTGGTGGAGAGCCTGAGAACGTGGTGGCTTTGAGATCCAGCTCTGACACTGGCCTGAGGGTGATCAGCTGCCCCAGTTTGTCCGGGACTGCCCTGGTTTCAGATCCGCCTGCAATGCCAGAGACCCGGGTGCGAGCTCTGGGTTGGGAAGAATCCCTGGAGAAGAGAATGGCACGCCACTCCAGTATTCTCGCCTGGAGAATCCCGTGGACAGTGAGCCTGCCAGGCTACAGTCCATGGGGTTGCACAGAGTCAGACACGACTGAACAACTGAGCATGCCCTGGTTTCTGCACTGAAAGTCTCACGTTAACAAGAAGAGTTGGTCAGCTTATTTACCAGTGACTTGCTGCCTCCAAGCCCTGGGCTCCTGGCTGTGAAGTGGGAACAGAGCTTTCTGCCTCATGGAGGCAGGGGAGGGTCTCGCACAGAGTGGTATCTGGCAGCCTGGCCCAGGCCCGAACAGGGTGAATTAGGACCCGGAGGGAGACCGGTCACCAGGGAAACCGAGTGACCAAAGGTAGATGTGAGGAGGGACTGGGAACTTGGGAACCAGCAGAGATTTGGTCTGAACTTGAACCCGCTCCCTCACCCCACTTTGCACTTCTCTCTAGCACTGGCCCCTCTCCTGACCTGTTGTGGATTCACACAGTGTGTCTGTTTTATTGCCCGACCAACAGCTAAGCTCCAGGAGATAGGGACTTTCGTCTGCTTGCTCCGCTGTGGCCCTGACAGCTAGAACAGGACCTGGCGCTTAGTAGGCTCTCAGTGCCATTCTAGTGAACGAAGTGATTGAATGAACAAAGGAAGCAGGGACCTGGGCTGGGGGGCTCTCTGCTACAGAGGAGCAGCATCTGATGGTGACTGACTCAGGTGAGCTACGGAGGGGGCCGCCAAGGGTCACTCAACCTCCAGGGGAGTCCTGGGACCAGGTCTCTGCTTTGCTGCTTCCAGAACCCACTCTCCATCAAGGCTACCTGGTGGCCTGGATTCTTTGTGGCATTTCTCTCCCACAGAACACATATCCCAGAAGCTGAATGTGGACTGTGACACCCTCTCGGATCTAAACAAACCCTGGTACTGGGTGTTCGACCAGTCAGGCCTTTTCTCTCTGAAGCTATGACTTGGGATTCCTGGCGGGAAACTCAGGATGTCTGCACCTGTGCGACACAGGCTGTGATAAACTGGCCCCCAAATACCATGCTGACCAGAACTCCACTGCCTGACCTCAGCAGTGGCCAGCAGCAAAGGCTCAGCTCCACAGAACTCAGAGCAGATAGGGGGCACTTCCCTGGTGGTCCCAGGTGGCGCTAGTGGTAAAGAGCCCGCCTGCCAATGCAGGAGACATGAGACGCGGGTTCGATCCTTGGGTTGGGAAGATCCCCTGGAGGAGGGCATGGCAACCCACTCCAGTATTCTTGCCTGGAGAATTCCAAGGACAGAGGAGCCTGGCAGGCTAAGGTCCATAGGGTTCAGGCAGACTGAAACAACTTAGTACACACGCACGCCCACACCTAGTGGTCCAGTGGTTAAGAACCCGTCTTGCAATGCAGGGGACTTGGGTTCGATCACTGGTCAGGGAACTAAGATCCCAAGTGCTGTGGAGCAACTAAGCCCACGAGCCACAGCTAGAGAGCCTGAGCACCACAACGAAAGACCTGGCATAACCTAAGGAACATCCTATATGCCCCAATTAAGACTCAATGCAGTAAAATAAAATAAATAAATAGATAAATAAATATTTTGTAAAAAGCAAATTAAGGAGGGAGACTTGGCACCAGTGTAACTCATGCATTAGGCCCAACTTTGATGCTCCTGACTTGTTAACATTTATATAGAAGTTTCCTTCTTGTTTTGGTCCCATTTTATGGTTAGTATAAGGCCAGTCTGAAAGATAATATATTGTGACTGTTATATTATTTATTTTCAAGCCAACTTATTGATTATTGCGTGCTGAAAGTGACAAATGGTGTCTGTGCAAGGCACGGTCAGCAGGTTCTATTAAAGAAATGATAGTATTGCTCATGGATTGTTAAAAGGTTCAGTTTAGGTTCTTTATAGGTTTATATCCATCACTATTTAATGACCAAATGATGAAAAATATGAGCTGTGGGGACAATTTTTTTTCTGTTGGAGCTTTATGTTTAAGCAGTTAGCAAAATAAGATACTCCATTTTGGTGGGGGAGTAGCGGAGCAGTTAAGGGGATACAGTGAGATTTTATTTCTCCAGATTTCATAAATTGTAATAATTAATGTTGAGGATATTTTACTGAGCCGGAGGATGCTGAAGAGGAGAGGGCTGCCAGGCTGGGAGAGAAGCCATGAGAACTTCCCACCCAGCGTTCTGGGTGGTGAGAATTCTGCTGGTTTCAGCTTCTGATTGTAACCATCTGTTTCTGGTGGTGTTGGTGGTGATGCAGGTCTGGGGCTCAGGCCAAGGGAAAACATCAAAGGTTGGGCCTCCTGGGAAGAGATCTCTCCTGATGGCTAGAATGGGCCTGGTGGGAAGAGAAGTCCCAAGGCAGAGAAGGGAGCCCAGATTCTGCACAGAAGGTAGATGGTTCACAGAGGCAGAGGCCCCCAGAGCCATCTGAGAGAGGCGGGCTATGACCAGACACTCTCCAAGGCACTCCAGGAAGCTGTTGTAGATGACTGGGCATCTGAGTGCCCAGAGGCTCAGCCTTGGCGCATTAGACGCTGAGCCAAGGAGCACAAGAAATGCCCCAATAGCGTACTGGTGGCTCAGGGGCTTCCATCAGCCGGCTGTTGTCTCAGACAGTCCAGGCTCTGCAGCGCTGGGGCAGGCTCACTGAGGACGCCTGCAGGGAGCACCACTCTTGGGAGGCACAGGGCAGACAGGAGGACCCGCAGCACTTGCCTCAGCTGTCCAGTCTTTGCAGGGGCTTCTGCGAGCCAGGCCCTCTCTGCCTCTGCACTGGATAGTGGACCCAAGAGAGTCTTCTCTCCATGCATTCATACGTACTAAGTCACTTCAGTCGTGTCTGCCTCTTTGTGACCCTATGAATTGTAGCCCATCAGGTTCCTCTGTCCAGGGGATTCTCCGGCAAGAATACTGGAGTGGGGTGCCATGCCCTCCTCCAGGGATTCTTCCTGACCCAGGGATCGAACCCACATCTCATATGTCTCCTGCATTGGCAGGCGAGCTCTTTACCACCAGTGCCATCTGGGAAGCCCCTCTTTCCTCTAGGGACTCTGAAACTAGCTCCAGAGGACTGGTGCTAATGATGAGTGCAGTGTCCAGGTGGGGGGCATTCAGTGGGAGCAGGGCAGGGGATAGATTTGAAGATGTTCACCAAGCATGGTAGACACAGAGCTGCTCACCCAAACGCCATTCCTCTTTGCTTGGACACTAGCCAGACTACATTTCCCAGACTCCCTTGCAGTGAGCAGGGGCTCACCAGGCAGGTTTCTTTCTGTCAAAAGTATAAATAGAACAGGCAGACTCACTTGTTTGCGTTTGCATTACTTTTACTCCAAAACAGCTTTCCCAAACTAATTCCCAAAAGGAAGAGTCGATGCCAGCAATTCCTACTTTGGTGTGAAACTCTGCCATTTTCTGTACTATCACCTAAAAATGCCAACATTCCAGGGAGAGCCTCAGCCCTTTTCCATATTGCACTATTTTCCCACGGCTGCCATAACGAAGTACAGCAAAGTGGGCTGCTTCAAGGGCTTCGCAGGCGACTCAGTGGTTAAAAAAAAAAAAAAAAAAAAATCTGCCTGCCAAACAGGAGACCGGGGTTCAATCCCTGGGTTGGGAAAATCCCCT